>NC_136462.1:72409353-75111853 GCF_902686455.1 Sciurus vulgaris
GAGACACCTGCCACTTAGTCTGGCCACCAGCAAGTTGGTGGAGGGATCCCAGAGAAACCTAAATGGTGCTGTATTCCACTGATTGAGCACCAGGGAAGCACTGCCAGTGAGCCTGTAGACCTCTTGTGTATGAAGATGGATCACATAAGGTGTTTATTATCAAGCAGGACAACCTAGGTTCAAACCCTGGCATCACTACATCCCAGTTGAGTCACCTAAGACAAGACACTTAAGCTCTCCGTGTATCATTTTTTAATTCACAAACTGAAGGTAGCTGCCTCAAGTGGTTTTGAGAATTAAAAAGAGTAGTAATGGCCTCAGAGCAACATTTGACAAGGAAACATGTAAATAAGTTTTTAAAGGCTGCTTATCTTTCTGTGTAATTTTAAAAGTTTCTTTTTAAACTCCTTTGTGGGCTGGTATTAATGTTTAGTGTCTTTTTGGAACTATTTTCATTTTTATTTGCAAATACTAAAACTCAATATTGCTTCTCTTACTTGTGCCTCTTTTTATTTATTTATTTATTTTTTGGTACCAGGATTGAACCCAGGGGTGCTTAGCTTTCACCTTTTTGAAAGAATGTAGCCAATATTTTTTTCTGATAGTGTTGGCACTTAAAGCCAGTCTTTGCTTGGTTGATATTTTTGGCTCATGGCTGGGGGAATCTGTCCATTTTCCACCAGCTACTGTCTACGTGCTCTTGAGTAAAGACATGAAATCACTCATTCATTAAAAATGTGTCTACTGAGCCTTCCTGTGTGCTGGGAATTGTTTTATGTACATGAATACACAGGACAGACAAAAAAGCCTGCTTCCTCAAGGTTTTGATATGCTATGATTATAGCCAGAATTACAAAGAGCACGTGACAGAGTGGCAGCTACCTCCGAAGTTCTTTTTTTCCCCAGGAGTTTTAAACACCTGCATTGCTTTGTACTCACTGTAATTTCTCCCTTAAATGCTAGGAAGTGTTCTTGGCTTAGTAAGTGACAGATCTGAATGCTAGAACCATACACACACACACACACTTTTCCGTAGGCATATTGTCCAGGTTGGTTATGTCTAATTAATGAGTTGAGACCCTATCATAAAAATGACATGTGTGCAATGAAAACATCATCAGAGCAGATGCAAATCTGATTACAGATAATTCATAGGACTATTTAAGATTATTAGTAATACTAATCTCCCATAAACAACTGTACATCTTTTTCCCTAACATATATCTCTTGTAATATCATATTACAAATTATACCTTGGCACAATTCTTTCCCCTCGTCCTCTGACATACATCATTTTCACCACTTCCTACTAAATATCCTAACTTTGTAGTAGTCCCAATTTCTTGTCTTTTTTTAATGGCATATTTTCTGTGGATCAACATCTGAATACTTTCAATGTAGATCAGTTTGAAATCTTGAAAAATTATAATTTCATTCTTATTTTGCTTTGGAAGTGAGTAACTACAAGGAAGTATGAATAACAAGTCAAATTTTTCACTGATACTTGTCAGTATGTAAAGGGTTCCTTCTATGTGGGAATGTCTTGTATTACTTTGTTATGACATTAAATAAGTTACACTACTATTTATTTCAGTTCCCATTATATATTAGCTATTATCATGGGCATTTTAAATAAACGATCTCCTTTTCTTTCCACAGTAACACTGAGTCAAGTGTTCCTATCAATCCCATTCTACAGAGCAGGAAGCTGAGGGTATGTTGTCAGAGGTGGTGGGATAATGACTTCACTCCAGACCAATTCAGCATTACAGTCTCCACTTTTAGTCCCAATACCAGAAGGCTTTGCATTAGTAATCAGATAATGGAAGTATCTATCTTTGATTGTATCTGCTTTTAAGTAAAGATTTAACCAAGAGTTGTAAAATTCAGAAAGACATTTTCCATTTTTTAATTTTAATCATCATTTAAATCAAATAACTAAAGAAACTAGTCATAAAAGTATCTTTTCTCATAATTTTTAGTGATACAAATTTTATTAATTTGTTTTTATTAATTCTGTTCAGCCAGAATTTGTCTGTTGTGGGCTGTAATCCAGTTCATTTGAATGTTTCCAACCTATTATCACAAGTTAGGAAACCCAAGTCCATAAATCCTTTCTGAATGACTCAGAGAAGCTAATTGTTGTTAGGCATTGCTATAGGCCATATTTAATGGATAATGTTCAGTCCTCATATGTCTCACTTCTCCAAGACTTTCAGCCCTGGAGGTCACTATTAAGAGATCTGTTTCCCTTCAGCACATGTAACGCCAGGCTGGCTTGGTTCTGCTATCACTTGTAAATTGCCTTTTCTTTAGCTACCTCCGAAAGTCAGTCTTACATAGTTTCCATCCTCTTCTTTCTTTTTTGAAATATTTTTTCCTGGTGAATTTCATGCTTTGACAAAGCTTTAATGACCACTTATATTCTTATATTCTACCTCTGATATTTCTATTTATTTTCCTTTCTTTTCTTTTTTCTTCTTCATCTCCTTCTCCTCCTTCTTCTCCTAAAACTCTCTTGAGAATTCCAGACTCACTTCACACTAAAGTAGCAGCAGCAAGTATTCATTATGTCTCCATGTCTTCCTTCACATCCCTTTGGAGGCATTTTGGGGGAGTCATACCAGGGATTGAATATAGGGTTGCTTAACCAGTGAGCCACATCCCCAGTCATTTTTTTAAATTTTGAGACAGGGTCTCGCCAAATTGCTTTGGACTTGCAATCCTCCTGCCTTAGCCTCCTGAGCCACTGGGATTATAGGCTTGCTCCACCACACCAGCTATGTGAGCATTTTAATTATCCCCTTTCCTTCATCCCACATCCCAATGAATAGCTAAGCCCTACATTCTTTGCCTTCTAAATATGTCTAAAATATGTTCTCTTAAATCTATCCTAATCTTTACTGAATACTTCATACCATTTTCAATTCTCACCAAAAGCTTTGCCCTGTAATTGTTCCACTCACCTCCTTCAACATCCCTTCAAAACTGTTATTTACATTGCTTCCACCATATCTATCCTAAACTATGTCATTTCTCTGAGAAAATATTCTCAATATTCTCCTACTATCCAGAAAAGAAAATTGAAATTCTTTTGTGATTTCCTGAGGAAATAGCTGTCTAATCCAGCACTTTTGGCTTTATTAGGTGATTTTGTGTCTTGGACACTGTTAACCCTTTCACTGATCTAGACTGTGGGAGGAACAAGAAAAATGCAATGTTGGAACCATATACCTTTTCCTAAAGGAAGCAGCACAGAGAGGACTGAGGAGGCAGGAGTAGTGGCCAGCCCCATAAAGTCCCAAGATGAATGGGTAGAAGGAGCCCTCATTCGTAGAAGATTCTACTCACACACAAAATGATCTAAAAAGAAATTGCAAACTTATTGGTTAAAATGTAGTTTAGGATTATTTTCTTCTAAGTACCATTGCCTGGGAAGAATGATCAAAACTTCCTTGCAACTTTTTATAAGCAATATCAAAAAAATTGAGGGTGAAATTGACCCTCAGCTATGTGGACCAATGAAGGGCATGATCCAGGAAAAAGATGCAGGAGTGTTAAAAATTGAACTAGCCATCAGAAGTCATTTATTTGACAAGCTATTCAGTTCGTAACACAAATGCAAAGAAATAATGAGATAATAAATAAGCGAAAGGCCCTGAACAGCTGTGGTCTATGTTTTGAGACAATACAGTAAGGTCATGGCATATAACTAATCAGAATCTCTCAAAGACTGTTTTAACTTACCATATTCATAATAATTCTATGTCTTGATTATCTATTTTCACAGCTCATAGCATAATAAGAGTAGATCACTAAAAAGAAACTCTGAGGCAGGTTGCAGCAAGAAGTGACATCAGAGAACAAAAGCTAGGATAGAAAACTAATTAAACATAGGAACTCAAGTATTGTAAACTGGGGGTGTTGATGTTGAGGCAAACAGCCTCAGTAATATCTCTACGGGTCTTGAATCTTTACAAGTAGAGTTTCCAATATGGTGTAATAGGAGAAACAATGGATTAACTTTAAACGTTCTCTATGCGAGGCCTAACTCCAAAACTTCCTAGCAGTGAAGGCTTGAGCTTATACACCTGGTCTCTCGGTCCTTAATTTTCTCATGTATCCAGTCATAAGGATAGACTGCTCTCAATGCTTAACATACTTGATTTTAGTGTAAGGTGAATAACACAAATAAACATGTTGTAGATAAATGTAAAGAAGTAGTATTTTATTTCATGATCAAAATTACCCTGAGTCATTGCTTTGTTTTGGATAAGTGTCTCCTAAATATTTACATGTGAAAGACTTGGTCCCCAGCCTGTGATGCTATTATGAGATGGTAGAACTTTTTAGAAGAGAATCCTCATTGAAAGTCCTCTGGTCATGCAGGGGCATGCCCCTGCAGAAGGTATTGGGATTTTGCCCCCTCCCCTTTCTCTCTTTTTTCACTTCCCAGCTGCCATGAGGTTAGCAGCTTGCTCCACCACATGCTCCCTGTCATGATGTGCTATCTTGCCACAGGCCCAAAGCAACAGGGCCAGTCAGTCATGCACTTACAGTCCCAAACTTATGAGCCTAAATAAACCCTTCCTCTTTTTAAATTTATTTATCTCAGGTACTTTTCACAGTAACAAAAAGCTAACTAACACCCCCAAATAGCTGGAAGATCCCATGTCTGAGGATACCTCAGCAACTTAGTGAGACCCTGTCTTAAAATTTAAAAAAAAGCAAGTAAATAAATGGAAGAAACACTGGTGATGTAACTATACAGCTCAGTGGTAGAGCACCTCTTGTTTAATCCCCAGCAACACCCACCCGCCCCTGGCCAACGCACAGGGCTACAAGTCACATCATCATCATTGTCATCATCATCATCACCTTCACCATCACCATGACCATCATCACATTCCTATAGCAGTACTAACCTGCTATATCATCATGGTCAATATTTGGTGTGCCACCCAATATTACTTTATATTCGAATGAAATGGATTCTATAAAAATTCCCTGGTTAAAATAACATTTTCATTTAAAATAATAGGGACAGGCACAGCCAACATAAGCTTCTTATTAGGTACTTAAGTGGGCTCATACAGTCCTGTGGAATCAGAGTGCTTAGTTATGTCAAAGGATCATCTAATCATTGTTGACCAGTAAAACATGTCTGTTTTCTTTTAGATCAATCTTTGTGAAAAGTTGCCAACTTCACAGCCCTGTAGTTTTGAAACACAAAAAGAAGTGTCAGGGTTGTTTATAGCACTTGAGCTTTGAAAATCCTTTTAATGGCTATTTCAAGGAACTTAGCTACTTGTTCCTTGACTTTTATTATTTGATTATTAATCTTTCTATGATTCATAGGCTTTGCTCCAAGGATTAGCTATCCCTGCATTTCACCAACAAGATTATTTTCTTTAAATGAAAATTGCCACAAACCTTTCTTTTCATAGAAAGCTATATTCACATCTTGAATTTCAAACATTTGAAATCCAAGTAGGTAATAAATAGGAAAAGCTACTAATGAAAAGTGTTATTTTTTAAATGATAAATTCAAAGATCAAAATGAAATGATTATTCATTGTACTATACAAATAGCCCATCTTTATACCAAAAAAAAAAAAAAAATCCCTTTTATCTTCACAACTAAATTGACTCAAAGGCATGGTTTCCTAGCAACATTCATTGTGTTTATGACCTTTCCTCCAATCCAAGCACACAGATGTGATTCTGAAGCTAATAAATATACATCATCCAACCTCAACTCTTCCAGTTTCCCTGGAGCAGGTTGAGAGAAATAGCCAAGCAAAGATGAGAGCTAAGAAAATAAACATAAATTCAAAACAGTTCTGAACATTTTCATATGGATGAGTTTATTTAACTGAGGTTAATAAATCAAAGTATAATTGAGTAGCATTTTATTGTGGCATTCTGACATAGAATTAAAACACAACATTCTTAGGAAAGTATGATATAATGGGGAGGTTTTCCTGATATTAGGAAAAAATGTGCATATTTCATTCATAAATACATGTAGTTCTAATGTCTAATTGTAAACTAACTGAAGTCTTGTGAATGCTTTTTGGCATCATTAGAATTTAGAAAAATGTTTGATAAAATAACACATTAAATATAAGTAGTCTTTCAACTATAATTGTATGAAAATAAGACCCATAACTTTGTGTTGTAGAAGTTCTAGGTAATACCTCTTATCCATGCCATGTCTATTATCTGTATTATCCACCTCTTCTGTACAAATTCAAGAAAAGCAAGTACATCCAGGAAAAGTACTTGCATCTGTGTAACTTTGCTATTTGTCAGTTTCTATCTAAGTAACACTCTCCAGCAAAAACAAGTCATGAAGCATTGAATAATCTTTTGAAGAAAAAAAAACCTTCACTGCTGGCTAATTCACCAAAAGAGCAGGAGTTAAGGGACATGAAGTCATTGGTGCATTTTCTTTGGCATTATCTAATGAATCCCTCCAAATTTATATGTTTTGTATATCACCATCACAGATGCAGGGTTTAGTGAGTTTTGCTTATGCAAAATGAAAATAATTACAGGGAAGCTTTTAAGCCAGATGTTGAAAATCGCTGGAGACGTGTTTGGGTCAGCATGTTTGACAGAGTTTACACAAGTGGCTATTCTAACTGGCAATTGACTGCCTAGTGGACAATTAGTAATATATCTTTCTTGTTTTTTAAGCATATATTTATTTCATTTTAAATAATTGTGTCTGAGGTTAAGAAGGCAGTAAGAGTGGTAAATACCTTAAATTTCTCAGTAGGTAGATTGAGTACAAGTTTGCCAAAACGGTAACTGTTTAAAAAAGAGTTATTGTATTTATTCTGACATCCATATAAGATTTGATTTGTTTACAAGTCAAAAGGATGATTTTACAAGTGCCAAATCGTGATCTCAAGAGTTAAAATTCCAGCTGTGTTCTTTATGACTCTCATTTTCTTTGTCAATAGTAATGAAAAGTCTACAGTTAGGACACAGCTGAGGGTTGTTTCTTTATTTTTCTCTCTGTCTTGTAATTTTTTTTATGATCCACTTGGAGTCAGCTCAATTTTATCTTTGATGACAAAGCCCTTAGTTAATGGGCAAATAAATTATTCTTAAGTTTATTAGTTATAGTTATCAAAGTCATCCTAGGATTAAAGGTTATAATTTTAGGAATACACATAGGTAATAGACTATCTTTTGGTTACTTGAAATCAACTTCATGGGGAATTTGACATTATTAGCAATCTGAAAATCTCTTACACTTTTTCAGTCCCCTAACATCCTGTGAGATCTCAACTATCAAAATCAGAAGGGCTAGTTAGTATGTTTTTAGTTAGAAACCAGAGGAAAGGGTACTTGGCCACCTAATTTAGTCTACTATTTCTTGTTCTCCAGTGCCTTGTAGAGAGCTTTCCTCTCCTGCCTTTCAACAAGCTCACTTCTCCACTCCACCCCTGTATCACCTACCTTCAAAGGAAGTGCAGGCTCGAAACAGCTCCCATGGGGAACTAAAGAAACAGTACTTTCAGGCTAATTTATGTTCTTGACCTGAGTCTCAGTCCTTTTACTTGTAAATCTGAAAAAATGATATAACATCCTAAATTCCTCCTCTTACAATAAAATAGTTTATCATCTTAATGATGAATAATGCCATTCCCATAAACTTTAATGGATTTCTTCTTGAGTTTAATTCTCCTTTCTCTTACCTCTTCATGGAATGGCCTTCATGTTCTAGCTCTTGTTTCTCCAACTCCACCAACTGAAAACATCCTCTGTGAAGTCTATGCACCTGACATACTTCACTTCCCACCCTTCTTAGGACACATCAGAGCTATAAGTGTATATGAAAAGAGCAAGTGTTTTTGAAGAAAAATAAAACTAAACAATAAGAAAAAGCCAGTTCTTTCACTTTAGTTTCAGGGAACTTGGGAGAATGACTTAACTTCTCTGAGCTCAGATTATGCACCTGGAATACATAACTATTGACACATATTCCAGACCTGTTGTGAATATCAAATAAATGAGAAGGTGTATCTAAGTTATAAGCATTATCGTTATTTGATAAATAATAGCTGTTTTATTATTATTGACTTTTCTATAGTTCATTGCTTCTCATTTTCCTCTAATTTTTCAGTTAGAAAAATATGAATTTAAGATTCATTTCAAATGTTATCTGTTCAAGGACATTTCTTGACTTTTTCCAGCCTAATTAGTAGAATTCCTGTATTCCCACTTTTATTTTTTTAGTAATCTTAAGTAGTATTTTTATACAATTTCAAGTTTATCTGTTTCATAAATAGACTTTAGAGTTTCTAGTACTACATTGCTAGCTTATTATTTTTGTATCATGCTTAGCTCAAAGACTTTCATATAGAAGAGGCTTGTTAAATATTGATGTTTGATTAAATTATTAATAAAGTGAGAAATGTGTTCTTTACATCTTACCCTTAACATTTCTCAACCAGGAGCAACTTATCTTGTACATATAATCCACAAATTCCCTAAAATATGGAATTAAATCTACTGTCTCAATGCAGTGGAAAGTAAAGAAATTCTAGTTCAGGAAATGTGCATCAAGTCCAGTTCACTATTGGTTCTCTTTAATCACGTATATCCATGTAGTTTCTTTTATTCCTATGACCAAGGCTTCACCAAAAATTTCAATTCCAATGGTGCAGTACCTGACCTATTTAAGCTAAGATATGCCATAACATTCTTGTACTGATTACCCAATTATGCTTCTAAGCATGGAGATTTGTATAACTGTCCCTATTGTAACTACAGATAGAGTACCAGCCACACCGGAATGCCAGTCCAGTGTCCAGGTTTTATCTGCCCCTGAACCTTTTCATCTGGAAGAACCCTACTATAAATGTGGTGCTTAATCAGACTGTCAGGTGTTATATATCCAGACCTCTTGCTAGCTCCTAGAATTTAGTTTGTTTTCAAATACCTGTTTCATCCCAATGAGTATGTATGGTTTCCATTTGAGAATTACTACACTAATTCTCCCTGTATTTTTTGCACCTCTCCTGTTTCAGTTAGTTCCACTTTTAAAAATGTTTTTATCAAGCATATTCACAACCTTGTCTTTCCTAATTCATTTTTTCCCTCCAATTTAAGATCACTTAGATCAGGAAAATTTCTTTATTATTTTTTTTCCTTTCAATCATTAGTTGAAAGAGATGGTAGTCATGGTTTTTCATATATATATGTAACATTTGATGGGAAATTAGACGTAAAGACGAATCCCTTTATTGTTATGTATATAAATGCCTTTGGTAGAGTCAAGGCATCACTTTCAAAATCTTCAGACCTGATAGTTTTTATGTTTAAAATTCTTAATTAAACCCACTTTTCACTGGAGACTTTTCTCTGGATCCTGATTTTGCTTCTATTCACCTCAAACTCTTTAAGACCAAATTTGTTTGTTTTTTTTAGACCAAATTCGAAACTAAACAGTTGTATCATTTTTTCAGGGCTGTCTCAGTCTTCTGATCTCCTCTGTGGTGACTCTTGGGAAAATTGTACAAACAGACTTTCACTTATTTCACTAGCATTAAAGAAACCAGGGGAAATCATTTTCCTCTTGGTTCTCTCTCATTCACCCCTGGATAAAGACCAAACTTGCAACAAAGCAGGTGTGACCAGGAAGTTATTAAGTAAATGAAGATTTGCATGACTGAAAGGAAATACAGAAAATGAAGAATATACTATATGTGATGAGATCAAATTGCTTGCATAGAGAGAATAGAGATACTTAGGAACATTTGGTAAAACAGATGAGAGATATGATTGCCTTATACTGTGTTGATGCTAGTTCCCATTGACAAATAGGTGGCTATTCAAAAGTGGGACAAAAGCAACATCTGTTTTGTTTTAAATAGGAAACCATATTATCAACCTCTTACCTAATAAATGTTTAAATTTATTGTAATTTAGGTCATATGTATTTTACTCATTTATGCTCATTTAGCTTAGCAGCATCAAGAGAGAGTTTTTGAGTTTCTTCTAAATGATAATGTCATTAGGAAATTTTATTTGTCTTTGCAAAATTGGGTGACTAAATGACTTTTGGAGAAAATATTTAGTTCTATTTAATCTTGAAGAATTAAAGAAATTAATTAACATTACAACCAACTCAAAGTTCAGTATTTTATTCTGGCTCCAAAGAGTAATCTGTTGTTTGTTATTTAATTAGGTCATGTTATGGGCCAATAGGGAGTAGGATTGGTGTATTCTGCTATTTTAATTTTTCTTTCTAAGCAAGAAAAATGCTTAAGAGGGAAGATAATTCAACAATTAAACTATGAATTATATGAAGATAAAAATTAGAAATTTCTGGTACTTCAAAGTTAGGTGTACTCATACATTAAATTATATATTATTAAATTAGGTGGACTATAAAGTTTGTATATAGAATGATTCAACCTATTAAAATTTATGTTTCTGTGTTTGATTAAAATGCAGTTTAAAAGAAATGAGATAACTGACAAGAACAAGTTACACCAATGCCTTAATTGGTGACAACAGTAAATTAATATTGGTGATACCAGTAGCACTGCAATTTCCACATGAATTCTAATTTTGGAACTATTTTTAAATATAAATTTCAAAGGTAACAACAATTAAACTGGGCTTGGAGGTTCATGCCTATTACCCCAGTTACTTGGGAGGCTGAGACAGGAAGATCACAAGTTCAAGGCCAGCCTGGGTAACTTCTTGAGTGAGACTTTGTCTCAAAATAAAATAAAAAGAGGTGGGGAGATAGCTCAGTGGTAAAGTGCCCCTTGGTTCTACAACTAATACCACAAAATAATTAAAATACATATAAACAAACAGTGTTTGATCATAGCAGAAACCACTGACAGAAGTCTGGTTATAGAATCTAATTAAATATTTTGTTTCCAAACAAGATTTGAAAAATAAAGTGACAAGTGACTTTAAGATGTACTTAACATTTTTCTATGATATATAGTTTTTAAGTTTGACTTTTGCTAAGTAGATGATCTCTTTGGTCTACAGACAAAAAAGTTTCTGCCCCTATTGAAAATCCAATCACCATCTAGTGGCAATTTATTTTCATAACCACAGAAATGGCTTCTGAAATTCATTGAGGAAGACATAAGTAAATGTCACAGATGGTGGTTTCAGTATGTGTCCTCTGACTTTCCTTTATTTTGCAGGGAGATTTGCCTATGAACCTTTAACCTCAGGTTGCATATGTGGTTATTCAATCATTAAATGATCGCATATCTCAAAATCAGATGGTTTTGATGCGTTTGGATGAATTCTTAGGATAGGCAAACTATGGCAAAAGAGAAGTCTATTTAATTCTTGAACATCTGTAGAGGTTAACATTCCATAACTTCCCATTGATGCACAATACATTTAAAACAATACAATAAACTACATTTCTCTTATTTATGTGTATCTCCCTTATCATTCTAACTAATCCCTGATTCCATTGATTATGTGTACAACTAAACTCTAGGCACTTTTTTCCTGAGAAGCTCCAGAGATCCTCATTTCTGTGTCCACTGGAACATCCATTTGTATACACCCAACACCTCTAATTCTGTATGGGCATAATTCAATTTATTATTTTCCATTTCTAATATTTTCCCTTCTCATTTCTAATTTATCTTAAAGAAGTCACTTAGACACTGTCATTGTCCAACATCAAATTTATACTTCCTCACATTAACAAAATTGCATTTTCCTATCACCATCTCTCTGTTTCAAACAATTTTCTCCTCTGTTGTGATATTAAACTTCCCAAAGCATAACTCTGATTATTTCACAGTTCTCTTCAAAAACCTTCAGTCTCTCCAGGGGAGGTGACTTTGGAGTTTGGGTTTGGAAGACTATGTTCCCTTAGTATAGGTCAGAGCATTCTAGCATTAGTATGAACAGAACCCTAAAAGAGGATGACATGTTTAGGGACTCATATGCAGCTGATGTTCCCAGGAGGCAGATGAGAATGAGAGAAAGTACAGTCAGAGGAGGATTTTCCTCTTACTATTTTCTTTTCCTCAGAAGTTTTTATATTCCATATCCATGTGTCCAATATAGCTCAAAAAGCACCTTCTCCAATACTTTTTTTTTCTGGTACCTTCAACTGGAAATCATGTCCTTTTCTAAATGCAAGCTCTATCCCTGTATACTATACATTGTTTGATAGGTTTGTGTACATGCTTCATGCTCATGGTCCAATAAGCTATCTGGAAAGCAAATGTGTGTCAGTTTCACTTTATTCATACTCCAAAGCATATCTTTAAATGAAAAACTAAAAGAATACAATCATTGCAAGAGATGCAATGAATGACAGCCATTCTTGTGGAAAAGAAATCAATAAAACATGAGTCTGCCCCAAGATAGAACTAAGACTTCTAAAAAACTTCCAAAATGTCTAAAATAAAATCGTAAAGAAATTTTTGTATGAAAACCAAGAAAAATTAAACTTTGCAGAAATCATATATTCCCGTCGTAAAGCCATTACCAACTTTTCTTCAGCTTTCTACTGGTCATCTCTTATTGTGGGTTGTCAACTGACCCATTAAGAAATTAAATTTAGATTAGAAAAAAGAAACATTTCTGTGTTCTGAATTCAATCTAATGTAATAATGATTATCATTATGTACAAAGTATAAAATTTTAACCTTTTGCATTACTTTTCATTTCATTTTTTTGCATTTGGGTTTGCTGCGTGTAATAAGTTGGTTTCAGTTTTTGAATTGCTTTGTAATAGAATGTTCTTGCTGGGTTAAAATGGTCCTCTCATTATGCGACAGAGTAATTGAATGTGAGGGGTCTTGACTGGGAATATGAAGCTATAACTTACTTTGCATGTGTAATCCACCCCAGGTTATCTTGGACTGGACTCTACAAACTCCTGGAAATTGTACATCAACATTTATTCATAACCCTGCTTTATTGTTTTCTGGTTGATCCAGTACCTCTGCCTAGTTTTACTTTAGATTCAGGTTGTATCTAAACTATTATATTAAATCATATTATATTATATTACTTTACATTATATTCAGGAATATAATATAATGACTTAACCATATGTTGTTGCTACAACAAAAAATGTTGAGAATTTGTAGTTCTGATTTTGAGTGTTATTCAGTTTCTACAGTCAGTGTAACAAAGTGAAGGCTTCCAGGAACATCTAAAGGAATCACAATGGGAATCATAGATATCATACATACCCAGCCACCTCCTCAAATGAGACAGCATGGATGAAAACACTCTACACATGGTAAAACATCATCCTGATATATTTCAAAAATTAAGCACAAATCTCCTAAGTCAGGTAAAATCATGATGTAGGTGAACAAGCACTTGACTTAGAATTGTAAGTAAGGTCTGTGGCACACAAGCTATGGACTCTGGGAAATGTACTTAACCTCTAGGAGCACTATTATACTCAATACCTCCTCTTCATTTTTGCTTGGCTTCTCTGCCTTCTTTTGGAATAGTCTTCAGACTTTCCTTCTAGGGACTCCTCTCTTGAGTCCATGAGTGCAGGGTGGAGCTGACTCTACCTCTTTTCCACTCGGTTGGTTTGGAACCCACTCAGGGTGACTGATTAATCTCAGTGATTTCTCAGTCCAGAAGTATAGCTGGAATTATTGGAAAAAACAGATACAATATATTTGAAGTGGTTGACAGTCATGCAAGTTATTGGTGGGAAATAACTACCTTAGAACAAAGAAACACAAGAAACGAGGTACAATGGCAAATGCAGTTGACAAGTAGCCTTGGGGCTGCTTTTTTGATGCACAGCCCCAACCAGGAAATGGATTCTGTATGTGGATCACTAAGTTCCATTTTATGCTTAACACAGTTCAAGTGTTCCTGAATTGCACTTTTCTTTTCCTCAAATGTTAAATGAGGGTAATAGTGCTACGTAGTGCAAAACAGTGAAACATATTTTGAAGTATTGTGAAATTAATAAAGAAAAACTAAAAATAAAATAGTATCATAGCCCTTAGTATAAAACTTGGCACATTCTTAGACTCATAAGTAAATATAGATTATATGTTTAGTAAAATTTAAGCAATAATTTATGAAAAAACTTAAATAAAAATAATTTGCTCTTCCAAGGTGACTTCATTATTTGTTATACAGTAGAATATGAGTTACTTTCAAGTTTATGTCAAAATATAAATTTATTTTACTGTAATAATGATGAATTAGGCATTACCTTGTGGATCACCTGATCTCTTTGAGGCAGTGTGCAATGACCTTCAGGTAAATGATGTAGAAGCTAGATATTTCTATCAACTATCATTTTTATAAAAGCACCAAGTAAATGTTAATTTTTTAGCATTTTTACTATCAAATAGGCAACAGTACCTCACTTCTAAATCTTCCTTTAAGACTGCCTTTTTAATCTCTGCTTATTGTACAGTATAAATTCTAGAAGTTTTAGGGTACACATCAGTTTTTTGTTTGATCAATTCCAAATTTCTGCTGCTTCTTTTATTTTTTCCCCTCTTCATGTTTATTACATGTATTCAGAAAAGCATTTTCAGTCTTTTGTGTGGAACAGTTATACAATGGTACCAACCACGAAGAACAGATATGCTTCTAGAAGTAGCAAAAGAAGCCTGGGAAGACAATCTCCATGGACAGAGAGATGAGATGAAGACTCAGAAATGAGGAGTCAAGATGCCACAGGTTAATTCACACAAGTCCTTCTAGGTTTTACTTATCATGTCAACTCACAATCAAAACTGTTTTTCTTCTTTTTTTATATATTTTATTTTTATTGTTCTTTTTAAACATATGTAACAGTAAAATGCATTTTAGCATATTATACATACACAGAGAATAACTTATTCTAACTGGGATCCTATTCTTGTGGTTGTACATGATGCAGAGATACCCTGATTGTGTATTCAAATACAAGGATAAGAAAGTTATATCTGATTAATTCTACTGTCCTTCCTATACCCTTCTCTACTCCCTTCCCTCTTTCCCCTTTATAGAATCCAAAGACTTCTTAATTCAATGAAATTTGACCCCTGCTTTTACATCATCCACACTGAATTTAGTATATCTGAAGTGCCCACTGGCCTCAAACTACAAAATTAAATTAATATTCTTTAATCATCATCCTAACATAACCCTTGGCTTCACGTGGCACTGCTTCTTAAATCTCTTGGTGTCTATTGCTCCCTTCTTACGTTTTTGTGGGTACAGTGGCAGGCAGCCATATTCAGGAACCCAGTGGAGCAAAGAAACCTTAAGGAGTTGAGACCTACAAGAAAGCTTTTAAGAAATTGTGTTACCATCTGTAAATGCAATGCTCAGTACTGGTGAAATCATAAATCAAAAGAGAGAGCACGAATTGTTCAGTACATGGTGTCCAGTGCCTCAAGATAAATACCCAGATCTCTTACCAACATCATATGTAAAGGGCAACTCGGATATATTAAAATTTATTTGTGTTAAAAAGTGATGAAAGAAATAAAGGGACAGATAAATAAGTAGAGAGATGTTCTGTGTCATGGACAGATGGTTCAATATTGGTAAAATGCCCATTCATCCAAACTCATTCTACAGAAGCTATATGGCTCAGTCAAAATCTCAACAGGCTGTTTTATAGAATTTGAAGTTATTCTAACATTTGTGGAAGAGGAAGGTCTAGACTAAACAACACAGTAACAAAGAATGACAAAACTTCAGGATTCACATTACCCAATTTCAAGATTTACCACAAAGCTACAGAAATCAGTGTAGCATGGTACTGTTGAAAGAACACACAAGAATTAATGGAACAAAATAAAGAGTCAGAAATGGACCAGCATGAACGTAGCCAACTAATATGTAGCAAAGATTCAAAAGCAATTCAATGGCAAAACAATAGTCTTTTCAATAAATGGTTCTGGACAAGTAGATCTCCATATAAGAGAAAAAGACCCTGTACACTGGGTTACACTTTTTATAAATATTAAGTCAAAATAGAGCACATGGCATATGCAAAACATAAAACTATAAAACTTATAGAAAATGACATGACCTTGTGATTGGTAATGTGTTTTTAGACTATTTACCAAAAATATAATCTGTGAAATAAAAAATGTATAAATTATACTTAAGGAAATTAAAAACTGCTCTTTGAAAACCACTGTCAAAGTAAAAAGAAAAACATGGACTTAGAGAAAATATTTGCAAAATACATATCTTAAAGGAGACTGTATCCAAAATACACAAGGAGCTTAAAACTAAAGAATATGAAAACAAACAACTCAGTTGAAAAATGGGTTGAAGATTTGAACAGACTAATCATCAAAGATATACAGCTGGTAAATAAAAATATAAAATACATTTTCCACATCATTTTGTTAGGGAAATGGAAATGAAAACAACGATGAGATAGAATACACATATGAATGGTAAAAATTCAAAAAAGACAATACTGGTTTCTTGCAAAGATGTTGAATGAGTTGTTCATTGCTGGTGTACAAAGGGATACTCTCACTTTAGAAGACAATTTGACAATTTGTTACAATGAAAACCTTCTTACCACATGATCTAACAATTGTTGCATCTGACTTAAAAATATATCCATGCAAAAATCAGGCCACCAGCCTGCCCTCTGCGGTTTCCAGACTGAACAGCGACTGCCCACCCCCCACTGCTTCCTGACTCAGTGTCCCCCTGCCCCCTGTCCTATGGCTCCCCAGCATGTTTGGAGGCTGGTACAGACATTTTGAATTATCCCTGAGGGTCTGGCCACCATCTTTGTAGGAGGCAGCTCCTGTCCTGAGACACCTGCAGGAGACTGGAGGCCCTTTGACAGGTAACATGCTCACATGGAGATACTGAGGACTGGAAAGTTTGAGTGTTGGATGACTGTGAACCATATATTTTAAAAAAATTTTAATTTGTTTATTTCTTCTTTTTCCTCACTCTGTTTTCCTTTTATTTACTTATTTCCTCAAAGTCTCTTTCTCCCTCTTCTCATTCTAAAGACCAACTTCTTTTGATCCCACACTCACTCTTCCCCTGATCTAGTACTTTTATATACTCACTTCTTATCCCATTAATGATTACATCCTACACCCCTCCCCATCTTCTTCTTCCAGCTTTAGAAGTTATAGAGCTCATTATAAGCCTATGGGCTATACTGTAGATAATAACAAATGCATCCTATCTGTTATTAAAATACTGTTAATGTCTTTATAGGGGCTATCTGGTTTAGGGCTGCATATTGTTTGTATTGGATTCTGCTAATATTGATCTCCTCCTCAAAGGAAAGGTATTGGAAACCTGCAGGGTCACAATAAACCTACATGAGGAAAGCTTCAATACCTCAGATCTTCACTGCAAGAGGAGAATATACAGACACAATACGAAAAAACAGGGAAAGAAATTATCCCTAACAAACCAAGATGCTATTTTGATAGAATCCAATGACAGCATGGCAGGAGAAATGACAGAAAAGGAGTTTAGAATCTACATAATTAAAATGATCCATGAAGCAAAATATGAGATAAGAGAGCAAATGCAGGCAATGCATGATCACTCCAATAAACAGTTAAAAGAGCAAATGCAGGAAACAAAAGAGCAGTTCAATAAAGAGATAGAGATTCTGAATAAAAACCAAACAGAAATACTTGAAATGAAAGAAACAATAAACCAAATTAAAAACTCAATAGAAAGCAACACCAACAGAATAGATCTCATGGAAGACAGAATCTCAGACAATAAAGACAAAATATTTAATCTTGAAAATAAAGTTGACCAAACTGAGAAGGTGATAAGAAATCATTAATGGAACCTCCAAGTATTATTGGTTATCATGAAAAGTCCAAATTTAAGAATTACTGGGATTGAGGAAGGCACAGAGATACAAACCAAAAGAATGAACAACCTGTTCAATGAAATAATATCAGAAAATTTCCCAAATCTTAAGAATGAAATGAAAAATCAAATACAAGAAACTTACAGAACACCAAATGCACAAAATTACAACAGATCCACAGCAAGTCACATTATAATAAAAATACCTCACATACAAAATTAAGATAGGATTTTAAAGGCTCGAAGAGAAAAGCATCAGACTGCATATAAAAGGAAACCAATACGGATGTCAGCAGATTTCTCAGCCCAAACCCTAAAAGCTAGAAGGGCCTGGAAAGCTCTGAAAGAACATGGATGCCCACTAAGAATCTTATACCCAGCAAAACTAACCTTCACAGTTGATGGTGCAGTGTTTGCCCCTAAACTCTCTGTACCCTCCAGTATACTTTAAATCATCTCTAGATTATTCACACTACCTAATACAATATCAATGCTATGTAAACAGTTGTTATGGTATATTGGTTGGGGTAGATCTGCACATGTTCAGTGCAGATAATTTAAAAAAATATTTTTGACCTATGTGGGTTGAGTCCACAGATGTGGAACTCAGAGTTGTGGAAGGCTGACTATATGTATATGCAAGAGTTGAACATTTGATTCAATAAATAATGGACAGTGAATACAATGATAACGGACCATGGAGCCTGATTTCTTTCTTTTTTTGATACCCAAGGTCAGGAAGTACTTTTTAAACAAATAAATATTATAAAATCAATATTTAGACTTTCCATTCAATGATGCTAACTTCAGACAATTACATACAGAATACAAAGAGAGAGACAGGGAGATAAAGAGAGAGAGACAGAGACAGAGACAGAGAGAGAGAGAGAGAAAGCAAGAGTGAGAAAGTGAAAGTGAGAGAGAAAGGGTATCTTATAATGTATAACCATTATAAAGGGTTAATGTATAATATACAAGGAATTCTTACAAATAAGGCACAGAGAAGCTATGATAGAAAGCAGACAAAAATCATGGACTAAGTAATTTGTATAAAAGAAATGTAATGCACAGATGAAGAAATATTCATAAGATAAGTAATTAAATAAATGCAAATTTAAATTACAATATATTAGCATTTCATAACCAAAAGACTAACAAAACTAGAAAGGTAGATGACACCACTGGCTATGAATCTGGGTGAGCCTCTATATTCAGTAAAGATTGTTGATATATTTTAGTTAAATAAAAACAAATATAAGTGCCCTATAATTCTGAATATTTGTTCCACAGTGTGTATCCCAAAGAAATCACTGACATGTCCATACATACTGAGACAAATAGTTATATTTTTTCATTGTAACATGTTACAGTAGCATTATTTGAATGGTGGGAAATTGAAGATGGATTTACATCATTGGAAAAGTGACATTATTTGAACAATTAAGATGTATTGAGTACTAGGGACTGAATAAGAGCAAATTATATTCCATGCTTGCATAATTACATCATAATGAACCCTAACATTATATATAACTAAAACAAACTAATAAAAATAAAAGAAAATAGATGTATTGGATGGATGCAGATAGATTAATATAGATAGAGCTCAAACACATGGTGCTTGGTGGAAAAAATTCAGATTAGATCTATAACTCAATACCATTTCTAACAATTAAAAGTATCCAGCAAAAATATTCATTTAGCAGAACCTAATCAACAACAACAAAAAAAGAAGTCCTGTAGCATCAATAATGATTAGGTACCATTAACTGAGAAATATAATCACTCAAAATAATGAAACCTAATAAGAAGCGAGAGCTAGTCAGTAGGAGCTGCTGCATTAAAGAGGGAGAAACCAGTCTCTGACATCTCAAGTCAAGCACATACTGAGTACATGTGGATGAAACTTAATATGCTGATTTTTGAATTATTCTCATTGATTATCCTTATCAATATGAAATATGTTAGTTTGATTAGGGAGCTCTTATTTTATCCCTGACTTTGTCTTGTACAGAAACATTAGTGTTTGGGGCTTATGCAAGGAATGCAATTTGCAGATAAAAAGAGGGAGGGAATTAAAAGATTAAGACAAAGGGATTTAATGGAAGAAGATGTCCAATAGCCTAATTATACAATGACCTAAACCAGCAGAGGATTTGATGTGAATAAAAAATCACTAATATGATGACACATCCTCACAACCACAGACAGAGGAATTTAATTAGGTGAATGCT
Source organism: Sciurus vulgaris (assembly GCF_902686455.1). Classification (NCBI taxonomy): domain Eukaryota; kingdom Metazoa; phylum Chordata; class Mammalia; order Rodentia; family Sciuridae; genus Sciurus; species Sciurus vulgaris. The sequence continues at coordinate 72,429,414 of NC_136462.1, forward strand.
TCCTTCTGGTGTTTTCTTAATATTTTTCAAAACTATCATTAGGCTTCCAGTTTTGAGAATGATTCATCATTGTAAGTCATCTTGTTGGCAATTATTATTACTTTTTCAATGACCACTTGCATAGATAAATAATTATTTATGTTAAGCCAAGTAAGAAGAAGCTTGATGTGATTTAATTTATTAGCTACTTCTTTAATACATGTTTGCTAAATAACAGAACTGCTTCTAGAAATTACTTCAGTCCTACTTGTTGCCCTTTATTCAGCAAAAGAACATACTTTTTATATAGCTTGGGGGAGAAAAGAACACATAACAAGCATCCATGACCATCCCCAACCTTGGAGGTGAAACCTCAACTCCTTCGGGTCAGGCATTGGAGATCTCTGTTCATCTAGTCAGCGCTTGCCCACTTCTACTTTAGGGATTCTCAGCTTTGACACTATTAATATTTTGGATTGCATAATACTTTGTTATAAGGGGATATTCTTTACATGATAAGCTTTTAGTACCATTCTTGTCCTCCCCCCACTAGATGCCAGTGGCAAACCCTCTATTCCCAGTTGTGACAAATGACCATATCTCTAGTCATCACATGTTCTTTGTGGAAACTGTATCAGACTCAGTTGTGAATCCCTGAGTTTTAGGCTCATCTTTCACAATTATTTCTGTATTGGTTCTCCAATACATGTTTATCACCAACAATGATATGGTAAGTTAATGTCATGATGCCATAACAAAATTACTATAAGTTAATAGCTTAAAACATCAGTTGATATTCTCACAGCCCATAGGTCAGAAGTCTGAGATGGTGAGGCTGGTTTCTTTGCTATTGATTTCACAAGGATAAAAGTAAGATCTTGGTTGGTTGGACTCTCATCAGGAGAGGCTGAGAAGAATCGGTTTCCAAGCTCATTCACATTACTAGCTGAATGTAGTTCCTTGAATTCATGGGATTGAATTCTTCATTTCCTTGCTCTCTTTCCTTCTGCTGGGAATCATTTTCAGCTTCTAGAGTCCATCCATATGGCTCACACCATTCACTCTCTTCCTCAAAGTTAGCAACTTGGAACCAATTTCTTCTCATACTTCAAATCTAATTTATATTTCTGCCTTACTTCTTGCCTAAATCCCTTACTCTAGTTGGAGGTGTTTCCCTCTTTCTGATGGATCATGTGATTAGATTAGGTCCACCTAACATTCCAGGATAATTTCTCCATTTTGAGGAATGCAATCTTTACCTGCAAAGTTTATTTTGGTAGCATCTAGATGAGTGCTTGATACAATAACCACAATAAACAAATCTTGGGAGGACATCTTTAGAATGCAGTCCATCACAACTGTACACCTTAAATGCAAAATCCAGTTCATGAAATGACTCAAATTTCTGCAAACATGTTTCCTTAAGCTTCTGAGTTGTCCTATCTGCTGGTCCAGTGTCCCATTTTCACTTGACTGTTCCTTCAATATTCTCCTCAGGTCCAGATTTCAGGGAATTATTCCTAACCATACTGTTAGGCAGTGATCACATGCACATCCAGAGAATTCTGTTCTCAACTGAATCATAGCACTTGACACATTGCACTGAACAAATCTACATGATTCAGAGCATTCAAAGGAAGAATTAAAAATTTTAGAAGGAATTTTTATGTAATTTGAAAAGTATTTCAGTATTTCTACCTGTTACCTCCCAAGCATTTACAAATATTATTTACCTTTATTCAAACTACTACTAAAATGTGTTTTAACCCCATACATGAGGATCTGAAAAATATGGAACCATTGAGAATCTATCTGGACCTGAAGATCTCAGCCAAGGGAACTAAAGTGTTTTTTTTTTTTTTTTTTTTTTTTTTTTTTTTACAGTTTCCATGAATAGCTATAGATCTTATTTTCCTGGTACTATCTAACCACAGGCTTATTTAATAGAAACAAACTTTTTCTACATGTACTTCATTTTGGTGTAACCTAAGAACAAAATTAAAGGAAACATTGTCTTCCTATGTATTAGTTCTGCTCACTGTTTTGTTTGTATTTTAAAACTATAAAACTGGAAGGAGTTGAACCCTGTGTTCCTGCTGGTAACTTGTCCTCAAAGGGTCAATTAAAAATTCTTTTGTTTTTTTCCGAGGCTATTGTGAATGGGGTAGTTTTCCTGATTATTCTTTCCAAAGATTCATCACTTATGTATAAAAATGCATTAGATTTATGTGCATTGATCTTATATCCTACTACTTTACTGAATTCACCTATGAGTTCTAAAAGTTTTCTGGTGGAATTTCCTGGTTCCTCTAAGTATATAATCAAATCATCAGCAAATAGGGATAGTTTGAGTTCTTCTTTTCCTATTCGTATCCCTTTAATTTCTTTGGTCTGTCTAATTGCTCTGGCTAGAGTTTCAAGGACGATATTGAATAGAAGTGGTGAAAGAGGGCATCCCTGCCTTGTTCCAGTTTTTAGGGGGAATGCTTTCAGTTTTTCACCATTTAGAATGATATTAGCCATGGGCTTAGCATAAATGGCCTTTACAATGTTAAGGAATGTTCCCACTATCCCATTTTTTTCCAGTGTTTTGAGCATGAAGGTGTGCTGTATTTTATCAAATGCTTTTTCTGCATCTATTGAAATAATCATGTGATACTTGACTTTAAGTCTATTGATATGACCAATTACATTTATTGATTTCCTGATGTTGAACCAACCTTGCATCCCTGGGATGAAACCCACTTGATCATGGTGCACTATCTTTTTAATATGTTTTTTTATGCGATTTGCTAAAATTTTGTTGAGAATTTTTGCATCGATGTTCATTAAGGATATTGGTCTGAAATTTTCTTTCCTCGATGTGTCTCTGTCTGGTTTAGGTATCAGTGTGATATTGGCTTCATAGAATGAGTTTGGGAGGGTTCCCTCCTCTTCTATTTTATGGAATACTTTGAGAAGTATTGGAATGAGCTCTTCTTTAAAGGTTTTGTAGAACTCAGCTGAGAACCCATCTGGTCCCAGACTTTTCTTTGTTGGTAGGCTTTTGATGACCTCTTCTATTTCATTACTTGAAATTGGTCTATTTAAATTGTGTATGTCCTCCTCTTTCAGTTTAGGCAATTCATATGTCTCTAGAAACCTGTTGATGTCTTCAAAAATTTCTATTTTGTTGGAGTATAGATTTTCAAAATAGCTTCTAATTTTGTTTCGTATTTCAATCGTGTTAGTTGTGATATATCCTTGTTCATTCCGAATTTTAGTGATTTGGGTTTTCTCTCATCTTCTCTTTGTTAGTGTGGCTAAAGGTTTATCAATTTTGTTTATTTTTTCAAAGAACCAACTATTTATTTTGTCAATTTTTTGTATTGTTTCTTTTGTTTCAATTTCGTTGATTTCAGCTCTGAGTTTAACTATTTCCTGTCTTCTACTGCTTTTGGTGCCGGTCTGTTCTTCTTTTTCTAGGGCTTTGAGCTGTAGTGTTAGGTCTTTTATTTGTTGAGTTTTACTTCTTTTATTAAATGCGCTCCATGAAATAAATTTCCCTCTACGTAATGCTTCCATAGCGTCCCAGAGATTTTGATATGATGCTTCTTTGTTCTCATTTACCTCTAAGAATTTTTTAATTTCCTTCTTAATATCTTCTGTTATCCACTCATCATATAATAGCATATTGTTTAATCTCCAGGTGTTGGAATAGTTTCTGTTTTTTACTCTTTCATTTATTTCTAACTTCAATCCATTATGATCTGATAGAATACAAGGTAATGTCTCTATCTTCTTGTATTTGCTAACATTAGCTTTGTAGCATAATATATGGTCTATTTTAGAGAAGGATCCATGTGCTGCTGAGAATCAATCTCACAAAAGAGGTGAAAGACCTCTACAATGAGAACTACAGTACACTAAAGAAAGAAATTAAAGAAAACCTTAGAAGATGGAAAGATCTCCCATGTTCTTGGATAGGAAGAATTAATATTGTCAAAATGGCCATACTACCTAAAGTGCTATACAGATTCAATGCAATTCCAATTAAAATCCCAATGACGTACCTTACAGAAATAGAGCAAGCAATTATGAAATTCATCTGGAAAAATAAGAAACCCAGAATAGCTAAAGCAATCCTTAGCAGGAAGAGTGAAACAGGGGGTATTGCAATACCAGATCTTCAACTCTACTACAAAGCAATAGTAACAAAAACGGCATGGTATTGGTACCAAAATAGAAAGGTAGATCAATGGTACAGAATAGAGGACACGGACACAAACCCAAATAAATACAATTTTCTCATACTAGAAAAAAGGGGCCAAAAATATGCAATGGAGAAAAGATAACTTCTTCAACAAATGGTGCTGGGAGAATTGGAAATCCATATGCAACAGAATGAAACTAAACCCATATCTCTCACCATGCACGAAACTAAACTCAAATGGATTAAGGACCATGGAATCAGACCAGAGACCCTGCAGATTATAGAAGAAAAAGTAGGTCCAGATCTTCGACATGTCAGCTTAGGACCAGACTTCCTCAACAGGACTCCCATAGCACAAGAAATAAAAGCAAGAATCAATAACTGAGATAGATTCAAACTAAAAAGCTTTCTCTCAGCAAAGGAAACTATCAGCAATGCGAAGAAAGAGCCTACAGAGTGGGAGAAAATCTTTGCCACTCATACTTCAGATAGAGCACTAATCTCCAGAATCTATAAAGAACTCAAAATACTCTACACCAAGAATACAAAAAATCCAATCGACAAATGGGCTAAGGAAATGAATAGACACTTCACAGAAGAAGATCTACAAGCAATCAACAATCATATGGAAAAATGTTCAACATCTCTAGTAATAAGAGAAATGCAAATCAAAACCACCCTAAGATTCCATCTCACCACAATTAGAATGGCGATTATCAAGAATACAAACAACAACAGGTGTTGGCGAGGATGTGGGGAGAAAGGTACACTCATACATTGCTGGTGGGGCTGCAAATTAGTGCAGCCACTCTGGAAAGCAGTGTGGAGATTCCTTAGAAAACTTGGAATGGAACCACCATTTGACCCAGCTATCCCACTCTTGGCCTATACCCAAAGGACTTAAAATCAGCATACTACAGAGATACAGCCACATCAATGTTCATAGCTGCTCAATTCACCATAGCCAGATTGTGGAACCAACCTAGATGTCCTTCAATTGATGAATGGATAAAGAAACTGTGGTGTATATATATATATATATATATATATATATATATATATATATATACACACACACACACACACACACACACACACACACACAATGGAATATTACTCAGCCATAAAGAATGATAAAATTATGGCATTTGCAGGCAAATGGATGAAATTGGAGAATATCATGCTAAGTGAGATAAGCCAATCTCAAAAAACCAAAGGTCGAATGATATCGCTAATAAGTGGATGAGGAGACATAATGGGAGGAGGGAGGGGTTAGTGTTAGGGTTAGAGTTAGGGTTAGGGAGGGGGGCAAGAATGGAGGAAGGAAGGACTGTACAGAGGGAAAAGCGGGGTGGGAGGGGTGGGGGCAAGGGAAAAAATAACAAAATGAATCAAACAACATTATCCTATGTAAATTTATGATTACACAAATGGTATGCCTTTACGCCATGTACAGAGAAACAACATGTATCCCATTTGTTTACAATTAAAAGAAAAAGAAAAAAATTCTTTTGTATACTTACAAATGAATCTAATATATAGAAACATTTTAGAATTAGCAAAAAGTTCTTTTCCCTTCCCTTTCCTTATTCTTTCTAAACCTTCACTTGCCGAAAAAAATAAAAATCTACAAGAAACTAGATAGGGCTGATGGTTGCCGAGTGAGGGGCTGCAAAAAGCCATGTAGAGAATGGACTAGATCAAGTAGAGTGACAGAGTGCCTCTATAGGGCATAAGTCCCAGTAAGGTGTCAAGAGCCCAGTCAGGGTGGAGAGGGAGTTCATGCAATAATGTGGTCTGGCATAAGCTGTTGGTGCATGTACACTCATATAAAAGTATAAGTCAGGCTTCAATTAACCATAGTGAAGTAAGTTACATAGAGACGACATGCAAATGCATTAATCTGAGGAAGAGAGTAAAACAGTTTCATTTTCCTGGTAATTAGGAAAGACTTGTAGACTTAGATACCTTGGGCTATCCTAGAACAAATTGTCAAAGTAGTTTCTTCACCCTCCCTGGTGATGAATTCCTGGGAAAGCCCTTAGATCAAGCCTGGAATATCTGCCTCCATTGCCACTAACATGGAGAAGATTCTGACCCTAAGTACCTTGTGATTTATTTGCCATGAAAAGATGATGCCAACCATGCCAACAAGGCATCACAAGTTTCTTCTTCTTCAAGTATTAATGTGCTGCCTTGTTATTAATGTGTTGCCTGACTTTGAACTTGTGATCCTCTAGTCCAATCTTCTGAGCCTCTGGGATTTTAGGCATGTATCACCATGCCTACCTAGAAAAAGCATTTTTTGAGAATATCTCACAATCACAACTATCATTTCCTTTCCTCAGTTTCATATAGAAAACAACATCTCTTGAATCATTAAACATTTTGATATACAAAGAATTAGGAAACAAGCAAAGGACACTTGCCATGACTGAAACCAAACCACGACTCTCCTGAAGTTACCCTAAATGCCATGCACAGCAAAACAACTTTATTTTAAGTGATTAAGCATCTATGCATTCATGTGCTTCCCAGAGTAGCTAAACAGTGCTTATGAAGGAGAAGACTCTCAACAAGTAATTGTTGTATTAATTGAAGGGGACCGTACTCAAGCTTTTAAAACAATTGTTATTATGAAAATGCTGCTATTTGGGTTATAAGAAGGAAGAATAGTATTATACATCATGTTTTGAAATGGACATCAATGTTATTTGTACCTCTTAGTCTTGGGAAAACACAATTAGTAATGGAATGCTACTCTTCTGACATTTTGTATCATATAAAACAAGGTTCCATTGGTGAAGAGTGGCTTTTTCTCTTCTTTATTAGATGCACACTGACATGAGACCTTCAGAAATCATATTGTCTAAGCTTTTGCCTCATTTGAAAGCCAGATTGGCTCAGTAAAGTAACAACATGCACATAAGAAATGGTTTATGCATTTGAAGAAAAGAAAAAAATCTTAAGATATTTTAATATCTCAACAGAATTTGTAAATGTGGCAATTTTTACTGTACATTATCAGTCAATAGGAACAACAGCAGATTCTGGAAGTGAATTCTACAGAGTGGTATGACAATTACTGTTATATATCTCAGCAATCTTCTAATAAATGATATGAGTCTTGTTTGCATTTATCAGAGTGATCCTTAAGCAAATACCCATGTGAAAAAGAAAGCTTGCATATTTATAAGAGTAAATTTACATATAACTGCACATAAAATATTCTGTTCCTTTGTAAAATACTTCTTTATAATTTCCATTAAAATCATCATGTAATTATACCAGAGATACAAACCTAACAAAAATTATGCCAAGCATTATTAGAGGGAGTGCTTTTCAATTGCAAGGGCATCTGTTCTGTGAGAATTTTCTGGTTTCAATTTCTGTTATAGCACCAAAAATTGTGATAAAATAAGGACTTTTCCCTTTTGAAGGATCATGTTCAAAGGTCACCAACCAATAATATTTTAAACTGGGATGAAAATGCTCCTAATAGATTACTAATTGCACATTTTACAAACAATAGTCCTGTACAGAATAACGGAGGTTCTACTTCAGTCTAGGGTATAAAACCGCTATGTAAGAAACATGTAAGATCATTGATGCTTCCACAAATAGTCTTTTACCCTTCAAGTCTTCTAACTGAATACTGTCTGCTTTAGTACCTCTGCTAGGAGTAGGTGATATGGAGATGAATACCTAAATGCCATAAGAAAATTACATGGACCAGACTGATAAATCAGTAATTCTTTCACAACACAGGGTACTAAACTCAGTGACTTGGCCGAGTGACAAGAGACTCTTGAATGACTAGTTAGAACTGTCAAGAAAATAATAGATAAGTATGTTCTCAACAGAGGGGAAGATGGCAATAGAGAATAAAATTTATCAGGGAATTGCACAGAGTTGAATGTATCAGGAGCTAAGGGTCCAAGGAGATCGGATAGACAAAGGTGAAGAAACAGATGTAGACGCCATTCCAAGGATCTTGGCTTTTGTTTGGAAGGGACTGAGGCAATATTAATGTAATGTTTAATGGTTCTTATGCTTTTGTTTTAATTAACACATAAGAACTATGCATGTTTATGGGGCACATATGTTTGGATACACTGCTTATCTTGGCTTTTTATACTCAGATCTATGATTTAGAAAAAATCATTCTGCAGAGCTGTAATGCTCAAAGTATGGTCACAGATTATCAGTGTCAGCATTACCTGGAAATTTAGATGATGAATTCCCAGGTACCACCATGTTTTAACAAGTCCCTTAGGTGACCATGATGCACACTACTGTCTGAAAGTCACTAGTATAGACAGTCAAATACTGGGGGTTATTTTTATAGAAATATTTTCAGTCATATAAACAGAAAATCTGATAAATAGTGACTTAGATATTACTTGTTATGCTTAACAACAAGCATTCTCAGGAAAGGCAATCCAGGAATGGCAAAGGATGAGGCAATGCTACCAAGAGAAGAGGCACCTTCTGTCTTCCTAATTCATTATTATCAGAATAGGATGTTCGTTCTGAGAGTTATAATGGCTGTCCCAGTTCCAGACCTGAGTGCTGTCATGCTTACACACAGGAAGCAGGTGGAAGGGCAGGTGAAAGAGAAGAGAAGTTTCCTCATGAGACTATTTCTATTTTATGATAAAATGAAACAAAAGTGAAGGCCCCTTGAGTTAGTTCTATGGATTGTCATTGGTGAGAACCACATCCTGTGACTCTCCAGTACCAAGTTACAAGTGTGGAAAATTATCAACGACTGTCTAGTTAGTAAATTCTCCTACAAAATGTTCTCATTTATTTGGTAACATATTTTGAATCAGGTAAATAGATGAAGTACATATATTTTAAGTTGTCTTTTCTAATAAGAAGAAAATAAACTTGAAGAGCAGAACTTGCCAGATAGTAATTCTTAAATGTTAGCCTCTCACTAGTGCTAGGTTACTCTTCTCAGGTCCCTATGAAGGAATGCTAGAGATTTCCTAAATAAGTCTGTAACACTTTGCAAAAATAGTGTGTGAACTTTTTAAATTCCAAGAAACTTGAAAAGACAACCTAGTATTACTTGCCATCATCCCAGCAAATATCCATGGGGTGATTTATGAGGAACCACCTGTTGTAGAAATTATCTCTTGGTATTGTTCTTGGGGTTTACTAAAATCTGGAAATCTCCTATAATTAATTAATTTACTCTAGATGTTCTCATTTTATTCTTGAGGTTTCACCAATATATTCAATTACAAACACACACTTAATCAATAATCTTTTTTACCTTGTTCTTTATAGTCTTTTGCATGACCATCAATATTGAAATCAGATGTAAAACAAATACAATAATCTTCATTTATTAACTATAAAGCTGTTGTAATTAAAATGAAAACTATAATCTGACATTGGTAAACTGCTAACCAATTTGCATGTTGGTGGAAAGCAAGAATCTCATCTATTTCTGCATTCTTAATGCATAACATGAGCATTAAGAATTTAAGCAACTAATAGTAGCTAAGGGATGCTGGTAAGAAAAGCCCAAAGTCTATAACTGGCTATGATTCTGAATGGTCCTGGCTTAGGGAAATAGAAACAGAGGAGACAGGAAACTGTGAGTAAACACTATTTAATCAAGAAAACAAGCAGAATCATGAATAATCTCTATTGAATAAATGCAAATACCTTAAGAAATATGTTGTCCTGGATAAAATTCAAAAGCATTTGGGAAACTAAAACCTTACATGTTATAATTACACCCGTGCACTGACAGGAGGGTTGAACATAAACAACAGCACTAACCATCACTCTTTAATTGAAATTAAAGATAATTTTAAAAACTTCATATCACCCAGCAAAAGGCAAGAGTACCAATTTCAATTTCAAAATCATTATCAATAGTATATAACACATTGTCAAACAAACGCACTTCTCTTGCTGTGCAGTCTGCTCCTATTGGCATTTGGCAGTCTGAACACACAGTCATGCTATCTAATGCTCATATTTTCCAAACATAACAAAAGGAGAACAAAACTCTGCAAATTATTGGAAAATATTAGCAAGCATAAATTTGAGTGTATCCTTTTCAGTAGATTTGGACAAGGGACAAACTGCAAGCCCACTTTCCTCCTTGATCACAATTTTTATAGTTACATACACACACGTGTATGTATATAGATTCAATGAGAGATACTTTGATCAGATATTATATTTAATGGAAACATGAGGAATATAAATTTGAAAAAGAAAACAAAAGACAAAAGAAGAAAAAATAAAATATTTTGGGTTTCACCTAATCAGATTTGAGTCTCAGCTTTGAATTAGAAGCCATAGGAATTTTTCTGATATGTGACCATTTGAGACTTCAAAATGTTGTTTGTTTTATTGTTTTTTCTTCCTATTTTTGTGACTCAATTTACTGCTATGTGTATTCATATGTACTGATTTAGTAACAGGTATAAACCATTACAGATTTTGTGAATGAGAAATCTGAACTTGGCCAAAGTCACAGAATGTGTTCACAGAGAAGCCAGGTTGAAAGGACAAAATAGTTCATTATTATTATTTGTTTATTCTTGCAAACTTCTCCCAAAGGATTGAAACCTCTCCAAAACAATGCTCAGAGACAAAATAATATGCTATTTACTTTCTACCATTGACCACAATCCTGATTTTTATTCCCAAGGAGATAAAAGGAACCTCTCATGAATGGTGAGAAATCAGTTAATATGTAACAATTCCTCCCAGAATTCAAGTGGTGGTAGGAAGAAATACTTAAGCATTAGAAGATATCTCCTAGATGAGTTGATGAGTTGAAAAGCATAGGAACTCAAGTGTCCAAATTCCCAGGCCAGATGTGAAGAATAACCTTTAATAAGAAAACAGGGAAAGCGAAGTGTTGTTCTATTTGTACTACCTTTCATGAATCTAAATTAAGTGTTACTACTTGCTACTCAATACTATTTTAAGTAGCAGGTTATTCTCATTAGCATAAAAGGAAGTATAGGAAAATAAAGTAATGGTGGAAGGAAAATGAGTATTATTTGCCTAGAGTTACTTGTCTATGTGAATAGTTTCAGAAATCTGTGGCTTGATGATCTGGGAACTGAAAAGACATATGGATTCCCTTGGACCAGGTCACACTTCATAATGATTAGCAAAGTTCTGTTATGTGCATATTTGAAATGATTCAATCTTGACATTAAACTAATTGACAATAAAAGTTTAATTTGGCACTAATACCACCTTGTTACTATTAGTTAGCATTTGTGTGGTATGTTTTTCTTGCATATTTCTCCATAGAACCCTTTCTTTTCCATTTACAGATTAATATTTAAATGCTTGTTATAAATTTACAAAATAAATAAATAAATTAATAAAACCTGGGGACCAGGGATATAACTCAGTTGTAGAGCACTTGCCTAGCTTGCAAGGGGCCCTATATCTGATCTCCAGCACAGCAAGAAACAAAACAAAACAAAGCAAAAAACAAACAAACAAAAACTTAAAAGAAAAGTAAAAAACAAAAATTCTACTCATTTATGGAACCAAAATTCAATTCAGCTTTTTCTAAAATCTGATTCTGTTTTTAAATAACAAACTGCAATGGCTAGATCATTCAGCTTTACTCTTTTGAATCCATTAACTCTGGAAGGCTACACATCAGTTTCACTATGACATGCTTGTTTATCATTTCATATTTGTTTTTGGTGTTTTGTGGTTTATATACAGGAAAAAGGGAGAGAAAGCAGTATATACCAAATATTGTTAAAGGATCCCTGTGGTTGAAAGCTACCTGTTTCCAAATGGTACCTGCAATATTTTCTTCCATATGCTTCCAGATTCAGATAGTCTCTAACAAACAATATTCTATTTCGTCTGTGTATGAAAGTACAAGCCTCTTGATGTCAACATTTTAATCTTGAAAGATCCAAGAACCTTCTTGTCTTATAATTTCCTCATTTCTACATCATATAAACTGCATTTCATTATACCTAATGTATTAAAGAGAATTATTTGCCTTGTGTTTTGACTATAATTTCATAAATTAATTAGACCACAATTAGCTTGATAAAGGCACCATTTCCTATTTTTTTTGTTTGAAAATAGGTTTAGCTATATAAAATAGACATTCAGGGTCTATCCTGAGACTGATATATAAGATCTGTCTCTTAGGGAACAAGCAGAAGTGCAAAGAAATCGCCAGAAACTCACTAGTTTCTTACCCTTTCAAAATTTTATCCTGTCTTGTGTTTATAGCCAGAAGATAGGAAAAGATTTTGTTGGTGATAGAGAGGAAAACTGTAATCCAACAAAAAGGCTTTAAACTCTAGTCATGGAGTTCAACCATAAGTTGATCATATCATTAAAAGAAATAACACAAATACCAGAATTTTAATAAAATGTTACTTTGCCCTCCCCCTCCAAAAAAAAAACCCTTTTCAATGAAGCTCTGCACAATACAACACAGTATGAATATCAGAAAAACTTGTCCTGGGCATTTGTATGAATAGTTGGGAGCATATAACCCCATATGAGAATTGTGGGTAGTATTTGGGGGGACCAGGACTAAAAGCATGAGCTCCATCAACAGCGCAAGCTGGCACTCTTCCTATCCAAGTGGTGGCATGTTGTGTGCCTCTCACTAGTTTCCACAGTTTCTAAATGCTTACCAGTAGATGTTACTAAGAAAAAAAATGCCTTCAATATGCCATTCTAGGGATACCAGAAAGATTTTATCTTATTTATTAGCATCAAAACCCATTTCTTACTATCTTTCCAATTCCAAAATAATGTGACAGAAGTACACAAAATATGCAAAAAGCTATAAAGAAAATAGTAAGTACAATGACAATTCAACAACATATTTTATTGTGGATTTGAATTTCTTGTTAATCTAAATTGAATTTGATGGTTTATAAAATCTCCCCAGAGTGGACATATTTGTTTAATTTTGCCTTAAAATTACAAATCGTAACTGAACTAATGTGTGGAAGAAATGTGAAAATTTCAAATATGCTTCTTGGCTCCTTTCTCTGAAATAGGAAAAATATTTGAAACTCAGTAATTTTAATGATTTATGATTAATAATCTCTGACCTTAAGACATGACATTATTTTTACTACTGAAGAGAAAATCACAGATGTAGAATTTATCAATTTACTACATCTATCTGATTCACATTCTGATTTTGAGAATGAAACATTATATTATGGTGTCAAAATGAAAGGAAATAAAAAGGCAGCTTTAAGAGCATTTGGATAACTTAACTATAAGTTGCTACAGTCAAAGCTGCTAAGATTTTCTAATTTTTTAAGTTAGATTTTTTTTGCACTTTACTATCTTTCCTAGTTTCACATAAGTACATAAGTGAGAAAAAGAACTATCCATTACAGAGCCTCTCAAAAAATCATGTTTTGTTCATCTGCCAGACTTTTCCAGCAAATGTGTCTATGATGAATTTCTCTCTCCCTTTTCTTTTATTCCATTTCTATTTGGCAAATACAGTACTAGCCCTGGACTTAAATAATTTTGGGGGAATACTGAGAGATCTAGATGGCCAGATGAAACATGCTTACTGCTACTTAATCTGTGTAGAAAGAGAAAAATTCAGAAATAACTTTTATTAAGACCAAATATAAAATGCTCTACCATAGTTTTTTTTCTATTCATTCTTCATGAGTGGTTTATCTTCTAAGTTCCTTATACAGGCTTTTGTTTTTGTGTATGTTGATATTGATGGTAGTCCTCTCAGTAGCCCTAGGAAATAACTTTTAAAACTTAAATTTGCAAACTCAGAAATTATATTTGTAGACCAGAAGCCCTAGTTTCTCCATACTTTACACTCCAATACTCCAACTGGATCTATTATCCCCAAGACATTGTCTGCTCTGTATTCTCTTTATTTTCTCTCTTTACCTCCTTCCTGCTGCTATAGCCTGAACTCATGCCTACTAACCCTTCTGATAACAATACTCTAGCACTGCCTTTACAGAAATCAGAGAGATTTCCAAACTGTCATCTGGAATGTGAGGTAGAGAGAACAATATGTCTAGCTCACCTGGAAACTTTCAGGTTATTCAATGTCTCTCAATTTCTAAACCTACCTCAGAAACAGTGTCTTTAATGGATCTCCTTATTTCATCTCTAATCACAGTGTCTTAAGTCATGTCTTTTTTGATTTCTTGCCTGCAATATTATAACAAATGCCTTACTGTTCTTCTTGCCTCAAGAATCATCTTTGTTCTTGTAACTTCCCCACATTATCACATTTGTTTTTCTATAATCTACCCATCTATATGTTTTTTAATTTCCTACATTCTAATGCAGAGGTCTACAGGTATTTTTGTTTATCTCTTTAGTTAAATTTGAACAACCACTACATAGGTATATATACACACTTGCAGTGATATATGTGTAAATGTGTGTGTATATATATATATATATATTTATATATATATATATGGGAGGGATATATAATACTTACTTCGCATGATACACAACTTGCTTTACTTTTTTTTTAGAAAATTAAACCACTATAAAATTTACTTTTTTCTTTCTGAACCCTCATGAGTTATATTTTATCACTTGTCAGGTTCAAACACCCCATTTTTGCAGACCATTGCTTTAGTTCAGTGTTTCTTAACCTGGCACTATTGATATTTGGGGCTTGAAAATTCTTTTGGTGGTGGTTGGCCCTCCATTCCTGAGATACTTATCTTGAGACATTGCCATATCTCCCTTGGAACAAAATTGCCTTTGATTGAGAACATGCAGTCTTCACAGAATTAAATAGAAAAAATAAACTGTTTTTAAACACATATGAGGTCTCAGTTTGTCTCTCTAGCTTTGTATCACATGACACACTACAGATATAGACCCCCCATGTACATTTTGATACTTCCCTGTTTTTGTTCATGTCATTATCTTTATGATGAATCCACTCCTTCTTCTCTTTCCATGGACAAGAACAATTCAAAAAGCATCTTCCCTCTGAAGAAAATGTTGCTTCCATTCAAATTGGAATAAAGTTTAACTTACTATGTATGTATATTTATTCCAAGCAAGGTTGAGAATACTTCCAGGTTGATAAAGCATGTGTGTATGGCTGATGCCAATGCCTGCTCTTCCACTGATCAATAGTGCTTTGGGTTGAACAAATGCTCAACAATTTATGTAATCCTTGCAAAATTCTACTCTTTTTTTGTTGCATGGAAGACACATAAGAAATTTTATTCCTGAATTATTATTTCAGATAAATAAGTAATTGCAAACATTTCCCCTTATTTTTTACAGTGAAAATATGTTTTTGGCAGGTAGCATTATTGTTTCATTGCACATGATCACACCTTCCACACTACCCACCCAACTGAACGGAGGGAATTGGATGGAGTCAGTGCCATTCATAGGCAGAACTGGGAACTGGCTACAGTGTATTTTAGCAGGAGTAATACAGTTGATCTGCTGCTTATTATTGATGTTTTATATTCCCTGATAAATACCATAAATATAAAGTAGTATAAAGTTAGAAGATATACATAAAATGATTATGTGATTTTTTTCAAGAGCAGAAAGTATAAAGTGTTCATAACGTTATTTTCATTCCTTCAACAAATATTCACAGATTGTGTAGTTGTCAGGGATGGTGGTAGGCAACTTGTACACAGCAGTTACAGCCTTTGCCCTCATGGTGTTTATGATAAAGAGAGAAGATCATAAGGCTTGTATAAAAACTTCATAAATAATTATCTAATTATATTATGATATGAATTCTAAGGGAAATCTACAGGTTCTGATTTGTTTAGAGTGATTTCTCTTTGTACCAATAGACATGTGACTATATCTCCATCTAGATGCATATATACATGTGAATATGAATATAACAGATATGTTCATGTGAATAAAACCATTACAAAGTAATACTACTTTAATATTAGCTACTTATGGTCTTATTAGTGAATTTTTATCTTGGAGTTTTTGTTTGTTTTTCACTAAGTACTAACATCACTATGTACTACTTTTGAAAATAATTACAAAATATCTAAAATAAAGCTCTTTCAATAAACAAAATACTTCTATGTAATAACTGAGCACAAAGTCTTCAAATAAAAACTTGATGGAGAGGGTGTTTTGTAAAGACTCTCTTGATGATGGAACATAACCCAATGACACTTGTATAGATGAGAGGCAGAACCCTTGTGTTACTGTAGCTCGCTCCCAAGGCAGAGGGCTGCCAAGCAGGACCACAGCTGGGTTGTACCCAGGGACAATGTGAGAGAAGGCCGGGAGCTGGTGGGGGTAGCTTATATAGGGCAAGTCAAGTACAGTTTTCCAGGTTCCTCAGGTTCCCTGTGGATTGATTAATCTGAGTAATTTCCAAGACTTGAGGGCACCAGAGCTCTCTTTATTATCTGGTATGAGCCCTAGGGAAATTAGGACAGGTGCTTAGTGCCCAAGGTGTGTGAAGTTAATCAGCTACTCCGAAAGGGCAACTCACCAGATTGTAGCCAGAGCTTCAAATGGGTCAAGACATCATTTCAGAACAAAATCAAACATTATCACAGAATGTTCACATTGATTTAAAGTCTCAATCAACTATAAATATATATTTTTTGCTACTAAAAGGAAGGAATGCTAAGACACTAAGTTATTTTTATTAGGGAAATATAAAAACTGGGAAGCTGAAAGGATTAAAAAAAATTTACACTTCTCAGTTTTGACTAGAGTTAACCAAAATCATGAGGTTCCTTTCATGAATGAAATACGCTGAATATATTAAAATGAAATATTTGAAATGGTCTTTACTTCAAGTTTATGACTTATTATTCTGAAAATCATTATTGTTAACAAAATAATTCTTGACATTTATTGAACATTTTCTGTATACCAAGCAAACCCTTTGCATAAGTTATCTAAATTTCGTAACATCTCAAGTAAAATGAATATTTTATTGTGTATTTTTAATTGACAAGTCAGTTAGAGAAGTTAAGTATTTTCCCTAAGGCCCTAAGTCCATATTCTTAAATTCTCTCCCATGAATCATATAGTTAAATGAGAGCTGTCAACAGATTGATAGAACTGTGGTCAGTTAATAGATTAGTAGATAGAGAGATAGAGGTACTTTAGGAAGAAAATTCAACGCACAATCTTGTGTTCAGTTCCACCCAACCATTCAGTGCTATGTTGGGAAGGAAGTGGGAAGTAAACACTTGTCTCCCAGCTACTGGGAACATTCAGAAAAAGAAAAAAGAAACACTTAGGATTTAAAATAAATTCCTAAAAATCATCGGCATGTGTTATATTTGGTTCATCAACAGGGAAAAAAATAGACACATGCATTGAAAATGAAATATCTATGCTAAATGTCTTTGATATCCTGCCAGATTTACCCACAGAAGGTCTCAACTATAAACAAACAGCTACTTACACATGTATGACCCTGGAAAGAAGACTGAGTGGGCACAAAATGGTGTCTGTTTTATCTTGAATTTTTGCTTCATTTTGAGCTGTCAGATTTTCACCTCCTTTCAAGGAAAAGAAAAACAGAAACTGTGATGCTGCTTTCGGTATTGAAGAGTTGCATAACCACATCAGAGTAGTACAATTGTACCTTCACTAATGGAGGGGGTTGTTTTCAGGGATGAAATTATATTTTGTGTCAGAAACAGTAATGTGACATTTCCATGAATGTAGACACTTCCTACACTTGGTCTTAATCCCATCTCAGCAAGATCATAATATTTATTAACTATTTAGAACACCTCCTAAATTTTTTTTGTATTCTAACCCATCTTAGTTTCCTAACTTTGTGAAGAATTGTATCTTCTTGAAAATTATTGAGTGGAGTTTATATAGAGCTGCTAGCAGAAAGCTGGATTATGACTTCTTTAAAAGTAGACCCTGCATCCCATACTTTTTCAATGTTTTCTCTTCCCTAACCTGAAATCCACTAGTTCAATATTAACAATTTGACGGATGGTCAATAAATATTTATTGACTGATTACAGTCATAATGAATTTTTCCCAATAAAGCTTTAGGTCTTCTAATTCTATTAACAGAAATATCCAGTCAGAATATGGTCCTTCTCAATGTTCCACAATTCATTTCCAGTAGAAACATTTGTGATTGCACTATTTTCAAATTTAAAAAAAGTTCAAAAGGAACATGCTGCTTATGTTTAAAAAATTAACACTACTCTTTAATGTTTTATTATCTCTCCAAATGATTACTTTATTTGAACATATTTCTACTGATTGTTCAAAAACAATTCTAAGTAGAATTCACTGCAGTACAATTGGAAAATTGAAAATATTAAATATTCTTCTTCCACTTTTTCTATTTGTTGTTTATGAGAGTTCTACAATTTCAATATAGGTCTTTTTTCATTCGTGTAATTGGCTTTCATTTTTATAAGTTTATTAAGTAAAGAGAAAAAGAAAGGAATTAAGACTTAGGAATTAAGACTTTAAACGTACATTTAGGAATTTATTTTATTTGTACATCATATTTCATAATGAACCCTATTTTATTTTGACAAAAGCAAACCAGTTAAAAATTAATTTTAAAAGTTTTCAGATGAATCCAGAGTCATACTTCTATAATATGATTTTATTAAATGCCTTTATTTGCATTTAATAATATATTCATGGTATGAAATATATTTTAAAAGCTAGGAAACATTAAACATACTAGCAAAGTCCATCTTCTAATACAAAGGTGATTTGCTTGGATGAAATGCATTCCCATGTGGCTCACCAAGGGCCAAGGGAACATGCAACTCAATTTACATACTTGATGTCTTTGACTTAACACTGAAAATTCATTAAGGTTTTCTGACAGACAGATATTTAGGGTTCAGTGACTGATGTTCTAGAACAGTTATGAAAATGGAAGAAACCAGTACTTTAAATTTTCTGTCACCATGAGATTTGTAACTGTCCATATCAGAGAGCAGAGTTATTTAAAACTATAGGCAATTTTGGCTTAATTATTGCACGAGCAGACACTGAACAATCAACTAACAAGCAAATATGAAATGTATGTATGCCCAGTGCCATACCCTCGTTCTTTGGCTTAACTTTCACTGGGCCCTTTTTTAATTTACCATCCCAAATTTTCCATCATAAAATGCAAATGATGAATTGTCTCATGATTAACTGATAAGAATATTTTATGACTAAGTAATATTATCTTATGATATGACTCAAAAAAGACAAATGTTCCTACTATCTTTGTTGGAAATAATAGCTTAATCTATTGGAAAATGAAGCCATATATTTTCAGATTACCTTTTAAATTCAGGCATTTTATTTCCAGTAATCCCAGATTCCAAAATCTACATTTTGAGCTACTCTGTGATACTTTAGATATTCTAATATATTGCTCCAAATTGGATATTCCATAATACCTTTATAAATCTATGCTAGATACTAGAAGATATTTGCTTTGCAAATTGTCCATCTTAACTTTATGTAAAATTTGGGGGACTAAAGAAACCACTACATTGTGTCACAGAGAATCACAAATGGTTTTTTAAGACTGTCTCCTGAATTTTTCTATACTTTATTCTGAAACCCATTTCTAGGTAGAGGTATGATTTTTCTGTTTAAGCATTTATTTTCAAAGTCTTCTAAGTTTTTTTTTTTTTCAACTTTTATGTAGTCATCAAGTTTCTTAACCCCAAAGTTCACTTTCAAGCAGCCACTTAAGAGAGACACCAGAAAGGAGAGTTTAGCACACATGCTCCAAGTCCCGCCCCCCACCTCAACTGCCCCCCTGCCACCATAACAACCTCGACAGCTGTCATATCCTACTCCTGGGCTGCCCCTGCCCCACTCCAGTCTTGCCTCTCAGCTTTCCTTCACAGTTTTCCTTATTTCTCTGTTTTCCACCATTTTTATATTGTATGGTTATTGTTATATGCATTATTCTTCCTTACCGTTTTTTAAAAGAAGACACAGTATCAATAAACAAAACCCAGTGAAATGGAGGAATTTTGAGCCCTTCCCAGAAAAAGTACATTTTAAAGTCCAAGATAATACTTCAAGCAAAATACACACAAAACAACCACAATTTTAAGTGGTAGATTGGAAAATTCAGACTACTTTTTTCATATAAAAACAATATTATACAAATGAATCTTTTTTTTATTGTAAACAAATGCAGTACAACTTGTTTTTCTATTTGTACATGAAGTAGAGGCATACCATTTGTGTAATCATACATTTACATAGGGTAAAGGTGTTTGATTCATTCTGTTATTTTTTTCCATTGCCCCCCACCCCTCCCACCCCTCTTTTCACTCTGTACAGTCCCTCCTTCCTCCATTCTTGCCTCCCTCCCATGATTCATTTGCATACACTCTCCCTGTTCACCTCCCATTGAAACAAATTTTCAGTATCTATATTATGTGAACATACAGCCATGGCATATACTCTCCCTCTTCCTTCTCACTTAGTTTTACAAGTAATGATACAATTAATGCTCAACAATTATCCTTTTGCCGATTTCTGTTTTGTTTTAAGGGTTTTCAGCCTGAGTCGGGTTGATTACTTAAGGATGGTAGTAGAACAACAGTAACTGAATTGAGCTTTGACTGTTAATAACAAGTTGTTGATCCTCTTTACACATAAAAATTGATTCTTTTGAATTAAAAAATGCTTGTTTCACACACACACAAAAACAATATTATTTAAATGTTTTTCATGTAACTGCCAGTTATGGCCCCACCTACTTAACCTATGATAAAATTTAAGTTAATTTTACTTGTTCTGAAATAAATGATTGAACAGTACTGCTACAGCAATGTCCTTAAGTCAACCACGTTGAAAATGAGCCCTTATATTTTTTCTGTTTTAGTCATGAGATGTACCTTAATTATTACATTGCCACTATGTCATTCAAAGTGAGTGCTCAAAAAATGTCTACTGAGTGATTGGAAAGAGAATGAATAAGTTGAGCAGAAAAGAAAGATACTGAAGTATATAAAAAAGACTTCTGGGTATAGCCAAGGTGACAGAGAGCAGTAACCCTGATTCAGTAATTTGTTTTCTTATAATGAGTTACTCCATTTCCTCGATCCAGGAAACCTAGGCCTTACCAGATTAGATTAGATTGTTTGGGTAGGAAATAAAGACAGAGGGAGAAGAGGTAGAGGAGTAAAGATGAGAAATGGAAGTGAGATTTTTCTCAGATGAGCATGTAAACCTGAGAAAGAAGTGGAAATTAGCTATTTATATGGTTAATTGCATTAATGTGATTAAAAAGGACTCTAGAAATTGAATAAAATGAATTTGGGAGTAAACTGTTAGGAATAAGTGGAGCCCATCTTCTGTATGGTCCATCTGAGAGAGAAGAAAGAACAGGAGTGAGGGCTTAGTTATATAGTACCCAGCACTGGCCACAATCAGATGGTACCGTCGTGGGAACACATAGCTGTATATTCTTTAAAAGACAGAAACACTAAGTCACTTTCCTAAAATCCACTGTTAATGACAGAGCTAGGACAGTACTGCTCTAGAATCCTATTGAATATTTCTGCAATTAGAAAACACTGACAAACTACCTTATATTAAATGTTGGAATGATTTTTCCAAATAAGAGATGATTTTAAAACTGTTCCTGGTAATCAACAATCCTCATGAAACTAGTTACTTTCAAAGTCAGTTGTTCATTTCACATTCTATGCCAGAAGTTATAAATATTTATAACTGAAGATATGAGTGAAAAAAAATGAGCTTTCCACCCACTTTCCAACTTTTAATTGTGAAAATGTGAAATTTTTAACTCAGGCAATTACTAAGTACTCCTTTGTGCTAATAATTGAAATCATTTAATGCAATATGGAAATAAGACAAATATAGGATAATTAAAAATTTTTAAAAAGCATTTGAACTTTGATATGTTTATATTAAAATTTCTATTAAATCCAGAGAAATGAAGACAAACATTTCACCCACTCCATAAGCTTACTTCAGAAAAGATTCCATTGCTATGAAGACCATCAAAGATACCACGTACCCCTTTTTGTATCCATTGTGGACATAGTACCAGTTTGGAATGTTTTAATTTTTTCACACACATTTCTACATAAGAAGGCATTGAATCCTTTCATGCTTTCATATAATTTAACTTTCTTTCTTGTTATGATATTAAATTGTAGTGATAGTGAGACCCTGTCTCAAGATAAAAAATAAAATGTGTCTCCGTGGTAAAGTGCCTCTGGGTTCAATCCTCAGTACCTTAGTACCGCACACACACACACACAAAAGAATAAATGGAAACACACATCTTGTGTATGATCAATCTCAGGGAGAAGAAAAAACAGGAAGTCTTATGTGTGTGTGTGTGTGTGTGTACATGTGTGAGTGTGGGTGTGTGTAATTGTGATTTTTCCCATTTTCTTTTTCATTTTCATGGTATGTTTTTCACAATGAGTACATGAAGAATAAAGATGTAGACTACAGAGGCACATTTCTCCACTTAGAAGAGTCAGTTGAGGAAATGGAAAAGGCATAAACCAAAATAAGGAGTTTTCACAAGTGTTCTGAATAAAGTAAAGCATTCTTCAACATTTATATGCTGGGAAATGCCATCACATTAACTAAATATTCTAGAGAATTTTTAGCCTAAACAATTTTTTCACACCTTACCTTGTTAACTGTTCAAAGACTTGTCTGCATAATATATATTATCTATTCTATTCAGATATCATCCTTCAAGTATCTTGAAATGATTGTAATAGCCAAATTCCTGATTTAAAAGTGAAATCATGGATAGCTGTGGTAGTGTGCCATCATTATGTTAGAGACATCGCAGACATGTGTAACTCAGATGTTTAGCACATAGTACTATTGCTTCTCATTATCATCTCTTTCAATTTTAATATAATCATTGATTCAAGAAAGAATGTGATCTGTTATTTTTATCTGTGTGGTATAATACTTCAAAAGTTTTCATCCTTCTTTTTTGCCCCAAATACTTATTCTTAACTAGTGACAAGTGAAGTCACTGTGTCTCTTACCATTTCAGTGTTCTCCATGATATTGTCTAGTATTATTTATACTTTATTAAATCACAAAGGAAACACCAATCTTACCTTTTCTGTTAATAGCACAGGTACTGTTTCTCAAGTGTTTTTCAAGTGTTCAAAATTATCACTACAATTATTTTTTTCATTCACCATTGGTTAAATTATGGATCCAGAACCTATACATGTGAAGGACTATGAGCAAAAGAATATAATCATTTAATGTTAGTTTGTCGAACCAATTAAGAAAGTAATTATATCATTTCTAGAGAAATTAAATTTGTTCATGCCTTACAACCCAGAAAGTTTAAATCTGGATATTTAAACATAACATAATAGACATAGAGATATACTAGAACCATGAGGGGAGTATTCATTTGTGACTTTGTTTATAATAGAGAAACATTGCCAACATCTCAATGTCCATTAATAGAAGAATAAATAAATTAATTCACTCAAAGTGATAGTATGCAGCAAGTCAAATGAGTGAACTTGTGTCATATATGTCAACATATATGACCAATAACAATAAAATGTGAATACAAGTAAGTTGCAAAATAATATGTCAGCGATGCATACATATTTTTAAAAATACAAAAACCATGCATATATAATTAAAAAAAGACCCTTTCATATGCTTTAAAACTGCTGAATGTAAAAGTACAAAATATGCCTGAAAATGAATGATAAACCCCAACTCTAGGAAAGGAATTACCTTTTGCATTTGTAAAGTATAAAGTATCTGGACCAAAAAGAAAAAAATGAATTTAGGCCAGAATTGCACAACACTTTTTTGAGACTTGAACAGTGGTTACATTGAATGCTACAGTATAGTCTTATTATCTCATTTGCTATATTTTTATAGACTTCACAATAGCATTTAATTTTTAGAAGCATCTGAGAACTTATTTGGAATCAGAGAAATTTGCTCTAGTTCACAGTTAACTGTATAAACTTGGCATATTTGTGTTTTTTAGTGTGGAAAAATAGGGCAATAATACAAGGATTCATTGTTTGCCATATGTGTTCTTTCTGTATGAAGTGGAACTTATGTGTGTAGAAAGTGCATACATATATAGAAAGATAAGAATACACAGGCTTTTTTCTAAAATTCCAAATAGCAATAGAAACACTTTGCTGTCATAATGCCATGATTGCACCAAATACAATGTTGTTCCGTCTTTCACTAACCTATTAGTATAAATGAATATATCTGCTTCAAGTGTTAAAGTGTAATTGAATTTGTAAAGCTTTGCAGACAAGGGATTCAGCACTTGACATAAACATGTTTTTTACTCTAAAAGTACACTTTTAATTTAAGTAAGCATGAAACCAATAGCTAAATGTAGTTACTAGCAAATAAATGGTACAATTTAAAATGGGAAAAAAAAGGTATTTTTAGTTAACCATAAACTCCATGAGTCCGACAATTGTTGAAGAAATTAATATGATCTTAGCATTAATTAAGGGTTTGTTTTGTGATCTGGGGTCATAAATTCTCAACCTACCCTGTTATTTCATAGTGATAAGGCTTTGTGCAAGTTACTTGATTCTGGCTCTCCAGTTAGCCTGTAAAATGATGTTTTTTAGGAATAAGGATTAAATTGGATTTGTTTACTTTTTCTAAAATATATGCTGACTCTAAAATTCTTATATTTTATTGAAAGTTTAATGCTTGGATTACAAGAATTGTTAGAATGCTGTGCTTTGTACTGTTCAAATCTATCTCAAGTTTGCATTTCAATTGCAAATGTCACATGTGTAAGAAACATTGAAAACTAAGATTGCACTTAAAAGAGAACAAAGAGGATGATCTGAAAATATGTCATATGAATTTGAACCAGTCCCACAGTCCTCTTTGTGTTCTTCCTGACTCTCTTTCCCTCTTCCAAGGTCCTTCATCATTTAAATTCCCTCATTTCCCTTCTCATCATCCAGCTCCCCACACCCACCTGGCCATCCCATGAGTGTAGTAGACATTGGTCTGACTGGCAATCAATATGTGCCCTGTTAGTTTCCTTTACTGAACAGGGGCTGGAGAATGATAGATGAAGAGTTTCACAGTCTTATGGCAATATTGCATCAATTTGCAAATTTGACAATCAGATCTTTCACATTTTTAATTAGCTCTCCTACCCATATATCTCCAGTGCTGTTGTTTTGGAAGAATATCTCTGTACTCTGAAAGTAGAAAAAAAGAAGGAAAATGAGGCACCCATGACGATTTAATGTCGGCATCAAGTCTGAGAAACAAGCAGATTTTTTTTTTCACGGCAGAGTCTTTCCTTTTACTACCCTATATTTGGCACCTTTCAAAATTATTATTATACACTTTAATTGACGAATCTTAATTCGATGTATTTGTAGGGTGCAATGTGTGTATATGCACAATGTAGAATGATTAAATCAAACTAATTTACATATCCATCACCTCACATCATTTGAAATGTACTCTTGGCAGTTTTTAAATATACAATCCATTATTATAACTACAGTCGCCAAATAGATCTCAAAAATATATTCATCCATTCGAATTTAAACTTTGTGTCCTTGGAACAACGATTCCTCAGCCAGACCCTCAACCCCCAGGCTCTGGTACCACTGTTGTGTTGTACCCTTTGCTTCTATTAAATACATTTTTTAAAAAGATTCCACAGTATCTTCTTGTACTGAAAGACTGAATGTCTTTCTCATAATCTTGGGTTCTTTCAAAAGTTCCATTTCTATTGCATAGTCTCTGTTAGGGATTTGTATCAGGAGAAGAGCAAGGAATTTTAATCAATAATCTGATGGCTTGTAAGAAATTGCCTTTGTTCTAAATATGTTCATAAGCCACCAGTTCAGACTTGATTGAGTATCAGACTATGCAAGAGCCACAGTAAACTTTTTGGAGAGTGTGTTTTTTTTTTCCCTTCATTTTCAACATTTGTCACTTTCTCCTGAATCATTTTTATGTCTTATTTTAATTTCTAAATGTTCCTCTTTTTTCACTTTTCATTTCTTATAAGGCATACTATTTGCTGTATTTAATCGACCTTGTGTTCTTTCTAGTTTAATCTTTATTCCAAAGCTGATTTTTTTCTTTTATTTCCTGAATTCAGATATACATTTCTGAACATTTCTAATTCTTAATTTTTTCTTTTGGAAATGTATTTTTTTTTCTTGACATCTTTTTGTTCTTTCTTATAAAGTAGTTTCAGATTCTGTTTAGAGAACTTGTTTTTCAGATATGGGATATTAATTTATTCATTCACTTTATATTATTATTTGTATGGGATTTAACTTTGATCAGTGTTGTTCATTTTTATGTGAAATTGATTTTTCCATGTTTCTAAAATGAAGTTAAATTCAGGAAAGCTTTCTCTTTTACTGTTTTTGTATTGCATTCAGAAGTAGGCTGGCTTACTTTCGGGGATTTTTCCGGCTACATTTTTCCTCTATTGATCTAGACTAAAGATTAACTTTGTTTTTCTGTAAAAGTCTAGATGGTATAAATTTTCGGTTCTGCAGACCAAATGTTCTATGTCCCAACTACTCTACTCTACCATCTCTATAAGAAATACTTAAGCAAATGAGAAAGAGTATGTTCTAAAAGACATTATTTACAAAAACCAATGGTAGGTTAGAATTGACCCACAGACTATAGTTAGCCTAACTATAGTTGGTTAGGCTAAGTTGAAACCAACTTGTCCAATGTAAGTTCAAAGATTGTCACAAATACTAGGCACAACAGTAATTTAAATTTTTAATCACTCTGAAAAAAATTGAAAAGTATGAAATTAACTTAATAACACATTTTACATAATTCAATTTATTCCAAATATTATCACTTCAATGCAAATCAAACTTTAAAAATTATTCATGACAATTTACAGTCTTATTTGAGATTTTCAACATATAATGTATATTTTATACATACAACCCAGACTAGTATCAGTGCAAGTGCTCAGTACAACATGGGGTTATTGGCTACTTCATTGGCAACACAGGTCTAGATTTTCATTTCCTCGTCTGGTTCTCTTATCCCTGTTCCTCCTCATATGTTATTCCATCACCCAAGTCACTGACAGTGTGGGACAAGGTCCTGGAATGGAGCCCTGATAGTCACAGGGCTCAGCCTCCCAGCTCCTCCTAGTGCTCTGCATTCTCCCAAGACTGGGAAGGGCAGATCCATCCCTCCTGTTTTCAGTTGCTCTTTTCCACATGCTTCTAGTAAAAATGTGATGACTGTTTTGAGGTTTCATCCTGTGACTTCCTGTGTTTCTTGCAGATACAGCTATTACGCCTGTCCCTGATGATGGTTATTCTCACCTACTTCTTTAGAGTTTGAAGGATATTTTTCCATCTAGTTTCAAGCAACATTCTTTTTTAACTTATTTATCCATCTCTAACTCTTATCCTCATCTCACTCCCCTTATTGCAACCTCATGAAGCCTTAGTAAACAGAAACTTTACAAAATAATATAAAATCTACCAATGTCATGAAGATCACATGAAATCATGGCTATAAATATTTATGCAAATTCTAAATTATTAGAAAATGCAGGAAAAAATAAAGGTATGAAATTGCAAAAGAGATAATGCTACTGAGAAGTAGCATTAAGCAGCTTCCATACAGCACTTTCTATATTTTAGATGTGCCTCTTTCCTTTTTGTCCTAAACTTTATGTTTCTGTAAAGCATTGGCTAACTACAGGGAAATGCATGTTTTGTCAGTATATGAGTAAGTTTATGAAGATGAAACCCCTATCTCATTCTACAAACACAGACACACGAACACACATGTAATTAGTGAAATAACAGGGACATTTTTTTTCAGGGACAAATGAATAGGTAGAGCAATATTTTGGCACTGAAGTAAACTGGGAAGTTTGGCATAACATTCAAATATTTTCTTATTAATATTGATTCCTGACCTTGGTTTTGCAACAGTGAAGGGCATACACAATTAACTTAAGGTATGTCATTAAATTTTGTAACAGAAATTTAATTTAAATTCAGTTCCATTAAAAATTAAATGCAATAAAGCCCTTCTGTCTTCATGGGAAGGTCAAAAAAATCAAACAAAAGAGTAGCACAACTCAAAACCATTAGGCATCTCTAATGATTAAAATCATTTTGTCATTTGTGTAATTTCCATTTCATTTCACTCCTTGTAGTTCCTGTTTAATTGTTTGGGGAAGAGAATAGGGAAGTTAACCATATTTCATTTGGGTTAAATTCTTATGAACAGGGTCTCATAAGCAACCCTGAAGGTCTAAGTCTTTTTATTTTCTTGGTGAGATTTTTCAGAGAGAATTATCTTCTTTCGAGTTTTTCCAGAGGAAGCCCAGGAAACAAGACAAAACATGATTCAGTCATTCTTCTTTGTAAGCACCAGCTAAATCACCTTAGTGGGACATTGGTTCATGTTCCCAGGACTTTCTAAGATAGAGATTCATGGAAGGGATTGAAACTATGTAATCTATAAGGCACTGTGAATATTCTACTTAGAGTGTCTCATAAGTGGACCCTACATAAATGTACCAGGAGTATCAGAGTCTTGGAAACAGTGTGTTGATCAATTTCTAAAACAAACTGTAATTGATTCTCTTTCTTTTGAAAATTATAGAGTATTTTTTCTATAGATTTAATTGTTTTAAATGGAGCTTCAAATTCCTTAGGGGGGAAAAAAAAAAAAAAACTTCCTTTCATGTATTTCCGAAGAGCTCAGGGAAACTCAACCAAAATCATTGAGAAATCGGAGATGTTGATTCTAATTTTATAGTTCTTAGATCTGGTATACATGGGTATATATTCAGACTATATCTGAAATGCAAAGCTGTTAAAATTTAAGGTACAGTTAATGTCAGAGAACTAAAGGAGTCAAAAATAGTGACTATGTGCATCAGCCATGTGTGTTTTAAAGCATTTCAAAGTAGTTAGTGCCAGAACCCAGATGATATATTACTCATCTCTATAATAAAAAGTGATCATGGAGGTAGCACACACACTATGGGATTTGGTAGTTGCCATGGTAACTATATATCTTTACTGAACATAAAGAATAAATAGCTATATACTTTCTTTGTAATTATTAAGCTGATAATTTACAGTAGTTTTAAGACCATAACATACTCATTTTTAAAATTCAAATTAGAATATACCCATTTTCATTTTTCTGACTCTAGTGAATCAAAATTTAAAAAGTTATTTGTTTTCTACTTTTAAATTTCTTGGTTGTTCTTTAGCCCTACAAAGAAGATATAATGTTTATAAGTTAATTTCTGATATTTGGGGAGTAGTTTTTTTTTTTTTTTTTTTTAATGCACACATCTGATTACTCAAAAGTAAACTATATAACAAAAGCTTAAATAATGTTTATTCTGTTCCAGACAATTTTTGAAGAACTTCGTAAAAATCCATTTATTTAAATTTCATTTATAAAATCTTAATATCTTCCTCAGAGTGTGAAGCTCTCCAGAAGTCAGGTCAACACTAAAAGTCAAATGACAGAAAATAAAACACCTTGGTATCTCTTTTAGGATAACTGTGTCTCTGCATGGAGAATTGGCATCAATGTCAGGTAGAAGAATTTACTTAGTACAGAAATATAGTGGGGTGAAATGTAACTTTTTCCTTTGAAAAATATACCTTTTCCTATCCCTCTTCCCAACTGACCACCCATTATTACCCTTCTCACAACCCTTTTGTTCCATTCTAAACATTTGCACATATTTTTGTTTCTACATGACTTTCGTTCTTCCTATTCCACTCAGCTCATTTAAAAAGCTTATATTACATGTTTATAGCATTGCAATTCATGTTAGTCAAGTTATAAAACCAGTCCAGGTGCCCCTCAAAAAATAACTGAATAGAGAAAATGTGGTATATATACACAATGGAATTTTATTCGGCCATAACAAATGAATTATGTTGTTTGCAGGAAAATGAGTGGAACGAGGAAGTATCATCTTAAGCAAAATATGTCAGACTCAGAAAGTTAAGGGTTGTGTGTTTTCTCTCAAATGTGGAAACTAGAGAGAAAAAAAGGGGGGAAAAGTATCTCATAAAAATAGAAGGGAGACCAGTAGGGTGGAGGAAGGGGAATCATGGAGAGGAAGGGCAAGAGGGGGTAGTAGGGAATGAAATTGAGCAAATTATGTGATGTGCATGCACAACCATGTCATAACCAATCTCCCTATAATGCACAATTATTTTGCACTAATGACATTTTTTTAATAGCCTATACTAAGGCCTAAGGATGTAGCTGAGTAGCAGAGCACCTGAGTTCAATCCCCAGTATTGCAAAAAACAAAAAACAAACAAAAATTATACTAAGTTCTAGGAAATTTTTCCTGCAATTGGTATTCTCCTGGATTCTGAATTATTTTCCTTCATTGATCATCCCTTTTATTCAATTACTTTCAGTTTTACTTCTATTTTTAAAATCTTGAAAATAGGGCTGGGAATATAGCTCAATTAGTAGAGTACTTGCCTTGCATGTACAAATCCCTGGGTTCAATTCCCAGCTCCAACAACAACAACAACAAAAAATCTTGAAAAATAGAGAAAAGTTGAAAGAAGAACTAATACCCATATTACTACAATCAAAGCAAAGTTGTTGCTACTCTGTTAACTTCATTTTAAATAAGTGCTTTTATTAGTATACTTTGTATTATATTGTGTTATATCTCACTTTATTCAATTAACACTGTTTTGTTCTGTCTTTGTACATACTTCTAATGGCTGCATGGTGTATTCCCACCATTGTTTAGCCAATACTTTATGACTGAAATAATTCTGCTTCATTATAATGTTTCTTTGATTGTCTTTATTCTGAGAGCTTATTTTATTTTGCTGGATTTTTAGCAGAAGATTCCCAGGAATGGAATTTAAAGGTCAAACTATTCTGAATCTAAGTACCCAGTTCTTAAAGACATCAAGTTAAATTCTATAGCGAAGTGACTAAAACAGAGAGAAAAGGCATAAGAGTAAAATTTCCAGCTCAGATTTTATGTGCCTTCACCTATCACACAGCATGGGTTCTGTATGACTGGTACAGAAATAGGATACTATATCAAGGAATCTTGAACAGCATTTGTTATTTGGCTGCTTGGCCTAACCCCTGCTCCATAATGCTCACCTGCAAGTGGGAAAATCTACTTAATCACAAAATTGCTGTGAGCGTAAATGAAATCATGAATATGACAATTGCGTGAAAACTCTACAGTACATTTGGAGGTCAGATGGGTGACAAAACTGAAAGAAAGAGCAGGTAAATGGTGGAAATTATAGTCAACACAGAATTCAAACCCAGGGGGAAAGCAGGCAAATAAACATGTACCATGTGTTGCAGAAGTCTTCCTGACAACTTTCTTCCCATTTTCCATGTGTCTTCTCATTTTTCTCCTGTTTGCTTTGCTTCTTCCTATTCCTCACCTCTATAATTTCTAATTACATTGACTTTCTTCATTTTCCTCTGTTCATTTTTAGATCCCCTTTGTTTCCTTTTCATGGAACTGAAGTTGAGGTGTTTTCTTGTAGAATTGAGAGCAACACAATAAGAAGAGGCTACTGTGTAAGTAAACAAGAACAAAAAAAGAAAAAAGCATTACTCTTTAGTGGATGTTTTGTAGATTGATTAACTCCAAATTCAATTCCATGAAGATTTAGTGCTCTCCAAGACAGTGGAAATTTCTTCACCATGACAAAGAAAACCAGCATCCATTACCATACACCTTGCCATTGGCTTGAACAGGTATGTCCTTCAGAGTGAAGTTTCTCAGTCGGGGTGACTTTTACCAATAGGAGACATGTGGCTACTCCTGGGGACATATCTGGCTATCACAACTTGGGGGCTAGGTACAACTTTCATATAGTGGGTATAGGGGAGGGGTGCAGTTGAACAAATGCACAGGATGACAACTTACAACAAAGAATTGTTTGCTCTAACATCAAAAGGACTCAGGATAAGTATGAAGTATAGGTATAGAGCATTGTCATCTAGCTAGGTATGGATTTATAGCAAGTTATTGATCCTATTGTTATAGAAATGATAGACGATATTGGAAAATATTTCCTAAAATTAAGACTCCCGTATGTATAGCAATTTTATACTGTTTCCTATCACTGTAATATAAAATTATTGGAAGGTTGAGTAGGTCTGCATCACCTAAAAACAATATGCTTTGTTTTCTTTCTCCTCTCACTTGAATATAAGATCTTTAAGCATTTGTTATTGTTATAGTCCATTGATGGCTCAGCATAGGCACTCAATAAGCATATATTTCTTAACTAAATGAATGCCCAGGTAGGGTTAGGTTAACCAAATTTTAACAAACCATTTTGCTCTAGTTCTCTTTTTCCCCTTCTCCTTCTGTCCTTCCTTTCTTTCAAAAGTATGTCATAGACTCCATAGTAAATCAGATAGTTGTGAAAATTTCCATCCAAACAGCAATATAAATGCATACAAAATAGAAATACATCTATTGAACTTTAAGAAATTCAGAGATATCATGAAAACCATCCATAGAACCCCATTATTCCCAGCATTCTTGAATCCTAGGTGAAAAACTTAGGAGACCTATAAAATCAAGGATGAGACAGGAAAGTAAATATGCATATCTCAAGATGCTTAGATGTGATAAAAATGCAAAATCAAAATATGACCCTCACTACAATCTATCAACAAGGTGCCCAGGTGTCAGATTTTTTGAAGAGTGATATCTGAAAATTACTTCTAGAGGCTTCAAGCAAATTTGATGTGGTGCTGCTTCTTATAAATGAGAAGTGCATGTTTCCATTCAATGTTCTCCCTCTATTCAAATCAAAGAAAGATCTTATATAAGCACTCATATTAAATAAGTTAATCATGAAATTCAACAAGAATTTCCTTATTGATGACCTATTTGTAAGAAAAGGTAAAAGGACTGTGATAGGTCTGTAGGGGGGACATTTTCTATTGATGGGTGTCTGTTGACAGAATCCTTATCATTTCTTGCCAATTTTATCAAAGAACATTATGACAACTGCTCACAGTAGGAAGAGTCAGACTCCAGAATTGATTTTGGCAATCTGTATTGATCATATTGTTGATGATCTTTAAAACATCTTGCTGTCCCAGACTTTACTTATGTCAAGGAGAATTAACAAATCTATCTGATACTGGTATGTTCATGCCTTTAAAGAAATCTTGAATTCTGAAAATAAAAGCATAGGAAGTAAATTGTAATTGTCATCAATATTTAAGAGTCATCTCCAGCCAAAAAGCATCAACAAGCTAACTGAACATTTTACAAAGATGCTGTTCTTGTATTCAGTTGCATAATGACTTCAGGAATCCATAAAAGGAAAACAATAGTGGAACCTGCTTAGTTTTGAGGTTCTTATTTCACTTTTGTTACTTGTGCAATACAATAAAAAGGTGGTCAAGGGCTCCTACTGAGAAAAGCAAAAGGAAAAGAAAAAAAAAAGAAAATAGGAGACTAGGTGAAAATGGAACAGGGAATTTTAAATTGTCAGTTTTCCTGGTAAAATATTTAAAAAGAGATGTCAGAAAATAAGAAGAAAATGAGAAACTGTAAGCCAAAGTGACATTAATATAAATAAATATGTATATGTTTGCATGTATCTGTTTATTCACACTTATGTATGGCTATGTTTATCCATTGTTCCTTTAAAGAGTGTAAGGAAACATGTGCATATATTTTCTTTGTCTTCCTGCATTATTCTCATCTTATAGAGGAAGAAAGTCAAGTGCAGAAGGGTAAATGATGAGTAAGTTACACAAGTGAAAAGAACATCTAGTTCTCTTGAGATTCAACCAGTGATCTACACATTAAACTAAATTGTTTCCTAAGACTTGAAAGATACAACATGTACTGCTCCTCAAGACAGCGCCAGGAGTCTGGTGGCTTTATTTCACTTAAAAATAAATTAACCCAAAGGGATTATTTGATTTTGAATTCATCCAAGTTTGAAACAGCTAACACTAGTGAGGACTTCAAAGACAGGTTAGAGTCTAGCCTTAGGACCAAAGTCTCATTGGTCAATTTTCAAGTTACATTAGTTTGAGTCAAGAATATCTTCAGCATGTGTACATTAAGTCAGACTTGTAGAGTATATTTCAAACATAAGAGTTTTATCTTATTTCTTTTTTTTTCCAAATGAATTTGGCCTAAAATGTTAACAAAATTGGAAACAGCTGTGTTAAGAAACTACTTTCTTTTCCATTTATAGTCTTGTCGACCAATATAAACTTCATCATTTTAGTGGAGCTTCTCCCCCCCATCCAGATGTTATGGATTTCTCAATAATCCTCAGCAAAATTGCCAAAACCAACAAGAAGTTTTAACATGTAAATTCAACACATTGTTCCATGCTCATCATGGCCTTTTCTCCATCAGCCCCATCCTCATCAGATTTCAGATGCTCGGCAGTTGACACAGCTACAGCAAAGGACTCTGAGTCATCATCTCATTGTGGGATGGGTTCCTTTTAAATTTTTTTTGTCTGATTCATGAACTGCTTTTTGAAAATCTAAAAATGGTTCATGAATTGCTTGGGAGTTGGCAAAAATTAATAATAATGAGCCCATTTTGAGTACACTGAAATGAACTGATTATCATTGCAAGCTGTTGCTAATTTGGATTCTTGATGGCAAGAAAGGGTTCTACAGGAGCCCTCTCACTTGCAAGTAGGACAGATTTCATGGTGTGGCAAAGACAACACTTTTGTAATCTTTACCTCTATGTTTCCTTTTAGGATTATGAAGTATGATGTAGAAAAAATTGGGCTGCTTTCATGGCTGTTTTTTTTTTTTTTTTAATTATTATTTCATCATACAGGGAAAATGATATAGCCAACAGGCCATTCTAAACAAATGGCAAAATGCAGACATGTCACTTAATCTAAGAATAGAGCCTGGCTGCTTTTGCAAATGTTAGGAGATTAGGTTCTGCAGAATAAGCATGAATATTTCTGGTTATTTTATCCTAATTTATTAGCCTGATATTGTTAGTTTTGCTCATATCAGTTTCTAATCATTTTCTCCTAAACTTTCAAAGTTATTAACTTATCATCATCTTTCAACTGGATCTCCCACAGGGTAAAGTATATATTACACATGAAGTAAGAATTACTTTTGGTTATGTTACATGAAAAGAAAGTAGAGCAAAGTAAAGATTGGACACAAATATGACTGAAATATTAGAAAGTATATTTACTTAAATGCCAGGAAATATTTGTGTCATAATTTGGAAAAACCAGAAAGCAAACAAAAAACCAATATAAAATGAAAAACGATTCACCTTCTCATGAATTTGTGAAATCAAATAGTTTAAAACCTTGTTTTCATAGCAATCACATGCCTGTAACTGTTTAAAGTTTTGAAACCAATAAGTGACTATAAAAGCAATAACCTATGAATACAAAATAATTACAAAAGATATAGTTTGATTTTCTGTGGTCAAATACACAATGGGATGAATTACTCTAATTCAAAGTTGAATGAGTATGTACAAAACACTACAAAATAAGTAAGTAAACTCAACATTATGAGAAATCACACGATCCTTTAGCATGTTAATCTTCAAGAAATTTTCATCTTTGGTCAAACTATGCTTTATCCAGTTGCATATGGAGGGCAATAAAAATCTCTTGCATTGTTGAAAAGTTTTATTTAATGTTGCATGTAGAGCTCTGCTTCATTCTGAAAAACAAATTCTCTTAATTATACTCCTTGAAGTTTTCTTTAGATGATTTGTTTTCTTACTCAAAATTAACAAGTATAAGAAAGTGCTAAAAATAGTAAAAGTTTCTTTGACAATGTGCAAGATAGCCAAATATAATCATATTTTTTAAAAAAATAATAAATATTTAGCAAAACAAATTTATTTATCATATTAAGGAAAAAATAAAGAAAATACTTAAGTATAACAGGAAATGCCTGTAGAAATATCAGTATGATGGGAGATGGCACAGAGTTCTTGGATGGATTAGAAAGGGTACCTTTATTTGGAATCAAGTAAAAATAGACATATAAATCTTAACCTTGGCAAAGCAATTTTAAAATATTTATTTATTTATTTATTGGTATCTGGGGCTTTGCTAAATCCAGAAATCTTCCTAGAAAGGCAGTGTTTCACTATCTCCTACAGGATATATATAAATGCCAAATCATGTTACAGTTTAATGCAGAAAAACTGTTTTATTCTCAATGAGAGTCTTAAGTGTGAAAGGAAATGAGAAATATCACACAGCACACACAATTTTAAATAATTTGACAGTATTTCTAAAAAGAATTGATTTTATAATTTGTACAAATGTAGGGTATGAACATAATCATTGATTTGAAAAACCTGAATACATTGCCCCATAAATTTAAAGGTTAAAGCATTTCATCTTCATATTAATACTCTAGACTTTATCATGAGTTAAGGTGGTAGGGAGCAAAGACGTAGATGGATCTGATCACTTCACTCTCTTTATTCTACTTTCCACCACCTGCTAAATACAACATTTTTAATCATTTTTTTCTAGTTCACTTACTTTTTTTCTCTTTGGCTTCTCCTTGGGGCAAAAAAATCTGAGGAAAGGAAACTTTATATGGAAACTAAAGTATTTAATAGAAAATAGAAACATTTAAATTCATATTGAAAGAAAAATTGATTTCAATCTTAATAAAAAAAGTTTTAAAATATCATGGTATTAAATGTCAAGGTCTTTTGGAAAAGCAAAAGATCCTTTCCATCTTTCTGAAGGTAAGAGCCAGAGATCTCAGAACTATTTCTAGCTAATTTTGTATTTAGGAGGGTAATGAAAGGAAGGACATATGAAGCTAACTATAATATTTGATCTTCGAATCATATGGAATAGGCAGGTGGATCCCTGGAGTAAATGAGACAGTGTTTCTCAGAACAGAGGTTGAAATGTCTAGGAAAAAAGAGAAAAGCATGGTGCCATGGAAACCTCATTCTAATGTTCCTAGTGACGACTTCACAGGGAAAACAACACATATTTGCAAGGATTTCTTCCCCTTGACCCCATTCCTCTTTGTCATTTCTCCCTCTTTACAGCTGTGCTCTCATTATCTCTCTACCTTTGATTCTGACCCTTCCTCCAGACTTCAGGGTATGAGCACTCCTCAGTGAAAGAACTAACTTACCACTTTAGTGCTGGAGTCAGCAAACCCACCAGTCAAATCTGACCTGCCATTTATGCCTATACTTAAGCTAACCATGAGTTTTACATTATCAAATGTTTGAAAAAAAAAAAGTCAAAAACGAATAATACATGTGGCAAGTAAATATTATATGATATTTGAATTTATTTCCATATAGTTTTATTGGAACAGCCTGTTTGTTCCTGTTTTGACCAGCTTTTTTGCTGCTGTGACTAAATGATCTGACCAGAACAATTATAGAGGAGGAAAGGTTTATTTGAAGGCTCATGGTTTCAGAGGTCTTAGTCCATAGAAGGCTGGCTGCATTCCTTCAAACTGGAGGTGAGGCAGAACATCATGGTAGAAAAGCAGAGGGAAGCAGCTTGCATCATCAGGAAGCGGAGAGAGAGAGAGAGAGACTCCATTCTCCAGATACAAAGTAAATACCCAAAGCCAGGCCTCAATTCCAATCTCCTCCAGCCACACTCTACCCATCAGGGATTAATTCATTGATTTGGTTAAGACTCTTACAACCCAAATATTTCTCCTCTGAAATCTTCCTCCATTGTCTCACATGTGAGCTTTTGGGGGACACCTCACATCCAAACCATAACACTTCCTTTGGGTATTTTCTATGGATACTTTTGCACTACAATGGCAGGGATGAGTAATTGCTGCAGAGACTGTATAGCTTTCAAATCCTAAACTTAAGGATTACTATCTCTCTTCAACAACCATGACTCCAGATTCTTTTTTTTTTTTTTTCAAGAAATGATACCAATAATTTCCAAATAACTTAGGATAGAAATCTTGTAGTTCTTCTCTACCAAAATTTTTGATCTGGTA
The DNA here is from genome assembly GCF_902686455.1 of Sciurus vulgaris. Classification (NCBI taxonomy): domain Eukaryota; kingdom Metazoa; phylum Chordata; class Mammalia; order Rodentia; family Sciuridae; genus Sciurus; species Sciurus vulgaris. The sequence continues at coordinate 72,467,599 of NC_136462.1, forward strand.
TGTCAAGATATCAACCTTTGTGAATCCCAGGGGAGGAAATAATCAATAAAGTCACCAATTTCTTTTTAGTGTACAATGATTTTATTAAGCAAGGTAACATTCCACTCTTATTATTTGCCTGTACCCAAGAAAACCCTAATAATAGATTAAATGTGATAGATTCACATTCTGATTATGTGCAATCTTGAAATTCAAAAAATTTTCTCTGTGCTCTCCTTTTTAGGTAAAATCTGATTCAAACTAATTTGAACTATTTGTTATCTTAATTCATCCCATTTAGGTTAAGTATTCTGCTACAGAGATTTTAAAATGTTTGATGAAAAAATTAAGAGGTATTTCCCCAGACTCTGTTACCAGTATGTGATTTGGATAGTATTTCCTTCCTAAATTCCAAAAATTCAGGTTCCTATACACATGTGGTCTCAAGGGTTTCAGATCAGGGATTGTCTTCTCAACATTATCATGCCCATTCAGAATTCTTTCTTCCCCATTCATCCATATACAACCTTGTATCAGTAAATGGCATGCCAGCCACCCAGTTGTGCTAATTGCAAAATATATCTGGAACCACTTCTTGCCAGCTGTGCCATCATCATGCTAGTACAAGCAAGCCCCAGCCTCCCCCTGCCCAGGTTATTTCAATATCCTACAGACTATTCATCTTCCTTCCAGGCTTGCCTCTCCATAGATAATAACAGTGAGCTTTTGAAAGTATATCTTTCAGGACATAAGTCTGATGAAAACCTAACAGTGACTTCTGATACTTAAACTCCAGACTCCTCAGTGGGTGTACATTGCCCAAACAAGATCTTCCATGATCTGACTTCTGCCTAAGGACATCATCTTGTACTTCTTTACCCTTGCTTGTCAGCTAAAGATATGACAGCCCTCTTGCTCACAGATTTGAGCCTGCTGTATATCCTGCTTGGAACATTCTTTCTTCTTTCAAATTTCCCAGGATTCTTTCTCACTAGCATGATAATTCTGTTCAGGTACATCACCTAAGGAAGCATGATGTGGCTATCTTATTTAAATAATACCTCCCTCGAAGTTGCTGTTATTCTCTACTTTCACACTTAAGTTTATTTTCTGCAGTCCAGTGGTCATTATCCTCCTTTAACTTCTTACCATCTCATGCCTAGTCCAAAACAAGAGCCTTATAACAACAGAACAGAGCTGCATGTACCAGATGAGAAGGCAGGAGACCCACGTTCTGCTAAAGCTACATCACACAAGCTCTGTGACTTCTCTTGATTTCTATGCTTTCATCCCTAAATGAAAAAAACACAAACTATGCAATCTTTACAGTCTTAAACAATTTTCAAATTTTAAGCAATTTTTCTCTGTATTCTTTTTGTCCTCTAATCTATTATGCACCAGTTGTCAAACTAAATTTCAAAAAGCTTTATTTCAATGACTTCAGCTTCTATGATTCTCCATTGGCTATATATTAAATATAGAGTAATGCTATCTAACCAAGTATTCACCTCCTTTCCTAACTAGATTTCTTACCACTCTGATTCCCACTCAATCAAATCTCTCTGCACACAAATTGTTTCATTTTATTTTCAGCAGAATTTCTTTAAATCAACAGGCTTATTTTTTATCTAACCATCAAAGCCTTACTCATCCTTGAAAAGTACAGCTAATATCTCAGCCTGTTTATGAAATGTTACCAACCCAAAGGCAATACCTTAAAAAGTGAAGCAGTGGATTACAGCTCATAAACCAATAAAATGAATAAAGTAGAGTAATAAAGTAATTATTACACCCGCACATCAATGTTTACTGTGGCACTACTCATAATGGTTAAGATATGAAATCAACCTAAGTGCTCATCAACAGATGAAAGGGTAAAGAAAACATGGTGCATATACACAGTAGAATGTTATTCAGTCATACAAAAGAATAAAATTTTATCATTTGCAGCTAAATAGATCGAACTAAAAGTCATTATGCTAAGTGAAATAAGTCAAAGGCAGACAAGAACTACATATTCACATAAATTATGAAATCTAAGATATGTTCACTTGAATGTATAATAATAATTACTAGAGGTTGGGAAGCTCAAATGGGGGAAGTAGGAGGAAAAAGGGAGGTTGGATGTGACCAGCAAATGCAACATTGAATACATCTATTAAAATATCACATGGAACTCCATCAATTAAACAATTAATAAATGTTAATCAAAAATGAATAAAATATTTTAAAGACACATAAAAAAGAAAACAGGAAAAGAAGGAAAGGATAAGAAAAATAGGATAGAACAAATATGAAACATTTGGTAAGATGATAAATACAAGCCAAGAACATCAAAAATAACTTTAAATATAAATATAAATAGTTTAAATTTAAAAATGACAGGTTTGCATTAAGTGAATAAAAAGAAAGACCCAACTATAAATGACTTATAAGAAACTCATTTTAAATATGAAGACTGCTTTAGTCAGCTTTTTCATATCTATGACCAAAAGACCTAATAAGAACAATTAGAGGAAGAAAAGTTTAGGTTTCAGTCCAGAGTTGGCAAACTCCATAGTTGTGGGCTCAAGGTGAGGTGGAGCATCATGGTGGAAGGGTGTGGAAGAGGAAAGCAGCTCAGGACATGGCAATCTGGAAGCAGAGAGAGCTCCACTGACCAGGAATAAAATATAAACCCTAAAGGCAGGTCTGCAGTGCCCCACATCCTCCAAACACAGCCTATCTGCCTACAGTTACCACCTAGGTATTTCATTCAAGTGGATCAATGCATCGCTTAAGTTAAAACTCTCAATCCAATCCTGTCACCTGTAAACTTTCTTGCATTTTCTCACAAATGAACTTTTGGAGGCCACCTCATATTTAAACTGTGACAAAGACATGAATAGTGAAAGAATATTAAGGTATATACTATTTACTACTAAACAAAATAAAGTTGAACAGGCTAATATGAATATCAGCCAGTTTAGATGTCAAAACAAGGACTGGGCACAAGGATAAACCGAGGCATTTCATGAAAAGTGACATATTCATTTAGACAACACAACAATGCTTATCTTCTGTACCAAACAACTGAGATTCAAAATGCATGGAGCTTCGATTAATAGAATTAAAAAAGAAAATAGATAAATCTATAGTTATAGTCAGATATTTTAGAATCCTTTCTCAATAAGTGATATAAGTAGACAAAAAATTAATAAGTTCAAAGACTTAAACATACTCTCAATGAACCATAACTAACCAGCATTTACACCCAAAAAAGGGAGAAATTTTCAAGTACATGTGGAATATTTGATAAAATAGTTCATATTATGGGTCATAAAATCAGTCTCAATATAAGTAAGGACTTAAATAATATGAATTATGTTCTGTGACCATAAAGTTATGAAATTAAAGGTCAATAGGAGAAAGATATCTGAAAAAATTTCCAAATATTAGGAAATTGCATAAACTACTTTAAATAACTCATTAGTCAAAGAAAAATTATGAAATATGTTGAACTAAATAAAATGAAAATATAGCATATCAAAATTTGGTATGCAACAAAAGCAGTAATTATAAGGGAAGATCTTTCTAAAAGAAGGACCTGGATTTCATATTCTGGAACTAGAAAAAAAGAGGAAATTAATCTTCAAATAAATAAGAGATGAAATGAATGAAACAGATGATAGAAAAGATATAACAAAAAAACAAGATGAAAAGCTCCTTCTTTAAGATGATCAATAAAATTAGAAGCCCATAAATAGCAGGAAAAATAACTAATCAGGAAAAAAGAACACAATTTAACAATATGGGAGATTAAAACGTTGACAATATTAACTAGAAGATACCTATCTGGAATCCATGAAATAAGAATATTTTTCAAGTTTCTAGCACACAACTTTATGCATTGATAAAGTTCTCAGAATAAAAGCAACATACAATACTTTAAAGAGGGAACACAGAGATTCTCCAGTTAATATCCCATCTGACCCTTCAGTCAACATCTAGCATCACTTGCCATGAGAGAAAATCATGTTTCACTTCCAGGCTAGTCAACCTCTCAACTTTCTGAGGTCTTACTATAAAACCAAAAAAGATAAATCATGTAATTCCTAGGCTAATTTATTTTTGAAATTGTTAAGATAAGGTACTGATAGTTCTTTCCACACTGGGATATTGTAGGAGGTTCAAAAGAGAAATCATAAGTAAAACTCCAAATTTGAAACAATAAATAAATGTTACTTTTCTTCCCAGAGTCTAGTGTGATGACTAATCAGAATTGTCAATTTGATTGAATTAAGGGATGCCTAAGAATAAGAGGCATCTGATATGTTAGTGAGAGTGTGCTTCAGTCAGTTTTTTCACTGCTGTGACTAAAAGACCTAACAAGAAGAATTTCAAAGGAGGAAGAATTTATTTTTGAGCTCATGGTTTCAGAGGTTTCAGTCCATAAACAGCTGGCTCCATTCCAGGGTTTGAAGTGAGGCAGAACATCATGGTGGAAGAGTGTGGTAGAGGGAAGTAGCTCACAGGATGATCAGAAAGCACAGGGAGAGACTCCACTTTCCAGATGCAAAATATATTCCCCAAAGACATGCCCTCAATGATCCACCTCCTCTAGTCACACCTTAGCCACCTTCAGGGAATTAATTCACTGATTGGGTTAAGGCTCTCATAACCCATTCATTTGTCCTCTAAACCTTCTTGCGTTGGACCACAGATAAGGATTTGGGGGACACATCATATCTAAACCATAACAGGGTGTGTCCAGGAATGATTGATATGTGGGATAGCAAACTGGGAACTCACCCTAAATGTGGGCACTAGAATCTAATAGGTTGGAGGTCTGGACGAAAACAAAAGGTGGAAGAAGGAGGAAGCTAATGCAGACTCAAGGTTGTTCTTGAATAGTTGCTTTGACTACTGCTATGACCACGTTAGTACATCATTTTCCTCTTTCCTTACTCTTCTGAAGGTTACTCTAACCAGCTGTTTTCTAGGGAGTTCCCAGATCTTCAGTTCTGAACTGAAATTGTATCATTGGTCCTCCTTCTGAGGCTCCAGCTTTTTGGACTGAGCAGCTACTGGTTTCTCCAACTGTCCAACTATCCAGTTTTTGATTATGTAAGCCAATCAAATAAATTTTCTTTTCATTATCATATATAGATAATCATATATTTATATCTGTGTGTGTATGTGTGTGTGTGTATTGATTGTGTTCCTCTAGAGAACCCTAATACAGAAATTGGTACCAAGAAGGGGAGGAATCTTGCTGTGACTAACCTGACTATGTGGTTCAGAAGCTTTTGGGGTTAGTTTTCTGGGGAAGGAATTTTGAAAAGATCAGAGATATGAGCTGGGAAGCTTTCGAATGTTGTAAGCAGAGCTTAATGGGAAATTCTGGTGGAAGCTCAGGAAACCACAATGTCCATAGGACTGTGGGCAGTAAAGACTGGGCTCAGAAGTTTTCAGAGGAAGAGAACTCTATTGGAGATGAACTAGAGGTTAATCACATTATATTCTGGCAAAGAAGTTGTTTACATTTTTGCCCATGCCTGAAGACTTTCCATGAGTCTGAATTTAAAGGTAATGAATGGATAGGAAACAGCCCCATAGGAAACCACTTAGTAAATTTGAGGTCTGACAAGGGTATTTGGTAAACAACTCTTGTGAAACAGACTCTGAATCTCTGGAGTGATCTATGACCCTGTCCAAATTAAGACGATCCATGAAGCAAACAAACAAAAATAAATTGTTTTTCTTTGCTTTGGCTAAAAAAAAAAAACCAAAAAAACAAAAAAACAAATAAAGGTAATGGACTATAAAACTGGTGGAGAAAATTTCAAGGCAGTGGTGCCGTATTCAACAGGTGGACTGAATATTGCTGGCAGCTTTTAACCAAGTATTCTGTGATAATCACGAGCAGAAATCACAGCAGAAAGATGTGAAAAACTTGCAGTATGGTCACAAAAGTGCAAGTAAAACTGAGGCTAAAGAAGGTATGCTGTTTAAGAGATTGTAGCCACAAGAGAGATGCTAACTACATTAACCAGAACCAGTAAGAAAAATCACTTGAGAGCATCTCAGGAATAGGCAAGATCACACCCATCTCAGGCTCAAGGGTATAAAAATAAAAATCACTTTGAGAAGAGACCTTGGGGGGCACCCTGCTTGCAGAGCAGAACCTAGGAAATTTTCTCACTGTGCTCAGCTGCTCAGAGGCTGCTCCAATTATGGTCCTAGGAGATTTGCTTGTGGTGGGGGCAAACCTTAGCATCAACCATGAGTTGCTGTTTCTGCATGATTGTTGGAGACTGAAGTTAGCAGGGCATGGAGGCTTCCACTGATACTTCAAAGGAAGACTTGGGGAGGCCAAGAAAAGTGTAGCAAGGCTAGAGTTTCTACAAGTTTCCATTGAGAGGGCAATGTATGTAGAAGTGAGAAAGAAGGTCCTAAGATTAAGAGATACCAATGACTGGAACTTCTGCTGAGGAAAACTGCAGAAATGGAGGAGAAACAAGCCAAGAGAGAGACCATGTGGGCTGTAACCAGCAAGGTCACAGAGGTAAAGCTACACAAAGCCATTTGGAGAGGACATCATGATGCCATGTGCCCCAGATTCTGGACATGAAACTATAGGACTTGTTCCAAAGCTGGATTTTGGTCTTGCTTTGGTTACATCTCTTCTTTCTATGTCTAAATTTCCTCCCATTTATGGAAACATGGAAATGTTAACTCTGTGACACTATATATTGTATATATGTGACTCGATTTTGCTCTTTATAAGGGAAAACATCTACGTGTTCACCTTGAGTCTCAGGAGACTTTGGACTTGAACTTTTGGACAGCACTGAATCTGTTAAGACTATGGAAACTTTCAAAAATGGACTAAATGTATTTTGAATATTGAGATGTGCATGTTTTGGGAGATGGGGGTTGAATGTCATGTTTTGGATATGTGGTGTTCCCAAAAACTCATATGTGAAACAATGCAGATTCTTGGGAAGTGAAATGATTATAAGAGTAGCCTAATTGTTGGATTAACTTGGTGGTAACTGTAGGCAGATAGGGTATGGCTGTATGAAATAGTGCACTAGAGAAATACCTTTGTGGTTTATATTCTGTTTCTGGCGAGCAGAATGTTTGCTCTCCCTCTTTCTCTCTCTCTCCATCCAGGTTGCCATGTTCTGAGATGCTTTTGTCCACCATGCCCTTCTGTCATGATGTTCTGCCTCATCTTAGCCCACAGCTATGGAATTGGCTAATTAGGGACTGAACCCTGGAAACTTTGAGCCCAAATAAACTTTTCCTTCTCTACCATGCTCTTGTCAGGCATTTTGGTCACAATGATGAAAGAGCCAAGTAAAACACCTAGCTAATTTTCAATATCTTTTAAGTATAACTACATTTCTAAGTTAAGAAATCAGAGAGGTGGAATGGTTTGAATAAACTGTCTATTTAATGAACAAATGTGATTAAATACCTATAGTATAGCATATATTACTCAAAGCCCTGGGGATAGAGTAGTATGCAAAAATACATACTATCTTTTTTTTATGAAATCTACAATTTAGTGAAAGAAATAAACTTGTAAAGCAAAAAGTATAATGCACTGTGATAATTGAGGAAATATCAGTCTACTGTGTGAATAGAGATGGAACAAATTACCCATATAGGAGAATGTGATCATCAAAGAAGCTTCCTAAAAGTATTAAGCAATCTAAAATTTTCCAAGTGGTGAGAAATAATAATGGAAAAGTTAACTAAAGGCTATAAAGGAAAAAATATTCTGTGAAAGTACCAAAGTCATATTTGAAAGATCATGAAAATTGAAGTAGAAAAATGGGTAGATAGTACTATCATTAGATCATTAGATTAAAAAAAGAAAAGGCTCCCTGTTTCAAACCTATTCCTCCTGAGTTATAAAAGCTGTGGTGGGGAAAGTTACTTAGTTCATTCTGTGTTCCATTGTTTGTGGAAAGCACTGAAAAAGACAATATTTTATGTCTGTAAATACAGGTTTGATGAAATAAAGAAATGGCCAATGTATTTATAACTATGTGCTCTTTTGTTTATGTCAAATTGCAGTTTTAGAATCTTTGGGGTTTTCACATCTAAGACAATTTCTTTCAATGAATTTGTGATTTGAAGGCCTATTTAATATTTTCAAAGAAAAAAAACTTTTCAAAAAGAAAGCACATGTATAATCATTATAGGGATGTGAAATAATGTTTTTTTTCACTTGGTAGAGTATTTTTGAAATACATCAAAGTTTTTGTGTGCATAATTTATTGCTTTCTATTACTGAGTGACATTTCCTTATATAGAAAACATCACCATTTATTTATCCAATCACACACTGAAGAACATTTGGGCTGTTTCCATGTTTTGGTTATTACAAATAAAGTTACTGTGAACATTTGTGTACAGGTTTTTGTGTGACAACAAGTTTCAGGTCTCTGATAATTACCCAGGAGTGTGACTGCTAACTTTTATAACTGCTAAACTGTTTTCCAGTGTCTGTCCCATCTCACAGTCCCTCCTGCAATGTACAAGAGATGTAGCTCTGCATCCTTCCCATGTCTATTCCTAATGGAGTAGTGCATTCCCTAGATATGGTGGCTCAGTGGATGATAAATTCCTTTAATTTTTTTTTCTTTTTGGTGCATTATAATTATGCATAATAGTGGGGTTCATTGTGACATACTTATTGTGCACACTAACATAATTTGGTCAATTAATTCCCCAGTACTTGCCCTTTCTTTCCACTCTCTCCCACCTCTAGCTCCACTCTCTACTGATCTCCCATCTTGATAAGATACGTCTCCCCACCCCCACTTTTTACTTTACCTTCCTATTATGGAAAAAAAAAAGCTTGATTTCCTTCCCAGTTCATGAGTCAAATGGACATTCTACTTCCTACTTAACAGAAAGTTAAGAGGGACTGCTTGTTCCCCAAGGCTCTTCTCATTTATATGTGACCTGTATTTTTTCTTAGAAGTGTTAGGTGATAGGAGAATGTGATTTTTTTGTTTGCTTGATAGTTTGCTTGTTCGTTTTTGCTTTATACCCATAAAAACACTCAGGGGGATAAAATATATTGTCTTGCCTCTCAATGTAAACAAGAAAAAGGAAATTCATGTGGAAAAGGAGTAGACCCTAAAGATTTAAGATAGAAAAACAAAGCAAACCTATTAGTGAAAAGTTTACAACTCAAATCACTGAGGAAAAGATGCTCCCCAGCACACTTCCAGTTCAAACAATAATAGACATAGTTCTAAGTTTTAACAGTTGATATTATATGAAATAGAATATGTAAACTCTCACTGTAAATACAAAAACAATACACAGTCAATGAAAACCCTCTTGAATCATACTGAATTCTAGTCATCTCCTTAGCAATAACCTCCTCATCCAAATGAATTGCATCATCTCAAATACAACTATCAATATGTTTGACATATGAAAGATATAATTTTGTTTTAAATAAATACATTATATCCTGCCTATTATAATTTGATTTTTAACTTTATTTGTCTTGAAGAGCACCCATGTTTAAATTTATAAGATACCTTACATAACAGATCTTTTTAACTGTTTCATGCTTCACAACATGGATACACTCTGATATTGTGGTTTAGGTCATCATTTCTTTATTGATACAATTTACCTTCTTTGTTGTTGGTCTCTTCCTCCTCCTCCTCCTCCTCTTTTTTTGGTGTTACCAAATACTAGTGTAATAAACATGGAGAACCCAGGGTTGGATTAACTTTTTACTTATATGAAAGTCTCTGTCTTTTAATTGCTATACTGATATGTTGAGTCTCATTTGTCTTATCTTGTGCTTTCTGTTTATGACTTCTAGGTGTTTACTGTATTTTGCAAATAAGTATCACGCTTTCCCCTTTTTCTCTAGTGAAAATATGTACTTTTATTTTCCTAGCAGTGCTGCAATTGCAGGCCTAAAACAGTATTCTGTAATTATCAATGCCAAGAATAAAATATCTTCATCCCAGCATTATTAATAAAGACAAAAATAGTAGTGATGCCTGAAATTTTCTCAGAATCTTTATATAGGATGAAAAAGAAGTTTTTGTTCTTATGGCTTGTTAGAGAAAAGAAGAAAGACATTCTTTGGATACCATTGCCAAAGAAGAGTTTATGCTGAAGAAGTTTGGGGATTTAAAATATAAATACGTGTACAATCTTGGAAAAATGTAAAAGCAGAGGTGTTTTGACCTGGAGGCCAAAGAATTCACTGGGAGCTTTGAGCTCAATAAAGAAAACCTAGTTAGAAACTTGCAAATTCCCTCTCTCTCTCTCTCTCTCCCCCAATGTGTCTGTCTGTGTGTGTGTGTCTGTGTGTGCATGTGCACAAGTGATTTTTTAAAGGTCTAAATGTATACATACCTGCTAGATAAGGACATTTTTACTGCTTGGAAAAAAATCATTAATTGAGACATTAGCTAGGCCAAAAGAGCACAGGCAGACATAAATTACTATTTTCAAATGTCAGAATTGAACGATAAAAAAATATAAACTTCTTTACATGTGAATGAATGAATGAATAATAAACTAATTCTCAAGAGTAGATTTCATGAAGCATTGAAACTACTGCAACTAGTATTTTGATTGAAATGAGAAATGAAAAAGTGACTAAGACTTCAAACGAACAGAGTAAGAACGGATTTTTAGGGCAAACTTTGTGATGGGAGGATCCGTAGCAAAATAGGCATTGACCTAGGGCACCAATCCTCCAGCAGGATGGGGCAACCAAGTTTTGTGCTGGTTCTGCTTTGTGGTTTTACATCTACCGATAACAAACTTTATTAATTACTATATTCTCCTAATAGTCTGGGTACAACCTTGGGAAATAAACAAAAATAATTATATATACATTTTGAAATAAATCAAGCAATAAAACTCTGGAATTGCATGTAGATATGACCCCAAGAATTGTCCAAGAAGCAGAAGCTACAGTTCAAAGGGAAAAAGGTAGTAAACAGATACTTCAGATCTGGAGAAAATATTAAGGCAGACATTATCTTTTCTCCAAGTTCTTTGGATTGGGTTTTTAATGATATTTATCTTACCTTAAGAAGAAGGATAATATTAGAGCTCAGAAGACTTAGGTACACTGATCATATCAATTTACTTTCAGATTGATTGAATTATAGTTCTGAAAATTTTTTTAGAAAGTCTATGGAAAGTGAAGATTTAGAGTCCTTTAAACGGTAGTTTACATTTTTATTGACATCACATACTCATCGTACAAGACCAGATGGGTTCTCAGCCGAGTTCTACAAAACCTTTAAAGAAGAGCTCATTCCAATACTCCTCAAAGTATTCCATGAAATAGAAGAGGAGGGAACCCTCCCAAACTCATTCTGTGAAGCCAATATCATCCTGATATCTAAACCAGACAGAGACACATTGAGGAAAGAAAATTTCAGACCAATATCCTTAATGAACATGGACGCAAAACTTCTCAACAAAATTTGAACAAATTGCATACAAAAATATAATAAAAGATAGTGCACCACGATCAAGTGGGTTTTATCCCAGGGATGCAAGGTTGGTTCAACATTCAGAAATCAATAAACGTAATTCATCATATCAACAGACTTAAAGTCAAGAATCACATGATTATTTCAATAGATGCAGAAAAAGCATTTGATAAAATACAGCATCCCTTTATGCTCAAAACACTAGAAAAAATAGGGATAGAGGGAACATTCCTTAATATTGTAAAGGCCATCTATGCTAAGCCCATGGCCAATATCATTCTAAATGGTGACAAACTGAAAGCATTCCCCCTAAAAACTGGAACAAGGCAGGGATGCCCTCTTTCACCACTTCTATTCAACATTGTCCTCGAAAGTCAATTAGACAGACCAAAGAAATTAAAGGGATACAAATAGGAAAAGAAGAGCTCAAACTATCCCTATTTGCTGATGACATGATTATATATTTAGAGGAACCTGGAAATTCCACCAGAAAACTTTTAGAACTCATAAGTGAATTCAGTAAAGTAGCAGGTTACAAGATCAATGCTCATAAATCCAATGCATTTTTATATATAAGTGATGAGTCTTCAGAAAGAGAAGTTAGGAAAACTACCCCCTTCACAATAGCTTCGAAAAAATAAAATATTTGGGAATCAATCTAACAAAAGAGGTGAGAGACCTCTACAATGAGAATTACAGAACACTAAAGAGAAAAATTAAAGAAAACCTTAGAAGATGGAAACATCTCCCATGTTCTTGGATAGGCAGAATTAATATTGTCAAAATGGCCATACTACCGAAAGTGCTATACAGATTCAATGTAATTCCAATTAAAATCCCAATAATGTACCTTACAGAAATAGAGCAAGCAATTATGAAATTCATCTGGAAGAATAAGAGACCCAGAATAGCTAAAGCAATCCTTAGCAGGAGGAGTGAAGCAGGGGGTATTGCAATACCAGATCTTCATTTCTACTAACAATAGTTACAAAGCAATAGTAACAAAAACGGCATGGTATTGGTACCAAAACAGACAGGTAGATCAATGGTACAGAATAGAGGACATGGACACAAACCCAAATAAATACAATTTTCTCATTCTAGACAAAGGTGTCAAAAATATGCAATGGAGAAAAGATAGCCTCTTCAACAAATGGTGCTGGGAGAATTGGAAATCCATACGCAGCAGAATGAAACTAAACCCCTATCTCTCACCCTGCACAAAACTCAACTCAAAATGAATCAAGGACCTCGGAATCAGACCAGAGACCCTGCAGATTATAGAAGAAAAAGTAGGTCCAAATCTTCAACATGTCGGCTTAGGATTGGACTTCCTTTACAGAACTTCCATAGCACAAGAAATAAAAGCAAGAATCAACAACTGGGAAGATCCAAACTAAAAAGCTTTCTCTCAGCAAAGGAAACTATCAGCAATGTGAAGATAGAGTCTACACAGTGGGAGAAAATCTTTGCCACACATACTTCAGATAGAGCACTAATCTCCAGAATCTATAAAGAACTCAAAATACTCTACACCAAGAAATCAAATAATCCAATCAACAAATGGGCTAAGGACATGAACAGACACTTCACAGAAGAAGATGTACAAGCAATCAACAGATATATGAAAAAATGTTCAACATGTCTAGTAATAAGAGAAATGCAGATCAAAACTATCCTAAGATTCCATCTCACCCCAATTAGAATGGCAATTATCAAGAACACAAGCAACAATAGGTGTTGGCGAGGATGTGGGGAAAAAGGTACACTCATACGTTGCTGGTGGGGTTGCAAATTAGTGCAGCCACTCTGGAAAGCAGTGTGGACATTCCTAGAAAGCTTGGAATGGAACCACCATTTGACCCAGCTATCCCACTCCTTGGCCTATACCCAAAGGACTTAAAATCATACTACAGAGATACAGCCACATCAAAGTTCATAGCTGCTCAATTCTCAAGAGCCAGACTGTGGAACCAACCTAGATGCCCTTCAATTGATGAATGGATAAAGAAACTGTGGTATATTTATACAATGGAATATTACTCATTCATAAAGAATAATAAAATTATGACATTTGCAGGCAAGTGGATGAAACTGGAGAATATCATGCTAAGTGAGATAAGCCAATCTCAAAAAAACAAAGGAAGAATGATCTTGCTGATAAGCGGATGATGACACACAATGGGGGGGCAAGAATGGAGGAAGGAGGGACTGTATAGAGGGAAAAGAGGGGTGGGACGGTAGGGAAAAAATAACAGAATGAATCAAACAACATTTACTCCATGTACAAACAGAGAATCGACATGTATCCCATTTGTTTACAATAAAAAAAAAATACTGTGTCAGTTTCTTCTTTGCATCTTCCCATAGCATATTGTTTGTTCATATCATTGATTTGCATTATCTATCTCATATATTTTCTTTTTTTATTTTGTTAATGCAGTCTCTGATTCTGTTACAATAATTGTGACTTCCTCAAAACATTTCAAACTTTTTTTGGGTCCAATTTCAAAAATGTCTTTGATTTGTATCTATTTTCCTTTTCTTCTACATTGTCTATAAGTTAACATGTAACAGATAACTGACACAAAATCCTACTCAAACTGTTTTAAATAAACATGAATTGATTTCACTTATTCTTCCATTCTATGGACATGCATTGATTTTATTCAAAAATTCAACAATGTCATCAAGGGCCAAGTTTCTTTGCTCCCCTTCAATATGATACTCATTCCACCATCTTCATCTGAAGGTTGACCTGTATTGTGGTCTCAATACTTTCCACTATTGCTGTACCATAACCTCAGGGATAGAAAAGCTGAGTCTCTTTTAGAAACTCTCAGAAGGCAAATAAACATTTTTCCTGATGACTTTTAGCACATATCATCTTTAATCATCCTGTTCTGCCCACACTGGACTACATGACCCCTCATCTAAGGCTGAATTTGTAAGGGAGGGCTCACTGCAAAATGAAAATGAAAAGCCATTTGTTTGAAATCAATTTATAAATGCTATTAAATGTCATAAAATAGAAAGCTTTAACATCTATTCCTGTGGTCTTCCTCTTATCTTGTTATGATGTTTTGTATTTGTTATTTAATAGCATTCTAAGTAAATTAAAATAAAATTTTAAATAGTTAGCAAGCATGTTTTTCATTTGTCTTCCTATTGTTCAACATCAGTTTTGAATGCAAACATAAGAACATTTAACTCATATGCAGCATCACCAAAATTACAGTTCGTAGCTGGTGCTTGTATTGGTATTTCATTCTTATTACAGTCAAAACCTGCATAATACAGACGCAATTGTTTTTGTTTGCTTCTTAATATTCTTGAATTCCATTGGCACTCCTAGCTTCTATTTATTCATAGACTGAAAGAAGAGAAAGTTTTATCTTTCCCTTTCTTTCTTTTTCACAATTTTCAATGTAAGTGTTTGGATAATTCAGAACAGTTATGTGAGTAAGAAAGAATATGATAGGACTGCTTGATTATTCATGTTTCTTAGAACTTCATTGCCTATTTCTATCTGAAAAACATTCTGATTTCAACGGAAACAGACAGGGCTGTCAGTGATTTCACTCAAAAATGTAAAGCACCTCATACTGACTTTGTGTCTCCCTGAACTCACATGTATCATGTGGCCATGAATTTTGTGCTCAGTTCATAGTACACTGCAAATGTTACCTGCAAATATGCAGCAAGAAATGGCAGTGGATACACATACAGCACATACCTCATAGTACTTCAGAGTCTCCTGGAACATCACTTATGAAATGCACAGGTCAAAGATATAATCATAGAGAATGTCAAGACATAACAACAAAGCATTAACCCAAGTGCAAGGACCTTAAGAGTACAAGTGTGATTGACCAGGGTACCCTCTAAAAGCCAACTTGACCCCATTCACTTTTATATCTATAATCTAGGTATAATATTGCTTTGGTTACTTAGGACAAAATAAACCAGTCATAGAAAGAAAAATATTACATAATTTTACTTACATACAGAATCTGAAAGTCAAACTCAAAGAAAAGAATGGTAGTTCCCAGAGTAGCTGGGGTAGGAAAAATAATTTGATGTTGGTCAAAGAGCACAAAGTTTCAGTTATACAGCATGAAATAAGTTTTGGAGATCTAAGGCAGAGTTCTGTGACTATGGTTAACAATACTGTACTGTATACTTGCAAGTTGCTAAGGGAGTAAACCTTAAGTATCCACACACAATGTAACAATTGAAGTGATGGATATGTTCATTAGATAAATGGTAATATTTTTACAATGCGTTTGTGTGCCAAAACATCACGTTATGTACCTTAAGCATGTACAATTTTTGCCAATTATATTTCAATAATACTGGAAAAAATTAAAAAGCACCTGTTGCTCTCCTATATCCAAGGATAGAGTTAGATTCTCTGGAAGTATGTGGTTAGTAGAGGTAGGAGTAAAGAGACACAGAGGTAGATAAAGAAGTCAAGGTGGAACAGCAACAAGAGTGGTTATCTGTAGGAGAAGCAACTTTGATATCCATTCTGACTTTAACTCCTTATCCTCCATTTACTTCTTAAAGTCTATATTTTACTGTTTTATGTTATTCCATGTGGCAGTTTTTAACACTAAACTGTACTCTTTCAAAAACTAAAGAGTTTTTGAAAATAGTTTTGCACTATAACCTGAATATTTATTTCCTTCATTTATTTTGTAGACTTTTCCATAGGCAGTAGCTGTTAATTCTTTCTTTTTAGTCACTTTTATTAGAGTAGATGTACAGTACTAAAGAGTGGGAACAGTTACTTTTATTTTGCATATGATCAATACAGCCATTAAAAATATTTTCAAACAATCTTAAGTCATAAATCCATATGATATAAATTGACTTGAGTAAGTCGGTTACGCAGAATCCAACCTGCAACCTCCAAGCACTCTGAAAGTGAATATTCCCAGCAGGGCCTTCACCATGTCTTGCTATTTCATCTCATTGAGGATGTTGCATATCCATATTCCTATCAATATTTCTGTTTAGTCTAACTGATTCTCCATAGCAGGCCCACTAAATGGCTTTTCACAGAATCCTCCTTGGGTTTTCTACACACGATGTTCTGTGCTTTCCACTTCAGACAAACAGCATGCAGATACTGAACAAAGTCTCCGATGATCTACATAGTGTAGTCTCATTCAGCCTCACTGCCTGCTCTCATGTCTGTTCTCTCTTCAAGCTGCAGGTATGTAATTGCCTATCCCTTTGCTGTTGTTCTGTTGCAGGTAGCTGCTATGGGCACTCAAGCACGCTTTAGTATTGGTTTCACAGACCTATATTTGAAGAGGCAAATGAGAATGCAGGTAAAGTAGTCACTCTTAACAATGTCCCCAGCCCTTACTCCTAATCAAGACATTTATTAGTCCTTTCCCAAGGCAAATTGTTTCTTCAAATGTGTTGTATAACTTTTGGAAAGAGGAGATTTAAAATATTCTCAGCAATTGTATTATAACGAGATTCATATGTACTATATCTGAATTTTTTTTTTTAATTATGTGAGTTGTAGATAACACACCTTTCCTATCCCATCCTGTCATAGATTTTCTCCCACTTTAATACATTTTTGGATCAGTTCAATGGGAAAGGAGGAATAAGACTTGAACCTCCATTGCTATCATTCCTAAAGGATTCTCACCTCTTTAGAGGAAAAATAGATAAAAGAACTTAAGTAAAATAAAATACTTTTATTTTTTGTAAATTACCTTAAATCTCTTTGAAAAAAAAATAAGGGTAAGTAATAAATAGATCATATGCTATAAGGCTTATTTACATTTTTTACACAAAGCAGAATATGTCTAATTCAGTAAGAAAGTTAGGAAGTGTTATAAGCATTCAAATGATCTTCTGTTCCTTACTCTCCATTTTAAAACTTAATTTTCTAATCTTCAAAGAAAAAAAAAACTCCTAGCATATTTTCGTGTAGAGAAGTTTACATAATACATACTATAAAATAAACATATAGATATTTCTAAAGTAAAACTGATAACATAGCAGAATGAATTTTTTTTTCTTGAAAGCAAAATAGCATTAGCAAAGACAAAGAGGCCAAAAAGCATTAACACATGTGCTGGGAGTCTAACTGAAACTGGATTGAGTGGAAACTAAGCTGGAAGGAAAGTTCAATGTCTGTGACTCAGGGCCTTGCTTAAAAAATTAAACTTCATTAAACAGCTGGAAAGAGCCACTGAGCAGAGCTCTAAGCCAATAATGGGCTTATAAATGTATTGTTTTTCTAATTTTTTTTTTCACTTCAATGTAGGTCCCTTGTGCATTTACTGTTTCTCATCCATTTTAACTAAACTCCATACAACAGTTTTTCTGTCTGTACTATTGAAGGAGTTTAATGCTCAGATTAAGAAAAAAAGTTATTTTGTATATAATGCCTTGAACTTTTCAAATGAATCCATATATAATTCAAATAAATACATAGAAGAGGAATAGAAATGACTATGTAACGTGTATGGTAATCTCAGAGTCTGAGATGTACAGTAAGCACAATACACTCCACCCCCATTATGGCAGCGTCTTTAGAAGGCAAAGAGAGAAGTGTTAACAAGGATAATTAGGATGAATTGAATGCAGTTAGCATCTAAGACAGAGTGGTCATGTATGATGGTAGTGGAGTTTTATAATGAAGTTAAAGCATATTGAGGGAAACTTTAGAAGTGTGAAAACTAAAGGGCATTTGTAATCAAAACAGGAGTGATGAAACTGACAATGTTAAACTTACATCACAATTAAATTCTATTCCCAAGTCCGATTTACACAATAGAATATAAACTTTTCAGTAAGTAAAGACAAAAAAGTAGAAAAGTAATTTCAATGTAAGCATAATTGGTTTTGTAAGAAATTGAAAAGATTTAACTAGGGCTAGGTAATTTTAGTCAAGTTATTTCCATAAATTTACTTAAAGTATAAATATTTGTAAACATAAATGTACATATACATATACATGCATAGAAGTAAGAGGTATGAAATAAATTATAAATTTAACTAATGTGTCATATTATTTGCATTTCATCTTTTTTCTAATTTTAAATAGAATATAAGCCAACAAGATATGTGATGGTGCTAGTCAACTTTTCATTACAGTGACTAAACATGGGACAAAGTAACTTGAAAGGAGGACAATTATTTTGGCTTATGGGTTCAGTGCATCATCAGGTAACTTTGGGCCTGTGGTGAGGCCAAACATCATGGCAGAAGGATATGTTAGGGGGAAGCTACTTAGTTCATGGCAGTCAGGAGGCACAATAAGAGAGGGAGGGGCTAGAGACAAGAAATACATTTCTATGGCATGTCCCTGTTACCTACATCCTCCAACTAGGTGCTACCTCCCATAGTTTCTACCACATCCCAACAGTCCATTCAGATCAAGAATTCATAGATGGATATCACCCTTGTGATTCAATTACTTCCCAAAGCCCTCAAAAAAAAGCCCCTAAGTTTCCCAAAGCCCTCATGATCCAATTACTTCCCAAAACCTCTGAGCATTGCTGTTTTGGGGACCAAGTGTTTGACACAGGAGCATTTGAGGACATTCCAGATCCAAATCATAACACCAATTTACTAGTATATAAAATAAAGGTTACACTTAAACATCATCAGTTACCAGACTAATTATTCCAGTTATGTTGTCAATATTTTGTGTTGTTTTAAATAAGTATCTATCTTGCCTATGATAGCTGGTGTCAAACTATTTCCGCTCAAGTTTGGTTTGGACCTGGGAGATAACAAAATCACTCAGGGCAAAGTCAGCCTATGACAAATAGCCAATATATTCCTGGAGATCATCTAGACAATCTCCATTTGAAAAATAGGAGGTGGAAGTTTCTCAGAGTTTAGTGTTGTTACAAGTCAATAGCTTTTAATTGAACCTATAAAGATCTTTCCAATACTTGGTTGTTATCTGCCTTTCCCAGCTTAAACTTTCTCACTTCATTGAATTTCTTTGGAATTACTAACATGTCCCCTAAACATAGCATATTTCCACATCTTGTGGGTGATGTCTTCTCTGCTTAGAATGCCTTTCCTGCCTGATTCCTCTTTTCCTGTTCCTGTCCTCATCCATTTGGCAAATTTCTACTGAATGGGGCTCAAGCAACATAGCCTTTGTGAAGCAGCTTCTGATGAGAGTTGGACCCCATCACTCTCTATCCCCTGATACTGTGTGTATGCTATTATTATGACTTTTACTTTTTGTGAGAGAGAGAGAGAGAGAGAGAGAGAGAGAGAGAGAGAGAGAGAGAGAGAGAGAGAGCGAATGTCTGGATTTAAGTACAAAATGGTGCATTTATTCTTAAAAACATGTATATTATAATAAAATTAGTCATTTTCCTTCTGTTGAATGTATAGAGGTACTATTTCTATTTTGGGGGGAATTTGCTTTTCTATTAATTGCTACCTATGTTATCATCTAATTCTTCAGTTTCTCTCATTACTAAAGAAGATCCAAATATAGAGCCCAACACCATCTTATAGGAGATACTTATTTCTAGTTATCAATCTACTAACTTCATTATCCTTTCATCCAAATTTCTCCATCCTTTCATCAAGGTCGGTACAGCAGAGATTGCCCAACATCTTGATGAAATGCAAATTTTATCAATTAACCTAGGGATGTTATAAGGAAAGAAAATGAAACTTATTTGACTCAATTTGTTCTAAATTAACCTCTTCTGACTCCTATTGTTTAGAAATTTTCTGCTTAATATACAATCCATATTTTGCCTACAATGGTTATGAAATTCAGTGTGTATTCTGTAATACCATCTTTGTTATTCAAAAAATATTGGTAATATTGCCCAGCACCGGTTTTTAAATACTTCTCAATATTCAGTGATTCAAAGAGTCTCTACAGTTGTTCAGCAATGTCTCTGCAAAGTGCTTTGATACTAGATTACAAAAAGATTCTCTGGGTTGGCAACTACAAAGATAATTCTCTAAATATTTTTGATAATTCTCTGTTGAGTAACATTGCCTCCCCTCCTGAGTAATCAGATGGCCTCCCAAAGTGAACACTGAACAACAATATTTTTCTGGAAGCTAAATTGCTGCATTTATTTTTTTTAAATTGTAATCATTGTATCTCCACATTTAAGAGTTAAATTTAGTATCCATTTTCTAGTGCTGACTAGTACCTTAAAAGTCAACTCTCTAATTTTTAGGATCAACAATTATAAAGAGTATACCCTAAGAGACAAACATCTGAAGATCATATACCTAGACATCATCTAGGTCCGGATGTCTGATCCTCTAATTCTCACTTTTATCACAGTTCTCATGAAATTCATTTGTGAATTTAGAAGCAGCTTTGAACAATTTTATCGCGTGGAATCTGTTTACATGAATAAGACATTCCTTACTATTGAATGACTTGCAACTTCCATTATCTTTTCAAAAGAGTTCATGAACCCAAAATGTTAAAGTCCATTGATCTAGATCAAATTGGTAAATACAATCTCAAAGATTAAATGAAATACTTAAGTATAAAGGTAATTTAAATAGGAATATTGCAAATGTATTCTTCTCCTTATGAGCTACAAAGAAACAAAATTGAAAAAAAATGTTTTACGTTTTCTCTGTATTAGCATTAGGTCATACTCTTAAAATCTCATGCATTCATCAGAATTGCTCCTGAATATAATGATAGCCTAATCATCACTAGAGTGCAAGTTGGTTTATGAAGATTTGCATATTTGTTTTGTAAATGTTTCATGGGTGAAATTATTAATTAGCATCTAATTAATATTTGTGTTGCTGAGAACATATTTTTTAAACCTCAGAATCAAGAAAATAGAGAATAGTTAATTATCCATCTCTGATCTCTTCTTTAAAATTCCTTATTGCTAAACTCAACAGCACAAAGGAGATATTAATAAAAATAAATCTGAAGTAACTTAATCGCACTCTCTTTATTTTGCCCAATTACTGAGATTCTTTAACTATGTCTTGATCCATTCTAAAGCATTATTAAATAAATATTTGTAAGCATTTAATAATCTTGGAAAAGATAATAATTGGTAATACTTGAGAATTATACTGAAGAATTTGCCCCAAATTTTGGAATGATGAAGATAAAATTTAAACTATTAAAAGCAATACCTATGTGAAATAGGACCATCCCCAGAAGAACTGGATTAAAAACATAAGACAAGATAAGTGTTTCTTTTAATTGGGTGATCTGGAGTAGTTCTAAACTTGGCAATACAGGGTCATGTTGCACGCTAGACTATATGGGTTTAGATTTAGAAAGCCCAAGCTTTAATCCTGCTCCATTGCTTACTAGTTGTGGAACAATGGGCGATTTATTTACTGTTTTATTTCTTGATTTTTCTTATCCTTAAATCAGAGGTGATAATTTTAAATTAAATAATACCTTTTTGCCAGGTGTGTGGGGTACACATCTGTAATTCCAGCAGCTCAGATGTCTGAGAAGGAAGATTGCAAGTTCAAAGCCAGTCCCAGCAACTTAGAAAGGCCCTTAGGAACTTAAGTGAGACCCCGTCTCTAAAAAAAATATAAGAAGGGCTGGGGATGTGACTCAGTGGTTAAGTGCCCCAGGTCCAATTCCTGGTACAAAAAGTATAAATAAAATAAATAGATGAAATAATATCTTGCAATTGAGAAGCAATCAGTAAACTACAAGCATATTTTTGTTTTTTAACTGATATACAAAAACATAAATATTGCACATATTAATGGGATGCAATTGATGCTTAGATACATGTATACATCATGTAAGGTTTAAATCAGGTCAAGTATATTCACCTCCTCAAACACTTGTTATTTTTTTATAATGAAAAGATTTCTAATAACTTTTTCCAGGTTTTAGAAATACACAGTGTGTCAATCTTATCAGGCCATTCCACTGCAGGACAGCACACCAGAACTTGCTCCTATCTGTAGCTAGTACACAGTGTTCAACTTTTTCCCACCACTCCTGCCCCACTACTCTCCCTAGTCTTTGGTTACCACCTTTCTATTCCCAGCTTCTACAAGATGAACTTTTTCAAATTTCTCATTTGAGTAGATCATGCATTTGTCTTTCTGAGACTGTCTTCATTCACTTAGTATGACGATCTCTGGCTCCACCCCTGTTGTCACAAATGGCAAGATTTCATCCTTTTTGTGACTGAATAGTATTCCATTGTGTGAATGTTCCACATTTTCTTTATCTATTCATCTGTTGATGGACACTTAGGCTGTTTCCATTTCTTGACTATTGTGGATAGTGTTGCAATAAATACAGGAGTGCAGATGTCTCTTTGACAGATTGATTGTATTTCTATTGGACATAGACCCAGTAGTGGAATTGTTGGATCATAAGGTAGTTCTCTTCCTGGTTTTCTGAGGAATCCCCATTCTGTCTTCCATAATAGCTGTACTAATTTACATTCCCACCAACGGGTATAATGGTGCCCTTTCCTCTATATCTTCATTAGCACTTGTTATCTTTTATCTATTTGGCTATTAACCATTCCTACTGTGGTGAGGCTATATCGCAGTGTGGATTTGATTTTAATTTTCCTGATGATTAGTGATGTTGTGCATTTTTATATACTTGTTGGACATTCATATATCTTCATGTAAAAATGTCTATTGCCATTTTTAAATTGGGTTATTTGTAATCATAGGTAGCAGGCAAGCTATCAGTACTAAGATTATAGTTCCATAAGAGTATTAAACTGGACAACTGGAGAGAAAGAAATGAAGCTATCCACAGAAGATAAATAGAAGCATATACATAGACAAGGGGGCTGAGGTAAAGAACTCTGCTATTATACAATTTATAATGCCCAGAAGAGAAGCAATCTTCAAAAGAAGAGTTAATACCCAGTGGGTATACAAGAAATATCCCTCCAGCAACCCTCACTGGTGAAATTAGGTGAGACCCTCTAAATTCCTCTGATTGCAATTTGACTTCCCAGATAGTTGGTCATTTGAAGAAAAGCTGATTTGAATAGTCTGGTCTTAGAGTTGCCATTTCTCATAGTGAACTAACACACAGGCATCCTGGAGTGAAACTCAATTTCAAGGCTTGAACCTATAGAAGACAGAGTCAACCTTAGTCAGTCTCTGGTCACCTCAGAACCTAATAAGTGCAAGCCTTATTCATAAACCTAGTAAGGGTTTGTCTAGCTCCAAACCTATTAATCCAGAGCATCTGACACTGCACATGTACACATATTATCGGGCAACCTCATGACTGTTATGGTTTTAAATATGACGTATTCCTTAAAAGCTCATGTGGGAGACAATGCAAGAAGGTTTACAGGAGAAATGATTGGATTATGAGAACCTTAATCCAAAAGCAAATTAATCCCCCTGATGGGATTAACTGAGCAGAGACTGAAGGCAGGTAAGGTATGACTGCAGGCGGTGGGTCATTTTTGGGCATTCCTTTGGGTATATATTTTGGATCAGGTGAGTGGAGTCTCTGCTTTCTGATCATCGTGTGAACCACTTTCTTTCACCACACTCTACTGCCTTGTTGTTCTGCCTCATCTCAAGCCCCAAGGAATGGAACCAACTGTCTATGGACTGAGACCTCTGAAACCCTGAGCCCCCAATAGACTTTTCCTCCTCTGCAAATTGTTCCTGTCAGGTCTTTTAGTCACAGCAGCAAAGAAACTAACTAAATCCAGGTTCTGATTGGATAAGTGTCTGCTAAGGCCTCAGAATCGGATTTTGAATTTTTTTTTTTTTTGTGACAAAATCTACATTGTCCAATTTGACCTTGAACTCTCGATGCTTCTGGAGTGGATTGGATTATAGGCATACTACCTTTAGATTCTGCATTTCTAAGGAACTCCCAGGTGAGGCCCTTGATACTCATCTATGGAGCACACATTGAATAATCAAGGCCTTACTCTAGTGGTTCAAATTAGAATTACCTGAACAAAGTCCTGAATACTACATTTTCTAGGACTCAACTTCTACCTACTGAACTTCAATCAACAAGGTTGGGGTGACAGTTTTAAATAGCACCTGGGTGAGTTCAATAAACCAGCAGACTCAGGATCACCATCTTAATTGATTTTTCTACTAAAACTTCAAATTTCTCCAAATGTAGCCCCAAACTGAATGAAATACACCATACCATTGTTAAGTACTTGTATTATCCTGGAATCTTTTCATAAGAAGGCTATTATGACTCCTCCTGAGAATCACATTACTATTCGTTCAAAAAAATATTGCTTTTTCTCCACTCCAAGTTTTTCCATTTATTTTAATTGTTCATAAATACTTTTAGACATTGTGTTATGGGAAGAAAGGAAATAAAAATGAGACAAGATTTGGGGAAAATGATAACTATTCTTACTATATTTGTATTGAAAAGAGTACTAGTTAGGGCATTATGATGATTATTAATTTCTAGTGTTTCTTGATTGGGAACCTCAATGGCGGAGGCTAAAATTTGGTGATATTCGGGTCCAAATTCAAATTGAAAAATCTATTTTGTTTGTCTAAAATATTTTGGTTGTCTTCTCTCATTCTGGATTGGGGTATGTTTAGACAGACTATTTGGTCACAGAGTCTCTCATATCCATATTATGCTACTGGCTATAACATAAGAATCTGAGTTGCTATTCCATATGTATTTCTATTTCTAATTTTATGTAAGTGAAAACTGCATTTTCTTACTATATTACTATGGTTAAGAGATAATTTGTAGTAATGAATATATGAACAAATTAAATAAGGCCAATATAACCCTATAGGTTAAATACAAATATAGAGTTCAATATTTTTGAATAAATCTTTACTTTGGTACCAAAATTAAAATGAATTACAATTGAGAAAGGAATTATTAAACTTTAGAATCCCTGATAATTTTTCTAAATCTATATTTTTAAAAATGTCAAGTAATATTCACTATATACTCAAGTATATGTATGAAAAAATCTAGTCTTAATACGTGATGTTGAGTTATTTCTTCTGAGAACCTACTATTTCATCAACTGCTATATGTGATCGATTGTCTTTTAAGTAGCCACATTTGATTAACAAATCTTGAAATCATCATTTATTTATGCCTGAACTTTCCAACCTAATCTACAAACAATATATGAAGATCATAAAGCTTCCTCTGTACTCCAAATAAGCACCTATTAGATGCTATAAACCATGTATAAAAGTGATTATGTCTTCAAGTCAGTTTTAAATATTTCACTGCAAAAGTAGTAAGGCAAATTTTGATATTAGTGTTCTAAGCCGCACATTCTTTCAGAATATCTGAATTTGTCATTTTCTGAATTTGTCATTTTTAAAGTAACTTAATGCCTTGAAAAATATGATTTTGCTGAAATTACAGTTTTTTATTTGTTGTTTACAGCTCAGACTAGGACATTTTAGCTTATTATTATTATTATTATTAATGAAACAGGTGTCACTTCAAGAAGCTTTTGAAAATTGCATGTAAACTTTGTCTACTGTATGATGAAATGATAGTTATAACAACTCATACAACCTTCTACTGACAAGAAAATTGTGCACAAAATTCCCAAACTACAATGTCAGCTTCCTAAACCTGTTTTGTATCTAAACCTGAAATATTGAGAGAGATGTTGCTTATAACATATGCAGAATAAAAGCATTCTTAATTTTTAAAATGACAAGACTTTTTTTTAGTTAAACCATGTCACATTTATGACAAGAGAAAAACTACTTATTTTGGCAGCTTGTGACTTAATGAAGCATTTAAGTATCAATACAAGGCTTCATTAAATGGAAACATATGGCAAACCGTATCATTATTTAGTTATTCAAATGTTGAAGAACTGTTAGAGTTTAACAATGTAAATAATACCTAGAAATGTATCAGTTCATTACTAAGTTTCAGAAAATATTTTAATAGATCATTATACATCCTGCCATTGTATTTTCAACTAAAACAAGAGTTAGTTTTAGTGGTCATCATATCTCATTCAAAAATTAATATGTGAGGAAAATATTTAAAAACAGGAAGCCTCTGTCTAAAGTGGGTTTTATGCACTTTCTTTACTTAAAAAAAATCACATTCTTTGATCTAGTTTATCATGAAAAATTTTAAAAATTATAAATCTCTTAAATTTCAGAGGAAAATCCTTACATCTCCAGCTCCATTTTAAATGAATTTTTATGAATAAATAATATGTATTTAAATGGAATTTGTGTCTTAAATTTTCAAACTAGAGTCACCTACCCTATTTCTACACACTTAACAAGTGTCCAATTATCAGAGCAATAAATAATTGGGTTATACAAAGGCATTTGAATAGCTCTGATATGTGTGCTGTATTCCCGTTTTTCTCATTCTCCTGGGTTCCACACTTTCCAAAGCCTAATTAAAATTCTTCTTAAATGTTTTGCTTTGCTCTCAGTGAACTATTTGATACACAGGGGAATGTCTATAAATGCCAGATTTTTTTACATCCATGGTAATAAAATGTCAACAAAAGTCCTTTATTACTCTGCAAACACTTATTAAATCTTAATGAAGTAATGCTTGATGATATAGTCATTAATATAGCTGAGTTGCTTTTAGATCATTTGTATCAAAAATGAAAGAAAACTTGGATTAAGTCCAGAGACAAATGATTATACTTACACAGTGTCATTGAAAACAGAACAACTTCATTTTATAGTGCAATTTAATAAAACTTATTTTTAAAACACCTTTGAAAATGACTGTAAATAAGAGAAGAAAGTAAAATTAATAAGTGTTTCAAAAGTAGAAGCATCATTCTAGCTAAGAATTGAAATGAGAATTTAAAAAACTGATTTAGAATGAGACATACTATAGCTACTTTTTTTTGGGAAAAGACAAAACAGCACTGGAGTTATATACTCAGCAAGAAGTCATGAAGAATTGAATGAAATACAGCATGTAATGAATGATGTATGACTATGAAGAGTGAAAGGATTCAGGACCTGTACACCCATTTTCATTTTGCAATATGAAGACCTTAAAATATATCTGCAGAGAAAAAATGAAATGGCTGTAGTGCAAAAACAAATATCAGATTCAACAATTTATTAGGAATATTCATCACTTTTAGATGTTAGCTAATTCACTATGTAGAAAATTTTACTACACATGATTTCCTTCCTGAATATATTCGTTAACTGTTTATGTATAATCTGGTGACTATACAAGAGTGATTCATAGATATGAGAAAATATTTGAGGTACTGAACTCTGCCTGACCAGCAACAAAGCATTGTGCACTGATTAAGAATATGAGTTTGTAATACAGGTTTAAAAATTTAAGCTTTGGTTTTGAATTTTCCACGTTTATGTAGTAAATAAGCAGCTTTGAACATGTTTGTTTAATTTTTCTAATGTTTAATTTCTCCCCATCCCTAATATGGAAATTCTGAAAACAGGATCTACATGGGAGATTATGTAAGAATTAAACAACACATGGAAGTTTTAAGAGGATGACAACTCAAAATTTATCAAGGCATTTTTCATCAAATGATTTAGAAACCCTGAAACTTTAAAGATTTATTAAAAAAAAAAAAAAAAAAAAGAAAGGAAAAGAGAAGAATAGAAAAGAAAAAGGTTAGCAGTACCTTGAGGAGTTTAACAGAAGAAAATAAATACATACTTCTTCATGAACACTCTCACAACTCAGCCTGGGAAGAAGTATTATACACAAAGGTAGAAATAAACCAGACAAACAAAGAGTATCCTAAATAAGAATCAATGTCAACCATATACACACCAAATGAGATTAAAGACTAAGAACATCTTGTGTTTAAGCAATCTGATTAAAACTATAAAATATTTCCCTCTATGAATGATTTTTTAAAGAATATAAATTTTAATAGAAGAACAAGACACCATGAAAAAAGAACAAGATCATCATAAAATGAAAATAAAAGAACACCTTGTGAAATGAGAAATATACCAACTAAAATGTAAATTGAAAAGATTTACAATAAAAATATTTGGTGCAGTTGAAAGGATAATTAGTGAATTGGAAAATGTCTCTGAAGAAATTGAACAACTATAACATACAAAAAATATAGATGGCATGAAAGAAGATTAATGTCATGGGCAAGAGATTTAACATATAGATTGAAAATCTAGAACAATACAGAGAAAGGGAGAAATATGGAAGAAACAATGATGAAGAATTTTGTGGATGTGATAAGTAATAGAAACTTTCAAGGACAAAAGATCACCAGTAGGATAAATTAATGCATATTTATACTTACCAACATACAAAATAGAGCTAAGATCTTAGATGTCAAAGATAAAAAATGGATCTTCAGAACAATCAGATTTAGAAGGAAGATTGCTTATAAAGAAATGACCGATATCCCAAATGAACATAGATGCAAAAATTCTAAAAAAAAAATATTAGCAAACTGCACTTAAAAAACACATCAAAGAGATAATGAAACATGATCAAGTGGGTTTCATTCCAGGGATGCAAGTTGATTCAACATACACAAGTCATTACATCTGATACATCATTTAAATGAATTAAGTGCAAAAAGAAAATCATATGATCTTCTGAATAGATATAGAAAAGGTCTTTGATAAAATCCAGCACCTATTCACATTAAAAATGTTGGAGAAGCTAGGGACCAAAGGAACTTACCTCAACATTGTAAAGGTCATTTATGACAAACTCAAAGCCATGATCATATTAAATGGAGAAAAATTGAAATCATTTCCACAAAATTCAGGAACAAGATAAAGTTGTTCACTCTTACCATTTCCTATCTATATAGTCCTTGAAACATTAGCCAAAGCAAGAAAATCAAAGGGGTTCAAAAAGGAAAAGAAAAAATCAAACAACCTCTGTTTGCAGACAATATGATCCTTTATCTAGAAGATCTAAAAACTCCACCAGAAGACTTTTAGAGCTTATAAATGAATTTAGCAAAGTAGCAAGATATCAGATCAGCACCCCATAAATCAATAGCTTTCCTATACTGAACAGTGATTCAGTCAAGGAAGAAATCAGAAAAACACTCCCATTCACAATAACCTACCTACAAACAACAATTATGTATGGCCTTAGGGGAGAACTATTGTTTCTATACTAACCACTCAGATGTCATTCATGATAGTTTATCTTTGATTTTAAAAGGCTCAAATGTTTATAGCTGCACAATTCACAACAGCTAAATTATGGAATTATTTCATCTATCCATCAATAAATGAATGGATTAAGAAAGTGTGGTGTATATATGCAATGGAGTTCTCAGTCATTAAAAAGAATGAAATCATGACATTTGCTGGTAAATGATAGAAATGGAATATTTCAGGCTAAGTGAAATTAGCCAAACTCAGAAACTCAAAGGTCAGAAGTTTTCTCTCATGTGTGGAAGCTACAGTAAAATAAAGGAAAGGGGGAGGGAAGGATAAGATTACATAAAGAACCAATCAAATACAAATTAATAGATGACCAAAGCAAGTCTAGTAGCGAGTGGAAAGAGAAGGGGAGAGAGGGAGAACTGGAGGGAAAAGAGGGGAATCATTTAACCACAATCAATTTCCATTCACTTATGAGTTTGTTGTGATGAACTCAATTACTATGTCTAACCAGTTTAAAAAATAAAGAAAAAAAATTATTATCAGGGAGAGATAGAAGATGGCAGAAGTGAATGGGAACTGTGTTCCAGTCTCCTCACAACACAGAAAGGAGGCAGTAAGTAAAGCAGAATTGAGAGGTTGGTGACAAAATAAATGCTGTAAGACTCAAATTCTGAGATCTAGAGAGACTGAAAGATAGGTTACCAGAGAAGAAAATTAACTCAGAGTCCCCTAACCAAATTTTGGAAAGTTTAGCAGTGTAAACTAGAAAAGTTTTGGATTGTTGTAAGCAGAGTTTAATGGACAATTCTGGTAGGAGCTCAGAAACCCAGAATGTCAATCTGACTGTGGAGAGCAAAGAGTGGGTTCATGAGGTTTCAGAGGAGGAGGACTTTATTGAAAACTGGACTAGAGGCCATTCATGTTACTTCTGACTAAGAAGCTGTCTACATTTTGCCTATGTCCTGAGACTTTCTGTGAGACCAATTTAAAAAGTGATGGACTTCTTAATCTAGCAGAAGAAATTTCTAGGCAGCATAGTATTCAGGTGGTGACATGGGTGCTGCTGGTGTCTTTGAACCAATTTTCCTGTGATATTCAGGAGCAGAAAGCAGAACAAAAAGATTTGAAAAACTTGAAAGGTGGGAGTAAAACTTGGAAGTTGCAATTGTTACAAACATTACCACACCTACAGAAATGCTGAAGACTTTGCCAGAGACAATAAGAAAGATGACTGAGAGTATCTCAGGAATTCAAGACCACACCCATCTCAGGCTCAAGGGATTAACAGTAAAATTTCTTTGAGAAGAGACCTGTTGGGCACCCAGCTTGCACAGGGAGATCTTGGAAGTTGTTTCACCATGCTCAGCCACCCAAGGCACTGAGGCTGTTATCGTGGTGCCTGGAGCCTTGGCTACTGATGGAGATGGTGACAGGCCCTGGCATCAACCATGTGGGGCTGGTTCTGCTGGATTGCAGGATGCTAGAGCTAGGGGGTCATGGAGTCTTCCACCAAGATTTCAAAGGAAAGTTTGGGAAGTCAGGCAAAGTGTAAGAGGTTCAAAGTCCCTGATAGGGTGATGAGTGGAGATGAGGAGGAAACTGAAGTTGCAGTGGAGACTTGCCAGTACCATGAAACATCTTCTGGGGAAAACTGCAGGAATTAAGCAGAGACAAGTCAACAGAGAGACCATGTGGGAAGCAACTGGTAAAGCCACAGGTTTGGAGCTATGCAAGCCCGTTGGTGAGAACATCATCATGCCATGTGCTCCAGATGCTGGACACATAACTACAGGACTTGTTTTCCCAGATGGATTTTGGTCTTACTTTTGTCCCATCCTTTCTTTCTATGCCCACACTTTTCTGACTAGAAATGTTTACTCTCTACCTTTGTATTTTGGATACCTGTAAATCACTTTTGAATGGTATAGGAGCTCACAGGTAAGTTTACTTTGAATCTCAGAGGAGACTTTGTACTTGAACTTTGGCTCAGTGCTTGAACTGTTGAGGTTATGAGAACTCTTGGAAATGTATTTTACATAGTGAGATGAGCATGAGCTTTTGGGAGCCAGGAGTAGAATGTTATTGTTAGATATTACCAGTCCCCCAAAAGCTCACGTGTGACAGAAAGAACAATTCAGAGATAAAATGATTGAGTTACAAGAGTCTTAGCCCAATCAGTGAATTAATCCCTTGATGGGGATTAACTCAGAGGTAACTGAAGGCAGATGGGTTGTGGCTGGAGGAGGAGGGCATTGGGGGCATGCTTTGGGAGTATATATATTGTACCTGGTATGTAGAATCTCTCTGTTTCCAGGTGTGATGCCTTGAGCTGCTTCCCTGCACCACACTCTTCTGCCCCAAGGAATGGAACCAGCTCTATATGACTGAGAACTCTGAAACTGTGATTCTCCAAATAATTTTCCTCCTCTAATTGTACTTTTCAGGTCTTTTGGTCACAACAGCTAAAAAGATGACAAAATACATTATATAAAATCATTATAGAATGAAATTAGAAATCAATTTTAAGATAAAAACAGAAACCATTAAAACACCCAAAGAATAAATAATATACTTTTGAATGAGAAATGGGCAGCAAAAGAAATCAGGGGAGAAATAAAAATATTCTTAGAAGTAAATGAGAATAGTGATTCAACATAGCAAAATCTCTATGACAGTATGAAGGCAGTTGTAAGAGGAAAGTTCATAGCACTGAGTTTATTATACACTGAAAACATAGAAAGTTATGAAATAAATAATTAACATTACATTTCAAGGCTGTAGAAAAAAAGAACAACACCCAAATCACTAGAAGTAAGGAAATAATAAAAATCAGAGCCAAAAATCAATGAAGTTGATTTAAAAAAATACAAAAGATCAACAAAACAAAGAGTTGGCTTTTTGAAATGATAAACAAAATTGGTAAACTGTTAGCCAAACTAACCAAAAGAAGGGGGGGGTGGGAATCTCAAATTATCAAAGTCTGAAATGAAAAAGGAAATATCACTGCAGATACTACTGAAACCCAGAGGATCATCAGAACTTATTTTGAAAATTTATACTCCAAAAAGCTAGGAAATCTTTAAGATATTTACAAATTCCTAGAAACATACATATGACCTACCCAAATGGAACCATGAAGATATAGAAAACTTAAACAGATCACTATCATGAAATGAAATTGAAGCAGCCATTGAAGACCTTCCAACAAAGAAAAGCCTAGGGCCAGATGGATTCTCAGCTGAGTTCTATCAGACCTTTAAAGAAGAACTAATACCAATCCTTCTCAAATTATTCCATGAAATAGAAAAGGAAAGAACACTGCCAACTCTTTCTACAAAGGCAGTGTCACCTTGATACCAAAACCAGACAAAGGAAAGAAAACTTCAGACCAATATTGTTGATGAGCATAGATGTAAAAATTCTTAATAAAATGTTGGCAAACTACAAATAACAACACATTTAAAAAGATAGTGCACAATGATCAAGTGAATTTCATCCAGGGAAGACCAGGTTGGCTCAACATACAGAAATCCAAAACTGTAATTCACTACATAAGTAGACTTAAGGACAAGAATCACATGATTATCTCAATGATACAGAAAAATCATTTGACAAATTACTGTACTCATTCATGAAAGAAATGAGTACCAGAAAAACTAAGGATAGAAGTAATTTACCTCAACATTGTAAAGGCTATATATGACAAATCCAAGGCCAATATTATTATGAATGGACAAAAACACAAAACATTTTCTTTTTTATAATTATTATTTTTATATAGCTTTTAATTTTGTACAGACTGCATTTTGATTCATTGTACACAAATGGGGTACATAATTTCATTTCTATGGTTGTACACAATGTAGATTCATACCATTCGTGTAATCATACATGTATTTAGGGTAATGATGTCTGTCTCATTCCACCATTTTTCATACCCCCCTCCCTCTCATTTTCTTCTACATATTCTAAAGTTCCCCCATTATTCTCTCATTTCCCACTCCCACCCCCATTATATATTATCCTCCACTTATCAGGGAAAACATTCTGCCTTTGTTTTTTTGGGCTTGGCTTATTTCACTTAGCATGATATTCTCCAATTCCATCCATTTATTTGCAAATGTCCTATGTTATTCTTCTTTATGGCTGAATAATATTCCATTGTGCATATACATAAAATTTTCTTTAAAAACAGGAAAAAAACAAAAATGCCCACATCTACCACTCCTATTCAACATAGCCCTTGAAACTGTAGCCAAAGCAATCAGGCAAGAGGAAAAGATTAAATATATACAAATAGGAAAAGAGCAGCTCAAATTATGTCTTTTTTAAGACATGACCCTATATTTAGAAAATGCCAAAAAACTCCACCAGAATACTTCTAGAGCTCATAAATGAATTCAGCAAAGTAATGGGATACAAGTTCAACACTTATAAATAAACACTTATATTCCAATGATGAATCTGCTGATAGCAGAAAGATCTGTAGAGGGAAGGAAATGGGAGAGGAGAAGGCGAGGGAAAGGGGAAGTACTGGGAACTGAATTAGAACAAATTATATTCCTGCTTTTATAATTATGTCAAAATGAATCCTATTGTTATGGATAACTAGAAAAGAACCAATAAAAACAGAAATGATCATAAAACATGAGACTTGCAAAAAAAGATAGAATAAAAGATGTATGCTAAATATCCCAAGTCTTTAAACTGCTAAGAGAATAGCAATGACGGCAACTCCAAGAATTTGCTACTAGTAAAACTTTGACATATAAAGTCATAATCAATAATTCAAGAGGTAAAGTAAATCCAAAAGAACAGGCCAGAATGAAAAGAATTCACTAGGTGGGTGAATTGAAAGAAGCATGGACTTTTGAAATAGATAATAGTAATGTTCAACTTGGAAGAGGCATGAAACAAAGTAGAATTAAAACATCATGCAACAAAGCATGCAGAAAAGGAGAGGAGTGATTACAGACAAAATGTTAGTTCATATTATTGTCAAATTAAGGGTATAAATATTGATTCATGTTAGACTTGCTGAGTCAATAACACTGTAAAAATTGATTATCTACTAAAAAAATGAAAATAAAATGTAGCACCTCCAACCTCTAGAGAGAAACTAATTATTGAATATGATTAACCCAGTAAAAGGCAAGTAAAACAAAACAAAACAAAACAAAATTACAGTAAAAAACAAATCATGAAATGACTTTAAAAACCGTATGTATATAATTTAAAAATTATATTAAAGTTAAAAAGAGAGATCCAGATAAAGAATGAAGACACAAAAACACAGCTACATGTTGCTAATGTAAGACAAAATGCATAAGGCCAAGAAAAAGTTGTGTAGCCATATTGAGATTGGTATAAAAGAAGAAAAAGGGCATTCTTGGAATGAATAAATCTAACAAGTTTTTAAAATAAGAGAACATCCATGCACATATATATATATATATATATAATATATATAACTTTTTAAAAATTTTAAATTATAAGATGTTTAGTAAAATTGTGAAATTTTAACTTCTCAGAATAAATATTTGAAAGAAGAGTAAATATTTGGTGAGAATTTATAAGATTGATCTAAAGATGCAAAAGCTAGAAGAAAACACAGGGTCAGCACTCCATCTTATAGGTGCAGGCACCAACTTCTATAACAAGACACCTAAAGCTCAAGAAATAAACCAAGAATTTATAAGTGGGATGGCATCAAATTAAAAAGCTTCTGCACAAACAAAGAAATGATTAAGAGTGTGAAGATAGAAACTGAATGATGGGAGAAAAATCTTTGCCAGCTGCACCTCTGACAGGAGATTATTAATAAGAATATATAAAGAACACAAAAAGCTTAACCCCCTGGAAATAAATAACCCAATCAATAAACACGCAAAAGAACTAAAAAGGCATTTCTTAAAAGAAAAAATGCAAATGAATAACAAATGTACAAAAAAAATGTTCAACATCCCAGGCAATCAGAGAATTGCATATCAAAACTATACTGAGATTCCATCCCATTTAATTTAGAATGGCAGTCTTCTTCAGTAAAACAAATAGTAATAAATGCTGGCAGGGATGTTGGAGAAAAGGTACACTCATACATTGTTAGTAGGACAGCAAATTAGTACAAGCACTTTGGAAAACAGAATGAAGCTATCCCAAAAGAATAGAAATAGAACCACCATATGACTCAGTTATCCCCCCTTGGTGTTTATGCAAAAGAACTAAAAGCAATACAATATAAGATACAGGCACATCAAAGTTTATAGTGGCACAATTTACAATAGCCAAGTTATGGAACAAGCCCAGGGCCCATCAACAGACAATCAAATACATAAATAGTCAAAAATAAAAATAAAAATAAAAATATGTCATTTGCTCTTAAATGGATGAAAATGGAGAACATCATACTAAGTGAAGTAAACCAAACTCAGAAATCTATCAAGGGTGTTTCCTCTGACATGCAGAAGGTAGACCAAGGTGAGGAGAAAAAAATAGGGGGTTGTCAGATCTTATGAGAACAGAGGGAGGATCAGTGGAGTTGAAGGAGGAGATGAAGCAGGAGGGAGGACAGATGGGAAAGGGAGGAACTGCAGAATAAATTTCACAAAATTATGCTTTGTACACATATTAATACACCACAGTGAATTCCATCTTTAAGTATATCTATAAAGCACCAATTAAAATAAAGAAATAGAAGAAAGTAACAGTAGAGTAGATGAATGGAAATAGGAGGTGAGGAGGGAAGGGAAAAGGGAGCACTCAGGACTGAAATGGAGCAAATTAAATTTTGTACAAATGATTATGTCAAAATGAACCCAAATATTGTGAATAACTATAATGCACTAATAAAAGAATTCTAAAATAAATAGAATAAAAATTTTAATAATTAATAAAAGATTGGTTTGAGGATATGCATATAACCTTATACTCAACAATTAGGAAATACATAATCTTTGCCAATTCACTTAAAACATTTACAAAATTTGTCTCCTGGACCATAATGCAAGTTTAAATAGTTCTAGAAAGTCAACATTGTATAGGATACAGTTTCTGGTAATAGATCAATTAGAGTAGAAAGAAATAATGATGAATACTTCCCAGAAATTTAGAAATATAAAATGTTTTATATTTGAACCAAAGATTATTATAGAGACCAAAAATATAAGTTCAACAAAACTAAACCTTGTTTACTTGAAGGACATCACAACAGACATAACTGTGGCTAGAATAAGAAAGAAAGAGGAGAGAGAGAGGGGACAGAGGGAGGGAGGGAGGGAGGAAAGGAGGAAAGGGCAATGTGGCAATGTTAGGGGACTTGTGTTTCTGGTACTATGGATAGTTATCGCTAATCAGTTGTCACAATTAGACCAAACTGGGAAGTCAAAGTAAATATAAGAAATTCTGGGGCTGGAGTTGTGGCTCAGTGGTAGAGTGTTCACCTAGCATATATGAGGTCCTAGGTTTGATCCTCAGCACAACATAAAAATAAGATAAAGGTATTGTGTCTCCTACAACTAAAATATATTTTTAAAAAATTCTATCTGAAGGTTTTGGAACGGTAGGTTATAAGTGGGTAAAGATTTTCTAGGCCATGATGGAGGAGGGTAAAGGTTAGAGACTGAGGGACATGGGCAAACTGTTGATGTTTACTTTTCCTCTAAGAAAATTTGCTCACTGAAGAAGCAGCAGTTTCAAGCTAGAGGAGGAGTTTTGGTGGTTTTAGGCTAAAAGACAATGATTCTGGAGCCAAGAGACAGCACATGCACAGGGAAGAGTTCCTGCTAAACCACCTTTATCTTTCCCTTGGTTATCCAAGAGAAGATTCACATCTTCTCTGAGATGTGAATCTTAGGAATATAACTGCTGAGTATGTCATAGAATAGACAAAATGATCAATTAAGTAGAACAGAGTAAGAAATCAATCTACATTTCCAAGATCAGTTGATTTTCCCATTGTATTGGCAATACAATGAGGGAAAGAAAAAATGCTGGAAACATTAGATATCTGGATGGAAACTAAACAATGACATAAAAAAACCCTCAGGCATTACATTGCAAACATTAATTTCATGTGGATTCTGTAGCTAAAAATAAAAGCTAACAAAAAAAACTTCTGGAAGAAAACAAAGAGAATATCTTTCCTACTTGGAGGAAGCAATGGTTTCTCAGACAGCACTTTGACAACAATGACCATAAAAAGAATGAGCTGATAAGTTAGATGGCTTGAGTTGGATGGTGTCCCCTCAAAAAAATAAATGTTGAAGTCCAGATCTCCTGCATCCCAGAAAATGACCTTATCTGGAAACACCCTTATTGCAAATGCAAAAGGTTATAATGAAACAGTGAGCCCCTAATCCAACATGACTGGTGTCTTAAGATGACAGTCAAGAGAAGATACAGATGCAGAAAGGGAGTGAAATGGAGGCAGGGATGGTGATGCCTCTATAAGGCCAGAAATACCAAGGATTGCAAGCAGTCACCAGAAGCCAGGAGAGGTACATGGCACAGATCATCATGCAGAGCCTCAAAGGGAAAAACTCTGCTGACCTGTTGATTTTGTCTTTCAGCCTTCAGATTGTGAAATTATAAATTTCTTCTGCTTCAGCCACCCAATCTGCAGTACTCTCTTATGATAGCCCTAGGAAAATAAATTAAACTTCTTGAAACTAAAAATGCTGCTCACCAAACTCCAAAATTTAAGACAGCTAATATACAGCTCACAAACTGGAAGAAATATTGGCAGAACACAAATTTGACAAATTCTTGCATATAGGTTATATAAAGAATTCCCATAACTCAATAATGAAAGGCAAAGTGTCTGGTTCAAAAATATAAGCTTGTTGCTTGGGGTTTGGCTCAGTGGTAAAGCATTTGCATAGCATGTATGAAGCCCTGGTTTCAATCCCCAACAGCAGCACAACTACAGTAACAACAAATTACAAGCAAAATATTTAAATAAATACTTTGCAAAGGCAGATATACAAACAATCAATAAACATATGAAAAATGCCCAACATTATTTGCTGCTATGGTTTGATTATGAGGTATCCCCAAAAAAGCTTTTGTTAACACAGAAATACTCAGAGGTAAATGGTTAGATTATGAGAGCCTTAACCTAATCTCAGTCCAACCTAGTATGAATGGATTGCCTAGGTGGTAATTGTAGGCAGGTGGGGCATGGCTGGAGGAGGTGGGTCACTGGGGTCATGCCCTGGAAGGGTTGTTCTCTGAGCTCCTTCCCCACCTTTTTCTCTCTCTGCTTCCTGACCCTCACCATGAGCTTAAC
The DNA here is from genome assembly GCF_902686455.1 of Sciurus vulgaris. Classification (NCBI taxonomy): domain Eukaryota; kingdom Metazoa; phylum Chordata; class Mammalia; order Rodentia; family Sciuridae; genus Sciurus; species Sciurus vulgaris. The sequence goes on from NC_136462.1 coordinate 72,506,428, forward strand.
AGCTTTCCTCCAATGGATTCTTGCTCTGTGATGTGCTGGCTCGTCTTGGGACAAGAGTAATGGAAACGGCTGACTATGGATTGATACCTCTGAAACTATGAGCCCTACATACACTTTTCCTCCTTTAAGTTGTTCTTGTCAGGTATTTTGTTCACAGCAATGAAAAAGTTAACTAAAAAGTTTACCACAGAGAAAATGCTTATTAAAATCCTGACAATATAGCATTGAACATTCAATTGCAACAGACAAAGACAGAGAGAGAGAGAAAGAATTGAATGTTGAAGCAGGTAGGAAACAAACAAAACTCATTTTTCTTTGTAGGAATGTAAATTATATCACTATTTTATAAAAGTTTGACAGTTTCTTAGGAAATTAAATAAATGTTTCACCTTTTACTCAACATTTCCACTCTGGAGTATATATCTCATTAAACTGAGAACATATATCCATAGAGAGTTGTACAAGAATGCTTACCAAAGCTTTGTTCATGATAGCAAAACCCGAAAACAGCCCACACATTCTTCATTCAAATGAAGAATGGATACAGAAGCAAAGACACAGTCATAAAGTATAATATTACTCAGCAATAAAAAGGAACAAATAACCAAAAGGTGAAATGAATGGATGAAATTCAAAAACATCATGCTGAAAAATTAAGTCTTGTGTTAGAGTTGATACTATACGATTCCATTTCTACAAAGTTCTAGAACATGTTAAAATTATTCATAAGGGGAAAAAGTCAGAAGGGTGTCTCTGGGAGGATTAACTGTTAAAGGAACCAAAGGGAAATTTCTGGCACAATAATATTTTATATATTTATACAGGTTGAGTTCATAGGCATATGCACTGGTCAACATTCACAAAACAATATTGAGATAGGAGATAAGAAACAAGAAACACGTAGAAAGAGCCATGTGGAAAGGATTAAAAAAAATAGAATTTTTCAATTTCAAAAGTTGCACATATCAGAGAGATCATTTGGTCTTTGTTTTTTGGGGATTGGCTTATCTCACTTAGCATGATATTCTCCAACTGCATCCATTTACCTGCAACCCTACATCGTATACAACAAGAGAAACAACTGTTCTACCCCATTTGTTTACAATGAATCAAATTTAAAAAGAAGAAAAAAATAAAATAAAAAAAAGTTGCACATACATTTCCAGGCCTGTATCCCCAAACACTGTCTCTTTTCCTGGCCTATTACTTCCAAACGCTTGAAAAATCCTTAAATCTATATGTGCACTGTGAACCCCCCAATAGTTAGGTCAAGCAAAGAAGTCATGATATCTTGAAAAATCCATAATTTAGGGAAATGTCCAGGGCTCTCTATGAATCAGATTAAGAAGACCACCTCGATCTAATAATTCAGAGATTGACAAGACCACCAGAAACCATCTGGACTAATATCATTCTTACATACTTTTCCATAACCACCATCACCGAGTTTCCTTTAAAAGAAGAGTGGGAACACCAAACCAGTTCACTCTAGAGATAGCCCTCACTGTCCCTTAAATGTGTGTTCTTTGCCTTACCCCAATAGGTGTCCATCTCAGGCTGTGGGTGTAGGTCAGTGGTAGTGCACTTGCCTAGCAAACTCAAGTCCGTGGGTTCAATCCCAAATAAAACAAAAATAAATAAATAACACCTCTCTCTTGAGAGTGCCCTTATTTTCCTTTGATTATGTATCTTTTTTCCTAAATAAACCTTGTCAATACCTTTGACTGGCACATTATGTAATGATTTTTTATCACATAAGTCAAGGGATCCTACTGGAAGTTGAGCTTTACTTTCTTTTGGGGAAATCCTTGGACCACTCTTAGGTGACAACTCTTGTCCCATGACAATATAGTTTTTGCATCTCAATGTAATTCTATCTTAAAAATAGAACAGTAAGTACAAAACTCCAATTAATATTATGAACGCCAAAGTTTTAGGAATGCAATTTACTCTGAGATACATAAAGAAATAGGACAGATTGATGGATAGATGTATAAATAGATTGATAGATATTTTATATGGCAAATACAGCAAATTTAACTGTAGAATTATGTGTATGCTGTTCACTGTACTATTTTTTCAATTTTTATGTATGTTTGAACATGTTTATAATGGAGCATTGAGGGGAAAATGGAAACTGATTGTAGTAGGAACAAAATTGTGAGAAACTCGGAAGGCAAGTATGTACAGTAAAGGATATACTAACAAACTGGACATCCAAAAAGTATAAAACTACAATGGTAACAACAAAGGTGGCATCACAAATTAGTGACAAAAAATAGATCTAGTAAAAAATGGTCTCAGGATAATTGACTATTCATAGAGAAAAAAGAAATCTCATACCTCAATCAAAACCAAAATTCAGATGGATTAAAGATCTAGATGTAAAAGCAAAAATGACATCAGTTTTAGAAAAAATAGATTTTTATTTACAATTTTGGAATTGGCAAGGAGTTTTAGAAAATAGTCACAGAGAATAAAAAATCATAAAAGAAATAATTTAGCATTAAATTCAAATGATTTCTGTATAACAAAGGCTATCATAATAAAAGTAAAAAGGTCAGTCACAAACAGAAAATTATATCTTCAACCTTTGTAACTAACTGTTAGCATCCAAGAGGAAATAAAATTCAAACAAATTTTTAAAAATCAGTAAAATGGATCTCAGAAAAATCAGAGGAAGAATAAAAAATAACAAACCCATGAAAATTGGTTAAACCTCAAGTGTCCTTGGAAATGGGATAAATAAAGTATCAGTGAGGTAACATTCACAATATCCTACCTCAGGTATAATTGAGAAGATGGAGGAAATGGGGTCATTTACACACTGGCTGAAGGCCACTCAGCACAGTCAAAGGCACAAGGACCTTTGGTGAAGCTCTGGTGTCTTTCTTGAGAAATTCACACAAGTGTACATAAGACATGTTCACAGCAGCTCAGTGATTCAATCTAAATATAAACTGATAGCATATAAATAACTTCATTGTCTCAGATTTATGTATATAGTGAAATAGAATCTAGAATTTAAAATAAATGAACTCTATCTATATGTGGCCACATAGGTATACATTAAAATGCAATGTAAATAAAGAATATAACCACAAAATATCACATTCAGAATGATACCACTTAGGAGTAAAAGTAAATACTAAAAATAATAGAAAGTATGGTTTAGAGACACAAATATGTATAAAAGTATTTTTGAAATATGTTTTGAAGTGATGTCAGGTTTTTTTTTTTTTTTTTTTTTAATGCAGTGCTGGGGACTGAGCCCAGGGCCTTATGCTTACCAGGCAAGCACTCTACCAACTGAGCTATAACCCCAGCCCCATGATGTCAGTTTTAAGATAATATTCATTCCATGGAAGAGAGAGATAGGATTGTTGGGGAGATAAGGATCTTTGACTTTATTTCCTCTTAAAAAAAGAGGTAAGGTAAATAGAGTCAAATTTGTTAACACAGGTATCTGTCATGTGACTTTAGGTAATTTCCTTTTTGTTTGAAGTTTTACAGAATAATATGTTAAATATTTTTCAAAGGAAGGAAAATTTCACAATTAATTTGTTTATTCTGCAAGGGAAATAATACAACATTTTGAATGACTAAAATATGTACCTGATTTTAATTATTTATATGCTTGAAAAGAGTTATTCATTTTTTTAAAGAAATTTTCTTTAGACTATGTAGAGGGAAATGAGAGGGAGGAGTGGGCGGATATGAAAGATGGTGGAATGATACAAACATCATTACCCTATATACATGTATAATTACATGAATGGTATGAATCTACATTGTGCATAACCACAGAAACAAAAATTTGTCCCCTATTTGTGTGCAATGAATCAAAATGCAATCTGTAAAAATAAATAAATAAATAAAATAAAAAGGAAATTTTCTACAAAGTTAGAGTTATTTTCCCATTCCAGAAGTTTCTGGAAATAAGTAAAAGGCAACACTAAACACATGTCAAGCAGAACTAAAAGTGGACAGCCTGAAACAAAGGTCCCACCTACAAGGAAAAAACTTCCACTCTCTGAAAGATCAACCAGAGGACAAGAAAACTAGTTATATTTGTCCTGCAAATTTAAAATTCAATTTTGGCTTTTATTTGGTTTTTGATTCTCAAAAAATGCCAGTATAGACAAATAGCCCAAAAATAATATTTAAGTTTCCTGATGTAAACTACCCTCAAAATTATAAACTTCCAGTTCTGTAGCCATTAAATTCTGATGTTTTTCTTTGCAAATACTATTTTTTTACATAAAATTTAATAATGCAAACCAATGTTTCAGTTTGGTAATCTTTCAAAAATAGAAATGATTATGTAATCAAAAACTCAAAGTCTTGATTTGAAGCCAATAGCAGTCCCATGTTCTTGAATCCTTTCTCAGTGTCAGAAAATATACTCTAATTATATTATCTCCTTTTCTACAATCCTGTGTAATAATTTAATAATTTTATGCCAGAGGATACTGAGGATATTAATTAGTATTGCCTGGGGCACATGGCTCGTATGTTGCACTGTGTGTTTATAAATCTAGCAAGCAGCACAACATATAGTTGAGCTTAGGAAATGTTTGGTGTGATTATTGACTGGATAGAGACGTGAGCAGAGGCGTTTTAGACAGAGAGATGGATAAATATCATGGCACATTTATCATACCATGTTTGTTTTTGATAACTCCTTATTAATGAATATGAGTATGTTGCTGACTTGTGATCTATCTAAATGACTAATTAAATTATGAGGAGTGCATTTTAACCTGAATTTAAACTATATAATAATCTTAGTGTTGAATGACCCATCTATATAGCTCCAACTGAAAAGATTCCTATGAACTTATTAACTCCATCCACAACTGAATTTAAGATTCTCACTTATCTGCCAAGTAAGTGGCATTTAACTTTTGGCATGAACTTCTTGTTTTATCCATAGGCATATATTCTTTTGATAGTATATAACAAATATTATAGAAATAGTTGTTTAATAAATTTTTATTTGATTTACTTGAAAATTAGATGACTGTTACTAAATATTCATCTCCATTGCCATTCTGCTCAATACGTTCATTCATTCATATTGAACATTTGTTAAATAACATTTACTTATTTATTAAATAAATATAGAATATGGTAATGATCCAGAAGATAGTGGAGGTTTTTTGTTTGTTTGTTTTGTTTTTGTTTTGGGCAATGCTGGTGATTGAATCCAGGACCTTGTGTATATTGGACAAGTGCTCTACCACTGAGCTGTACCCTCCGCCCAAGATAGCAATTTTGTACTATAAAGGCTAGTGAGGGAAACAAACAAAAGTAAAGAAATAAAGCCATTAACAATTACAAATGATGTCAAGTTCCATAATTAGATAAATATTGTATAATGACCCACAAGAAAATAAAAGGGAACTTACTCTGATAAAGGGGTTAAGGAAGCTTTTCTACAGAGGTGCCACGGAGACCAAGATGGAAAAGAGTAGCCCCAGACCGGTGGAGAGTGATAAAGCACCAGTTGTCAACCACGGAGAGGGTGTTTAAGGGTGGAGATTTTAAAGGTTCTTCTTAACCCAGGATCTAAAAGTTTCTTGCCAAAATGCCATGTTCATAAAAGAAGCCAGAGAGATGGGGAGATGTAGCCAATGTCTTACAAGAACATATTATGAAGAATAAGAATCTTTGTAAGTATAATTTAAAATTATACTAAGCTTTATTGTAAGTTGAGTAACTATAATTAGAAAGACTCAACATATTTGTACAATTAATTTGAAAACCAAATAAGATATAGCAAGTTCCTTATAGAGAGTTTGTGAAATACAAAAGAGGAGCAAAGACCCCAAAAGTGAAATAATAAAGGGAGAAGTAGATCTGAAAGTGATTGAGAAGACCCATTCTCACACTTTTATCTGCTAATATGAGGGAAAACTTAATTTTCACACATTATTTAGTTTGCATTAATTTATAATGAATCTGTTTTAATCTCTCTCCACGATGTTATAGGTCATTCTGCTGGCTTTTAGAGTCCTCTATTGAACATAATAGGTTTTGATATAGTAAATAGTTAAAGACCTCCAAGTAAGATGACAGTGCCAGTTCTAATAATCCTTTTTCTAGCATCTGTTGGAAAAAAAAATCAAGGAAATGAAATTTTTAACATGTAAAAATGTGTACCATCATTGGAAATTATCTATAGTCTGACATGCATACTCGAAATTCTGATAGATTTCTTCAAATACAGGAAACAACTCAAAAGGAAGAGATGAGAGATGAACCTCAGCTTTGTCACCTAAGAAAGTTGCTCAGCTTCACTTAAGAAGAGATTCAGGTAAAAGACTTAAGATGACCCCTAATAGCAGAGGTAAGGGTTGGGGGCAAGTAATACCTGGGATAGACTGATTATGCTTTCACATTCACAGACCAAAATATTCAGAGCATTCATACAGGAAGGTATGAATGTACAAGTTCTTATTCAGGTGTCACTGGGGGAAAACCTGCGCAGTGGTAGGACCTCTGTTTAATGAAGCAGGATTTTTGGTGAGCATCAGTGCCAGGAAACAGCCAAGCACAACTAGACTTCAAAACTTGTGTGTGGTGTTCAAGACCTAACAGAAAGCTAGATCTATTTAACTTACAGTTTCATGTCAAATAAAACATGTTCCATGTAGAAACACCTGAAACTCTGATCCCTCCATCCTTTAAGAAAACCTGTCTTTTGTTGACATTCATGACACCACACTTCTCTAGTATGTTCTCACCCTAATCAGTCATTAACCACTCTTTACTTTTGCTGCATCTTCTTGCAATCTTTGTGTTCCTTCCTCAGTCTTCAGACCTTCTTGCACCCCAGATTCTTCTGTGTAATTAATATCCACATGGTTTTAACCATTCTACGTATAGATTTCTAGATACCTCTCCTGAGCCATTCACACCCTTTAATATCAAAATCTCTGAATGTAAAATTATTCAGCCTCTATCTCACTTCCACTCACTCTCCTACCTCTTGAATGCTTTCATTTTGAATTACTTACTTCCCCCAAATGCTATGCCCTCTGGACCCGTGAACATATTTTTGTTGTTATTTAACCTAAGTCTTCCATTTTCCTCTGTCCTCAAACATCTAGTTATCCCTGAGGAGGATTTAGTTTGGATGCCACTTCCCCCAAGAAATGTTCTCTTCCACCCACTTCCACCTAAGCTGGTGCCTTGCCTGCCCTCCTCTGGCAAGTAGACCATTTGCCATTGTTAGTTTTTCAAAATATACCGTTGTTGCATTACTTTCCCTGAAGAGTCAGTCTCATGAACAGTGATACTGTTTGACCTGCTTACTCTTGTGCCATTGGAGCCCAGCCAATTTATCATTACATTGAAGGTGCTCAATAAATAGTTGTTGAATGGATGAATGGATGGACGGATGGATGGATGGGTGGGTGAATGGATGGGTGGATGCATAAAGAAGATGGGGACAGGGAGGAAATCACAATAAGTCCCTTAAAAATGGCTAAAATGGTCTCTGCAGATCATTAAATGGAACTGAAGATATAGAAAAATAGAGTGAGTTGCTTATCATTAAATAACCATCTGTAATATATTTTTTAAATGAGGTTCATGTGCAATTCTATTTTTTTTTTTTAGAATATTTCCAGGCCAGTTTGATATCAAATGAAAATTGCCGTTGCATATGTGCACACTACTATCATACCCAGGTTAGGGGGATTCCATAAGCAGAAACCTTGTGATCCTGAGTATGTAGTTGCACATTCTGTTTCTTCAAGCAGTCACACAATCCATGTGAGTAAAGAGTTAAAAATGACCTTAGAGCTTCAGGTTTTCAATCACTAGGGAAATCATAGAATAGCAATTTAACAACCCTGTAAGTGCAGAGCTCAAAGCAAACAATGAATTCTGGCTTGTGTAATGCTATTATTCAATTGTTTTGCCGGAACTAAAATGTGACAAAGATATGGGAAGCTGGAGAAACAAGGGCAGAATAAAGAAATTTAATAATTAGTTGAATACTGCATTTTAAGGAAATAAGGGGAAAAAATGATAACCTCTAAAATCTATTTTCTCTTCTTACTTAAGAACAGGTCATGTCAGATAAACAAAGGCTCAAATCAGTGCCCATATGACTGACTCACAGGGGGACTGAACATGAATTGCAGTCTCTCATCTCCAGCTTTTAGTGACACCTCCATATGGTTTATCCTTCAGTGAGACCATGGAGATCTGTTAATGAGCTTGAAAGAGTTGGCTGGTTAGTTGGCAAGAGTTACCTGCCATTAGCTATTTAGAGTTTTGTAAATCAAATTGCAGATTCTGAGAGACCCCTCCCCCTTCACCCCAAAACGTGAGTCATTCTCTCATTAGTGGCCTGCTTTCAGCAATTTGTAATTACAGATTGTGTCTCTGTTAATCACTTGACAAATGATACTTCTCTGCCCACAGGTTTACTGAACTTAGTTTACTTTGAAATCATGTCAAATGAGTCTGATGTAAATTTTATTTTGGATGTCTACTTTAGTCTTCAAGATACGTAACCTGAATTTTAACTTTTATTTTCTTCTCCAAAAGAACCAATATAACTTGTATTTCACAAATAATTTTACTCTGGGAACACTGTGTGTGTGTGTGTGTGTGTGTGTGTGTGTGTGTGTGCATGTTTTGTGTCCTTGTGGGTTTGCACATTACTACTCTATACACTATTACATGTCAGTGTTTTTTTTTTTTTTTTTTTGGCTTAACAGGACATTTGACAAGATTTGGTCCATAAATAGTTTTAGTGTACTTTCTATTTCATAATTTACATGTTCCTCAAATCTCATGCCCCTCCCCCTAAGCCCAAGAGTTGGGGGGTGGGGAGACTCGTGGAGTAAAGAATATAGTGTGCTACAAAAAAATGTCTTTTAGTGAGCCTGGCAGCACCCTCAATTTTTTCCAGGCAGGCCTTCATTTCAAACAAAAGACCGGAAATTATGGCTGTCTGAAAATCTAAGAACAAGAGCAATAGAACATATGCTCTAGCTTTATAAATAAGAAAAGCACTATACAGTACATAAGCAACTGCACTCACAGAGCTCTGGTCTCTTCCTTATGCTGGGGTCCATGTGACATCATATGATTCCAACACCTAATTTGCTTCACTACCCCACCCATATATGGTAGTTACTTGGATGCTGAAACAGTGAGTCTAAATTAAGCACATGTTCTAACTTTGCAAAGAAAGTATCAAGACTCTAGTTTGTATTTTAGCAGAGAAATAGACACACACTTAATCCCTTTAGATTTAGAGCAGATTGTCAGCCTTGGAAGCATTTTTCCCTCTCGGCTTTTTCATTTGTATTGTTTACCTCAGAGCATTTTAATACTTAGGACCCTGATCCTTCCAATGACAAAATTCTATAGGGCATTATCATTTGGTGAAGAAAATAAATTACTATGCTTTTTGTTCTCTTTCACTGTAGAGCATTCTGCTTGCAATTCAGATTGGACAGAAAATCTGCTAATATCAAAAGGACAGAAGATCAAGGTACCACCTGAAAGTATACAATGCCATTTTTTCCACATAAATAATCGCATGCAATTTAGAGCTATCTTCACTCAATGTGGTCCAAATGAAATACACACTGGTAAGACATAGGGGAGAAAGTTGGCAATACTAAAAGATGAAAACTTCAGCTTCTTATTAACCTGATATCTGACAGTTACTGAATCATAATATGGGAAGAATTTCCCTAGGTGTAGTGTGCAGTGTTAGAAAATAACTTATTTCTTGACAAAGTACAAGGTGGGAGGAAATAAAAAAAGAATGAGTGATTTTTCTGAAAAGTAGAATTATTCTAGACGGAATGCTGTAAGCACCTGCATTAGGAAATTATATTGTTTTAGCGTTTTGGCAATGGCCAACTTCTTTTCCATACTCAAGTGGGAAATAGCCAGCAGAAATAACTTTGACAAAGACAATGACTCAGAGCTCCTAAATATTTTCATGAGTTGAATGTAATAACATGTGCCCTAGGATAAAAATATTACATTTCTCAGAGTTGAGCTATTTCATTAGAAAAATTCTCAGTGAACAAGCTCTAAATGTCATTTTATTTGAAAAACGAGTTGAATATATGGTTTTACATTTGGATATTACATAGAGCAATGGATATTACATAGTTAACTTCTAATTAGAAACTCCAAACTTTCCAATTCTTTTTCTAAGTATCTTCTTTTTGATAGTGCTAAGATTGGATTCTAGATTTATATGAGACTAAATTAATCACCTCACTCTACAGAATGTTGTTGGATTGATGTGCAAGAGACAGGTCCCATTTTAAATAAAGAAGCATCTCACAGCAAAAGAAAGGTTTACAGAATAAGTCATCAAAGAATATTTTGCTTTACTGACCTTGAGTTGCATGAGGAGTTGATAGCATTTCATCTGGATTTCCAGACTGGAAGAATTAGGAGCAAAGTAGATAACGAGGTGTTTCCCAACCTAATTTCTTAAAAGAGAGGTTCCTTTAATCTTGAAACTATGGAAAAAAATAAGCAGAGGGGCAATCCAGTTACCAAATGCAGTACAGGTGTTGTTGGAAATTAGTTTTGAGTTATTCTTTACATTTTTAAATGGACTTTAATCATTAACTTTTGACACTACCTGATCTTGTTTCTTATTCATCATTTGTCTCTTCATCTATAACTTAAGCTTCCTGTGGGCAGAGACATTTTGGTCCAGCACTGGGGCCTAGAACAATCCCCAACAGTAGATACTCATGCCTATTTGTTGAATGGGTGGATTGTACAATTCATTGCATACATAAAGCCAATGAACATCCTTTTGGATAATCCCATGTTTTTACAAAATGTTTGTCCTGTAGCCAGTTTCTGACTACTGAGTACTTAGGTTTGCTATTTGGATAGGTAAAAACCTAGTTGACTGAAGGAATGATTTAAAACACCCTGATCCTCTCTGAACTCTTGTAAGAGAAATTTATTTCACTTTTCAAGATCAGGAATAATCTCCTGAGTAATTTACTGACTGCTGTTTAATCACTTAATTGTCTAAATAATCAGGTTTCTCTTTATAAATGGATTCTGAAAAGCAGAGTAAAACCTAAGATTTTGTCATATGCCCTTTAATGTGCCCATTCAAGAGCTTCATTCTGTGATCTCAACCACTTTCTTATATTTGGTTTTCCTGATATATTAGGGATTCACATAGTCAAGGTTATGGCAAGAGTACTGTCTCTAGAACCAGATGCCTGAATCCAATTCCAGGTTTGTTCTTCACTAGCTGGCTGAATTTAATCAAAGTCTCTGAACTTCCACTTCCTCAGTTGCAAAATGGGGACAATATTAATACCTACATCACAAACTCTCTCGTGCACAGTACTCTTAGAAGAATTAAATGATTTAAAATATGTGAGGCATCAGGGAAAGTGCCTGGCACATGTTAAAGGTTCCATAATGTTAGTTACTGTTTTTACCAGGACTTTAAGTCCTCTCTGGATCAAAGTAACCCCAAATAAAATTTAAAAATACTAAACATCTCTTGTGAGCTGGACACTTTGTGAAGTGCCAAGAAGAGAAGGGTGAATAAAGTAAACACAGAAAGACAGGTTGCATATGGTCTGGAACACAGAGGGAGTCAGCACTATAAGTGAGATGTCACAGAAAGGGTGGTCTCTAGACTGAAGGAGAAGGAGAAGGGTCAGGGGAGAGAACAGTAACATGAGCATAGGCTGGCATGAGTCAGGAGAGGGGTACTATAGAAAGGTCAGGCAAAAACTGTAGGGAGTTTTTGTGGCAAAAACTGCAGGCTTGGAGCAGATCTCAAGCAATTCCTGAATGTCTCTGAATACTAGTTTCTGCACATTCAGGTTCATCTTCCATTCTTTCTGGGTTGAGAAGACCCTTCCATCTTTTTCTTCATTTTGTCAAGGCCAGAGCCCACTGCATGAGGAAGGTAGTTCCTATGATTTAGTCTGACTTGCTCCCGTGTGTTTGAGAAACCTTTCCCTTAAAATAGACTTGTGTGTGGCTGCTGCTTGTGATCAGGGCAGGAGGTGTCATTTCAGTAAAAGGTTAGAGTCTCAGCCCTGCCTCTGCCTGGGCTCTCACCCCACCCTCCTGCTTCTCACCCTACCCTCCAACCCACTGCCTCCAGAAACAAATCCAGGTGTTTCTTAAACTCTTTGAATCATCTTTAGTAGTAATTTATTCCATATGTTTATTGCTCTTTGTGTGAAATAATTTCATCAAGTTCCCTTTTTTCTTTGTCGCTGCATTCAAATTAGCCAGCAGTAGAATCCAATCTAGGAGTAACACTTTTAAAAACACCAGCTCCCGTGCTGAGGGAAGCCAAGGGATGTTGTAGCATGTGAGCAGAACAAGGAAAAAAAGAACAACAAGCAATTGGGGCTTGATGACATTAGTTTAAGAGGAAAAGAGAATTTCAGGAATACCTAGCAGGGGTTGGAGGAGCCGCTTTGCTCAAGTTCTTACTATATTTTACATTTCCCCAGGGTGTCAATTTTATGAAACAAAGTGACGGGATGATTTCTATCACTTGAGAAGCTGTGTTAAAAAAATTTGATGCACTGGAAACAGCAAAAATTGTTATGGTAGGAATCAAATTGGTGCTTCCTTGCTGGAAATGAACGAAGCACTAGTGCCTGTCAGTTTATTTCTGAACCCTGCTTTTCAAACTTTAATTTGAGATGGTGGGAGGAGGTTTAATGGAAATCTGAATTGCTGTTAGAAGAGGACTATATTTTAAACTTTGATTTCATCGTTGTCTCTATGTTCAGAAGAAAATTATTCTTTATACTTAAAAGTGAAAGCACTGTCAGTTCTAAATCTATTAATGAGGTGGTAAAGGAGAGGGAAGAAAGGAATTGCTATACGTATAAAATGAAGGGATTCTGTAATTAGTAAATAAGACTGCTATTTCTAAATCAATGCACTGGCCTGTATTAGACTACAACAGGAAAGATCTTCAATGATTTGCCTTTTAAAATTATCAAAATTTTCTATTTTAATCAGCTTCTGCTGATAACATCTCACCATGGAGCTAGAGTTTACTAACAAACATTTCACTGTTACTCTATTGTTCAGGAAACTCCTGCTAAAATAATTGTCATCTTTTTCATCTATTGTTTTTTCCCTATAGGGAGAGAAGTTTTTATGCAACAGAGATGATAGTAACTACTGGATTCATCCTACGAATGAAAAACGGAAAGAATACTGGAATGCCAGTTTACTATTTGAAAACTCACCGTACATATATACTGAGAGCTGATGATTGAAAATTATGATCAATGTGACCATTGTAACTGATTTGCTGAACATTAGTTAGGAGGCAGGTATCAGGCTGAGCACTGTTTATATGTCATCTCATTAGACTATTTATGATTATTCCCACTTTACAGATTGCAAAATTAAGGTACAATAGCTCAAAAACGGCAACTGGCATTCAAACCCAAGTCCATTTTTACGTGGGTCTTAAATTCATAGTTATTTTAAGACGTGTTGAAAGGTATATCGCAACAATATTATTTTAGAGATGATTCCTATTTAGACAGATAATTGAATCTGGCTCACAACTTTCTTAAAATGTTCCTTTGAGGCTGAAATTTTTTATACTTGGTGTCCATCCAACTGTGTGGTGGCAGGAGGCAAAGAAAATACAGCAAGTTCTGGTAGAGGCAGGAACAGATTTTAGGATTCTGTTTAGATTTTGAGACCGGCTGGAGCCTGAACCAGAATCCAAAGCCTATTGAAACAGAGTTGCCTCTTCATAACAGCATGGAGTAAGATTTCCATAGAAACCTGAATCATGCATAAAACCTGACCCAGGGTTAAATAAATAGAAACAGTACTTATACTTATCATTTGGTCCACACTGATGTTCATAGACTTGATTATGCTGATTTTCTAGGTTTCTTGCATTCCGTAGTGGTAGGTTGGATCTCTGTAATCCCAGAACAAGAGTGAGATTTATCCTCTTATGTGCTTACTGATAGGCCTTTGCTGTGCTTTTTTCTCCTGAGTTAGGAGTCATGGGATTCTAGCCCGGACTCCGGAGTGTTAATATGATATTATATGATGTCTCTAAAAAGGCAAGAGAGTTGTCTCCCTTGTGTTTCTCTTCCATTCCTCCTTCATCTGCAGTACCTGGCCCTGACCTATGTATTATTTCTGAGACTGTTCATGAACTTTTGCCCACGGCTGGCCGAAGTAAATCAGTAATACTCGAAGAACAGAGAGATGGAGGAAGTCTTCTTTATGGGATAAAATAATTGAAAGTTCATACCCTATGTGTGGCTTCCTTGTGCTTACTTTTCACGTGAGGTTCAGAGTCCCTCCAGAGAGTTACGATGACTGTGCTGCCATCATTTATGTCCACATTAGTGTTGACCTTTTACTGAATCACCCTCTGGCTTGTTCTTGCTGCCACTTGTGTATGGCTCTACTATCACATTAACCAACCTAGATTGGGGTCTTCTGTTTCCAAATCAGCATTCTTCATCAAACTCTGATATTTCTGACTTGATCGACTTTATACTTTGAATATGCAAGAGAAAGCAGGTGCTCATTAAATGCTTGCTCATTGCACCAAGGGATACAAATAATTGAAACCTCTTTTTAAAACATACAAACATTTCTTTCTGTCCCACCAACTATGCTTTTACACTCTTCAATAAGAAATTCCCAATTAAAGTGGTATAAAGATGCACTCATAAACATTTGCATCATTTATTAGAAATGAAAAATGCTCTCCATGATTTTGAATGTAACAGAGCAGAGTTCATGCCTTCACAAACTTCATGAAGATTCATTGATCATCTACCACATATAAGCTTCAGCACATGGATTGGAAAATGAAGTTAAAGATCCTCACCCTCAGGAGCTTATATTTTGGCAAGGAAGGCAGATGTCAAAAATAAGAAGTGACAAAATGAGATTTTTTTTCAAGATGCCAAATGTTATTTTTTAAATGTGGGAAAGAATAACTGGGAAACAGAAGAGGGGACAGAGGATGTTCAGGCAACAAGGAAGTGGGCAAGTAGGAGGTCAAAGCAAGATTATTAAGCAAAGACTCACGTTAGCCACACACATATTTAGGGAAGGAACATTGCAGACAGAGTAAAGGCTTTAGGTGGCAGGAAGAGCACCTGGTACATTCCAGAAACAGGAATGAAGGGCTCAGGAATGAGAAGAACAAGATCACTTGGAGTCTGGTGGATACTTCGAAGACTTTGGTTTTTACCTGAGGGAAATGGAGAGCCATTGGAAGGGTTGAATGAAGCAATGTAATTTATTTTAAAAAGATAACTCTGTGCTCTGTGGAGAATAGACCTATAAGGACGAGGTAGAAGCAAGGAAAACCAATAAGGGTGGTGGTTGGGGGTAAGGGTAGTGCCAGTGGAGGTGATGCAAATGCTGAAATGCTAGATATAGTTTGTAAGACTCATTATTAAATTGCTGAACCTTGTATAATATAACATCTCTGTAACCTCTCATATCACCAGGGATTCTGAACTTAGATTTAAATCTCATGTTAGGTGGAAACATGATTCACATGGAAGATGTTTCTTTAATAATACAATAACATAGGAATCTAAAATAAATCTTCAAAGTTGGGTTAAGGTTTGGGGAAAAAATACACACGAACATACACACACATATGCAAGCATGTATCCATATATACACATACATGTACATATATACATAAAAATGCACATAAACACATGCATACAGCTTCAGATATTCATCTCAATAATAGCAAATTTAAGTAAACAAAGTAAACTACACATTGAAATTTCATTAATAGTCTTTAGGTTTTGTAAACATTTCTTTGTTATATGTAATTGAAACAAAAGCATTGGATTCCTGAACATGGACAAGTGATTTGTTTTTCATGACAACCTTTATTGTTTTATCTGAAAGAAGCACAAAGATTAGTCCAGAGGGTCTGAGAATAGGACAAAGTGTTTTTGATGCTAAACAGACAAACAGGTTTTCCACATGAGCCAACCAGAAGAAGCAGAAACGGAGAGACTCTTCCAGACATAGGACTATTCATAAATGTCTAGGCAGGCTGCTACCTGGGGTCAAAGGGGAACTACAAGATGAGCCTGCCAATTAAATGTGAGGCCATCTATGGAGGCATGAGAGTTGCAACAGGGGATCGGAGTAAGATTAAATATGATTTGTTTCAAGAAATTCCTTGAGTAGACAGATGCAAGTTAACCTCTATGGGTAGAAGCATGGCTGCACTCTGAAATCAGGCAGAATTTGAGTGCTTGACGAATCTGTGGTAGTTTGACTATTAAAATCCCTAGTCATGGATAATAATGCAAAGCTCCTTGAAGGGCAAAATGAAAAAAACATCAGAATAATATCTGCTTTCATCTGCTCAGAGACAATACTGAGAACGCCCCATGTTTGTGGTTTCTTCCTGGGGTGCTGAATCCTTACGTTTCAGTTCCAGGGAGAGCAGTGCTGAGGTGGAGGGGAAAAGCCCAAATTTCTCTTGTCTGATTTAAAAACTGTACCCCACAGTGAGCTTCTCTGTTTGTCAAAAAACTCTAATTGGTGTTTTCTCCACTTGCTGCTTGGCTGGTTTCTTTTTATTGATTTCATTTGGGGTTTGTAAGGCTGTATTTGGAGCCTTTTCCAGAGTTTGTTTGGAAGCTTATTTTTAATTTTAATGAAAATGCATTTTAAAAAATGTATATTATACCACCCTACCGACTTTGTTCAAATAAACCTACTAATGTTTTCAGTGATTTCCAACCATTTTAGTGCCCTTAGTCTCTCTCACGAAAGGGACCCCTGTGCTACTCCTGGCAAAGTAACAAGATTAAGTAGAAAAATGAATGTTCTTCACTGCTTTTGAAGCCTCTTATACCACAAAGAAAAAGATTCATTCAGGAGACTGCCTTGGAGAATAATAATTCAGAATCCAGAAAGCAGAGGATTTTCCCCTCTATGTCAATTATAAACAGTTTCTGTTTCCCAAACAGAAATCTTTCCTCATTCAGAAGAACCCAGATCTACAGCAATTGGCCAAAATGAGATTTAAAACTCAGCAATCAACACTTGATTTATACTTAGATACACATAAATTTGGAAACTAGGGAATATTTATCTCATATTTGTCTAATATTTGTCTCATATTAATCTTTTATTGATCCTTAAGAGCACTTATGGTCAATGAGAGAGAATCTAATGGTAGCACTATTTAAAACATGACCAAGAGTCCCAGGATCAGAAATCTGCCATTTTTCTTGACCAAAAAGTTACCCTACCGTGAGAATCCAGCATGCTGGCATCTAGGCTGAACACCAAGGAATCAGTTTGAAGTCTTCCCTTTCTTTCATCTGTCAAATAGTTCCGAGTCCTGGATATTTGATTTGAAATATCTCTGAGAACAACTTTATCTCTCATTATTACCTTAGATCAAATCCTTACCATCTCTCTCATTGATTATCACAAGTGTTCCTCAACAGTCTCTTTCTTCCCTAATCTTTCCTTAGTGCTGCCATTACTGTCTTTCATAAGCAAAATCTGGTAATATTTTTTCCTTGGCTTTAAAAAAGGCTTAACTGAAAAACCAAAGCTAATACTCTCTGTTGAAAATAAATTAGGTTCAACTACTCTATGATAGCAGGCCCTTCATGAACTCTTTCTAAACTACTCTCTGGCTTCTTTTTGTCTAGAGTTTTTCCTGTAAACTCCTTCCCCCAGCTACCTTGAAAAAGAATGGGTCCTCAGAACATCTGTTGTCCTCCATGATTTTCAGCTTTAATACGTGAAGTTCTCTATTTTTGGCAAGTAGTATGATATAACAAGAGAAAAAAAAATGGCCTTGAAACAAGATTTGGGCCAGAATTCTAGGTCTACCATGCGTGGATTGGTAATAGTCCTTAATGAGTTTGAGTCTTAATTTTCTTCAGCTCAAAAATGCAGATAGTAATATCTACTTCCCAGGAATATAAGGAGGGATTTAATGAAATGATTTATGTGGACACACCACATAGAGTTACCTGAAAGAGTTGGGCATTTATACAGTTGGACTACCTTTAGTTGTAATGCAACCTGAGTTTAACAAAACAAAAACAAAAGAAAAAGGAAAGAAAAAAGAAATTATTATGCTTGTATGGGAGTGACTTATAGAAGCCAAGGGTAAGAATGAAATTTGGACTTAGAAATTTATGTGGTTATGTACTTAAACACTGACAGGGTCCTTTTATATGCACTTCCTATCTGTGTTTTCTGAGAACATCTATATAATGTTCTCTCTTGCTCTATGCTGAATGCCTCTGTAGTTCACTGGAAACAGTAGAACTACAAATTTCAAATTTTACATGTTTCACTCCTGACAACTTAAAACCCAGAGTCCTACATTCAAATGTCTGGGGAAATCTTTTGTCCATCTTGGGTCAGGTAGATCCCAAAGGGGTATGAAGCCTGGAGACGTAGGCACGGAGAAGTATCCTTTTGTAGAAAACGCTTCTGTCAGGTGACACTGTGTGTTACTACATACTGTAATAATTCTTTCCTCTTATCCTTCCCCTCTATTTATGCTATGACTTTGATATCAACTAAAACAGTCCTTCTCTTGAGATTTTCTTTCCACTTCCCTCCAATACCCAGCAATTTTCTGACATTACCCTTGAACCTCATAGCACTCTACATAAAGAAAACAGAATCAAATGATGCTGGTCTCGGCCTCGTGACAATGAGCACCTTGAGAACAAATGCATTATCTTGTTCATTTTTCTGTCCCAACCATCTGGACAGTCCCAGGTTCACAGTCATTCTCAATTCTTGTTTGTTGAATTGATGCATCAGGAATTTGGAAATCTGCATGCTACTGATAGTCTTCTGACTATTTTCAAAGAAATACATCTTTCCTGTTACTAAACTTCAAATGTCTTTTGATTAATGAGTTTTGGCCATTAACAGTCAGGATTATTATTGTGATATGATTTGTATTCCTGGTCATTTTGGCTTGTTTTTGGTTTTTAACTTGACTTGGTTTCTCTTTTAGTTGACTTTTTCTTTACTGTAGTTCCTCCCTTTGCTGACTTTCATTGTTGTTTTTCATTTCCTCCTCATGGAATATTTTGCTCAGAATGTTCTATAGTGCAGACTTTCTATTTGTAAATTCTTTTAACATTTGTTTATCATGGAAGGATTTTATTTTGTCATCAAAACTGAAGGTTAATTTTGCTGGGTATAAGAATCTTGGTTGACATCCATGTTGTTTCAGAGCTTTGAATTTATTATTCCAGGCCCTCCTAGCTTTTAGGGTCTGGATTGAGAAATCTGCTGATATCCGTATTGATTTCTCCCTATATGTAATTTGATATTTTTCTCTCACGGTCTTTAAAATTCTATCTCTATTTTGTATTTTGGTCATTTTCATTATAATGTGCCTTGGTGTGGATCTGTTGTAGTTTTGTACATTTAGTGTTCTGTAATCTTCTCATATTTGAGATTCCTTAGAAAATGTGGAATGGAATCACCATTTGACCCAGCTATCCCATTCCTTGGCTTATATCCAAAGCACTTCAATACTACAGTGATGCAGCCACATCAAAGTTTATAGCAGCTCAATTCACAGTAGCTAGATTGTGGAACCAATGTAGATGCCCTTCAACAGATGAATGGATAAAGAAACTGGTATATATATACACAATGGAATATTACTCAGACTTAAAGAATAAAATTATGGCACTTGCAGGTGAATGGATGGAGTTGGAGAATATCATGCTAAGTGAAATAAGCCAATCCCAAAAACCAAAAGCCAAATTTTTTCTCTGATAAGTGAATGCTGATAAATAATGGGGGATAGGGGAAGTAAGGGAAGAATGGAGGAAATTCGGATTGTGTAGGGGGAAATGAGGGGAGGGGAAGGAAAGGGGAGAAGAAAGATGGTGGAATGAGACAAACATCATTACCCTATGTACATGTGTGATTACACAAATGGTGCAACTCTCCATCTTATACAACCAGAGAAATGAAAAGTTGAACTCTATTTGTGTATAATGAAAGAAAAAAGATTCAAATGAATAGGAATGGTAATAGAAGGCATCCATGTCTTGTTCCAGTTTTTAGAGAGAATGCTTTCAATTTTTCTCCATTTAGAATGATGCTGACCTCAGTTTAGCATATATAGCTTTTACAATGGTGAGGTATAGTCCTACTATCCCTAGTTTTTCTAGTGTTTTGAACATGAAGAGGTGCTATATTTTGTTACAAGCTTTTTTCCTGCATCTATTGAGATAATCATGTGATTCTTGTCTTTATGTCTTTTGATATGATGTATAATGTTTATTGATTATCGTATGCTGAACCAACCTTGCATCCCTGGGATGAACCCTACTTGATCATGGTGCACTATATTTTTAATGTTTTTGGATGTGATTTTCCAGTATTTTATTAAGAATTTTTATTTCAGGCTACAGGCTTCACCCTCATCCCCTGGAGTCTTGGTTTACTCTACTGTGCAGGTGCTGAAGATCCCTTGGGATAGGCCTGTGTCCTAGGCACCAGGAAATTGTATCTGGAAAATAGCAGAATCGGGGCAATCCAAGATGGTGGACTAGAGGGTGACTGCATCTCCAGTCGCTCCAGAACCCAGGATTCAAGAAAGGGAGGCATTGAGATACTCGGACTAAAATAGAGCCATGGGGTAAGTCTCCACCACCGGGTGAAGCTTGGCCTGGGCAGCAGACCCAGATAGGGGTGGCTTATCAGAGCAGGGCAGGGCTGGTAGAGTCTTCCCCAGGTAGCCCTGCTCCCTCTGGCGGTGGGCTAGTTCCACACGGCCAGCTTCTTGGAACAGGCCGCCCAGTGAGAGCATTTCTGCAGAGAACCAGTTCCAATTCCTGGAGCCAGTGGTGAGCTCTGGCCCACAGGCAGCTTCAGGGACCAGGACATGGCAGCCAGGTACTTCCCCAAGCAGCCCTGCTCCCTCAGGCAGGAGGCACCTTTCAAAGCTAGCTTCTCAGAGCAGACCACCCAGAGAGAGCCTTTCTACGCAGAGCCAGCCACAAGTCCCGGATCCAGCGGAGAGCTCCAACCTGCAGGCAGCCTCTGGGACCAGGGCAGGGCAGCCAGAGACTTCTCCAGCAGCCCTGGCCCCTCCGGCAGCAGGCTCTTTCCACGGGGCAATCCAAGATGGTGGACTAGAGGGTGACTGCATCTCTAGTAGCTCCAGAAACCAGGATTCAAGAAGGGGAGGCATTGAGAGACTCAGACTAAAATAGAACCATGGGGTGAGTCTCCCACACCGGGTGAAGCTTGGCCTGGGCGGCAGGCCCAGATAAGGGTGGCTTATCAGAGCAGGGCAGGGCTGGTAGAGTCTTCCCCAGGTAGCCCTGCTCCCTCTGGCGGTGGGCTAGTTCCCCTCGGCCAGCTTCTTGGAACAGGCCGCCCAGTGAGAGCATTTCTGAAGAGAACCAGCTCCAATTCCTGGAGCCAGTGGTGAGCTCTGGCCCACAGGCAGCTTCAGGGACCAGGACATGGCAGCCAGGTACTTCCCCAAGCAGCCCTGCTCCCTCTGGCAACAGGCTCCTTTCACAGCCAGCTTCTCGGAGCACACCACCCAGTGAGAGCCTTTCCGCACAGAGCCAGCTCCAAGCACTGGAACCAGTAGTGGGCTAGGGGCAGCTTTCTTCAGAAGCACTGCATTATCAAGTTCCTCCAAGACTTCAGGCTACTGAAGGCTGGGAGGTGATACACTGGAAATCTATAGGGACACTATAAGCCAATAGAGGAAATCTGCAATATCTCAGAGTCCCACTGACATCTGACCAATATGAGAAAACAAGGGGCGAAAATGTCTCAAATAAACGTAGATACTATATCAATAAAACCCAATGACAGCACAGCAGAAGAAATGTCAGAAAGGGAGTTCAGAATGTACATAATTAAAATGATCAGGGAAGCAAATGAGGAGATGAAGAGCAAAAGCAGGCACTGAAGGAGGAGATGAAAGAGCAAATGCAGGCATTAAATGATCACACCAATCAACAGTTAAAAGAGCAAATACAGGAAGCAAGAGATCATTTCAATAAAGAGTTAGAGATACTGAAAAAAAAAAAAAAAACAGAAATCCTTGAAATGAAGGAAACAATAAACCAAGTTAAATCTCCATAGAAAGCATAACCAATAGGACAGAACACCTGGAAGACAGAACTTCAGACATTGAAGACAAAATATTTAATCTTGAAAACAAAGTTGAACAAACAGAGAAGATGGTAAGAAATCATGAACAGAATCTACAAGAATTATGGGATATCATGAAAAGGCCAAATTTAAGAATTATTGGGATGAGGAATGCTTAGAGAAACAAACCAAAGGAATGAACAATCTATTTAATGAAATAATATCAGAAAATTTCGCAAATCTGAAGAATGAAATAGAAAACCAAGTACAAAAGGCTTATAGGACTCCAAATACAAAAAATTACAACAGACTCACACCAAGGCACATTACTATGAAAATACCTAAGATGCAAAATAACGACAGAATTTTAAAGGCCGCAAGAGAAAAGAATCAAATTACATGCAGGGGAAAACCAATAAGAATATCAGCAGATTTTTCAATCCAGACCCTAAAAGCTAGAAGGGCCTGGAACAACATTTACCAAGCTCTGAAAGAAAACGGACGCCAACCAAGAATCTTATACCCAGCAAAACTTACTTTCAGTTTAACGATGAAATAAAATCCTTCCATGATAAACAAAAGCTAAAGGAATTTACAAAAAGAATTTACAAAAAGAAAGAAAAATTACAGAACATTCTCAGGAAAATATTCCATGAGGAAGAGATGAAAAAATATGATGCAAATCAGCAATGGGAGGAACTAGCCTAAAGGAATAACCAAATAAAGGAGAAACCAAATCATGTCAAAAAACAAAAATGAGTCAAATGTCTGGGAATACAAATCATATCACAATAATAACCCTGAATGTTAATGGCCTGAACTCATCAATCAAGAAACATAGACTGGCAGATTGGATTAAAAAGAAAAACCAAACAATATGCTGCCTGCAAGAGATTTATCTCATAGAAAGAGATACCCACAGACTACAGGTGAAAGATTGGGAAAAAACATACCATGCACATGGATACAGCAAAAAAGCTGGAGTATCCATCCTCATTTCAGATAATGTGGACTTCAAGCCAAAACTAGTCAGAAGGGATAAAGAAGGACATTACATACTGCTTAAGGGAAGCATAAATCAGCAAGTCATAACAATCATAAATATCTATGCCCCAAACATTGGCTCATTCATGTACATCAAACAAATCCTTCTCAATTCCAGAAATCAAATAGACCACAACACAATAATACTAGGTGATTTTAACACACCTCTCTCATCACTGGATAGATCTTCCAAACAAAAATTGAACAAAGAAACCATAGATCTCAATAACACAATCAACAATTTAGACTTACCCGACTTATATAGAATATACCATCCAACAAAGAATGAATACACTTTCTTCTCAACAGCACATGGTCTCTAAAATAGACCATATTTTATGCCACAAAGCTACTGTTACCAAATACAAGAAGACAGAGATACTACCTTGTACTCTATTAGATCATAATGGATTGAAATTAGAAATAAATGACAGAATAAGAAACAGAAACTTCTCCAATACCTGGAGATTAAATAATACACTATTATATGATGAATGGATAACAGAAGACATCAGGAGGGAAATAAAAAAATTTTTAGAAGTAAACGAAACAAAGACACATCATATCAAAATCTCTGGGACACTATGAAAGCAGTACTTAGAGGAAGATTCATGGGGCACATTCAACAAAAGAAGTAGATATCAACAAATAAACGACTTAACACTACAGCTCAAAGCCCTAGAAAAAGAAGAGCAGACCAACACCAAAAGTAGTAGAAGACAGGAAATAGTTAAAATCAGAGCCGAATTCAACGAAACTTAACCAAAGAAACAATCAGAAAAATTAACAAAATAAATAGTTGGTTCTTTGAAAAAATAAACAAAATTGATAAACCCTTAGCCACACTAACAAAGAGAAAGAGGGAGAAAACTCAAATTACTAAAATTCAGAATGAACAAGGAAATATCAACAGACAAGAGTGAAATACAAAACATAATTAGAATCTATTTCGAAAATCTATACTCCAACAAAACAGAAAACCTCAAAGACATCAACAAGTTTCTAGAGACTTATGAATTACCTAAACTGAACGAGGATGACATACACAACTTAAATAAGTCAATTTCAAGCAATGAAATAGAAGACGTCATCAAAAGCCTACCAACAAAGAAAAGTCCGGGACCAGATGGGTTCTCAGCCGAGTTCTACAAAACCTTTAAAGAAGAGCTCATTCCAATACTCCTCAAAGTATTCCATGAAATCAAAGAGGAGGGAACCCTCCCAAACTCATTCTATGAAGCCAATATCACCCTGATACCTAAACCAGACAGAGACACATTGAGGAAAGAAAATTTCAGACCAATAATCCTTAATGAACATCTATGCAAAAATTCTCAACAAAATTTTAGCAAATCATATACAAAAATATATTAAAAAGATAGTGCACCACGATCAAGTGGGTTTTATCCCAGGGATACAAGGTTGGTTCAACATCCAGAAATCAATAAATGTCATTCACCATATCAACAGACTAAAAGTTAAGAATCACATGATTATTTCAATAGATGCAGACAAAGCATTTGATAAAATACAGCACCCCTTCATGCTCAAAACACTAGACAAAATAGTGATAGAGGGAACATTCCTTAACATTGTAAAGGCCATCTACAATAAGCCCGTGGCCAGTATCATTCTAAATGGTGACAAACTGAAAGCATTGCCCCTAAAAACTGGAACAAGGCAGGGATGCCCTCTTTCACCACTTCTATTCAACATAGTCCTTGACACTCTAGCCAGAGCAATTAGACAAACCAAAGAAATTAAAGGGATACGAATTGGAAAAGAAGAACTCAAACTATCCCTGTTCGCTGATGACATGATTATATATTTAGTGGAACCTGGAAATTGCACCAGAAAACTTTTAGAACTCGTAAGTCAATTCATTAACGTAGCAGGTTACAAGATCAATGCTCATAAATCCAATGCATTTTTATACATAAGTGATGAATCTTCAGAAAGAGAAGTTAGGAAAACTACCCCATTCACAATAGCATCAAAAAAAATAAATAAAATACTTGGGAATCAATCTCACAAAAGAGGTGGAAGACCTCTGCAATGAGATCTACAAACACTAAAGAGAGAAATTAAAGAAAACTTTAGAAGATGGAAAGATCTCCCATGTTCTTGGATAGGCAGAATTAATATTGCCAAAATGGCCATACTACCTAAAGTGCTATACAGATTCAATGCAATTCCAATTAAAATCCCAATGATGTACCTTTACAGAAATAGAGCAAGCAATTATGAAATTCATCTGGAAGAATAAAAAACCCAAAACAGCTAAAGCAATCCTCAGTACAATGAGCGAAGCAGGGGGTATCGCAATACCAGATCTTCAACTCTATTACAAAGCAATGGTAACAAAAACAACGTGGTATTGGTACCAAAAAAGACAGGTAGATCAATGGTACAGAATAGAGGACATGGACACAAATCCAAATAAATACAACTTTCTCATACTAGACAAAGGGGCCAAAAATATGCAATGGAGAAAAGATAGCCTCTTCAACAAATGGTGCTGGGAAAACTGGAAAACCATATGCAATAGAATGAAATTAAACCCCTATCTCTCACCCTCCACAAAACTCAACTCAAAATGGATCAAGGACCTCGGAATCAGACCAGAGACCTTGCATCTTATAGAAGAAAAAGTAGGTCCAAATCTTCAACTTGTTGGCTTAGGATCAGACTTCCTTAACAGGACTCCCATAGCACAAGAAATAAAAGCAAGAATCAACAACTGGGATAGATTCAAACTAAAAAGCTTTCTCCCAGCAAAGGAAACTATCAGTAATGTGAAGAGACAGCCTACAGAATGAAGAATATCTTTGCCACTCATACTTCAGATAGAGCACTAATCTCCAGAATATATAAAGAACTCAAACAACTCTACACCAAGAATACAAATAATCCAATCAACAAATGGGCTAAGAAATGAACAGACACTTCACAGAAGAAGATGTACAAGCAATCAACAGATATATGAAAAAATGTTCAACATCTCTAGTAATAAGAGAAATGCAAATCAAAACTACCCTAAGATTTCATCTCACCCCAATTAGAATGGCGATTATCAAGAACACAATCAACAATAAGTGTTGGTGAGGATGTGGGGAAAAAGGTACCCTTATACATTGCTGGTGGGGTTGCAAATTAGTACAGCCACTCTGGAAACCAGTAAGGAGATTCCTTAGAAAACTTGGAATGGAACCACCATTTGACCCAGCTATCCCACTCCTTGGCCTATACCCAAATGACTTAAATTCAGCATACTACAGAGATACTGCCACACCAATGTTCATTGCTGCTCAATTCACCATAGCCAGATTGTGGAACCAACCTAGATGTCCTTCAATTGATGAATGGATAAAGAAACTGTGGCATATATATACAATGGAATATTACTCCGCCATGAAGAATGATAAAATGATGGCATTTGCAGGCAAATGGATGAAATTAGAGAATACCATGCTAAGTGAGATAAGCCAATCTCAAAAAACTAAAGGACGAATGATCTTGCTGATAAGCGGATGAGGACATATAATGGGAGGTGGGAGGGGTTAGTGTCAGGGTTAGAGCTAAGATTAGAGTTACGGATAAGGAGGGTGGTAAGAATTTAGGAAGGAAGGACTGTATAGAGGGAAAAGAGGGGTGGGAGGGGTGGGGGGAAGGGAAAAAATAACAGAATGAATCAAACAACATTGCCCTATGTAAATTTATGATTACACAAATGGTATGCCTTGACTCCATGTACAAATAGAGAAACAACATGTATTCCATTTGTTTACAATAAAAAAAGAAAATAGCAGAATCATCTTAGAATGAATTTCCCAGAATGTATTCACATGATTATATGTATGCATATATATGCAATTACATAGTATATAATTGATACAATTTTTACTTATTAAATTATTGAAAATACCAGGGTCTCTCTGAGTTACTAAGAGATTCACTAAGTTAGCGAGGCTGTCTTTGAACTCTTGATTCTGCTGCCTAATCCTCCTGAGTTAATGGAAAACACGCTTGCTCCACTACATCTGGCTCATTTACTTTTTAAAAGCACCATTATTGACTTTGGTGGTTCTGTGTTATGTTTATTTTCAATATCTTCTAATTTTACTCTTTTGTTTAAGATTTTCTTTACTCTTATTTTTATAAAATTTGTTTCAAACTATTCAGATAGATGATTTGCTAAAAATTTCCTAGTCATTTTATGGATCACTAATTTATGTCTCTATATTTTATTTTTAACATCAGCTTTAGATATATCCCACATTTTTACAGTCTTATGGAGGTTTAATTGGCACATATTAACCTGCACATATCTTAAGTATATACTTTTATCTTGTAACATATGTACATATCCATGAAACTAGCACCACAATCAACCAAATTGTCATGACCATTATTAAAATATGTTCCCAGAGATTACATTCCATTTATGCATGATCTACAAAGTGTATAAATGCATTCTACTTCCATGTACAAGTAATTAGAAAAAATAAATTTAAAATTAAAAAAAAGAATTTTTATGTCTGTGTTCATCAGGATATTGGTCTGAAGATTTCTTTCCTTGATATGTCCTTGTCTGTTTTTTTGCTGTGAGGGTGATAGAATGGTCATAGAATGGTCATTCAATAGCATATTATTTAGTCTCCAGGAGTTAGAAGAAAGAAATTAAAGGGATACAAATAGGAAGAAAAAACTCAAACTATCACTATTTTCTAACAACATGATTCTATATTTAGAAGACCAAAACAAAAAAAAATCTACTAGGAAACTTCTAGAACTCATAAATGAATTCAGCAAAGTAGCAGGATATAAAATTAACACACATAAATGAAATGTGTTGCTATACATCAATGGTAAATCAACTGAAAGAGAAGTTAGGAAAACCATCCCAATCACCATAGTCTCAAAAAAGAAAAAATTTGAGAATCAATCTAACAAAAGAGGTGAAATCCCTCTACAATGAAAACTATAGAACTCTAAACAAAGAAATTGAAGAAGATGTTAGACAATGGGAAGATCTCCCACATTTTTGGATAGACAGAATTAATATTGCCAAAATGATCATATTACCAAAAGTGCTAAGTAGATTTAATTCAATTTGTGTTAAGTTTCCAATGATGCTCTTCATAGAATAGAAAAAGCAGTCATGAAATTAATTTGGAAAAACAAGAGGCCCAGAATAGCCATAGTAATCCTCAGTGAGAAAAGTGAAGCAGAAGGCATCATAATTCCAGACCTTAAATTATACTACAGAGCGACAGAAACAGTAAGGAATGGCATTGCCACCAAATCAGGCATGAAGACCAATGATACAGAATAGAAAACACAGAGAAAAACCCACATCAATAGTTATCTCATACTAGACAAAAGTGCCATATACATATATTGGAGAAAAGAAAGCCTCTTCAGTAAATGGTGCTAGAAAAACTGGAAATCCATAAAAAAATGAAATTGGACCCCCATTACCCTGCACAAAAATGAACTTGAAGTGGGTCAAGGACATAGGCATTAGACCAGAGACCCTGTACCTACTATAAAAAAAAAGAGGCTCAAATTTCCATCATGTTGGCTTAGGAACTGAATTCCTCAACAAGACTCCTAAAGCACAAGAAGTAAAATCAGGAATCAATAAATGGGTTAGTATTGAACTTTAAAGCTTCTTCACAGCAAAGATAACAGTCAAGAATGTGAAGAGAAAGCCTACAGAATGGGAGAAAATCTCCCACCTGCACCTCAGATAGAGCATTAAACTCTAGGATCTACACAGAATGCAAGAAGCTTAGCAACAAAAAACCAAATAACTCAGTCAGTAAATGAACTAAGGATATAAAGAGGCACTCACGGAAGAAATATGATCTGTTAACAAATATATGAAAAAATGTTCAACATCACTAGCAATTAGAGAAATGCGAATTAAAACTACACTGATATTTCATCTCACTCTAGTCAGAATGGCAATTATCAAGAATATAAGTAACAATAAATGTTGGTGAGGATGTGGGGAAAAAGGTTCACTCATACATTGCTGGTGAGACTGCAAATTGGTACAACTACTCTGGAAAACAGTATGGAGATTCCTTAGAAAACTTGGAATAGAACCACTATTAGATCTAGCTATCTCACTCCTCAGTTTACATCCAAAGGACTTCAAATCAGCATACTACAGTGACACAGTCACATTGTTTATGGCAGCTCAATTCACAATAGTGAAGCTATGGAACCAACCTAGGTGTCTTTCAATAGATGAATGGATAAAGAAAATGTGGTACATATACACAATAAACTATTATTCAGCCATAAAGAAGAATGAAATTATGGCATTTGTTGGTAAATCAATGGAACTGAAGACTATCTTGCTAAGTGAAATAAGCCAATCCCCCAAAAAACCAAAGGCAGAATGTTCTCTCTGATATGTAGTTGCTGACTCAATATAGGAAGTGGGGAGGGAGTAGAGGTGAGTGGGGGGAAGTGGGGATAGGAATGGTAAGACAGTAAAATAAATCTGACATAACTTTCCTATGTTCATATATGAATTGAAAAATTTGAAAAAATAAAGTTTGAATGAAGAATTTAAAGTGTTTCAATGGTGATATTGAAGAAAATGGCTGTTTAGAAATATTTGAGTTATAAGAAATTAATTGTGTCTCTCAAACTTACTAGCTTCTCCTTCTCTTGTTTATGGACATCCCTGTTGAAAGTACCCAGAACCCACCCTGGACGCAGGAACTCACGCAAGAGATTTTATTAAGCAAACATGCAGAGTGTATCCCTGCAGGGTGTGAGAGAGAGAAAATGAGAGGAAGAGAGAGAGAGAGAGAGAGAGAGAGAGAGAGAGAGAGAGAGAGAGAGAGAGAGTGAGCACAAGAGAGAGATAGTGAAAGCCAGGAGGAGAGAGCATGAAAGTGAGGAGGAAAGAGAGAGAAAATGGTGGGGAGCTATTCCTAAGTGGTGGAATTTCACGGGCTAATAACAACGGACCAATGGCTGGTGAGGAAATTTGTGGGCTAACAATCTGGGTTGTAAAGTGGTGTGGGGGAGGGAGAATAATGGCAGCAGCATAATAGCAGATCTGATGCCAACATTCCTCCCTTTTTGTTTTTATAGATACTGGGGTTGGGATGATAGTCTTTCTTCTGTAGCTTTTTCCTGCTGGTTAGGGGGCAAAGAGTCTCATTCCTATAAAAAAAAAAAAAAGAAAAAAAAAAAAAGAGGATTAGAGAGGACTTTAGAGGGAGCAGAGTTTTGGAGCCAGAGGTATCAATAGTGAATTGCAGGTCTTGGCTTTGGGTGTCAGGGGCTGGTAGTCTTGAAGGAGAAACAGTTGATTGGCTGGTTGGTTGGTGAACTTGTGTGTCTGCCATCTCCGGAACTTGTGTATCTGATCTTGTGGGAACTTCTGAGGGCAATTTAGCAGGCATGGTTCTGTTTAGGATGATCTGTAGATGTTAAAATGACCAAAAATTTCTGATTCTGGTAGTTTCTCTTGATGGTTATCAGGTACATCTTCCTAAGAATCTCTTTAGTAGCCTCCAGTCTTACTTATTCTTGGGGCTAACATAAGTGTATATCTTAAGTTACGTTTAACTATTTTTTCTTCTTTTAAATGCCCAGGAATGACTATGTTTTGATTTTAACTGTTTTGCTAGGCATTCAAGATCAAGCTGGTCAAATTGACCTTGTTCTTAATCTGTTGTTAAGGGTCAGCTGAGTTCCCACAGGGGTTACTTGTGGAGAACTTGAGAGCAGCTTCTTAGCTCCTTTAGTGCCATTTTCTAGGAAGGGTCTCCTTGATAAGGAAACTTCCTTTGGAAGAATCAGGGGTGCCTCCCTTTTTCAATGACCCTCCTCTTTGCAGCATGTGCACTGGTTGCCTTTTAATCCGCTAGTGGTCTCATTAATCTCCCTGATTGGGAGGTCATGTGGCCCAGAGTTGCAAAGCTCCTTAGAGAAGCTCTCCCATTCCCTGGGTTCAGGCTGACTCAGAAGGCAAGAACCAAATATTGGTTTTCTTGGTCCCTGCATTTTAATATAAGTTTGAAATTAAACAACCAGTAAACGAGTCTCACCAGTCAAAAAGTAAGAGTACTGGGCTTTAACTTTAATGTTTACAACTTTACAGATATTTTGACACAAAGAGGGGCAAGAGTGAAGAGATGAAAAGGTTTTTTTTTTTTTTTTTTTTTTTTTTTTTTTTTTGTGGTGATGGGGATTGAACCCAGGGCCTTGTGCTTGTGAGGCAGACACTCTACCAACTGAGCTATATCCCCAGCCCAAGAAGCTTTGAACATAGGGAATCTCTACTGGCTTGCTGCTGTGTTGACAGAAGTTGTATAAGTTCCATTCTCTAGCCAAGAGGAGTCATTATCTAACTTATCAGACTGTGTTGCAGTAGAAAATGAGCCTGCGAGTTTTGAGATCTGGAGTCAAATGGAGAGGCCAAATGTTTCTGAGGAGAGGATCAAGAGGGTGGTGGTTACAGAGAATTTTAGATTGGGCAGAGCCCATGGCTAAGAATTCTCAGGAACCTGGAGAAGGGAAACAGGAGAGGAAGGGATGTCCCCACAACCTCTCTGATTTCCCATGTAGGAGCAGACCATCAGTGAGGGTTGTTATTGTCCCTAACAGGTCTGAGGTCAAAGCTGAGGGAGACCCTGACTTAGTGCTGGGGTTTTCCTGGGGGGGGGGGGGAGGAAGGGAGAGAGAGAGAGAGTTAGTTCAGGACAACTGTAGAAGAGCTCTAAGGACTCACTGCCAGGAGAGGGAAGACTGTCCAGAGTCTAAGTCTGTGGTGGGCGAGGAGATCAGCAATGGCAAGAGGCAGAAACACACCATGGTGGAGCAGGGAGGAGGGGGCATGGTCAAGGTGGCTTGGATCCCCATTAGGGGAGAGCCAGCAGGCAATGACCGTGGATCCCATCCCAGGTTCATCACAGAAAGACTTTCCTACCCAGAAACATTTTCCTCTCCCTTCTACTAAATATATTTCCATACCTAGAACCTTTTATGACCTTGTTTTTAGTGATGACACAAAGCAATTTTTTAAGGCATTAAACACATTTGAGTAATCCCATACATGTCAAATCTACTGATTTTACTGTAAAAATCAAGATATCAGACAAGTGTACTGAATAGTGTCTGCTGTCTCTTTCCTGTGGAAGAAAAGTCCTAGAAACAATTGATATTAGACATTTTATAGATAAACATTTTATTAATTTTACCACCTGGAGACTCGTGAGGTAAGTAATTTCAAAGACATTTTACTTTCATTTGGTTACCCAATTTAAATTGAACCTTTTAAATCATGTGAATTAAAGGTATCTGGATCCATTTTTTAAAATTTAATTTTACACATGTTATATTTGGATACACATATATAGACAGACAACATGATATCAGACGACAGGATATACACATAACACAAAAGCAAAGGCCTTGTAGCTTTTATCTCCATTGCAGTGTAACAGGTATTCAAAAATAATTCTAGTATTGAATAAAAAAAGAACTGATCAAAAAATCATTAACCTAGGTATGTAGGATCAAAATTGTGAGCTCAAAAAATATAGTGTTTTAGAAAAACAAAACAAGAGTTCTAAAAGAAAAAATGATAATGGCCATTAATTATAGCATGATAGAGCGAGAAAGAGAGAGAGGGAGGGTGAAGGAGAGAGAGAGAGTTCGGGTTTGCAGGAAGAGCAAAGATATTGTAGGAAAATCTCTTTCCATTTCCCTGAGGACTCTCAGAAATTAAAAAGATCCCTAAAAATGTTGGGATCTAAAGTGCCATTTGGTTTGCGGTCCTGGGTGAGGCGGAGGGACTCTTAAATTAAGAGGCAACCCAGGGGGTATGGGTGGGGACTGAGAGCAAGTTGCCCATTGTGAGAGAGGAATTAGTGAGTATAGAGGCGAGGTGTCCCTCGGCCCCCAGGGAATCACCGGAGCAAGGACGAGTTATCCAGGGAGTCGTCACTACCACTAGATAAGCGTTGAGGCTAAGTATGTAAGGGTACCTGAGTGCCCCACCAGGGCTTTGGTAGAGACAAAAGGACGTAGAGAGAATCCAGGACTGGAGTAGTTCTCGCAAGAGGCAGTCCTCTAGGGAAAGAGTCCCGTCAGTCTGGAGCTTTCCCACCTCTCAGGGAAGAGTCCCTGCAGCCCGGTGCTCTCCCCCAGCAGCCAGTGCAGGGATTCAGATGTAGCTGTAGGAACCATGGCTGGGGGTTCCCCGGACCCACGGAGAGTCTCAGGGATGACAGACGCTCAACAGTCACTTCCCAGGTAACCAAAATCCAGGGGAGAAGCCACTTATAGAATGAGACCAGTTAGTGTCTGGATGTGGAAGACAGCATCCAGGAGAAAGGAAGGTGAGATCAGCATCTTGGGGGGCGGGGGGTGTCCTGGGGCAACAGATGGGATTCCACCCACCTAATGGTGGCAGAAGAGCCCATCCTAGTCACAGCACCAATGAAAGCACCCAGAAACCACCCCAGACGCCGGAACTCACGCTAGAGATTTTATTAAGCAAACATGCAGAGTATCTCCCTGCAGGGTGAGAAAGAGAAAATAAGAGAAAGAGAGCACTCACGCACAAGAGAGTGAAAGCCAGGAAGAGAGAGCATGAAAGTGAGGAGGAGAGAGAAAATGGCAGGGAGCTATTCTTAAGTAGTGGAATTTCCCGGGCTAATAACAATGGACCAATGGCAGGCGAGGAAGTTTGGTGGGCTAACAATCTGGGTTGTAAAGTGGTGTGGGGGAGGGAGAATAATGGAGACAGTAAAATAACAGATCTGAAGCCAACACCTGTTATTTTGGTAAAGTTTGAAATCTTGGTGTTATATTTGGTTAGAGCTTTTGCATCACTCCTTTTATTCATTAATAACATTTCATCATCTTTTTTCCTTATAAATTCTTCTCATTTCCTGTATTTCTTTTGATTTTCCTCATCAGCAAGCATCTATTGTGTCTTTCTCCATGTATAGTACTACAAGGCTCTAGGGATGCAAAGAAATAGGCAATCCCAAGGGGCTTAAATATGTCATATATCTCTGCATTCAGCAGCTTACTCCTGGGTGAGAGCCTTTATCTTCTATTGCACAGCTGCCCTCATCACCCTGCCTCTTGCATTATGACCACAGCCAGACAGCTTTTCCCTCCACCTTTGCTTCCCTCCTCAGACATCATCAGATTATCTATTTCATCAAGCCTAAACTCCTGCTCCTGGCATTCAAGGTTCAATTTAATCTTGATATCTGCCTCTTCCTCTCCTTCTCCTAATACATTTCCCTGTGCTCCTTGGCATTTATCTTCTTTTTCTCAGTCTTAATCCAGCTGACTCACTCCAACCTCCTTTCACTTCCTCTTATCCTGGCCATGGATGATTGATCACAGTACCCATATCTATGGTGCTCTGCTCTCTGGACCACCTACCTCTAGTCTGTCTGTACCGCATCTGGTCTCCTTCCTCCAGGGCACTTTCCCTGACCATTTTCTTTGTCTTCTTACATTTTGAAACTGTATAAATAGTTCAGACCATAAAATTAAGTACTGTAATACTTCCTGTCCTATATCACTTCAGAATTATTTCCTTTGTTAATTTTACCTAAATAACCAGTTCCTTCAGTGAATACAAATTTGGTCAAAGAATATCAGAAAAGAGCAGTCTAAGCTCAGCTAAGTATTCAGACTTGGTTCTTTTTCCCATGGTCTTGATGTTGGAAAAGCTGCCAAACTTTCCCCTGTCTCATCGCTGCAGGTACCACTGACCTGTTATTGAATTTTTATTTTATTTTTCACTATTTCTGAATCCCTTCCAAACTAATTTTTAGTTCTTTTTTCCACACATTAGCTGATCTCAGAGATGTCAGTGGCTTTTGTTGTTTAAAAAAATAAGAGCTTTAAAGGTGGATTTTCTCAAATTTTGAAAGCAATATCAACTTATTATAATGTTAAGTGACTAATATTATTAGGCAAACAACTCCTTTACCTTCTCCAACTTTCCCCTTTAAAGTTCTCTCTCTCCCCTCCAATAAAAGTGGAAATGGTTAGGCAAGGTGGTGTATGCCTTCAATCTCAGTAACTCTGGAGGTTGAGGCAGGAGGATTGCAAGGTCCAGGCCAAACTTGGCAACTCAACAAGACTCTGTCTCAGGAAGAGAATAATAAAGAAAGAAATAAAGAAAGAATGGTGGTGGGAGGGGCTTTTAATATGTGACTTAGTGATAAAGAAACCCTGGGTTCAAGGAGCTGGGGACATGACTCAGTGGTAGAACTATTTTCTGACATGCAGGAGGCCCTGGGTTCAATCCCTAGCACTACCAATAGAACAAGAACCCCTGTACCAAGAACCCAGTACCAAATAGTAATAATAAATACAACTGAATAAAGTGGAAATAGTTATGATTTCTTCAATATAACCTTCTTAATGAACATGCAAATACTGAATTTATGTGTATATGCATATGTTTATACACATGGTTGCATTCTTTTTCTCTTTCCTTTTTTTAACAGGATGAACTCACTATATAGACAATGATCTACGATTTTTCTTTTTGCCCTTAATAAGAAAATATGAACACATTCCACAGGCCCTAAGTCATTCTCTTGTTCTTTTTAATAACTGCATAATATTATGTACACAACATGATTTATTCAGCTATTCCCACATGGTTGACCACACAGATTGTTTCTAATTTTTGGCTATTATAACATAAAATGTTGTGATAAGCATCATTGTTTTCAGGTCCCTACATACTGATGATTTTATTTCTAAGGGAAGAATTTTCATCTTTTTGTCACAAGTAACTAGAGGGTTTTCTAAGTTAGAGTATATTTCTATTTTAAAGTCATAATAAAAAAATCACTGTCCTAAAAAGATTTCTAGTGGTTTTCTTCACAACCAGAAGGTTTTGGTCTTAAATTATTTTGCTAAATTGATGGACCACTTCATTCCCCTATCTTCTAATGAATTTGAGTCAGGAATTTATCTTCAGTTTGCATAGTATAGAGTCCATGCCAGTGCTATTTACTACTGGATTCCTGTTAACTGGCAATCTTACTCTAGGCTCAACTTTGCTATTTGTTGAGAATTTTATAATTTAAGACTTGTAGTCTTCTACTTGTGGACTGATGCTCCCAGAAAAAAAAAAAAAAAAAAAAAAAACTGCAAAAGCAATC
Organism: Sciurus vulgaris; assembly: GCF_902686455.1. Classification (NCBI taxonomy): domain Eukaryota; kingdom Metazoa; phylum Chordata; class Mammalia; order Rodentia; family Sciuridae; genus Sciurus; species Sciurus vulgaris. The sequence continues at coordinate 72,542,823 of NC_136462.1, forward strand.
ACAAAGTCAAGTATCTTATTAATTAAAAATATCTTCTGTTGTTTAAGCACACACACACAAAGAAAAAAAAAAAACTTTAAGAATATTTGGAATTCTCCTACCTTTACCTGTGATGATGAGAGACATTAAGTATGGAGACTGATAAGAAGAAAGTCTTATATTAGCTCAGGATGAATTTGAGACCTAACAAAAGCCTCTCAATACTGGTTTCACTTGTGGTTCTTCTCCATGCGTTACATGAAATTGAAACCTAGTTCACCAGGCTTTGTTTTTACAGCTCATATTTTTAACAACTTTTCAAATTGAGAGCAAGTTTAGTGACAGGCATAACCAGTGTTAATCTGAGGACTATTAGAAAAAAATAATTTTATTTCTTCAACTGCAAAATGCTAATGACCTCATTTACCTCCCTCACTAAAATGTGCAGTGATTAACCTGTGTTTCCCTGATAAAAGCTGATATGTAGATGAAAAACATTATTACATTGCTAAGAGCACCAAAATATCACATCAAAATCCTGCACATATTTTCTTTTTTTTGGTACCAGGGATGGAACCCAGGGGTTCTTAACTGCTGAGCCACATCCCCAGTCCTTTTTAATATTTTATTTAGAAACAGAGTCTCATTGAGTTGCTTAGGACCTTGTTAAGTTGCTGAGGCTGACTTTGAACTCATCATCCTCCTACCTCAGCCTTCCAAGTTGTTGGGATTACAGATGTGGGTCACGATGCCTGGCCTCCTGCACATGTTTTAAATGAAATATTAAAAATTGATAATTGAACATATTTTATTAAATATAAAAATAATTGATTATTTTGAAAGGTATTAAAATAATCAGCTAAAGATAGTTACTGATATTGACACAGCAAGAAAGTGAAGTAAAATAAACAAAATATATACCAAAAATAAATAACACAAAAAAGACTCAGTCAAAAATATCTTCTTGGCTTTCAGAAATAATCTCTCAAATTATTAATAGCAAATGTTAATATTATTTTTTGGAAATTTCTTCTTGCATTTTTTGATTCAAACAAATGTTACTAAAGAACTTCTACGTGCCAGGCATTGAGGAATTTGCGAGTCTAGTCATGGAAAATGAATTCATAGAAATAACTACAATGAAAATACCATTTGTGGAATAAAATGAGAGTATACAAGTACTGTGGTGGCACAGAAGAGAGTTTCACAGGCTGGGTGGCACTTAACCTTACGGGTGAACAGGGTCACCTTTGCAGAAAAGTGGGGAGAAGTCTACTACAGAGAAGAGTATAACATAAAAATATGTTTTAAAAAATCACAGTTTATCTGGATAGTTCTGGAACAATTGCTCTCAACTGGAGATATTTAGCAATAATGTATACATTTTGGGTTTGTACAACTGAAGGTGCATTAGTTCATTTTCTATTGTTAGTGACACAATACCACAGACTGGGCAGTTTATAAAGAAAATAAGTTTATTTTGGCTCATGTTTTGATCCAAGGCCAAAGGACTTGTTTCTGGGAGTGACTTTCTTGCTGGAAGACTCCTGAGACAGCATCAGGCATTACAAGGAACTCACATGTGAATGTGTCCTGGTCTTTCTCCTTCTTCTTAAAAGGCCACCACGATTCAGTCCCAGGGCCTCATTCTGATTATTTTAGCTAAATATGACCAGTTCCCAAAGCAGCACACCCCCTCATCTAAGCACTACATATGGATTAAGTTTTCCTCCTCCTAAGACCTCACAATGGGAATTAAATTCTAGCATGAGTTTCAGAGAGAACAAATCATAGTAAACCACATCACGTGGTAAGGATGGTATTAGTATGTACTGGGTAGAGGCCATTATGATTGGGAAACATCCTACAATACACAGGACAGTCATATGTAACAAAGAATGATCTACCCCCAAATGCCAATTGAATGGAGTTGGAAAACTCTGGCCCACAACATAGGATGCAATTGTGCAATGCCTACAGAAAGGGTGAGTTTGAAATGCCTGGGGAGCATTCAGAAGAAAGATCCTGAGATTTTATAGTATACTTGGAACTGATAACACAGGATGGACCTAGACCAATATAGATTTGGTATCACTGCTGCCTCCCTTTTAAAATATATCTCCATGTACAACCAGATTCTGTGACTATGCATTCCTGACTCCTTGAGACCCTTTTATCCCTCTGTCTTTGTTGGAAGAAATCCTAGTTCTTGGCTCACAGCAGTTAATGTCTCAAGTGTGTAAACTTGCAGAGAGGAGCATTCTGCTCTGACCACCTAGGAATGTAAACAACTGCCCTAAGTTGACCTAGAGTTACCAAGGGAACCTGTGTAGGAACCTGGTGGTCTGATCCTCCATGGTACATTGTGATTAGATAACAGACTTATAAAATGTATACCTGTTCCTGCAATAAATGAGTTTTCAGGCTGCTCGCCACAAGCCTGCTTCTGCCCAACTCCCTGAGTCTGGGGGTCTTGACTCCGTGGCCCATACCTGCGCCTGAGCTAGCCTGGCACCCCTACATGTCTTATCTCTGACTTGCTCCTAGACTCTCCAATTTCATCTTGATGTACACTGGGGTACTACTGCCCAAGCATCAGTCCTTGCTTCACAGTCTCCCTAACTTCATTTTCTTTCATGGACTTGATACAAATATGCAAGCAGCAGTATGCTGCTGTAGTTAAGAACACGAGAGCCAGGACCAGGGGTTCAAGTTTTGCTTCCAATGTGTACCAATATGTGCCTTTTTTTTGCAAGTTATTGCAAAATGGTTATAATAATAATACATATTTCATGAGGCTTGAAGGAAGGATGTGTTGAGCAAACATTCACAACCCTGAGAGAACACAGTCAATTCTATGTCCACAACAGACTCTTCTAAAATGTCCAGGCTCAGAGAACCGAACAATTGAAATGTCTTTCTGGGTGTCTTACCTGCTCCTAAAAAGGACAATTCTCCAAACTGAACTCCTTGTCTTTCCTACTCCCTTCCACAGTGATGCAACAAATAAACTTTATTCCTCTATTGATGGCATCACAATGACTAATGAGATCCAGCAGACAAGCCCAGATGAGTCCTTCTATATCACGTCTCATTAGATCAACCACTGATTGTGTTGACCTTGCCTGCCATGCTCTTCTTTCTCCATTCCACTCCCTCTGATCTACTACGTTAGTGTTTTATGATCTCCCACCCTAGATGCCAAGTGTTCTAACTAATCCCTGATTCTGGCATTGTCCCATTGTCACCACCCCTTCCCATATCTTACTGGAAGGAATAGCATTTTGCTGACTCCTTATCCTTATAAAATAAAATCTAAGCTCTTTAACCTCTCATCCAAGGTCTCCTCCACCTGGACCCTGCCTTCCTTTCAACCTCATTGTTTGGCACTCTCTATCTTGAATCCTTATGGAGAATGAAATACAAGGCATAGAGTATTTTTTGTCCATGCCCCCTCTGGTGGGAACTGTATCTCTTGAGCTAAACTAAATTCTACTTATCCTCTATCCCCCAAAATGCATGTTTATCATTTTCCTTTGTCATTCCATAAGTTTCTGATATTGAAATTCTCCTGCCTCTCTTTGAACTGAATGGTAGTTTTCTCCTTGAATAAGGGGAATCTCTTTATTTATGGCATAACCCCAGCATGTTGTGTAGAGCCTGGCACGAGGGAGGTGCTTAGAAAATGTTTGTTGAACAAATTTCTAATTGGAGTAATCAGGAGATGGGGGGGGGGTTGTTTGTTTGTTTTTGTTTTGTTTTATTTCACAGTGCTGGGGATTAAATCCAGGTCCTCATGCATGCGAGGCAAGTGCTCCACCACTGAGCTACTCCTTCCGTCCTAGAGAAGTGCTGTTAATAACAGGGAAATGAATGAGATGGCTTATTGTGCTGAGAAGGGGTTAGGAATAGAAGTACAGAACAATGAGAAAGTTATAACTTAAGGAGAAATATAGAGGAGAAAGCAGCATAGAACATCAAGGAAAGTGGTCAGAGAAGCATGATGATATTCTTGAAAGAATAATGACTTGGAAGCCAAAGGAAAATAAAATTTCAGAAGAGGAAATGTCAACCACATAAAATTCTACAGAAAGGTATGGGAAAGGTCTATCAAGCACCCATGAGCTTAGGCAATTCCTGGAATAGTTGAAACTATAATGGTGTACACAGAAATTTAATTGTTGGATATTCAGAATTAAGCAAAAGGGAAAGTTATCGAGAATGCAAAAGCAAATCACCTTTCAGTGTGAGTCAGTAAAATCAAAGTAAAACAGATAAACTCAACTATTTTATACATCATTCATTTCTATTTAGTGATAAGTCTACTTTTAGTGTTTGAAAGTAGCCATATGACTTGTCTTTAAAACATTCAATATGTGAGAATACCTTATCTGTCATTATTTTATTTGATCTCATTTAACATTATTGGGTCCAAACTCCCTATCCACTCTATAACTCCAGTCCAGTCCTCATAGAACCCCCAGAATTATTGCTTGAAAAACATCAAATGTTGATCTATTATTTGTAAGTGTAAGATTCTCTGGTGGTTCTGTAGTTTTGGAAATAGAAAGTGCAAAATCCACTTCCATGTGTCTTTCTGATCTCATCTCCTACCACGTAGGCTACACACCATTCTGTTCTCTGAGTGTCCGGCTCCACTCAGCTTGGTACACTTTCATAAGTCCTAGAATTTCCACATAGCCCATGGTCTGATAAACATTTTTTATTGACTAAATATATGAATTAATGAATGGGTGAAAGCTGCTAGAATCAGTTGTAGGAAAACTTGGTTGTTCCTTTAAAACTGCTATTTATGTAAAATATTTTATAGTTTTATACTTTTATCAGGTTGCTGTCCCACTTTGAAAACCAACTCTAATTTCAGTAGTGTGCATGTGTATGTTAAGCTCCATAGTGTAGCCAGGCTGTCTGTTCCTGTGTCGCTGCCTATGAAGCCAGGAAAGTGGTATCACTTATCAATCAATGAAGAAAAGTGCAGGGTCTCAATGTGCTGACTCTGCACCTGGGAGGGCAGCCAGACTGACAGTGGCCATTAGAGGATTCAGGATGTTCATTTAATCTTGGGAAGGCCTTTAAGATGAGACTATAGGGGAATTGAATAGAAAAGCCCAAACTAATATGTCAAATAATCCAGAAATAATAGCACCTGATCATATAGTATACATATACATTTTCCAACAGGAAGTATGTGCTTAGAAATATTACTTAAGACTTGGTGTTACTCACAAAACTAAGGATTTGTGGAAGATTAGTAGATACATGAACATTCATATTGCTCCAAACCTATTTGAAAAAGTTAAATAGTTTCGTATGAAACAAATTCTGTGAATCAACTCAGGCCCACTTCTCACTTTTTTTTTAATTCATTTTTATTGTAAACAAATGGGATACATCTTGTTTCTCTATTTGTACATGAAGTAGAGGCATACCATTTGTGTAATCATACATTTACCTAGGGTAATAATTTTTGATTCATTCTGTTATTTTTTTCCTCCTCCCCACCCCTCCCACCCCTCTTATCCCTCTATAGAGTCCCTCCTTCCTCCATTCTTGCCCCCTTCCCACCCCCTATATGTGTCATCATCCGCTTATCCCACTTCTCGCTTTTAACATACTTAAGTCATGAATAAAGTAAATCTTAATGTCTCATTATTTTGTTTATTATTAATGAGAATTAAAAATAGAAGATTTACTGTGCCTAAGACCGAAGCCAAGATTCTATCACCTTCTATTGAGTCTGCAGGGTGTCCTGACTTCATGCATAGCCCACTATTCTCAGCTTTGCCTCAGGCAGAGGAAGGACAGAGCAGAGATATAAAGAGTTCTCCAGTGCCCCTTGTAATGCTACCCAGTTCTTTAAAGGAGCTTCATTAGAGAACTTTCTAGTTATTCTGAAGTATCAAACTGATATAACACATAATATTTAAAATATGTAGCTTCTCTTAGCAACTTTCTGTAAAAGGAAAACTAGAAAGGAAGAAAGAAAAAGAAGGATACTCTGAGGAAGCATTATACCCGTCAGCCTCTATTTTGTGCGCTCAGATGAACCAGGGCCTCACTTCTGAGCGCTGCAAAAAGTTGCTGAGGAGAAGATAGAACGAGTGCTGCCTGCCTGCATTCTTTCCTTTCTCTTTCTTTCATTTTGTGGTACTGAAATCAAACCCAGTTCCTCATGCATGTTTGGCAAGCACCCTACCTCTGAGCTACACCCCAGGCTCCGTATTTACTCCTTTATTTATTCACCAACCGTTGTATGGCAATGTTAGATAAACCAACTTTGCAGTAATCAAGGCCCCTTTAATAGAATGGTATTTTAATCAGCTTTTTGTTGCTGGGACCAAAAGACATGACAAGAACAATTTTAGGAAGAAAAATTTATATGGGGGCTCAGTGTTTTGGAGGTTTCAGCCCAGAGACAGCCAGAGCTGGAGGTGAGGCAGAACATCATGGCAGAAGAGTGTTGTGGAGGCAAGCAGCTCACTTAACGATCAGGAGGCAGAGACTTCACTCATCAGATATAAAATATATATCCTAAAGGCACACCCTCAATGAGCCACACCCTACCAGCCTATGGCTACCACTCAGTTAATTTTTATCAAGGGATTAACTCAGTGATTGGGTAAAGGCTTTCATAACCCAGTTATTTCATGACTAAACTTTCTTGCATGATTTCACACGAGTTTTTTGGGACACCTCACATTCAAACCATACAAACAGTTGTCTACCTTTGCTATATCTCAAAACATCCCTACAAATGCTCCCTCACCTCACAATTTACCCCAACACTCCCTACAGAGTCATGGTTCCCAAAGATGAGCTGCTGATTTCTGGAACAAAGACACAAAATGTTTTCAACTAACAATGAACCCAGACATTTCTCCATGGATGTTAGTAGAATTAATTAAAAAAATTCTTTCATGAATTAAGTATATAAATTTATTGAGTTATTTGTACATGTTGCATAATCATCCTATGAATCCAAGAAGTGTTGTATACCCAGTTGATCACTGGAGGAAACTGAGGTACAGAGAGGTTAAATAACTTGCTCAAGGTAATTCAGTGGATGTTGATATGCTATGATTTGAACATAGACCTTCTTAATCCACATTCCATGTTTCTATGTGGATACTATTGGATAATTGACCATGAAATTTGTGTTTCTTTTGGAATTCTGGTAAGCTTTTCATTGGTATTTTTTGGCATCACAAAACTTACCCTTATTGAATGGAGTAAAAGCATGTGTATAAAGCTCATGCCTGAAAAGCACCAGAGGAAAGACATCCTGAAGATGAAGATAATAGTTTCAAAGTGCTCTGGGAGTGCCCATCCTCCCTGTTGTCATCAGGTACTAAATCCATATACAAACAGAAATCAAAGGCAAACTTAAATGTTTTATAATTTTTCAAGAGAAATTGTAAATTAAGTCATAAAGATTCTGTAGAATGATAGAAATGGTCAAATTATGGTGCTAAGTCAAGATGTTATATACTGAACCAAACGTGAGTTATACTTTGGACAGTTCCTATGATCTGTCTTCCCCATTACATTTAGGAAACTTTAGAACTGAGAGAGAAAACAAGTCAGACAAATTGCCAGGGCCTGCATGTATTTTATTGCTCCTCCTCCTCTTTCTCCTGTTCTCTCTCTCTCTCTCTCTCTCTCTCTCTCTCTCTCTCTCTCTCTCTCTCTCTCTCTCTTTTCCTGTTGTTCTTCACCTCTTCTTCTATGATCCCTAGTATTTTCAACATATTCTGGGGGAATTTTCACTTTGATTTGAAATTGTGTCTTTCTATAAATATAAAGCATCCTGATCTCCTTAGAAGAAAGGTGCTACAGGACTCTAATACAGGGATCAACTAAAATTAGAAATATCATCACATGGGGAGCTGGGGATATAGCTCAGTTGGTAGAGTTCTTGCCTCACAAGTACAAGGCTCTGGGTTCAATCCCCAGCATCGCAAAAAAAAAAAAAAAAAAGAAAAAAAAAAAAAAGAAATATCATCACATTAGCATCTTTTCCCAATAGTTAGGTACTTTTGACAATGTACTATTTTAGTATATCATGGGGTTTCACAGTGATTGTAAGTTAAAGCTTTCCTTATGAAGACTGAAAATGTTCCTGGCTTGATAAATGTTACACATACGGAGAAGTCCATTTTAGGAAATCAGTAATCACCATCTTTAAAAACAAAAAACAAAAAACAAAAATCCTTAGTACATTAATGACTGAAATGAATACTAGGAAAGAACAAATTTTGGTGTAAACAAGTAGATGAGTCCCCTGTCAGGTGAGTCACAACAGACTGTTGGATGACTAACTCCTGCTGAGGTTTTCAGAGAAGGCTTTTGTTGCAGACCTAAGGAACAGAGGCAATATGGACAATATCATGCCTTTTTTACTCACCCTTTCCAAGACTCTGCCTCTGAAGTGCCAGCTAAAGAACTGAAGCTTGTTATTTTCTGGTTTTTTTCTCGTCAGTTAAAATGGGCATCAGATGGATTATGCAGGACCACTTTTTCAAAGTGTGTATACTTGTTTTTCTATCTACTCAAAGTAATCCATTTTACTTAAAATTAGCAGTACATTCTTTGACTTTCAAACTTCCAAATTAGCATTTGGAAGCATAAAATTGTTTATTGGCCTGCTTTGCAGGATAAATAAATGTCTGTTCAGCCCCATTAGTTTTAAACCTATGATTTAGTATTCTTTTAAGTGTGCTAAATTTAACAAGACTTAACTCTGTGGGTACATAAAATGACAATACGAAATAATAAGTCATGCTGAGAATTGGACATTTGACAGGATTTCAATTTTTAATCTGGCCTCCCAGTTTGGGAGATCTTTCTTTGTGGCAACAGATCAGAAAATATTTGCTTGTCAATAAATGTAGGCATTTGCTACATCACAGCAGACCTGGATAAGCCTGAAATTTAGAAGGTAATGCCAAGCCAGAAGAATAGCTGGAGAGAATATGGTTTGATTTTCTAAACCACCAAGTGATTTGGTAATTGTAGTTTATATTGGCAAATGAATTCAAGATGTCACAGTTTACTACACAGCTAAGGTCACTTATTACTTCATTATAATCATCCAGGGGCATCATTATACTATATTTGATTGAGTTTCTTTTAACACTAAAGAATTGCAAATGTTTCTCAGTGTGTATTATGTGCATATTTATGGTAAGGTAACTAAGAGAAAATGTTAGTTTGAGTTCTTGTTATGTGGTACTTAAGGTAATTCATAGTAAAGCAAGCTTGGGCTACCTGTGTAGAACAGACTCATAATAATTTAGAGAATTGGGTTTCTAAGTAAAATAATAAACTACTCTAAAGAACTTTACAATGAACACATATACCCACCCAATTAATATTAAAATTATAACTCATCCTCTATTACTTTATGTTGAACCAATTAGAGTGACTACTCAAGTAATAAAAATATATTTCTTTAAAAAATTTATTTGTGAACAAATTACATAGGATATTTTATTTATAGAAATATCACAGTATATCAAAACTTTATTTGACTGTATTACTAGATTATTACTGCTACATAATTAATTTTTCTCATCAGTCTGGATAAAATTGCAGTTGGTTGCCAGCAGCCTGTTATATGACAGGAACATAAATTTTGCAGCGCAGAGAAAGTTCACAAAATAAGTTAATCACTAGTGTAAAGAATGTTTTACCAGTCACTTCGACACCATTTCAACTCCTTGGCAAAACTGAGTAGCAGTAAAATTATTGCAGCGATTACAAGTACAAACTCTAGAGCCAGAGAGCTTGGTTCGAATCCTACCTCATGCTGCAACCCTTGATTAGGGTGTCTCAGCTCTGTTGCTTGGACCCTTGCCCAGGCTCCTGGAAATGCAAAGTCTTTGGAAATGTCCCTTTTCCAGAAACATTTCATTACTACTTAGAAAAATCCAATTTATCTAAACTTGGCAGTACATTACTTTTTATTTTTAAACTTCTAAATTAGTATAAAATTGTTTATTGATCTGTTTTACAGAAGGAGAAAAATGTCTTTTCAACCAGTCATGATAGTTTAGGAGCCTAGTGCTTCTTATCTTTGTGTATGTAGATACTTATTACATCAAACCCCTCAATTGAATTTTCTTATCTGTAAAATGGAGATGGTAGTACATCTAAAACATGTTGTATACTGTAGAAAGAGACAACAGCACAAAACTGGAAGAAAAATCACAACATTAAGCATTGGAATTTGGAGAATCTGAGGTTCAATGATCACTTACTGAACAGCTAAAAATCTGTATATGGGTCACTTCAAATATAAAGATAAATAATACAACTATGCTTCAAGTAATAAGATGGTTTCATTTTGTATGTCAGAATTTTAAACCCGAAGTAGCATTCTGACTTAACATTTCTAATAACACTTTAATTTAAAATAGCGAAGTATTTAAAATATTATTCCAATAATTTAGATTTAACTGACATTCAAGCATATCATAAATCATCCAAAGAAGAAGATGATTAAAGGATTTTTGGGATATGAGTATATTGTGTTTATTTACCATATTCACAGTCTTTGAAATTGGATATATCACACATTATATATAATAAATCTCAGTTAAGCCAAATATAGCATTTACTTAATCAGAGTAGCTTATGTTCCAACAATTCTGAGAAAAATGAATTTTAATATTTTGTAAATTCAAAACAGTGAGATTCTATATTTAAAAATATATATGTATATATGTGTGTATATATGTATATATATTTATGTGGGTATGTGTGTGAATATCTATCTATATAAATATATATTTATCTATATATACATACATAAATATGAATATGAATTATGAATACATATATTCACAATGAAATGTCCTAAGGTTCTCGTGATTGAGGTAGGAGGAGACAACTTAAAAATGAAGTCCACTTTTTTACTGGGTTATCAGAATAAAGCTTAGCTGACAGGCAGCATTACCCATATCCTAGGGTTTGGATAGCAAGTCCCTTTAGTTACATTTCTGTTGGTTGGTTGGCTTGGCTTTTCCCTTTTCTGGCTCTGTTAGTATGTCTATTACCCCATTTCTGTTGGGAATGAGGAGTCTCTGAAAGTACTGCCATTCCCACAGCATTTTGTAACAATAAAAACATTTGAAGTTATGTGGAATTTCCTTGTTTTATGTGTAATGTATGAATCATGCATATATATGTATAAAAACATATATAACTTTCTTTTAAATTTAACACTGCTTTCTTGCCAAAGTAAGTGCAAGTTTTCTATAGAAACAGTAAAACTTATCCTTCAGGACCTTGAACAGCACTATTTTTCCTTCAATATTTCCTCTTGAAAGTAACAGTGAACACTGAATGCATTTCAAACCACCTCCCCTAAACACCACTTTTTAAAACTTTTCTTTTAACTTTTCACATATAGAGTCATTGTAGGAGTAAAACATGGTTTTGACCAGTTTTGGTGATTAAGGATCTGGTTCTGGGGATGCAAGAGCTCTTAGGGGGCAATTTATACTGACATGATCTACTAATGTTTCTGAAAGCAGGATGGTCCTCACCTCTTGAAAAGATGAAGAGTCTCTCATTTTTGTGACCATCAGATAGTCTCGTTCTTTCACCTTGCCTGTACAAGTGTCCTGACACAAATGTCCTAGCACTACATTCACCCTGAGGAAACTCCCTGGAGTCCAGAGGGAGACCACGCCCTGCAATTTTGTCAATCTGGGAGCATATCAATTTCCAGAAGCCCTGAATAGGGGGCAGTCCCCACCATATGTGCCTAAGTGAACTCTTTTCACTGTATTCTCCACATCATCAGGACTGTTATCAAATAATGTCTGCTATAGTCAGACATTAAGAAACACCAACTCTATAGAGCAAGGTCCAAATCTAGACAGTTTTGTTCTACATTCAGGAATATACAGAATCATCTTGCCTTTAATTTTACTGCCATATTTGGTTTAGAAGAAATATGCCATTTTGAAGGATGGATATGGTTTTGGAAAGGGCCTTGATTTATACCCCTTTTTGACTACACTTATGAATTGCATTGAGTCAATTTCTTCTCACATTTTATGGAGCAGCAAATCTGAAGAAAGAATGCAAATGCTGAAAGTTGCCTACCTATATATCTTGGGGGAGGTCTCTGCATGTAGTTGTAGATTTTCTATTGCAATGTTAATAATAATCAGATATAGAAATGTTATTTGATATTTAGACATTGTTTTGCATATGTAAATATGAGATCTATTGCAAATAGAACTTTTGTATAAATTCAAAATAAATTTTCCGAGAAGAGGAAAAAAATCTGAATTTTTTTTAATGAAAGCTTCCAAACCTTAACATTTTATATCTACATCTCTATCTAATTATCAGATGTTTAAAGTAATGATATTACTGCGAGAACAGAGAGGAATAGTCCTATCAATTTGTTGCAAGTTGTTCTTTTAGTAAAATCATGCTAAGAATTTTAACTTTAAAGTTGAAAGTGATTCTAGAAAATGCTTATGACCCTACTGATTGCATATGTTCATGCAGTTGCATATGCTATGACCATTTGTAGAAACAAATTTGCACTTTGACAAGCTGATTCTCTCCATCAGAAACTCAGTCTTCTATGGAGGTGATCAGACACTATTGATTTAATCACATTTGCTAGTCATCTAAATACCATTTTGCAAGAATTTGAAGAACACTGGGCTTCCTACTTGAATCAAGACCACTGCTGCCATGGTTCTGATCACCAACATTTTACATTTGATATGTGACACACACACAGGCAATCCAATGCCATCTGATAGTTTCTGGAAGAAGGACATCCACTATAGGAGCATATCAGGGAAACAGAGTAAAAACCAACAAAACCTCAGGGGTAGGGAAAGCCTTCCTGGAAGAAATATTCAAAGGAGAGTGGAAATGAGCCAAGTGTCAAGATAAGGGTGTGAGAAAGAATGTAGAGGGGCAGGGGAAGAGTGGGGAGGTAGGGAACTTTAAAGTATGGGCAACGGCTGAAGTCGGAGAATGAAGAAATGGAGGTTTGGGGAATCATTAAAGCACTTGCATTTCAACTTGAGGACAATGGGTAACTTTGAAATGAAGGTGGTTCCTTAATCACTGTTAAGAAATACCATTCAAGCTGCAGCAAAGAGATCATGTCAAAGAGAAGAAAATGAAATGAAACCAGTCAGAAGGCAGCTGCAGTAGGCTAGGTGAGCAAAGACAGTATCCTGAATGAGGGAGGGTGTCATTGAATTAGATTCAGACACACCTGTTTGGGTGAGAAGTGCATGCGATAGAATCATCTAATGTGACACATTTCTGTTAGAGCAGTGAGTGCCTAAGAAAGAAATGATGAGAGTAGGAAAAAGAATAGAAAAGCAAAGCTTAGTTATTCAGCACATATGTGTTTAGTATTAACTATTTGCCCATGACTACTGAGCTAGGTACTGAGAATATAGCAATAAAATAAAAAGGCAAAAATTTCTGCCATCAGGGAGCTTCACCATACTAAATGGTGTGGAGTGCTCCAGGGAAAGCAAAGCAGGAAGGGAAGACCAGATGCATGAGTGGAGGTGGGGTAGGACATCAGTTTTGCCTCTATGGGCAAGAACAGCTTCACTGAGACAGTGAAAGTTAAGTAGAGGAGGTGAGGGAATGTGGATTGGTAAAGGGAGAGAACTCCAGACAGGAAACAGCAAGTAGTAAGGCTCTAGAATACCTCTTAACTTAGAGTAGTCAAGCTTGTATCCCATTTAGGAACCTTCCAACCCGATCATTATTAAGCTATTTTCCTATATTACCTCCTAAATACCGTATTGCTTTGCCTCATGTGCTCTATAAATTACTTGGAATTGACTTTTGTGTATAAGAATTGAGTTTTATCCTCTGAAATGTATACTAATCTCCTAGGTCTATTTATTAAAATATTGATTCTGTAATGTGATCTTTCTCTTAAGCATCTAAATATGTTTGAGACTTCTTTTGGTCTGTCTGTTTTATCCCATTGGTCTAGTTAGTTAGTTGTGTCCATTTCTGACTATCATAGTCAAAGTGACCTGAGGTCATAATATTAAATAGAAGTGGAATTCCACCCTATTCTTTTCCAGGAGTTTTGAGTGTTCTTGGTCTTGCATTTTCCTATAATAGAATCATATCATCAAGTAAAACCACTGAGTTGGTATATGAGATGGAGTATGTACATGTGTTTATACACAAGTTTAAAGCATATATATTCAGAATGTGTTTCAATAACAACAATAACTTCTACAAATCAATTTTTAAAAGGCAGACAACCTAGTTGATATATGGTAAAAGACTTTCATTTACTTCTGAAAAAGTAAATTCAAGTGACCAATATATATGTATATTGATTTACCTCATGAATAATGAATTAATAAGGAAAGAAATGAAAATAAAATGAGATTTCACTGCCAACATATCAGAATGGTTAAAATTTTAAAGTCTTATAAGACCTAATGCTGACAAGATTGTGGAAAATGGGAGCTTTCGTACATGTGGATGGGTATACAAACTGGCAAAACCCTTTTGGAAAATATTAGCCATTTCTTTAGATTTAAATGTGATGATTAAAAACAATTCCTCTCCACATTTATACACTTGATAAAGTGTAGATATACGTACACCAGTGGTCCTCAACCAGAATGATTTTATTCACACCCAACCCAGGACAATTGTCAACATTTGGAGATCTATTTGTCATTCACAACTTAGAGAGTTTATACTACTGGAATTTAATGGACAGAATCCAATTGCAGTGCTAAACATCCTGCAGCCTCTTCACAGGAAAGAATTATTCACCCCTAATGTCAACAGTGCCAAGGTAGAAATATCTTAATGTATATTAAAATATATGTATAAGAATTAAAGCACTCATATCTGTCAAAAATGAAAAAGCAAACATCAGTCACAATTAAGAATAATTGTGTTGTATTCATATTAGGATATGATATAGCCACAAAAAATAAAGCACTTTAATTAACTTCAAATTTCTTTTGAGATAATTGCAGAATCATATGAAGTTGTAGGAAATAATATGGAAAGACCCTTTACCCAATTTCACCATGGTAATTGTTTATAAAAAAAAAAAAAAATTCCCAATCACAACTGGAAATTCACATCCATTCAATTCACTCATCTTATTAAGATTTACCACATTTTACATGGACTCAAGCAAATTTGTTTTTTCATATGTACTTTTAATTAGTCCTGTGCAATTTTTCCACATATGTAAGTTCATGTAAATTAGATATGCAGAACAGTGCCTTTATTTCAAGGTTCCCTGCACTTCATTTCTTATAACCACACCCACATCTGTCCTGCCATATCTCCCATTTCTAACTTCTGGTCATCAATAATCTGTTTCTTATAATTTCATCATTCAAGGATTTTATAGAAATGGAATTATATAGTGTGTAAATATTTGGGTTGACATATTTTACTCAGCTTAATTTGCTTGAAATTGATCAAAGTGGTTGCATTTCAATAATTCATATATTTCTTCTAAGTAATATTCTGTGGGGTGGATGTACCTCAATTTGTTTAAACATTCATCCACTGAAGACATTTGGGTATTTCTAACTTTTAATGATTATGAATAAAGCTGCTATTAACATTTGGGTACTGGTTCTTATGTGAATATAAGTTTTTATCTTTCTGGGCTAAATGCTCACAAGAGCAACTTCTGGATTTAATTTTAGTTTTTAAAAAATCCTGCCAAACTATTTTCCAAAATGTCTGCACTGTGTTATATTTCCACCAGTGGTGTGTGGGTGATCAAGTTTTTCTGAATTCTTGCCAGCATTTGGTATTGTCACTATAATTTGCTTAACTATTCTGATAGGTGTGTAGTGTTGCCTCACTGTGGTTCAGTTGCAATTCCCTAATGGCTAGAGATGTGGAACATCTTTGTATGTGTTTATCTGCCTTGGTTATGAAAGACTTTCTACTATTCTTTGAGGTAAGACATTGCCTGGCATGGTCTAAGACAGCCTTTGGGGCTAGAGAAAAGATAATGAGGGGTAAGAAGTAAATGAAGTCTGTGAAGTAGTATAGTCAGTTCCAAGCCATGTGGTCTTCTAGACCATTGTAAGTATTTTGGATTTTATTCTGAGTGATAGCTGGTCAGCTATATAAGTTGAATTAGCTCCTAAGTGGACCATTCCAGGTTGAGCATAAACCAAGGAGAAGGTATCACAGTATCATGATGAAGACCATTTATGAAGCTATTGCAGTTAGCTAATTGAGTGATGGTAATAGCTCAGATGAAAAAATTAAGAGTGGAAGCAGAGATATGTGATTGAGTTTGCAATGTATTTTGAAAGTAGAGTCAGAAGGAATTTCCTGATAGATTTATATATCAGTGTAGATAGGAATCAGAGTAATGCTTCCTATTTGACCAGTTCTTGGTAGATCCATACATTTCACCCAGTCGACCTCATTCTTAAAACATCGCCCTTCCTGAATTCCAGTGAAAGCACTGCACTCATTTCCTTTACCTTATAAATAATCCACTGGAATTTCTTGTTTATTTCTTCTCAAATCCTCTCTGATATACTCAGGGCTTATTCTAGGTGCTCATATTGTTTTTCTTTCTAAATTAATACTTAATAGATTACCTCTGTACAGACTTGGTTCCTAAAAAGAAAGCACAAGTCTAGATCAAAATCCTGAGTTACACACTACTTATGCAACTGCTTACTAAACATCTCCATTAAGGTCTGTGAAGCATCTTAGATGAAGCAAATCTGAAACTAATCTCCTCTTTGCCCAACCTTATTTTCTGTCTTTCTCCCAATGTCAAATCTACTCAGTTGTTCAAGATTGAATCTTGGGGGAGAGCTTAGCTTTCATCCCATGTATCTAAACAAATCTCATTTATTTGAACTTCAGACATATCTCAAATTTTACCCCCATCTCATCATCTTTGCCACTTTTATCAAGATATTATTATCTCTTTTTATTTGATTTGGTATATGTGTATCACAATATTATACTATACCCCACAGATACTGTACAATTAAAATTGTAATAGAAAATAACAAAAAGGTTTTGTTATCTTTTTAACTCTTATGACATACAGATAACAAATCTTTCTTTCAATCTTGCCCACTTAAACAATATTCTAAATGGCATCCACAATTATCCATTAAAATATATCACATAATCATAAATAAATAAGTCAAAGGAAAGGCTCTTATAGCAGAATGGGTAATGCTGACTCTAAAATGTAAAAGTAGTGCTGGGGTTATAAAATCATTACCTTGCAAACATCTCTGTAAAGACTGGCTTAGATAGAAATCATCAATTAATGTTAAATTTAGAAGGGGGTTGATTTTGATAAAGAGATATTTGCGTGGTTTTTACATATGTTTCCACAATTTTTAGGAATGAGGGGAAAACTAGTAACTTTAATGTTGGAGAAATTAGGCAACAATATACACAACAAAGAGATGTTGTGTTTCCAGGTGTCATAAATGAGGATACATTAATTATGTAGCAATTCAGTCAGGAATGCAAAAATTGAAATTAATCACTGTCTGCGGTGGCACACACCTGTAATCCCAGTACTTGGGAAGATGAAGCAGGAGGATCTCAAGTTCAAGTTCAACCTGGATAACTTAGTGAATCCCTGTCTCAAAATAAAAAAAAAGAAATTAATATGTAGCTCAGTGGTAAGCACCCCTGGGTTCAATGCCTAGGAAGGAAAGAAAGAAAAAGAAGAAAGAAACTAGTCATAAATTATCAGACCACTCAAAAGTGAAAAACATTCTACTGAAAAGTGAAGGTGTGTACTACAAAAATTTCATGCTCATAAAATGGGGGATAAAGGCAGAGTAATGTCTCAGAATAAAGAAGACTAAAAGATGAAAACTAAATGCAATATATAACACTGTATTGGAACAAAAAATGTTTTAACTGGAAAACCAACAAAAGGTTAGAAAAAATATTGTATACCAATATTAAATTTACTAAAGTGGATAACTGTCTGCCAAAATTTTGAGAGTGAAATGATTGGATTTTGAGATCTATGACCTCCTCAACTCATCCTAGTTTGAATGGAGTAACTAGGTGATAACTGTAGGCAGGTGGGCATGGCTGGAGGAGGTGGGTCACTGGGGGCATGCCCTGGAAGGGTGCATCTTCCCTGTATTTTCTTCCTGTTTCCAGACCATCCAGCCATAAGCAGCTTCCCCTGCCATGCATTCTGCCATGATGTGCTACCTGATCTTGCATTGCTCTGGGCCCACCATGATATAAACTCTGAAACCATGAGCCAAAATAAACTTTCCTTCCTCTAAGTTGTTTTTTTCCGTGTATTTTGGTAACAGAATTGAAAGGTTAATTAACACACTGTTCTGTGGTTTTGTGAAATAAAAGTCGTAGTTGGAGGTAACACACAGTACAGAATTTACATGTGGAAACATCTAGAATATATAGGGAATTCGAAAACAATCTGATTTTAAATGGACAAGAGACTTACACAGGCATTTCTCAGAAGAGCATACAAATGTCCAACAGGTACATGAAGAAATGCTCAACATCACTCATCAGGGAAATGAAAACCAAAACCAGAATGAGAAATCAGTATGTTGAAATAATCTGAAGCGACCATCAACTAATGAATAGATAAAGAAAACGTGGTATGTATACACAGTGAACCACTATTCAGGCGTAAAGAAAATAAAATCTGCCATTTGTGACCACATGGATAGAACTGGAGATCATTATGTTAAGTGAAATAAGTCAAGCACAGAAAGACAAGAGCTGCTTGATATCACTCCCATGTGGGATTTAAGAGTTGATATTACGGAAGTTGAAAATCAAATGGTGCTTTCCAGAGGTAAGGGAGAGTAGAAGCAGGATGAGGACAGGATAATCAATGAATACCTAGCTATACTTAGATAATAATAGATACTTTGGTGTGCTTTTGGAAAATAGAGTGACTAATGATGTACTGTATATTTTTAAAAGTTAAAAGAATTTGGTCTTTAATGTAAATGTAAAGGTACAAATTATATTTGAGAAATACATCAATTTAATCCAATTTAATCATTATATAATATATGCATGGAAAGATTACATAGTATTCCATAAATAACTATATTTTTATTTCCTATGTAGCAGTTAAAATAAATTTAATTAAAAATTAAAGATATAGACATGTGTATATATATATATAAATGTATACACACATATACTCATGTCATAAGGCTAATAGAGTTTAATAAAAGTGAATATATGCATAAATTAACTATACACAAATCCACTGTTAGATATATTCCCAACAAATAAATACAAATGTTCAACAGGAGACTTGTTATTCTGAACAGTGCTACCTACAATCTCCCCAAGCTGGGAACAGCCCAAGTGCCCAATTATCTGTTGACTGGATGAATACATTGTACAGTATTCACATAACGAAATACTTGCAGCATAGGAATGAAGAAAACATCGTTTGACACACTGACATGGAATAATCTCAGAGATATAATGTATAAAGAAGCTAAGCACAAAATCATGGATACTCTATGATTCCACATGTATAAAACATCAAACCGATTATATGAGTTTATGTTAGAAGTCAGGATCTCAGTTACTCTGGGCAGGAGACAGGCAGTGACAGAAAGGTGGAATGAAGGAACATCTGGAATAGCACAGTCTTTGTTTCTTTTTAATTTATATTGGTTATACAAATATTTTCAATTTACAAAAACTTAGTGAGCTGTACAATCATGGTTATCCGTAGCTTTTTATAATTGTATTTTATTTCAATAAAGTTTTTTTTTTTTTTTTTTTTTTTTCAAATGTAGCTCTGTATGTGTGGGGACAGGGAGTACAAGAATCTCTCTGGATCTTCCTGTCAATTTTGTTGTGAATATAAAGCTGCTGTAAAAAGAATTTCAAATTAATTCAGTCATCAAAATTGCTGACTTAATTGTTGTCTCTATTTACCCAAAATGTAAACTCTTATCCTTTGCTTATCATTATGTCCTCAGCATCTAGGAATTTGCTTGGCACATGGTAGGTAGTCATTAAAGATGTTTTTTGGACAAATGAATATTAAATATGTATGTAGGTCAGGAAAGAACCAAGTGGAATGAAGTTACAGATTTGGGGGGTCATTAACAAGAGTTGAAGTTTTGAATCTATAGCAAAGCATGTAAAATGTGAGTTAAAGGGGTCTTGCCTAGATCCCTGAGGACTAGTAAGAGCTCAGCACAGTCAGAGGAAGAAACCATAAAAGACATGGAGTTTACAAAGACAGAGAGAGGACTTACAAGTCAGGACATGAAAACAGAGTACAGAACAAGATTAGATAAACAAACCAAAGCAAGAAAAGCAGATCATGGTAGTCAAGAGGAATCAACACACCGTCAGATAGAACTAAATACCAAAGCAAGGACAGAGTTAGCAACCTTGCTGAGTAGGCAAATTACAGAGGGTGGAGGAGTGAACAAGAGATGGGAAACTGAGGGTAATAAGTGAAGCCTTCTCTTTCAGAAGTTTTTATTGTTAACAGAAACATGATTGGTCAACAAGTAAGAATCTCGACATGAAGATTTTTGTTTTGTTTTAAGATGTGCTATGATTTGGTTGTGGTTTGCATGACTCTGTATTTAGAAACTTAGCAGTATTGGGAGGTGGTGTGGACTTTTTAGAGGCAGGGCCTGGTAGGATGTCCTTAAGTCATTGAAGGTATGCTCTTGGAAGGAAGTTCTCCTGTAACCCCTTGAGTTCTCTGCAGAAAATAGTTATAAAAGGACTAAAACTAGACTCCCTACCCTCCCCCCAGATCTCTCAGCTTCCTGGTTCATGTGACCACATGCTCCTACATGAGTTTCTGCCATTGCCATATGCTGTTTGCTATGAGGTCCTCACCAGAAATGAGCTCATGTGGTACCATGCTCTTGCGAACTGAATTACCTCTTTTTCTTTTTAAATAGTCTGCGTCAGATAGTTTGCAATAATAATGAAAAACTGACTAATACAAGAAGGAAAAGACATAAGTTTAAATGCTGATTGGAAAGCATCAGTGTTCTTACAGATTCAGGAAGGAAAGGGAATCCGAGTTAGGACGGAAAAATTAGCCTTAAATGAAAGGGTAGGGTAGGAGTAAGAGTTGGAAATGCAAGGTATGAAATAATATATAGAATGAGTATAGATATCTCTAGACTTTGCAGAGAGTTGATATCTCAGCAATGGTATGAGCAAAGGCACTAAAATGGAGTGCGAAGAGAGAAAAGGAGACTGGCAGGGAGGCATTTGCAATAAAACCACTGAAGTACTGTGGTGCACAGAGGCTTGGCACCAATAGTGTTATAACATAAACACTGTTGTTTGCTATCACAGGTATATTGTGCCATAAGATTAATGGTAGCCCTGAGGAGCACAGCATCATGCAGGGCTGACAACATGTTACTTAGCAGTTTGATGCATTCAGGCTGAGGGATTTCCAGGGGACAAGGTGACTTTGGCACAGATGCCATATTTTAAATCTTAAAGCTTACCCTTGCAAAAATTGAATTGAACTCCCCTTATGAAAGAGATAGCTCTTAACCATTGGACTGAATATAGGTCCAAGAAAAAGGAAGGCATTCCTAGAACTCTTGAATGTGTTGGTGGAATCTGTCCCAGTCAGTTGGTCATCTGACTCTTTGACTTGTGTCCTGCTCCCACTATGCGTCTTGAAGGAGTGCTTTCAGGATAAACCACTTACACATCAGATAGTAACTAAGATTCATTTTCACCTGAGTCAGACCAAAGGGGAGAAATCACCCTGGGGCAGCATGTTAACCAGGTCTACAAAGACTCCTAAACAGGACAAATTTCTATGAATATTTTAATTTGACTGACACTAACTCCTTTCTTCTTTAATAACTAATCCCCCTCCCCATTTGTCGGGCACTTATTATATATCTAGACCTAGATATAATGTTATGTAACTTGGGGTTATTTAATTATTTAAAATTGGTATTTTCCATTTTTTTCCCCCATGAGGCCGGGGATTCTAACTTCGGCCCTTTCGCATGCTAGGCGAGTGCTCTCCAAAATGAGCTATTTCTTCAGCTCTGGTATTTTCCACTTAAATATGCTTTAGTATATTACTACAAATGAGCCTTATGAAAAAATTTAAAACCATGATCATATGCTTATCATAAAAAAACATTCTGGTGTAAGTAGTGAATTCAATTTTCAAAAATACTAATATTGAATATAAATAGTATATGTCTATGAACTCATTTTCTAAATTTCTACAATAATGTGTTTGTATGATAAGAACAATATTAGCACATATTTATAATTATTGCTTTGGGAAAAGCATCTCGAGGTAGACTTATGAAGATCAAGGGCACTAATTTATTTGCTACACATTACCAAATTTCCTTATAAAAACATTGTACCAATTTAAGATAATGCTAGTAAACATAAATACTTATGAAAAAAGCACATGTGATTCTTACAAAGAAAACCTTCAGAGATCACGGCAAAAAAAGTAAAAACCAAAAATAGCAAAATCAATCAGTAAAAGAAAGCCTAAGAATTTTCTTTTAATGAACTTTGTGGCAGGGGATGCTCCCAGAAAAAACTCCAAAATAATGAAGAAGGAAAAGCAGTATATAAGCAAACCAGCAGTCTTCCTTATTTATGCGACAACCCTGAGGAGACTTGCAGAGGAACCTCAGCAAGACTGAGCCCATTGACCATCCATTAATTAGTGCACCTTTTTTTTATTTCCTCTTTGCCTCCCTCACTTCTCACTCTGTTACCCTGTGTCTGAGTTTACCTACATCACCTTGTACTTAAATGTTGCTCAGGGTCTGGTTTTTGAAAACCCAATCTAAGACATCTGGGGAATCACTTTGGAAAATATAAATTGTGTGAGTTTTATTTATTTATTTATTTGATCATCATTTTCCTTGTCTGTTTCTAACCAGGGAAGTGAAATCATGTATCTAAAATTTTCTAACACTTAATCTGAGTCTACTATATTCCTAGTACTGTGTGGGACATGTTACATTGAACTAAATATCTCTTTATTCAACTAATAATGAGTGCCTACTCTGTAAATTGCACCCCACTCAATGATTTATGGTACTATTGCATAATAGGATAGACATTGAATCATTATTTAATTATAGTAGTAAGGCAATGTGAAGGAAAGGGACAAAGGTTAGGGGGACTAATGTCACCTCCAGAGGGCATTTTCCTGAGGAAGATCTCATTTAATCTGAAAAGAACATGATGGAGAAAAATTTATGAGTTGCAAAAAGGAGGAAATACATTCTAAGGAGAGGCAATGACATGCAAATACCAGAGAGGGAGGTCTGAGAAATTGGGAGACTGTTGTAGGTGGATTGCAGCAAGCAAAGCAGAATCCTGGGATTTGGGGAGCTGTCAGGTAAGGTGAGGCCTTGTGTGCTCGCAAAAACACTGGACTTTATAAAAAGATGAATTTGAAACCATGGAAGGATTTTAAGCAGACTGCTGGTGTTTGCTGCTATATTTAAGTAGAATATTTCAATTATGGACTAAACTCTAGAGTCAGAAAAGAAAAGGCTAACAGAGACTGGAAGTTGCTTGAGAGCCAAATATGGACTTCAGACCTAATTGTTTGGGTTTCAATGTAATAACTTATTTATTCTTGCAGCACTGGGAAATCAAATCCAGGACCTTGTGACTACTTGGTGAGTACTCTGCAACTGAGCTACATCCCAGCCCCTGCAATGGCTTACTTTTTAAAAAGTTAGTAGCAAATATCTGGATCTGCAGGACTTCTGGAAGGCTCTTCCAGGAACTCCGTAAAAGGAGAATGTCAGGCAAATGTTGGCATTTCCCACAACAATTTGGAATCATGTATTGATGGTATTTGTAGTATCTCCATTCCTGGAATTCAACAGAGTACTATATTTATCACAGAGCTATTGTATCACTGAGTATCACAAAGTTACTGATTTGTGTTACTGTCTAGTCTTTTGAGATAGTTGAGTTTGTAAGGCCTACATTATAACGTTTGGTAGAGCTGATTTTAAATTTTGTTGTTGTTAGTGGTGTTGCATTCTAATCATACATATTAGTGTGACTACCTGTAGAATGAACTAGTATACTTTTGAGGAAACTAGCTTCTAAATTAGATTATGGATTTTTTTTTAATAGGTGAAGTTTAACAGGCTCGGAAAGTACAAGTAAGGCAGAGCACTTAAGAATATAGGTTTTAGATTCAGATGCCCTTGGTTCATAAGGCCTAACCTACAAGACTAATATCATTTTCTACCACCCTTCTTCTAAACCCAGCCCTCTGATCACATCTAGATAAGCCTTCCAAGCCATTAGACTTGCTGTTTCCTCTCCTGTAATACCCTTCCCCACATTTCCCTCTTTATACATCAATATCTAGTTAAGATGTCACCTTTATCTGATGAAGTTACTAATCTCATCACCACCACCCAGATCCAGATTTCTCTGGTCTCCTATAATATTTAAAATATTTTTCATCATAAAACTTATTTTATCATACCTAACATTTCTTTCTTGTCCTGCTGGGTTGTAAGTTCTACAACATAGTAGCTGTGCTTAGAGAGCACAGAAAATGAATGAATGGATGGATGAATGAATGAATGAATGAATATGGTGCTTGGTTTGTAGGATGGTTTTAATTATTCCAATCATTTGAAAGTTAGTGATACAGGACTGTGGTAGGAAGAGAAGAATGAGAAATTGAATTCGAGTGTCCTAACTAGGAGGTGATGACAAGGAAGATGTGAGGGGATATGTACGGAAATACTAAAAGGGTCTGAGGGATCAGGGAAAGAGTAGGAGAGGAATTAAAACTGCTCTTCAATTTCCTCAGATAGGGCAACTGGCAGAGAGTGGCTGCTAAGAAGCTCACTGGTATTGTGCTCACACTGTACACCCAAGGCCGAAGTCAGCAGAAATGGGAGCTACACCAAGTGAGAACTGGAAAAATTGAAGATGGCAGAGAAGATAGGTTAGACAAGAAGTTTAGGACCACAGACCTTACCAGCAATGTTCTGAGGTCTTGAAATGCAAGCAGGAAAAGCAAAAACAAATGTGTGAAGGTCCATAGGTGCAGGCTCATAAAATACGTTTTTTATTCTTATCAACTGAGAGTTGAAGAGGAGCAATATTATGGACTGGATATATTTGTGCCTCCCAGAATTCACATGTTGAAATCCTAACCCTGAGGTGATGGTTTTAAAAGGTGGGGGCAAAGAAGTAATTAGGACATAAGAGTGGGAACCTTATGATAAAAGAAACCAAGAGACCTCCCTCAGCCCCTCTTGCACATGACTTTACATGAGAAGGTTCCATCTGTTAGGATGGAAATAGGACCTCACTAGACAATGAATCTCCTGGCACCCTGACATTAGATTTCCCAACCTCCATATCTGTGAGAAATAAATATTTGTTATTTATAAGCATTTGAGTCTCTGATATTTTGTTATAACAGTCTTAAAAGAATAAGACAGACTTTAGAAGATATGGTTTGGTTCAGGTGGTGATTTGAAGTTTTGAAGTGGATTCTAGGATCCTAAGTTGAGGAAGTCAAATTGCTGAAAAGTGTTTTGATTTCCCTAAAAGTCTAATATATGATTGGGTGCATAGTTCAGTGGGAGAGTCCTGGGCTTTAACACTGAGCATGAGGCCCTGGGTTCAATCCCTAGTACAGGGGGAAATAAATAGTGTAATATAGTAAAATGGCTGTATTATCAACATGGTATTAAAGAAGAGAAAGAAAAGGCTTAAACATCTATTTTAAGAAAAGGTATTATAGATTTTGATTTTTCAATCTATTGAAAATAAAGAATAGAAATCAAACGTATTACTTTCTCCTGGACGTTTAGGCTTAAAAGCAATAATTAAATCTCACATGTATATAATCCTATAATATTTATGACTTTGTTGGTATGTATTATTATCATTATCACCCTCATATAATTTGAACATTTAATGGTATTTCTTGTGTTCTACATCATGTTAATAATAAAAACAAACTACAGTACACTCGCACATCCACAGACACACATATTTTCTAGTCTTTTATTTTTGTAAATCTACTTTTTAACTTCTCTAATTTCTTTTCAACTTTCTATAAATCGATTCTGGAAAAATAGTTGAACAAATATACAAGTATCATTTATCATTATGAGGTTTATCTTATGGAAGATTATTGTTATTTTAGCTATCAGTCATAAATTTACAAAGAAATAATGACAACTTTGAAGTGATTTTCCTGATTCATTTTCTGATTAGATATCATTTCTTATCTGAGGATATCAAATGTTGTACTAAGCAAAGATAGCCCTTGTTCTTTGATTTCATTTGCAGAACACAAAGAAGAGAAAGCAAGAATCATTCTGTGAAGTCTTGACCTTTGCAAAGTCCCAGCAGGCTCCTTCAAAAAGACATGAATAACTCAATGGCTAGTCGAAGCAAGATCTATAAATAATTTTAAAATATCTTCACACAAATGATTCAATACCATCTGATAAATCATGCAGCGTAAGTCAATAAGTTATATATAAATGAACCAAAATACTGGAATGTAGCCTCCATCTAACCAGGCTTAGAATCTAGACCAAACTGTCAAATATAGAATCAGAGAGAGAGAGAGAGAGAGAGAGAGAGAGAGAGAGAGAGAGAGAAATTAGTACCTTTCAAAGATGCAGAGATATTTAGGATACATAAACTAGATTAGAGAAATCAAACAACTCCTGATCCTTAGTAAACCTGAAAATTGAAAAACATTAACATCTTCCTTGGCACAACATGGTTTTCAAATCTATATGACATTGCTTGGCTCCATTTTTAGTCAGCATAATTTTGGCTTCTCTTCTTATGTGGATAACAGCCAAATTCGTCTGTCTTCTATGTCCAATCCTAGCATCTTTGTTTAGTTCCTCGACTGAGATTCTGTTTTAAATAGGCTGAAACATAACTGTAAAGAAAGATTTTCCTGAGCAATTTGATGTACCTTTGTCAAATCATACAGTTATCATTTGAAGCTTTGTTTTCAATTCAGTGGTTTGAAGAGTGTAGCTTTCTTTCTATAACTTGCTTAGAGATTTCCATGCCTCCTTGCACCAGAAATTGCTTTGATTAATATAATTCTCGTTCTGCTATGATTTCCTTTGCTAGTCACTGCCCTCTTTGATGAGTGAAAAATGCAGGTGCTAGATTTCTCAGGAGGGCTAAGTTTGAGGGCAATGTGCACATTCTTATCTTTACTGCCACAAATTGCTTTCAAAGCTGAAGTTTTTACATGTGTTCATAAAAACCTTGAAGAATATTGTGCAGGTCTTGGGCCTATTTGCCAGCAGATCCATTCCTCAACCTTCTGATCCCTGATCCTTTTGCTCCTTGGCCAACTGACTTCTGGCTTGATTTCAACCTGAGAGGAGAAGACAAGATATAGAAGGCAAAAGGAAGGAAGCAGGTAGAATATTACCTTCTTCTTCATTTTGGAAGGGTACCAGGGATCTAATCCATTGAGCTATATACCCAGAACTTTTTATTTTTATTTTGAAACAGGGTCTCACTACTTTACTTAGGGACTCACTAATTTGCTGAGGCTGGCTTTGAACTTGCAACTCTTCTGCCTCAACCTCCCCAGTTACTGAGATTACAGGTGTGTGCCACAGTGCCTGGCCAAAATACTCCCTTCTTAAGCAGCCTTACTGGTAACAGCTTGTCTTTTCTATGACTCCAGCTACCATAGAATAGGCCGAGTCTGGTTGTATTACCCAAGGTGATCCTATTTCCTGCACTCTCCAGGCTAAGGATGTTAGTAAATTCTGGATGGTGTTGGTGTATAGGCTACCTTGTTATTGCCAGTTATTGTACCTATCACCTGAGCAATTAGTTCCCTGCATTAAATTCACTTTTGTATAAACACTAGAATTGGATTATGTGTTGCTGGATAGATCCCAGCTGAACAATCAATTCTTAGCTAAATACAAGTAGGAATTCTTAGCTAAATATAAGTAGGAACATTTTACTACTGCCACTTGCAGAAGAGGGATTTATGAAAGCAATTAAATTATCTAATTAAATACTAATCATATATTTACCAAAAATCCACTGTTTGAAGTAATCCTATAAAATTCCTAATGATGGGATTTCAAATCAGAAGAGAATTAATTGAACTGGATATTTACAAATATCAAGTATTCATCAATTACTTGAGATATTTAAAATTTATTTTAAAAATTGAGTTTTTAATAAAATATTCTTATGGTTTAGGAAAACTAACTTTTTTAAATTATAAAGTCAGCTTTGTGTTCAAGCATTTCCTTTTGAATTTTTTCATCCCAAGAAGAAAACTCCAATTGAACTGATATAAAATATAAACAATTATAATGAATAATCAATTATAATTGGATCTGACAACTGATATTTAGAAAAAAATGAAATTGCTAAAATGCCTGTGCCTAATTAAATCAAATTATGAATAAAATAACTAGATTAAATTCCAGCAATAAAACATTTTATTTTATAACTATTTTTTATTTTCTTAATTTGACTCCAGATCATAGCTATCATCATATCATGAAAGATTTTGGGATGTAGTGTAAGTAAATATAACACTCTTATGTGGTAACAAGAATTATTTTAAATAACTTAATATCATATTTTTATGTTTTTCTTAAATTAAAGACTTTGCTTGCACTTGTGTACCAGTTTTACCCATGGACTCACAGATGAATATAGAAAACATTTTGTCAGCCCTTAGATATGAGTCTTTTATATGTTTAAACAGTCTTATACAGAAAAATGCTTTAGAATGTTTACTTTAGTTGGTCTCTCATGTGGAAGAGATAATATTACAACACACCAATAAAATATGGAAAGCCAAAGCAAAGTAGAGAATACACCCAATTCTCTGTACAAGTCCCTCCTTGTCACAGTCAGTATCCTGGACAAACAATGGAAAGAGGCAGAGGGACAGTAGCCAAAGTGTTGATGTACACAAACAGGCCTGATCAAAATAAGTTGCTGGGGTGGGCATGGTGGTGCACACCTGTAATCCCAGCCTGCAATCAGGAGGATGAGACAGGAGGATTTTGAGTTCAAAGTCAGCCTCAGCAAAAGGAAGGCTCAGTAAGCAACTCAGTGAGACCCTGTCTCTAAATAATACAAAATAGGGCTGTGGCTGTGGCTCAGTGGTTGAGTGCCCCTGAGTTCAATTCCCAGTACAAAAAACAAAACAAAACATGGTGGGACCATCCTGATTCTCTTACCTTTCTGAAGCTATGAAGATGATGCAAAATGCCTTAATTTCTAAATGATCATCTTTATGTGAACTGGTTCCACAGAGATGTGATCTGGCATAAGATCTTGAAGCAGAAGTTTTCTTATGTTGTCACTACACTTATTAGTATAACTAACAACACTGTTCTTAGAAGCCAACCTGGTCAACTGCTTCCTCTACAAATCATACAATGGATGAAATGTAAAGTAAAATTTATTTTTGATGTGGATTTATAAAATCATATTTCTGTCAAACTGACATATTGTCAACAGTAATAGACTGTTTTTCTAAATGATGTGTAAACCAAAAACATTCAAAAACAAATATTCCCTTAAAAGCATTTATTTTTGTGCTGGCAAATGGTGCCTGAGCATCACCCTCTGCTCCATTTGAAGAATAAGAGGCAGGCACCAAAGTCTTTCCATCCCATGACACAGCTCTCCTTCTTCAGTCTTCTC
Organism: Sciurus vulgaris; assembly: GCF_902686455.1. Classification (NCBI taxonomy): domain Eukaryota; kingdom Metazoa; phylum Chordata; class Mammalia; order Rodentia; family Sciuridae; genus Sciurus; species Sciurus vulgaris. The sequence goes on from NC_136462.1 coordinate 72,572,562, forward strand.
GATATCAGTTTCCCTCAGGTGTCATGACCGTAGTCCTACTCAGTTCAAGTCAGAGTGCTGCTCCTTAACTCAAAGGTACACGCAAAACATTTGGAAGTTTTGTGAAGGTACATATTCTTATTCAGTAGGTCTGGGGTTCTGACCTAAGAGTCTGCATTTCTGACAGACTCCCAGATAATAATACTCATGTACTGGTGTATAAACCACATTTTGAAACTGAATTTCTTGTTTTTCTTCCCTTTAAACTAAATATTTCTTGGAGACAAAAATTGTTTTTATTTTATCTCTGTATACATAGTAGAGATAGTAAATATAATGTACTTTCAAGAAGAATTCATTACATAAATTTCTAATGATTCACTCAGTGTCCCATAAGAATACAGAAAAATGCAGAATGAGAACTCCAAAGGCAAAATGTCTTTATATGTGAGATTACATCTATAGATATATGTAACACTATATCTCAGCCATATATATGAGTTTTATATATATATATATACACGTATATATATATATAATATTATACATAATGATTCTAACTTTTAAACAATTGTATTGGAATTCCCATAGAGAAATCACATCATGAATTCTTTGTCTGTAAACACCAGCACTGTAAAAACATACTGCAATGAAAAACAAGTAATAATCATGAAAAGTCTTATCTTAGAATGAAGATGCAGGTAAAATGCTACAGCATGAATAATTCTTGTACATGCCATTACATTTTTAAAAATATAGATTGGATTCCTACAAAATGTAAAAGAAATTGTAGAATTAGTAAACACAGTTCAATCAATATGTTTTCTAGTTTTGAATTTAGGATCACAAAATAAAATTAAACATAAGTGAAAGCAAAATCTTTTTTATTGGACCTTTTTTTGTGTGGGGTCGAAGAAGGTCAGGATTCTCAAACTGATCAAGCTCTCTTGTTCTCATTTCATAAATTCCTAAATACTTTTGACTATGCACAAAAGATGATTTCTTTTGCTAAAAGTGGTTCCAGAAGGTCCTGAAAACCAGAGCCTGACCTGGGGAGTAGGATGAGTGCACACACTCTCAGCTCCTTCCTTTGCTGCTTCCCCCAGACTGGCTCAGTAGATCCCAGTGTGAACAGAAACTCAAATGATCACTCTGGATCCTGAGAACTGCATGTCTCTGTTGCCCTTGTACTTCTTGAGTTTTCTGATTCATTCTCCCTTCTGTCTCCCATTCTCCTTCCTCTTCTCCCTCTTTTCAGTATTAGCCAAAAGAAAAGGAGGATATTGAGGCTATAAACTTTACAGATCTGGTCAAAAAAAGAGGTGGAAAGAGAGTGAAGATTCAGAGAATGACAACTGCTATTTTATTTAATCTGTTAGTATCCATATGCCTATAAGTATAAAGTTGAATTGTTTCTATTGGAAAGTTCTTTTCTAAAATGCTCAGCGTTTTTGGATATTGATGGCTGAAGTACGACAGCTCATATGTACCGTTGAATACTCTGACAGCATGAAAAAATTTACTGGCTCCTGAATGTTTTATCTTAATGTACCTTCAAGTGCCACATTATATTACAGTTTCTTCATGCTTAAAAGGTTTTTCCTTGTTGTATAGGAGAGTTTGTTTGGTTTCACTTCATGATTTCCTCATTGGTACTCTCTAACCCCATCACTGAAATTATTTATTTTCAGAATAAGTCTCAATCACTATATATGCAGTATTTTCATTTACATTTTTAAAGAAGATAAATTGCTTTCTATCAATTATATTTAAAGAATGGATTCCTTTACTGCAAATAAAAACAAAATTATCTCTGCTATTACCGATTCCTGTTTTAAAAATTAAAAACAAACTGTATGATTCATATTTGGAATAACATTTATTTATAATGATAGATATAATAAGAAACAATATCCATATACACATATCATAATGCTATTAATATATTTTTATTCAACATTTAATAATAACAAAAATGACAAAGAATGACCATATCCCCATAAATATCACTAAGTTTTAAAATTTTTATCTATCCAAATCCAAACTTTGCATGGCATATACTAGATAATAAAGCCAAATACTTTCCCATTAAGAATCTGTCTTGTCACCAATTTTTAAATTTGATAACACTACTAATACTACTACTACAACTACTACTCAAGTAATTAAGGCTCTCAATCTTCCAAACAGGAATGAGTTGACTAGTGTCTAGAAAAACTAAAATTTGCGAACATTCTTTATTTAAGATCACTTGGAGCAATAAGACAGTAGTTCACACCTAGAAATCCTATACTATAAAATTACAAAAAAGAAATAGTTATTCAAATCAAAAGATGCAGGTTACTGCCAGGTGCAGTGGCACAGGACTGTAATCCCAGTGATTTAGGAGGCTGAGGCAGGAGGACTGCAGGTTCAAAGCGAGCCTCAGCAATTTATCAAAGCCCTAAGCAACTTCACAAGACCCTGTCTCAAAATTAAAAAAAAAATATATATATATATATATTTATATTTATATTTTTTAAAGGGCACCTGGGTTCAATCTCTGAACCCTGGGTTCAATTGCTTTTTTCCCATAATACTTCATGATAAGTTTTATTTTAAAAGGCACTCCTCAAGAGGTAGTATACACTTCACGTATTCAAGAGTAATTGTGAAAAAAGTAATTATCTAACATTTCTTTGAGTCTTCACAAAAAAATGCTTATAAAATGTTTCTAACAAAAATTTTATTTTTTCACATATTTGAGAAAATTGCTACAAAATCAATATGACCTATAAAGTAAATAATTTTATCTTCGCAAAGCTTGGGTATGAACCAATGTTGTTCAATGTCTTCTTTTAGACTTAAAAATGTAAAAGTCTTTATAATGACATATCTGATGGGTTGGTTTGAGTTGCAACAAATCATCACCTGGGGATGATTTTGATGGAGAAAACCTCCAGACTTCTCTGGATGATAGGTAGCTGTGTGGTCATGACTCTTTTTCTCCACTGTGTCTCTTTTTACTAAGGAGTTTACAGAGAATTAGTTTATCAACGTGTGAGAAAAAAAGAAAAGGCATGCTGGTTAAAATTAGACAAATGTGGCAAGGAAAAATTTAAGATATTACTGTTAAATTTGGATCTCAATTTATTCAGAAGACTTTAGTTTTCCTAAGAAGTTAACAGGCTATTATCCTAAAATATTTCTAGTGATCTTTTCCTCCATTGCTGTGGCTATTCATATAATCTTAAATCTAGCAATTGACTTAAGAATCTGTGTCTGAATATAGCACTATGGAAAGTCTCAGAATTCTTCCCAAACCATATGCTGCGTCTTAATACTCATTTCACAAATTTTTGCTGTAACTTATTTAATATCATTATGTATTTCGACTGCTGATGAAATGGAGTCAAAAAAGATTCTGAGATTCTGAATGGAAGAAATTTGACATAGCTCTTAATATAACTTCTTTTTTCTTTCTTTTTTGTTTTTTGCTATGGTGGGACTGAACACAGGGCCTCATACATGCTAAGCAAGTGCTCTATCTCTGAACCACATCCCTGCCTGGCCCTTTTTTAAACTTTTGTTTTGATTCAGGGTCTTGCTAAGCTGCCAAGACTGGCCTTGAACTTGCAATCCTCCTGCCTCAGTTTCCAAAATAGTTGAGAATATATACATGTGCCACCATGTCTAGCTAACTTGCTTTAAAAAGAGAAAGAACAACAAGACACAGAGAGGCCTCTGACTTTTTGTCCAATTAAATGACTCTTTTTGTCAATTAGAGCAGCCAGTGAATATTACTGACCACAATATTCATTAGATACACATGGCTTAAAAATCTCAACTGTCCTAAAACTTTCTTAATTCAGTTCCTCTCTTCTTCCATAAACTTACACAGCTGTTTAGTTCTTTTGTAAACAGGGAAGGCGAGGCACTCTAGCACAGATCTTTTTAGCATATGAAACATATTGACATGAATATAACATATGTGCCAAAGCAATATTATTCAGCTAACATTTCAATGAAATGCAACATGAAATTTTAAATTATATATTTCTGCATGTGTTTGATTCCTGTTTACTGTATTGGGTCCAGGAAAAAAAAAAAAAAAAGAAGAAGATTCTTACTCTGAAAAAATTTTTTTCTAATATCTTTCCATTTTAAGAAAAGAATGGCTATAACCAGGCATTTATTATATAATTGCTTTAAATGCACCAGGTAGTAACAATGCCAATTTTAGTTGATTGGGGATTCAGATTTATGCAATAGGTATACAGAAGACAGAAACTGACAGACACAGGTATACAAAACATAGTAAGCATGTAAGACCACTGTGTTTCTTGGAGCAGCAATGCAAAAGATAAAGGTTCACTATTCTGATTGAAGCATATTTTATCACCTTAGTTTCTACAAATAGAATGCACACCATCTCTTTCTCAGATAGAATAGTGTGATTATTGATTACCTGCTATTTATAATTTAAAAGGCATAATATGTAGTGTGCTAAATAATATGGTTTTCTTCTTAATTTTATTCTTAATTCCCCATTTGTGAAATCTTTTTATGAGTTAACACTTACCTATTGTTGTCAGAAATAAAAATATCCACTACTGAAATATCTTACATATGCTTTTTGTTTTTTATTTATTGTGTAAGTATGGAGCATTGTCAGTACCCTACCTGAAATGCAGTGTTACACTACTGTTTAGGTTTTCATAATTGCACAATTGGATATTTGCTAGAATTTAATTTCCATAACACTATGAATAACTGCAAATGTCTAATACAAACTTCAACAATATGTCCTTTCATTACTACAATGCTCCACATAAGCAAATATCTCAAAGTAGAACATAAAAGAGTCTTGCAAATTGAACAGATCCTAGAAGTCAAAAACAGGCAGCTATTTTTCCCAAAATGTTAGTATCAATTTTCAGATGTTGGATTCAAATTGAATAAGGAAGAAAAATTAGTTTGGAGCATGGGTTATGTATTATTGTCAACTGCATATGAAATTTCAGATTAAGATTCATGTCAGTTTTACTTGCTAAAGTCAACTACTATTCTTATGTAGGTTCTCTGTATAATAATTTTGCTTTTCCTTCCTTAACTAAAGGTAAAAATTTTAAAAAAATTATAACATATATTGCAATCTGACCCACACAAGGAGGAGAGGGAGGAACTAATACCAACTTAAATTCTTGGCAGCCTAGGAATTAGAAGTAAATGGTCTCTCTATACACCAAAGAACTGAAGGGGAGGTGCTAGGACATTAGATATTTTGCAATATGCTGTAAAAGCTCCCTTGGTAAATACTGCTGTAATGTGCGCTCTCTCTCTCTCTCTCTCTCTCTCTCTCTCTCTCTCTTTCATTAATAAAGGTGAAGTACTGGCTGACTTCCTTGCTTCTGTCACTATTCCAAGAATCCTAATCTTTAGAAAGTATCACTGCTGCTGACTTAAGTCATGCTGGTTATCATTTAGTCCTTGCCCTTCCCCTGAATGGACTTGATCAGAAACAGGGACTTTTAGACAAATCTGGCCAGGGTTGTAGCTCAGTGGTAGAGCACTTGCCTGGCATGTGTGAGGCTGTGGATTCCATCCTCAGCACCACATATAAATAAATAAATAAATATATGTCCATTGACAACTAAAAAATCTTAAAAAAAAAAAAAAAAAAAAGAAAGAAAGAAATGTGCATTGTTTCTCTCCACAGTAGAACTGACTTTGAATTCTGATTAAGAGAAGGAAGTCCTCTCTGGGGTTTGTGTCTGACTTCTGTGATTTCCTTAATGCTCCTCCCTCATGTTTTGCTGTCTGTAAAAGATTCCATATGGCTTTATTGAATCCCAGTTAAGTACTAAGAGAAGCCTAAGAAATACCTATTCCAGGTGTTTCCATTTCTGATGGCACTGAGAAGTAAAAAATATTAAAATGCATCAGGTTTAAGAAGGAAAAAAAAATGTCCCATTCATCCTCCCTTGCAATAATGTGAACGACAGGATTTTTTTTCCCCTAAAAAAGACACATGCAGATTAATTGGATAATTTCTTGAGGGAAGAATTGAAACAGCAATTCAACTTTAGCCTCAATCAGAAACTCCATGACTTTCAGCCTGATCTTTATTGCTCCCTAGGGCTATTAGCTTGTTAAGGAGCCTCTGGTGCCATTACACAATTTTGTGCTGTGTAAAAGCAGGGACCCCAATGTTTGGGCAATTCTACAATCTGCCTAGAGTTTCTGGTTTGCTTCCTGGAAGGAGCTTTGTTATACCTACAGTGAAGTGGCCTTAATGAAACTCCATTGCTGGTGGCTAAAGGGTTTCCTGTGTCTAGTTAGAACATGGAGAAGAGGTTAATTGAGACCCTTCTCACTATGCCCAGGGGAAGCATTGTTAGCATCCAGGAGAATTTGGTTTCCAGAGTTTCCGTTTGCACAGATTCCATTCTGTATTATCCATTGCCAGTGGGATAAAAGAGGAGGTTTTTCAAAAAAATTGATACCATGATTCTCATATGAACAATGCTTCATGTGAGAGGCATGACCAATCTAAAGATAAGTATTTCAAAAGGAAAAAAGAAGGCTAATTCTGTCTTATGGGGTAAAGCATAGAAAAGCCAGAAGGTTACCAAACTCTGATGAATTTGTATTTTACCTATTCATCCATAGCAATGATAATAGGAACAGCAACAAAAGATTCTCATCAATTATAAGACATGATCCTTGAAAAGCTAGCTGAAATTTATGAATTTGCAAGTCTTATTTATCAAAATTTATAAAATCTTGTCCACCTGCTCCACAGCTGAATATCTGAGAAAGCTGACACACACACACATACACACACATATTCACACACAACTTGTCTAAAGAATATTTAAAGACCCATGAAAAAAAATAATGATATGAAATACATGGATGTTACTTTTCTTTCAGGCTAGTACCTTATTTCACAATTCACTGTTCTTCACTAATATTTTACTGAAGTACTTAGTAGTTGAAAAGAACATGACTGTATATATTCATTAATCTTTTTAAAAATATGTATTTAGTTGTCAATGGACCTTTATTTTATTTACCTGTATGCAGTTCTGAGAATAGAATCCAGTGCCTCATACATGCGAGGCAAGCACTCTACCACTGAGCTACAATCCCAGCCCTTCATTCATCTTTTAATCTATAGTTTTTCAATATATTACAAAATACAAGTAAATTAAATTTAGTCTCATATAGGTGAAATTCTTGGGTTTTGGATCAACATGTATTTTGCTGAAAGCCAAGGAGGCAATCCTATGATTCATTCCATCAGATCCTAGAAAAATAAACAGAGCAGTACTAGACAAAGTTATAGATAACTTCTGAAATGTTACAGATATCTTCATCAGGATATAATCTTAGTAATTATTTTAATTTTTGAACAACATTTGATTCCAATCTGGTAATTCAGTTCCATTGGATGTGAAGATTAGCTGATTGCTGTTCTACCTATAACAACCCAGTTACATTACTTCTTTTGGTATCACACACAAAATTCAGTTGTATTCTTATTAATCATATAATGAATGTGCTATCTTGCTGTCTTCTAATTTATGAAGATAGAAGTAAAAAAAAAATCAAAGAAGTGATCAGAAAACTGTATTTTCACTAGTAGACGCAAATTTAGATGTTGGTAGGGTATATTCTGCATCATCTCCCACAGGTCTGTTTATGATCAGATGTCAGTATGATGTACAATATTTGCCTCATTGTGATAAGGAGGAGAATGGATTTAAGAAAAATTAATGCTCAATTTTCATGTATCCTTCAAAATATCTTAAAAATGCGTAGAGTCAAACTTAGATCGCCATTGATTCTGACTCTCCAGTTCTGGATGAGGCATGCTTTTAAAGTTTCACTTATCAGAACTCCCTGCCCATTTCTAACATTTTGACTTATTCAACTCAAATAATGAGTCAAAAAATCAAAAAGCAATTAAGCTGAGTGCAATTATATTTGGTATGCCAGTCTTTATTCAGGTCAGAATAGAAATGGAAATTAGAGAAAGTGCCAAATTTGATTGATCATTGATAAGATAAAGCCTAAGATTTAAAGTTTAACTGCTGTATAATAATTTAAACCTCAAACTCTTATAGACATAATGTTTTAAAATATTGAAGTGATTTTCTTTTTAAGAAATAAAAGCTTCCAAGCAAGTTTAAATTTCATATTTTTGTTACACGTCTAACTTCTGCCATTTTTTTTTTTTTTTTTTTTTTTGGCCCATATGAATGGTCTTCTCCTCTCCTGAATAATTCCCTGATGGTTCTCACTTATAACATTTCCCTCTTTTTTGATATTAACCTGACTCAAAGTCCTCTCCTGATCATTTGTTTTCTGTAATTACATGCTGCCAAATGCAAATTTACTTATAATTTCTCCATCTATTGTGTCCAGAGAGCAAAGCAACCCACCTCAATATATTTTTTTGTCCTTTCATTCATCCAATTCCTCTACCCTTTTATTTATTCTATCCTTATATTTTTTCTGTCTTTCTCTACCTTTCTCTTCCTTTCTAATAAGGAACTTGTATAGATTAATTTATCTAAACCCTTAATTATTCTGTCTTAAGATTTATTTAGAAAATGATAGATTATCTTGCATAAACTGACTCTCCCACCAAAAACTTAAAAGACTTTATGATATATGTGTATACACAACATACACACATGTGTGTTACACATATAGAAAGTGAGTGTGTGTGTGTGTGTGTGTGTGTGTGTGTGTGTGTGTGTGTGTGTGTTTGGAGACACTGCAGAGCTACCTAAACAGTTAGGACTTTAGAAGCCAAGATAGATCCTGGAGAGAAAGAAAGCACTGGAAGATGAGCCTAGTATTTAGCATGGTTTATCTTCTTGAGCAATTGATTAGTTACCAATAAGTAGCTGAAAGACCAAGAAACTATCAAAGATATTAGAAGTATCTGCTTCTGAGGAAGAAAGACATTTACCTATAGTTCTTGATTGGGCATATACAGTAGAATTAAGGGAACACTAGAAATAAAGCATCTGTCAGAAGACTGAACTCTAGCTACAAATTATCTTAATCCTAACAGTGGTCTAAAGTTCTTCCACTAGACTGCGACTGTGAAACTGCCTCACTAGGTTGGAGATGAGTCAGTTACTAAAGTGGATTAAAGAAATTTACCTGACTGCCTGCAAGAATTTTTAAAAGGTATTCTCTAGGGGCAAGTATATTAGTCAGAACCTAAGACACAGATTATCCCTATAGGTTTTCATAAGAATGTCTGACATTAAATGTAAAATTATAGGAATAACAGACCATGAAAATCAAAGGTCCTCAAATTGAAAGAACAAACAGACAAAAGAATTAGATCCTCGGATGAGCCAAACACTGGAGTTAGACAGTTTTAAAGAAGTGTAATCTAGATGCTCAAGAAAATAGTGGACATTTGAAATTTTCAGCAGAAGAATGGGCTACCCAAAAGTAACAAATGGATATTCTAAATATGAAAAATATAAACAATTTAGAGCACAATAGATAAGTTTACTAGTAAACTAACTTAACTATTTCCTTTTCTGTAGAATGATTAGTTAAAATTAATTTGGATTAGGCAATTTTTTTTAAAGTATGAAATTTCTGAAAAGTAGAAGATTAATAAACACATTTATCTAAGGAGAAAATATAAAAATTGAAGCACAGAAAGAATGAAAGATGTAAAATACAGAAGCCAGTATAAAATCAATGGGTCATGATGAAATTTCTAAAGTTATGTATATGTGAGATATCAGGAAAAGAAAAAACAGAGAAAAGTTAACATCCAAAGATGAAATAGAAGAGAATTTTCCAAAATTGAAGAATATTACTGAGCTACAAAAGAATAAGTAATATCAATTTCAAGAAGAATTAACATAAAGAAAAATTCACTTCAAGGTCTAACTCCTGAAAATCAAAGACAGAACATTTTAAAAACATCTAGAGATTATGACTATGTATAATTCAGATACTATGAATATATCATATTTAAAGTACTAACAGAATGGTTAACAACTTACACTCTATAGTTATAATGAAATGATTCTTTTTTTCAATGTATTAATCTAGAATTCTATTAATACAGAAAATGTTCTTCATAAACAAAGGACAAGTAAATATATTTTCATAAACTGAACAAAATCATGTTAAAGAAATTCTTTAGACATGTGGAAGCAAGGAAGTTCAGGAAGAAATATCAAATAAGAAAACTAAACAATGGGAAGATCTAAATGAATACTGACTGTCTGAATCCATGATAATTATAATATTATGGGGTTTTAAAATGTTTACCTGACATAAGATGTAATATTTCCACACTGAAAATTACAAAACACTAAAGAAATAAATTTAAGAACACTTCAATTAATGGTGGAATACACCATCTTCTCCAGTTATAAGACAATACTGTTACAACAATTGTTACTGAAAGTAACATAACTTTTAACGGAATTCTAATCAAAATCTCAGAAGGTTTATGGGGGGGTAGAAATTTAAAAACTGATTCTAATATTTCTATGGAAATGCATAGGATCTAAAATAATCAAAACAATATTGAATAAGAAAATAAAACTAAAGGATTTACCCCACCTGTTATCAAGACTATTGTAAATATACAGTAATTAAGACAGTGTGTTGTTGGTATTAATAATTGACTCAAAGGTACTTCTATAATTCTAAAGGGAAAGCATAGTCTTTCCAAATAAATGATGATGGATTAATGGACAGCAACAAGGAAAATTCACATATTCTTCTCTGTCTTACAACATATATAAAGATGAGTTTGAAGTCAATGGATCATAGAGAAACATGAAAATTAAAATTTTAAGACTTCTCAAAAGTAGCAGCAGAATTTCTCTATGCATGTGAGTCAGGCAAATATTTCTTATATAGGAAATAAAAACCAGTAATAACTAAAAATTAGATGAATTACATTTCACTAGAATTAATAACTTGCATTCATTTAAATATATCATTAAGAGAGTAAGAATACATTACAAGTTAGAAAAAGAATTTTCAATGCAAATGTCTAACAAAAGGCTCAAATGTATAGCATATTTATGACTCCAACCAAGAAAATATGACAACACAGTTTTAAAATGAGGGGGAAAACTCCAGCTCAGCGAGCATTTCTCTTACACACAAAAATATCCAAATAGGTAATCACTGTCTGTAAGTGTATTCAACATCATTACTAACAAGGATATGAAGACTAAATCACAATGTTGTACCTCGATATACCCATAAGAATGAGTAAAGCAAAAGGGCATTATCAAACAATGTAAAGAATGAGTCAATTGTAAATTAATACTTCACTGATTGAAATATACATTGTATGAGCACTTTAGAAACCTGCTTGGTATTAGTTGCTGAAATTAAATCATACCTATTTTATAATCCAACAATTCTACTCCTGTGTGTAGAATTCTCAACAGAAAATTGGTGTTCAAGTACACCAAAGACATAGATGGAAAAACAGATATGTAGATTGTAGATGAACAGCTAGAGAGTGATACAAATATATATATATACATACATACACACATACATGTATATGAACTTGCTTATATTCATATGTGCAAGTGTGTATAAACTGGAAGAGGCTTCTGGGCAATATAAATGTTATGAGTTTCATTAAACCCAATTTATATGTGAAGCAACTGAGAGATAAGGAAGTTGACCTTGAATACTATACACCTGGGGTAGCAGGAACAAGGACATGTTCTCCCAGATTGTAAGAGACATGAACATGGAACAAGGTTGACCATTCTTTCCATGAGGCTTGGCCCTGGCTCTGAAACAGAGATCAGTGAAGATGTCCAGAACTCTTGAAGCAACTAATTATCTCTCCATGCCTAACTATAAGCCCCAAATTAAAGCTTTTACAAGAGATGGAGCCACCCTAAATGAGATCAGAATGAACAGCTCAAGATGAAAGTGGAAAGAAGAATAGTAACAAGTTTTCTAAACTCCAACTATTTTCCACATCCAACCATAAGACATCCTCCACAAGACCAGTGAAAGGAGGGAAAGGGAACAGAAGACAAAGAGAAAACCAGTGGTAAACTGAACATGTATCATCAGTTACATTCAATTTACATATTCCAATTAAAATTCAGCGATTATCAGACTAGATTTAAATGAAAAACTATACATAACTTTAAAAAGACACAAATGTAAGTTTGCAGAAAGAAAAAAGAAAAAAGATCCAAAAAGATTTTGTGTACACATCCAACAAAAGTATAGCTTGTTGGGTTGGGGAGATAGCTCAGTTGGTAAAGTGCTTGCCTTGCAAGCACAGAGCCCTGGGTTCGACCTCCAGCACTGCAAAAAAAAAAAAAAAAAAAAAAAGTATAGCATGTGCAACTATATAACTATCAAAACAAAAAATGAAAACAAAACAGAGCTAATAATAAAATCTTATTTTCAAACCAGAACTCTTGTCATAAATTTTTATCTACTCTGGAAAGAAAAATAAAGTCTGTATTAATTTAGTCAGCTTTTTTGCTGCTGTGACTAAAAGACCCAAACGGAACAATTGTAGACAAGAAAATGTTTTTGAGGGCTCACAGTTTCCTAGGTCTCAGTTGATTGACAGCCCATTCTATTGCTTAGGGATTGAGATGAGACTGAACATCATGGTGGAAAAGTATAGCAGAGGTAAGCAGCTCACATGGTTATCAGAAGGCAGAGAGAGCTACACTAGACAGATACAAATACATACCCCAAAGCCACACCCTCAATGAATCACTTCCTCCGGCCACACCCCACCTGTCTCCAGTTACCACTCAATTAATCCCAACAGGGAGTAATCCACTGATTAGGTTAAGGCTATAGCCCAATCATTTCTCCTCCAAACCTTCTTGCATTGTCTCACACATGAGCATTTGGGAGACACCTTACATCTGAACCATAACATGAATCTATTATCTATTTTTACTTGTTGAAGTTTCATAAAACCAGATTCTGTTTCCACCATTTAACCTCAAACCCAAAAACTCATGATCTAGTTTCGGTCTTTACGCTACCCTGTAATGCAACCAAATTGTACCTTGAAACTTTCCCTTAAGCTGATTCTCATTGCCCTTTTTCTTATTTACGAATTTTCCTTATACTCTGTTCACTTGTTAGTTTACTAAGATAGCTCTTCTCCTTTGTCTTTCCCTTCCAAGTAGGCTGACTTCCAAAGATGAAGATTCTCTTCTCTCTACAGAATATCTCTTCTTCCCCTTGCCCCCACTAAGCAAAATGAATTCTACTGTTGTGTGTAACTAAAAAAAAAAAAAACAATAGATAAAAAAAGGATTATTTTTCTCCTCACCCTACATTCAAGCTCCCAACAACTTCATCAACCCAAGCAATATCATCTATTTATGTCTCTGAATAAGTTCCAAGGTTTGCTTACAAGTCTGTACCTCTCTGCTTAGCAATGCCATACAAACATGTAACCAATTAGCTACTAAAATCCACCCCGGGAAATGAATCTAGGATCTTTACCATTTTTTCCAGTGCTCCTATTGGAGCTCAGAACTCAAATATCCCTAATGAAATCTAACGTCATAGTTATTTTTTTCTCTGGTCTTCAGGCTTGCTTTTCAAAAATAAGTTTGGTAGAATTTCATTTCCCACTGTGAATTTTTTAATAAAGACTAATATCAAGAGATGTTTCTTAAAGAAATTCAAGGATCAAAAAAGTTTGAGCAGTCCTCTATCTTAGAGCCTGTTTGGAAAAATGCATAATGAATATTAGCATATGAAAGTTCCTAGGAAGTGATGCATTTAAGAATCTATTACTTAATTATATTCTCTCTTGAATGTACTTCTGTGCAAATCACGCAGAACATGCTGGACGTGCTATAGTTTGCTCCTCCTTGCTCTTCATTGTCTGAAGGACCAAACCTCCTGCTCCACCCTCCAAAGCCCTATACCATGCATCACAATACATTTGTTATAATTTCTTAAGAAAACAACATGCTCCATTCTCCTTTTATTTTTCCATGGTTATGATGACAATCCATTGCTCCCTTAAACACTCAATAAATGCTTAGCAATTTGGGGTTGAATTTTCTTCATAGATAACATAAAAGTAATATATTACTATTTTTTAAATTCAGCATTTCTTTGTTAATATTTAATGATCTAGATCTTATTCATTATTTTGTCCATGAGAATGTTAAACATTTTGAAAAATTATTAACCCAGGCCTCCAAAATATATGTATATATGTATATGTACATGTGTGTATATATATATTCATATATGTATACATACGCACACACATACATACATATATATTAGAAGATTACAAAGCTCTGTACTGAATGAGTTAAACTTGCTCCCAAAGCACCTAAAACTCTGAGAGGAAGTGATTTACTTACTTTCATGAACTCATTAATTAAGTGTTCATGAAACTCTAGGCTTTTACTAAAAATAGAGATGATTCAGTCTCTTTCTGAGGAGACCATCTATAGTTTGTAACTGGTATTGTTAGAATACAAATGTAGCTTTTTGGCATCTGCCACCCATGGTGGGGGGCAATGAGGCATATCGCACATAAAAAATATTAAAATATTTGCACAATGTTTTTCTCTAGCTAAAATTGCTAAGAAATAGAAGTGGCTGTCTAACAGGTTGATTTGTGCTGGCGGAGTTATGTGAGAAGCTTGAACTGCCTCTTCCTGCATTATGTCTAGCAAGTCAAGCTCTCAGTTTCATGGGGGTATCTGATTTTCTATCAGGCCTTTCATAATTAACTCAAGGTAGCCCAAAGCAACAAGTTTCCTGATGGTAATATCACGAATATGTTGGCAAATGTGATAACACAACTTTCCCAAGAGAGGAAATGTTTATTAGGATGTTAGAAATGTTTCTGATTTTTCCTGAGCTAAAGCATAACATTCTCTTCTACCCACCTACTTACTGAAGATTCCATTTATATGCTACTTATTGAAAATGCCCATTCTTTTAAAAGACTTAATCTTTTCTTATGTGAACATCTTTAGCTATTCAATGGGAATCAAATCAGTTGGGAAAATGAAATTAATTTCTCTATCCTGAACATGAAAAATTAGATGCTTGGACTTGCTGATTTGTGATTTATGAATCTAAACTTTTTGTGCCATTACCTATTTGCCAAAAGTTATGGGGAAAAAAGAAATTAAATGCTTCTCTCATTTCTTTCTTAAAAACTTTCTTATGTATTTCAAATCCATAGAATTGCAGAAAAAAAGGAGAATAATCCTCCTGTAAATTAAGTCATGATGCTCTTGATGATGGGTCAGACCAGCTGATAAGCTCTTGGTGGAAATGCAGCACAGCAATTGACTGTCATAAAGATTAACATCCATTTGCTTAGCTAATGAGTGCCACATGCATAGCATATCCAAAGCTCATGCTTTAAAAGGTTGTATCCATTTTTATCATCACATCTGGAAGCACATCCAGTGTGGTATACAGCTGCATGACTGATTTTCATGTTTGTGGTTTGCAATCAGTCTCGTTAATTTTTAGTCATATTCCATATATACTAGTATACTTGGAAATATGCATTATTGACATCTGGAAGATTTTCACTTTTCAGGTGTTTATAAATGCATTTCAGCACTATTTTTTTTTTTTTTTTTTTTTTGCTTTGGCCTTCAGTGGTTCTCCCTTGCTAATTTTGACATGTACAATATCTTTCAACAGCTAACCCTTTATAGGTGATAATGCAATGAAGGTTTGCACAAGAATTCCTTTAAATAGATATTTTCAATTACTAAGTAGTCATATGATCCCATTTGTTCTTTTTCCGTGCTCGTAAGGTAAGCAAAAAAGGAAATGCATTCATGGAATATTAAACTAAATGTTTAAAATTAGCCTTTGTTATATTTTACACTGAAATACCTGCATGTGTACTTTTTAAAAAATGTCTAAATGATGTGTCATGCTATGTTGAGTATCCTCTTTCAAAATAAATCCTGCCCCTCAAGGATATCTATATCCAAAGTAGCTATGCCGTAATGTAGACTATAATAGCCCTTCTGTGCTAAGAAGAACAGGGATAGAAATAGATACTGTATGACTAAATGCTGATTGACAGCTCCATCACAGACGTGGTGCTTCTCTAGCTAAACTGCAATAAAAAAAACTTCATATCATACCATTCAACAGATAATAAAATAGCATAAACAAATATAACCTTGTGGAAAAATATCGTCTACTTGATTATGATAACAGGTTGAACATTTATTTTTTTAAATATCTTAGGTAAGTATTCCAAAAGTAAGTGTTGACTCATGAGGCAAACTTTCCTCTCAATTATCATTTTAAATGTTATTTTTAATAGAAAACAACATTAAACTATCCCTGTTCGCTGATGACATGATTATATATTTAGAGGAACCTGGAAATTCCACCAGAAAACTCTTAGAACTCATAAGTGATTTCAGTAAAGTAGCAGGTTACAAGATCAATGCCCATAAATCCAACGCATTTTTATACATAAGTGATGAATCTTCAGAAAGAGAAATTAGGAAAACTACCCCATTCACAATAGCCTCGAAAAAAATAAAATACTTGGGAATCAATCTCACAAAAGAGGTGAAAGACCTCTACAATGAGAACTATACGACACTAAAGAAAGAAATTAAAGAACACCTTAGAAGATGGAAAGCTCTTCCATGTTCTTGGATAGGAAGAATTAATATTGTCAAAATGGCCATACTACCTAAAGTGCTATACAAATTCAATGCAATTCCAATTAAAATCCCAATGACGTACCTTACAGAAATAGAGCAGGCAATTATGAGATTCATCTGGAAGAATAAGAAACCCAGAATAGCTAAAGCAATCCTTAGCAGGAAGAGTGAAACAGGGGGTATTGCAATACCAGATCTTCAACTCTACTACAAAGCAATAGTAACAAAAACGGCATGGTATTGGTACCAAAATAGAAAGGTAGATCAATGGTACAGAATAGAGGACACGGACACAAACCCAAATAAATACAATTTTCTCATACTAGACAAAGGGGCCAAAAATATGCAATGGAGAAAAGATAGCCTCTTCAACAAATGGTGCTGGGAGAATTGGAAATCCATATGCAACAGAATGAAACTAAACCCATATCTCTCACCATGCACGAAACTAAACTCAAAATGGATTAAGGACCTCGGAATCAGACCAGAGACCCTGCAGATTATAGAAGAAAAAGTAGGTCCAAATCTTCATCTTGTTGGTCTAGGACCAGACTTCCTTAACAGGACTCCCATAGCACAAGAAATAAAAGCTAGAATCAACCACTGGGATAGATTCAAACTAAAAAGCTTTCTCTCAGCAAAGGAAACTATCAGCAATGCGAAGAAAGAGCCTACAGAGTGGGAGAATATCTTTGCCAATCATACTTCAGATAGAGCACTAATCTCCAGAATCTATAAAGAACTCAAAAAACTCTACTCCAAGAATTCAAACAGTCCAGTCAACAAATGGGCTAAGGAAATGAATAGACACTTCACAGAAGAAGATCTACAAGCAATCAACAAACATATGGAAAAATGTTCAACATCTCTAGTAATAAGAGAAATGCAAATCAAAACCACCCTAAGATTCCATCTCACCCCAATTAGAATGGCGATTATCAAGAATACGAGCAACAACAAGTGTTGGCGAGGATGTGGGGAGAAAGGTACACTCATACACTGCTGGTGGGGCTGCAAATTAGTGCAGCCACTATGGAAAGCAGTGTGGAGATTCCTTAGAAAACTTGGAATGGAACCACCATTTGACCCAGCTATCCCACTCCTTGGCCTATACCCAAAGGACTTAAAATCTGCATACTACAGAAATACAGCCACATCAATGTTCATAGCTGCTCAATTCACAATAGCCAGACTGTGGAACCAACCTAGATGCCCTTCAATTGATGAGTGGATAAAGAAACTGTGGTATATATATACTATGGAATATTACTCAGCCATAAAGAATGATAAAATTATGACATTTGCAGGCAAATGGATGAAATTGGAGAATATCATGCTAAGTGAGATAAGCCAATCTCAAAAAGCCAAAGGACGAATGATATCGCTAATAAGTGGAGGTTGACACATAATGGGGGGGAGGGAAGGGTTAGAGTTAGGGTTAGGGAGGGGGGCAAGTATGGAGGAACGAACTACTGTATAGAGGGTAAAGAGGGGTGGGAGGGGTGGGGGGAAGGGAAAAAAATAACAGAATGAATCAAACAACAATGCTCTATGTAAATTTATGATTACACAAATGGTATGCCTTTACTCCATGTACAATCAGAGAAACAACATGTATCCCATTTGTTTACAATAAAAAAAAAAAAAAAAGAAAACAACATTAAATGTGAAATACATGAAAGCAAAATATTTTCTTAAAATATAAGATTTTTTAAAAATGTAAATGCTGATTGAAATGTCTTCCAGTTATGAATTGGAGACAGCTTAAAAGCTCCTATGAAATGAAACTTCACTTTCAGATCTGTCAAAGTTTATAGCATTGGTATATTCTTAGGAGGGGAAAAAACATGGAGAACTTGTCATTGAAAGTTTTACAAGAAATAAGTAGGATGCTTTCAAAAGCAAAGACTTTTACTACTCACAGAGTCACACATGACAATGAATAGCACCATTATTATGGGTAACACAGGCTCATCCAAGTGTATTCTTGGAATCACAGGGTCTCAAAAGTTCCTTATCAGTTGCAAGAACTTGTACAAAACTGGAGAAATTAAAAATAATAACAATTTAAGTCCCTAGTATTGACCAAAGTTGGTAACGTTTTCATATATTCCATGTGTGCTTTTGAAGTGATTTCCCTTTTGTTTATTTTAATTCTATTGCTATTTCTCCAAGTAATTTCATCTGCATTACATCATCAAAAGTCACTACTGCAGGGAAAAAAGAGTTACTATTGAGTCAGTTGTGATAGAAACTACATAATCTGTACAAATCATCTTCCATCCAATTTGATGAGAGATTTTTATGGGAAACAAGTTGATTATGACCATTCTGATTCAGTTTCACTTTGATAACAAAACTTTCCAATGGTCTTATTGCTAATGCTGAGTATATTTTTAAAACAGAAGTTAACGACATCTATGGTTAAAATTCATATCTGTTTTGATTCACATGAGGGAACTGAGTTGGGACAGTCTCAATGGTAGGCAGACGGGAGTGTAATTAATGGCAGCCACACAGAATCCTTGGGACATACAGAGTTTCTGAATCTCTGAATTCAGCAATGCTGTCAGTGTTTTGGCTAGCAGCCTATAACCCCCTTTTAACCTGAGCCCAGCTTACTCAGCAAGCTATGGCAAATGACTGCTGAGCTGTTACTTTCTTATTCCAAAATACACCTCCAGTTGAGAGAGGGACATGCTCTTTTACATATGGTATGGGATTTTGTTGGGAACTCAATTTTCTATTATGAGTTTTTTAAAGAAATGTACAGCAGTGGCAGTGGAAAAAAAAAAAAAAAAAAAAAAAAAGGAACTTTGGAAAGCAAAGAGAGAGGGTGAACTCAAAAACTAAGATGCACTACTTGTTTTGGCCAGCACAGATAAGTTGAGAAATATGCTGTAGGTGTGCCAACAAAACCTATCATCTTGGACTGGGACTGCAGAGTTCTAAGCTAGAGTCTTTCCATCCAGCCTGAAGTGACACTACCACTCACAGCCAAACAGAGCAGCTTTATTCTTCTCTCCCATACATTTACACAGCGAAGGAAGTAGTACCAGAGAGTTGGTGAAGAAAGGCAGGGATTATACTGATGGGGTGTGGGTGAGAGGGTGTGTAAGGAGAAACGTGGAGGAAAAAGTGACAAAAGTGATGAACCACTTTCCAGAAAGTCATGATTGCAACCACAATACCCACCAAAATCTCTAGGCTCTTTGAGAAACACCTACACTTTCTAATTACAAAAGCAAGTCCAGTAGAACTTTCAAGCAATGTGCATATTCTATTCATTAATATGTCCATCCATCCATCCATCCTCCATTTGTTCATTCTACTCAAATTTATTGAGAACAACTGTGTGAGACATTGTTCTACACTGTGGAATTAGTGCTAAATAGGATGAAGATACTGGCCTCATGGAACTTTTACTATAATCAGGAGGCACAATAAACAAGTAAAGTAAATACAAAGTGTATTTCAGATAATACTAAGTTCTCAGAAACACACAGGAAGTGAGGTCTTGCTGGTATAGGCTGAAGTTCATTTAAAAATAAAAATAATTTTAAAAAACAGACACACAGGACAAATAGAGGATAAATATTGATGGCATTTAGTGAGGGAGATAGGTACAATTTCCTTTTAGTGCTCAGCAAAGATCAATGTGAAGATGTGAAATATGTACAAAAATGTGAAAGAAGCGAGTGAACAGCATCAAGATTTTAGGAAAAATTTCCTGGGAAGAGAGCATAGCAAATCCAAGAACCTGATGTAGAAATAAGCTTGGTTTCCAGTAGAAAAGCAAGAAGGTAATTGTTGTTAAAGTTGAGAGCTAACCCAGAGTAAAAGGAAGAGAGAAAATAAAGCAAGGGCTTGATCATTACAGGGTTTCATAACCCTGTAATGTCACAATAATGACTGACTTTTATCTTGAATATTATAGGAAATCATTAGTGATTTTTCTAAAGAGAACAGATAGGAATTGTTCCAGATTTTTAAATGGCTTCAAGGATTCAGATCCAAGCAAATAAAGAAGTGGAATGGTGATATTTTCTGAGGTAAGGAAAAATAGAAAGGAAAGATTGGGGGAAGGGAGAAAGAACGTGATTAAAAAAAAATGTCTAATTCTGATGTGTTTAGATGACAAAGGGGAAAACTGAGTAGATATTTGGATATAACAATCTAGAGTTTAGGGGAGTAATCTGTACTGGTGGAAAAGATTTATATATCCTCAGCATTTAGACAATTGATTTAGAACTGTGGCTCTAGAAGACATGGTGTAGGGTGTTCACATGAAGAACCCACAGTAGAAGTGGAGAACCACCAGAAAGACCAGAGGAAGGAAAGATTGTGATGCCTCCCAAGGTAAATTTTAAAACAGTTCCACCGGAAGGCCATGGGCAACTCTATCTCACTGTGCAGAGAGCAAGCATGAGGAGGACTGAGCATAGAGCACTGGATTGTCAGATGAGAGGTTACTGATGTCCATGACAAGGTTTCAAGTAGAACAGTGGGGACAAAAGCCTGATGGGAGATGTTGAGGAGAAAATGAGGGGTGAAGAAGTTATGAAATCAAGACATTTAATTGGAACCTCAGTTTCTTCATTAAACAAAATGCAGAGCTTGAGTCAAACAATTTAAGATTTCTCTTATTTAAACAATTTTCTTTTTTTAAATCATACATTTGAACTCTTTTTTATGTCTGCCATTTTGTCAAACCCTAAATTCCTGGTTGATTCCATTCTCTTCCATTGCAATAAGTGAAAAAGAAGTTATTACATTTTTGTGATTTCTCTCCAGGGTTATTTTTTCAATTTCATAAGTCAAATAGCATCATTACCTGCTGGACTATGTTAATATTTTTAGGTTTCTATTTTCTATTTATCATCATTAACAGGAAAATATTTTGATTTCCTAAAGTTCAATATTTTCTTTAAAAGTTATCTCCAGAAAACTGTTGTCTGAAGTCATATCTGCCTACAAATGTAATAACTGAGAGCATTACAATAAAGTTTAAAATATATCTTTAATATGGTCTAATGGGAGTTAGTAAAATGCTTTACATTTATGATCCAAAATGGGTGATGGTCTTCGACGATAAAATAATTGAAGCCTCGGTATCTAGAATATATTCCTATTTTTTAACAAGAATGCTCAAGTCAGTCAATTGCTTTCCACGGAATAATAAAATGAAAGCATCCTATTAGGTTATGTCTTCCAGAGATTAAATATTTGAAAAGTTAAGGCTGGGAATATAGCTCAGTGGTAAAGTGCTTTCCTAGCAAGCATGAGGCCATGGATACTATGCCCAGCACTGCAAAAAATGAACAAAAAGTTAACAACTCTGGCCATTTAAGCCAATACCACTTCTAGAATTACTACTGCTAATAATAAGGATGAATAGGTCCTGCTAGAATGAACTGTTGGATATGGTCTACCTTTCAACAGAGTAAGAAGGAAATGCCAAAGCAAGGCTTTAATAAAGAATTTACCCATTGCTCATGTGGCCCCAGATCTGTCAACATTAAACTATTGTTTTTATAAAGCAGATTGAATTGTGATTGAAATTCAAGTTGTATGATTATCATGTAGTAACTTATGTTCTCATCTGTCAAGAAGACAAGAACATAACCCACAAAAATAATTTGATGGGTTTATTTTCACTAATGTCATGATTTATCTCCAACTACAAACTATTATTTCTAATTGAAGCCAGGTTTATTATTTAGTCAATAACAAATATGATTCTGAATTATATTTGTTTTACTTTTTGCATAATATTCAGGGGTATTATAACTCATTAAAAATTCTGATTGGTAATGTATTTTGAAAAATTTCCAAAAGTTTTGTCCTTGCTTACAGGAAATGATATTTCTTGTCATTTCAAGACATAGCAATGCAGACACACACACACACACACACACACACACACACACAGAGTTTGTAAGTAAAGGTATACTGTAAAATAATTCAGAATGTGCTTATTTGAAAAAATCAGCAATTATTCTTTTGTTGGAGTGGTACTCATTAAGGGCTTTTTCTCCTACAGCTCAGGTTTAACAAATCAGTATTTTCTAATTAACCAGTAGGCTGGCAGTTACACCCCATCTGCTCTTCCTCCAACTCATAACGTGCTCTGTCTATCTCTTTTATCCCTATATCAAGCTCCTGCTGTTCTCCACTTAGCCTTGACTTACTCTCTGTCCTGCTTCCAACCCATCCTTGTTGGGAACTATCAACTCTGGCTCTTCTGTGACTCAGCCCTGAATTTCATAGGAGAGTAAGTTGAAATCCATTTTCAAGCCATTAAATCTGTATTTTCTCAAGCCAAGAGTCACAACCCTTCCTGAACCCTTGTGTTTTCCTCTGGGTCTTGACCTCTTCCTTTATGAGAGTTATCAGTCTGCCCTCTGCAGTCACAATTAAACCCAAACAAGGGTTAAATCCTGGCCCTACTTGGATTTGAAAATGTTTCCCACTCTAGATGCACACAAAGACAGACTTGAAGCTATAAGGACACGGTCTGATAGAACATCTCTTTCTCCAGTCATGTGCAGGAATAGATTAAAGCTAAACATGGCTTGGATCAATCAAAAGTTCAGACCACTGAAAACTGCTCGTCAATTCTAGAAAATTGGTGTGACTTGCTATTAGGTGAAAATCTATACCACAAAAGTCAAATATTAAAAATATTTTTTAAAATGTCACTGTAGATTGTGATAGGGTAATGCAAAGTTCCTTCAAATATGTTGGTAACTTCTTATTTAGGGATGAGAATACAGAAGAGAAAATGTTTTTGCTTAGTCTCTGTGGCTTTTAATTCCAAATAATATGCATGGAACTTTAATTCATTCATATTCATATGTGATTTGTGTCATTACATTTCTTGTTTACTTGGTTATACTTTAGTATTTAGTCAGATAGGGATATTGATGCCAAAACAAAAATTTAGCAGAAGCTTAAAGTGAGCTATATTACTCAACTGCCAAAATTTTCTATTTCATTTTTCTCTAAAGTCATAAAATAAGAGTCTGTCCTACTACTCATAGCTTTAATATGAAATAAGTGGTTCATAACATCAAAGTCTAATTCTTAGAATAAAATGTCACCCTAATCTATGAGAAACTTTATCTTCCATTCCCTTCTTACCTGACTTTTTAATACATGTTGTGTACTGCATCATCTCACATTTTAACTTTTAATTTAAAATTATTTATTTTTCCCTGAAACGAGCTAAAACTATTTTTCAAGATACTCTGGGACCTTCTTTAACCATGGATTTCTTCCTTTTTTTCTTAAAAGGAAAAAATGCAAACTTCTACACTCAAGTAGTGTTTACACCAGCAGGATTTTTGAGTCCTCTTCACTCGCTGCTAGCTACGACGCAGCAGATTGGGTCCAGATTCTGCCTTAAATGTCTTGGGTAGGAAAACTCAGAAGGTGACTCTTCAGTGAGGCCTCCATATACTAAAAGCTGCTGCTTAACTGGCACTAAATGGAGCCTGGCAGCAAAATTAGAGCTTGTAAGAAAATGGATTTTAAAAATGTCTTGAACATAGGCATAAATTATGAACAAAGATTAAGTACCACATGCTTACAAATCTTCTCTTTCCAAAGAAATGTGATATGCTCTTTCTGATTTTAAAATAAGAAATGTCTGCTTTCAATTTTTTTAAATATATTTTTTTTTTCTTTTTGGTCTACAGTCGATAAATGTTCAATAATGTTGCTGCTCCATTACCGACACAGCCTGCTCATTTTCTGAGCTGGCAAACTGTAACCTTGGCTCTGTGCTCACTATCTTTGACCTGCCCCACATGGCCTAGAAATCTTGCAAAATAAGCACTGACTAACTAATTACTGGGGAATACCATTTGGGGTTATATACCAACCAGGCAACAATCTGGTAGTGACTCTTCAGGTCTATGGAAACGCAGAGCCCTGATTGTGTATGATGTCATGCGGGTAAGGATCATGTTGTGTTCATCAGTCGGTTTACATCAGGAGCTCATAAAGAAGAAAATCACTTCACTTTCTGATGATGATTTTCTCCATTTGACCTTTTCCAGCACCTGCAGAGAACAGATCATGCAGTGATCTGATCAAACACATTCCTTCACACACACATTATACACACAAGCACAACCACACACCCACACACACCTTCACAAGTACATGTACTAAAAAATGTAGCTAAGTGTTCAAACACAATTGTGGCATCCCAGATCTCTATATTTAAATTATGAAGTTATTTATTTTTGTAGTCTAAGATGTCCTTGATTTTGTAGTAAGAAAACTGCTTCTTTTTTCATCTGAACTTGATCTTTCTGGATTCATTCTTAATACTATGAAGGCAGCAATGTAATGATAGAAATTATAGATCTAATAGCTGGTGACATTATTTTTTTAGTCCAGGGAAAAAAGAACCTAACAAAAGAGCAAGAAGACATATTTGTACTGGTAGATTATTTTTGTAGTTATCCATCAACTATGGATTTTATTGAATACATCTACTAATAATTTTCCCTTTTCATTTATTAGGTATAGAAAACCTGCACTTCATCAAATTACTTCTGCCAGTTTTCTATACATATAGTAAATGATTTCAAAAATTAACTCACTAGAACTCTTTGTTAAAATTTGTCATTTATCTATTAAAATTCTTCAGCTTTTGTCAGACAATGTACTTAGCTCTGTAATAAGAGTCCCTGAAGATATGTGTGTGATTTGTCAAAAGAGAGACAAAAAGTGTATAAAACTCTAAAATGTCAGCAATCAGGAGATTTAACAGACTTTAGTAAATTTACATAGAATGAATAGAAATCTTTGATATTAATAAACTCAACTCGGGGGAGTAGAAGAGAGGGGGCAAAGAATGATAATGTGAACACAATTTCCACAGCGCTTCTTCCAAAATTAAAAATTATTATGAATAAATCTGTGATAGAGTTTAAATAACATAAATGTAACTGTTTATCACTACCTAAAGTTTCAGAGGGAGACTTCTTTAAAGAAATAGACCAATAAAGTCCATAAATTTTCATTTAACTTAATTTCTCAGGCACGAGGACTAATGTTAAATAAGACAAGTTATATAACTCTAAGAGTGCTTCTCAGTGAGTGGATTTTCCCTATTCTAGAGTTGATGAATCAGATAGTGGTAAATAATACCATAAGAGGTAGAAATATTTCTTCCATAGCTAGAGAACATAGCAACAACTCAACAAAAGATAATATTTCTAAAATAACACACATATAGGAATGCATTTTTTTTTAAGAGTCAGATATTTTAAGAGTAATCAGATTTGGATTGGATACATTCTTGGAGAAGATCAAGGTTGAATGGTTTTGAAGGAGAGATTGGTGGACATAAGTACTAACCATGTACACAAATCCATAAGACTGAGCCAAATGTGTGAAAGCAGAAATCAATGGTTTGGATTCACTGACTCTAAACTATGTTGTAGTTGTTTGCTGGAGTTGCCATAGCAAAGTACTGTAGACTTAAACAACAGAAATTTACTTTCTCATTTTCTATAAACTAGAAGTTTGAGATGAAGATTAAATTTCTTCTGAGGTCTCTCTTCTTGGCTTGCAAATAGCTACCTTCTCACATAGCTTTCCCTGTGCACCGCTCTCTTTGTGAATGTCCTCTTATTCTGAAGATCGCAGTCAGACTGTTTCAGGGCCCACTTTAATGGTCTTATTTTAACTTAATCACCTCTTTAAGGGCTTTCTCTGCAAATACAGTCATATTCTGAAGTACTGCGGGTTAGAGCTTCAAACGGTCTAGCCATAACACATGTCTGGAGTTAGGGTCTTCATGGACTTAAGGTGCCAAAATCTTTATTATGCCCATCAGTAATTAGAGCAAGAGCCTTTTTGCTTGGCAGTTGTGGGAGCAAGAAAACCCTATTCATGGATATCAAGGAAAGGGAAGCACATCTGAGAGCTCTAAAGCCTATAAATGCTTTGATGGTCTCCCTTCCTCTGTGTGTAGAGAATATTACAAGGCATGAGCAGGAGCGGGAAGGTTCCTTGTAGCTTTCCTCCAATGCTGCTTTCCATTGATTATCAAGTCTTTAAGCCTGAATTCTTCCACATCTTCCAGTTTCTTTCTTCTGGTCCCTTCTCCCATGTCTTTATTTCCCCTCCAGAATGGGAAGCAGTGTATGGCTGAGGCACCGTGGGCCTGTTGAGTCATGTGGGAGAGAGTCATGCATAATTTATTATGTAGAAAGAAAGAAGATCTTTTCCTTTTTTTGCTCCTCAACTTTTACCTTGAGCTGATACTACATAAAAAAAAAAATTTAGTAAATAAATAGAAGATGCTAACATTTTTCCTTTGAAATGATTTTTCTGACTGAGAAATTTATGGGATGGGGAAGAAAAAGGAATAATATTCACAACTCATTTTAGCATTCAAAATTTTATTAGTATGATTATTTTTATATCTGACATGGGTCTCAAATTCTTCTTTATGAGTGTTTCCTCTACTATAAAATTAACTTGTTACTTTTAAAAGTGGTTTAACAATGCTAATGAAAGGAAAAACACATAAAGTTTACTATTTGCCAGACATCGTAACAAAAATTTTACAAACACTAATCACTTTTGTTCTCAAATCAACTTTGTTAGATAGACAATAGTATTATGTCCATTTTACAGATGAAAGACTATAGAGTCACAGAGATATTAATTGATTATTTAAGAACAGTATGTGGCAGAGTCAATAAATAACTGCATCCAGATGTTCTGACTCCAGAGCCTTTTAGTATCTGTAATAAGACTCATGTTCCAGTGACTAGTATTTGTGACAAATGGTAACTCTAATTTTAAAAAGAGGTCTGCTCTACCATTAACAAGGAAGATAGGCATATTTTTTTTCCAGCAAGGCAAACATTTTCACTGAAAAACTAGGACCATATGGTAAGGAAATACATGCCTCCGTACAAAAGCCTCCCCCTCTGATGCTGTTTACTAATGTGCTCCTGGAATATTTGCTGACAATTTCTACATGTATTATTTGTCCTAATACATTGTGGCTCCTTATAAAGCACCCAGCACATGAAATATCCTTGCCTAGTTATTTTTAAGTCTAGGATTTTAAAATTCTAAGGCTGATTTCCATAATAGATTCAAAAGATTTTTAAATGAAATTTCTTTCTTCCCATGATTATGCAACTCACCAAAGCTTTTTTGTGAGTCCTTAAAAATGTGAACCATCTGAATGCCCAAGTTGTTGCATCCCTAACCAATATAGCTAATATAAAAATATATATTACACAAAGATTGACCTTCTTTTTCTGCTCAGAAAAGCTATAATGATGGCTAAGACTCTAGTCAGTAGTGAAATAAAGAAGATTGACATAAAAATTGAGTGTTCTTTTTGCTGGGTTGGAGCTATGTATGTGAATATTCCAGAAGGTTCACTAGCCAATTTTGGCAGACTCTGTTGGTGTCTCATATATTCCTTTCCATTTTCTAACTTCCCCCAGTTAGGTTGGAACCATGGGAAATGTTTTGGACTCAGCAGAAGTGCCGCTTCTGGTTCTAAGCATTTTGGAACAGGTGTGCCTCCTCCATCCTTCCCTGATTCTCCTGCAGAGGCCCTACAGAGCCTCCTGCAGAGGTCTTTGTGTTCCAGGTGGGTGCTACAAGATGACAGAGCCTTCTTCATATCCTTGCATATTAAACACATAGATCTGATGTGTTAAGCCACCGAGATCCAGAAGGTGGTTTGTTACCACAACTTAATTTTGCTTAACAAACACAAAGACAACTTCTCCTGGGCAAACATGGCGGGTAAGGGTGGGGTAAGGACTTGCTTTATGTTTGCACAGGCACACTCAGTGAACTTTCTGTGTGTATTTCTCACATCTAAAATCACACTTTTAAAGATCTAAAAGAGTATCCCTTAAAAAAATCTTATTCTAAATTTCCTTTCAACTCAAATAGTTAATATCTTGGGACAGAAGTTATGAAATGTATAGATAATTTCAAATACAAACATGAAGAAAAATTCAAGAGAAAAACTTCTTGAAACAAGAAAACGAAGTAAAACTCAAGTGACTGACTGCTCGCGTGCCTGGTGAAGTTGCCTGTCTTGACTAATTTCACATTCATCCTTTGGTCAACAATTGGGCCCAACAATTAGATTCATTTTAGCAGATTCTGTGGCACAATGCACAGATCTTTCCTTTAGGACCAAAGCATTCATTCCTGAGACTGAGAACTCCAGCTAAGTCCTTCCCCGGGAATTGTCCTCCACTGAAGAGTGCTGCCTGCCCACAGGATGCCCTGCCCTAGTTGGCTCACTTCTAACCATTTTTGAGCATGGTAGGTACAAAGGCCAGATCTCTGCTTGTAACATCTTCCAAGGCTTTCCCAGTTTAGGATCTCCACAGTGGATGTGTTGAGGCTTCGATTATAAGTTCACTGCATTTCAACTCTTCCCTTTGCCAATTCCTCTTTCCCTTACCACCTAACAGATACCTTGCTGAGCACTGTCCCAACTAAATCTCTTGCAGGTAATCCTCTGTCTCAGAGTCTGCTTCCTTAGAAAACACATTTGACATTCATAGCTTACAAAAGAGAATCGCAACTTATTAATGAAAAGCTAGCTTCTACATAAAATCTGAATCATTTTTCTTTTTTTAAATATTTAAGTTAAATGGACTTATCTGTAATCTTGAATTATCATAGAAAACAATTTTAATATACTTTTTATTTTTTAAAATTTTAGTGTCCCAGAGAAGTGGCAAAAAAACCTAGACTGTTCATGTACAGTCTTTAGTCAGTTTCCTTTAATGTTGACATCTTACTTTACTGTGGGACACCTGCAAAACCAAGAAATGAACATTGGTTCATCACTATTAACTAATCTCTGGACTACATTCAGATTTTACCATTTTTCCATTAATTTACTCTGTGTGTTCTCGAATACATCTACTGTAAAATAGCAACTGGGACAATAGTCATTTTTTATCAATAAAGTTAAAAAAGACATTTATGTATGTATATGTACAAATGACTAATGTTTAACAATTAGAGCAAATATCATACCAGCATGATAACTAATTAGCTGTGTGACTTTATGCACGTTTCTTCACCTCTCTGGGCTTCAATCAACACATTTATCAGTAGGAAGGGGTTAAATGTAATGTTGTTGGTCCTTCATGCGTCTGACATTCTATGCTTCAGTACTGCTAGAGTAATATGAAATTTTACAGAGTATTAACAGAAAAGAAAAATGTGTTAAAAATTACAATTAGAACATAAGTTTTCTAATTAATGTAAATTAAGTGGGCCTACCTCTACCTTAAGAAGCTTTTAATACAATTTCATTAGTTTGAATTCTTTTAAAATGATGTAATGGTTCCTTTGAGCAGCCAGAAAAATAAAAGATTGAGATAAAACAAGAAAAAAAATACATCTATGCATTGAACAAAAGACATTGGGAATAATTCTTAGAAAAGTTTGATCCAGAAAGAGAATATTCTTGAAGGTCTGTAACTCATTAGTTAAGTATATTTATATTAGGTCAGCAAAGAAATGGCCTGAATTGGTGAAGCTGGTCATTAGGAAGCCTCAGAAAATGCCACATTCTGATCAACACTTCATTATTTTTTGTAAATATGAAGCAAGTTCAATAGGTCAAAATGAGAATAATTATTCTGCAGAACATTAATTTCTTGAAAATAAATTATGCTAATCTTTAAGAATTTTATTTCAAAAGAAGAAACTACTACATAAAAAATTATGTATGTTTTAACTCCAGTCCCTTACATTATGAGTCATTTATTGAAACTCTACTTTTAATGGCTAAGAGTAATCTGTTAATGAACACTAACTTAAATATGAATGTTAATAGTATTATAAATCTTATTTGCCAAAGAAAGACTGTAGTATAAAGAATGATCACTTGTTTTAAGTATATTCTAAAATTATCAGTGAAACTTGAAGAATTTTCATCTACTCATTTTATTTAAAAATAAGGTGATGTATTTAGTCACCAATAAAATTACAATAGGTTCAGAGTTTAATTTTAACAATGAGGACATATTTCTTTCTTAATATAAAAAAAGTGCTTTGTTGGTATTCTTGTTTAGTGTAAACCTTATGGAAATTTGTATCCTATTATGTACCCGTATGTGCAAGTAATTGATTTTCTAAGGAAATGAGTCATTTGGATACAACTCTTCCAAGTTCCCCTCATTTGGAAATAGGAATAATGTTCATAAAAATGATACATCTGATTTCTTTGAAGGAACTATGGTACCAGTGTAAACGAGTGTACCTACTTAAACCACAAAATGCTCTCCTGTAATGTCAGCTGCTTGAGGCTGAGGCAGGA
This sequence comes from Sciurus vulgaris, assembly GCF_902686455.1. Taxonomy (NCBI): domain Eukaryota; kingdom Metazoa; phylum Chordata; class Mammalia; order Rodentia; family Sciuridae; genus Sciurus; species Sciurus vulgaris. Next base: position 72,603,579 of record NC_136462.1, read on the forward strand.
GGATAGTTCAAAGCCAGCTTCAGTAATTTAGGAGGCCCTAAGAAACTCAGCAAGACCTGTCTCTAAATAAAATATACTTTTATAAAAAGCGCCGAGTATGTGCCTTAGTAGTTAAGCCCCTCTGTGTTCAATCCTCAGTACCAAAAAAAAAAAAAAAGTATCTCTAGCCTATCCAAATAAAGATCAAGTTATTTCACTAGACTGACAAAAGAGCTATTTGATTATCCTGTCTTTCAAAAATTATGTAAATATGGAGAAATATAAATCAAATCTGGGATGCTGCTGCTTTTCTGACGAAGGTTAACTTTATATATACATCTTGCCTTGCAGATGGGCCATCAAAAGTGTGCGTGTGCACATATTGGGGGAGATGGGTTGTGATATGGATGGGAGCAGGCATCAGATTCTTTTTAGCTCTGGGTATTTTCAGCATGGAAGAGAAATCTAGTTTTAATTTATGACCATGACTCTTCTGGTAAATGTTTCTATTTCTTCTTGAAGGAGTTGCAGACCATTGGAAAGGAATCAGACTTGTAGTTTCATTGCAATTCAATTATTCTGATCAAACCGAAGAAAGATAGGGTTGATTTTACTTACAATTTTAAGATCTCCTTGTGATCGGATTGGCCCAACTCAGTCTCATAAGCATCACATAGAAACAATAGATAGATACTTCAAAAGAATAGGTGACATTCAAATATTTCTTATTTGGCTTTGTAATCCATGATATTGTTATTTTTCTAGTACATTTGCTTTCCTAATTGTGTTTTGCTTGGATTAGTATTAAAAAGAGTTTGTCTTCCCCAAGTACACACCAGCTGGGTAGTGGGAGGAAAAGGGCCTCAGAGCTAACCAGGCAGTGGGGCAATTCAGCTCTAAGATTCAAAATTAGTCATGAATAATTCACAAGGCAGATAATCCACCCATGGATAAACAAAAGGTACTGGAATCATCCCAGAATCATTTTATACCCTGTTTTAATTCTTGGACTACTAGATTTTTCTTTACTTTTTTTTTTTTTTTTTTTTTTGCAATGTTTAACAGATATGTTAAGATTTTTTAAGTGTTTTTTTTTAATTGAAATTGGTAGTTTTTTAAAAATAAAAACATACTTTTTTTTACTTTGGGTCATATTTCCATTTCATTCGAAAGATCTCTCATCTGTATGTGTAAATAACTAATGAAGTATGAGGTTAATATATTTCCAGGATCTAATAGTTTTTGGATATCAGATTCTTGCCTACTTTGCCATGCAACTAGGAAACAATTGCTTTTATGTGGTCACTGTGCTTCAGTGATTTCCCCTAGATTGTAGATGAAAACAACCAAATCTCTGAACGTCACTGTGACAAGTAATAAAATGAAATGGGTGTCTGGTATCAATAAACAAAAGTAGTGTAAGTGCTTTGATCTTATTCTTCTTTGCACATTTCCATTGCAATGGACCAGCCTTATCTAAATTTCCAGAACTATTGTTGCTATAATCATTATTTTATAATCAGTATCCTTGGAACGACACAACATATTAAAAAATGTACTTCCTGTCCTGGGGAGGGAGCAGGGGTAGAGACCTGCAAGAACAGAGAAATCTCAGAAACATACCAGAAACGGAGAGTAGCGAGTTACTCCTGAAACATAGTGATGAATGCCTTTCTTTGCTTTTAAAAATACCATTGTGTCCTGATAAATGAACGAATAAATGTCCATATGTCGTGAGTATAGTTTATACCTATGTTCAAATGTACATATGACATATATTTGAATTCTGTGGAGCACTTCTCTTGTTACAGACCATTTCAAGTGGATTTGCTGTTAAAAGTGTAGCCCACTGACAGAACTTGTTTAGTTCTATATCCATCCTATTCTCTATTCTGGGTGTATAAATACATTTGGATAAATCATTTTTCCTTTGAAACACCACCCAACTTCCTTCCTCCCACACCAATTCCTTCCTTCCAATACTAACAGTCAACTTAAATATTTTATTTAAGGGAAAATGAAATAAAACCTTTCTTTTAATACAAATGTAATTAATTTTTCTAGCATATTCCACCATGAAAGCAGACATTGCCTTATTTTTATGGTAAGCATATCACCTAAGACCACCATCTTGACACTGTTTCGTTACATGCTCATTCTTGAAACCCATCTCCTTGTGTTATGACAATGTGCTCTCTTGATTTTCTTTATTCCTACTACTCCTATTTCTCATTCAGAGACCCCCCCCCCCATCTTGAATCAGTCCTGATGCATGTCATCAAAACCTCTGTCCTGTGGGTCTTGTTCTTTCATTCCCTTCTTGCACTTTGGAGGTCTTGCCCCTTCACCTTGGCATGGATGGCTTTGTAAAGGAAACAAACGCCAACCTAAACACAGAGTATCTACTGACTCTTATGGCTCAGTTCCATATTTCTAGCAGTAATTAATGTACAAAAGGTGAATGGTTTCATCAAATATGTCTGTTGAGTTCATAAAAAATTCTTTATGCCTGAAAAGAGTGAAAATATTCCATCTGCTACAGTAACTGCTACAGAAATGGAAAATCATCCATGTTTTTATACATAAGTGGTTTTAGTCCTCAGAACTGTGGAAAATATTTCAGATTATATTTCTTCAAGTATGCACACTGATTCATCATTGCATGCTGCTTTTTTGTCAGTGAAAGTCTTCTAGTATTATGGTTCTATGGGATGGTAAAGGAATAACAATCCAGTAACCACTGTGACTTATGGAAATAAAAAGGTTATTTTATGAGAATAGGTTTTAAGATTAGATAATGGAGAATAATTTCTAGTTCACTATGATTTTTCTTTGTTTATTTTTAGAGTGAGAATACTTGCATATGAAATTACTACCAGTTCTTAATATGAAATTTTAATTTATACTCTCACTTTAAATTTCACTCATCATTTGATGACTATTGGTTCTTTGACTTAATCCTATTAATAGTTTATAGATTCCAGGCAAGTATTTTTTTATTTTCATTTCATATCAGGTTTGGAAAACTATGTGTTCTAAATACATAGGTTTTAATCACTATCAAACCTTTATTGTTTGATAATATTCATAAATTCCTATCATCAGTGCATGAAACAAAGCTGTTGCTCTATAAAACATATCAATTGGCACACATTATCATTGTGTTATGAAACTCACAGGAAGTAGGCAAAATACATATAATTAATAGAAGCTTAATAAAATTAATTGACACATGACAAATACCTGACACTAAAGGCCTTACTATGGAAGAATCATTAACAAGTTAGTGCATGTAATAGGAAAAATTTGTTTTAACAAATGAAAACTCCATCAAATCTGAGGCTTCTTAACAAAATTATGAAAAATCTTGCTGAAGAAACCAATACAATATGATACATATTATAATAAAATAGAAAGAAATAAAATATTCATGGATAAAAACATTCCATTTGTTAAAATGTTTATTTTCATATAAATTTATAGGTATAATTAAATGTTAATTAAAACTCTAGTAGAATATTTTGAAACTGATTAAAAAAGTCTAAAATCCCTTTTTAATAATAAGTTGTACAGACCATACAAGATACCTTTTAAATGAATAAAAATAATATAGACTTGGTCTTCCTTATATTAATATGTATGGCATAGCATTACAAAAAGTGCACCGCTGGGGAAAAATGAACATATCATGAAAGCAGAACAGATGTTCTAGAAATAAGTATTTTTGTATGTGAAAAATATTTACGCTTAAAGTAATATAAAATTGTTAAGGAAGGTAGATGCTATTTAATAAATTGTGATGGGATACCTTTTAAACATTTTTATTACTGCATTCTAGTCACACATAGTAGTGGGTTTCATTTTGGCATATTCACACATGCATGGAATATAATTTGCTCCATTAAAATCCCCAGGACTTCCAATTTCCCTCCCCTCTTTCCTTCTTCTGCTCCCCTTCCTCTACTCTGTTGGTATTCCTTCTATTTATTTGTTTATTTTTAATTGGTGTTTTATAGGTAAAGGTAGAATTCATGGTTGTCTATTCATATATTGGTAGAGGATGATTTAGTCAATTTCATTCCACTGTTCCTCCCTTTTCCCATCCCTCCATCTTCCGCCTCAATCCTCTTCTTCTACCCTACTGATCTCCCTTCTATTTTCATGGAATATTCACTTTTTACTTCCTTATTTCTTCCATGTTTCCAAATATGAGAGAAAACATTTGGTCTTTGACTTTCTGAGTCTTATTTCATTTAGCACGAGGTTTCCCAGTGCCATCCGCTTACCAGAAAATGCCATCATTTCATTCTTCTTATGACTCAGTAAGACCTTATTGTATGTATATATCACATTTTTTTCATCCATTCTTCTGTTGATGGGCACCTGGAATGATTTAATAATTTTGCTATTGTGAATTGTGCAGCTATAAACACTGATATGCTTGTATGACTAGAGTATTCAGTTCCTTTGGATAAATGACAAGGAATGGGACACTTGGGTCATATGGTGGTTCCATTCCTAGTCTTTTGAGAAATCTTCAAACTGCTTTCCAAAGTGGTTGTACTAATTTGCCGTCTGACTAACAAATTATGGGTTTAACATTTTCCTCCACATTCTTGCCAACACTTATCATTATTTTCATTCTTGATGATTGCCATTTTACCTGGATGAGATGAATTCTCAATGAACTTCTGACTTCCAGTTCCCTGATTGCTAGATATGTTGAATATTTTTCTCATATGTTGATTGGCCATTTGTATTTCTCTTTAAAAATGTCTGCTTAGTTCTTTTTCCTATATATCAGTCAGATTCTGTGTGTGTGTGTGTGTGTGTGTGTGTGTGTGTGCGTGTGTGTGTGTTTTAAGTTTTTTGAGTTCTTTATATGATCTGGATATTAATCCCTCATGGGAGGATTATCTGGCAAAGATTTTCTCCCATTCTGTAGGCTCTCTCTTCTCCCTTTTGTTTCCTTTGCTGTGCAGAAACTTAAATTTGATGTCATACCCATTTTAACTTAGGTTAAAAATGCTGATGATCCTTAGAAAACTTGGAATGGAAACACCATCTGACCCAGCTATCCCACTCCTTGGCCTATACCCAAAGGACTTAAAATCAGCATACTACAGAGATACAGCCACAACAATGTTCATAGCTGCTCAATTCACAATAGCCAGATTCTGGAACCAACCTAGATGCCCTTCAATTGATGAATGGATACTGTGGTATATATATATATATATATATATATATATATATATATATAATGGAATATTACTCAGCCATAAAAAATAATAAAATTATGGCATTTGCAGGCAAATGGATGCAATTGGAGAATATCATGCTAAGTGAGATAAGCCAATGTCAAAAAACCAAAGGATGAATGATCTTGCTGGTAAACGGATGATGACACATAATGGGGGTGGTTGGGAGGGGAGCATGAATGGAGGAAGGAGGGACTGTATAGAGGGAAAAGAGGGGTGGGAGGGGTGGGGGGAAGGAAAAAATAACAGAATGAATCAAAAACTATTACCCTATGTAAATGTATGATTATACAAGTGGTATGCCTCTACTTCATGTACAGAGAAACAAGATGTATCCCTTTTGTTTACAATAAAAATAAATAAAAAAAAAATGCTGATGATACTAGGGTGTGAAGGAACTTACCTCAATGTCCTAAAAGTTTGTGTGAAAAACCCAAAGCCAGAGAAAAACTGAAAACATTTTCTCTGAAATCAAGAATAAGACAAAGATGTCTACTCTCAGCATTTCCATTCAAAATAGTTCTTAAAAATGGCCAGAGTGATCAAGCAAGAAAAGGAAATTAAAGGGAATGTATAGGAAAAGAAGATGTCTAATTCTGTTTGCTGATGACATGATCCTGCATGTAAAAGACCCAAAGTATCTCCACCAGAAGACTTCCAGAGCTGATCAACAAATTCAGCAAAGTAGCAGGATTCAAGATCAACATAAAAAATTCTAGCTTTTCTAGATTTCTACTTTTCTTTTTCTACTCCAATAATGAATCCACTGGAAAAAAAAATCAAGAAAACCATCCCATTCACAATAATCTCAACAAATAAAAATAATATACTTGAAAATAAATCTAATCAATAAGGTGAAAGACCTCTAAAATGAAAACTATAGAACATGAAAAAAAGAAAGTGAAGATGATCTTAGAAAATGGAAAGACATCCTGTTTTCTTGGATAAGCAGAATTAATATTGTCAAAATGGCCATATTTCCATATTATACAGATTCAATGCAATCCCCATCAAAATACTGATGGCATCCTTCATAGAGCTAGAAACAACAGTTCTAAAAAATTATGTGGAAGAGCAAAAGAAAAAGAATAGCCAAACCAATCCTGAGCAAGAAGAGTGATGTTAAATTCATCACAATACCTGATCTCAAATTATACTACAGAGCTATAGTAACAAAACAGCATGATATTGGCATCAAAACAGACATGAAGACCAATGGACTAGAATAGAACAAGCCCACAGACTACAATCATTTGATAGTCAATAAAATTGACAAAAACATGAATCAGAGGAAAGATAGCCTTTTTAACAAATGGTGCTGGGAAAACTGGATATCCATATGTAAAAACTGAAAGTAGATCCCTATCTCACTCTGCACAAAAGTCAACTCAAAGTGAATCAAAAATGTAGGGATTAGAGTAGAAACTTTGCAACTGCTAGAAGAAAACAGGGTCAACACTCCAACATATTGCCACAGGCAATGATTTCCTTCACAAGACTCCTAAAGTTTGAGTAATAAAACCTAGATTCAATAAATGGAACAGTATCAATTTAAAAAGTTTTGCACAGAAATGGGATAACATTTTCACTTGAATGTAATATCTAAAAAGGCAGTCTTTATTTAGTTCATTGCTATTTCATTCAATGCCTAGAAGATTATTTTTACATATATAAATGGGTATTATATATGTGTTGAATTAAAAATGGCTTAAAAAAGTAAATTTTGATCATCATCTTTCAAAATACTTTTCAGATTAAGTCTGAATAAATTGCATAATTTAAAAATCTCTAAGGAAATAACAATGAGTACTCAAATCTTTGGCTGAAGGAAAACTTTCTACATGTTACAGCCATAGATATTGGCATAAAAAATGTATAGATTCAATTGTATTAAAAAATAAAATAGGTGACTGCTGACCACAAAAATTTTATCAACAAAATTAACAAACCAAAAACTACTTGAAAAATATTTATAACAAACCTGCAAACTACCAAGTACAACATTAAGACTCATCCAGGAATGGTCAAAGGGCATAAATAAATAATTTAGAAAAGAGGGAGTATAAATGACTAACAAACACAAAGCTTTTAAGCTCAAACTATAGAATACAATATCATTAGATATAATATTTTACTGCTTACAGTGGGATGATTCAATAGCCATTCTCAAACATAAGAATACTGGGTACTTTATAGTAAAAGCATCTGTGGTATTTGACCCAATAATTTTACTTCTAAGAATCTAGGCTAATAAAATAATTAGGAATATAAATGAATATGCATATACAAATAATTTACACCAAATATTTTTGCCAAAGTTGTTTTTAAAAGAAACACCTTATTGGACGTGAAGAAGGTTGAGTTTGTAATAATGTATGATCTAGCCACTTAATAAATTGTTATGTAGTATGTATGTTAAAAAGAAAGTATATATACAAAAGTTCACAGCAGCTTTACTTGTAATTGCTGAATTTTGGAAATAATCTATACATTCATTAACAGATGTTGAATAAGATACAAATTATGGAACATAATCAATTATTAATACAAGCAATGTGAGTGAAACTGAAAATAAATACACTGAATGAAAGAAGACAGACAAGAATTAGCACATACTATATGATTCAATGTACATAAAATTCTAAAAAGTGCAAACTAATCCATACTCATAGAAAGTAGATCAGTTCTCACTCAAGGAAGCAGGGACAAGGAGGAAGAGGGTGGATGAGTCACAAAGAGAAATCAGAAAGTTTGGGGGAACGTTGAATATATTCAATATTTATATTGTAGTGATGGTTTCAGAGGCATAAAAATGTCAGAGCTTATCCCATTAAATTTGTGCACCATATTTCATATCAAATATACCTCAATAAAGCTATTTATAAAAGTAAGGCAAAACCAATAATTTTTAAAGAAATAAAAACTAAGAGAGTTCATTGACAGCAGAACTGTACTACAAGAAATGTTAAGGGAAGTTTTTCTTTCTTAGAAAAAAAGTATCCCAGATGGGAATTTTTTATTAGTTCTTGTTGGTTATACATAACATTAGGATTCATTCTGACATAATTATAAACACATGGAATATAATTTTCTCTAATTTAGTCCTCAGTACTTCCCCTTTCCCTCCTCACCTCCCTTCCCCTGTTCCCTTCCCTCTGCTCTACTGATCTTTCTGCTATTTACTTGCAGATTTTCTTTTTTAATTAGCCTCATGGATGTACATGAAGGTGAGATTTACCCTGGTATCGTCATATATGTACACAGGAAAGTTAGGTCAGATTCATTCCACTGTTATTCCCTTGTCTTGTCCCTCCTCCTCAATCACCTTCCTCTACTCCACTGATCTTTCTTCTATTTTGATGGAATCCCCCCTTGTATTTTCATCTTAAAAATGTTTTTTTAAAAGAGTGTTTTGAAACACAAGAAAATGATTGTTTTAAAATGCTAGCAAATATACCATTGAAGAAGAAAGAGAAACAGGTAGTATAGGTACAATGATAGCCTAGATGGTTTTATCTCATGTATTAAGTATTCAGATATTATTTTCTTTCTTTTCCCTAACTTCCTATGTTTACTGCTTTTTTGGACTCAAAAATAGTCTTTGCTAAAAATAAAAAAAGAAGTATTAATTATTCCTTGTCAATATTTAATATATAAATTATTAATTATATTATGAAGAACCAGAACAAGTTCATTTTCATATTTATAATTATGTAGAATTCTGAATAAAAGTTAGTGGGGATTTTAGAAAGAAAATATTGTGTACTGTGTCACTTCCTGCCCAACACTAGGAAGAAAACTGAGAGAAACACTGAAAGAAAATCCAAGCTTCCTAACATGGCGTCATTGAAAGTAGTCTGGCTCCCACCTAGCCTCAGCTCCTCTCAGCCTTCACCTGACCCCTGTGCTCCCTGTTTTTCAAACACAGCTCCTCCTTTCAACCCCTAGGAACTGCCAGACACCTTTTTTCAGCACATTCAGGTGGCCTGATAGACCCTTCCTTTTTGCTCTCTTCCCTGACTCCTTTCCTGACGTTAGCTCTATCTTTCAATATCACTCAGAAAAGCTTTCCCTGCAACTAAGAAAAATGAGTTCCTCCTGAGCTGCCATCCCTTCTTCACATCCTTAGCACCCACCCTGATTTTGGAGGGGATATTTTTTAGACATTATTCAAGGGGTTTAGAGACCCAAGAGTTCAGACAGTTAACTAACATTAAAATAGTATCTTTCCCAGTTCGTTTCATAGATTCTTTGCTTTTTTTAAAGCTGTTTACTTTGAGAAAAAAAGCAATATCAGCATATGAAAATAAACGATATAAAACACTGGTGTGTCCATGACTGAAATGATTGCATGCAAAAGAAAATATGAAATCACATTCAGAGAAAACCAAATAAACAGTGGGAAGGACATGGAAGAAATTGAGAATCAAATGGCTATCTTATTGTTTATTTAAGTTATGTTGGATGGTGTTATGGTTTAGATGTGTGTCTCCCAAAAGCTCACGTGTGAGACAATACAAGAAGGTTTGAAGGAGAAATGATTGGGTTATAGGAGTCTTAACCCAATCAGTGAATAAATTACCTGATAGGAATTAACTGAGTGGTAATTGAAGTGATAGTATGTGACTGGAGGAGGTGGGAATTGAGGGAATGATTTTGGGATTTAATGTGTATCTGGCAAGTGGAGACCTCTCTTTGCTTTCTGATTATCATGTGAGCTGTTACCCCATGCCACTCTTCCACCATGATATTCAGCCTTACCTCAGACCCTGAGGAATGGAGCTGGCCTTCTATGGACTAAGACCTTTAAAACCATGAGCCCCCAAATAAACTTTTCTTCCCTAAAATCATTCTGGTCTTTTAGTCATAGCAGAGAAAGTGCTGACTAAAACAGTGAGTTTAAATGCTTTCTAATAATAGGGTATGTTGATACCACAGTGTTTTCTGTGACACAACATGGCAAAGGAAACTGAAATTGCAAAGTATTTTGCAGAGCTTCAGCATTACTTCCACCTTTAGATGGCCAGAATTAGTTTACATAAAATTCAAAATCAAGAGATTATACTCAAGTCAATGATCACTATAATACTTAAAGGGCAATATCATTCTTCTACTGAGAAACATATCCAAAATATGAATATTATAACAATATATTCCTTTATTTTTTTTTAAAGTATGCGAGAAAGAATATGTTGAAGCACAACTGAAGTCCATCTTAGTTCCTTCTTCTACCAATTCACTCTTCCTATCAAATCTGGTAAGGAAACATCTCATTGCTAGGCTAAGAGAGATCTCCTCTTCAGGGTCAATTCTGGAAATCCATTGAACATTCATTTAAACAATATTTTAAGTACATTTCATGGTTCTGAGAATATTATAAATTTCTTGGAATCCTTATAATCTGATTAGAGACTTAAAGAAAAATAACCAAGTAAAATTTAATAGAAAAGTATAAGTACTACTGGAAAAAAAAAAGCAATAAGATACAAAGTGATATGTTAAGCTTGCAGGGCTCTGACTGCACCCTTCGATATGTTTCTGTGGTAAGCAAAATAATTTTTTGAAATATTTATGCTTTAAAATGAGTATGATGTTAAGCTTGCTTGGTAAAGATTACTGGAAGGGCACTGCAGAAGAAAGAGGCTTCCTTGCATTTTGGGGGGGTTGGGGGTTGGACAGGAGAGAGCTGGTTGACGGTGGGAATGTAGGGGCAGCCCACAGAAGAGACCTAGCTAAGGGCTCAGAACTCTCTTCCTCTGTGACCTTGTAGCCTCGGCCTGGCAATAACCTTGCCTGAGGTCTGAATTTGCAGTCACTGTGGTTCAGAGTGTCCGGCTCCTATCATTCACTCCTTTAGCAAGTTCTCCTGCAACTCCCATGACCTTCAGCCTGCAAAGGCCTTCTGTCACTGCTGACTGCCAAACTCCTAACACATGCTCATCTACCTACTGCTGATCGCACTCTTCCTCTCCTGTACTCTGGAGGATCACCGGTAGTTTACCTAGCAACTCCACATCAGTTCTGGGCTCGTTACTCAAGCAAACTTCTCTGCTCTCTGGTGGCTGAGCCACACTTCCTTTGATGAGGTCCGAACAACTTCCAAATCTTTCCATCTTTGAAATTTCCTCCCAACCCTAAGGTAACAGAGTGTTTTTCTTACGTCTTTCAGATATTCTTCAATCATAGTTAACAGTTTAAACTATTGTGTTTTCATTTTTATTCTATTTTATTTATTTTTATTGGTCTGCTGTGTTTTCTATCATGATTGGATACGAATTGCTTCAGAAGCCATCTCTGAGATTAAATCATGAGAAGTGGTTCACTATATGCAGAATGTTTGGGGCAGATATTAATATGTAAGAAGATTTTTTTTAAATTTATGTTTTTATTAATGTGCTACAGTTTTACATAAGTATGGGGTTCAAAATTTTGATGAATTAATGAACATATATAACATAATTTGTTCTCCATCACTACCCCCTTCCTTTCTTACTTTCATCCCCCAAATCCCTGACTCCTATTCTGTTGCTCTTCCATTAATTTGTTTTTTAATTGGTGCACTATAGTTGTACATAAAAGTGGATTAATTATGATGTATTCATAATGTGGAGGAAGATTCTGGTGTAGAGAAGATTCTAGAATGCAGAAAATGACAAGAGTCAATGAGTCAGACAAAAGCGTTGAATGATTAGGAAACTGATGTAAGTAGGGTTGGAGAGAGGATAGATCATGGAGGGAAATGTAGTATGATTCTAATGTGATGAGAAATTTCATCATGGAGAGATGTGATAATATTCTAATTGTAAGAAGACCCAGATGTATGTTGCATGGAAGTGAACTTCAGAGCTGTAAGAATGAGCATGGAAATAGCAGTGTCCATTGAAGGAGGAGATAGTGGCATCCTAGTCCTTCAACAATGGTGGCCCTGTAGATAAACGTGGAGCTAGTCAAGTCAGCCAGGAAGTAGAGGGACTTGCTAGTTGAGTGAATGTGATTAGTGAGGGAACATAAGAAACCCCTACAGTTGGTCGGCCTGAGTGATAATGTAGATCACGCTACCTTGCCACATGACCAGTCCCTTCCCATGAGCTCTTTCTTTTTTTAGATTTAAATGGAACAACATGACCCAAAGTTCTAGTGTTTCTCATCACAATTGACTTAAAAATCACATAAGAGTTTAGATTTGGTTAAATGTGACTCTGAAGACCAGTACTACTCATGGTATAGCAGAATCACTTAATTTCATCCTATCCCATGCCCAACAGCCTGGGGAAGCATGTTTGTATATATATATATATATATATATATATATATATATATATATACAAAACTACATGCAGATTGCTCTAAGAAAACCATGATTCACAAGCCCCATTAATCTAACATCTGGGTCATTCCATCCCATTCGAAAACTTCATTCTTCTGCCTTCTGATTCAAAGTGTGTGTCTACTCTCTCCATTTGTACCCAGTCAAAAACTGTTTTTCAAGAAAAAAATTTTTATTTATTTATTTGTAGCTCTCAAAGGTTAGCTTTTTCTTAATTTCCGAAAATGGAATTTCAATGTTTGGTGATCCTGATGGGACCCCATTTTGTGGGACTGTGAAATTTTCCTTGTACAATAAAGCACACTGTGTGGAGGAAGCCACTTCTTTCATGAGAACACTCTGATGCTGTACTCAGCACCCTTCACCATACATTTTCACAGGTTACCAGGACAGTTACAGATATCATTTCATTTGATAGCATAATACCGGAGCTCAAAGTCAGCTCACAGATTACCATCTATCCCTAACTTCCCAATGTTTAGAGAAAAAAAACTTCAACTGAAGATGAACAGTTATTCAAGGTTACCTAGAGAGAGACCCTTGCACTTGTATCAAGAGCCCAGGTCTCCATCAGGCAGTACAGACAGACCATCTTCTGCTGTGCTACTCTTTCTTCCTGGGCTTAGGACAAAGTGAAGGCTAAGCCTACCTCTCATGTTTTTGAGAGCCTCTGACACAATGCATTTATTGTGTCTAAATGTTCTCTCTCCATAGAGAAAGACAAGGCGGCCAACGTACACAAGTCCCTTTTCACTGTAGAAGATACGGCAGAAGAGACTTCCTCCCATTTTTGGAGGGAGTGGCAGGAGAAGGAGAGCTGGTTGATGGTAGGAATGTAGGGGCAGCCCATAGAGGGGACATAGTTAAGGGCTGAGAACTCTCTTCCTCTCTGACTTTGTAGCCAAATGAGTTATTTGACCACCCATAAAGCAAATAGTTTTGAGAACTGGAGCATGTGGAACACTAAGTCCCCTAGGAAGAGGATTGCAGCTGCCTAATGAGTATAGGGACCCCCTGTCAATCATATCAATGTGCAGCTTCTAATTCACTAGATTTGCACTGGGGCCTGAGAGACTTCCCTCCTTACAAGCGCCTCCAGTGGTGTTTTACACCTGGGAAGCATGCTCCACGCTGAGTAGGTTAGGGCACGTATTTAAGACTCTCAAAATCTATGCCGGAGGGTGCCCTCTGCTGGCAGCATCTGTGTAGGCAGCATACCTGCTCCATGATAGCAATGTGTGGGATACAAACAAGATTTAGGGATTAAGCTTCTTATCCCATGTCATGGTTAATTTTATGTCAACTTGGCTGGGCATGTTACCAGGTTGTTTGGTCAGATACAACCTAGATGTTGCTGTGAAGGTATTTTTAGATATGATCAATATTTAAATCAGAAGACTTTGAGTAAAGCAGATTATTTTTCACAATGTGGGTGAGCCTCATCCAATCAGTTGATGGTACTTTAAAGAAAGATTGAAGTCCCCAGAAGAAAAAAAAAAGTTGATAGAATTTCTTTTCTATTGAAATTCCTTGAGGATTATAGGAACATTTCAGACTTTCTAGTACCCACAATTGCATGAGTTACATGCTGAAAATTAATCTCTATAGATGGATACAGAGATGGAGAGAGATATTTATCTATCTACATGTATGTGTGCTTTTGTTTCTCTGGAGAGGCCTGATGAATCATAATTAGAGAATGACAATTGCCCAGCATAATAAAGTTATCGAGTACCGACAAATATTAAACATAATCACTACAAATATCAATTACGATTGTTGATCAAATACGTTGGAGTGCTTGATAGTCTGTGCCAGGCTGTCTTCTAGGCCCCAGTAAAAATCCTTTCCCTCCTGCAGTACATATTTAGTGAGCAAAATAAACAAGAATAAGGATGTGAATGTTATAAAGGTAGAAAACAGTGTCATGAAGAAAATAGATGAAAGCAGCTTGTAAAATGATCTCAGAAAAGGTAATAATTGAATAACATTTGAGTTTATGAATTCATTTTTACCCCACCAACAAATAACTTTAAGTATTCACTACATTCAACAGAATTTTCTAGATGCTAGAATAAAAAGATAAATATTATCAACTTTAAGAAATACACAAAATTGAAACTCATGTACTCATGCACTCTATAAATATTATACTAGATAGAGTAGCCTTAACTATAAAATGTCCAGGGGATAAACAAAGGCTGAACTGGATAAATCCTTTAAACCAGATAAGCAGTGACAGAAATATATTGTGTATGTTGGGATTTAAACCTTAAAATAAGTTGGTTTTTGAGCATACTAAATGACCTAATTTATTTTGCTTTCGGCAGAATTTCTTTGAAGATCTAATTTCAGCTCTCATATAACAAATGCTATCTCGCTATTGATCCTTCCAACTTTCAAGTCTCAACATTTGTTCTTCTGTTGTTTCTTTATGACTGGTAGCTATTAGGGCTGTCATTACACAGTTCTACTCTGATACCCATAGGAAGTGCAGTACATAAAAGAAGGCATTGTTCAAGGGGTTAGAGTTTATGCTACTTGGCCCAAATTGTAATCTTCTCTACTTACCTCAACCTACTTATTAAGTCTATAGAATGAGTTTTGTGTGTTTTTTGTTTTTATTCCTAAGATTGGTATTTGCTTTTCATATTAAACAAATAAGAAAGTTAGTAGTAAAAAGTATAAAGATAGGTAATAATATAGCTGTTGAGAGTAATATAAAAAGAACATAGATCTGAAGTATAAGCTTTGGGGTGAATTCTAAAATGTAGAAGTGACTGTGCTTTGTACATAACATATGGTTCTTTGACAACCTGCTTTGAAAGACCTGGTTTCAGAGTGGTAGAAGAGGCTAATGTTTGTCAAGCTCTCCCTACATTTTCTCACATATTCCTACGCTGCTGTATGTATGCAGGAATCTGGGTCTATCTGCAGCCTGCCCAACTGTAAATAATTCTGTGTTCTTTCTATATACCACATCATTTCAACTGATTTGTGCAAGAGACCTAACTGGTTTTCCAAATCCTCTCTAATTCACTTAGATCAAGATGGAAGGACCTTGACAAAATGCATATCTCACCATATGACCCCCTATGCCCAGCATTTAAATCATTCTTCGAGTTTTCCATCGTCTAAGGTTAAAGGGACTCGTTCCCTGTATTACCCTCAGCCTCATCTTACAAGGGCCTCCATGCTTTCTTCCTCCTTCAACCTCACACTAGTCACTTTCTAATGAGACCAATCACCACAGGAACTTGGCACAGTTAGTTTATTGAAAACAGTCTTTCCTTCTCTTTTAATCTAAATAACATCCTTCAGATCCTAGTACAGGCATCATTTCATCATGGTGGGTAGGTGATGTAGGAGAGAACACGAGTCTCTTTTCTATAGTGGCTGCGCCAATTTCCACTTCCACCAACGGGTACCTTTACCACATCCTCACTAGCATCTACTATCTTTTACTTCTTTAATAAAAGAGATCCCAATGGGTGTGAGACAATGTGAGATGATTTCTCATTGTGGTTTATTTGCATTTTCCTGATGAGTGGAGATCCTGAGCCCCTTTCCATTTATCATTTACATGTCTATTCTGGCCCTTTACCTATTTCAGTGCAGTTATTTGTTGCTATTGAGTTGTGGGAGTTTCCTTACATATTTTGGGTATTAGTCCTTTACTCAATGCATGGTTTGAAGATACTTTCTTTCATTCCATAGAGTGCTGTTTCTTTCTTTTTTCTTTCCTTTTTGGTTGTTTCCTTTGCTTTGCACAAGTTTTTTAGTTTCGTGTAACCCCACTTACTATTTTCCTTTTGCTCCCTGTGGTTTGGGTATTCTATCCAAGAAATCATGGTTAAGGCCAGGGTCCATGAGCCTTATTCCCCCATATGTTCTTCCTCTAGGAGTTTTACAGTGTCAGGTCTTCTGGTGAAGTTTTTCATCCATTTCGAATTGGCTTTTGAGATATGTGAGATACACTCCTTTGTATGTGGGTGTCCACACCCAGCACCATTTGTTAAAAAATTCTCTTTTCCCCATGTGTAGTCTTGGAACTTCTGTCAATGTTCAGGTGCCCATACGTGTGTGGGTTTATTTTGGGAATCTCTATTTTGTTGCATTGGTTTATGTGTCTGTTTTAATGCTGATACCATACTGCTTTGATTACTGCATCTTTGTAATATACTATGAAATCAGGAAGTGTAGTACCTCCAATTTTGCTCTTCTTGCCCAAAACTGGTTAGCTCTTCAGGCATCTTGGTGGTTCCAGAGTAATTTTAGGATGTATTTCTACTGCTGTGAAAAATGCTATTGGAATTTTGATGAGGATTTTATTGAATCTGTAGATCACTTCGGATAGTACAGATACTTTGACAGTATTAATTGATCCAGAGAATGAATATGGGATTCCTTTCCATTTCTTTGTTATCTAATTTTCTTAATCAGTGTCTGATAATTCTCAGTGTGAGGAAGACTATTGAATTAGAGAATTGGTAGTGAATTGGAGATATTGAGATAGATTTATGAGATACTATAACTCATCTGAAGAGAGGCACCATGAACCAGACTATAGGCACATTTCTTTTGTACTAAAATCTGTAATGATACATTTTGTATTATTCCTTGTTATGATGCATCGTGATTTCAGAGATGTTAAAATCTAAGATGTACATGTTAACTGATGAAATATTGTACTTCTAAGTCTCAAAAATGATGAGGAAAAGACAATGAAGAAAGTCAACAATCAAACATCTAGCTTTAGCGATGAAGTAGAAATTGATTCAACCAAGTTAGGCAGAGAATGTAGGACAAGAGCTCAATTTCAGTAAAGATAGTAAACTTCACTTTGGACTTCAGTTGGAGGGGTTTTGGGATTATCACAAAGGGGAATGTATACCTTTAATACAGATAAATGTCTGAGTTGGAGGTGGAGATTTGGGAATCATCCTAGTATACACTCAGTAGACTTGAAATCATGAGAAAGGAAAAATCTCACAGGAAGCAAAGTAATGCTAAATTGCAGATGCATTAGAGCCAAACTAGGTGAGAGAAAAAAAAGGGAAAATAAGGACAAGAAGAACCAATAGGTATAGTGCCATGGATCATGAGGGAACAGAAAAATTGAAAAAGAGAAAAATGATCATTGATACTCACTGAAGAACTGTCTGATAAAGACTGAACTGTTCATTGAGTTTGATCACTAAGGACAAATAAAATATCATCTCTGCAGAGTGAGGAGGGCAGAAGCTAGAGGACAGGAGCTGAGGGGTGCACGTGGGATGAGGTAACAGATTTGTTATCACATCCATCTGAGAAGAAACCGATTGTTCAGTAAGTGGTGTTGAGAAGGAGAGGGATGGTGGACAACATTTTCCAGAAGACACATGATGAAGGGAAGTAGCTCTACTGTGAGAAAATGGGAAGTTTGTAAGCTGAGGGAAAGGAACCCCTAGAGAAAAGAGGTTTGAGAGAGTGGGGGAATGAGGTGCTCTGAGAATGGACTGGCAGTTAAGATATTTCATTCCTAATGGCCTTAATTTCCTCCCTTAACCAGAAACAGTCTTTTGCTGTATTACATTGTTATTGGGAAAGATTTCTGATAATAAAAAAAAAAAAATTCTAGTTTAACAAGCAGTCTTTTCTATGTTATATGTAGGATTAAATTAGCCAAACCCCAATGGTAAAAACATGGTGGCAAAGATAGAATGCTCTGATGGAGATGGATCAGGTAAATACACTGCATGTTTCCCAGAGACTGGGTTTTATGTTTACACCATGCACGTGCACGAGCTATGCACTGCCAACCCACAACCCAAAACGATAACCAAGCATGGTTCCTGAGGCAGCTATAAAGGAAAACGGCAAATGGTTGAGGTCACTGAAAAGGACTCATGGCTTTTTACCCTTTTCATGCCACATTTTACTCCACAGAGTTTCACATAAGATAATGCAATGAATAAAATTATTTTACCCCCAGAGAGAGCACTACAAAATGTTCAGCTGTCTATTGGAGTAATAATGGAGACTTTTTAAATTATAAAAAGGCAGCTTGATCTTTTGACTTTCTATCATGAAATATGAGTAATGAGAGTTTTTCACAAATTCTAAGAATGAAATAATAAATTTAATTTCTTAAATACACTTGAAAATATTCTAAGATTTAAATGCTTTAATCACCCGTAAAAATTTTACTAGAAACATGTCCCCTTCAATTCTTAGGTAAGCATTCTGATATGAAGTGCTTTGTTGAGAGGTAAATTCTTATTTTATACCTTTGTCCAGGTAGTGACTAGAGTTCACATGGTTAGCAGAAACAATTTTGTTTTCAACAAATTCCACTGAATATTAATAAACTTATTAGAAATGATGTTCTCCCTGTGTCTTTTAGTAATTTATTTCATGATTAAATTATTAAATGAGATATCCTATATGCAATAAAAAATATATTACAGCAATAGCATTTGGCACCAAAGTGTTTTACAATCAATAGCTAAGTATTAAATTCAGTAACTGCTACTTAAGAATGGTAAAGAAGTTTTCTCTGTTCAAGGTTAGATTTAAAAATGATCAATTTAAGCCATATTCTATAAGTAGATACTGGTTAAAGAACCTTGGCTAAGGGACTGGCATTTTAGCTCAGTGGGAAGAGCACTTGCTTAGCAGGTACAAGGCCCTGAGTTTGATCCCCCAGCACTGCCAGAGAGAGAGAGAGAGAAAGAGAGAGACAGAGAGAGAGAGGGAGACCATATTTGAGAAGTTGTGTTATTTACTCTATTGAAGGTGACAGCTGTGTATTATATGAATGTGTAGTTATGGACTTTTCAACGTTTATTACTTGCTTACTAGTCTATAATGGCTTTGAATAGACCACTTTATAAGTGTATATTTAGTCATTTCAAAAAATGCATATTATTATTCAGTAGACTTTGTACCAAAGCATGATCAAAGAGGTGTTGTTTTCTCAGTACTATTCTGGGGCCATGCCAGGTATTCACAAGTAATTTTGCAACATATTATTTACTAGTATGAGGTTTGAGAATTTGTGTGTTTATGAAGTATACATTGCTGCCCCAGTATGAACTCTATAGAAGTATTTTTTTTAGATTTATTTATCTAGGAAAAAAATCTGATTCCTATTTTGTTCAACCTTACCTTTACCTTTGACCTTGCCCTAGACTGTCTTCTTGAAAAAAAAATATAATCTTGACAGCAGCTGATTACTTAATTGCCACCTCATTTCCTGTTGTCCCTTTAACTCTGATCTCAGAAAGATGTCTACACCTGTGCTGCTGGCATCCTATTTCCTAGTTCACAGTTTCTTCCTCTGAAAGTCTAGACTTTCAAGCACCTCTTGGCACTGAGCTAATTACCAATAGAATGTCTATCACCATATTTCCCGCAGTTTCTGAGTTTGCTTTATAAGTCTAAATATTCCTTCTTCACAATCTGCCCTTCTCTGTGTCTCGCTTTTTCTTTCTTTGTTCTTGACAGAGACTTTCTTCTCTAATACATACTGTAAAAATCTTCTATACTTATTTTTATGAGTAACATGAAAACAAATATGGATAATTTTTACAGTATGCGTGGGAGAATGGATTTCTGATTTTATAAAAAATGGCTTCAGAAATTTAGAAGTAAATCCAACATCATAGAGTTTTAGAGATGTGCATAAATGTTTAAGAGTCATCTAATAATGTTCTTTTGTTCAGTGAAAATGGAAAAAACCAAGAAAAGTCAAGTAACCGCAAGCCCACTGTTGGCGAGACAGTCACCAATGTAGGTCTCCGGAGTACTTTTAAAGTTGTCTGTTATGATTATGATAAAAATTTATTTATGTATTATTTTCAAACACTAAATTTTAAACAACCTAAATCTGATCATTGGTGACACTTGTTTACGTATATGTGTGTGTGTAGAGAGAGAGAACCTTATTTTCTATTTGATTGGTGTCTACAAATGGCTTTGTTGCACATATTTAGCTATAGAATTACACAGTAAGTTGCATTGGCATTAGCTGTACCACCAAGTTTACTTTCTACAAATTTTCTACTAATTTTAATATGAAATCATATATAAGTAATTGAAAATCAAATTTTACATTTACATCTTAACAAATGAGTGTTGCAAAGCAAAAATAAATAAATAAACAGTGCTTGAAATTTGTATTGCTTCTTCACACAGAACTATGTGAAGCAGCATTTACTGAAGGCAATGGAAATTCATGATTGCTGTGCTCAAGTAAAAGTTTTGGAATTCAAGAAGCACTTAGTTGCTGCATTAGGCCATTTAGGATGTTTCAACGTCTCAATTGACTGTAATTCCAATCTTCTCAAGTGCCCTGTTAATGACCTTGCATCTCCAAGTAAGCAGAGGAATTCAATGTTTATACTTAAAAAAAAAAAAAATCTCTACCACAAACAGATTGAAGGACAGGTTCTTTTCATTCTATCTTTACAATGGCGGGAGAGAGTAAATTGTTACCACTACATCAGTTGAGAAAAGCTAACCTTTGGTGGCTCTTAATGAAAGCCCTCATTGACAAAACAAATTCAACAGATCCAGGTATAAGGAAACCACTTAAGTGTTTTCCGTTTCTTATTGTCTAACAGTAAGTAATTATATTCGTAAAACCTAAACAAGCAATGAAATTCACCCACACTTAGATTTAACTTGGGTGCCATGTACTAAACAAGTCTCTAGGCTTCCTGTACAAGTGTCACTCTAGCAAATAAACATATTCAGACCTATGTGCAGAGTGAAAAAGTCATAACACCTGGGGATGTTCCTACAAAGAATTTCTGCATTCATTTCCCACATTCAAAATAATCCTGAAAACCCAAATATGCCAATATCTATTTGAGTAGGTATCAGCTAAGAAAGCAACAGAATTTGTTTATTCTTCCATTAGAAAAAAAAATGTAAGTTAACTATTAAAATTTAAGATAAAAAGATAGCATATTTCAAAGACAAGTTGAGGTATTATATTTAACATATAAACCATTAACAATAAACTCTAGGCATAAAAGGGCATTTTTGTATATCCTAATATATTTATTCTCAGTTGATTTATTTTCATTTTCAGCAGTGCTCTTCTAACCTTCAGGAACATCCTATTTTGTACAATGTAAGTTGTTTTTTTTTTCCCCCCTTGAGGCAAAATATGAGTGATGATGAGTTCTGTACTTTTTCAGGAAAAATCTCAAAGAAAATATACAACATTCTACGTTTTTAGTTGCAATATTTGCTTAAGGATTTAAGCAATGATATAATGCCATTTACTTATTGAATTAGTAAATATTTCTTTCAGTAGAACTCAGATTGAACTACAAAGCATGGCCATGAAAAAAAGTCACAAGAAAGTTTTACAACAAATTAATGTTAACCATATGAACAAAGCAGTGTTTTTCAGGATATTATTTCAAATACCTCACAAGTTTCCAGCTGCTTAGGGGAGGAGAAACCATCTGTGTAATGGAGCCCCGAGGGTGAGGATTGGGCAGAGGAGAGAAGGGAAAGGGACATGAGGGAGGAAGTCAAGTTAGACCAGACTCAAGAGTGTCTTGCATGTGGTTTCTGAAGGTTAGATTTTATCTCACAAGTCATAGGGAACCAATGGCAAGTACTTCTTGGTAGTGAATCATCTATGTCTCAAATTCTAGCAGTTAATAAGTGCTGTGAAGAGAATGCCCTATGGCTTAAGGGGTTTACTGAGTATTTTAGAGGAAGTGGACATTTTGATCATCAATGGGAGGATTTGAATAGCATTGGGAATGCTCAGAAAGCAAAGGAAGGATATTTTTTGGGGGAAAAAAGTGGCTTTTGTAAAATTTAATAAAAGTGGACAAGTGTGAATTTAAACCACTGTTACATTAGAGTTTTACCGCAGTACTCCAAAGGTAGTGTTAAGGGCACAAGGCTTGCAGCCCATGATCTGGTGGTGGAGAGAATATGAAGGACCTGAGTGTGAAGTAGCCACAGTCAGGCCTACTACCACGCATTTTCTTGCATGTAGAGTTGATTTCTGGATTCATTGAGCTTGACATTGTCCTTTGTGGTCCTGTGCAGTTGTCACAACCAGGCAATGATAAGTGTGAGAGAAAGATAGCAACAGATTTCTGCAGAGTATGAGGCAAAATCTCACTTCCAGTCAGTGAAACGGTTCCCTCGTGTTCACAGACCTTAGCACACACACCTTGAGGCCTTCTGGAAGCATCCTGTGCCCTTCTTAGGGGTCCTTGTTACCCTCCTGGGTTTCTCAACTGACTGGCTGCAGCCCTGCAGGTGGAAGAGCCTAGTAACAGTGAGTAATTTCCCCTAAGTCTCAATCACAACACCAGGAAAGTTTGATTTCTAAGTTATATACCATAGGAACAGGTGAAAGAATTCATGCGTTCTCAGAAATTTTATATTTCATTCCACCATAAATCTTGCCATTTAGTGAAAATTTTTAAAAAGTAATTATGATATTTTCCCTGTATGTCATTTCTGTTTCTCTCTTCTCTCTTTTCTTCTCTTTTTATCTGTTCTTGCACTTTCAGTTTTTAGTGCGTATAGGAAAAGAGTTACCAGGTATCTCACTGACACAAAACAATCCACTTTCCAGAAACAGTTTAAAATAAAAAATAAAAAAATGAAATGTAGAAGTGGTAATTGCTTTTGACACTGAATGTGTTTGTTATTTTTTTTCTTATTAGTACATTATGGTTATATATGTTATTGGGGTTCATTTAGATATAATTATACAAGCATGGAGTATACTTTGCTCCAATTCAGTCTGTATTGGAAGTACCCAGATATTTTCCCTTTCCCTCTCCTTTTCCCTTCCCCTGTTCCCTTTTCTCTACTTTATTGATCTTTCTTCTGCTTATTTATTGTTCTTTTAAATTAGTGTATTATGGATATACATAAATGTGACATTCACTGTGGCACTTTTTCTCCGACATAGTCCCCAACTTGCAGGTCCACAGACCCCCTGGAAGAGAGAGTGAGAAAAAGATTCCTCCTTTCCTGTAGTCTCCTCCTTGATCCCATATTCTAGAAACATTCATAGCAAACTTCTTGCTCTTCTTACTACATATTTCTTTATTCCATGTTTTCCCACTCCACTTAATTTCTTAAATTCAGACTTTGCAATAGATAGAATATGCCCAAACTGAATTCAAATCCAGCTTTGCTGCCTAATTTCTCTGAGACCTTGGAGAAATCACCTGAACACACACACACACACACACACACACACACACACACACACACGACAACCACTACTATTACTACTTCTCAGAGTTATTCAAAAGTATGCAAATTGCTCAATAAGCATCAGTTCCCCCCTCATGAGAATCTAGGAAGGACCTATTATAGCTGAAAATTCAAGTAGTAAAAAACTATAATTTTGACAGCAGCCAATTACTTAATCACCACCTCATTTCCTACCTCTGTGAGGTAGATAGGATGATTAGAGTGGGGAGGGACAGATGAGGCTGCTTGAATGCATAGGGGTTTGGGCTCAGATTTATTGTTCAAAATGGAATCTCACCTTAACTTTGCAATTAAAAGTCCAAGGTAACCCAGAAGTTGTGTTCAGAAAGAACAATGTGGAAGAGTATCCTTAAACACTTAAGGAGGATTGGAGTCTTACCCAAGCAAAAGTGACAAAGGAGGTGTAATGACAGTAGGTGAGCTGCACTTGCCTGATCTTTGAGAGCACATCAAGAGATTCTATTTTGTGCTGCACAAAATCAGCTCAAGAGCAGGGTTGAATATAAGCTCACAGTTCATAACCACCCCCTATCTTCCTCCCAAGAATAAATGTTCTTTTATAATAGGGAAATTGAATATCTACCTTTCTGTATAAATCATTTTATAAAGTGACAAAAGCTAGGACTGTTTTGTTTCTAATTTGATCATCTTTGAGGTAGGGTCTTAAAAATTGTCTCCCCTTCATTCAACAAAATATCTTGTTTTCTTTACATTGTATGTTGGGCCCCTTTCTATAGTGAACTATAACGCTAAAGTTTAATAGGAATTCATTAATTTATGAGAAATGTCAACCTTTAGAAAGATCAGGAAAAAATGTAAAGGAGATATGTCTGGAACTGATTATATGTGAAAGAAAGGTAAGTTTCACATAAGTAGAGGAGAGAATGAAAATCATTGTTGGCAGAGAAAGAGAGAAAGGAAAGAAGGAGAAGGAAAGGGATGAGGGAAGAAGACCAAAAGCAGAAAGAGAAGAAAATGAACAGACATAAAGACAAACATGGCTATAGGATATGGGCATTTAGTGGATAGAGAAGTCCCTATTCACAGCAGATGTTGTCATTTAGAATTAGGTTTTTTTGTTTGTTTTATTTTTTCTAGTTTATCTACTTTTATTTTTAATTTGCTAAAATTAATTTGGATCAATTATTTGATATTTAAATGAACTGAATTTTGTTAACAGCACAGTTTACTGACTAGATTATATAATTGTGTTTTATTTTACTTTTATGGTACAGGAGATTGAACCCAGGACCCTGTGTTTGCTAGGCAAGCACTCTGCCACTGACACCCCCAGCCCTAATTATAAGTTTTCTTTAGGAATCATTAATTCTATCAACTGCCTGGGTCAAATTTTGTATATTAAATTATTTCAAGTATATTTTTTCTTCCATCTTATTTTTTACTTGTTCTAATTAGTTATACATGACAGTAAAATGTACTTTGATACATCATATATAAATGGAGTATGATTTCTCAATCTTCTAGTTGTACATGATGTAGAATCCTACTGGTTGTATAGTTATATATGTATATAGGGTAAAAATGTCTGATTCATTTATTCATAGGTTGAATTGGGTAAAGAGAGAGAAGGCTTTTAGTCAGTGTTTGAGACCTTTCTAATAGAGGAACTCTCAACTTTTCATGAAAGATTCTGGTATCCGTTCTACATTTATAACACAAACATTAAAATTTTGCAAGGCAAAAATAAGTTTCTTGCTAAGTTATATGCTAGTTATTATAATATTTTATAGTTAAGATAGATTATATTCAGTGCAGTTTTCAATAAAGTTTTGTTTAAATTTGGTACACCTCTGTGTTTTAAAGTAGTAGACACTATAATAAAAAATTTTAAATTTCAAACCCAAGATGTCTTACTTCTTAAATTCTTTCATATTACCAAAAAATATAGAACTTTTAACCTCCTTTTCACTTAATTAAAAATTATTAATGACAATGGCTTCTGCTTCTGTGGGAAAATTATGTGAATAGTACTTAATATCTGAAGAATATTCCAAATACATCAGCATAGTTAATTAATAGTGATTCATCATGTTATCCATTATCCTTTCCTACAACCATGTTGCTTATACTGGGAGGCAAACATTATTATATCATTAAAATATTATCAACGAAATTATGACACAAAATTAATATCTACTCAAGCCTCTTTCTCCATTTGAAACTAATGTTTATCTGACCATTGCAGCAGGTTTTGGCCAATTTTTACATGTTTACTTGATCCTGCAAAAGCTAGGCAGAAATAATTTTGAAAGCAATAAAAATTGATTACAAAGTAAAACTATAAATCTTGAAAATTACAAGATAATAGGAGATAATTTCAGAGTTAGACCAGTTAGGACCTGAAGGAAAGCAAATCAACAAATATGATGATTCATAAAAGAATGATTTAAGAATGAAAAAAACAATTCTTTGTAAAGTTAATGAATTAGTTGATATGTGTGTAAAAGTTTGTGCTCACTGTGATCACTGGGAACATCTGAAGATAAAAAATACCAATTACAGGTTACCACAAGGTATTTTACAGATTGGTTGAAAAATTAGGCCCAAATCCCTCCCCCTACAAAATCACAGATTAATTTTTAAATCTAAGCATTAATATACAATTGCCATTATAAAAATTATGTATTGTGTCAAAATTATGTTTATTTACATACATTGTGGTTTCATTTTTCATGAAAAGTATCAAAAATTAGTTTTATCACTAGTTAGCATGAAAAATTATTCTTCATATTAAGTAGAGTTACTTTCTGTCCTTTTCTGGTACCAGTTACTTCAAATTATAAGAAAGTCTTACACACCAGTATGCAAATTCATTTCTAATTTCACTTATAATAACTTATCTATAAAAATACAATTAGTAGTAAAAGCAGAATAGAATAGTGGTTTGGAATAAACACAACAGAGCCAAACTGGTGGATCTCAAATCCTATATCCATCATAATTGCTGTCCAACATTAAGCAAGTTTCTTAATCTCTCCTTGCCTGTTTTCTCATTTGTAAAATTGGGCTAATAGCAGTACCTATTCAAAGACTCATTTTGAGTCAAAAGTTGGTAAATATGTATTTATAACAAATCCTGGGATGTAATAAGTACAGTATGAATAAAGTTGAAAAGGAGCTTCAAAGTTATGTATTAACTCACCTACTACACCTTGAATTGTTTATACCTGTCCCTCACTTAAGTCATAACCTTCTCTATTTTATTTATTCTTTCCCCTCTCTAATTGCTAAAAATCTCCTATCACTTTCAAGTAAACAAGATTGAAAAATGATTAGTAACTTACCCTAAGTGTTAAAAGGTATACCCTAATTTCACTTTCATTTGGAAACCTTCAGACCTTATTCCATGTTAGAAATGATTCCAAATATAAGGTTTCATCTTGATCATTGTATAGGTTTCCTAAATAGGATGATTATGTAACGTCTTTATAGTTTCCCTGACCTATATAAATGTTCTCTAAATAGAGGAGTTATCCATTAGAATAATTAGAACTTGGGTTAGCCAAATTTAGTAATGAAAATACAGGACACTCAATTAAATTTGAATGTGAGATAAACAAGGAATTATTTTTAGCATAAGTATAGTCCACACAATATACTTATGATACAAAACCTTTGTTGTTTATCTGAGATTCTAATCTAAGTAGATGTCTGCATTTGATTCAGCAACCCTAAATAAATCTTGGGAAAAAAAATCTGTTAAAATCTTTTAAAATTAATTGAATTGTGATGCATAAATACATACATATATTTCTAATGAAATTTTATAAAATAGGTAAAATTTTTCAAACTTTTAGTTTTTGCATGAGTATCATAAGAATATTGCTTTGAATGATGCAAGAATTATTCATTTTTCTTTTTTTCTTTAGTTTAAAAAACTTATAATTTGAAAAATATTTCATATACTAAGTCTGTCTTTTAATAACAGAAACCAAAATCTCTAGCCATCCCCCACCAAGAAAAAAAGAAACATCATGCAAAAATAAGACTTGAGTCTAAAATTTTGCTTTTTCTGTGTTAAAGTACTTTGGTGAAAATGAAAAGAGGTATTACATGAATAGCACTTTGTCTGAGAAGTGAATTTTGATGGAGCAGGTATATAATACCATTAATCACCTCAATGTGTTATAATACAGGCTTTCCAAGTCAACTTCCTTGATTTAAGTAACATCATTTAAAAGGCTACTTGACTATCAACTAGCTCTTACCAAACAATGTTTTGATTAGTGAAATTGGAGAAATAATTCACAGGACTTTTTCAGATACCTATTCACATTCTTAGTGAGTATAGATGCTTCCTATTTTCATCTGGTCTCTGACCTAGACGAATTGCATAGAAATAGTGAGAAGCTTTACATTCGTATATCTTTAGTTATCTCTTAATAGAAAGACTTCTATGTCATATTCTCCTAGAAAGAATCAAAGTAGTGTTAGCCCCCCTAAATAATATGACTACTGGTTACCAGCACAGTCCCCAACAGCTCCAAAATACTCCCTACTACCATGCTACTGCCTTCTCAACCCTATCTGAAAATGTAAAATCACTCCTGAAGACAGAAAGGAAAGCATATGTGTTGCCTCTAGATATCCACTGCTAAGGTATAATGCATAACTGCAGTGGGAAGAGATAGCAATTGGCCTTTTTGTCATTCATACAGTAGCTTAGCATTTTACAATATTTGCAAGGATGCTATAGATGAATATGGTTGTCTACTTGATTGGATTGTGTAGAAAATTGGCAAAGCATGTGAGTCAACTGAATGCCCCACCCTGAATGAAGGCAGCACTGTCCAATAGGCTGGAGGTCTAGATGGAAAGAAGGATGGAAGAAGGGGGATGGTCTCAAAGCTGCTCTTCCTGATTGGGTCTTGCTGTCATCCCTCATACACATTAGACTCCAGATTCTACAGTCTTTGAATGGGGATTCACACCAATGACTCTCCAAGGAGCTTCCAGGCCTTCAGCCGTGGACTTGAACTATATCATCTGTGCCTCTTATTCTTTTACTGAGCAGCTACTGGTTTCCCCAGCATTTCAGCTCAAGACAGCCTTGGTAAGACTATCCAGCTTCTGGCTGTGTAAGCTGATCTTATAAATCCCCTTTTATTATTACATATATTCTGCTGGTTCTTTTCCTCTAGAGAACACTGACTGATACAAAGGGTAAGCCCCAAGTTTCTATGGATGAAAAGAAGAAAGGAGAGTCCTTCCACAAAAAATCTGGAGCATCTACAGGGAGAGGGAAAGATCTGAATAGACCACAGAAATGAGATGTCAGAGGCAAGTGCAGTCAGCAAAAACAAGCACAGAAGATTTGAATTAGTGGGGTATACCCAAATATAAAACCCCTTGTTAACTCAAGAGCATGTCTTACTGTTCCCTCCAGCTTCAACCTGTCATCATTTTTTATTCTTCTCTTACCCCTAAGTCTATCATGTTTGCAAGATAGGGAAAGTGAACACACTACATTAATAAAGCTATTCCCTACTTTGACCACTAAGATCACAAAGTCAGTGTTGAAATTGAAATCTAGGCCTGACACAAAGCAAGCACACAACTGGACAGGGGATAGAAGCCTGAGCGAGACTATAAAAGGAATGAATCCTGACACATAGGAAAGCTCTTGTAGACTAACTAAAATTCATGCATTTGATCTGCATTGATTTAGCACCTAGCCAGCCTTCTTTTAAGTTAGTATTGTTACATTCTTGAGAAAATCTATATATGAATTTTATAATGAAATAATACTTCTAAAGTCATGTACTGTCTCTCCTTCCTACATGGTACTTCTCTTTGTAATACTTTATTTTATATTTCATTTTTTCAACCTCTGTTCACTGTCTTCAGTATAACTTTCACCAATTTTGTTACAATATATTTTAAGCATTATTAATTATTATTATATTTTATTAACTATCTCCAACATATATTTGGATTATTACTGAAATTTAACACTAATTCAAGTTTCTGTTTTATTCATAAAAAATTGTATATCTTGGTTCTGAGAAGCATACTCTACTAAATGTTTGAAAGGGCTCTCAGTGATGAAGTCCTCTCCTACAAATGAAACTAAAGTCTCCCTGTAAAATGCCCAACCCCATACTTAGAAGTGCTTCAGTCATTCCTGCAAATCATTATGACAAACTTATTTTAAACTTTTAGGCAACAAGCAACTTTGACTGCCTTGAAACCTGATAGCATTAAATGTAGCTCTTTATTTTCAGGTTTATGTGTTGACTTGGAAACATTTAATTTCCTTTTTTTTTTTTTTTTTTTTGCAATTCTCCTACCTCTCATTGATCTTCTGGTTTACCTTTTCTAGAACAGTCTACCATACTCTCTTGATCTCTCAGTGGATACCTATTTCTCAGCCATCTTTTCTAAAGTATACTCTTTATTTTCTTTTTTCTCTTTATTTTCTTCCCTTAGAGAATTTTTTCTTTAGAAATATTTCAAAGGGCACCTCTGAGAGCTCTTTTGAATTTCAATGTAAGTCAAAAGGGATTCATGAGAGCTTCCAGTTTAAGTCTCCTTTATTCAATAGAAATCAAATTCTTGGTTTATTAGTATTCCTGCTTCATTTTATCAGCATTGGCAAATAATTTGCTTTAGTATAAAAGATGCTGAATATTTTGTATTCTTCTTCATCTATAAGAACTGAATATTCAGTTCAATTCTGTAAGATTTGACACATTACCATATGTCTTTTTTTCCAGAATTCATATTATTCGTCTGTTATATAGTTGCTATCTAGTCTTTGAGTAAAATGTACAGCATGAGTTAACAAATCCACTAGTTTCCTTTAAAGAAAAAAGCCTTACTGAGATACAATTCACTTGAAATATAATTCATTTGCTATAATTTATCTGTTTGAAGTAATGCATCTGCTAACTAGCCCAATTTAGTCATTCAACAATGTATACATATTTCAGAACATCATTTACATAATACATACAATTTTTATTTGTTGATTTTAAAATGTACAATTCAATGGATCTTACTATGTTCAAAAGTAGATGTAACCATTAACACAATTTTAGAGCATCTTCCTCACCTCAAAAATAAACCATATACCCCTTATCTATTATTCTCTTATTCCCTCATTGTTCACTTTCCATCCTATACGCCACTAATCTGCTTTCTGTCTCTACATATTTCTTTATGCTGGACTTCCATATGAATGGAGTCATATATTATATTAACCTTAGTGAGTGGTATGTTCAAGTTCATACAAACTGCCAGACATACTAGTGCTTTCTTCTTATGGCCACGAAACTATTACATTGTATAAATATACCACTTTTTTATCCACCTGCCTGCTGATGAACAATTAGGTTGTTTCAATCTTTTAGCCATTATGAATAATACTACTATACACATTCATGAATTAACTTTATTTTGGACATATGTTTGTTCTATTCTTACATTTATTTATAGGCATGGAATTGCTGAGTCCTGTGGTAACTCTATGTTTAATAATTTGTGTTAACCGCACCAGATTACATTCCTACCAGCAGGGTGGGAGGGAGAGTTTCAAGTTATCAATATTCTCACTGACTAGTTATTGTCTAATTTGTTGGTTCTATTAATCCTATGTATATGATGTATATGAAGTGACATCTCATTGTGGTTTTGATTTGATATTTGTATTCCCTTGCTAACTGATGAAATTAAGCACCTTTCACATTCTTTTGGTCATGTGTGTGTGTGTGTGTGCGCGCGTTTGTGTGTGTGTGTGTTTCCCCTTGGAAAGTTTCTATTGAGATCTTTTGTTCATTCTTTTATTTGTCCTAATTAGTTATACACAACAGTAGAATGCATTTTGACACATCATACATAAATGGAGTATAATTTCTCACTCTTTTTGTTGTACATGATGTAGAATCACACTGATCATGTAGTCATATGAGCACATGGGGTAATAATGTCTGATTCATTCTATCATCCTTCCTACTTCTATACCCCCTCCCCTCTCTTCACTGCCCTCTGCCTAATCCAAAGTACTTTTATTCTCCCCTAACCCCATACCCTTATTGTGCATTAGCATCTGCAAATCAGAGAAAACATTCAGTCTTTGGTTTTTGGGGATTGACTTATTTCATTTAGCATGATATTCTCCAGTTCCATCCATTTACCTGCAGATGCCATAATTTCATTATGCGTTAAGTCTGAGTAATATTCCATTATGTATATTTACACCATTATGTATATTTTCTTTATCCATTCATCTGTTGAAGGGCATCTAGATTGGTTCCATAGTTTAGCCAATCAGTAAATGGGCTAAGGAACTGAACAGACTTCACAAAAGAAGAAATACAATCAATCAACAAATATATGAAAAATGTTCAGCATCTCTAGCAATTAGAGAAATGCAAATCAAAAGTAAGATTTCATCTCACTCCAGTCAGAATGGCAATTACCAAGAATACAAGCAATATTGTATTCTTGTACAATAAATGTTGACAAGGATGTGGGGGAAGGGGTACACTCATACATTGCTGATGGGACTGCAAATTTGTGCAACCACTATGCAAAGCAGTTCAGAAAACTTGGAATGGAACCACAATTTGAACCAGCTATCCCATTCCTTGAATTATACCCAAAGGACTTAAAATTGTTCATTTTTTAAATTGAACATTTTGTCTTTTTATTATTGAGCTGACAGTTCTTTACCTATTCTAGATATAAGTCCTTAACATGTTTCACAAATATCTGTCCATTCTTTGAGGTTTTGTTTTTTTTTTTTTTTTTTTTTTTTTTTTTGCTTTTGCTTTCTTGATGATGTGCTTTGATGTACAGAAATTTAATTTTGATGAGGTTTATTTTATCGTTCGTTCTATACTTGCCCATGCTTTTGGTGTCATAAGTATCTTTTGCCAAATCCAAATTAAAGAGGATTCACTCCTGTGTTTTCTCATAAAACTTTTCTAGTCTTAGCTCTTATGTTTAGTTTTTATTCCATTTTGAGGTCTTTTTGTCCATGGTGTGAGGTAATTTTGTCCAACTTTATTCTTTTTCATGTGGATATCCATTTGTCCCTACACCATTTGTTTGAAAAAATATTCTTTCCCTAATTTAATGGTTGTAGTACCCTTGTCAAAAATCAGTTGACCACAAATGTGATGGGTTTTTTCCTATGCTCTCAATTCTATTCTATACTCTATCTACCTATCTTTATGCCAGTATTCATTGTTTTGATTACCCTGTTTGGTAGTAAGTTTTAAAATTAAGAAGTATGAATCCTAGTAATTTGTCCTTTCCTATATTGTTCTGGCTAGTCTACGTCTCTTCTAGTTTCATATGAATCTTAGATTCAGCTTGCCAAGTTCTATAAAGAAGTCAACTACGATTCTGATAGGGACTGTGTTAAATATGTAGATCAGTTTGGAGAACACTGCCATCTTATCAATATTAACTTTTTTAATCCATCATTTGCACCTTAAAGTTTTTGTCAATTACCTTTCTCACTAACTTTTTTTTATTTCAGTTTCTTAGTACAGCTATGCCTGCCTTGTCATCTTATAAAAATGCAAGAATATTTCATTTTGATGACATACTTTGTCTTTACTAGTGCATGTAAGGGATCTGATTTATAAAATTCCCTGATTCAAGATATAAAGAAAATAT
Source organism: Sciurus vulgaris (assembly GCF_902686455.1). NCBI lineage: Eukaryota > Metazoa > Chordata > Mammalia > Rodentia > Sciuridae > Sciurus > Sciurus vulgaris. Next base: position 72,637,047 of record NC_136462.1, read on the forward strand.
AAATTCTGGTGATGTGCTGTTTGTAAAGTCCACTAACCACCTCCACTACCTAGAAAATTCTATATGCTAAAGATCATTTCTGTGTTGAAATATTAGTTATCCATACATATTGACAACCAAACTAATGAGAGTCTGTTGTCTAATTCCTACCTCACACTGTTTCTCTATTTCAGCACTTTCTTGGCCATGCCCATTTATGTGAAGGCTGAGTGTATGAAAATTACCATAGAAATTAGGTGGGGATTCTATTTGAAAACTATTGTTCAGTTTATGCTTCGTAAGACTGACTACTGTATTATGAACATATTCTATAGCTTTTTCACTTCTGAACTACACAAAGGCCTCTTATCCCTACATAAATCTCTCATGTGTTCAATTTTGTATTATGCTAGATTTAATAATTTGGTGTCATATGCCAACACCTGCAGAAATAAAACTTGAAATTATGGCTTTCAAGTTTCTATTGTTCATCCATGAATTTAATATGCAGTTGATTTTCTCACTTGAATTGTAACTCTGAAAGCATTGTAGCATACCCATTTTCTCCATCAACTTGACACATAAGTGTGAAATAATATATACTACTTTTGAGCCTTCCATAGATGTTCTGAAACACACCAAAGATCAGAAGGAAATCATGATGGTTTTGCACAGTGTCCAAGATTGTATTGCAGCTAATAGCACTTGCAAAGTTGGTGGTCTGGTAATTAAGTACGAATCAATCCACAGTTCATGTGTTTGCATACAGTAGTTCTCAATGAGAATTCCTCGGTGGTCACTTGAACTTTTGTGGCAAGGAACTTTTGTGGCAAGGAGCCAAATTATTCTCTAAAATATGCACAAGGAATTCTCATTGCCTTCAGTAAGCAAAAATCTTATACTGGGTAGGATATACATTTTTCTTTCTCCCTATCTATAGAAATACTACAAACAATAATTTTTCAACAACCTATTATACATTTATAGAATAGAAAAAATATATATAAGTAATGATGAAGGATAATTCTTGTGTCACACAAAATGAACATGAAAAAGAAACTGGATGAAATGACTGATTTATCTTTTCTTGCAAGCTATGTTTAAATAATTACATCTCAGTGGCTTCAAATGTTTTCTCCTACTCTGAATTGAAAAGCAACTCCAAATTCTTTCATTTAATTTTAACCTTAAACAACTGTGCTGTTGCTGATAAAAACAACAATGTAACCTGTGCTTTTCCTAGTACATTATTTAGGTAAACACAAGTTGCAAAATTCACTATGTATAGGGAATAGGTAAACTCAGCAAAGTTTTGATCTAATCCAAACTTTTATGTTTTTTTAAAATATTTGCAGCAAAAATAATTTTAACTTCCCAGGTTTCTTCTTTTGACTCTTCCATCTACCCTTGAGTAAGTATTTTAATGTTTTAATGTGATAAATGATTTAAACACAACCCTTTCAGAAACTAGGTTTGCTCTTTTTTTGTATATGTTGATCTTCATGTAAAGAGTAGCTCAGATTTCAGGTATAAATGGTGAATCAGAGTAAAAAAGTTAAATTTTTATTATTGATAAAGGAAAATCAAGTCAATGAAAAAATTTATTTAGCATCTGGGGAAAATAATATCATACTTAAAATGTTGAAATTTATATTATAGTAAATTTATGCATTATTCCATGAGACATACAATTACACAAAATATTGAATAGTTCTGTGATAATGTGAGCACTTAGTTCACAGCATTAAAATCCTCTTTGTTTCCTAATATGTCAAATGGGGATCATGATAACTCCTCAATCCTTGGGTCATGGTAAGCAGTTGCTGAGATAACACACAGACAGTGTACAATATTTATTTGGAATATTATATCATGTATTCTATAATATTAGAATATGCTTGGGAATAAACCCTTATACCACTCAGCAGTTTATCAAGAACCCTACAATATAAATGCGATGTAGAAATTTGTAAAAGAAACACAGCATTAAAAAGTAGATATTTTATTTAATAAAAAAATGACAGAAAAGATAAGTTTGCAAATTTTCGAAAGACATGCAGGGAACATAAAAAGGGAATGTTATTTTCTAGTCAAATATCTTCCATGTGAAATATTACACCATTTCATGTCACTGCTGGATAAAATTTTATTTTCAATGTCTCAGTCTCTGATACTTCAATGTTTCTTACTACTTATTTCAGCTCCAGAAATCACTGAAGCAATCACTCTTAATTATTGAGAGTCATATTCAGACACCATTGAAAAACTCATCAACTTTCCCAAGAAACCAGAAAGATACAGACAAAAAGGAATGTAATGTGATAAGGCAAAGTCTGCACATACACATACAAAGAACAGACCGGAGGGAACATCAAATCTGTCTGGGAAATTCAAAGAAATGACTTGGTTTTATTGCAATAACCTCAAAATTGTAAATCTTAATCCAAAAAAGTTCTCTCACACAATAACTCAAATTGGAACATTGATTAGGCATCCAGAATGGAGAAGGAACTACCCTTTTCCAATTTTCCTACTAGAACTTGGCTCCACATTCACTGTCGAGGGGAGAGACTGTCTATACAATCTCAGATTGTAGCCCACTGGCTAGAACTAGCCAGTCTTCCCCACTCTGACCTTCCACATATCTTCCACTGCAAGATGGCTGAGAAATATGGGTAAATGGATTTAATGCTTGATAAATGTTATTGTCTTTACCACAGAAGACTTCAGAAAGATGAAATTTAACCTGGGATTTAAAGGTTGAGTCAAGTTTTGGACAAATGGAATGTGAGCAGAGCACATTAGAGATACAGAAAACAGAACACAAAGGTAGGAAAACCAGTGGTTTATAATGGAGAAACAGTTCTCCCTTCCTGTATGGTTGTGAAGAACAGTTACTCTTCAAACATTTGGTCTTTCATGAAGTGATAGGAATTTGTGGTACCTAGGTTAACCTATCCACACACCCCTTTTGCATAATAGGCTTGCATCTAGAAAATGTGAGAGAAATGAGATGTTCCTCTAAAAGGAGGAAATATGTCTTCCTTTCTCTCTTCTTTCCTACAGACACTTTGGGAAAGCTTTTTTTGTTGTTGTTGTTGTTACACATATGACAACAAAATCTAGCAATGACAGAACAATATGGAAAGAGTTAGAATCTTTAATACCATCAAGCTGTCATACCATTCCTGACTAGTTACCAAGAGGGCGAAATGAACTTCTATCTTGTTCTATCTTATTTTAGCCATATTCTTTTTCTAGCAGGAGAGCATATACGTACCTCAAATAGCCTCATCTAGGTAATGATAACACAATGGTATAGATGAAACAGAATAACCATCATGTTTTCACTGTGAAAGGCCATATTTGAAAACATATCTGCATGTCAGTGAAAGATGACAGTACTACATGATAGAAAATGGATAAAATAGAAAAGAATTTTAGTTGGGTAATAAGAAAGGATAAATATCTGATGATTAAAGAAAATGACAAAGTGAAATGAGAATCCCCTTCTCAGAAACCTTAGAGTGACATCTGCAAGATATGAGTCACAGATTTCATAGTAGGTAACTATACCTCAAGGATAGGCAAAATCTACCATGTCCCTGATGTTGGAAGAACACAGCAGATGGTGTGGAACGACCAGGGAATTAAAAGTCAGCAGTTTATACATGGAACTCAACAGATCCCCCATGTTTTTGACCTTTGACAATGAATCAACAAACATAAAATTGGGAATTCAACACTATAGGGAATAAGGTAGGGGTGTTTCCATTGCTTGATGTCAATGTTAGAAACATGTTGCATCATTTCCCTTAGCTCTAAATTCTCATCTACAACTTGGGGGTAATGAGTAAACCTCTAACCCCAACTTCATTCCTATCACATAGTTGTCACCATTATCCAACCTCTTTCAGGTAATATATTAGCTAGTCTTCTGTCACTATGAATGCCTGAATCAATTAACTTATAAATCAATTAAGTGCACAGTTTTGGAGGTTATGACCCTGGATCGGATGGGCACATTTCTTTGGGACTTTGATGGCCATGCTGGATGGCAATGGCAGAGTGTGTAGCAGTGCAAACTGCTCACCTCAGGGCCTGGAGTCAAAAGAGAGAGAGGAAAAACCTGATTCCCATCATAGAGAGAGAGCACATCCCCAATGACCTAAAGCCCTCCTTCTAGGCTTTACCTCCTAAAGGTTCCACCACCTCCTAATAGCACCATGCTGGGTACAGGTCATTGAACACACAGACTTTTCTGGAACACTTATCCAAACCATAGCAGGCAGTTGATGTGAAGATTAAACATTCATATTTATAAATATTTGGATTATACATACCCCCAAAATGCATTATACTTCTGCCTTTGACTCATATGAAACAGTTTTATTACCCTGAAATCTGCAGCTTCCCCTTCACCTTCCTGCAGGGAAATCATGCACATGCTGCCCAGCTCACATCTCTGGTAATTTTACCCTGAGAAACATCATTTATGCAAATAGTTGTAGTTCTCTCTTCTTTTCTTTCATTCCTCCTTCCTTTATCTCTGATCTTCTTAAATAAAAAAAAGAAAACACACACACACACAGTCTCTCTCTCTCTCTCTCTCTCTCTCTCTCTCTCTCTCTCTCACACACACACCACACACACACACAATTTTGTTGCATTTGTGAACAAATAGCAACTTCTTACAGAGATAATAATATGCCTCCATTCTAATAAAGGAAAACTACATGTTCTGAAATAAAATTAGAATAATAAAGAACCACTAGATCAGTATTCCACAAACCTCAGTGAACAAGATCTTTTCTCTCTGAGGAGCTTATTATAAAGCATATTCTTGGGTGCTAGCCCAAGTGATTCTAATTCATCCTCTCTGGTGAAGGTCTAAAATTTTGCATAATTAATAATCACCCTAGTGATTCTAATGCAGGTGTTCCAGACGACACACTTGAGAAACACTATTCTGGATTGTAAATTTCGTGAAAGCACAGGTATCTACCTGCGCATCCCCAGAATAATGCCCGAATTTAGTACATACTCAAAAAAATTTTCTTGACTTTTTTCATCATTGTCATATCAACAAATGGAAATTTACTTCTGCCAGTTTCTCAGTCCCACCTCTTTAGAGTTAACCCTAATTTCTCTCTTTCTTCTTCACTCTATATCAAGCTCAACAGTAAACCATTCTGCACAATCTGCAAAATAAGTTCTGAAACTTAGGTCTCCTCAACACCTCCATCATTATCAGTCTCAAGCAAGCCATCATATCTTGAGGCTCCAGACTCTTAATTGAACTTCTAGTTTGTACTCTTCTTCACTGAAATATGTTATCTAAAACTTAGTGTCTTAAAGCAACATAACTTTGTTTGCTTACAGTTCTAGAAATCAGAAGTCCAAAATTGGTTTTTTAGATAAAGTTAGGAGTAGGGAGGGAAGCACTGAAGGGAGAACCTGTTTCCTCTCCTCTTATGGCTTCTAAAAGCAGACCACATTTCTGGGCTCATGACGTCTTCCTTGCATCACTCCAACTTCTTGTTTCCATCATCTACCTTCTATGACTGTACACCTGTGCTCTCCTGATTCCTTGTTTTTGGGACTGCTGTGATTACATCAAACCCACCCTGATAATCCAGCACAATCTCCCCATCTCAAAATCATCAGATTCATCCCATACACCAGTTCTCTTTTGCCATACAATGTGATATTCACAAATTCTGGAGATTGGATATGGAGGTACCTTATTCTGCCCAACACACTCCATGATAATAAATTCTTAGAACTTCTAGAATAAAAAATTCAGACTACACCAATCCTGGGCTCCAGATCTCTTATTTGCATCCCATGTTACACAGCACAAAATAGGAAGCACTTAGCATAGTCTTAAGGTCATTTCTGATCAGACCCCCTGTAACCTCTGCAGCATTATCTGCCACAGCCAGCTCTTCACTCCCTGTGTTTTAGCCACATTGGCTTCTTGCTGCTCCTCAAACAAACCAAACGCACTTCTACCTCAAAGCTTTTGTACTTATTCTACCCTCTGCCTGGAGTGTTTATCTGCAGATATTTACAAGTTTGGCTTTCCTGTCTCTTCCAGATTAGGATTAAATGACATCTAATTGAGGTCCTGTGTGAGCACCCCATGGAAAATACTCTCCACTTTCAATCCCCATCCTGTCCCACTATATTATTTTTCATAGTGCTTATGTCCCTCTGAATTAATATGTATTTGTTTGCCCTCTTTCCTCCACTGCTATGTCCCCTAGCATCTGACAGATAAACATACTCAAATATTAAATCTTAAATAATGAACAAAAGAATAAATGTTGAATTAATGATTTCTATACACCCTTGTCATCAGATACTCTCTTGAAATCTTCACATTTTATTTTCTCATTCTTTTATTAAACATAAAAAGTCAAGGTAAATTATCATCTCTTCTTCACCATAAACCAGTATCATATTTAAGAATTTTATTACAAATGCTTATCATAACATAGATAGGACATTATAGTTTTGCCTACATGACCATAGCTATCATTTTATCAGGAAATCACATTCCAAATTTTTAAAAAGTGAACTCCCCTCAATTTTTTAAAGTGTGTTCTTTGTACAAGTTTATAAGACTCTTGGCATGTACCTAATATAAAAAAATGCATACCATTTATATTTATAACTCACTAGCATTTTGAATTCATGGGAGGCTGCTCAAATAAACCAACTGTGTTGAAGTAATGATAATAATATTTAGAATTATGGTAACACTTTACCAACATTAATTACTGCTCACACTATCATTGCATTGTCATCTCTCCTTTACAGATTTGGAACCTAAGGGATACAGAAGTAATTTGCCTAAGTCACTGAGGAACCTGGTGTTAAAATTAAAACTCAGTGATTCCTGGCTCTTAGAATGTGTGCTGCTACCACTAGGCCACACTCTGCTCTCCAGAGAGAAGATGTGTCAGCATGGAATTATACTAAAGCAAAGATGTGAAATGGTACAACTGCATATCTACTGAGAAGGTCTGGAGAAGAATCTACCTGTGCTAGCTGGAGAAAGTCATAGGACTCCACTTTGCTTATAAACTCTGTTGACTCTTCCCACAAAGTAAAGTTGGGGAATCAAAACATAATCTACACCATTTAGAAAATAGTAGCTCATATCCTGGGGGGAAAATCCACTAAAGTTTCTTAATTTGATTTGACCTCTAAAAATATGAATGATTAAAACTTATTTTTTTTACTTCTTAGTAATCTATAGGTCCAGCATGCATGAGGAAAACCTGATAAAATTCACTTATTTAATTTGAAGATTTGTGCTTAGATAGAAAAAAAGGAGCTTAGCATTTCCCATTTACAGAGTGGGAGAGATTTAAGGCCTATGCTCTAACTTAACTATTAAAATTATACACAGGCATGTTCTGCCTTTATCAAGCTGCAACTTTTTATACCTTTCTACTGGGAAGACACCCACACTTCTTTAAAAATAAGCTGGGCAAACATTGACTGTGAAAGTGTTTTTGTTTTCCTAATGGAATATCAATGGGAGTTGTACACACAGATCAAGTTCTGTACACATATTATTATCTTCAAATAATTAATATTTGTGTATTATTTCCCTTGGGTTGGCTATACATGAATACAGAGGCACTGGTACGACTCATCACAAAATACAGTGTTGGCTGGTTCCAGGGGTGCCTTTCTAAATACTCCCTGCCAGTGGTTGAAGGGACTGAGGAAGCACCCTGCTGAGTCTTCCTCAGAGTGTATGTGCTAATTCTATCTGCTCCCATTGGGAAAGCAGCCAAAAGCAGAAGCAGGAAGGATAGCCCTGTAGTTCCTAGAGAGAGTAAGGTGCCAGCATCAGGAACAAGAAAGAAAAATGTGAATTTTATAAAATAAATATAACAGAAACAGTAATTAATACTTCAATCTTCCCATTACCACTGAAGAGAGAAGTTTCCTATCTAGGGCTGGCAGATGGGGTAACAGCATCCAATTACAGTCTACATTTACTCTATGCATGTGGAATAAAACAAAAGAAATCACCATACGGATTTAAGTCATAGAAACAATGACCTTATGTTTTAGTCAGTTTTTTCACTGATGAGATTGTAAGAACCAACCAGAACAACTTTAGAGGAGGAAAAGTCTATTTCAAGGCTCACCGTTTCAGAGGTCTTGGTCCATTAGAAGTCCAGCTCCATTCCTTGGGGTTCGAGATGAGGCTGAACATCATGGCAGAAGAGTGAGGTAGAGGGAAGCCACTCACACGATGATCAGGAAGCAGAGAGAGAGAGAGAGATTCCACTCTGAGGATACAAAATATATACCCCATAGCCACGCCCCCCAGTGAACCACTTCCTCCAGCCACACCCCATCTGCCTCCAGTTACCAGTTAATCCCACCAGGGATTAATTCACTGATTAAATTTAAGACTGTACCTCAATCATTTCTCCCCCAAAATTTCTTGCTTTATCTCACAAGTAATCTTGTGGGGGACACCTCACATCCAATTCACAACACCTTGTCATCTGGTAGAGTCTGGGTCACACTTCTGCAAGGCCTCACCTGCTGTCCTGGCTCAATGCTCACTCTTGACCTTGGAAGTCTGGCCAATAATTTAGCTTCTATTGTTTAAAAGAAAACACTTCACCATTTGAAAAATATTAAGGAATCATATAACATAAAGATTCATATATATGTGTTTGTGTGTAAATATATATATATACACATATATATATACATACAAAATATATATATATATACATGTTCTGTAAGGTATTTTTGTTTCTATGAAATGGGAAAAGCAGATGGTGAGTGAGGGAGATACTTGATCTCAAATCAGCTTTTGGAAAAGAGAGTATACTGGCAATGACAAATCATCCTTCCTACTTAATACTATCTTGTCAGAAAATATAACTAATTGTCTGTTATATGTACATTCATCTAAGCTGGAGTGTATTTCTGAACATTAAGTTTTTCCATTATGGTATAGAAAAAGAAAATATGACCCTGCAGAGCTATTTCTCAATGTTTACAATTAGAAAGGAAAGGTGAATATTAAGTCTAGTTTGGAAATTACAATGATTCTTTAAACAGCTGAAAATTCAATTCACTATTGTGAGAATGCTAAATAGAATCTAAATGATCATTATATATACAAATATATAAATGCCACAATAGAGTTGGCATTTTCCCCCTAAACATGTTGCTAAAAGGAAATACACAAAATGAAGAAAAATAAACACAAAAAATTTCTTTTAAATTGAAATTTCTGAGTTCCATGGTAACAATGTATTATAAAGTTAAATAGCAATCACATGTATAATTAAAGCCATAATTGTATGTATATTTAGATCATCAATATACAGTCTTTAATTTAACAGAAAAGAGAAAACATTGCAAAGATGAAAATTTTTATGATGGGTTTCTTTCTTTAATTCTGAGCTTTAATCCTCTGTTCCCATTTGTAAAGTATAAATTCTATAACTTAACTCCAACCTAAAATCCAGGAAAGAAAATATTTGGGAGGCAGAGAATTAATTCAAAGGAGGTAAAAATATTACCTGTGTCATATTTCCAAGGCAATCAAAGAATGTTGGCTTTGGTATTTGAAAGTGGAAATTATCCATAATTTTAGGCTTTTAAATAAAAAACTCTAAAAGAGAGAATGCAAACTTGAGAAACTATCCACAGGAACTGAAATGTCTTTTCTTTATTTTGACCTTTTCTGCATGATATTCAGAGCACCAAAGTCATATTCTGCATCTGCTAATTTGAAGCCCTGTCACTTCTGAAATCTGGGAGGGAGATGCAGCTCTGTGGTCTGGCTCTTCGGATTTGGGAATGTAAAGGGTATTTCAGGACCATGAAACTAGATAAAGATTGCTGGAGTTGTCCTCCTCTGTGGAAGATGGTTCTAACAACCTTCACAGTGAGGACAGTGATTAGTGGATATAAAAACAATAGCCTCCAGGAACAAACTTTCAAACAATGTCATATGAATGAGGAAACAGGGAGTATAGATAGACTTTGAAGCATAAGACCAGCATTCAAAGAAGCATGAGACCATCAAGGGTCTATCTTGAGACAGTTACCTAATATCTCAATGCCTCCATTTTTTTCGTTATCTGTAAAAATTTGGAAAATAGCAGGATGTATTTCACAAGGATTTCTGAAAGAATCAGATCAGATGGTTGTGGAAAGGTTTTAGCAATATAGCTTTTTTCAATCTTGCTAAATTCATGTTTGCTATTAATACTTCTATGCAGAAATTTAAGCATAGTCATCATGTACATTTCAGGATAACCCCATTATTTCCTTAATTAGTAGATTATTATTATAGTATAGCTGATGAAGGATGATATAAAATTAAATATTACTAATTCAATATAACAAATAATTTTAGGCCCAGAAGGAAACTTACAGCTGTTATAGAACAATTTGGTCACAACACAGCTTAGGAAGTTGAGGCCCAGGGATGAGAAATGTCTTATTCTAAATCAAAGCTCTTTCTTGTTTTAAGTGTGAGAGTTATGATTCTAAGACAAATCTTAAATTAATTTTTTCTCAAAGCAAGTGATCTGAGAGGTTGCTGCTGCTGGGATTCTAAATTAACTCTTTCTACTCATTCTGTTTTTATAAGTTGAAATAAGCAACTTCTCTATAATTACTGATACACTCAAGTATTTAAAAATAAGAAAATGTTCTTGTGAAATATTTGTGCTTTTATTATTGATGACAGATGATGGGGTTCAGAACACACAGCAGAGATGTCCACTGGTTCCTGAAGTTATTTTCGTATTTTTTTTTAAACTCATAAAGTACTTCTAATGAATAAGCTTTATTTCTGGTATTTTAAAGGTATTTGATTTTCTCTCTTTCTGGCTACTGTAGAAGGTAAACTCTATAGCTCACCTTCACCTTGGACTTCTGAAGGGAAATTGTTATTAATTTCATTTCAAGATCGTATTGTTTTACTAACCATTTTAATTATTTTTTAAATTTTATTTTTAAACATGTCTATAAAGTATCTTTAAAAGGTAGAATTAATATTCTCACACAAATTAGAAAATTTGTTTATAGCCTTCCCAGGACTTTGATTCTTACGATGACATCTTCAATCGTTTTTTCACTCATTAAGTATTAAAAATTACACAGTTTATCCACATAAAACTGAAACTCAGTCATTTGGAGATCTTGCTTGAGAAAAAGGATGACTATTTGCTTGAAGTTAACAGACAACTCTAACATCTAATAGAACTATGGAGATTGAATTATAGAGACCAACATCAGTAATCAGACAAACTGAGTAACTGACAAATTCCACCTTCATTTTCTTTCCTTATCCAAAGCTACATTCTGTACTATTATCATATTACATAATATACATATTACCATATGTATATTAAAGAGAAACATTGATGATCCAAGATGGCAGACTAGAGGGTGACTACATCTTCTGTCACTCCAGAACCCAGGATTCAAGAAGGGGAGGCATTGAGAGACTCGGACTAACAGAGCCACGGGGTGAGTCTTCCCCACCAGGTGAAGCTTGGCCCAGGTGGCAGGACTGGACAGGGGCGGCTTCTCAGAGCAGGGCAGAGTAGCTGGAGTCTTCCCAAGGCAGCCCTGCTCCTTCTGGCAGCGGGCACCATCCATGGCCAGCTTCTCGGAGCAGGCCGCCCAGTAAGAGCCTTTCTGCACAGACCCAGCTCCAAGTCCCGGAGCCAGCTGCAAGCTCCAGCAAGCAGGCAGCCTCTGGGACAAGGGCAGGGCAGTCAAAGACTTCTCCAAACAGCCCTGCACCCTCAAACAGCAGGCTCCTTCCATGTGGCGATCCAAGATGGCAGACTAGAGGATGACTGAATCTCCTATCGCTCCAGAACCCAGGATTTGAGAGGGGGAGGCATTGAGAGACTTAGACTAACATAGAGTCACAGGGTGAGTCTTCCCCACCGGGTGAAGCTCGGCCCGGGCAGCAGGTCTGGATGGGGGCAGCTTTTCAGAGCAGGGAAGGGCAGCTAGAGTCTTCCCCAGGTAGCCCTGCTCCCTCCGGCAGTTGGCTCCTTCCACAGCCAGCTTCTTGGAGCCAGGGCGCTGCCCAGTGAGAGCCTTTCTGCACAGAACCAGCTCTAAGTCCCAGAGACAGCAGTGAGCTCTGGCCTGCAGGCAGCCACTGGGACCAGCGCAGGGCAGCCAGAGACTTCTCCAGGCTGCCCTGCTCCCTCCAGCAGCAGGCTCCTTCCACAGCCAGCTTCTTGGAGCAGGTGGCCCAGTGATAGCCTTTCGGCACAGAGCCAGCTCCAAGCGGGCTAGGGGCAGCATTCTTCAGAAGCACTGCATTATCACGTTCCTCCAAGACTTCAGACTACTGAAGGCTGGGAGGTGATATACTGCAAATCTACAGGGACACTATAAGCCAATAGAGGAAATCTGCAATATCTCAGAGTCCCACTGATATCTGACCAATATGAGAAAACAAGGGAAGAAAATGTCCCAAACAAACCTAGACACTATATCAATAAAACCCAATGACAGCACAGCAGAAGAAATGTCAGAAAGGGAGTTCAAAATGTACATAATTAAAACGATCAGGGAAGCAAAGGAGGAGATGAAAGAGCAAATGCAGGCATTGAGGAGGAGATGAAAGAGCAAATGCAGGCATTAAATGATCGCACCAATCAACAGTTAAAAGACCAAATACGGGAAGTAAGAGATCATTTCAATAAAGAGTTAGAGATAGTGAAAAAAAAAAAAAAAAAAAAAAAAAAAAGAAATCCTGAAATGAAGGAAACAATAAACCAAGTTAAAAACTCCATAGAAAGCATAACCAATAGGATAGAACACCTGAAGACAGAACATCAGATACTGAAGACAAAATATTTAATCTTGAAAACAAGTTGAACAAACAGAGAAGATGGTAAGAAATCATGAACAGAATCTACAAGAATTATGAGATATCATGAAAAGGCCAAATTTAAGAATTACTGGGATTGAGGAAGGCTTAGAAAAACAAACCAAAGGAATGAACAATCTATTCAATGAAATAATATCAGAAAATTTTGCAAATCTGAAGAATGAAATGGAAAACCAAGTACAAGAGGCTTATAAGATCCAAATATACAAAATAACAACAGACCCACAAAGGCACATTATTATGAAAATACTAGCATACAAAATAAAGACAGAATTTTAAAGGTTGCGAGAGAAAAGAATCAAATTACATTCAAGGGGAAACCAATAAGAATATCAGGAGATTTTTCAATCCAGACCCTAAAAGCGAGAAGGGCTTGGAACAACATTTACCAAGCCCTGAAAGAAAACGGTTGCCAACCAAGAATCTTATACCGAGCAAAACTTACTTTCAGATTTGACAATGAAATAAGATCCTTCCATGATAAAAAGAAGCTAAAGGAATTTACAAAAAGAAAGCCGGCATTACAGAACATTCTCAGCAAAATATTCCATGAGGAACAGATGAAAAACAATGATGCAAATCAGCAAGAGAAGGTACTAGCCTAAACGAGTAACCAAATAAAGGAGAAACCAAATCATGTCAAAAAACAAAAATGAGTCAAATGACTGGGAATACAAATCATATCACAATAATAACTTGAATGTTAATGGCCTGAACTCATCAATCAAAAGACATAGACTGGCAGATTGGAATAAAAAGAAAAATCCAACAATAAGCTGCCTGCAAGAGACTCATCTCATAGAAAGAGATACCCATAGACTAAAGGTGAAAGGATGGGAAGAAACATACCATGCACATGGACACAGCAAAAAAGCTGGAATATCCATCCTAATTTCAGATAATGTGGACTTCAAGCCAAAATTAGTCAGAAGGGATAAAGAAGGACGTTACATACTGCTTAAGGGAAGCATAAATCAGCAAGACATAATAATTGTAAATATCTATGCCCCAAACATTGGCTCTTCCATGTACGTCAAACAAATCCTTCTTAATTCCAGAAATCAAGTAGGCCACAACACAATAATACTAGGCAATTTTAACACAACTCTCTCACCACTGGATAGATCTTCCAAACAAAAATTGAATAAAGAAACCGTAGATTTCAATAACACAATCAACAATTTAGACTTAACGGACATATATAGAATATACCATGCAACAAAGAATGAATACACTGTCTTAACAACAGCACATGGAGCCTTCTCTAAAATAGACCATATTTTATGCCACAAAGCTACTGTCAGCAAATACAAGAAGATAGAGATATTACCTTGTATTCTATCAGATCATAATGGATTGAAATTAGAAATAAATGACAGAATAAAAAACAGAAACTTCTCCAACACCTGGAGATTAAATAATACACTATTATATGATGAATGGATAACAGAAGACATCAGGAGGGAAATTAAAAAATTCTTAGAAGTAAACGAGAACAAAGACACATCATATCAAAATCTCTGGGACACTATGAAAGCAGTACTTAGAGGAAGATTTACTTCATGGGGCGCATTCAACAAAAGAAGTAGAAATCAACAAATAAACAAGTTAACACTACAGCTCAAAGCCCTAGAAAAAGAAGAGCAGAACAACACCAAAAGTAGTAGAAGACAGGAAATAGTTAAAATCAGAGCCTAAATCAAAGAAATTGAAACAAAAGAAACAATTGGAAAAATTAACAAAATAAATAGTTGGTTCTTTGAAAAAATAAACAAAATTGATAAACCCTTAGCCACACTAACAAAGAGAAAGAGGGAGAAAACTCAAATTACTAAAATTCGGAATGAACAAGGAAATATCACAACAGACACGAGTGAAATATAAAACATAATTAGAAGCTATTTTGAAAATCTATACTCCAACAAAACAGAAAACCTCGAAGACATCAACAAGTTTCTAGAGACATATGAATTACCTAAACTAAACGAGGAGGATATACACAACTTAAATAAATCAATTTCAAGCAATGAAATAGAAGAGATCATCAAAAGCCTACCAACAAAGAATAGTCCGGGACAGATGGGTTCTCAGCAGAGTTCTACAAAACCTTTAAAGAAGAGCTCATTCCAATACTTCTCAAAGTATTCCATAAAATAGAAGAGGAGGGAACCTCCCAAACTCATTCTATGAAGCCAATATCACCCTGATACCTAAACCAGACAGAGACACATTGAGGAAAGAAAATTTCAGACCAATATCCTTAATGAACATCGATGCAAAAATTCTCAACAAAATTTTACCAAATCGCATCCAAAAATATATTAAAAAGATAGTGCACCACGATCAAGTGGGTTTTATCCCAGGGATGCAAGTTTGGTTCAACATCCAGAAATCAATAAATGCCATTCACCATATCAACAGACTTAAAGTTAAGAATCACATGATTATTTCAATGGATGCAGAAAAAGCATTTGATAAAATACAGCATCCCTTCATGCTCAAAACACTAGAAAAAATTGGGTTAGTGGGAACATTCCTTAACATTGTAAAGGCCATCTATACTACACCCAAGACCAATATCATTCTAAGTGGTGAAAAATTGAAAGCATTCCCCCTAAAAACTGGAACAAGGCAGGGATGCCCTCTTTCACCACTTCTATTCAACATCGTCCTTGAAACTCTAGCCAGAGGAATTAGACAATCCAAAGAAATTAAAGGGATATGAAGTGGAAAAGAAGAACTCAAACTATCCCTGTTTGCTGATGACATGATTATATATTTAGAGGAACCTGGAAATTCCACCAGAAAACTTTTAGAACTCATAAATGAATTCAGCAAAGTAGCAGGTTACAAGATCAATGCTCATAAATCCAATGCATTTTTATACATAAATGATGAATCTTCAGAAAGAGAAGTTAGGAAAACTACCCCATTCACAATAGCATCGAAAAAAATAAAATACTTGGGAATCAATCTCAAAAAAGAGGTGAAAGACCTTTACAATGAGAACTACAAAATACTAAAGAAAGAAATTAAAGAAAACCTTAGAAGATGGAAAGATCTCCCATGTTCTTGGATAGGCAGAATTAAGATTCTGCCATACTACCAAAGTGGCCATACTACCAAAAGTGCTATACAGATTCAATGCAATTCCAATTAAAATCCCAATGATGTACCTTACAGAAATAGAGCAAACAATTATGAAATTCATCTGGAAGAATAAGAAACCCAGAATAGGTAAAGCAATCCTCAGTAGAAAGAGCGAAGCAGGGGGTATCGCAATACCAGATCTTCAACTCTATTACAAAGCAATAGTAACAAAAACAGCAGGGTATTGGTACCAAAATAGACAGGTAGATCAATGGTACAGAATAGAGGACATGGACACAAACCCAAATAAATACAATTTTCTCATACTAGACAAAGGTGCCAAAAATATGCAATGGAGAAAAGATAGCCTCTTCAACAAATGGTGCTGGGAAAACTGGAAATCCATATGCAACAGAATGAAGTTAAAATCTTATCTCTCACCCTGCACAAAACTCAACTCAAAATGCATCAAGGACATCGAAATCAGACCAGAGACCCTGCATCTTATAGAAGAAAAAGTAGGTCCAAATCTTCAACTTGTTGGCTTAGGATCTGACTTCCTTAATAGGACTCCCATAGCACAAGAAATAAAAGCAAAAATCAAGAACTGGGATAGATTCAAACTAAAAAGCTTTCTCTCAGCAAAGGAAACTATCAGTAATGTGAAGAAAGAGCCTACAGAGTGGGAAAATATCTTTGCCACTCATACTTCAGATAGAATGCTAATTTCCAGAATATATAAAGAACTCAAAAAACTCTACACCAAGAATACAAATAATCCAATCAATAAATGGGCTAAGGAAATGAACAGACACTTCACAGAAGAAGATGTACAAGCAATCTACAGATATATGAAAAAATGTTCAACATCTCTAGTAATAACAGAAATGCAAATCAAAACTACCCTAAGATTCCATCTCACCTCAATTAGAATGGCGATTATCAAGAACACAAGCAACAATAGGTGTTGGCGAGGATGTGGGGAAAAAGGTACACTAATACATTGCTGGTGGGGTTGCAAATTAGTGCAGCCCTCTGAAAAGCAGTATGGAGATTCCTCAGAAAGCTTGGAATGGAACCACTATTTGACCCAGCTATCCCACCCCTTGGCCTATACCCAAAGGACTTAAAATCAGCATACTACAGAGATACAGCCACATCAATGTTCATTGCTGCTCAATTCACCATATCCAGATTGTGGAACCATCCTAGATGTCCTTCAATTGATGAATGGATAAAGAAACTGTGACATATATATATAAAGAATGATAAAATTATGGCATTTGCAGGCAAATGGATGAAATTGGAGAATATCATGCTAAATGAGATAAGCCAATCTCAAAAAACCAAAGGATGAATGATCTCGCTGATAAGTGGATGATGACATGTAATGGGTGGTGGGAGGGGTTAGCGTTAAGGTTAGGGTTAGGTTTAGGGTTAGGGTTAAGGAGGGGGGCAAGAATGGAGGAAGGAAAGACTGTATAGACGGAAAAGAGGGGTGGGAGGGGTGGGGGGAAGAAAAAAACAACAGAATGATTCAAACAACATTACCCTGTGTAAATTTGTGATTACACAAATGGTATGCCTTGGCTCCGTGTACAAACAGAGAAACAACATGTATCCCATTTGTTTACAATAAAAAAAAAAAGAATACAAATGTAGAATCAGGCCAATATATGTTGAAGTGAATGTGACCTTAAACAAGATTTTAAATCTAAGCTTCAGTTTTTTATTCCTAACATTGTGATAATAATAATAATTATGTTTTAAGATAGTTTATTAATATGCTACTTAAAGTTTTTGGCACACAATAAATGCTTGATGTTTGTTATTATTGATATTTAAAGAAAAAGGAGAAATATCATAACATATTCTAGTCTGAGGAAAAGTAAATACATGAATCATATTGTATTTAAAAAATATATAGAGTATGTAAATTCTACATGAACAGACTACCGAAAGAAATTTTTACTTCTAATGATTCTTACTCAGTGACTTAGCATCAGTGATAGTAGATAGACCTTTGAAATATGTGTTCTTCAACTTTAAAGAGATATCTAGGAGTGATAAACTGGAAAGAATATTGAATTTGGAATCCAAGGACTCTGGTATAGTTTCGATCTATTGCTCACACACCAATGAACAGGATCAGTGAAGAGAATCACTCCAAAATATGCCATTTTGGCATAAAGATTATTTTAAATCTGAAGCCAATTTAGAAAAAAATCAGACACAGATGAAGCTCTTTACTCTTCTTCTATTCACTTTTGAACAGGGCATAAATTTCTCCAAGAAAAGTATCCATCCCTTGTCCCAAAAAGGGGAAATATTTATCAGTAGAGGTGCAGTCAGTTCCAAGATGAGTTTTAATAAACCAAACCTCACTGAGCAACCTTGTCCTCTGTTAGCTTTCCCCATACTTCTACCTTCCCATAATTTATCACTGCTAGAAGCCCAAGTCCCTTTCCATTTGTCTTCTCCTTTTCCTATAATTTATTGCCCTTTTTTATAATGGTATGTAAGCTCCCCAAGATTTTTCTCTGGGGCATTCATTTTATTTTTTGTTGAAGTCATCCACACATGTAAAAAAATAAGATATTGCCAGGTGCAGCCTCAAGTGGATCTCCAGTACCACCCACTCACCCCATGTGGACTCAGTGTGGCTACCCATCTACCAACACATTGGGACACCTCTGTCGCCACCATGGATTATCCCCAATGTGGACACCACCATCTTTAGTTGGGGCAACCATCCTGGGACACGTGCTGGAGACTAGTACCTTTCATGCATCAGGCTATTGAAGACTGGGAGGTTTAAATAGTACATTACAGTTTTGTTGTAGTTTTTTTATTTTTATTTTTCTCACTCTATTTTCCTCTTATTTATCTGTTTGCTCAGCTTCTCCTTCTCCATTTTCTTGTGCTATCAACCAATGTCTTTTATTCCACTTTCACTCTTCCTATGACCTAGTACCTCTATATACTCACTACTTATCTTATTAGCATTACATCCTACACCCCTCCCCATCCTCTTCATTCACTAATAGAAATTGTAGACCTTATTGCAAACCTATTGTTTATGCTGTAGATAATAATCAAACTCATTATTTGTATTTATTATGACAATACTGTTAACATCTTAATAGTGTTTAAGGCTGCATATTGTTTGTATTATGTGCTACAAATTTGATCTCCCCTTAAATGTGAGGTATTGGAAACCTACAGAGATACTATAAACCTATGGAGGGGAAACTGTAACACCATGGATCTGCACTGCTAGAGGGGAAGATACATGAATGACATGAAAAAACAAAGGAAGAAAGTGCCCCAAACAAAACAAGATGCTAGAGTAATAGAATCCATTGACAACACAGTAGAATAAATATCAGAAAAAGAGTTCAGCATTTACATAATTGAAATGATCTGTGAAGTAAAGGATGATATAAGAGAGCAAATGCAGGCAATGAATGATCACTTTAATAAAGAGCTAAAACAGCAAATGAAGGAAGCAAAAGATCATTTCAATAAAAATATAGACATTCTGAAAAAAAAAAAACAGAAATCCTTGAAATGAAGGAAACAATAAACCAAATTAAAAACTCAATAGAAAGCATCACCAACAGACTAAATCACTTGGAAGACAGAACTTCAGACAACAGAGACAAAATATTTAATCTTGAAAATAAAGTTGACCACACAGGAAAGTTGGTAAGAAATCATGAACAGAAACTTCAAGAACTATGGCAACATGAAAAGTTCAAATTTAAGAATTATTGGGATTGAGGAAGGCACAGAGATACAAACCAAAGGACTGAACAACTTATTCAATGAAATAATATCAGAAAATTTCCCAAACCTGAATAATGAAATGCAGTCAAGTACAAGAGGTTTACAGGACACCAAATGTACAAAATTACAATAGATCCATCCCAAGACACATTATAATGAAAACGCCCAACATAAAAACAAAGATAGAATTTTAAAGGTCATGAGAGGAATGAATCAGATTATTTATAAGGGAAAACCAATACAAATAGCAGCAGATTTCTTAGACCAGACCCTAAAAGCTAGGAAGGACTGGAGCAACATATTTCAAGCTCTGAAAGAATATGGATGCCAACCAAGGATCTCATAGCTACCAAAACTAACCTTCATATTTGATGACAAAATAAAATCCTTATAAGATAAACAAACGTTAAAAGAATTTACAAATAGAAAGCCTGCACTACAGAACATTCAGAGCAAAATATTCCATGAGAAGGAAATGAAAACAACAATGAAAGTTAGCAAAGGGAGGAAATACACTACAAGAAAAATCAATCAAAGGAGGAACCAAGTCAACTTAAAACCCAAAAATAAGCCAAAATGACCAGGAATAGAAATCATATCTCAATTATTACCCTGAACGTTAATGGTCTAAACTTATTAATCAAAAGACATAGACTGGCAGATTGGATTTTTTAAAAAGACCCAACAAGATGCTGTCTTCAAGAGATTCCCCTCAAAGGAAAAGACATCCACAGACTGAAGGTGAAAGAATGGGGAAAAACATACCACTCACAGAGATTCATTTAAAAAGCATGGGTTTCCATCCTCATATCAGATAAAGTGGACTTCAAGTCAAAGATAGCAGTGATAAAAAAATACCTTTCAGAACTTCCATGTCTATATCTTTCAGTTCTCATCAAGTAGTTGCTGTTGCTTCCGCTTTTTTGGCTTTGTTGAAATGGATGCACACTGTGAAAACATTTAATTGGTTGGGCAGCATTTCAATGAAACTGTATTCCTTATATAATTTCCCTGGTAAGATGCAGTTTCTTTATTAATTATTATTTTTAAAAAGTGTGAAATTTGCTCTCGGAGCAGCCACTGGGGCTCCGGCGGCTGCCCGGGGGAGGAGTGGCGGGGAGAACTGTGTGGACTCAGGACACCAGGGCCTGCCCTGAGGAGGAGGAGAGGAGCGTGGCCACTTGGATTCGGAGAGACTGCACCAGAGCTGCAGGCGGTTGCCAGAGGAGAAGCTGCGCGGCGAGCTGTTTGGAATCAGAACGACGCTTCTGAACACCGGGGCCTGCCCTGAGGACGAGGAGGAAGAGGAGCGGCCGCTTGGATTCGGGTGACTACACCAGAGCTACAGGCGGTTGCAAGAGAAGGGGCTGCGTGGCGAGCTGTTTGGACTCTGACCACTTCTGAACCCCGGGGCCTGCCCGGAAGAGTAGGAGAAGGAGGAGAACGAGCGCGGCGGGTCCTTTGGACTCGCAGTGACTGCATTAGCGCTCCAGGCGGCTGCTCAGAGGAGAAGGCGAGTGGTGAGTTGTTTGGTCTTAAAGTGACAGCTCCTGAACACAGGGGGGCTGCCTGGAGGAGAAGCGTGGTGGGACGCTTGGTCTTGAGTGGCCGCACCAGAGCTCCGCGGTGCCCAGAGGACCCGTGCGGCGGGTCACGTGGATTCAGAGCCACGCAGAGGGACTGTTCCTGAACACCCGGGGGGTTATCTGGAGAAGGAGGAGGAACGGGGAGGGTCACTTCAACTCGGAGTGATTGATTGCCCCGGGCTACGGGTGGTTGGTGGGAGGAGGAGGCATGAAGTGAGTTTCTTGGACTCCTAGTGACCGCACCGGCATACTGGGCGGCTGTCTGGAAGAAGAGGCCTGTGGCGGGTCTCTGGGACTCAGAGCGATTGTTCGGGGCCCCAGGTGGCTGCTCAGAGGAGGGGCCACGCAGCCAGGCGATTAGGTGCAGAACAGGGTCCCAGGATCTAGGAGGCTTCTGGGTGGAAGAGCCGCACAGAGACAGGCTTAGGGCGGAGAGAAGGTTCCAGGCCTATGGGCAAATTCTCTGAGGAGGGGCAGCCTAAGGAGATTCATCTGCGAAGGGTGAGGCTCCCAGGCCCAGGAGGTAGGGCCGGGCCCCTGGAAACTTTGCAGAGGAAGGCAGCCCAGCCCAGGCAGTAGCTGTAAATTGAGGGGAACCTCTAGGAGGAAACTGACCAGCGAGACCTCCCCACTGGGTGAGTCTTCCCTGCCTGGTGAGGTTTCCCCACAAGGACGGTAAAACCAGAGACACAGGCCCATACAGGCCTTGCCTCAGCCCACAGCCTAGGTCCCCTTTGGATGACCATTGGTCAACAAGTGGAGGCACCTCTGCCCACTAGCAGGGAATATACCCCACCGGAAGGCCACCACTCCTAGAGAGGCAGCTTCCTTGTGGAGCACCGCATTATCAACTTCCTCCAAGACTTCAGCCTACTGAAGGCTAAGAGGGGATATATATAGAAATCTTCAGGGACATTGTAAATCAACAGAGGAAATCTGCAATATCTCAGCGGTCCACTGATATCTGAACAATATGAGAAAACAAGGAAAGAAAATGCTGCAAACAAATCTAGATGTTACATCAATAAAACCCAATGACAGCATGGCAGAAGAAATGACAGAAAAGGAGTTCATTTGCATAATTAAAATGATCAGAGAAGCAAACGATGAGATGAAAGAGCAAATGCAAGCATTGAATGATCGCACCAATCGACAGTTAAAAGAGCAAATACAGGAAGCAAAAGATCATTTCAATAAAGAGTTAGAGATATTGAAAAAAAACCAAACAGAAATCCTTGACATGAAGGAAACAATAAACCAAATTAAGAACTCCATAGAAAGCATATCCAATAGGATAGAACACCAGGAAGACAGAACCTCAGACATTGAAGACAAAATATTTAACCTTGAAAACAAAGTTGAACAAACAGAGAAGATGGTAAGAAATCATGAACAGAATCTACAAGAACTATGGGATATCATGAAAAGGCCAAATTTAAGAATTATTGGGATTGAGGAAGGCCTAGAGAAACAAGCCAAAGGAATGAACAACCTATTCAATGAAATAATATCAGAAAATTTCCCAAATCTGAAGAATGAAATGGAAAATCAAGTTCAAGAGGCTTACAGGACTCCAAATACACAAAATTACAACAGACCCACACCAAGGCACATTATAATGAAAATACCTAACATACAAAATAAAGACAGAATTTTAAAGGCTGTGAGAGAAAAGAACCAAATTACATTCAGGGGGAAACCAATACGGATATCAGCAGATTTTTCAATCCAGACCCTAAAAGCTAGAAGGGCCTGGAACAACATTTTTCAAGCCCTGAAATAAAATGGATGCCAACCAAGAATCTTATACCCAGCAAAACTTACCTTCAAATTTGACGATGAAATAAAATCCTTCCATGATAAACAAAAGCTAAAAGAATTTACAAAAAGAAAGCCAGCATTACAGAACATTCTCAACAAAATATTCCATGAGGAAGAGATGAAAAACAAAGAAGCAAATCAGCAAAGGGAGGAATTATCGTAAAGGAATTGTCAAATAAAGGAGGAAACAAGTTGTGTCAAACAAATAAATAAACAAAATTTTAAAAATGAACCAAATGACCGGGAAACCAAATCATTTCTCTATAATAACCCTGAATGTTAATGGCCTGAATTCATCAATCAAAAGACATAGACTGGCAGACTGGATTAAAAAGAAAGATCCAACAATATGTTGCCTGCAAGAGACTCACCTCATAGAAAAAGATACCCATAGATTAAAGGTGAAAGGATGGGGAAAAACATTCCATGCACATGGACTCAGCAAAAAAGCTGGAGTATCCATCCTCATTTCCGATAATGTGGACTTCAAGCCAAAGTTAGTCAGAAGGGATAAAGAAGGTCATTTCATACTGCTTAAGGGAAGCATAAATCAGCAAGATATAACAATCATAAACATCTATGCCCCAAACAGTGGCTCATCTATGTATGTCAAACAAATCCTTCTCAATTTCAGAAACCAAATAGACCACAACACAATAATACTAGGTGATTTTAACACGCCGCTCTCACCACTGGACAGATCTTCCAGACAAAAATTGAACAAAGAAACCATAGATCTCAACAACACAATCAATAATTTAGACTTAACGGACATTTATAGAATATTCCATCCAACCAAGAGTGAATACACTTTCTTCTCAGCAGCACATGGATCCTTCTCTAAAATAGACCATATATTATGCCACAAAGCTAATGTTAGCAAATACAAGAAGATAGAGACACTAGCATGTATTCTATCAGATCATAATGGATTGAAGTTAGAAATAAATGAAAGAGTAAAACACAGAAACTATTCCAACGTCTGGAGATTAAACAATATGCTATTATATGATGAATGGATAACAGAAGATATTAGGAAGGACATAAAAATTCTTAGAGGTAAATGAGAACAAAGAAACATCATATCAAAATCTCTGGGACACTATGAAAGCAGTACTTAGAGGGAAATTTATTTCATGGAGCGCATTTAATAAAAGAAGTAAAACTCAACAAATAAACAACCTAACACTACGGCTCAAAGCCTTAGAAAAAGAAGAACAGAACAGCACCAAAAGTAGTAGAAGACAGGAAATAGTTAAACTCAGAGCTGAAATCAATGAAATCGAAACAAAAGAAACAATACAAAAAATTGACAAAATAAATAGTTGGTTCTTCGAAAAAATAAACAAAATTGATAAACCTTTAGCCACACTAACAAAGAGAAGACGAGAGAAAACCCAAATCACTAAAATTCGGAATGAACAAGGAAATATCACAACAGACAGGATGGAAATACAAAACATAATTAGAAGCTATTTTGAAAATCTATACTCCAACAAAATAGAAAATTTCGAAGACATCAACAGGTTTCTAGAGACATATGAATTGCCTAAACTGAATGAGGAGGACATAAACAATTTAAATAGACCAATTTCAAGTACTGAAATAGAAGAAGTCATCAAAAGCCTACCAACAAAGAAAAGTCCGGGACCAGATGGGTTCTCAGCCGAGTTCTACAAAACTTTTAAGGAAGAGCTCATTCCAATACTTCTCAAATTATTCCATAAAATAGAAGAGGAGGGAACCCTCCCAAACTCATTCTATGAAGCCAATATCACACTGATACCTAAACCAGACAGAGACACATCAAGGAAAGAAAATTTCAGACCAATATCCTTAATGAACATCGACGCAAAAATTCTCAACAAAATTTTAGCAAATCGCATACAAAAACATATTAAAAAGATAGTGCACCATGATCAAGTGGGTTTCATCCCAGGGATGCAAGGTTGGTTCAACATCAGGAAATCAATAAACGTAATTCACCATATTAATAGACTTAAAGTCAAGAATCACATGATTATTTCAATAGATGCAGAAAAAGCATTTGATAAAATACAGCACCCCTTCATGCTCAAAACACTAGAAAAAATAGGAATAGTGGGAACATTCCTTAACATTGTAAAGGCCATTTATGCTAAGCCCATGGCTAATATCATTCTAAATGGTGAAAAACTGAAATTATTCCCCCTAAAAACTGGAACAAGGCAGGGATGCCCTCTTTCACCACTTCTATTCAACATTGTTCTTGAGACTCTGGCCAGAGCAATTAGACAAACCAAAGAAATTAAAGGGATACGAATTGGAAAAGAAGAACTCAAACTATCCCTGTTCGCTGATGACATGATTATATATTTAGAGGAACCTGGAAATTCCACCCGAAAACTCTTAGAACTCATAAGTGATTTCAGTAAAGTAGCAGGTTACAAGATCAATGCCCATAAATCCAACGCATTTTTATACATAAGTGATGAATCTTCAGAAAGAGAAATTAGGAAAACTACCCCATTCACAATAGCCTCGAAAAAAATAAAATACTTGGGAATCAATCTCACAAAAGAGGTGAAAGACCTCTACAATGAGAACTATACAACACTAAAGAAAGAAATTAAAGAACACCTTAGAAGATGGAAAGATCTTCCATGTTCTTGGATAGGAAGAATTAATATTGTCAAAATGGCCATACTACCTAAAGTGCTATACAAATTCAATGCAATTCCAATTAAAATCCCAATGACGTACCTTACAGAAATAGAGCAAGCAATTATGAAATTCATCTGGAAGAATAAGAAACCCAGAATAGCTAAAGCAATCCTTAGCAGGAAGAGTGAAACAGGGGGTATTGCAATACCAGATCTTCAACTCTACTACAAAGCAATAGTAACAAAAACGGCATGGTATTGGTACCAAAATAGAAAGGTAGATCAATGGTACAGAATATAGGACACGGACACAAACCCAAATAAATACAATTTTCTCATACTAGACAAAGGGGCCAAAAATATGCAATGGAGAAAAGATAGCCTCTTCAACAAATGGTGCTGGGAGAATTGGAAATCCATATGCAACAGAATGAAACTAAACCCATATCTCTCACCATGCACGAAACTAAACTCAAAATGGATTAAGGACCTCGGAATCAGACCAGAGACCCTGCAGATTATAGAAGAAAAAGTAGGTCCAAATCTTCACCTTGTTGGTCTAGGACCAGACTTCCTTAACAGGACTCCCATAGCACAAGAAATAAAAGCTAGAATCAACCACTGGGATAGATTCAAACTAAAAAGCTTTCTCTCAGCAAAGGAAACTATCAGCAATGCGAAGAAAGAGCCTACAGAGTGGGTGAATATCTTTGCCAATCATACTTCAGATAGAGCACTAATCTCCAGAATCTATAAAGAACTCAAAAAACTCTACTCCAAGAATTCAAATAGTCCAGTCAACAAATGGGCTAAGGAAATGAATAGACACTTCACAGAAGAAGATCTACAAGCAATCAACAAACATATGGAAAAATGTTCAACATCTCTAGTAATAAGAGAAATGCAAATCAAAACCACCCTAAGATTCCATCTCACCCCAATTAGAATGGCGATTATCAAGAATACGAGCAACAACAGGTGTTGGCGAGGATGTGGGGAGAAAGGTACACTCATACACTGCTGGTGGGGCTGCAAAGTAGTGCAGCGACTATGGAAAGCAGTGTGGAGATTCCTTAGAAAACTTGGAATGGAACCACCATTTGACCCAGCTATCCCACTCCTTGGCCTATACCCAAAGGACTTAAAATCTGCATACTACAGAAATACAGCCACATCAATGTTCATAGCTGCTCAATTCACAATAGCCAGACTGTGGAACCAACCTAGATGCCCTTCAATTGATGAGTGGATAAAGAAACTGTGGTATATATATACTATGGAATATTACTCAGCCATAAAGAATGATAAAATTATGACATTTGCAGGCAAATGGATGAAATTGGAGAATATCATGCTAAGTGAGATAAGCCAATCTCAAAAAGCCAAAGGACGAATGATATCGCTAATAAGTGGAGGATGACACATAATGGGGGGGAGGGAAGGGTTAGAGTTAGGGTTAGGGAGGGGGGCAAGTATGGAGGAAGGAACTACTGTATAGAGGGTAAAGAGGGGTGGGAGGGGTGGGGGGAAGGGAAAAAATAACAGAATGAATCAAACAACATTGCTCTATGTAAATTTATGATTACACAAATGGTATGCCTTTACGCCATGTACAAACAGAGAAACAACATGTATCCCATTTGTTTACAATAAAAAAAAAAAGAAAAAAAAATACCTTTCATACTGCTTAAGGGAACCATAAATCAACAACTTACATAGCAATCCTAAATATTTATACCCCGAACAATGAAGCATCTATGTGCAGCAAACAAATCCTTCTGAATTTCAGGAATCCAATAGACCACAACAATAAAACTGGGTGATTTTAACATGTCTTTCTCACCACTGGGTAGATCTTCCAAATAAAAACTGAACAAATAAACCATAGAACTCAATAATACAATCAATAATTTAGACTTAACAGATATATATACATATATAAAATATTCCATCCATCAATGAGCAAATACACTTTTTTTCTTAGAAGCACATGAATTCTTCTCTAAAATAGACCATATGTTATGCAACAAAGCAACTCTTAGCAAATACAAAAGATAGAGTTACTACCTTATATTCTAAGAGATCATAATGGAATTAAATTAGAAATCAGTGATAAAATAAAAAATAGAAACTACTCCAATACATGGATACCAAATAATATGCTATTGAAAGATGCATAAATAGCAGAAAACATCAGGGATGAGATAAAAAAAATTCTTAGAGGTAAATGAGAACAATGATACAACATATCAAAATCTCAGGGACACTATGAAAGCAGTACTAAGAGGAAAATTCATTGCATGAAGTGCATTCAATAAAAGATTAAAAAGTCAACAAATGCATGACTTAACATTACATCTCAAAGTCCTAGAAAAAGAATAACAGAGCAACACCAAAGCAGGAGAAGCTAGTAAATAATTAAAATCAGAGGTGAAATCAATGAAATTGAAAAAAAAAAAGAAACTATTTAAAAAATTGACAATACAAGAAGTTGGATCTTTGAAAAAATAAACAAAATTGATAAATCCTTAGCCACACTAATGAAGAGAAGGAGAGGGAAAACTCAAATTATTAAAATTCATGATGAAAAAGGAAATATCAGAACAGACACTATCAAAATACAAAACATAATTAGAAATTATTTTGAAAATTTATACTCCAACAAAATAGAAAATCTCAAAGACATTGACAAATTTCTAGAGACATATGATCCACTCCAACTGAATCAGGAGGACATACATAATTTAAACAGATCAATTTTAAGCAATGAAATAGAAGAAGCCATCAAAAGACTAGCAACCAAGAAAAGCCCAGAACCAGACAGATTCTCAGTTGAATTCTACAAGACCTTCAAAGAAGAACTTGTACTAATACTCCACAAGTATTCAATGAAATAAAGGAGGGAACACTTCCAGACTTATTCTATGAAGCTAGTATCTCCCTGATACCAAAAATAGACAAAGACACATCAAGGAAAGAAAACTTCAGAACAATATCCCTGATGAACATAGATGCAAAAATTCTTAACAAAGTTTTGGCAAATTGCATACAAAAACATATTGACAATATAGTGCACCATGATCAGGTGGGGTAAATCCCAGGGATGCAAGGTTGGTTCAACATCCAGAAATCAATAAATGTAATTCATCACATAAATAGACTTAAAGTTAAGAACTATAAAATCATTTCAATAGATGCAGAAAAAAAATTGATAAAATACAGCACCCCTTCTAGTATGCTCAAAATACTAGAAATAGGGATAGTAGGAACATACCTCAACATTGTATCAGCTATCTATGCTAAGCCCATGGCCAACATCATTCTAAATAGAGAAAAACTGAAAGCATTCCCCCTAAAAACTGGAACAAGGCA
This sequence comes from Sciurus vulgaris, assembly GCF_902686455.1. Lineage (NCBI taxonomy): Eukaryota > Metazoa > Chordata > Mammalia > Rodentia > Sciuridae > Sciurus > Sciurus vulgaris. The sequence continues at coordinate 72,666,254 of NC_136462.1, forward strand.
GGGATGCCCTCTTTCACATCTCCTATTTCTTTCACTTCTATTCAACATCATCCTTGAAACTCTAGCTAGGGCAATTAGACAGACCAAAGGAATTAAAGGGTATGAATAGGAAAAGTAGAACTCAAACTATCACTATTTGTCAACAACATGATTCTATATTTAGAGGAACCAGGAAATTCCACCAGGAAACTTATAGAACTAATGATAAATTCAGCAAAGTAGCAGGGTATAAAATCAACTCTCATAAGTCTAATGCACTTCTATTCATAAGTAATGAATCCTGTGAAAGAGAATTTAGGAAAACTACCCCATTCACAATGGACTCAAAAAATAAAAAAATAAAAAACTTGGGAATCAATCTAACAAAAGAGGTGAAAGACTTCTACAATGAAAATTACAGAACGCTAAAGAAAGAAATTAACAAAAACCTTAGAAGATGGAAAGATCTCCCATGTTCTTGGATAGGCAGAATTAACATTGCCAAAATGACCATGCTACCAACAGCACTATACAGATTCAACGCAATTCCAATTAAAATCCCAATGATGTACTACATATAAATAGAGAAAGCAATCATGAAAATCATTTGGAAGAATAAGATCCAGAATAGTCAAAGCAATCCTTAGCAGGAAGAGTGAAATAGGTGGTATCACAATACAAGACTTTAAACCATACTACAGAGCAATAGTAACAAAAATGGCATGGTATTGGCACCAAAATAGACAGGTAGACCAAAGGTACAGAATAGAAGACACAGAGACAAACCCAAATAAATACAGTTATCTTATGCTAGACAAAGGTGCCAAAATATACAATGGAGAAAAGATAGCTTGTTCAACAAATGTTACTGGGAAAACCAAGAATCAATATGCAGCAAAATTAAATAAAACCACTATCTCTCACTCTGCACAAAACTCAACTTAAAATGAATCAAGGACCTAGGAATTAGACCAGAGACTCTGCACCAAATAGAAGAAAATGTAGGCCCAACTCTTCATCATGTTGCCTTAGTATCAGACTTCCGTAACAAGACTCCCAAAGCACAAGAAATAAAAGCAAGAATCAAAAACTGGGATGGATTCAATCTAAAAAACTTTTTCTCAGCAAAGGAAACAATCAACACTGTGAAGAGATCGTCTATTGAGTGGGAGAAATACTTTACCACATGCACTTCAGATAGAGCAGTAATGTCCGGAATTTATAAAGAATTTAAAAAAACTTTACAAGAAAAATACAAATAACCCAATCAATAAATGGGCTAAGGAACTGAGCAGACAGTTCGCTTCTGCTGAAGATTTGCAAGCAATCAACAGATATATGAAAAAAGTTCAACATCTCTAGTCATAAGAGAAATGCAAATCAAAACTACCCTAATATTTCATTTCACTCCAATTAGAATGTGTATTATCAAGAATACAAGTAACAACACATGTTGGTGAGGATGTGGAGGAAAAGGTACACTTACACATTCCTGGTGGGATTGCAAATTGGTGCAGCCACTCTGGAAAGCAGAATGGAGTTTCCTCAGAACACTTGGATGGACTCACCATTTGACCCAGTTATCCCATTCCTTGGTTTAAATCCAAAGAACTTAAAATTCACATACTACAGTGACACAGCCACATCAATGTGTATAGCAACTCAATTCACAATAGCAAGATTGTGGAACCAAACTAGATGCCCTTCAATAGATGATTAGAAAGAAGAACTGTGGTATATCTACACAATGGACTATTACTCAGCCATAAAGAAGAATAAAATTATGGCATTTGCAGGTAAATGGATGGCGTTGGAGAATATCATGCTAAGTGAAGGAGGCCAAGCCCAAAAACCCAAAGGCCAAATGTTTTCTCTGGTAAGTGGATGCTGATACATAAAAGAGGAGGACGGGGTAAGGGAAGAATGGAGGAACATTGGATTGTATAAAGGGAAATGAGGGGAGGGGAGAGGGTGGGGGGAAAGAATATAGTGGAATGAGACAAACATTATTATACTATGTACAGGTATGATTACACAAATGGTGTAACTCTACATCGTGTACAACCAGAAAAATAAAAAGTTGTACCCTATTTGTGTACAATGAATCAAAATGCATTCTGCTGTAATGTGTAACTAAATAAAAATATATAAAAAAATTAAGATAAAAAAGAAACATGCATTCTTCAAAGATCAATGAGGTAGAGACAAAACATGTGAAAATGTGTGCCAAAACCCCACAAACAGGCAACTCAAAAGTATTCAAAACAAAACCTTAATATATTTTCCTTCATCCTTTCCTTTCTTCTTTTTCTCCTTTTTTCCTCTTTCTTCTTCTGTGTCTCTTCTTTCAAACTTTTCTCTTACTTTGAAATTATCTATAGAATAAAGTTGAGTAACATACAGTTCTTTCAATAAGACATTCACAGCCAACTGGGGAAAACAAACATATAAATAATACATGAACAAAGAGTAATAGTAGCATGGAGGAGACAGTGGGCACTACCTGGGTCTGAAGAACACCAGAGAGGCTTCAAAAGCAACCAGTAAGGGTAGCAGGATGACAGCAGGTGGGTGAGAATGTATGCATTCCAAGCAAAAGGGCAGTCCTCATGAAGTCTTGTCAAGGAACAGAATTAATCTCCTCCTCGAATATCATGCTACGTGAAATAAGCCAATCCCAAAAAACCAAAGGCAGAATGATTTCTCTGGTAAGTGTATGATGATACATAATGGCGGGGCGGGACTGGGGAGGGCGGAGGTAAGGGAACATTGGAAGAAAGTTGGATTTTGTAGAGGGAAATGAGGGGTGGGGGGGCAGTGGGGGGAGGAAAGAATAGAATGAGACAAACATCATTACACTATATACATGCATGATTACGCAAATGGTATGACTCTACTTTGTGTACAACCAGAGAAACAATAGTCATACCCCATTTGTGTACATGAATCAAAAAAAAAAAAAACTCCTCCTCCTCCTCGAACTACATTGATATTCATGTGCCTTTGGGATTTACTGGCCTTCCACAACTGCTGTGGAACCAGTGTGCTGACTGTTGGGCTAAGTTTTGCTCATTCAAGATAAGATGCACCTTGGAGACCCATTTTCTTCTAGTAGTGGGACTTATTGGTTTTCTAGGTGCTCTTCTCAGGAAATGAGGCATGGGAACAAATAGTCAAAAAAAAAAAGATTGATCATTGTCAGCAGCTAAGTAAAAATCAATCTGAGGAGCAACGCTATAGATGAAAAAAAAAAAAAACTTGAAAGAAAAGTACACAAAAGTAAGGAAAAATAAACGTTCTAATTTTTAGTACCCCAGTGGTCATTGTCCTTATTTTCTGAGAAAATGTGAATGAAGGAAGAAACTATTAATTGTCAGAATTTAGGAGATTTTTCCTTTTCCTTTTCTTTTACTTTTTCTTTTTTTTTTTTTTTAAGTCATGGTCTACAACATGCTATGTGAGAGATTCTTAAAATGTTATAAACCAAAACTGCCAAAGCGCCGGATTTCCTGTTGCTCTCAATAAACGTTAAGGATAAGGGTGGTGGGGAGGATATTTTAGATAACTTTATAAGTGATGGCACAGTAAGACAATTTACAACTAGTACTAATAGCAATACCTTGCATGTAGTAACGCTAAATAAATGTTTATAAATGAATGCTTGTCCTCATAGGGACAAAGGAAGTTCCTGGTGCCATGTTGTTCCTTTGGGCATATAATATACTTAATATAGACAAAATATATGTATCCCTAAATCATTTTTATTCAATCAGCAAAGGGTTGGACCTTCTATTGTATGTTAGTCACTACTCTGAGATCTATAAATAAAATTAAAATTCTTTAAAATAAAATTTAAAAATTCAGTTTTGAATTTATTCAGTCACACTTTCATATAGTTAAAAAGATCTCCTAGGACAGGTATGGAACGTCCTTTTGGAGAAGCCAAGCAGTCTCTGAAAACAGCACACGGACAGGGGCATAGCTAACCACTGAGTCACTATCTTTGCATTGGTCAACCCTGTGTTGATCACATAATAATAACAACAAAAACAACAGTAGGTTGAATCATCATGATAATACAGAAGATTCTTAACTGGTAAACATTTTCAGACAGAACTAAAAGTAATTAAGCACCATTAAGATTGAGGCTGAATTTGTAGCAACAGAGGAAAATTGCTGATGCCTTGAAGGTATGTGCTTAGGGGAGGCCAGAGTTTCTTGGTGAAAACTGAATCAATCTCTTTCAGGCAACAAACTTTTGCTCCAGGAAGCATCTTTTGATTATCTTTTCACATTTTGTACAAAAAAAAGTAGAAAATTATAGAAAATTAAATAGGAAGTGACCATATATAAAGGAGATATAAGTAGTTATTTAAAATTCAAATATTTTGAAGTCTCTCTCTCTCTCTCTCACATACACATACACACACACACACACACACAAACCACACACAAAACAAAGGGGGGAAATGCAGAAAAATAAATAGGTGATCAGAATTCTTGCTCTCCAATTGAAATATATAGAATTTGGAGGTTAAACCATTAAGGTGAAAATCCCATACGTTTGGTGATAATTATTTTTTGGTCCTTTTTTCTCATCCTTGATTTCCTCATTTGTATAAATGAGGCTAAAGATATTTTAATAGTATTTGTAGGAATTTAAAGGAAACTATGTCAAGAACCATATACAACTCCAGTGGTTACCATTATTTGGTCAGAAGTTATATCTAAAGAAAAAAAAAAAAAAAGAGGAGAATCCATCCACCAATAATATTTTTTCAGAAAAATAGGGTAGAAACAAGAGTTGACAGATTATTTTTCCTGTGTACCTATACAGACATAAATTTATCACTTATAATCCATAGTCTAACAAGTAATAAGCTAATAGTATACGGACATTAAAAACATGAAACTTCATCTATTTGACTTTGAAGTTCAGTCATGTTGTTTTAAATTCACACTAATCTGCTGTATTAAGCACTTGGGCTTTTGAACACTTTTGCAAAAAAGAATTTTAAAGAAGATTTGCATTTTACCCTTTAGATCCTTTTGTTAATTTTAATTCATTTCAGAAAATGTCTAAAGTCTTTAATGAAGTACTATCTTCATTTATTAGTTGCACTATAATTTGGTGAACTTCAGCAGTTTAAAGTACGGGGTGACATAATCAATTATAATTGTTTTAGAAATGTTTTTATCTTAATTTTTTTAAAAAAGCTCCAAGGTAATAATAGCACTTTTCATCAGCAAAGTACCTTACAAAGGTGAACTAACAGGAAAGGAGTGTTCTCTGGTGGTTCAACAAGAAACAGAGTTCAGAGAGCTGAGTTTTATTGCCGTCTCCTGTACTGGCTGCAGTGATTCCACATAAGTCACCTTCCACTGGCTGCACTGTTCATATGATGTCTTCAGCCTTGGGAATGCTCAAAGAACTACTTCCTCGCTGTTCTGCTGTGAATAGTAAGGTAGTTCCCTCTCATGCATGTCTCTCTATTTCTTACTGTCCTTTTTACTTTCCCAGGTTGGATCTCTCTTAGTACTTCAGATATGGAAGAAGAGATAATAATGAACATTAACCTAAAGTAAAAGGTCCAATTTGAAGACAGAAAACTTGAGTTCAAATTTTGATTCACTCTTGAATTAGCTGCATGGCTTTGAGCAAGTGCCCCTCACTATTCTTGGCTGTTTTCTTGCTTTTAAAGTATAGTTAGGGCTGGAGTTGTAGATCAGTGGTGAAACACTTGTCTGGCATGTGTGATCTCTGGGTTTGAACCTCAGCACTTAAAAATAAATAAAAGTATTGTGTCCATCTACAACTAAAATAAATTTAAAAAACAAAAGTATAGTTAGTGCTATTAGTTTCTCAGGGTTGTTCTAAGTCAATTAAATGATATTTGATATGTATTATATCACCCGGTTAGACTTCTGATTGTTTTCCTCAGTTTGTAGAGCCTTTACATAAAAAAGTCCCCCATTTTGCTTCAATAAAAATAGAAAGTCTTCACACTTTGAATCACTGGCAATGAAATTTCTATCACCAGTCCCCAACTCCACCCCAAAAAATCCAGACAGACGCATGTACATACACGCACATGTAGGCACCCATGCATAGCTTCTCCTTATCTTGAAGATCTCAATTCCTATAATCTCATTCTTTCTCACTAACTCCATTTTAGCCACACTGGCATCCTTTCATTCTCTAAACAAGCAGAATAATTCCTGTCTCAACCTTTGCACCTATTTGTCATTTTTCTGTTCTTCCTCCAGATTTTTGCTTAAATGTTAAAACATGAGTGAGTTCTTCTAGGACCATGGTATTTAAAATTGCCATCTGTTCTCTATTTCATCCTTCCAGTACTACCTACTTCTCTTCCCTGCTTAATTTTTCCCAGTGTGTATTAATTACTTATTGTCTTATATAAAATTACCTCAAAACTTAGTGGCTTAAAACAATAGTTTTCCACATTGTTAGTGGATCAGGGTTCCGACACACCTTGTCTAGGTTCCTATAATTCCATCTCTCATGAAGCTGCAATCAAGTATAGGCCAGAGCTATAGTCTTATGCTTATCTAAGGTGAGCCTTAGAAGAATATGCTTCCAAATTCCCTTATTGTTAACAGGATTCAGTTTCTAGAGGCTGCTGGACTGAGACCTCAGTTCTTTGCTGAACACTGGCAAGAGGCCTCCCTTAGTTTCTTGTCTCATCCATCTTTGCATAAAACAACTCACAACATGGCAGCAAGCTTGCCTCACAAAAAGCAAGTAAAAGAATGAGAATGAACATGGAAACCACGTGTATTTGTAACCTATGCCCTCAATCAATAGTATTACCATATTTTATTCATTAAAGTAAGTCACTAGGTAGGGAGTGAGTACAAGGGAATGAGGATTATAAGAGGAACTTACCTACCACACCATGCTACTATGGAATGTTGTCTGTTTTATGTACTCGCACGTCCCAAGAGTTGAGAATATTGCCTAGCACACAGTATGGTTTCCATGCACATTTGTTGAATGCATGAATATAATTCAAAATCTTCACATAGTTAATACTTAATAAATGATGGCTACTATTATAAGTACCTGATTATGCTTTTATCTACTCATATCTTATGTTATTTATACTGAACTTGAATTCCTTTGATGCTACTGAATTAAACAGTAAGAAAGAGCACCATGTTTTTTCACGTTTTGGAGACAATAAGACCCCAATGGTTATGAAACCTGCAAACAAGAGGAAGATTAGAATGACTCCGTGAAAACTGGAATGTGAGACCAATAGGAAGATTTAAAGGTTGATAGTATCCATAAAATTAGACTCTATAGCAGAAGGTTTTGCTGGAAAATAAGGATAATCGGGGGTTGGGGAGCTGTGATTCATGAATAAGATTTCATACGTCATTTCCACGATTAATTTTCATGGAAATTTTCTGATTATTTCCAGTTATCCAACTCTGTGTTTCTATTATTTCCTATTGTGGAGAAGTCTGAATTGCTATTAATGAATCAGTAGGCACTCCTAAAGATTATTATACTTCATCAAAGGAAGTTCTGCCCTCCTATAGACATAATTTTCTAGATATTTCTTGCCTTTTAAGAACATTGAACTGGGGAAATCAGGTGAATTAGAAATTAGCAGTAGAAGAACATCCACAGCAGAAAGAACATCTCGTTCCCATTTGAAGCTAGGTGAGATTCAACTGAAGAAAAGTGCACAGTTTGATGAGCCTAACAACATCTGTTTCTCTTGTTTCTAAGCGTTCTTATGAGTTAATGATAAATGCCAGGTGCTTAAGAAGAAGAGGAATGCCAATAAAGCTCTGACAAGGGATGGGTGCTGTCCTTAATGGCACCTGTGCAATGACAAGAAAGTGCGCATGTCCATCAAGACTGGCGTAAGAGAGAGTGGGAGACGTCCCTAGATACGTGGCACCCGTCCTTTGAGAGACATGCTGTGTATGAACCAAGGCAGCAGCCCCTGAGTTGGAACTGAGAAATTAAACCTGAGGATGCTTCTGTGATATGATTTTGATGAAGTAAGAAAACAATCAACTTTACACTTCCTCTTTGGTTCACTTTGCTTGTGTAGTTATTATTTCAATTCATAATCTGGTAGCTACTTATTTATGCCAGTCCAGAAAAAGAGGTATCTGTTTGTTTAGGAATTGACAGATATTTTCTGGTTGTACTGGAACTAGAGCTATTTAAAGGCCTCGTTATCAGATGAAGGTCATTTTGCCTCCTGTGTCCAGTGGCCCCAAGTTATATCCACAAAAGTTTTGGCTGAAGTAAGGGAATACAATGGGTGTCATGGTGGTACACTTACTTTTGGGGGATCTCTGGAAGTGGGGAGTCAACTGCACAAACACTTCCACTATAGAGCTAACCTGGCCTGTATGAAAACTTTATCTTGGAAGGAGTGGGAGCCCTCACCCTCTGAGTAGGAGGTGGAGAGAGCTGGTGTGCAGGAAGGCTGCATCATTTCTGCTCTGAACCCCTGCTCCATAAGGGAAACAAAGAGGTTTGCTCTCATAGGCCTGCCTTTGGGAAAATAAAAAAGAATTGAAGAGATTAAGTGACTTTTCTTGGAACTATACAGCTTATTAACACCAGAATTGTAATTTTAAACAAGCAATCAGGAAGTGCAAGAGGAAAAAATATTTAAATGATCACATCCAGAATAAAAATAAACTACTCTTTATCAGTCATGAGATTAGAAATATGACACTTTTTCTTTGATGTGACCTAGAAGTTAAACTGATCAGTGTATAAAGAGAACACAGTTTCTCAGCAAACAATTGAAATATTAGATCATTTTAATTATATTAAAATTGCTCCTGTGTAAGCTGCAATAGCATTTGTACTGCAATAGAACACTCAAAGGTAGAAGAGCTTGGGAGTTGAAGGCTTTAATTAGAATTGAAAAACAGGAACCTTAATGTACTATCCCTTTTAGAATACATCCTAGCTTCAGTTAATTTAGAATTAGAAAACTTACAAAAGAAAGAGACAAATATGGTTAGGCTAGAGGTAGCAAAAAAGTGTAAAAACAGTCAGCAAAAATATGCTAAATAAAAGCTGTTATTTACATTAGCACTTAACGGAGTAAACAAGAAAAAGATTGTTTTACTAATAAAGACAAAGGTAACAATGCAGTTGTAACAATTTAGGTTTTTTAAACTATATTTCAATCATTTAGGAGGCATTATGAAAACTGCTGTAAACCAAATATAAACAACGGTGAAAGCAGAGATGTAGTGTCGTCTCATGGAGAGGGTGTTGAACTAGAAATGCCTGGCCTTGACATTTCTATTCAGCTGGTCCCCCAGCTTCTCATGAGACTCAGGAAAGGGCGTTTTATTTCTCAGTGCCACTGTTTTCTCTTCTGCAAAGCACAGCCCTTGAAATCTAAGCTATATATAACTCGTAGACAGACTATGTGATGTATTCTGATATGTAGAAACCTGTAAAACAACAACAACAAAAAAAACACGTAAATACCTCTTCTATATGAATTTGTTTAGATCTGCCACTCTTTCCTCAAAAGATAAGAATACGGAAGCTCCAGCATACTAAACCAATCAAAGGCTGGTTGCTTTTTTGAAATCAAGGAATGCACACTGCCATCTCCTATCCACTCTCCTACCCTCGCTGGCTCCACCTCAGCTGCTTCTAAAAACCGGCTGCACAAAATTCCACAACTCTGTTGATCACAATTTAAACACATCCACCTTCATGATGCTAACAGCTGGATATTTGGAATGATCCGAATGAATGTTTCCTTCTGCTTTCATTCACTTTTTTTCATGCATACAGTTTTAACAGAATGATCATTTTAAAGGTAATTAAATCATAAAAGGTATCAAAATTACTGAATTTGAAGCTGTCTTTCAATTTGTTTGATAAGACTAAATAACTAAACATCTTCAACAGGCATTTCTTTCTTCTCTTTCCCTCAAGGTGCTGGTGATTAGATCCAGGCTTTGCACACAGGGTAAGCAAGTGCTTCAACCCTGGGCTACATCCCCAGCCTGGAATTTCTATTTTTAAAGAAATCAATCCAAAGGAAGACTAAGTGACAGTAAAAACCACTCCACACTAATAATTAAAAGACCTGGATTCCTGGGTTCTAGTCCTGGTTTCTTCATTAATTTCCCATCTAGTTTTGAGATCTTTCCATAATTCATCTCTTTCCCTTCAAGATGGGAATCATATCTAATAGATAGGCTTAGTAGAGGTAACATTTATAAGGGTCACTGGAGTTAGGGCTCATGACCTCTTTGGTTATTTCAGTAAAAGCATAGTTTTTATTCATTGCTGCTATTGATAGAAAATGATAGAAAATACATCATTTACTGTTACTAGATTTCTGTTAGGGAAATTTACTGTACCTCTCTGAACCAAGACTAATTCTTGGATTTGTGAATGTATGACTGAGAAGAAACATGACCATTGACTATCGACTGAATCAAAACCCCAAAACAACTGTACCTGAGAATAACATATTATGAACATAGACTCTGAACCCATATATATCTGATGGGAAAAAAGTGAAATTATAAGATTTTACTCTGCATTCAAATTTTTAATATTTTTTAACAATTCCTTCATATATTCTTTGGCCCCTTCACTGATGCATACCCCACCCCCAAAAAAGCCACCCTCCTCCCCTGACACCTGACTTTCTTCAGTTTTACCACTGGAATTTTCCAGCTCTTACATCAAAGCTGAACTTGGTTTCTGGATTTTTACAGTGACTTCTTCTTACCTTTGCCCACATAGTGAATAGGATAAGTTATGGACATGTGTAATTATACTAATATGTGGATAATGTCTAAGTTGGTTAAAAAGAATGAATACATATCCTATTAGGCAAGGAGCTATTAGATAAGTAGCAGCCAAGTGGGTGTTGACATTCTCACACCTCCCTACTTCAGTCCCAGAAAATTAAGATCATCAAAAGAGAAAGCAGTTTGGCTGTCAGTACTGAATCATTACTCATGTCCTGACCAATTCTTTGTGTAACATTCACTTTGTTATAATTATGACTAAAGGAATGATATCACATTAGTAACCTCTTTATCCCATTTTATTAAGAGTATTTTTAACTAAATCCCTTAAAATTGTTCGAACATAAAAATAAGTTATTTTCATTGTCAGTGACATCTTTGTCACTTGAAAAGTATCAAAACAAAAATTCCTAAACATTAAATATGCTTTTATTCAATTATAATGAAAATTCAATACACCATTATATTCATTTTTTAATGCACACAGGATCTTCCATCATGTTTTCTATAAAACACTTCATAAACTGATATATTGACTGAGTTGTATATAAATAATTCAATTGCAGATAAAAGCACTTGAAAAAAGAAATGCATTTAACAGTATGGTAATTTTATTTTACAGAATGAAACTTCAAGTGCAAAACTATGCAATTTTTTATCTCCAACAATGAATGGTTTGCTTGCATGAACAAATAACTATAAATTACACTGCATGAAACTTTGACCAACTTTTTAAAACCCTTATCCCATTAAGTTCTGAATTACAATTATTTGAACAACTTTTGGCATTAAGAGGAAACCCTATGACTTAAGTCAAAGACAAAAAGAATTATAAGAGTAGAGCCAAACTCTAAAAATGAATGCTGTCATATGAATTTACTGATTTCCATTGTTATCTAATTCAGTGCTTATATATATATGTATATATATTCAGTGAATATATATATATGTATATATATTCAGTGAATATATATATATTCATGTGAATATATATATATATTCAGTGTTTATATATATATAATGATTTAAATGTGGAAAAACCATACCAGATTTTAGTGTGAATGTTGGCCAAAATTGGGGCTACTCAGCTTGACCTAAAATCTCACCAAACCTTGAAAAGATTGCTATATTCTTTCCTCTCCATCTACTTTAAGGCAAATTTTCCTGACACTGCATTGTTTTCCATTTCATTCTACCCTAGTGATATCACATTTTCATGTCATCCTTTCTTGGACCTCATATCTACTAGGCCATTATAATAGTTTATTCAAACATGGCTTTATAATCTGAACACATCCAGGAAGTGTACCCTATTTAGGTAAATAGAAAAGAAATTAGCCACCTAGTAGATATATTAGTGCTGAAGAACAGCATCTGGTAAATGGTGTTCTCTTTCCTAATAACATGTTTTCAGTTAACTCACATAAAAGATACAAAGCATATGCATTCCACTAGTCACCTTGGAATAGAATTTTTAGAGGACAGCAGCAGTTTTACACTTGCACTGTTCAATGCAGCACCTAGCACTTCTTGGGTGCTTAATAAATATTGAACAACCCAGCAATCAAGCCCTCCAGGCAATGGCTGCAGTTGTTAGTCGACACATATGCAGACTGTACACAGTAGGAATTGCCAATCAAACAGCCTGATCTGAACACACAGAAAATAGCAGAGACAATAACGGCAGCATCACCTTCAAGTAAAAAGGACAATCTATATGTATATATTGTGCTACGTATGAATTTAAAAGTATTCATGGTTTCCTTTGCATTCTGCTGTGCATTTACATAACTCACTGCATGTGAAATTAGCCAAATGCATCCTCTTCAGTGAATATATTTAACAAAAGGTCAACAGTCTCAAATCCTTTTTAAAATAAATAATGCATTTGCCTGAACTAAATCCAAATTTGTCCTGGGTGCAGGATATCTAAACTCTTTCAGACATCAAATGTGAAATTTCTTCCAATTCCACAAGCTTAAAAGGACTCTCTCATGAAATTCACACGACTATGTCCATTATGAAATGTATCTTCATTAACTCATCTAATTAACAGTTAAACATGTAAACTTTACCTTTAGCGTAGGACAGTCTGTTTGAAATTTAAACCTTTGTAATTAAGAACTCTCATTTGGACTTCAGACAATTCAGATGCTATTTGGAAAATCACTTCATTGCCCTTTTTGAAACATCTTCCTGATGGCCGGGAAGAGTTAATGAAACTCCTAATATCCATAATCTTTGTGCGAAGGTTTAGCTTTTCCTAAGGGATCTGACCCAATTTTTAAAAATAAAACTCAAACACCAAGTAAAAAGCTAGATAAATGAAGGTACAACTCCCGAGGTGTTGGGAAAAGCCTTACATGCTTATCGTTTCCCTTCTCACCTACATTTTCCTGTGATCCTTGCTCTTGTGTCAACCCTTTAGTGAATACTGCTTTGAGCTGCTTAAAATTATACATTCAATGTCAGTTTTATGCTCTAAGGAATATTTAATGTGAGACATCATTCACTTTTGCATAGAAATTAGCTCTGCAGTGTGAAAACTGGCTTCAGGTGAATTCTACTTTAAAAAAAAAAAAAAGAAGAGTGAGAACAGGAAGAACCTCAGAACAAGCACCGTAGTCACACGAGTCTCCATCTGCAGCTGCCAGGTCCCTATTCAGGTCGTCTGATACGTGGATCAGTAGTCTGTTTACCATACAAAGAATACATAGGAATTAGAAAAATATGAGTCCTGGTATATACAAGGCATGCATAGAATTTTTTTCTTCCTTTAAATCTTGGGAAAGGGAACATTCTGAACTTGACTCACTCGCCCTTTGACATTTAAGAAGGCACTGAAAACACAGCATCGTAAAGAACTTGTCTTTTATTTTCTCTTTAACACATATCTTGGTACACTCTTACTTCTCTTGACCAGCAGGTAATATTGAGTTCACTGTACACACACATAGCACTTGACTGATTTAGATCATTTATTCAGTATTTACTGAGCACTTGTGATGTGCCAAGCATTAGTAACAGATGCAAAGTGTAAATGAGGAAGACACACCCCCTCCTGCTTTAAAGGAACACACTCCAGAAGAGGAAAGAGATGTAGATTATTACAGCACAATGTTGGGAAGACTGAATAGAGGCATGAACAAAATGTCTTGGAAATGACAAGAAGAAGAAATTAATCAGGACTGGCAAGTGAGAAGACAGAGTAAGGAGGTTTTAATAGATTTGAAAGAATGGGCAGAGTGAGGTGCACATTCCCAGCAAAAAGAGCAGTTACCTGTATTCTCTAATTCCTTCTCTACTGTTCCTTTAGAACATCCAATTCTAGCGCTACACAGATTTTCCTTGCAATTTGATAGGGATACAGAGTTATTCTTCACTCTAAAAGATAAATATTCTGACTTGACCATTGCACATTGTATACGTGTATCAACTTACCATCTTATACCCCATACATATGTACAAATATTATATGTCAATTAAAAATAAAAATATAAATAAAAGACAAAAGTTAAAACTACTGAGGATATTTATCTATGATAACATTAATTTATTTACCATTCAATAGGAGGTAGATTTCTATTAATTTCCCTAATGTCAGCAAAAATGAAAGAGACTGCTTTAAGCTTGAGGTTCCAACAATCTGATTGTGGAGAGGTGTATTGGATTTGAGGAGAACATGAAAGAAGGACAATTGTTCCATATAGGGAGGCATCAGAGAAGGAAGGGTTCTTAAAGCATATATCTGACTAGAGTCTTGTAAGAGGAACAAGAGAAAACAAAGAACTGGAAACAGAAACCAGAGAGAAGCAGTGTATGAACTAACACGTGGAAGTGCCAAATAGTTATGTGGGTGCTAGGGTCTTCAAAAAGCTTAGCACCATGATAAATAAAGAGGAAAGTAAGAGAGAGAGGGATGAACCTGGGATAAAGAAATGTTTGGAAGATATGACATGCTTTTGGAAAGAGCTGGATACTAAATTCTAGTCAGAGGGGCAGACATTTTATAAAAGAGAAACAGAGATCTCAAAAAGTTTAGTCCCTGGGCAAGGCTGCAGGAGTATGTCGTAGTAGGGCCAGAAGTCAAATCCATTTGTGTCTTCTTCCAGAGCCACAAGTGACCTTCCTGGAGTGAGGGGCTATTGCAGATGTTCTACTAACTTAACTTCCCCTTTCATTCCTCTTGTTATACTTTATGATACAGTGAGAGAAGTAGCAGAGTTAGGGGACCATGGGGGAGGAAAATTATCCGGCTCTGCTAGGATGTACTGGGTACTACAAAGAGGGCAGACACAAAAGGGTTGGGAAGAAACATGCCACACAAGTACCACTGTGATATCAGAAGCCACTGATTTTATTTTCCTGCTAAAGCAACAGAGTATTATGAAATTAAAGTCATAATTGAGCCCAGAATGCTAATAGGTGCAGCTGGATAACTCAATCAGTAAACAAAGAAGACAACAGAGAGAAAATAGAATATAAGACTGCATGACAACCGCATACGCATCCCAGATCATTTGAGAGGAAAAGTGTGGATGCAATGTTAGCTTAAAGTATACAAAATACTGCTTCTCAGATAGAGGGAAATTGTTTTTATTCTCAGCTAATGAGATAATAAATATTGGATTTCAGATAACAGAGAACAATAGCCTACATAGCAGAAAATATTTTAACAAAAAGATCAGCTGCAAAATTGCAAGAACTTTGATATATGTGGAAGAAAAAAGTCACTTAAAAATTTTCAATTTGTAGTTTTTCAGACTAAAGATATCCTTCACACATTCCACAATTCTTGAACATTCAGTGAGGGCTGATGCACACTGGGTGACTTAACAAGAGCCCTTTCGTTATAAGTTTTCAATGATGTTCTGACATCATATCAAGTTTCACTAAAATACTGTCCAGGAAAATGGTTTGCTTCACTCTTTGAAAGAGCAACATTGTGCCAATAATGGCTGACAATTGAAGGAAACCATGATTACTCTCCAACACAAAGACAACCTGCCCTTCCCTTTTCCTTGGTCTCTAAATCAAATGTGGCGGGGTAAGGAGGATGGAGTGTTGAAGTTAAAACAGGAATTAAAGAATCTGCAGGTGCTACACATGGCCTTTGAACTTAACGCTAGTAACAAATCTTCTGTCCAGTAATTGTTAAGACTCAATATCTGAAAGAGGTAAATCAGTGTCAATTTGGGAAATATAGGTGGGGTTTTAAAACTTCTGGTTTGAACACAAATCATGTTTTAATCTGGGGTTTGAAATCAATTTGCTATGGATGCATTTGAAAATGTAATGACAAATACTCAAAGATCAGCAGCCCAATCTGTGCATATATACATATTTATCAATTTCTTTAGAAAAAAATTGCAGGTGTCACTAAGAGAAATTTATATTTTTGCACTGATCCTAATCATTTCATATTCGTAACATGTTATATAAAGTCTAATTCAGTTGGACTATAAATTGCTCTTAAAAGTGTTATTAAGTGTCTAGTATTTTAACACTATTTTAGGGACAGCAGAACATATGATCAATTACAAGATGGCATCCACATTCTCAAGGAACTTGTGGGAGAAAACAATTGATTGCATTAAAAGGTTTTAATGTTAAGTAGTACAAGTAATTAATAGAGAAATAAGAGTCAGCAAAGGAATAAAGACAATTTGTTACAATCTGATTCACAGTCAACATGTAATGATAGTAATTTGATCATGTATATATAAATATCAAGAAGACCTGATTGCCTGAGTATGATCACTTTCCACATCAGAAGAAAGGCATTTTGTATCCTTTCCTCTCTCCTGAAACCACTGACTTTTATCCCCCGCTCCACATTTCATTAAATAAATGGAAACAATCATAATTAAAATCACCCTCACTCCTCTTGTAATAACCATACATTAACTTCCCATTGTCTTAATACAGAATCCAAACTTTCACGTGGCCTACAAGGTTGCAGATGATCTATTACCAGCCTGCCTCTTCCTCCTCTTCACATACCTCTTCTTGCTTTACATTCTGCACTCCAGCCTCCTTCATCCACTTTGTTCCTGGCATGGTTCTGCCTCAGTGCTGTCTTATGCCTTTGTGCCTACAGTCACCTCACTCCAAGCATCCCTGGCCTAGACTTTCTCAAGGTTGGCTTTTAATCATCATTCAGTTCTCAGTTTAGATGTCAATCTTCAGAACGACCTTCCCTCACCATCTTATCTAAGAAGCTCCAATGCACCACTTCTCCTGACTAAGCATTTTCTACTGCATAAACTTATCTTGTTTTCTCCTTAGTACAGCAGCTTTCTGAAACTAGTTTTTATATTTACCTTTGCTTGGACTGCACCGTACCAACAGAAGGGAAGTTCCATTAGGAAAGAAACCTCTCTGAGATCTTCAGTGTGTCACCCTTTGCTTGGCTCATATAGCTGGAAAAAAAAATCTGCTAATTGAATCAACGCATAAGAAAAAGAGTAGAAAAATCTTAAAAGTAAATGTTCAAAAGAGAAATGTGAAAAATCTCTAGGTCAATCTGGGGTTCTGGCTCAGTGGCAGAACACTTGCCTAGCACATATTGGATCCTCAAGACCACGTAAAAATAAATAAATAGATAAATTAGTTATTTTAAAACATTTTTAAAAATCTCCAGGTTAATCCTTACCCAGAAGCTTGAATAGTATCATAGGCTCCTAAATCTGACATTCAAGTATAGAGAAAATGCTCCACTTTTGCTGTCAATTATGATTATCCTATAGCATTAGGAAAGTCAAATTTTTCTGTGGTTTCAGTTGACAGATAATCTGCAGGGTTAAAGAATATCTATAAAACAATACTGACTCTAATTTACATTTCTAACCCATTAGTTTTATATCCATGTATTTTTAGTAATATTCTCTACTGTTTGGTTAGTTGAATAAAGTTAGATCATTCACAAATAACAAATTTGTGAACATGATGCAGCATAATCACATATTCATAAGTATGTCAAAGAATGCAAACACCCCTGAGTAACCGATCTTCTTTTATTATAGTACCTAGCAACCAATAGTATGATATTCCTCTAAGTTCCTAAAGAATAAGAAGATTCCAGTTCACCTGACTTCTGCTATAGAAAAGTTGAAAGAGAATAGTTACCATTGCAATATATACTAGGACTTCGTGTTTTTCTTAATAGAATTGAAAAATATATTCAGTGAGATATGAACATCTTTTAATGATTCCTAGTTTAATTTTAATATTTCTTTAATGTGAACTTTGGGAGAGTATCAATAAAATATAAAGAATTCAAATGAGAAGTAGTCAAGATTATTAAAATAATTCTCCACACATTTTTTTGCACACATTTAATTTAACATGAATCTCAGCAATAGCTTTGAAAAGTGAGTACCTCTTAAGAGACTTTTAGTTACTTTTAGTGCCACTCTCTGGGTTCTTATAGCCACTTTAAAATTAAGGTGAGTTGGTGAGTTCTACCATTCCTGAAAAGAAGCTTTTTAAGTAAAAATCTTTTTCTCTTTTTCTTAATTTTATTCTTCCATCTACTTTCTTTAATGTACTTACTGATATATTACAAGATAATGTTGCTCATAAGTTCTGAACATGTAGTTATGAGCTGATAATTTTGTAGGTTAGAACATTCGGTCAGAACTCTCATTAGATTACCATGTCCTCTATCCTTTCTATGATTTTTCATATATCCATATGTCTCTCTAAACACAAAAGACAGTGGCTGCTCTCTGCTGAGAGATGAAACAGAAATCTCCATTACAATACATTGTCTCCTGTATGAATGCTCTACATTTTCAGCTGTCTCTACTGTATTAACTGATGTCACCTCGTGGATTTTTAGCCTTGTCTAAACTGCTCTTGCAATGACACTAATAATGAAAAGATACATCATGAGGAGCAGTCATTAATATATAACACTAATTATATAAAACATTGTTTTGTCTAGTACTACTACATTACATGAAAAACTGCCCTATCATGTTCATTTAACGTCAACATCGTCTATACATGGAGGACTATATTTTGAAAGGGAAGTTGGTTAACTCTTTTCAAAGTCTTATGAAAAGTGGCTTTGAAATTACTATATATCACCAACCAAGCCATTATATAAATTGGCTTTTGTGAATGAAGATCAATCTGAGTAGCAAAAGTTTAATAATACAAAATGAATATGAATTATTCAAAAAGGAGCAGGCATTTAATGTTTTCTTTTAATGAAAATGCTGATAATAAAAGTGGAAATGTCTTTCCAATTTGAGGCTTTTTGCAATTTTGTACTTCCCACTCACATAGCTATAAAAAATGCTCTGTAATATGGAAAGAGCATGGAAATCGTCATATTGAAGCATTCTGAATCAATGCATGCCTTTATTGACTAGAATGTTTCTTACTAATATCATACTCATATGCTTTGCTGTCAAGAGATAGATTAGAAAGAGAATGGGAGCAAACTTTATTAAAAAATAACTAAAAATAGAACATAAATCTGTTAAGGTGGCATGAGGGATCACAATGGAATGTATGAAGTGGTCATGATCCTTAAGATACCAGAGTTAGAGTAAGCCTAGCCCACTCTAGCAAGGCCACAAGAGAGGATGTGCAGAAAGGCACCAGAAGTACAATTCTGCTTCTTAGTTTTCTGTCCCATTATTTCTTACATTTTGCTTTCCTGGTTTCTCCAGCTTCCAGTTCTTTTAAGGATGCACATTAGATTTTAGACAATGACCACTTTTTTGGTTTGGCAATTGGATTTCCATTTGTTATCCCAGCAGATCTAAGGACACTGAAAGATATCATGTCCAGCATCTACTGATAACTTTGTAAATTCTAATCCTAGACAAGAAGTGAAGTAATACACTTCCTCATCCTTTTGCTTCCTGCTCATAGGTCCTCCAACCCCCAAGCTCATTCAGTTTCTCATCTTGGTTCTGGTCCTGTCCTTGCCGGTATGATAGTGATAAGCAGGTAGCTGAAACTCATAAAGTGGCAGAGTCCTCTGTAGGAGGGTTATGCTTAAAACAGCAGGGTGTCTTGGAGGTGTTGTCAGAGTATACAGGGGGTGTCTGATGAAAGTCTGAGGATTTTTTCAGAGGTCCAATCACATATATTGCTAACAGGGAGGAAATGTGTCATAACCATCTCTAGATATCATATGAATCAAAGGGGCAAAAATTCCACAGGGGCAGGAGGGAAAGGTAATAAAGAGATTTCTTTCCATTTTCACAAAAATGTGTTTTAGATTAAATGTTATATTTTTGAGCCTCTCAAAAAGGAACAACACTTATCTTTAGTTGTATCTGAGTGAAGAGAAGGATCAAACATTGTTTGAGTAACTATCAGCCTAGACATTGCATCTCTAATTCTTAACACTGACTTGACATATGCAAGCTAACTACTAAATTAATAAATTTAATATGAATAAATAAATGAAAATAAGCTAGTATTTTAAAATTTTAAATTTCAAAACATGGGATCAATGAAGAAAATGCTTTTCAAATTTAAACATATGATGAAATTGCACATCTATGTTTATTTAGACAAAGCAAGGAGAAAATGAGTATAATTGATATAAGTAATAGCTTGAACTTATGTAGAAGAACAAAGAAAGACTAGCATAATTTTAAAATCAAGGAGGTGAGGTAGAGGACTATGAAAATGAATGTGGTATGATGCTCTCTTTACTCTTGTGATCAGATCAACAGTTTCTATTTTGTATACTCTAAAAGAATGATGTGGGAAGTTAAATTCAGTAAGGGTGAAGAATCTGTGACTCTTTAAAGCTAAATCAGAGTAAGATGGATTTTGATTAGCCTAACAATGTGAAATGTACTACAAAATGTAAGTCCTTCAAAAGAAATAAGAATTACACTGCAAACCCACCTCAAATTCTGAAAAAAAAATCCAAATTCAAAGACTATTTCAAAGTAATCAAAGAAAGCTATAACTTTATCAATCTGATAAATTCTGTTAGGACTGCTTCATTTGCTATTTATTGTATTAGCTCATTTGCTATGCATTGCTCTATGTACTTTTATCATCATAATTTAGCATTAATTACCACAGCATTAAAATAAAATGCATTGCAACTCTATAGTCAGGGCACAATGTCTCCGAGTGATACCCATACCTGGCGATTTATTTTTTCTTTCAAGCAGAAGTCCATTTACACTGTAAAGGCCTTCCCTATACATCAATGCATTGAGTGTATTTTGTTGCACTCATCTAATTAATAAAAATATTAAAGAATCTTCATACCTTATAAAAATTGGTAGAAGTTTGTCACTTTATTATCTAATGAGAATCAAAATTTCATCAATAATTGAATTTTGATATTTTACCTGAGGGGAAAAACATAAATTGTACTGGGGAAGAGTGTTATTTTCTTTTTCCCACAGAAAAAGAAATGGGATCTATGAAGAAATTTAATTTTAGTTAATTTTATTCTCCATCTAACCATGTATAAACTACTTTCCCAATGATTTTTAATAAGACTTAGATATTTCTTAAAGTTGTCTTATTATAATACATTTTCATGTCACAATCATCTATCAAAAATTATTTTGGATCCTAATTCTTCCATTCAATATATTCAGTATGACTTATAATTAATTCATTCTAGTTTTTTATGATTTTTTTCATTTGTTTCATTTTGTTTTTTTTTTTTTGTTTTTCGTTTTTTCGTACCAGGGATTGAACCCCCAGGTGCTTAACCACTGAAACAAATACCCAGCCCTTTTTATTTTTTATTTTGAGACAGGATCTCACGAAGTTGCTTAGGGCCTCACTAAGTTGCCAAGGCTGGCTTGGAACTCATAATCCTCCTGGCTCTGCCTCCTGAGTCACGGGGATTACAGACATGTGCCACCATGTCCAACTCATTCTGTATTTTTGACCTCTGTTATCTTTGCAAACAAAATTGGTCAATGTGGTGTTTCTCTCTTTTCAGAAAATGGCAAACCCAACTCTAATCTTAATCCAATAATGCAGCCCAACTAAGAGGTATCAGGGTCTGTGTCACTCACTGAAGCTGCATTTTGTGAGTGATCCTTGAACTGCTCAATAACTGCTGGACCAGGAAAATCAAGGACCCTAGTGCTGCTGATGAATATTATTTGGCCAAAAGCCCAGATCCAAGATAACTGATGAGCAAACTCTACAACTAGGTAAAACTTGTAGTTCCATCCACTAAAAATACTATATTATGCAAAGATTAATCGCCTCTCATTTTCCTGCCAACAACGGTCTAACTGAGGAGTATGAAAGAATCATCAAGTTCCACTTCCTCAAATCCTAGTGCCCATAGATCTCCAAGTAAGCCCAGGAATGCATTTTTACAAAAAAACTGTTTATTGCCAATGCAGATGACTAATACTCAGCACACAGGGAAATGTCCTGACACTCTAGAAGACAAAATATTTTAAGCAAAATAACCACATCTAAGAAGGAGGTGAATATAAATCTTGTTTTCTTAATTTTCTTGTGAGTTTAAGCTAGTTTTATCACACTGCTCAAGTATCAGAATAACCTAATAGATCTTCAGAAATACATGTGGTCCCAAGTGAGAACCAGAGTCTAGGAACTTAAAGGATAGCATGGAGTTTTGAAAAGTTCTCACAAAAACCTGTCCCCATTCCACCTGCTAGGTTACATGGTTCTATCTGGAACTAGATTTACAACTTAGGAATACAGAAAAATTATCAGTAAGTGACTCTCATATGTGACTCAGTATTTTCAAGCAATTTTGAGGAAATAAAATCAGATTACAGTTTTTAAGGACAAGTAATATTAATTGAAAAATATTACGGCACTCTATAGAATGTAGGGTGAAGACTTACACCAAATATGTGTGAAAGAGCTCATCAGCCCTGTCACCTCAGTTCTAAAATGTGTTACCTGCTAGGATTTTACAGGTACGAAGACCCAAAAAAGAACACATTCCTCCTTCACACCACAAAATAGTCCAATTATATTCTATTACCTATAGTAGTTATTGACAACAGCAGGCTTAAATGTATAGGTTGGTAGTTTTATACTGTTAATTTATTTTGTATGATTATGCTAATGCAATACTTATTTTGTTTTAGAATTTTTAATAATCCTGGACTCACATACTTATTCTTTACAATTTAATTTTTTAAAGATTGAAAATTTACAACTACAATTTTATTATACATCTAATTTTACTTTTTCCCAAAACATAAATGATATTTAGAAATGGGCTAAATGGACTTTCTTTCAAAAGTTAAAATTTCTCCTACTGGATAAATTAAATCAATAAATATGATTGAGAAAAAAGTCAGTTTAATAGTGATAGAA
This sequence comes from Sciurus vulgaris, assembly GCF_902686455.1. Lineage (NCBI taxonomy): Eukaryota > Metazoa > Chordata > Mammalia > Rodentia > Sciuridae > Sciurus > Sciurus vulgaris. Next base: position 72,689,342 of record NC_136462.1, read on the forward strand.
AAATTCATTTAATTTCTGGGAGAGCAAAGTTACTGGAGATTCTTCCCTTTAATAACTGTATATGAGGGCACCAAATAATTAATCTAATAGTACATTCTAAAGCATTTTCCTCAAGTAAACTACCTTTACGCAATATGGTTGAATGCCTACATAGATATCTGTGTATCTACATACATAAATATTCATGTTGGTCTTTTTTTAAGAATATATGAACCACCAGTTTTTTTCCTTAAAAATCTTAAATTAGCACCAAATATCAACTAAAAGATAAAGAAAGCAATGGGTCTAAAAATAAAAATAAATTTTTCTTTAATTGTTTTGTTGTTGTTGGTGGTGGTGGTGGTGGTGGTGATGGTGGTGGTTATTTTTTGTTTTTGTTTTTTTGTATTTTGTACCAGGGATTGAACTCAGGGGTGGTTAACCACTGACCCATATCCCCGTCCCTTTTTATTTTATTTCATTTTTTTTTTTTTAATTTTGAGACAGGGTATTGCTAAGTTGCTTAGGGCTTCCCTAAATATCTGAGGTTGGCTTTGAACTTGTGATCCTCCTGCCTCAGTCTAAGAAGCCACTGAGATTATAGGCATGTGCCACCTTCCTTTAAATATTTGTTTAAATATTACTAGACATTTTAGAAGCAATATTAGTAAAAATGTAACATATTTTTCTGCATCTTTTTGAAGGGATTTGACTTCCTGAAGTCCAAGAGTAGGAAAGAGAAATAAAATATTCAATTACCACCTAAATATTCTTTTAAAAATCTTTTAAAAACTAGTTTTTCTTTCATGAAATAATCCTAAAATTCAAATGAACTAAGCAATGAAACTGTCAACATAAAACACAATAGTTTTGTTAGCAGTTGCACTGTTTTTAAAAAATACCTACTTATATAGCATTTATTTCCATTTACAAGGTTGAACACTTGGATAGCGAAGTAAAAGATATTTGAACCCATGAATCTCCACTTCATTTCTTTAAATGTTGAAATGTAGATTTCATTGTGGAATTTAATGTATAACTTTGTAAATGTGTCAGTTAGATTATATGGTGAGTGTCTCTATGGCAAACATTCAAATACATTTTAATATTCTAAATCATAATCATCCAGAGAACTTTTAAGTAGAAAGTATTGGTCTACATTTATCAGTCAGCCTATATATTTTCTAATCCTATGGATCAATTAGTTTACTATGAATATGATAGCACTGAGCTAAGGGTTATTTATTGAAAAAGGGATATTATTAATTATACTTATAAGAAGGAAATGAAATTAATATAAATAAAAATACTAAAAGTAAAAATTTCAGGAATATTTAGAAATATATTAATTAGGACCTTATCTTTTGGCTAACAGTAATTTGCAAAGTGTTACCCATTGAATTAGTAGCCAGACTGTCAGGAGGCATGGAAAAATTTCATTTGGAAACTTATTAAAAAAAAAAAGAATGAAAGAAAAGAATAGTTTTCCACCTAGAAGATGCTAGTTAAGAAGATGCTAGTAAGGGCTATGGAGGAAAGATAACAGGAAACCCATTCATAACACAGTGATGATATTCAAGTTTGGGATACCAAGTATAGAAATTCAATCTAAGAGTTCAGACTGCCAGGAGGAAAATTAAGATCCAGAGTAAAGCAAGATACAAATGGAGTTGAATAATTGAGGAACGCATTCAGAGACAAGAATTGTATGACATTTTGAAGGATAAGCAGAAAAGTCATTCATCACTTTTAGCTCTTAGAGGTGGACAACCTGTGAAGCCTGGAAGCAATTCTACCTGCCTATGGGTCTCAGCATGAAGGCCCCTCTTCTTGTGGACCTTGCTAACTGGCCTACTCAGAATCTCTGACCAGACAGACTACTCCAGAGAAACTGCTTCCACAAATGCACAGACATTAGCACAAGGATACAAGAATCATAAAGAATTGGGAAAAATGGCACCACCAAAGGATAAAACAAAGCCCCAACCTTAAAGAAATGGAAATTTACAAACTGCCTTACAAAGAAATTTAAAATAAAAATTTTAAAGAAGTTCAGTGACGTACAAGAGAACACAAATAGACAACAAAATAAAATTGGGAATACAGTATGTCAACAAAATAAGAAGTTCAATAAAAATATAGAAACAATGAAAAAAACAGAAGCACTGGAACTAAAAATTACAATGACTGAACTGAAAAATTAAACAGAATTTCAATAGCAGACTCCATCAAGAGTAGACATAATCACTAAACTCTGACAGCTTATTTGAAATATCCAGTCAGAGGGAGAAAAAGAAAAAAGGAATAAAATGGAATGAAGAAACCTTGAGAATTAAAGAACACCACCAAGTGAACTAAAATACGCAATATGAGAGTTCTAGAGTAGAATGAAAAAACAAAAGCAGAAAAAAGTTTATTTTAAACACTCCCAAATTGTGAGACAGAAACAGATATACAGATTCATGAAGCCAAAAAGTCTCCATATAGTTATAAAATTAAGAAGTCTACATTGAGACACATTTTAATTAGAATTTTTTATGCAGCAAGAGAAAAGCAACTCATCACATTCAAAGGAATCTACATAATACTATCAGTTTATTGACCAGCAGGAAGATACAGACTGGAGAGTTAGGATTTTATATTTTGTGCTAACAGGAAAAAAAAAAAAAAAAAAAAAAAAAAAAAAAAAAAAAAAAAAAAAAACCTGCCAACCAAGAGCGATATGCCTGGAAAAATTGTCGTTTAAAAAATGAAAGGTAGAGAGGGAAGATGGTGGAGTAGAAAAAGGAAGCAAGACCCAGCAGTCCCTCAGCACCAGACTGATAAAACAAGAAGACTTCTCCACAGTGAGGTAACAAAGGAACCTCATTGAAACATAATATTGAACTATTTTAGAGCTTCAGAAAGTTGGTAACTTGAGCACAAATAATAATAACTTAGATACACACGAGCTCCCGCTGCCATCGATCGGAGCGGGGCAGAGGGGGATGCAGACGACGAAACACGTGGCAGGTGGACAAAAAAATTAAAAAGTAAAGAAATATCACCTTGGGAAACCTGGGGTTTACAGAGGAAGGCTAAATTTAATGGACACAGAGTTGAAAGGAAACGTGTCTCAGTGACACAAATCCAAAGGAGTCCACTGGGGTGAAACGTTCTATGGAGGTGGCGAGCCCTCCACAGGCACAGTGCGGAACACACCAGGCAAGTGAGGAAATCGTTCCCAGGTGCTGCTGAAAGCTGTCCCCGCAGCTTGCACATCTGTGAACAGTAATGGAACGTGCGTATTGGGCGGCGGGGGACTCTTAAAGAAACAACCACCGATGAAAAAATTCCCAAGAGGCTGCCTGACCAGAGGAACTGAAACAGGCACAGAGAACATTTTACCCGGATCACTCAGCCTCTGGACCCCAAGGGAGAAGAAAATTCCCATAATAATTGTCACCCTCTAAGAGCTATGGTTAAGATGCCCACTGCAGCCACGCAAATGCATCTGCAGTCCAGGGTGGATGCCTGGATTATACCGTTCCTTCGCACTCCCCAGATTCTCACCCAATACTGGGAGATTGGAAACTGAGAGCTACTACAACTGGCTGGCAGCTAGGTAAGGAACACAAGGACAGTGGCCCAAAATACAGAGCCAAAAATAAATATAAAGACTTTTCAGTCTGTCTACCAGCAGATTTGACCATCACAGTGGAAACAAGCCCTTTATTGTTCTTGTTAAGACATTTTTCTTTTTTTCTATGTCTTTTTTCTCCAAATTCTCATTTTTTGCTCTTTTTACATTTTAACATTTAAAATTTTTTTTCAAACATGATTTTATTCGATTGCATTAGTCATCACTTTTTTTCATTTTACCGTATTCTGTGTATACATGAATGTGCTTGTATGTGGTTGTATAGCTCTCACTGCACAGATAGGTTACTCGGTAATAGCTCTCTGCTCCATGTGTTCATTATTTAGCCTAGAGCCTCCATTAGACTTAGGTGCAGTACAATTATAAGAAGATTCAAGTTGTTTTGATCTTACATTTGCTGGTTCTTTTATACCTAGGTCCTCCTATCTCCCCTTCTTTACCCTCTTCCCCCAGTAATAACCAAAATCCTTATTCCCTCCTCCTTTCTTTCTTTTTTTCATTACTTTTAATTAACTTATTGTTCCTTTTTCTTTACCACTGATACCTGCTCCCTATCTCTTGCCTCTCCTCTGATCACATTTTCAGACACTTCAAACTTTGACTTGAGTCCTTACCTTATTTTCTCTTAAGAAACTGTACTACCACTAAATAGAAATTGTATAGATTATGTAATTCCTACCCCATTCAATTGTGATTATTGATACAACATAATAGATATCTGCTGTCAAACACCTGAGCTAGTTCACAGTTATTTATTGTTGGCCCTGTTGTTAAGTGTTGACTTCTGCCATTCCTGTACAGGTAGCAAGTAGTGCTATGGATGTCAAATAGACACCACACATGTATATTAAGGCTGTACATATATTGATGACATTAGTGCCACTCCTGGCTCCCCACTCCCTCTAAAAAGGGCTGGAAAGAGATTGGGACATTTCAAGAGTAGAGATCCTGTGTCTGAGAAATACTCACATCTCAACCAAGCAACTGTGAATTTCACCCCCACACAATCTGACCCCACCTGAGCCCTAACATTGCTCCAATTCAAAGATCTGAGATAAACCCCAAACCAAAAACAAGAACCCAAGGAAAAACAATCAGATAAAAAGACAAAAATTAAAATAAAAAGACAAAATATTAAAAGTTATAAATATAAATATATATATTTACTTATAATTTTTATTTGTAAATATTATATATATTTATATTACATATATTTATATATTTTTTATATATTTATAAATATAAATATAAAAAGAATATTAAAAGAGAGAAACATTAGGTCACAGTTAGAGACAAACCAATAAGTCTCACTTCTGATTTCTCAATTCAGTTTCTAATACCAAGGAGGGCCTGGAACGAAATATTCCAAGCTCTAAGACAAAACAACTAAACCCAGCAAAGTTCAGTTTCAAATTCACAGAGAAAATAAAACCTTCCATGGCAAGAATAAACTTAAAAGAATTCATGATCCCCAAACTAGCATTACAAAGAATACTCAAAGATAACTTGCACACAGAAGAACTAAAAATTACATTCCAAATCTCCCAAACAGAGGAAGATCAACAGAAGAATAATCCACTAAATAAGAATCAAGACAGTATTAAATAGAGCAAAAAGTCAAAATGGCACTAACAAAAATCGAAAACTATCCATACTAATGCTGAATATTCCTGATCTCAACATAGATTAGCAAAATGGATCAAAAAACAAGATCCAACAAGATATGCTGTTTAAAAGACACTCATTTTGTAAACAAAGACACCCACAGTCTGAAGGTAAAAAAGATGGGAAAAGATATGCCATGTATACAGATCCTGAAATAAGCAGGAGTAGATATTCTCATATCTGACAAAGCACATTTTAAGCAAAAATTAACCAGAAGAGAAAAAGAAGTCCACTACATCCTGGTAAAGGGAACAATCCAATGAGAAGATATAATGATAGTAAGTATTTATGCCCAATTAATTTAAAAAAAAAAATACTCCATGACATTAAATCCTAGATAGACCCCACAACACAATAATATTGGCTGATTTCAACACATCCTTCTTACCAATAAACAGGTCATCAAAACATAAAATCAATAAAGATATATACAACCTAAACTATACCATAAATCAAATGGACCTAACAGTCATCTACAGAATATCTCACCCAAAAAACTGAATTTACCTTCTTCTCAATGGCACACAGAACTTTTTCCAAAATAGACCACATTCTAGGTCATGAAGTAAATCTTAGCCAATTAAAAAAAGTCAATATAATCTCAAGCATCCTATCAGATCATAATGAAATAAAACTAGAAATCAATAGTAAAAAAATAACAGAAGTCACATAAACACAAGAATATTGAACAATAACAGTACTTTCTTAAATAAAGAATGGATCAAAGAAAAATGAGAGTAGAAATCAAGAAATACTTAGAAATGAATGGGAATAGAGATACAACTTACCAAAATCTCTGGGACAGTATGAAAGCAATTCTGAAAGGAAAATTTAGAGCTCTGGATGGCTACATTAAAAAAATAGAGAGATTCCAAATAAACTTATGCTGCACTTCAAAAGTCTTAAAAAAGGAAGAACAAACTAATTCCAAAATAAATACATGACAGAAAATAATCAAGTTCAGAGTCAAAAATTAATGAAATTTAGAATTTTAAAAATGCACATTATCAATGCTATAAAGAATGGGTTCTTTAAAACAATAAGTAAGACTGATAAACCCCTAACCAAACTAACCAAAAGAAAGATAAGATCCAAATAAATAAAAATGGAGACAAAAAAAGGAGACATCAACACACCCTTCTGAAACCCAGAGGATCATCAGGAACTATTTTGAATAAACTGGAAAACCTACAAGACGTTGAAAAATTTCTAGACACATGACCTGCCCAAATTGAACCAGGAAGATACAGAAAATCTAAACAGACAAATATCAAGTAATGGAATTGAAAGAGCAATTTAAGCCTTCAAAAAAAGAAAAGTTCAGGATCAGAAGAATTCTCAGATAAGTTCTGCCAGACCTTTACAGAAGAACTAACACCAGTCTTTCTTAAAATATTCCATAAAATTGAAAGGGAGGTCTCCCAAATACATTCTATGAAGTCAAAATAACTGATACCCAATCCAGAAAAAGACATATTAAGTAAAGAAAATTACAGACTAATATTCCTGATAAACATAGATGCAAAAATTATTAAGAAGTATTAGCAAGCCACATTTAGAAACACATCAAAAAGCTAATAAACCATGATGAATTGGGTTTCATTCCAAGGATATAGGTTTCATTCAACATATAAAAATAAATAAATGTAATTCACCACTTAAGCAGAATGAAGGGCAGAAATCACAAGATTGTCTCTATAAATTCAGTACTTGTTCATGTTAAAAAATGCTGGAGAAGCTTGGGAGGGAAGGAACATGATAAAGTCCATTTATGAAAAACCCAAAGCCAACATCATACTGAAGGCAGAAAAATTAAAAGCATTTCCTCTAAAATCAGGAACAAGACAAAGTTATCCACTCTCCACTTCTATTCAGTATAGTTCTTAGAATATTAGCCAATGCAATCTTGCAAGAAAAGGAAATCAAACTGATACAAATAGGAAAAGAAGTCAAACTATTTCAATATCCAATAAATTGATCCTGTTATGGTGTGGATATGAAGGTCCCACAAAAACTCACATGTGAGACAATACAAGAAGGAGTGGAGGAGAAATTATTGAATTGTAAAAGCCTCAACCCAATCAGTGATTTAATCCCTTGATAGGGATTAACTGAGTGGTAACTGAAGTGGTAAGGTGTGATTGGAGGAGATTGGAATTGGGGTGTGGCTTTGGGATATATATTTTGTGTCTGGAGAGTGGAGTTTCTCTCTTTCTCTGCATCCTGATGATGTGAGCTGCTTCCCTCTGCCACAATCTTCCACCACGATGTTCAGCCTCACCTCAAACCCTGAGGAATGGAGCCAGCTGTCTATGGATTGAGACCTCAAATAAACTTTTCCTCCTCTACAATCGTGCTAATAAGATTGTTTTAGTCACAGCAGCAAAAATAAAAATAAAGAAAAAAGAAAAAGAAAAAAAATGACTAAAACAGATCCTGTATCAGAAAACCCAAAAAACTCCACCAGAATATTTCTAGAACTTATAAATGAGCTCAGCAAAATAGCAGATACATGGTTAACACTGATAAATCAATAGCTTTCCTATACTCCAACAGCAACTCAGCTGAGGAAGAAATCAGGAAAATTATCCCATTCACAATAATGTCAAAAATAAAATAAAACACTTGGAAATTAATATAACCAAGAAGGTAAAAAGAGATTACAATGAAAAGAAGATGGAAAGACATCACATGCTCTTGGATAAGCAGAATTGATATTGTCAAAATGGCCATGCTGCAAAAATAATATACAGATTCAATGTAGTCCCTATCAAAATACCAATAACACTATTCACAGAATTAGAAAAAAATTCTTAAATTTATTTGAAAAATAAGAGACCCAGAATAGCTAAAGCAAAACTAAGAAAAGCAAAGCAGGAGGCATCACAATACCTGATCTAAAATTATACTACAGGGCCATAATAAAAAAAAAAAAAAACAAAAAAAAAAAAACAGCATGGTATTGACATCACAGTAGACAGGAAGACCAATGAATGGAACATAATAGAATACACAGAGACAAAACTACAGTTGTCTGATACTTGACAAGGGTACCAGAAATATATTTTGGAGAAAAGACAGCCTTTTTAGCAAATGGTGCTAGGAAAACTGAATATCTATATGTAGAAAAATGAAACTAGATTTCACCTTGCACAAAAATCAAATTGATATGGATCAAACACTTAGGAATTAGACCATAAACTTTGAAACTCCTAGACATAGGGTCACAAAGTTCCTTAACAAACCTCCAAAGCACAAGAAATAAAACCAAGAATCAGTAAGTTACATGTCATCAAACTAAAAAACTTCTTCACATCAATGGAAACCATCAAGAGAATGAAAAGAGAGTCTACAGAATGGGAGAAAATCTTGCCCAGCTACTCCTGTGGTAGAGGATTAATATCCAGAGGATTAATATAAAGAATTCAAAAATGTCATACAAAAAAATTAAGAAGTAGGCAAAATAACTAAGCAGAAACTTCTAAAAAATAGAAATACAAATGGCCAACAAATACATGAAAAAATTTTCAACATCTCTAGCAAATCAAATCTATACTAAGATTTCATCTCACTCTAGTCAGAATGAGAATGATCAAGAATAAGAACAATTAATGCATCTAGGTCGTGGGGAAAGGGTACACTCATGTACTGATTATAGGACTAAAGACTAGCACAGCCACTCTGAAAAGCAGTATAGAGATTCCTCAGAAAATTAGGAATGGGACCACCACAAGACCCAGCTGTCCCACTCCTTGCTATTTTCCCCAAAGATCTAAAATTAGCATGCTAAAGTGATACAGCCACTTCAATGTTTATAGCAGCACAATATGCAACAGCTAAATTAAGGAGTCAACCCAGGTGCCCATCAATAGATGAATGGATTAAAAATCTGTGGTATATATACACAGTGGAGTTCAACTCCACCATAAAGAAGAATGAAATTTTGGCATTTGTCAGTAAATGTAAGGAAATGGAGAATATCTTGCTAAGTGAAATAAGTCAAACTCAAAGGTTGAATGTTTTCTCTCATATGCAGAAACTGAAGTAAAATAAAGGAGAGAAGGAGGGAAGGATAGGATATCATCAAGATAAAGGGAAGATCAGTAATGTAGAAAATGGAGACCAAGAGGCAGAGTGGAGGGATGGCACAGGGGAGGCAATGCAGAATAAATTCTTAAATAATCATGTTATGTGCATATATACATATATCAGAAAGAATTTCACCTCTATGTATAAAAGATCCAATCATACATAAATAATAGATGAGCAAAAAGTCTAGCAGAGTAAAGGAAGGAGAATGGGGGAGGGAAGAAATAGAGGAGAGAATAGAGGGAGGGAAGGGGAGATCATGAACTGAAATCAAATTCCATGCTTACATGAGTTTGATGGGGTAAACCAAACTACTACTCATAAGTATAAATTTCCAATAAAAATGAAGGAGGAATAAAGCCTTCCCCAGACAAATAAAGACTCAGGAAATTCATCACTGCTAGATGCCTTAGAAAAGTATTAGAGGGAGTCCCTCAAATTATATGAAAAGGACACTAAATACCAAGATAAAAGCACATGAATGTAGAATATTAATGGTAGTGACAAATATATAGAAAAGTGAAAAAATAATGTGATACTATAATGATGGCATGAAAGCCATTTTTCCCTAGAATAAAAGCTTAAAGATAAAAATATTAAGCACAACTATAACCAAAAATAAATTTGTTAATCAACACATGATATAAAAATAAAGAAATTCTGACACATCAATAACATAAAATGAGTGTGGGAGGAGTAAAAATATGCTTTTTATATGCAACTGAAGTTAACTTAAATAGATTATAGGACATTTTATGTTAACCTCATAATAATCACATAGAAAAATATTTATAGTAGATTGAAAAGATAAACAAGAAAAAAATCCTTCTGATTTGCAACTATGTTATGATGCAATACAAGACCCTGACACTTAAAGCCCCCTGATCTTGGATTTCCCAGTCTCCAGAATTGTGAGCCCAATAGAATTCTTTCCTCTATAAATTTCCCAGTCCCAGGCATACTGTTACAGCAACAGAAAACAGATTAAGATAGAATTGAAGAGTTTTTTTTTTTTTTTTACAAAAAGACATACATATGGCTAATAGGTGTAGGAAAGTTGATTAATATCACTAAACATCAGAAGAATGCAAATCAAATCATGATGATATCACTTCACACTTAGAATGGATATTGTTAAAAATTTAAAATGATATTGTTAAAAATTTTAAGTGTTGGCAAGGAAATGTAGGCTATTGGTGGGAATGTAAATTGGTACACCCTTTATGGAAAACAGTATGGAAACTACTCAAAAAACTAAAAATAGAACTACCCTATTATACAGAGCAACTGTAAAATGTCAATGAGATAGCTTCACTCCCATGTTCCCAGCATTTTTCACAATAGCCAACACATGGAAGTAAACTAAATGCCCAAGAATGGATGAATGAATAAAGAAATTATACTGTATAGATAAGATGGTATTTTGTTTAATCTGGAAAAGGACAGAAATCCTCCCACTTGCAATAGTTTGGATGAACCTGAAGGACATTATGTTAAGTGAAATAAGACAGACACAGAAGGCAAAAAGAACAATAAATGGGCTAAGGAACTGAACAGACACTTCACAGAAGAAAAAATGCGGTAAATCAACAAATAGATAAAAAAATGTTCAACATCACTAGCAATTAGAGAAATGCAAATCAAAACTACATTAAGATTCCATTCCACTCCAGTCAGAATGACAATTATCAAGAATACAAGCAACAATAAATGTTGGTGAGGATGTGGGGAAAAGGGTACACTCATACATTGCTGGTGGGACTATAAATTGGTGCAACCATAATGGAAAGCAGTATGGAGATTTCTCAGAAAACTTGGAATAGAACCATCATTTGACCTAGTTAACCCACTCTTTGGTTTATACCCTAAGGACTTAAAATCAGCATAATATAGTGAAGCAACCACATTAATGTTTATTGCAGCTCAATTCACAATAGCAAAGCTATGGAACCAACCTAGGTGCTCTTCAACAGATGAATGGATAAAGAAATTGTGGTATATATACACAATGGAATATTATTCAGCCTTAAAGAAGAATGAAATTATGGCATTTGCATTTAATTGGATGGAACTGGAGAATTCATGCTAAGCGAAATAAGTCAATCCCAAAGAACCAAAGGCCAAATGTGAATTAATGGATACTAATTCTCAATGGTAGTGAGGACTAGGGAAGAACAGAAGTACTTTGGATTAGACAGAGGGAAGTGAAGGGAGAGGAGGGGCTATGCGAGCAAGAATAATAATAGAATGAATCAGACATCATTACCCTATGTACATATATAATTTCATGGCTGGTGTAACTCTACATTATGTGCAACCAGAAAAATGAGGACTTACACTCCATTTATGTATGATGTGTCAAAGTGCATTCTACTGTCATGTATAACTAATTAAAACAAATTTTAGAATGTTTTAAAAAAAGAATATATGCCACAAATTAAGAAGCTAAAATACTTGAACTCAAAGAAACAAAATATAGTGATGGCTTCCAGGGTTTCAGGGAGAGAGAAACAGGAAGGTATTAGATAAATGAATCCTGGACTTCTACTCTACAGTGTAGTGCTTGTAGTTAACATCACTGCATTATATACACAAGCATTGGTAAGAGGGTAGATCTGAAGTGTTCTAACCACAAATAACAAAGATAAAAGAGGGTAAAAGCAGAGGATGGCCCATGACCCCAATTAAAAAGAGGTAAAATCGGATGTCATGGTAGAAAGGAAGTAGTGGCATTTGATGTCCAACCCACCTTCCTTTTAATATGTTGCATTTCCAGACTCCTCTGCAGCTAGGGTCTGGACATGATCTATGTTCTATCAACGGCACTTAGGTGAAATTTGGAAGCAGAAACAAGAGGAGTCTTTGTTTCCATGGTTTCTGGTATCTTTGAGGACCAGGCTGGCTATAGAGACACTGAACTTTCCTGTGGCAGGATCAGCAGAGGTCTGTGTTCAGTCACCGAACTCATAGTTCAGATGAAAGGCATAGGACACTTGTTTTGGTGCATTTTCTCCCATAATGAAAATATATAATATTGAAAAAATTCCCTCTTTCTTCCCACAATGTTGACCTCTCCTGGATTAAAATCGATCATATACAAGAAGACAAGCCCTCCCAGATGCCACATGAAACCTAGAGTTGGAAGGTGAAATGGCCATATATCATTTGGGGCTTTTGTAATCTTAAAGTAATAGGAGGAAAATAAATGTGTTGTTGTGGGTGTGTGGGGGGGTGTGTTTGGAGGAATCTCCATACTGTTTTCCCTAATGATTGTACATTTTCATTCCAAAAGTTCTTTCTCCACCTTCACACCACCATTTTTTCTTCTCACTATTTTTTTATAATCGCCATTCCTGGGGTAAAGTGATATCTCATTCTGATTTGATTTGCAGTTTCCTGATAATTAGGGACATCAGGAGTGAATCTCTCTACTTATTGGCCATTATTATATCTTGTTTGAAGAAAAGTCTCTTCAGATAATTCATACATTTTTAAATAATATTGTTTGGTTTTGTGTTACCTTTTTTGAGTTCTTATAAATTCTGGATATTAATACATGGTATTGCATATTTAATTATTGTACTGCATCCATAAAGATATGCAAATATTATGTGGTCAAATAAAAACAAATTTAAAAGCAATTCCTCTGTTGGATGGAAAGATTGATGCTAATTTTTTTTTGGCTACCAAAGAATGAACTCAGGAACACTTAACCACTGAGACACATCCCCAGTCCTTTTTTCATATTTTAGTTAGAGACAGGTTCTCACTGAGTTACTTAGGTCCTCACTAAGTTGCTGAGGCTGGTTTTGAACTCAAAATCCTCCTGCCTCAGCTTCCCAAGATGCTGGGATTATAGGTGTGTGCCACTGTGCCCAGCTGATTGATGCTAAAATTAAGGGGGCACAGAGTGACTTAATATGTATAAATGTGGAATAGAGAGGACCCTTAGGATGTAGCCTAAAATGACCAATTCCAGAGGTTCATGTACAATTCCAGTAATCTAAAACAGGAAGGGACACGAGTACCTCATCCCCATTGTGAATGAAAATTGACTTTAATTCATCCGCCATTTAACCCTAAACAGTTGAGGCCAATGGCCGCATGCAACAAAGAGTAGAAAGATGCTATAAACACCAACTATGGTCTTGTGACAATTTGGATCAACAAAAACTACATTTACTTTGCCCTTATATATTTATTTCTCTATGTTAATGTATTTCTTATTTTCCACTTAGTTTCCCCCATTTTATGTTATGTGTTGTTTTTGATAAGTTTATAAGATATGGGGATGAGAAGGTCAGTGGATTTGATCAGAAAGGAATATCATCCTGAGGATCCTGTGACTAATAGAAGTGTGGGGGACTATGGGTCTATGTTTTTATTTGTTCGAGGAAATGGTTCCATTGGATTGGTTGGACATAGCTTATTGCTACTATTATTGTCTGGAAATTTGTGCAGGAGAAGAGAGGCATAAATTATCAGTGAATAAGCAAAGGAAAGGGTAGTGGTAGTTATGGAAGATTTGTACTCAACCCCTCCACATTCCTTCTCATGTGCTTTCCAACACTTCTGCAGCTGAGAAGCTAAAATCTACATTTCTAAGTCTCCTTAGCACACAGGACTCAGGATGCTCAGGTTGGAGAGTTAGTGATGTGATATTGGAAGGATGAGTAATATGGAGGCTACAAATCTACCATTTCTAGTGATCAACATAGTTACAGAGGTTCTGGATATTTCTATAACAGCATTTGCACAGATTCCAGCACCCTGTAATTAATTTCTGAATATTGACAGGGATCAGGACATCCATTTTGCCTGTGCCAATATAACAGATGTAATGTAGCTCTGGAGTCAACAGTACCCAGTTTTCTAGTCTATGGATTGCATAGCTAAAATAATATATTCCTAGAACCTGAAAGTTGTAGTGACAGTGACTCAGACTTTTGATTATAATGAAAGCAGACATTCTCCATATGTGTTATTTCTGAGGTATTATAACCTGTCTTCCTAGTTTTCCAATAAGTTTGTATAAACTTAATTCCTGTATTAAATCCTTTCCTCTTAAAATAGCCAGACTAGCTTCAGATATCTTCAACTTAAGCCTGATTCAAACAGATGGTATACTGAGAAAGAAACACAATTAACCAAATTAAACCATCCTATGTGATGAAAATCCATCCTTCCTGAGCATAATGTGAACTGGAAACAGTAATGTGTTGGGAATAGAGACAATTTCAGTAGAAAGGATGTTGACTGATTAACCAAGAAATTAAATATAGTTTATAATTTTCAATAAGTTTTTGTTTTTTTAATTATCTTATCAATATAGCTAGATTAAATGACTTCACCAAAAGAACTATTCATTCCTGATTTGAACCCTGGGCCATCATCTTGGTTTATTAGAACACAGATACATTTTTATTTGAATTTAAATTAAAATAGGCACAGTTGGTTACTTGCCACTTATATGCTTCTTATAAACTATATATTTATCAACAAATTTTGACACCTGAAAAGCAAAGATATATATCCATATGGATGTTTTCATAGTATAGAGCTGAAAAGATATATGTCATGCAGATGATAAAATCTAACAGTTTTATGAAAAGCGCCCTTATCTGTAAACAGAAAAAAAAAATCATAATTAGGTTAAGATCAAGCACGCAAATGCAAACTAAATATTTATAAATTAATTTAATTTTATTGTAATTTCCAATTATCTTCCAAGTCAGATTGAGATATTTAAAGAGAGAAACCCAGAAGCACAGCAATTGGGTTAAGTATGTTTCTGAAATGGTGACTGTTTACTAAGGTCCAATTTGGTGTTAAGTAGGGCAAGTTACCAGTTGTTACTCAAAACATGAAAGATCTGATCAATCTAGGAGCTAACAACTGTCTAGGGTAGATTTTACTTGGATCTCCTGCTTCCACTTTTTTCCTCCTCAAGTTTTCTAACAATCTGGAGTTGTGCAATCTTCATATACTGCCAAGGTGCATAAAATCACACATATTTTAGCAATTGAGTTTAGGGGAGCCTATATTAACTTTATTTAGCTTTGCAAACCTGACCTGAAGCAGAATTGGCTTTCATATCTAAATAAGACCAGAAGTAAACATCTACCTGAAGTTCAATTCAGAATCTATTTTTCACAGATTCTAAAGACCCATATTACTGGTAATTTTAGCATAGAAACAATTCTAGTAGCCATAAATTGTGCATGCAGACAGCTCACTATCATGTCTTCAGAATTTTTTCCCCAGTCTTTTCCATACAATATTAAAATGCTGTCTACGTGCAGTGCTCTACTTGGTTGGAAAAAATAAATAGTGATTGACTTAATCACCCTAGTTTTTATGTATGGCTGGTTTTCTTTTCCTATCTTTGGGTGGGACAGCCATATCCATGTGTGTGAGAGACAGAAGCGTCTTTGATATTTAATGATTAAATTATGGATATAAATGTCCTATTTGAACCAGGCAAAACATTTATGGAAATGAAAGTTGTCTTGTATTATTTAAGTTAATTTCTTACTTTGTTAGGTATGACTGGAAGGACAATATAATAAAATACTATAATTTCAAGGAAATGTCAAAATTGATTATTAGAATATTTCTTGGAAATAGAATAAAATATTTTTGCCTAAGTGGATATCAGATATTTTCCCCAAAATGTCAGCTCAGAAGTATGGAATAATTAGATGTTGAATAAATTAATATTGTATCAATGAGAAATTGTACCTGATAGATTCAGTGACTATTTCTTTACCCAAATATTTGTTTCCTTTCAGAAGTTTCTGGCAACTTACAGGATAGAAATAAATTTTGTGATAAAATCTCTTCTAAATGTCTTAGAGTCAACAGTACTTCATGTTTTCTCATCTCTCTGTGTCCACAGACAGCAGGAAACCCTCTTGTTGACTAAGACAGTGTTTGATAATAACCTTTCTCTCCTTGTTATATTACTTGGAGTGCTCATCATCTGAAACATGTAATGTGTTGGGAATTTCCTACAGTCCACTTCAATTGCCAGGCACCTTAACTTTTATATTCTCTCTGCACGCCATTTTTTAAAACCCAACTCTCCAGCTGAGTAGATTGAGGCACATACTATTTTCTTAGTTTCCCATAAATTTCACATATGGAATTCCAAGAAAATGTGTGCTAACCTGTACCCCTTACTCCTACCCCTACATGTAGTCATATAGGATGCAAAAAAGGAAGAAACCTTTTTACACATGATATTTTCCCCTTTAGCTATGGTACCTCCAAACAATTCAGAAAGATAATTAACATATTAGAGAGGGAAAACAAAATTGAAAGTTAATGAAATTTAATTTAATGAAAATTTAAATCTCGTAACTCCTGGAAGAATAATAGCTTTTAGTATAAGATCTTAAGAGAAAATAAGTGAAGAAATGTCTTGATGACATGGCTGTTTAAATTTTGGCACCAGATGTGGTATAATTATCTGAATAGTTATGTGAGAACTCAGTTTCTGTTTGGCTAGCCTAAAGAGTAATGCTAATGAAAGAGACATGTCTAAGTTATTTTATAATGGAGTAAAAAATATAGTTTTAAACTGGATTCTGAAGTTGAGATAGAGCTAAAACTGGCATCTCTAATTTATCCTCTTGCAACTACCTGTATATACAATCTTTGTAGAAAAAAGACTAGAATTGTCCATAAGTCCTTACTAAATCACACATAGACACACAAACATGCATAAAAAACACATTGCATATTCATACATATGCACATATTAATGCATAGACATATGTATACTATCACCCTCAGTGAAACACACAAACACTCACCTATAAGCACACTCACAAATACATGTGCACAGACTAAGATTCTCTCAGAGAACATATGGCAGGGTACTGGCCAAGATGTGTGTCTTTGTATAAAAAGATTATGCCACATCTCCACCTTCTATAGATATTCCATAGCTCTGGATTATGGATTAGTGAACTACAGCCAAAATCCATTCTGCCACCTGTGTTTAGAAACGGGGTCAGAAAGATAAGAATTGTGTTTACATTTCTAAATGACTTGGAAAATGCAACGAAGGAAGGGCAATATGTCATGATAGGTGAACATTACGTGAAATTTATATTTCAGTGTCCATAAGTTTGTTGAAACACAGTCATGTTTGTTTATTTACACAGTAGCAAAGATTGTTTTGAACTACAACAGCAGAATCGAATTGCTTCAGAGACCACATGTAGCTCTCTTTGCCTCACAGTTAGCTCTTAGGATACTTCAAATTCTAGTGTTGTAGTTACAGATCAACAGCATTTCAAGTGCCACACATACCTCCATGCCATGACCTTTACTAATATTTTTATAACAGTTATGTTAAAAAAGAGAGAGAGAAAAGCCTATTTCTAATGTGCTTTTAAGAAGCAATGAAATGTGTTTTAATTAGATCAAGTAAAATGTATTCAATGTCTTTATTATCTAATGACACTTAGCTATGCTAAAAGCACACAGTATATGCTGACATTACCAGATTAAGTACTCAACACAATAGTACCAACTCAAAGTGATGGTTAGAAAAAGTATTAAACACGAAGTGGGATATCTCGTCATGGCAGCATTCACAAACTCAGACACACATCCACACCTGCTGCATGCACACACACACACACACACACACACCATGATAAAATTAAGTTTTTAAAGACTTGTTAGACAAACAGGAGAAGTGGTTTACCAATTGTGAGTTAATTCCATCAGGTTTAATTGCTGCAGACAAATAAAAATGTCTAGAGAAAATAAAGTTGGTTAAGACTATTAGCCTTTCGGCAAGAACAATTGCTCAAAAAGTTAAGGACATGGGATGCAACAAAAATAGTAAATCAGGCTGTGGTTGTAGTTCAGTGGTAGAACACTTGCTTCGCATGTGTGAGGCACTAGGTTAGATCCTCACAATAAAGGTATTGTGTCCATCTACAACTAAAACCAAAAGAGAAAAAATAATAAATTAACAAACAAGTTATCAATTTCACACTGAAAGTCCTAGCAAGAAAATGGTGCAAGAAAAAAGAAATAAAGCCATGCGAAATGGGAAGGAAGGAATAAAATGGTCCTTATTTATGGATGAAACAACTGAATATATAGAAAATTTCATAGAAACAACAAAAATCTCCTGAAATTAGTTTATAAATTTAGCGAGATCATGGGATAAAAGTCAATTTAGAAGGTCAATTTTATTTTATATAAATAATTAGAATGAATAATTAGAATATGAAATTTAGAAGCTCATAACCATTTATAGTAAAAACTACCTGTACTTGAGTAAAAATCTACTGTGCAGATTTTTTAAATCTATTCTACAGAACACAGACTATCTAAATAAGTGTAGAGGTAAACCATGTTCATAAATTGGATGGCTGAATATTGTTAAGATGCAAATTTTCAAGTTGGTGTATACATTCAATGAAATTTCAATTAAAATCCCAGCAAATTTTTTTGTTGGATTCAGCAAACCGATCCTAAATTTCATATGGAAAGGCAAAGAAATAAAATAGACATGATTACTTTGAAAACAATTATAATACATTACCTAATTTCAAGACTTATTATAAAGCTATAGTAATGAAAACAGAGTGGTATAGGCAAATGCATGGAAATATGTATTAATGTAAGATAATAGAGTCCAAACAAACACAATCAACTGGTTTTTGGAAAAGAGGAAGGATAATTCAATAGAAAAAGGATATTTTTAGGAAGTATTCCTAGGGAAATGGATGTGAATATACAGAATGAGCACAGACATATACTAAACACCTAAAATAAATGCTAACTTAAAATAGATCATAAACCTAAATTAAAATGTAAAATCACAAAATTCGTGGAAGAAAATATTGAAGAAAATCTTCATGACCTTGAATGTGGTCATGGTTTTCTAATTACAATACCAAAATCATAGTTCATGAAAAAAATAAATTTACTAAACTTCAAAAAGGAAAGAAGCATGGTATTATTGAATGTAAATACTTTTGCTCTGTAAAAGACTGATAATAGATTGAAAAAGCAAATCATATACTGAGAGAAAATATCTTCAAGTGACATTTCTGATATCTGATATATAGATGACAAGTACACACATGAAAATATGTGCAACACTATGTCATTTGAGAAATACAAATCAAAACCACAATGAAATACCTCTACAGCCTCATTAGAATAAATAAAATCCAAAAAGTTAAGGATGATAATAGCTGACTAGCATGTGGAGGGACAGGTACTTTCAAACATTACTGAAAGAATGAAAAGTGTAAAGCTACTTTAGAAAAGAGTTTGACAGTTCATTTTAAATTGATTATATAGACTTTTCAGTCACTTGGTAATTGCATTCCTAAATGCTTACTCAAGTATTTTGGAAAGTCTATGTTCACACAAATACTTGTATGTGAATGTTTATAAAAATACTCATTTTTTTAATTGAGTGTCAAGACTAAATATTTTCTGAATGAGAAGAACCATCCTCAACCATCATTATCATGAACTAAGTGGCTTTAGGAATTAAATTTTACTGCAAAATTGCAATGTTTTCTATGAATTCAACCTAATATTATGGGAAAATAGTGGTTATTATATGAAAAACATTTACGATGATGGAGTTAGTTCAAGAACAACTAACACTGTTTGGATCACAAGTAAATAAAGCCACTTTATACAGTCCCTGCAAAATCAATACAAATATAATATCTATTCCCAAAAAATATTTAGTTGATTGTATTTTATAACCTCTAAGGACATTTCCAACACTCTAGCAATGTTTTTCAAACTTTAATGCAAGTACAAAGGAATTTTTTTATACTTCAAAATTCATTTTACTCTAAGTGTGCTGAAGAATTTCAGTAAAAAAGTGATGATTCTGCAATGTAATCGTATCATAGATGGCAGATATCAAGAGAAAAATCTGATAAAATTCTGTAAATGTCTTCCAAGTGGAAAAAAAAAAAATGTTTACTTTGGGTCATAACTTATGGAAGGCTATCAGTACTGTATAATGTTAATCTATTTCAAAAGATAATTTCAGAGATGAAATTTTGAAAATGCCTTACATGAATGAATATTTATGATCAATTCCGATGATGAGAAATACTAATTTTGAACTACAATTAAGCAAAATCCATTCATAAACCAAGTTATGAAAAAGTATTCAATTATTATTATACTTTGAATTTTTTAGTAAAAATTACAGAAATTTGCTTTCTCTCATTTTCAAGTACCTGTATATCTTCAATTTCATCTCTTGACCTACAAAGCAAGTGTATTTACTGTCTGATCTCAAATCATTTGCCCACCTGCTGTAGAGTATTTAAAGTCTGTGCCTTTCTGTCTAGAACTGGTCCTGCACTCCAGGGACCAGAAAAGAATTAAATTCTACTTACTAACTGGAAGTAAAGTGGGTACGAAAGGTATTTTTTTCTCTCAATATCATATATTTCTGATTTCAAAGTTAAAGTTGCAAAATATCATCTAATAAAATAACTGGAATTAGTTTATTTGAAATAGGTCTATTTCAAACTACCTATAGTTCCATTCCACTGAACAGTAAATGTGCTTTGATGAACCTGAATCCCAAAATAGCCTTGCAAGGAGCTTTCCCAAGAACACCAATTTTGGGTTCCTAAAAACTGTCTAGTGATCCCAGTTGCAGATAGAGTCCTATTGTAATTCAAACCTACTTATACTTTTTTTGTTTCCTTTAAGCAAGACAGTATCAGGATAGTTTACACTTGTCCTCATACATTTTCTAATTTTAGTGCAGTCTTCCATCTTCTCTAGTTTTCAGTTTCACAAAGTACCTTTTTCAGAACTCTTATACCCTGTTGGTAGGAATGTAAATTATTACAACCAGTATGGAAATCAGCATGGAGGTTCCTCAAAAGACTAGGTACAGAAGCACTATATGACCCAGTTATCTCACTCCTCTATATTTAGCCAAAAGAATTAAAGTCAGCATACTATAGAGATACCTGGATATCCATGTTTACAGTAGCACAGTGCACAATCACCAGTTATGGAACCAGCCTAGGAGTCCCTCGGGAGAAGAATGGATAAAGAAAATGTGGTCTTTATACACAATGGAGTTTGGTCACCCCCCAAAAAGAATGAAATTAGGTCATTTTCAAGAAAATGGATGGAACTGGAGAACATCATTTTAAGTGAAATAAACCAGACTCAGAAAGTCAAGGATCATATGTTTTCTCTCATATGTAGAAACTAAAGAGGAAAAGGAAAAAAAAAAAAAAAGGTTGTCATGAAAATAGAAGATATCCAAGTAAGGTAGAAGAATATGGTCAGTATGAGGGAGGAAGGGAGGGCAAGGGAGATACTGGGGAATGAAATTGATCAAATTATGTTATATGTGTGCATGAATATGTCACAATTAATCCTACTATTATATATAATTATTATGCACCAATAACATTTTTAAAGGCACATTTTTCAAAATCATATTAGTAACTACATACCCAGATCAGCAAATGGCATTATTAAATATAAATAAGTAAATGTTGATAAAATACACTGAGAATAAAGAGTATTGCATCATGTCATTTATATTATCTTGAAGTAGAATTGAACTGCTGAGGTGAAATAATGCTTCTCTCTTCTGGAAGCCAAACTGACTCCCTAGCAGACAGTCACATCATTCCCTTAAGGTGAATAATTACACACCTAGAACACATGTATCTCATTAATGAGCAGATCATGGCAATGGAGGGATCTCGCAACATTCTTAGCTTAGCACAACTGTACTTGGAGTAAAAAAATAATTCTGTATTGAATAAACATGATAATGTAGTCTTAAGCAAAGCAAAGTGCTAGATTGTGTGTCTGCAAGAATATCGAAGTCTTGAAAAATTGAAGTCTTTGAAAAAGTAAGCATACATGTAACAGAAATTATTTATTCATCTGTCCACCCACTCATCTAAATTTTTTTCAAGTTGTCCTTATTTACTGCAGAGATGTGTCAACCTTCATTTTCAATTTATTTCCTATTTTATAATTGTTCATTCATTCATTTGACAAATATTTATTGTTTCTACTAGCGTCTGGGCAAGTTGCTAAGAAATATAATTATATCCTTAATATCTAAGAAGGGAAACAGGTACCAAATATCTAATTATGGAAATACATAGATGGTATTTCATTTCTTACATAGGAGAGCTTTTACAGTTCAAAACTGTTTTACCTATCTTATTTAATTTGTGATGCATAACAGCTTTGTAGGCAAGGAAGAATTATTATCTTCATTTACACTTGAGAAAACTGATGTTCAGCTTCCAAGACTTCTGAAAGTTTCTATGGTGAATCTGTCTTCTGAGTTAAGATTTATACTGTTCTAGTATTGACTTAGAAGAATCTGCTTCTCTTCAATGTCAACATTCTAAGAACAACTTTATCAAACTTCCTTTACAGAAGAAGTACAGTTTCTGTGATGCAGTACCTTGGGTTCCACAGCATCCTTGGGTTCCTCTTCATTTACCTTCTCTTCAAACCAAACATGGCAGGGAATATTCCTACTTTTATTAGCACTGTCTTCGCCCTCAACTCAGCCTGAAAGACTGGAATGAAACACATTTTTTCTGACAAACGTCACTATGTTATAATTGAAAAACCTTGGGCTAGGAAGAAAATGCTTGATCTTCAGAATGTATGAGGTTCTCCTTTTGGTACGTCTCCAAAGTAATGATTATAAACTGCTGTGGAGCTGTCACATGAATTTTTGATAATGACATTTTGTGGGAAAAACTCCTAATAAAACAACAATGTCTAACATTCATTAAGTGTGCACTCTATGCCAAGCATCGTGTTAATCACTTTATGTGATTAACTCATAATCCTCAATAAACCCCTGTTAAACAGATACTCTGACTTTCAAGTTACAGGGGTGGCAGCAAAGTACCATGGTTAATAGCATGGACTGCCTGGCTGACTATCAGCCATTCCTTTCTAGCTTTCATCTATGAAAATCCTGATTTAATCCTTTGGATTTTTGCCAGATATATATCTAAAAAAAGGAGAGATTTCCATGTATGTTTGCATTCTTGTATGTACATGTACTAATATATATGAATATAAGTATGTGCTTGTGTTGTGTAAAGGTATGTATGTGTGTTTACATATGTGTGCTTGTAAATTTAAGTATATATGTTTTAGATGGGTGTATGTGTGCCCTAGACTGTTTTTGCTGCTATAACAGAATATATGAGACTAAGTAATTTGTAATGAACAGAAATTCATTGACTCACAGTTCTGGAGACTGAACAGTCCTAGAAAGAGAAGCCAGCACATGGTGAGAGACTGCTTGCTGTGTCATCCATGGAAGAAGGAAGAAAGAGTAAAGGGAACCAAACTCACCCTTTATTAACTGCATCAGCTCCCTCCCATGAGGGTAGAACTTTCATGTCCTAACACTTCTTGAAGTTCCCACCTCTTCAGGTTTTTATCATGGCAATTAAATTTCAGTGTGAGTTTGGAATGGAACCAATATTCAAACCATTGTAATGTGTGATGGAGTGAACATATAGGAAGAATGCTCTCCTTTATTCCACAAGGCATATAAAGCATGTGGTTAGCTTTGTGCTGGTTATTTTTTAGATGCCTATGCATTGGCTATGCGTTTGCTTCATGATCTAGTTTAAAACACATCATACAAATACACCACATATTTGAAAGATCTTAGGGTAAAAATGTAGTCATCAGCTGCTAACATTTCTTCCAGTAACTATGAGTTTCCACATATACCATGACACTTAGCTGTTTATAGAGATTGGTTGTTTTATTATTTTATGATGTTGGATAATTTGGGGGTAATTTTTTTGTATTTAGGTATGTAATAATTTTATTTTCATATGTGTGTATGCATATACATATATACATGCACGCACAGTTTTTACTTCCCTCTATTTGTATTTTAATTATTTTCCTTATTGAATAACTATGGCACAGAGTTCTCTGGTATGTTATTAAATATGAATGAGTACAGAATACATCATTCTTGCCTTATTTCTGTTTTTAAAGAGAATAACCATGTTTGTCCATTAAGTAAAGTCTTAGCTCCAGGTTTTAAATATGTGCCCTTTGTCATGCTAAGAAAGAAATACTCCAAACATAATTTTAAATGTTTTAATCAAGAATAGATGTAGATGAGTTTTGCATGTAAAATGTAGACATTTTTTCATCATGGATTTTTTATATTAATTCTTATTACTACAAAAGTTTGGGAATTTTTTCAGCTCCCCTTTAAATTTTGCAGCCCACACAAGGCAAGTATCTCACTCACCTCACAGTAGTTCCTGCCCTACCTCCAATAGTGAGTGAAATTCCTGCACCGTCCCTCACCAGGGTATCGTCTCCCAGTAGGTTCTGTTGAAATCTTAGTCCAGTCAGAGGAGTAGGCATTCATTCTCGCGCCAGATCGGTTGTTTTGATCAGAGGAGCCGAGAGTGAAAAATGAGCATCAAACACTTAATTTGGGAGAGGATAGAGACATGAACAGTCTGCTGGAAAGTTCTGGGTCCTGGCGGGAGAAAACGGACCAGAGAAAATGGACCAGAGAAAATACACACCATCTACATGTTAAGTCCCTGCTCTCCCACTGACGTCTTTGTACAACTCCCTACCAGGGTGAAAAACAGCCATCCGCAATGCAATGCCATTGCAGAGGTGGTTCTAACTTGGAAGATCAGGCCCACTTTAGAAAACTTTGATGGTGCCTTGAAGCGCTAGCTCCCTTCCCCTCCGCGACTCTCACAGTACACCAGGTGCGGCCAGCCTAGATGGAGTACCCAGATCTGGAATACCCAGGGCCCAGACAAGCCGCTGCCTCTTGGCAACTCTTTCCACAAACCCCACATGAATCATCGATGCCCTGAAGTACGTTGTTAAGAATGTCAAGAGGAAAGATGATGGATGCTGCTCGCTTGGTTTTATTCAAAATAAACTCCCCTTTAAAGATAAGTGTCAGTTGTGCCTCAAAAAGAAAAAATAATAATAATAGATGTAGAATCTTACAATTCTTCTTAACATCATCTATTGAGATAATTACATGATTTTTTACTATCATCCCTATTGAGATGATGAATTATATTTATAATCTCTTCTGTGTTATATGATTATGTCCTCTGGGATATATGTTATTTGCCAAAATGGAAATATGTATTTTAATTCATTTTAGCCAAAATGGAAATGTATTTTAATTAATTTATCCTATGAAGTGAGCTAAAATGTCATTTATAATTTGTATGTCTCAGTTTACAATTGAAGTTACTAGTAACTTTCTTTGGTTTGATCTTTTTGCTTCATGTATGAATTTTATTCCTAAATGAAACAAAGATAAGTTAAATATCCTTTTTGAATTGCTAGAATAATTTTCTATATAAAGAAACAATGGTCTTAAAGGGATTCAATAAAATAAAATAAAAATTCCTTAATAAGTCTACTGAGTCAGGAGTAGAACAGAGGAACCTGGTACAGTTTCTCAAATATGACCTGTGGGTCATCTTCTTTAAGATCGTTTTGGAGAATTTTCTAAAAATGTCCAACTCAGATTTGCTGATGGGACCACTTTATGAGTTTTGTGGGCTGTAGGCACTTTTATCATTCTGGATCCCCTTCTCTATAAAGAAATGTAAATATTATGTTTTATGTGTGTGTTAGTATAAAGAAAAATATATTAATATTATATACTTAAATTTCTTCTTCAAATTTCAGATTTTTCTACTGATTTAAATAATAAAATACTTTCATAGGCGCCTAAAACATTGTGAGCCCTACACACTATGTCCTACAAATTGTACCAGGCCTCATATGTAGGAGCCTGAACAAGCTGCTGACATAGTCTGTGGGCACTGTCATCTGGTGGCCAAGGGAACTAGATTCACCAAGGACCAATGTATCCTTTGCCACCAACTAATAACTCATAGTGGTGTTGGACATTTTCTTTACCACTTCAGGCTTTACTGGTTTTATCTGTTAATCTCTAAATTCCTCTTACTATATATTTTTATGAGAACTGATGACTTTCTTGTCTTCCTATTTAATCTTTTGTTCAATAGCTATATAAATGAATACATCAGAAACTGCCAACCAGTGAGAGACACTAGGAACGTAAACCACTAACCCAGGTACATGGGGTGCGTAATCTTAATGGGCTTACAATACAGTGGAATAATAAACATTCAGTAAGTAAAGATGACTTTGAGAATGTTAAAATACAATCAGTTGATAAGAGGAAAACAGCCTAGTTTACCTGAAGATGAGTGGGACCAGACAGACCAGGGGTTATACCAGGGCTATAGGGTTATAGAGGGAAAAACTTTCAACTTGAATGCAATAAGAAAAAGGGGAGGGCCTCCTTTGCAGGTTTAAACAATCACAATGATTGGAATAGAAAGGTAACAGGGAAGTGTAGCACTTCATGTGGATTACAAAGTTCATTTTTCACTGTGTTTCAATTTCAAAATGAATCCAGTATGAGCTGTGTGTTCATATCATGCCCAATTCATTTTTAGGTAATATTTTTCAGAGGTGATCATATTACACATCCTGCTACCTAAATATTCTAGTGGACCTTACAATCCATGGGGAAAACAGATATGAAACAA
The DNA here is from genome assembly GCF_902686455.1 of Sciurus vulgaris. Lineage (NCBI taxonomy): Eukaryota > Metazoa > Chordata > Mammalia > Rodentia > Sciuridae > Sciurus > Sciurus vulgaris. Next base: position 72,716,348 of record NC_136462.1, read on the forward strand.
ATAGATCATCAATTAATTTTATAGATAAGTTTGTGCTATGTCCTGTAAAATAAAAACATAAAGGATTATAAGAACACATAAGAGAGAAAATGCAATTTACTTTAGTAATAAAACATGAAAATATTTAGAGATTTTTTTTTGGGAGACTGGCAAGTGGAGAGAAATGAAAACTGGCTTCTAGGAGGAAAATAACCTGGGAAGAATCTGAAATACAAAGAGCTTAACAACTTCTGGTTGCATCTTGTAAATTTTCAACAATTTTGGCTTGTTTTTCAGATTAATATATATCCAAGATATTTTACTTTGGAAATAACATTTGATTAATAATCATAGAACTGGTCTGGACAATTCAAATAATTAGGCATGCAATTTCTTAAACTCTAGTCATAAACACCATACTGAACTAGATATAACAAATATTATTATAACTTTAGCTATTACAGACATTTTTTATGTATCAAACTCTTTAAATTGAATTTTCCAATTTATTTCTTATAGCTTCTTAATAAAATAGACATTTTGTGCTTTTTAATCATGGTAAAATATACATAAGCATAAAACTTACCATCTTAGTCATTCTTTTCAGAGTGTGGCCCAGTGTCATTAAATACACTCAACATTGTTGTTCAGTCTTTATCACCAACCATCTCTGACTTTTCTTATCATCTCAATCTGAAACTCCATATTCATTAAACAATAAATCCCCATTCCTCCTTTCCCCCAGATCCTGGCAACCACCAATCTATTTTCTGTCTCTATGAACTGACTACTCTAGGCAACTCATATAAGTGCAATATTTGTTACTGGTTTATTGGATGTCAGATTTTTTCCTAGAATGAATAATATTCCATTGCATATTAATATACCAAGTTTTATTTAACCATTCACTTGTTGATGGACACTTGTATTGTTTTCACATTTTGACTATTGTGAATAATGATGCTATGGACAAGGACATATAATATCTGTTCAAGTCCTTCCTTTCAATTATTTTGAGCAGAATTGGTGGATAAAATTTTAATTTTTCACAGATCCTCCATATTGTTTTTCTTAGAAAATACATATTTTACATTCCCACCAGTAGTGCATTAAGTTTCCATTTTCTCCATATCCTTGCCAACACTTGTAATTTTGTGATTTTTTTCTTTTGTTTTGTTTTGTTTCATTTTGACAATAACCAACCTAATGGGTGTGAAGAAGTATCTATTGTACATTTCTTTAGTGATCTGTGATATTGAACATCTTTTCATGTACTTGTGATCATTTGTATATTTTCTTTAGAGGAATGTCTATTAAATCTAAAATTAAAGTCCATTCTTTAATTGTGTTATTTTTTTCTTTCATGTTAATGAATTGTAGGGGTTCTTTATATGTCTTGTGTATAAACTCTGTATCAGCTACATGATTTCCAAATCTTTCCTCCAGTTTCATGGATTGCCATTATATTCTGTTGATAGTGTCCTTTGATGCACCAAAGATTTTAATTTTGATGTAGTCCATTTTATCTATTCCTTAAAGATGTGCATTGATGTCAGATCCAAGAAATACTATGAAATCCAACATCATGAAGCTTTTCTCTGATATTTTTTCCTGTGTTTTATAATTTTAGCTCATTTATTTGATCCATTTTCAATTGATTTTTGAATGGGGTATAAAGTAAGCATCTGACTTTATTCTTTTGCTAGTTGTTTGAAAAGACAGTCATTTATCCATTGAATGGTCTTGACACCTTTATCAAAAGTCCTTTGATTATGTATGTGAGGTTTCATTTCTGGATTCTCTAATGTACTTCATTGGTCTACTTATTTATGTGCCAGTACCAAAGTCTTAATTACTCTAGATTTGTAGTAAGTTTTGAGATCATGTAGTGTGGGTTTCGTTTTCAAGATTGGGCTTCTTGGAATCCCTTGAGATTCTATTTGAATTTTAGATGAATTTTTCTCTTTCTGAAAAAAATTGCTTTTATATTGACAGATATGACATTATTATTCATTTTTTGATGAATCAGAAAACATAAACTTGGAAGGGACAAGTAAGTTACATCATCATAACTGATTCTCAGTCCTTACACCTACTTTCACCTTTATCATTAAACAAAGCTATTCATTTATCCTATCATCCAGATGGAAATGATAGGTGTTAAAGTTCTTGTTTCTTCCTTCCTTCTATTGGCCACCATTTTATATCTTATTTTATTATTTTTATTTCTATTTTCTCCTTAGTGTTGAAGTCTAATTCTTGAACCATGAAAGTCAGAATTTTTGTCATTAACTAGTCCTTTAGCAATATTGATGCTCCTTAAAATGCTTTGGTTGCTGCCCATAATGGTTTGGTTTATTTTTCTTCATGTGCTTTGTTTCTTGTCTGCTGTCCTCTAAAGCATTTTTGTTGATATTTACATTTACATAACTAGCATTTTGACTTTGAATTAAAGACCTCCAAAGTTATATTTGCTTCCTTCTTGCATTTTTTCCTTTTATGGTTTTTTTTTTTTTTTTTTTTTTTGCTGTTATGTGGAACATATAATTCAATAATGCATGACTTTCATTATTTGCTACTTTATTATCTGATCAAATTATTGATTCCTTTTAATGTTCATAACAGTTAAACCTACCATACCAAATATTAAGGTTACCTTGATTTTCAAAGACCAAATATCTTAGCTGATTCTAAAATATTTTGTGCATTTGTCCTAACAGTACCAAATAAAAGCAAAAGATTTCTAGAGTTTGTTTGCCATTCAGTCATGCAAGTTTCTCTTTCAGGAGAACTGTCTTTGTGGGACATTTAGTGGGATAATTGATGTATTTATGTCACTCTTCCAGCAACCATTTTGTATTGTAATCCTTTTTTTTTTTTTTTTTTTTTTTTTTCCTTATACAATTTCTGTGGTTGCTGTGATGGAATTGGACTTTGTTTGTTTTTAAATAATCAATCATTTTTCAATATTTCTACCATTAATATATTTTACAACAACAGTTCCAAATATTTTACTGTTCACTTCTAGTAACTTAAAAAAATTAAACTCTGTTCCCAAAGAGATAAGAAATCCAGTTTCTTGAATTTATTATAGTCACCTGAAAAACATTTTAGTTTCCCATATTCATAAATACCTAAGAGTTTAAATTAAAATCTATGTTTTATTTTATTAACCTTGCCTTTTATTAGTGTTAAAATTCCCTTATCTCTTGCACATGTCTTTCATTTACTTTTAGGATTCCATTGTCTCTTCAAGTGATCTTTAATTTGATGTCAAATTTTCAAATAAATTTTTATTTTAGATTCAGCAAGAAAAACTGGTATTTCTGAGTACTACATTGTGTTTGATAGTTCCAATTCTTTACTCAAGACTTTCTTTTAAAATATTCTTTTTTCTAAAATTAATGAGTAAGTTTTGAAGACATACTTTGATTTTTCTAATTGGAAAATGATTTTTCAGTTATTTTTTGGCAACTTATTGAGGTTACTATCATGATGTTTAAACCTAAAATCATAGCAAATAATTGTTCAAAGCAGAGTCCACCAACTAAGTCAGGAACAAATTTACCTGTGCCTCTCCTTATAATAGAGCTTCATAGTTTAGGCTCACTGTGCATGTCATATGTGGCAGCTTTCATGCTATAATTCAAGGAGTTATGACAGGAATTAAATGACTTGCAAGGTCTACCATGTGTACAATCTGGCCTTTTACAGAAAAAGTTGCTGTCCCCTCATCTAGGTCTTTCTTTTTAAGATAATTTTGTTTCCCTTATTTTCAAATTACTAGTCTTTGCTTTTCTCTTAAGGAATTTTTTGTTCTCTTTCTAGCTCCATCATATCCTCTAACATTGCTATCAGAGCATTTTATTGTAATTTAGGATCCTTTTGGTAATGAAATTACAATAAGTAATTTTTCACTGGGCAGAATTAGCTTTGCTATATACTTTCACTTTTTTAACAAGTTATGGAGTATGCAAATTTAACCTTTTTTTCAGAATGCCATTTTTATTTGAGAGCAATAATTTTCTTCTTTTGAGATGATGTTGCAGAAGTTGCCTCTGGAAGCAACTTCTGCAGAATACTGGGATATTCTTCTAAGTGTGGAGTAACATTTGTAATTAGATTTGTGACTTTCAGGATCTTTTGATTCTTAAGATTAGATTTCTGGGGGCGATCCAAGATGGCAGAGGGGCAATCCAAGATGGCGGACTAGAGGGTGACTGCAACTCCTGTCACTCCAGAACCCAGGATTCAAAAGGGGGAGGCACTGAGAGACTCAGACTGAAATAGAGCCACGGGGTGAGTCTCCCCCACCGGGTGAAGCTCAGCCTGGGTGGCAGGCCCAGATAGGGGTGGTTTATCAGAGCAGGGCAGGATAGCTAGAGTCTTCCCCAGGTAGCCCTGCTCACTCCGGTAGTGGGTTCCTCCCACACGGCCAGCATCTCCAGCTTCTCGGAGCAGGCTCCCCAGTGAGAGCCTTTCTGCACAGAACCAGCTCCAAGTCCCTGAGCCAGAGCTGCGAGCTCCAGCCCACAGGCAGCTTCAGGGACCAGGACAGGGCAGCCGGGACTTCTCCAACCAGCCTGGCTCTCTCTAGCTGGCAGCGCCTTTCAAGGCTAGCTTCTCGGAGCAGGCCACCCAGTGAGATCCTTTCTACACAGAGCCAGCCACAAGTCCCTGAGCCAGCAGAGTGCTCCAACCCACAGGCAGCTTCTGGGACCAGGGCAGGGCAAGCAGAGACTTCTCCAGGCGGCCCTGCCCCTCTGGCCACAGGCTCCTTCCATGGGGCGATCCAAGATGGGGGACTAGAGGGTGACTGCACCCCCTGTCACTCCAGAACACAAGATGCAAGAAGGAGAGGCACTGAGAGACTCAGACTAAAATAGAGCAACAGGGTGACTCTCCCTCACCCGGTGAAGCTCGGCCTGGGCAGCAGGCCCGGATAGGGGCAGCTTATCAGAGCAGGGCAGGGCAGCTAGAGTCTTCGGCAGGTAGCCCTGCTCACTCCAGTGGTGGGCTCCTCCCACATGACCAGCTTCTCAAAGCAGGCCCCCCAGTGAGAGCCTTTCAACACAGAGCCAGCTCCAAGCCCTGGAACCAGTAGCGGGCTAGGGGCAGCTTTCCTTGGAAGCACTGCATTATCAAGTTACTCCAAGACTTCAGGCTACTAAAGGCAGGAAGGTGATGCACTGGAAATCTACAGGGACACTATAAGGCAATAGAAGACTTCTGCAATATCACAAAGTCCCACTGATATCTGACCAATATGAGAAAACAAGGGAAGAAAATGTCCCAAAGAAACCTAGATACTATATCAATAAAACCCAATGACAGCACAGCAGAAGAAATGTCAGAAAGGGAGTTCAGAATGTACATAATGAAAACAATCAGGGAAGGAAACGAGGAGATGAAAGAGCAAATGCAGGCATTGAAGGAGGAGATGAAAGAGCAAATGCAGGCATTAAATGATCGCACCAATCAACAGTTAAAAGAGCAAATATGGGAAGCAAGAGATCATTTCAATAAAGAGTTAGAGATACTGAAAAAAAAACAAACAAACAGAAATCCTTGAAATGAAGGAAACAATAAACCAAGTTAAAAACTCCATAGAAAGCATGACCAATAGGATAGAACACCTGGAAGACAGAACCTCAGACATTGAACACAAAATATTTAATCTTGAAAACAAAGTTGAACAAACAGAGAAGATGGTAAGAAATCATGAACAGAATCTACAAGAATTATGGGATATCATGAAAAAGCCAAATTTAAGAATTACTGGGATTGAGGAAAGCTTAGGAAAACAAACCAAAGGAATGAACAATCCATTCAATGAAATAATATCAGAAAATTTCCCAAATCTGAAGAATGAAATGGAAAACCAAGTACAAGAGGCTTATAGGACTCCAAGTATACAAAATTACAAAAGACCCACACCAAGGCACATTATTATGAAAATACCCGACATACAAAATGAAGACAGAATTTTAAAGGCCGTGAGAGAAAAGAATCAAATTACATTCAGGGGGAAACCAATAAGGATTTCAGCAGATTTTTCAATCCAGACTGAAAAAGCTAGAAGGGCCTGGAACAACATTTACCAAGCCCTGAAAGAAAATGGATGCCAACCAAGAACTTTATACCCAGCAAAACTTACTTTCAAATTTGATGACGAATTATGAAACTTCCATGACAAACAAAAGCTAAAGGAATTTACAAAAAGAAAGCCGGCATTACAGAACATTCTCAGCAAAATATTCCATGAGGAAGAGATGAAAAACAACGATGCAAATCAGCAACGGGAGGAACTAGCCTAAAGGAATAGCCAAATAAAGGAGAAACCAAATCATATCAAAAAACAAAAATGAGTCAAATGACTGGGAATACAAATCAAATCACAATAATAACCCTGAATGTTAATGGCCTGAACTCATCAATCAAAAGACATAGACTGGCAGATAGGAATAAAAAGAAAAATCCAACAGTATGGTGCCTGCAAGAGACTCATCTCATAGAAAGAGATACCCATAGACTAAACATACCATGCACATGGACACAGCAAAAAAGCTGGAGTATCCATCCTCATTTCAGATAATGTGGACTTCAAGCCAAAATTAGTCAGAAGGGATAAAGAAGGACATTACATCCTGCTTAAGGGAAGCATAAATCAGCAAGACATAACAATCATAAATATCTATGCCCCGAACATTGGCTCATCCATGTACGTCAAACAAATCCTTCTCAATTCCAGAAATCAAATAGAGCACAACACAATAATACTAGGTGATTTTAACACACCTCTCTCACCTCTGGAGAGATCATCCAAACAAAAATTGAATAAAGAAACCATAGATCTCAATAACAAAATCAACAATTTAGACTTAACCGACTTATATAGAATATACCATCCAACAAAGAATGAATACACTTTCTTCTCAGCAGCACATGGATCCTTCTCTAAAATAGACCATATTTTATGCCACAAAGCTACTGTTAGCAAATACAAGAAGATAGAGATACTACCTTGTACTCTATCAGATCATAATAGATTGAAATTAGAAATAAATGACACAATAAAAAAACAGAAAATTCTCCCATACCTGGAGATTAAATAATACATTATTATATGATGAATGGATAACAGAAGACATCAGGAGGGAAATAAAAAAATTCTTAAAAGTAAATGAGAACAAAGACACATCATATCAACATCTCTGGGACACTATGAAAGCAATACTTAGAGGAAGATTTATTTTATGGGGCGCATTCAACAAAAGAAGTAGAAATCAACAAATAAATGACTTAACACTACAGCTCAAAGCCCTAGAAAAAGAAGAGCAGACCAACACCAAAAGGAGTAGAAGACAGGAAATAGTTAAAATCAGAGCCAAAATCAACGAAATTGAAACAAAAGAAAAATCGGAAAAAATAACAAAATAAATAGTTGGTTCTTTGAAAAAATAAACAAAATTGATAAACCCTTAGCCACACTAACAAAGAGAAAGAGGGAGAAAACTCAAATACTAAAATTCGTAATGAACAAGGAAATATCACAACAGACACGAGTGAAATACAAAACATAATTAGAAGCTATTTTGAAAATCTATACTCCAACAAAACAGAAAACCTCGAAGACATCAACAAGTTTCTAGAGACATATGAATTACCTAAACTGAAGGAGGAGGACATACACAACTTAAATAAATCAATTTCAAGCAATGAAATAGAAGAGGTCATCAAAAGCCTACCAACAAAGAAAAGTCCAGGACCAGATGGGTTCTCAGCCGAGTTCTACAAAACCTTTAAAGAAGAGATCATTCCAATACTCCTCAAAGTATTCCATGAAATAGAAGAGGAGAGAACCCTCCCGACTCATTCTATGAAGCCAATATCACCCTGATACCTAAACCAGACAGAGACACATCAAGGAAAGAAAATTTCAGACCAGTATCCTTGATGAACATTGACGCAAAAATTCTCAACAAAATTCTAGCAAATCTCATCCAAAAATATATTAAAAAGATAGTGCACCACAATCAAGTGGGTTTTATCCCAGGGGTGCAAGGTTGGTTCAACATCTGGAAATCAATAAATGCCATTCACCATATCAAGAGACTAAAAGTTAAGAATCACATGATTATTTCAATGGATGCAGAAAAAGCATTTGATAAAATACAGCATCCCTTCATGCTCAAAACACTAGAAAAAGTCGGGGTAGTGGGAACATTCCTTAACATTGTAAAGGCCATCTATGCTAAGCCCATGGCCAATATCATTCTAAATGGAGAAAAACTGAAAGCATTCCCCCTAAAAACGGGAACAAGGCAGGGATGCCCTCTTTCACCACTTCTATTCAACATCATCCTTGAGACTCTAGCCAGAGCAATTAGACAAACCAAAGAAATTAAAGGGATAGGAATTGGAAAAAAGAACTCAAACTATCCCTGTTCACTGATGACATGATTATATATTTAGAGGAACCTGGAAATTCCTCCAGAAAACTTTTAGAACTCATAAATGAATTTAGTAAAGGAGCAGGTTACAAGATCAATGCTCATAAATCCAATGCATTTTTATACATAAGTGATGAATCTTCAGAAAGAGAAATTAGGAAAACTATCCCATTCACAACAGCATCGAAAAAAATAAAATAGTTGGGAATCAATCTCACAAAAGAGGTGAAAGACCTCTACAATGATAACTACAGAACACTAAAGAAAGAAATTAAAGAAAACCTTAGAAGATGGAAAAATCTCCCATGTTCTTGGATAGGCAGAATTAATATTGTCAAAATGGCCATACTAACAAAAGTGCTATACACATTCAACGCAATTCCAATTAAAATCCCAATGATGTACCTTACAGAAATAGAGCAAACAATTTTGAAATTCATCTGGAAGAATAAGAAACCCAGAATAGCTAAAACAATTCTCAGTAGAAAGAGGTAGAGCCGGGGGTATCGCAATATCAGATCTTCAACTCTATTACAACGCAATAGTAACAAAAACGGCATGGTATTGGTACCAAAATAGACAGGTAGTTCAATGGTACAGAATAGAGGACATGGACACAAACCCAAATAAATACAATTTTCTCATACTAGACAAAGGGGCCAAAAATATGCAATGGAGAAAAGATAGCCTCTTCAACAATTGGTGCTGGGAAACTGGAAATCCATATGCAACAGAATGAAACTAAATCCCTATTCTCTCACCCTGCACAAAACTCAACTCAAAATGGATCAAGGACCTCAAAATCAGACCAGAGACCCTGCATCTTATAGAAGAAAAAGTAGGTCCAAACCTTCAACTTGTTGGCTTAGGATCAGACTTCCTTAACAGGACTCCCATAGCACAAGAAATAAAAGCTAGAATCAACAACTGGGATAGATTCAAACTAAAAAGCTTTTTCTCCACAAAGGAAACTATCAGTAATGTGAAGAGAGAGCCTACAGAGTGGGAGAAAATCTTTGCCACTCATACTTAAGATAGAGCACTAATTTGCAGAATCTATAAAGAACTGAAAAAGCTCTACACCAAGAATACAAATAATCCAGTCAACAAATGAGCTATGGAAATGAACAGACACTTCACAGAAGAAGATGTACAAGCAATCAACAGATATATGAAAAAATGTTCAACATCTCTAGTAATAACAGAAATGCAAATCAAAACCACCCTAAGATTCCATCTCACCCAAATCAGAATGGCGATTATCAAGAACACAAGCAACAATAGGTGTTGGCCAGGATGTGGGGAAAAAGGTACACTCATACATTGCTGGTGGGGTTGCAAATTAGTGCAGCCACTCTGGAAAGCAGTATGGAGATTCCTCAGAAAGCTTTAAAATGGACTCACCATTTGAGCCAGCTATCCCACTCCTTGGCCTATACCCAAAGGACTTAAAATCAGCATGCTACAGAGATACAGCCACATCAATGTTCATTGCTGCTCAATGCACCATGGCCAGATCGTGAAACCAACCTAGATGCCCTTCAGTTGATGAATGGATAAAGAAACTATGGCATATATATACAATGGAATATTACTCCGCCATGAAGAATGATAAAATTATGGCATTTGGAGGCAAACGGATGAAAATGGAGAATATCATGCTAAGTGAGATAAGCCAATCTCAGAAAACTAAAGGACGAATGATCTCTCTGACAAGTGGATGAGGACATATAATGGGGGTAGGAGGGGTTAGCGTTAGGGTTAGGGTTAGGGTTAGGGTTAGGGATAAGGATGGTGGCAAGAATGGAGGAAGGAAGGACTGAATAGAGGGAAAAGAGGGGTGGGAGGGGTGAGGGGGAAGGGAAAAAAAGAAAAAAGAAGATTTCTGGGGTTGGGTCATACTCTTCTTTGCTGTAGGCATCTTAAGTACCTGTCATATTGGAAAGAAGCTGAGTTAGGAGTTAGAAACCTAACTCCTAACTCGTTAACACTCTAAGGTTTCTGGAAATCTGTTTCTTGTTTCCTGCTTTTAGAATGTGTAAGGTAGTATTTTACCTTCACATCAACTTAAGAATGAAATGGATGATGATATTGATTTTGCATTTCTAAATCCTCATATATATTTTATTTAATGATCCAGTGAGATCTAAGGAGAATGTAAATTATTCATTGCAATTTTTTAGCGTGTAAATTTTCCATTGGACTTCACTCTAATTTTAAAAATAAATAAAATAAATTCCCTGTACATAGCACTTACAAATAATAAGTTGTAACTGGAAGACTAGTATTTGCTATAAAATAGAATAAAATAAATCAACATCTTTGTTCTATTAAAATTAAGGAAAAATTCTTATTCAAATTTGGCTATCTCAGGTTCTGTTATTAATTACTCTTTTATCAACTGCAATAATTTTAATGGTTTCTGTCAGGTTACAAGTTTGAAAGTTCTCACCACCAACAGATTCTTCTTGTATCATACTGTTGTTAATTGTTGGCTAGATATTCACCTGACACTTTTTTATTTTAAATTTTTTTCTGGATTTCGCAAAAATCATGCTGCTATTTTTATTATATACTATCTCATTAAATTTATGGCACAAGCTCTTTTTCCTGAAGCCAGCTCCAGAGAAAAGAGAGTAGGTAGGAATACAAGTAAGGAAGCTGATATGTGAGCAACATGTCTCTTTTACCAGTAGAAACTAGCGTAACTAGAGTAAAATTTTACCTACAATCCTGGGACCTCAACTTCCAAAACAGTATTGTTTTTTTTCTTAATCTGCCATTCATCTTAACAAAATATAATCACTACTCTCATTCCAACAAGATTTTCCTAGGTCAGATCAACTATATATTCTTAGTTATACATGAACAATGCAAATTATCTTTTCATTCTAAACACCAAAAGGGCAATGTTTAGGGAAAAAAAAAAAAAAAAAAACAGAAAAAATCAAATATATCAAGGTTGGAATTCCAGAAAATGTAAGGTAGTGAATATTCTGACTTATACATATCCTAGGTTCTATTTTTGGCCAATGAGGTCTTAAAAACCTGGATTCTGTTTTTATTTATTTATTTATTTATTTATTTATTTATTTATTTATTGGTCAATTTTGGAATCTTTTTGCAATCTTTTAAACAGAAAACAAAAATTATGAATCCTATCTTGGAGTAAGGTATAACTTGGATTACTCAAATTTTATATTTAAAGGGAATAAAATGAGTATCAGGAGTCATTTATCTTTCAACTAGATAAATTCCTTTTTACCTGAGTCTAATAAAGATGTTGCAAATATTTGTGCACATGATTCAAAGTTTTGGACCACTTCCATATGTGTATGTTCCATTGAACAATAGTCACCCAGGTTCCCAAGGAAAAAACAGGCACATTATTTTTGCAAGAAGGGAGAAATGATTGTAAATTATTAGAAATACAAAACATTTAATCACTCGGATATTTATGTATTGTCCTTTTATTGGCACTTTTTTAAATAAGGTGTATGAGTAGTGGCAGTTATAAAGCAAGAATAATAATGACCACTGAAAATTTTGTTCTGCCCTGTGGGATTTGAGGGTATTTGAAAGAAATGAAAGCAAATCTGCATTATAATACTGAATATCCATAGGTAGAAACTCAGCAGAATAATCTTTATCCACCTGCCACAGTATGTAAGACTATACGTGCAGGAGATGAATATAGTGTATATGATTTGAATCTAAAATGCTTGCCTATTATTTATAAAAATTTTAAAGCTTTTTTCCTATTAGAGAAAAAGTAGGGATTACATAAATTAATAATAATCAGAGCCATTATTACTTAAGCCGTAGACTTTTAGTCTCTTATTCTACTTTACTAAAAGAAAATATACATAAATTGTGAAAGCCACACTTTTTTGAAGTGTTTTGGTTCTTTTCTATTCCAGTTTATTTATGTCAGTTGTGTCAAATTCTGATCTTATATTCTAGTTCTTAACACTATTAATGTACATCCTTTTGCAGTTCTTTGGTCAAATTTCCTTTGTTCTGCTATAACAGCCTTAAAGCAACTTTTATTTGACACTCCATTGCTATTTGTAATAACTGTTTAACATGGCCATTTTTTTCTTGTGAATTATGAACTTCTTGAGGGCAGAGACAGTGTCTATAGTAGCATCTATGTCAAAAAGAACACAAGTTTATCTTGAATTAGTAAATAACCAGATGTCTTAACTTTCCCCTTGATTATGATAAACATGGTCAGCATGTAACAAGGGACTAGAATATGTCCAACACTTTCAATAACTTGTTCAGTCCTCACAGCAACACTGTGAGAGAGGTCTCATGACACAAATGTAAAGATAAGAAATTGAAATATGGAGAGGTTAAAGATATTCTCAGGACCAAAGAGCTTGTAAGCGGCAGAGCCAAGGACTGAAGTCACACAAGCTTACCCAAGAATACCCCTTAATTACTGCCCTGTGCTAATACCTTAATATAGCATTTCACACAAGCCCATCTGCATGGATAAGGCAAGACACTGTGTCAATTGCCACATGAATCACCTCATTTAATGTCTTTCACACTGGGCACAAAGAAAATTTAAAGTCCATTGACATATGATTTGTTGATATGACCATACCAGAGTCTGTGTTCAAAATAGCAATATTGTGGATTTCATTGATTGCAGAAAGAAATGTGCCTTCAGCTTTTTGAGTTCTTTATAGATTCGGGATATAGCGCTCTATCTGAAGTATGAGTGGCAAAGATATTCTCCCACTCTGTAGGCTCTCCCTTCACATTACTGATAGTTTCTTTTGCTGAGAGAAAGCTTTTTAGTTTGAATCTATCCCAATTGTTGATTCTTGCTTTTATTTCTTGTGCTATGGGAGTCCTGTTAAGGAAGTCTGATCCTAAGCCAACAAGTTGAAGGTTTGGACCTACTTTTTCTTCTATAAGATGCAGGGTCTCTGGTCTGATTCCGAGGCCCTTGATCCATTTTGAGTTGAGTTTTGTGCAGGGTGAGAGATAGGGATTTAATTTCATTCTATTGCATATGTTTTTCCAGTTTTCCCAGCACCATTTGTTGAAGAGGCTATCTTTTCTCCATTGCATATTTTTGGCACCTTTGTCTAGTATGAGAAAATTGTATTTATTTGGGTTTTGTTGGCTTAGGATCAGACTTCCTTAACAGGACTCCCATAGCACAAGAAATAAAAGCTAGAATCAACAACTGGGATAGATTCAAACTAAAAGGCTTTCTCTCAGCAAAAGAAACTATCAGTAATGTGAAGGGAGAGTCTACAGAGTGGGAGAAAATCTTTGCCACTCATACTTCAGATAGAGCACTAATTTCCAGAATCTATAAAAAAACTCAAAAAACTCTACACCAAGAATACAAATAATCCAATCAACAAATGGGCTAAGGAAATGAACAGACACTTCACAGAAGAAGATGTACAAGCAATCAACAGATATATGAAAAAATGTTCAACATCTCTAGTAATAACAGAAATGCAAATCAAAACTACCCTAAGATTTCATCTCACCCAAATCAGAATGGCGATTATCAAGAACACAAGCAACAATAGGTGTTGGTGAGAATGTGGGGAAAAAGGTGCACTCATACATTGCTGGTGGGGTTGCAAATTAGTGCAGCCACTCTGGAAAGCAGTGTGGAGATTCCTCAGAAAACTTGGAATGGAACCACCATTTGACCCAGCTATCCCACTCCTTGGCCTATACCCAAAGGACTTAAAATCAGCATACTACAGAGATACAGCCACATCAGTGTTCATAGCTGCTCAATTTCCTATAGCCAGATTGTGGAACCAACCTAGATGCCCTTCAGTTGATGAATGGATAAAGAAACTGTGGCATATATATATACAATGGAATATTACAACCTAGATGCCCTTCAGTTGATGAATGGATAAAGAAACTGTGGCATATATATACAATGGAATATTACTCTGCCATGAAGAATGATAAAATTATGGCATTTGCAGGCAAATGGATGAAATTGGAGGATATCATGCTAAGTGAGATAAGCCAATCTCAAAAAAAAAAAGGACAAATGATCTCGCTGATAAGCGGCTGAGGACATATAAGGTGGGGGAGGAGTGGTTAGCGTTAGGGTTAGGGGTAGGTTTAGGGTTAGGGATAAGGAGGGTGGTAAGAATGGAGGAAGGAAGGACTGTATAGAGGGAAAAGAAGGGTGGGAGGGGTGGGGGTGAAGGGAAAAAATAACAAAATGAATCAAACAATATTGCCCTATGTAAATTTATGATTTTTAATTAAAATAAAAAAAGAATTATCACACAATATTTGTAATAATTACAATGCAAGAGAAGGGCACAGAAATCAGTTCCTTTTATAACAACTTTTAAAGATTAAAACATTTGTCCTTAGTGTTCACCATGGTGTCTTCTCTTAGGTAACCTACTGTAATTTTAAGGTGCCATCTGCAGAACCGGTCACAGTTATGGAAGCACCTCTACACACTTTCTTCAGATATGTAGTCCTATTAGTATGAAACCATCATATTCATGTCCTAGATTTATTACTGTCTGTATTAATCAGAAATGTAGCATCTTTAAAATCTTTTTGGGTTTTTTTTTTTCCCATTTCCTCACTTTCTTTCAGGCATATCTTAAACTTTATGATTATTGTTCTCTTAAACGGTCATTTTCCTAGTGCCTTGTTGATACTGTAGCCTACACTGGTAGTTCAACATTTCTCAAGCATTTACTGATTTGAAAATATATTTCACCAAAACTCTTTAAATTAAACCTAAAAAATTAAGTGTATTCTGCTGGACAGAGTGTGGATACAGCCTATACCTTTCCAGAGTTCAGTCAGTGATAGTCAATTAGGTGAAAATGTATTGGGGGTTCTTTGCCACTTAAAAAATTAAATAACATAATAATATACTGATGATTTAAAACTTAGGGTAAATAATTTTTTAATTTGTTTTTAAGTTTTGGACAAAAATGTTAAAATTATGCATATTCATGAGGTACTATGTAATTTTTAAAGACATGTATAAATTATGTAATGTTCAAATCAGGTTAAACATACTTATCTTCTCAAAAATTTATCATTTCTTTATAGTAAATACTCAAAATTCTTTCTTCTAGCTGCTTGAAATGCACAGTACATTGTTGTCTGTGATCACCCTACTACAATAGCACATCAGAACTTCTTACTCTTATATAAGTGCATATTGATTTCCACTGATTAAATTTTACCCATACCCTTTCCCACATACACACACTCCCCAGCTTCTGGTAGCCAGCGTTCTACTCTCTATTTCTATGCAGTCAACTTTTTTAGAATCCACATATGAGTGAAATCATGTGGTACTCATCTTTCTGTGCCTTACCTATTTCATCTGACATAATGATGTCTAGTTCCATCCATGTTGTCACAAATGACAGGATTCTATTCTTTCAGAGGTTGAATAGTATTGTTATTTATGTGTACCACATTCTTCTTTACTTGTTCATCACTTTATGGATATTCAGGTTTTCATTTCTTGACTATTTTGAGTAGTGCTCCAACGAACATGGTGTTACAGGTCTCTGCCCCACAAATCAATTTCATTTCCTTTTAATGTATACTGAGTAGAAGGATTGTTGGATCATATGATAATTTTGTTTTTAACTCTCTGAAGAACTTCCATACTGTTTTCCATAATGACTGCTAATATATATTCCCACCAATGGCATTCAAAGACTGCCTTTCTCCTCATCCTTGCCAGCAATAGTTATTTTTAGTCTTTTTATAATAGTCATGCTTATTGACATGTTACTTTGGTTTTGATTTGCATTTCCCTGATGATTAACAATGAGCATGAATCTTTTTGGACATTTGTATATTTTCTTTTGAAAAATGTGTGTGCATGTGTGTGTGTGCACATGTGTGTCCTATTTTTAATTGATTTTTGCTATAAGATTTTTGGGTTCATTATATACTGTGGATATTGATCCCTTCTCAGAGGCATAGTTTGCAAATATTTTTCCCATTCTTTAGCCTGTTTTATCACTCTTGATTGTTTCCTTTTCTGTTATCCAGGATTTATTTTGATGGAAAGAAGTAATAAATGTTGACATATTTTAAGAACATTTCTATTAGTACAAGGGAAAAGAATGAACAGTCACAATGACAAATTTGGAGGAATATGCAGAAAAAATGAGCACTGAGTAGCAATGAGGAGAGAAAAATGATTTCAGTTTTTCTAATCTAAATGCTAAAAAGTTTCATGTGTAGCAGACTGCATATTTATGTATCTTGAATATTTATATTAAATGTCTCTGTTGGAAAGGGGAAAAACACTATGCTAGCTGGTTTGTAGGCACACAAACTTAGGTTAGAAAATTAATTTTCTAAACTACAGGTATCATAAGTCCAGAGGCTGAGTTCTGAAACACAAGTAGCTAAAATGCCTAGAAAATTCAGAGCACAAAACAGAAAACCTCTCTTCATTTAAAACTGACCACTACATACAGGCCAAAAGCATGAAAAACCTAAGAAAATACCAGAGTTCAGAGTAAAGGAGAATTCTACTCTGCTCAGGAAGAATGAGGGATAGATGGCATATGAAAGATGCTCACTTAAGAGCTGGGAAGAGTATAGGTACTTACAGAGGAAAGAAAATGCAGGAACAAAGATAGTAAAGGACATGCTTAAGATTTATAAAATTGTTAAAGGTAACTAATAGGTGAAGTACTTAAAGATGTCACCATGAAATGTGAACAGCATTCAAGTTGCAGTATGATGATAGGACACCTTACTTCATTCTCTAAATAATTAAAATATTTTAAGCAAACGTGTAATACATTCATCAAGTAGCTGAAGAATACATCTAACATTAAGAATCAGCAATAGTGATATAGACATTTAAAGCTTAGAAATGATATAGATACAGATCATCCATAAAGAAAGTAGAAAATGAGAGGAGATAAATCACTAAGCTATGATTTACCCATTTTTTGGGTGCTGTTTTAAAGTGTAGCTATTTTACTTAGTTTACTATTCTTATTCACATGGTTTACCTATTAAAGGATAAGAATCAAAAAAGATAGCAAAAGGAAGACAAGCAAAATAAGTATCGGAGAGGTTGAAGAAGGTGGTATTGGAGAGTCAAGGAAAGACAGCATGGAAGACAGGTTGGCAAAGGAACAAGTACCCCAGAGAGATCATTGGTTATTTTAAAAAAGGAGATTCTGAAGATGGTAGGAAAAGAAGAGCAACTATGTGTTGAAAAGGGAAAGTTGCAATGGAAGATCAGAGTAGGGAAAGAGAGAGAAGAACACAGAAAAAGTAGAAGTATGTTCAGGCTAGAGTCCTTGGTCTCTGTAGACAAAAGGGAGTGCCCCAATGAAGAGCAACTGATGATGAAGGGCAAGTCATGTACGAGGAAGATAGGAGAGGCTAGAACAGGAGCACAGGGAGATGATCAAGTGCACAAAGGAGATGCAATGCCTTTGCCTCTGAGAAAGAATGGTTAACAGAAATCATATTTAAATAAACATATATATATATATACCTTACCAAGTGGAGGATAGGATAGGTGGGAATATACTTTGAGTGCCTTTGACTTTTAGAAATAAAAAATATGTTGTTATCTACATATGGTGAAAACAAAGATTGGGTTTTTAAGGTTTGGTAAATTTCTGAACGCACTGTGGAGGAAAATTTAGTGGGAAATGAAAACTTTCTTGAAAATATGCATAATTTTTCTAATATGGATCATGATAAAATTAGTTAACATGCATTTGTAGTGGATATTATATGTACTTTTAATAATATTTTTAAACACAGTTATCCAGGTTGAGCATGAAGTATATAGTACACAGAGCATAAGGAATGTTTGAGGTAATGTTGATAGTTATTTTAGTCAGCATTTTAGCAGTTGTGACCAAAAGACCTGACAAGAACAATTTTAGAGGAGAAAAACTTTATTTGCGTCCTCATGGTTTCAGAGGTCTCAGTCCGTAAAAGGCTGACTCCATTCCTGGGTGCTCAAGATGAAGCAGAACACCATGGCAGAAGTGTGGTGGAAGAAAGCAGCTCAGGACATGATCAGAAAGCAGAAAGAGACTCCACTCACCAGATACAAAATATATACCCCAAAGGCATGTCCCCAGTGACCCACCTCTTCCAGCCAAACTCTACCTGCTTGTAGTTACCACTCAGTTAATCCCTACAAGGGGATTAATTTGCTGACTGGCTTAAGGCTCTTCTAACCCGATCATTTCTCCTCTAAGCCTTCTTGCATTGTCTCACACATGAGCTTTTAGACAACATCTCACATCCAAACCTTAACAACAATGACAGGTCTAGAGATGTTAATTACATCAAAGAGATAATTTTATAGTGCTAAAGCTTCATTGAATGGGTGACCATGATAAACATTCTAGGTAAACATAGACCACTGCATTAAACCAATGAGAAGACTCATAGCAATGAAGTTGCTTGAAGTTCATAGCAAGGATGAGACAGCTAATTTCCATAAAAGTGAAAAGAAAGGAGCAGAGTAGTAAGTAAAAGATTTTAAAATGTAAATATATTTGTTCTTTTATGTATTCTGCCAGAGAACAATTCTAATGGTGAACTGTAGGTAAAAAGGGTGAAATAAAAATCACATTAAAGCACAAAGTATCACATCACTCAATGACACGACATTCCAGTTAACAACTGGTAAGGGTGTACTTTAATAACTAAATACAGAATACATGAAATTCAGAGTGTACTCCTGTCAGGTGCAAAGGGTCCTCAGAGAATGGTCAAATGTTGGGTGGAGGCATAGATTCATTTCTGTGGTTAAACAATTATGTGGAAGTTTAACTACCAAGTAATTGCTCTCTGGTATCAAAAGGGACACGAGGTATAAAATAAAGACACTGTTCAATTTCCAATTTATTTTCAAGTTAGGAGCAAAGCAGGGCCTTCGATGACTTTTTTCTGTACCACCTGCTAACTGCAAATGCCAGTTTAGATCTCAGTAAACCTGGGGGTGAGAGTGGGGATAATGGGTAGCAAAACTATTCTGCAAATAGAATAAAAAAACTGCTTCTTTGTAGGTTTGAAACAATAGATACATTCCTTGTGATCGTATAATATTGCATTACAAGAAAATATTTCGTTTTAGAGTGTTTTGATCTCAATTATATAGGAAAACAGTTGGTGTGCAGTTTATAAAGTGTGTCAAAGTAATGAAAGCCTCTTAATAACAGGAATAGTTTCATTGGAAATTGCCTGACTAGGGGAAACATCTTAATGATGTCAACCTTTCTGAAGCAGAGCCCAGTCATTGGTAGAGACAATTTATCTTTTAATTCAGTAGTAATTCTGGTCCATTGTAAGCTGTATTCTTTCATAATTCTAACAATGAAAGCTAGGGTGTTTAATTAATATTACTTAAAAGGAATATTTCTTTATCTTTTTATTGCATTTTTATAGCAGAGAACATTTAACACTGTTATCTTTGGTGAATTATACAAAATTAGTATTTTACTGTTCCAGAATTCACACACATTTTGGTCTCCATTCAAGATACTTGAGACCAGCATGAAATTAAATTCTTAGTAATAGAAGACTACTTCAAAATGGTGGGGAATCCAGAAAAAAAGATAGGCTTGAGCAAATTGCATGAAATAACATCTTAGAACAAATTACATAAAATAACTTAATAAATAACCAGCATGATATTTTTGGTGATGTAATATGGAAAAAAGTAATTTTGGTAGGGAGAAGATGCACAAAATAAAGCTTAGGTCTAATATATTTACTGAAAGTTTGTATTCAAATTTTAATTTATGAAAAATGAGACCATCTCTGATATTGAGCAAGTTAATATATGGATATACAAATAAAACCTTAATGAGGTATACATACAAAGAAACAATAATTTTAAGTTTCCAGTTAAATTCTTGTTTTCTTCTATTTGCCATGTTTATACTTATTGGTATATGCAAAATAGAACACTGTGAAAACAAAATACTAGATATATATGAAACAACACACAGTGATCACATTACATAGAAGGACTTGAACTACAAAAAGCCTGGGCTCAACTCCCATCCCCATAGGTAACCAGCTGTAGGTTACTCTAGGATTCTCATCTGTAAAACAACATAATAATAGTTGTAATGAGAGCTGAAGGAGATAATGAATGCAACCACTTATTAAAGTGCATTGGATACTTAATAATCAGTTGGTAAATATCAATTAAAAAGTTATCATTATTTATTTAGAGATAATATTTACACGTATTAGAAACCATTAACTCTCTAACAGGCAAAAAAAAAAAAAAAGCATTACAAAGAAAATAAGATGTGAATTATGCTGCAAAGGATGAACAGGAGTTTGCCAAACAGATTATAGAATTGTTACTCTAGAAGACACAGAGGCAAAAACAATAATATATCTAACTGGTGACCTCTTTGCCACTTGCTTTTCTTCTATCACCCTTTGTAAACTTGAGCCTCAGGATCAAATCCTGCACCATATCATATTCTTTCTCTATATATTTTCTAGGACAATTAATTAATTTTTCTCTTGGTCAAGAATGCCACCTAAATGTTGATTCATGTCAAATTTATATCTCTCATTCAAACCTCTGTTCTGTAATCTGGTCAAATGTATAACTTCCAGTCACTAATTTCATTGAGTGGCAGTGTTCTCTCAGAAGCTCAAGCCAGCAACTTAGCAATTTTCCTTTCCCCAGTCTCATGATCATGTGTAGAAGTCATTGTGCTTCTTTAGTTTGTCTCCAGAATGTATCTCACTACTACTCTCCTCTTTCACTCTACTCCAGTATCTCACTACTACTCTCCTCTTTCACTCTACTCCAGTGGCTTCAGTGTTTTCTTCCAGTCCTTCCACAAAGAACCCAGCCTCTCTTCTACAAATATAAATTGGATTATACCATAATGATGCTCCAAACCTTCTAGTAGTTTTATAGTAGTTGGTAAAAAAAAAAAAAAATCAGCATCATTTACCAGACTAAATGGATCCAGAAAGATCCATCTCCTACCTAAATTTCCAAACTATTTTCTCTCCCTTACAAAAGAAAGGACAAGAGCTTTCCCAGCCTAGATATTCTCAGCCTGGAATTTTTTGTTTCGGCTTCACCAGAGTATCTCTTCTGAATCTATAAGGCTTTGCTTAAATGTACTCTGGGCTCAAGAAAGCCCAGAAGTAAATCCAAGGGTTTTTGACAAATGGGCCCAGAACACACAATAAGGGAAGAATGATGTCTTCAATAGATGGTTTAGGGGAAACTGAATATCTACATGCAAAACAATAAAAATAGATTTTTGTCTCACACTTTATGCAAACATTAAATGGATTAAAAACTTTAAAGACTTGAGACTATGAATCTACTAAAAGAAAACATTGGGAAAACCTTCATTGCATTGGTTTGGGCAATTATGTTCTTTATATAAGCCTAAAATCATAGGCAACAAAAGAAAAATAGATAATGGGATTACATCAAAATAAAAAGTTTCTGCACAGGAAAAGAAAGAAACAACAGAGTAAACACACAACGTACCAAATGTGAAAGAGAATTTTCAAGCTATGCACCTTGTAAGGGATTAATATCCAAGCTATTTAATGGACTCAAACAATAATAATAAAACAAATAACAACCCCATTAAAAATGGCCAATATAGATATATCTCAAAGGAAGACTTACATTTTGTGTGTGTGTGTGGTGCTGGAGATTGAACCCAGGGTAGGCTCCACCAACTGAACTGTATCCCCAGCCCAGGAAGACTTAACAAATGGTCAACAGGCATATTAAAATTGTTCAATCGCATTAACCATCAGGGAAACAAAAATAAAATGTCAAAATGGATTCCACTTGTAACGTATAACTAAAAAAGAACCAGTAAATAAATAAATAAGCAAACCACGAAGAGATATCATTTCACACCTGTTGGAATAACTGTTATTGAAAAGATAAAAGATAGCAAGGATGTGGAGAAATGGAAATCCTGTGCACTGTTGGTGTTACAGACATTACAAAACTGTATGGAGTTCCTCAAAAAATTAAAAATAGAGCTATCATGTGATCCAGCAATCCCCAAACCTGCTCTATACCCAAAGGAAATTTTTTAAAAAGTATGTCAAAGAAACATCTGCACTCTCATGTTTACTGCAGAATTACTCACAAAAGTCAAGACAGTCAAGATACAGAACCAATCTAAATGTTCATCAGGTGAATTAATAAAGAAAATCCAGTACATTCACACAATGGAATATAATTCAGACAGAAAAAAGGGAAATTTTGTCTTTTGAGATGATATGGAAGAATCTGGAGAACTTTGTGTTAAATAAGTCAGATATATAAATAAAAGCACTACATGGTTTTACTTATGCAAAATCTGAGAAAGGTGATGTCATAGAAATAGAAAATAGAATCATGGTTGGCAGGGGATGGGTGTTGGTCAGGTACATGTTAGCCAAAGGATACAAAATTTCAGTTATAGCTGGGGACAGGGTTGCTTGCATGTAATCCCAGCTAGTTAGGAGGCTGAGGCAGGAGGATCACATGTTCAATTCCTAATCACTCACACACACACACACACACACACACACACACACACCACACACAGAGTAATATAAGAGAAATAAGTTCAAGATATCTATTATACAACATGGTGACTACAGTTAATGACATTATGGTGTTCTTGGAAAATACTGACAGAGTGTATATTAATTGTTCTCACCACAAAAATGACAACTCTATAAGGTTAATTAACTGGATTTTAGTTTTCCATGTGTAAATATATTTCAAAATATCATGTACATGGTAAATACATATAATTTTATCTGTCATTTTAAAATAAAGTATCCTGAGTAGACTTCTTTAGCCCTCTTGTTTAAAGTATCTGGTATTTATCCCATCTAATATTATTCTCTTCTTTTGACTCAGAGTAAGCTCTTAACTTAATATCTGTTCTGTTGAAACTACTGAATTTCTGACAATAACATTCATTCATTCGTTCAACATATACTATTGAATGATTACTCTGTTCAGATTGAAGTTAAATGATATCATCTATGTTTTAGGGATTATTACAGCTGACACATAGAGTGAATTTGCAAAAGTCAGGAGGGAAAGCAGAAAAAATTGGTAGCACAGAACCACAGGTAACAAGTGAAGATCAATGTGGTTACACTGATAGCAATGGAGATTCAGAGGGATGTTTGGGTTTAATCAATCTATTTAAGGCAAGTAGAACAAGTAGGAATTGCTGATGGACTGAATGTGGGCTGCAAGAAAGTGAGGAAGGAAGATGAATTACTTCAAGGTGTTTTCCCAGGAACAACCAAGTTATTAGCAGTGTCAAAACAGGGAGTAAAATTGGTTTGAAGGAAAGATATCGAGATTCCCTATTGTATATGTAAACTTTAATATGCCTTTTTAGACATAAAAGCATTGATATAAAATTGATGGTTAAAATATTTGCAATTTATGCATAATATTTAGACAAAAAAGATTTGGTTGTTATCAGCATAGAAACAGTATTAAAATCATGGCAATATTGTATTATTGTAGGGAAAAAACCTGAGGATACATAAACCTAACAGAGAGTCCTTTGTAAGTGTACCTAACACTTAAAGAGTCCTTTTTAAGAGCCAGATACTGTTCTAAGCATTTCGATTGTATTTTTTGCTTAGTACAATAATAACTCTATTATGTAGGTATTCCTGTTTTTTTCCTGTCTTACACATAATAAAAACTGAAACATAGGAGATGCATGATTTGTCCAATATTGCATAACTACTACATGGGAAGACTGGGATTTGAACACAGCTATCTGTCTCCAAAGTACATGAAGAAGAGGTCACAAAATGATGCTACCAGACAGGTAAAAATTAGAAAAAAGGTGGAGGAACTAACAATAAAAGAAGGAGAAGGAATGGACCAAAGAGAAATCAGGACATCGGGAAATCATGGGAAAGATGATTTATTTTTTTTAAAGGGAGGAAAGTCATCCACATTGGATTCCGCTGAGGTAAAATAACAGACAGAAGTGTTCCCCTCAGTCTGGCAACAGGGAACACACCAGACTGCAATTTTAGTGGAGTAGGGGGAACAGGGTACCTAAAAGGTGAGTTTTTGAAGAAAAGGCTAGTATAGAGACAGTTGTTTTGTGATGTTAAGACACGTGATATTGTAGCACGAATAAAAGAAAAAAATAAGGATGTATTTTGTTAATATGTAAAACACAGAGAAAGAGAGAACATTAAAAAAGAAATTGGAGAGGTATTAAGTACCACATCACTAATGGTCCTTATATTCCTAGATCTCTCCATGAAAATAATTGCAGTAATTGCTGTTTTGTGAGCAAATGTCTCAACTTATTATTTCAGAATGACATGAACTGCAAGGAAATCAGATCATCTTTCTAAAGTATGTGATAAGAATATGTAAAAACAATATTTGTAAATTTTAATTCTTCATTCTCGCATATCAAAATTTTGGTAAGAACAAAGAATGGCAAATTTTTATGTATAGATGTTTTTAAATTTTTGTCTAAATTTGCATTAATGAAATTCACAGATCTCAAGTGTGGCTGAATCATTTGTAGCTTTTTATTTATTTATATTACTGTGTCAGAGATGCTATGTAATTCAGACTGATCAATCTGAGGTCAATTCAAAATTCTTTCTCAACTATGAATCTTTCTTTCAAAACTCACCACAAAAAGAAAAAAAATCAGAGAAAAAATGGTTAATATTTTGAAATCTATAAGTACTGCCCATATGTAAGAAATATGTACTTTATGTATTTTGTTATTTTCAAAAGAAAACTTCCTCCTAAGGAGTTATGCAAAAACCCCATTAATAAACTAGATAAGTGTATGTAAAACCTTTATAAAGATATCTAAAAATGAAAATGTCAGTAGAAAAATTAGCTAAAAATTCCTTCTTAGCCGTTTTATTGGAAGAAAAATAATTTTTATTTACTGATGCATTCTTTAAAAAGAATAGCATCTTCTTACTGTGAAATAATTTTTTAGTCTTCTGGCTAGACCATTGCTTTGCTGTTAACCTTCTCTTTGAACTTAAATGGTGGACTATGGAGAATGACATGCTTCCAATGACCTCAACCCTGTTGTACAATGATTAATCATCATGAATACAAGTTAAGATCAAGCCATGGGAACCTTGTCTTCTCTCATCTAATGTGATTAATGAGTTGCATGGGTGAGATGCACTGTGAAGAGAAAGTTTAAAGTACCTGAGGTAAAATACAATTGTGACACACCTCAGATAAGATTTTAGGGAAATAGAAACAATCTTGGAAATAAAAATTCTGTAGTTAAAAATGACAAGATCATCCATCCCAAATGGCTATATATGATAATAAAAGATTGCAGTATCTACTATAGTCTGAAAAAAATCCTCTACTGTTTGCTTTCTTGTTGATAGCTACTAATACTCAAGTAGCCAGTAAGAGGCTCATGTTTCTTTAAATTAGTTTCTTTACAAGCTCAACAGCATCAATCTTTCAAGAGTAATTAGGGTTATTCAAATATTGACATTGCAGTCCTAAGACAATGCAATTCCTCACTTAACCAACAGGAGAATTTCATCTATAACATTTAATTAGAGAATGGTCTATGGCAGCTTTTTGGACCTTAATGATTTAGTGAAAAATAAGAACTCTTTTAAAAACAGTCAATTGAAGGTAAAGAGCAACTTCAGCCATTTTAAAAATGTCAATACATAATTATAAATAACAGAAAAAAGGTAAATTACTTTTGTCACATTGTAGACAAAATTCTTATTAGCAGTAAGATGCAATGCTAACTTTATATATGACAATTAGCACTCATTTCTAGGGATCAGACATTTTCCTGACCAAATTCATAGGCTTTCCTCCCCCTAATGTTCTCTTTAGAGTTTAAACACTGAAGCTCTTTTTACTTGTAATTCTGGAATAAATATTCTTCTTCAAACTTACTTCCTTAAAGCAGTATGGAGAATCCTAAGAAAACTTGGAATGGACTCACCTTTTGACCCAGTTATCCCACTCCTCGGTTTATACCCAAAGGATCTAAAATCAGCAAACTACAGTAACACAGCCACCTCAATGTTTATAGCAGCTCAGTTCTCAATAGCTAGATTATGGAATCAACCTAGATGCCCTTCAACAGATGAATGGATAAAGAAACTCTGGTATATATACACAATGAAATACTATTCAGCCATAAAGACGAATAATATTATGGCATTTGCCAATAAATGGATGGAATTGGAGAATATCATGCTAAGTGAAGTAAGTCAAGCCCAAAAAACCAAAAGCCAAATGTTTTCCCTGAAAAGTGGAGGATGATATATAATGGGGGTGGGGGTGGGGAATGAGAGAATAATGGGGAACTTTAGAATATGTAGAAGAAAATGAGAGGGAGGTGGGTATGAAAAATGGTGGAATGAGACAGATATCATTGCCCTATGTACATGTATGATTACACAAATGGTATGAATCTACATCATGCACAACCATAGAAACAAAATTACGTACTCCATTTGTGTACAATGAATCAAAATGCAGTCTGTAAAAAATTTAAAGCTAAATAAAAATAATTAAAAAATCAAAAATTTAAAAAATAGTAAAAGCTTAAAAACAAAACAAAACAAAAAAAACTTACTTCCTTACTTCCAAATTTCTTGTCTAATCAATATTTGTATACATCAAATTTTAATAATTTAGTCTCATATCCACAAATGTGCATCTTTTTATGATATACTCATGTAGAAACAAAATGGAGACGACAAAATATTATTGCTCCCTGATTCTTTCCCCTCTAGGCATTGGACTGCAATTTAGTTATGTCCAAAAATAACCATTATATTAGTTTCCTAAGACTACCATAACAAATTACTACAAACTTGGATTGTTTGAAGCGACTGATGGAGTGTCTGACAATTCTGGAAAAAAGTAAAAAATCGAGGCATCGTCAGGTCCCATGACCTCTCCAAGGGCTCTGAGGAGGGTTTTTCCTTGCCACTTCCTATCTTCTGATAGTTGCAACCGTCGGCATTCCTTGGTATTCCTTGGCTTGTGGGAGCATCCCTACTGTCTCTCCTCCTGTGGTCTCCCTGTGCTATGTCCAAATTTTCTCTTACAGCCACACCAGTCATTGATTTAGGAAACATTCTAACCCAGTCAGACCTCACCCTAACTTAATTACATCTGCAATGACCCTATTTCCAAATAAGGTCACATTCACAGATACTGGGGTTCAGGACTTGGACATATCTTTAGGAGAACACGATTCACTCAGCAACCAACATCTATTGGAATTAATCCTAAAATCAAATTATTTTCTATCACTACACATCATTCATTACTTTAAAAGTTGTTTATTATTGAGTTGAATGTCACAGTTTTACTCATAGAAATACTAATTTTTCTTATAATTATAACTGGCAAAATATATTTTATAGAAGATAATTACTCCATAACAAAATGATCTTTAGTCAATATTTTAAGGCTGCAATGAACACAAACCTTGGGCACTTTTTTTAATCCCTTACTAACATGCCACTAAATGGTAAATATACTAATTATGTATGAAATTATAATTCATTTTATAATTTGAACTATTTAATAATTTAAATATTTTTCTCTATTTCCTTATATCAGATAAAATTTAAATATAAGCTAAAAGCTTTAAATCTTTGGCAAAATAGAATATGAATTTCACTAAAACATCTGTTTAAAAGCAGATGGTATCTCTGCATATAAAATTAATTTGCAAAAGAATTTTACAAAATTTATAATTATATACAATTGGACATTATACATGTTTTTAAAAGTAAGGAAGGAAATTAGACATGGGAAAGAAATATACAAAAGTAATCAAGTATACGGGACTTTCCGAAATATGTTCAGGTATTTAATCATTGCTTTAAACCTATTTTCTCATGGGCTATAAACTTTGCTCTGAGCTTTGTGCTAGCCAAGAAAGAAAGAAACAATTCAACAGCCTTCTTCAAATAACAAAAAACAATCCTAAAATTTATGTCAAACAACCAAAAAAAAAAAAAAACCCAAGTAGCCAAAACCATCTTGAGCAAAAAGAACAAAACTGATTCAAACATACTACTACAAAGCTATAATTATTATAATAGCATTGTATTGGCATAAATACAGATGCACAGATCAATGGATCAGAAAAGAAAGCCTAGAAGTAAACCCAAGCATCTATAGTCAACTGAGTTTTTTTAACAAATGTGCTAAGAACACATGTTGGTAAAAGGGCAGTCTTTTCAACACGTGATGTTGAAAAAAATCGAAAATTCTACAAACACTAGAATTAGATTAGACCCTATTTCTTACCAGTTACAAAGATCAATTCAAAATGGAGTAAAGACTTAATTAAACATCTGAGCTAAAACTATGAAGTTACTAGAAGAAACCATAATGGAAGTGCTTCATGACATTGGAAAAGCAAGGAATTATTGGACAAGATTATAAAAGCACAAGAAATAAAAGTGAAAAAGCACATATGGATTACATCAAACTTAAAAAGTTTCTGGGGCTGCAATTGTGGCTCAGTGGCAGAGTGCTCGCCTTGCATGTGTGAGGCACTGGGTTCAATTCTCAGCACCACATATAAATAAATAAATAAATAAATAAATAAATAAATAAATAAATAAATAAATGTCCTTCAACAACTAAAAAATATTTTTTATAATTTATTTATTTTGATTCATTATAAACAAATGGGGTACAACTTATTTCTCTGCTTGTACATGAAGTAGAGTCATACCATTTGTGTAATCATACATGTACATAGGGTAATGATGTTTGTCTCAATCTGTTATTTTTCCCTTCCCCCCACCACTCCCACCCCTCTTTCCTCTATACAATCCATTCTTCCTCCATTCTTGCCTCCCTCCCACCCCTGCATTATGTATCATCATCCGCTTACCAGCGAGATCATTCGTCCTTTGTTTTTTTGGGATTGGCTTACCTCAGTTAGCATGATATTATCCAGTTTCATCCATTTGTCTGCAACTGCCATAGTTTTATTATTCTTTATGGCTGAGTAATATTCCATTGTATATATATACCACAGTTTCTTTATCCAGTCATCAATTGAAGGACATCTAGGTTGGTTCCACAATCTGGCTATAGTGAATTGAACAGCTATGAACATTGATGTGGTTGCATCTCTGTAGTGTGCTGATTTTAAGTCCTTTGGGTATAGGCCAAGGAGTGGGATAGCTGGGTCAAATGGTGGTTCCATTCCAAGTTTTCTAAGAAATCTCCACGCTGCTTTCCAGAGTGGCTGCACTAATTTGCAACCCCACCAGCAATGTATGAGCGTACCTTTTTCCCCACATCCTCGCCAACACCTATTGTTGCTTGTGTTCTTGATAATCGCCATTCTAATTGGGATGAGATGAAATCTTAGGGTAGTTTTGATTTGCATTTCTCTTATTACTAGAGATGTTGAACATTTTTTCATATATCTATTGATTGCTTGTACATCTCCTTCTGTGAAGTGTCTGTTCATTTCCTTAGCCCATTTGTTGATTGGGTTATTTGTCTTCTTGGTGTAAAGTTTTTTGAGTTCTTTATAGATTCTGGAGGTTAGTTCTCTATCTGAAGTATGTGTGGCAAAGATATTCTCCCACCGTGTAGGCTCTCTTTTCACATTGCTGATAGTATCCTTTGCTGAGAGAAATCTTTTTAGTTTGAGTCTAACCCAATTATTTATTAAAATTATTAAAATTATTGATTAAAATTATTAAATTAAATGATTAATTATTATTAAATTAAATTAAAATTATTGATTAAAAAGTTTCTGCACCAGAATAGTCAACTCTTAGAATGAAGAAAAAATGTCTGCAAATTATATATCTGACAAAGTATTGGTAGTTAGCATATACAAGGAACTTAAAACACTGAATAGCAAAATAAAAAATGAGCAATAGACCTAAAATGCTCAATACCACTAGTCCTCAGGAAAATGAAAATCAAACCTCATTGAATCTTCACTTCATGCCAGTAAGGTTGTTATCAAAAGAGTAACAAGAAGTGGTGGGAAAGATGGGGAGGAAAGGGAAATGCCACAACAGAGAAGGGTATATAGAATTTCCTCAAAATATTAAAAACAGAATCACCATACAATTCAGCAATCTGATACTCAGAGTATATATAAAGGAGATGAAATCAGTAAGTGGAAGAGGCATCCCCAAACCCATGTTCTGTGCAACATATGCACAATAGCCAGGAAATGGAAACAATCTGTATCCACCAACTAATAAAGAAAATGTGGTATAGACACATAATGGAATAGTATTAAGTCACACAAAATGAAATTCTGTCATTTGCAACAGTGCAGATGAACCTGGAGGAAACTTCGTTAAGTGAAATAGGTCAGGCACGGAAAGACAAGTACAACATGATCTCACTCATATGTGGAATCTAAAAAGGTTGATCACATAAAAGTAAAAAGTAGAACTGTGATTACCAGAGAATGGTAGAGTACTGGGGAGGGAAATGTGAAGAAAGATATGAGTAAGAAGTTCTGGTGTACTAATACACAGTGAGATGACTATAGATACAATAGGATATGTACAATTCAAAAAGTTATAAGACAGTGTAGTAAAGATTTTTACCATAAAAATGTGAAAAATGTTTGAAGGTATTTGTTTAACCTAACTTAAGCATTACACAATCTATACATGTACCAAAACATCAGATGGGCCAGGCGCAGTAGCTCACGCCTGTAATTCCAGTGGTTCAGGAGGCTGAGGCAGGATTGAGAGTTCAAAGCCAGACTCAGCAACAGCAAGGTGCTAAGCAACTCAGTGAAAGCCTGTCTCTAAATAAAATACAAACTAGGGCTGGGTATGTGGCTCAATGGTTGAGTGTCCCTGAGTTCAATCGCTGGTACTCCCCACAAAAAAAGGAAGAAAAAATATATAGTGGATATTATTTTAAAACAATTATTAGAAACTGTATATTTTTTCTGATTACAAGATTTGAGAAATTGTTCTTCTGATAATGATCCTAAACTTAAAAGTTTGTGATAGGCTACTTCCTCAAAATAATTGCCCACGATTCATATGTCAGTAGCCAAAAGTCTGTAATTCACATAGAGATCTCTGTGAAAGTCTGGCATAACCCAAAGATAGTATTTAAAGTCCCCATAAATGATCCAAGGGCCAAATATTTAACACATAACTTTCCAAACATATTTTAATCACAAAACCAAATTTTAGATAAGTCTTGAGATTCAGCAGATTCAATTGTTCCTTGCAAATTAAAGCTAACATATGATTTAACAGGGCATCAATTTTTACCAAAGTAGAAAAGACATACAATCAAATAATGAATATATCTGGTTAAATATTAAGCCAACCTATAAACCTAAAGGACAGAGATAGTCAATATAAAGGCATAAATAATGTAGAGAGGAAATTTGCAAGAATAAATGTTTGATAAACATATGAAAGATAATCAAATCCATAGGAAACAGGTAAATATATACCAAGACCATTAGGAGAACCTGTCTTATCCCATTATTAGGTGGGCAAGAATTAAAATATTGATAATATTTAGTTTAGCCCAATGATGAAGGAATGAGTTCTGTTATACTAAGTGTGAGAGCACAAATTAAAAGTCAATTTGCTAAAATCTACATAACCTAGCAAATATTTTGATCCACTCTGAAGGAAAATCACCATATACAAGAGGATGCATGTGAGGGTGCTCATTGCAGAAAACTGTGGATCCCCTGAACATCGTGGGCAGAGATACAGCTAATAAATTATCACTTGTTTACACTGTGAAACACTGCAGCCATAAAAGAGAACAAAAGAGGACTAAACTATACTCACTGAGAAGAAAAGATTTTCAAGGTATATTTCGGAGTGAAAAAATATTAGGTTGGTAATAAATAGTGTTCAAAGTCACTTAGCATTTTTGTTTTTCTGACACTGTATTTCTTAAATATGTATTTTCTCAGAGTAAATACAAAACAGGATCAGTTTGTTAGTCAGACCTCGAAAATTTTGTTAGGATTAAGATCTTGCAGGCAGCCCTGTAGAAGAATGTTTATCTTACTGCTATTCATAGAAGAGTCATTTATCCAACTCATATAAGAGCGGTATTAAGCCATAGGACCTGAAATAGAGAGAAGTGATAGCAGAACGTGTTGGAACTAATGACATGTTAACTAACTCAAGCTGACTCCTTACTCCCTGGCAGGTGAGCAAGATCAAGGCCTCAAAGGCGGTTTCAAAGGTGTTTTTTTTTTTTAATAGATATTCTTAATTCTTCCTCCTGCGTAAATAAAAATATATACTTTATTATTATTATTACTGTTTATTTTAATTAAAAATCATAAATTTACATAGGGCAATGTTGTTTGATTCATTCTGTTATTTTTTTCCCTTCCCCCACCCCTCCCACCCCTCTTTTCCCTCTATACAGTCCTTCCTTCCTCCATTCTTGCCACCATCCTTATCCCTAACCCTAAACCTAACCCTAACCCTAACGCTAACCCCTCCTATCCCCCCTTAAATGTCCTCATCCGCTTATCAGCAAGATCATTCGTCCTTCAGTTTTTTGAGATTGGCTTATCTCACTTAGCATGATATCCTCCAATTTCATCCATTTGCCTGCAAATGCCATAATTTTATCATTCTTCATGGCAGAGTAATATTCCATTGTATATATATGCCACAGTTTCTTTATCCATTCATCAACTGAAGGGCATCTAGGTTGGTTCCACAATCTGGCTATAGTGAATTGAGCAGCTATGAACATTGATGTGGCTGCATCTCTGTAGTACGCTGATTTTAAGTCCTTTGGGTATAGGCCAAGGAGTGGGATAGCTGGGTCAAATGGTGGTTCCATTCCAAGCTTTCTGAGGAATCTCCATACTGCTTTCCAGAGTGGCTGCACTAATTTGCAACCCCACCAGCAATGTATGAGTGTGTCTTTTTCCCCACATCCTCTCCAACACCTACTGTTGCTTCTGTTCTTGATAATCGCCATTCTGATTTGGGTGAGATGAAATCTTAGGGTAGTTTTGATTTGCATTTCTCTTATTACCAGAGATGTTGAACATTTTTTCATATATCTGTTGATTGCTTGTACATCTTCTTCTGTGAAGTGTCTGTTCATTTCCTTAGCCCATTTGTTGATTGGATTATTTGTATTCTTGGTGTAGAGTTTTGTGAGTTCTTTATAGATTCTGGAAATTAGTGCTCTATCTGAAGTATGAGTGGCAAAGATATTCTCCCACTCTGTAGGCTCTCTCTTCACATTACTGATAGTTTCCTTTGCTGAGAGAAAGCTTTTTAGTTTAAATCTATCCCAGTGGTTGATTCTAGCTTTTATTTCTTGTGCTATGGGAGTCCTGTTAAGGAAGTCTTATCCTAAGCCAACAAAACCCAAATAAATACAATTTTCTCATACTAGACAAAGGTGCCAAAAATATGCAATGGAGAAAAGATAGCCTCTTCAGCAAATGGTGCTGGGAAAACTGGAAATCCATATGCAACAGAATGAAACTAAATCCCTATCTCTCACCTTGCACAAAACTCAACTCAAAATGGATCAAGGGCCTCGGAATCAGACCAGAAACCCTGCATCTTATAGAAGAAAAAGTAGGTTTCAAAGGTTAATGACGATAAATCGGACCACCGTCAGGGATTGGTTAACAACAGTTCACCGAACATGATCAGCTCGTGCTTGCCATATAGTCCTATGGTTCCTGCATGAACCCCCCATGTCTTGCTGACCTTTAAGCTGATTGGTTCCCACCTAGCCTCCACTCTACATAAAAGCTGTGTGACTTCCTCAATAAACGAGTTCCTGTTGTGACTGGTCTCCCTGACGCTTCTGATTGTCCTCCGCCCGGAGGACTACTTGCGGGTAGTCAGTCGGCCCTACCTATCCCTGTCTGGCCTTGTTGGGGAGTGTCCCCTTCCCTTGTCGCTGGTCAAGAAGAGAAAGGGGGCTTAAGACCCCAAGAAGAATGCAAGCTGTTTTACCCCATCCAGCATCTGCCATTATTCTTACTGATGCTTGCTCATATGGTGGTAAGAAGTTTCATATAAGCCTCAATAGACAAAAGTATCATATCATGTTCCTATATTTTCTTCCACACGCACTTCTACTTTATGGATTCAGAGGTAAAGATAAGGTATGGGCAAATTTGTGTTGTTACCGTAGATTTGTCCATAAGATGAAAGACCGAGCATAAAAAGTATCAATAATAGAGCAGCTGTGCCAAAAGCCTGCCTAGAGATAGTTATAATATACAAATACCTAAGAAGTCTGGCCTGTAAGTGGCTGCTCTTGAGATGAAGGTCCAAAGAGCTACTGTGAGAGGACTGTAATCTTTCTCTATTGGATAAATTTGCTCAAGAGTCAGGAAAATAGCCAGCAGAAAAGCACATTATTCCCCAGTGAATCCATAGCAAGAGGACAAAAAATAGGACTGGGCCCCATATCCAGGGCCATAATCAGGGACATCACTAATGCCTTTGATATCTGCTGAAGAATTTTGGCCTTAGGGTATGAACTTTATGTGACCTCATCTGATGTGAAATTGGTTGGAAAAATACCTTTATGTCATTTTTTTCTCATACAGGTTTTGAGGGCAACCATTGTAATTAACACAATATCATAATATAAAAATATCAACAGGAACAGCTGTAACTAAAACTATAAGTACAGCTTTTCCCACTAAGAATTAAATGCATAGTAAAAAAAAATAAGAAACTGTAATAATAAAAGATAAAGTTTTTAGCATAAAGTAATATAGGTATTATTAATTAAGTACGTGTTTCACAAAATCCATAAAATCAGAATTCTTTATAATTTGCTGTAAGATTTTCCATCAAAAGATAGGCATTTGTTTTCATCGTTATCATAGTCTTTCCAATTAATGGGCCCCACTGAGAGGTCTCTTTGTATAGAAATGTCAGATTCAAATATTTGTGACCTAAAAACATTCGTTTGCTGTGTGTTGGTGACAAAATCTTCCAGATAAGTAATAAACTGCACCTTTTGAGAAGAGAGAGAAATTCATTAATTGATGAATCAGTTCACGTGGTATAAACATCTGCTGACTATTGCATCCAAAGTTGTCCAAACACCATATTTTTTCTAACCTCTGAGAAAAATATTCAACCCTTGACTCATTCCAAAATATAAATTGGAAGCTTTGCCTTATTGTTATCCAAAATACTATTCAAACCACTGGGGATTTTGTGTTTTACTTCTATATTTTCCTTGAACATGTTAAATGGAATATGTATCAAAGAGTGAAATAATTACTTCAGTAAAATAAAAATAAAAGCTACTTGACAATGTAATTCCCTCTCTGAGAGTACTAAGTTCTCATTGAGTGTCATTTGTTTGAATCTCCTAGAAATTGTCTAAATCAAGAAAGAATCTGAAGATATTTTAAAGAACTGAGATATCTCTATACTATTACAAGCAAACAAAATAATGATGTGTATAATGATAGAAGTGTGACCACATCGTAAGCAAAAGTCTTAGTTTACTCAGGGATAAATGCAGACACCAGGAGAAAATACTTGATACAGATTTACTCTTCATAACAGCTCTGAGAAGGAGATGTTATTTTCTTCATTTTGTATACTAGGAAACTGAAACTTCGCAAAGCTAAAGGCCAGCCTAGATTCATACAGCTAAAAATGGTTCACACAGGATTCACACCCAATCCCTCTGGTCTAAGCCCATCTTAACAAACACAAGGCCTCTAAGAATGGTTGTAAGTCAGGTGTCTCTGAAAGGCAATTCAATTCAGACTTGGTCTCTCATAACTATTTCAGAAATTCACAATGCAAATATTTACCTGTTACATACTCTCTCTCAGTCTTTTCTAGGTACTAGGAATACACTAGTAACCCTATTTAAAAAAAAAAAGTGAACATTTGATTCAAGTCACAAAGTAGACTAATCCTTCATGAACACTTTTCACAAGGGAAAATATATTGACTTTTATTTTTTTAATTCCAAAACACACTAAGCAAGTATGCACAACCACATGATGGTTTTGTAACCTTAATATTTAGTAGTTTAAGGAAAATATATCCATTTAAAATGAAATTCACAGCATTCCAATCAAGTATCAGAAATAAATTTTTTAATGGAAAGCATAATAAATGTCATTTCCTGAAGTTGAGTAGAACTTTCCCTTTCCTTTCCTTTTTTTTTTTTTTTTCAGCTTCACTTTTTAATCCTGAAGGCATTACTTCAGTGTGTATACATTTATGCTAATCATATACCACAGTCATGGGTTCTTCTATCAATATGAAATGTTTTGTACTTGCTGTTTTTGTGCATCTTGTATTGTTATGTGCAATATACAAAATAATGTGTCTAACTATGCCATTTATGCTTTTGAAAGAAAAAGCAAATTACTTACTGAAGAGAATGGCATTTGCATGCATGTGTGTCAGCTTTCAAGCCATTTCCTTCTACAAAATATTGCTTTCTACACTTAGAAAATGCATCCATCCATCAGTTACAAACCATTTCAAAGCACTTTATGAATCTACAGAGCAAAATGTACTTATCTTACATTGGCAGTGTCCCAGCTGTTACAAAATTGCTATTGTCCTAATACTTACAAGGCAATTTTAGCATCAGTTAATAATTTTACAGGATAGATAACTTTAAAGCATTATAAAATGACAGACATTAAACAATAGCAACTTAGCATTTTTTGAAACAGTTCATGACAGCTTAAAAACTAAAGTGATTTTAATGTATAGTCTATGTAGTTTTAGTTTCTCATTGACAATTCCTTTAGAAGATAAAAATGTGAAAATCCTTTTAAATAGTGGGTGAAAGAATAAAACAAATTTATCTTTAAAGATATTCAGTAAAAATCTCAATTAGGAATAATGTCTCAAATCTTCCTGTACAGATAGTAGGTGACAAGAATTTGAATTTATTTAGGCTGAGGAAAAAAATGATGGTATCATTTAATGGTAGGGTACCACAAAATAAAAAGGCATATCTATTCATTAAAGCTAATACAAAAAGAAAAATACAACGAATAGCATTTTATATAAATCAGTATGCATTATTTCTTCCTAAACACTGTTTTCTATCAATCTTAGTTTAAAAGCTTCAGTTAAAGGGAAAATCTGAGTAAATGTAACACATGTGTTCTCCCTTATTCCCTTTGTTTAAGTTGTAGGGATAGCCACACAAGTCATTTTTGGCTGGATATTTTGCCATTCACCTTGGATGGTACACAAAGAAAAATAGCTCTAAACAAATTACATTAATTGGTAGATAGAAGCTTTACATGTATAATCTCTTCAATGAAAAATTATTTGAGAAGAACCAATGTGTTGCAGTGACTATTTTCAAAATGGACCTATTAAGTAAACCAATTATGAATGAATCTTCACAAAGGCCAAGTAATTGACCACATTGTCAAAATATATCCCAAATTCCCTTAATACACCATTTCCATATTCTTCTCTATCACTGATCCCATTGATGTTTTATGGACTCATTGTATAACATGCCACTTCACAAAATCAAGTGAAAGTCAAATTTTAAAATGATGCAAATTTTGTTCACATGTTTAATGCTCGATAGGATGTTATTG
This sequence comes from Sciurus vulgaris, assembly GCF_902686455.1. NCBI lineage: Eukaryota > Metazoa > Chordata > Mammalia > Rodentia > Sciuridae > Sciurus > Sciurus vulgaris. The sequence goes on from NC_136462.1 coordinate 72,754,410, forward strand.
ATCTATTTTAGTTCTGCCATTGTCTCAAAAATATAAAATGTTCTGTGAGAACTGTCCATAATTTCAACCCTTTTCATGGAATCAATATATCCAAAGAAAAGTATAATTTGAGAAGTCTCAAATACTTATACAGTATGCAGCATGCACCATTTATAAAACAGTTATATAAGAAAAGGCAAAAATATCCCTATTTTACTCTAAGGAGTACAAGTGGTAAAATAAACAAAATAGTCATATATTTTATAGTGTTGGGTCCATGAAGTATCATGTCTCACAGATCATTTTTATCATCACCACACAGGCTGAAATATAGTGTGGGCACCACCGATGTTTGTTGACTGACTGTTTAAATTGCTCTGTTTCCATCAAAATCAACTATTTACAATCCTGCATGAGGTATTCTTTAATTGACACTTTAAATTTCAACCTTTTCTCTCAGTATACATATAATGAATGGTTCTCAAAACAAACTTATTGACTCTGACTTACTTCTTGTCAAAAATTAATTGAGAAACATAAAACTTTCTATTAAAAAAACTATTCTGTCATTCAGGTGCAGTAGTATGAGCAGTACCAGGCACATATTAAGCACTCAAGTCAGTTAACATTTTTAGCCTGTTTTAGTTCAAGATATCCTGCCTATTAGATCTACTGTTAATCAGAGTAACTCAAATCTAGATCAGTACATGTTTGTGAACACTCATAAATTAGGCAATACACTGAGATGAGTTGAGAGTGGAGGAAAATATCCTGTTTGAAAATAGTATTTTAGTATTTGTAATACCACAAAAGTATTTCAAAGTATAAGCTATATAGGGTTATAAGTTTTCTCAAAAGAAAATATTTAATTTTAAGTGTATAAATATATTACATTTACATCATATATAGTAAAGTAAAAATCAAGTGAAGACAGAAAAGACACAATTGAAGACAGCATACAAATCCTTAAAGTTCAAAACAAGGTGACTAAGCCTCATAAAATTAAGTGATTTCAGAAATATAAAAAACAATTTCAACCACTCTTGCTGTCTTTGCAGATAAAGATATTGATGTTGTTTTTTCTGGTTTGTGTATCAAAGTCTCATGTTATTTTTTATATGCCAGGTAAAATTTGTGTGGAGGACTTATTAACCTTAAGCACATAATTTCGTGTTCTGTTTTCTCCAAATTCTGGTCTAATTGTAAACCAACATATTTATTTTCGTTTATTTCTTAGATATTAAAAATATATATTCTATTATCTTTAAAAACATTTTAAGACAACAAGGATGAGTTAAATCTTGAGTAGATTCATTAAGGATCAGAACATAATTCTCAAAATGGAATGGGTAATTTTAAGTCATGAAAGAACTACATTGAAAAGGTATATTTGTGGTTACTTACATTAGTGATAAAAAGAATCATATAAATGAACTCATTTCAGAGAACACTTTGGAAGCTGCCATATTGGTGTACAATGAATAGATAAGATGATGTGTGGAAGGGCTTCACATAGTGTCTGGCCCATGGTAAGCTCTTCACGCATGTTGGTGATCATCAATCGCTATCATCATTATGTTATACACTTGACATTATCTTCTCTATGTTTGCTTCCATCCAGAGTATGAAGTCCATGTTCAAGGGTCACAAAGGAACACTTGTTGCACATGCTTAGAAATATGCTGAATAACTGCTTTTCAGTCTTTGTTCCCACCCAAACATACCTTCTTTCAGTTCAATAATAACTCCACTCTATATTATTACTTAAAAACAGTGAGTAACAAACCATGTCTTTGTAAGTTTAAGTTTATAAACATAGTAATAGCAAAATTTCAATTGTAACATTTATTAAGAAAATATTATTCAGTGGACATCCAGTTGGCTACCAGATATAAGATAGAGGGATCCCCCTAATAATGGTTCTGGGATTGACACTGCTATTCTCAAACAAGAAAAATACCCAGTAATGCCAAAAAGGAAGTTTTCTCCCTAGTATGACCACCCATAATTGGGTAAAAGTATTTCATAAGAAATCAATGTTTTTTTTTTCTTGGAACATGTATACTCATATATCCCAAATACAACTATTTGCCCCAAATCAAACCACCCGAAATTTGTACTAATATAGTTATCGTAACTACAAAATAAAAAAAATTGAGAAAAAATTACTATTGGCCATCTATGATGAATAGTGAATAAAAGGAAAAAGTATTTATAAAAAATATCTATCTACTCAAAACTATCTTGAAATGCAGCTAACATCTTCAAAATGGGATACCCTCTTTTTTCCAATAAGCAAAATAAGTTTACCATTTTTGTTGAGTCTGAATACAAAATTTCCAATAAAACTGAAAAATATAGTCCCCCAAAAAAGTACAAGTGCACTTTTAGCATATCAAGACAAAAATAAAAAACATAGTTGAAAATGTATGATTAAATGCATAAGAAATTAAAATTATAATACTTTTAAGATAAACAACATTTATAGAATTCACTTTCGTCTTCCTATATCTATGCCTACATCTAATACCTAGGTCTTTTACTGTAAGTCCTTGATTTCTCAACAACTAATCTTGCCTGAGTTATAGTCCATTATTAAATCTTCACATATATTACTCCATTCACCCACACTCACCTTTTGATCCCATCTTAGTCTGAAACAAAAATGACTTTAAATTGCTCACAAATCAAATGATGGAGATAAAATTCTCATGATAGAAATTGTGTTTACTCTAAGAATTTTTTGAAATGTGAAGATTCAGGTCATGAATAGTACTTTTAGTCAGATGCCCTCAAATTACAACATAGTTTTGTCATCTTTCATAAAAGATCTTAGATTTATTTATAATATGTATGATCTTCAAGTTAGAGGGTATCTATTATGGTTTCGTGTAGCTGGGAAAATGTACAGTATTGAAAGGCAAACTTTAGGTTGCCAATGGAGAGACTTTTTCATAGGATTGACAAACAGTTCAAAATCAAGCAGGAGTCAGGGGCAGTGACACATGCCTGTAACCCCAGAAACTTGAGAGGATGAGGCAGGACGATTGTGAATTCAAAGCCAGTCTCAGCAAATTAGTGAGACACTTAACAACTCAAGGAGAATCTATTTCTAAATAAAATATAAAAAGGGCTGGGGTTGTGGTTCAGTGGTTAAGCACCCCTGTGTTCAATCCCTGGTATGAAAAAAAAACAAAATATTAAGCAAGAAAGAGAAGCATGGACCTTGCTATTCAAGGATTACTTGCCCCATGTTTATTTGATATTATAATCAAATAATATTATAGTCAAAGTAATCTGCATACTTCAATCACATAATGTGTATTAACTAGTTGTTTCCATGCTATGAAATACAAATAATGCTTAAGATATCAACCACACCCGCATTGTAACCTGGAATATAACCCACTAAGAACAAACAATCAGATATTAAAATATCAGGAGCAGTTTATAAGTATACCAGGAATGAGGGTTTAAGTACTTCCCGAAGCATCTTAAGAGGTACTCATAGATGAGTTTCTTTCCCTTCAGAACTTCTGATGCATTATCCCAATAAAGGTTAAAGTGATAATCACTTAAGGAATGAGGAGGGAACAGACATCACCAGTTCCTTTTATGTGGAGAATGGAAATCCTTTCCATCCCTAGGGAAAGAAACCAAGAAGAAAAGACAGAAGGAATAAAAGGTCAGTCATGAGTGTTATTTGTAACATTTCCTCATTTCCCAAAAGTAGGGGGGAAGGCCAGAAATGCTATAAAACTCGTGTGTGTGCGTGTGTGTGTGTGTGTGTGTGTGTGTAGAGGTGGGTGTGTTCAGTCACAAAGAAAATTTGTTTCAGTTTTGTCAGAAAACTAATTTGTTTGAAATCATGAATGACTTAATTGACCTAATATTGTTATTCAGGTCACTGGAACCAACTAACCTTGATGCACATTGAAAGAATTTTCTGAAAACACTTAGATTTTTTTAGATGCAGCAAATTCATTAAGATTTGACTTTTGTCAAATCCTTCAAACTATTTCTAAAGCATAAATTTAAACTTACAGAAGAGTTTCAAAATACTCCAAAGAATTCTTGTATACCCTTCTCCTGATTTTCATAATGTTTTCATTATTTATAGCCAGAGTGCAATTACTAAAACTAGGAGATATAACAATGATATTATATTATTTATTTATTTGGTCCTGGGGATTGAACCTAAGGATGCTCTACCAATGAGCTGCATCTCCAGTCCTTATTGTTTTTTATCCTGAGACAAGGACTTGCCAAGTTGCTGGGGCAGAACTTGAACATGTAATCCTCCTGAGTTGCTGTGATTGTAGGTGTGAACCACTGTACAGACCTTAACAATACTGTATTATTAAATAACATACAGAGTATATTAAAATGTTGTCAGTTTTCTACTGATACCCTTTTTCATCTGGTCTAAGATCCAATCCAAAATCTTATGTTGCATTTAGTCATTGTGTCTCAGAGTTCTACAGTCAATGATAATTTTTAGTATTTTATTGTTTTTCTTATTTTAACACTTTTGAAGAATCTGTGCCAGTTGTTTTTTTAGAACATTCCCTCAATTTGCATCTGTTTCGGGTTTTCTTGTGATTAGATTAAGTTTATGCTTTTGACAAAAATAAATTTGAAGTGACGTTATGTACTTCTCAGTCCTTTATATCCTGAGGTATATGTTGGCATATCTTATTACTGATGATATTAACTTTGATCACATGGCTATATGATGTCTGCCAAGTTTCTCCACTATAGTGTTTATATTTTCCCCTTTGTAATTAATAAGAATCTTGTGAGGAAATACTTTGAAACTACGTAAATATCCTGTTTCTCATCACTTATTAATTTTAGCATCCACTGATGGTTTGAATAATATATGTACAGACGGGTAGATTCAACACATGTTGTTTGCTTAATCGTGATTTTCTATTTCCCTTATTCTTTCTAGATTCATTAATTTTTATTGTACTGTATAGAAGAGTTGAATCTACATTCCTATTTAGTTTTTATTTACATACTTATATCTACTTGAAGTTGTTGTATTTATTTTATTTTATAGGTATTATAATCCAAATCTAGCTTTATTTGAGTTATTCCCAATGGATCTTGCTTTGGCCTGCAGAACTTTTTAAACTTTGTTCTTACATACTTGTGAGATGCCTCTACCATTTGAACAAATAAGTAAATGTATTGGGACAAGTAAGAGTCATGCTTTTTATTGTCAGAGAAAGAGGTTACAGAGGAGGACGAGGGAAAGACTAAAATGAACCTGGTAATGTTAAACTGGGTGCTAGTCCTTGGGGTTATGTGAAACAATGTCATGGTTCTAAAAGTATTAAAAAAATTAGATTCACAAAAGTTATTGCTTTTCCCCCAACACCATACCATGTTCTCCTTGCCCCCTTATTGCCACTCTTTCTCACCCACTTCTGCATGTGAGTACTTTTATACCTTCCGTCACTTTATGTTCCAGGCTCATCTTGTCTCTTCGTGGCCCAATTCTGGCATTCGCCATTTCTCCAAGGATTTCTGATTACTTTTGCTGGAAAGTATTAGACTTCAAAATCTAAATGCTGAGTGTGTTCATTGCTACTGTAGTGTCATTGTCTCTAGATCCTTTAAGAGAACAAGATAGGAAAATATGTACATATAATAACACATGTATGCACACACATAGTTACATCTGTTTGTATCCATCTGTGTATGTATACATATATATATATATATACATGTGTACATATATACATATTAAGAAGTACAAGCTCATACTGATAGATTTATTACAATTTATCAGTACAGGATTTATTTTAGTTCTTTCATTTTTTTCATTTATAACTTTTTTTCTCTAGCCATGAGAAATGTGGCTCTTTTCACCATATATTTACTTATTTATTCAAACAGTGTAAACATAAAATAGTTTCAGAATTACTAACTTACATTCATGTTGCAAACAAATTTACAGAGTACAGCACTTGGACAAAAGGTTGATTGTCCTTAACCTTAAAGTACTTAGTTAAAATACTCTCTCTTGAGGATGGGGTGTTGCTCAGTGACAAAGCACTCACCTAGCAGGTGCAGGGCCCTAGGCTGGATTCCGGTGCCAGAAGAAAAACAACAATAGCAACAAAAACCCAAGGACAGAAACAGAAACTCTGCTTTCTAAAGTTTCTGAAAATATCTTTCACTTTCCTACTTCCTGATTGTTCTTTGGAGGAAAAAAAAGGGCATTGAAGTTTGAAAAAGAAAATACTATCATTAATTTCAGATGACATTTTAGAATAATTTCCTATGGGTTTTTATGTGAGCTATTTTAGGAGTAGTAAGAAAAGATTTTATTTTTAACCCCTAGTCATTTGAAAGGGTGAAGAATCTTGAAAAAGTGGACCAAGATTTTATGTAGGTAAAGTTCAGAGCTAGAAATATTAAAAATTGATTGTGAGGTGTGGTGGTCTGTATGTGTGTTTGTGTGTGGTACTGGGGATTGAATCCAGAGCTTGATGCAAGCTAGGCAAGCTCTCTACCACTGAGTTACATCCCAGCCCCCTGTTTTGTTTTTCTGAATAAGGAAATGTAGGACTATCAAGTATTTTGAGGCCAATCTGAATAGGAAGCCTAGAGGGGATAATAAAGACTTGTATCAATTTCTGTGGTCTTGCCCCAAAGTGGTCTCCAATGTTCTCCATCTCCCTGCCATCTCTCCCAAAATCACTCCAAAGGAATATACATTATTTCCTGGATTATCACAGGATTCATTATGCAGTGACTTAGTTCCATTCTTGTGCTAAATCCTTCCACAGGTTTGAAGTTTCTGCATTTGAGAGAACCTTCCCAGAGGCTGAGGCGCTGAGAAGCCAAGGAAGCTTTTCCATACCCTAGGAGCAGTTACTCCCAACTCAAGGGAAAGAACACTAACTTTTCTCCGTATAACTTTGAGAAAACTTGGTTCAACTGAGAATTTGTTACACAGACACAAAATCAGCTTAGAATATACATTGTCATTTATGACAGAAAATATGGAACTTAAGCAGGGAAATTTGAAATGTCAAACTTTGCACGGTGGTAGTCTCCTGGCTGATGCAGGTCTAGCCATGGTATCCCTTTTGTCCAATAGTATCTTATGGGAGGAATTAGACAAAAGCCAAGCATCGCTGCACTTGCCTGTGACTGTGAAGATGGTCACACTTGCAGAATGAAACAAAAAAAAAAAAAAAAACTTAAGTTTATGAGCTCCCTCAAGAGGTTGTCTAAATATTAAGAGGTAAAAATGAGTCTTCTCCATTCCTTGAGCGTATTTGGAATGACTGCTGTGATTGTGGAGAGATGGCAGAGGGATTGGGAATGTTGAGGGGAGAAAGCTGGACAGGCAGGGATCGCTCGGATTTCAGAGGGTGCAGGGCTTCTGCTTTACTGTTCCCTTCATCTTTCCTCAGTGCTCCCTCTGACATTCCCAAGGAGCTTCCACTTGTTTCTAGATGCAGGTTTCACCTCTATTCATAATCTCTGCTCACCTCATGGAAGAGACACTTCAGAAAGATGGCACACCACTCTTATTGTGGCCTTCACCTACCGTTTCTCCCCACGCCCTCACTATGTGAATTCACCACAGTCAGTGTGGGGCTGTACAGGGAGCGGAAGATAGTCCTTCACTCAATCCCAACCAGACCTTTGGTAATATTACCAGATGAAAATGATTATAACTAATTTTCTCTAAAAGGTTAATGACTTCCTATAATAGTGTCACTGTAAATAAAGTCATTCAGTGTTTAAATTCTGTTCAACAGAGGAATGATGAGATTTTCTTCACTAAAAAACCACAGCAGAAGATTGTATGGATGGTTGCCTTTCAAACTGAGAAAAGATCTTAATGTTCCAGAATTGATGAAGTATTTTAAGTCTTGACAAATAAAGGAAAAATTTTTTAAAAAGGAAAGGTGAGGACTCATCTTCATTTTAATAATTAGATCACTCAAGCCAGGTACAATGCCACTCATCTGGAATCCCAGAAACTCAGGAGGCTGAGGCAAGAGGATCCCAAGTTTAAGGCCAGTCTCCACATCTTAGCAAGGGCCTAAGCAACTTAGTGAGACTGTCTCAAAATAAAAATGTTAAAGTGGTTGGGGATGTAACTCAATGTAACTCAGTGGTTAAGTGCCCCATGGGTTCAATCCCCAGGGGGAAAAAAAAATTAGATCATCCTATGAGTGAGCCTATAAATTTGAGGTTTTAAAATAGGGTTATCAATACTTGCCTGTCAGATGATAAATAACTCCAAATAACTGATCTAAAGTATATTCTATAGGATTAAAAATGTTTCACAAAAACACAGTGACCTCCCAACTTTGCTGAATTTTACTTTTGCCATAGATTAAATGCTATTTCTTTACTTGCTTTTAGCTCCTAAACAAGAAGGAAACTACCTGCATTTTGGATTTCCTTATACTCTGGAAAATTGTCTTTGAACTAATATACAGCAACCTGACTTTCCCCTCTTCTCTGTGGTAACTAAAAGTATTTCTAGACTTTAAATTCCAAAGCTAGTACTATCTTGCTGTAAGATAAGCCTACTGAACAAAACAAAAGACAAAAGTTTTAATGGATTTAAAAGTAAAATCTATTATATCTGCTCTCCTAATCTGTAGCCTTAATATTTCTAAAAAATCAGACTTTGTATTCTCATTCTCGTTGAAAATATATAATTATTCTTAACTTTAAATGAACTAATCATGACCCATTTAAGCTCTCTGTTGAGTAGGGAAGAAGTTATAATCTTCAGGGAAATAAAAGAAATAGAGTTCTCTAGGAAAAGTGATAGAAAGCTGACAAAGAGGTCAATTTCTAAACTAAGAATTCAAAGAGAGGAACGGGTACCCCAGTAATTCAGAGCTATTTTATGAAAAATTATTCATGTTGGTATAAAACTTTTTGACCAGTAGTTCTTAGCTTATTAATTTTGGTGCACTATAACCCAGCCGTAAGACTTTTTACGATTTAGTCCAGAGAAAGTTCTCTGTGTAGTAAGCAAAATGTTCCCAATTTCATTTCTCACCCTTCTTATGTGTGCCACACATCAGAGGAGAAGATGTTCTAACTTGGAGACCTTTCTGTTAAGGAAAATGAATAGGTCTTTCAAATAAGAAAGGGCCTGTTCCAGGAAATGCATCATCTAGACATAAGTCATTAAATATGACTTTGAAAATATTTTTCAAAGGCCATTTGAACCGTGGTCCACCCTACTGAAATGAAACCAGGGGGAAGGGGATACTTTTCCTGAGGACTTGTCTCAAATCAAGAGCATTGATTTGAAGTATTGCAAAACTTAAATAAGAAAATAGAAACCCAGCATGACTCTAGTTAGTGAGATGTGGCCAAGAAGATTGTTACCTGACTCATGTACACTTTTCTATGAGGTCCAAGCACAGGCTAAAATCTTCCTACCATCATCCTTTACTTAATAAACTTCAACTAGGTTAGAACCTTATTAAAAATATCATCAGCCAGGTGTGGTGGCACACACCTACAATCCCAGCAACTTGGGAGGATCACAAACCCAAGGCCAACCTGGGCAACTTAGAGAGACCCTCTCTCAAAATGAAAAGAGCTGAGGATGTAGCTCAGTGGTAGAACATCCCTTGGTTCAATTCTCAGGACCAAGAAAAAAGAACATCATCAAATTTTTATCTTCAAGACATAAACCCGGTATTTTTTAAAGCACAAAATAAGCTATATTGTGATATTCTATAACATAACTGATAAGGTCTTAAAATACAGCTTATTTTATTTAAGATCTCTATCTATAAAATGGAAACCTAGATTTTACTCTATGGTAATTCACATTTCATTTTAAATGTTTATTCTAATCATTCTAGTTTTTTAAAAGATATACCCTTCTAAGAAAAAGAAAATGGAAGTTTGACTTGAAATGATCTTGAAAATACAATGCCTTTGCCTATTTAAAGAGACTTAAATTTTATTAGTAGGCTTTTAATCATTTAAAACAATAAGGAGAGTATCTTATTCATTTTCAATAGGACAAGGCAGTATTAAAACAAGACCATTCCATCAGAGAAGCTTGATTATTTTCTCGTGTTTTAAATTATGCATATGATTGGTGACACAAATACATGTTTAAGTGGTTGCAAATTTAAAAAATCAATATTCCCAAAGAACTAAAATTATGCCCAATCATAAATAACAAAAATTAATTCACCTGCATATTTTGATCTACAACTTACCCTATGAACATGAACATTTTATAAAAAAGAAACATCTTTTCACATCAACTTGTGTTCATTATATTTCATACAAATATAGCTCATATCAAACAGAAAAAAAAAAATTAAGGCGTTCGCCGTTCTTTTCTTTCTCAGATGAGCTGGTGTGAGCTGTGGACTCTGCCATGTTGCACCAAACCCACAGCAACCAGGACCCATTGTTCCCAAGGGAAAAGCAGCCTATGCGGGAATGCAATGGTGTGCTCTGCAAGGAACGTGTAAAATAGCATATGTCACTACTGTACAGTACACAACAGACAATTATGATTCAACTGTCCAAATTATAATCAGTTTGACAAATGTCCACAAGCGTCTTCATTCTATTTTATATTTTCCCTAAGACAAGGCAATCACACAACCAGACAATTCCATCAGGGAAGCTTGTTAGCTGCTTAGTCTGTTAAACCCTGGTTGCCATAGCATCTAGAGTTGAAAAAGCTGCAGATTGGCATGAAAAAGCATGTCGACAATTGCCCTGTCACAGCATGCAAGCCAGGTCTGCTCAAAGGCAGCACACTACAAGTTTTCTTTCCCAGTTTGCACTACCCCATGCTGTTTAATAATATCCATTTACTGGTATTGGGATTGATCTAGCGCAGTGTAAAATTCACATCTACTGAGACTTTGCTTTTCACATGGAGTGAAATTCTTTAACAAATGAGAGTATGGCAATTAATTTAGAAATGTAATACTGTATATAGTATAAGAAGTATATTTAGATTTAATAGAGAAACTGTCCAAAATTTTAATGCACAGTCCTTAAAAGAGACAAATAGTTTCACTTGGCAATTTTTCAGTTGACTTTCTAATCATTTCTGAAGCCTAGTTAGTCATACTTTGGAGATGACAGACAGCATTCAAAATTCAGTAGTATATTTTTAAACATGTTTTAATCATGCCATAGTAATTTCTTTTTTATATACATGGTATAATTTAATTAAGGACATACATTTCTAAAATAACTGTAATTTAATTAAAGATTAATATCATGAACACTGAAATTATAGTCTAGAGAGCAATGTGCATCAATTTTTTTCCAGAGAGATCATATACTTAATGGTGATAAATTACCATGTATTAATAAGAAAAAGTGGGTTTCTATCAAAGGGTATTCAAACCCCTGCCAACTCTGCAGGATTTATGCAGTGCATGATTTTAAATAAAGTAGAGCATGTTTACAAACAACCATTGTTAACTTATTGGAACTATAAAATTGTGAAAATATCTACTTAAATTGTGAGACTTAGAAAATAGTTTTTGCTCAGAAGTTTATACTTACAGTATTCATTCAGTTTTTTCTTCTTTCATTATCTCCTATTCTGTGTCTTCAGTTTAGTTTTCTTTAATGCCACAAAGAAAGAAAAATCTAAAAATACATACTTAAAAGCACGATCAACCTAGTAAATCAATAAGGATTTCAAATATAGGTATTTTTCTATATTTCCTAAAATAGGTGTTCTTTCCTTCAAAACCCATTGCTTTGCTCTCCAGTGTTACAAAAGCATATTTCACTTAGTATGAGTGATCCCATTCTTTCCAACCTTAGAGGTGAAAAAAGTTGGTACGTAGTTTTCCACAATACAATAAAGTGATGCTGTTTGCAGGAAAACCGAAATACTGAAGTAATTATTATTGTTCACATACTTAAGCTATTCAATACCTCATGTAGCTTCTTGTTCCTGTTCAAGATTGTCAAATATTTTATAGAATAATCAAAGAATAACACCTTGGATGTTATATATACATACACCCACATGCGAAAATTATGTCCCTGGGTGGATCTCTTCAAACTAGAAATTTAAATCCCTCATTTTCTAGGAATTCTCAAAAATCTCAAAATCTTGGGATGGAACTTGGTTCACATATGGTGTCCATGAATGTGTTTTCTTATACCACATCTTCCAGATTAGAAAAAAAAAAAAAAAAGGAAAAAAGCTGTTTACTTGTTAAAGGTCTTTTTATGAGCTCTGATGACTCAAAAACACCTTCATTTTAACACATAGAATTTGGCAATGAACTTAACCATGTTACCATTTGAAAGACTTTGATATTTTGAAAAAGAGAAAATTAAAAACAACAGATAGAGACTTAAGTTGGCTCTTGTCTATAGAGCATAATTTTCCCACGTATATTTTTTAATATAAGGATTTACTAGTAAAATGTATCTGCCATCAAAACTATAACTATCCTGAATGAACAGTGGTAAGTAGTGCTGCAAATTTTACCTTGATGTGGCAAGTTAAAAAACAAAGCAAAACACAAAATTTTCATAAAGTGTTAGATAATAGATGAATAGATAAATCAGGTAAAGAGCTAAATATAAGGTTGAAATAAAATTTCTTCTAATTACATTTCTCCAAAAAGATTGTATTTAAGCTTAGTTTTTGTTGTTCCTTCTCATTTCCTTCATTCACACTCAGGATAGTTAAATGTGGTCCATCAAGTTGGATTGAAGCAAGTACCAAATCTTAACCTATCTTAGAACATGGGTATTTTCCTCTTGTCTTAGAACATTAGGTTCACAGAGCCTTAGAAGTTGATAGCATAGAAACAAGAGTTTATGCTATAACTTAGAGTATGTTGATGTTCAGGATAACTCAAATTCCCCTCACCCTGTAACGTAAATGCTGCCTTCACCATGTTTTACAAATAAATATGGGTCTTAACAGCCATGCTATGTTGACATTATGCATTCTAGTACCTTGTTAAAAAAATGTACAAACTACACTTTCCTTTTGTACCTGACTTGTTTTATGTTCATTCTTCTACTCTAAATGGTAAATAACAATGGTTCTTTTTGAATTGCTTAGAACATTTTCATTGGATACCATGATTACTTTTAGACATCCTCCATAAGTAATCTACCTTTCATCATTTTAATTGTCACCAAATTGCTAAATTGAAATTATACAAGAAAATGTCCATAAACTAAGAAAGAAAATGTCAATGAACCTAAGATTTCATAAAAAGAAAAAATAATAATTTGACCTATGCAACAGGGAACATCTTGCAATGCTATTAGCTCCTTTCATAATGCTCAGGGCAAATGTCACAATAAAGATACAACACTGTTTCATTTCTTAAATGCATCCCATTAATTCCTCAAGTGAAGCACTACCTTACAGAAAACGCAGGTTTCATGTAAGCACATGCATTCTTGTGTAAGGCAGTCCTTGTTTTTCTGGGTGATTTTGCCTTTTCTGAAATTTTCTTCACCTGACTGAAAGCACATTAACTGCTAGATAGGCATCACACTGATGTCCCCATGCTGTAGCATACAGCCGTGAATTTGCTACGATCTGTTTAATCAGCAGTGTATTGATTTTCCGCAGCTTTCCTTCATTTTAGCCCCATAGCAGGCTTCTGTAATTTCCTTTGGACAAAGTGTAACCAAACTGTGCTAAGTGATGTTGATTTGCAGGCAAAAGTAAAGGGGTAAATATAAATTAACAAGCTATAAACATTTTACAAGTGGGGAGTCAATAAAAACAGTGTCTGCAGTTTCTTTTAAAAAAATGATTTGAAGCAGATTGTTAACAAAGGTGTCCAAAGAAACTGACATGAGTCTGAGAATAATTTTTGCGCTTTGTGATTAAGAATTGATCAGTCTAAAAGCCTCGGATGCAACTGAATCACCCATAAGCTGCTGGCCTGAAAAGGCTCAGCAGGGGCTGGTATTTGTTTGTTAAACTCCCATGATTCCAAGTAGATAATTGGTCTGTGAAGTTCATGGCAGAATCTGAATTTGCTTTCTTGCTTCCCAGCTGGCTGAGCACTGGTTTATAGACTTCTGTGTACAAATTTAGCCAGCAGCAAACCTCACATCTTTAATATAAAAGGTGTTTTGTTGTGTTTTTCAGGTGCTGAGTGGAAAGCCCACACTCCAGAAGCTCATTAAAAGGGCCAAGTTACAGTACAGGTTTATTTCTGTCACAGCGTTTCTGAAAACAGTGACAAGGATTAATATGTTTCTTTAGTACTGGAAAAAGCCTGACACAATCCCTTGTGAATTTGATCATCTGTTTCATTGCCTGTATAAGATTCAGTCTCCTATTATATCCTAAAGTTACAGCTGTAAACTAATGCTGGTAAGAATTCATAAACTATTGCAGAAGCCTGGGGCAAAACTAATTGTTTTATTGAACAGTCACTTATTTATTTTTTATTTCATACCTCTTTCCTATAATCTTTTTCTACCATTCCTCCTCAGAGTCAAGATTATCTTGGTCCTTTGTCTGAATGCACAAAGCAAATAAAGAGACATAGAAGATTTTATGTTCAAGGAGCTTTCAAAAAGTTGCTATGCATCAGTGTATTATACAAATGTTGTCCACTCCAGAATTTTTTATTTAGATTTTATTATTTTATAAAACCATTTCTATTTTCCTTTCAATAAAATGTAAATTCCTTATTAGAAGCAATATTTGAACAGCATTATAATCTTTATGTTCTGCCTGATCATGAGGCATTAAGGTTTATTTACTAGTGCTTGCTATGTTTCTGGGACATGATTTGCCATGTTGTATATGCAAATCCTACTAAAGTGTAAACTATGTCATAAAATAATTCTGTTTTACATCATATTAGAGAGTCAAACAGCTATTTGCTATCTTCGAATATTCAATAAGCTAATGTAAATACCTTTATGGTATTTATCTTTTTATAAGATCTCCCCCTTCTTATTTCACCTTCTTCTCCCCTTCCTCCTCCTCTTTCTTCTTTTCTAATTGGTTATATATTGAACAGTTATTTCTTACCTACCAGTTTTCATTATTATGGGAAATAATGGTACTTTCCAATTTTAGATACAAAAATGCATATTCAAAATAGTTCCAAACTTCATGCAAGGCACAGAGAAAGATTCCCTGATATCATTCATGTACACTTTATAGTATTTATAAATATTAGTAGAAACTATTACAAGATCAAACTGGAAAAATATATTCGTACCATGATGGAGATTAAATATTAAACTTCCATTACTCCTAATACTGTACATGTCAATGACATTTTAACCTATTGTAACCGATTGTAAATACCGTAAGAAACTAGCTAGATCCTTGGTCGTGCCTGCCAATTTGTTGCCCTCAAGCTCTAAAAACAAAAACAAAATGGCAGGAAAAAAACTGCCAAGCAAAACGCACTCTGCCCCACATGTACACTCCTTTTAATTTCCACAAACGGAAACTTTTGCTTCATGTTTTCCATCAAAAAATTCTACTATTATGAAGAAACTTAAGAAAACATTTATATGACAAGACAATAACAAAATAATTATTAAAATGATCGTGTCTTTCAAACCTGTTCCCTTAGTAAGGTTAAGTGCTCTGTCGCACTTCTAAGTGAGAAGTAACAGGAACCATGCAATGCCTGTGTTACAATGGTAGTTTCTTGTTTTTATGAATAGCTACAAAGTCCGCACTCAGTCTTGTTCATGTAATAAGAGCTCATGTTAGTCATTAAAAAGAACTTACTGCAGATATTTTGGCAATAAAGTTGCTTTTCCTGTTGTTTATTCATCTCCTGAGCATTCCTGTATCTCCTGTGTTAGTCAGCTACTCATTACCGTGAACAAAATATTTAACAAGAACAACTTAACGGAAGAAGAATTTATTTTGGCTTGTGATGTCAGAGGTTTCTGTCCATGGTCAGCTGGTTCTGTTGCTCTGGGTTTGAGGTGAGGCAGTATACTGTGGCGGAAGGGTGTAGTGGAGGAAATCTGTTGGTCCAAGGCAGCTAGGAAGCAAAGACAAAGAGTATACAGGAACCAGGGACAAGATATAATCCCCAAAAGCACACCCCCCTACTGAGCTACTTCTTCCAGCTTGCCCCACCTGCCTATAATTACCACCCAGTAGTCCATTCAAATTATTAATCCATCAAATGAATTAATCCACTGATAAGGTTATGACTTCCATCATCTAATAATTTCACTGCTGAACATTGTTACATTGATGTTTCCAACACATGAGTTTTGAGGGGCACTTCATATCCAAACCATAACATCTCCCTTATATAAATAATGGAAACCCAATTATTTCTGCCTCTATTTTTATAAAAAACCTTAAAGCATTGGTCAACATTTTAATGAGTCTTTCCCTATTACTTTGATTTAATAACAACAATTTTTGCCAAATGTTAATGTTTTATCCTTCCTTTATGAATGGCATTGCATATATTACTTGATATAGAATTATAAGGCATATGGTAATGACTTTCATACACACCGATATGGATAATTTATGTCTGAATAGCATCTTTCTTCAATGAGCTCAAAACATGCTCTTTGATGTTGAATCTTATCCTTAAAGTTAATATTTTGAATACCAGAATCCATACCTCTTGATTAATATTTTAAGGTTATTGAGAACAAATATTATGTTCATCATATAGAAGAAAATTGAGGATATCTCTATGGACAGATAATTAATGGCTAAACCTAAATTATAAATCAATATTCTTTAGTATTAATATTTAATGCCAAATGTTTGTAATTTCCAGGAATGGTAAATATATGGTTATCTCTGCATTATTGACAGAACTGTAGGAACTTGAAATCAGGATAAGTGTCTTGTATAACTTTTTTTTTTTTTTTTGAATCCAGGACTGTTTAACCACTGTCCGCAGCTCTTTTTATTGTTTTTTATTATTATTATTATTTTGATACAGGAATTCACTAAGTTGCTTAGTGCCTTGCTAATTTGCTGAGGCTGACTTTGAACTTGAGATTGTACTGCCTCAGCCTCCTGAGTCACTGGGATTCCAACGTGTGCCACCCCACCTGGTAACTTTTAAACACATATTGAACATACAGTAAAATAATTGAGTTATTCAAGACATAAATTGCCAATCTATGGAATCCTAACAGATTATACCAAATTTTGAGATTTATGACAAAGATTTTTATGAAATATTCAGGTCAAAACTACATTGTAATTATAAATTTTTACAGCTATGAATTGTGCCTTATAATGGAAATAAAATTAATAGGAATAAAGATAAAATAGTAAACCTTGTGTGGTATGACATCTTGGAATGTTATTTTACTCTTATAAATAATAAGAGATTAGATATTTTAGGAGGAAAAGGGTATTCCAAGCAGCACCATGTTTTTTGATAAGTCTATAAAGTGCAGAATCACATAAAATATAAATAAACATGAACACTAATATATAAATAATGCTATAAAAGCATGATCGCTATAGATTTATGAGGGTATTAGTCAATTCAAATCATTCATTAGAAATTGTATATAAAATATAATGTTTCATTTTTGCAGCTGTTCAATTTAAGTAAACAATTTGACTTTAAATTTATCACGGAAATCTATACCAAGAAAGAGGGAGACATGATTTGTTAAAACAAATTTTGAAGCTAACTCTATGTAGCTTTTAGTCAGTTAAAAATAGCCAAGTTTCAAATTGCTAAGAACCTCTTAATGGACAAAATTTTTCACATTCAAAGTAGAAGAACATCCACAAAACAATCCCATGGTTATGCTGTACTTGTCCTAGGGTTAGAATTTTTTTCCTACCAATTTCTGCTCTCACGTATTAAATTCCCAAGCAGAAGGCATTGATTCAAGTTATGTAGGTGTATGATACAAATCTGAGGCCTATTCTAAGAGAAGGACAAAATTTATGCTAACAGTGTCAATCAGACACTTAAAAGTGCTGTTTATTTAGAATGATTAATGACTAACATCTTTGCTGACTTCTCTTTGCGGCTAAGTGGTGGTCTCAAGTTTATTTTGGTAATAAAGCACTGTTCTGGGAAATGAATTCAAGTCTTTAGTTCTCATCTATTTAACCTTTAGATTTTTCTTAAGTGGAAATGAGGCCTTGTTCCCTCGACTTCCTTTATTCTGCCTGTGCGTGCGATACACCTTTTCACTCAAAAACATTCAAACCAGTGAATTAGGTATGTACTGTAACGTACTGAAAGCTGTGGCTGCCCTTAGTTCAAGTAACTTCAGAAAGTTAAAATAAGTTAATGATCAATTGTCTGTGAATAAAGAGTACTGCAGATCATAGTGTTTTGTGCACACGCTGAACAAAATGAATGATTTATGCATTTTCAGCTTTTCTCATTCTTCCACTGCTTTCTTTTTAAAGTTGCTTTATTCCCAAATATCAAACACATGACTCTATTCATTTTTTTTAGTCTTCATGCAAAAACTATGCATTCCAATTAATATAGGTGTCATAGTGCAGATGACGTATGCTGGGGAATTTTATAACTACAATGACAAGAGCATAATAAATATTTACATAGAGTATACATATACGTTTATCTCATTATAATCAATGATAATACTATAGATACAATACTTAGAATGAAACTATAAATATTTACACAGGGTTTACATATACATTTATCTCATTATAACCAATAATAATACTATAGATTTAATACTTAGAATGAAACCATATCTTTATTAACATATCATAGATTATATTTTGTTGAAATACTTATTTGGAAATTAAAAATACTGTTATCAAGCTAATTGATTCTTCTTATGGGAAGCTATTCCTTTGGGGGGGGAATTATCCTGTCAGGGAGGAAATTGGCCCTAGTGACTTTCCAAGTTTTATTTTGTCAACAGTATTTGTTAGCTTCTACTTTATAATAGAATGCTACATCAGATGTTATATGGAAGTAGTCCAATAATGGGAGAGGGTGTGCAGGATTCCTGATCACAAAGCATTTTAGCATGTATCAGAGAACCAGGATATATACCGATATGACTTCCTTGAAACACTTTTTTATTAAGTAGAGTTAATACAAGAAAATGCCAAGTAAAGGCATAGGCCAAATCAGGTAAGATTTATCATGGAAAACTTTTCAGAGAAAATTAGTGTTAGGACAAATTTTGAAGTAATCAAGCACTATTTAATGGAAAGCAGAGGGACTAAATGAACTTACCAGAAGGGAATTAAATGTCATTCAAACAGTGAATGCCTTCTATGTACAAGGCACTATTCTCAGAGTTTGGTTGACACTCAAAAGGCTAAATAAATCACAGCACCTGCCCTTCCGGGTTCTCTGTCAAGAGATAGAGACATACAGGCAAACAAAATGGCACACACCAAGCCTCACAGCAAAAACACACATACAGTTTACAGATAATGGAATTTTATTTTCCTACATTAAAGATTTCATTAGAAGAATAGAAATTAATTTGTTTTTGAGAAAAGCTAGAGTGGTTCATCAGTTGGCAAATGATCTTTACAGCACATACCTCAACTAGAAAGAATTTTAGTCTTGAAAGCTATGAATTGGCAACTCAAACTATCATGAACATCCAGGTCCTTCTTCTTCCAGCTCCATAAGTCATAGTGTGATGCTCCAAAACTCAAAATCTCAATGTATCTTCAGTCACAATGGAACTACATTCCAACACATTTAGCATTGGAACTATAATCCAGACCCCAAAAATGGCCTTTTTAAGGAGTTTTCCTGAAAAATTCATCTTATGATTTCCAGGTACAGTCTTTGAATCATACTGTGCTGCCAAATTCCAGGGAGGCTGCTCTTGTAGTGTTTCACTGGTTATGTTGCCAACCCCAACAAATCAGAGTTATGTAGTGAGGAAGATGAAGATGAAGATGGGATAATCTTCACCAGAATAGGATTAAGAACTTCTTATTTAGAAAGCACAAGAAGTGAACAGAAAATGCTTAAAAAGCTTGTAAAAATAATAATTGACAGAAATTATATTAACAATTGTAGTAAGATCAATTTGAAAAAAAATTGAACATGACATTGGATTTAGATCCTTGAATTAAACAATGGAGATATCTATTTCACATGAGATAGTTGTTTATAGATGCTGGAAATGGCAAACCTATTACCTGAGGAAATAATTCTCATTTCTTTGAATAAAAAAATGTAAAAGATATGAGTATATATGTGAGCACACATGTCCTTGACACAGAGAGACAGACAGAAACATAGATGATCTAGATTTGCCTTTAGTTTGACCACAAAGGCTGTGATACAAGTGTAGAAATGTAGAAACCATAAATCTTTGGATTACAAGAAGGCAAAGAAACTTGAGAAAGAGAAGACATGGGTAGTAGTTTGGTTGCTTTCATGTTTGGTAAATTTTGTGCCTGGAACTGGGATGGGTGAATCCCTAAGACTACAGAGATGGATGTAGAAGAGGAAACACTGCAACAGGACCTGGACAACCTTCTAGCATGTGCTCATGTACATGTGCCTGCACACACCCACTGCCTTCCTCGTCTTATCTGGAATTCCATTCCCCACACTGGAAATATAGAAATTACCTTTTCTTCCTTTCCTCTCCACTCATGTTCAATCAGCAACAATTCATGCAAGCATTTATTTATTCCAATGTAGTGCTTGAACATGGTCATTTGGTGTGCTCTCTAGTTCGAGTCTTCAACACCTCCTGCTGCGGTATTCTATAATAGTGTCTTATCTGATTGCCGTGACTAATATCTCTCACATCATCTCCCCTGACAAACAGAGTGACCTTTTAGAGAACGTGTCAGAGTATGCCATTCACCTGCTTAAAATTATTGAATAGCTTTCTTCTGCAATTAAAATCAAAGCATTCAGATTCCATACCAAAGCCTACACAGCCATACACCATCTGACCCCTCAGTACTCTTCCATTCATTCTCTGCACATGGGCACAATTCCTGTTTTTGTGATGCACTGAGATCACTCCTGATCTCTGAATGCCTTTACACTTACTGTTTTCCCCTCCTGAAACACTCTTTCCCCAGATGATGGCTTCTATATATTTGGCTCCTTATCTCTCAGGCCTTCAGAGACCAGCACATCTAAGATGTGTTATAGGCTCTTCTGGGATATTCTTACACAGTGAACAGAAGGCAGAGAAGCTGGGCTATTTGTACTTGGAAATGGAACTAAACAAGAATAACAGGGTCAAAAACTGGAGTCTAATAGAGTGACTACACAACTCTAATTACTTAGGATGGGTCAGATTACATCTGCCATCTCAACCTAATTATTAATCATGCTTCATTTCATTCTCAGAAGTGTTCCTTGGGTGAAAAGGTATATGGTAAACTTCAGTCTAAGATGCTAAGGAGTGATCTGTGCAGTTCCTTCAAGCCAGTGAAAATGAATGGAAATTCCCGGGTTGTTTTGTACCATGTAAACTTGCTCCTCTGAAATGCAGAAAAACTCAGAATGTTTTCCAAAGGCACAGGTCTCAAAGGGATCAACATGGACTTTTCCACCAGCTGCTTCAGTGACTTTGCAATAAGCAATCATCCAGGGAACTCAGCCTGAGCTCCTGCGAAAGTATTTGGCATAAAGGAATTAACATTGCTACTTCTGATGCAAGAACAGCATGTACTTCACTGAATCATCCAGTCAAACCAAGGATGGAAGGAGTCCCAGAATGCCAGCTGGGCGAGGCTCCTGCTTTAGAAAACTAAATTCCAAAATTTAATCTGGTCTTTAAGGGCACTTCTTTAACATACAGGTAAAACTGGCCTTGTGCAAATTACATTACATGAGAAACCGTGTACTTGTATAGTAACTCTTTATTGGATTTGTAAATATGGGTCTAGAAATTTTTATTCAATTTTCCACACATTTTTCTCAGTTCTGAGTTTCAACAATTTTTTTCAAAAATTACTTTTAACTGGTTTTCTCTGATAAAGTTTATTATAATTTTTATATTAGCAGTATTAATGTAGTAGTCAATGTGAACAAGTACCTGCTTGGAGTTTTATGTGTGTTACACCAATGAATCCTTAAAATAATCAAGAAAGTAGATTCAATTTCTGTTTCCATTTTACAGATGATAAATAGGCTTCTGTGATAGTTCAGTAACTTTTTCAAAATTACCTAAATAATGATCAAAAAGGACTTCACATTTAGGCCTTCAAACTACAAAGCCTATACTGAATTAATTTACTCTACTCTTTAGAGAACCTTATCATTTAGTACACAGTACTGTGGTATAACAAGATTTCTTAAGTAAATGAAGTAAAGATAGGCTCTGTATTCCAAGGGCCATGAATATAAATTTTTCTAAAACCAAACATACATCAAAAAAACTGAAGACATGTCTCATGTTTCCCAGTCTTTAATAATATTATTTTTCAAAGTCTCTTTAGCTTGTTTTATCATACTTTCATAGTTAGTAACCCTTTCTCAAATATAACAGCAATAGTAACAGTTATTGCAAACATGGTTATATACATAGGATATAAATAGCTTATCGTGTGCCATGCTGTGATCTCAGTGCTTCCCACAGATCAACTCAAGCTCACTTAACCCTTATAATTTATCCCCATTTTTTCAGGTGAGAAAAGTGGGGTGGAAGCATATTGAATCATTTGTTTAAGTCCACCCATCTTGAGAGTGGCAAAGTTAGGATTCAGCTTCAGATCTTCTGTCTCCATAATATACTCATGTTCACTATATCTGCTCCAATATAAGTTGATTGCTAAAGGACTTCTCTACTTTCAAAAATTTTGCTTTTTAAACAAATTGTTTAGAGAAAGTGTTTTTTTGGTTTTTTGTTTCGTTTCATTTTGTTTGTTTGTTTGTTTTTGATGGAACTGAGGTGCATCACAGTGAGGTGACCTAAGCCTATGCTAGGGAATGAACTTGTTCATTCACCAACTACCTAAAAATATGCAATGACATGGCCAAAGCTTATTTTTTCTCATACTTTTGCTATTTAGACTGTAAGGAGGCTAAAATTTTCTATTAGACATAAATTTTAGTACTTTTGTCTGCTTAAATGACAGTAATTGATTTTTTCAAATATTTTAATGTTTTCTTCTCCTTCGTACTTTACTGCAAAAGATCTCTTTCAATAGAACCAAAGAAGACATCTGTAGGAAGGAGGTAACAGGGATGAACAGAAAAGGATGAATAAGAAATAAGAACTCTAGTAACAGAAATGCATAGAGAATTTCAACTTATGTCTAAAATAAAAGTTTTAATTCCAAAATATGTTCCCAAAAACTTTTTTCAAGTTTTAAAGTAGGTTTGAAATGAAAGATAGATTTGCTGAATTTTTTTTTTTTTTTTTTTTTTTTTTTTACTTTTAAAGAGATAGGTCTATTGACTTGGTCATAGAATTTAATAAAGGAAATCCCCATGAGAGGACTGTGAATAAATCTCCTATCTCCTTCTGGCACAAATGAATTATGGGAAAAAGAAAACAAGAGGAAGCATGTATTCAGGCATGTGTCCCTAACCCCAACTTTTTTTTCCCAGCAAAAGTACAAGTTATCACAAGAACTAAGAAAAGTTTTTAAAAATATTTTTAAATATTATACTCTGTTTTGCCATCATATAAACCACTGAGATACAAGTCCTATGGATGTTAGCAGTCACCTGAACCATTTAGTGTTCCTACCCAACATCTGATTTGGGAGGAAATGAAATTATGCCAATATGGAGATGGTCAGAACAAAGGCAGCATGATACCAGTGCATAGAGATCAAGAGAACACCTGAAATAATACTTCAGAGTCATTCTCAGCTGCTTCATAACCTGGACATCACTCAAGATTATTCACAACTTATGGATAGAGACAAGAAAGATAACTGAATTGATATTTAGACACTCACAAGTGGACTCATATGGCGAGAGACAAAATAACTCCAGAATATAGGCTGAAGTGTGGCTCCATGGACTAGGAGTAGAGTGGAAGATGTGTCATAGTGCTGGAGAAGTCCACAGCACTAGCAGAAGTTGAGGTGGGACTTGGTTCAGCTGTAGAGAAATACTAGGTGCTAAGCAAAGCAGGAGAGCAGATCATGGGTTATATCAGTAGCAAGATTCAGTAGCCTGGACTGAATGAATTCCCAAGAATGACACTACCTCTATGAAGAAGGTCCCAGTTTCAAGAAAAAGTTGGACTGGCCAAGTCCAGAAAAGATCTAGAGAACTCTAAATCAAAAAGGCCTGGCTTTACCTCTCCTAACAATTCCAGATTAAACTTTAAAAAGGTTTTTTTTGTTCCCCAAGATCTTTAAAAAGGGGAACTTTTAGCTGATTCAATCAACAAGAAACTAAAAATATACTTATAGAAACTAATTAATGAAGTAGATTAGGCATATAGATTTGAGTAAAATATTGTTTTCTTTTCATTCAATATCCCTCCAAAATAGGACTATTCAGAAAAAATCAGATTCACTCTAGAAACAGAATTTCAATAAAGACTACATTCTCTCAGCATATATAAGTGCAATAAAATTTAGCTAAAAGTGAAAATGAAAATGTACCTTATCAAAAATTTGGGGAGGTAGCAAAAGCATTACTTAGAGGGAAATATATAGTTTTAAAGCTTGCATTAGGAAGAAGACATATCTAAATCAAATAATTTAAGCTTCCACATGAGGAAACATGTAAAAGAAGAGCAAATTAAACCCAAAGCAAGTAGAGGAAAATAATGAATAATAGAGCATAAACCAATGATATTAAAAACAGGAAATCAATTAGTACAGAATAGCAATAAAACCAAAGACTGATTCTTTGAAAAAGATAAAGTTGATAAACCTCTAGCCAGTCTAACCATGAGAAAAGAGACAAAAATTTCTTTTTTTTTATTTTAATTGAAAATCATAAATTTACATAGGGCAATATTGTTTGATTCATTCTGTTATTTTTTCCCTATTTGAATGAAAAATGGGCCATCTCTACTGATCTCATGGACAATGAAAGGAAATAAAGAAATATTTTAAGCAACTCAGTGCATAAATTGGATAACTTAGATTAAAAAGCCCAGTTTCTTGAAAAACCAAAAAAACTATCAAAATTCAATACAAGGAAAATTAGATAAACTGAACAAGCCTGTATTTATTAAAGAAATAAAATCAATAATTAGTTATCTTCCAAAAAGAGAAAGCACCAGACCAGATAGATCACTGGTGATTTCTACCAAACACTTAAAGAAGGAGTTATACCAAATCTCTTGTTCCAAAGAGAGAGCTTCCAAACTTATCCCACGAGGCTCACATTATCCTAAGGCCAAAACCAGACAAAGGTTGCCAAAAAAGGAAAATTACAGACCATTACTGTCATGGAAATAGATACAAAAATCTTCAAACATTAGCAAAACAAATTCAACCATATATAAAAAGAATTATACAGCACACACTTATTATTATGATCATTTCAATACATGCAGAAAAAAATTGGAAAAAAGTCTAACGACCATTCATAATTTAAAAAGTCTTTACAAATTTCAAGTAGAGAATAACTTCCTGAGCTTGATGGAGAGTGCACACACACGCACGTGTGCGCACACCTACACATGCACATACACACACCAAACACTACAGCTAAGAACATAGTTAAGATGAGAAACTACCTGCTTCTTCAAAAGGCATCAGGAGCAAGCTATGTTCCCTTCTCACCACTCTTACTCAACTTCATAGTGGAAGTACTGGCTAATGGAGAGAGAACAGAGAAAGATAGAGAGATTCTCCCCAAGAAAACCAAGTTATAACAAATGAAGTGTCATTTGACTACATTCAACTACAAATGAAGTAGTTGAAGCAGATGGAAAACTTGAGAATAACTTTAAGATCTTGGAGTCATCTTTTACTTCTGCACCTCTCATTTATAATCAATCACAAAGTCCCGTCAGTGCTTCCTCATGCGTAGCTCAGTGGCTCACAGCTTCTGGGACTCAGTAGAATCATTCAATGGGGTACCCAGACATCAGTGTTTCATAAAGTTTCTAAGATAACCCAACATTAGGCCAAAGTGAGCAATACTGTTTTAATTACCATCTATGCCTCCGATGTCTATCCTCATTAAAAGCCTTTCTTTCACAATGTTGACAAATGTATGTAAGAATGCTGACTTTGAACTATCATTATTCTGTTTAAGATACTCCTGTTAATTTCCATAGTCAGAAAAATTCCAAATTCTTAAGAATTACATTCAAATTTCTTCAAGCCTCTGAAGCTAATCAACATTTTCAGTTTAATATGCACTTACATAGGTTGGAGCTTAGGCAGATTGGGACACTCTGCATAACTGGGACATCATTCTTATATAGCTCAAGGCAGGAAAAGGCAAATAGGAGTACACACAACTTGATAAAACACTCTTTTTAAGAAAGAGAGAGGGATGTGCCCTCACAGAGGAAGGTACAGTTGTGATAGAGTCGTGATCTGAGTCATCTGACTGCACTGAGGCCCAGTTTAGACTGGAAGCCACTAGCTGAGCAGCAGTAGGGCTCCTGGGTGCTCTTGGAGCTCCAGGGCATCAAAAACTGAAAAGTACACATGGACCGTGCCCAACATTGTGTGTGCCCTCAATGGCAAGCTGTGCAAATAGAAGGTGGCTGTGCAAGAGATCTCAAATGATATCTAGAGTTTGTAGCCCAGAGTACACTGTGTTAATCAATCATGTGATCCAGACCTTGACCCAACAGCTTCCCTATTTCACATCCCCTATTTCACCATTCCCTATTTCAGCTGAAAGGAACCTCAGCTTGACCACCTCCTTCCTCCATACCACTGAGAAAGGACTCAGAGTTCTGCTGAAGATTTTAACTAAGGCAGTACTGACCTGCCTCAATGGCAGAAAAGAGTCCGTGCCTGAGTTCAGTACAGTGTCTCTACAACTTTGTCAAAGTAGAATGCCAGGCACCGCAACATTCTCTTGGATAGGGTATAATGACCGTAGATCAGATCCCAATTTGAAAGGCAGGCACTTCTACACTGCCAATGTGACCAAAAGCAACAAGTGATGCACTGCTAGACCATGGACAACCCAATTCCTCTGACAGCACATGCTGAATGCAGGAGTTCATCTAGCCAGTGGGCAGTATGATGCCAATCTACTTTTCTTGGATCTTGATTGCCATCTTGCCCTGTTTGACTTGCAATGGGCAAATGAAAGTATCAAGGAGTGGCCAGTGTGTGGAACCATATTCTAATGAAGCTGGTCAACACTGAGGATCCTCTGACTGGACAAGCTAAAGCCAAAGGTACAGAGGCTGACAAAGTCTAACCCTTGACTCCCTAGCAAAGCAGGAGGGGACAGATAGTGAAGGGTCACATGATTTTCATGACTCTAGCATCAGTGCCTTTACTTCAGCCTTCCCTGGAAGGGTATTAGTGACCCCTCACCTTGATGGGATCCTGCAAATCCTGAATATCAGACAATATTTGGGATGATGGTCAAAATGACCCTTCTGAACCTTCTTGCAGTATTATATCACCTCTATATCAAGACTTCCTGAAATATGACCTAGCACACAGGTCCTTTCTGAGGTATTGCAAGTTAGGATTTCAACCTGTGAATTTTTTGAGAGTATGCTATTTGGTCCTGAAAAAATGACTATGAGTGTGATGACCTTTAATA
Source organism: Sciurus vulgaris (assembly GCF_902686455.1). Lineage (NCBI taxonomy): Eukaryota > Metazoa > Chordata > Mammalia > Rodentia > Sciuridae > Sciurus > Sciurus vulgaris. The sequence goes on from NC_136462.1 coordinate 72,782,015, forward strand.
AGTTTTCCCACAGATTATAAATTGCATTCCAAACCAGATTCAGGACAGTAACAGAATTCCAAGTGGAGAAGACTCAAAGTTACTACTATGGTATTTTCCTTTAAATGAATAAACACCTGGAAAGTCTTCCAAGAAATATAACTACTTTGAAAATGGAGACAAAGTCTACATATTTTGACCTGTTTAATGCATGGAGCATATTTGACAGCAGAATTTATTTATCATACATTTAATACAATGGGAAACTTTGCAGAAACACTGCCTGTGTTATTCCTCTGTTCAGAGGAAAATAGATTATAATCACCTTATCTGAATGTTTAATATTAATTTATTTTAATATATATGTATGATATGCTTTATCAATATGTTATGGCTTTTGACAGATGAGACATTAAGTACGACTCCTCACACATTTCTTCTGCCATATTTTAACTGCTACTTGCAATCAGGCAATAAACTGAAAGGCAACTAAAGAAGCCCAACACAGCTGCTAGAATAATCTTCCATAAGTGGTGTTTGGATAACATCATCCACTCTCTTAGAAAGCTACAGTGACTTTCAACTTCCTTTTGTTCTGAAAATGAACTTCTACATACTTACTACCAGATTTGGAAAATTTCAGGTCCACCTACAAAGACTTCTACAAAGGCCTTTGTCTTTGTCTGATGACTCACAATCCAATTCTTACTATTGACTTTTTGGTTCTACTGTTTCCACCAATGGAAATCTCTTTTTTTCCTCTCATTTTATTTTTTTGCAATCTGGGTAAACCCAAAGCCTTGATCATGCTAGGCAGGCCCTCCACCACTGAGCTGTAACTCTAACTCCAAAATCTCTTTTCTATAAGCTAAAACCCTTTCTTTCCACCAAAATTCTTTTATCCACACCACAATGTCTTTTTCTAAAACAAACTTGTCCCATCAAAATACTCTAACAAATTTTAACGGTTAGGTAAATTCTAAGACCTGTAATACAAATATTTGCCCAGGGCTCATTCGCCTTTTCAAAAATGTAACTCTTGCTAACGTGAAGTAACTGGTTGGCTTGCTTTTGTAAATCTTTGAAATATTTTCTATTATTCAAAATATTTTATATTAACTAAAATTATTACCGTGTACCCACCATATGTAGTTCAATATTTTTATTTTTGAATTGATAAAATACTGCTTATTTTTCATAAGTTCTGTTGAGTATAAATTTGTACATTCTTAAGTCATTCTGCAATGTTTACCCAAAAACATTTAAAACATTTCTATTTCAATGTAATAGTGGATTACATTGGATACAGTCTACACTCACAAACAAACATGTTTAATTATATTAGTAGTAGTTTTGTTTAATGCAAAAGAAATTACTTAACAGAAAAGTAGTGGAAAATTCTCCAGCTATTAAAAAATTATAAATGAAGTGGTATATGTATACTGATAAAGAGAGGCCTAGTAGATTTAGTGGAGCAAACAGCTCATTGCAGAACCACACATGGAGAATGATACAATTTGTTCAAAACCGTGTTAAGAATGCTCACTTCTCAGTAGTGTAGTATATTTTCCTTTTTTCAAGTAGATTTGAGCATCTGTTACTCTTATAGTATAAACCATAGAAACAGGGTTGGCTTGTCAAGCTGGAAGTGTGTATGAGTAGATGGTGGACCAGCCAAAGATCAAGATGCGAGGTGGACAGAGGAGAAGATGGAGAAGAAAAAAATGAAGGAGAAAGCACCAGAAAGAAGAACAAGAAGGGGAAGGAGAAGAAAAAGTAGAAGAGAAAAGGAAGAAGATGAGGAAAAAGAACAACAGAAAGTAAAAACAAAGAAGAGACAAAAGAGAAGTCAAAGAGTCCAAGATACAAGCATGAGAAATGACTTTTGGCAGAATGATTTCTATTCTATAGTACTGAAATAAAGACAGACTTATGGATCAATGGAAAAGAATAGAGGACTCAGAGACAAATTCACGCAGCTAGGGTGATCTTATTCTTGACAAAGTTGCCAAAAATAGGTTGGAGAAAGGACAGCCTCGTTAACAAATGGGGCTGGGAAAACTAGCCAGACCCAGTAAACTCTGTGATCCTGAACAAGGCTACTCTCTGCAGCTGAGGCAATCCTTTCAGGGATACTTTCTGGCAGCTCTTGCAGCAGCAAAGGGGAGTAAGGGCTTCATTCTAGAAGAGGGATATTGACATCACATTATACCATCCACTGCATAGCCACTATTACCAAATCACCCACAAATGATGCTTACCCTCAGCAAAACAAAAGAAGTATATTACATATCTAGTAATTTATTTTTGAAATAATGAAACCTGTAATACCAATAACAATTTAATTTTCTTTATTTTTCTTTTAGTACTTTTAATGATACTTTAAATATCAAGTTATTCAGAGACAGTCTAATGGGGTACAAAAACTTATAAAATTTACTTATCAAATTTTCTGACTAAATTTGAATATTAATCTTTTTGAATTAAACACTTTGAAGGATAAGTATTTCAATGGATAAAGTCATTTAGGGACAGTTAAATACTATAAAAAGAAACTTCAAATGTACCTGTGAGACTTCATTGAAGTGGACACAGCAGTCCTGGAAAACCTGCGTATGTTAACAAAAGGGACACAGTCTCTTAGAAAGAGAAACTCTTACATCTCTAAATGAACTACACACTGCTTTTTGCTTTACAAATTTTAAACTAGTTGTTGCACATAGCTGTTGCTTCTCTGTCTCTTCTCTGCCTCTTCTCTCTTCCCTTCCTCTCTACCTCCTTTCTTGGGATTTAAGTTTGTTACTTTCAATACACTATACAAATTTCCCAAATCTTCCTATAAAGAAACTTAACAAACTGTAACATATTTAACCTATAATTAAAAGTTTTAAAATTTTATTACATGTTTTAGTTTGGATGTAAGTTATCCCCCAAAGATTCATTTGTCAAAGGCTTGGTACCCAATGTGGCAGTGTTCAGAGGTGGAGGTTTTGGGAAGTGATTAATCCATAGATAATTAAATTGATTACTGGAAGGTGGAAGAAACTGCAGGAAATGGGGAATGGTTGGAGGAAGCAGAATCTCTGGGGATATTCCCTTGAGGACTATATCATGTCCCAGCCACTTTCACTGCCACTGCCTCCTCTTCCTCCTCCCCCTCCTTCTCCTACTTCTTCTTCCTCTTCTACTTCATCTTCTTCATCATCCTTCTCTCTCTCTCTCCCCAACCCCAACCACTTACTGGCTGACACAGCTGAGCTGTAAGTTTCTCCACAACTTTCCACCCGAATTTTTGTCCAAATATGATTTATTTATATTGCATTTCTGGTATAGGACTATTGTACCTTCTATATTTTCTCTTTCTTTCATTCTTCTTTTGTTTTGCTGGAGTTAAGCCTCAAAAAATCTCTCAAATACAAAGTTTCCGTAGCATTAAGCCTTCTAAGCCATTACCAATTGCAAAAGATCTTTGTTTTGCCACTTGGTATTTTGGCTTTATTTCCTTGCAATATGCCTTAGAAAAGAGGAAGAGCATGCAAGTTCTGGAAATTGCTGATTAAATTGAAAGTTTTGCATTAACTTAGAGGTGACTTGTTAGCACTTAAACCCAAGTAACTAGCCAGATAATGACCCCAGGAAAATATTAATGCCCTAATCTCTAGAACCTGTGAATGTATGCAAAAGAGATTTTTCAAATGTAGTTAAGGCTACAGACCTTGAAATAGAGAGATTATCCTAGATTACTCAAATGGCCTTAATCTAATGACATGAGCACTAAAAGTAGGGAATTGTCTTTGGCTGAAATTAGAAGAGATGGAGAGAAAACAATGTGAGAAGCACTAAATGTTTTCTTCTTGATTTGAAGATGAAGACAAGTGATTAGGAATATAGATGATTATAAGGAGTGACTCTCAACTGATGGCTAGCAAGGAAATAGGACATTAGTCCTACAACAAAAGGAACTGAATCCTGCCAACAACCCAAATGAGCTTGCAAGTGGATTCTTTCCCACAGTCTCCAGATGAAAGTCAAGATTGGCTTATACTTTGAATTGACCTTGTGAAAAAAGAAGTGAGGAAAATGGTTGAACCCACCCAGGCTTCTGACATTCAGAACTATGACATAATAAATGTGCATGCTTTTAGCTCATGACATATATGGTAATTTGTTATAGCAACAATCAAAAACAATACCTCAAGACTTTACCAGAAAATTCTTTGAAACTTTAAGAACAGCAAAAACAACAACTAGAAAATACAATGTCCAGGAAAATAGAAAAAATCTAACAAAAAGATATATTAATTTAGTTAGCTAGCAGTCTTCTAAGGACTTTTGCAACTTGTTTCTCTGGAAAGAGATGGAGATATGTATGCAACAGTTTTATTAGGTAACCACACTGCAGACAGGAATGGAAGAAAGAAGAATTAATTAGCGGGAGAAACTAAACTTGAATGCAGTCTAAGTGGTGGCTTTTGTGAACCCTACAGAGATTTCTTAAGTTGGATGGAACTTCAGAATTGTTCTGAGTTAGAATGAAAACTTAAGATTACATAGTCTACCCTTGTTTTAAGTGAGTTACATCAAGGCAGTTGATGCTGTTGTTCAGATCTTTGAGTTCTTTATTTTTTTTTCTTTTTTTTTTTTTATTGCAAACAAATGGGATACATGTTGCTTCTCTGTTTGTACATGGCGTAAAGGCATACCATTTGTGTCATCATAAATTTACATAGGGTAATGTTGTTTGATTCATTCTGTAATTTTTTTCCCTTCCCCCCACCCCTCCCACCCTTCTTTACCCTCTATACAGTACTTCCTTCTTCCATACTTGCCCCACTCCCTAACCCTAACTCTAACCCTAACACTAATCCTTCCCTCTCCCCCATTATGAGTCATCCTCTACTTATTAGCGATATCATTCGTCCTTTGGCTTTTTGAGATTGGCTTATCTCATTTAGCATGATATTCTCCAATTTCATCCATTTGCCTGCAAATACCATAATTTTATCATTCTTCATGGCGGAGTAATATTCCATTGTATATATATACCACCGTTTCTTTATCCACTCATCAATTGAAGGTCATCTAGGTTGGTTCCACAGTCTGGCTATTGTGAATTGAGCAGCTATGAACATTGATGTGGCTGTGTCTCTGTAGTATGCTGATTTTAAGTCCTTTGGGTATAGGCCAAGGAGTGGGATAGCTGGGTCAAATGGAGGGTCCATTCCAAGTTTTCTGAGGAATCTCCACACTGCTTTCCAGAGTGGCTGCACTAATTTGCAGCCCCACCAGCAATGTATGAGTGTACCTTTCTCCCCACATCCTCGCCAACACCTGTTGTTGCTCGTATTCTTGATAATCGCCATTCTAATTGGGGTCAGATGGAATCTTAGGGTGGTTTTGATTTGCGTTTCTCTTATTACTAGAGATGTTGAACATTTTTCCATATGTTTGTTGATTGCTTGTAGATCTTCTTCTGTGAAGTGTCTATTCATTTCCTTAGCCCATTTGTCGACTGGATTATTTGAATTCTTGGAGTAGAGTTTTTTGAGTTCTTTATAGATTCTGGAGATTAGTGCTCTATCTGAAGTATGATTGGCAAAGATATTCACCCACTCTGTAGGCTCTTTCTTCGCATTGCTGATAGTTTCCTTTGCTGAGAGAAAGCTTTTTAGTTTGAATCTATCCCAGTGGTTGATTCTAGCTTTTATTTCTTGTGCTATGGGAGTCCTGTTAAGGAAGTCTGATCCTAGACCAACAAGGTGAAGATTTGGACCTACTTTTTCTTCTATAATCTGCAGGGTCTCTGGTCTGATTCCGAGGTCCTTAATCCATTTTGAGTTTAGTTTCGTGCATGGTGAGAGATATGGGTTTAGTTTCATTCTGTTGCATATGGATTTCCAATTCTCCCAGCACCATTTGTTGAAGAGGCTATCTTTTCTCCATTGCATATTTTTGGCACCTTTGTCTAGTATGAGAAAATTGTATTTGTTTGGGTTTGTGTCCGTGTCCTCTATTCTGTACCATTGATCTACCTTTCTATTTTGGTACCAATACCATGCCGTTTTTGTTACTATTGCTTTGTAGTAGAGTTGAAGATCTGGTATTGCAATACCCCCTGTTTCACTCTTCCTGCTAAGGATTGCTTTAGCTATTCTGGGTTTCTTATTCTTCCAGATGAATTTCATAATTGCTTGCTCTATTTCTGTAAGGTACGTCATTGGGATTTTAATTGGAATTGCATTGAATTTGTATAGCACTTTAGGTAGTATGGCCATTTTGACAATATTAATTCTTCCTATCCAAGAACATGGAAGATCTTTCCATCTTCTAAGGTGTTCTTTAATTTCTTTCTTTAGTGTTCTGTAGTTCTCATTGTAGAGGTCTTTCACCTCTTTGGTGACATTGATTCCCAAGTATTTTATTTTTTTCGAGGCTACTGTGAATGGGGTAGTTTTCCTAATTTCTCTTTCTGAAGATTCATCACTTATGTATAAAAATGCGTTGGATTTATGGGCATTGATCTTGTAACTTACTACTTTACTGAATTCACTTATGAGTTCTAAGAGTTTTCTGGTGGAATTTCCAGGTTCCTCTAAATATATAATCATGTCATCAGCGAACAGGGATAGTTTGAGTTCTTCTTTTCCAATTCGTATCCCTTTAATTTCTTTGGTTTGTCTAATTGCTCTGGCCAGAGTCTCAAGAACGATGTTGAATAGAAGTGATGAAAGAGGGCATCCCTGCCTTGTTCCAGTTTTTAGGGGGAATGCTTTCAGTTTTTCACCATTTAGAATGATATTAGCCATGGGCTTAGCATAAATGGCCTTTACAATGTTAAGGAATGTTCCCACTATCCCTATTTTTTCTAGTGTTTTGAGCATGAAGGGGTGCTGTATTTTATCAAATGCTTTTTCTGCATCTATTGAAATAATCATGTGATTCTTGACTTTAAGTCTATTAATATGGTGAATTACGTTTATTGATTTCCTGATGTTGAACCAACCTTGCATCCCTGGAATGAAACCCACTTGATCATGGTGCACTATCTTTTTAATATGTTTTTGTATGCGATTTGCTAAAATTTTGTTGAGAATTTTTGCGTCGATGTTCATTAAGGATATTGGTCTGAAATTTTCTTTCCTTGATGAGTCTCTGTCTGGTTTAGGTATCAGGGTGATATTGGCTTCATAGAATGAGTTTGGGAGGGTTGCCTCCTCTTCTATTTTATGGAATACTTTGAGAAGTATTGGAATGAGCTCTTCTTTAAAGGTTTTGTAGAACTCGGCTGAGAACCCATCTGGTCCCGGACTTTTCTTTATTGGTAGGCTTTTGATGACTTCTTCTATTTCAGTACTTGAAATTGGTCTATTTAAATTGTGTATGTCCTCCTCGTTCAGTTTAGGCAATTCATATGTCTCTAGAAACCTGTTGATGTCTTCGAAATTTTCTATTTTGTTGGAGTATAGATTGTCAAAATAGCTTCTAATTAAGTTTTGTATTTCAATCCTGTCTGTTGTGATATTTCCTTGTTCATTCCGAATTTTAGTGATTTGGGTTTTCTCTCGTCTTCTCTTTGTTAGTGTGGCTAAAGGTTTATCAATTTTGTTTATTTTTTCGAAGAACCAACTATGTATTTTGTCAATTTTTTGTATTGTTTCTTTTGTTTCAATTTCATTGATTTCAGCTCTGAGTTTAACTATTTCCTGTCTTCTACTACTTTTGGTGCTGTTCTGTTCTTCTTTTCCTAGGGCTTTGAGCTGTAGTGTTAGGTCGTTTATTTGTTGAGTTTTACTTCTTTTATTAAATGCGCTCCATGAAATAAATTTCCCTCTAAGTACTGCTTTCATAGTGTCCCAGAGATTTTGATATGATGTTTCTTTGTTCTCATTTACCTCTAAGAATTTTTAATTTCCTTCCTAATATCTTCTGTTATCCATTCATCATATAATAGCATATTGTTTAATCTCCAGATGTTGGAATAGTTTCTGTGTTTTACTCTTTCATTTATTTCTAACTTCAATCCATTATGATCTGATAGAATACATGGTAGTGTCTCTATCTTCTTGTATTTGCTAACATTAGCTTTGTGGCATAATATATGGTCTATTTTAGAGAAGGATCCATGTGCTGCTGAGAAGAAAGTGTACTCGCTCTTGGTTGGATGGTATATTCTATAAATGTCCGTTAAGTCTAAATTATTGATAGTGTTATTGAGATCTATGGTTTCTTTGTTCAATTTTTGTCTGGAAGATCTGTCCAGTGGTGAGAGAGGCATGTTAAAATCACCTAGTATTATTGTGTTATGGTCTATTTGGTTTCTGAAATTGAGAAGGATTTGTTTGACATACATGGATGAGCCACTGTTTGGGGCATAGATGTTTATGATTGTTATATCTTGCTGATTTATGCTTCCCTTAAGCAGCGTGAAATGACCTTCTTTATCCCTTCTGACTAACTTTGGCTTGAAGTCCACATTATCGGAAATGAGGATGGATACTCCAGCTTTTTTGCTGAGTCCATGTGCATGGTATGTTTTTCCCCATCCTTTCACCTTTAGTCTATGGGTATCTTTTTCTATGAGGTGAGTCTCTTGCAGGCAACATATTGTTGGATCTTTCTTTTTAATCCAATCTGCCAGTCTATATCTTTTGATTGATGAATTCATGCCATTAACATTCAGGGTTATTATAGAGATATGATTTGGTTTCCCGGTCATTTGGTTCATTTTTTAAATTTTATTTATTTATTTGTTTGACACAACTTGTTTCCTCCTTTATTTGACAATTCCTTTAGGATAATTCCTCCCTTTGCTGATTTGCTTCTTTGTTTTTCATCTCTTCCTCATGGAATATTTTGCTGAGAATGTTCTGTAATGCTGGCTTTCTTTTTGTAAATTCTTTTAGCTTTTGTTTATCATGGAAGGATTTTATTTCATCGTCAAATTTGAAGGTAAGTTTTGCTGGGTATAAGATTCTTGGTTGGCATCCATTTTCTTTCAGGGCTTGAAAAATGTTGTTCCAGGCCCTTCTAGCTTTTAGGGTCTGGATTGAAAAATCTGCTGATATCCGTATTGGTTTCCCCCTGAATGTAATTTGGTTCTTTTCTCTCACAGCCTTTAAAATTCTGTCTTTATTTTGTATGTTAGGTATTTTCATTATAATGTGCCTTGGTGTGGGTCTGTTGTAATTTTGTGTATTTGGAGTCCTATAAGCCTCTTGAACTTGATTTTCCATTTCATTCTTCAGACTTGGGAAATTTTCTGATATTATTTAATTGAATAAATTGTTCATTCCTTTGGCTTGTTTCTCTAGGCCTTCCTCAATCCCAATAATTCTTAAATTTGGCTTTTTCATGATATCCCATAGTTCTTGTACATTCTGTTCATGATTTCTTACCATCTTCTCTGTTTGTTCAACTTTGTTTTCAAGGTTAAATATTTTCTCTTCAATGTCTGAGGTTCTGTCTTCCAGGTGTCTATCCTATTGGACATGCTTTCTATGGAGTTCTTAATTTGGTTTATTGTTTCCTTCATTTCAAGGATTTCTGTTTGTTTTTTTTTTTAATATCTCTAACTCTTTATTGAAATGATCTTTTGCTTCCTGTATTTGCTCTTTTAACTGTCGATTGGTGCAATCATTCAATGCTTGCATTTGCTCTTTCATCTCATTGTTTGCTTCTCTGATCATTTTAATTATGTACATTCTGAACTCCTTTTCTGTCATTTCTTCTGCCATGCTGTCACTGGGTTTTATTGATGTAACATCTAGATTTGTTTGCAGCATTTTCTTTCCTTGTTTTTTCATATTGTTCAGGTATCAGTGGACCGCTAAGATATTGCAGATTTCCTCTATTGACCTACAATGTCCCTGAAAATTTCTATATATATCCCCCCCTAGCCTTCAGTAGGCGGAAGTCTTGGAGGAAGTTGATAATGCGGTGCTCCACAAGGAAGCTGCCTCTCTAGGAGTGGTGGCCTTCAGGTGGGGTATAATCCCTGCTAGTGGGCAGAGGTGCCTCCACTTGTTGACCAATGGTCATCCAAAGGGGACCTAGGCTGCGGGCTGAGGCAAGGCCTGTTTGGGCCTGAGTCTCTGGTTTTACCGTCCTTGTGGGGAAACCTCACCCGGCAGGGAAGACTCACCCGGTGGGGAGGTCTCGCTGGTCAGTTCCCTCCTGGAGGTTCCCCTCAATTTACAGCTACCGCCTGGGCTGGGCTGCCTTCCTCTGTAAAGTTCCCAGGGGCCCGGCCCTACCTCCTGGGCCTGGGAGCCTCACCCTTCGCAGATGAATCTCCTTAGGCTGCCCCTCCTCAGAGAATCTGCCCGCAGGCCTGGAACCTTCGCTCCGCCCTAAGCATGTCTCTGTGAGGCTCTTCCACCCAGAAGCCTCCTAGATCCTGGGACCCTGCTCTGCACCTAATCGCCTGGCTATGCGGCCCCTCCTCTGAGCAGCCACCTGGGGTCTCGTACAATTGCTGTGAGTCCCAGAGACCCGCCACACACCTCTTCCTCCAGACAGCCACCCAGTATTCCGGTGCGGTCACTAGGAGTCCAAGAAACTCACTTCGTGCCTCCTCCTCCCATCAATCACCGGTAGCCCTGGGCAATCAATCACTCCGAGTCGAAGTGACCCTCCCCGTTCCTCCTCCTTCTCCAGATAACCCCCCGGGTGTTCAGGAGCGGTGGCTCTGAGTGGCTCTGAATCCACGTGACCCGCTGCACGGGTCCTCTGGGCAACCGCCCGGAGCTCTGGTGCGGCCACTCAAGACCAAGCGACCCACCACGCTTCTCCTCCAGGCAGCCCCCCTGTGTTCAGGAGCTGTCACTTTAAGTCCAAACAACTCACCACTCTTCTTCTCCTCTGAGCAGCCACCTGGAGCGCTAATGCAGTCACTGCGAGCCGCACTCCTCTTCCTCCTCCTCCTCCTACTCCTCCGGGCAGGCCCTGGCGTTCAGAAGTGGTCTGAGTCCAAACAGCTCGCCACGCAGCCCCTTCTCTGGCAACCGCCTGTAGCTCTGGTATAGTCACTCTGAATCCAAGCGGCCACGCTCCTCTTCCTCCTCCTCGTCCTCAGGGCAGGCCCCGGTGTTCAGAAGCGGTCGTTCTGAGTCCATACAGCTCGCCACGCAGCTTCTCCTCTGGCAACCGCCTGTAGCTCTGGTGCAGTCACTCTGAATCCAAGCGGCCACGCTCCTTCTCCTCCTCCTCAGGGCAGGCCCCAGTGTTCTGAGTCCACACAGCTCTCCTCGCCACTCCTCCCCTGGGCAGCCGCTGGAGCCCCAGTGGTTGCTCCGAGTCCCAGCGCTGTGCCAAGCGGCCTCCTTTATGGCACTCCCAGTTGTCCGAGTTCACTGCTCCAGCAGGGGGAGGGGTGTCTCGTCGGCAGCTCTACTTCACAAAGTTTCCTGCGTTCCGGGACCACCGTCCCATCCGGGACGCCTTCCCAACGGGTGAGAGTCACCCGGCTGCTTTGAGTTGGTCCCAAGTGTCTCAATATCTCCTCTTTTGATTCCTGAGTCCTGGAGCAACATGGAATGCAGCCACCCTCTAGGCTACCATCTTGAAACCTCTCTAAGTTCTTTACTAATCCTCTTGTTTTATCAGTTATTCAAAGAGGGTTAAATTCTCTAACTTGGATTTATTGTTATGGTCTTGTATCAATTTTTTGCTTCCAGTCAGTCATATATGTGGATCAGTCAAAGATTTAGGTCAATGTTACACCAAAATTTGGACCTATTTTTGCTGTCTTATTTCTAGTGTATTTTCCCTTTACTCTCCAGCTGCTGTGGTTGCCCTAAACCCTGTCCTCCAGTTATTAAAATCTGTAAACTTCTGAGTTTTCTAAAGGAATATTTGCTACTAGGCCCTTTAGTGAAGAGTTGAAAGTGGAGTTAACAGGAGTGGTAACCAGGCTTCTTCCTCAACAGCTGTGAACTGACTTATTTCTTGAAACTGGGTGGCAGACAATGATGACTGAAATCAGGTTTTCAGATACCAGATTTAGAGGCTTTCCCATTGTACAGGTTACAGATCAGTCTAATAAATTATTTCATTTCAAGTTCCTCTGTGCTGATTTATACATAAAAATCTATGGGGACAAAGGCATTCTTATTTCTTATAAGTCTTTGCTACACCATACTGTGATAATTAAACATGGTCACTTAATCTCTGCTGTTCTGGGATATAGCATCACAGTGAAATTATAGAGAACATCTCCATGTTGATATCCCTTCCAGTCATATTTGGCCTACAAAGAAAACCAACCATGGTGATTTTCAAATATTCAGGCCCTCCTCTCATTAAAATGAATTCTTGAGAAAAACAAGTCCCTCTGTGACTTCTTACGGAACTTAGTAGATGAGCCAATACCTAGCACACAATAAAACCAGTTCAACTTCCCTGTCTCAGTAAACCTAAGAATTCCCTCTTCCCCCTCAAGCCAGAGGAATTCTAAAATCTTAATCTCATTACATATAAGCAAATTGAGCCCAAGTTCAGTTAAACAACTGAGTAAACTATTACAGCCACCTCCTTGAACTAACACATGAAGATTCAAATGTCTTATAAATAATGTCAATAAATTTGACTGAGTCCAGGGTTATATTTTATTTTCATTGGCTTAACACCTCAAAACCAAACTCTTCATGTGTTTCCCAAGCTTTTGTTGATAGGTTAACAAAGTCTTGCAATTCTTTGGGTATACAGACTATTTTCTTCTGTCTTATAATGTGTAATTGTCTGCAGTAATGATTCTTCACTGGTAGTGATTTTGCCCTCAAGAGATATTTGGCAATTCCGGGAGATATTTTTAATCAGACAATGCAAATGGGAAAAGGTCCTGATTTTTAGTGGCTGAAGGTTGGGTGTTGTGCTAAATAAATTATAATACATAACATAGTTCCTCTCAACAAAGAATTATCCAGTTCAATATGTTTATAGTACTGAGAATGAGAAAAACCCACTCAGGAGGATGCTGAGACTTAACACTGGTTATAAGTTTAATGAAAATATGGGCTAGTTATGGTGAGCATTAAAGAGAAGAATCATCCTCCTTCAAAGCATCTTTCTCAGTGTGTTTATCATATGTTTTTTTAAGCAGCAATTTTTTAAGATAGGCACAAAATAGTATGTGTATTCAAGACTATCAGTTTCATTTGGTTGCAACTAGATGTCTGTATTTGCAAGTTTTAAAACCCCAGTCTTTCCAATTGATGCTGTTTCACATGGAAAAGTTATCAAGAGTGTAGATTTATCTGTCATTTTAATTCATCAACCCACACAATTAAGTTTTGTACCTGATTTACACCAGCATCAGTCCTATGGCTTTAATAAATGTTATTTTTTGGGATATCATAGAGGAATTCTGGTTAGCAGGTTATGAATTGAATTGAGAAGTAATGGACTTGAGATTGTCATTATTTTATCAATACTCAAGTGCTCATAAAAATATTTCAACTCACATTCCAGTCATTATTGTATTTAATACTGCTATATGGTCAACTGTAGAATCCACTGAGTTTCTTAGTCAACTTTCCATTGCTGTAACAAAGCGCCTGAGAAAGTAACTTATAAAGTTGAAAAATTTATTTTGGCTCACAATTGTTTCAATCCATGGTCAATTGGTCCTTTTGCTTTCTCCCTGTGGTGCCACAGTATATCATGGTGAAAGTGCATGTCAGAGGAGACCTGTTCACCTGATGGCAGTTTGAAATCAAAGAGAAAGGAAGTATCCAGGTTCCAATATCCCTGTGAAGGGCGTGATCCCAGTGACCAACCTTCCTCCAACTAACCAACACAGCTTAAAGGTTCCACTTTACAGAAGCTGGCAACCAAGCCATTACTACATGGGCCTTTGAGGGACATCTCAAATATAAACTGCAGCATTGCTTGGAATGTGCTTCAATTGGTACTTTATCACAATCAATCACAATTGGTAACAGCTGTGATGCCAGCGCAAGCCATTGGATACTACCATTCATTTTCCATTGACAAGAAGCTTAGTGCCATGCTAAGACTCAAAATCCCATCCAGAATTTTCTACCTCCTGGAACCAAACCAAATCTGAATCAGTCTGGCATATATGAATATAAAAACAATACAGCAATTTAAATAAAGAGAAGTTAATATAAAGAATTATAAGTTATGATAAAAGGCTGACTATAAGATGTAAGAGACTGCCGTGTCTCCCAAGGGCTGACTCGGGGATGAGCAAGGGGAAATGCTTAAAGAATGGTAAACATGGAAGGAGACTCTATCCATAAAAGAATGTTTCAGATTTTATTATAAAATGAATAGCTTCATTCCAGTTGAAGACATAGAAATTCTCAGATTTTCTAAGATCAAAGATGGCCTACAGTTATTAGTTAAGCAGGGATTAATCTTGTGGGACAAAACAGAGTCAAAGACCAGATGGGAGGACATACAGAGTTAAATGGTGCTATGGAGCTACATAACCAGGAACAATGTGCTGACAGTGCTAAAGGAAGGCAATTACCTAGCCAAGATGGATCTTAGAGATTGCTAAATTACTGCACGTCGTGGACACGTGACAGGGCAGGGAGCCATTGAACAGCCTCCCTTCCCCACTGGTAATGCAACCATGAGAACCAATGGGAGAATCTCCTTTCTGCAACATTCATTTAGGAGAGTTTACTGAAAAGTGTAATACTGGGTTCACTGTAAAGGAAAAATGCTGAAAAGAATTTTGTCCACTGCTGGAGAGTAAGTACTGAAGTGAGAATTTTGAGTGGAGAGGCAGTAAATTGGTATCAGGAACATCTCCTATCCTCCACTATCTTCACTTTTCAATCCATTTATCATTTAATTATTTGAATCAGCCTTATCATGAACAATCATCATATCTCAGATACTCTCTTCAGTTCTGCAGATAACACATTGGATAAACACAGCTTCCACCTTGGTGACATCTGATAAGAGGAGACAACAAACAAGAAAACAATAATGTATCCCCACAGCATGACATGAAGAAACTAAATGAAATATGCTTCTCAAAGATTACTCTTTTAAAAAAGGAAATTAGGGTAAGACAGAATGTTACATATAGCTATTTTAGATAGAATGATCATCAATGACCTTCTGGAGAAGTAAGTTTAGAACAGACACATATACTAACCACAGTACCTACCAACCAGCAATCTCCCAGTTATCAATCTCACATCAGTATTAAATCACATCATGCCCCTTGCAAAAAAATATGTTCTAACTCACTACATATCTGTACATTAAGAAAATCAATGTCACATTCAATTAAAAAAAAAACTTGAAATAATGTGCTAAACAAGATATAAAGACAGAGCCTGTTTGGAATGAGTAATCCCAGAGAGTGAGGAAATGTGTCTTTAGTTGGAACTCAGTTGCCTATGATCCACTTTAAGGAGATAGTAACAGATCCATGGAGAACTGCAAATTTCTAGACATTACATTTACATTTAGTAATGGTTTCCAACATACTTCCTGTTAAGATTTACTCAGATTCAGTATTTGTTGAGTGGGACTGAATTTGAAGGTTTTCAAGTGCTTAAAACTCAACCTGGACACATATTTGAATGTGCAAAATTGGAAGGAAAGGGAATTGATGCTTGAAAATAGCTACTATAGACTACTCCAACTCCTTTGCACAGATTATTTACTATTTACAATATGTATAATAGGTAATTTCTAAACTTTATAGATGAGAAAACTTAAGTGTTAAAATAGAGCATTTACCCAACACTTATGTTTCCTTCCTTCAATGGCTTGACACACCAGGCAGGACACTGTGATTTTGACAAACTTGAAAAGATTACCTTGTCCTGCTGTGCGGAATTTCTTTTTTTTTAACCCCTCTTAGTTCTCTGTTTGGGAAAACATATCCTTATTTTTCCCCTAGACTGGAACCTACTATGTACCATTCCCTCTGGCTGCAGACGGTCCATGGTATAAATGGAAAAATTGCACACAGCCTGAAATGGTCCATCAATATCTGTGCCTTAGGTTTGATTTACATGTTCATTTGCCCTTTGCACTGTTCAAATGCCCTTTCCACTGACAGTCACTAGTAGTAACATGTTTTAATTTCCTTCTGACTTTTAGACTATTTATCATTATTTTTCCTGAAATCTGGATAAATCCAAGTTGACTCTTTCCTGGTCTCACTCAGAGGTACAAGTATGATGTTATGAAAGACTAAGCATCTTCTTCAAGGTCACATAATTTAATTGGTGGCAATGAGGATTAAAATCCAATTTTCACTCTACAATAATTGTTAAAGTATGCACTGTCCATGATAACTTTGTTCTTAGAGAACATGCATGGAAAAAATGTGTAGTCAAATAAATTTAGGAGTCACCGAG
Organism: Sciurus vulgaris; assembly: GCF_902686455.1. Taxonomy (NCBI): domain Eukaryota; kingdom Metazoa; phylum Chordata; class Mammalia; order Rodentia; family Sciuridae; genus Sciurus; species Sciurus vulgaris. Next base: position 72,798,346 of record NC_136462.1, read on the forward strand.
TACAATATGATCCTCTTAGAAATTTAGATCATCCATTTGCATACTAACAGCTCTGAGAAGTTCAGGACTTGGAAAATTTTTAATTTATTCATTCATTCAACATAAGCACATTAATGTTACAAAAAATAAAAATCAAAAAAATATAAACACTGAACTCTCACCAAGTTCAGGGCATTCCCTGCAAAAGAAAGAACCCAAAAAAGGACTTAGGTTAAGAAAAAGCTGACTTATTTGATGAACTGACAAAAGTTTGATATGTCAGAAGTGTAGTACAGATAGAAGAAGAGTAAGAGATGAGGTTGCAGAAGTTGGTAAGGCCAGATCTTGCAGGAATGAATAGCCCACCACAACAAAATTTGATTTTTATTCCAAATAAAATCAGAAACCATAGAAAGAGTTTGCCTAATATTTAACCTATGTGGCCAGAATGTTATGTAACCATATTATAACATTTTAATAAACACATCACTTTACACTGTCCTGAGCCCCTTACATTAAACTGAATGGTGAGAACTGATTGTAACCAAAATCAGCTCCCTTGGGGTTGAGATCATTTCATCGTCACTGTAAACCCAGCACCTATCATAGATAGTTCACATAGAGCTTCTCAATGAAGGATTTGTTAAATGAGTTAAAATCATGAAGAAATACAAATTTATTACATTTCACAAATGTTCAAAACAAGCAAAAATGGCTTTCACTGATACCTAGAAAATTTATGATCATGGAAAAATATATGTCTTCAATTATTCACAGTGGTGCCAGAAGTCAGCTTGGACTCACCCTGTGAGGTATAAGGAAGAGAAATAAAGGCAGATTACTATGAAATAGACCACAAAACAGACTCATTGTAAGGTATTAAATTTCTCTTTACATGTTGTCTAACAAAATAGGAAACAGGAATGCACTGCATCCCAGAAAGAATGTATTCACCAACTGAATGCTGGGTTATGGACTTTGAAAGTCTCATTTAACCCTAAGAATCTAGTGTTTTATTTAGAAAGAATTCAAAGACAGAAAAAAGATCAGGTGAAGAAGTGGGTATGGCTAGAGAGAACATTTGAACAACAAAAACTTTTAATTTGACAAAAAGTTTTATCTAGGACAGAATGAAGAGCATTATTTAAACCAATGGGATGAAGTAAAGGAAACTTCCAGTATAGTCTTATTCTACTTCTTAATATAACACTAATAGAAAAACAAATGCACAAAAAGAATAAACACTATCTAAAACATTGTCAATAAAGTTTGTAAAACTCCCCAAATTCAAAGTCAAAACTTAACAAAATCTGTAGGCTAAATTAAAGGAGGATTCCAAGAGTTGATACATATGTATACTAATTTCATGTTGATCAAGAGATACTCCATCAACAAATCTTTACTTAGAAGTACTAATTCTGGAGCATGAAGAAGCCAAGGAAAGTGAGGCCAGGGAACTAAATCAGGGAAAACAGGATGTGAGGAAGTGATGACGAGAAAGTAAGCTCCCTGAGAAATCACAGAATTCTTGAAATATATCTGGAAGAATACAGAAGAAAGTGTTAATAGTGGAACGTTTTAGGGAGAATGATTAGATGTGTAGAAAAGAGCTGCTTCTATCTTCCATTTTGTACTTTGTCTGACCTTTGAGGGATTTTTGGTAAAGATGCATGCATTTTATATTTTAAATCAATTTCAGAAGGATAAAAGTGGTAGAAGGAAATGTAACAGAATACTTGGAAAATTTTTTCAAGGAAACTTATCTTCAGAGTTTTTAATAAATCAATATGGGTAAACAAATAAGAAGGAGGCAAAGGAATTGCCAGTGTAAAATATTCTAATTTTAAAGTGTACAGATTTATTTTTTTTAAATATAAGTCCATGAAACACAAACTCCTGAACTTTTAATTTTATTTTGAAGAATTAGATTCACATAACTCTTTATTGAAACATTTGGCTGCTATCAGAAACAACATGTACTCATTAATAAATATTCAGGCCTCCCATCAACAATGAGTATAAGCAATCAGGTGCCGTGGCACAGGCCTGTAATCCCAGTGATGCAGAAGGCCGAAGCAGGGGCATTGCAAGGCCCCTGGATTCAATTCCCAGCATTAAAAAAATCCCAAAACAAAACAAAAGCATAAACCCATGTACAAAGTTTAGGTATAGGCAGAGCAATAGCTGAAATTCTAAAAGCATCTTCTCCTCAACCTCCAGAGTTCAGGTATGTTGTTCATGAAGAGTCCCTCAAAAGAGAGATCTCATGGAAGGAAAAAAAAAAAATCCTACATGGTGGAGGTGCCTTTCCCACATTCTAAGATTCAGGTGAATTTCAAACTGAAGAGAGCATATTTTGTCTTACACTAAATGTATTCCTTTGGGAATATTATCACAAATGCAAAGTCATATTTTAAAGGGAAATTTTATTTTAATTCCATTTATAAGAAATGACCTGGAGATTTGCCAAAGTAATTCCATTGGACTTTCTCTTTTAAGAAATCTACATTCCACCCAAAGCATCTGTAGGCTACAGAATATTATCAGACAACTAATACATCCCAATCAGACTGAATTTATTTATAGACAACGTTCTTTTTGCAATGTTAGATGCCTCATTAACTTGATTCAGCTTGTGCATAGCAAAAATATTCCCTCCCTCTTCAGATTTTTGATAGAGTGAATTATAATTTCTTGTCTCACTCATTATAAACCTTTAGTTTGGAGGACATTTCAGAAATGTGTAGTGCCACTTATGTGAATCCTGGATTACTTTCTTGGATTAATTATGTGCTTTATTTGTTTTTCTTTGGGAGGAAAATAAGGTGGAATAGTGGCCATTTTTACTTTTTACTTTACATGGAAAATAAGTTAAAATTTAATTTTGCCATAACTTCTTTCTTGGAAAAATGAAATGTGAATCCATTTGAGTAGATTCCATTATTGTCAAATTAGTGGGGTATGGGTAAGAAGGTTGGGATTTTAAATATCTGGGGGCCTAACTAATTATGCTCACTTTAAAAACATGTTCATCTTAGAAAAAAGCTATAGAGATACTGTGAAAAATGAGCACATATAACTCCCACATGTTAACTACATCTTTAAAATTTTAAATTTCCTTCTTAATGTCACTATGCAATTTGGTTGCATGCTCTTTTAATTTGGTTTACACATCTGTAGGTGCAAGGGGGAAAGGAGCTATCTCTCCAAATCTTCCATTGCAACTACTTCTGATGTATCATTTCTTAAACTAGGTTTAACATGTTAAATGGACCTCAGGGGGAAAAAAAGATGATAATTAAAAAACTGGCTTTTCTTTTTCTTAAATTTAACAATCCATCTTTTCAATGAATTTTACACAAATAGATGAATTTTGAATTATTGATGTTAGGCAGCCACAATGTATAGTGAGAAATTGTTTCACATTTTATTTTAAATACAGTAGTAATCTTTTGAAGAGAAAAGATAATTTTCCTTAACTTATACCCTGCAATGTTTTAAGTCTACTCTTCATTGTTGTATTAATCTTATACATATGAGAATATATCAAACATAAAAATATTTACTATGCATTGTTTTTCTTGTCTGCCAGTTGATTGAGAATATGCTTATCTTTGGTTCTTATACTACCACAATTATTTTAATTGAAATTTATCATGTAACTAGAAAAAGAAATGGTTTTACAGCTGAATCTTAACATTTAAAAATGTGTAGCAGAACTGTGAACACCTTAAGTGTCAGGATTTCTGTTTCTAGTCAAGAAAAATTTTCTATTCTCCAAAGCAGATTTCTTCAAATCTTTATTATGTATAATCTAAGAAAACTCCTGTTTGGGAAAAAAAAAAATAGAGTGATATCTCTATTCAATCACACAAATTATTTTTTTAAAAAAGCACAAGAAAAGTTTTCAAGCACTTCTGCTCAAGCTTTTGTCATTAAAGACCATAACATCAACTTAAAAATCTTTCCCTTCTAGACATAAGTATTCTGGAATCTGTACTGTTTAATAAAAATTTGAATTCTCAGGAGAAACTAGGACTTTATACAGAGCAGTATGACCTATGTTCATTACATAGAGTATCTTCCCTAATGATGAGGAAGAAAATGGAGAGTTGAAGGGATTTAAAATTAAAGGTAGAATTCCTGAACTTATAAAATTGTCCTAATGTGTATCAAACAGTGTGGTCTAGGCCTTTGTGGCTGGCCTGTTTATGAATCACCTCTTTCAAAAAATATACATATACTTGAAATATTGTTTGTCAGCTAATTTTTTTGGTCCTAGAGAAGCTTTGAGTCTACCTGATGATGAGACTTTGAGGCTTCAGGGTACATATGGCATGCCCAAACTAACGACCATCCTCTATTCTAATCACAGCTGAAGTCAGCTGTGGGAGGCTACCGCCCTTGAACAGTTTATAATCAGCCTGAGACATGAAACTGACTCATTTCTGGAAGTGTGGGGGCTGCTCTTTCACTCTTTTCAGCACATGAATGCCACTGTAAAATAAGATTAAATGCTCTGAGTTCCCCCCAACCCATTTCCTTCTCTATTCGTTAACTTTTCGTGGTATATAGACCTATACTGTATGTTTTCCCAGCTTCACATTATCTCACCCACTATTTTGCACTAAGCAAGTTGCTTTGCCATACTTCTAAAATGGGACATATATGCAATATTAAGCTGTTTCTATCATGTTACTTTAAATAAATGAACACCTTACACAAATAAATTACTTAAACTTATTAAGATTGTAATATTTTCTGTACTGCTACAGTCCATTCAGTTTCATCTCTTGGGAGATGACTTGTGAACTGCTTTCACATTGTATAAAGGTAGCTGTAAACTTGTTTTCTAAAATACTATTATTAGCAAATCACACTGAAATTATAGACTTTCTTCCTGAAGCTTCTAAACTTCAAGTTATAGTTTTAATTTTCTTCTTTTAAAAGTGTTCCTGGCCTCCTAAATTATGAACACATATCTTCTAGAATCTTATGGAGGTTTACCTTACTTGAGTTATTGTCCTTTTAGATTTTGGAAAAAAATGTTGCAAACATCTGTCATAAAATTGCTCTTTCCTTGAACTTCAAATAATCTTCCTGAGCAACTTTATAAAAGTAAAAAACTCATATGATTGCATTAATCTAGAAATTACCTGAAGGTAATTAAATTGACTTTTATCTATAAAACTATATAGCATATTGATAACATTGAGCAGAATAAATATCTAATGAGGTAAATAGGAAGGTACTTTTAAATTTTTTATCTGCCATAGACACAAGCATGGATGAACTTTTTGAAACCCACCTTCTTAACATAATTCTTGTTGCCAAAGAGTGTCAGCTGTGGATTGACCTGTGTTGGTTTTGCATTAAGAAAAATGCTGTTTGCTTTGTTTTGTTTTTGTTTAGTTCTTGCTGTGGTAGAATGAGATAGAATTTCTCTTCAATTCCAAGACTCTCTTGTCTTTGGCATGGTACCTGTGCTTCTTTCCTGGCCTGGAGTAATATTCCCATTTGAATGAACTGGACTCTGCATGTTTTTCAGCTTCTAAGCAATCGCTCAACTCTGGCATTTCTGTTCCCCCTTTAACTACCATGGAGGACACTCTCCCTCATTTTTGACAATGTACTCACCCTCATTATGCAATCATTCAAACCTCCATCTGGGATCTTAAAACCCATAATTTTAATCTCACACCACTGATCTTTCAGTATCCACAGTATATTGGAGATCTATGTTCCATTGAGTTAAAAGTTTTGTAAGCCGCAACTCATAACAGCATTAAAGCATGACTCTCTGAGGGCATTAAAGCATCAACAAATTGATTCTTGCTTCTGGTATTAACAAAGCTGCAGAAATCAGGATCCTGCACATCTTTCCTTAAACTAATTGAAAATCAATACAAAGAATACAAACCCCAAACACTCAGAACTCCAATTTGGATGAAAATGGTAGAGAGTTATAATAAATAGCTCCCAAAGAGATGAAACAAATTACCAAGACTGTATGGGATAAAGCAGAAATTTAAAGCAATGGAGAGGAATTTCAGCAGAGAGTGAGCCTTAGAACATCAAATCTAAAAAAAGTTCCAGCAAAAAATACACTTCCCAAAGGGAACAGACATGTACCAAAATGCAAAAACTGTAATCCTGATTTTGCTGTGGGTGCATGAACTGGATGATCTGGGCTGCCAGAAACAGCATTACTGAACACAGTCTGATTCCAAGTACAGAGGAGGAAATAATATACAAAGAATAACACAGACTCCACACGTGTTCTATAAGTGTCTTCCAGTGGCATTTGAGCAGAAAGGAGACTGTGTTGTGAAAACTAGCAAACTTACAATTCAATTCTTACCATTCTCTAGCAGAAGAATCTTTCACAAATAATCTTATAAGTAGAAAATCACTCATTTATGGATAATAAAAAATAGCACAGACATAAAAGGGGAAATAGAATATAGGCAATGAAAAAAGAAGATATTCCACAACAAAAAATTAAAAATTGTAATGCCAAAACAAAATCAGAGAAATACTTTAGCAAGAATTTTAAAATAACAAATCGAACTCCTCTCTGAAGGAAGATAGAGGAGAAATACAGAACTCAAAGAATAGATGGCAAAACAATAGAAATAAATGGATTGTGAGCTGGCAGGATTTGGAAATGAATTAGAGGAAAGAAAACATCATTGACTGTGACCGAATGCAGATGAGCAAAGAAGGCCTAGGTTCTCCAGATGGAGAACATAAGTAAATGGAACAATACCCACCCACCACACCCCACAAAAGTGGGGGATCTGCAAGAAATTGGTTTCACACATTTTGTAATAGGCACTGTATGACCATGATCACTAAGAGAAAAAAATTAGGAGAACCTTCAGATCACATTGAATTTCTGCTTGGAAGAACTTTCAGAACTAAATTGTGAAGAGGTAGATCCCAAACAGAACCCAGAGATCATCTTGAAAAGTGGAGGTGGAGCTCAGAGTGTCTGAGGCAGTATGTGGCTGGAATTGTGTTAGGAAGCATATGGGAACTGAGAGGGCACATAAGCAAACACTCGGTAAATCTGTACAATCAACCCAGTCACTTGTTGAACACCTTAATTCATGTAGGTTGAAACAGAGGGAAGGAGTTGTGCACAAAACAACTTCCAACACTCTCACAGAACTGGGAAAAGTCCAAGTTTCCAGAAGCCAGAGTATAAATTTCTCACTGAACACCCAGAACTTTCTGTAGAAACACCAAGAGGATTAAACTAGGTCTCAAGTAAAGACTATTCTATACTCACTCCATCAAAGGCTTCAAAAGCTTTTAATGGACAAAACTGAACTACAGGTAACTTAACTGCCTGCCAGAACATTTTGAAGGCAGACAAAAAAACAAAAAAAAGAAAATTCATAGTATCTAACATCTAATCAAATACTGTTATACATGTGAGAAAGCAAAAAATAAATAAATATACAACTAGGAGAAAAGTCAGTCCCTCAAAAGACAAAGATAAAAAAGCAAATTTTAAATTTAAATTTTACAAAGATATTTAAAAAGCTATTGAAATGCTCAAAAATTTAAAGAGCATGAATGTGATGAGAAAAAGTATGAAATATTCAATAGAAATGTGAATATTCTAGAGAAATAAATATAGTAAAGGATAAATTGAATGAAATTAATGGTGGTTAAGACATGAAGGGAAGAATACTAACAAACTTAAAAACATACTAGGAGAAACTATCCAAACTGCAGATCAGAGAGGAAAAAAAATCCAGAAATAATAAATAATTGAGTCTTATGATTTGTAGGACAATATTAACTATCATAATATAAGTATCAATATAATTGAAGAAAGACTAGAGACAAAGTCAGAAAAAATATTGAATGAAAAAATAGCCAAATTATTTCCCAGATTAATACAAAGTCTACAGTAACAAGATTGCTGATTTCCAGAAGGATAAACACAAAGAAAAATATACCAAAGCACATAATAATCAAAATTTTAAAACTGGTAATCATGAGAAAATCTTTAAAGTACCTAAAAGAGCAAAGACACATACAAAAGAACAAAGATAAAAATGAATACAGACTTCTAGTCAGAAAATTCAAATCACAGGACAATGAAATATTTTAAAATGCTGGGAAAAAAATACTTTCAATCTAGAATTTTGTATCCCCAGTGCAATATCCTTCAAATTTGAAGGCAAAATTTAGATTTCTTTTTTTAGACAAAGAGTGAATCTACATTTTTTTTTTAAAATGGAAGCTATTCAGAGAGTAAGAAAAATACCAAATGGAAACATTATGTAAAGGGATGATGAGCACTTGAAATGGTAAATATTTTGGCAAGTGCATTTTTCTTTTTAAAAATATTTAATTTATTTAATGTATAATTGAATGTTTAAGGAAAATATAAAAATAAAGTGGGTTTAAAAATTTTATTGAAATAAAATGCATGACAAAAATAGCATAAAGAATAGTAGGAGAGAAACGTTATATTATTGTTTAAAGATACACTGTGATAAAAGTGTATCAGTAAGGGGCCAGTTAGGAAAGAGGAACTACATACAGTAAGTATACTATAATGTTTGAACAGAGTAAATATGAAAAAAATCAAACCTAATACATATTTAAAAAATCCAAATCTGTTGTTAATTTTTTTTTAAAGACAGATGATATAAGCCAAAGAACAATAAGATAGGTTATCTGCATGAGGCAGGGAAAGAATAAGACAGAAGAGATGTGGGATGAATTGGCACTGTTCTCCTATGCCTATTTGAATAGTTTTTATTTTGGAAATAAAAACTTAATCAATAAATATTTAATAAGAATGGAGAAAGCTTCTAAAACTAAAATGCAAACAAAAACAAATGAACCCAACTATATTTTAAATAAAGAACACTGTACCAAAGGGAAAAAAAATACAAGGACTTAATTAACCAAGTAATTTTTGAACACAGTGCTTTGACTACATACCTGCAATCTAGGGGGAAAAAAAAAACTGTTGACACATCCTGACGTCTTCTTAGTAGGTTTGTTATTCATGTGGTATAAGCTATTGAAAAGTGAATTGAGTTGTGAGTGAGGGTTTTCACTGTGGAGGCAAGGAGATCCAAATATAGAAAAATACTTCAGGATTGATTTCCAATTGAAAGTATCAGATTGAACTTTCAATTTATTGCATACACAAAAAATACTTGCATATATACATACACACATACCTACATATACACAAGCATATCTTAGTTCTGTTTGTAGACAGGGTCTAGAAATAATAACTCATCAATAATGAGTATAACTGCAGCCCAGATCTTGGTTTCTAAATGCTTGTTTGCCACTACAGAAACCCAGAATAGGTCAGGGAAAGTACAAAATAAGTCTGAAACAGGCGATAGTGCTCTATGAAACAATGGAAAAAATGTCAAGAACACACAGAGACCAGTCTATAGGGCCTCTATTTGGCCAAATCCAGGACAATTTGAGCAGGTGATAACAGAGTATAACACAATGATTAAAATGGATATCCATAGGTCCATAGTGATAAATAGGGGAAGGAAGAAATAAAGGGAGAAAAAGGGAAGAAGGAAGGAAATGAAGGATCAAAAAGAGGGAGGGAAGAAGGGAAGAAATTTCACTACAGTAAGATGAGACTGACGACTGTAGATAGGGTGATTGTATTCAAAAATCACTGTTAGTTAAAATTGGTTATGACAAGACTCAACGGAAGGCCAGGCACAATGGGGCATGCTGTAATCTCAGTGACTGGAAAGGCTCAGACAGAAGGACAGGAAGTTCAAATCAGCCTCAGCAACTAAGCAAGGCCCTAAGAAACTTGGTGAGATCTCACTCAAAATAAAAAAATAAAGGTCAAATGGTCTCTCTGATATGTGGATGCTAACACACAGTAAGGGGGAGTGGAGAATTGACATTCAGCAGTTTAGACAAAGGGAAATGAAGGGAAAGGAATGGGGATAGGAATAGTAAAGACAGTGGAAAATTAATCTGAGGTGAATTTCCTATGACCATATATGAATACACTATAGTGAATCTCAACATCTTGTACATCCACAAGACTGGGATCCTAATTAGAATAAGACATATTTCACATTTGTATAAATATGTCAAAACATAATAAATTGTCATATATAACTAAAAAGAACAAATAAAATTGAAAAAGAAAAGAAAAAGGACTGGGCATGTGGCTCAGTTGTTAAATACCTCTGTGTTTAATGCCCAGCAAAAACAACAACAACAACAACAACAAAAAATGAATCGCTAAACCTAGAGGTAAAATTATGATGGAATTCATGAAAATTAAATGATTTTTAAATGTCTCCTTACAGACTGCTTATTTAGCTATGGAAGGGAAAATAGAGACCATAAACCACAGAACTGAACATTTTGACTAAGGGAATAAAATTATAATCAATGATATGAGCCCATTAGCATGATACCTTAAGATGATATTGACTTTGTAGTATTTCAGTCAGTTGTACATGCATAAAGAAATATTAGTCAACTGTACATTGAGGAACATTCCATAAAATAACAGATCTGAACCCTTTAAATAAGCTAATGTTATGAACAATTTTTGTAAATATTGAGGAAATTTCTCATTTAAAAAGTAAACAAAGACATTGTAATGAAATATATGATCCTGGACTGGATACTGTACTGGTGTTAAATACTACAAAAGACATTATTTAAAATGCAAAAGCATTAATTTAAAAGACACAAAAGTATTCTATCAGGTTAAACTTCCTAAATTGATACCTATATGTGGATTACCTAAGATAATGTGTTTTTCTTAGGATATAAAGGCTCATGAGTGAAATTTTAAAGGAAGAAGGGAGCTAAGGTTGGCAACTAATTCTCAAATGTGTTGGAAAAATAAATCATAAATACAAGTATATATATATATAACATATGTATATATATTATATATATGAATGAGGGGAAGGAAAAGAAACAAATGTGGTAAAATGTTTAAAATTCTTTACTTCTTTTTATTTCTGAATTATAACTGACAAGTAAAATTATATACATATATATGCATATGAAGTATATGATGTGATGATTCGTTATAGGTAGACCAGGTGAAATTACCACGATCAATCTAGAAAACACATTCATCACTTTACATAGTTATCGTGTGTGTGTGTGTGTGTGTGTGTGTGTGCGCGTGTGTTGAAAACATTCAAGATCTACTGGCAACAAATTTTAAGTACACAATGACTGTAGTCACAAGGCTGTTCATTAGGTTATTGAAAGTTTGCCCTCTTTGGTGAATATGTCTCCACTTGCCCCATGGCAAAGCCCCTACTTTCTGATTCTGCCTGAGTTTTTAGATTCCAAAAGACATCATGCAGATTTGTCTTTCTGTATCTGACTTATTCACATAGCATGCTGCCCTACAAGTTCATCCATTTTGTCCCAAGTTGCAGGGTTTCCTTGTTTTTATGGTCAAATACTATGTCCTTGCATGTATATACCACATTTTCATCATCCAGCTGTACATGTGCAGACAGTTGGTTTCCATTTCTTGGTTATCATCAATAGTGCTGCTAGTGAACGTGGGAGGGCACGTTATCTCTTAGACATCATTTTCTTTGCATAAATATGCAGTAGAGGGATTGCTGAACTATATGGTAGTTCTATGTTAATGTGTTAGAAACATGCTTACTATTTTTTTATAATTAATGTACCAATTTGCATTCCAACAGTGTATAAGTTTTCCAGTTTCTCTACATCCATGCCAACACTCATCTTTTGTCTTTTTTTGTAATAGGCATCCTAACAAGTGTAAGGTGATCCTTCACGGTGATTTTGATTTGCATTTCCTATATAGTCAGCAATGATGAGAACCTGTTCATATACCTGTTGACCATTTGGATGTCTTCTTTGGAAAACTGTCTTTTAAGGTCCTTGTTCTATTCATTTTATTTGGTTTTGTGTGTGTGTTTACTATTGAATCCTATGCATGCCTCACATACTTTGGACTTTGAGCTTTTATTAGTTTTGTGATTACAATATTTTCTTCCATTCCATATGTTGCCTTTTCATTCTGTTGTTCCCTTTGCTGTGCAGAAGATTTTTGGTTTTAGGTTAATCCCATTTATTTATTTTGCTTTTCTCATCACTGTTTTTGGGAGTCATATTTTTTTAAAAAATCATTCTCAGGACCAATACCAAGGAGATTTTGCCTACATCTTCTTGTGAAAGTTTTATGGGTTCAGGTATTATGAGTAAGCTTTTAATCCACATAGTTTCTTTTTGTGTTATGGTGTAAATAAGGGTCCAATTACAGTCTCTTGCATGTGTATATTCAATTTTCCCAACACCATTTATTGAAAAAGAAATTCTCCTCCCCTTGTGTATTCTTGACATCCTTGTCAAAAATTAATTGAGCATAAATGCCTGGGGTTATTTCTGGGCTCTCTATTCTGTTCCATTTGTCTTATTATTCCTATTTTATGCAGTACCATATCATTTTGATTGCTGTAGGTTTGTAATATACTTTGAAATCAGGAAGTATAATGCCTCCAGCATTGCTATTCTTTCTCAAGACAGCTTTGACTATCCAGGGTCATTTGTAGCTCCATACAAATTTTAAGATTGTTTTTATATTTCTTTGTAAAACAGTATTTGATAAGGATTTTGCTGAATCTGAAGAGTGCTTTGGGCAGTATAGATATTTTAACAATATTAAATCTTCCAGTTTATGAACAGGGAATATTGTTTCACTTATTTGGATCCACTTCAAATTCTTTCTTCAGTAGCATAGTTTTCTATGTATAGAATTTCTGTCTTTTGATTCAACTTATCCCTAAATATTTTACCTTTTGATACTATTGTTAATTTTTTTAAAATCAGTAAATCAGGGGCAAAATGTCTAAGAGTTTCTATACTATTCCTGAAGCATGTCTCTAAGTTTAAAGTTTTTCAAACTCTAAAAATTAAAATGCATAGGTATCATCTCATTTACAATTATGTGACAAATAATATAATTAATGTTTCAAATGATACTGTGATAATAATAACAATACAACTAAAAATATAATGTGAAGTGAAATAATAATTGCAACATAGTAAATTTCTTCCTTCATATCAAGGACTTAATAAGTTATTACATAAAATTTTGTATCAAGACAGAGAGATAGAAGTTGATTTGATGAATTTGAGGTTCCTCTGCATCACACACACTAAAAAAGCAAGAAGTTATGCTCCATCTTCTTGAAGGTAGAATATCTACATAGTTATCTGAAATTCCTCTGCACAGGAGATTTGTCTATTCTCATCCATTTCTTTATTTACTCAATTATTTATTTATATCAATATGGAGCCCTGAATATTTATCTTATATTTTGGGTTATAATTCAATACAACCTTTATTTATTTATTTATTTATTTATTGTTGCTCCAATCATCCTAAGTTTTGATTATTGAGAGCTCTTTCATTTGGCTCCTGTGTCCCTTTGACATAGTCCTATTTATTGTTGTTGTTGTGGTGGTGGTGGTGGTGGTGTGTATGTGTTGAACGTGTACTTACCTTCCAATACTGTAAGTTTCTACAGGCATCTTGCATGTTCCTTGCCCTAGCCCAGAACAAGGCATTTCTTTAAAGAGCTCTAGTTCCTTTAATTGGAAAAGGGCTCTAGAAACCAACATCTGGGTGTTAGAATAAGGAAATATGCCTATGATCTCCTTTTTATATATATATGCCTATGAATTTTTCTAAGTGTATCCTTTTGAATCTGTATTAAGCTACAAACCTATAAATTTTTCTGTGTATCCTATTGAATCTATATTAAGCTACGAATTAGTTTATTCATATGTCTCCAACTCTGTAACTCAACAGGTAGATCATTCTGTTTTCTCTTTCTTGTCTGTATCGTTCAGTTCCAGCAGTGAGAAACTTGAATCAACAATCACCAAGGACTCCCTTAAATGATCAATTCTAGTATATATGTGTAGTGATCTTAGAGCTGTTAACTTGTGCCACTGTGGGAAACACCAATTGAATAAAATACACTGTTCCTGTGAAGTTCCTTTGTCTTTGGTCTCACAGACCCCACACTTCTCAACTTCCTTGGGCCAGAACTTTATCTCCCTAACCTTTCACTGAGGTTATTTAGTACAAATGTTAAAACTGGATTCATATGTCCCAGTAAACATTCCTTTCTGAAAACTCCCTGTCTTAATAATGAACTTTTTAATTTGTATTCATCAAAATTAACTCTGTGCTATAAAGTTCTATGGGTTTTGAAAAATTCATAGTGCTGTTTATCCATTACTTCAATATCATACATAATAGGTTCACCATCCCTAAAAATTTCCTAAATCCGTAATGTAGCACATTCGTTCTTACTAACTGGATCTAGAAAGTCCTACTAAATCAGAAATCTGCACGTGCAATATTTGTCACATCTTCATCTATATATTTAAAGGATAGACACTTTATTCTTAATAGTTTTGATTTCTTGTTTTAAAGTGCTTTGGGAAATTTTGAATAAGGAAATTACACATTTCTATGTCCAAAACAAGAAAAATGTTCGCAAATTTTATTTTCTACAATTTGAAATATGTTGTTCCTATAGGCAAACAAGGTCAAACTTATAATTTTCATAAATGTAATTTTGCCAATCTCATAAAAGCTAAAACTCCTTTTACTTAATGTAATGAACAGGTGATGGTGGCATGCATAATGCAATTTTCACAAATGAAGGTAAATGCAAGTTCATATTTCTGTATTCAAGAAAAATGTGAACTAACTCAATAAAGATGAGTAATATTAACCTTAAGGAGTTAATCATCAAAGTGAATGAGAGAAAAATAGTATAATTAGCAATATATGAAGGTAGTCATTAAGGTGAACCAAGATACATAATATAGTTTGCAATATAATGTAAATAAAAGCCAAAGTTCCCATAGCAACACAAACTTTTCAACAACGTATACATACTATACTTTGAATTACTGGTTAGGGTTCTAAGCTTATAGCCTCTTGTGCATTCATGTAATAAATGGGCATGTCACCCTGGTTCTGAGAACAATAAGATTTATATATTCAGATTCAGATGTGTTCTAATTTGCAAATTCCACATTTAATTTTCTATATAGTTGACATCCCCTAAAATTATGCTGGCATTTTAGGTTAATGTCATGAAATTACATTTAGCTGATTTGTAGCAATGTTTGCAAGCATTTTTATTATTTTAGCTTAAACAATAAGCTTGTATGTGTAGCACGCACATATTACATGGCATGTCAAAGTCATCTGTAAGAACGTTGATCATTAAATCTAGTGGGGTTAAAATATAAAGTTATGTAAAGATTATAAAATCTAATAGTCAGTTCTAAGTTATTTCACATAAAATGGTGAATATTAGATACAATAAAGTAATATTTTTTGCTCAACATGGACAATTTTGTTGGTATTTTTTCTGTAGGAAAATTTTTTTTTCTTCTATAATTCTGGTTCAAATAATCCACCCTATTTAAGCTGTATGTTTACTTTGAATTTCTTCTTGAGAAAATAAAGTAGGCTGTTAAAACACTTATATTTACAGAATGTTCTACAATCATTTATGTGGTAATATTTATAAGATTTTTATGAAATAAGCTAGGCAGGTGATAACTGCAATTACTTGTAGTTTAAATATGGAGAAAGAAATAAACATACAAGGTTACACAACAGTGATAAATTGGCAATATAATAGTTATTCAGAATGTCAGCTTTACTAGGGGAAAAATCATGTATTTTATTTTATATTCACATATTTTTATTCATTTCTATGTAAACTCATGTATTTTGATTAAGAATTGACAATCAAATGCTTAGCATATTCTGGAGCATATCCTATTGGCTCTCTATTGCAAAGAAAAATTGAAATTTTGAGATTTAAATTATTGACATTTTTCTCATTTAAAAAAAAACTGAAGAGAGGATTATTCCTGTTCAATTTTTTTTAAATGAAATGAAATAAATATGATAAGAGCAAGTATAGATGGCATTACTATTTTAGCATTTTCCAGCACCTACAGAAATTTTCATTGTGGTATGAAGATAAATGGTTTCATTCATGTTGCTATGAAATGAAAACACGTGTCAGTATGTAAATTTTAAAGCAAGGATGTCCAATTTCAAGGGGGAAAATCATCCTTTTTGAAGATAATGATAAATATTCAAGTTTTCCTTCACGAAGGTAATATTTTTTTGTCTAAGTCAACATACTTTACCATTTTTAAACTTTTCTCATCATATTTTTGACAGCAGGTTTTCCAATTTTGACAGCTCTTTAAAAGTAATTTTAACAGCCGAGTGATTTCTCTTCTAAGCAAAGTCAGATTATGTGAAATGTCAATGTAAAAACTATACACTTTGACACATAATCATTTTTAGTTGAATTTACTTATTAATTTTGCTTGCTATTACTAATAAAATATAAGTGCTTAGCTAATTGTATTGCTTTTTGAAATGTTTTAAAAGTATTTAAAACTGTATCCTTTTCACTACAAAATGTCTCATTTTATCACAATTAGTTGCCCTTCCAAAAGTGAAGAGGAGGGAGGAATAGCAGTGCTGGATAGATCTCAGGCAATCAAGAGAGAAAAACGGCTACTGTAAAGTACAAGTCTGTACTCCTTGCCCAAATGGAGGAGTGTCTACATCCCTTGAAGACCTTTTGCAAAATAGATGCACACCCTTCTTCACTTTCCCACACAACCTAACCCCAACACCACAGCAGGGCTTTGAATATACTCCCCCAGCCAGAGGATAAACATCTTTTCACCTACCCACCCTATCACCTACTCGATAAAAGGTGGAGGTAATTTAAATAAAACTAGCAACCTTCTTTACTGAATTAATCCATTTAATTTTTCCATTCTTTTTCTGTTACAGGAGGTGAAATAATTATCTAATAAATACAAATAGATGGATTATCAATTCAAATATCATCTTCTCTTTATAACACTTACTCTGGTCTCCTATTTCCTGGCTATTTACTTAGGCAGTTGAAAACTAATTTCTCCACAAAATGGCATAGTCATAACTTGAAAGAAGAAAAAATTTTACAAGAGGATTTCATTTTAGTTGATGATTCCCACTGTGTAAAATATCATCTGAGCCCATTTTAAGTAGAAGAAAATGTAGCTCAGTGGCAGAGCGCTTGCCTAGCATGTGTGAAGCACTGAGTTCAATCCTTAGCACCACATTTTAAAAAATATTAAATAAAATGATAAATGTAAATATTTCATCTCATGTGTACCAAAATAAAGTCCAATAAACCTAATAAAATTTTAAAAAGGCAAATCATTTTTATTGGATAAATTCCTTCAGAAATATACATTACTTGGAATTCAATTCAGCTTCTAAACTACCCTATGTTCCCAATTATTTCAGAAATACTCTTTTACTTTGAATAAGTAGATTTGCCCAAAGTAATTAAAGCATTAGTAACAATTTATAGCATAAACAAGTAAACAAAAAACAGTCAAAATAACAAAATATGGGAATTTGAAGCCAAGTTATTTACTCCAATCTCCTCATATATACTATCACCAAGAGGTGTGCCTCATCTTCTGTTTGATTCCTTTTATTGATAGGGAAGAGATTATCATGATATAAGGTAATATTGCATTTTTCTGTGAAGCTTTTAGTTTTAGAAAATATTTTCTTATATTACAGAACCACCATTTACCACCAAGAAGTTTCTGCTTATTGGTCTTACTGGTTCCAGCCCCAATTATGTCATTCAGTTTCTTTGTTACTTTAACTCTTTATGACTCTGAGTTCACACTTCCTTCATGTAGGTAACTATCACCCCTCAACCTTAAAACCAATACCTCTTATTTCATGCTCACCATTCTAATTTATCCTGAAGCCTATATCATTTTGCCTCTCTTCTCAGAAACCTTCAATGGTTCTCTTTTCCAAATTAATTAAGAACAACACTCGGGATGCAAGTTAAAATTCTATATTGGTAAAGTTTGCTGACCCAGGAAGAGTGCTAGTGGCTTGATGGAGATTGAATAGATATCTTCACTTCTCTGTCAAACATTTTGGAAGAATTCTGAAAAACTTAGAGGACCGAGGACCTGTGATTTACAGGGCTATGTGGTTTAAAATGCTTTGCTCAACTCAATAGCTAGAACTGTCCCTCTCCTCTACCTAGCATTCCAGATCAGTTACTGTCATCCGGTTCACCAATGACATCCGAAGAGTTAAGTTGTTCTGGACCTCATCTTTCTTGGCAGTTTCTCTTATCTTGAAAATTTTTATTGACCTCAAGACATGTTTCTGCTTGGCTCTTCTTCCACAACTCTGACTACTGTTTCCTCATCTTCTTAGGCTCTTCTTCCATTGCCCATTCTACAACTATTGACTTCCCCAGGCTTCTCTATCAGATTTTCCTTATTATAACTCCATTAACTCTTCTTTGGTTCTTCATTTGGTTCCACCATAGCAGCTGACACAGTAGATGCCAAGTCAACTACATAAAGACAAACCAACTATTTTTAAAATTATTTGGTAATGAGTGGATTACCACTGTGGTAAAATAAAGCTGAATCCTTTAGAAATCCCTTAAGGCATCAAGCAGAATGTGTCTCAAAGTCATTCAACTGAAAGATAAGGAAGTTAGGTATTTGTTCCCCAACTCCCCCCCCCCCCCCCAGTGCTTAAGTTTGCCCTCTGAGGACAAATCCCTGCTACTGTGAATGGTGACTGATCAAGCTTTTAGGGCATTGAAGGAAGCTCTCAAGCAGAGGACCAACCGAAAGACTCAGGAGCTTAAGATAGAAACTGAGGTTGTCCCAGTGATTTGGGAGGGTGAGGCAGGAGGATCAAAAGTCTGAGGTCAGCCTCAGCAATTCAGTGAGGCCCTAAGCAACTTGGCAAGTCCCTGTCTGAAAAGAAAAAAAAAAAAAAAAGGGCTAGGACTCCAGTTCAGTGGTAAAGCACCCCTGGGTTCAATAACATTATTGAAAAAGAAATGAAAATGAGCCTGCAAGTGAACTCAGAGATCGGACCTGAGACTGTGAGGTGGGGACCACAGCTCTGTAACATGGAATGACTTTGTACACACTCACAGCTTCACAAAATACCTGTTTTCTGAACATTAGTGAAGACTCATTTTCATTCCTGATCTCTGTTTCAAGTCCAATTGCCTATTAGAATTTGACATCTAAATATCATCAATCAACATCTCACAATCAACATCACAAAATTGACTTCATCATCTTTTCCCTATCTCTAAAAGTCATTCCAGACCTCTTCCTTTACCTACCCACTATGTGTACCATCATGAATGTTATCAGATCAACATCTTAATTTCTTTTAAAGTGATTTTAAAATCCCCATTGCCCAGCATCTTAATTTAGGTCCTCATTAAAAAAAATGTTTACCCTAAACAACCTCAATAACTATCTGTCTTGTTTTTCTACTTTTCACTACCTCCAAGAAACCATCGTCACAATTGCCAGAATTACCTTTTTCTACCATCCAACTATGATCTTGTCATGTGAGGTCAAGATACTTTTGTAGGTCATCAGCCCCTCTAGGAGAAATTCATGCCTTTTAGAATGACCTATGAGGCCCTTCGTGATAATTTTTTTGACTACTTCTCTGGATTTATCTTATGCAAAACTCTCCTATACTTCTGTGATATTGCATGTACAGGTCCCAAACCTGGAGTTTTCTTACCCATCTTGTCTACCTCACTAACTTGTACTCAGGCATTAAGACCCAGTTTGTTATCTTCTCTGGAAAGCATTTCAAGTCTATCAATTAAATGCAACAGGCATAAGGTCTTCATGGTGAGGATAACCAAAGAGAAAAACCCAAAGGATCCTGGTTATAAAGTGGAAAATCATGTCCACATTCCAATCAAGAAGATGGGGAGGAAAGAAAAGAAAGTTGACCTGACAGCTGAGCACTCCTGCTTTAACAAATTCCTGAAGCCCACCTAGCTAATTGTACCTAAAATTTAGTTAACCACAACTATGTCTCATAGCTAAGGCCCTGAGATCATAGAGATTTTTAAAATTGAATACTCATCCATAATAAAGTCAGGATTTTTATTAGTCAGGAATCAGAGACTAATTGATATTTTGTAGTTAATTATTAGTGTCTTCGGCAACAGGTAGCATTATTACATTCTTGATACAAATGAGGAAATTGGGATGTAGAAAGCTTAAGTAATTTATCAAGAACAGATTAAGTCCAAATGGTCTGACCCTAGTCCCACTGCTTGTAATGATTTATTGATCTTTTACA
Organism: Sciurus vulgaris; assembly: GCF_902686455.1. Taxonomy (NCBI): domain Eukaryota; kingdom Metazoa; phylum Chordata; class Mammalia; order Rodentia; family Sciuridae; genus Sciurus; species Sciurus vulgaris. The sequence continues at coordinate 72,818,597 of NC_136462.1, forward strand.
TTTACTTAGGATCTTATGGTCACTTTAACCCATAAGACAAGAATTGTTCCTTGATACCACTACATTGCCTAGTATAGGACATTACACACAGAAACATTTTAAAACATACTCCTGAATGATAATGATGATGATGATGATGTTAAAAACTGTTTCATTTTTTTAAATAACTGACAGCTTCCGGGTGAAAATCTCCCTATTTGTTTGGTTGAATCTGTACCATAAAACTCACCTTTCCAAAGTGTACAACTCATTGTTTTTGATGTAGTCAGAGTTGTGCAACAATTACCAAAAGCTAAATTTAAAATATTTTCATTACTCCAAAGAGAAAGGTAATACCAAAGTGCAGTCTTACACACTTACTCCATGTATGTATAATAGGTCAAAATACACTCTACCTTCATATATATCTAAAAACAACAAATACAAAACAATAAGCATATATGTACTCCGTGACATATTAATAAAAAATACTACTCCTCCCTTCTCTCCCAACCACCGTCAGTCAATAAACTACTTGCTTTCTGATGGCATTGCCCATTACTAAGAAGGAAATGGTGGGTATAGCAGTAGTACGTGGGTGCGTTATGCGTTTCTGTTTGTTTTGTTCTTTTTTTGGTGCTGGTAATTGAACACAGTGCACACTAGGCAAGCACTCTATCACTGAGCTACAGCCCCAGCCCTCTACTTACTATCTCTATAGTTTCACCTATTATAGATATTTCTTTTAAATGGAATCATATAATTATGGTCTTTTGTGACTGTCTTCTTTAATGTAGCACAATGCTTTTGATATTCATACATGTTGACTATTGAAACTTGATAAATAGGATGTATCAGTATGTCATTTATTTATTGTTTTGAGAGAAAGCTATCAGGGATTGAATTCAGGGGCACTCAACCACTGAGTCACATCCCCAGCCCTTTTTTGTTTTGTTTAGAGATAGGGTCTCAATGAATTGCTTAGCACCTTGCTTTTATTGAGGCTGACTTTGAATTCGAGATGCTCCTGCCTCAGCCTTCCAAGTCATGCTGGGATATTTGTATGCACCATTGTGGCTGGCAGTACTTCATTTATTTTTATGGTCAGATGGTATTCTTTTGTGTAGATATACCACATTTGTTTATTCACACAACTATTGATAGATATGCACGCTGCTTCCATCATTGACCGTTTATAAATAATGATTCTACGAACACTTCTATGCAAATTTTTGAGTGAACATATTTTTATTTCTTTGGGGTAGATATCTAAGAATGGAATTGCTAGATCATATGGTTACTGTTTAACATATTGTAGAATTGCCAAACTGTTTTACAAGGTGGCTGCAGAATTTTACCATCCCACTATGAGAGTTTCAATTTCTCCATGTCCTTCTCAATACAATAGAGCTATGGACAGTAATCTGGTGTGTGTGTGTGTGTGTGTGTGTGTGTGTGTGTGTGTGTGTGTGGTTTATGAGCTTGAAGAGGATGTTAATTTACCCACTAATTACTTGGACTTGAGAATAGAACAACAAACAGTAGATCCAACTCCAGAAATTGAGTGATATGATTGCTTTTCTCTTGTGCAAATAATGAGTTGAAAAGAAGTTTTGAATGCTCCTCTGTTTCTGCACATTCTCTACTCTGCTTCCTCCAGTCTTTGTCCCTTAGTCTACCAGTGTATAGTAGGGAGTGGAGATAGAGAAAAATTGGACACTACTTAAACTGCCACTATAATGCCAAAATAAAAACTTACCTACAAAAACCAGACAGTTAAAAGAAAGAAGTAAATAGGACTAATCAGCCTTTTGTAAATTGGCTTTTGGGAAAAGAATCTTCCTGAAAATATCCTGGAGGCATAAAACTTTGTCATTTAAAATATTCTCTATTCTCAAGACTTTAAAAGAAAACAAGAATCTTACTGTGTGTGGTGATGCATGCTTGTAATACCAGTGACTTGGGAGGCTGAGGCAGGAAGATCTCGAGTTCAAATCCAGCCTCTGCAACCTAGTGAGGCCCTGAGCAACTCAGTGAGACCCTGCCTCTAAATAAAATAACAAATTGGCTGGGGATATGGCTCAGTGGTTAAGTGACCCTGGATTCAATCCCTGGTACAGAATCTAGGAAAAATTAAAGATTTTTACCAAACATCTAGGTCTGTGTGATTGACTTGTCTGAGTTAACACAATACATTTATCAGGTGATGGTTCTTATCTTTATAGACAGTAGGAAGAAATGGCAAGCACAAGTGTGTCTACATTCAATGTTTATTTCACCACATTGAATCACATTCATTTACATCCATGTAGTAAGTACATACAGACCCAAAATGCAGCAATGAACAAAGCACTCAGTCCCTGTCCCATTCTCTTAAGAGTCTCCATTGAACTGATCCAGTCCCATCCCTGGAGATGTGCCTAGTTTGCAGACCCTTATTAATGTTTGTTCACATCTTAGGAACTGAATTGTATGATGGGTATACTAAAAATACTAGGCAGAATCCCTGCCCCCACTGTTTTCAAGTCAATTATTATGAGACTGAAAAATAAACAGATGTTTCCACTAGTGTGGTAAGTGCCCCAAGAGGGGTAAGTATGGCACTTAGCCCAGAATGTAGAGATGAAAGTAGTTAAGAGAAGGCTTGTCAAGAAAGTGAAAACTACATGAGGCTTCAAGGACAGAAGTTGAAAAGTTGAAAAAAGAGTGAAAGTACACTGGACCAAGGGAAAATTGGGTGCAGAGGTCTAGAGGGGAAGAAATCTTCATTCATTCCCATATTCTTCCCAATTATAATTTCAAACATTACAAACTAGATAATTCTAAATTACTCTTATCATCCATAATGAATTTCATAAATAGTCCTAAACTAGCATACATTCCCAGTTAGGAAGTCTCAGGTATTGAAGAAGATAACTACAAGACTAATATCAGAGACTTTGAAACTAACTAGTATATGTCAGAGTTGACAAGACAGAAGGACAGAGAATAAAATACTATATTATTTCCTCAGTTTGTCTAATACTGTACTCTATTTTTAATTTTTTTTCACACTGCATTTTGATTCATTGTACACAAATGGGGTACATCATTTCGTTTCTATGATTGTACACCATGTAGATTCATACCAGTTGTGTAATCATACATGTACATAGGGTATTCAGCCATAAAGAAGAATAATATTATGGCATTTACAAATAAATGAATGGAAATGGAGAATATCATGCTAAGTGAAATAAGCCAATCCCCAAAAACCAAAGGCCAAATGTTTTCCCTGATAAGTGGGGAATGATACATAATGGGGGTGGTGCGGTGGGGAGTGAGAGAAGAATGGAGGAACTTTTGATTATGTAGAGGTAAATGAGAGGGAGGGGGTATGAAAAATACTGTACTCTTTAAAGAAAATTACAAAAAAATTAAAATTTAATGTTTTCTTTTTCACAGCTCTCTACAAGTTTTTAATTCAATCATTCATCCATCTTTTCATTAAACAGATAAATTTAACTTATCTTAGGCCAAGGGAGAAGCACTGGAGATTTATCACTGAGAAAATAAGAGGAAAACAGAAAGCAAAAGTAGCTTGCTTCTTTTGGAGAAAGACAAAAACCAGGAAAGTAAGGAAGAGGGCAGCTTACAGGGGGTGTTGTATATGTTTGAAAAGATTTTCACTTTCAGACTGAGCAAGATAAAAAATTAGTACCAGAAAAATTGACCTCCTGAGTTAGACATAAACATTTCTTTGCAATTGGTTGAGGAAAAACTAAAGAAAGACAAGGGAAAAAGCAAAGGCTGCTGTAATAATTTGTGTAAGTGATGAATGGCTTGGACCTGGGTTATGGCAATAATGGTGGTAAGAAATGGATTGATTTTTGATATATTTTGAAAATTTTGCCAGCAAAATCATTGACAAATTGGGTAATGTACATGAAAGACAAATAACAACCAAAGACAATTCTAAAGAATTTTTTCGTTTGTCCAATTGGAAGAATGGAGTTGCCTTTCCCCATAAAGGAAAAGACTTGGTGAAAAAGTCGAGAATACCAGAAGATTAATTCTAGACATGTTGAGTTTAAGATGTAGATTTGCTCTCTGTTATGTTTGGATGTGTGGTGTCCCCCAAAAGCTCAATGGTGGGGCAATGCAAGAAGGTTTAGGGGTGAGATGATTGGGCTATGACAGCCTTACCCCTGTCAGTGAATTAATAAGTCCTTTGATATGGATTAACTAAGGGGTAACTGAAGGCAGGTCGGGTATGGCTGGAGGAGGTGGACATTGGGGGCATGCGTTTGGGGTGTGTATTTTGAATCTGGTAAGTGAAATCTCTCTCTGTTTCCTTATCATCATGATCATGTGAGCTACTCCTTCCACTAGTCTTCAACCTTGATGTTCTGCCTCACCTTGAGTCCCAAGGAAGGAAGCCAGCTGTCTATGGACTGAGACCTCTGACACTGTGAGCCCCCAAATAAACTGTTCCTGCTCAAAATTGTTCTTGTCAGTTCTTTTAGTCACAGCAGAGAAATTGTTGACTAAAATATCAAGTTTTCTTAGAAAAGTTGTATACGATGAAGTTCAGAAAAGAAATCTGAACTGATGACATATTTATATATATATATTTACATATAATAACATGTTTATCAATTTTATATATCCTATTACAAGTATACTTTTTATATTGCATTGTTATATGTATGCATATTGTATCACGTATATACTTAGATTTTATATGAACATACAAATGATAAAATAGGTATGAAGGATAGAAGAAAGAACTGATGTCAGTGCTGAGCCTAGAGACACTGCAATATTGGAAAGCCAAGGAGATTGGAAGAAAAAAAACAAAAATAAATAGAGATGGAGCAAACAAACAAATATACTAACACTGTAAGCCTGATGTCCTGGAAGCCAAGTTAAGAAAATGCTTTAGGAAGGGGATACTGATCAGTTTTATCAAATGTTAGTGAGAGTTCAAGTAAAATGAAGACTGAGCATTGTCTAATAGGATTCAGCAACATAGAGTTCATGGATGACCTAAATAAAAGCAGTTTCAGTCTCATTCTGGTGTTGAAAATGTGTTTGGAATGAATTCAAGAAAGAAAAAGAGGAGAGAAATTGGAAACATTACATAGAAAAATTATTTTTTCTTTGTTCTTTTAGTTATACATGACAGTAGAGTATATTTTGACATACTTATACAAACATGGAGTGTATCTTATTCTAATTAGGATCCCAGTCTTGTGGTTGTACGTAGTGTAGAGATTCACTGTGGTATATTCATGTATGTACATAGGGAAGTTACATCAGATTCATTCCACTGTCTTTCCTATTCCTGTCCACCCCTCTGTTCCCTTTGACAGATAATAGATAAAATGTGGTATATATACACCATAGAATATTACTCAGTCATGAAAAAGAATAACTTTATAACATTTGCCAGAAAATGGACAGATCTGGATACTATCATGCTAAGTGAAATAAACCAATCCCAAAAACCTAAGATCAAATGTTTTCCCTCATATGTGAATGCTAACACACAATAGGAGATGGGTAGGTGAGAAATAGAAGTTCAGTGGATGAGACAAAGAGGAATGAAGAAAAATCATTTTTAAAGTAACTTTATTATACCCAGGCATGATGGTAAATGCCTGTTGTTCCAGCAACTCAGGAGGCTAAGGTACATTCAAGGATAACCTGGGCAACTCAGGAGACCTTGTCTCAAAATAAAAATAAAAATAATTGGGAATATAGTTCTGTGGTAGAGGACCCCTCTACCAATTCAAACTCCAGTACTGCATAAATAAATAGCAAATTTATTGTAAAAGAAAGGAAAGCTGAGAAAAGGGAATGACCAGAGAGCAAGTTGAGTCAGAATCAAGATTTTATAGAATTAGAAACAATAGCAGCATGTTTATGTGCCAAGTGAACTACCCAGTAGAAAGAGGATATACATAGTGAAAGAAAGAAAAGAGAATTGCTAAGGCCACATCTTAGAGTAGGTAGGAGAGGAATGCAATCTAGTACAAAACTAGAATATACTAAAAAAAGTCAGGTTAATAAGTATAAATATAGGACGGCCAATCCATATCAAAGCAGGAGTTCAAGGTAAATGTCTTCTGTTTGTTCCAGTTTTCTTACTGAAGTAGAAATCATAGTCAAAAACTTGGAATAAGCATGGAGAAAGCAGTATTGGGGATTCCTCAAGAGAATTTGTAAAATAATCATCAAAGTCTTACAAACAAACTAGAAAATACAGTATGATTGCAAGTCAATATAAAGGAACGTAAATTTAAGGTGAGGTCAGCATTATTTGGTATTTATTTTTTCTTCAACTTCATTCAAAAGCAAGAGGACAAATGCAGACTAAGTTAAGGCTTTAATTATGCTTTATTAGCTGAGCCTAATGAAGCAACAGTCACGCAAAGGAGAGGATGGTGGGAAGAAGGTATTTGCAAGAAAGTGTTTATGATTGATAGAAGGCCTTTAGAAACTTGTGTCATTTTAAAACCAAGACAGTTTCATCAACTGCTAAGTTTTATGGTATACCTTGACAACACAGGAAAGAACAAAAAAAAATTAGGTGAACCTTTTCATTTTGCGGTTCTAGTAAAGATGCTTTCATTCTCTGCCAGTCTTCAAACTATATCATTTGAAATCAGGGTCTTCCATTATCAATAACATTGTGATATGCACTGTTTCAGAATAGCAGAAAGTTTTTTAAAAAGAAAAAAAAAACTTAAAATCAAACAAACTAATGTTAAATTATCCCTGAGTGCACATTATTTAGTTCCTCATTAACTTAATTGTTTTCCACTAAAAGTGAAATGTGCAATATGCAAATTAAATAATATTATGTGTCAGAGTTTGAAAGAAATATTCATTTAACATTGGAAAGAGGGTTTTTTTTTCCCCCAGGAAATCTTGTTCATTTATTTTGTGAGAATTTTTGTTTGTCGCTATTTGTTCAAAACATAATACAATTGTGAGACCCAGTGCCTGCTGGCAAAGTTGGAATAGCTGTCAGCAGGAAATGGCAAACTAATAATAAGTGCTGGTAAAATATTTATATTATAGTTTACTGGGAAGCTGAATGTAGTTTTGTATTTCATTAGTGCTTGAGGCAGTACATAGTAACATATTTGTGCTCTAAAATAAGTGGATAGAATTCTAAATACTATAGTAACTTATCTTTCAGCTATCTGCTGGGGAGAAAAGAATTAATAATAATAAAGCCTTTTACTAGTTGAAATTTAAGAAATTTTAAACAAGGTCCATAGGGTAGTAATTAGCAGCATCTCACATTCAGTGTTATTGGACACTAGGCTGCTGGATCAACCACTTCTGTATGTGGCCTAGTAATTTAGCTCTGGTTCATAATTTTCAATAACAGAGCTGTTCAGGAGGGAGGGGTGGCCTTAAACCACCAGAGGACTCAGAAGTGTGGTGGTGTTCAAGTACAGCACTGTGTTTATGTACTCCCCAAAGTGTATCAAAGCTCAGATCCAGAGAAATAAAAGAAAAGTCAAACAAAACAAGCATTAGACTGCGTAAAATAAGGTATGGACAAGGCAAACAGGTGAGGCATTGTTTAGGTGGCTAAGGTAGATCAATATCTATTCTTGCAAGCCAGGAATCCTGCCTGCTTTCCTTGGTGCCCTGCAGATCATCTTACGGCTTGCAGACAGACTGTCGCCTAACCCCAACTGACAGACAACCTATTTCGCCCCTGTAAAAATCATACCCATCTTCTTCTCTTTGTGATTCACTGAGGGGAGAAAAAAAATATAACTGCCAAAATAAAATAATACCAGATTGGTTTTACTATACTTCCACACCCCTTTTCTCAAACAATTTTAAAAGACTCCCTTCTTTTTCATATATGATTTTCATTTACTCAATAAAATGCAAGTATATTGTGAATATGACAATGTGCATGTATGCATGTGTGTGTTCATGCATGGGTGGTGGGTGTTTGTGGAGAACTGACCAAATTTATCCAAATAGTAAATAAATGTAATGTGCCTGTCACATAATAATCACTCAATAAATATCAGTTGATATCAATATTCCTATCATAGTTTTTCAAAACTATTTGGAGATTGAAGGAACAGGTGTTTTATATCCACCTTGGAATTCATAGAACACAGAGGCAATATCTCAACAATATTGGAAACATGTTTACCAAGTCTGTAATAGCTGAACTTTGACAACAGAAAGTCTGGTTGTATTTTAGGACATAGTTACATTAATTTGTCTCATTCTGATAATCTATAAGTTCTCACGTAATCTTTTATATTTCCAATGCATCACAATATTTTAATTACAATGGGAAAATCAAAGTCAGAAATATTTTCTCTATAAAAAGTATTATACTTTAATATAAAGCCTGTCTTCTAGTTTCCATCAAATTTAGATTACCTAGACTTCCATGCAAACTGAATGTTATATAATTTTTAACTTTACATATATAATTAATATTTCTATTTTCTTCACTTCCTAAGTATAACTAAAAAGTTGAGAGAATACCTTTTTGTAATATAAATATTATGATGTTTCCTACAATTACAAAACTCCATGTAAAGAAGAAACTAAAATGAAGTTCCTTAATGAAATTTAAAAAAATGATTTAAAAAATGTACATGGTCCACCTAATTTTGTTTTTTCATATTAGGGTTGGTTCTGGTTTTATTCTTGATTATAGCATTTACTGAGGCAATGTTTCATATGTGTACAGTTTACAAATGTCAATTTATTCAGATTTTCATATCAAAGATATCTTGCTATTGTTTTCTTTCTCTGAGTTGACCAACAAATGCAAAGGCAATTTTAACAAAATATTTCAAATATCAAAAGCTGAGATTGATCTCTTTATTTTGCTTAGTGTAGTAATTTTTGCCTTAATCTTAAAAGTGGGAAAGGTCATATTTTGTAGGCTGGTGCATACCATATCCCTGGAAAATACAAAAATGTCTTTTCATTACGGCTACAGTTTTCTGCTTCCCTCTTTATGGTGGAAGAAATTTACTTCTCAGGGTGAAATGCTTGATATAAATTCTCCTGTCTTTTGAACTAGTATTTCTGAAACATTACCTTGTAAACAAATAGCATGTTTAATTAAACAACTACTTTACTTCTAAATGAACAGGAGTGTGACTGTATTAAGAGCAATTCATGTGACTAGGATTTAAAGGAAATACTTTTGACTCAGCAAGAAAGTATAATTACACCAATTTAAAATCAAGACATGTGACTAGAATGTAAATAACATATTTCAAGCTGTCTTTACAATATCAAAATAGTTTTAAGAATTAAAGCTGTTCATGTCTGATGAGGCTTTGTATTATCCAATGACCTTATAATCTATTGTTCACAATGCCCACTCACTGCATAATAGTTGGTTTGCATGATTTTGAAAAATGACAAATCTTCATACATTTAATTTTTAAATAGAATTAAAACTAATGTGATATAGAAATATTAGTTTACATTAAAATTTCCCCTTCAACCTACTGATTTACTCACTAAGCTAAATTTAAAAATCAACTAGTTTATAATGATGCTAAAAACTTATTTTAAATAATAAATAATAATAATATATAAATAATAAATAATAATTGTGATTTTACCCAGGGATTTATTTCACTTTTGCTTATGGAACTGAGTTTTCAGTTACAGGTTAGTACTTCTGAATGTGTTTGCTCAATTATAATAACACTTAAAAAATGGTGAGGTGAATTCAACTAAATAATCAGGCATACTATAATGTCCATGATTGTATATGCATAAAATATATATTTAAATATGTAGGATGAATGATAGTTTGAAAGCCAAGGATTAATTTTATCTTTGTACTTCAAAATGCAAAATAATGTATTTTCTGTAATCACTCAAAGGCCTGATGCTGAAGACCAACCCATTTTACTAATTTGTAGGAACAATGAAAAATTAAAAATTAGGTCTGACCTAATCAAAGCCATAAGTTGTTTGTTAGAGCGTGCATTGTTAACATCCTAATTATCTCTATTTGTATTTGTTTAGTTAGATAAACAGATGAAACACTTCTGATCCAGATGTGACGATCTCAGTGCTGTCATTTACCTTTCAAGGATCATAGAATTTTTGCTTTTAACACATTCCCTGGAGTACCTACATGTTTTCATTATAAACCAGTAGTTGAGAAAACATGTCAGATGCTAAATTCAAAATCCACCATGCAGGAAACATGGAGAAATGTAACAACTGTTTTAGAAGAAAATGTCTTGAAGTCAACTTACATAAAATCTTAAATGATTTGCCAATGAATTTTAATTAGCATTTACATTGCACTCAACTTCAAATGCTAAATTATTTCTGCTTAACAATTATAGGACTGAAATTATTTTTGCCAAATACGCATAAAACCTTAAGCTAAAATGTCTATGTTCTAGAATATAGAAGCTTAGTGGTAAAAATGTAGAAATTGTAATACCAATTAAGATATGAAAGAAAAGGAATAAAACAGTTTGTCTAGAGCACTTAAAACCTTTTAATGCTTAACATATTATGTGAAAATCTCATACAAAATATACAGCACTCAAGTTAATAATTTCTCATGTGAATATTCAGTAACTTGTATGTCCAAGTAGACTACAAACTTTAAAATTCTTTTACAGGTTCTCATTCACTACAATAGAAGAAAATAAAAATGGGGGGGGTAAAATAACTCAAATTGGCTTTTTTAGGTTTTTAAAATTATTTATTAATAGTTCATTAAATTTTACATAATTGCGAGGTTTTTTGACATATTCATAAATGCATATAACATAATTTACTCCATTTTAATCCCCAGTACTACCCACTTCCCTTCTCTCCTCCGTCCTCCTGATTCATTTGATACTGTATTGGTCTTCCTTCTATTAATTTATTTTTAATTAATTAATTAGTGATAGCTATACATAAAAGCAAAATTCATTATGATATATTCATAAAGGCACATAGCATAGTTTGGTCAGTTTGATTCCAGTTTCTCTCCTTCTCGCTCCCCTTCTACTCCCCTTTGCCCTGATATGTTTATGAGATCCCCTTTTTAAAGAATTCCTTGTCTCTCTCTAGCTTCCACATATAAGAAAAAATTCGCATCTTCATCAATATTATTTCTAAATATCAAGAGAATCCTTTACATAATAGAAATAAAATAGCCCATAAAAAAGTATATGTAATGATAGATGCAAAATGAATGAGCTTATAATGTACAATGCAAAAAAATTTCACCATCGTTCTTATACTTGAAATATATCTCTAAAAACACTAATTTCTGCTATTTTAAATGTGTATGTCTGTACACATTTCCCACAAAATTGCTCAATAAAATAATATGTATTTCTAATTATAGAACTGATGGACTTATAGACATTAATTTTTGACATCTATTTAATAAAGAATATCAACTTTTAACTTAATAATTAAAATGGTCATTTAAAATGCATCTTAATGAGTATCACAAATCTTTCCTTTAATGAAAAATGGGTAAAAGATAGTTTGATCTCTAATAAAAATTTCAAAATATAATACCATTTTCACATATACATGTTAATCATTAGAAAATATTTGAAATATTGATTCATTATGTAATAGTATCAATATAATAAAAATATTCAGTAGAAAGGAAGCCATTATATTATACAGTCAGTCTCTAAGATTATTGGTATGCTAAAATGTATTGTCTGGGATGTTATTTGTTATTAATTGCAATTTTTTGGGTAAAGTGTAAACCAAACAGGAAATTCAAATCTTTGTTCCTTAAACTTAATGAGTAAACACTATCATGAAAACATTAAAAATTTTTCATTTGGAGAGACCCTGAGAAGCCATGTACTGGATGTGTTCTAGTATAGGGAATTATCTCTTTGGTGAAGTGGGACTTTTTTTATATGAAAAGTCATATTTTGGAGTATCATAGCAAAGCTTACACTGTACGTGAAGTTTACTATCACAGTAATTCTTCAAAAAAAATTCTTCAATCTAAGGTTGTCAATCTGTTTCTTTCTGAGATTGTAGTCACTTAGAAATAGCAGTTAACAATGAAAAGAGTCCCTTAAAAGCATTGACTTTTATACTTCATTCCAACAAAACAATTTGCTATTTACTTATTTTACAGCTAATCTCCATGCTAAATCTGAAAGTATGCTCTCAATAACAACTATAATAAAAGAATGTTGGGATAATGACACATGATGATAAAAGCAAGGAAAATGCTCATTTGAGGATATAATCTCTTTCACATATATGAGCTGTAAGTAGAAATGAAGCAGGATAAATGCTTCACACAAAGTTACTAAGAGAATTCCTATGGAACAAAACTTATCAGAAGGTAGTACAAAGTCTTCCTAACTTCAATCCTTGTGAAAAAATGTCCTTCTAATATAAGAAGTACTGCTGTATAAAATAATGTGCAAATTAATTTCTAGCAAGTTTTCTTACCATCTTTACGTAGTTGATGAGAACTTAGGCAAGACTCATAAGACTTAGTTTTCTCAGTGGCTGTGTTTGGTTGCTTGGCAAAACAAATTCATTTCTTTTTCCTCCTAAATACACATCTGTATAATATTTCCAAGACTTTTCTGCAGTTCAGTTGGGAAATGCGACTAACTTTGGGTTGATTGGATTAAGGGTTTAACTTACAGGATCCACAATAAACTTTGTTCCCTCCCTACCCAAAGCAGAATATGCAGTGAAAAAGCCCAACATCCTAAAAGAAGGCAGAGCCACTCCTAGGTTTCTGAATGAGTGAATGGGACTGACTGGAGCAAAAACCCACCAACCCCATGCTCCATCCAAACTGGTAGTGGTAAGCTACTAAGATTGAGGGGGAGCTAGGAGATTCTTCGTTCATTGATTGATTCCTCCAATATGAATAATAAAAATTTATAAGGGATAAAAATAAAATATGGAATTTCATAGGAAAACAAAAGTGGCAATTGTACTGAATATATGAGTAGGTATAGCTTTTAGAAACTTTATGATCTCAAATATTCAATTGGTACCTGTCAAAGTTTTGCTTCCCAAATCATACCCTGAATCTATATCATCTTAGGATAATATTACATACACTCTTAGTAGTAAATGATTAAGGCATTATTTTCTGTTGATTTATTTTATATTTTTTTATTTTTAATTGACACATAGTAGTTGTACAGATATGTATACTGTGACATTTCAATACATGTATACAATATGTAATGATCAAATCAGGGTAATTGGTATATCACCTCAGAATTTATCATTTCTTTATGTTGGAAACATTCAAAACCATCTCTAGTAGCTATTTTGAAACATATAATTAATTGTTGTCAATCATAGTTATCTCATGGTGCTAGGAAATACTAGTTGCTCCTCTTATCCAATTGCACCTTTGAACCTGTTTTCTATTCTTTCTCCATTCCCCCTTCCACACACCTTCCCAAGCTCTGATAACTTATATTCTACTCTCTATGTCTATGAGATCAACTTTTTTTGGATTCCACAAATAAATTATAACATGCAGCAATTATCTTCCTGTGTCTATTTACTTAACATAATATCCACCATTTCTATCTGTGTTGCTGGAAATGGCAGAATTTTATTCTTTTTCATGACTGGATAATATTCCCGTATGTGTGTGTGTGTGTTTTATGTATAGATATGTATCACATTTCTTTTCTCTCTTCATCCATCAATGGATGCCTATGTTGATTCCATATATTGGCTATCATGAAAAATGCTGCAATGAAATGTGAGTAGAGCCATTCTTCTACATACGGATTTCCACTATTTTGACTATATACCCAGCAGTGGGGTTGCTGGATTGCTGGCAGTTCTAGGTACAGTTTTTCTGAGGACTATCCATACTGTTTTCCATAATGGTTGTAATAGTCTACATTCCACCAACAGTGTTTGAGTGTTCACCTTTTTCAGCATCCTTACTAGTATTTGTTATTTTTTTTAGTTTTCTAGCATTTTTTCATTTGTCTTTTTGATAATCACCATTCTAACTGGGATGAGATGATATCTCATTGTGGTATTGATTTGTCTGTCTTCACATACTGTGGGCATAGTGCTAAGTACTTTATGTGAATAATCTCATTTAATTTCCTACAAGGGTGTTTTAATAATATATTCAATATACAGAGAAAATCAATACCTATAAAAGTTAAAATGATCTCAGAGATAATAAATAAGAAGTGAATCTTGGCCTCCAAATGGTCTTTTTATTCCATACTCATCTTTAAATGTACAATTTAATTGTGGGTACTCTTTGGTCCCAAAAAATTGTTGCCTGAGCAATGGTAACTTACCTCAACTACTCTCTTGTCGCAAATGCTATCATATAGTTGCGTGTGAATTTTTTATGTAATAGGAAAAGCTGACAGGAAGGGCTGAATGTGGCCAACATTATTTTGGATCTGCCTCATACTAAAACTTTACATCCTGATTTTTATGGACTTGCCAAAAAATTTATCCATCAAAAATATACATAATAAAGAAATCATTAATATTTTGACCCAAAAATAAAATTATTTTTTTTCTAACAAACAACTTAAGTGAATGAAAAACTTCATGGAAGGCCTGGAACATTGCTCACTTAAAGGTACTACAAATATAATAGCATATTTGAAATTTTTGTAATTAGTTTGTTTTCTAAAAAATTCAATAATAATCAGAATATTTCCTGAAAAAAATGATGAATTCACAATGAACATATTTTATGGCTAGAATAATTAGTAGCATCCAGTTTAAATTGCCTGATATTCATTCACAGCACAATTGGCCTTGTCAATGGGACTGAAGTCCAGTGAAATGGAATTCCCTGCCTCGTCTCTGAACCATATTTGAGTAGGTTTTTTTTCTACTTGCTTCTGACTTTCCTTTATCTGTTTTCATGGCTAATATTTTTTCTGTTTATGTGTTAATACCTTCAAATAGTTAAATGAAGCTCCACTACAGAGTAACTAATCTGTTCTCTTAAGATAATTTTGCTTTTTTTTTTAACTTAGTGTCCTATAGATACACCTGATACCAGAACCCACCATGCCACATCCAAGCATGCACATACGAGTGTGAAGGAGGACGTCCAGGTGGAGAGGACTGGGGACTGAATTGGAATGGGTTGTGTTGCATGCTTTTGTGATTATATCAGGGTGTATTCTAATATTGTATATAACTAATTTTTTAAATTAAAATGAAGGGGAAATATGAGAAATTGAAAAATGAAAATAAAAATATTGTTATAAAATGCACTAAATATTCTAAAAAAGATAAACTTGCACATGCTTTTATTGATTTATTTTGTGTTAATCTTGAAGTTTAACAAAATACACTCTCATTTTGTGCTCATTCTTTCAAATTTCTCCTTGGCATTATACTCATTTATAATCTGTAAGAGTCCACAAGAACTGAAAGAATCCATTCCAGGATAAGATAATGTACACTGGAGAGTCCTGGCTTTATGAGAATTAAGTGAAGATATATAATAATAGAAAGAAATGTTTTAATTTTCTTCACTTGGGATGGAAGCAGTATATCCACAGGATTCAACTAATCATCCTAACACCATGTTGATTGTTAGGATAAGCTCTTCAAACTTCCCATTACAAGAGGTACCAGGTCTCTTTATAATGATATCAATACCAAATTCCATACTAAGCAAGAACTGTTGCTCAGGAAAGAGGTGTGATGCAGAGTAAATAAAATTCAGAATACAACATCAGGAAAAGGTGGTGTTGTGGCACTTCCAACCCATCAGTGAAAAAACTAAGTTATGTTAAAGCTTTGTGCTGCCATAGAACCAGGTACTGAAAGAGCAAAGTCCAGTGCTACACCCCTAGTGTTCTTTTCACCAGCTAGGAAAATGTCCAAGGGAGCACTTTCCCATAAATAAGTGTCTGTGGGATAATAAATGTAATAATAAAGTTAATTAATGCTTCAAGACTGGAATGACTCACTGAGACAGGAACAGACAATTTTTATTCATTTATTATTTCTTCCTTCTTCATCTTGGAGCCAGAAGGTGGCAAAATGACCAGGGATATAGGCATGGCCAGACACAGTAGTGAACACCTGTAATTCCAGTTACTGGGGAGGTTGAGGCAAGAGGATTGGAAGTTTGAGGCCAGCCTGGGCAAAAGAGCAAGACACTGCCTCAAAATAAAGGGATGCAGCTCAGAGGTAGAATGCTCCTGGTTTTATTCCCCTTGTCCCTCGTCCCCACCATGACCCGCACCAACCTGCTACTGAAAGCAACTGTTAGTTTAGAGTCTGGAGGATACTACAGGAGGAAGTATTTTTTAAAAGAAGGCTGGAAGTTCTGGGGATATGGATCAGTGTTAGATTGTTTGCCTGGCATGCAAGAGGCCATAGGTTTGATCCCCACTACCACCACCAAAAAAAAAAAAAAAGAAATGCTGAAGCAACTTTCTCTTGAAAAATGTCATGAGAACTAGGTAAATGTTCTTCCTCCAACATGAATTTTCTGCTTGGAAACTTCTGTTTGCTATCAGCGTACCCTTCAGTAGATATCCATGGATGCGAAGTAGATGATCATGGCAACCTTCATTGTGCTAACCAATAAAAGAGTCTGAAAGTAACAACATGAAAAGAACAAGAAAAAAGACAATCAGTAGAGGCAAAATTTCTTAATAAAAATAGAGATAAAAACATCAATGGGATTACAAAAATCAAAAATAATTTTTAAGCACAGTTAATACTATATAATATTGCTAATTTTTTAAAATTATTTTTTAGTAGTAGAATTCATTTAATTGATAACAAATGAGGAAATTCCACTAAAATAGGTAATGGCTATGGTGTCCCTGTAAAAATTTCATAAGACCTGAATACTCAAGCTACATTAAATAAAGCAAAAAAGAACACGTGAATGACTTGTTATATACAAAATTGGGCATATGCAAAGTTTACCCCCCCACACACACACACACAAATCTGATGATTAAAGAAATTAAAGAAATTTAAAAGAAAAATGGCTAAAAGAGTGATTGGGTGGAAATATGTTACAGATATTAAAATTTTAATTATTTAACACCATTCAAATCTTAGCAGTTGTGCAAATGCAAAAGATAAGACATAGCAAAGCAGACTCACCAACTATTGTATGGTTTCACTTGATTTTACTTAATAACAGTTGCTGCTAACCAGCAACAAGCCAAACCACATTAATGAAGAAAAATCTTAAAAGGAAAAAAAAAAAACTAGATATTCCAAAGGGAAAAACTGGAAGAAATATCTAATAAAATCCCCAAATTAAGAGATAATTACTAAGTAGTGGAATGAATGAATGGAGAAAAAATTGAAGAGGAACAAAAACGTCCTTATGTCTCTACTACTACTGAGTAACAGCTCTGGATACTGGTCTAAAAGCTGTACTTTTGGACAGTCACTTTTGGTTCATGTTTGTTTTTTTTTTTCAAATACTACAATGGTACATGCATAATAAATAAAATAGTAGATCATTAAACATTCCTAAGAGTTTAAAATTATTATTTCAAGAAATCACCTCAAACTTGTTTGTAATAGTAGAAGAAGCTTTGTTTTAGAGAACACCTTCTTAGTCCCATGTAGTTATATTCTGAGAGACAGCATTTGACTTTCAAGTTATTACCATGAGCCCCAATTTTGGTTATGTAACTGAAAATTTGATGAGGGTTTCATTTTCCTACAACAGAAAATCAAAAAGAAGAAAGTAATAAATCTACCATCTTTTTTTTAAGGTTAGGGGAGATAAGTCCCTGTGGTTTATTATTTGAGTGGAATGTTTGTCTACAATTTAGTAGCAGTAATACAAAGATGATGGTCCATTTAATCTTTTACATTCTTAATGTGAAAAACATGCTTAGATCTTGAAAATTACCTGTCCTGTTTCATAGGTAGCACCTGTACTTGCTGCCACACATCTGTGGAAGCACTATATCAGCCAACTGTTAATCAAGGATCACTTCCCTTCAAAGTGACTGATGATCCACTGTTAAAACAGCTCACAAAAATAACTTCTTCAAAGGTGCTTCAAGGGTTTCAGATACATCTCACCAGTCCTGCTAGCATAATGTATGTCTGAAAGTTGATTTTCCATTAATACTTAAAGAAGAAATGGCTTCAGAACAAAATTTAAATAATCCATTACATTTTAGAAATAAAATATTATTGGCATTATTTTCATTTTGATTACAAGGAAAGATAATGTCCAAGATTGGCTTTTAAACTGTTAATGAGCCCTGGCAATGTGAAAAAGATATGGATTAGGTAGATGTAATGAGATATGATTAAAGAGTGCAGGCACTGAAGGGTGTTGGAGAAATTCTTTTCAGAAAGAGTATAATTAGTGTCTGATAAAAGTACTTAGTAGATAAGATTTTTGAAGAAGAAAGGTTAAGATAAACATATACTTTATGACAAACCTGCTTAATTTTTCCCCTTTGGTTCTCTTACATACTCAATATTATGTTGAAGTTTCATACATAAATAATGTTTGTCGAATACTTGATGCAATTCTACCAGACAATTAGAGTGTTTTAATTGCCAGACACGGAGAGCAGAAAATGTGTTGAAACATCTTATTCCATTTTCAGTGTACATTTCTTTGTTGATTTATGTAATGTAGCTAATAATATGCAACCTACCCTGATTTTAAACAAACAAATGAACTTTTAGAAAGCTTTCCATAAGTTGCTAAGCAACTCCAAAGGCACATTTTAGTAATTTAATAAATAACGTTTAGATGACAAATCCTTAAGAATGATTTCTAACTCCACTGTAAAACAAGTAGAAAATATAAACAGGTACCCTTCTGATTTTCCTTTTTCTCAGGCCTCAGGGCTAGGCATGGATTTAGCCATCTCTGGAGGTACATTTGTCTCACTAAGCAAAACATTTTTTTCAGTTGAAATTGTTACTATAATAAAAGTTAGTTCCTGGGACTCATAGTGTGTAGCTCTCCAGAGTTAGAGATTATGTTTCATTCTCATAACAGAGGGTTTCAACCTCAGCCCTATTGACATGTTGGACAGGAAAATATGAAGTTTCAGGGAACTAGTCTGTGAAATGTAGGGTGTTTAGCAATATCCCCGCCTTATACCTACTAGATACCATAGTGGGCCAAGAATTGTTGTAACTATAAAATTTCTGCAGATGTTGCAAGTTGTCCATAGAGAGTGGATTAGGAGGGCAATATCACCCCCAGCTGAAAACTCCTACAACTGAATATGGGTAGATTAAGCTCAATACAAAAAAAAAAAAAAACTCTTTATCTACCATCCCCTATCACTATCAATAATGAAGACATTTTGGTGGTATTGTGGCTCTTGTTGCATTCAACCTCATTCCTGAGTTCATCGTTTCAAATGTCATTTCCATTGTCTACAAATTGAGGGAAGAAGCCCGATGATGGCTCTAACTATAACCCTGCTCTAAAGCAATATCATGTTCCAGAAGTGCACTGAAATATTTCTTCCTACTCCTTTTCCCTCAATTTTCCTTATATCCAGTAGCTAACTAGAATCATTTTAAAAATAAATTTCAACTTTAATCATACATCCTCTGCTCTAAGTGGCCCGCCATAGTTTAATTTTTTTCTATTAAACAAACTCCACTGCAGGATTTTTAAGGTTCCTACAATTTACCATTGAACTCCTTCTAATCAAACATCTTTATCATTTTCCTACTTGACCACTTTTATCCTTCACACACAAATCGATTACAAATTCCAATCTCCACAAAAGATATAAAAAGGACAAATTTGTTTTCTCCACGAAAGTTTCCTTAATTAATCCTTCCTTTACTTATCAGTATTATAGTTCTGTTAAAAGAATGACATGACTGCAAATTAATGTGAGGCAATCACTTACTGAATGTCTTCAATATGCCAGACACTGAACATTGCTTAGTGGCTGTTTCTTTCAATTTACATTTCATTATTTATGCCCAACTAGATTGTAAGTTCCCAGAGGATAGGAACAGGTTTTATTTGTATCCCTCTGGCACCTTTTAATAATGATGCTAATAAATATTGCTTTACATTTGATTAGCAATTATAACCTTTCAAATTACTTTCATGGTTATTGGCTCATTGATTATATAATTTCACTATTTTACAATCAATGAAAGTGGGACATAAAATGATCTAGGGTATACCTATGGGCTACACAAGTAGTCTAAAGTAAAAAATACATTTACTATAAGCTGGCTGACTGAATTCTGTCTGACAATTTCACAACCCTGGTTACAAAAAAAATTCTTATGGTGTTTAAAAACAAGAACTATTGAATGATGCAGAAGACACAATATGGAAACGAATTAAGGTTGACCAAGGTTAAATTGTAATATAGCAGCAGGAAAGTAAATGAGAAATCTCTTGGCTTCTACTTTAAATTGGCTATAAAGATTACTTCATTTCATAAGGCCTTAACCTCTTACCAGGGAAAGTAAAACTGTTTTAAAGAAAACAAATGGGAAGGAAAAGTCTTACAGAAAGGTTAACTCCCAAATTCAAAAAAATCACAGCATTTTATCTCATAAGTAGTAATAAGTTCCAGAAAATATTTTCAACAATTCCTGACACTAGTTTGGGAGAGTCTCTAAACAAATAATATTACTTCGATATTATTTATCATTTATTACTTTGATATCATTTGTTGTAAAAAGCATTTATCAATGTCTCAAATGAATTCAACAAAACACCACAAGTCAGCCAGCTGATTAGATACCCACTAACCCTAAGCACCATGAGCCTAAGGAAGAGATCTTTTCTATCCTGTAATCCTTTCAATATTTACTGCACGCCTACTAAGGGTAGACGCTGGCCTTGGCCCTGGGAGGAAAGAGACCCATGCCTCATTTGCTAGTGTGAATTTGTGCGGGGAATTCAGAAAGAAGCAGGTGATCTAAAAAAGACAAAAAAACGTTTATGATGGGCCTTTTCTCTACACCTTTAATCTCCTCAACTCCCAAATCTAGGAATTGAATAAATGGGAAATAAAATTTGAAAATGAAGAGAGCAAGACCCCGTCAGTCACCCCGAAGATGCAGGAAGCGGCTCTCCATCCCCGATCCACGTGACCGGCGCAAGTGCAGGTGAGCACCGGGTAGGAAATGCAGGGCCAGGGGGGATGTGGGGTTGCTGAGAGGGAAGGTCGCGGCCTGCGGGAGGACCGGAAGTGCAGGGCCACCCGTGCGCGGGAGGAACGTCCCTGAGCTGCGCGCGCCTCTGCGCTCCGGGCCCCACGCGGCCTGCAGGGGTCCTCCCACCACCACGCCGCAGCACCTCACAGCAAGCGTCTTGCAAAAAAGGGATTTTTGAGCTTTTGCGGAGACTCCCGAGCGTGGTGGTAACCTTGACCTGAGATTTGCAGGGTCGGGTCCGCACTGCTCTCCCGCGTTTTCTCAGCGAATCTGCGTCTCCGAGCCGCGCGGACCGGGAGGCTAGCGGAGCCCAGGCCTGAAGGGCGCCCCGCGGGCCGGACCGTGAGCGGCGGCCGGGGCGAGAGCGGGACCGGCCGGACCGTCGAGACCTCATGGGGCCGACCCGCAGGGGCGCCGAAAATGAAAATGTGTCTGACCCGGGCATCGGTGGCGTTAGTGAGCAGGGGCGCTTTATTCCCACCGACCCCCTTCCCCCCGTCGCGCGGCGGGCGGCGAACCCGGCCCGGGACCCGCTCCGGCTGCGCGCACGCGGAGCTGGGCGGCGCTTCTTGAGCGACTGCTGCGGCCGAGGCTGAGCCCTGAGCTCGTTCCGAATTAAATTATTAAGAATAAGGTCTTCTCCAAGTTTTCTTGTTTGTTTTTGTTTTTATCCAGGGTGTAGAAAAGAAGACAGAAACTCGGAGTCTGTCTTGTCTTCCCTCGCCCCGCCCCAACCAATTCTAAAACTCTTCAGCCTGGCCTGCAATTCGGGAACCGGAGAAGGGAGCTCCTCGCTTTCCAGTTTCAATCTCTCTCTTCCCTTTTCTTTTTTTTTTTTTTTTCTCTCTCTTCCCTTTTCTACCCCCAACCCCAGTCCCCCACGGAGTCGTCCCTGCTCCCACCTACATCCCACACACTTCACTAGCACATTTCAGGAGTCCCTTACGTAGTCCACAAAACAAAACGACCACACGGAGCCACCGCACTTGTCAGCATTAGGTGACTGACATCAGAATGGAATTAGACAGTTTCTTGCTGGTCTTCACATAATTAAAATTCACCGTCCCTGCGTGTCCCTGTTTGTTCCCAAAGGCGTGTGTGGTGGTGGGAGGGGTGCTGCTTTAGCACAACATGGTTTATAAGATCACTTAAGTGCAGCCTAGTCGTACTGAGAATCCGGTTGTGAGAAGGGAAAGGCTTTCCTGATGATTTTTCATGTTGTTAAATTTTATGGCTCTTTCTCATCCTTTATCCCCGTGCGGGATCCGAAGATGGAATAGAAACTTCATTTTAATTCCCAAAGGTCTGACGTCCCAGAGGATCCCTAACTCTGGTCCTACATGCCTGTCCCCGACCACACCTGGGAATGAGACGAAACCCTGGATCGGTAACTGCAGAACTGAGTTTCCTAACAACTTAGGATTGTTGACAGGGGGAGGAGGGAATTGAGGAGAGAAATGGAAAGGAAAAGAAAAAAACATTTGTGTTCATTTACACATTTCCTGTGCAGAACAAAAAAGTCCCACCATCAGCAAAAGAAGTCTCTTCCTCCAAAATAGCAGCCAAAGAGAGAAAATTAGAATATGCATAAATTCCTTCATTTTTCATTCGCACAGAGCATGATTTCCGGCAGATTTGTATTTAAACTGCTCGATTAATCCCAATCTCTGAACAGCATTTTACTTAGCATCTTCCCAAAACTCACCTAAAGAGTATTACTCTCCTCCCACTACCCTAATTTGGAGCTTCCCTTTTCCTTATTCTCAGTCTGCCAATGAAAATTTCATTGATAAGACTAACTTTTTCCTGTCCATTGTTTCCCTTTTTATAATGGACTGCTACATTGAGCCACCCTTTAATGCAAGCTAGCTGCTGTCTGTGAAGCGTCACAGACTGCAAGTGAGAGCCTAGTGGAAAGTATGTTTGGGAAATGTGTACATAAAAGAAAATAAATTTGATAAGACAAATAGACTTCTGCAGATCCAAGCATGTCATAAAAACCTATGCTACCCAGGTTATATCTTTTCACACCGTTAGCAACAGTTAAGATGCTTGCACATATCCACACTCCAGTCCCCCCACCCCAACAAACCCTTTTTAAAGGAGCTTTATAATCATATAACTATACCTTATTCAAAGGAATATTGCTCTTCACATATATTCAAAGAGTGCCAGTCCATTAAATCCCGTTACAGCCCCTTACTAAAAAATTTTGCTTTGCCACTTGTGAAACGGAGCTGGTTGTATCTGTCTTTGAAAAATTATTCGTCGAAGAAAACGTTAGGGAGCATCATTTTAAAACATTTCTTTTCTGAAATAGTGTATCTTGATTTGAGCTTACCTCTGCTGTCTACTCTTATTTAACAGTAGAATGTGAAACATTTGAAATAAAATTTCTACATCTTGGCTTACTGAAAAAGGCATTCAGATCTTAAATTCCTTCAACCCTGAATTCCCTGCTCTTACACATCCTGATATAGAAAGAAAACCTCTATTTACTTCATAATTCAATCTAAGCAGAATGCAGTGGTTCATGGCTTTCCCTCCAATGATAGCAGATTACAAGTGAATCCCCAATTTACTGTTAAAAAGTTAGAAATGCTAGTATCTGTTTAGTTTTTCATTTCTATTAAAAAGTAAGCATAATATTTGAACCATATGCAGCATGGTGTGTATACTATGTATGCATAAGCATTTAAAATATCTTTTTACATTGACTAAAGATTTATTAAGATACTGGGCTATAGAAGCCTATTAATTTTGTTAATGGGTGTATAAACCTACATGCATGTGAGTGTCTGCATGACTCACTATTTGTGAAATAACTGTTTTCATTGTTCTTTACTTTGTCAAATATTCCCATTAGGGAAGCACTAAACTTAGTTTCTTTTAGTTTTGCATCTCTGTATTGACTTCAGAAGTTTCCCCATGATAAATAATTAAAAACCAAATTGTTAAAATATAAATTCTCAAAAGCCATACTTTTGGAGTGCAGTAATAATTAGGATTGAGGGTCACTTCTATTGGCAATGTTGAGTTCCTTTGAATTTTCTTGTTGAAAAATAAGTTGTTTCTTACTCAAGGAACTATTCAAACAAATAAGAAACAACTATGTTGAGAGTGTTCTCCCTTTAAATGTTATTTTAATTTTAATTAAATTGTATATGGAAAGCTCCAGTTCAATTTCAAGTTACCGAACTATATTTCCAGGAGAGTTGAAGTGATTTGCTAGGCATTATTAAACCCCCAGGCATGGAGAAAGCCTGGGGTACCATTGAAGAGGAGATCGATACACAGTTGCAGCCAGAGCTGCCTTTCTTCCACTGCAGACTTAGAAAGGCAAGATAAGGCTGAACATCAACTTCAGTGAACTTATCCTCAGAAATGATATCTCGTTTGTCTGATCTTTAGTGCAATAATGTTCTCATGAACTGGCATTTTTTTCATACTTTTTAAAATGAAAAGACTAGAAAGAAATTAAAAAAAAAAAAAAAAAAAAAAAAAAAAAAAAAAGATTGCTCAGCCTCCCTGCAGGGAAAGTTGAAGATGGAAGTATGGTACTAAAGCAGGGAAGTTGCATCCTCCACCCCTCTTCTTCCTTTAACTACAGTTTGATTTTGTATTATAGATTGTGTGTGTGTGTGTGTGTGTGTGTGTGTGTGTGTGTGTGTGTGAGTTTGAAGAAAACATCGAGTTTTTAAAAAGTTCTCTGGAGGATGCCTTTCATGTTGTAATGTTTAAGGTTTACAAATTTTGCTGTCTGGTACATTTTCAGGGCTACATTAATTTGCAGAAAAACTGAGCAAAGCAAATGCATTGAATGGTTACCCTTCCCTTTTCCAGAACTACCCTTTCTATTGCTAAGGTCCTCCTCCACTTGGCCTTAGTCCCTGTGCTGCCAAGGAATTTCTCTCCCAGCCTCTGCTCTCCTCTCCCATACTGTCCCTTCCTCTCCTCACCAGTTTTCTTTTCCTTCTCACAGATGAAGGCAATTATCAAACAACCAGCTTTAACCTTAACATCTGTCTGCTAAATATTGAATCTAACGTCCCCCACCCATTCTTTTCTTTCATATCCATTTTCAGGGGGTGGAGAAGAAGACCTGGGGTTCAGGAGATGGGGAGAACACTTAACTGAGAAGAGAGTTGGATTACAGCAGGTACAGGCTCATAAGCAGTTTCTTTCCAGCCTAGTCCTTGAAACTGGAGGTTGTTCTCTTACCTAGAACAATAAACTTTGGCAGATTTACAGTTCACAAAAGCATGCCTCATTCCTCCTGAGGAAATGAGCTTTGCTTACTTGTGAGAGCACTACCAGTTACTAACATCTTCAACCTACTGTCACCCCTCCAATCCTACTCCATTCCTTCCTTGACTTCTTTACATCCCTCTATCCCTAAAGGAATTCAGAGTTCATCCTAGAGGGCCTGATCTCTCATTTTTGTGTCTTACACTGTGGGCTAGGTTCTTTGGAATCAGTGATCTCTAAGTACTCACAAGAACCTCAGTTACTCTGCCTTTCTCAACCTCCTTAGTTTTGTAAACATTGCTTCCCAAATATGACCACTTGGCTATTCAGGAGAAGAGCTCCAGACAGAAAGCACCCTATCCCTCCACACACCTGCCTCTGCTCCACTTGACTTATTTTGGAATGACATCTTCAGGGAGCCATGTCCATAGCAGTGAACGAGGTGGGTACAAAAATAGTGCCATTAAAAAGACCTACCATATTAACCAAGGTAGTTTCTATTAGAAACTAGTTGGGATGGGAAGGGGTCTTTAACCATCACAACAAGAAATCAGAGGGGTGCCTGCCTGCAGCCATGAAACAGAAATTTCACACTGAAACGGATTCCATCTGCATTCTACTGGCCAGAGACATTATTTTAAGTATGTTTCTGCTATTATTATTTGCATTATTAAGTTTTTGTCATTATTACTGACTGGTTTTGTTATTTTATTTTTGTTTTTGTTGCAGCTATTATACTTTTCAACAGAAATTTAGAAAGATTAGTCAGATTAATTAGTTTATTAGTAATTTTAGCTGAAAACTCGTAATTAAGCCAAAAAGTATAAATGATCAGGGATGATTCATACCAATGTAGGATTTGGGAAGAAGAAAATCTGAATTTTGGATATAAAATTTGGCAGCTGTGAAATAAATATGACTTGGGAGTCAAAAATACAGTAACTGAATTTTTTTTAGTCACTCAATTGCTTCCCCTCCCCCAAATTCAGCTATGAACGTTCTATGATTTGCTTGTTAGAGGGGGAAATATTTTTCCATGTCTTTTTGTTAATAGAGAACAAAGATCCCACATGTTCTTCCTGGTATTTGCACTTTCACATGGATTCCCTGTGCTCAGGACCATCCTGGCATCTAAGATCACTCCCCTCGAAGTGGGCCTTCTTCATCTCTTTGCTCTTTGCACAGCTCTCTGAAAAGGGTGCATCATATAAGACAGGTATACAATTTCATCCCTCTCAGACAGATTCCACAGAATATAAATTCAATAATGCAATTCTCTCCACAACAAGCTCTCTGCTCTTTCAAATATAATTAATGTTTTGATAGAGTAGTTCTTTAACTACATATATACACACAAAAACAGACGCACCCTCTAGCTTTGCTATTTGTGCTTCTAAAACAGAAATGGATGCAGCTCTTCAGTGACTCCTAAAATTCTTCAACTCAGTCAGCCCACAGGAGAAATCTGTTTAGGAAATAACTGCACAGTTTTTGGGTGTCTGAAAATATTTTTTTAAATTAAAGAATGTATACTTCTAGTTTTAATAATCATTTTTATCAAAATTCCTAGAAAATAAGGAATGTTCTGAATTGATAGCCTGATACAGACATTTAATAGATAACAGTCAAAATCAGTCTTCTAAACCCCTCATGGTCTTTTCTAGGTTTTTGTAATGGAAGTAGAATTTCAACATCTTCTGTTTTATCCAATTGAGGCTAATTGATGCAGCAATGATAGCAAAACAATATAGTGACTTCCATAGAAATTGCTTACTCTGCCTCCTCTCTGTTTTAGGTGATAATTACTTATTGCTACCAGTTATATATAGACAGATTCATAAGTGATATAGATGGTCAGAAAGGCACATAGATATAGATAACACTATGTCCAATAGGAGTTAAATGAGCAAATTCTGAGCTTCCATATTTAAGTGTATTATGAACCTATTATGCCATCTCTCCCAACTGATTATAATTTTAAGAGAATAGCCTTGCAGATTGTATGCACTACATACATTTTGTCTTTGATAAAGAAAATAAGTAACATTTAACCCAATAAAGAACCCTTTAATCTATGTTGTTATTGAACTGAGAAGCTAGATATGTGGATCCAATACATTGATTTCCAAACATCATAGCCATTTTGTTTGACATGTGAAAAAAAAAAAAAATATATATATATATATATGGTGATGACAAGGGAAACATTTTACACATTTCACAATTTTTTGTAGAGGAAATGTCTTCAAGAAATTTTTTTACAATTCTTTTGAAAGCTTACTTTCTTAACTCTTCATATTTAATGTCTGGAATTATGAAAGAACATAAAAGAATGGACAAGGAAGGGAGCATATGTGACTGATTTCAAATAGATCTTTTTACTGAGTGGGAAACAAAATATTTCCCCAGTGGAGTGGTGCAAAAAACGGGGGAGGATGTGATCCTTTAAGAGCTCACTCATTATTTTTGTTATTGTTTTAGATGGTGGCCCATCAGGGTTCCTTTCTCATTACTTTCCTCCAAACTGGTTTCCTTGAAAGCATAAATTTGGGGCCAATTTATTACTTTACTTTTTTCACAGGCTAATATATAAATATTAAATGTCCAATTTAATATATACAGGTTTGAAGATTCAACCTCAATACAGGAATAAATTATCAACTCAGTTGTTTAGAATAGATAACTAGAGATTTGCCTCTAGTAAGCTATAAACAAATAGATAAAGGTAAGATTTTTTACAATATTGATCACCAAGGATATGTGAGCCCTTAAAAAGAAATTCTTCCTCAGACTTTTCATATTTGTTTTGATTTCTTTCTCGTGTTTCCTTTCTATTTGTTTGGGACAGACACGACTAATTCTCAAATGAGGTTTTGTTTGGCTCAGATTAATATTAAAGAAGATCACACACACGGCTGAAAAATATTGTTATTTTTCCTTAATGGGGAAAATTGGACTCCTGCGTGTCAGATCTGTGGATTTCCGAAAGGCAATGGAAATGGTACTGACATCACTTTGCACTTTAACAATCGGATTTGGTCAGGGTACAAGTTGTTTGTTTAACCCGACAGCTCAGTGCACCCCGTCGCACGCTTTGCACACTCATTAAAACGATTATTCACGACCTGTCGAGTGTTTTCGGGTTCATTCACAGGAAAGGCTTGGAGCGAGGGAGAGCAATTCAAGTCAACACTGTCCACTACCCCGATGCACGTGAGGACGAGCTGGTGCGTGCGGTTTAAAAAAAAAAAAAAAAAAAGATGAGGGAGGGGCGGGTGAGCAGCCTTAGCTATAAGACCTGTTCATCTGATGCTCTGGAATCTCAATCTCTACAGAATGCCAAGAGTGCTTGGTCCTACAGGGCCCATTTGGCTATTTGAGCTTCAAGGGCTTGGCACAGGACAGAAAAATAAAATACAGCAATAAACAAACTCAAACTTGCCTCTGCTCCTCCTTTCAACCTTTGGCAAAACTTTAGGTCCCAGGACTAGCCCACCTGCCAGTAGCCTTCAGACACAACCCCACCTCTCACAGTGCAGACGCTGAGGATAAGTACTTTCAGGAAAACTCGCCAGGGTGAGGAGTTTAATTCCTTTTCCATCTCCCAAGGTCTTCTCGTTCTTAAAAAGAATTTGGTTAATTGCCTCTTTCTATATTCCTTGCAGTGACTGGGAGGAGGAGGGGCTTCGGGAAAAAAAAAAAAAAAAGAATAGAATCTTTTAAAGTGTTTGGTAGATGTATTCCAAACTATTAACATGGAAGGATTCATCCTTGAGAGAAAGTCCTAAAGAAGGCGAAGCCCTAGATAAATTAGGATAGTTTTTTATTTTTCAATTTTCAAGTAACCTTTCAATATTTTGTAATGTCAATAAGATAAGAAAAGCACAAACATGAAAGTGTCTCAATCTCCCACAATTGCCTTGTACTTCTAAAGCACACACTATATGGTCTTTTTTTTTTTTTTTTTCCTTTCTTTTTCTTCAAATAAGTCTGATAAACAACATTTATATGAGAGAAATACCTATTTTCATAAGATATGACCATATGTATGCACCAAGTAACAGAATATATAAATGTATACACACGTTCAATAGACTCAAAAACTCCAGAATGTCTTGTTTGGCGTTAAGTACCCCTAGCATGATTTCGAGTTAACAGTTATTTTAAATTGAATATCTTCTATCTATGTTCAAATGATTGCTCCTTGTTTTTTCATTTATAGCATTAGTAAACCCAATGGCCAGCGCACTGTTATGAGGGTAAGCTAGTAGTGCCAACTGAGAAAGACAATTCTCACTCATCAGTTTCATTCTTTTATAGCTAATATCATAAAATCATGTTTTTCTATTTTATCAAGACACAACATCAATACAATGGGTGAAGAACAGAGTGGAAGTTTTCAAGCTGCAAGAGGTTTTAATCAGAAACAGATTCCTAATTGCTAAAAAGCAAGTATGAATAAGTAATTTT
Organism: Sciurus vulgaris; assembly: GCF_902686455.1. Lineage (NCBI taxonomy): Eukaryota > Metazoa > Chordata > Mammalia > Rodentia > Sciuridae > Sciurus > Sciurus vulgaris. Next base: position 72,848,432 of record NC_136462.1, read on the forward strand.
GTAAACTCATTGGGTTGCTATAATTCACTATCAGGTTTACTTAAAATGGATCTGTCAAGTTGTTTCGCTTCCCACATAAGCGCCTTCATTAAAAGCAACCTGCGATAATAATCAAGAGGCAGATGCAGAAATATGTAAGTAAATAACTGAAAGCCTCTGCATAAATAAACACAAATCAATGTAGTAATAGACAACACTATTGATGTAGGAATGATCGATTTTAGTCTTCCAACCTGCAATCAGAGCTTGCAATGTATAATTAAAAGTATATTTTTCAACTCCACTAATACTACTACTACTGGAAAAATAAATAAATAAATAAACAATACTTGCTGCCAGTTCTACCTGATTCTACTTTATCTTTTCTAGAGTATTTTTGATGGGGTGGGAGGAGTTCTCTATTTTTTTCTAAGAAAGATTTGCCAGCCTTTAAAACTACATCATTAATTATAGAAATTATTAAAGTATCAAATAATGAAATTATCACCTTATTCTTGCTCTAAAATTCTCAACCTTCATTCCAGCCTCTAATTATTCATTCAGCACAGTTTAATAGGAAAAAATACACAATAGTGCTCATTATTTTCAAAAAAAGGTTGTTTTCAGCTACCGTAGTACCTTTAGGTTTAGAGATTCTTTGGGCCTTTTGTCAAAATGAATGAGAAAGATGTCATTTCCTCAATATGCCACAAAAACTTTCTCACCTATTTCCCCACATGCAAACATAAAATAAAAGGGGGGAATCTGCATTATTTCAAAATTGTTTCATATAATGACTGCAAAACAAACAGTGGCTGACTCAAAGAAATAAATCTACTTTGGATTTCTAGAAATTCACATCTAAAACAATGTTTCAGATTTGCTAAGAATTAAGTTTTCTTTTTGAGAATATTTATCCCTGGAGGACAGAAATGATTTAAATTAGCAAGCATGGGTGTGTGATGAATTTAAGTATTTAGTTAGGTTCTGGAGAATGAAAATAGTGTTCGAAATTTTTTTCTTCAACAGAGATGCTTATTTACATTCATGCCTGAGTTTAGGCTCCTGGAAAATAAGCCTTTAAAATAATTTCCTACTTATGAAATTCCTCTACTTTGAGAGTGATTTTCCAAGAAATATCACCACACATAAATATTGATTTTGATTATCTTTGTCATAGTGCATGACCAAGCATTCTACTTGACGACTCTTTCCCATCTAGGGCCAAGAATTCAGGGGCAAGCAGACCCAAAAGGAAAATATCATCAGTTATTGTTTAGGTCTAATTTAACAGATAATTTAACTTCAAACAACAATGATCAGGTCATTAAATTTCAGAGGAATGAGAAAATGAAAGAACTGAGAGACAACTCTCCTTAACCCCATTACAGTTTTTAATCTTCCTGCTCAATCAACGGAATCAAAAACACCTATGCCGGAAGATACTCCTTAAACGCTCCTGAAACGCATTGATTCAAAGAGTTGGACAATAGGAGATGAAGAGAAGGAATAAAACTGACGACTTCAAATCGGTAAGTGCTAGCAGTGTAGAAAAAAACCAACTAAAACATTATAAAAATCCGAACATGTCTAGTATTTTGAGGACGCCCTTTATTCTGACAGGGATCTCAAACCTTGCGTGCGCTTTCCTCCTATATGACTTTTCCCAAGGGAAAAAGATCATATGTATTAGCCAACACAGAGAAAAAGACCTTCGCAAACATAATTTTGATAGTTACTTGTTATAATTTTCAATGACTTTTGTAAGCTTAATTTCAGAATTTCAGATTATCTTAAATTTTGATAGAGGTCCGGGTGTGTATGGCGTCAAAGCTCAGAAAACAGCGAAGGGAGGGGAGTCAAAGGGAAGACAGAGGTGTCCCAGCTCTATTCTGCATCTCCCTTTCCTTCCAATCGCCTTTCCTAGGCTGAAGATGACCACTGAGAATCTCCCGCCTACGAGGGGTAATCTTGCCCACCCGAACCCCTGCCTATGTCTCCCCAACCCGGGTCCTCTTGGTGCTAAGGGAATTCCTACCTCCCTGGCTCCTTCTCCCCACCCCCACCCCCCCTTTTTCTGTAAGAGTCCTCACCTTGGATCACAGACTTGGGCAGAGAAGCAAAACGGACAGAAAAGTGATAGGGAGGGAACGGAGAAAAGACGTCTATTGTAAAGAAAACAGTTTTATCAACTACCAGATAAGTGCTGAGATCTGAAACTGCACAAAAAGAAACAACTTTCAGCGGGAGAAAGGGAAGATAAAAGAGAAGACTAAGAAGAAAGGAAAAAGGTAGGGACGCGAGCCAGCAAGGTTCTGGAGGAGTCAATTTTCCTGGCAGCAGGCAAAGTGAGCTACTAAACTCAAACTCTACTTATCCAGGGCAAGAGCGCCCTCGCGTTGCTGCTCCCTGCGCAGCGCCCTGCTTCACCCTCCGCGGGAATCTGTGCGGCAGGGTCCCGGGATCGCCTGTCCTCCCCAGCTGCCGCGCCGGCGTCGCGGCCCCAACTCAGCAGCCTAAGTTACTTCTCTGCATTTGTGCAAAACCCGAGAAAACAAGCTGCTAAGCTCCTGCCGCACGACTTCGAACCCCTCTATGGTGTCACCTCTGCAACTTCACCCAGGAATCCCTGAGGCGTGGGAAAAGCCAATAGGACACCACAGCAAGGTCCCCAAATTCTCTTCGGGCGGAGCCAACCTGCGTCTGGCGCGCGCTCGCAGCCACTCTGGGACAGCCAGACTCTCGAGCATACTCGCATTCTCCTAAGTGCGCATTAAGAATCAATTATTTGCCTGAGATTTCCAAAGCCGGGAACTGAGATATTCCCAGCAGGGACGAAGACAAGCCCAGAACGGTGCTCATTTCCCTAGTCTTTCCAAGAGACAGAGAAATCTCCCACACCCATCAGGCGCCGTATTCGACCTGGAGCAGGTCGGCTAAATCTCGTAGGGACTCTCGCCTGACCTAGATCAGAGAGCTGGGACGTAAGGCCAGCTCTGGGGGATACTGGAAATGTTAATATGAAATAGGGGCAAGGAAACGTTTATTTAAACAAACAAACAAAAAAAAAAAAAAAAAAAAAAGAAGAAGAAGAAGAAGAAGATGATGATGATGAAGATGAAGAAAGAATGAAAGAACTTCAAAGAGGTAAGTTCTTGACTTTGGAGCAAAGAGATTTAGCTCAAACAGGGAGAGCAAATAATCCCCAATTTGAACGTTATGAAAGTCCGGCATTTCTCGCGACCCCCGTTAGACTCAGAAATTTCCACAAAATGAATTACATTACACTTTCGAATCTATTTCACTCTCCCACTACCTTTCCCATATAGATTTGTCTTGTTTTTTTTCTCCATTCCCTTTTGCCCTGTCTATCCCCCTTAAAGATGTACCATGATTTCTTTCAACGTGGAAAAATCACATTTCTTTCATCTAAGTCTGTTTAACTTATCTTAGGCCAAGGGAGAAGCACTGGAGATTTATCACTGAGAAAATAAGAGGAAAACAGAAAGCAAAAGTAGCTTGCTTCTTTTGGAGAAAGACAAAAACCAGGAAAGTAAGGAAGAGGGCAGCTTACAGGGGGTGTTGTATATGTTTGAAAAGATTTTCACTTTCAGACTGAGCAAGATAAAAAATTAGTACCAGAAAAATTGACCTCCTGAGTTAGACATAAACATTTCTTTGCAATTGGTTGAGGAAAAACTAAAGAAAGACAAGGGAAAAAGCAAAGGCTGCTGTAATAATTTGTGTAAGTGATGAATGGCTTGGACCTGGGTTATGGCAATAATGGTGGTAAGAAATGGATTGATTTTTGATATATTTTGAAAATTTTGCCAGCAAAATCATTGACAAATTGGGTAATGTACATGAAAGACAAATAACAACCAAAGACAATTCTAAAGAATTTTTCGTTTGTCCAATTGGAAGAATGGAGTTGCCTTTCCCCATAAAGGAAAAGACTTGGTGAAAAAGTCGAGAATACCAGAAGATTAATTCTAGACATGTTGAGTTTAAGATGTAGATTTGCTCTCTGTTATGTTTGGATGTGTGGTGTCCCCCAAAAGCTCAATGGTGGGGCAATGCAAGAAGGTTTAGGGGTGAGATGATTGGGCTATGACAGCCTTACCCCTGTCAGTGAATTAATAAGTCCTTTGATATGGATTAACTAAGGGGTAACTGAAGGCAGGTCGGGTATGGCTGGAGGAGGTGGACATTGGGGGCATGCGTTTGGGGTGTGTATTTTGAATCTGGTAAGTGAAATCTCTCTCTGTTTCCTTATCATCATGATCATGTGAGCTACTCCTTCCTAGTCTTCAACCTTGATGTTCTGCCTCACCTTGAGTCCCAAGGAAGGAAGCCAGCTGTCTATGGACTGAGACCTCTGACACTGTGAGCCCCCAAATAAACTGTTCCTGCTCAAAATTGTTCTTGTCAGTTCTTTTAGTCACAGCAGAGAAATTGTTGACTAAAATATCAAGTTTTCTTAGAAAAGTTGTATACGATGAAGTTCAGAAAAGAAATCTGAACTGATGACATATTTATATATATATTTACATATAATAACATGTTTATCAATTTTATATATCCTATTACAAGTATACTTTTTATATTGCATTGTTATATGTATGCATATTGTATCACGTATATACTTAGATTTTATATGAACATACAAATGATAAAATAGGTATGAAGGATAGAAGAAAGAACTGATGTCAGTGCTGAGCCTAGAGACACTGCAATATTGGAAAGCCAAGGAGATTGGAAGAAAAAAAACAAAAATAAATAGAGATGGAGCAAACAAACAAATATACTAACACTGTAAGCCTGATGTCCTGGAAGCCAAGTTAAGAAAATGCTTTAGGAAGGGGATACTGATCAGTTTTATCAAATGTTAGTGAGAGTTCAAGTAAAATGAAGACTGAGCATTGTCTAATAGGATTCAGCAACATAGAGTTCATGGATGACCTAAATAAAAGCAGTTTCAGTCTCATTCTGGTGTTGAAAATGTGTTTGGAATGAATTCAAGAAAGAAAAAGAGGAGAGAAATTGGAAACATTACATAGAAAAATTATTTTTTCTTTGTTCTTTTAGTTATACATGACAGTAGAGTATATTTTGACATACTTATACAAACATGGAGTGTATCTTATTCTAATTAGGATCCCAGTCTTGTGGTTGTACGTAGTGTAGAGATTCACTGTGGTATATTCATGTATGTACATAGGGAAGTTACATCAGATTCATTCCACTGTCTTTCCTATTCCTGTCCACCCCTCTGTTCCCTTTGACAGATAATAGATAAAATGTGGTATATATACACCATAGAATATTACTCAGTCATGAAAAAGAATAACTTTATAACATTTGCCAGAAAATGGACAGATCTGGATACTATCATGCTAAGTGAAATAAACCAATCCCAAAAACCTAAGATCAAATGTTTTCCCTCATATGTGAATGCTAACACACAATAGGAGATGGGTAGGTGAGAAATAGAAGTTCAGTGGATGAGACAAAGAGGAATGAAAAAAATCATTTTTAAAGTAACTTTATTATACCCGGCATGATGGTAAATGCCTGTTGTTCCAGCAACTCAGGAGGCTAAGGTACATTCAAGGATAACCTGGGCAACTCAGGAGACCTTGTCTCAAAATAAAATAAAAATAATTGGGAATATAGTTCTGTGGTAGAGGACCCCTCTACCAATTCAAACTCCAGTACTGCATAAATAAATAGCAAATTTATTGTAAAAGAAAGGAAAGCTGAGAAAAGGGAATGACCAGAGAGCAAGTTGAGTCAGAATCAAGATTTTATAGAATTAGAAACAATAGCAGCATGTTTATGTGCCAAGTGAACTACCCAGTAGAAAGAGGATATACATAGTGAAAGAAAGAAAAGAGAATTGCTAAGGCCACATCTTAGAGTAGGTAGGAGAGGAATGCAATCTAGTACAAAACTAGAATATACTAAAAAAAGTCAGGTTAATAAGTATAAATATAGGACGGCCAATCCATATCAAAGCAGGAGTTCAAGGTAAATGTCTTCTGTTTGTTCCAGTTTTCTTACTGAAGTAGAAATCATAGTCAAAAACTTGGAATAAGCATGGAGAAAGCAGTATTGGGGATTCCTCAAGAGAATTTGTAAAATATCATCAAAGTCTTACAAACAAACTAGAAAATACAGTATGATTGCAAGTCAATATAAAGGAACGTAAATTTAAGGTGAGGTCAGCATTATTTGGTATTTATTTTTTCTTCAACTTCATTCAAAAGCAAGAGGACAAATGCAGACTAAGTTAAGGCTTTAATTATGCTTTATTAGCTGAGCCTAATGAAGCAACAGTCACGCAAAGGAGAGGATGGTGGGAAGAAGGTATTTGCAAGAAAGTGTTTATGATTGATAGAAGGCCTTTAGAAACTTGTGTCATTTTAAAACCAAGACAGTTTCATCAACTGCTAAGTTTTATGGTATACCTTGACAACACAGGAAAGAACAAAAAAAAATTAGGTGAACCTTTTCATTTTGCGGTTCTAGTAAAGATGCTTTCATTCTCTGCCAGTCTTCAAACTATATCATTTGAAATCAGGGTCTTCCATTATCAATAACATTGTGATATGCACTGTTTCAGAATAGCAGAAAGTTTTTAAAAAGAAAAAAAAAACTTAAAATCAAACAAACTAATGTTTAAATTATCCCTGAGTGCACATTATTTAGTTCCTCATTAACTTAATTGTTTTCCACTAAAAGTGAAATGTGCAATATGCAAATTAAATAATATTATGTGTCAGAGTTTGAAAGAAATATTCATTTAACATTGGAAAGAGGGTTTTTTTTCCCCCAGGAAATCTGTTCATTTATTTTGTGAGAATTTTTGTTTGTCGCTATTTGTTCAAAACATAATACAATTGTGAGACCCAGTGCCTGCTGGCAAAGTTGGAATAGCTGTCAGCAGGAAATGGCAAACTAATAATAAGTGCTGGTAAAATATTTATATTATAGTTTACTGGGAAGCTGAATGTAGTTTTGTATTTCATTAGTGCTTGAGGCAGTACATAGTAACATATTTGTGCTCTAAATAAGTGGATAGAATTCTAAATACTATAGTAACTTATCTTTCAGCTATCTGCTGGGGAGAAAAGAATTAATAATAATAAAGCCTTTTACTAGTTGAAATTAAGAAATTTTAAACAAGGTCCATAGGGTAGTAATTAGCAGCATCTCACATTCAGTGTTATTGGACACTAGGCTGCTGGATCAACCACTTCTGTATGTGGCCTAGTAATTTAGCTCTGGTTCATAATTTTCAATAACAGAGCTGTTCAGGAGGGAGGGGTGGCCTTAAACCACCAGAGGACTCAGAAGTGTGGTGGTGTTCAAGTACAGCACTGTGTTTATGTACTCCCCAAAGTGTATCAAAGCTCAGATCCAGAGAAATAAAAGAAAAGTCAAACAAAACAAGCATTAGACTGCGTAAAATAAGGTATGGACAAGGCAACAGGTGAGGCATTGTTTAGGTGGCTAAGGTAGATCAATATCTATTCTTGCAAGCCAGGAATCCTGCCTGCTTTCCTTGGTGCCCTGCAGATCATCTTACGGCTTGCAGACAGACTGTCCGCCTAACCCCAACTGACAGACAACCTATTTCGCCCCTGTAAAAATCATACCCATCTTCTTCTCTTGTGATTCACTGAGGGGAGAAAAAAAATATAACTGCCAAAATAAAATAATACCAGATTGGTTTTACTATACTTCCACACCCCTTTTCTCAAACAATTTTAAAAGACTCCCTTCTTTTTCATATATGATTTTCATTTACTCAATAAATGCAAGTATATTGTGAATATGACAATGTGCATGTATGCATGTGTGTGTTCATGCATGGGTGGTGGGTGTTGTGGAGAACTGACCAAATTATCCAAATAGTAAATAAATGTAATGTGCCTGTCACATAATAATCACTCAATAAATATCAGTTGATATCAATATTCCTATCATAGTTTTTCAAAACTATTTGGAGATTGAAGGAACAGGTGTTTTATATCCACCTTGGAATTCATAGAACACAGAGGCCAATATCTCAACAATATTGGAAACATGTTTACCAAGTCTGTAATAGCTGAACTTTGACAACAGAAAGTCTGGTTGTATTTTAGGACATAGTTACATTAATTTGTCTCATTCTGATAATCTATAAGTTCTCACGTAATCTTTTATATTTCCAATGCATCACAATATTTTAATTACAATGGGAAAATCAAAGTCAGAAATATTTTCTCTATAAAAAGTATTATACTTTAATATAAAGCCTGTCTTCTAGTTTCCATCAAATTTAGATTACCTAGACTTCCATGCAAACTGAATGTTATATAATTTTTAACTTTACATATATAATTAATATTTCTATTTTCTTCACTTCCTAAGTATAACTAAAAGTTGAGAGAATACCTTTTTGTAATATAAATATTATGATGTTTTCCTACAATTACAAAACTCCATGTAAAGAAGAAACTAAAATGAAGTTCCTTAATGAAATTTAAAAAAATGATTTAAAAAATGTACATGGTCCACCTAATTTTGTTTTTTCATATTAGGGTTGGTTCTGGTTTTATTCTTGATTATAGCATTTACTGAGGCAATGTTTCATATGTGTACAGTTTACAAATGTCAATTTATTCAGATTTTCATATCAAAGATATCTTGCTATTGTTTTCTTTCTCTGAGTTGACCAACAAATGCAAAGGCAATTTTAACAAAATATTTCAAATATCAAAAGCTGAGATTGATCTCTTTATTTTGCTTAGTGTAGTAATTTTTGCCTTAATCTTACAAGTGGGAAAGGTCATATTTTGTAGGCTGGTGCATACCATATCCCTGGAAAATACAAAAATGTCTTTTCATTACGGCTACAGTTTTCTGCTTCCCTCTTTATGGTGGAAGAAATTTACTTCTCAGGGTGAAATGCTTGATATAAATTCTCCTGTCTTTTGAACTAGTATTTCTGAAACATACCTTGTAACAAATAGCATGTTTAATTAAACAACTACTTTACTTCTAAATGAACAGGAGTGTGACTGTATTAAGAGCAATTCATGTGACTAGGATTTAAAGGAAATACTTTTGACTCAGCAAGAAAGTATAATTACACCAATTTAAAATCAAGACATGTGACTAGAATGTAAATAACATATTTCAAGCTGTCTTTACAATATCAAAATAGTTTTAAGAATTAAAGCTGTTCATGTCTGATGAGGCTTTGTATTATCCAATGACCTTATAATCTATTGTTCACAATGCCCACTCACTGCATAATAGTTGGTTTGCATGATTTTGAAAAATGACAAATCTTCATACATTTAATTTTTAAATAGAATTAAAACTAATGTGATATAGAAATATAGTTTACATTAAAATTTCCCCTTCAACCTACTGATTTACTCACTAAGCTAAATTTAAAAATCAACTAGTTTATAATGATGCTAAAAACTTATTTTAAATAATAAATAATAATAATATATAAATAATAAATAATAATTGTGATTTTACCCAGGGATTTATTTCACTTTTGCTTATGGAACTGAGTTTTCAGTTACAGGTTAGTACTTCTGAATGTGTTTGCTCAATTATAATAACACTTAAAAAATGGTGAGGTGAATTCAAACTAAATAATCAGGCATACTATAATGTCCATGATTGTATATGCATAAAATATATATTTAAATATGTAGGATGAATGATAGTTTGAAAGCCAAGGATTAATTTTATCTTTGTACTTCAAAATGCAAAATAATGTATTTTCTGTAATCACTCAAAGGCCTGATGCTGAAGACCAACCCATTTTACTAATTTGTAGGAACAATGAAAAATTAAAATTAGGTCTGACCTAATCAAAGCCATAAGTTGTTTGTTAGAGCGTGCATTGTTAACATCCTAATTATCTCTATTTGTATTTGTTTAGTTAGATAAACAGATGAAACACTTCTGATCCAGATGTGACGATCTCAGTGCTGTCATTTACCTTTCAAGGATCATAGAATTTTTGCTTTTAACACATTCCCTGGAGTACCTACATGTTTTCATTATAAACCAGTAGTTGAGAAAACATGTCAGATGCTAAATTCAAAATCCACCATGCAGGAAACATGGAGAAATGTAACAACTGTTTTAGAAGAAAATGTCTTGAAGTCAACTTACATAAAATCTTAAATGATTTGCCAATGAATTTTAATTAGCATTTACATTGCACTCAACTTCAAATGCTAAATTATTTCTGCTTAACAATTATAGGACTGAAATTATTTTTGCCAAATACGCATAAAACCTTAAGCTAAAATGTCTATGTTCTAGAATATAGAAGCTTAGTGGTAAAAATGTAGAAATTGTAATACCAATTAAGATATGAAAGAAAAGGAATAAAACAGTTTGTCTAGAGCACTTAAAACCTTTTAATGCTTAACATATTATGTGAAAATCTCATACAAAATATACAGCACTCAAGTTAATAATTTCTCATGTGAATATTCAGTAACTTGTATGTCCAAGTAGACTACAAACTTTAAAATTCTTTTACAGGTTCTCATTCACTACAATAGAAGAAAATAAAAATGGGGGGGGTAAAATAACTCAAATTGGCTTTTTAGGTTTTTAAAATTATTTATTAATAGTTCATTAAATTTTACATAATTGCGAGGTTTTTTGACATATTCATAAATGCATATAACATAATTTACTCCATTTAATCCCCAGTACTACCCACTTCCCTTCTCTCCTCCGTCCTCCTGATTCATTTGATACTGTATTGGTCTTCCTTCTATTAATTTATTTTTAATTAATTAATTAGTGATAGCTATACATAAAAGCAAAATTCATTATGATATATTCATAAAGGCACATAGCATAGTTTGGTCAGTTTGATTCCAGTTTCTCTCCTTCTCGCTCCCTTCTACTCCCCTTTGCCCTGATATGTTATGAGATCCCCTTTTTAAAGAATTCCTTGTCTCTCTCTAGCTTCCACATATAAGAAAAAATTCGCATCTTCATCAATATTATTTCTAAATATCAAGAGAATCCTTTACATAATAGAAATAAAATAGCCCATAAAAAAGTATATGTAATGATAGATGCAAAATGAATGAGCTTATAATGTACAATGCAAAAAAATTTCACCATCGTTCTTATACTTGAAATATAATCTCTAAAAACACTAATTTCTGCTATTTTAAATGTGTATGTCTGTACACATTTCCCACAAAATTGCTCAATAAAATAATATGTATTTCTAATTATAGAACTGATGGACTTATAGACATTAATTTTTGACATCTATTTAATAAAGAATATCAACTTTTAACTTAATAATTAAAATGGTCATTTAAAATGCATCTTAATGAGTATCACAAATCTTTCCTTTAATGAAAAATGGGTAAAAGATAGTTTGATCTCTAATAAAAATTTCAAAATATAATACCATTTTCACATATACATGTTAATCATTAGAAAATATTTGAAATATTGATTCATTATGTAATAGTATCAATATAATAAAAATATTCAGTAGAAAGGAAGCCATTATATTATACAGTCAGTCTCTAAGATTATTGGTATGCTAAAATGTATTGTCTGGGATGTTATTTGTTATTAATTGCAATTTTTTGGGTAAAGTGTAAACCAAACAGGAAATTCAAATCTTTGTTCCTTAAACTTAATGAGTAAACACTATCATGAAAACATTAAAAATTTTTCATTTGGAGAGACCCTGAGAAGCCATGTACTGGATGTGTTCTAGTATAGGGAATTATCTCTTTGGTGAAGTGGGACTTTTTTTATATGAAAAGTCATATTTTGGAGTATCATAGCAAAGCTTACACTGTACGTGAAGTTTACTATCACAGTAATTCTTCAAAAAAAATTCTTCAATCTAAGGTTGTCAATCTGTTTCTTTCTGAGATTGTAGTCACTTAGAAATAGCAGTTAACAATGAAAAGAGTCCCTTAAAAGCATTGACTTTTATACTTCATTCCAACAAAACAATTTGCTATTTACTTATTTTACAGCTAATCTCCATGCTAAATCTGAAAGTATGCTCTCAATAACAACTATAATAAAAGAATGTTGGGATAATGACACATGATGATAAAAGCAAGGAAAATGCTCATTTGAGGATATAATCTCTTTCACATATATGAGCTGTAAGTAGAAATGAAGCAGGATAAATGCTTCACACAAAGTTACTAAGAGAATTCCTATGGAACAAAACTTATCAGAAGGTAGTACAAAGTCTTCCTAACTTCAATCCTTGTGAAAAAATGTCCTTCTAATATAAGAAGTACTGCTGTATAAAATAATGTGCAAATTAATTTCTAGCAAGTTTTCTTACCATCTTTACGTAGTTGATGAGAACTTAGGCAAGACTCATAAGACTTAGTTTTCTCAGTGGCTGTGTTTGGTTGCTTGGCAAAACAAATTCATTTCTTTTTCCTCCTAAATACACATCTGTATAATATTTCCAAGACTTTTCTGCAGTTCAGTTGGGAAATGCGACTAACTTTGGGTTGATTGGATTAAGGGTTTAACTTACAGGATCCACAATAAACTTTGTTCCCTCCCTACCCAAAGCAGAATATGCAGTGAAAAAGCCCAACATCCTAAAAGAAGGCAGAGCCACTCCTAGGTTTCTGAATGAGTGAATGGGACTGACTGGAGCAAAAACCCACCAACCCCATGCTCCATCCAAACTGGTAGTGGTAAGCTACTAAGATTGAGGGGGAGCTAGGAGATTCTTCGTTCATTGATTGATTCCTCCAATATGAATAATAAAAATTTATAAGGGATAAAAATAAAATATGGAATTTCATAGGAAAACAAAAGTGGCAATTGTACTGAATATATGAGTAGGTATAGCTTTTAGAAACTTTATGATCTCAAATATTCAATTGGTCCTGTCAAAGTTTTGCTTCCCAAATCATACCCTGAATCTATATCATCTTAGGATAATATTACATACACTCTTAGTAGTAAATGATTAAGGCATTATTTTCTGTTGATTTATTTTATATTTTTTTATTTTTAATTGACACATAGTAGTGTACAGATATGTATACTGTGACATTTCAATACATGTATACAATATGTAATGATCAAATCAGGGTAATTGGTATATCACCTCAGAATTTATCATTTCTTTATGTTGGAAACATTCAAAACCATCTCTAGTAGCTATTTTGAAACATATAATTAATTGTTGTCAATCATAGTTATCTCATGGTGCTAGGAAATACTAGTTGCTCCTCTTATCCAATTGCACCTTTGAACCTGTTTTCTATTCTTTCTCCATTCCCCCTTCCACACACCTTCCCAAGCTCTGATAACTTATATTCTACTCTCTATGTCTATGAGATCAACTTTTTTGGATTCCACAAATAAATTATAACATGCAGCAATTATCTTCCTGTGCTATTTACTTAACATAATATCCACCATTTCTATCTGTGTTGCTGGAATGGCAGAATTTATTCTTTTCATGACTGGATAATATTCCCGTATGTGTGTGTGTGTGTTTTATGTATAGATATGTATCACATTTCTTTTCTCTCTTCATCCATCAATGGATGCCTATGTTGATTCCATATATTGGCTATCATGAAAAATGCTGCAATGAAATGTGAGTAGAGCCATTCTTCTACATACGGATTTCCACTATTTTGACTATATACCCAGCAGTGGGGTGCTGGATTGCTGGCAGTTCTAGGTACAGTTTTTCTGAGGACTATCCATACTGTTTTCCATAATGGTTGTAATAGTCTACATTCCACCAACAGTGTTTGAGTGTTCACCTTTTTCAGCATCCTTACTAGTATTTGTTATTTTTTTTAGTTTTCTAGCATTTTTTCATTTGTCTTTTGATAATCACCATTCTAACTGGGATGAGATGATATCTCATTGTGGTATTGATTTGTCTGTCTTCACATACTGTGGGCATAGTGCTAAGTACTTTATGTGAATATCTCATTTAATTTTCCTACAAGGGTGTTTTAATAATATATTCAATATACAGAGAAATCAATACCTATAAAAGTTAAAATGATCTCAGAGATAATAAATAAGAAGTGAATCTTGGCCTCCAAATGGTCTTTTTATTCCATACTCATCTTTAAATGTACAATTTAATTGTGGGTACTCTTTGGTCCCAAAAAATTGTTGCCTGAGCAATGGTAACTTACCTCAACTACTCTCTTGTCGCAAATGCTATCATATAGTTGCGTGTGAATTTTTATGTAATAGGAAAAGCTGACAGGAAGGGCTGAATGTGGCCAACATTATTTTGGATCTGCTCATACTAAAACTTTACATCCTGATTTTTATGGACTTGCCAAAAAATTTATCCATCAAAAATATACATAATAAAGAAATCATTAATATTTTGACCCAAAAATAAAATTATTTTTTTTCTAACAAACAACTTAAGTGAATGAAAAACTTCATGGAAGGCCTGGAACATTGCTCACTTAAAGGTACTACAAATATAATAGCATATTTGAAATTTTTGTAATTAGTTTGTTTTCTAAAAAATTCAATAATATCAGAATATTTCCTGAAAAAAAATGATGAATTCACAATGAACATATTTTATGGCTAGAATAATTAGTAGCATCCAGTTTAAATTGCCTGATATTCATTCACAGCACAATTGGCCTTGTCAATGGGACTGAAGTCCAGTGAAATGGAATTCCCTGCCTCGTCTCTGAACCATATTTGAGTAGGTTTTTTTTCTACTTGCTTCTGACTTTCCTTTATCTGTTTTCATGGCTAATATTTTTTCTGTTATGTGTTAATACCTTCAAATAGTTAAATGAAGCTCCACTACAGAGTAACTAATCTGTTCTCTTAAGATAATTTTGCTTTTTTTTTAACTTAGTGTCCTATAGATACACCTGATACCAGAACCCACCATGCCACATCCAAGCATGCACATACGAGTGTGAAGGAGGACGTCCAGGTGGAGAGGACTGGGGACTGAATTGGAATGGGTTGTGTTGCATGCTTTTGTGATTATATCAGGGTGTATTCTAATATTGTATATAACTAATTTTTTAAATTAAAATGAAGGGGAAATATGAGAAATTGAAAATGAAAATAAAAATATTGTTATAAAATGCACTAAATATTCTAAAAAAGATAAACTTGCACATGCTTTTATTGATTTATTTTGTGTTAATCTTGAAGTTTAACAAAATACACTCTCATTTTGTGCTCATTCTTTCAAATTTCTCCTTGGCATTATACTCATTTATAATCTGTAAGAGTCCACAAGAACTGAAAGAATCCATTCCAGGATAGATAATGTACACTGGAGAGTCCTGGCTTTATGAGAATTAAGTGAAGATATATAATAATAGAAAGAAATGTTTTAATTTTCTTCACTTGGGATGGAAGCAGTATATCCACAGGATTCAACTAATCATCCTAACACCATGTTGATTGTTAGGATAAGCTCTTCAAACTTCCCATTACAAGAGGTACCAGGTCTCTTATAATGATATCAATACCAAATTCCATACTAAGCAAGAACTGTTGCTCAGGAAAGAGGTGTGATGCAGAGTAAATAAAATTCAGAATACAACATCAGGAAAAGGTGGTGTTGTGGCACTTCCAACCCATCAGTGAAAAAACTAAGTTATGTTAAAGCTTTGTGCTGCCATAGAACCAGGTACTGAAAGAGCAAAGTCCAGTGCTACACCCCTAGTGTTCTTTTCACCAGCTAGGAAAATGTCCAAGGGAGCACTTTCCCATAAATAAGTGTCTGTGGGATAATAAATGTAATAATAAAGTTAATTAATGCTTCAAGACTGGAATGACTCACTGAGACAGGAACAGACAATTTTTATTCATTTATTATTTCTTCCTTCTTCATCTTTGGAGCCAGAAGGTGGCAAAATGACCAGGGATATAGGCATGGCCAGACACAGTAGTGAACACCTGTAATTCCAGTTACTGGGGAGGTTGAGGCAAGAGGATTGGAAGTTTGAGGCCAGCCTGGGCAAAAGAGCAAGACACTGCCTCAAAATAAAGGGATGCAGCTCAGAGGTAGAATGCTCCTGGTTTTATTCCCCTTGTCCCTCGTCCCCACCATGACCCGCACCAACCTGCTACTGAAAGCAACTGTTAGTTAGAGTCTGGAGGATACTACAGGAGGAAGTATTTTTAAAAGAAGGCTGGAAGTTCTGGGGATATGGATCAGTGTTAGATTGTTTGCCTGGCATGCAAGAGGCCATAGGTTTGATCCCCACTACCACCACCAAAAAAAAAAAAAAAGAAATGCTGAAGCAACTTTCTCTTGAAAAATGTCATGAGAACTAGGTAAATGTTCTTCCTCCAACATGAATTTTCTGCTTGGAAACTTCTGTTTGCTATCAGCGTACCCTTCAGTAGATATCCATGGATGCGAAGTAGATGATCATGGCAACCTTCATTGTGCTAACCAATAAAAAGAGTCTGAAAGTAACAACATGAAAAGAACAAGAAAAAAGACAATCAGTAGAGGCAAAATTTCTTAATAAAAATAGAGATAAAAACATCAATGGGATTACAAAAATCAAAAATAATTTTTAAGCACAGTTAATACTATATAATATTGCTAATTTTTAAAATTATTTTTTAGTAGTAGAATTCATTTAATTGATAACAAATGAGGAAATTCCACTAAAATAGGTAATGGCTATGGTGTCCCTGTAAAAATTTCATAAGACCTGAATACTCAAGCTACATTAAATAAAGCAAAAAAGAACACGTGAATGACTTGTTATATACAAAATTGGGCATATGCAAAGTTTACCCCCCCACACACACACACACAAATCTGATGATTAAAGAAATTAAAGAAATTTAAAAAGAAAAATGGCTAAAAGAGTGATTGGGTGGAAATATGTTACAGATATTAAAATTTTAATTATTTAACACCATTCAAATCTTAGCAGTTGTGCAAATGCAAAAGATAAGACATAGCACAGCAGACTCACCAACTATTGTATGGTTTCACTTGATTTTAACTTAATAACAGTTGCTGCTAACCAGCAACAAGCCAAACCACATTAATGAAGAAAAATCTTAAAAGGAAAAAAAAAAAAACTAGATATTCCAAAGGGAAAAACTGGAAGAATATCTAATAAAATCCCCAAATTAAGAGATAATTACTAAGTAGTGGAATGAATGAATGGAGAAAAAATTGAAGAGGAACAAAAACGTCCTTATGTCTCTACTACTACTGAGTAACAGCTCTGGATACTGGTCTAAAAGCTGTACTTTTGGACAGTCACTTTTGGTTCATGTTTGTTTTTTTTTTTCAAATACTACAATGGTACATGCATAATAAATAAAATAGTAGATCATTAAACATTCCTAGAGTTTAAAATTATTATTTCAAGAAATCACCTCAAAACTTGTTTGTAATAGTAGAAGAAGCTTTGTTTTAGAGAACACCTTCTTAGTCCCATGTAGTTATATTCTGAGAGACAAGCATTTGACTTTCAAGTTATTACCATGAGCCCCAATTTTGGTTATGTAACTGAAAATTTGATGAGGGTTTCATTTTCCTACAACAGAAATCAAAAAGAAGAAAGTAATAAATCTACCATCTTTTTTTTAAGGTTAGGGGAGATAAGTCCCTGTGGTTTATTATTTGAGTGGAATGTTTGTCTACAATTTAGTAGCAGTAATACAAAGATGATGGTCCATTTAATCTTTTACATTCTTAATGTGAAAAACATGCTTAGATCTTGAAAATTACCTGTCCTGTTTCATAGGTAGCACCTGTACTTGCTGCCACACATCTGTGGAAGCACTATATCAGCCAACTGTTAATCAAGGATCACTTCCCTTCAAAGTGACTGATGATCCACTGTTAAAACAGCTCACAAAAATAACTTCTTCAAAAGGTGCTTCAAGGGTTTCAGATACATCTCACCAGTCCTGCTAGCATAATGTATGTCTGAAAGTTGATTTTCCATTAATACTTAAAGAAGAAATGGCTTCAGAACAAAATTTAAATAATCCATTACATTTTAGAAATAAAATATTATTGGCATTATTTTCATTTTGATTACAAGGAAAGATAATGTCCAAGATTGGCTTTTAAAACTGTTAATGAGCCCTGGCAATGTGAAAAAGATATGGATTAGGTAGATGTAATGAGATATGATTAAAGAGTGCAGGCACTGAAGGGTGTTGGAGAAATTCTTTTCAGAAAGAGTATAATTAGTGTCTGATAAAAGTACTTAGTAGATAAGATTTTTGAAGAAGAAAGGTTAAGATAAACATATACTTTATGACAAACCTGCTTATTTTTCCCCTTTGGTTCTCTTACATACTCAATATTATGTTGAAGTTTCATACATAATAATGTTGTCGAATACTTGATGCAATTCTACCAGACAATTAGAGTGTTTTAATTGCCAGACACGGAGAGCAGAAAATGTGTTGAAACATCTTATTCCATTTCAGTGTACATTTCTTTGTTGATTTATGTAATGTAGCTAATAATATGCAACCTACCCTGATTTTAAACAACAAATGAACTTTAGAAAGCTTTCCATAAGTTGCTAAGCAACTCCAAAGGCACATTTTAGTAATTTAATAAATAACGTTTAGATGACAAATCCTTAAGAATGATTTCTAACTCCACTGTAAAACAAGTAGAAAATATAAACAGGTACCCTTCTGATTTTCCTTTTCTCAGGCCTCAGGGCTAGGCATGGATTTAGCCATCTCTGGAGGTACATTTGTCTCACTAGCAAAACATTTTTTTCAGTTGAAATTGTTACCTATAATAAAAGTTAGTTCCTGGGACTCATAGTGTGTAGCTCTCCAGAGTTAGAGATTATGTTTCATTCTCATAACAGAGGGTTTCAACCTCAGCCCTATTGACATGTTGGACAGGAAAATATGAAGTTTCAGGGAACTAGTCTGTGAAATGTAGGGTGTTTAGCAATATCCCCAGCCTTATACCTACTAGATACCAATAGTGGGCCAAGAATTGTTGTAACTATAAATTTCTGCAGATGTTGCCAAGTTGTCCATAGAGAGTGGATTAGGAGGGCAATATCACCCCCAGCTGAAAACTCCTACAACTGAATATGGGTAGATAAGCTCAATACAAAAAAAAAAAACTCTTTATCTACCATCCCCTATCACTATCAATAATGAAGAACATTTTGGTGGTATTGTGGCTCTTGTTGCATTCAACACTCATTCCTGAGTTCATCGTTTCAATGTCATTTCCATTGTCTACAAATTGAGGGAAGAAGCCCGATGATGGCTCTAACTATAACCCTGCTCTAGCAATATCATGTTCCAGAAGTGCACTGAAATATTTCTTCCTACTCCTTTTCCCTCAATTTTCCTTATATCCAGTAGCTAACTAGAATCATTTTAAAAATAAATTTCAACTTTAATCATACCATCCTCTGCTCTAAGGGCCGCCATAGTTTAATTTTTTTTCTATTAAACAAACTCCACTGCAGGATTTTTAAGGTTTCCTACAATTTACCATTGAACTCCTTCTAATCAAACATCTTTATCATTTTCTACTTTGACCACTTTTATCCTTCACACACAAATCGATTACAAATTCCAATCTCCACAAAAGATATAAAAAGGACAAATTTGTTTTCTCCACGAAAGTTTCCTTAATTAATCCTTCCTTTACTTATCAGTATTATAGTTCTGTTAAAAGAATGACATGACTGCAAATTAATGTGAGGCAATCACTTACTGAATGTCTTCAATATGCCAGACACTGAACATTGCTTAGTGGCTGTTTCTTTCAATTTACATTTCATTATTTATGCCCAACTAGATTGTAAGTTCCCAGAGGATAGGAACAGGTTTTATTTGTATCCCTCTGGCACCTTTTAATAATGATGCTAATAAATATGCTTTACATTTGATTAGCAATTATAACCTTTCAAATTACTTTCATGGTTATTGGCTCATTGATTATATAATTTCACTATTTTACAATCAATGAAAGTGGGACATAAAATGATCTAGGGTATACCTATGGGCTACACAAGTAGTCTAAGTAAAAAATACATTTACTATAAGCTGGCTGACTGAATTCTGTCTGACAATTTCACAACCCTGGTTACAAAAAAATTCTTATGGTGTTTAAAAACAAGAACTATTGAATGATGCAGAAGACACAATATGGAAACGAATTAAGGTTGACCAAGGTTAAATTGTAATATAGCAGCAGGAAAGTAAATGAGAAATCTCTTGGCTTCTACTTTAAATTGGCTATAAAGATTAACTTCATTTCATAAGGCCTTAACCTCTTACCAGGGAAAGTAAAACTGTTTTAAAAGAAAACAAAATGGGAAGGAAAAGTCTTACAGAAAGGTTAACTCCCAAATTCAAAAAAATCACAGCATTTTATCTCATAAGTAGTAATAAGTTCCAGAAAATATTTTCAACAATTCCTGACACTAGTTTGGGAGAGTCTCTAAACAAATAATATTACTTCGATATTATTTATCATTTATTACTTTGATATCATTTGTTGTAAAAAGCATTTATCAATGTCTCAAATGAATTCAACAAAACACCACAAGTCAGCCAGCTGATTAGATACCCACTAACCCTAAGCACCATGAGCCTAAGGAAGAGATCTTTTCTATCCTGTAATCCTTTCAATATTTACTGCACGCCTACTAAGGGTAGACGCTGGCCTTGGCCCTGGGAGGAAAGAGACCCATGCCTCATTTGCTAGTGTGAATTTGTGCGGGGAATTCAGAAAGAAGCAGGTGATCTAAAAAAAGACAAAAAAACGTTTATGATGGGCCTTTTCTCTACACCTTTAATCTCCTCAACTCCCAAATCTAGGGAATTGAATAAATGGAATAAATTTGAAAATGAAGAGAGCAAGACCCCGTCAGTCACCCCGAAGATGCAGGAAGCGGCTCTCCATCCCCGATCCACGTGACCGGGCGCAAGTGCAGGTGAGCACCGGGTAGGAAATGCAGGGCCAGGGGGGATGTGGGGTTGCTGAGAGGGAAGGTCGCGGCCTGCGGGGAGGACCGGAAGTGCAGGGCCACCCGTGCGCGGGAGGAACGTCCCTGAGCTGCGCGCGCCTCTGCGCTCCGGGCCCCACGCGGCCTTGCAGGGGTTCCTCCCACCACCACGCCGCAGCACCTCACAGCAAGCGTCTTGCAAAAAGGGATTTTTGAGCTTTTGCGGAGACTCCCGAGCGTGGTGGTAACCTTGACCTGAGATTTGCAGGGTCGGGTCCGCACTGCTCTCCCGCGTTTCTCAGCGAATCTGCGTCTCCGAGCCGCGCGGACCGGGAGGCTAGCGGAGCCCAGGCCTGAAGGGCGCCCCGCGGGCCGGACCGTGAGCGGCGGCCGGGGCGAGAGCGGGACCGGCCGGACCGTCGAGACCTCATGGGGCCGACCCGCAGGGGCGCCGAAAATGAAAAATGTGTCTGACCCGGGCATCGGTGGCGTTAGTGAGCAGGGGCGCTTTATTCCCACCGACCCCCTTCCCCCCGTCGCGCGGCGGGCGGGCGAACCCGGCCCGGGACCCGCTCCGGCTGCGCGCACGCGGAGCTGGGCGGCGCTTCTTGAGCGACTGCTGCGGGCCGAGGCTGAGCCCTGAGCTCGTTCCGAATTAAATTATTAAGAATAAGGTCTTCTCCAAGTTTTCTTGTTTGTTTTTGTTTTTATCCAGGGTGTAGAAAAGAAGACAGAAACTCGGAGTCTGTCTTGTCTTCCCTCGCCCCGCCCCAACCAATTCTAAAACTCTTCAGCCTGGCCTGCAATTCGGGAACCGGAGAAGGGAGCTCCTCGCTTTCCAGTTTCAATCTCTCTCTTCCCTTTTCTTTTTTTTTTTTTTTTCTCTCTCTTCCCTTTTCTACCCCCAACCCCAGTCCCCCACGGAGTCGTCCCTGCTCCCACCTACATCCCACACACTTCACTAGCACATTTCAGGAGTCCCTTACGTAGTCCACAAAACAAAACGACCACACGGAGCCACCGCACTTGTCAGCATTAGGTGACTGACATCAGAATGGAATTAGACAGTTTCTTGCTGGTCTTCACATAATTAAAATTCACCGTCCTGCGTGTCCCTGTTTGTTCCCAAGGCGTGTGTGGTGGTGGGAGGGTGCTGCTTTAGCACAACATGGTTTATAAGATCACTTAAGTGCAGCCTAGTCGTACTGAGAATCCGGTTGTGAGAGGGAAAGGCTTTCCTGATGATTTTCATGTTGTTAAATTTTATGGCTCTTTCTCATCCTTTATCCCCGTGCGGATCCGAAGATGGAATAGAAACTTCATTTTAATTCCCAAAGGTCTGACGTCCCAGAGGATCCCTAACTCTGGTCCTACATGCCTGTCCCCGACCACACTGGGAATGAGAAGAAACCCTGGATCGGTAACTGCAGAACTGAGTTTCCTAACAACTTAGGATTGTTGACAGGGGGAGGAGGGAATTGAGGAGAGAAATGGAAAGGAAAAGAAAAAAACATTTGTGTTCATTTACACATTTCCTGTGCAGAACAAAAAAGTCCCACCATCAGCAAAAGAAGTCTCTTCCTCCAAAATAGCAGCCAAAGAGAGAAAATTAGAATATGCATAAATTCCTTCATTTTCATTCGCACAGAGCATGATTTCCGGCAGATTTGTATTTAAACTGCTCGATTAATCCCAATCTCTGAACAGCATTTTACTTAGCATCTTCCCAAAACTCACCTAAAGAGTATTACTCTCCTCCCACTACCCTAATTTGGAGCTTCCCTTTCCTTATTCTCAGTCTGCCAATGAAAATTTCATTGATAAGACTAACTTTTTCCTGTCCATTGTTTCCCTTTTTATAATGGACTGCTACATTGAGCCACCCTTTAATGCAAGCTAGCTGCTGTCTGTGAAGCGTCACAGACTGCAAGTGAGAGCCTAGTGGAAAGTATGTTTGGGAAATGTGTACATAAAAGAAAATAAATTTGATAAGACAAATAGACTTCTGCAGATCCAAGCATGTCATAAAAACCTATGCTACCCAGGTTATATCTTTTCACCGTTAGCAACAGTTAAGATGCTTGCACATATCCACACTCCAGTCCCCCCACCCCAACAAACCCTTTTTAAAGGAGCTTTATAATCATATAACCTTATTCAAAGGAATATTGCTCTTCACATATATTCAAAGAGTGCCAGTCCATTAAATCCCGTTACAGCCCCTTACTAAAAAATTTTGCTTTGCCACTTGTGAAACGGAGCTGGTTGTATCTGTCTTTGAAAAATTATTCGTCGAAGAAAACGTTAGGGAGCATCATTTTAAAACATTTCTTTTCTGAAATAGTGTATCTTGATTTGAGCTTACCTCTGCTGTCTACTCTTATTTAACAGTAGAATGTGAACATTTGAAATAAAATTTCTACATCTTGGCTTACTGAAAAAGGCATTCAGATCTTAAATTCCTTCAACCCTGAATTCCCTGCTCTTACACATCCTGATATAGAAAGAAAACCTCTATTTACTTCATAATTCAATCTAAGCAGAATGCAGTGGTTCTGGCTTTCCTCCAATGATAGCAGATTACAAGTGAATCCCAATTTACTGTTAAAAAGTTAGAAATGCTAGTATCTGTTTAGTTTTTCATTTCTATTAAAAGTAAGCATAATATTTGAACCATATGCAGCATGGTGTGTATACTATGTATGCATAAGCATTTAAATATCTGTTTTACATTGACTAAAGATTTATTAAGATACTGGGCTATAGAAGCCTATTAATTTTGTTAAATGGGTGTATAAACTCTACATGCATGTGAGTGTCTGCATGACTCACTATTTGTGAAATAACTGTTTTCATTGTTTCTTTACTTTGTCAAATATTCCCATTAGGGAAGCACTAAACTTAGTTTCTTTTAGTTTTGCATCTTCTGTATTGACTCAGAAGTTTCCCCATGATAAATAATTAAAACCAAATTGTTAAAATATAAATTCTCAAAGCCATACTTTTGGAGTGCAGTAATAATTAGGATTGAGGGTCACTTCTATTGGCAATGTTGAGTCCTTTGAATTTTCTTGTTGAAAAATAAGTTTGTTTCTTACTCAAAGGAACTATTCAAACAAATAAGAAACAACTATGTTGAGAGTGTTCTCCCTTTAAATGTTATTTTAATTTTAATTAAATTGTATATGGAAAGCTCCAGTTCAATTTCAAGTTACCGAACTATATTTCCAGGAGAGTTGAAGTGAATTTGCTAGGCATTATTAAACCCCAGGCATGGAGAAAGCCTGGGGTACCATTGAAGAGGAGATCGATACACAGTTGCAGCCAGAGCTGCCTTTCTTCCACTGCAGACTTAGAAAGGCAAGATAAGGCTGAACATCACTTCAGTGAACTTATCCTCAGAAATGATATCTCGTTTGTCCTGATCTTTAGTGCAATAATGTTCTCATGAACTGGCATTTTTTTTCATACTTTTTAAAATGAAAAGACTAGAAAGAAATTAAAAAAAAAAAAAAAAAAAAAAAAAAAAAAAAAAAAGATTGCTCAGCCTCCCTGCAGTGGAAAGTTGAAGAGGGAAGTATGGTACTAAAGCAGGGAAGTTGCATCCTCCACCCCTCTCTTCCTTAACTACAGTTTGATTTTGTATTATAGATTGTGTGTGTGTGTGTGGGTGTGTGTGTGTGTGGTGTGTGTGAGTTTGAAGAAAACATCGAGTTTTTAAAAAGTTCTCTGGAGGATGCCTTTCATGTTGTAATGTTTAAGGTTTACAAATTTTGCTGTCTGGTACATTTTCAGGGCTACATTCATTGCAGAAAACATGAGCAAAGCAAAGCATTGATGGTTACCCTTCCCTTTTCCAGAACTACCCTTCTATTGCTAAGGTCCTCCTCCACTTGGCCTTGTCCCTGTGCTGCCAAGGAATTTCTCTCCCAGCCTCTGCTCTCCTCTCCCATACTGTCCCTTCCTCTCCTCACCAGTTTTCTTTTTCCTTCTCACGATGAAGGCAATTATCAAACAACCAGCTTAACCTTAACATCGTCTGCTAAATATGAATCTAACGTCCCCCACCCATTCTTTTCTTTCATATCCATTTTTCAGGGGTGGAGAAGAAGACCTGGGGGTTCAGGAGATGGGGAGAACACTTAACTGAGAAGAGAGTTGGATTACAGCAGGTTACAGGCTATAAGCAGTTTCTTCCAGCCTAGTCCTTGAAACTGGAGGTGTTCTCTTACCTAGAACAATAAACTTTGGCAGATTTACAGTTCACAAAAGCATGCCTCATCCTCCTGAGGAAAATGGAGCTTTGCTTACTTGTGAGAGCACTACCAGTTTACTAACATCTTAACCTACTGTCACCCCTCCATCCCTACTCCATTCCTTCCTTGACTTCTTTACATCCCTCTATCCCTAAAGGAATTCAGAGTTCATCCTAGAGGGCCTGATCTCTCATTTTTGTGTCTTACACTGTGGGCTAGGTTCTTTGGAATCAGTGATCTCTAAGTACTCACAAGAACCTCAGTTACTCTGCCTTTCTCAACCTCCTTAGTTTTGTAAACATTGCTTCCCAACTATGACCACTTGGCTATTCAGGAGAAGAGCTCCAGACAGAAAGCCCCTATCCCTCCACACACTGCATCTGCTCCACTTGACTTATTTTGGAATGACATCTTCAGGGAGCCATGTCCATAGCAGTGAACGAGGTGGGTACAAAAATAGTGCCATAAAAAGACCTACCATATTAACCAAGGTAGTTTCTATTAGAAACTAGTTGGGATGGGAAGGGGTCTTTAACCATCACAACAAGAAATCAGAGGGGTGCCTGCCTGCAGCCATGAAACAGAAATTTCACACTGAAACGGATTCCATCTGCATTCTACTGGCCAGAGACATTATTTACGTATGTTTCTGCTATTATTATTTGCATTATTAAGTTTTTTGTCATTATTACTGCAGTTTTGTTATTTTATTTTTGTTTTTGTTGCAGCTATTATACTTTTCAACAGAATTTAGAAAGATTAGTCAGATTAATTAGTTTATTAGTAATTTTAGCTGAAAACTCGTAATTAAGCCAAAAAGTATAATGATCAGGGATGATTCATACCAATGTAGGATTGGGAAGAAGAAAATCTGAATTTTGGATATAAATTTGGCAGCTGTTGAAATAAATATGACTTGGGAAGTCAAAAATACAGTAACTGAATTTTTTTAGTCACTCAATTGCTTCCCCTCCCCCAAATTCAGCTATGAACGTTCTATGATTGCTTGTTAGAGGGGGAAATATTTTTCCATGTCTTTTTGTTAATAGAGAACAAAGATCCCACATGTTCTTCCTGGTATTTGCACTTTCACATGGATTCCCTGTGCTCAGGACCATCCTGGCATCTAAGATCACTCCCCTCGAAGTGGGCCTTCTTCATCTCTTTGCTCTTTGCACAGCTCTCTGAAAAGGTGCATCATATAAGACAGGGTATACAATTTCATCCCTCTCAGACAGATTCCACAGAATATAAATTCAATATGCAATTCTCTCCACAACAAGCTCTCTGCTCTTTCAAATATAATTAATGTTTTGATAGAGTAGTTCTTTAACTACATATATACACACAAAAACAGACGCACCCTCTAGCTTTGCTATTTGTGCTTCTAAAACAGAAATGGATGCAGCTCTTCAGTGACTCCTAAAATTTCTTCAACTCAGTCAGCCCACAGGAGAAATCTGTTTAGGAAATAACTGCACAGTTTTGGGTGTCTGAAAATATTTTTTTAAATTAAAGAATGTATACTTCTAGTTTTAATAATCATTTTTATCAAAATTCCTAGAAAATAAGGAATGTTCTGAATTGATAGCCTGATACAGACATTTAATAGATAACAGTCAAAATCAGTCTTCTAAACCCCTCATGGTCTTTTCTAGGTTTTTGTAATGGAAGTAGAATTTCAACATCTTCTGTTTTATCCAATTGAGGCTAAATTGATGCAGCAATGATAGCAAAACTATAGTGACTTCCATAGAAATTGCTTACTCTGCCTCAGCTCTGTTTTAGGTGAATTAATTACTTAATTGCTACCAGTTATATATAGACAGATTCATAAGTGATATAGATGGTCAGAAAGGCACATAGATATATAGATAACACTATGTCCAATAGGAGTTAAATGAGCAAATTCTGAGCTTCCATATTTAAGTGTATTATGAACCTATTATGCCATCTCTCCCAACTGATTATAATTTTAAGAGAATAGCCTTGCAGATTGTATGCACTACATACATTTTGTCTTTGATAAAGAAAATAAGTAACATTTAACCCAATAAAGAACCCTTTAATCTATGTTGTTATTGAACTGAGAAGCTAGATATGTGGATCCAATACATTGATTTCCAAACATCATAGCCATTTTGTTTGACATGTGAAAAAAAATATATATATATATATATGGTGATGACAAGGGAAACATTTTACACATTTCACAATTTTTTGTAGAGGAAATGTCTTCAAGAAATTTTTTACAATTCTTTTGAAAGCTTACTTTCTTAACTCTTCATATTTAATGTCTGGAATTATGAAAGAACATAAAAGAATGGACAAGGAAGGGAGCATATGTGACTGATTTCAAATAGATCTTTTACTGAGTGGGAAACAAAATATTTCCCCAGTGGAGTGGTGCAAAAAACGGGGGAGGATGTGATCCTTAAGAGCTCACTCATTATTTTTGTTATTGTTTAGATGGTGGCCCATCAGGGTTCTTTCTCATTACTTTCCTCCAAACTGGTTTCCTTGAAAGCATAAATTTTGGGGCCAATTTATTACTTACTTTTTTCACAGGCTAATATATAAATATTAATGTCCAATTTAATATATACAGGTTTGAAGATTCAACCTCAATACAGGAATAAATTATCAACTCAGTTGTTTAGAATAGATTAACTAGAGATTTGCCTCTAGTAAGCTATAAACAAATAGATAAAGGTAAGATTTTTTACAATATTGATCACCAAGGATATGTGAGCCCTTAAAAAGAAATTCTTCCTCAGACTTTTCATATTTGTTTTGATTTCTTTCTCGTGTTTCCTTTCTATTTGTTGGGACAGACACGACTAATTCTCAAATGAGGTTTTGTTTGGCTCAGATTAATATTAAAGAAGATCACACACACAGGCTGAAAAATATTGTTATTTTTCCTTAATGGGGAAAATTGGACTCCTGCGTGTCAGATCTGTGGATTTCGAAAGGCAATGGAAATGGTACTGACATCACTTTGCACTTTAACAATCGGATTTGGTCAGGGTACAAGTTGTTTGTTTACCCGACAGCTCAGTGCACCCCGTCGCACGCTTTGCACACTCATTAAAACGATTATTCACGACCTGTCGAGTGTTTTCGGGTTCATTCACAGGAAAGGCCTTGGAGCGAGGGAGAGCAATTCAAGTCACACTGTCCACTACCCCGATGCACGTGAGGACGAGCTGGTGCGTGCGGTTTAAAAAAAAAAAAAAAAAAGATGAGGGAGGGGCGGGTGAGCAGCCTTAGCTATAAGACCTGTCATCTGATGCTCTGGAATCTCAATCTCTACAGAATGCCAAGAGTGCTTGGTCCTACAGGGCCCATTTGGCTATTTGAGCTTCAAGGGCTTGGCACAGGACAGAAAAAATAAAATACAGCAATAAACAAACTCAAACTTGCCTCTTGCTCCTCCTTTCAACCTTTGGCAAAACTTTAGGTCCCAGGACTAGCCCACCTGCCAGTAGCCTTCAGACACAACCCCACCTCTCACAGTGCAGACGCTGAGGATAAGTACTTTCAGGAAAACTCGCCAGGGTGAGGAGTTTAATTCCTTTTCCATCTCCCAAGGTCTTCTCGTTCTTAAAAGAATTTGGTTAATTGCCCTCTTTCTATATTCCTGCAGTGACTGGGAGGAGGAGGGGCTTCGGGAAAAAAAAAAAAAAAAGAATAGAATCTTTTAAAGTGTTTGGTAGATGTATTCCAAACTATTAACATGGAAGGATTCATCCTTGAGAGAAAGTCCTAAAGAAGGCGAAGCCCTAGATAAATTAGGATAGTTTTTTATTTTTCAATTTTCAAGTAACCTTTCAATATTTTGTAATGTCAATAAGATAAGAAAAGCACAAACATGAAAGTGTCTCAATCTCCCACAATTGCCTTGTACTTCTAAAGCACACACTATATGGTCTTTTTTTTTTTTTTTCCTTTCTTTTTCTTCAAATAAGTCTGATAAACAACATTTATATGAGAGAAATACCTATTTTCATAAGATATGACCATATGTATGCACCAAGTAACAGAATATATAAATGTATACACACGTTCAATAGACTCAAAAACTCCAGAATGGTCTTGTTTGGCGTTAAGTACCCCTAGCATGATTTCGAGTTAACAGTTATTTTAAATTGAATATCTTCTATCTATGTTCAAATGATTGCTCCTTGTTTTTTCATTTATAGCATTAGTAAACCCAATGGCCAGCGCACTGTTATGAGGGTAAGCTAGTAGTGCCAACTGAGAAAGACAATTCTCACTCATCAGTTTCATTCTTTTATAGCTAATATCATAAAATCATGTTTTTTTCTATTTTATCAAGACACAACATCATACAATGGGTGAGAACAGAGTGGAAGTTTTCAAGCTGCAGAGGTTTTAATCAGAAACAGATTCCTAATTGCTAAAAAGCAAGTATGAATAAGTAATTTTGTAAACTCATTGGGTTGCTATAATTCACTATCAGGTTTACTTAAAATGGATCTGTCAAGTTGTTTCGCTTCCCACATAAGCGCCTTCATTAAAAGCAACCTGCGATAATAATCAAGAGGCAGATGCAGAAATATGTAAGTAAATAACTGAAAGCCTCTGCATAAATAAACACAAATCAATGTAGTAATAGACAACACTATTGATGTAGGAATGATCGATTTTAGTCTTCCAACCTGCAATCAGAGCTTGCAATGTATAATTAAAAGTATATTTTTTCAACTCCACTAATACTACTACTACTGGAAAAATAAATAAATAAATAAACAATACTTGCTGCCAGTTCTACCTGATTCTACTTTATCTTTCTAGAGTATTTGATGGGGGTGGGAGGAGTTCTCTATTTTTTTCTAAGAAAGATTTGCCAGCCTTTAAAACTACATCATTAATTATAGAAATTATTAAAGTATCAAATAATGAAATTATCACCTTATTCTTGCTCTAAAATTCTCAACCTTCATTCCAGCCTCTAATTATTCATTCAGCACAGTTTAATAGGAAAAAATACACAATAGTGCTCATTATTTTCAAAAAAAGGTTGTTTTCAGCTACCGTAGTACCTTTAGGTTTAGAGATTCTTTGGGCCTTTTGTCAAAATGAATGAGAAAGATGTCATTTCCTCATATGCCACAAAAACTTTCTCACCTATTTCCCCACATGCAAACATAAAATAAAAGGGGGGAATCTGCATTATTTCAAAATTGTTTCATATAATGACTGCAAACCAAACAGTGGCTGACTCAAAGAAATAAATCTACTTTGGATTTCTAGAAATTCACATCTAAAACAATGTTTCAGATTTGCTAAGAATTAAGTTTTCTTTTTGAGAATATTATCCCTGGAGGACAGAAATGATTTAAATTAGCAAGCATGGGTGTGTGATGAATTTAAGTATTTAGTTAGGTTCTGGAGAATGAAAATAGTGTTCGAAATTTTTTCTTCAACAGAGATGCTTATTTACATTCATGCCTGAGTTTAGGCTCCTGGAAAATAAGCCTTTAAAATAATTTCCTACTTATGAAATTCCTCTACTTTGAGAGTGATTTTCCAAGAAATATCACCACACATAAATATTGATTTGATTATCTTTGTCATAGTGCATGACCAAGCATTCTACTTGACGACTCTTTCCCATCTAGGGCCAAGAATTCAGGGGCAAGCAGACCCAAAAGGAAAATATCATCAGTTATTGTTTAGGTCTAATTTAACAGATAATTTAACTTCAAACAACAATGATCAGGTCATTAAATTTCAGAGGAATGAGAAAATGAAAGAACTGAGAGACAACTCTCCTTAACCCCCATTACAGTTTTTAATCTCCTGCTCAATCAACGGAATCAAAAACACCTATGCCGGAAGATACTCCTTAAACGCTCCTGAAAACGCATTGATTCAAAGAGTTGGACAATAGGAGAGATGAAGAGAAGGAATAAAACTGAACGACTTCAAATCGGTAAGTGCTAGCAGTGTAGAAAAAAAACCAACTAAAACATTATAAAAATCCGAACATGTCTAGTATTTTGAGGACGCCCTTTATTCTGACAGGGATCTCAAACCTTGCGTGCGCTTTCCTCCTATATGACTTTTCCCAAGGGAAAAAGATCATATGTATTAGCCAACACAGAGAAAAAGACCTTCGCAAACATAATTTTGATAGTTACTTGTTATAATTTTCAATGACTTTTGTAAGCTTAATTTCAGAATTTCAGATTATCTTAAATTTTGATAGAGGTCCGGGTGTGTATGGCGTCAAAGCTCAGAAAACAGCGAAGGGAGGGGAGTCAAAGGGAAGACAGAGGTGTCCCAGCTCTATTCTGCATCTCCCTTTCCTTCCAATCGCCTTTCCTAGGCTGAAGATGACCACTGAGAATCTCCCGCCTACGAGGGGTAATCTTGCCCACCCGAACCCCTGCCTATGTCTCCCCAACCCGGGTCCTCTTGGTGCTAAGGAATTCCTACCTCCCTGGCTCCTTCTCCCCACCCCCCACCCCCGCCTTTTCTGTAAGAGTCCTCACCTTGGATCACAGACTTGGGCAGAGAAGCAAAACGGACAGAAAAGTGATAGGGAGGGAACGGGAGAAAAAGACGTCTATTGTAAAGAAAACAGTTTTATCAACTACCAGATAAGTGCTGAGATCTGAAACTGCACAAAAAGAAACAACTTTCAGCGGGAGAAAGGGAAGATAAAAGAGAAGACTAAGAAGAAAGGAAAAAGGTAGGGACGCGAGCCAGCAAGGTTCTGGAGGAGTCAATTTTCCTGGCAGCAGGCAAAGTGAGCTACTAAACTCAAACTCTACTTATCCAGGGCAAGAGCGCCCTCGCGTTGCTGCTCCCTGCGCAGCGCCCTGCTTCACCCTCCGCGGGAATCTGTGCGGCAGGGTCCCGGGATCGCCTGTCCTCCCCAGCTGCCGCGCCGGCGTCGCGGCCCCAACTCAGCAGCCTAAGTTACTTCTCTGCATTTGTGCAAAACCCGAGAAAACAAGCTGCTAAGCTCCTGCCGCACGACTTCGAACCCCTCTATGGTGTCACCTCTGCAACTTCACCCAGGAATCCCTGAGGCGTGGGAAAAGCCAATAGGACACCACAGCAAGGTCCCCAAATTCTCTTCGGGCGGAGCCAACCTGCGTCTGGCGCGCGCTCGCAGCCACTCTGGGACAGCCAGACTCTCGAGCATACTCGCATTCTCCTAAGTGCGCATTACGAATCAATTATTGCCTGAGATTTCCAAAGCCGGGAACTGAGATATTCCCAGCAGGGACGAAGACAAGCCCAGAACGGTGCTCATTTCCCTAGTCTTTCCAAGAGACAGAGAAATCTCCCACACCCATCAGGCGCCGTATTCGACCTGGAGCAGGTCGGCTAAATCTCGTAGGGACTCTCGCCTGACCTAGATCAGGAGAGCTGGGGACGTAAGGCCAGCTCTGGGGGATACTGGAAAGTTAATATGAAATAGGGGCAAGGAAACGTTTATTTAAACAAACAAACAAAAAAAAAAAAAAAAAAAAAAGAAGAAGAAGAGAAGAAGATGATGATGATGAGATGAAGAAAGAATGAAAGAACTTCAAAGAGGTAAGTCTTGACTTTGGAGCAAAGAGATTTAGCTCAACAGGGAGAGCAAATAATCCCCAATTTGAACGTTATGAAAGTCCGGCATTTCTCGCGACCCCCGTTAGACTCAGAAATTTCCACAAAATGAATTACATTACACTTTCGAATCTATTTCACTCTCCCACTACCTTTCCCATATAGATTTGTCTTGTTTTTTTTCTCCATTCCCTTTTGCCCTGTCTATCCCCCTTAAAGATGTACCATGATTTCTTTCAACGTGGAAAAATCACATTTCTTTCATCTAAGTCTGTTGGTAGCGCACTCGCTAGGAACATTTTCCAAGAAAAGAAGAACACAAGCCCAGGAACCCAAAGTCGCGGTTTAAAACTGTCAAAAGCAGTCGGACATATTCCCCGCCTCACCCAGTACCCTCGAAAAGGTTCTTTCACTTACCAATCTTGGGGTAAGAGCTCTCTCAATTGTCAAATCTTTTTCCTCGGCATCCTTCGGAAAACCTCAGGCAGAGCCTTGCGAAGAGGGAAAAAAACAAAGAGAAATCGGGAGGGAGAAAAGAGACAAAACATAACACTACATCATATATTTGTCAGCCCTGAAGCCTCTTGGCCTATATCCTCAGGGCAAGGGAAAAGTGTCAGTTTGGGAGCCAAAAAGTAAAGGTGGATTTTTTTTTTTTTTTTTTTTTTTTTAACTGCTGGTGGTTGGCAGTGGGGATAGCTGAAGGAGGGTTGGGAAGGATGATTGGGATAAAGAAAGTTGTGTTGTTGTTTGTGTTTTTTTTTTAAAGCACGCAAATGAACATTGAGAATGAAGTACTAATTGAAAAAGATCCCCTAGCTCTTACAGGTAGGTAGCTCTTAGCAAGAATGTAGACTTGTGTGCATGACAGAGAGAATCTAGATGACCTCTATTCTTCCCATGTCTCCAGAATCTGGCCTGAGTACCAAACATAAAAAAGGGGGGCAACTTTAATTCAAATTTCGCCTACCGTGCTTGCTGGAATGGATGCGCAGATTTTCATGTTGGAGAGTTCCATCTGTCTGGCAGAAGCTGAAGTGGTGTTGGGGGCAGGTTATCTGGTGAAGTAGGAATGTACAGGAACCCCGCCCTCTAGGCACAGTTACACAACCCCAGCAACCCCTCTCAACCAGTTTTAAAATCTCTAATGATCTTCACCTTCACCCTTTGTTAGCCTAATTCTCCAACAGGATTTTAGTCTCAAACACAACTTTAATCATAAAATTAATTCCTCAAAAGCAAATTATTTCAATGCATGCAAATTCCTCAACAGTGATGTAGAAAATACACTTTAAATCACACTTCATGTAGAGTTCTAATATATTGTATTTATCCACCTATTTGAGTGAAGTATGTACCAAATTAAATGTATAATTAAAATCAATACACTGCAAGACACATTTGGCGTCTCTGTCCTTGATTTGATGGCCAGTCATAGAAACCACATGAAGGCTACCATAATCACATGGATACTTGTGTTAATACTGTTAGTTCTAGACTTTATATTCACTTGATGCCCAATTTTGTAACATATTAGAAAGAAAACATATTTGGAAAAATTCCTTCACTGCTCCAGTATTTTTTTCAGTGTTTTATATAGTAATAGTTTTTTAAATTAACTTTATACCAGATAACTCAAGTAAAATATTTTAAACCTAAAATGAACTATATTTGGAGATTTCAAGTTTTAAGTTGTGGTCATTTTCAGTCTGAAAAATCTCAAAAAGGGCAATTCGCTATCTCATTAAAACCAGTTACAAGTTAGAAAAAAATAATCTTCAAAAAGTTTTGAAGTATTTTTCTGGCATGAGTTAATTTCAACTGGCAAAAATTGATGACAAACAACACATTTCAACCAATCTTATGCAAAAATGTATAAATGCCATGCCAGACTATCATGTGTTTTGTTGTTGTTTTTGTTTGCTTTAGAAGATACCTTGAGGAATGATAGGACAATCAAGGTAAATTAAATGTTCACATTAGGCTTCAGGAGGCCTTCATCACTTTTTTTCTCTGGATACCCCCCCCCCCCTTCTAGACTGCCTAATAAACACATTTCTAATCATATTCATTATATATGTAATTTGGACATGTCTCCAAACAACTTCTACTTCAGTACTCAGTTCCTATGAATGCAAAGAAATCAATTTTACTTTGATTTCAAAATACTAAGTTTGCCATTGAAATTCTATTTCTCTATCATCCAAATAAACACATAATCACAAATAAGTATAGGTATTTAATTTGACCAGAGGAAAAATACCCATGGAGAAATTCTTCCATATCTCCTTATCTCAGTACAAGAGTTTGACTTTCTATTAACTTTGGAAAGCAAAATACTGTACTTCCTCTCTGGTAGCACATTCTCATTCCACAAATAAAATCCATGGCAAAAGCAAACAATAAATCATCACCTTTTTTCCAGCTTAAACACATGCCTTTCTTGGAGTTATTTTGGTTCCCAAATGTATAATGGGGATTTCCTTTGCCTAACCTCAGCACTTATACTCTTTTTATTTTTCAATAAGTCATAAACTTGCCTTTTAAAACAATACTTGTGAAATTTTCTTTTCTGCTTCATTGTGAAGAACTGTTAAATTTCAGGAAACAGATCTCTAGTGAATCTGTTCTCACGCTAGGAAAATAAAATCATTTCCAGTCTGCTTAAAAGAGATAATTAAACTATTTTTCTTAAGTCTAATTTTGCCATTCTCCATTTTTGTATATTTGGGGTCCAGCTCTTTTAATTTTCCTGGCACCTCTAGCTTGCTCTTTTGCTCTCCCCCCCACCCCATTTCACAACCCACCCACTCAACATTTTCCAATATTAACTATTCTACATTTCAAATCAACTTCAGTCAATTTGCTTGTCCCCAAAGCTTTTTTCCTTTTTTTTCCTTCTTTCTTTCTTTCTTTCTTTCTTTTTTCCCAGAGCAACTCTCTGTTTGCTGATAACATCTTAGGGACAGATTATTTTTCATTGGACCCATTGTAAGAAGCAGCCAGCTTATTGCATTACTGCAGAACACATTTCAGACTATACAACTATAACAAATGAACAACTTGTCCTCCATAGACTCACTGCAGGATCCAATTAGTTCCCTGAAACTTTTACTCAGATTTTCTAATTATTTTTTGGAATTATAGCAATTGGGCTTCCTGAAACAATTTTTTAAATGTTTTCATTTTGTTTCATATATATGCATATATGCGTAACATATGCATATTGCAAGTTAAAACAAAATTATGATTCAGTGTAAGCAAAAGGAACAAATATCTAGATTAAATTATACAGACATATTTAAAAGAGAATCATGTTGTAAAAATGGGGGGGAAGAGAGATAGGTTTTACTTCTGAATATCTAGAATTTTAAACTGTTATAATTTAAAATTAAAATATCAACATTGATCTGCAAGTCATTACAACAGGTGATCACTTCAGCAAAATCTATTGCAACTTCAGCACATCTTTATTAGAACTCTTTCATTGTGGGTAAACAGCCACAAAAATAAATGCTGACTTAGAAAGTATAAATACAAATATTTAAACAAAAATGTTTGCAGCATTCAT
Organism: Sciurus vulgaris; assembly: GCF_902686455.1. NCBI lineage: Eukaryota > Metazoa > Chordata > Mammalia > Rodentia > Sciuridae > Sciurus > Sciurus vulgaris. The sequence goes on from NC_136462.1 coordinate 72,884,827, forward strand.
AGCGCAAATTGTACCTGAACTGAAAGGCTCTGTGTGTCTATATATATTACATATGTGTTCATTATTCACTTCTATCTAACCATATACATATATTTATTTATAATTTGCCAAGTGCTATAAACAAGATACCTGAAACAAAATATATAAAAAGCATTCTATTAACTGTTTTAAAATAAACACAGAGTAAACAGCTATGCACATAAAATTAAATATCTCTTTTTGCTGTATATCCACAAAAACTTAAAGATATTAGCTGAAAAGCCTATACTTTGTTTAAAGCTAGTGTTTATTAAATAGTCTGCTCCTGGTAAAATTTGCCCACAAAGGGGAAAAAATACTACTTTCATTTTTAGAATCTCAGTTCAAATTAAAGGAGCAGTTTAAAATCTTAGTTTGGCTGAAAGAGCCTTTGAAGTCCCTATAAATTGAGTGATCTTTCAAAAATTGGCTCTACTTAATAAAGAGACAAAAGTATCAAGATATATATGAATTTAGCCTATTTTTTATTTCTGTGTGTTCATAGTAAACATTTTTGTAAGTGACAAACACGGGCATATGACCACAGTATCACAATCAAGAAATTTTAAGACAACATTAACAATCACTCAAATTTATGCGGCATTTGCGCAACACAGGTTACATATTTGCAAGGTTTACCTATAAGTACAATAGGTATTAACATTTCACTACATTTAGAAAAAATAAAAGTGACCTGTTAGTGACCACATACATCAAAATATACACAACACAAACTGAAGGCAATCATTAATTTTGTCCCCTTCCGATTCAATTGAATGGGTAGTGTTGCCAACTGAAACAACTTTCCTTTTTTGTTTGTTTGTTTTAATACTTAGTATACCAAGTGCATTTTCTAGAATCCAATCTTTGGTCTAAAAGTAAACAAAAGAAAAAAAACAGTTCTTTAACGAAAAGGACAAAACAATAAATGGCCAAAATAATTTTCTTGGGCACCTTTACTACGAATGCTTCTTAAATACAAATTACAGTTCAACATTTTAAAACTCTCCCCATAATTTAGGTTGTTCTCAAGGTCTGCGTCCACCAGATACATCCATGATAACTTATAATACTGCACACATGGAAATCTGGCGGCTCTTAGAGATAGACTTGTCAGGTTTGAGTGAAATGGCAAAGCAGTCACTATTTAGATACATACTCTACTATAATTTTGACTTCCAAACCTTATATTCTACAATGTATTCTCCCCACATTGCACCTCGCTGACACTCCACACCTTGTTAGAATAATAAACAACCCTAGAGACTGAACAAACGTACAGAAATGGGGGGGGGGCTTAATAAAAAATACCTGGACTTATTTTTAATTATCATTTACAATGCAAATGTGTGTAAAACGTTCACTTACAGTCTGGTCCCAGGGATGTTAATGTATTAAAGGGTTGGAAGAAGACCCCTGATTTTGATGTGTGAAATAATCAGACAGTCCCCCGGACAGTCCCGTCGTAAAACTTGGCAAAGAGGGTCTTAAAGACTCACAGGGCAGGGTCGAGGGGGCCTGCGGCGACGTGGAGGAAGACGCAGCCCGGGCGCTCATGGACGTGCTGCTCTGCGAAGTCATTGACGGGTGCGGGACGTGGGGGAAAAAGTAACTGGTCTGGCCCGCAAGCAGGTTGACGGAGCAGGGGTTGAGGGAGTAGGTCCCGGAGCAGGGCACCGACAGGCCGCAGGGCACCGAGGCGGCGAGCGCGGCGGCCGTGAGGTGGTGAGTGGCGTACGGGATCTCCCCGTTGACCAGCCGGTCCACACTCAGGCCATTGGCTGTGGAGAAGGAGTGGTTGTTGCCCAGCGAGTTCTGAGTCAACACGGAGCTGTAGGGCATGGGGTGGCTGGGGTAGGCAGACGTGGTGCCATTGTAACTCAAAGTGCTGCTGGCGCGGGGGTGGTGCAGAGACAGGAAGGGCGACATGGGCCAGTAGAGGGAGCCGGCGCGGTCCATGAAGGTGAGGCCCGTGGAGGTGAGGCGCGCCCCGCGTTTGAAGGCCAGCTTAGCCCGCGACGTGGTGGAGCGGCGCCGCAGCTTGCCGGTGGTGCCGCCGATGAACACGTCGTCGCTCGACGGGTCCAGCATCCAGTAGTTGCCCTTGCCGGGGTCGTCGTAGTGGCGCGGCACCTTCACGAAGCACTTGTTGAGGGACAGGTTGTGGCGGATGGAGTTCTGCCAGCCCTGCTTGTTCTCGCGGTAGTAGGGGAAGTTCTTCATGATGAACTCGTAGATGCCATTGAGCGTGAGCCGCTTCTCCGGGCTCTGCCGGATGGCCATCATGATGAGCGCGTTGTAGCTGAACGGTGGCTTCTCGTACTTGCCATTCTTCTTCTCGCCCTCCTTGCCCCCCTCCCCGTCCTTGCCGCCCTCGCCCGCCCCCTTCTTCTCCTCCCCCCCAGCGCCGGCGCCCTTCTCCTTCTCGTCCGGCCCGACGGGCGCCAGCTCCCCGGGCCCGCCACCCGGCTCGCCCTTGCCGCCCAACCCGTCCGCTTTGGCCCCGTCCAGGGCGGCGGCCGGCGGCGGCGGCGGCGGCGGCGGGAGCAACAGCTGTTGGGGGCCCTTGTCGTCGTCGGCGGCAGCCGGGGCGCCCCGCGCCTGGGGGGGCTGCGGTGCCGGGGGTGGCGGTGGCGGCTGCTGCTGCTGGGGTGGCGGCGGCGGTTGCGGGGCGGGCGGCGGCGGATGGTGGTGATGGTGATGGTGGTGATGGTGGTGCTGGGGGTGGTGGCTGTTGTGGTGGCCGTGGCTCGCGTGGTGGTTGTCGTTCTGGACCGCCTCGGGTACCAGGCTGTTGATGCTGAACGAGGACTTGGGGATCATTTTCACCTCTTTCCTATCTCCCATGTCCAGCATCACCCAGTCGTCGAGGGGAAACGGCGGCGGCGGTGGCGTCGCGGGAGCCGAGCAGCGGCGCGGCGGGCGGCGGTGACCGGTGGGTGCCGAGCGGAGCGCGGGGGGCGCGGGCGGCAGCGGCGGCACTGAGCGCTCCGGCAGCAGCGCAGTTGGACCGCAGGCTCGGGCGCTGGCAAGTCATGTAGCAAAAGCAGCAACCACCCCTCAGGAATTAGGAGAAAAAAAAAAAAAAAAAAAAAAAAAACGGGGGGGAAAGAAAAAAAGAAAGAGAAAAAAGAAACAACCACCGCCCCGGGGGTGAAGCTCCCTAGCTCCCAACTCTACTTCTCGGTCTCCCCCCCCACCCCCCGCTCCCCCCCCCGCTGCTTCCTCCTCCTCCTCCTCCTCTCGCAGCAGCAGTCACAGCAGCAGCAGCAGCAGCCCAAAGGGGGGGAGAGCCGGGCGGCGGGCGGGCGCGTCCCGGAGCGGCCGCGGCGAGGCTGGGGAGACAGCGATCGAGGCGGCTATAGCCACAATTAATTTTCCGAGCTACAGGCGCACACTAGGGCTGTAAAAAAATTTTTGGTTTAACCTTTCCTACCGCTGGGCCAATCAGAGCCGGCGGCGTGCAGGAGCGTCTCTCTCACAGTCGACCAATCGGCGGGGCCGGGCCCACCCACCCCCGCCCCGCCCGCCGGCTCCCGCCCCCTCGGGCGCTCGCCTCCCCCTCTCCGCGGGCCTCGGACCTCGCGGCCGTGCGGAGCCGCGTAGGGATACGCCGGCGGGAGCACGCTGTGCCGCAGCCCTGCTCCGCGCCCCCTCCACCCCCTCCACCCCGCCGGCTCTGATCAACCGAAATCCCTCTCCTAGGGCAAATATCTCACATTTCCGGCTTCCTTCTCATTGTATTGGGTCATTTTCGTTTGAGCGTCAATATTTGTCCTTACTGATTAAAGTTTGTATCCCATTTTGTTTTTTAAACGTGGGGGCGGTGGTGGTGGAGGGAAGAGTGGGGCTGCAGGGAGAGGATGCAAGGAGAGGGCTGGAAATGGAGAAGAAGCCAGGCACTACTTTTCCGAGGCGGCCCTGCAGGCCTGGGTCTAGCATTTCTGGGCCCGTAGGAAAATTGTGCCCCTTTTAGGTAATATTCTACCGAAGCTTTGGATTTGGGGGTGGGGTGTGGTGAAGGCCCACCCTTGTGTGTGGAAGGATGGCCTGTATGTTGTGGGAGGAGGATGTGGGACAGGTTTGGGAGCGATGGGATAAGGAGGAGGAAGGGGGCAGGCGAGCGCGGGGCCAAACAGGGGTTACTTACTCGGTTCCTGCGGCCCGAGCAGCGGCGAGCTCCGGGCTTCGGTGCCGCGTGGAAGACGGGCCCGGGGCTCCGGGTGCTGCGGCGGCGGGCAGGGGCGGCTCAGTGGTGGGCGCCTCTGATGGCCTTCCGAAATGAGAGGCGCCCAGAGAGAACCCAATACCAAACTGTCTTGAAATAAATCAGGTAACACATGCTCTGTATGTGTGTCTCTTCTTCCACCTTCTCTTGCTCCAGACCTTCGCTCACACTCAGGGTGAATTGCTGTCGTTTTTCTCGCTGCTCCAGCTTCTTTTCAGCTTCTAATTAGAATTGGAAGCGGGTAACCGCCAGCGATCCCTGGAAATATTTTCATTTTGCTTGTTGACATCGGAGGGAAAATAAGCGTGGGCGTCTATTTCTTTCCTTTTTTCCCCCCAATCCCTCCTATTTTTTACTCCCTCTTTTTCTTCCCATTTCTCAAATACTTTTATTTTGTAAGTACCTCAGTCCTGAAATATCAGTATGCTGAAGCCAGCCCTTACCCACCCTGAATGCTGCTGAATGGCACGTAGAAGCCTTGGGAACGTGAATCGCACATTCCCAGCTTCTTGGGCTTTGGGACTGGAAAGGTTTGAAGGTTGAAGTGAGCGGTAAGATTGCGATTCTGGGGTTTTAAAAGGATCCCGTGGCCAGGGGCAGGGCTAAGGCCCAGCATTTCCCAGGGATTGGAATTTTGTACGGAGCACACTGATCAAAGGCTGTTTCATCCCACATGGGCATGAAACATACCACATTTTACGGAGGATGTAGCTTAAGAGAAGAGGGAGGTGGAGGAGCATAAATGAAAAGCACCTTTCCCCTCCATAGTAAGGTAAATAATTATAAAATGTAATCATTTCTTCAGTGTGATAAACTCTTAGTTAAATAATCTGTCAGATTTAGTATTAAAACAATGGAAGAAAGAGTGCCTATATGTGATGAAAGTTAAAATATAAAAATGCAATAGATGAATACTCAAAAAATAAAGGGTCATTCCACTCCCTCCCCCCACCTCAAAGAGGGAGAGAAACTTTGCAGAGAATAATAAGAGACGATTACAAATGGTAGTGAATTTTAAATATACATCTATTAGGAACTCCTTAAAGGAACCTTGAATATTGGACTAACTTCAAATATTCCTATGCTGTATGTATTTCTTATATCTACATATCTCCTTACTTTAAAACAAACTATATTTGCATGTGGAAAACTCAAGGGTTCCAGTCATCAGCGTTGATAATGATATGTCCCCAAGCGTTCATTTCTAAGCTTGGGATTTCTTAGAGCCGAGAGCTACTAGGCTTTGCCAACCCGCTGAAGAGATCTATGGGCCTTCCTCTTCCTATTCACTTCTCCTCCTACCACTCTTCTCCCCTCTTCAGGCCTGTTCTTCCTACTTTTCCTCAACTCTCTTTCCTCCCTCCTCCCCTTTTTCTCCCTCCTTCCCCCTTCACTTCCCCACCCCTTCCCCTCCCTCCTTTCCTCTCCCTCTCTCCATTCCTCCACCTACTCCTCCCCATTTCTCCCCCCACAGCCCCCCTTCTCACCACCACTTATAATGGCACACAGGGCTCCCTCTGAGGTGGACGGCCCGGTACGTTTTCGTAGTCGGTCTAGCGTGAAATGATTCGGTGTAACCGGATTCTTGGGAAAGGACAGGTTACGTAAACATTTACTGATGTGGAGTAACTATACTATTTGTACTCTGATATGCAGGAAGGAAAGTGTTGATTAACACAGAAGAAAAAAAAAGCGAAATTAGCTGATTGCATGCTCATAAGTGCAAGCTGTCATTGAACTGCTTTTAAAATAGACACAGCTGGGTGTTTGTGTTGAAAAATTTCTTGTGTTTTTGCTAATACTGAAATAAGCATGATTTTGTATACCAAACATTTTCAGATCATTAAAATTTGTAATCTGTGCTGGTTTTAAACACAAAGAAAAGAAACAGAATCATTTCGATGTAAAATTTGCTGATATTATATTAACTCAATCAGGTCTGTACAAATTGTGCATTGTGCCTCCTAAAATCTGTTTGATCAATTTAATACACAAAGTGCCAAACGTGGGTATTGTTTGTTAACATTGGACATTTTATTCAAATCTGAGCTCAGCAGCAAACTGGAGGAGCATTCCTTCAATACAACACCAGCACTGACTGATGAATTTTTAATGTTTTAAGGTGTTTCTTGGGTCAAAGCAGAGTGTGCATTGCTTTGTATTCCTGAGTAAAATTTTAGCAGGTGAAAATGAGGTTTTTTTTTTTTTTTTTTTTTTTCCCTGTATACTTTCAAGGAGTAAAAACTGAGCTTTGCTGATGAAAGCTGCAATTCTTTGATTTTATATGCCAGGAGCTTATATTCACTGGGAAAATGTTTTGTATGTAAACTAAGAATGTGTTATATTATTCTAAGGATTGTGTGAATACAAGTCTCCCAAAGTAAGAAATTTTATAGGAATGAATAAAATATGCTTTAAAATAATAATATTAATAATCTGTTCCCCTCATGCAAAGGTTATTTGCAATTTTCGAGGTGAGTTTGAATTCCTTTTAATGATTTTAATTGCACTTTATGGTGAGAAAGGAAGATATATTATATACATATATACATATCTGGATATGTGTGTGTATATATATATATGCATATATATATGGTTTGTTCAATAAAACATGCACTGTTTACTCAATAGCCTGTGGTTGTATCAGCAAAGGCTTCTTTTTAGAACTGCTACTAACTGAAATGGAGGGGGAAGGGGTTTTGGACAGAGTATTGTGCAAGTTGAAAGTCTCTTGATGGGGCTTTGTGTATCTTACTTGGCCAATTTGGGTGCAAATTGGATTTGAAGGCCTGCCCACATCCACCTCGGGCCTCTTCCCTCAACACATAAGGCCATATTTTCAATCTCCTCAGTCTCTGATTACCTTCAGAAGACTGGGGGCAACTGGTTATCTCAGAATGGAAACAAATTCTCCATCGTTCTGATTTTTTTTATAATCAATTTAACCTTAATCTCTTGCACATATAAATCTACAAATGTGCATGAAAAAACATCAGAAATCAGAGTGAGCATACTTTTCTGGTATGTATAGTGATAAACTTCTCTGTCTTCAGGTTTTAGCATGACCCCCACCCTAAAGAAGAAAGATCTTAGAGTGAGCAGTTCCAGTGGAAGGATTACTTGGGAAATTCCTTCTCCAGTTTTAATTCTCCACAGCATAATTCATCCAAGGAGGGAGCAGTACATTTCGTTTCTGCATCTGGCAGTGTTATATTATCTTTCTTGGTGCCTATTTCTGTCTTTCAGTCTACGTTTTGCTTCTTTTCTCCTTCTTACCTGAGGGTAAAAGGGTGGGCTGTCTTTATTTAACATCGACCCTGCTCTCCATCCCTGGACATGAGTCCTTGGAGTGTCCAGTACCAAACTCAAGCTAAAACGCTTCCTGAAGATGCCCAGGGAGTTTCTGACCTAGTGATGTTTGGGAGCCAGCGGATCCCAGGCAGAGACGTCCAGGTATTTCCAGAGATTCTGTAGTAAGTGAGGTCTGCCCTCGCTAGAGCCAACTTGTCTGTAATCTCTTTCTAACAGCAGGTAATGGTGCTAACATTTAGTGATTAGAAGTTACTCTTTAGCGTGTTGTATCCTTGTTCTGTGGGTTTTGGTTACAGGTTATATGATTAGGTTTGCGAGAACAGTAGTGAACTAAACTTCCCAGTAAGAGGTCTTCACACCAGGGAAGTGCTACTTTTCTGCAGCAGCCCTGCCTCGTCACTCATTAGGAAGCTGCAGGTTGTCAGCGACTGCTCTCAGCATGCGCGCACCCTTAACGTTCTCGGGTGCGCGCACATGTGCGCGGAGCGTGTACACACACACACACACACACACACACACATACACACACACACACACACACACACACACACACACCACTAAAACTAAATTAAGAAGCCGATGATTAAGACAAACGTCTACTAGGCCTGTCATTTCAGCATCCTTCCATCATAACATTGTGGCACCGGCAATTTTGCTTGAGAACCTCGAGAAAAAAAAAAATCAATGGGAGAGCCTCTTATTTGAGAGTCGAAGTGTTTAACTTGCATAAACTAGGGAACCACTTTGGAAGCAAGAAAGTCCAAAGGAGGAGGAAGAGGGGAAGGAGAGGAGGAGGAAGGTCATCAGGACTCAAACCCCTTGGATTCTGCAGGCAAGTCTCTGTGACACTGCCAGGAGTTCCTCTGAAGTCAAACCCATATGCATCTAAAGGAAGAGTCCAGAAATTTTCAGCAAAATATGCACAGAAGAGTCTTTGTACCAACATTAGCCAGAGGAGATCAAGGCTCAGAGAAATTCATGAGAAAAATATTACCATCTGAGGACAAAGGACCCTTTAGTCTCTCCAAACAACTTCTCAGTGGAATACTCTGCACATCTCTTGTAAATAGAAAATGCCCACTACCCTTTTACTTGTTTCCCGATATTTGCCAGCAGCTAGGGTCCTTAGAGGGTAGACAATTTGCAGAAGGAGTTGAGTCCTTGATAGTGTGAACACAGGCCTATTCCACTTATAGATTGTATCCAATTGGAGAAATGGTCCCATGTCACCTGGACAAGTGTGTACTGAGAGGCCAATTTCTATTTTTTCTCTAGTTGCCCAAGGAAATAGTACAGTCCATCCTTCAAAGAGGGCACAGCTCAAGAGAAAGACAGAGTTGGAAGGGTGGTCCTGACCTAGAATGGAAGCTAAGGCTCATGTTTGTAGACACAGCCCTTTCTTTCTGAAAAGGGAGGAAGTGAGACTTAGAAAAGTCAGCATACAACATTATGCTGCCTTGAATTTTCCTGTCAGTGGGGGCACTAACAAAAGAAGAAGGAGAAGGAAAAAGAGAAGGAGAAGGAAGTGGAGGAAGTAGCTACTTTAACACATACCAGGCTGAAACAAAAGCTTACAGGCCTCAAAATTCCTGACTATTCCATCTCTGTTCTTAATTGGTTGAAACGTCATTGTGATTTCCAATAGGAACCTGAATCATCTACTTTGGGAAGAGGTATTGGACCTCTTGAGCATCAAAGTCCTCTATGTTTTGAAGCACCCTTCCGAATGTTCGCCCGAAGTCCAGTTGTGAGTGAGGCTCAGTTGCAACTCTAAGGCAACTTAAAACTAATCACCTCTCAACACTTAAATGTACACCAGAAATCAGGGAACATGCCAAAGTCGACATATGAGGTTCATGACTATGATATAGGAAATGCTTGCCTGCCCCGTACGTCTGGAGAAGAATAAGGACAGTCGAAATAATGCTTAAGTGTGGAGGGCATTCAAAGAACGCTCCATCCCCAAATTTCCCTTAGTCTGGGAAAAGTCAAAGGAGAGAAAGTAAACGATTTACTAATCAAATACATCTTCTTCTTTTTAAAAATAAACCTGCGAGGATAAATCAATGGACGAGTTTTTGCTTGGTGTACAACTCACATCCACCTGCCTCCGCAATCTCCCGCGCTGGTTTCTGCAGGTCTGCCCTACCCCCACCCAACCTGAAGAGATGGAAAATCTGTTAGAGAAGTGTTTCTCCAAAGGTCCTGCTCATCTTCCTGCCCTGCTTATCCCTTTGTGAGCTGTAACTATTAAGGTTCCCGGCACACCAGCGTCGCAGAGCAGGGCTCACGGGCCTGCGCGCCGCGCCTCCCTGCTCTTCCCAGCTCTCTCGCCCAGAGATCCTTTGTAATCCATGCCTGCCAAGTGCAATGAAGCCCTAGAGAGGCCTTGCTTCTAGGTTTCATCTCTAGACCTCCACCACCACTCACCCGCCACCCCCGCCCCGCCTGAAAAAAAAGCAACTTTTCAGTCTAGGTTTTTTTTTTTTTTTTTTTTTTTTTTTGCACATCAGACTGGAAGTACGCACACACAGATCAATATTGGGGGGCTTAATAGGTCATCTGCCCACCGTGAATGCGCGGCGAAAAATAACCAGTGGTATGTTTTGAGCTTCATTGATATAAGTGCAGAACTCAGCTAAAACGCCAGTGCGTACAGGTCAAATTAATTCGAATATTGTATTATCTAAGGAATATTGAATCCAGTGGGAGACAACAGTCATACCCCTATTTCTCTTCTACCCTTTAGAAGGACCCGCATGCAGGAAGAAGAGGATCTGTCAGCCTAAGCTAGATGCACAAGTGCGGCAGGAATAAGTTAACCATTATCATATACAAATAAAATCACCCAACTCCTCCCTTTCAGAATCATCAACAAAGGTGGGGGTCGCTTTTATTTATAAAACAATTCTAGACAGATTCTTGTTTACCAATGTGAGTATCTTCTTCTGGGTTTGTCCTAAGGCACGTAGGAGAGAAAGCAACGTTCAAGAAGAAAGCTCAGTCGGGAAGTTTGGTTCCTGGAGCGTGTGAACTATGAATCACCACGATGAAGAGGTTTTCTTTTCTTTTCTTTTCTTTTCTTTTTTTTTTTTTCTCTCACCCTTTTCTTTTCTCCTGGAGCGTGAACTTGTTAGATAAGATAGATGAGGCCACGAGGAAACGGAAACGCTGAAAAAACCCAGCTCCTTTGGAGAAAGCAGCCTGTACGGCTGGCAGGCGGCGGCCGCGAGCTGTCTCGGAGTGGAGGGGCGCAGGGCTCGATCCGGAGCTGTCCCAACTCAAGCCTCCGCCGCCGCCCATAGGGCAGCCACGGTGCTCGGATTGATGCCCAAGTCATCTACTCTTTGGCCTTAGAATAAACACCCCCAAAGACAAGAACGGCCCCCAACTAAAGCTAAGTATGTATATGCTCACCGGCTCAAAACACAAAACTGGCTCAAAGGTTTTCCTAGAGGAAGTTCTAAGTCGCGACCACAAAATAATCGGTGGGTGGGAGATACTGGGTTTTAAGGAGGTCTGGAATTACAGATGAAACATTATTTTCCTAATTAATTAAAAGTAATTCTCCTTGCTTATTTATATGCACGTACACGCTATTGATTACACGCCTCTATTTGCTTGAAAAAATGCTTAGAGTACCTTTAGCACACAGTGCTCATTCTTTGTCCCTTCGAATATTTGCAGCTGATAGTGTGGCTGGTTGAGATCAATTAGCACTGGATTTTGCCCCAGGACTGCTCCCCAGGGCGGTCAAATGGAGCCAACTCATCTCCAGTGATTTTTTTTTCTCCCATGTGCGCATCCACGCCAGGGCTTCTGAAGCAGTTCAAAATCCCCAGCCTTGGTTTCACTTGATTTTGTTGTTGTTGTTGTTATTGATAAATATTGGGTCATACACAAGCCACTTGTCAGAGCCTTTGGCTCCATCTCGCAGCTGCAGCTCCTAGCGGGTGTTTGAGTTGTGTCCTAGAAACTGGAAGGACTTACTGGAAAAGAAATACACACTCTCTGCCCCTTTAGTTTCAGAGAGATGATTCCTAAAGATTATGGTCCTGTCTGTATGCTGTCACGTTTATTTCTTAATTTGTTACCATATGTGAACATAAGGTGTGTGTGTGTATGTGTGTGTGTGTTCCCTATTTGAAAAAATAAGATACTAGAAAAGAAGGGGGGAGAAACTATTGATCCCAATCCTCCAGGTATCTTTGAAACCAAAAGAACATAAGCATACAGATAATTGTTGTAATTGCGGGGGTGTGGGGAGTGAGTTGGTAGGTAGGGCATTTGGGGGTTGTGTAATTGGAGAAATATATACAGTTTATCTTTCTGCTGTGCTGTATATATTCTTTCCCTTGATACATACAGCACATGAACTGAACCCATGGTCTACTTGTCTTGGCACGTTTGAAGCCCCAGACACCTAACAGTATCATTACAGGAAAGAGACAAAGCTCCAAAGACTCTAGGCAGGGAGACAACTGACTGCCTTTGGGGAGGATGGGGGTTAATCTTGACGTTGAACTTTTTGGGGGAAGCTCTTTCACTCTTTCAAACTCCCTTGCTGGGCAGAGTTCAGGTCCTCCTCTGGATGAAGTGGGGGTGTGACAAAAAAAAAAAAAAAAAAAAAAAAAAAAAAAAAAACAGCTGATTTTCGACATTTTAAAGGAGTTTTTTCTATTTATCAGTGTTACCGAAGTGTACGTTACTGGAAAAACAACACAACAAGCATAGAGCTGCAATTTTCAAGAAAATAGGATCCCCAAATATAAAAATAAAAAAGTAGCAGATAAGATGTATAATTCAATCAAATTACACAAAATTGCTTGAAAATCCAGAACAGTAGCGATCCATTATGCCTCTGTTTTATTAGTGACAAGTACAATTACTCTAAAATAAAGAACACTGGTGAATATATAATTGGCTGTAATCATGTTAGTGTTTGAATAAAAATGACGGGAACATTTAACACTTTGACAACAAAATGTTCAGAAATAACTTATTTATTCAAACAGTTTTTATTTTCCACCAAGTGAAGGAGAAACACAGTTTGCTCGGGAAAATCAATGACTTTTTCCTGTATAAATAAATATCCAAAGGGGAAAAAACAGCCCCACACCTCTATATTACTATTATTATTTTTAACCAGCAAGAAGCTTAATCCTGTGTTTGAAGTCAGCTCTTCGCCTAGCGACTGTTCGGCACCAAAGTCCGCCACCTAGAGGAAGAGTTCTGCAGCTCAACCCAATGCCAACCTCCTTTCCCGCGGTGACCTCCGGAATCAAAGTTAATATTCCCTTGCAAATTGCTCTCCAAACTAACTCCTCCACCCCACCTCCTCGTATCCCCTTCTGCCCTACAACATCGTCACAATATTTTTAGTAATTACCCTGCGCAATTGACAAAAGCACCAAGTCTCTGTTAGAACGGTGCGCTCCTCAGAACGCTTGAGGGTGCGTTGGGGAAAACGGTCAGGGACTGTGTTTCTGAAGAGACAATCCATTTTCATCCAAAATTCGTCTAGAGCAGCCTGCATTAAGGTCTAATTACATGACCGATGATGACCGGATCACCGCATTCCCTTGCTTCCCCCCACCCCCACCCCCGGGTTTCCTCAGTGAAAACAGCTCAGATCCCGCTGCCCGCCAGTTACAACCTCTAGGGTTTTCCCCTTCTTTCCCCTAGTCCACAACCTCCACGAAGATCTGGGACCCTGGTTTTAGTTCTTGGAGGCTAGTAGGTCGTTTTCTTGTCCCAGGTGGGTTACCTGAAATATTTAGTTAAAAGAATTAATGAGGAGGCCACCTTTGGCTGGGTCCCCCTCTAGCCAGGGAGACCCACCCAGGAGAAATCCCAGATTTTCACACTGTGTACTGGAGTATCGAGAAACTTGTGCAGTGCACAGGAGAATTTGCGGCGGTATTCGGAAGCACTATGAAACTTGTCGCATTGTAGTCTTGGTGAATCCCATCGGTCCTTTGCTTCTTCAGGCAGAAAAGGGCAACCTCACTCTCCCATCTCACCAGGCAAATCTTGGACTGGGTGGGGGTGGGGGGGATGCTGAAGAAGAGCGAATGCGGCCTCGGAAAGAGAAATAACTCTTCGGTGCATTCCATGTTTATAGTTACTACCAGTGCTGCAGGCTCTGCCTTGATTCCGCGCAGTCCTTCCAGCCTTACTCCCTGCTTCATCCGTCCAAAGTTTTGTTTTATTTTGCTAAAGGTACCTAGAACACTATTCAAGTTGGTTTTTTGCTAGGAAGGCAAGGAATGAGCAAGTGAGATGAACTGGTTTTGGGGGGGAAAGTGTGATAAATACTCAAATTTCAGTTTGGTTTTATTCCTGCTGTTTTACCCGACCTCCCTCTCTCACTGACCCTTCCGTCTGTACTTTCCTCTCTCCCTCCATCTTTCTCCTTCCTTTCTTCTTTCTTTCTTCCTTTCCCTAATTTCTTACTTTTCTTATTTCTTCCCTTTTATCCCTCTCCCCCATCCCTTCTTTATTTCCCTAAAAAGGGAAAAGAAGCAGAGGGGGGATGGTGGAGGTAACCATTTTTCATTCTGGAGTTTAAAAAGCTCCTTAATGGTCAGCTCTTAGTCTGGAGACTGGAGTTTGAAAGAGACGTCTGGGAAACAAATTTTCTCTCTCTCAAAGATGACCTCAGCATCATGCACTAAGAGATTATTTTCATGCTGTAGGGATTATATTTTAAAGGCAATCGAAGTGCTATATATATATATATATATATATATATATATATATATATATATTAAAATAACATCTGTAAAAGTAATGTTCCAGCGCATGCATCCCCTGTGGAGTGAGGCATGTCCCAAACCTACTCCACCTAACCCCTAAGACCTTAAGTCCTCAGAAATGTTTTGTTTTGTTTTATGCAAAACTAGAGCTCGCTTCCACCCTCCACTCCCAGGTCTATCATTCCTCTCCTGCATTATATTAACGGGCGATGTTAGCCTTCCCCTACGTGTTTAGGCTGCTAATGCAGGCCACTTAATGCAACAAAAATCTCATCTGTGGAGATTTTCCCAAGGCTAGCTGCGATGTTGGCTCCTTTTCTTTCTTTTAAAGCTTTTCAGGGCACGTCCATTCCTCCTGCCCCCCACCCCATTCTTCTTTTCTTGAGATTGGGACTGGAAAAGGGGTCCAACAACTTTGAGCCAGTGTGTGAAGCTCCCTCCCCTTTCTCCTGCCTGCCAGTAGACCTAGAGGAGGGGTGAATTTTTGGTTTCCCTTAAGAGCAGGAATATCTGAAGGCAGACATAGCACTTGGTTGCCTCTCTCAATACATTTAGCTTCATCTTTCTTTCTGTCAATCCTCTCCTTCCTCCTCTTCTAGTCTGTGAAAGCAATTTAGGATGGCCCTCACAGCCACCTCTGCAGTGTTCCCAGCCCCAGCCTTCTGAAGAAAACTCCAGTGGTTTTCCTTTTCTGTTGACAGGGAAGCTGGGTTGGAGATGCATTCTGTATTGACTTGCTTCTGTGTGTTTTGTATGTTTGTCTAGTTTTAACAACTTCATGGGAGACTTTTTGGGCTTGGGAATGTTTTCCCCACTATGGGGAAGAAGATACTCTGGAGGAAAGAATCACCCAGACTTAGGTAATGTCCTTTTCTCTGACGTTCTTACTCTTTCAAGTAAGTCTGGCCTAGGAAAGTCATAAAGATGATCCATGTGTACCCAAGGAAAAGGTCCTTATCAAGAAAAAGGTCATCAGGAAAAAAGCAAAGTCAAATTTACTCAATGTGTTATAAATATTATTCAATGGGGTTTGGTTTAGAAAATGATGATTGTCTTCATTATTCATACCTGGAACACCTTGCTTCTTAAAAGAGGGTGACACATACACATGAGGACTGGCTCTATTATCCCCTTCCTATGAATCCTTAGGAAGTTACTTTACTTTTCTAGTTCTTTCTTCATCTGAAAAGCGACTGGCAATCGTTAAAATATAAAACGCTAAATATCTTCTGTAGTACAAATACCCCTTTCCCCCTAAAAATACCAAAAATGATACAAAACCCCTAAGAAATTCAGAATTTTTTTGAAAGCAGGAAATAAAAATCTCATTCACACGGCAGCAGTGACATCTAGTGACCATAATGCTCAATAGTAGCGTTGAAAGTGTGGGAGTTTACTGAGCAGTGGATTTTCAGGGAAGAGAGATATGGCAATTTTTCTAATAAAATTTAATTGTCTTTCAAAGAGTACTGTGTTGATTTCAAAGAGTGCTTTTCTGAGTTTATAGTATTAAAATACATAAAGGAAATTATGTTTAACTATCTCAAATCTGCACACGGGGCAATTAAATTTATAAGAACATTCTTCCAATGCTTCAAATTCTGTCAAGAAATTAGTTCCAAAATGTGTTATATTGGGCAGAAAATAACTTATTAATTTTACAAATTATCACCAAATGTATATCTACACAAATACTTAACAAAACCGAAACAGGCAGAAATTTCTGGTATTTCTTTTTATCCGGATCAACCATTTAGTTGATTTGAGATTGCTACCTAGTCAGTATCAGAGAACATACTAAAAATAACACTGTTTTAAATAATTAGATCTCTGATTTGTCTATATCACCTGTGCTCAAAATATTTTGAGGCTCAAATAAATGAAATTCCTATGCCAGAATGGATTCTATCATTCTGCTTTCCTCTTTTGATTAAATGGACAGTCTGGGCATGGGGACATTCTTAGCAATGGTAGTATACAGAGTTCAAGAATTTTCAGATACCAACTTTAATTTTTGCTTGGCATTTAACAGTTTAGGCTGAGATAGTAAATAAATCCATCTTCTTCCCTGGGACTTTGTAAACTGGCCATGTGTGTGGGTGAGTTTGTACATGCACTTGCTGAAGTGTAAGGGTATTTAAACTCCTATTAGCAAAGCAACTGACGACTATTGTCACATATGGATTCACATTTCGTGCCTTTAAGGATACCAATTTTGTTTATTCCATTTTATTTTGACCAGAACTTCTTTTTCTTTTAATATGGAATGTCCACTCATTGGTATGCTACTAGCTGGTTCTAGAGTAAGATAATGGAATTAACTGTTAAGATTTGGGAGAATCTGAGCTGGTCACCTTACCTTTCTGGACT
Organism: Sciurus vulgaris; assembly: GCF_902686455.1. Taxonomy (NCBI): domain Eukaryota; kingdom Metazoa; phylum Chordata; class Mammalia; order Rodentia; family Sciuridae; genus Sciurus; species Sciurus vulgaris. The sequence goes on from NC_136462.1 coordinate 72,901,513, forward strand.
GTAGTTTCCATTAAATACTGAAAAAAGTTCATCTCTTTACTCTCTGGTATAGATCAAAAGATCTGTAATCAATAAGTCATCTACCTTCATTTGAGAAGTTCTTCTTCTGGTGCCTGTGCTGTTATTTGCCACTCTTCAGTGTCAGTTCTGAGTTCTCCAGTGAGGCATTTCATCAGAAATAAGAATTGATAGACCCTCCTTTTTCTCAATGTCCCACCCATCTCCCACTTTTTCTGTTTTAAAAAATAGCCCAACTCTTTGACTCTGCAGTCAACATTTACCAACTCATTGGCATGTGCTTATCTCTCCCTTGCTGTCCATCAGAACAATCATAATGTGAGAGTAGGAGTGAACTGAACACAAAGCTGAGGCAGCTATATTTCAGTTTCCCTAATATGTTCCTATATTCCTATGGTGATGATTAATTATTATTAATATTTTTCGGAACCAGAACGAAAGTATTCTAACTAAAACTAACCCACATTTCCTCCCTGCCTCTGTGGCCCAGAGAATAAAGTCCTTCAGGACTTGGCAATAAAATATCTTAAATTCTATCTGACTAGGAACATCATTACACACATAGGGAGAAGAAGATTATTCACAGAAAGCAAATGCCACTCCATGATGTAAATATGCTTAGCATATAATAAAGCTCCAGAGAGGGTGAAGATATATGCTGACCTGGATTGACAGAAGGAACAGGACTCGTTATGAGGAAAATTCTGAATCTGTCACAGATTTCTTTTTCATATGTCTTTCTGTTGTTTACTAGATATCTCTTTGCCTTTCTTACTACTTGAACTGGTGATTAAAATACAGATTGAGAATCTCTTATCCAAAATTCTTGGGGTCAAAAATCCTTCAGGTTTCAGAGTTTTTCAGATTTTTTTTTTCTGATTTCATAGTACTTATAATTTGAGCATCCCTAATCTGAAGGTCTGAAATTTGAAATGCTCTCAAATCTAAAAAATTTTGAGTGGCATATCAGTGCTCAAAATTTTTCAGATTTAGGAGCATTTTGGATTTTGGATTTTTGGATTAGAGATGTTTAACTTGTATAAAATAACAAGGCATATCTTCCTCTATCGATTTTTATATACTCTATAAAGACAGTTATTTTATTATAGGAAACTGACACAAGGAGTCAAAGTCTCACCTAAAGTCGTACCACTAGGAAGACACAGAAAAAGAATGTGAAGCCTGGCTTTAGAGGGCTGCAAATTGCATTTGGTTATCCTTAGGTTTGGAGCTTTACATTAGGTAATGAGGTTACTTATTGATCCACTGTTAGGCCTCATCAGGATTTCTCTGCACATATTTGAAAAGTCTCAGTTTTTATAGGATTTGTGGAACTCCTTATAACATGAGAGAGTTTATACTTGCTACTCTTCTTTCAGTATGCTTTTCTCCCCATAATGCCAATAATTTTAAATTACTTCCACAGCAGGGATAATCTTTGCAAAAAGACAGTACAAAACATCTTTTGTTAGTGATTTTTGGATCCCCAATTTGGGAGTTGGAAGTAATCAAAGACATCATGGGATTCAGCAGCACTGGAGAAAGATGACCATCTGAATCAATGCTTCCTGGGAACTGTGCTGAGTCAAGTCTGGATGATTCTGCTGTCCTGGTATTGCTTCCTGCCTATCTCCCCGTCTTCTAGGTTTTTTGCATTTGTGTCTTTGGCTATTCTGTTACTGTAGTCCTGTCTGTGGACTGGTTTTCCAAATAGTCTGCATCTTCAGCAGTGTGCTGTGGATCTGGTTAAGCATCTCCTCTCATTTGGAAGCTGTGAAGTCTTATAGGATATATATTTTCCCAAGTAGCTCTCTGCTGCCCTCAACTGGTGGTCAACATCAGAGCTAGCTAGCTTTCTGCATTCATGCTAATCCTGACTGCATCTCTTAACTGCAAATGAGATGTGGGAGCATAATTAACCACACTGCTTATGACTTTTATACTACAGAAAAAATATAGTACACAGGCCTCTTAGTGTCCACTCATACCTTCCTTTCTCACTTCCTACATGTTTTCTTATGGTCCATGAAGGAAGATATCCAACTGTGCCTATTTTTGAGTATTTGTGCCTGAATATTAAGGACTATTTAATTATCAACTCAAGATACATTTCAGCTGACATAATACCTTGCAGAAATTTCTTCCAATTGCTGTACTTAAGTACTATTAAACATTTAATCTTTATTTTCATAAATACAAAATTATATGAGATTTGCAAATGATGTGCAAGCTTTCTCAGTTATTCAACAACTATGTATTGGGCACATGCTATATTACAGACACTGTTTTTGGTGCTACATATATGGTATTGGATAAAGAATACAAACAAAAATTTAAAAAAAAACACTCTTCCACCTTTATTGAGCTTGTTCTTGGTTGAGGAAAGTAGACATTAAGCAAATTAATAAGCAAAATACCCCTTAACAAAATGTGGCATTCCATATCTACTTCTTAACCATAAATACACTATAGTGGTTCCATGGATGAAGGTTAAGAGAGACACATCCAGAATTTAGATAAGGACTAAGTATGTTACAGATATTCAACATGTTGTTTACTTATTCATTCATGAATTTATTGTGAATATGTTATAGACTGTAAAAGTGTCTGATGCAGATCATTGGACAAATCTTCTGACCATGACAATGTTTTATCTTTTAATTCAGTCCCAGTCTTCTTTTTTTCTTTGTTTTTCAGTACTAGGGATTGACCCTAGGGAAGCTCAACCTCTGAGCTACATTCCCAGTCTTTTAAAATTTGTATTCTGAGACAAGTGAGTCTGGCCTGAAAACTCATGATCCCCGACTCAGCCTCCTCAGTCTTTTGGACTATATGTGGGCAAGACTGCCCCTGGCTCAATCACAATACCTGAAATACCTGGTGGAATGTAATTTTAGTTTTTTATTAATTTATTTTTTGTTTTTAAATTTTTATTATTAATTTTATAAATTTTTATTTGTTCTTTTTACTTATACGTGACAGAATGTATTTTGACATATCATACATACATGGAATATAACTTCCCATTCTTGTGGTTGTAAATGATATGGACTTACACTGGTTGTGTATTCATATATGAACATAGGAAAGTAGTGTCTGATTGGTTCTACTGTTTTTCCCATTCCCATCCCCCTTTTCTTCCCCCCATTTCCCCATTCCTCCCTGTTCAATCTGGTGAACCTCCACTTCCCCACCTCTGCCCATTGTGAGTTAGTATCTAGATATCAGAGAGAATTTACTGCCTTTGGGTTTTTGGGATAGGCTTATTTCACTTAGCATGATAGACTCCAGTTTTGTCCATTTACCAGAAAATGCCATAAATTCATTCTTCTTTATAGCTGTGTATATATACCAAATTTTCTTTATCTATCATCTATTGAAGGTCACCTATGTTGTTTCCATATCTTAGTTATTATGAATTGAGTTGCTATGACTATTGATCACTCCTTAAAAGTATGCTCCTTTTAAGTGCTTTGAGTATATGCTGAGGAGTGGGATAACTGGGTCAAATGGTGGTTCCATTCCAAGATTTCTGAGGACTCTCCATACTGCTTTCCAGAGTGGTTTCACCAATTCGCAGTCCCACCAGCAATGTATGAGTCTCCACATCCTCATCAACAATTATTGTTGCTTGTATTCTTGATAATTGCCATTTTGACTGGAGTGAGATGAAATCTCAGTGTAGTTTTAATTTGCATTTCTCTAATTGCTAGTGATGTTGAACATTTTTTCATATATTTGTTGGTCATTCATATTTCTTCTGTGAAGTGTCCAGTTCTTTTGTCTGTTTATTGATTGAGTTATTCAGGGGTGTTTTTTGTTTGTTTGTTTGTTTGTTTTTTGGTGTTAAGTTTTCGAGTTCTTTATATATCCTGGAGATTAATGCTCTATCTGAGGTGCAGGTGGTAAAGATTTAAAATAGTTTTAAATGGAATGTCACTTTGTTATCATCTGTAATAGCTGTCACAGGAAATTTCCTACTGACACTAGTGAAGCTCTTGGCTACTCTTTCCTATTCCTGTTGTTTTCCTGTTCTTTTCCCTTGTCTTTTGCTTTTACCATACAGAAGTACTGATGGATACCACTGATTGAATGGAATACATTTTTTCCCTTTCCTATGATGCAGAAGTACTGATCATAACTATGCAGATATAATGGCTCTCTACCAGTCTGTTTGAAATGGGTGTTTGTCCCAGGTAAAATGTAATTAGTTAAAATAACAACAACAATAATAAAGTGGTAATGGCATTAGTTATGAATACAAGGTCTCAAGTAGTTTGTTCATATTAAACAAAAACATAGTATATATATATATTAAAAAATAAAGCTTCATAATGTCAAATCAGTTCTGGGTTGTTGGGTGAGAAACTTCATCTCTGGAGGATTTTTCAGTGTGAAACTTTCTATTTTTGTTTCTATAGTGTAGTTGTCTTCAGTTAGGCAGACATGCCACCTTCTTGCTGCATGATGTGGTTCAGGGAAGCAGGTAAGAATATGAAGTCCTATCTTTCTTTATGTATTATATGAGTTTTGTATATTTTTATTAACAAATTATTTATGGCATCTTCCTTTTTGTTTATTACTGATTTTCACTATAACAGACTTGCTTTAAAAATTTCTAGTAGATTATTAAAATAAGATAAAATAAATATAAATAAAATAAATAAATAAAATTATTAAAATAAAATAAGATTATTAAAATAAAATAAAATCAATATAAATTGAAACAAAACTCAGTCAGGTGCTATGGCTTATGCCTGTAATCCCAGCAGCTCTGGAGTCTGAGACAAGAGGATCACAAGCTCAAAGCCAGCCTCAGCAACTTAACGAGACCCAAAGTAACTTAGGGAGACACTGTATCAAAATAAAAAATAAAAAGGACTGGAGATGTGGTTTAGTCATCAAGCACCCCTGATACAAAAAACAGAAACAAATACAAAAAAATCTCAGCGATAACGTCATTTAAAATTTTGCATAGCTTTAAAAACACAAGTCTTGTCCTATTTGTAAATTCACACATCCTTAAATAGCATATTTTAAATAATTTGGATCATCCTATGGGTTTACTTTTTGATGCCCTTTTTCATTTACTGTCATATCACATGCCTTTCCCAAAACTATTTTGATTTTTGAATATACAACATTGGGTAAAGAATACAAGAAAAACAAAAACAAAACAAAACCAAAAAAACCTTTCACCCTTATTGAGCTTCCTCCTAGTTGAGGAAAGTAAACACATAGATAATTATCTTTACAAATATCTGTATTAACTTGTGCATGAGCAGTGAATAATTTAACCATTGTCTACCACCATTGCTTCACATTTCAGTTGTTTCTAGTTTTTCATTGTTGATGACTCGGGATGTGCATCTTTTGCTCATAAATCTTTCTCTCCACCTCTGATTATTTCAGTTATTTTTGTTTATGGTACTGGAGATTGAACCCAGGTTACCTCTACCATTGAGCCATCTCCCCAGTCCTTTATTATTATTATTACTACTATTATTATTTTTAAATGTTTTTATTTTTACACACTGCATTTTGATTCATTGTACACAAATGGGGTAAACTTGTTTCGATGGTTGTGCACAATGTAGATTCACACCATTCATATAATCATACATGTACATAGGGTAATGATTTCTGTCTCATTTCACCATCTTTCATACCCCTGCCCCTCCTCCTCTCATTTCTCTCTACATAATCTAAAGTTCCTCCATTCTTCTCTTACTCCTGACTCCCCAACCCCCATTATGTATCATCATCCACTTATCAGGGAAAACATTTGGCCTTTGGTTTTTGGGATTGGCTTATTTCACTTGGCATGATATTACTATTATTTTATTATTATTATTTTAGTGAGACAGGGTCTTACTAAGTTGCTTAGGGTCTTGCTGTTGTCCAGGTTGGCCTGAAAATTGCAAATCTCCTGCCTCAGCCTCCTGAGTGGCTGAGATTACAGGCATGTTTTCCCTCACTCAGATATAATAGATTTTTTTAAAAAGGACATCTTCTCTTTTTTGCTACAAATATTAATTTTTTAAAGGCATTTGACACATGCTGGCAAACTGTGTTCCAGTAATGTTGTTCTTACTCAAGCATGCCTTGGCAAATCTACGAAAGTGCCTATCCTAATTGAATGCTTAACAAACATTAAATATTCTTTTGCCAGTTTAAGATGAAAGAGATAATGCCCCAAACTAGCTTTTAAATAAACTTTCACTTATCAACAAGATTATTCATTAATATTTAAAGTTTTTCTTCCGTTATCTTCTGTTGAGTCATTTGTCATTTTTCCAGCAAAATATTCTGCTTTTCATCTTAGTTTTTAATTAGTTTCTTGGTAAGAATATTAACCCTTTGTAATCTGGTTTAAATATTTTTAAATTTTTTTTATTGGTCTTCTCCATCTATTTTAATCTTTGGCTATGAATAAACATAAATTTTATGTCTGTTCAGTTTCTGAAAATATAATGAGGTTAAAACCTTTAAGTTTTAAACACAGTGCTCAAAAACTTCAGATCAGGAGTTATGTTGCCTGCTTTTGAATCTGATTCCATCCCCTCTGGTTGTATGACCTTGAGTGAATTATTTAACTTCTGTTTATCAGTTTTACTAGGTGTAAAATAAGGATAATAGTGTTAACCATCTTATAATGTTTTCATGAGGATAAAATGAGTTAGATGATAAGAAGACATTTACATGTATACCAGACAGATGCTAAGCCCACAATAAATATTTACCATTCCTATTATTGATTACAGCATTCAAATTCATGAACTTTTAAGTTTTACTTTACTCTTCCTAATAATACCTCACATATCTAGAGATAAATTAGGTATTATATTTTGTTAATTAAATTATAAATTTATTTGATTTTTGAATACTATTATAAATTAAATAAGTGATCAATTTGATTATTTTGGGGGAGACATGATTATGATTATTATGTCCTTTATTCATGAATCAAATAATAATTTTATTCATTGATTAAACAAATTTATTAAATGTCTACTACATGCCAATTAAAATATTGAACAAGACCAATAAAAATCTTTGTGAGTCTGGAGTTTCCATTTCATTTGGGGGAGAGACAGTAAATAAAGTAGTGTCATAGAAATATAAAGCAGGGGCTGAGACTGTGGAAGAGCACTTGTCTAGCATGAGTAAGGTCCTGGGTTCAATATCTGGTACCACAAAGAAAAAAAACACATATATGTATATATTTTATATTTATGAAAGGGGATTGTCTGCAAAAAGGAATGTTTGCAATGTTGAATAGGTTAGCCAGGAAAGACCATAGAGGGTATTAGTTTCCCATTGCTGTTTAACAAGTTACCACAAAATGAGTGCCTTTAAACACCACAAATCTATTACTTTACAGTTTTTGTGAATTAGGTCAAGAGTCCAGGAATAACCTACCTGGGTCCACTGCTCACAGTCTTACAAAGTTGAAATCAGGACTTGATTGTGCTCTGATTCTCATGTGAAGCTCAAAGTCCTCTGCAAGTTCATTCAGGTTATTGGAATAAATTCACTTCCTTGTGATTATAGTACTGAGTTCCCTGCTTTCTTATGAGCTCTTGGTTGTGGTTACCCTCAGTTCCTAGGGGGCACCTGTATTTCCTTGGCATGCTACTGCCTTAGGTGACTGGTAGTTTGTTTTCTTTGAGGACAACTAGATTGACTCTCTGATACTTCACCTTCTTTTAAAGGTTCCTTTGACTAGGGTAAGTCCACCTATTATAATCTGAATAATTACCTTTTTGATGCACTGAAAGTCAACTGATTAGTAACTTCATCACAAGCAATTGCCCATTGCATTCACAAGTCTGCCCACACTCAAGAGAAAGGAATTATACCATGTGCATACTTCTGGGGAGAGGAATCTTAGTGGCTCCTTTATAATTCTGCTTATCACAGAGAAATTGGCATTTGAACCAGATATCAGAGACTGAGAGCATGAGCCATGTGAGTGCTGAGGGGAAGGGCATTCCAGGCAGAAGCAGTTCTTGCAAAACCCACGAGACTGAAAGAGTTTTGGAATGCTTAAACAAGACCAAGAGTCAGGGGAGAAGTGTTATGTAACTGAGCAGAAGCACTGAAGGGATTACACATAATGGAATGCAGTCAATTATGCAGGCTCTTTTAGGTCCTTATAAGGTGTCCTGCTTTTATGATGAGTCCAATTGGCAAGTGCATGGGTCCATTATAGGAAATTTGGAGCTGTTGAATAATACAATCTAACACTTTAAAATATTTCTTCTATTACCCAACTGAAAATAAATTGCTGAAGAATAGAGTAGGACACTCAGACAAGTTAAAAGGCTATTGCAGCAATTTAGGTGCAATATTATGGGGGTCTTGAACTGAGCCATAAATAGATCAGGTGATAAGAGGAGATCCTCTTCTGTGGTTTATTTAAAGTAAATTCTATAGGTTTGCCTGATGGGATAAACAATAGATGTGAAAACAACAGAAGAACCAACATTGATTAGAACACTTTTGGTCTGAACACTGGGAAAAATAGTTCCAATTTATTGAGATGGGGTAGACTTAGGCTGGCCAGGTCTGGACGTGACATCAACACTTTGGTTTTGGTTATATTAAGATGTCTACATATTGGATTAGACCGAGGGGGGCAAAGGGAAGGGAGAGTGTATGGGGGTAGGAAGGATAGTAGAATCAATCAGGAATTATTACCCTATGTGCATATATGATTACATGACAAGTATAATTCTACATCATGTACAACCAGAAGAATGAGAAGTTATACTCCATTTATGTAGGACATGTCAAAATGCATTCTACTGTCATGTATAACTAATTAGAACAAATTTTATTAAAAAAAGATGGCTATTTCTCATCCAAGTAAGAATGATCAGTGCACAGTTGGATATGTGAGCCTGGAGTTGAAAGGAGAGGTCTGGACTGAATGTATAAACTTGTGAACTACCAGTGTAAGTAGAAGGGGAGGCATTAGGGTTGTATGAGATCTCCAAAGCAAGGTATGTAGAGAAGAGGACCAGGACTGAGTCCTACAGGACTTCAATGTCAAGAGGTTGGGGAGAAGATGAAGAACTCACCAGGAGACTGAGAGGGAGCAGCACCTGAGGTCAGAAGAAAACCCAAAGTGTGTGGTGGCCTGAAAGTCAAAGAAAGGAGTGTTGGTGATCAGTTGTGTCAAGCATTGCTGATAGACAAATGTGAGGAGAGAAAATTGGGTTTAGCAGTATGGAGGTCATTGGTAATCATGAGGAGAATGAACTCACTAGAACAGTGGAGTCAAAAGCTTCTTCGATAATTATGAGAAATGAGCGTGAAGAATTTGAGATAGTGAGTATAGATAGTTTATTGATCACTTTTGCTGAAAGGGAAGTGAAAGAAAAGGCATTAGGTAGAGGGGAGGTGGAACCAATGAAGTTGTTATTTTTTTCAAATGGGAGATAATGTGTGCTTAATTACTGACGGAGACAAATGATCCAGTAAAGAGGAAAATCTGATGACACAAGTGAGAAAGGGGAGAAATGCCAGAGGCATGTCCTTAAGTGGGGAGGTAAGATAAGATCGAATGCATAACGTGGGAGGGGTTGGATTTAGATTGGAGTACTTGTGGTCATCTTTCATCACAGAGGGGAGAGCAGAATGTGTGGATATGAAGTGCATGGATATTCTTTTCTGATAGATTCAATTTTCTCAGTGAACTGGAGGGCAAGGTCAGATGAGACTGAGCATGGTGATGGAAGTACCAGAAAAGTGAGGAGGAAAGAGCAGGTATGCAGCAGCCATCTAAGAGAGTGGGAGAGTAAATAGACAGGACAAGGCATTCCAATTCCAGGCAGTGGTCCTACCTATTACTCACATGCAGGAATTTAATGAAGGCACATTATATGGGAATGTTTTCTTCAACCATAATAGTTGCAGGGGTTCCACAGTCTGCAAGGCAGACAATGATACCTGACAGAGGTTAAGGTCCTGGCTCAGCCAGATGAGTGTGAGGGGAGAGGGGTGTGGAAACTGAGGCTGTAGAAAGGAGTGACTGCAATGGTCAGTCGTGGAATTTAAGTTGGAAAGAATGGACAAAGAGTGTATCAGGGAAGAGAGAAAAATGAAAGCAGTACCTAACCAGGCACTCTGGTCAATTCTTAGAATAAATTAATATAAGCCTTTCCTTAAAACTGGCATTCTGTTGAGCCTAAAGCTGAACCCTATAATGTGGGGGTTGAGTCATCCTAGTTCCTCTTTCCTGTGGACTACAGGTAATTCCCACCACATGACTCATTTTAACACACTCAGAGCACTTTCCTAGTTCCTATCCTCTAGATATGATGGACAAAAGGGCAGGACATTAAAATCTTTGCTTTTCTATCTAAAGGCAGCATCTTTGTTTTATACCTAAATACTCAAAAATAGGCATACAGAGAGGATTCTCGGACAAAACTTTAGAATATACAAAGTTGAAATGTGTTGTTAATTCTCCATGACTGCTTTTAGCTTCCTCAGTTCCAGTGCTCAGCAGTTCATACAGCCTTGTGGTTGTTCTAGTTCCCCATTGCTGTTTCCTTTCCAAGTTCACAGGCAGCACCCATGCCTGGTAATTTTCTCTTCTTCCAGACTTTTTTTTTTTTTTTTTTAATTTTGAAACAGTGTCTTACTAAGTTGCTCAGGATCTCCTTAAGTTGCTGGGCTGGCTTTGAACCTGAGATCTTCCTGCCTCAGCCTGCCAAGACACTGGGATTATAGGCAAGTCCCACTGCAGCCAGCTTCGGACTTGCTTTTTTGAACACTGCATGTGAGGCGTTAAGTCCTACCAGGTAATCAATTAACCATGATGGTAAAATAATTCCCACTGGGTTTGAGTTCTTGATGTTATTATCTGTCTTAGAATGGTGGTCTTCAGAATGCATTTTCCTTACCCCACCTCATGAACCAGGTCACAAATACATATAACCACACACACTTATGCAATTGAAACAAAAATTTTACAGTTATACCTTTACTTCTCATGATGGACTCTGACAATATCCTCTATTCAAAAATGTGCTGGCTAGGACTCTAAGTTATTTGCCACCTATAACTGGCTGATGGGTTGCAATAAGAGGGCTTTTGATGTTGTAATGCAGGTAGGTTTTAATTATGGAGGAGATTTAAGGAAGGGCCAGGAAAGGATATATTAGAATGGAAAGGCCTATTTGATCTCCTTAAACTATACCGTATTATGGTTATTAAAAATAAAATAAAAACAGTATCTTAAGTAATAGGTTGATGAAATACTCTGGTACACTCAGAAGAAATGACTGTGGTCCTGGTTTTGCCATCTTATCCAAAACAATGGAAAGATAACAAAGAATAAGTAAACCACACTTTGTCTAATCTTTAAAAACAAATCCATGAAGTAAGCTACATGAGAATGACAATTAAGAATGTATTTGACCCTAAACAATGGAGCCAGTGGACCATGGACTAAAACCTCTGAAACTGAGTCAAAAGAAAACTTTCCTCCTTCAAGTTGTTCAGATATGTTGGTTACAGTGACAATATACTAACTACACAATATTCATTAATTTTGATCACCAATTTCTCTTCTGTAGGCATTGGTACTTATTTGTTAAATACAATTATAAAACAATGAATGCCAGTCACGTTCTAAGAACTTTAAGAGCAATCCACAGGGTAGCAACTCCATAGGGCTATTGTTCTTTTCTATTTCTTTTTACAGATGAGAAAACTAAGGCACAGATATAATTAATTTCCTTATTTTCTCCTATAAATCAGAGTATCTGGCAGTATGGCTCCCAGGTCCATGTTTTTAACAAATATCCCTATTTGCACTTAGGGATGGATGTCTAAGTCAGTATTTTGTCTTTCTCTGGGGTCTCCTGTGTCTTATGTCCTAGTTTTCTCTTTAAGCCACAACTCAATGATTTCTTGCTATATTAATAGATGCCTTATATTGAGTTTGTGGTAATTATTTTTATTAATTCTTTTTATTCTGTGGTGCTAAGGATTGAACCCACATGCTAAGAAACTCTCTAACATTGGGTTACTCCTGACTAGCTATTAATTATTTCATCATACTTACAGTACCCATAAAGTAAATGTTTTTTATTATTCCTTTTATCATCTCTCACCCTTGACTACAGGTGAGAAAACTGAGGATATATAACCAAATAACCTGAGAAAGATCATGTAGTTGGGGAATGGTGGAGAAAGGTGTCATACCCTGGTCTTTGACTTCTAGGAATAGGATATTAATTACCCCATTAGCTACACATTTTGATTCATTCTTTCACCTTTTCTCCTTAACATAAATTTACAATATGGTTTCTGGATTCTCTGTGCACTGAGAAACACTAAGTTACCTTTCTGTCACTTTTGCCTTCCCAGTGTATGACCTGTTCTAATCCTTTAACCAGTCTACGCTGACCAATCATATTTCCCAGAACCTTCCCTTTCTCTCTCCTCCACGCTCCCCATAATTCTCTTGTCCTATTCTACTAATCTTCCATTATTATTTTAGTTAGTGCATTATATATATTTATATGTATGTATGTATGTATAAACAGGACTCTATAATATGTTCATACACAGATATGGCATAATTTGGTAGATTTCATATCCCAGTACTTCTGCATGCCTGCCTCTCTTTCCTCTTTCAATCTCCTTCCTTTACTATATTGGTCTCCCTTCTGTTTTCATGAGACCCATTTTTTTCTTTTCTTTTTTTCTATTTCTTTCTAGTTTCCACATATGAGAGAAAACATTCAACCTTTGACGTTCTAAGTCTGGTTTATTCTACTTAGCATGATGTTTTTCAGTCCATCTATTTTCCAGCAAAAGACATAATTTATTTCTTCTTTTTGACTGCATAAAACTCATTGTGTATGTATACCACATTTTCTTCATCAATTTTTCTGTTGATAGGAACCTAGGATGGTTACATAACTTGGTTATTGTGAATTGTGCTGCTCTAAACATTGGTATGGAGGTATCATTATAGTCTGCTGATTTCAGTTCTTTTGAATAAATACCAACGGGTGGGATAGCAAGGTCATAAGATGGTTCCATTCCTAGTCTTTTGAGGAATCTCCATACGTTTTAAATATTTTCATAAAAGAGCCAAATAGTTAAAAAATGTTAAAAAGTTTATTAAGTAAAAAAGTTAAAATAAGCTAGAGGTAACTGATTATTGAAGAAAAAACTTTATAAATTTTATGTAGCCCAAATTAAAGTGATAATTATAAAGTTTGCAGAAATGGACAGTAGAATCCTAGGCCTTCACATTCACTCAAACTCATTCACTAAGTCACCTAGAGCAACTAGTAGTCTTTCAAGCTCCCTTCATGTTGTATACCCTATACAGGTGCTCCATGTTGTAAATCATTCATGCCATACTTTTGCTGTATCTTCTCTATGTTTAGAAACACAATATGTACCATTGTGTTAGTTGCCTACAGCATTCATTATAGTAACATGCTATATCAGTTTATAGCCTAGAAGCAATATATATTCCATATAGTCTAGATTCCATATAGTCTAGATATGTAGTTGACTATACCATCTAAGTTTGTGTAAGTACACTCTATGATATTCACATGATGAAATCACATAATGATGCATTTGTCAGAATGTACCTCTGTCAATGAGTGATAACTCATGACTGTATTATCTCTCTCTCCCTTGGGGCAGTACTGGAGATTGAACCCAGGGACACTCTAACACTAGGTAACATCTCATTTTGAGACAGGGTCTCACCAAGTTGCTGGGGCTAGCCTTAAACTTGGAATCTTCCTGCCTCAACCTTGTGAGTAATGACTGTATACTCTTTTTTTTTTCATGATTTGAAATTTTATTTTTTGAAACCAATTTACATTGTACAAACCATATCTACTGATGAAATAAGTGAAAAACTATACTACTGTACAAACACACCAACAAAAGAAAATCGTTTAAAGGCAGGTTGGGGGGATTAGTAATGGTGAAAGGAAGTTCTTTATATTTCTAGCCAGGTCCTGGGCCATAATAAACTTTCTAAACCAAGTCACCGCTTGATGATGGGATGTCACCACCCAGTGTGAATCCATCATAAGCCTTCCGGGTTATGGGTATAAGTGCCAGCACTTCCTGGCATGTGCAGGCACAGTTTTTCCACCTTCAAGTTTTGGGGGAAGAGGAAGGGGAGCCCTGTAGGCCACAGGGCCTAATGTCCGTGGAAGTCATTTACTTAGAATCTCCCAACCCTGGTTGGGTCTGCTGAAATGTCTTAGATTCTGTAATGGGGACGATGGCGAGGGGTGCAGTTGCCCCCAGAAGCAAGCCCCAGAGGCAAGATGCAACTGGAGAAAACCCACTCAGTCTGCATAATGTCCTGACTCTCAAGAGCCAACAGCTGAATTGAGTCTCATTCCCAGGACCTGCTGTCGATCTCTGCCAGGGATTGGGCCTAGATGGTTGGGCCTTAAAGCCCAGAAACAAGGTACCAAGGAATTGGAAAGATTTGCACAAGGAAAGTAGTCTCTGAATATCCCCTTCCCTGTGCCGGGACAGTCCTCACTAAGTGGAGATGCTCTCTTGGACCAACCACCTCGCTATTGAGTTTTGAGGCCTGGTTTCCTCATAATATGACTCCTCAGACCTTAAAATTTTCCTAAGCTTTCTTTACTGCACTGGAATTCTAAGTCTGTTTGACTTGTGTGTTACTGGTGGGTGGGAGGGGGACTTTGGGTTTCTTGGGGATTTTTGGTTTTTTGTGTTGGTTACTTGGTGCATCTTCAGATACCAGTTCGACATACAGATCTTTCTCCCAACCACCATGGGAAGTATCTGCCAGGTTCCATTTTCTAAGAGTTTGAGGGTGAAACTCCTAATTTTTAAAAAGGAAACCTATTTCCTGCACTTCAAGAAGAATCAAAAGGTTCATGAATTTCAAATACCTCATGCAAAATGTCTCCGGGGTACTCATTGAAGAGATCTAAGTGAGATGAACACAACTGAAAGATACATAGGCTTGCTTGTTAGGTTTTAAATTAACTCACATGATTTGTGCTTCCTCAAATTGTTCAGACTGATCATTTCAAATATCAAACTTCCACATGTAACTAATAAAATTTTTTCTTAAACATTTTTCATAAACTATTAGAATTCTATTCTAAGTGTTTTACCACACAATTGTTGTTGCTACAGATTTCATGTGTGGCTCCTATCATTTCTCCTATTTACTTGTGGTGAGTCATCTTCTGGAATCAGGGAGTGGAAAAAACTTAAAATTACCTGGTTTTGATAAGGTCCATCACAAACGTATTTTATAAAATGATTCCTAATTGAGACCTGAAAGGATATGCTTATTTTCATAGCTTCAAAGATGTAGGGACCAGCATTTGGTGGCAAGCCTTTGAACATCAGAGGACACATATCCTAGATTTTATCTTTTAGAAAAAATTGATGTCTAGCTTCTCATTCTAACCTCTGATTATTTTCATTCCAAATGCAGTTTAGGCTGAACATAGTGGTACAAGCACATAGTCCCAGAGGTTCCTGAAGCTAAGGCAGAAGAATCATTGAAACCAGGAGTTTGAGGCCAGCTTGGAAATAGCAAGAAACCACCTAAGAACCAAAAAACAAAACAAAAAAACCTCAAAACACAATTCAAAATACCTGCCAGGTCTAAGTCCAAAATCCATTCTCTATAGCAAGTGAAATGTAAGTGATGGAGATTTATAAATAGCAAATGTAAGATTCTAATTTTATTTCTGAATTTGGTTTATGTTGGGACTGTGAAATACAGAAACCCTCCAAAAAGATGATAACATTGTCACTGGCTCTTTACCTTGACTGATTTTATGTCTTCATATATTTACCTATGTTATTTGAATACTGTATTGTTAAATACAAAATAAAATTTACCAAAAATATTCCCAATTTAAAAACTTGGGATATGGAGTCTCAAACTTTTCATGCATTTTACTGAAAATGAGTCACAAGGGCTTTTTATTAGGTTTTGGTATAAATCCACACATCAACTTGAAAGGCCCAGTTCTCATGCAGCTGTTGTACATTTGCTTCACAGCTTATTTGTAATGTCATTAGTCACTGTTAGGTCTATTAGTCAGAAGTTTCATATATATAATGAGACTCACTTGTGGTTGTCATTTTTAGTAATTAAAAAAAATGTTGACATACAGTTTAGTGTTGAAATTCAGCTTTATTCACAGATAACTCCTTCTGTTCTTTTGCAAATCAACATGGATCACTCAAAACCACAGTGCCTCTCTATATTTTAGGCATTTTGGATGTGTCATCATATTAATTTTTTGCCCTTTTACAATTTCCATTAATTAATTTTGCCCTTTAACTTTTACTGATCAATGTGGACTAAATTGTAATTGCAACATTTCTATGAAATAATACCAAATTAAGGCTGATAGTGGCCTGCTGTGAGTTAGTGAGGGATATTAACATTTTTGAACACAGTTGATTTAAAACCAGATAGGATTTGAATCAACTTTTGATTTATGTTTAAATTCTAGTTATGATGGATTTTGAATATTATGTCATGGTTCAAATATTCTTAGAGTATCTTATAAAATTCTGATGATTTTTAAAACAGCATAGCTTTACATTATCTTTATCCCATTCCACTCTTACTAGAAAGCTAAAATAAACTATAAAGAAAGGAAGTACATATCTCATAAGGGTTATAGTTTTGGTGTTAGGTGTCCCCCAAAACTCATGTGTGAAACAATGCTAGAAAGTTCAGAGGAAAAATGATAGGTTGTAAAATCTTCCTACAATCAGATTTAATTCCCTGATAGGGATTAACTGCGTGGTAACTGAAGTGGTAGAATGTGACTGGAAGAGGTGGAAATTGGGGCATGGCTTTGGGTATATACTTGTATCCAGCAAGTGGACTATACCTCTTCCTAATCATGATGAGCTGCTTCCCTCTGCCATACTCTCCTGCCATGATGTTCAGCCTCACCTCAAGACCTGAGGAATGGGCTAAGACCTCTGAAACTGTGAACCCCCAAATAAACTTTTCCTCCTTTAAATTTGTTCTGATCAGATCTTTTAGTCAAGCAGTGAAAAAGCTAACTAAATTAATGTGTCTATATTAGCTTACATAGTTGGATGACATTAAATCTAATATTGTTTCATATAGTTGATTATTACTCATTAAGTGAATATATAGCCAGGCATGGTGGTATGTGCCTGAAATCCCAGCAGCTCAAGAGTGTGAGCCAGGAGAATTGCAAGTTCAAAGCCAGTCTCAGTAACTTAGTGAGGCCCTAAGCAATTTAGTGAGACCCTGTCTCAAAATAAAAAATAAAAAGGACTGGGGATATGGCTCACTGGTTAAGTGCCCCTGGTTCAATCCCTAGTACTGAAGCAAACAAAAAGAATATATAATCATTACATACTTTGCACCAGATCACCAGATGCTATACCAGCTGATGAGGGTAAGCTGATGAATAAAATTTAGGCATTACTTCAATGGAACTCAGTTTGGTGGACGAGATAAACAGTCATTTGTGTACCATAGAATCAATGCCACTTGAAAAATATACACTGGGCACTATGGAAGTGCAGAGGAAAACTGCTGAGGTTTAGAAAAGTCTTTCTGAAAGAGATTTCACTTATGCTTTGAATTTAAAAAATATTTTAACTATTTATCAGTGTAATATATGGAAAATGTAACAAACAATTTAGAAGAACTTGGGATAAAACTTACAAAACCACGTGTCTTCAATAGCTATTTGACTTTCTAGACACAAAAGTTCTTTTAAACATTTTTGTTTGCATTTCTTTTGGTGAATCTATTTTAAGACTCAATTATATTATACTACCTTTGGGCATTTTAGTTATTTTAGTATGTCTACAGGTTACTTCTGTGATAACAAATACCTAATACACTATTATATGATTTTATCATCCATACTCTTTCTTCCACCCTTTTGCCTCCATCACTTTCTAACAGTTTCAGTTTATTGTTTTATTTTGTTAATATTGCTATCATTTATAATTCAGCATAAAACAATGAAAATTTTCATTTTTCTATAAACTGACTCATCAAATTTACATTGATATGACTATGCTGGGTCATCTAATGTGCTACAATGGAATGGATTTCTTATCAGTCACTTAAAGATTTATTTTTTCCACATTATATCATGCCTTTTTACACAACTTTCTTCAATTTTGCTTTGGGTTAGTAATTCACTTTTCTCTCATGTTTTAAAGAGATAACATGTAGTTTTATCATGTTTTCCCCATATTTTTCATATCCAGGTCTTTTCTCAAATGTCTTCCTCCTGGCACATCCATCTTCCTACTCTAATCTGAATCAGTTACTCTGGGATTTCTACACAGTCTCTTTCTAGGTATTTCCTGCATTGCTTTCTTGGGAGGGATCCTCTGAATCCCATCTCCCATTTTCCTTTTCTTTATTCTTTTTCAATTTTTTTCTTTTGTCCTTTATTTTTCTAGTGAACATAGTAAAACAACTTTTAAAAAATGTGATAAATATCATTGGCAAATTATTCTGCTTTGTGTGTTTGTGAGAGAGACTGAATTATATCATTCTAGAGTCAAAATTTCCTCTATAAACTCAGACATAGATCTATTTTTTGAGTATTCAATGTTAGTGATAAATTTATATTAATCCATTCTCATTCTTATTTAGATAACCCATTTTTAATCCTTGGAAGTTTTGAGGTATGGGCCTTCATTATGAACATTCCTATTTTTCACTTTACTCAATTTTTTTTTAACTGTGAAGAATTTTATTCTATTCATTCTTAATTTCCTCCTCTCCATTTTTTGTTTTCTCCTTTTTTTGAATTTCTATTATTCAGATGCGAGACCTCCATATCTGTCCCCTATGATATTTATCTTTTCTCTCATTTTTTCTGATTCTGCATTTCTGCTTGACTACTGAGAAAGTTCCTTGACTTTACTTTCTAGACCTTTATTACAATTTCATTTAGTTTGTTATTTTTTTTCTGCATCTTCCAACTTCTAGAGATTATGGATATCTCTCTGCTGACAATTTCTCGTCTATATTCTTCTCAATTATATATTAATTATATTTTTGGTTTTTTTAGTGCTATCACAGGAAAAACAAGAAGTACAGATATGTCATTGATACCCAGTATAAGTTTGGGGAGACTACAAATAGAACAGGTTGTTTAGTGTTGAAGTATTAGTCTAGTTAGAGTGGGACATGTCACTGAAGTGACAGCTAGGCATGATGTTGTGGAGTGACTGTACAGACATACTAAGGGTCTTGGACTTTATCTTACAGACAGTGGGCATCTTAATCATGAAAGTACTGTAACATGGTCATGTAAGGAGACTATTTTTAAAGACTGAAGACAAGGAGGACAGTTGGAAGGTTGTTGAAAGAGTTCAAATTGGCATTGATGTTGAGGAACTTATCTGAAGCCCAAAGGTCAGAGAGAAGGAAGAAAAAAATAGAATAGAAAAAAATTTCTCAAATCAATTAAAATATCAAGGTATAAAGTGTTCAGAACCCCAAATAAGATAAATACAAAGGTATATCTTGATAAAACTTCCAAAAACTAAAAGAAAACCTTAAAAGCAGTCAACTTCAGCAAAAAAAGAAAAAAAGAATAAACAAACAAACAAAAAAACCAGAGATTCATTACCTTCACAGAAGGAAATAAAGGCAAATGAGAGCATTAACTTTCTCAAAATGAACAATGGATTACAGAAAATAATGAACTGATAATCATAAAATATTAACATGATATGGCACAGATTATCATTGAAGTATACTCTACTACTTTTATCTAATGTTCTATGTAATAGGTAATATTACTGTTTAGAAAACAATATTTTCCTTGAAAGATGGATGTCCATTTTTATAAAATGATATTTCATAGTGAAAAACCACTGAACTAAATTCAGGAAATTTCAGTATTATGAAAAAGCATAATTTAAATAGTTTTACAAAATAATGGGATATGTATTATAACAGATATTTAAATGCCACTGTTTAATACATTCTAAATGGTTAAGGCTCAAGCTCAATTTGGAGCAAATGAGTGATTGCAGTTCCTTTATAAAACTCCCTACAGGTCTAATGTTTCATAGTTTCTAAAATTTCTTTTTCATTATACTTAGCATAAGAAAGTTAACTCAGATTAACTGTGGCAATGTTTGATAAACATTCTAAGACCAGTAATATAATAAAAGGAAAATAATTGTGACTAGAAGGCTGGGTGCAGTATAAGAATTATAAAGAGAAAGGTTAAGAGGGGATCTTTTTCAGGACTATAAAATAAAAACAGGATAATGCAATTTTATGTCCTAGGTATAAGCACAAATGAATTTTAAGTGGGTTCCCAGTCAGGGAACCAAAAATTCAAGCACAAAGAATGGAGGAAGAAAGCTGAGCTGGGATCAGCAAACTCTTCTTTATCCATTGGAAGAGTCTATCAAACACCTCAGAGGCTCATTCAGGGCAGAAAATGATCTTGGGTCTGAGTTTTATAGGCCTCATTTAGGGTAGGGAAGGAAGGTAATACCTGGAGTTTATTAGAGTCAGCTGATCCATTAGGGTGAGACAGAAGGATATATAGGGAAGTTCCTAGGGTTTATTGCACTGGGATCAGCTAATCCATGAGGGTTAGGAGATGCCAGTCAGGTGGGAATTCTTTTGTGTTCTTCCGTTTTCCCTTCCTACCTTCCCTCTGTCTTAGACCTGGGTCTTTAAATGACAAAAGCTGTAATTTACTACAGACAAGGCAAGTGGGGAAACAGTTGTAGTAGGGGCCAAGTCCTGGGGCAGTTTTTCCATATACTTCATTTCAGACTCTGAAAAGGGTAATGAACTGGGGTGTTGATGTCAAATATGGCTGCTTCCTGCTGAGAAGGGGTGAAGTAGGGGGACCTCCTCTTTTCAGAGTTCTAGAATAGAACATGGAGACCCTGATGAGTGAATCTGAAGAGGTGTCTATGTGGGAGGAGTCTCAAGATTGTCATGAGTGAAGTCCTCCTTTTCAAGAAGTCAGGTGATGGGCATGGGAGATGTATCCTGGGGGGCAGCTTGGGCTGGGCAGGTCACTCCCCTAAGGAACTGCCTCTGCACAAAAATTAATACAGAGAATTAAATTTATCATAAGAAAGGTGAAGATTTACTGACTTGCTAGTGCTGGGAAAAAATTTTTTAGCAGGTAATATAGTTGGAACCCTATTTTTCCTTAATCAAGGTCATCATGTCTCAAACTCAGGGTTCATTCTCCAAGATCACAGGAGTTTAGTTCCTTCGAAGCACAGGATGCATGATTAACCTTGGAACCATATTTTCCTAATGTTTTAATTGTCTCCATCCAGCTTGACAGACTATGCCAAACAAGAACAGAAATAAGATCAACAGTACAGCTATAGCTAGCAACCCAGCTGGTATAGAAAAGTATTTAAAAGAGTTAAGGGAAGAGATTCCTTCAGCCAAACTGCCCCAAATCTCTATTGTTAAAAGCAGGCGCCCTTGCTTTTAACCATGGCCAGAACCTGAGATTGTAATTTCAACACATCCAAAGAGGCATTATGAGAAAGATCAAGCCCCACTAGGTGATTATGTCCTTCCAGGTTTGAGGCATTAACATTGGAGGTAACACCATCACTGCAGTGGAGGCAGAGGCAATGATGCCAGTCAAAACTTTTGCCAGCAGTGATGGGATTTTCACTGAGTACATCAGCCATGTCTTATCTCTGCTGCTTCAGATCCTGTATAGGTATGGTTGTTTGTGAAGTTAAAGATGATATGTAGAAAACATAAGAAGAAAGAAATTTGGGTGGGGGTCAGGTCAATGAATGTCCCTTGGAGCCAGAGATCCCAGATGAGGTCTAGTGTTTGAGGAGGAGAAAAATGAAGGTGGAGTAGAAATGATAAATTTAATTTATCTGAGTATTAAGAAAAGGTAGAAGGATGTCTGAGATAGTCACATTATCCTGCAAGGTAAGAGGGCTGTTTTTGAAAGTTCCCATCTATAAGTCAATCTGGGGAGTCAGCTCTGAATGGCTGAGGCCAGGAGCTGATATTTAATTTTAAGATGTCTATTTATTTTTTGCCTCATCTTCTCTGTTGCTAAAGACTTTGGAAGCAGTGCCCAGAAACTGCTGTTGGCAGGCAGGGTCTCAGGGCCTTTTTCTGTTTTTTTATGAATATCAGGTGCAGATCCGTTTGTACAGTTAAAATGGAGAAAAAGGGTGCCACCAGGACTATTCAGGTCTATGCTGATATATTTGCTAACAACCTCTGTAAGCTGGGCCAGAAACAGGATGGGTTTTTCAACAGGTCCCTGGGTAATTTCCTTTACCTTGTCCCAATTAACTTGGGTATGAGAATTTTTTGTCATGCCTTCAATTAGGCAAGTCATCATGTGCTGGAGTCTAATGACTCTGGGGTCTTGAGTCCAATCAGGTTCAGCTGTGGGGATAGCAGCCTCTGCTGCAAGACGGATATGGGGGTTTTGGCCATGGAGGAGGTCAGTTAGTTCTTTAACCACCTGCCAAATGCATGCCCATTCATCAGGGTCAGGGTGGAAGCGAGGATGTAGTAAACATCTGCCCAAGTAAGATAGTAAGCCTGAGTCAGGTGTGTAAACTCCTCATACTTAGCAGGGTTTTCAGAAAAAAGTCTAACCTGTCTTATATTGGGACATATCTGTCATGGAGAAGGGAACATGAACCCTGACTGTCCCTTCAGCCCCTGCTACCTTCTGGAGAGGGAACATGTATTTTGTTGAGGGAGAGGACAGCAAAGGAGAGGGGTACTGTAAGTGTGTGATTTGAGGGTCTGATGAGGGAACAATGGGACCCTGGGGTGAGAAGCCTTTGTGGGAGCAATGGGGCTTTGGGGAAGGGAGCTGGATGAGGAGTCAGTGGGACTTTGGGGAAAGTAACCTGATAAGGGAGCTATGGGACCCTGGGCATCTATAAGGAGGAGATTCATCTGTAATTTCTGGGGCTATGAGTGAGGAAGAAAATTCTGAGTTCACAAGAATTAACTGCAAAACTGGACAAGGTTGGCATAATGAGGGATTTGAATGAAGGAGAAAAAAAGCCTTGGAGGTATGAAACCTCAGACCACCTGCCATTTTGGTAAAGTTCATTTTGCAGATTTTGGAGAATCTCTTTGTCAAAGGTTCCACACTTGGGTCATGGGTGTGAATTTTTCAATTTATAAATTGAATAATTGTGGCCAAATTTGAGTGCTGAGCCTAATGAGGTGTTTGGTTTTGAGGTCAGTTTGGGAGTAAAGAAGCTTAAAGTTACTGAGGAGACATCCCAAAGGGGATTCCGGTGAAAGGGACTGAGTGACTTCCATACTGGAGAGGCTCCACAGAGAGAAAGTCTAAGAGCAGAGCATCCTCTGAACTCATGTCACAGGTGTGCCAGTCCCCAGACTGGACTTTTCCCACTGGGGACTGGGGAAGCAAACATCTTTACCCCAATCTCAGTGGTAGTAGACTCCTGGGCTCCTGGCCAGCCACATGGCAGGGTCTCAGATCAGGGTACCTGTCTGCTAGAGACAAGAAGGAAGTCTTACCTCTCCAGAGAGTGGAACAGCTGGTGTTGGATACAGGAACAAAATGGCAAAAAGCAGTTTCTGATTTGGAGGTCTTAGAGGTGTAAGGAAAGGGAGGCATATGAGTGGAAACAATGAGTCTGGAGATTCAGTCATAGCTGCAAGAGCTGTGGCTGGGGGTTCTCCCGACCTCAGAGAACCATGAGGGTGCCAAACCCTCAAAGGTCACATCTCAGGTCTTAGTAGGCATTTAACTTGACTGTGGAGGAAAAGAGAACTTCTGGGGAATGGAGAAGGGCAAATGTTAACCTTACTGCTGTTTCCCAGTCAGGGAACCAAAAAACATAAGCACAAAGGTGCTTTAAGGGGGTTCCTGGTGAGGGAACCAAAAATGCAAGCAAAAAGAATAGAGGAAGGAAGCTGACCTGGGATCCTGGAATCAGCGAGCTCTTCTTTATAGAGCTGAGGAGTCAAATACCCAGGAGGCTCATCTTCAGGGCAGAAAATCACCTTGAGACAAGACAAGGGTCTGAGTTTTATAGGCCTCATTTAGGGTGGGGCAGGAAGGTAATTCCAGGGGTTTATTAGGGTCAGCTGATCCTTTAGGGTGGGACAGAAGGATAGGTAAAGGAGTTCCTGGGGCTTATTGCATTGGGATCAGCTGATCCATTAGGGTAAGGAGTTAGGTGCCAGTCAGGTGGAAGTTCTTTTGTGCTCTACCATTTTCCCTTCTTGCTTTCCCTCTGACTGTGACCTGGGCCTTTGAATAACAAAAACTCCAATCTACCACAGACAAAGTGGGTGGAGAAACAGCTAAAAATAGAGGAAATGCCCTGGGCCTATTTTCCATAGCCTTAACTAGGCAAACTACTATAAAATGAAATTGGGAACCATGAGCTTTGAGCTTGGTTGCCTACCTAAAAACTCCAGCTCTTCAACTGACCAGCCATACAACCTTGAGAAGTTCCTTAATGTATCTGAATTTTTAATTTCTACATCTGTAAAACTTTTTAAAGATTGTGGCACAAAGTTGAAAGAATGCTTCAAATGTTAGTTATTGCCATGATGATAAAAAGTTGGCAAAGCAAGTCTGGTACATTCACAGTAATTGTATATTTCTTGCTGGATTCATGTATGTGGCTTAGGGAAAGGAAGTACCTGAGTGCTCTTTGCATTTTATGTAATGAGAGTAAAAAGGAGAGAAAAAAAAAAGCATCGTTGAGTTCCTCCTATATGCTAGGAGTTGCGCTGGCAGACCACATATATAATTTTCTTCAACCAATGAGTTTTTAATGTAGGTTTTATTTTCATTATTTTACAGATGGGGAAACTGGCTTAAAGATATTAAATATACTGTAATATTGTCAATTAAAAAAAGTAATTGAAACTATAAATGAACGAGTTGTATTAATTTCGGGGTAGACAACTGAGTTCCTTATGTGAATACTAGGAAAAGCATAATAGGTCTTAACTGCTTTTAAGTAATGCTGCTTCTAACCTGCAGGATCACACATCTTAAGAGTGCTAGGTCCCTCCCTCTGGCTGACTGTTTTGTCTATTGATTTTTTGTCTTTTTTTTATCATGTCATTTAAATAGCCAATATATATGGACAAAATTGAAAGTGAATGAATTATACCTTTTTATCTGAAGAAATACCTGTCTTTATTCACTTACTCTATCCTTGAATAAAAACTATTTTTTAAAACATTGAATTCAACCAGTTATTAATGTATGTAATTAAAATTGTTTTTCCTTCTCTTTTTAAATATTATCTCAAAACTTACATCAAATTTCATTATAAAAAGCATTTTATTCTATAAAAGGAAAGCTAGATATTTTTGTGTTAGGGAAGTTAAGAAATGGCCTTTTAGGGAATTTCTGAATGTCTTAAACTACAGAGTAATATATGGAGGAAAGCAGTGATATGCTCCATTACAGGAAGGAGACTAGAAATTCCATTCAGTTTTGCATCCATAAGCGAAGAGAGCCTGTGTCTTGGTAGACAGCTAACATCTCTGTTTTGTGATCTGTGCTGTTTTACTTGATCTGTTCAGTTTCTTGAGGATGTGTAGTTTTCCCCCTGAAAAACATAAGGGTTGATATAGGTTCTGTATGGACCTTTACACTAGAGGATATAGGCCACTATATCCTAGCCTATAGTGGTGAGAAATTATAATCTTTCATTGAATAAGATCCTTTCCACTCTTATTTTGTAAACTTATTTAGTTTGAGAACAATAAGGCTAATGTTAAATCTCCCTTGTGGTTTACCTATCTTATCCTTTGTGGATCTTTTTCTAGTCTCTTTCATTTTGAGGGGAAAAGCCAGATTCTTCTACTCAACCATAAAGGGAAGTGAAATTATGGCATTTCTTAGTTAAATGGATGGAACTGGAGACTATCATGCTAAGTGAAATAAGTCAATCCCCCCAAACCAAAGACAGAATCTTCTCTCTGATATGCGGATGCTAATTCACAATGAGGGGGGATGTAGGAAAGAATGAAGTACTTTGGATTAGACATGGGAAATGAAGAGAAGGGAGGGAGAATATGAATAGGAAAGGCAGTGGAATGAATTGAACATTACATATTGTATATGATTACATGAACAATGTAATTCTTCATCATGAACAACCAGAAGAATGAGAAGTTTATACTCCATATATGTATGATATGTTAAAATACATTCTATTATCATGTATAACTAATTAGAACAATTTTTTAAAAGCCAGATTCTGCCTCTACCTCTGCAATGAAAAATAAGTTCTTACTACATTTAAATGTCTTTTAATCTCCTTTCTTCCTGAATTAGGCTCAAAAAGCATGACTTACTACATACTTATTAATTTGTACTCTTTTAAAATAATCTAGTGTAAGGGTAATTGGCAAGGTAAAGTTGACCAGTCTTTCTTATTCATAATAGTTAAATATTATGATCTTTCAAATTAATAAAATTTTATAGATTTAGTAATCATGTTAGGTTTATTAATCTACAATCAAAATAACAACTCACACATGACACACAAGTAAGCATTTCTAAACTGCTATTAAAGACTCAGGTACTGGAATTCCCTTTTTTCTTTTGTACCACATATTGAACCTAGGGGCACTCTATCATTGAACTAAATCCCTAGTCCTTTTTATTATTTTTTTAAAATTTTGAGGCAGAAAGTTGCCGAGGCTAGCCTCCTGAATCTCTGGAATTCCACCTATGTACCACGACATTTGGCAGAGTTGCCATCTTTAAATATTGGTTTACCTGCTTTCCGCAGTGGGAGCTAGGAAATTTACTAAGTATAAATAACTCCGTTTTCTCACCTATGTATAGGAATGATAATCATATTTATCTTGTAGAGTTCTCTGATGGACTGAAGACGGATATAAATATCTTGCTACCCTTCCTTTGTGAAGTGGTGTCTAATTTTCGTCTCTGTGAATCTGGGCAGGTCTTGGTGACACTCAAATAATTCCAGTGGAAGTGAGTTCTTTGAGGTTAGAGCATCAGAAGTACTGCAGCTTTTGCTTATTCTTGTTCGAATGCTTGATCTTAGAAAACTCTCTTTTGGAGAACTTAGCTACCATTTGAGAAGTCTGACCGCCCTGAGGCTTCCTTGTTGGAGACACCATATGCAGTGCTGTGGTTAACATTACCAGTAGCACTTAGCTTTCCACCACTCCAGCAAAGACACCTGAAGGGAGGATTAAACCCCCTGGAATCCCTCAGAGCAGCCCACCCACCAGCTGAATGCCATCTAGTAAACTCCATATAAAGCCTAGTACCACCCATTCTAACAGTACC
This sequence comes from Sciurus vulgaris, assembly GCF_902686455.1. NCBI lineage: Eukaryota > Metazoa > Chordata > Mammalia > Rodentia > Sciuridae > Sciurus > Sciurus vulgaris. The sequence continues at coordinate 72,928,881 of NC_136462.1, forward strand.
TGATTTCTTGATGGAATTTCATTAATAATGAAATATAATAAATGTCATTTTTGAACATCAAGTTTTGGGGGAGTTTATTACATGCAACAAATAACTAGGACAGGTATTATGAAGATGAAATTAGTTTATGTATATGAAAATCTTATGGACGTGCCTGGTACATGGTAAAAAATTATGAAATCTATCTTTGAGTGTGGTATGTGTGTATACATAATTTTTAGGAACTGAGTAAATGGACTCAAATAAAGGTAATTAGTACAAAATAAGCTTCAAGTCATTGCTGTACAAGGAATTCTTACCTTTGAGTGCATACTAATTATTTTTTCTTAAAGTTTACCCCCCTCTTGACTCTTTTTCCTATCATTCTATATAGTCTATCTGAACAACACATCTGAATGATTTTCACTATTTCCATTTCCTTGGTTTCAGTTCCCATCATTTGTGCATGATCCCAAATCTTTATCTTAGGCTAACTTATTTTGAATTTCAGGTGTGACCATTCAAGTGTTTACTGAAAGGTCTCCACCTAAAGATTCCACAGACTCTTCTGGGTCAAAATGGCAAAAACAGACCTCATCAACTCTTTATCCCTTCCCTCACATTTCCTTATTTCCTTGTTCATGATTCACAAGTTGCTTAAGTCAAATCTGGGTTCTCAGCAAAAAATATGACCTGACATTACAAATCATATTGATTACAAATTCATTAAAATGGTATCCTGCCTGTAGGTAGACCATGAAAAGTTTAAGACTTTCATAATGTAGGTCATGTACTATGATACCAGAATTTTGGGTTTTAATGTAGCAACAAGGTATATAAGTAGTGAAGAATGCTTTTAAAGTATTTAGGGTAGGTTAAGAAAACTACAGCAGTTTCACAACTCTTGGAATGTAGCCCTTTTCTATCTTTCGTTTGTTTTTCCTACTTGAGCTTACTGAAGCTTGTTACTGTATTCATTCCCACCCAAATTTAACCTGAAGGATATCATACATCCATACGAAATTATCTGCATATTTTTGATGCCTCAGAATCATTGGCAATAATAGTGGGGTCTGTTACTTTTCCTAGTTGGCACACAGTGCCTGTCTTCTGATAGCATTGTTAAGAACAGTTTAACCTGCCATGATAGCCCATGCTTATAATCCAGGGACTCAGGAGGCTGAGGCAGGAGGATCACAAGTTCCAGGCCAACCTTGGCAACTTAATGAGGCCCTAAACAACTTAGAGAGACCCTAAGAAACTTTATGAGACCCTGTCTCAAAATTAAAAATAAAAAAATAGAAAGGGGTGGGGATGCATCTCAGTAGTTAAGCACCCCTAGGTTCAATCCTCAGTATAAAACAAAAAACAAACAAAACAAAACAAACAAACAAAAACCAGGATTTTATTCTATACTAGTGATATTTCCAGCTCAACATGAATACTCAAAATCTTTATATTTAAAATCAGATTTAATCAGATGCTTGTACTGAATTATTTCCTGTCTCCAGATGCCATTTTGTTTCATGTGATTTTAATTTTAGTTTCACTATGCAAATTTTTATTTTTGTAATTTGTGGTATTCTGACCTTTAATTCCTGAAAATAATTTTAGCAAAAATTTTTGTGATTTAAATTTGGGAAGCATTTATTCTGTTTAAAATTTATCATTTATGCTAATATATTTATACTCTGAACAGTAAAGGCTCATAGAAAAATTATACTAATTTAGCTTTTTAATCTAGTGGTTCTCATGGAACTTAACTAAATGTTTAACATTTGCCATGCTATTTATTCTTTAGTTTGAGGGACTTAAAATTTTAAAATTCATATTCACTGTAGTTATCTTTGTAGATACTTTTTCTACTTCATGGACCATCAGAGGAAATTTTTAGTATGTCTACTTCCCACTTGGGTTGATTACAAAGGAGTCCTTTCTTAAGCAGCTTCCCTAGTTGCTCATTATTGCTTCAGATGATTTGTAAAGTTCCTTGACAATCACTTTTAGAAAGATTGGCTTTCTGATGGTGAGATTCTCTCCTTTCCTTTTCCCCATTTTTACATTGCCAAATCTGTGTGTTCTGTTTCTCTTGGTATTTGGCTTTTTTTTTTTTTGTACTGGGGATTGAACCCATGGATGCTTTACTACTCACCTACATTCCAAATGCTTTCTACTTTCAATTTTGAAATAGGTTCTCCTTAAGTTGCTCAGTCTGGACTTCAACTTGTGTTTCTCCTGCTTTAGCCTCCCAAGTTGCTGGAGTTATACACATATGCCACATGACCCAGGTTGGAATTCTTTTCTTATCTTACACTGTGGTCTTTGTCTTGCCAATGCTTTTTATAGCTTTATGGAACATAAATGTTTCCATAATGACATAAGAAACATTTCCATTAGGCGATAGGTGACCACTTCTGAATGGTTCAGTGAACAAAGCACTTAGTATAGGTTTTCTTTAATTTGAAATCTTCTCTGTACCTTTGATGAGTTTAAATACCCCATATCAGTTGCAAACATATCAGTTATGCAAATTGTAGTATATCTGTAACATGCTTCCAAGCATGTGCTATTGCAATAGCACTAAGGGAAGAATGGTAATTTTTGGCAGAGATATTTTAATTAATTGTTTTAATAAAAACAACTATAACTCTATCTTCTTCTCAGCACAGAAAACACAGGGTCTTTAGGTTAGCTCAGAGAAGACAATTAACTGGCAGGAAAGTCAGGGCTCTTCATGGACACAACAATATCAGGAAAGTGTTAGAATAACTTAAACTTCCCTAATGAGCTTCATTAATGAGAAGCGTTTTCTATTCTTGTGTGATTAATATTGCTCTGTGACAGAAAGAGGATTTTTTTTTTCTGAAGGAAATGTAGAGCAGAAGAGTTCAATATAGATGATTAAGTTAGAAAGTGGTTAATCCCTCATAGCTCAAAGGGATTAATTATGGACAGTCAGTAGATGCCACCAGCATGGGTGAGCTCTCCAAATAATCACTACAGACGATAGTAAAGTGGAAAAATATGTGTTTTCAAACTACCAGTGTTTTAACCATTTGATTTCTGAATTCAGTTAATCCAGTCATCAGTATTGACATGCTATATAATTGTGTGAGATCATGAATTTATATTATGTGTTCAGAGATATTCTTCATACCTTATTTATAAATACTTTTTATTTATAATCAGTCTTAAATTTTTTTCCATAAAAAGAGTCATTGTAAATCATTTAGTCAAAATGGACAAACTGGCTCTGTGTACGTGTGTAGGTAGGTACACACAGCTCACTGTGTGTATAGTTAGAGAGCTAGCAGTTGGAAGAAATAGGATAAAGAAGGGTCCCAAGGAGTCAGTGATAATAAGCAAAATATTATGAAAATATGAGAACATATATAATCAGTGGCTTTTTGGGACAAATACAAGTCTCGTTTTGAGATACTGGTTTCCATTGTCATTATCCACTGATGCAGATTTCAGGATGTCAAGAAGTAGTGAGAATGAATTGAGAAGCTCTGAGAAGTAGAAGTGACTAGAAGTATTGAGGTTATCAAGGACAGGTTTGTGAGAGAAGCAAAATAAAGATAGATGGTCTTTGCATTTAAATAGGTGTTGGTCATGCAGTGAGCATATGCTGGATATAAGGTTGAAGAAAATTAGGAGATGAGGGTATGTTTTAGTCAGCTTGTTTTACTATTGTGATCAAAAAACCTGACAAGAACAATTTTAGAGTAAGAAAAGTTTGTCACTCACATTTGGAGAAGTTGCAGTCATAGATGACCAACTCCATTGCTCTGAGCCAGAGATAGGGAAGAACATCATGGTGGAAGGATGTGGAAGAGGTAAAGCAGCTTAGGACATTATACTAGGAAGCAGAGAGAGACTCTGGCTCATCATGAACAAAATATAAACCCCAAGGGCATGTCCCTAGCTACTCACCTCCTCCAGCCACACCCTATTTGACTGCAGTTACCACCCAGTTAATTCCTATCAGGGGATTAATGCACTGATTACGTTAAAGTTCTCATAACCCAATCATTTCACCTTTAAACTTTCTTGCATTGTTTAACACTCGAGCTTTTGAGGAACACCTAATACCTAAACCATAACAGGGTAGCTTTTAAAATTTTAACTGGGGAGACAGAAATTGTAGGATAAAAAGAGTGAAAGCAAATATTGGAATGCAAGGATAGAGATTGATTCTTTATCATCTGATTGGTATCAGTTATTCCTGAGTATGAGTTTAGAAGGTTTTATTTCACCAGAAGATATCGCATTTGTTTATTTACAAAAAAGAAGCTAAATTGATGATGTTATGATCCAACTATGCTTCTTGAAGTTTGTCAAGAGAGACAGTCTCCTGTGTGCTCTCTTTCCACCTCACTGGGCCACACAAAGGACTTGGGCCTACAGTTCTTTTTCTTCAGATAAGGGGGCCCAAGATCTTATGCAGAATCATCTTTTCCTGTTTCAGACTCAATGTGTACTTCCTTTTTTGCTTAAGGGTATGCCTCAATGTTCCTCAAACATGGTCCTGGCTTTCTGTATTTTAGATTCCCCAGGGGAGAGATAAAGATCCTTCCACTGTAGCATGTGATAGTGGCATGTAGCTATTCTGTGGTGAGGACAGGATCCACTAGCCACAAGGTGGGGTGGGGTGAGGACTTAGAATAATTACAAGGGGTTGAACCTAGTGTATTCTTTCTTGTTTGGCTGCAAGTAAACACTGTAGTCCTTAAGCCTGCTGTACATATTTTCTCTTTTTAGGGATCTGGAATAATGCTCTGGTCTTTTCTCTGGGTGGCAGTTATCTGCCTTTTAGCTTTGGCTACACCCTCCTGATAGTTTATCCTGTAGCACGACCTGACCATTCAGTCAAGGGTGACAATTTAAAACCTCTCTGAGGATTGTGCCATGTTTTGGAGGTGGTACAAAACTATCAAGCCATTAATCATCTACCAATACTGATAACTGTTGAGAATAACTCCCTCCCTTCTGCCTCACTCTTGGGCTATAGAACAATGGTCAATCCAGGAATCAGATCAGTTTGGTTCCTTTGTGCTTTTGGTCCAACAGTCCTCTTTTAGAACTCATGGTTCTCTTCTCAGATAGGTCCTCCAAGCATAGGAAGCAAATTTCTTTGCTACTCTGGATCCACCATTCCTCTTTGTTCATGTTCAGAGGAATCTCCACTCCACAGTCTCTCTTAATCTCTACCTTCACTTTATATTTTTGCATTTTACATTGATGATAATCTGAATCATCACCACCATATTGTCTATTACAATGTAGTAGAAAATAAACCAGAGGAATTAACCTTTAAAAAGTTCCATGAAGGAAGAGCACGGTATGTCATCTTTCAAATATGGCAAAGAGAGAGTAGCAGAACTGTCCATATTAAGATTATTTGATAATTTGTATTCTGCCATAAGTGTGCTTATCATTTTTCATAATTTGAGTAATGCAAATAGATCTTAAGAAATAGAAATATTTTTGTTAAATTGGAGTAAAGAAAATATGGAATTTTTTTCTGTATTAAGTGCTTCTTAATTTCTGGCCTTTCTGTGTTTCAGTTTATATTAACAAAGAGAATTGGAGATAAGACTATTAAACAGCAATTTTAACATTAAAAAAGTCATTGAAAAATAAGTAAAATAGGCTACAAAATTCTTGGTTGGCATTGATATGGATAATACCTGTTAGGTAGATGCTCAGCTCTCTACTTTTACAAAAAGATTTTTCTCTAATGGTCACCGAATATAAAACAAAATGAAGATAGATTATACAAATATACTTATTGATTAAAGATAAAAAATACCAGTCTTCCACAAGATATGCTAGGATTCAAGAGTATCTTATTTCAAAGAATATCTTATTGCAGTTTGTTTCTTTTTTCTATTGTAAATAAAGGGTCAAGCAATATCTTCTAATAACTCACAACTGCATCTTTTCTTGTTAGAACATGTCACCCAGCACTTTTTGATTAGATGTTCTCAGATAATAGCTGGGGCAGATTGACCAAAGGAGAGCAATTTCTTTAATCAGGATAACATAATGATTCCATCACAAACTTTAGATAGAGCTATGGATATCACCAATTTTCTTTCTTTCCTTTTTTTTTAATCTGTTAACAGTGCTGTATCTTTTCGTGGACTCAAAGACAGGACCTTCTGAAGGTCTCAATACAACTTTATAAAAGGTCATAACAATGCCTTCAGAACCAAATCCATTGGCTATATTACAAAAAAGCAAGTTTTCTAGTAACTTGGGCATAACTTGAGGATAGGGACTCTGTAAACACTAAGCAGTAGGATGTGGTAAACTAAAATCTGAATTGTCTGCCTGGCTAATCCCAGTGACATTGGTTTCTCTCTGCTCTTGAGTTGTCTTTGGACATGAGTTTTTTCACCTATGAAAGACAGAATTGTCCAACATGTCTGAGGTTCTGAAGTTGTTTGGATAATTTGCCTGCAGCCCAAGAGATGCCTTGAATCCCTTGAATCTGGCTGGCAGTAAATGTTTGATGATTATAAATACACACTTGACTTCCAAGTGGTTAGTAACACATGTGCTATGAAAATACGGCAGCATGTTAGCACTTGTGATTTTGGATGCAGAACTACTTGATTAAGTCATAAATGCAACAAATTTCTACTTAGGTCAAAGAGAAATTATTGTCTAAAAATAATCTGAATTAAGCAAAAACAAAATACCTCATAAACTAGTTGAATATATCTAATAAATTTTATCTGTAGTGAAGCATCAAGTAAGTACTGTGAATGTGTTAAACATAATGAATTTATTTTATTTTATTTATTTTATTTTTTACTTATTTTATTTTAGGACTAGGGTTTGAACCTAGGGGTTCTTAACCACTGAGCCACATCCTCAACCCTTTTTATTTTTATTTTGAAACAGGGTTTCACTAAGTTGCTAAGGCTGGCCTTTAAACTTGCAATCCTCCTGCCTTAGCCTCCAGAGTCACTGTGAATTACAGATGTGCATCACTGTGCTTGAGGATATAATAAATGTATTTCAAAAAGACTATTTAATTAACTGAACCACATTTATATTTTGTGAATGTAATTGTATTTATTATTTTAAAAATATATAGCTGGAAGAGCAACCCATGTTAGGCAAATACTCTATACCTCAGTCCATCTCATGTCTTTTTTATCCAATGTGTGCTCAGTCAAAAATTATGTGCACACAGAGGTTGCAATGCGTTTTACTTTTAACATAAAATCTTTTTTTAGTTTTAAACATACTCTTCATCCTTTTCTGATTATAGAATACAAACTTCACTAATTTTGACTTAGCTGGAAGAATTCTGAACTCAAGAAGAAAAGTATATAGGGGAACTCCTTGATTTATTATTTTTTATTCTGTGGAAATACTCATGCTTAAATGCACACATGTACACTGAATTATAGTTATGGTACAATTATATGTGTGCTGAGTTTTAATTACAGTACAATTTAAATAATAAAAGTAGGAATAATACAAATGCCTCCCAATCGGGGAGTAAACAAACTATAATAAACCTACATAATGCCAAGCTTTAAACAATGATGAACACCTAATATATTGAGAGAAAAAGGTTTAAGAGGCACTGTGTGTATAAAAATGAAGTGGCAGAATGGTATGCCCAATATATGATTTAAAATAAAATAAATAAAAATACACACATATAAAATAAACATGCAGACAGGTAAGAAAAAAAGCTGCAGGTATTAATTTTACTTTAAACCAATTACTCTAAAAGAACTATGTACCACTATGCATTAGTATAATGATTAAAAGTTGAAATAGAAAGATAAGAATTACTTTTAATAGACCATGTGATGCATGTAGAATGAATTGACAATTTTTGTGAATATGAAGGGCACTAATAAAAATTTAAATTTTTTGGAGAACATGCAATGTTCTAAATACTTACCTATATTTACTTTGCAATACTTGTAGCACCCCTATTATCATGATGATTATTATCATCCATTCCCAGCTAGCTGATAAGGAAATTGAGGTCCAGAGAAGTTCAATAGGTCTTTTTTGTTTTTTACATATTGGAGGAGATTGAAACCAGGATCTTGCTTGCTCTGGCTTCACCTCTAGCCCTTTTTTATTTTGAGACAAGGTTTTGCTAAAATGCCCAGGTTGGGCTCTAACTTGATCCTCCTCAGTCAGCCTCTCAAGTAGTTGGGATTATAGGCATGTGTCAACACCTTTCCCAGTCATTAACTTGTTTAAAGGCACGTACACAGTAAGTGTTAGTACCTAGATAAAATCCCTGGCATTCTGGTTTTATGTTCTTAAAGCCACCTATGTATTATTGACATCTTATTGTTATAACATAGACAAGCACTATTAAGATATACAAAAGAGATTAATATGTTCTTACTTATTTGTAAGTTTAATAAAGAAAAATTGATATTTCCATATGTTCAAATACAACACATCAATTTCTCATTCATCAACATTGAAATTTGTTTCTTTACACTTGGTAAAGCGAAAAAACTGTAATATCAACTTTTCCTTTTGTTTTAATTTGACGACAATTCATTTGTATGATTTACAAGCATGTGTGCTAGAATGTATTAATGCTTTTGTTTTGTTTTATTTTACATTTAATTTATAGGCAGTTGATTTCTTATGAATTGCCATGACCTGAAAAATATTCTGTGAAGGTATAAATAGCCAATATGTGTCTCCTCCTATTATTTTAGAAGGACATATTTAGTTCTGTTGTCATTTTCTTAGCCCAGAATACGCTACATTTAGAAATGATTGCACTATTTAACTAAACAACTGACATTCAATCACACATTGATATTGTTTCTTTTCTTATTCAGAGATCTTTTAACATCTATCCCTTTTACTATTTTCAAAACCTTAAATGGGATGGAGGATTATAATGATGTGTCTTGTGAAATAAAGTCAATCAATTATAAACAAGTTAACAAGTTAATAATAATGAAATAATAGAAGTTGAATAAAAAGACCCAAATTGTGTATAGTAGTTTATCTCAGGAAAATACATCCTTGTTTGCAATAGAAGCTAGTTATTCTAAGATCTTTTAAGGACAATTCCTATTGCAAAGTGAGAACATTTGAAATTCTATTTGAAATGCATTTTTTTTTTTTTGTACCAGGAATTGAACTCACTGAGCCACATCCCCAGCCCTTTTTAAAATATTTTATTTAGAGACAGAATGTTGCTAAGTTGCTTTAGGCCTTGCTGAATTGCTGAGGCTGGCTTTGAATTTGCAATCCTGCTGCCTCAGCCTCCCTAGCCCCTGGGATTACAGACATGTACCACTGTGCCTGACTGAAATGCAGCTCTTTAGGCCAGAAAAACTTCCAGGATTTTTCTTGGAAAAGAAAAGTGTGATTCAAAAAAGAAAGAAAGAAAGAAGAAAAACAAGCCTTAAAAATACACATTGATTGACATCTTAGGAGGAAAACACTTAAGTTTCCCTAGTACTGGACAAATAAGCATTTGCCATTGATGTCATGGCTGTGACTTTTTACTCATTGAACTTCAGAGGATCATCATATTGATATATGTTTAGATGATAAAGTATAAAGGTTCTGGTAAATTGTTACTCAAATTAATGTTTAAAAAATTAAAATGTTCTTCGATCAATCTGAAACTCAAGTTGAATTATTTTAGTCCTATCCAAACTTATTCAGAATGTATGTGGAATTATTTCCTGAAAATTTGATAATTTCTGGCAAAATTTTGCTCTTTAGAGTTGTAAATAGCTTATTCAGACTCTAGAAGTCATATTGCTCAATGTTTTCAAAAATAATTTAAAAAGTTCTTTAGGAGTACCTATCTGAATGCTTGAAGAAGTAAGTGATTGAAAAACTGAAGCCAATTTAAAAATAAGAAAATTCATTACACTCGAGGGATGATATCAAGGAGGGTGATCAACCACTCAACCTTGTCATCATGTTCCAAGTTCTGCCAGCCAATCTACTCTGCCACCTGCAGCATCACCTTTCCGCAAAGGCTGGCTTCCTTTAAGATCACAAGGTGACTGCCCTAGGTTTTCTAGCTATCGTCTAGTGCCTTTGGGAGGGACAGGATGTGAGAAGAGTTGTGTGTGTGGGAAGACTGGAAGAGAGATAGAGCGTGGGTGGGGGGGGGCTTCCTATGTAATTAATCAAATAACCTAGAATTATTTAGAAAAGAAGAGCATAAAAAGAAAGAAAGGAGACTGAACGATCATCAGTGTCCAACACAGGGAAGCAGTGAGAGCCCACGTTCTGTGATTTATGATAATATTTGTGAATAGCATGTTCTAATAAAGTTTAATTCCATTGAACTAGTATTACTTGGTACAGTATTCAAAGATATGTTGAAAGAAATTCAAATGTTCTCTTATTTCCCTTTTGGAATTTAGTTATAGCCACTTTACACAAAGGCTCTAAATTTAATCATACAGATTCAAATGGATATTTTAATTGGAATGTAGTTTCATAAATTTGTGAGCTTTTATTGTATTCATTTTCTTATGGCAGAGTTTGCTACTTATTCTCATAATTTTTAGTTGGACTATGGTTACTCAGAATAAACCACATAGTAACCTCCCTTGGACAGCAGCTATGATCCAGCTCTGTTCTTAAGGATATGAATGGAAATGGTGTGCCTACTTCCAACTGATGCTTTTTTAAAGGGAAAGTGTGACACTTTCATGATGGTGAAAACAAGAAAGAAGGAACCTGAATACCTGGTGATTTTAAAATGGAAGATCTGATATATCAACCTAGATAATCAGTCTATCTTGCATAAGCTATTTTTAATTCACACTGAACTTACATTTTAATACTGTGGATAGTTAGGATCAATAAAGTATCTAGAAATAAGATAGGATTCTTTGAAACTAGAAATTGGGTTACAATTCTTCTGAGTACAATAGAAAATATATTTATTGCTATTAATATTTTTTGTGGGGGCATAGCCTCATAGGGAGCACCCAATATTTTTATTTTGATAGTGTGTTTTTTTATGCACATAACAGACTTAATTATTTTGAATAAGTTTACCCATTTTAAGCAATTAGCATTCGTTCACTTAAAATAATCAAACCATTTGTTTATATATGTATGCATATATGTATACATGTATATAAATATCTATCTGTATATATATCTGTATATATATGCATATATAAATACATAAGTATGTATATGGATGTACATATATACATATATATGTATATTTATGTATATCTGTATGTATATATATTTGTATACACATATATATGTAAATCTCCACTGTTTACTGTCTCAAAGCATTTTAACAAGCTATTGTGCTGTAAGAATTAATTAGATTCCAAAACTGGTATAACAACAATAAAAAGGTATAAGAATGCATTAAAATAGAATACCAAAATAATAGAACCTAAGGTTTCTAAAGTTGTATTTGACTAGTCAAATGTTCCTTAATAACTGGATGCATCAGAATACATTGTTCATTATAATATTAAAAGAATATAATGAAATGAAAATTGAGGTAATAGAGAATTCAGTATGCACAATTATTTTAAATTTAAAATCTTCCCCATAATGAACATAGCTAAAAACATAAAAGACAAATGATAGAGAAATTAAAAGCAATTATCAAAGGAATTCTCAGCAGAATTTTCTGATTTAAATTAAAGCCTATGATTAAAAATCTCCTGCCTCTTTGTCCTTCTCTGTTCTTCCCAGAATTCACTACTGCCTTAGTGCCTTGTAACTTAATTTCTTTTTCTCAAAGACAATCATGCTATGTTTGATCCATGGCAGAAATGAACATATCAACTTTGCATATTTCTGGTTCCTGTTTCAGTAAGACCTTGTGCTTAACTTTCAAAAGAACATAGATGGAAATACTATTGAATAGGGGTCATGAAAAGTGAAATTATCTAACTCTGTTAATTTTGTAAATGAAAAGAGACCATTATACATCTTTTTGATTGAAGTTTGAAACATAGCACAGTGTATTTTGGTGGTGGAGGATGAAGTATAACCACTTCGATGCTATTAGTATTAAACAGATTATTGTGCATTATCCCTAGAAGCGATGCACTTTATCATTCAATCAAAAACTATTTTTGAATATCTGTTCAGGTACTGTTCTGGTTCTGGAGACATCACAGGAAACAAAATGACTTGTTCTTATTATGCCTACTTTCCAGTGACTCAAATCAGCACACCATAAAAGGAGTATATGTTAATTCAACCAAGTTCTACTTTTTTATTTTTTTTCTTATGTAAGTAGTTTATTAGAGTACCCATTATTGTCTTGTGGCCAGAATAAAACGTTTCTTATTGATTTTATATATATATATATGTGTATATATATCTATCTATCTATCTATCTATCTATCTATATATATATATATATATACAGGGGTGCTTAACCACCAAGCAACATCTGTAGCCCCTTTTTATATTTTATATTTTTATACTTTATATTTAGAGAGAGGACCTCCCTGAGTTGCTCAGGGCCTTGTTAAGTTGCTGAGGGTGGGTTTGAACTTGGGATCCTCCTGTCTCAGCCTCCCAAGTCACTGGAATTACAGGTGTGCGAGACCACACCTGGCTCAATATTTTCAAATAACCCAAATCTGACTATTGATACATCTGTTGGCATTGCAGATTATACAATTAAATTTAATGTCAATTTAGGTAAACAAGTTAATATTGAATGGTAATACCCCAATATTTGAATTGAGCTGTTCTTCCTCTGGGTTCATAAACGAGCTTTCTTTATGTAGAGATTGATTAAGACACACTTGCCACTTAAATTCCATTTGGCAGAATCCAGAAAGAGTTCCTAGAACTGGAAAGAGTTCCTAGGCCTTACCAGGCCTACATATATCTGTCACCAAGATCTAAAGGCAACATTGAGAGGGAAATCACTCATCCCATAGTCTCTGCATCAGGAAGAGCTCCAATCTTCCCTCATCCCTGCTCTGTCAACATCAGCAGCATCGTCACTACTATGCTTTGAAATTTGCTGGATTAATGCTTTTATACCCTATTTCTCTGCTTATTTAAATTACCTCATCCTTTATTTTGTGTTCCCTTTTCGTTCTGAAGACTATCTTTTCTGATTCATCTCTTATGCTTCCACAGCTAATTTCCATTATGTCCTCTGGATCTCGTGGTACCTCATTGACAAACCCTCCTATATTCTTAAAATGTCCCTTCAGTAATTATTTTAGTTTCTGAGGTTACCTGAAAGCTAGACTTTCTTGTGAAGACAAGCCTGCAACTATCGACCTCTTTAGTGTTGCATATTTTTAACCGACACCACATTTTCTGTGTTGAGGTAGGAGGTATCTTTGTCACTTTTCAATTTATTTTCAGGCCAATGCATCTCCTTCCTTCCTAACATCATCTGATTTGGAATTCCATGACATGGGATTAACAGAACCAAGTACAACCAAGTATCCCTCCTAATTTTGGTCACCAACAGATTTCAAGACCTCTTTCTTCCTCATTCCTCAAATACATTCACTTCCAAATTACTGTCACTCTCTGCTGTATAACACCAGTCCAATTTCTGAATAATTACATTAACATACACATGAGCTCTTCAGTACTTCAGTTTTTCTTATTCTGAAACATCTCTCCTCCAGTGATTTTATTCTCACCTAATCTCAGTTCCCACTTTCATGGTCATGTAACTGGACTTTTCATTTCCATTTCGTCAATGACATTATAACCTCAATTTCCAATATTCCATTCTGTGAACAGAGTCTTATTTGTCTTTATTTTTTATTTGTTCTTTTTAGATGTACATGGTAGTAAAATGTATTTGGACATATTGTACATACATGGAATATAACTTGTTCTATTTTAGGATCCCATTCTTGTGGTTGTACATGATGTGGCAATTCACTGGTCATGTATGCATTTATGAACACAGGAAAGTTATGCCCGATTCATTCTACTGTCAACAAAGTTCTACTTTTTTTTTTTAAAATTTATTTATTTATTTTAATTAAAAATCATAAATTTACATAGGGCAATGTGTTTTTTTTTTGATAGAAAAATTCTTTAATCAAAACAAGTTTACACATTTGACACTTATGGCTTAACTAGAATAAATCTAAGTTAAAACTGTTAGGACAAAACAGATGACTGGTATATATAATGTAATAGAGTTCCCTCAAAACAGTGAGTCTTAGCTCCATTGTAAGACTTCTAAAAAGCAAAAATTCAATTATCCAAATAATTCAAATTTTTATGTAGAGACAAAAATAATTATCAAGAGATCAAAACTTACAACGCATGTTACAAACACTAGTACTAAGTCATTTCCCATATTCATATAGTTTCAAAACCTATCTACCTACCTATTGAAAACCACCAACTGACCTAATATTTAAAATATCTTAGAAATGCTATCCTTTAGTTAACAGACCATTAAATTTTGTGTTAACATTGGTTCATCCTGGTTTAGCCCATAAACATCAAAATACAGATTTATCAAAGTACTACTTGGAGCAACTAATATTTCTATTTTTTGTAACCCTGTTACATATATGATATAGAAATGAAAATACAAATTCCCTTCTAATATAGCCACATTTTCAAATAGGTTTCTTTATATAGCATTTATATTTACCACATAAGCATCATGGATTGACTTTCCAATTAAAAAAATACTACTTTGTGACTTCCTTAATGAATGTGACTTAAGACATTTCTCAAAAATAAACATTTTTAGTTTTAGTTACTAGTGCCCTTTAAAGGATCTTAGATGGTTGAACTCTAAAATCAGATTCATTACTATATATACCCAGTCTGTTCTCTGCAGGAGTTAGGTGCCTTCACTGAATTCCCAGCCACAAAACTAAATTATCTTCAAAAGTTAAGTTGAACCTCATCAGTTTGAAGTCTATTGGATAAAAAGGAATACAGGTGACACTGGGAAAAAAAGGATAATGGAGCACAATGTAGTCTGAGATTAAAATTAACTTTTGATAAAAAGGTGGGAGTGAGTACTTGTATAGAAGTAACATTTTATCAACCATAAAAATGCTCAACTTCTACAAAACCCACAAACAGTGAAAAGACAGTCTGTTAAGTCCAAGATTTGTAAAAACTATGCACAAAACCCACAGTATTTGGGAAAAGAGGATTTATACAAGTAGCAATTTAAAAAAATGTAACTGTTTTACTACCAATTACACATTAACATACACACACTAATTGAAAATATGCTACAACCATGTCTGGAAAAGCAGTTTAACATTTCTAAGTGGATTACCCCCCAACATTTACCGTATAATGTAGCTGTTAATACTGCACAAGTACAATAGCAATAATGTTTAATTACTTATAAACAAAGATAAAGGGATTATCTCCCTCAAACAAGTTGTAGACATCAAAACCTATGCTTATAAAAATTTAAACCTTTCAGCAATCTAAATATTTCAAAGGAAAACCATTACAAACTTTTCAAATGTTCTTTATATTCCAGGTATGTCAACCTAGTTATCTAGTGTAGAATCCTTCAGAGATATCTCAGTCTCTCTCTCTTCACCAGATGGCTTTTTCTTACTGCTGGCGTCATGGTTGTCTTTGCTTTCTTCATTGCTATCTCCATTATGCTGTGGCTGATTATTGTCTTGAGCATCGGATCCTCCATTTAGAGTCTTTGAACCTGTTTGTTCCTTTTCTAGTTTTTTGTTTGGCCCTTTCTTCCCTTGATCTTTGGTTTTATTCGCTTCCTCATGCTGTCTTTGTTCAGAAAGAGATTGATTCAACACTTGTGTGATGACAGAATCTCCTTCACCAACCAAAAACATGTTCTTAAACTTGTTATACAACA
This sequence comes from Sciurus vulgaris, assembly GCF_902686455.1. NCBI lineage: Eukaryota > Metazoa > Chordata > Mammalia > Rodentia > Sciuridae > Sciurus > Sciurus vulgaris. The sequence goes on from NC_136462.1 coordinate 72,944,695, forward strand.
TTGTAGACTTTTCCATGATAACTTGACTGACTTTGAATCGTCGTATTTTTTTCAGGGTTGTAATCATCTCTGTGTGTTTCTGAGCTTGTTGCATTGTGACCTGAAGTGAAGCAAGTTCATCCAAGGCCTCAATGCATCTGTTCACATCAAGATTATCAATTTTGAGAGAATTTTTTATTTCAGCATGTATCCTTGGAAGTCGAGAATCCATTGATGTTTCTCGCTTCTTCTCCACTTTCTTAACTTCTGGCTTCTTTCCTTCATCTTTATTCTGCTGCTCAGTTTCCATTTGTTCCTCTTGCTTGCGTTTTCGATCTGCTGCTTCTTTCTCATGCTGGCCTTTCAGCATATTCCTCCCGTGAGCAGTCTGAAAGTTTCTTCCACCCTTTCTCTTCTTTTCACCTTCTTGATCATCTCCTTCTTCTTCAGAATCAGAGGTTGATGTAACCCCTGTTTTAGCTAAATTTTTCCTTTTTGAGTCAACTTCTTTCTTTCCCTCTTTTTTGTCAGGCTCTTTTCTTGGTTTATCGTCTTCCTTCTGGCCCTCTTCATCCTTTTTAAGCTGCTTTTTGGGTTGTTTTTCCTCTTGCCCCTTTTTCTTATTTTTGTCTTCTTCAGTAATCCTCATTGCTGGCTTTTTCTTCATGATCAGTATCTTCCTTTGAAACACTAGTTTCTTTTTCTTCAATTTCAACATCAGATGATGTATTTGATTGTTTAGTTGATGCCTGTTGACTTGAAAATTTCACTTTTGGATTGTTATCTATTTCCCATAAACCTTCATTAAAACCTTTTCGTTTATTTGATTTGCCATATTTTTCCTTATTTTCTGAGTAAGGAAATATATCCTTTGGTCCTAAAAAAGCATCGAGCTGGCCAATGAGGATAACCTTTCATCTTGGCAAAGATAAGGTCTCCAGGTTTGAAATCGCGAGTCATGTCTCGGGGGCGAGGCCCAGGGTCCCAAACCCAGGAGATGCGGCGGTGCGCGCGGCAAAGGGATGCGGGAGCGCGGATGAGCCCAGGCTCCCTCGCTGGCGGGCCGGGGAGGATGCCTCCGGGTGTCCCGACAGGCCTGCCGGGGCCCTGGGCGCTGAGGTTGCGGTGGGGGGCCGGCCGCCTCCGCCCGCGTCCACGCAAGCCACCTGCGCCACCAGCTGCCGCAGAGGCGTCTCAAACGGCTAAGAATCGCAACCGCCACCACCACTGCCGCCGCCTAGCTCCATAGGGCAATGTTGTTTGATTCATTCTGTTATCTTTTTCCCTTCCCCCACCCCTCGGACCCCTCTTTTCCCTCTATACAGTCCTTCCTACCTCCATTCTTACCACCCTCCTTATCCCTAACCCTAAACCTAACCCTAACGCTAACCCCTCATACCCCCCCCTTATATGTCCTCATCCACTTATCAGTGAGATCATTCCTCCTTTAGGTTTTGAGATTGGCTTATCTCACTTAGCATGATATCCTCCAATTTCATCCATTTGCCTGCAAATGCCATAATTTTATCATTCTTCATGGCAGAGTAATATTCCATTGTATATATATGCCACAGTTTCTTTATCCATTCATGAATTGAAGGGCATCCAGGTTGGTTCCACAATCTGGCTATGGTGAATTGAGCAGCTATGAACATTGATGTGGCTGTATCTCTGTAGTATGCTGATTTTAAGTCCTTTGGGTATAAGCCAAGGAGTGGGATAGCTGGGTCAAATGGTGGTTCCATTCCAAGCTTTCTGAGGAATCTCCATACTGCTTTCCAGAGTGGCTGCACTAATTTGCAACCCCACCAGCAATGTATGAGTGTACCTTTTTCCCCACATCCTCTCCAACACCTATTGTTGCTTGTGTTCTTGATAATCGACATTCTAATTGGGGTGAGATGAAATCTTAGGGTAGTTTTGATTCGCATTTCTCTTATTACTAGAGATATTGAACATTTTTTCATATATCTGTTGATTGCTTGTACATCTTCTTCTGTGAAGTGTCTGTTCATTTTCTTAGTCCATTTGTTGATTGGACTATTTGTATTCTTGCTGTACAGTTTTTTGAGTTCTTTATAGATTCTGCAAATTAGCGCTCTATCTGAATTATGAGTGGCAAAGATATTCTCCCACTCTGTAGGCTCTCTCTTCACATTACAGATAGTTTCCTTTGCTGAGAGAAAGCTTTTTAGTTTGAATCTATCCCAGTGGTTGATTCTAGCTTTTATTTCTTGTGCTATGAGAGTCCTGTTAAGGAAGTCTGATCCTAAGCCAACAAGTTGAAGGTTTGGACCTACTTTTTCTTCTATAAGATGCAGGATCTCTGGTCTGATTCCGAGGTCCTTGATCCATTGTGAGTTGAGTTTTGTGCAGGGTGACAGATAGGAATTTAGTTTCATTCTGTTGCATATGGATTTCCAGTTTTCCCAGCATCATTTGTTGAAGAGGCTATCTTTTCTCCATTGCATATTTTTGGCACCTTTGTCTAGTATGAGAAAATTGTATTTATTTGGGTTTGTGTCCATGTCCTCTATTCTGTACCATTGATCCACCTGTCTATTTTGGTACCAATACAATGCCGTTTTTGTTACTATTGCTTTGTAATAGAGTTGAAGATCTGGTATTGTGATACCCCCTGCTTTGCTCTTTCTCCTGAGGATTGCTTTAGTTATTCTGGGTTTCTTATTCTTCCAGATGAATTTCATAATTGCTTGCTCTACTTCTGTAAGGTACATTGGGATTTTAATTGGAATTGCATTGAATCTGTATAGCACTTTTGGTAGTATGGCCATTTTGACAATATTAATTCTGCCTATCCAAGAACATGGGAGATCTTTCCATCTTCTAAGGTGTTCTTTAATTTCTTTCTTTAGTGTTCTGTAGTTCTCATTGTAGAGATCTTTCACCTCTTTTGTGAGATTGATTCCCAAGTATTTTATTTTTTTCGATGCTATTGTGAATGGGGTAGTTTTCCTAACTTCTCTTTCTGAAGATTCATCACTTATGTATAAGAATGCATTGGATTTATGAGCATTGATCTTGTAACCTGCTACTTTACTGAATTCACTTTGAGTTCTAAGAGTTTTCTGGTGGAATTTCCAGGTTCCTCTAAATATATAATCATGTCATCAGCGAACAGGGATAGTTTGAGTTCCTCTTTTCCAATTCGTATCCCTTTAATTTCTTTGGTTTGTCTAATTGCTCTGGCTAGAGTCTCAAGAATGATATTGAATAGAAGTGGTGAAGGAGGGCATCCCTGTCTTGTTCCCGTTTTTAGGGGGAATGCTTTCAGTTTTTCACCATTTAGAATGATATTGGCCATGGGCTTAGTGTAGATGGCCTTTACAATATTAAGGAATGTTCCCACTACCCCAATTTTCTCTAGTGTTTTGAGCATGAAGGGATGCTGTATTTTATCAAATGCTTTTTCTGCATCTATTGAAATAATCATGTGATTCTTAAGTTTTAATCTGTTGATATGGTGAATGACATTTATTGATTTCCGGATGTTGAACCAACCTTGCATCCCTGGGATAAAACCACTTGATTGTGGTGCACTATCTTTTTAATATATTTTGGTATGCAATTTGCTAAAATTTTGTTGAGAATTTTTGCATCGATGTTCATTAAGGATATTGGTCTGAAATTTTCTTTCCTCAATGTGTCTCTGTCTGGTTTAGGTAACAGGGTGATATTGGCTTCATAGAATGAGTTTGGGAGGGTTCCCTCCTCTTCTATTTTATGAAATACTTTGAGAAGTATTGGAATGAGCTCTTCTTTAAAGGTTTTGTAGAACTCGGCTGAGAACTCATCTGGTCCCGGACTTTTCTTTGTTGGTAGGCTTTTGATGACCTCTTCTATTTCATTGCTGGAAATTGATTTATTTAAGTTGTGTATGTCCTCCTCGTTCAGTTTAGGTATTTCATATGTCTCTAGAAACTTGTTGATGTCTTTGAGGTTTTCTGTTTTGTTGGAGTATAGATTTTCAAAATAGCTTCTAATTATGTTTTGTATTTCAATCATGTCTGTTGTGGTATTTCCTTGTTCATTCCGAATTTTAGTAATTTGAGTTTTCTCGCTCTTTCTCTTTGTTAGTGTGGGTAAGGGTCTATCAATTTTGTTTATTTTTTCAAAGAACCAACTATTTATTTTGTTAATTTTTCCGATTGTTTCTTTTGTTTCAATATCGTTGATTTTGGCTCTGATTTTAACTATTTCCTGTCTTCTACTCCTTTTGGTGTTGGTCTGCTCTTCTTTTTCTAGGTCTTTGAGCTGTAGTGTTAAGTTGTTTATTTGTTGATTTCTACTTCTTTTGTTGAATGCACCCCATGAAATAAATTTTCCTCTAAGTACTGCTTTCATAGTGTCCCAGAGATTTTGATATGATGTGTCTTTGTTCTCGTTTACTTCTAAAATTTTTTTTTATTTCCCTCCTGATATCTTCTGTTATCCATTCATCATATAATAGTGTATTATTTAATCTCTAGGTATTGGAGAAGTTTCTGCTTTTTATTCTGTCTTTTATTTCTAATTTCAATCCATTATGATAATAGAGTACAAGGTAGTATCTCTATCTTCTTGTATTTGCTAACAGTAGCTTTGTGGCATAAGACATGGTCTATTTTAGAGAAGGATCCATGTGCTGCTGAGGAGAAAGTGTATTCATTCTTTGTTGGATGGTATATTCTATATAAGTCGGTTAAGTCTAAATTTTTGATTGTGTTATTGAGATCTATGGTTTCTTTATTCAATTTTTGTTTGGACAATCTATCCAGCGGTGAAAGAGGCGTGTTAAAATCGCCTAGTATTATTGTGTTGTGGTCTATTTGATTTCTGGAATTGAGAAGGATTTGTTTGACGTACATGGATGAGCCAATGTTCGGGGCATAGATATTTATGATTGTTATGTCTTGCTGATTTATGCTTCCCTTAAGCAGGATGTAATGTCCTTCTTTATCCCTTCTGACTAGTTTTGGCTTCAAGTCCACATTATCTTAAATGAGGATGGATGCTCCAGCTTTTTTGCTGTGTCCATGTGCATGGTATGTTTTCTCCCATCCTTTCACCTTTAGTCTATGGGTATCTCTTTCTATGAGATGAGTCTCTTGCAGGCAGCAAATTGTTGGATTTTTCTTTTTAATCCAATCTGCCAGTCTATGTCTTTTGATTGATGAGTTCAGGCCATTAACATTCAGGGTTATTATTGTGATATGATTTGTATTCCCAGACATTTGGCTCATTTTTGTTTTTTGAAATGATTTGATTTCCCCTTTATTTGGCTATTCCTTTAGGCTAGTTCCTTCCGTTGCTGATTTGCATCGTTGTTTTTCGTCTCTTCCTCATGGAATATTTTGCTGAGAATGTTCTGCAATGCTGGCTTTCTTTTTGTAAATTCCATTAGATTTTGTTTATCATGGAAGGATCGTATTTCGTTGTCAAATCTGAAAGTAAGTTTTGCTGGGTATAAGATTCTTGGTTGGTATCCATTTTCTTTCAGGGCTTGGTAAATGTTGTTCCAGGCCCTTCTAGCTTTTAGGGTCTGGATTGAAAAATCTGCTGATATTCTTATTGGTTTCCCCCTGAATGTAATTTGGTTTTTTTCTCTTGCGGCCTTTAAAATTCTGTCTTTATTTTGTATGTTAGGTATTTTCATTATAATGTGGCTTGGTGTGGGTCTGTTGTAATTTTGTATTTTTGGAGTCCTATAAGTCTCTTCTACTTGGTTTTCCATTTCATTCTTCAGATTTGGGAAATTTTCTGATATTATTTCATTGAATGGATTGTTCATTCCTTTGGTTTATTTCTTTAAGCCTTCCTCAATCCCAATAATTCTTAAATTTGGCCTTTTCGTGATATCCCATAATTCTTGTAGATTCTGTTCATGATTTCTTACCATCTTTTCTGTTTGGTCAACTTTGTTTTCAAGATTAAATATTTCGTCTTCAATATCTGAGGTTCTGTCTTCCAGGTGTTCTATCCTATTGGTTATGTTTTCTATGGAGTTTTTAACTTGGTTTATTGATTCCTTCATTTCAAGGATTTCTGTTTGTTTTTTTTTTAATATCTCTAACTCTTTATTGAAATGATCTCTTGCTTCCTGTATTTCCTCCTTTAACTGTTGATTCTTGCGATCATTTAATGCCTGCATTTGCTCTTTCATCTCCTCATTTGCTTCCCTGATTGTTTTAATTATGTACATTCTGAACTCCCTTTTGGACATTTCTTCTGCTGTGCTGTTCTTGGGTTTTATTGATATAGTATCTAGGATTGTTTGGGACATTTTCTTCCCTTGTTTTCTCATATTGGTCAGATGTCAATGGGACTTTGTGATATTGCAGAATTCTTCTATTGGCTTATATTGTCCATGTAGATTTCCAGTGTATCACCTTCCTGCCTTCAGTAGCCTGAAGTCTTGGAGTAACTTGATAATGCAGTGCTTCCAAGGAAAGCTGCCCCTAGCCCTCTACTGGTTCCAGGAATTGGAGCTGGCTCTGTGTGGAAAGGCTCTCATGGGGGGTCTGCTCCGGGAAGCTAGCCTGGAAAGGTGCTTAAGCCACCAGAATCCAGGCCTGCCGCCCAAGCAGCGCTTCACTGGGTGGGGGAGACTCACCCCGAGGCTCTATTTTAGTCCGAGTCTCTCAATGCCTCCCCTTCTTGAATCCTGGGTTCTGGAGCGACTGGAGATGCAGTCACCCTCTAGTCTGCCATCTTGGATCCAGTAAAGTTCTACTTTTTGATGAATTCTTTTTTGCTTTTTTGATAAATAGAAAATTCTTTTAAAAAATTGTGCTCCTCTTTTGCTGCTACCTTTTGCATGTACTTAAATTTCACATTGGCTTTTATACATTGATACCATTTATTTGCTGAATATATATTTTTATCATTTTCAAAAGACATGGGTAATTATTTTCCTTTTTCTAGTAATTTAAAACCCCTTCATCTAATATCTTTGTTTTCTTCTTTTAAAAAATATCATCAAGTATACAATTCATATGAAAAACTAGGAAAAGTTAGAGTGATCTTAAAAGTTAAAACCATTACTTGCATTTGTTGGAGGGTGCTGCTATTTAATTTTATTTGAGATTCTGTATTCTTACATTTATATAATTCTCACATTTATATAATTTATATAGGGCATACTTTAGGGAGAAAAATTCTACAGAACTTTTCCATGCAATTTCTGAACTCACAAGACATTATAGATAATATGTGGTCCATAGAAATAAAGCAAACACTAAGGATGTAACATTCTACCTAACAACTAGATATTATTCACTTATTTATTGGTTCTAGGGATTGAACTCAGTGTCTTGCATATGCGAGGTATGTGCTCTGCTACCAACCTATAACCTGAATCCTCCTCAACCATTCACTATAAACAGTTTTATTTGATTGTTAAAGGAAAAAGTATAATCTGTTGGAAACTCAACTCATGTACTCCCTTTTACATTTAAAATGTTATTTGTAAAAATATAATGAATATTGATTCAAGAAATATTTTATTATTCTTTTTAGTTTTTTAAATGTTAAACATTTTTTTCTAAAATCATTTCAAATATATGGGAAAATTACAAGACCATATGAGGAACTCCATCTCAACCCTTGGAAAGTGAGTAACCAATATGATGGCCCATTATCCACAAAAACTTTGTCCTCTAATCCCTGCAAAGACATTCTCCAGCCTAACCACTATCAATAACTGATATCAGAAAATCAATATTGGGAGTTCTACACTCCTGTATTTTAAGCATGTAATAACTTTTGTGTGTTATTTTTTTCCTATAAAAAAGTAGAAGAAACAAAGAAAACTAACATTGAAATATTACCAATGTCAAGTTTGCTAATATCAATAACAAAATAAGTTAATCCAAGTTCCTCTTTTTCATTTATCTGTAGCCTTTTAAAAATTTAAGTGGACCTTAGTGTTTAGAGTAGTGTTAGGTTTACAACAACAGTGAGTAGAAAACAGAGAGTTTCCACACACCCCCATCCCCCATTTCTCCTCCCCTACTACCAATATCCTATACCACATAGTGGTATATTTACAAGTCAGTGAATTTGCATTGACACATCCTTGTTACCAAAGTCTGTAGTTTACATAAGGGCTCACTCTTGGTGCTGTTCAATCTATATACATATATATAATGACTTATTTGTCATCACAGTATCATAGGGAATAATTTCAGTGCCCTACAAATTGGTGCTCTAGTCATATTTCCTTCCCTTCCCCATAACCCCTGGCAAATACTGATCTTTTTACTGTCTCTACTGTTTTGTATTCTCTAGAATGTGATTTAGTGTGAATCATATAATATGTAGCCTTTTTAGATTGGCATATTTTGCTTAGTAATATGGATTTAAGTTTCCTCTGTGTCTTTGAATGGCTTGATAGCTCTTCTCTTTTTAATGCTGAATAGTGTTGCATTGACTGGATGCAACACAGTGAACTTATTCATCTAATAAAGGGCATCTTAGTTGTCTTTTATCAGATATGAGATAAGACTACTTTACCAGATATGTGTTTTGTAGATATTTTCCATAGTCTGTGGCATGTCTTCTTATTTTCTTATTCTTCAGTCTTCTGCAGATCAAAAAATTTTAATTTTAATGATGTTCAGTTTATTATTTCTTTTAAGGGTTATGTCTTCAACATTGCCTCTAAAGAGTCATTACCACATCCAAGTTCACCTAGATTTTCTCCTATCCTTTAAGCATTTTGTAGTTTTGTGTTTTACCTTTAGGTCCATGATCCATTGTGAGTTGATTTTTGTGACAGGAGTAAGGCCTATGCTGGATTAATTTACTCTTTGCACACAGATGTCCACTTGTTCTAGTGCCACTTTTTGAAAAGACTGCCTTTTCTCCTTTGTATTGCCTTTGCTTCTTTGTCAAAGATCTGTTGACTGTATTTATATTGATTCTATTTCTGGCCCTTTATTTTGTTTCTTGGTCTCTTTGTTTATTCTTTCTCTGATATCACAGTCTTGATTACCATAGCTGTATAATAAGTCTGGAAGGCACTGTCAGTTCTCCAACTCTGTTCTCATATTATGTTGTGTTGCTTCTGGGTCTTTTATCTCTTTACATAAGTTCTAGTATCAGTTTGCTGACATCAATGAAAAAACTGGCATTTAATGTACAAATCAAGTTTGGAAGAACCGACAAACTGGATAATAAGGAATCTTCCTACCCACTAACATGGAATATAGCTCCATTTTTTTAGTTCTTACATCAGAGATCAGTATTTTTTTCACCATATAGATCTTTACTATACCTATTTTGTTAGATTTCAAGTTAAGTGTTTAATTTTTGGTGTGCTAATATAAATAATATTGTGTTTAAATTTCAGATTCCACTTGTTCATTTTTGGTATTACTTTCTTTAATAACCTCTTAAACTCAGTCTCCCTATCTTTCCTAGACTTTCATGACATCTACATTTTTGAAAATTTTGGGCTCATTATTTAATAAGTTAACTATTTACTCTGCCAGCCTGATGCTGTGTTCTCCATATTGCATTACATCTGGTGGTACATGGTTTTGATTGGTCTCATTACTGACTGGTGATGTTAAATTTGATTATTTTTATTAAGTGTGTTGTCTGCCAGGTTTTTCTAGTATAACATTCTATTGTAGTCCCTTTTAAGTAGTACATATTTTGTGGGGAGGCATTCAGAAACTATAAAGCTCCCCCATATCCTATTAAACATGAAGACAAGTTTTTATCATTATAAACTAGCGTATAATAAACCACTTTAAAACACAGTGGCTTAAGAGGTAGCTATTTTATTTCTCACAGGTCCGTGGGTTGACTAGGCTAAGTTAGGCCATTCTTGCTGGGAGTCTGGCAAGTCAAGGGACAGTTGGCCTAAGGGTCAACACCACACACACCCCATAATAACATATATGTGAACATTTACTCACTTAAATATATATTTATTTCTAAATCTATTCATATTGAAAATTGTGAGTTCTTATCAATAGTACTGATTCCAGTCCATCACCATTCTAGTTTCACTCTCCACATTGCAACTCCAGTTTCCAGAATGATAAGTTGGCTCCCATTACCCTCAATATACTCACTGAATTGATGTCATCAGTGCTATGGTGGAGATCGATTGTTCCAGTTTGCAAGGATAATGTATTTATCTCTATCATCTGTATAGCTCTGTCTATTATCTATCATCTATCTACCATATTCAATACATTTGCAAGGTGGTTTTTAAACCATCAGCAGCTTCAATTTGGCAATCATAGCAGTTATTTACAACATGGAAATATGTTCAGTTCTCTCTCTTTTTCTTTCTTTCTTTCTTTTTTTTTTTTTTGAAATACTGGTTTATAACTACATCATTGAATCTACTTCCATCTTCATCTCCCTTACTCCACCCTCCCACCCCTGCAACTCCTGCTCTGTGTATGTAACAACATCCTGTCTCTGATAACTTCCTTCCTCCTAGGATGCCATTCTCACACTGATCAGGCTCTAGCAACTTATGCTGGACCATCTGCCAGTGCCCACTCACCAGATGCCCTCTACATCCCACTTGGGGGACTTGACACCCTGCAACGGGGCCATGGAAATGCCCATGTTTTCAGTCTCACCTAGTGGTTTTTGTAGTGAATTATTTAGAAAGGAGAAAAGTAAAATACAAGAAAATTTTATTATTTATTATAGACAGTTTTCCTTCATTTATATATTTTTTGTTTGTATTATGTTTCTTTTTTAAATTAAAATCTTTTTTATTTTTACAAGCTGCATTTTGATTCATTGTACACAAATGGGGTACAGCTTTTCAGTTCTATGGTTGTGTACCATGTGGATTCACACAATTCATGTAATCATACAAACACACATAGGGTAACACTGTCTGTTTCATTCTACTATCTTTCCATCCCCCACCCCCTCCCACCACATTTTCCTCCACACCATCCAAAGTTCCTTCATTCTTCTCTTCCCCGCACCACCCCCACTCATTACCTATTGTCATGCACTTATCAGAGAAAACATTCGGCCTTTGGTTTTTTGGGCTTGGCCTATTTCACTTAGCATGGTATTTTCCAACTTCTTCCATTTACCAGCTTCATTTATATTTTAAAATTATAATTAGGGTATATTGATAATGAAAGGCACTGATTACACACAGTCTTTGAAATGTCTTCAGATACAATTTGTAGGATGTTAGAAAAGTGGAGGGAGTATCATTTGAAAGGGAAAATTTCATTTCCATTTAAGGAAAAAAAGAATCAGGAAAGGATATTCTAATGTCTGATCTTCTGATACATTTTTACTGTAATTGTTTTAGTTTTCTTGTACAGATTCTACAATTAAGATAGTGAATTTTTAATTATTGAAGTGTACAATAATGTTTTATAATTAATTGACTGTAAGTGGTGTTACTGAATGAGATAAATACTATCATGCTCCAAGTACTATTTAGAATAAATAACTCAAATAGATATTATTATTATTGCTTTTGCTGTAATTGTTCTTATCTTTTTTCTAACTTTTTAACTTGTTCAAATTAGTTATGCATGACAGCAGAAGGCATTTTGACACATTTGTAAACAAATGGAGCACAATTTCTCCTTCCTCTGGCTGCACAGAGTGCTGAGTCACACCAGTAGTGTAATCATATGTGTATATAGGTAATAATGTCCATCTCATTCCATCATCCTTATCATTCCCACACTCCCTCCCCTCCCTCACTCCCCTGTGCACATTCTAAACTTCCTTCATTCTCTATCTGCCACCCCATTATGGATTGGCAACCTCTTATCAGAGAAAATATTCAACCTTTGATTTTTTTGGGTTTGGCTTATTTCACTTAGCATGATACTCCTTAGTTCTGTCCATTTATTGGCAAATGCCATAATTTCATTCTTCTTTAAGGCTGAGTTATTCCATTGTGTATATGTACCACATTTTCTTTATTCATTCATCTGTTGAAGGACATCTGGGCTGGCTCTATAGTTTAGCTATTGTGAATTGAACTGCTATAAACTGATGTGGCTTCGTCACTCTGGTATACTGATTTTAAGTCCTTTGGGTATAGACCAAGGAGTGGGATAACTGGGTCAAATTGTTGTTCCATTCCAAGATTTCCGAGGAATCTTTATACTGTTTTCCATAGTGGTTGCACTGAGTTGCAGTCCAACCAGCAATGTATGAGTGTACCTTTATCCCTCTATCCTTGCCAACACTTATTATTGCTTATATTCTTGATAATTGCTATTCTGATTAGAGTGAGATGAATCTTAGAGTAGTTTTGATTTGCATTTCTCTAATTGTTAGAAAAGATAAACATTTTTTCATATGTTTGTTGATTGAATTTTTCTTCTGTGAAGTCTGTTCAGTTCTTTAGCCCATTTATTGATTGGGTTATTTGGTATTTTTGGTGTTAAGTGTTTTTGAGTTCTTTATATACCCTGGAGATTAATGCTGTACCTGAGTGTGCATGGGAAAATTTTTGTCCCATTCTGTAGGTTCTCTCTTCTCTTCACGTTATTGATTGTTTCCGTTGCTGAGAAGAAACTTTTTAGTTTGAATCCATCCCATTTATTGATTTCACTTCTTGAACTTTAGGAGTCTTGTTAAGAAAGTCAGATCTTAAGTAAACATGGTGAAGATTTGGACCTACTTTTTCTTCTATTAAGTGTAGGGTCTCTCTGTTCTAGTGCCTAAGTGTTTGATCCACTTTGAATTGATTTTTTTGTGCAGGGAGACAGAGATTTAATTTCATTTTGCTACACTGGATTTTCATTTTTCCCAACACCATTTGTCAAATAGGTTATCTTTTCTCCAGTGTATGTTTTTGGCACCTTTGTCTAGTATGAGATAATCATATTTATGTGAGTTTGTCTCTGTGTCTTCTATTCTGTACCATTGGTCTGCATGTCTGTTTTGGTGCCAATACCATGCTGTTTTTGTTACTATGGCACTGTAGTATTGTTTAAGTTCTAGTATTTTGATGCCTCCTGCTTCATTCTTCTTGCTATGGATTGCTTTGGCTCTTCTGGGTCTCTTATTTTTCCAAATGAATTTCATGATTATTTTTATTAGTTCTATGAAGAATGTCATTGGAATTTCAATAGGAATTGCATTAAATCTGTATAACACTTTTGGTAGTATGGTCATTTTGACAATATTAATTCTGCCAATCCAAGAGCATGGAGATCTTTCCATCTTCTAAGGGTTTCTTCAATTTATTTCTTTAGTGGTCTGTAGTTTTCATTGTAGAGGTCTTTCACCTCCTTTGTTAGATTGATTCCAAAGCATTTTATCTTTTTTTTTTTTTTTGAGACTATTGTGAATTGGGTAGTTTTCCTAATTTCTCTTGCAGTAGATTCATCACTCATGTATAGAAATGCATTTGCCTTACGGGTATTGATTTTATATCCTGATATTTGCTGAATTCATTTATTAATTGTAGAAGTTTTCTGGTAGAATTTTTTGGATATTCTAAATATAGAATCATGTCATTGACAAATAGCGATAGTTTGAGTTCTTCTTTTCCTATTCATATCCCTTGAATTTCTTTCATCAGTCTCTTGACCCTGGACTCTCAGGCCCTGGCCAATGTCCCAAGATGGCAGCAGCCATGTGTAACCAAACCTGTGGGTACCCTGACAATGGACTTCCAGGCAGCAGTGGGCAGTGGGGCAGTCTACAGGCGGTCTGCAGGCAATCTGCAGGTGGATGTTGGGCAGCAGGTGATGGGCAGGTGAAAGGTGGGCAAATGGGCAAACAGCCTATTGTTCTTATCTTTAAGTAGATCATTGACATAAAGAAATACTAAGATTTTTCAGGGCTCAAGATTATTCAAAATAAAGATTTAAAATAAATATTTCTACTTTAATACCCTTTTCAAGAATATTTTCTTCTGCTTCTAGTGAAGATAATTGAATAATGTGTAACTACAGTATGTTTTAAGAAATGAAAGCTTTTTTAGACACAAAAAATTAATGAAATTATGTATTTGTATAACATCCCCAAATCACAGCAATAGCATGACTTTTTTTTTTATCCCCAATAGCACAAATCTTATCTGAAAGGAAAAAAAAAAAAAAAAAAAACACCATTATAATTAAAAAATTGACTTGCTGTTTATATAAGGTAATGTTAAATAAATAAATATTTGTCAGGTAGAATGAATTTGAAATAATTTGCATGTACAACAGCATGATCATTTCCAAACAATTGTGGATCCTTGATTATGCAGAGAGCTTAATGTCTTGCTATTAGGCTTTTATTTCTTTTCTGCCTGCTCTCTCAACTATTTTGGTTATTTATACAGACTGAACATCTTGTAAGAAGGTGGATAAAACAAGATATTATGGTTTGGATATGAGATATCCCCCAAAAGCTCACATGTGAGATAACGCAAGAAGGTTCAGAGGAGAAATGATTGACTTATGAGAGTCTTAACCTAATGGATAATTGATCCCTAATGGGATCAACTGAGTGGTAACTGGAGGCAGGTGGAGTGTGACTGGAGGAAGTGGTTAATTGGGGGCCTGGCTATGGGGTATATATTTGTATCTGGCACGCGGAGCTTCTCTCTGCTTTCTGATCAAGATGTGAGCTGTTTCCCTCTGCCACACTCTTCTGCTGTGATATTCAGCCTCACCTGAAGCCTTCTGTGAGGTTCTCTGAAGGTTCACCTGAAGCTTCTCTGAAGGAGGAATGGAGCCAGCCTTCTGTGGATGAAGACCTCTGAAACCAGGAGCCCTCAAATAAACCTTTCTTCCTTTACAGTTGTTCTGGTAGGGTCTTTTAGTCACAGCAGCTAAAAAGCTGTCTTAAACACAAGAAAATTGAAGAACTTCAATCACTTACAATTATTAGTAAATGAGATAGTTGGGTTTTTAGCCAAAGACTATAAAATAGCCAAATATATTCATATTTTCTTATCTCTGGCTCATGTTCTCTACTCATTAAAATATTTAATTGAAATCATGGTACATTGAGATTCAGAAGATGAAGAAACTGATATTGAAATAATTCATGGAAATAAAGGATTTTCTTTTATTAAACTTATGGAGATATGATTTTCTCTAGCTTTATCAGTGGTATATAAGCAAACAAAACATTTAATTCTTTGCAAGACTAGATTTCATTAAAACTGAAAACTTACCAAATTCTTTCTACTTGTTTTGTAAATCAGATAAGTGGTTATATTTTACATAGAACATTTAAGACTATTTACATATGAAGAAAGGAAGAAAACCAGTGCAAATATATTTCACCTAGTATAAATTGTATAGAATTTTGTTTCTGTTTAATGAAATAGTCATTTTAAGCTTCAGGCAACAGTGTGAATCACAAGAACCCATGATATTATTCTATTTGCATCAGCAGAGTAAAATTTTAGATTATTTAAAAAATTTTTTGGCATATCTCTAACGTCCACATGGTTTTATTGTTCTTTATTTTTAATTTAAAGTGTAATTCCAAAATTCATATGATTTTTAAGATGGACTAATTTTAAAATGAAGCAATCAGTACATAATCTTTGGTTTTTCAAAATTTATAATTCTAGAAATTGACACAAGTAATGTCAGCAAAAATACGAAGTCACCTGTTATGATTTGAATATGAGGTGTCCCCCAAAAGCTCACGTGTGAGACAATGCAAGAAGGATCAGAGAAGGAATGATTGAGTTATGAGAGCATTAACCCAATCAGTGAATCCTCTCTTCTAGCTATATTGAAATATGCTTTTAGTTGTCAATCATAATTGTTATCCTGATCTGGTTTAAAACATTAGAAGCTGTTCCTCCTTCAAGCTGCAGCTACTCTTTTCCTCTCCCCTCTTATGCACATACTTCCTAGCCTCCAGTAACCCTTATTTTACTCTCTACTTTTATGAGATCAATGTTTTAGCAACTGTGTGGTGAGAACATCAACATGTTAAGTGGAATTTGTCTTTCTATGTTTGACTTATTTCACTCAACATAATATCCTCCATTAACAAGATAGATTTTTAATTGTCTAGATTTAAAAAAAATCACGAAAGAAAAAAAGTGTCCTAAATTACTACTTGTTTCTACCAGGCTTTTTTCACATAATTATTAAAGTATAATTTACATATGGTAAAATTCAATCATTTTAATGTACTACTCTGTGCATTTTGACAAATGGATTCAATTGTGCTACCCTCAACACAATCAAGTTATAGAAAGAGGACATCAACACCAAATTTTCCCCCCAACCCCTTTTAATCTGCTTTACTCCCAGTCCCAGTCTCTGGCAGCCACTCTTCCTATAGTTTCACTTTTTCTAGAATGTTGTATCAAAGAATATATCCTTTTGATTTCAGATATTTTCATTTGACACACTGCAT
The DNA here is from genome assembly GCF_902686455.1 of Sciurus vulgaris. Lineage (NCBI taxonomy): Eukaryota > Metazoa > Chordata > Mammalia > Rodentia > Sciuridae > Sciurus > Sciurus vulgaris. Next base: position 72,961,021 of record NC_136462.1, read on the forward strand.
TTGAGAATTATCTGTTATTACATGTCACTTTTTTGTTATGTAGCTATTTTATGGTGTTGCTTCATATAATATTTTAATAATTTTGTACTAAAATTATACCCTCATTTCTTCTACTTAAGTATAAACTTCTTGAGGTTTATGTGCTGGTAAGTCTCTTCTGATGAATATATTGAGTGCTTTGTACAAAACATTTTTAAAATTTATATTCCCATTTTAATTGTTTGAATTTTGGAGGTAGAATATGATAATTTGAGACCTGTATAGTGCTTAATGATCAAATCAGGATAGTTAACGTTTCCATCTCATTAAACATTTAAAAAATTTTGATTAACATGTAATGATTTTTCATATGTATGGGCTACAGTGTGATATTTCAATACATACATATGATCTGTATTGATCAAATCAGGATAATTAACATCCATAGTCTTATCATTATTTTCTGTTTGGAGCCTTTGGGTTTTTGCTTCTGGTTTTTCATAACTGATATAATAGGTTATTATGAACTGTAGTTTCCCTGCCATGCTATAGAACACTAGAATTTACTAATTCTATATATAATTGTTTTGGTACCCATTTTTCAATCTCCCTCTATCCTCCCTTTTCCCTCTTCCCAGCCTCTCAGTATTTGATCAACTTTTAAACTATTCACATGAGAGAAAATATGAGGTTATTGTCTTTCTACATCTGACTTATTTCACTTAACATTGTGCCCTCTACTTATAGCCATTTTGCTGCAAATGATAGGATATCATTCTTCTCATAGTTTATAATATTTCATTATATATACCATATATAATATAACATTTTGCTTATCCATGCACCTGATGGAAATCTAGACTGATTTCTTAGCCATTGTGAATACAGCAATAAACATGGCATGAATGTGTTTTAATATTGATATTTGATATTGATATTGCCAATATCATATCCTTTAGATATATACCCAGAAGTGGGATAACTAGATTGTATGGTAGATTGATTTTTAGTTTTTCTGAAGAACCTCCACACTGTTCTCCATTATAGTCGTACTAATTTACATTCCCACCAAAATTGTACAAGATTCTCTTTTCTACACGTACTTGCCAGCATTTGTTATAATAACTATTTTAACTGGGGTGTGATTTGTATTTCCTTGGCAGCTAATAAAGATAAAATATTTAAAAGTAAATTAAAAAATAAATTTGTTGAACATTTGAATTTATTTAAAATGTGTATATTTATATTCTTTTTCTGTTTTGAATTGATTTTTGAATCCGATGAGAGGGTTAAAATTTTAATCTTTTGCATGTGAATAACCAGTTTTTTTAGCACCATTTGTTGAAGGATCTGTCTTTTCTCTATGTTTATGGCACCTTTATTATAAATTACTGAGTTGTAAATGGATAGGGTTACTTCTTGGTACTCTATTCTATGACATTGGTCTACATGTTTATTTCTATGCCAACACCATACTATTTTGATTACTGTAACTTCTGTATTTCAGTGGCATCCATGGTGATGTTCCCTTTTTTATTAAAAATTTTATAAATTTGAGCTTTTTTCCTCTTTTTCTTGGTTAGAGATTTTATCTAACCCTTGGGAAAGGGTTTATCAATTTTATTGATTTTTTTTCTCAAAGAACAAACTTTTTGTTTCACTGATTTTTTTTTTTAATTTTTTGTTTCACTGTCATTGATTTTGGTTCTGATTTCTATCATTTACTGTCTTCTACCACTTTTGTTCTTTTTCCAGGGCTTTGAGATGTAATGTTAGGTTATTTATTTGGTGACTTTTTATTCTTTTAATAAATGAGCTCACTGAAATGAACTTTCCTTTTAGAACTGCCTTTATAGTGTCCCAAAGATTTTGATACATTGTGTTGCTATTCTCATTAATCTCTAAATATTTTTAAAAATTTCATCCCTGAGTTCTTCTGCTATCAAGGGTCATTCAATAGCACATGATTTAGTCTACAGGTATTACAATAGTTTTTTTTTTTTTATCATTGATTTCTATTTTCATTTTATTGTAATCTGATAGAATCTGAGATATTACCTCTATTTTATTGTATTTGATAACAGTTGCTTTGTGACCTAAGATATGTTCTATTTTACATAAGGATCCATGTATTGCTGAGAAGAAAGTGTATTCAGTCATTGATGGATGAAATATTTTATATATGTCTGTTAAGTCTAAATTATTAATTGTATTTTTTTTTAGTCTTATAGCTTCTTTATTTTTTGTTTGAAGTATCTATCCAGTGATGAGAAAAGTGTGTTGAAGTCACTGTTATTGTGTTGTGGTCTATTTGATTCTTGGAATTGAGAAGAGTTTTTTTGATGTACATAGATGCTCCACTATTTGGGGCATAAATATCTGCAATTGTTATATCTTGTTGATGTGTAATTCCCTTAAACAGTGGTAAATGACCTTCTTGTTCTATTCTGATTAACTTTGGTTTGAAGTCCACTTTATCTTATATGAGGATAGAAACCCCTGCTTGTTTATGAGATCCATGTGAATGATTTGGTTTTTCCCATCCTTTAGCCTTCAGTCTGTGGATGTCTTTGCCTCTGAGGTGGGTTTCTTGGAGACAGCATATTGTTGGGTCTTGTTTCTTAATCCAGTCTGTAAGTCTGTCTTTTAATTGATTAGTTTAGGTCATTTATACTCAATATTATTATTGAGAAATATTTTTTATTCCCTGTTATTTTGATTTATTTCTGGTTTTTAATTTGAATTAGTTTTTCCTTTGATTGACTATTCTTGTAGTATAGTTTCTCCATTTGCTGGTTTTCACTTTTATTTTTTATTTCTTCATGAAATAGCTTATTAAATATGTTTTGTAGTTCAGGCTTTCTAATTTTGAAAACTTTTAACTTTTGTTTATAATGGAAGGTTTTTATTTCATCATCAAAGCTGAAGATTAACTTTGCTGGACATAATATTCTTAGTTGGCATCCATTTTCTTTCAGGGCTTGGCATATATATTCTAAGACCCACTAGCTTTTAGGGTCTGGTTTGAGAAATCTGTTTAGCTCTGCAATGGTTTCCCTCTAAATGTGACAAGTTACTTTTCTCTAGTTGCCTTTAAAATTTAATCCTTATTCTGCATGTTGGGCATTTTCATAATGATGTGACTTGGTGTAGGTCTGTTGTAATTTTGTATATTTGGAGTCCTGTATGCCTCCTGTATTTGATTTTTCCACTTCATTTTTAAGTTATGGGAAATTTTCTAGTATAATTTCATTGAAAAGTTTGTGCATTCCTTTGGTTTGTATCTCCAAGTTTTCATCTATCCTGATAAATCTTAAATTTGGTCTTTTCATCTTATCCCATATTTCTTGAAAGGCCTGTTTGTGTTCTCTAAAATCTTTTCTCCAAACTTTATTTTATAGATTATATATTTTGTCTTCATTATCTGAAACTCCATCTTTCAGGTGGTCTAGTCTGCTGGTGATGCTTTCCATTGAGTTTTTAATTTGGTTTATGATTCTTTCATTTTGAGAATTTCTGATCAATTCTTCTTCAGGATTTCTATCTCTTTATTGAAATGATCTTTCACTTTTTGAATTTTCTCTCCGTGCATTCCTTACATTATTTTTTACCTCACATATCAGTTTAACTAGGAACTTTCTAAATTCCTTCTCTGATGTTTCCTTCACAGTGATTCTGTTAATGAGGTATTTTTATTTGTTTGGGATTGTTTGTTCCTTTGCTTTTCCATGTTGTTTGTATGTCTACCCATTTATCAGTAAGAATCTGAGGTGGCAGTCAGGTGCAGTGGCTCACACCTGTGATCCCAGCAGCTTGGGAGGCTGAGGCAGGAGGATTGTGAATGCAAAGCCAGCTTCAATGAAAGTGAGACCCTATCTCTAAATAAAATACATGATAGAACTGGGGATGTGGCTCAGTGGTCTAGTGCCCCTGAGTTCAATCCCTGGTACCAAAAAAAAAAAAAAAAAAAAAAAAAAAAATCTGAGGTGGCAGAGTCTACCCTATGAATTTATAGTGTTCCTGAAAATTTCTAGTACCACATGTTTTAGGGGAAGACAATTAATAACAACAACCAATGCAATCAATCAGCATTAAACTAAGTATTTAGCTCTTATTTTGGCAGCTACAATGTTAATTGGCACTATAAGCAGAAATAGTATGGTAGGTAATTGTCAATAGCAGTTTATAAAAAATTGTCAATATTATGTTTATAAAAAGTTTTGCTATTATAAAAAGTTGAAGAGAGAGAATGCAGAGGAGATAGAGGGTGTAATAACTGAGAGGGAGGATGAGAGAGTACCTTGCTATATACCCCATGCAGCAAGGAATCCATAAACTGAACCGAGGGGTAAACAAGCTGGGAAATTAAAAATCTGAAAAAATATTTAAGAAATAAAGACAAAAGACACAGAAAAATTTCAAAGGTGGAGGCCTGGTGGGTGGATGAGACCTGATGAGTCACATCACTAACAAAGGTTAAAAGGCTGGAGAAATCTTTATTTAAAGGGAAGCACATCAAGGTGATCTATTGTCAAGAAGCGTTCTTTAAAGTAAACAAAGTCAGCAGGAACAGGATAATTGGGGCTTCTTTATTGCCTGATATCTTCTTCTTGTTCTGGACAGCTGGCCCCTCAAGGCTGTTGAGTGTGCCCATATTTCTACCACCCCAGGGCAGCAGGCATCTGGAATCAAAGCTATGGAATCCATAAATCCCATACCAGGCATGGAATCCGCCTCATTAACAGTGGCCACCTGTAATTGGGCATGACTTTCAGCAAGGTTGTACTGAGAGAAACCCAAAAGGGCAGTCTAGCTGTCCAAGGCTTTGGAGATCAAAGCAATGACTCATTTGTCACTGCTGACAAGAGTAGTGGTAAAGAACTACAGGAAGGATGAGAGGGAAAACAATAGAATTTAGCTGTTCATGAAACAAACGAGAAAAAGAAAATCAGGGGAGATGACAGGAGAAAAACAACGTAAGACAACAATGACAACAACACTGCAGTACAGAATCAAGGTATGTCAATCAAAAACCCTAGTCCTCAAAGTACAGTCAGAAAATAACTACCTTCAAGAAGTGCTAGAAATAAGAAGAGTGAGACAAATATGTATGTACAAATGTCCATGAACAATTCAGCACCAAAAAGTTTTAAAACAAGAGAAAAAAAGAGGTTCTTGATGGAAGATTAAGGAATTGTTTCTGTTGCAATGGTCGAAAAATGTTCTGTGATATTATATGTTGGTTGTCAGTTCCCAGCTGTCTTTCTTTCCATTTTTTCTTGAGATATGTATTGTATCAATTTTTTTCTTTTTGTGGATCTAGTTAGGTTGCCAGGTCTCAGCTTCCCTTCTTGGCAGTATGAGGTGGTGGTGGGGGAAGGCTTAGAGACGCCACTCACAGAGAGGGGTCTATGTAGAGCTCTGTGAAAGGTGCTCTCAGGGGCAGAGCTCCTAGGGGCGGGATTTAGGTCTAGCTACACCCTTGGTGCTTTCTGGAGTGATGTTTGGTGAAACTTTTAATTCAGCACACCTCCAGAGCTCCTCTGCTTCCAGTATTTACTGGGCATCTGCTCTAGCAGTGTACGAGCCAGTCCTTTGCCCCACTCTGCTTTCCAGAGCTCCCATATCCCGGCCACCAGGGCTCAAGCCCAAAGCACTACCAACCATGAGATTCAAAGAGTGAGAGACATCCAGGATCTATAGGGTGTGAGTGTCTTAAATTCCCCCAGGGGCAACATTTTCCATGCCTGAATATCACCTAGTTTTCTAGTCACACTCTGTTTTACGTAGCAGGCCTCTGCCAGGTCAGGTTTTCTAACCCAGGTGAAATTACACAGGTCTGAGTGCCAAAGTTAGGACCCACAACCGCCAGTCATTTGTAGCCCAGCAGAACAAGATGGGGGCTGACCCTGCTTTCTGCAGGTCACTGGGAGACTGCAGCTGCTCATCCACTGGATCAGCCCTACAGTGTCCTCCATCACCTTCCTCTCTGCTTCAAGACAACTCTGGGTGCCACCAGAAATACAGGGTTAGTCTCTATCTCCGACCTGCCCTCAGTGGATATGCATAGGAAGCTGCCCGTCATGCTGGTAGGGTTTTTGTTTTATTATTTTTATTTTTTAATGTTATTATGTAGAACTTTCTCTGTCCCTAGGCTGTTCTGAGAATCCAGTGTTAAATCTCAGTAGGATTTCTTTCTTTCTTTTTTCTTTTCTTTTTTTTTTAACCAACCTCAAAGGGAAGCTGTTTGTCCTTTTTCCTGGTCCTGTGCCATTGAGCAGTTTGTACTTTGCCATCTTGACCCCTCCAAACTTTCTCATTTATATTACAAAAGCACTTCTTATTTTCCTTTCATTTGTATATCAACTAGGTCCTCAAGAAAATTGTAAGTTTTGATGGTAGTGATCTATAGTTTGTTGATTTTGATTTTAGGCAGAAGGCCTCAAATATTTTATTAAGATAAATGTTTAATTTAGTTTTTGTTTTATGTACTTTTAAAATATTGACAGTTTCATTCTATTCCTAATTTCACATAAGTTATTATATTACTGTATGATTTTAAAATATTTCTGATTCTGTAGTTGTATTTCATCTTCTCTCTCCTGTTTCTTAATCAGATTTGATAGATGTTTGTCTCTCTTATTTATCCCTGGAATAAAACTCAGACCTTGGCTTTTACTTTCCAGTTCTAGTATTTTATTGCCTTCTAGTTACTCTCATATGTTTTACAATTTGATTTCTTTTTCTCTTGGCTTATTTTACTTTTCAAATCGTTTGAGTTAAGCACTAAGTTAATCTGTTCTTTGCTTATTAAAAACCTAAAGGCTATACTCCTCTTTCAGTTTCACACCTACTTAATGCTTGGCTCCTGCAAACATGTTACTGACAAACATATCTTCCTTTCATTGAAACGGGCCAGCCTAATGGGAGTGCTTTGCTTGTCTAGGTCCTTATCCTGAGCTTTCTTCTCTGTCCTTGTAGAATCTAGTTTGATCAATATTTCTAATTACCTGAGTTGTTTCCTACCCAATTATACATGAATCAAAACATTATGTGGTATCTCATAAATATCTACAAATATTACGTGTCAATCAAAAAAATTTTAAATGAATCCTGCTAAGCCAATTTAGCAATCTTCTACCTTTGCTATCTGACCCCCTTAGCTCCTCATCAGCTGTAGGATGATTATACATATTTATTCATAGTTGCAAAGAAGTGTCAGTTTTGTTGTCACAGAGAGCAAGAATAATGCCAATTATCTTCAAAGCCTTTAAAGTCTTCAGAATAGTACCTTGTATATTGTAGGCTTTTAATGACTGTTTGTTGTATTTAAGGCATAGTCTGAGAAAAGAGTTAAGTTAAAACTTTATCATATTTGAACCCCATACACTCTAAAAGTGTTAGAATAGGAAAATGTATTTCTGATGCCAAGAAGTTTTAAAAAATTAATGATTATGTTTAGGTTATATAAGATGTCAGAGAACTACATTTATTACAACCAAGGAAACACAAAGATGCTTGTCTGACTTTAAAGGTAATCATGGAAAAAAACAGGCATTCAAAAGGTATAAGAATCTCTTTTCCACATTGGCAGTCTATAATTAACAGACGTCTCTACATTTATTCAGGAGAGTAATATGCCACTTGTAAATAATAGTAGTGTTGGGTTTGGTATACTTAAATGTCAATAATCCGAACATAAATTTTCTCCTGTTCTTAGTTACACAAGTGTGTTTTTGAGATAATGCAGAGACAGGTATCATTACCATTGTTGCAGGTCCGTTTTCTGTAGATGTAAATGTATTAATGTGAAACATGGAGAAGAAATGAAGAGTTCTACCACTATTGAAAACTGTAATGCATGGAAATTAAATCAATATGTTGCTTTTAAAAACACAACATGATGACAGTAGAGAAGTGAAACCTGAGTGCATTTCAGGAAAAACACAAAAGTAGTAGGTATCTATTAAAATAACAAGCACAGGGGAAAGAAATAACAACATATCTTTTCCACATTTTGATTGCTTCATGTTCTTCTCTGATTTCTCAAGATTAATGACTTTAGTAAGGAGGAGGCTTTTGTAAAAATGTGTGAATAAGGACAGATTTTTAGAAATATAGAGTGATTTCTTCTCTATCATTTGAAATGGATTTGGTTTTACATTTAATTTCTGGGCAAAAGGAGAGTATCTTATATGTCACTTGGGTTAATTTAGTATTCAATAACTAACACTAATGATGACAATTTCCTTTTAAAGACAATCCAAGCATTTAATAATGCCATAGAGCAAAACAAAACACATATCTAAGTATTAAACGGTAAAATAAAATGCATTCCTTGATATTAAGGATATTAAGTGACATCTGCAGTTATCTTACTAGGAAACATCTCAATGATCTATTCAAAAGCTGTAGCAGTCTGCCATTGATTGTTTGCTTGCTTGATTGATTGACTGATTGTGTGGTACTGAGGAATGAACCCAGGGCCTTGTGTGTACTAAGCAAGCATTCTATAGACATGATGAGAGAGAAAGAAACAAAGCTCAAAGAGCACTATTATTATGTAAGCCACAAGAAGAAAGTAAAAACAAATATCAAAGTACCACTGGTTTAAATAGTTTCTGACTGAATTGCATTCTTAACATTACTAATTTAAGGAAGGTGCCAATAAAAAAAATCTATGATCCCTTTAATAAAAATGAGATCAAATTATGCACAGTTAACTGACTTCTAATATATATTTAATGTATACACTATGTATGCATATTTAAGGTGTAATTTTATATACATGTCGTACAATAAGGTATAAAATAATTCTCAAATCACATTTGGTTTTATTCTGAAAGTTTGATATTGTTGGTTGTTTGAAATTCACAGAACATTTTTCAAATAATCATTTTATAATTGAGATTTTGTTTTCCAGCTCGATTCAGAAAATAATTTACTTCATAACAAAGTTTAAATCTTGTAAAGCAGAAAACAGTTGGAAAGAATTCAGTTGAAGTAAAGATTATAATTAAAATTAACATTGAATAAGAAATATGTGTTTTTTTTTTTTTAATTAGTTTTCAAGGGAAAGTGACCTTGTTTATAGAATTAAATGCAGGAATTTGTGGAGTTTCTGAAAAGAACTTCTGAGCATTTTTGTAGATAATACATACCAAAGATAGTTGTGGCTTCTTTATGAATATGTTGTTTCCTAATAAACTCTCATATTCCTTAAAATGTGAATTGCTAGAACTCATCTAGCCTTGTACTAGTTTGCTAGGGCCTCCATAACAAAATATCACAGAATATTTTGTGTGAAATAACAAAATATAACAAAAATATTTTGTTAAATAACTTAAATAGCAAAAATTTATTTTCTCACATTTCTGGTGACTGGAAGCCTAAGATCACAGTCCCAATAGCTGCTTCTTTGAGGCCTTTCTCCTTGCTTGTGGAAGGCCATCTTCTTGCTGTGTCCTCATATGGTCTTTGATTATGTGGGCACATGTCTGGGTCCTAATCTCCCCTTACAAGGACACTAGTCATAGTGGATTAGGACTCACCCATATGGCCTTATTTACCTTAATCACCTTTTCAAAGACCATCTCACCAAATGTAGTCACTTTTTGAAGTATTGATAGCAATGGTTTTAACATATGAATTTGGGGGAGGGGGTACAATGCATCCCATAACATAATCCATTAAGATTAATTTGGATTGCTAAAATTCTTTTGTCCTTATTTTAATCACTGTTAATTGAGGGAATCAAATTAAAAAAAAAAAAACACTTTGGAGAGAAATGGAGGTCAGAGGAGCCACGGAAAGATATTCTAAGGAATATCCACACTGCTTTGCAAAGTGGCTGCACTAATTTACAGCTCCACCAGCAATGTATGAGTGTACCCTTTTCCCCACATCTTCGCCAACTCCTATTGTTGCTTGTATTCTTGGTAATAGTCTTTCTAATTGGGGTGAGATGGAATCTTAGGGTAGTTTTGATTTGCATTTCTCTTATTACAAGAGATGTTGAACATTTTTCATATTTCTGTTGATTGCTTGTAGATCTTCTTGTAGATTGCTTGTGAAGTGTCTGTTCATTTCCTTAGCCCATTTGTTGATTGGGTTATTTGTATTCTTGAGTTCTTTATAGATTCTGGAGATTAGTGCTCTATCTGAAGTATGAATGGCAAAGATATTCTCCCACTCTGTAGGCTCTCTCTTCACATTGCTGATAGTTTCCTTTGCTGAGAGAAAGCTTTTTAGTTTGAATCTATCCCAGTTATTGATTCTTGCTTTTATTTCTTGTGCTATGGGAGTCCTGTTAAGGAAGTATGATCCTAAGCTAACAAGTTGAAGATTTGGACCTACTTTTTCTTCTATAAGGTGCAGGGTCTCTGGTCTGATTCCAAGGTCCTTGATCCATTGTGAGTTGATTTTTGTGCAGGGTGAGAGATAGAGGTTTAGTTTCAGTCTGCTACATATGGATTTCCAGTTTTCCCAGCACCATTTGTTGAAGAGGCTATCTTTTATCCATTGCATATTTTTGGCACCTTTGTCTACAATGAGAAAACTGTATTTATTTGGGTTTGTGTCTGTGTCCTCTGTTCTGTACCATTGATCTACCTGTCTATTTTGGTACCAAGACCATGCTGTTTTTGTTACTACTGCTTTGCAATATAGTTGAAATTCTGGTATTGCAATACCCCCTGCTTCACTCTTCCTGCTAAGGATTGCTTTAGCTAATCTGGGTTTTATTTTCTTCCACATGAATTTCATAATTGCTTGCTCTATTTCTGTAAGGTACGTCATTGGGATTTTAATTGGAATTGCATTGAATCTGTATAGCACTTTTGGTAGTATGGCCATTTTGACAATATTAATTCTTCCTATCCAAGAACATGGGAGATCTTTCCATCTTCTAAGGTTTTCTTTAATTTCTTTCTTTAGTGTTCTGTAGTTCTCATTGTAGGATCTTTCACCTCTTTTGTGAGATTGATTCCCAAGTATTTTATTTTTTTCGATGCTATTGTGAATGGGGTAGTTTTCCTAACTTCTCTTTCTGGGGATTCATCACTTAGGTATAAGAATGCATTAGATTTATGAGTATTGATCTTATATCCTGCTACTTTACTGAATTCATTTATGAGTTCTAGAAGTTTCCTGGTGGAATTTCCCGGTTCCTCTAAATATAGAATTACGTCATCAGCAAATAGGGATAGTTTGAGTTCTTCTTTTCCTATTCGTATCCCTTTAATTTCTTTGGTCTGTCTAATTGCTCTGGCTAGAGTCTCAAGGACCATGTGAATAGAAGTGGTGAAAGAGGGCATCCCTGCCTTGTTCCAGTTGTTAGGGGGAATGCTTTCAGTTTTTCACCATTTAGAATGATATTGGCCATAGGCTTAGGATAGGAACCACCATTTGACCCAGCTATCCCCATTCTTGGCCTATACCCAAAGGACTTAAAATCAGCATACTACAATGATGCAGCCACATCAATGTTCATAGCTGCTCAATTCACAATAGCTAGATTGTGGAACAAATCTAGATGCCCTTCAATTGATGAATGAATACAGAAACTGTGGTATATGTATACGATGGAGTATAACTCAGCCATAAAGAAGGATAAAATTATGGCATTTGCAGGCAAATGGATGAAGTTGGAGAATATCGTGCTAAGTGAGATAAGCCAATCCCCCAAAACCAAAGGACAAATGATCTCACTGATAAGCGGATGATGATACATAATGGGGGGTGGGAGGGAGGCAAGAATGGAGGAAGGAGGAACTTTATAGAGGGAAAAGAGGGCTGGGAGGGGTGGGGGGAAGAAAAAATAACAGAATGAATCAAACATCATTACCCTATGTAAATGTATGATGACATAAATGGTATGCCTCTATTTCACGTACAACCAGAGAAATGAGTTGTACCCCATTTGTTTACAATTAAAAAAAAGGAAAAAAAAAAAAAAAGAGATTCTAAAGGTATTTGGTGAAGAACAGAAAAATACTGGGGAAGAAAGAGTACATATGTGGAATTTACTGGGCCTAAGATGGCCCTGAGCAGGGAATTAAGGAATCTTTCATTTTGCAAGTATGTTGCTACGTGAAGGGAACAAATACTAGATGGACTGAAAATTGGGTTGGGGGACTGGCGAGGGAAGTAGTAGGTACCCTCACAGGTAATTCACAGGTTGAACCTTCATAATGCAGAATTTGTTGTAAATTACATACATCAATGCATCATCCATTTAATAACAGATTTTCTGGAACTGAGATTTTGGAAGCAGATGGACAGACCTGTGTTTGAAACTTCATTTGGTTACCTTCTAGCTGTGTACATTTGGGCAGGTTATTTTTACCTCTTTAAGTCCATTCTCTTGCCAGTAATATGTGGACAATATTACATATATTACATATTAATTGTGAGGATTAAGGGAATAAAGTGTGTATATATATAAAATATCTGCATTATGACAAGTCTTTGTAAAGAATAACTACAAGAGTAATAATGGCAATGATATTAAAGACAATTCAATTATTTGTTTCTTTGAGCATTTAGCATACCCAGAGATAAGGTAAATAAAAAAAAAAATCTGACTCAGAAATAAACAGACACACACCTAAAGACATGGATTTAATAGATATATTAGTTTCCTAGGTCTACTGTAATAAATTACAAGAAATTTGGTGGTTTGGATGTGTTCTTAATTTTGGAAGCCAGAAGTCTGAAATAAAGGAGTTAGCATTGTTTGGCTCATTCTTGGAAGTTCTGAGAGACCTCTTCTCCATTGGCTGCTGGTTGCTGCTGGTCATCTTGATATTCTTTTTCTTGAAGATTCACTACTCTAATCTCCACCCTAGTCTTCCCATCACCTTCCCACTTGCTATTTTTTAAGTGCACTTTTCATTGGATTTAGGGCCTACCTAATCTTGATTGGTCTCATATCAATGTTCCTAACCTAATTAACTGTGCAAGAAACTTTTTCCAAATGAGATACCAGTCACAGTAGACATAAATTTTAGGGGTACCCTAATTCACTACAAGAAAGAAATAATACAATTTAACAAAACTTTAATTTAGCTAATAACATCATTAATTTGACATTTTTAATCATTTTTAGCTCATTTAGGGTCTCATTTAAAGCATAAATGAAATTAATAAATTTTTGATCAAATGTTAATAAGCTAAGGGAATTAGAAATGTTAACTTAGAGATAAATTATAAATCATATATGGAATCTGACACTACAAATGGAGAAGAAGTTGGGATAATAATAACTAGTGATAGTGACTTAACTCATATTTTATTTGAGTAGGTCATACCTATTGCATATTTCTTCTAATGTACTACCTTATATAATTCTTGTAAAAATATTGGAGAAATTAGCTTCATAAGGCTTCCAGATTTGGAAAGTTGTTATGATTCTGACAAGTAGAAAAAGTTCACAAATATCTTGAACTTGAAATTTTATTGAATTGGTAATGAAGGCAGAGTAAAAACTTATTTATAACTATGGCAGTTCAAATAATTGTATGGGAGAAAGTAACAAGATGGTTTTACTATGAGAAAAGCTTGGGTTGAATTTACTTTTCTGAACATAACAACAATGAATCAAGATGAAGCTTGTCCATTCATCAAACAAGAGCATTCTTGGAAGACATGGTTCCTTCTGGGCATTCAGGTTGGTAAAAAATGCAGAGTGCTTGAGAAATGGTGGCACATGAATTGTTCCTTAGTTCCTTGTGAATATGAACAAGCTTCATTAACTGAAAGAAATATAACTATAATAAGTTAATATTATCATTTTTGGTGCCAAACAAAAGGTAGTAATATCTCCAAATGTATTAGAAGAACTATTCTACTTAACAGGCGATAACTTCTTAAAGGGAGATAGCAGTAGCTAATATTCGGCATTAGAAGTAGTGGTGTGGTAGTGGGGACAAACAGTGAAGCAGGGACCTGGGAAGGCAGTGGAATTATGACCTGGCTTGGTTGAGCTGGAGTCTTCAGAGATAGTAGAAGCTGAAGACTGATAGTAGAATGCTAATTAATAGCAGTACTATTGAGAGCCAAAACAGAGAAGGATGTTAATTAGACAAATTGTGATTTTGCACTGACCTCTTCAAATAAAAAAAAAAAAAAACAAAAAACAAAAAAAAAACTGTCATTTAGAGATTGTAGAATTGATCTTGGCAGAAAACTAGGTGTCACTGGACCCAGAGCTCTTTGACATTAACATATTATCTTAATTGTATATAAGTAGAAACAGTCTTCAGAAGAATATTTATCACATGAGGAAATATTTTCTTCTTGAAGACAAGAAATTGGAATTACCAAATATCTATGATATAATATTATTAAAATAAATTAAAATAATTAAGCAGATGGGCCAAAATTAATAGAAAACATGATATTCGTGATTCTATTGATTGACAATTTGCAAATTTATAGAACACAACTTTCATAATTATATAGCTCTCTTAATTGGAAATGGATACTTTCCTCACTCCTTTTGTTACAAATATACTAAATTTATAAACTAGGAAAAAGCAAAATCGTGATTCTATTTTAAAAATTTTGATCTCAGTCAAAAATGGAATGTAACAGACCATAACAGACACCAATTTGGAAATCTAAAGGAAAGGTTTACTTCCTCTTAAACATTTACTGAACTCTAAAACAATCTATAATTAGGATTTATATCAGGCAACTGCTTATAAAGGATAATTGTTGAATTACTTTTTGGATAGAGTAATTGGTTAATGACTCCAAGACACTTCATTTTTAATGTTATTGCACACATTTATTTTTAATGTTCTTCAACATGTGAAATATTAAAACAAATCCTTCTTAGGAAGTTTTGTAGGAAGTGTTGCTCCCTGTCGAGCAACAAGGTCCGATGTATCTCCTCAGGGCCCGCCTGAGGAGAATATGGGGCCGAGCAGGATGATGAGTGCCGGTGACAATGGAAACCCACCAGAGCCGGGAGGTCTGTCAGCGCAGGAAGCACAGCAGGAACTCGGAAGTTACACAGCTTTTATGTAGGGTGGGGGCTAGGCGGCAACCAATTAGCTTAAAGGTCAGCAAGTCACAGGGGAATCACACAGGGGAGAGTCCCATAGGACTAAATGGCAGGCACACGTTCACGGAATGCTGCTAACCAATCCCTGGCAGTAGGGGGTGGAGATGAGCAGGCCAATCAGGGAGTTGCTGGGTAAGAACACATTTGTTAGTTTCCGGGGGAGAGTGCAAAGATGTCCAGGTAAACTGTTGGTGGATCAGGCAGTGCCACGTTTGAGGAGGAGGTTGCCACGAGGGTGCAGCCGCCATTAGGGTGCATCCCCTACAGGAAGAAAGATACATAAGAAAATCTCATAGTAAACATAGTCTACGAATTTGTTTTCTCCTATTTATTTTTACAGGTTTATTCAATTCCTAATTGACAGGTAAATGTGGAAGTGGAAGACATGGGAAAGGTAATTTTTGAGTTCGAATTTAGAATACTCTTATTTTATCTGGGAATCTAGGAGGGAAGTCCTATATTTAGAAGAGTGAATATCTTCATTATACAGCTGGATATTTTATATGACTCTGTTAAAGGAAAACAGGATTAGAATTTATTTGAAGAGCTGGGCTGGGTGGCACACGCCTGTAATCCCAGTGGCTAGGGAGGCTGAAGCAGGAGGATTGCAAGTTCAAAGCCAGCCTCAGCAATTTAGTGAGGTCCTAAGCAACTCAGCAACACCCTCTCTCTAAATAAAATGTTTATATTTGATAAAGGAATGGGAATGTTGCTCAGTGGTTGAGCACCCCTGGGTTCAACCCCTGTACGGGGGTGGGGGGGGGGAAGAATTGTTATGAAGAGAGTCACCATTATCTTGGAATACATTTTCTTTTCCTTCTGAAATTGCCAATTTCTTTCTCTCTTTATGCCTTTCCTTAGCCATGTGACACCATAATCTCTTGGAAGTGGCTGAACCAGAGTCTTCAAGGAACGCTACTTTTTCATGATGTCCGCATACCCATGACCACGAAATATGGCAATGGCAGCTAGTTTGTCGAAATGGGCTATTTAATGCCCTCCAAATTTCCTGTATGGACCTTGAAGTAAGTGTGATGGAAAAGAACTGATTTGGAAATGATTTTGTTTCTAGGACTGATGACTTTTCAGTTATTTCCTTCTATACATGTTCTTACCACAAATCTCTTGTTATCGTTGTTGTTTTTGCTAACTTGAATTTGTGTCTCTATTTTGTGACTATATTCTGCTAGACAACAAAACTGAAATCCTTGTGGTTTAACACATGAAAGGTAATTTCTCTGTTATGTAGCCTGCAGTTATACAGGATGCCTTCTAAGGGCAGATCTAGAGATCAAGGCTGTTCTAATCTTGTGGCTTTGTCATCTTAATAAATGGATTCCACTGTGGTCTTGGCAGGGAAGTGGAGTGCAGAAGGGCTGTTCATTGGCTTTTAAATGCTTCAGTCTGGAATGGACACACATCACTTCTGGACACAGTCTGTTGGGTAATGCTAGTTCAGTAGCACTGCCAAATGACAGGAGGGCTCTGAAATGTGGGGAAGCACATGAATAGACTGTGTGGTAAATGCTTTTGCCATACAACTAAATTAACCTAAAGGAAACCAGACTGTAGATATAGATTATAGAGTGCACCATGGAGGTAGATGACAGTCCTACAGTGTGTTAGAAGATTGTGGTTCCTGCACTTGCCTGGTTGAGCTTTATTATAAGAACATCATCTCTTCATCTAATTATTTGAGATGAGGGAGAAAAGATTACTTATAAATATGGGAATTTGTTCATATAAATTATGACTAGAAGACTGCTCTAGTAAAGGAGGTGGAATAAATGTTTAAGAACATAAACACTTACTTAAGTGAGGATTAGTCTTGTGTATTTCCGTCTATTCATTCATAACTTTACTTTCCTGCATCAGAAGCATACCCGTGAAACCCTTTAACTTCATACTTCATATATTTGTATATTAGTGTTCTGACTTTTTTCCACAGAGGAATCGAAGTAGCTTAGTTATAACTTTTTCCTTAATCATTCTGTCTTCCCCTCTGGAGATAACTTGCATTTTCCCTAGAATGTGTATTCCTTCTTTTATTCACAAAAGCTTCTCTCTCGAGATTTCCCCCACTTTCCATTGTCTATGTATCTGTTTTCCTAAATAAACCTCTGTGTCTCTGAAAAAAAAAATTATTTTTAAAATATTCAACAAATACAAATGTTCAAATTTCCTCAGGTTCTGAAACTAGAAATCCAGAGTTTTAACACAGGTTAGCCTTCCAAATCCCATTTTAAAAAAACACACTTTGGAACTAAAGAAAACTGTTATTTAATCTATCCAAAGTAAAATTAAATTAAATTTTAATTGCCTTTTCAATTCTTTGAACTTTGTTTTCTAGGTTACAGTGCTGATGTGAAATAGGGAATATAGAGAATAAGGTAGACATTGGTGAGGGATGAGCAATAGAAGCAAATTGTCAGTCAAAGAGGGTGCTGGCTCTAGTGCAGCATTTCATTTGGCAATATTGGAGGAATAAGAAGAATCTACAACTTCCCAAAGGTTTGTGAAGGCATGAATCTTTTAAGGATGAAATATGCTGTTTTGCTATAATTGGCTCTGTGTGAAAATGCCTTTTGCATCATATATAGTGTCCCAAATTGTCTTGTGCTGAATGTTAGTAATGTGTTAATATAAGTGCTGCAGAAGAATTCATGTAGGTGAACTTAATGATATTTCATCTCCTGCTCATATTCCTTAAGGCTATAATTTGAAAATGTCTTCATTGGTGGTATTAGCTAGTAATATGAATGGGTTCACCAAAAGTTTGTTTGATAGTCCATGTGTTTTTAATATTACTTTACCACATTTCAAAAGTTAAATGTTTAAAAGAACCAGCAATATATAGAGAAATATAGTCTGACCCCTGTATTATTTTGTATTTCTTTGCAAATTTCTAAATTCACAATTTTTATTAACAGATATAGAATTTCCTTTCTACTCCTTCTCAATATCATAGAAATATATAATGAAAAATGTATAAATGTTAACATTCTAAGCATCTTTCTACAACTTATTTTTTTCAATTATTCTTATGTTTTTAATCTTTTTGCTTTGATATATTTAGATTTCATTCATTGTTATTGACACATTCTTGTACTTATTTCCCTAGATGAACTGGAATTACTGCATTGTATGATTGTGCTTCTAAAAATATTTCACTAGATAATCTGAAAATTTTCTCCAAAATAGTTATAGAAATTTATTCTTTCACCCACATGTAGGGAGACCCGATGATTTTCTCACGTTTGACTATATGTAGTATTAATTGTTTTTAAAAATCGCTTTTTGTCCCAATTGAAGATTTTTTTCCTTTTTAAAAATTGAATTACTAGAAATCTTTTATTTTCTTGGCAATAATTTAATTTTGTTTACTTTTTACCATACAGCATTTTTATTATGGCAAATGGATGTCAGATATACTTAAGAAAAAAACCTTAAACTAATTATATTTTCAGTTAGTAGGATTAAATATAGTAACTATTTCATAAATAAAATCACCATATCTGTGCAGAGCAGCATATTCAAGTTAATTCAATAACCTGCATTTAATCCAAGCTATAACTAAATTATGATTCTATATTACAAATTCATATCTATATAACAATATCCATGAATAATTACATATACTATTTATATAACTATATATGTATCAATCTCTTGACCAATATAGGAAAAGCATAGGCAAGACCAACCTTCAGAGTACTAGTTTGTCCTGCCTATATACTGGCTTCCTACAGCTGCCCTTCAAATCATTGCAGTTTGCCCTGAAGATAGAGTCACAGCTTGAACTTTTCATTTAACTAAATGGTACTTGTTTTCGCTGCTGAGTTGTTCTCATTCAGCTGGGTAATGAAACTGGAAATTGCTTCCTCTCAGAATCTCATTTAAATGAAGACAAACCATAAACATGGCAGTACTTTGCTCAAAAGAACCTTGGATATAAGATAGACCTTGATCTTAGCCCTTGACCTTCGAAATAAAAGTCATGCCTGTGATGAAACTTTTATTATGGTACCAGGAGAAGGTCAGCAAATCCTCTTTTCAAAAAGTAACCATAAATAAGAATAGTCATAAGCAACTGTTTCATAACTCCAGAGTTGTATCAAAGATATACAAAAATGTGAGAAGCATTAATTCATGAATAATTACTGAACTTCAGGTAAGAACAGTAGGAACCAATGTCTTTCTTCCTTGGAACTATTCTCTTTCCTTCAGGTTTGGATGGTACAGCAATTTTACAAGGATGAGAAAGGCCAGAGAAACCACAAGTTCATTATTGGAGGCATCTCTCTCTATTTGGAGCAGGAGACAAACACAACACTCAGCAGTGTTGTCAACAAAAGTAGAGACCTTGATGGCCAGTCACCAGGGTAAAGCAACAGCTCAGCTAGCCAAAGATCATCATTCTGGCTGCAACCTGCTGATGAAAAGTGACCTAGATGAAATTTAACAAGTTCTAGGAAATGAGATAGACATAGGAGGGCTTGATAAGCTTTCCACACATCCTTGGCTAATTGAAAGTCTCTGTGATAGGGCATAAGAGACTGACCAGGGTCCAGACTTTTCACACATGACAGCTAAGACACGAGGGCCTGATGGAAAGTAAAGCCTGGGAAACACCTGAAAAGTTCTCAAGTTTTAATGGGTTCTTGAACCTGCACACAAGTCCCTGGACAGAAAGTGAAAGCTTTTCTTGTATTAAAGCATCTGAGCACAACCTATGGTCGATGACTGCCTGACCACTAATCTGTGCAGACACTGGGCCAGTTCCTAAGAAGTCGACCTTAAAAGTTCAAACAACATATAACAATAAAATCCCCTGAGAGTAGATATTAGTATTCACACACTGTGAGGTATGTTCCTCAGATTTAGTCCAGGAAATACATAAACAAATAAAGAGCAACAACTATAGCCCTCAGTAGGGAAGCATCAGAATCTGTAGGGGTTGCAATACATTATGGAAAATGTTGGGTTTTAACCAAAAATTATGAAAAAGGGAAATAAATGGGAAGTGTCATCAATAATCAGGTATAAAAGAAGTAATTAGATTGTGTGTGGGTTGACCCAAATTCTGAATTTAGTAAATGAAAATTTTAAAAGTTTTTATAATGATGTTCAAAGAAATAAAACAAATTTAAAGAATTGAATGGCAGTACTTGCTCAATAATTAAAGTACTTGATGAAGAGATTATAAGTCATATGAAAATTGGAATTTTGGATTTGAACAGTACAGTAACACAAATAAAAACTTTGCTAAAGGGACTCAGCAACGGATTTGTGATGGTAGATAATAGAATCAATAAACTTGAGAACAGGTCAATAGAAATGATCTAATGTAAGAAATAGAAAGAAAAAACTCAAGAAAAATCAGCAGGTTCTAAGGAAGCTGTGGGATATCATTAAGTATATCAATATTTGTGTAATGATAATACCAGAGGAAGAAATGGGGAAAAGGGCAGAAAAATACTAGAAGAAGCAATGATCAAAAACTTAAAAGTGATGAAAATTATTAACATGCATTTTGAAGTTCAACAATCTCAAGTAGGATAAACACAAAGAAATACAAGTTTCAAAAATCAAACTTTTGAAAGCAAAAGCTTAAAAAGGGGAAAACAGTGCACTTAGTGGCAGATTTGCCAGTGACATAGCATATTTAAAGTGTAAAGAAAAAACCACAATAAAAAGCATTCTACTAATAAAGAATTCTATATCCAGAAAAATTATCCTTAAAAAAATCAAGGCAAAATAAAAAGACCTCCCTAGGTAAACAAAGTAGAGTACAATTTGTTACTAGTTGACCAGTCTCACAAATACTAAGTGGAATAATCTGTGAAGAGAGGGAATGATAATAGGAAGCAATTCACAAGGAGAAATGAAAATAAAAGTAAACAATAAACATAAAAGATAATAGAAATACATTTTAAAATTTTTATTTTCTTTAAAGAAAATTCTGTAAAGCAAAATATGTTTGGTTTCAAACATTTAAATATGTAATTTACATGACAATCCTAGTACAACAAAGGGGAGAAGAAATAAAGCTGTATTGTAATAAAATTGTGTTTTATAAGAACTAAATTGCTATTAGTCTGAAACAGATTGTGATAAATCATTAAGATAGGCAAATCAATAAGAAAATGACAAATATAGTAACATGCTGAGATGTAGTAAGATGTTTAACTGAAATTTTTTCTTATAATGAATGAAGGCAGTGAAGAAGACACAGTGAAAGAAATGAACAAAATGAACATGAGAAAAAAGGTGTAAGTCCAACCATATTAATAACTACATGAAATATTAAATGAGAAGACTATGATGATGTAGAACACAGAATAAATAATAGGGAGAACCAATAAAAAACGAATTTTATTTTTGAAAAGATAACATTGATAAACTTATCTCTAGTAATCAAGGAAAAAATAACTCATGACACAAATTAACAAGTTCAGAAATAAAAAAGTAAGTATCACAACCCTATAGAAATAAAATGGATTATAATAGAATGTTAGGCATAAATAAAATAGATTATAATACAATATTAGGCATACTTTTATGAATTGCGATGAAATGAAAATTCCTAGAAAAGCAAAAATTTCTAAAAGTAACTCAAGAAGAAATAGAAAACCTGAATAGATTAATAAGAAGTAAAAACTGATTTGGTAATTTGAAATCTTCTTACAAATAAAATTCAGCTTTACTGGGGAATATGTGTTTAAGGAAACAACAATACCAATTTTTCACACATATCACATCCCATCTCATTTTGCCTTGGTTTTATTATTCTGCTTTAAAAGGCAGATAAAAATCAGTGTAAAAAAAATCACAAACCAAAATCTCTTAAAAAATATTACAGACCACTTCTCAGCAACTGATGGAAGTTTTCCCAAAATAAACTATATTCTAGGTTACAAAGCAAATCATAGAAAATAGAAAATACTAATTATCACATAAGATTAATACAAACAATTAATATTAATTAGTAATTCTGCAACTAACATAAACTATTAAATATTAATATAACAATATTGCAAACCATTTCTCAGCAGCTTATGGAACTTTCCCAAAATTGACCATATTCTAGGTCACAAATTATATCTTAGCAAATACAAAAAAATCAATGTAATCCCATTTCAGATCATAATGGAATGAAAGTAGAAATCAACATTAAGAAAAATAATAGAAATCACAAACAGGAGAATTAAACACCTCTCTCTTAAATGAAGAACAAATTAAAGAAGAAACAAGAGTAGAAATCAAGAAATTCTTTGAAACTATTAAGAGCAGATATACAACGTATCAAAATCCCTGGTACAGTATGAAAGTTCTAACAGGAAAATTTATAGCATTGAGTGCCTACATTAAAAAAAAAAAAAATAGATCCCAAGTGAACAACTTTTGTTCTACTTCAGAGTCTTAGAAAACTAATTCTTAAATCAGTGGAAGACAGGAAATAATTAAGATCAGAGGTGAAATTAATGAAACTGAGAAGAAAAAATAATACACAGGATCAATGCAATGTAGTGTTGGTTCTTTGAAAAGATAAATAAGATTGATAAGCCCTTAGCCAAATGAACCAAAGAAAAGAGAAGAACCAAATCAATAAAATTAGAGATTAAAAAGGAGATATTACCACAGACCCTTCTGAATTCCAGAACACATCAGAACTTATTTTGAATATTTATACACCAATAAACTGGAAAATTTAGAAGACACTGACATGTTTTTATACACATATGACCTGCCCAAATTGAACAAGATAGATATAGAAGACTTAATTTCAAGTAATGAAATTGAAACATCAATTGAAAGTCTTCCAACAAAGAAAAGCCCGGGACCTGATTCATTTTTGACTGAGACCTGTACAAAAGAACCAGACCTGTACAAAAGAACTAATGCCGGTCTTTCTCAAATTATTACATGAAAGTGAAAGGGAGGGAATACTCCCAAATACATTCTGTGGAGTCAGTATAAACCTGATACCAAAACCAGACAAAAGTGCATCAAGGAAAGAAAACAACAGACCAATGTCCCTAAAGAACATAGATGCAAAAATTCTTAAAATATTAGCAAACTGCATTCGAAATCACATCAAAAAGTTAATACACCATGATCGATAGGTTTCATTCCAGGGATGGAAGGTTGATTCAACATAAGCAAATCAATAAATGTAATTCACCACTTAAATGGAACTAAGGTCAAGAATTACATGATCATCTCAATAGATGCATAAAAGATTGCATCTGTTTCAGATCACATTACCTGATCGGAAATTATACTACAGAGCTATAGTAACTAAAAACAGCATGGTATTGGCATCAAAATATACATGAAGACCAAGAGAACATAATAGAAGACACAGAAACTAAACCACATACCTACAACTATCTGATACTTGACAAAGGTGTCAAAAATATGTTTTGGAGAAAAAAATAGCAATTTTAACAAATGGTGCTGGGGAAATCTGATATCTATATGTAGAAAAATGAAACTAGACCCTATCACCCTTCACAAAAATCAAAATGAAGTGGATCAAAGATTTAAAGGTTGTGCCAGAAATCTTGTAACTGGTAGGAGAAAACAAGATCAACTGTCCTTCATAAAGTTCTGGTACTGACTTCCTTCACCAGACAGACCCCCAAAGAAATAAAACCAAGAATCAATAAGTGGGATGTCATCAAACTAAAACCTTCTGCATAGCAAAGGAAACAAGAGCATGAAGAGAGAGCCTACAGAATGGGAGAAAGTCTTGACCATCTGATAGGGGATTAATTTGCAGAATATATAAAGAACTCAAAACTTAATACCAAAAAGCAAACAAACAAACAAACAAAAATAATCAAATAACTCAATAAATAGGCAAAAGAACTAAACAGAAAGTTCTCCAAAGAAGAAACATAAATGGCCAACAAACAACTGAAAAAATGTTCAACATCTCCATCAACCAGGAAAACAAATCAAAACTACACTTCATCTTACTCTAGTCAGAATGGCAATGACCAAGAATACAAATAATAATAAATGCTGGTGAAGATGCGTGGGGAAACAAACACTCATCCATTGTTGGAGGGACTGAAGACTAGTACAACCACTCTGGAAAGCAGTAAGGAGATTCTTCAATGAACTAGGAATGGAAATACTATATGACCTGGTTATCCAGTGTGTTGGTATTTTCTCAAAAAAATCTAAAATCAGCATTCTGTAGTGATACAGTCACCTCAATGTTCATAGCAGCACAATTTACAATATCTGAATTGTGGAATCAATCCAGATGCCTGTCACTAGACAAATGGGGTAAGTAATTGTGGTATATATACACAATGGATCTCTACTGAGCCATAATGAAAAATAAAATTATGTCATTTTTTAGTAGATGGATGGAAATGAATGGATGAATATCATGCTAAGCAAAATAAGTCAAACTTAGAAACATAAAGGTTGAATGTTTTCTTTTTTAAATAATTTATTTATTTTGATTCATTGTAAACAAATAGAAGTAGAGTCATACCATTTGTGTAATCATACATGTACATAGGGTAATGATGTTTATCTCATTCTGTTATTTTTCCTTCCCCCCACCACTCCCACCCCTCTCTTCCCCCTATTAAATCCATCCTTTCTCCATTCTTGCCTCCCTCCAACCCCCCATTATGTATCATCATCCGCTTATCAGAGAGATCATTCGTTCTTTGTTTTTTTTTTGGGATTGGCTTATCTCACTTAGCATGATACTCTCCCACTTCATCCATTTGCCTGCAAATGCCATAATTTTATTATTTATGGCTGAGTAATATTACATTGTGTATATATACCACAGTTTCTTTATTCATTCATCAATTGAAGGGCATCTATGTTGGTTCCACAATCTAGCTATTGTGAATTGAGCAGCTATGAACATTGATGTGGCTGTATCTCTGTAGTATGCTGATTTTAAGTCCTTTGGGTATAGGCCAAGGATGGCGATAGCTGGGT
Source organism: Sciurus vulgaris (assembly GCF_902686455.1). Taxonomy (NCBI): domain Eukaryota; kingdom Metazoa; phylum Chordata; class Mammalia; order Rodentia; family Sciuridae; genus Sciurus; species Sciurus vulgaris. The sequence goes on from NC_136462.1 coordinate 72,986,048, forward strand.
CAAATGGTGTTTCCATCCCAAGTTTTCTAAGGAATCTCCACTCTGCTTTCCAGAGTGGCTGCACTAATTTGCAACCTCACCAGCAATGTATGAGTGTATCTTTTTGAATGTTTTTTCTCATATGCGGAAGCTAGAGTAAAATAGGGAGGGAAGGATAGGATATCATGAACACAAAGGGAAGATTGGTAGTTTAAGCAATTAAAAAATAGGTTCTGGTGAGAGACTAAATTCTTTCCCCTAATATGTCTTCTCTTTCTACCTCCCCCTGACCCCAACATTTAAGAAGGTTTTAGTTTGTGCGATATGTTTGGGACCTACTAACTCCCATTTGGGTCTGTCATTGATTAGTAACTGTTTTCTTTGTATTTCTGTTAAACCCCTTTGTTTACACATTTGTTTTTGAATACAACAGTAGAGTTGTACAGTAGATTAGTTGTGATAGCAAATATATGGACAGAAGAAAAACATTTAATATCGGACCCTTTTTATAAAAAGTTTGCTGATTCAATGCAAACACATTTGGGGATGATGCTGAAAGCATGAATTTTGAAAAGGAAGCAATGAAACCATTTTTATTGTCAGATGATGTGATATACATATAAAATCTTCAAAATAACTTTAATAAATAGTTAATATATTGAAGAGTCTTGTGATATAAGATCCATATTAAAAAATTAAGTGAATTTTATTTATAGGAATGAACAGAGATTTGAGGACAATGGTGTTCCATGCTCTGGTGATAGGAGCCCATCCTTCATGGGTGGCTCTTTTTACCTTTGTCACTCCAGATCCTGTGTTGGTTATTCAAGCTCTTAATTTATATATTCAACTCTTGCAAAACAACTTCCTAGAGTGGCTCCCATTGCCCTAAACTGGTGAATAGAGAAGGAAATTTTGGTTTTGCTACAAGTGCAATGAAGAGAAGTTGAAGGGTTGAGGAACAATATGATTCATGGTTTTTTTATTTTACTTTCTTTATATTCAGGGAAAATTCCTTGATTCTAAAACTTTACTGGTATTCAGACTCTGTTTCTGATCTGGTGTCTTTCCAGTCTGTATCTTTAGCTACTGATTCTGATTCCTTGAATTGTTATCTTAAGTATTCTATCTTGATTTGAGACTTTGGATTCCAAACTCATTTCAATCAATAAACTTTGTATTTTATTTTAGTTCCATATATATCTTTTCTGGCCTAGGTCCTTAATATCTTCTGCTACCATTGCTCATGACCAAATGCATAGCATTATGAAATAACAATTAAAAAAAATACAAGAGTTAGTTTTTTTGGACCTGGTCAAAAACTTGTTTTCTAGAAACTACATCATATCTGAAAATACTTATTTTTATGACAATATCCTATTTCATTTTGGGCATTATAATATGTAAGACTGTGTTAGCTACTAATTAGTGTCAGCACACTAATGATCATGGCTCTAAAATATGATTACTCTGAGATCCATTTTGATGAGTCAAAGGATCTTTGGGTCACAGTAGACTTTGAACTTAGCTGATACTTTTTCAGAAAATTGAGTTTTCCCAGAATTAAGGAGAAAAATAATAGTGACTTGTCTGATAAAATAATTAGATTTATTCTTTCACAAGGGTAAATTCCTATAGGAAAACAAAAGTGTCAGCATGATGGAGATCACCAGGGCCATTATCACAGCCTTTATGTACAGGTACTGCTCAGTGGAATTCCACAGTAGTAGGCCAAACTTACCAGAGTCAAATCATATTTGTTCTTTATAGATTTGTACACAGCACAATTTTTCATGAGTAGTCAGTCATACGGGGTGTCTGCAAAATGGATTAGAAGGCCATTGGTAAATAAGTGTGCGTGATTTAATATAACTGTATTAGTACAATGGCAAAATAATGCATTCCTAAATCTAAGTCTGCACTGAAGAAACAAAAAATGTTATGGATGAGATCAATTGAGAATAATAAACAATTTAAAATCAACTAGAATAAATAAAAGCAAAACAAATCAAAATCCCAAATCCCAATATTTGTAAAGATTATGGACAGAACAGAGAATATAGGGAATTGTCATGAATAATTTGGCTTAAATTCACAGATGCAGAACAAATATTTAAATTTCATTTCATACAGTTTCATTTATACTAAGCAGGAGTCATTTATACTAAGCAGGGGCTGGGCTCTTAAGTTCCCTTAAGAGCCCAGCCCCTGGAGGATATACACTTTCTTCCAGTTACTCAGACAGACAGTAGTCTAGGTACTGGGGATAAAGGAATTTTGCAGATACAATTAGAATTCCAAATCAGTTGACTCTAAAATAGGGAAATAACCCACAAAGGTCATATTTAATCAATGGAACCCTTTAAAGGTAGAGTTTTCATTGGTCACAGAAGATAAAGTCGTAAATGTCAATTATGGAAAGGATTTGTCTTGTTGCTGCTGACTTTGAAGGTGGAGGGGCCACATGCAAAGAATGTGGGTACCATCTGTGAGCCAAGAGTGCCCCTGGCTGATAGCAAGTAAGGAAAGGGAACCTCCATCTATAGTAGCAAGAAGGTAATTCTGTCTACTCCAAGAGTCACCATGAATTTTTGGACTTTTTCCAGATCCCAGACAAGAACTCAGCCTGGCTGACACTTTGATTTCAGTCATGTGACATTCTGGGCAGAGAACGTGGGCTCTGAGCAGGACTTCTGACCTACAGAACTATGGGCAAATGAGTGGATGCTGTAATATGCCTGTTAAGTTTGTAATAGTTTATTGCACAGTAATAAAAACTAGCACATCATTTAGATAGAGAAAACTATGGCCATTTCATTTCAATTTTTCAACAAGGTATAAAATAATTTCTTGGTGTGTATGAGTCCTTTATAAAATATGAACTTTAAATCACAATGTTATATACTATAAAATACTAATTAGGAACAAATGGGGGAAATATAAACACATTTTTTATCTCAACATTTTCTTGAGGGCAGTACCATGACATTTTGTTCCCCTGGGAAATCTATTTTAATGAAATGACCTTGGAATCAATCCTGAAATATATGTATTTCAGTCAAAGCTTAATGTATTGAGTCAAAATTTGGTCATTTATTCATTAGAGAATGATTACAACTATCAGAACAGGAAATACACTCCCTGTTGTCTCTAAAAATAATTATAAGAACTTCACTGTTTTCATGGATATGACAACATCAATCTCATTAACTACCACAACTTGACCTCACTAGGGTGCATAACATTGATTATTCAGCCAGGGTCTATGTTGGTGACATTGACAGGCATTACTCATGATGACTGATATGAGTCATAAAGCTCTGCTGATGGAGAGAGCTGCCAGAAAGTTTCTGCATAAATCCATAAAGCCTGTAGCTATTGCCAAACATGTTTTCTATTTAAATCTGGAGTGATTCATTTGAATTAGTGCGTAACTACCAAAGAGAACACTAGCACGGAAAAGTATAGGCCTGTATATAATCTAATTTGGTTTCAATCAAAGCAACTGTTCAAGTTTATTCTCAATCAAGTCAACTTCCAGTGATTAGAATTCATTTCCAGGACCAAGAAGTTTGGGATTCCTGCTCTGACATTTATAGCAAATTTTCTTGTGACCATCAACAAGTTTTTCAGCTGTTTTTCCTCTTCTAAAGTAGTAACAACAAAATTGGAATATCTCAGGTCAGCTCCTGAGGTGTTTAAGAAATATTTTTTTTTCTTTTTGTAAACAGCATTAAGAGACTCAGAGAGATAGGATAAAAGGCCCAGTCATTGAAAATAACAAGGTTAACATCTCACCACATATATTTTATTTAAAACATTAAGTCAGAACTAGAAAACAAAATTCTTGGCAATGCATGATGAAGGTATTTTTTGTGGTGACTAGAATGAAGGTTCTTAAGTACCAAGGGGCATCTTTCAGGAATCATAGCCCATTTTTAATTTTTAAAATATTGTATAAAAATGTAAGCATAAAAATTTCTAGTAGAGAAATAATATAATTAACCTCACACACCTATAAACCACTTTGATAATTATCAAATCATGTGAAATCTTGTCGAGTTTATGTCATCCCCACAGATTTTTGAAGAAGTTTCTGTATCAGATTATTTCACGTGAGAGTTCAACTATTCAGATAAAATATGATTTCAAACATATTTTAAACCTAAAAGCTAAAAAAAGTATTTATTGTTAGTCACTCGAATCAATAAAAGCATTAAAAAAAAAGTTGTTTAAAAAAACAGTATTCACAAGAGGTTCTTTTGAACTATAGGAAATAACCAAATAGGCAGTAATGGAGCCGTTTTACCATACAACAACGTCAAATTATGTAAGAGATATATTAAAAGAAAAACTCTTTAAAAGCAAGAATTAGTAACATTGATTCTAAGCATTTCAAGAAACAAATGCAATGCTTTAGTAAATTTGAAGAGACTTTTAACTAATGTATTTTTAGATTTTAACATTTACTTTCTGAATCACACATTGATTTTCTTGTTTATGAATGTTTCTTATCTAATTTAGTAACTCTATGCTTACAGAATTTTTAGAATCATCAGTTTTAAAGTAAATGCTTCCCACATACATAGACAATAGAAGCTGCCCACTTGCTATGTTACATTGAAAATGTTTTCATAGATTTTGATTGACTTGTCTATCCTTAAATAGCTTATTTAACAATGATTTTAACATGAAAAACCACTGAATTTTTATCTACACAAATATACCCTTTTTCTCTTGATGATAGTTTGCACCTTTTTTTTACTTGTAAGGACTTTATTAAGATTTCCAAAATATGATCTCAAATTAATACCATGAGAAATAGGTGGGATTTTTGTGGAAAAAAGACTAGTGTATGGGCAGCCAGCAAGTCATGAAATAATTCCAAAATAGAAGACAAATCACTGTTAAGAATGAACTAGAAAAATCCCAAGAAATGGGAATCAAAACCACATAGATGTAGTAATAAAACTTTTTATTTGCCTATGACAATTCTACCTGCTTCATTGGAAGAAGTTGGAGCCTGTGGTTTATAGTCAACCCTACATGGGTGCAGAAGGGGAGACCATTTGGAGGAAAGAAAAGAAGCTCTTAACCTGATCTAATCTCAATAGGACCTTTGGACAAATACAATAATGTGTTTTTATTTCTGAAATGCCCTTAGCAGGATGTTCCTGATTAAGGATTACAGGAAGTAGAACCCAGAGTTTTAAGGCATGGCTTCCCGGAGAATGTCACAAAAGTCTTTTCAACACTCCAGAGTGTGAAATGACTTATTTGATAATCTATGCACTTTCTGCTGTGTGAATTCCCTGAAACTCATCTATTTTGGGCCTGTGGTACAGGACCTGGGAGCTGCCTTTGATGAATCAGACTTCTTGCTTTACCAGAAACTCTTGATTCCATGTGTACTTGAAATCATTGACTAAAGTATATTACTAAGTGTGATATCTGATCAGTGTGAGTTTTATATGGCAGTCAAATATGTGCTAGTTCATTTTTCTCAGGTCTTGGTGCAAGATATGTGGATGTGTGTTAAAGATTTCAACTTATCTATTTCAGTCATTTACAGGCTTAAAATGCAGTTACTTTCAGGTTAACTCAATTTCCTTTACAGAAAATACTCAGTCTTCAGGGTTTCTTCCTACTTTTCCTCTCTGAATAATACCTTTTTCCTGCCCTCTGGTTCTTAAACCTCTACTAAGTTATATATTCTGCACACCCTGCAGGTAAAAGCCTGTGCTCACCTTCCAATAACTGATTTAACTCATTCAATTCTCTTTTCATGGACAACCAACAGTGTTCTCTTACTTCCTTCAACCATTGCAGCTCAGTTCATTACAGGAAAACATGTCATTGTGGTCTTTGTCTCTTATGTTTTTTTGTCCCCTTCAAAACTCATGTTGAAGCTCAATCTCCAGTGCAGTAATGTTGGGAGGTGGGGCTTAATGGGGAAGGCTTAAAAGATTAATGTCACTCTAGAAAGGTTGATGGGAATAATCTCTCTCTCTCTCTCTCTCTCTCTCTCTCTCTCTCTCTCTCTCTCTCTCTCTCTCTTTATCTATCTATCTCTTCCCTATTGTGGTGTAAAGACATAAAACTTTGCTCCCCTGTTAGGATACAGCATTCAAAGCACCATCAGACTACAGGCTCTTACCAAATGCCAGCTGTCAGGGCCTTGATCTTGGGCTCCTCAGCCTTGAGAATTGTGAACCAATAAATTTTATTATTTAAAAATTATCAAGTTTTAGGGGTTTTGCTATTGAAGCCAAAATTAAAGACAGGTAATTAGGATAGATAGGTGATTTGGTAGAATCAATAAAATGGAGGCCGGTTTGAATCTTGGAAGTTGGAGACCGCCCTGGGAGATTAGAATATCAATGTTTCCAGAGTCCTTTGATTACTAAGATTACCTGCCTATACTACCCCTTCCAAAAGGTTGCAGACAGGGAGTTGTTGATTAATGCCCCCTGGGCTGCTCTCTGCCTGGATCACTCCATTTGGCCTTTCCCCCTGCCCATCTGCCTCCCATCTTTTGGCCATCCCACTGGCATCCCTTGGGCCTAGTCACATAGGCAGGAAGGAGAGAGATAAGGGGGAAGAGAGCAGGATAACAAAGGAGACTTTAGTCTATAAAAAGGGCAGGGTAATGGATGAAACTGGAGAATATCATGCTAAGTGAGATAAGCCAATCTCAAAAAACCAAAGGATGAATGATCTCGCTGATAAGTGGATGATGACACATAATGGAGGGTGGGAGGGGGACAAGAACAGAGGGAGGAGGAACTGTATGGAGGGAAAAGAGGAGTGGGAGGGGTGGGGGGAGGGAAAAATAATAACAAAATGAAGCAAAAACTATTACCCTAGGTAAATGTATGATTAAAAAAATGGTATGCCTCTACTTCATGAACAAACAGAAAAATGAGATGTATCCCATTTGTTTACAATAAAAATGAATTTAAAAAAAAAAGCTCAAGAATAGGCCAATTATTCTTATGGTGGTAAAATTAGAATATTTATTTCATGTAGGGAGTGAAGATTGACTAGAAAGGGCATAGGTTAACTTTCTGGAATGATGGAAAGGGTTCACATCTTATTTAAATTGATGCTTACATGACTGCATGTATCTCTTGAAACTCACCACATTGTGTGTATTTTGTTGCAATAAAAATGGTATAAGAAAATAAATAAATAAATAAATAAATAAAAAAGGGCAGGGTGCTCTCACTTTTTGGGATACCAGAACACCAGCCATGGCCCCCTTCTCCCTCCTTGGAGGAGTCTGTATTACTACCTTTAAATAAAACCTGCTCTAAATGCTTGCGTCAGTGTGCTTCTCTAATGTTCAAACTGCAATTTGAGGAAGCAGAATTCATCAGCTATAACTGGTGGTATTGAAAAGGGAGCTAAACTGCGGCCATGACAGGCTGCATTTAGGGCATGAAAGATTTCAGGCCTAGATAGCCGATTCCAGGAAGGCTACTAGATTAGGACTGGCCTTTGGCAAACAACCAATCGGGAGCTAACAAGCCAATGCCTAACATTCCAAACCATATATGTCAATATGTTAAGACCTGGGTACCCTAAGCCAATGGAAACATGCCAAACCTCACATGTTGGAATATCAGCCAACTGTGTACTTTGCTTTGTTCAAATTTCCCGCTCTACTGTGGAGCTCATAAAAATCCCACTGAATCGAGACTCGGGACTCTCAGCCAGTACCTGTTGTGTCAGTGACGCTGTGAGTCTGAGCTCGGGCTTGCAATAAAGACCCTTTTGCTTTTGCATCAGAGACGGCTCCCTGGTGGTCTTTGAGGATTCGCAATCTGGGCACAACAGTATCATTATAACAGCACAAAACAGAGTAAGAAATTGACTAACATTGATATGCTGCTTCTTAACAAGTGATTCCTCGTGAAAATAAGTTTAGCAATGCATGAGTACTATGAAGTGACGGACCAGAGACTGCTGTCGTTATGCTTGGATGTGCTGAGTTAGGAAGTGGTAGAATGATCTCAATCTTCTCATGTATGAAAGAAATGGGTACAGCAGACCAACATATGACATGTGTATTTTATATCACTATCCTTTTCAGGATGCCCATCAGGTAGGAACACTTTTTCTTTCCTTTGCTCCTGAGAGGCTAAAGGACCAATCAAGTCTGTACAATCTGAGCTAAATACCAGTACAAGTTAAGGCATATTTGGTGGAGCACTGCCAGATTCAGACATTTCTCCTTTAAACAATATGAAAATTTCTTAGGAAAGAGCAAAAAATTATCTTTGAGATTCCAAATGAAACTGAATGAGACAAAATTATGTTCAGAGTTATGTAGTATTTAAGTCAAATATTACAAATTAATGTACATACCTCAAAAACGTGAGTTTAATTTTACCCACTAATCCTACCTCACTAGCATTTGGGGAAACATTTTCTTTCCAGATTTAACTAGATCAGTATTTTATTTCTGCTCATGTGCCCTCAATGTCATGGTCCCTGTGTTGTATATCTGGGGACTGCAGGAAGACGACAGGCTACTCTTCTAGTTTCCTTGAGAATTAGATAATCAGTTCTTAGTGCTTTACTTTTCTTGTCATAAATTTCTATAACTTAAGTTCACCTTTTTCTTAAACTCTCTCCACAATACATGCATCCTAATGTATTACACACTGTTTAGTCTAGATTATTTCTTGCAGACAGAATGCCCTCACAGGTGCTGTACCACACTGTGATCTCACTCATCTCCTGCTTGCTTTTATTCCCCCTCCCTTTCTGCCAAACAGACTCTGCTCATATTGTTGGAGTCTATTACCATTTGGTCATTTCTTTCTCTTCATGTTCCTTTCTTCTACCATGAAAATTATTTTAATTCTTTGGTTTAACAGTTAGTGAATTAGGCCCTTTAATAAGAAAGAATCATTTTTAACTGGTGCATTATAATCATAATATAGTGGGATTCCTTATGCCATGTTTGCACATCCACATAACACAGTGTGATCTGTCTCATTTCCCTTTATTTTTCCTTCCTCCCTCCTTCCTCCTCCTTGTCCATTTTAATCTACTGATCTCCCTTCTATTATTATTGTTATTATTTTAATTAGTGTGTTATGATTGTATGTGTAAGTGAGATCCGTTGTGGCATATTCACACATGGATGTAGCATAATTTGGTATATTGTATTCCCCAGCACTTCCTCCTGATCTCCCTCCTGCTGCCTGTCTCTCTTTCCTTCCTCTACTCTATTGATTTCCCTTCTATTTTCAGGAGATCTCCCTTGTTGAATTCCTTTTTTTTTTTTTTTTCCTCTTTAGCTTCCATATATGAGAGAAAAATATGAGACTTTCTGAATCTGGCTTATTTCATACAGTGTTAGGTTCTCCAGTTCCATCCATTTACCAACAGATGACATAATTTTGTTATTCTTTACAGCTGAGTAAAACTCCATTTTGTATATGTTGCAAATTTTCTTTATCCATTCATTTGTTGATGGACACAGGGGCTGGTTCCATCACTTGACTATGGTGAATTGCATTGCTGTAAGCATTGGTATCATGTATTGATCACCATAGAGTGCTGATTTTAGTTCTTTTGAATAAATACCCAGGATTGCAATAACTGGAGCCTATGGTGGTTCTATTCCCACCTAATCTTTTGAGAAATGCCCATACCTATTCCATAGTGGTGGTACAATTTGTAGTTCCACCAACAATGCATGAGTGTGCTTTTCCCTTCACATCCTCACCAGCATTTTTTGTTATTTATATTCTCTTTTATAATTATTTTTTATTTCTACAGACTGCATTTTGATTCATTGTACACAAATGAGGTACATCTTTTTGTTTCTAAGGTTGTGCACAGTGTAGATTCATACCATTTATGTAATCATACATGTACATAGGGTAATGATGTCTGTCTCATTCCACCATTTTTCATACCCCCCCTCTCATTTCCCTCCATGTAATCTAAAGTTCCTTCATTCTCTCTTATTCATGACAATTACCATTCTAACTGGAATGAGATGAAATCTTAATGTAGCTTTGACATTCATTACCCTGATGGTTAAAGATGTTGAAAATTTTAAAATATATTTGCTTTTCATCTATATTGCTTCTTTGAGAAATATCTGTTTAGATCTTTGGCTCATTAATTGATTGTATTATTTGTCTTTCTTGTGTTAATTTTTTGAGTCCTTTTTGTATTCTGGATATTAATTCCCTGTCAGAAAAGTAGCTGGTAAAGTTTTTCTCCCACTCTATAGGTTCTCTTTGCATACTCTTAATAGTCTCTTTTGCACAAGATTTTAAATTTAATGTTGTCTCATTCAAACCAACTATATGATTCTTGGTCTTATTTCTGGGGCTTTAGTGGTCTTGCTAAGGACTCAGTCAGTGCCTATGCCAATATGTTGAAGTATTGACCCTATGTTTTCTTCTAGCAGTTGTAATGTTTCCTGTCCAATTCCTAGGTCTTTAATTCACTTTGAGTTGATTTTTGTGCAGGATAAGAGATGCATATCTAATTTCATTCTTCTCCATATGAATAACAGTTTCCCCAGCACCATTTGTTAAAAAGGCTGTCTTTTCCACCACCTTTGTCAAAGATCAGACGAGTGTTTTCTTGTGGATTTGTCTCTGTGTCTTCTATTCCATTGGTCTTCATGTCTATTTTTATGTTAGTACCATACTGTTTTTTTCCCTATCACTCTGTAGTAATTTGAGTAATTTGAGTGTTGTGATGCAACAGTAGTGCTCTTGCTGTTCAGGATTGCTTTGGTTATTCATTCTGGGTCTTTCATAGGAATTGTAGGAATGTTTTTACTAGTTCTGTGAAGAATGTCATTGATATTTTGATAAGTATTGCCATGAATTTATAAATTGCTTTTAGTAATATGGCCGTTTTGATAATATTAATTCTGTTATTGAAGAACATGGGGAATCTTTCTACCTTCTAATGTCTTCTTCAATTTCTTTAGCCTTTTATAGTACTTACTGTAGACTCTTTTGCCTCCTGGATTAAATTTATTCCCCATATTTTTTCTTTTCTTTCTTTCTTTTTTTTATTTAAAGAATTTGTGAATGGAACTGTCTCCCTGATTTCTTTCTCAGTAGTTTCATTACTGGTGGTCAGGAAAGCTATTGATTTTGTGTGTTGATCTTGTATCCTGTTAGTTTGCCCAATTCATTTATCAGTTCTAGAAGTTTACAGATGGAGTTTTTTGGGTCTTATTAATATAGAATTATATCTTCAGTAGAGATAATTTGACTTATTCTGTTTGTATCCTTACAATTTCTTTCTCTTTCCTCACTGCTCTGACTAGATTTTTAAGTAAAATACTGAATACAAGTGATAAGAGTGGACCTCCTTGTCCTGTTCCTGATTTTAGAGAAAATAATTTTAGATTTTCTCCATTCAGTATTGATGTTGGCTTTGAGTTTGTTGTACATAGCCTTTATGATGTGAGGTAAATTCCTTTTATCCCTAGTTTTTCAATGTTTTAAACATGAATGTGTTCTGCATTTTGTTGAAGTTTTTTTTCTGCCTCTATTGACATGATCATGTAATTTTGTCCTTAATTCCACTTATGTGATGAATAACATTTATTGATTTGCATGGATTGAAACAAACTTGCATCCTTGGGATGAAACCAACCAATCATGGTGTATAATCATCTTCATGTGTTTTTGAATGCAAAATATTAATATTTTATTGAGTATAATTAAATCAATATTCATCAGGGATATTGGTTTATACTTTTCTCTCCTTGAAATTTCCTTGTCTGATTTTACTATCAGGGTAATATTGGATTTATAGAATGAATTTGGGAGTGTTCCCTCCCTTTCTATTTCATGGAATAATTTGAGGAGGATTGGCATTTGTTTGTTCCAAGTCTGGTAGAACTCAGCTAATGATCTATCTGATTTAGGCTTTTCTCTGTTGGACGGCTTTTTGTTAATGCTTTACTCTCACTGTTAGTCTTTTTAGGTTATCTATATTCTCTTGGATAAATTTGGGTGGGTCAAAATACTCAATTTTGACAGATAATCTAAGAAAGCTATAACCTTTCAATTTATAACAGTTTCCTTTGAATCTTTTTTTTTCTATTTAAAGTAGTTATACAAACTCACCTTCTTTAAAATCAGATGACATCAATTGGACTTTTTTTTTCTGTTAACATTTTTAAAATTTAATATATACATATTCAGCTTTGCTTGAATTTTAGAGAATCCATGATTACTGTTCATTTTAATTGTTCAGCATGTCAATTTCACACATGGTGGACATAAGACAAAGGATATGAGCCAACTTAAGGAAAATCATCATTATGAAGTTGTAGTTACTTGTGTGAAAACAAGGACACAAATGCAATTAAACAATTTAAGCCCTGAAAGATGATTATTTTTGGCTGATTATTTGGTAAAATTTTCACTGATAGTATCAAATACTACAGTGCTATACTATTGCTGCTGTTGCTCTCTTCCATGATTTAGGTCTTTAGAGACAGCCTACCTGAGACCAAGGGGCTGTGGCCTCTGGACAGGGTGTATCTCAGACTTCTCAGTGTCCCAGGGAATGGCCTCTCAGGAGGCCTGCGATGCACCTAACAGCCCTATCTGTAAGTGCACAGGCTCATGGCTTCTCACTCTGCTGAAGTCCTGCCCTGGCATTAGAGCAGTGATGAACTGAAAAGATGAATGTCACCACAGCCACTTCAGAGCTTGGTTACATTTATTTATAGGAGATTTTATGTTGCCAGAAGATATGCCTGTTGCTAAGAAAGGGAAAACACAACTCACTTGTTGGGTTTGGAGTCCTACCCACTTGTGTAACTGTTTCCTGTGACTATCCCCTGTATTTCTTTCCTAGATTAGAAAACAAAGTCTTATTTAAATAGGGAAATATTTACAGTTTGAATTTCAAGTCTGGAGTATAGAAATTAATTACTGCATTAAATAATTACTTGGTATAACTACATTAATTGATGCAGTGTTAAAATAGCAACTTCTTGAAAATTCTTCATCGGTAGAGTAAAAATAAAAGATACTCCAGGGACTAGGGATGTGTCCTTGTTGAGGAGCATGTGCCTAGTAAGTGGGAGTTCCTGAGTTTGATCTTCCGTGCTGTTAAAAATACAAAAGATCCTTTGGAAGAAAAAAAAAGAAAGAAACTTAATACATAGGCCAGGTTATGTGGAGAATGTTATTAAACTTGCTTATCTTATATGTTGGCATTTTAAATTTAGTTTAGTTTTATTATTGTTACTGTTGTGGTTTTATTCATACAATTTTCTAAATCCCCACTTATTTTTTTTTAAATTTATTTTTATTGTAAACAAATGGGATACATATTGTTTCTGTTTGTACATGGAGTAACAGCATACCATTTGCATATTCATAAATTTACATAGAGTAATGATGTTTGATTCATTCCATTATTTTTTTCCTTCCCCCCAACCCCTCCCACCTCTCTTTTCCCTCTATACAGTCCCTCCTTCCTCCATTCTTGTCCCACTCCCACCCCCCCATTAAGTGTCATCATCCGCTTATCAGTGAGATCATTCCTCTTTTGGATTTTTTTTTTTTTTTCTAGAATTTCTTTTTTTTTTTTTTTTTCTTTCTTTTTTTTTTTATTGTAAACAAATGGGATACATGTTGTTTCTCTGTTTGTACATGGCGTAAAGGCATACCATTTGTGTAATCATAAATTTACATAGAGTAATGTTGTTTGATTCATTCTGTTATTTTTCCCCTTCCCCCCACCCCTCCCACCCCTCTTTACCCTCTATACAGTAGTTCCTTCCTCCATACTTGCCCCCCTCCCTAACCCTAACTCTAACCCTTCCCTCCCCCCCATTATGTGTCATCCTCCACTTATCAGCGATATCATTCGTCCTTTGGCTTTTTGAGATCGGCCTATCTCACTTAGCATGATATTCTCCAATTTCATCCATTTGCCTGCAAATGTCATAATTTTATCATTCTTTATGGCTGAGTAATATTCCATTGTATATATATACCACAGTTTCTTTATCCACTCATCAATTGAAGGGCATCTAGGTTGGTTCCACAGTCTGGCTATTGTGAATTGAGCAGCTATGAACATTGATGTGGCTGTATCTCTGTAGTATGCAGATTTTAAGTCCTTTGGGTATAGGCCAAGGAGTGGGATAGCTGGGTCAAATGGTGGTTCCATTCCAAGTTTTCTAAGGAATCTCCACACTGCTTTCCAGAGTGGCTGCACTAATTTGCAGCCCCACCAGCAGTGTATGAGTGTACCTTTCTCCCTACATCCTCGCCAACACCTGTTGTTGCTCGTATTCTTGATAATCGCCATTCTAATTGGGGTGAGATGGAATCTTAGGGTGGTTTTGATTTGCATTTCTCTTATTACTAGAGATGTTGAACATTTTTCCATATGTTTGTTGATTGCTTGTAGATCTTCTTCTGTGAAGTGTCTATTCATTTCCTTAGCCCATTTGTTGACTGGACTATTTGAATTCTTGGAGTTAAAGTCAAGAATCACATGATTATTTCAATAGATGCAGAAAAAGCATTTGATAAAATACAGCACCCCTTCATGCTCAAAACACTAGAAAAAATAGGGATAGTGGGAACATTCCTTAACACTGTAAAGGCCATTTATGCTAAGCCCATGGCTAATATCATTCTAAATGGTGAAAAACTGAAAGCATTCCCCCTAAAAACTGGAACAAGGCAGGGATGCCCTCTTTCACCACTTCTATTCAACATCGTTCTTGAGACTCTGGCCAGAGCAATTAGACAAACCAAAGAAATTAAAGGGATACGAATTGGAAAAGAAGAACTCAAACTATCCCTGTTCGCTGATGACATGATTATATATTTAGAGGAACCTGGAAATTCCACCAGAAAACTCTTAGAACTCATAAGTGATTTCAGTAAAGTAGCAGGTTACAAGATCAATGCCCATAAATCCAACGCATTTTTATACATAAGTGATGAATCTTCAGAAAGAGAAATTAGGAAAACTACCCCATTCACAATAGCCTCGAAAAAAATAAAATACTTGGGAATCAATCTCACAAAAGAGGTGAAAGACCTCTATAATGAGAACTATACAACAATAAAGAAAGAAATTAAAGAACACCTTAGAAGATGGAAAGATCTTCCATGTTCTTGGATAGGAAGAATTAATATTGTCAAAATGGCCATACTACCTAAAGTGCTATACAAATTCAATGCAATTCCAATTAAAATCCCAATTGTGTACCTTACAGAAATAGAGCAAGCAATTATGAAATTCATCTGGAAGAATAAGAAACCCAGAATAGCTAAAGCAATCCTTAGCAGGAAGAGTGAAACAGGGGGTATTGCAATACCAGATCTTCAACTCTACTACAAAGCAATAGTAACAAAAACGGCATGGTATTGGTACCAAAATAGAAAGGTAGATCAATGGTACAGAATAGAGGACACGGACACAAACCCAAATAAATACAATTTTCTCATACTAGACAAAGGGGCCAAAAATATGCAATGGAGGAAAGATAGCCTCTTCAACAAATGGTGCTGGGAGAATTGGAAATCCATATGCAACAGAATGAAACTAAACCCCTATCTCTCACCATGCACGAAACTAAACTCAAAATGGATTAAGGACCTCGGAATCAGACCAGAGACCCTGCAGATTATAGAAGAAAAAGTAGGTCCAAATCTTCACCTTGTTGGTCTAGGACCAGACTTCCTTAACAGGACTCCCATAGCACAAGAAATAAAAGCTAGAATCAACCACTGGGATAGATTCAAACTAAAAAGCTTTCTCTCAGCAAAGGAAACTATCAGCAATGCGAAGAAAGAGCCTACAGAGTGGGAGAATATCTTTGCCAATCATACTTCAGATAGAGCACTAATCTCCAGAATCTATAAAGAACTCAAAAAACTCTTTTGGATTTTTGAGATTGGCTTATCTCACTTAACATGATATTCTCCACTTTCATTCATTTGCTGGCAAATGCCATAATTTTATTATTCTTTATAGCTGAGTAATATTCCATTGTATATATATACCACAGTTTCCTAATCCATTCATCAATTGAAGGGCATCTAGGTTGGTTCCATAGTCTGGCTGTTGTGAATTGAGCCTCTAAGAACATTGATGTGACTGTATCTCTGTAGTGTGCTGATCTTAAGTCCTTTGGGTATAGGCCGAGGAGTGGGATAGCTGGGTCAAATGGTAGGTCCATTCCAAGTTTTCTAAGGAATCTCCACACTGCTTTCCAGAGTGGCTGCACTAATTTGCAGCCCCACCAGCAATGTATGCGTGTACCATTTTCCCCACATCCTCTCCAATACCTATTGTTGTTTGTGTTCTTGATAATTGCCATTCTAATTGGGGTGAGATGGAATCTTAGGGTAGTTTTGATTTGCATTTCTCTTATTACTAAAGATGTTGAATATTTTTTCATATATCTGTTGATTGTTTGTACATCTTCTTCTGTGAAGTGTCTATTCATTTCCTTAGCCCACTTGTTGATTGGATTATTTGTATTCTTGGTGTAGAGTTTTTTGAGTTCTTTATATATTCTGGAAATTAGTGCTCTATCTGAAGTATGAGAGGCAAAGATATTCTCCCACTTTGTAAGCTCTCTCTTCACATTGCTGATAGTTTCCTTTGCTGAGAGAAAGCTTTATAGTTTGAATCTATCCCAGTTATTGATTCTTGCTTTTATTTCTTGTGCTATGGGAGTCCTGTTAAGGAAGTCTGATCCTAAGCCAACAAGGTGAAGATTTGGACCTACTTTTTCTTCTATAAGATGCAGGGTCTCTGGTCTGATTTCAAGGTCCATTGTGAGTTGAGTTTTGTGCAGGGTGAGAGATAGGGGTTTAGTTTCATTCTGTTGCATATGGATTTCCAGTTTTCCCAGCACCATTTTTTGAAGAGGCTATCTTTTCTCCATTGCATATCTTTGGCCCCTTTGTCTAGTATGAGAAAATTGTATTTATTTGGGTTTGTGTCCATGTCCTCTATTCTGTACCATTGATCTACCTGTCTATTTTGGTGCCAATACCATGCTGTTTTTGTTACTATTGCTTTGTAGTATAGTTGAAGTTCTGGTATTGCGATACCCCCTGTTTCATTCTTCCTGCTAAGGATTGCTTTAGCTATTCTGGGTTTCTTATTCTTCCAGATGAATTTCATGATTGCTTGCTCTATTTCTGTAAGGTACGTCATTGGGATTTTAATTGGAATTGCATTGAATCTGTATAGCACTTTTGGTAGTATTTTGACAATATTAATTCTTCCTATCCAAGAACATGGGAGATCTTTCCATCTTCTAAGGTCTTCCTTAATTTCTTTCTTCAGTGTTTTGTAGTTTTCATTGTAGAGATCTTTTACCTCTTTGGTTAGATTAATACCCAAGTATTTTATTTTTTTGAGGCTATTGCAAATGGAGTTGTTTTCCTCATTTCCCTTTCAGCTGTTTCATCGCTTGCATATAAAAACGCTGTAGATTTATGTGTGTTGATTTTATAGCCTGCTATTTTGCTGAATTCATTGATGAGGTCTAGAAGTTTTCTGGAGGAGGTTTTTGGATCCTCTAAATATAGAATCATGTCATCTGCAAATAGTGACAGCTTAAGTTCCTCTTTTCCTATTCGTATCCCTTTAATTTCTTTAGTCTGCCTAATTGCTCTGGCTAGAGTTTCCAGGACAATGTTGAATAGAAGTGGTGAAAGAGGACATCCCTGTCTTGTTCCCATTTTTAAAAGGAAATGGTTTCAGTTTTTCTCCATTAAGAATGATGTTGGCCATGGGCTTAGCATAAATAGCCTTTACAATGTTCAGGTATGTTCCTACTATCCCTATTTTTTCTAGTGTTTTCAGCATGAAGGGGTGTTGTATATTGTCAAATGCTTTTTCTGCGTCAATTGAAATAACCATATGATTCTTATCCTTAAGTCTATTGACATGATGGATTACGTTTATTGATTTACGGATGTTAAACCATCCTTGCATTCCAGGAATGAACCCCACTTGATCGTGGTGCACAATTTTCTTAATATGTTTTTGGATACAGTTTGCCAATATTTTGTTAAGGATCTTAGCATCTATATTCATCAAGGATATTGGTCTAAAATTTTCTTTCCTTGATGTGTCTTTTCCTGGTGTGGGTATGAGGGTGATATTAGCGTCATAGAATGAGTTTGGTAGGGTACCCTCCTTTTCTATTTCCTGGAATACTTTGAGAAGTATTGGAATGAGTTCTTCTTTGAAGGTCTTGTAGAACTCGGCTGAGAATTCGTCTGCTCCTGGGCTTTTCTTGGATGGTAGAGTTTTAATGGCTTCTTCTATTTCATTGCTTGATATTGATCTGTTTAAATCATGTATGTCCTCCTGGTTCAGTTTGGGAGGAACATATGTCTCTAGAAATTTGTCAATGTCTTCGGTACTTTCTATTTTGTTGGAATACAGATTTTCAAAGTAGCTTCTCATTATGTTCTGTATCTCAGTGGTGTCTGTTGTAATATTTCCTTTTGCATCATGTATTTTAGTAATTTGAGTCTTCTCTCCTTTTCTTTGTTAGTGTGGCTAAGGGTTTATCTATTTTGTTTACTTTCTCAAAGAACCAACTTTTTGTTATGTCAATTTTTTGAATAGTTTCTTTTGTTTCAATTTCATTGATTTCAGCTCTGATTTTAGTTATTTCCTGTCTTCTACTACTTTTGCTATTATTCTGTTCAATTGGACTTCTTCCAATCAAGTTTTGTTTTAAGATTATGCAATACGGGTATAAAATGGTTTTCTGTTGTGTTTCTGACTCTGTTTTGGCCCTCATCTATCAGACTGCTGATAGATTAGTTTTTCTAAGACTTTCACTTACATGCTCAGGAAAAAAATCAACTCCACAGCCTGTGGCTTGCCACTCAGGGCTTTTCATTCAGCTTGCATTGGCCTTAATGATTCCTGGTTCTCCAGGGTTGCTTTTCCTTCCTTTCACTGCATTGCTTGCTCTTCTTTGTACACGCGGTGTGCTCAGTTCCAGAGACTTAGGTGATCTTGCTGATTTCTACAAGGATTGTTTTTCTTTCCATTTCCTAATGGTTTGTGGCCTCCTCTTTTGGATGATTTATTTAAAATGTCACTGTCTTCCTGAACCTGGAATTCTCACCTGGGGTGTCCCCAGATGGTGGGTATTAAATGTTCTCATTCTGAAAATTGGTGGCACTTCTTGCATTTTATCTTTGTATATAAAGGACAGAACTTGTTGAGGATTCTCCCCCTTTTTATGAAATAAATTGTTTCCCAGAAACTTCTTAATATCTATAATAAAATAATCATGAGGGTCAGACTGAATCGATTCAGTCTGCAAATGGTTTTATAATATAATATAATATAATATAACTTGAACAAATGAATAAAATCTGTGAATCTCAGTTTAAGTACAATCTGAAATTCCTGTGCAGTTATTTTGGTGCATCTTTTATTTCTTCTAAGGTTCTTAGAAATGTTTATTTTTATTCAACTTTGTACTTGAAAAGGCTCCTGGTTTTCTATTTAACATATAATAAATAGAACATATTTTTGACAATAAATGATATTTCCTTTATGTTACACTGAAAATACACATGTGTGAGATGTATCACATAGTAAAATGTGGTTGACAACTAGTGTGTAGTCTGAAGTTCATATTTAGTAGGCTTAGGATTGCTTGAACTTTGTAATTTAACTAGATGTTTACCTTTAAGGAATCAGAATTTGTATTTTTTTTTAAGTTTTTTAATTTTTAAATTTCTATATGAATTAATTGTTAGAATTAGGCATTTTGCAAAATGGTTTTTATTATGATTCCTGTTAGAATGAATAAATTTATTTTTACGAAAAAGTGACAAAAGCAAATAGTATCTCAAATGTCAGTGTAGGACAGAAAGCTATCAATGTTTTAAGAGAAGACAGATAAATTTGGCCAGGGTCCTAGGCTAAATGTTTTTTATGGTCTGTCTTTGTTATGATTACTTATGTATATGCTAGAAAGTCATATTTTTAAAAATTTCTCTTCTTATAGCAAAAGGTTATTACTGGACATAATATTTCATCCATTAATATGTGAATGCTGTTAGGGAAATATGGGAGCAGCAATAAAGATGATCTAAAGAAAGTGTTCTCTTAGAGACCAGAGAAGCTGAGAGAGACTGTGAAATGCAGAAGAGATAAGAACCAGAAACAGACAGGGTTGTATACCCGGAGCTGAAGTTTTGCTGATATCTTAGGATGGAAAAATTTGAAATGATACAGGTGTGACAATGTTAGCATGATTCTTACAATCATGATTTAAATACTGTTATGTTCTCAGATAAGTGGAATGCTTTTGCCAATTTTTTGTATCTAAATATGATATTCATGCTAGTTCTGAGACCAAGTATTTCAAACATAGAAGAAAATTTCTCTCAACGTAGACACCTTTCAAGTAGACAATGAATTAAAAACTGATGGGTGTGCAATGTGCAAATTCCATAGTGAAGAGAATGGACTGCTAATGTTAGTTGCTCAGGCAGAAGAAACTGCTTTTACATTCTAAATGTAAAATCAATCAATAAGGCTTCTTGACTTTAATGCCTCAATATCTTATACATTTTCCTAATATTTTCATGAAATTCACTGGAGTTCCACTCACCATCTTTTCACCTGAAGTTCTGAAATAGTCATTGACCCTATTTACCTCACACTTCTCCCTGCTCCAGTTCTTTGCAATGCAGTTAGAGCTTTTTTTTTTTTTTCTTTTTTCTTTTTTTTTTCGGTGCTGGGGATCGAACACAGGCCTTGTGCTTGCAAGGCAAGCACTCTACTAACTGAACTATATCCCCAGCCTGCAGTTAGAGCTTTTTGACAGTCAAACTCCATGCCAACTCCTTGCTTAAAAGCAATAATGGTTTCCATTGCCCTTAAAATTAAGGTAATTCTGTCTCTCCTTCTACAAGGCCCAACAGGATATGGTCTCTATTTTTCTAGTCTTGCCTAGCTAGCTACTGAAACTCTCCAATCTATAAATATAGTACTTAGTGGTCTCCTAAACTCCAGACATATAACTAGTGTCTTAAATGATTAAAAATGATTCATTCTTCTCTCCACAGATTTGGGGACTGGTGATTTGTGTCTTTCAAGGCATTTGTCTGTCTAGGTTGTCGCTTCAGGGAATAAATTTTTTCCTATTTTCTTATTTTTTCTTAATATTTCTATGTTTGAATCTTATGAGAGTTATTTTCACAAATACTTTAGCATGCTTTCAGAAATGTCTGTGGTTGAAAACTATTAATCCCGTGAAGTAATTCCATTGTAGAAATTATAGACTACAAAATATTATCAGTGACTACCTTGAGATAGTTTGATTACAAGTGATTTTTATTTTATTCTCTTTCTATACCTAAATTTTCTAAATTTGTTTTAATATGTATGTTTTGTTTATGTGATTGCAATTAAAATACTGAACTTTACTGAAAAAAATCAAGATCCAAATTGAATTTAGAGTATTGTCAATGGAACAAACTGTTAATGCAAGCACTTGGATAGGTAAAAATTTTAAATCAGTACAAAATAGATTTAAAAAACCAAATAAAGGCACTAAGAAGCATTAAAAATTAGATAGAAGCTGAAGGAAATTGTGATCTTGACAAACTGTAGAGGGCGAAAATTGTGTTTGCAGCTGTTTTACCTGTAGGCTCTCTATAGTTGTTATGTCTATGGAAGCAGAAAACTATAGACTTACCAGCTGGAGGGGACAAAAAACAAAAACACCCAAATAAGCAAGCACAAAAAAGCTCCAGGCTGAAATGATAGCTGGAAATTTTTAGAAGGAAGTCCTGTGAGCGAACTATTGAGTACAAGTTGCCTAAATCTCTGACAGTTGAACTACAGATGTGCAGTGAAGAACCTGGAGGGATGATCCCCAAATAGGCAGAAATCAGGGAGGAACTAATCTTAAAAGTCAGAGCTGCACTGGGTGAGATTTGTGCGTTTGCTATTGTTTTAACGGAGTGCATTTCCCAAACTAGGCATAGTTTTTTTGCGGACAACTGAAATCTTATTGGCCTGAAGCATGAGAGGATGGAACTTGAAGTTGGCAAAGCAGTTGAAATTTAGGGAGAAATTCCCAACAGTAGTGTGATCCTAGAGAGGATATGCTTTCAAATCTGTGTATTTATTTCTGCTCAAATACTTGGTTGACTGCTCAGCTATTGTGTAGATATGCACAGAGGATTTTCAGGGGCCAGGCTAAGAAATGGAATTTTAAAAATCAAGTTTTGGGAAGTTTTAAAAACCAAGCAGAGATACCAGCTGTTACAAAATGCAGGGTGGACAAAGTTTGTACTTGGAATATGGACTAGGAAATTGCCTACTAGAACAATCACCACTGTAGAAAGTAGAAAAGATATCAATAAGAGCAACAAAAGTCCTCAGAACACAACAGACTGCAATATTCACAGTGTCTAGTTTTCAACTAAAAATCACTAGGCCTGCCAAGAAGCAGCAAAGTGTGACCTGACCTAACTTAGAAAAAAAGAGCAATCAATAGAAATTGAATCTGAGTGGGTTCAGAAACTGAATTTAACTGATGAAGATATCCAAACTGCTATTATAAGTGTGCTCAAAAATTTAAAGGGAAATATTGTTAAAATAACTAAAGGAAAATTGCTCTTCTGGGTGAAAAAGTGAAAATGAACAGAGAAACTGAAGCTATTGAAGTAAGATATTTTGGAGGTGAAAAGCACAATAAGGAAAATGGCAAAATCAGAGGTAGGCTCAATAATTTATTAGAGGTGGAAGAAAAGAAAAAGCAACTTGAAATTAGATCAGTAGAAATCACCTATTAAGGAATTTAAGGAGAAATGTTTATTTTTTAAAAAAGGAACAGAGCTTTGGAAAGCTAAGACAATACTGAGCTGCCCAACGTATGTACAATTTGTGTCCCAGAAGGAGAGGAGGGACAGAAAGATGAGAAAAATATTTAGAAATCTTCTAAAATTTGGTCAAAAAACAAATAAATTTCAGGTCGAAGAATTTTTAATGAAATCTCAAACAGGATGAAAACAATAACAAAAATCACACATGTCCATTTTATTCAAACTACTAAAAGTTAAAGATAAAAAAAAATTTTAAAAGCAGACAAAATAGAATATCAACTGACAGTGATGACATATCAGTAAAATTGATGATTGATTTCTTGTCAGAAGCAAAGAAGATATTACAGTGACATATTCAAATTGTTGAAAGAACATAGATGAACTCGGATCTACAGGAAAATGCAAAGTGCATAGGAAATAATAAATACTTGGGTAAATATAGAAGATTACAGTTTTACTCTATTTAAAATCTTTAAAAAACATGGTGACTTAAAGCAAAAATTGTAACACTGAACTATTGGGTTTATAATACATGTATATGAAGAAACAATCACTTACAGAATGGGGGATAACCATAGATACACTGCTGCAAATTTTCAGTATTTTGTTTGAAGTGAACATTAACCCTAAGACAACTGTGATAATTAAAGATGGGTATTGTAAAATCCTGGCAAACATCAGATGTTATGTAAAGAAATAGAGCTAGGAAGCCAAGAGAGTAATTACAATGAAATACTTACAAAAATAATTTGGATTAACATAAAATGAGGCAAGAAAGGAGAAAAAAATGGGTAAGGCAAAAAGAAAACAAACTGCAAATGACAGACCTACATAAAACCATATTAATAATCACATTCAAGTAAAATGGGCCAACGTTAAAAGATTTTCAGAGTGGTTGAAAAACAAGAACCAGAAGCAGCTGTATGCTGTCTATCAGAGATACAATTTGATGCAGAGACACAAACAGGGTGACTATAACAGGTGGAAAAATATACCATGCAAATAATAAGAGTAAGAAAGCTGGAGTGGCTATAGTAATGTAAAATAGACCAAATAAGAAGGATTACAAGAGACGAAGAGGGGCATTTCTTCATGATTACAGAGTCAGTCATTAAAAGTTTTAATAATTTATATATGCATCTAAAATAGAGATTCAAAATATGTGAGACAAAACTGGCACAATTAATGGACAGACAATGCATAATCATTGGTGATTTTAGCACATCTATCTTGATAAAAGAGTTTCAGAACAAAGAATCGGCAAGAATACAGGTTGTTTGACTAATCCTATCAAGCATGGTTAAGTTTTCTAGTGTTGTGGTTGTAGGTTTTTAGTTAGGACTGTGAGTTTTACTCCATTTTGAGTAAACATTTTGCATAAGGCATGAGGTGTGAATGGAGATTCAGTCTGTCTTCTGTGGGAACGACATGTTGAAAAAGAACTTTCTGCATTGGATTGACTTTGCACCTCTGTAGAAACTAATTAGTCATATATGTGTCATTCTCCCTTGTTGTACATGTCTATCTCTTTCCCGCCAAAACCGTATTACCTTGTCCACTGTTTGCAGCTTTATGGTAACTACAGACATCAGATGCGTAAAACATCCAAATGTGTCGTTCTTTCTTGGAATTGTTTTGGTTATTCTTGTTCCTTTCCCTTTACATGTAGTTTTTAGAACCAGCTTGACAAATTACTAAAATAGAATGGCTGAAAATTTTATTGGAGTTGAATTGTATATCAGTTTTGGGAAGACTGACATATCACCAATATTGAATCTTTCAAATCAAGAACATGGTATATATTGCTCAATTAATTTAGGTCTTCTTTGATTTCCTTTTTAGTGTTTTGTAATTTTATGTATAAAGATCTAGTAGAGATTCTGTAAGTTTATATCTGTTATAAGAGATATTTGGTATCATTGTAACTGATAATTTTCATTTCAGTTTTGGTTGTTCATGGCTACCACACAGAACAAAATTGGTATTTGCATAGAGTACTTGTGTCTTGAAGCCTTGATAAACCTACGTTTTAGTTCTAGTTGCTTAAAAATAGAATATAAAAAAAATATATATCATTAAATAAAAATATAAATTTATGAACTAAATGTATATAAACATTACAATATATAAATATATATAAAATATAAATGTTCTTCAGAATTTCTAATAAGATAGTCATGTTATCTAGTAATGAGGACAATTTTATTTCTTCTGTTCTGGTGTATATGATCCATTTTTGGTCTTGCTTTATTACTTTGACTAAAACAACCTATAAGATGTTGCATAGCAGTGGTGAGAAAAGAAATTTTTGCCTTTTTGCTGATCATGTAGGAGGAATGTATTTAGGGTTTTTTCTATTATGTATAATTTTAGCTGTGATTTGTTTATTTTTGCAGATTCCCTTCATCAACAAATAACCCCTTCTATTATTAGCTTGCTGAGAACTTTATCAGGAAGGAAAGGGGAAGTCGTCAAACACCTTTTTCCTCTTGTAAGATAATGGGGAAACTGGTGTATTGAGATGAGGCTAGATTCCCTGCTTTGTCAATTTCCTTCTGGGTTCTTGCCTTACAAATTTGAAGAATAAAATTCACAGACAAATAACAGAAGATAAGAATGAAATGGAGTAGGATTTATTTAAGTGAGGAGAGAGAGAACTCCTGCCATGTGGGAGGGGGCCTGATAGCAGAAAAACCCATTTTGGTGTGGTAGCTTAGGGGCTTATATGGCTTTGGGTAGAGCACTGAGCAAAATTCGTGTTAAATAGGTGTTGAAAAAGTATCAAGACTGTTGGTTGTGCCCTTTAGCCTCAGTTTTAATCCTTCCTGTAACTCCCGTTCAAGTTCACCCTCACTTTCCAGTTTGTGGGACAGAGTTGACTGGAAGAATTCCCACAGGTGAGCCTCAAGTCCTTTTACATTTGAAATAGGTCTTGATGGTGCCTATTAAGAATTAAATCATTAATATTTCTATAGGTTAGGCTGCTGGTATGGTTTCTGCATTTGAACAAGACTTCAATTGGAGGCCATCCCTTCTGATTGATGACCATTGATTAATCTTATATAGTTCTTTTATGATTTTATGTACAAAGATCCCCTTCCTCCTCCTCCTCCTCCTCCTCCTTCCTTCTTCCTGTACTGGAAATTGAACCCAGGTGTGTTCAATCATTGACCATTGAGCCACATCACTGGTTCCCCCCCCCCCCCTTTTTTTTTCTTTTTTTGGAGATAGGGCCTCAGTAAGTTGTTGGTCTTACTAAGTTGCTGAGGCTTGCCTCAAACTTGTGATCTTCCTACCTCAGCCTCCAGTGTCACTAGGATTATAGGCACACACCACTGCATTCAGTTGAGTTCATGAATCAATAATATATGTTAAATAAGACGTCTTAAGTCAGAAATGCAATACAATGTTATGTATTGATCAGTTGTTGAAAATGTGACCCGATGCTGACAGGAAACTAACCCAGTATTTCCCCAGGAGCAACTATTCGGCATTTTCCAGTACAGGATTCCTGGAGACTTAGAACATAATGAGAATTGGTTGTATAATGATTGAATTTTGAATGTAGAAACATTCCTTGTATTCTTGAAATAAGCCTCATTTGCCAATAATTGTTATTCTTTTAACTTATTGCTGTATTTAATGCATTTGTATTTAACTTTGTTTAGAATTTTTTGTATGTATGGTCATAAGGGATATCTTTTTTGTAAGATTTTTGTCCTGTTTTGAAATCACAGTAATGCTCGTTTCTTAAAATGAAGTTTTTTCTCTTCTATATTATGGAAGAATTTTTGAAAAATTGTATTATCTTCCTTAAGTGTTTGATAAAATTTACCAATAAACTGCTTAAGACTGCTGTTAACTTTGTTGGAGATTTTAAAGTATAAATTTAATTCTTTAATTGATTTGTAAATACTGTTTATTTCTTCAGTGTGCTTTGGGAGTTTGGATGTTTCAAAGAATTTTGACATTTCTTCAAAGTTGTTAAATTTTTTTGTGTAGAGTTGTCCATCATATTCTTATATTTGTAATTTCTATGTTTTCTCTATTTTCTTAGTTCACCTGGCTTATCACTTTTATTGATTTCTTTCTTTCTTTCTTTCTTTTTTTTTTTTGGTGCTGGGATGAAATCCAGGGCTTCACCATGCTGGGCAATGGCACTACCGCTGAGCTACAACCCAGCCTGTTATTGATTCTTTTCAAGGAACAGCTTTTACTTTATTTAATTCTCTTTGTGTGTGTGTGTGTGTGTGTGTGTGTGTGTGTGTGTGTGTGTGTGAATGCATGCATGTTTAATTTCATTGCTTTATTTTTATTATTTTCTTCGTTCTAACTGCGGATTTATTTTTCTATTTTATTAAGTTAAAGTAGAAACTTATAATGTTGATTTGAAATATTTTCTCATATTATCTAATGTAAGCATTTAATATAAATTTAAAATATAAGTTTGCCTCAAAGAACTGCTTTAGTGACATCACCCAAATTTTGATACACAATGTTTTCATTTTCATTTAATTTAAAATGTATCAATGTTTCCTGTTGTGTACTCTTTCATCTTATGACCCATTAGAACTATGTTAACTTACAAATATCTGGGGGAATTTTCCAGCTATCCTTTTGCTATTGATTTCTAATTTTGATCCATTATTTTTAGAGAATATGTCCATTAAAGACTTTGTCCAAATCAATTCTACAATTTTTTTCATATTCGTTTTTTTTTTTATTTCATACCTAGAATATGGTCTATCTTAGTGTTTCATATGCATTTGAAAAGAAAATATACTTTGCTTTTATTTAGTGGCATGGTCTATAAATGGCAAATAAAAACATTGATTAATAATATTGTTCAAGTCTTTGGTATATTTACTAAATGTTCTGTCAATTACTGAAAGAGTAATGTTGAAGTTTCCAACAGTAATTGTAGATTTGCCTGTATGCACTTTGAGTTTTCTGTTTCAGTTCAGGTATTGTGAAACTCTCCTGTTAGATTCACAAACATTTAGGATGATTATTTCTTCTTGAAAATTGACTTTATTCTATATAACTACTCCATCTTTTTTTTTTTTTTTTTTGGTTTAGTGTTTGCATGGTGTATCTTTTTCCATACTCTTACTTTAATGTTATGTTTTTAAGATTGAATTAAAATTCATCATCCTTCTAACAGTTTTCTATTAGCTTCATTTGGTTTTTCCTTTTTCTTCTTCTTTTTTGTCCCCAGTTCTTCTGGGTTAACTTTTTAATAATCCCATCTCTTATACATCATTTACACCTGTTCTACATTTTTCTAGCAGTAGCCTTACAGTTTGAAAGTGTATCTTTAAGTCAGAATTTACCTGCAAAAAATATTAAACCACTTCATGGGTAATATAAAGTCTGCCCTGAGTTTCTTCCTCTCCCTCTTTGTGCTATTATTCTGGTATAGCTACCTTATTCTTGTACAGATGCTCTAGATACACAATATGGCACCTCTGTTTTGTTGTAGTTAGTAATTTAACTTTTAGAGTAATTTAAAACAGATAAAATGAACTTTATATTACCTTTATGCCATTTTAGTGTTTTTTTATTTCTTCTGGTGGATCCAAGTTTATTTCTGGTACATATTTCTTCTGCCTGGAACATTTCCTTTAGCATTTGTTATAATAAAGATCAGATGGCAATGAACTTTCTCTAAATGTTCTTATTTCTCAAATAGATTTTCAGAGTATAGAATTCTTGCATAACAGATTTTTTTTCTTTCATCACTGAAGATGAAACTATATTGCTTTCTGGTTTGCATTATTCACAATGAGATGTTTGCTGCATACAAATCCAGGACAGAGCATTTTCAGGGGTCCTTAGCTCGTCACAATGTGCGTAACAGGCAGTGGAGACTTCACCCCTTCTGGGGTAGATTTAGTGAGCCGTGGATGGTGTATAGATTCCCATGGGTCCTAGACTTCTGCTTATCCTTGCTGCCCCTCTGTAAGTGATGTCTGCTTTGCTTGACTTGTTGCATTTGCTGGAATCATGCAAATGGAAGAGATGCAGGGGCTCTTTTGCTTCTTGCCGATGTTTTTACCGTGCTGATTCTGGTACCACCTGGGTCAACTCCAGTGGTCTGACAGAATTCAGAACCTGATACTGAATGCACCAGACATCCTTTTCCATCCTTACCGCCCTCACTTGTCTTTTGGGGTTTTAATAATAGCCATGCTAGCAGGTGTCTGATAATATCTCCTTTTGGTGATGAGTAGTTACCTGACAATTAGTGATATTAAGCATTTTTTCATTTACCTACTGACCATGTATATGTCCTCTTTTGAAAGAAGTCTATTTAGATTATTAGGCCATTTTGAATTGGGTTATTTATTTGTTGCTATTAAATTGCATGATGTTCTATATATAGTTTGTTCATTACTGCTGAAAAGAATTTCATTTACAATATATTGCTATTTACTTATCCCTTCCACTGTTACTGGTTAGTTGAGATGTTTCTAGGTTGGATCTATAAAGAACAGTATTGCTGTGTATATTCTTAGATATTTATTTTGATGAATATGTATATTTGTTTTTATTGGGCATATTTATACTCTAAGGAAAATTGTTGAATCATAAGGCATGCGCATAGTCAGCTTTAGGTACCCTACTAGTTTCTAGAGTGATGATAGTAATATATGTTGCCACTAGCAAGGTAGACAAGTTTTAGTTTGTCCTAATCATTTCCAACACTTGTGGTTCTCTCTCTCTCTTTTTTTTTTTTTTTTCCTTTGAGCTGTTCTGGAGAATATTAAATCATTTAAATTTCTCTTTGATGACAAATGAAGTTGGCCACCTTTTTACATGTGTAGTGTTCATGTACATAGTCTCTTTTCTGGAGTGACTTATCAAGTTCTTTGTTCATGTTTCTACTACTCATAGAGAATACAAAGATCAGAGATGAAGTACATATATATGACACCTGATTTAGGACTCTGCAGTGCAGTGGGGTAGGTGGGATTATGAATTATGGATACTTGTAATTATTATCTTTATCTTTTTTTCTGAAAGTTCTACAATGAATATGTGTGTAAAAATATCTTGAATCAGTACAAAACATTTAAAACCTAAAAAATTAAGTCCCTCATGACATAAATATTGTTTACTGATATGTATTGATATGCACATGGTCATTTTGACTCATGAATTGTGTTGCCCAGCAAAATGTTAAAATATGATTAGAGATTTAGAACTTTAAAAATGACAAAAGATGGTGATTCTCAGCATGCTTTCCCCCGTGATCATCAAAGTATGAATAAATGAATAGTGGATAAATAAATGTCTCAGAGAAGACTCCTTTGGTGATTATATGACTGATGCCATACCTGCTATCCACAGGTGATGTTAGAATTTTTATTTTTGGTGTATTGCTAACTCATTAGCCTCACCACATTGTTGGTTTAATTGTAAAAGCTCAATATATGTTTTTTAATTTTGCAGGATATTAACTGGGATGACTATTGTCTTGTTGGAAAAGAATTATATTGCTGATAATTTTTTTCCAATGTTGTATTAAGAGTACAACATTTTGTGTAGAGGAGAAATTGATTTGTATTTTCTTACTGATGCCCCATAGTTTCATTATTTGTCCATTCCAGTATTCCCTATTATGGATGTGTTTTTAGTCTTCTTTGGAATAGAATTTACTAGGATTCATCTTAGTTATTATGTAGAGTTTAAAAAAAAGTAAACTTTGAATGTCAATTGTATGAAACATTTTTATAATATTGTTATAGGGATAGGACTTATACCTTTATGTAAGTATAGTATGAATATTATATAATTATTAAGGCAAGTAGTTGATATATAATAGAGGATATGTTTGCTATAATGTTTGTCCTAAAGCTAATTTAAAAAACCATTAGTTTTAAAATTAGAATGTGAAAGGTCATGAGAAAAGTGGTTGGATTTATCATTGATATGTTATCTAAATTGAGCATATATATACCAAACTACTGAAATAATTTCATCCAATTTAGTCACTGTTAGCACAGCTTAAAATATAATTCACTAAATAATATGTCTGCAAACCCTTTGATTGTAGACATCGTGCTATGTAAAATGTAAAGCTAATGGTAAGTAAAGCTCTTCAAAAAGTATAGTAGTCTTTGCAAATTGTTTGGAATTAATTTGTTTTGAGTAAACGGAAATTAGACTGTTAAACGAAGCGTATAAAAAAAGGATTACAAAGGGTAAGGATACCATCTCACCAGGATAGTTTAAAACCCACACATTTGTATGAGTCAGGAGAAGTACTGTCCTTTAAAATGATCTTATTCTTTCCAATTGCCTGAGTTTTGTGCCTCCTGATGTGATTTGGAGATCTGGCAAAGTATAAACATATTTAGAATCTTATTCATTTGCATACTGAACTCATCCATCACCAGGACTGACAAGGTGTGAGACAAAGCATTGTGCCTGGCACACAACCTGTACTGAGATTTTCCTGTGGCTATAATGCAGCACACCTGACAGATGTGTGAGTCATTTAACACAGTAGGAGGTACTCATAAACACCACAGACTGGCATTCAACATGATAGGTATTATTTTTCTTTTGTCTGCCTGAAGTTGTATGGCCTACAATCAATAAAGGATTGAGGAATAACCATCTAAAGCCTAGAATGTGATATCATTTATATGCAACATTTTTCTTGCTTATAAAACTTAGAGTATCCCAGAAACTAAGATACTTTTTGACACTGATGAAAAATATATTACATATGCCTCCCTTATATGATCCAAACTAGTTTAGCAAAGAAAAGCATCAAAGGCATTATTTGTTCATGGAGTAAAGATAATGTGGCATCTGTTTATATGCTTGATATTTCCTTAAAGATATAACAGGCTTTTACTAAATTCATGTTAATTTTTAAATTCAATATGGTGGCTGTGAAGTACAACAACTATAAGAACACTTTTACATTCTCAATAACAATGTGTTTGAATCAGAAGAAGAAAGGCAGAAATGAATATACACCATCTGTAGTTTTTCAGATTATACTATATGTCCTAAAGGATGGAGATAGATGCTATTAATTTAAATGTCATGTTTGCATAGAATGAAGCATAGCAATTTTAAATTTGGCTTTATTAAAATTTCTTTTTTAGCTCAAGTTTCTCATTTGGTAAATAGAAATTGGAACTCACTGATCAAGTTTATTTAGGTACTTCGGGGAGTAATAACAAGCAGGGGGGCACAAAACTTTCAAAATAGCATTTTATGGCATTTATAAGTTATTATATAATCAAAACCTTCTTGCAGTTATATGGGGAGTTCAGAAGCAAGAAAATTAACAATACCTTAAAGGATCAAATAAATACCACAATTGAACCGTGGTGCCCTCCTGGCATATTTAACACTTATTTTAGAAGTTGTTTTTGTTAGAAAAAGATTCCAGCTTTGTTCTACATAGGTCACAGCTTTTTTTTTTTTTTTTTTTTTTTTTCAGTTTGCTTAGGGTTCAGTGATTTGCTGGGTACAGCTGCAAATGCAGATGCAGGAATTGTTTCATCTTAGAAAATAACCACAGCTTAGCATTTATGTGCCAAGGTAACGCACAGAAGTTAATGAAAACATTCTTTAAGGCTATGCTCAAACACAAAGAATAGTTTGGAATTCAGAAGTGCACACATATATCAGAAATGCAGAAGATAGTCAAACAATTTCTCTAATATTTTCTTCATCCCCCTTGCTAGCTACAATATATTACTTTCTTTCTAACCTTCACTTCTAATTCCTGCACATCCAGGCTGTCAATCTTTGATTTTGGTCCACCATGGTGATATTTTGAGGAAGATTTTTCCTAACTAGCTTCAGGATTAAACATTTTTCCCTGCTAGCTTCTTTGACTTTTCAAGTCCAGTGCAACCTATATGTGTATATCTGTATTTTTATTTTCATTTTTCACCAATTTATTCATAAGGAGAGTGAATATAGCTTTGAAATGATTTAAGTAGGAATATGATGTAGGTATTGAATATATGCTTATTCCCTCAACTGGAAAGATTCCCTTCAGATATTAACTTGGTTTCCATTTCCTTAGGAAAGACAAACCTGGCTTTGCTGACAAGCTCAAGTCGTGGTCTTTAATGAATAGTATCAGTTTGTTTTCACATTTACTTTTAGTTATTTGATTAATAGCTGTCTCTGCTATGAGACCCCAAGCTCCAGAATTGTAGGAATTCATACCACCACTACTACTACTTTATACACTATTTTACATTGTTAATATAATTTTATAATATTTAATTATAATTTTGAAACATTATTAAAACAAATATTTCTGAAATTTTCCTTTTTATTGCTTTGCATGTATCATATGGTTTTTGCAGATCAACAAATAACATCTTCTTTCCCTTCCTACTTTGGAATCACTTGAGAGATATACCCAAAAGCCAGATACAAATTGTAGGACATGGTTTAGATGTGTGACCTTAATAGGCTAATTTCTCAGCTTTACACCATTGCCCTTACTCACCAACTGTTGTCCAATCCCTACTTGGGGGCAAAGATAAATAAAAATTACCTTCAGTCAATGGATATCTGTGAGGAGAGAAATACCTTAAGAGGGAAAAAATCAGAGGAAGGGTAGAAAAATGATTCAAGAATCTTGTAGACAGAGGAAGTAAATAGGGTGAGAATACAAAACCTCAATAATTATCTACTGACTTTTTACCTGGAGATTAAAAACAAAGACCATTGAGCAAATAAAGAATCTCTCTGAATTCCTGACCTGCCTCCTTATGTTCAGATATGAAATCTGAAGACTGAACTATCTGTGAATTTAAAAAAAATACGTATCATCTGGCAAAATGAACTGAACTTTGATATCTGAACCTTTAAAGTTCCAGATGCAATCTTTACCCATTTGTGATTACAGCAGGTAACCAACCTGTTCTCCATATCTCCCTTTTTCTTCCATGATATTGAAATTATAATCATAAGCAAGCAATATATACCTCAGACACAGATTTAAATACTTTAAATGTAAAGTCTCATCTTGCCTGGGAGGTAAGAGTGTAAATATTGAGAACTGTGGAGTGTAGAGATCAAGACCCTGGTTAAATGATGCGAGGTACATGACGTGTTTATTAGTACAGTGCCTCACGATATGGTCCGTGCTCTGTAAAACACTTGCCATTGTTGTTAAGATCATTCTATTGTAGAATGGAATTTCTCATTGTCCGGTTGACCCAAGTGCTGCTCAGTGCTGGAGTTTTTCTTCTAGGACATTCCCACGTTTCTGTATGTCAGGGATCTCCATGTTACCTTTGGGGAATCTTAGAACAATACGGCTCTTCAAAGAGCTTGTGCAGGCTCCAGGTGGCCTTCCTGGAGCTCAGCAACATCCCATGTATGCAGCTCTTGAATGGAGGCTCACACTCTGGGTTAGAGGTGGAGCTGTCATGGATACACTGTCCCAGTGAGCATTAGTGTTTCCTGGTATTGGCTAGGCTTTCCTGTGGCTCCCAAAGTGTTGTTGAGTTTCTGTATACTGACTCCACTCCTCTCCACCTCCTTAGCTCAGTTTCAGATCCCTCTACTCACACCTTTGATGTCCACTAAAGACACCTCATTTGCCACTTTTCCCCCATCAATGCAGGTGACTCACCTCTATTTCTCCAAGGATATGTGAGTGGAAGGATCTAATTCTCCCTCAAACAGATTTATTGTTTGGGCTGTGAAGGGTTTCTTTTAAAAAAAAAATTATTCTAAAAGTTTCTCAGAATAAAAATAAAATAAGCACTGATTAGGTCTTGGTTATTTTTAAACTCACTGTAACAATCTTATTTTTCTCCAAAGTAATGGTGAAACTTTTTATGTCCTAGAAGAAAATTCAATTATAAGAATGTAGGGAAAAGAAAATAACAGATTAATATTTGAATTTATTCTTATACATTATTTAATTTAAACATAATGTTATCAAACACATACTGTTACCCTCATTAATGAAAAAGTAACACAGAGACAATGCAAACACCTTGCTCATAGTCAAAGATATAACTAAGCCTAGGAACTCTGCCTCCAAAATACACAGTTAAAAGAAATTACATTCTTTCTTGCCTAAGGACCTTTGCACACGCTGCCTTCTCTGCCCAAGTTCTGGTAAATTGTACCATATTGGTCTTCAAAATGGGCTGGTGTATTATGTATCCTGGGGTTTTCAAAGGAAGATCCATTGAAAAGTGGAAGAAAATACTACAACTTTTATTTTTGCATTTAGAGCTACAAAGAAGGAATAAGTAAAATGTTACAAATGCTTAACTTTGAACAATAATGCCTTTAGTAGTTCAGATTGCCTTTGATGCCCTTGAGGGCTTTTGAAAAAGAGAAGTATTTCCACAATGAGGAGAGGACAGAGGAGAAGACTTGCTCTTATCTGCATACTGCATGGTGAAACATTTTACAGTTTATTTACTCCCAGTTAAGTGGATTTGTGGATTATACTCTCACTCAAAATAATCCTCAAAAAATGGGCCAGTGTCATAAAAATTTCCTTAAAGAAAGCTCAAGATTAATGGTAATTTAATACCATCACTGGAAGTGCAAGTGACAGGGAAAGAACACAGCCAAGGATGAGCTTTTCTCAGACACATAAAATAAAGACAAAAAGATGAGACATTAGCCAAAAAATCAGAAGTTTTAAAGAAGATTAAAATAGGATTCTACTGATAATGTTATTGTTTTTTTTTTTTTTAAATGTGTCATTGAAACTTTTTTTGTGTGTGTTTCAGGATGTGGGAGAAATGTTACATATAGTGTGGCAAAACAAGACAGGTGTGAACATCCCTATTTACTTCCAGGAGATGACTTAGGTTAGAACAGAGTGCCAATCCTATACTACCTGCCAAATGGTCACAAGTGCATTCATCACTTTTTTGTCCTCATTATGCACAGAGTAGTCTTAAAAGTAGGCCTCACTGTGTGCAGTTTGTGCTTTATTAACTATTCAATGTTGATAGCAGTGCACGCCCACAAATTATAAATGCATATTTTTCATAGAGTGAATGCAAGAGGTGCTTGATAAAAGTTACTAAACCTTACTAATGATTTATGATTCAGTTTAGACTATATATTATTAGAAAACATATCTTGACTCCACTTCAGTATTCCTCTTCCTGGGGTCTCTTGGCACCCTGTACCTTTTCCTATTGTAATATTTTTGCTATATGCCGGAGGATTTTGTCTTAGCAACTACCTCTCCACCAAGACTGATGACAGGAACAGAGACTTACTTATATTTGGATTCTCATAATAAAGCAATATATCTCTCACATAGAAGGCACTTGAGGAGATTAATGAATAAAATTCATCAAACAGATACCAAAGTCTGAGACGATATGATATGCAAACCCAGGCATAGCTGTCTATGTTCAAACCATCCTTCAAAATCCAGGGCAGGCACTCTCCTGTTGTATGCATGGTATCCTTGCATGCCCCTTTTAGGGGGCAACTTCTTAGAGTCGGTTTTCAGCACATCAAGTACTTTTAGCTGTTCCTTCCTTCTACCCATGACTTTAATAAGACAGCAAAAATTAGTAAGAAATTTTGGGCTAGAAGTGTAATTCAATGGGAGAGCATTTGCCTAGATGCATGAAGTTCTGGATTTGATCCCCAGTATCAAAAAACAAAATAACTTTTTTTCTATGAGTAACAATCAGCCATGTGCTTATCTTTAACTCTCATTACCTTATTCTACTCTAGTCCTTCCTCTGCCTAGGTAGACCGCAACCTGGTGAATCTGAGAAGGGATGACAGGAAGGGATGACAGGGAGAAAGTATACTCTCAGGCTATCTCTAATGTGGCACACATTACCTGCTCTAGTTGTAGTGACCACATGTGGAATGGCAAGAACGGTCTCTAACAGCTTCATATGCTGGAAGTGAGAAAGAGCAAGGCTCAAGGAAAACTCAGGGATGAAGCCATTACAGGAATCCAGATTGTGCTAAAGGTGGAGTCAGTGGAATTTCAGGCAAGTAGATGTATATGAGAAACAGGAAGGAGGTAGAAAGTAAGAACTTGGGTCCTAGAGGAACCTACGTTTCTGGCTCAGACAGTTGCATGATTGGTGGTGTAATTCATTAAGAAAGGGATTGTGGAATAATATCCTATTGTGTATATATGCTGCACTTCATTTATGCATGTGAAATGTAAAAATAGAGGAAATCACAGAGACAGAGAGTGGAATGGTGATTAGGAGAGTCTGCAGGATGGCAAGATTGGGGTGATTTTGGTCAAAGGATACAAAATTTAGTTAAGAGAGGAATAAGTTTAAGAGACCTACTCTACAACATGGTGACTATAGTTAATAATAATGTATCATATGTTTGAAAGATAACAGGAGAAGTAGATTTTAATTATCACCACCATGAAAATATTAAATGAGGTAATGCATATTCTAATTAGTTTGATTTAGTTATTCCACAATGTACATATAGGATATATCAACCTATCATGTTATATACCATAAATATATACAATTTAATTTGCCAATTAAAAAATTTAAAAAAGTGTCACTGAAGAAAGAGGAACACATTTTTCAGGGTTAAAAAGATGAATATACAGAAAGCACAAAGAGGACATTTCCTTTATTGGTTCCACTATGAATTACATTCTCTATATTAAATCACAATCGGGCAATCAATTTTAAGTGGTAGTTTGTTTATGTTTTCCTGGTGAAGCCTAGATCACATTTGTCATGGTGACCCTACCAAACATTCCCCCAAAATTCCCCCCTCCTGCTTGCCCCACCCTTGGCATCGTCCCAGAGACCAAGTGTTCCCCTAGTACTCTGGGAAGATAGAAATGAGGAGGCAGAGGCCCCACTTCTCTTCCATTCCCATCACTTCCAGTCATATTCCATTCTGTGGGCTTCTGGGTTCCATTCAGAGCCTCTCTGTTTCCCTTTCTGTTCCATTATCCCTGCTGGCAGACTGTCACGGTCTCTTAAACTGATTTTTTTGCAGCAGCTACTCACAGGACCCCAGATTCCTTACTCTGTCTATACTGTCCTCCACATCAAAACCAAAATGATTTTTCCAAACTGCAGATCTAATGAGGTCACACCTTTGCTTAAAACTTCCCATTAGCTTATCAGCCAAGCTTTTCAGTACAGTTCTCTTTTGTTCCTCCAGCATCATCTCTTGTCACATTTCCCTGTTCTCCTCATGCTTATCAAGTCTTAAAATGAACCACATTTTTTCTTACCTCCAGGAATTTGCATGTGTTTTCCATCTGACATGAATCACAACTTGTTTTTCATTTGTACTTTTATTATTATTTTTATGTTGAATCTTAAAGATTTTATTTAAATGTCTTTTCCTCCTGGGATTTTCCCTGACTGCCAAGTATGGATTAGTTTCCATCCTCTCCACCCACACTGCATCACATATTTTCCCTATCATGCACATCATGGACAGTCATAATTTTCTGTTTATTTGTCAGAATCCCATACTACGCTATATTAAGGCAGGGCCTGTTTCTGTCTTGTAACTGTCTCTTGGTACTCAATAAAGTTCTCATTACATAGTTGATG
Source organism: Sciurus vulgaris (assembly GCF_902686455.1). Classification (NCBI taxonomy): domain Eukaryota; kingdom Metazoa; phylum Chordata; class Mammalia; order Rodentia; family Sciuridae; genus Sciurus; species Sciurus vulgaris. The sequence continues at coordinate 73,024,455 of NC_136462.1, forward strand.
ATCTATAGATAGTTTCTAATGAGTATTGAATATTGAATGATTTATAAGGTATTACTCTATAAGCTGGAGCAAGTAACCTAAATTAAATGAAGAATTTGAATTTTATCAATAAGATATCCAATCTTGATGATTTGTCACATTGGAATCTTGTTTTTGCCCATCTAGAGTATTTTGGTAATTACTTAAAGCAATTTGTTAATAAAAATGCCATCTGCAAATTTCAGACTTAACCATCTTTTTCTAATCTATTGCAAAATACTGAGATCTGAGAAAGCCTCTAATTTTGATATTTTGATGAACGCAAATATAACTTCTTCTAATTATAGTTACTCATTGTAATATTTTAAAAGCAGATCCTTTCTACTTAGCAGTGAATAGCCATTCATCATTTTTTCATCCTCAGAGCTGGGTTCTCCAAGCTAAGTTAATTATCACTTGTTATCATTTCCATACAACTTGACATCACCCCTATTCTCTTGAGGTCACTTTGAATTCTGTCATTACCTTTTAAACCCTTTTTGTTGAATCCGTCCAGCACATGACCATCAGATTAACCAGTTTTTGACATATGAATATTATTATAGTATTTTTATGAGGTAAAACAAGTTCAGTGAATTTCTTTCATTTCCTAGAAAACTAGGTTTCAAAATTTAATGCAGAAGAACGTGCCCTCCCCACTCACCTTCAGAGTTCTATAAAGCAGTCTATAAGTCAAATGTGTGTGTATGTGACCCAGTGCTTGGCAAGGAACTCTCCCTGCAGGAAACAGGAAAGAGATCATAGTTTTATGAACAGGAGAATTAGGAGGGCAACCAGGTCAGCTGCCGTGTTTGAAGAGTATGGCGGGAACGATTTAGGAAAAACTAAGAGACATAAAACTCTGGGAACGGGTAGGATAAAGACAATTTTCAGGATAATTTTCTGTTTTATGCACTGTGGAACTCTCACCCTTCGCCATTTCTTCAAGAAAAATTAATCAATACATTGAGTCGACTGATCTTGTGGGATGTGAATTGCACCTCTCTCTCTGTACCAGAAGTGCCTGTTGAAGCTCCAATCTCAAAATCGATAACAATAGCAGTCACTCAGAAACGATCATTACTTTTGCCTTTCATCTTTCCTTTAGTATTTATTCAGAGAAGCAATTATCCTCTCTCATGAATGAAAATTCAGTCAGGTCCATGTATTTTCAGTTTTCTTTTGGCAAAAAATTATGGTCATTTTAAGTTTCAAATAGTTCAAAATTATGGTTAAGTTTCCAGCTACAATTCTGTAATTAAAGGTAGTTGGTACCAGGTAATAATCAAACTTTGAATCTAATTTAAGGTTAAATTTCTCCCCAGCTGGGGCATTCACTGACAGAAAGCGGAAGGGGGCTTTTCCTTTTTCTCTCTTCTCCAGCCTTTGTTCCTACTCTTCTGCTCCCATTTTGCTGCATTTCCCAACCCTGTTAAGGAAGCGGGAGGGAAGCTGGGAAGTGAAGCAGGGATGCCTTGGCCTCTGGTTTGGCTGATGTTTCTCTGTGCTTACACTGGTTCTTGGAAGACTCTGCTATTGTCAGGGGCCCTCCATGTCTGTTCTGACTGAAGTGAATGAACTCTCCTCTGACTTACGGTTTCTGCTGGCTTTCAGCCTCTGGGAATTTTGCAAACTGCTTGCCCTTTCTCCTTGCCAAAGTTTTTTTCCTCTGTGTACCAAATAAGCCTTGAGTTCTTAGTAGTTCTTCCCATAAAGAGGCAGGATTCACTTTCCTGCTCCCTGGTTGGCCTGTGGCTTGCTTTGATACAGTAGGATGTGCTGGAAATGACATTATTTGAATCACTGTGTCATATGTAGAAGCTTGACATAAAAGAAAACTTGGAAAGAGGCAGAAATTGACTTCCTTATCCCAACTATTCAGTCACATCGGTGGAGGCTCCAGAAATAAAAGTGTGAGTGTCTCGAACTGTCCTGCTCCATCCAAGCTGTTAGGGGACTGATGAAGTTACACAAGTTGGTCCCCGGTGAGACAGTCGAAGAGGTGCCCAGTGAATCCATAGAACCAGAAGCACATAAGACATGGCTGTGTTAAGCCACAGTTTGTTGTGGTTTTCAGTGATAGAGCACTGATATACTATACAAGATGATTTTAGATATACAGTTAGAACTTAGAATGACCTCAAAGAGGAACCAGCCAGTTGTATCCTTTCAAGAAAAGGGGGCATCTCTCAATCTCCAGAGACCTCAGTGGAAACTTCTTTTATTAGGGTTTAGGAAATATTCCCCCCATGTCTTCCACTTTGTTTTTCAAAGAAACCCTTTCCACATTTCTATCTTTCTTGTGTAGATAAAAGACATAGCATTTACATGTGGCTTTTAGCTACTGGTCTACCACTCCTTATCTATAATTCTGAAATCTAAGAGGCTCTTTAGGAAGCCCAATTGTACATACTCTGTGTGTATGTGTGTGTGTGTGTGTGTGTGTGTGTGTGTGTGTGAATGTGCATGTTTGTATGTAATATTAGAAATGCCTAACATGAGGCACTTTATAATTTTTATTTTACCCCTTTGTTAGAAATATACATACATATTGCTGCAGAAATCGTGATAATAATACCCACAAAAGGAGCTATATAATGTATGGTTTATTAGCTTTATTTTATTTTACTTTTGGTACCAGGGATTGAACCTAGGGGAGCTTAACCACTGAGCCACTTTCCCTAGCCCCCCTGTTTTCTTTTATTTTTTTTTTCATTTTTTAATTTTCAGACACGGTCTCACTAAGTTGCTTAGGGCTCCACCAAGTTGCTGAGGCTGGCTTTGAACTTGCTTTTCTCCTGCCTCTACCTCTCCAGTCACCAGGATTACAGGCATGTGCCACTACACCCAGCTATATCAGTTTTTCAAGGTAAAAATAAATGAATTATTAAATACATTCTTTCTCAAAGATTTTATAAAAGAGGTTCTGCGGCTCCACAGAGCTTTTTTTTTTTTTTTTTTTTTTTTCCTTTTGAATATTTACTTTTTGGTGGAGAGCCTTATTTTGGTGCCTGTGATCTATTGTCTTATCCTTAAGTCAAAATGCACATTTAAACAATTTCTGCATAGAGCTTAATATGTTTACAAGTAATTGGAATTGGACTTGTATTTCTTTAGAAGAGTTAGCATATGTAAGCCTGGATGAAAGAAGGGTAAGTTTATTTGGTTTTGTTCTTGTTTTTAAGGCGGAATCTCACTAAGTATCCCAGGTTGGACTCGAATTTGCAATTCTTCTGCCTCGGCCTCCTGAATTAATGGGATTACAGGCATGTGCCACTGTGCCTGTTAATGAAAGGGCCAGTCTTATTAAATGTTGTGAAGAAATGACTTTCGTTCTCAAAGAAATTTTCTTCTTAAGGGACTAAAACCTCTGTATCTCCCTTACATTGTGTCCTATTTTTTCCTAATATTAAATAAAAATTGTCAATCAGCATAATCAGTCCTCCTGATTCATAAAGTAGCTAAAGCAGGGGGATTGAATCTTGTGTTAATCAGTTTTTTATCACTGTGACCAAAAACCTGACAAAAAAGAACTTGGAGGAGGAAAAGTTTATTTGGGCTCATGGTTCAGAGGCTCAGTCCTTGGCTGGCCACATCCATTGCTCTGAACTTGAGATAAGGCAGAGAGTCATGACTGAAGGGTATTTGAATAAACTACTTAGCTCATGGTAGCTCGGAAGTAGAGAGAGGGGAAGGGGCCTGGGACAGATATAGACTAAGGACACGCCCCCAGTGACCTTCTTCTTCCAGTAGTGCTCAACCTGTTCATAGTTGCTACACGGTAGTCCATTCGAATTATTAATCCATCAAATGGATTAATTCACTGATGAGGTTATACCACTCATGATCTCATCATTTCACCTCTGAACATTCCTGCATTGAATAAAACATGATCTTTTGGGAGACATTTAAAATCCAAACTATTGCACACTACACTCTGCAGACCTGTCTCAGGGGTCCAGTAGGGTCTTAGTAGTAAAGAATAAAGTGGTTCATGCAAGTCTCAGAGTTCTCAGATGCACTTAATCTAGTAGATTTCCCCTTTTAATTTGCTTTAAATAATAAAATGCATAATAAAATGCATGATTTTCCTTGGAGAAAGAATTAACATTGCTTTAGTGTGAAATACACAGATAATTTTGTAACTTCTGTATAACTTTTTGTATGACTTTTGAATAAGGCTTTAAGCTTTTATCCCAACTATCAGCATCAGTAGACACAGCAAAATTTTATTTCACGAACTTAATTTTCTATGCATTATTTGACTACATAAAGGTGTTATAATTTTAAATAAAAATAATAATGGATCTATGGCTTTAGTTCTGTTGGAAACTCTACTGTACCTTACACACATTTTACTTCACTATTTTTCACATCTTTTTACAGTTCTTAAAAATGTTAACTTTATCTTCCATTGGACTCTGAGATGTTTTTGGTTAACTCTTTGGGTTTCATTTTTCTTGATACCCTTCCATAATAACAGGTATATGATATTTATTAAAAATAAATAATCTGTATGCTGAGCTGTTTTAATCCAGCCACATATGAAGCAAATGTTTTGCTTCAATTCACCTTCCCTTCCATACTGAAGCACATATCTAGTAGTATTCCTTCTACCTTATCTATTTATATCATGGTTATTTTTTAAGTAGAACTTTATAGTTTTCCAAGTATTGTCACACATACCATCCCATTTGACCCTCATCCGTATGAGACTGTGTAATGGAGAAAGTGGCAGCCACTAACTAATTTTCACTTAGTCACAAAACTATCAAATAGAAGGTAAAAGTAGAAGTCAGTTCTTTTGCTCGTGTTGTATAACTTTTAAAGCAGAATCACTCAGTTTCTAATACGCAGAAATGCTTCAGTTTATTTTACATTTTTTTTTCGGCCTACATCATGAACTTATTTACAAAGAAGTGTGTCATCAAAACTTGTTTATTTGACTTATGAATTTTCATGTAAACAGTTAAAAACAAAAAAGTACACAAGTATATGGCACTATATATTTTCTATACTTGGCTACACAAAAAGTTGGAACAAACTTAATATATAAAACAATTTATTTAAAAATTTTTATAATTTTTTAAAAATTTTTACAGACTGCATTTTGATTCATTGTATACAAATGGGGTACATGTTTTCATTTTTATGGTTGTGCACGATGTAGATTTTAGGAAACAATTGTAATGACCTTGTGAAACCCTTTGAATCAATCATTTAGAGGAATATGCTTAAGTATTCTACAGAGTAACTCTAAAAAATTTTAAAATAAAGTGTAATTTACACCTGTGCCACAAGATGGCGGCAAATCACTTTGTTTAGGTTTAAAAATTGCCATCCCTTTTCCAAATTGAAAGATTACACTCATTGCTGTTTCCTGAAGGTTGTTTGCTACAATAGATGTGAGTTAGTCAGAGTTTGCTGGATACTGCAAAGAAATCTTTAGCATTTATTCCAGAAATTACCCCTTCATTGGCATTTGTATCAACAAATTCCCTGTGGTTGAAGCATTATCATTTTGTTCTTTTTCAGGATCTATCTCTAATCCTTACCATCAAGCATATTCTTTCTGCTGTTGTTGCTTGTTTGTTTTTAATGTCAAACAGATAAGCCTTCTCTTCTCTGACTTTTTCATAAAAATTGTTTTCAATTGAGCTTTGATGTTTACATGGTTTTTATAGTGATTCCTCCACCTGATTTTGGTTCCAAAACACATTAAAAAAACAAAAAACAAAAAACAAAAAACAAAAAAACTGTAAAAACACTATTACTTAGCAGTTAAGGATTAAGGCTACTGTAATTGTATAACTGCCTTGACTCATCCCTTTACTATCTCTGAGTCTTTCCACCTTTTCATTTTTCTCCATATTTTCTCTGAGACTTACCCTCCAGTCATTGCCTCTATCTTGGTTAAGGTAAGCCTTTTGTGCTATTATTATCATGAAGCTTATTTATTCTCACAACTCTCTTCCCACTTTAATGCATTTCCTTCACTTTTTAAAAAATTCACTTTATTGTAAGTTCATTGAAAGTTTATCTGGAAAGTATACATTACTTCAAAGTGCCACAATGTCACCTTATTTTCTTGTTCTAAGATTCCTTAAAGATAATCTATTTTAAATACATGTCACTCCATCTATATAGATTTACATATTGATGTGCTCCTTTTAAATGTACTTTAAGTTTTCATACTTTTTATTTCACCAAAGTGACTTCCATTTCCCAGAAGAGAATAAAGTTTAATACTTCCATTGACTTGCACTTAATTAGCATCTTAAGTTGCATCTATAGTGCCCAACTTTGTTACTCAATACTTCTTTTTTTCTATTTGCATGTAGAAAAAGATTTTTATAATATTTTAATTATTAACAATTCTTTAGAATGTTTAATTATGGCTTTATACTTTCTATGGGCAAAGGCCTTAATATAATTCTGATGTCAACTTTTGCTATTAAAAATTTAATTATAATTTCTTGGTATGACCTACACACATTTGCTAAGTGCATTGAAATCACAGGAAGACATAGGTATTTGAAACATTACTTAATGAGTAGACTATAGAAAATCACAATTTTTTCATCAAAGATATCCCTTAGGCTCTGGAGGAACATACAGAATATTCTATAGTATTCATTCGCCTCTATTTCTATTATACTTTTCAACACTTTCTGCCTGGATATTCTTTGTTTTTGGCCCCAGGTAAATGTTTCATTTATATAATATTGTGTTAGTGTTTAGAGGACTAAGTATTTAGAGGACTAAATGTGACTTCATCTTATTATAATATCATATTTGATCTGATGCCTGAAAACTGGTCTGTTTTAATCCTAGGGATATTTTGATTCTTGTGATGGGTAACAATTCCTTCTTTGATTTTTCTCCTTTTGAAATAGCAAATTTGGCTCATCTCTAGTAGTTGTACAGTGCTGCCTGGAACTGTTTTGACATGCTAATTCTATCCTTAGATTTACTATTTCCCTACCCAGTTCTTCCTGTCTTCTTTTTACTAATTTTCTCAATTATTTATTTTTTACCATTCCCTCATATGTATATTTTCTATTCAATTTCTATTTCATTTAAACTCTTTTATCTAATGAGACAAGTCATGAATAAATATTATTATAACATGTATATATGACATATGGCATTGTATAAGAGGAATTTTGAGGTCCTATCTTCTGAGATGCAGTATGGATATAATAATGTAATAGATATATTGAAGAACCAAAAGAATCAGATCATACTCACCCTATACTGAAAAAGATGTCACACTGTCCATGAAGACTTCATGAGAAATAAATATTTCCTTGAGACTGTATTCACTCAGCAAAAAAGACTCAGTAGGAAAAAATTTTATGTCCCTACACTCTTTCCAATGTCCAACATGCACAAGAATACCTGTCCTCAACTTTTGTTCTTGGCAACATGATTGAGTGGATTATCTGAAAATTTCCTGTTACAGTAAACAAATATACAACTTGGCTTGTAAGAAAATAAAGGATGAGGAGGGTTGAAAGTGAAGAAAGAACTGAAAACCAAAACAAAAAGTTGTGACTTTGGACATTGCAGGTAGATTTTGGTTGCCATCCTGAAGTAAGAATCAAGGGCTTTGGATTGAAGAAGGAAAAACGTCAATCAAGTTTCCTGAATAAAGCCAGTGCCATCAGAGTGCTAACTTCTCAACAAAAGAACTAATCAGAAAATATATTTCACCCTATGGGAAAAGAAATCTTTTTATGTTTGGAAGTAACATACTTCTATATAACTCAAAGAGGAAATCATAATGGAAATTAGACAATATAAGTGAAAAATAAAGAAAACACAATATATCAAAAGTTATAGGATGTGGCTAAAATAATGGCCAGAGTGGGATTTATTGCAAAAGAAAAGGCTGAAAAATATGAGCTCAGTGTTCAACTTAAGAAGTTAGAAAGAGAACAGTAGAATAAATCTAAAGTAAGTAGAAGCAAGACTGACAGAGAGAAGGCAAGAATAAACAAATAAATAACCAAGGTCACATAACACACACAAAGCAGACTTTGAAACTTTGTCATTTTATTATTGATTATTTTGAAAACTAGGGTAAAAATCATGTTCTATTAGGAAAATATAACTCATAAAAGTCTGATTTAAGAAATGGAAAGCATAAAGTATTATTACTTAATAAATTGAAACAACATTTAAAACATTCGCTACTAATCTTCTCCCACCCATCCACAATCCACACACCATCTAGACAGGCTGGTGTTACAGGCAAATTACACCAAATACACAAGTACCCCATCATTCTGGTACTGCCAAATGCAGACTGTCCCAGAGACAGGAGTGAGCAAGAACATTGCCTGGCTCCATTACTAGAAGAGTCAGCTGAAGGGAAAGTTGGTGAAAGGAAAATGACAAGCTAGGCCACCACAGTTAATTTAGAAGAAGAAGAAGAAGAAGAAGAAAAAAAACCATCATGAACCAATTAATTAGCAACCAAAATCCACAATGGATTAAAAAATGCATTATGGTTCATCCCAGTAATTCAAGGATAATATACAACTGAAAAAACTAAAATTGGGTTTATCACATTAACAGATAAATGAAAAAAAAAATCACTGGGTTGTCAGATAAGAAACAGAACAAAAGGTCACCAAAATTCAATGATCTTTCATAATGAAACTTAGAAAAGTAGAAATAGAGAAAAATTTCCTTGATTTACCAAACTTTGCAGACAGTGGTGAAACTTTGGAAATATGTCCTTTAAAATCAGAAACAAGAAAAGAATGTTTATTTCTCATTGCATCCATCAGTCCAGTAAGCCCAGAATTGGAGCAAGTAAAAGGATTGAAAAGGAAGAAAGAAATTTCTCTATATTCAAGGCTCATAGGTAACCTAAGAGAAATTACAACAAAATTGTTATAAATAAAAGGAGGTTTTGACATGTTTATTATGCACAAGATACAGCAAATGCATTTTAAATTGTAATTTTAAAAGGATAGCAATTTAGAAGGCAACTAAAATGTAAAGCAGTAGGAATAAATCTAATAAATGATGTGCAAGATTTGTATGGATAAACTTATAAAATGTTACTGAAAGTCATTAAAGAACTAAATAAATGGAGAGAAATAGTGTGTGCAATAGAAAAATTCAAAATAGTAAAGACATGAATTATCTCCAAATTCATGTATAAATTCAAAGCAATACTCCAATAAAAACTTCACCAGTATTCATAGAATGTGGGAAGATGGCTCTAACATTCATACTGAAGAGGGAAAGGGAAAGAAGCCAAGGTGCCTATGGAAAACAACTACTCAGGGAGAAGCCCACACATATATCAAGACATTTTAAAGAAACAGCACTTAAAGAGAGGCAGTATTGGTATGGAATGGACCAACAGGAACATACTGAAAATTCAGTCACAGCAATATATATTCATGTATATTTACTGATGTATATGAATACACACACATACACAGTTATATATTGATCTATGAGAGACATGTGTTCCCAAAAATTGGTAGGAAAGAATGGATTTTTGTTAATTACCCTTGTGGAAAAAATTAAAATCTTTACCTTTACTTAATATTTTGATTACCATATATTAATTGGACATATAAATGAGGTTCAGTGTGATATTTCAACATATACATACAGAGTGCACTGAAGATCATTATCTTTAATTGTAGACAATCAGAATAAAAATTCTCTATTGAATGAAGACCTAAATGAAAAGAAAATTGTAAGGCATTGTGAAGAAAACAAGGAAAGACAGTTCTTTATTTGGGAGTAATAAAGAAATTCTTAAACTAGGCACAAAAGTCTTGAATGGTCTAAGATGTTGATAGAATGGGCTATGATAAAATGAAACATTTCTGTTCATCTAAAGATATTGGACAAAAGAGAAAGGTAAGTGAACACATGAGATGAAAATATTTGTATTGCAGAGAACTGACAAGGGATAACTACCAAGAATATGTCAATGCTTTCTGTGAATCAACAGTAAAAAATCAAACACCCCAGTGGGAAATGGGTAAGGGATATGAGAAAGAGAGGAAGACATCTCATTGGCTAATAAATGCATGAACAGATATATATTTGCAACTTAACAATTAAGAAAATGCTGCTTATAATCACAATGAGGTGGTGATTGTAAATTAATAAAATATTCTGAAGAGAGGGTGGTCACAACCTAATAAATTTGGTAACATGCATATTTAACCCAGCGATTCCCTGCTATGCAGCTTGGAGGAAACATTGCTTTATGTGTGAGAAGGATTATTGGTGAGAACATTTGAAGTCATTGTTTGAAAAAGGGAACAATATGAGGTGATGTAGACCACCATCAGCAGTAGCATGTACAAGTACATGGTAGAAAATTCATATGTGGAATAAATTAAAATGATTAAAATAAATGAACTGGATGGGTAATTCTTCTAAACATGATGCTGAGTGATGAAAGCTTCCTGAGAAAGAATACACACAGTATTATTCCAAATACCTAACTGGAAGAAAATAAAACACACACACACACACACACACACACACACACACACACACACACACGACAGCATAAGTGCAGACATAGAAATGATAGCGTTTAATTCAGAATAGTGTTTTCTCCTGGGTGATGAGAAGGAGGATGATTGGGAAGGGGACAGAGGGCATGCCATCTGTATTTATGGTATTTAATTTCTTAAGCTGTTTTGGGGGGTTAATAGGTGCTTATTTACTATGTTTATACTTTGGAATAGGTATGAACTATTTTATATGACAAATTCTTCCAAAAATATAAAAACAAAAGCAATCGAAATTAGCTCTAGCTACAATGTGCTTACCAAGTATATCTAGCCATTCTTAATATAGCAAAATCATGTACCAAATTAGGATAAAATCTTACACCAGCTAGGAAAAAAATATGTTTCTAGGGAAAGAAAAATACCCCTGACTCATGAATGCTGATCACATTTTTAATGAGAAATATAATACTAATAAATCTATTTGAAGCAAAGCAGAGGAAACAGATGGTAGGCATCTGTGTGTGTGTGTGTGTGTGTGTGTGTGTGTGTGTTTGTGTGTGTATGAGGAAAAGACAGAGAGAGAGAGAGTGAGGAGAGAGAAATGGTGAAAGACCTTTAAATTGATGAACTCCTAATAATTATAGTCAGAGGATTTATTTATGAAACACTGGAAAATTTGCACAGAAACCATATATAAATTCTCTCTCTCTCTCTCTCTCTCTCTCTCTCTCTCTCATCTATCTTATTCTCTCTGTGCTTAGTTCAGCAATAATTTTTAAATATTTATCCAAAGTTTTTCCTTGTCAAAAATTATTGCTAGAGACTACAGGGCTCACAGAGAATTCCGTAAGTCCTCCTTTCATTAACTCTTTAACTACTACATAAATATAAACATAGAATGACATATGACTGGGAACACAAATGTAATTTACAAATTTGTAGTTTCTCTTTATGGCCAGATCCATTTTTTTTTTCCTCAGTGCCTCCTCTAATGTAGAGTTAAAAATCCATTTATTGGACAAAAAAGCCATGTAGCAAAAACATGAGTATCTTCATTATTTTTTTAAGGATGAAACTGATTATAATTCATCTAGAAACCTTTCTGAAGATCAGCTCTATTTCTGAAGCTTCAATTTTCACAGCAAATGCTTTGTTATTTTTAAGAATAATTTTTTCAATTTCTGCTAAAAATATAATATTTCTTTTCTTACATGCATTCCAAGGGTTTAACACAGACTTTCACTAGTGATTATTTTATCTAGATTCAAAATCTTCAAAGGAATGCTTGATGCTAATTGTTTTATATGAGGCTTTCCATATACTATGTTAGGTATTCTACATAAACATTTTTCATCTTGGTGAAGGTTTGAAAGTTGAACTGATAACAATCCTGTATCGATATGCTTGTGACTTATTAGAATCTACAGGGCTGATTTCTCCATATCATTGAAGTATAAGAGCATTTTGTAATTTGTATATTAATGTACAATATTATGACCAAATAATACTTTAGGTTCCTCATGAATCAACTGAGCTGCAGAGAAGCATGAAGGTCACTGAGGAAGTGACCTTGCCTGTTTTCACTCTTGTGTCTGTGTGGGACATTTCTTTAGAGTTTTCCAGTTCGCCCACTGGTGCTAGTTTAAAACTCATGTGTGCATGCCCAGATCAGCTTGTTCAATGGCTTCAAGGATCCTTCTTCCCAGGGGTCTTAAAACAAACCTGTGGAAGCCCATCCCTTTGCTCTCAAGCCTGGATGCAGAACGTTGGTGTCCTAAGTGCCTCGGAGATGACTGTATGAACTAAGGCTTGTTAAGGCACTTTGCAGAAACAGTAGGAACCTTCTTCAAAGCCATCTTGTAGGCCCAGGGGCAGGGCCTGTTCCCCACTCCTTGTTTATGAAGGAAGAGTCTACTTCCCTTCATGTGACTTTTCTCAGAGATGCAATTGAAGGAAGGGGATGCGACTGCTACTCTCTTCACAATGCAAGATTGTGGAGTTTGTCATCATTTTTGACAATCAAGTCTTTTTTTCTTTTGAGTTATGGGGATTTTAAAAATTTTTTTGAAAGCTATTTGTTTTTTTATTTTTTATTTATTTATTTTATTTAAATTTTAATCAAGTCATTTTTAAGTTACAAGTATTCACTGTTCATTTCTGAATTTCTCTTTTACTTCTTCCTTTGAGTTTGTTTAACAAGGGCAGGAATTAGGATTCCTGGTTTGGGCTGACAGCATGAATTCTGTATAGAAGTTTGCCATAGCCTTTCTGCTCATGTGAAGACTTTGCCCTGTTAGGATTTGGATTGCCATTGTGCCCCATCACTTTTTTTCCAGCTAATTCAGGGAGACACTGTCACCCTCTTGTTGATAACATCACCCTATCTTTTTGGTAATGCCAAAAAAAGTTGTCCTTAGACTTCAGCCAAAATTGGAATTTTCTTCTCGATCCTTGGAGTATTTATAATGCAGTTTCAATGCAACCAATGTAGTTAGTTACAGATAACTTATAACTTACAGATAGCTTATGTAACTTATAGACAGCTCCAAATTTAATTTGCCATCATCTCTGCAGGTAGCCAAGGAGCGCCTGCTACCTTTCCAATAAAATGTATTTCCTGACTCCCAAAGCTGTTCATAAGTAGACTTATAGTTTAGTTATATTTCTAAATATGTTTTGTTTTTACCAACTCACCAAGAACTGTTCAAAATAAATGAGTACAGAAACACATACCTTGCACTGAATCCCTTCCTAGTAGGGCAGTCTATTGACCAAGTGGAGTTGTAGGTCATTTTAATCTTTCTAGGTTTGGCAACTCTGTTTGTTAAATAGGAAAACAGTCTGGATGTTGTCTTGCCTGATATGATCAAACAAAAGAAAATGAGCAAGTATGCTGATGCAGGCATATTTAAAAAGAAATCCAGAAGATAAGAAAGTAAATAATTCACATACAGGAGGTGGTGTAGATGTTCAGCAGCTACTGATTCTCAAACCAACACTGTGACAAAGACAGTCTTCTCATTTTCTCAAGGACTTAACTCACTCTTCAGTAATAACTATCAGCTTTTCCTGGGGAACTGTTTTAAATTACTACCACGTCTTAAATTTTGTGCCATGTGTTTCACTGTCAACTAAAAAGTAAAATAAAAACAAAATAAAAGTCACATGGTTAATACCTTAATCTTTTGGGGCAATACAACCAGGAGGAATGAGTTCTACCTCTACAGAAAGAATGAATCTTAGTCTACAAACTCAGTTAAGCAAGAACTATCATATGACATAATATTCTTTAAACAGATTTAAATCTTCTCTGAGGGGGAATTTTTTTTTTTACCTCAGTTATTATTGAGATTCCCTCTCCCTGCAAATTCCCTCTCCCTCTACGAATTCCCTGGTTTCTATGAAATACTTAAGTATGGTAGAACTCCTCCAGACACTGGTCCACATAGGTTGCCTCTGGGCTGCCTCCTGGGGCAGCCTGCACAGCCCCTCAGATCCCCTAGCCTTAGTTATCTTCCAGGGCGACACCCTTAGCGGGGGATTCATCTCAGGCACCTCACAGCTTTCATCTCTGGAAAACCATCACCTTTGTAAAGTACGCAGGCTTTTCAGTTGACTGTATGTTTTTTGTACCACATCTGAATTCCAGGGCTATCTTTTTCTTTTCCTTGTTTTTTTGCTGCCCTCAGAAGAATCAATTTTCATCTTTCTCTGTCTAGGACACTTGGGATAATCTCATCGAGGAGTTTAGACTTTTACAAGCAGTAGTGAGAAATATTTATTCTCAGAAGCTTCTGCTTTCAGGCTGGCAAAAATCCCTAAGCATAAAAGAGCAATCTTATCCAAAATGATGGAGGGAAATATATTGGAATAGCAAACCCAATTTAATATTTTAATAAATTAATCTGCTGTAATTATATCTGGGATGTTTAATTATATTCAGAGAGATCCCTAATCAGCTTGTTTGTGAACCGCAGTTGGGCATTTATGAAAAGAGGTGATGGCTGTGATGTCTGCATGCAAGGGTTCTTGAGGGGAGTGTGTGGATTGCAGCATCCCCTGAAGCCCCTAAACTGCAGGAGTGGATTGGAGCCTCCAGTTATCTTCTGCTTCAGAGTGTGAAGTCCTCGAGGGTGGAGTCAGGGAAAGTCCCTGCAGATATCTCCTGCTGGCACAAGCCAATGCCTGAAGTACAGCTGGTCCTTAACAAACCTCTTTTAAGAGAATGAATGGTTAATGGGAGCAGAATGTAGCAACCCATCAATATTATTCTCAGTGCAATATTATTTCTCTGAGATGCCTCTAAGCATGTTCAAGATGATAAGGCAATTTCTGAACCATTAAAGACAGTCTCTACTCTTAAATTTGTTGTAAATTGTGTATATGCTGTGCTTAATTTTAATCCTTTAATATTAATAATTGACATTTGGTGAAGTTTTTTTGAAGTTTTACCAGTCCATTTCATTAATATTTAGCAAAACCTAACTATGTTCTTTTTGCATCCACAAATGCTTGAAATTCATGTTTTAGTGGGATTTAAAATATTAAACTGCAATGTCAAAAGACTTTTTGCATTGACATCAGTTATTCTATATTATTTTTTCAAAGTATAATTTAAATATTGTGATTAGCAATGAACTGGATTCTGCACAACCACAAAACATCATAGTAGTTAACTTAAATTTTCCAGATTTTTTTCAAATATTTTTAAAGACCATTTTGGCAAGAAGAAAGTTTAGTTATTACATCCACTAACTGAGCATCTTTCCAGAGAACCCTGGGTAAGGCCTAAGTCCACTCTTTACCCTTGTTCAGGAAATCATTAAAAGTATTGCTGATTATGAAATGATCTCCTGTGTAACCACACACATCATGCATTGTAGTTGCATATTGCATAGACTCTTCACCAACACATTCTTCAAACCATTAGTCATATGACAGATTGGTCTCAGTGGAGTTCTCAGTTGCTTCAACATACTTTAGACACATTTAATTGTTTGACAGGGCATTTGTGTTTTATGTGGATCCTTGTTATTTTTAAATGTTAACTTTGTTTTCCTTAATCTCTCCATCTGTGTGTGTTTTCCATATCTATCTTTCTTATCTACATATGTTTCTAAATGTATAAGTACACATATATAAATATATAAATATGCATATAGATCTATATCCATATCCAGATAACTATATCTATTTTCATATATATAATACTAGAAATATAAATACTAGAAAAAATATATACATAATATTAGAAATGATGGACCAATTGGCTTTATTCAATAGTCTCAGATTTCTTTTGGTCTCTCTAGCAACATGGTTTAGAAATCCAGACTCTGCTTCCATTGCGGATTTCTTACAGAAATTACTTATTTTCAATGTGGCATGTGTTTTCCACCCAGCTTGTGTTTAGAACAGCTCTTAGTATACCAGGCCCCCTTTTCCACTATCAAATGTGACAACATCATCCTAAGGGAAAGGGGGCAGGCTTCTAAATAGAGTCAGGTTGTTTGAACATTAATGTGTTCATGTTTTCAAATCATGTTGACATATTTGATCAATATTTAGATTTAAAATACTTATAAGTCAAAACCTGGGAATCTTCAGATTTAAAAACAGTGTACTTCATATCCCTCACTCCTTGAATTTCTGTTAATTACTCTCTGTTTAGAAAATATTATTTTTTGCTTGAAAGAGAGCATTGGATGACAACTATAGCTTTGGTGAGCAGATAAAATTTTTAAGAGGAGACTAAATTGCAGGCTACTTTTTTACTTTTAGTAATCAAACCACAGTACTTTTGTTTCGTTACTCATGCAAGGATTGCAAAAAGAAGACAGCTACACACCCCACAACAGGGATCAGACTGGGCCCGTGATGGGTGGCGTGGGCGCCACTGCGACAGGTAAAGGGCTGCCTCCTAAGTGGGAGGAGATGGGAAGTGTTGCCATTCCGTGGCATCACTCAGCAGGTGCAAATGAAGTATGAAATGAAAAATCCCAACCCACACAATGCACAGAGAAAAAACAGATAGCACTTTGTAGTCACTGCTGTGCCAGGCTATTTACTGTCATAGACGGCTCAGCTCCAGCTAGGCAAGCGCCCCAAATCTCTCTGACTCTGACACCTGCAAGAGAAATTGTGTTTCACTCTGTGCTACTTTGCTTATGTTGATTCCCTTCCAGGAGGCCCTGTCCTTCCAGAAGAACACCAGTTAAAATCTCTAGTAGCGGATTTCTCCCTTAGCAGGAAAGGATGACGTTATGGTGCAGGGCAGTGCTGTTTGGGGATGTGGGTCATTCTCAGAATGGGTGAGAAGGTGATTCTAAGATTAGGGTCCATAAGCAATCATCATGCCTATCTTTAATATCATAGATAACATTTTTGCTTGCTCCAGTATTTGGAGGTCTGTAGGGAATCTATCATTGATATCTGAAGGAAGGATGAGTAAAACGAATAATAAAATTAACTTAATTAGTGCAGGTAAATCGTAATACTATGTTTTGCATATATGTCTATTTTTCTATGTCAATTGAGCTTGATCTATATGTTATATAACCACTCTAAGAAAATGAATTAATAATAAAAAATATAAGGAATACAAAAGTGAACAATCAAAAAAATACAGTAACAAATATTAGCAACTTCTGAGGTAGACTACATTGCAGGAGACAAAAGTATCTACCTATTTGGAGTCTATAATCTATGAAACTTGAATGCTGCACACCAAAAAGATGAGTACCATGGTGATACATATGGTAAAAATTAGTTAATTTTATGAATAAGGAAGACATAGAGGAGACAATTAAGAAGATAAGAGCTAGTCTGTTTTAATCAAAATGAGAACAATATAAACTTTAAAAATCAATGCCATTTTATTATGCTCAAATGAGAAAGCCAATATAAAATGAGTTAGATAAATGGAAATATCAAAATAGGTTTGAGCAATTTGTAGATGTAGATTGTTAGAACTTCATATTGAATGTAACCTGAGGGAAACTATGCCTGTCTCTCTGAGGTTAAGTTTCCTCATCTTTGAGAAGGAGTAATAGTAATGAAGCAACAGTCATCTGACAATGTTTCTTAGGGATAAAAAAATAATCTGGGGCTGGAGATGTGGCTCAGTTGGTAGAGTGCTTGCCTTGCAAGCACAAGGCCCTGGGTTCAATCCCCAGCACCACAAAAAAAAAAAAAAAAAAAAAAAAAAAAAAAAGGGAAAATAATCTGTGGTAGTGCATTGCAAAGTGCCTGGCTCAATAAGTACTAAAACAATAGCACCAGCAACTGCATTCATTTATTAGTAAACCCCTAAAAAGTCCTAGAGAAAACAAATCAATCTAACTTTACCATTTGTATATCCCACAACTATCATATATTCTAAATCTGAATAGTTTAGCATTTACATACTTTATTATATGCAAACCTAGTTGAAAAATTGTATTTGGAATAAGGTTTTAAAAGCCTAAAATAAAGCTGGGGACACAGTGGTACACACCTGTAATTCCAGAGGCTCTGCAGTCTGAGGCAGGAGGCAAGTCAAAGCAGGCTTAGCAATTTATCAAGGCCCTAAGCAATTTAGTAAGACCCTGTCTCAAAAGAAGAAAAAAAGGGGCTGTTGATGTGGCTCAGTGCTTAAGAGCCCCTGGGTTTAATCCCTGCTTTAAAAAAAAAAAAGCCTAAATAGAATTCAACACTAATACTATTTAGTTCTTAAATATTAAATATGATTGATTGAAATATAACCAAGTTTCCTCATTTTATACATCTTTAGAGGCTACCAAATTCCTTTTTTCCCCCAAAGATATTCAATATTCTACAAAAGGGGTTTATGTCCATTGCATTCACCACTATCTGAATCTATTGGGATTCACTGGTAGAATCTGATTCCACCAATCTATTGAAGATATTTTCTTGTTTCCTGCCTAACCTCTGGACTTCTGGTCTGTGCATTGTTCAACCATTTTAACCCATGGCTTCCTTGCTATCTATGATGATGATTATCACATTTTGGTTGGGTAAACAAAAATAGCCCATGTTTAATATAGTATAATATAAAAAGTATTAAGCAATTTTAGTCAACTAGAGTTTTGACTGGTAAGAAGCATAGAAAGGGAGGAACACAGGAATCTATATTAACAGTCAGATTTTTTTGTCTAGCCTCCTCAAAAGGTGATGGTCCATTTATATGAGAAAGAACAAATGTGTAGAATATTTGATAACTTCTATTTGGACATGTTTTTTGAGATAACTATAGGGCATATATCTAATGCACATTGAAAATATAAATTTGTAGAATTATGAGTATAGAAGGTTATTTATGATGGATGCTGCATCTTCAGTAACAATTAAGCATCTAGATAGGAGAGGTACTTGATTAATGTGCAATTTGTAGGTGGCAGCTCTAATTCCATTCCTTACTAGGAAAACCTCTTTCAATAATGCATCTTTGTTTCTTGAAGACCAGTGTCATTCAGAAAGAACTTTTCAAAGAAGAAACAGAACTCTGGTCATTACAAATATTAAAGAATATGTAGAATAATATAAATTAGTGAAGGAAACTGTCAGAGATGTGGGAGGAGGAAAGGAGAGAGTGGCATCTCAGAAGCCTCCTGAAATAGTTTTGAGAATGGGGCAGTTAACTGTCAAAGGTTACTGTAAGATCAAGAAAGTCAAATAGAAGATTCATTGCATTGTTTTTTCATCAGAATATCATTGGAGATATTTTGTAGAACAGTTTAATCAACGTGTTGTGCATGGAATCTCACTGCAGTAGACTGAGTTGTGATGGGTATCCAGGAAGTAGATAAAGTACAGTAATCCCAGAGAGGACTGGAGCTGCAGATACAGCAATAGGAGCTAGGCGAGGTGGTTGTGCATGCCTGTAATCCCAGTGACTCAGGGGGCTGAGGCAGGAGAATCACAAATTCCAGGGCAACCTGGGCAAATTAATGAGACTCTGTCTCAAAATAAAAAATGAAAAAATATCTGAGGGTGCAGCCCAGAGGTAAAACACTCCTGGGTTCAAACCTTGGTACTACTACTACGATTATTACTGCTACTACTACTACTGGTAATAATAATAACAACAACAACAAAAGGAGGTACAAGTAGCTGGATGAAAGAAGGTTGGAAGGAGAAAGTATTTTGAGGTAAAAAAGAGTATAAATATAGGAATGTGTTTAATTTCTGAAGAAGAACTCAGAAGAAGGTGTGTATGTGTTTGTATATATGTGTGAGTGATGGGGAGGGGGAGTCATAGTCTTCCAGGACAAAAAAAGTATGTGAGGAATGTGAAGGATTAATCTTAATTAGGAGGAAATGAACTCCTTTCCATAAGAGGAAAGAAGATGAAAATATAAATATCATAAAGTGGGAACTTAAGTGGATTTGTATCTGATAGCACTGATTTTCCCTGAAGTAAGACACGTTTCTATTCAGAGAGGGAATATATATATATATAGTCTGCCTTTGCTGTTGACTTATAAGGAAGTTAGACATTATAGAAACATTCAAACAAATAAATGAAGATAAATTCTATGAAGGAGAAAATGGTACTTTGAAAGATAATAACAGGTCCAATCATTCAGAATGAGAGAGAAGATACTCAATTCAACTGATAACCTCAACAGCAAGTTATGGCAAAATAAAAATGAGAAGAGCATATAACATCAGTAGGAGGAGCTGTGATATTTAATTATTAATGATTATTTTCCTGGAATTCACTTCCTTTTATATTGGTGGCCTTTTATGGGGCTGGGACAAAGTCTTAATTGTTTTTGCACCTTTGCAGTCTAGAACTAATATGGTTGTTGAAAGAAATCATAACCCCAACCCTAACTGTTCAGGAGATGCTATCAGGTCCATTTTATGTGGAAACTGAAAGCTCAGTGAGGTGTTCTGCTGTATTTTGGGCCTGGGAAGGGCTGGGATGATGCTGTTTCCTGGGCTGCTGTGTCAGTACTTTGTCCTAGGACACACTTATTTGGGCAATTCCTTCCCTCTCCAATTTCGATGGTCTTCCATGTTTCTACCTCTAGGATTGGGGGTCACTCAGACCTCTGTCCCAGGCTCTGTACCTTGTCCAGGTTGCTTCCTTCCATGACATCCTGTATGTCCACAGCTTGAATGATCACATCTAAACTCCCAATTTTTCTCTTTTTATCTGCAACCTTGAGCCTTGCTTCAATCTTGTTTTTCTAAATGTCTTCAGAAAAAAGCCAAGTAAATGACCTGATATCACCTCGAATTCCATATGTCCCAAATTGAACTGAGCATCTTTTAGTATGCCCAAATGGCTCTCTTAATTTGTCATCACTCTATACATCTTGGAACCATTTTTGTTTCTTTCCTCTTTTTGTGAAAAACAAATGTGTCATAAATCTTCCCAGTGAAATGGAAATTATATTTCTTTTTCCTTTCTCTATATACTAGTTCAGGCTGAAGGAATTACATGCTGCAATAACTCTCTGCTCTCTCTGCTCCTTAGAGTTGTCATTATCAAATACAAAAGTCTTTGCCTGGCTTTGTGGCAATTCGTCATGTTGGTGCCTTGTACTTGTTTTTATATTGCCTTGCCACAAAATCTTTCATAAAAATTGATATTCACTTCTAACACTTATATAAAATCTATTTGAATAGATTTTCTATACGTCTGTGTAGATGGTATTCTTCATCTATAATTATACTATGCCCTTGCTGAGGCTCCCTGCGGATGGAGCATACTTTCTTCCTCATTGACTTTAAACTTGGCTGTGTGACTGATGTTGGTGGAATATGGAGAGAAGGTCAGTGTGCCAGTGTTCAGTGCAGACTTTATGGGGCATTGAGTATTTCTTCTCATTGTCCTGTTCTGTCCTGCACCATGAGAAGAGCATTTCCCTGGTAGTTGTGTTCCTTTGAAGAGGCTGCTAGAGGGAGAAACACCTGGAGAAGACCTGAGCTGGACCTTGGGAAGAAGAGTTGTGCTGAAACATCTGCAGATACATGAGGAGGATGTATGTGCTTGCTGAATACATGCTATATATATTTATTTTTTTTTCCTCAGGAGAACCTCAGCAGAAATTAACTGGTAGATATTAAATCTTTCATTAGTAGAAATTTGCAAAAATTTATTTGTAGAAATTAAGCTTTTTCTGAAGAAACATTCTAATTGTTTTTGGAATAGTCTCTCTGGAAATCTGTAGGTTTTTCCTTATTCTTAAAATTGGTTCTTTAGTTTTGGTGTCTTAACTAAGAGGAATAGAAGACAGTGAGTCCCTTTGGCAGCCTTCTTAACTTTATGAAGGCTGTATTTATGTTTTCAGAGACCTTCTATTCTTTTTCATAGTTTCATAGTTTTGGAACACGTTTCCAAAATAGTTGCTTTCTAAAGGGTTTCAAGAAGGATCTATTTCTTGTTTCTCTTCTGTAGTCTAATTACCTAATTACCAACACCTCAAAACAGACATTGACACGTGCATGTGACCTTTCAGAGATCCATGATAGTGTATCACGAGTTGTCTTTGATGTGTGAGCATCATTTTTGAGACAATCTGGGCATGACGTTGGTCTTATAAGCAACTCTCTTGGCTTTCTGCCTTACTGGGGCTCTCAACTCCCAAGATCTCAGCTAGAGAAGAGAAAACCAGAAAAACTGAGATGGCATATTGTGGTCTTATGATGGAATTCTTTCTTTCCACAGTATTGAGTGACCTTTATATCATCTAATATATACCAGGGAGTGAATTAAATCTGATAAATAAGTATAAGAATCCAGTTGAGGTAATATCATTAGTTGTGAAATGCTGAGGAAGATCAGTTTAAAGAGAAGAAAGGCAAGCATATTAGACTTTCAAAAAACCTACAACATAAATTAATTAACTGGAAATAAGTAATCCAAAAGACTTTGCATAGATAAAAGCAGGAATCACTTTAGGAATCTTTTAGAGGCTGGTATGAAACATTGTTTAAAAAATGTAAGATGGAATATGGGAATTAGAGATCACGTTAGAACAGTGTTAGAAATGTTATCTCTTGTCCCCATTTGTTCAAATGTGAATCACTTTATGATTGATGTGGTCAATTTTTGGTGTCAAGATAATACCCATTTTTTTCTCATTGCAGAGATTCTGAGTGGGAAAAGCCTTAATTCTTATGATCATCTAGCCTGTGGGACAAATCCACTGACTGCTTGTTTTTGTGGAAAAAATATTCTATTGGAACATAGTGATGTAGCTGCATCTGCTTGTTTCTCTGTCTATGCTGCTTTACACTACAGAAGCAAGGCTGAGCAGAAGCTGTATGGCCCAAGAAAACTAAAATTTTTACTATTTGGTTTTCTAGAGAAAAAGTTTTGCCTATTCTGCTCAAGCCCAGTGGCTTTTATGCTTTTTGATTATGTCCTAAGGGAGTAAATATTTTTTACATCCTCACCAGCATACATGAGCACACACAAAGACGAATATAACTGAGAAAATATTGCATGCAAAAATTCTACTCAATACACTTTTTTCTTTGCATAATTTTATTCTTTTCCATCTTTTAAAATGCAATTAACTCTTAACTGCTTAACACTATTCCAGCTTTATCCTCAGGACTATGAAAGAATTATTTTCTACAAATATCAATGCTATTCACCTGTTTAGTGTATCAAGTTTAGTTAAGCAATGCATTTTACATAATACACAAATTTTATTATCTTTGCTAATATTAGTATGCAAGTGAGAAACAATTAAGTCAGGCGCCTGACATACTATCATAGGGGAAAAAATTGAAAGGGACAAGAGCCAATCTGGAAGAACATTAAGATGCTACTAACTGAATGATCTAAGATTGTTTATGAGACTTCCTCAAGCACATAATTAATTTCAAATGACACCCTATATTCTTGAGAATTTGGCCCAAATCCATTTGTTATTGTTAAGTTTTTCCTTTGTAGATTGAGAAGAAACAACATGTGATACATAGACACAAGTCCATAAAAAGATAGGAATGAAGTCACTGTCAAATTCTTTGCTTTTTCATTTATTCTTCCATTCATTCACATGTTGAACATGTATCCACTGAGACCATTCTCTAATCTGGACACTGTGATGCATACAGTGGCATCCTTACGAAGTCTTCTGTTCAATATGAGACAGAAATTAATCAAATTATGACACAAAGCTGCAGTTGTGACAAAGCTATGAAGTTGTGATACAATTGCCATGAGTCAGAGCATAGGACAATTTGACCTTGTCAGGGAGATCAGTTGAGACTTCTACCAGGAAGTAATGACTGAGCTGATTTCAGAAGAAATTCAAGAAATAAAGTGGGCAGGGGTGAGTGAACCCTCACAGTATAACAGAAATGCACTCTGGCTCTCCCCCAGGACATTGCTGTTGTCCCATTTCTTTAATCTTCTGGTGATATTTTACATTTCTCTTTCTCTCCACTGTCTTTTGTCTACAAAATGGGACTATTGCTTAAGAATAGTATCATCTCTTTATTTAAATATTTCAGTGACGGAGACATTCACGTTTGTGGAAATTGTTCCTGTTCATTTGGATTAAGTCCTAGACAGTTTCTTTAAATAGCTCTATAAATCATTATGAAGACATGACCTTGGTTTTCAATCAGCCTGTATTTATGGTTTGGAAATACTTCCTGTGAAGCCAGTAGGTTCAGAGTCACTGACCATGGATTTATGGTTGCATTTATTGTGACAGGCTAGGACTCTGGAATGATAGCATGGTAAATCCATGGCAAGAATGGATTTTCTTGTTGACAACTAAAACTTTTTATGTTTATTTTTTATCTATGAAAGTTTCCTTTGTGAAGAAATTGAAAATATTTATAATTTTTATTATTTAGCACCAATCTAAAATTACCCAATGTTTACTTTCTGATCCTTAATATATTGATGGAACTAGAATTTCTTTCCTTTTGATGCTAATGTAAGGAATGAGCCAAAACCCAAATTCAATGCACACTGCTTGCTTTTGAAACCATACTCTTATGTGAGGAATTTGGGATAAACAAGGATGTTTTGCTAGAGATGAAGAGCAGAATTTTACTGTAAGAAAAATTTGAAAATTCTAATTCAGTGCAGAAAAACATGGACTCTGTTATATCACTCTATAAAGGTAGTAGAATAAAATGCCAAATTTGAAAAAAGCATATTAGTAAGTACCATTAACTACTACCAGTATACTGCATTCTGAATTTCCTTTTCTTCATAGAGTGGTAAAATTCTAATATTTTGATTATATGAAGAAGTTGAATAGACTAAAGAGTTTGTGAAGATCAGGTTTTTCAAACAAGAGTTATTAATATAAATTTACATTGGGATGAAGTGCAGTAAATTATTTTTAAGGTGCTTGGGGATCAAACCCAGGGCCTAGCACATACTATGCAACAGCTCTACCACTGAGCTACACCCTTAGCTCTAGTCAATGCCCCCCCCATTCTTCTGTACCCCAATGACCTACTTTTCAAAGGAGATATAAAGATTGTGGTTAAACGAAAGCAGAATCTAAATGGCTGAACATGATTACACCAAGTTTAGTGACCTAGAAATGTGCTCTCACCAAGATCTTTGCAATAGTGTGTTCCCCTCATATGTGATGTGAGTGTTCAGAAAGTTTTCCTTATAAAGGTCATGACTAGTCTTTGATGCTAAAAACATCAGAAATTTCCTTTCTGAATTACCTGATACTCAACTGTTATGGAGAACTTTGACCAGCAGATGGCGCTAGGACCCTGCGTCAAGAGCGAGCTGGTTCTTCAGCGTCGCTTATTACAATTCATATTAAAGGGTGAAAGCAGTGTTCAGAGAGAAATCTTTGTTAGCACAAAGCCTCTAAATTTGTGAGAGACAAAATTACGTTCCTAGTTCATTCAAAGCCTAGTCGGTAATCTCTGAATTTTGCAAGTTAACTCACAGGAACATGAAAAATACCTCTTAAATTTATCGATTAACTTAGTGTTAGTGCTCTCATTTGCTTTATATCAGTCCATTGGTGTTTTATGTGGGAGCATGGAAGAAGCAGTTGATATTTTCACGCATTTGGAAGGAAGAATAAAATGGCTGGTTCTCTGCTTTGCTTGTTCACAGATTTTGTAAACCGAGGAAATGGATACTATGGTTGTTTATAGAACCAGATCCAAACAAAGGAAGAGAGCATTGACACTTGGACAACACTCTAGAAAAAGGATGAGGTTGCAGAAGAAGGTTTTAGCTTAGCATTTCAATTCTAAAATGGATGGTCCTATTTAATTTTCCACACACAATATCTTTTCTTGCTGAAGAATAGATTAATATTGCTAATCTCACTTATGTAGCAGCCTTAGAGGCCAAAGCAACAAGGATATTTCTAAAGCAGATTGTAGTCATTTCTGCCGGTATTGAAAATTCTCTACCTGCACTGAAAGTAATTGTGTTGGTAATCTCACACTATTGCGTTAGCTGGAATCTGCGTCATTCTTGGCTCCATGTGAGCTATAGACAGGCATAATGGATGAAGTGATGAGAGAGTGCAATGATGAATTAATATCCCAGAGGTCTTGAAACTAATAACAATGAAAAGAGGCTTTTGTGTGACCACAGGGTTCCTGGAGTTGTGTTATGAAATGTGATTCTGGGGCTGTCTGATGACTGGTAACCCTGTAGAAGGTTAGAGGAAAGAGTTCCTGCACCTGCCAGAGAAAAAGAATGAGAAAAACCAGGGCTTGCATTTGCTTGTACTCTAATGCAAAGAAATCATGAACATACTATATAATAGGTTTCTCTACAGGTAAACGTGAAGTTTTCTTTTTCTTAAGCAATGCACCATGTAAAATATCTACACAGGTTGCACCTTTACTACCTGTTTTAGGTTGATATTTTGTTATAGAAAATGCTAATGTGATATATTAAGATACTTCTTTCAATATATGTATGTTGAACAGCACAGATAGCCTAAAAAAGTACTTTTTCTATTCTTTGTGATCCTTGGAACTGTTATTGAGGAAAAAAAAAAAAAAAACAACGAAGTAGACATGATGAGAAACAGTAAATCTCAATTATACCTTATTCTACATGTTCTTGCATCTAAGTCTCACTGAGTTCACCTAACACTAGGCACAATATAAAGCACTGTGAAAAACAACAGGGAATAAATGGCTGTTCCTTCTTAGAAAGATGAAGACACAAATATTTCCAGATAGTGAAATGCAAGATGAACTGTAAGAGAATTGAGCAGTGGTCCTTAGCTTCATTGGCATTATTATCCTAGAGGATTTGAATTCAAGATAAAATTCCCACTAAAAATAGGTAAATTCCTTTTCTTCATGGGGAATGTATAACCAGGAAGTGTGAGCTTAGAGAAATAGAGAATGAGAACCTTTTCTTTGTCTGAGCTCCCTTCTGGCCAGCAGGGAGAGGGAGGGTGCCTGGATAGAGGAGCACGCAGAGAAACCGACCAGCATCCTGCGTTTCTCACATTGTATCTTCACAGGGTTTTTAAAGTTTAGTTTGACTACCTATGTCTTTCCAGGATGCAAAAATGTTCACAATAGAATATCAAAATGTACTTAAAGGAAATAATACTTAAAACATTTGTCGGTTTGGACAACCCATGTGCCTTTTTTCTTCCATTTGGACCAGTAGTTCACTATATTTCACATCTGAATGACACTGTCCATATCCTGAAACAGAATCATACCTATTTTAATGACATGATAATCTGAAAAAATGAGTAACAGACACACACACACACATATATATATATATTTTGTGGTTTTAAAAATGATTAAATATGCTATGATTTTATTGTACTTATTAATAGAACCATTATTCTTTTACATGAAGTAGAAGCTATTATAGTGTGAACATTAAAACAAGTATATATATATGTATATATATGTATATATGTATATACATAAAAAGAAAAGGTTATAAACTGGCTGGAATTTTTTTCTGTGATTCTGATAAGTCATTTATATTTGCTCTTGTGTGAAAGGCTTTCAATGGCCCTTATTGTTAAAGCACTTGGAGATCATTGGTTGAAAAGTGCAATTGGCCAAGAGTGCAAGCGTCAGAGCCTTATAATTGAGGGTCATCGGACATTTTGTCTTCCCTTGCATAACTCTAGAGATCATTTTTACACAGAGAGGTGGAGCTTTCAGGGTGCTGGGGATCGAACCCAGGGCCTTGTGCTTACAAGGCAAGCACTCTACCAACTGAACTATTTCCCCAGCCCCTTGTAAACATTTTAAGTTAGGTGCTTCAGTAATGAATCTTAGATCAGTAGAAAAATCGGTTGCAATAATAACCCTTCATGCCAGTCTCTGAATACTTATAGCTTTCCCTACTTGCCCTGGTTGGAATAAGAAAGGACTAGTATTTTGAAGTAATTCTTTTATGTGTCATCTTCTATATTTATGGTAACCAGATAATAGGAGATAAAGCTAGATAGGTTTATTTTGGGAAAAAACAAGGGAGAGGTAGATATTTATTTGAGAGATGTTCCCTAATAGCTCAGATTTCAATTAACTTTTTAAAGTTAAACAGGTATTCTGGAATGATACTGAATTTATCAGTCACAGAAAGGGGTGTTTCTATTTGTGGGCAATGTTGTTTCATTACCTATGTGCCAGAAAAAAAAGGAGTCTTAAAGGATAAAGGTAGAAGTAAATTAAAGTTTCCTCAGTATCAACTTAACTTTTCCAATCAGAGGAAGTTCTCCGAAAAGGTAGAAAAAAGACAAAGGATTGCAAGCTGCAGTAGGAGAACTGATGAAGAATATCTCACAAATGACAAACAAATGGTAAATGAAAATTGGGTGACTTTCAGGTGAGAGCTGCTTACAGGCTCTGAGGCAGCACTTGACCTCTTTTAATGGAAGTTTTAAGAGAGGACTGGAGGTGATGGAGGGTCATTCAGGCAGGTGTCAATGACTCCTGAGAACTCCGGGTGGACTGCTAGGATGGTGTTGAAGGATGGCGCAGAAGGAGCATCAATCAGCAGGGCAGAAGTCAACTCCCAGGCCAGTGCTTTTCTGCAGCAGTCCAGAAACTGCACGAAGTACAGGATCTCAGATCATTTATTTATTTTATGTTTTTACAAAGACATAACAACAAGATCTATATTTGTTTGATACTTATGTTTTAGAGCATATTTGCCACACAAAATCATTACGAATTTCAAAGTGATATTTTTCATCTTAATATACATTTCTCTGTTAATGTGATAAAAAATTCATATACAAGTCACCTGAGATTAGAGCAGTAATATAACCTGACCTTTTGCAAATATAGTGTTCTCTTATGTGTAGGAAAATTTGAAGAGAATAAAAGCCATTAAGGTTTTATATGAAAGATACGTTAGAGTTACATTTGTATCATTGATTACACTGTTTCTCAATTATACAGTTTGGGAAAAAAACACAAGCAATTAATCATGGTAGATTACACTCATTTTGTATTTGGCCAGCAGTAGCAAGTAGTTATTAAGAAGTCTGAGTTCCAATTGTTTTTCTAAATAACACTTTGTAATATCTTTTGCTTATGTAATTTCTGTAATACACTTTAGTATATGTGATTATTTATACCTAGAATAGTTTTCAAAATAGCTTTCATTCCCTTTTTATAATTATACTTTTAAATAGACTTTTTAATATATTTGTATTCTTAATATGATGCCATTACCAGCCTTGCTATTTATCTTACTTAATCTGAATATGAATAATTACAAACCACATGAATTATAACCACTATACCTGCACCATCAACTGGACAAAAATTTAGTAATAAAAATAGAATTAAAATATTAAAGAAAAATAATTACCACTGGTTTATGTAAAAGCAACAACAAATAAGAAATGGGAGTTATGTTAAAATTTTTACTTTACAGGAAAGTATGAGGTAGAGATAATACAATTCAGCTTTGGTAAAAAAGAAAAATTTTTATCAACAGTAATTCCTCAGATAGAATTTCTTTAGTAATGGGAAATGTTAAAAATAATTTGAGATGTTGGTAAGATGTTTATCATTTATATGATCTTCTGGTATTGAAAAGACTCACTGACAGCAAAAGAATTATATTATGATCTTTACAAGAATTTAATGTTAGTATCTTATTATCTTCTGTTAGAGTGCAACAGAAAATAAGAAATTAAGAAATAAGCAAGCAGGAGAGTATTTCAGATTAAAGTGATTTGAAACAATTATTTTTTTCTTTTTTGTACTGTAAACCACTGACAATATGGCTTGAAATGACTGAATTCCTAACGAAACATTTCCATCTGTGCTCATAACATTCTAGCAAGAAACCTTAGGCACACGTTTTTATTTTGACCATGAGCTTCATTAAACTGTAGTCCTTCAGCTAGTGTCCTGATTTGTCCAGCCTTCTTTGTTGCTTGGGGGTCTTAATGAAGGTGATTGAATTTATGGTTTCTAAATCACAGGAACTTTTAGCACTTACCTCATTAAATGTCTCTTTTATATAGTTAATTGATTAATAAATGCAATTAGGTGTGACAGATGACTCTTCTGCAGCTAAGATTTGAAGTTATGTTCTCTGGGTTCCACATCTCCAGCTTCCACCAGTGCAAAATGCCATTTGTACAACTGTATCTATCTGATAATTAAGTATAATTCAGAAAAAAGGAATATCCTGCAGTAGACTGAACTCATCATTGTAGTTTTATATTTTGTAACTTAATACAGCTTCTGTCATAGTAGAGGTACTGAATATATGTTCATTGAATGATTGTATTTGAATTTATAAACCGATACTCAATTCAAAGAGACAGATTGAAAGTGACTGTAAATGTTACTAACAATATCATCAGAGAAGAGACTAGTAATGATACAAGAATTTGGAGCAGATTAAGAGAAAGCAGGGGAAAGAAGAGAAAGGGACTGGAGAAAGGAGCAATGGCAGGCACCAGGGCAAGAGTTGGACATGTCTTCAGGAGTAGGTGAAAATTTACTGTGTTCCTATGGTGACCAGTGCTCATGCTAAAATCAGTGAGCTAGAGTATCTGACATTTTTAGAATGAGTTTGGGCTGTATTCAGAGGTGTTCACAGGAGGAGAAACTACCTTAAAGAAAGACATTTGATAATTTTTTGTTTATTTTTATTATATAATTTATGGTAAACCAGAAGCCATGAGCCTTGTAAAGTTCTTGACTTGCATTTATTCGTATTTCACATGCTTAGATTAAACACCCATGCACCCACCCGTGCACTTATTGAGTACCAAAACTTACTGAATGTTTCTTTAAAGATCAGGTTAAGGAAGACATCTCACCTCTCTTTATACTTTTCCTTCTCACAATATCAACTACCACTTGCATGTAAGTGATTTCCAAGTCTACATCTCAGATTGGGTCTTCCTGTCTCCTTGTCTACATTCAAGAAAGCATTTACTCTATTTACAGATTGACAAAGGTTGATAAATGTAATTCAGTTTCAGACAGTCTTGCTGTGTTGTTCAAAACGTCTGGGCTCAAGTGATCCTGCTGGCTCAAGCTCCTGAGTAGCTGGGACTACAGGTGTGCACCCCCGCACCTGGCCTAGAATTCACTTTTACTCCAAATTTCTCATTTTTTAACTTTTTTTTCATTTGGCTATTCTAGTCACTTTGAATCAAAGCTCTGAGTTACATTTGCCTTAATGAACTCCTTTGATATCCACTCTTCCTCTTCCTTTCTTTTGTCCCACACTCATAAATGTAACTTGCATCCCTACGTCTATAGAGTAACATTCTGTCCATCACAGACAACTAACTCCCCTACGACTTTCACCAGAACATCCAGTGTCATCTTCACTTTGGAACAAACTTTTTTCCTATTCCTCAAATGTATTTTAGACTCTTTACTCCAGAGCATCCCATTTATTTAATTAGTGCATTTTGTTTTCATATCTGTCTAGCTATCTGTCATTCCTCCTATGTGATAATTCTGACAACCTCTCCATGTTCATTAATCCTGTTCATTTTCTAAAGTTGAGCTCAACTTTTAATGCTCCCTTTTTGTATCTGGTTTTCTATGTTCAGCATAGAGTTAAACCTGGAGTTGTGCACTTTCTATGTCTTAATGTTTTTGAAAGAAGGCCTGTTGATTTACTTGCTGTCCTGCAGCTATTATTGTACAGGCAGGAATCCACAGAATTCTCTAAATTTTTCTTATTCTTGCCTTTATACTTTCTCCCATCTACCAAACACTTAAGGTTAGATATGAGGCAATCTGAACTAGACTTAAGTAATATGATGACAGAAATTATGTCTTATTTATCTTTACATTGCTAGAATTTAGTATAGTCTCTATGTATCAAATATGCTTAATGAATATTTGTAAGATAAATGAACCAATGGATTGTTACAATAACGCCTTTCAGAATACTTCCAATCAATTGTACTTCTTCTCCGTTCTGAACATCATTATTTTTTCACTGATTATAAAACTCCTTCAGGTTTCAACACATACAGCCATGTAGGGTTATTACATATTTGTAAAAAATAAACAACAACAAAACACTTAAAGGATTGAGGGAAAGATGCTGAAGCTCTTTAACTTTGGAAATGAGTTAAGACTAAGACTGATGGCAAAAGCCCTAAAAGCACAGAGCACATGAGCACTATACTCTAGTTGATAAAGTTGTTTTCCACAGTGGCTGGGTCAACAATTCCGAACACACTACACTTTTATACTGAAATTGAAAAATTAAGTAATAGATGGTTGAAGCTGGGAGTCAGGTTTCTCACTGTTAAAGTTGGAGGTTACAGTTAAGTGAGGGGAGAAAGCTGAACAGATCTATGTTAATGGATTAGAGTTGGAGACATAAGAATTAATCATGTTTAGCTTAATATGGACACAAATAAATAGATATGGAGATACAGATATTTGTGTATACACTGGTTAGTACGTACACATACATTCTCTTTCTCTGTCAACTGAGCAAATATAGAAGGAAATATACTCCAGTAACAACAAGCATACTTAGGGCCCATATTTTGCTTCCTATACCATACTCTAGTATACAGAAGCAGAGCTTCTTGGGGAAATGCTTCTTTGTGAACAGGGAATATATAATACAACCCTGGAGCATCTTGTAGATCCAGAAGTTCATAAAGTGCTCGAACACAACACCCCACCCTCACATGAAACACATATCCCCCCACATATGAACATTGACATTAGATCAGGGCATGTTAAAGAGCACATGAGCCTTCTAAAAGATCTTCCAACGCTCAAGTTGGAAGAAGCTGAGCAACAGTTGAATAAATAATGTAATGTTAGATTGTATTCTAGGGTACAAAAATAACCTAGGAGTTTGTTCTTATGTAAATAAGTGATTGAATAAGTGTGTTAGTGGGGAAGAACACTCACATATTCCCTTAGAAATTCCAAATAATACATGTAGATATTCTGCTCTCAGGTAGCAAGAAGATACATATAATTCCTTACTTATAGGTCACTTGTAAATTACTTCCTTCCAAAGAATATGGTATTTATGGGGGAAAACACATAGTAACAAATACTACCTCAGTCAACATATCAAGATCAAAACATCAATAGTGACACATCGTTTTCTTCAGCCTATCTTTAATATGTGTTACGAATGTCACTTTTTCTCTGGTTTTCTCGTCAAAGTCCATAACCTCAGTCTAATCATGAAAAAAGATTAGACATATTCCAGTTGGAGAACACTGTGCAAAATGCCTGACAAGCACTCCTAGAAGCTATCAAGGTCATACAAAGCAAAAAACTCTGAGACACTCTCACAGCCACGAGAGTCTAAGGAATCATGATGACTAAATCGGATGTGGTTTCCTGATAGGATCTTGAAGTGGAAGAACTGAGTAAAAAACAAGGAAATCTGAATGATGTATGCACTTTAGTTAATAATGATATATCAATGTTGACTCATTCACTTTGACACATGCAGCATACTTGTAAGATGTTAATAGTAGGTGAAATGCAGTGTAGGGTATGTGGAAAGGCTTTGAACTACCTTTGAAAATTTCCTTAAGTCTAAGGATATTCTAAAGTAAAGAGATTATATGTATATAAAAAAACAAACAAATCAACTTAAAGCATAAAATTTTTATCCCAGGGTTTACTCTCTGCAAGATGGCACCTTATTGCATGTCTTCTGGAGAGGGTGAGTGCAGTGTCATTACATGGTGATCCCCTGAAGTGCTTTACAAGACTAAACCCATTGAGGAGGGTGGAGCTCTCCCAGGAGCTAAAGAACTTCCTTGACTTTCTTTTGTTTTCCTCTTTGATATGGGACTTACACTCCCCCAAATCTCATTAGCCATGTTGGTGTGAGAATGTACATCCCAGAATGTAAAGCATTACCAAGAGTCATTTCACCTTCTGGTCATTTGGCTTCTGGGAGATTTTGTGTGCATGTGCATGTGTGTGTGTGTGTGTGTGCGTGCTAGTCTCTTGCTTTCTACTTCAAAGTCATATCATTTAAGGCATATGTACTGGTTTTCTTCCTTTTTCTGGATTTTCAGTACATTAATTTGATAAAAACTGGATGATTGTTTTTAGACCAAATCAGCTAGTGATGATTTCTCCTACATTCTATCCTTCGAGTGTTTCTCAGTATTACTTTTTAATTTGGGCTTAAGTTTCCATGTTCTGAATCTTCATAAGCATTTTGGTAGGAAGTTGGATAGGCTGCCTTAGGTATTGCTGGCCAGATGCTGTTACAAATTGGATGGCCCTGCTAAAGAGTTTTATTGGATTATGGATGCTCTCCCTAAAATCATTCCAAAATAATTCATAGAGGAATTCTAACTCCAAATTCATCTCCTGCATCATTGCCAAATACTTTAAAAACACAAAGTTTTTAAGTTCCTGTCTGCATTTGCCTTAGTTGTGAGTTGACCCTATCTTTACCTTAATACTCTGGCATTTCTCCCAGACCTATTTTCCTTTTGCCAGTTTGGCTTGCCATAGTTCTTAACTTTTATAATTCAATCCAAGAACTGTTCCATCCATCTTTGAAAGTTGCTTAGTCTGTACTTTCCCCCAAGCCTGTCCCATTGCATACTCCCACTAGGCTGTGCTTTCACTCCATCTTATGGGGAAAAACTACTGAATTAAGTTGGGAATGTCATTTGCAAGAACTTAGGTCTCTCAAAGGTGTAAGTAGGCTCCCTTTTTCAAGCAACTTGGTTGTAGTGCTAAGAACTGAAAATTAGTGAAAGGTCAGAGAAGTGTAAAATCCAATGACAATCTTTTTTATATCCAAAGAAATCACTCTAACAATGAATTTCTAAGACAATCTACTACTTTGGCTAATATCACTTTAGCACTGCACTAAAAGAAAACTAAAAGACGATTTCTTAAATATCATTTTAAGAAGTGTTAAACCTTTACCTCTAGTTGGAGTCTCCTTAAGCTATTTTGCTGCTGTTGTTGACTATTTCAGAATATAAGCAATAAAAAACAATAATTTTAACTTACAACATTAACTTACAATATTCTGCTCCCAAAGCAGAAAATTAAATTCTATATGAAATATCTTGGTCGTTTGCTTGTTTATTGCAAAAGATAAGACCCATGGAATTATCCATAAGGTCCCAATCAACAACGAGATACGTAAACTGACTTCCTAATAGTCAAATTGGACATTCAGGGATTATAAGATTCAAAAAAAGGCAACAATGTGAGCATACTCAAGAGTGACAGGAAATTGCCCAGCACTGAGAGAGAGGTAGACTTGGGAGAAATGACCACAGTTGCTGTGGTGAGGGGACTGCAATTTGGTACCACGAGTGTGTAACATTCCCTCTTGAGGTATTTTCTGTCCTGGGAAGTGACTGTGCTAAACATCATGCTTTATGTGAGAGGTACTCTAGGGAAAATAGGGGAAAAGGTGACTATCATAATTAAAGTCCATGGAAATTTTCAGAAATTCTGTGGATGCTCAAAATCTCTAGCAAACAGGAAAATGCACATCAAAACTATGCTAAGATTTCATCTCACTCCTGTCAGAATGGAAATTATCAAGATTGACAATAATAATACATGCTTGGAAGAATGTGGGGAAAAGGGTACACTCATGCATTGAATGTGACTACACATTAGAACAATATCTCTGGAAAGAAATGTGGAGATTCTTTAAAAACCTAGGAATGAACCCACCATATGACCCAGCTATCCCACTCCTTGGTAATTATCCAGAACCAAAATCAACATACTGTATTGATACTGTCATCTCAATGTTTATAGCAGCACAATTCACAATAGTTAAATTATGGAATCAGTTCAGATGCCAGTCAATAGATGAATGGATTACTAAAATGTGATATATACAGCCATAAAGAAGAATGAAATAATAGCATTTGCTGGTTAGTGAATGTAAATAGAGAACACATGTTGAATGAGATAAGCCAAATTCAGAAAATCAAGGGTTAAATGTTTTCTCTTACATGTGAAAACTAGAGCAGGGGTGATTAAAGATATCACAAACACATAGGGAAGATCAATGGAGTAGAGAAGAAGACCAAGAGGGAGGGAGGAGAGATGGGAAAAGAGAGGAATCAATTTAACAAAATCATGTTATGTGCACATATAGATACACCGCGGGGAACTTCACCTTTGTATGTGTGTGTATGTGTGTGTGTAAAACACCAATCAAGGATGGATAAATGGGTGAGCAAGCAGAGGATCAGTGGAATCAGTGGAGTGAAGGGGGGGGTGAAAGGAAGGAGGAGGGGGGAGGAATGGGAACTGAAATGGAGTGGGTCAGATTCTATGCATGTATGATTTTTATTTTGAACCCAGCTATTATGTATAACTATAATGTTTTAATAAAAAAGAAATATTGTGAATGTGAACAAATTTTAGAAATATCTTTACTGACAGAAGAAAACTTCAATGACTTCTTTCTTCAATGACCGGTGGTGCAACGATTTTTGCAACAAATAATGATCATGTTGACTTATAACCCAACAAATGTAATAGGTATCTATGTGTCCTTACTTATATAAATCATAAATAGGTAAGTAAATAAAAGAGATTTAAAAAACCATTTTCCTAAAAGGAATATTCCAGAGTGTATATGTACACACTCATATCCAGGAGGTGGATCTTAAATTCACAAGTGAAAGTTAAACTTAAGGAACCACTTACAAAATATAGAGCAGGGAAAGAGAAAAATTATGTCTTTACAGTGTAGACAGTGGTCTACACTGGCACGAAGTATTTAACCCAGTGTCAAGGTTAATGATACTAGTTTTGAATCATGTCAATATCATATATCCCCTGATATGATGCAAAGAGAAGGGTATTTTTACCTCTGAGATTTCTTTCAAAAAACCAACAAACCCAATCCAATCACAAGAAATCATCTGTATTAATCACCTTTTCTTCACTGCGATAAATATTTGAGAAAAACAATTTAAATGAGATAAAAATTATTTCGGCTCATGACTGGCTCCATCACTTTGGGCCTGAGGAAAAGCAGAATATCACGACAGAAGTATATGACCCAAGAAAGCTGCTCACCCCTGGCCAGTGAGTAGGAAGAAGAGATACAGAGAAAGAGAAGGATAGGGAAAGGACTGAGGATAAGATATACCCTTCTGAGTCATGTACCTGTGACTTAATTCCTCCAACATTGCCTCACCTCCTACAGTTCAGTAACCTCATAATAATGTCACCAAATTTAAATTCTTTAATGTATTAATCTACTGATGAGGTTAGAGTCCATGATCTAATTATATACCCAAAGACCCAATCTCTGAACACTATTATATTGGGGACCCAGCCTTCAATATAGCCAAAATATGAATTAAGTATATAATGTAGTGGCATTTTGAACTAATGTTCTAATGTTAATTTCTTAGTTTTGATAAGTATACCATAGTTATGCAAAAATGTTAACATTAAAGAAAGCTGGGTAAAATGTGCACGAGAACTCTCCATATTAAAAAGCAATAATCTAGGGGCTGGGGAGCTAGCTCAGTCAGTAGAGTGCTTGCCTTGCAAGGCCCTGAGTTCGATCCCCAGCACCAAAAACAAACAAACAAACAAACAAACAAAAACAAAAACAAAAACAAACCAAAAAAAACCCCCCAAAAAACAAAAAAACAAAACAAAACAAAAAAAGGCAATAATCTAAAATTATTTCCAGTATGAAGTTTACTTAAAGATTAAAGGATGTGTTACTTGCCAAAACTGCATTAGATTTGCTTCCATAAATAAATTTTAATTTAATAGTTCAAATATATTGGTACTAGTTGAATGAATTTTACTGGAAAGCTTTCAGTTTAGGTGCCTGCAATACATGAATGAAAGCAATGAAACTTCTGACTTCATGGTGTTTGTAGTCCAATGGAGTGAGGAAGACAATAAATGAAAAATATAGCAGATATATGAATTTTGTCAGAAGGTGATGAATACTATCAAACCCATAATGCAGGGAAAAGGGTGCTCTGCAATAAGCAAAGTGGAATTCAGCTTTATAAAGTACAACTCAGTCTCATTGAAAGGTGATAGGAAAGCTGAGCTCTCAAGAATGTGGGGGAAGTAGCTGTGCCAACAGCATTTCAGGTGGAGCAAACAGGCAATGTTTCTGAGAGTGGGCACATGCTAGGTACTTGTGTAAGTAACATCAAAGTGGACACAGTATCTGTACCTGGTAAAGGGAAGAAGAGTATTGTAGGTGATACGTGGGGTGAGGGATTGAGTCAAACACAGCATTGTTAGAATGTTGGCTTTTGCTCCCATGAAGGTGAGGAAACATTTCAGCATTCTGAGTTAGAGATATGCTGAAATCTTACTTTTGTCTGTGTTATGGTTTGAATATGGAATGTTTCCCCCAAATTCACATATTGAAAACATAGCCCCTAGTGTGGTAAGTTTTAAAGGTAGCACTTTCAGGAAATTATTGGATTGTGAAGGCTGTGATCTCATGTTAATTAGTTCATTTGCTGTATTAATATTCTAAATGGAGTACTGGGTGGTAATTATAGGCCGGTGTTGTGTGGATGGAGGAAGTAGATCACTGGGGGCATGACCTTGAGGATTATATCTGTCCTTTACCTTTCTGTCTCTGCCTGTCTCTATCTCTGTATACCTGTCCATCTCTCTCTCTCTCTCTACTTCCCAGCTGCCAGCTACCGTGGTCTGAGAGCTTTCTCCATCTTTTCCTTCCACCATGATGTTTCTGCAATGGAGTCAGCTAGCCATGGACTGAATCCTCTGAAACTGCGAACCCAAAAAATCTTCTCTCCTCAAACTTGTTCTTGTCACAGCAATGGAAAGTTGACTAAGACAGCCTGAAAGGGATTAATGAACCTGTTCTGTTGACAGTAGATGATGAGCTAGTAGAGGTAGAAATAAGACATACAAGTTTTTATGTTTTTCTCACAAAATTATTTTTTAATATTCTATTCTGTGAATCTCAGGTTTACAATTAAAAAATAAGATGAGTTGCAAGTGAAATTTGTTTTTTAAAATTTATTGAATTATTGCAATTTTTTTCTTTTAGGATCTGAGAGAAATTATATATAATTTTTGTTGAAAGTAGAGATCAGCATAACAAATAATTTTTATAAGAAATTTCAAAGCCAAGAGAAATGATCTAATATTTCTAAAATAAAATATATAAAACTGGATTGGGTCTAGATGAGACACTTTAGAATCCCTAATATGGGAGAGAGAGAGAGAGAGAGAGAGAGAGAGAGAGAGAGAGAGAGAGAGAGAGAGAGAGAGAGAAAGAGAAAGAAAAAGAGTGTTTACCTGTATATGTGCACTTTTCAGTATATCAAATACAAATACATAGGATATAATTCTTTAATTCTTTAAACTTCTCTGGGTTCTACCGTAATTCTTGCTAAAATTATCTGCTGTAATCAGACATTAAACCAACTTAATTTCTTTCTAAATTTAAATTCTAAATTCAATACTGGTGCATATTATTAATTGTTAAATAAAATTGACAATTCTATGCATTCAGAAATTAGCAAGAAGTAAACATATATACATTTCCTTTTTTAAGTAAATTTGAGGTGAGAAAAACATTTGTTCTTTTATTGCACTTTAATAAAACTACTTGCCCTTACAAATTCCAACAGTCAAATAATTTTAGAAAAAAAATCTCATGTTATGTGTTTTTGCCCATCAGTAATATTTTACTCTTCTCTCATTTTTTTCATTTGCCTTTAAAAATCAGTAACCAATTCATTGCCTACACATTACAGAAAATGTTAATGATTAATGACTAAAATTATCTCCCAAGTGATGATATTATATGTGGAGTAACTCATTACAATTGTGCTGTTGATATTGAACTATGTATGGGTTATGATTGTAATAAGTAGGAATGGGATATGAATTAACTCAGATTTATTTTAGAAGACTCAATGTCATGGAAGTATCTGTTTATTATTGGCATTTTTTGGTAAGGAGTTTTGTTAATAGAATGTATTTGCGGTGCTACTTAACCAATTTTGAATTAACACTATTTTTGGTTATAGAATTGGAAAAGTAATTATTTCTGTGTTTTATTTTCAAGTGCAATATGTAAAAATAAGGGATGCTATGGCAGAAATAAAGAAATCTTGTTCACTTCTTGGCAGCATCGGTTCATTCCTCCATCCCAGGAAACTTGAGGAATGTTTAGTGAAATGCTGACAAGTGAACTTCAGAGACTCTCATTAGTAATTTTTTTCCCCTGCATAAGTGAAGAAGGGAAGGTAATTATAGAAATTCAACGTTTAGTCCTCAAATTAAAGCCTAACTTAAATATGGTTTAAAGCCTTTATCCCTTTAAGCTCACCTCTCTTACTGCTTTTTGATTTTGTGGTGGTTCATCCATATTAATGTACCTAATGACAGACGCCCTGAAAAGGTGAGAATGAATCCTTTTCCTTTGACATATCAGCAGAGGATGATGGTACAAAGCATGTCTTTCAATGTGTATCTGCATGGACTCCAGGTCTGAGAGAATGATATATACTTCTACTTTATGCCTGCAAGATTCAAAAGGCCTTTTCAAATATTCATGTCTTTTTTTTTTTTTTTCCTTTTTATTCTCTACTGGTGTGTGTTATATGATGAGGAGAATGTCAGAGTCTCCGGAGTTTTATTTTAAGTTTTATTCTTGCCTGAGGGGGAAAATATATTGAAAGTTTGCTGGTCAAACTGTTCACATTTTCTCATAACATGTCTAATAATTGCAAAGCAGTTTGTTCAAATAATTTAGCCAGGCTTTTCATAGTCACCATGATAGACTCTGAGTTGAGTTATTGGGCAATGCCTGGCAATCATTCTGTAACACCTAGGGATAACAGTTGCTCTGTGTTGCCTGTTGCAACCATGAGGACATTAAAGCAGGCACAGAGATGAGTGACTTTTTTTTTTTTTTTTCACTTGACTGAATTTTGATCATTCTCCCCCGAATCTGGATCAAATGGGTCATAACTTCATATATGATGTGTCAAGTTAATAAGACTTATTCTGCCCTAGGCACTATTGTCATTGTACAAGCTACAGTAGGCAAGTGGAGATGCTAATTAGAAACATGATAATACACCACCTCTCCCCACTACACCTAACCTTGGGGTGAAAGGGTGGTGTATTAGTAATTTTGTTATTATACTCACTAGTCATTGCCCATTTGTTATTTTTATTTTCCATGGTTTTGAAGACATAAAATATATATTCATGGAATATAAAACATATTGTCCTCTTATTCTATCAGTTTTCTAGTTCCATTTTAAAAATTTGGCTTTTAATTTCGTCAGTTTCTGAGCTTCACCTTTCCTCATATTAACTAGGAAGAAAAAAAATAGAAGAAAATCACCAGCTGGTGGGAAAGTCATTTGGAGGATGTTAGCCAATTAACCTTTACATAATAATTATGAATTAATAACTTTTTTCTCCTCAATAAAATCTATGTATTTAGTTAGCTTCAGGGAAAATAAAAGAGGAAAGAGAAAATCACAGCAAAGTGATTCATCATATTATAATAAAACATAGTTGTAGCTTCAAGGACCTGCAGTCTTTAAAAACTACCCAACATAAAAGGGAAGAGGGAATTAAAACTATAATTTCCCAAGTATTAAGAATATAAGCTTCATTCTGATTGAAGTAAATAACTTGTCAATTCTTTTTTCACAATGGGAACAACTGTACTGGAATATAACGTGTTAGAAAAAGTGATTAAAAATGATTCAAACCAGTGCACTAAAATTTTAAGCAAGTTTTCACTATTGACACTGAGAGTATTCACTGGAATAGCAATAATATTCACTTATGCAAAAATATCTTTTGACATGCAATGAAAACATAACCTCTGGATACGCAGACTCTCTTTGAGGTTTTCAGTGGGAATTGTGCCTAAGTGATTAGGGCAGGATTTGGTCCAATAAATAAACTGAAAATTTTGTAACAAGTGGTAGAGTAATACATATTAATTCTGAACAGATTGACACTGTAATTTGGGATAAAAACCATAATGATTACAGAACACAGTCAGTGTAAGTCAGGTCTGATGGACTGGAACAGATGTGTCCACCTGTTTAGAGCCCAGCTCTGCATCACTTGGGATGCATAATGTGACTGAGGTCCGGAACATTCATGATTTGGAAAGGTGTACAGGCTAGGAAAGAGGAAAAACATTGAATCTTGGATCATTCTTTTGTTCTCCTCTGTAACTATTGAGGTAAAAAGATCATAATGCAGCACACTGAAGACTAAAATGAAAAAGAAAGTCTAGTTTACATTTAACATGTAAACATTGTTACATGACTTTCATTGGAGATAATTTGGAAAGCTCATAAAGGGCATTTCAAGGGCAGGAGCATGGAATAGATTCAAAGAATTTTCATTTTCCTAAAATCAGAAAATTCTGTTTATATTAACTCAATCTGAGTTTTTTTTTTTTTTTTTTTAATACTAAAGTGAAATAAGAGGACAAGAGACTCCAATACTATAATGCTCATGC
This sequence comes from Sciurus vulgaris, assembly GCF_902686455.1. Classification (NCBI taxonomy): domain Eukaryota; kingdom Metazoa; phylum Chordata; class Mammalia; order Rodentia; family Sciuridae; genus Sciurus; species Sciurus vulgaris. Next base: position 73,066,896 of record NC_136462.1, read on the forward strand.
CTAGGGGCATGCCATACATCCAATATCAAGTAAGATTATTTAGTGAAGATTTATCCTTTGAAATCATAGGGAAAATATTTTTTCTGATGGAATATGATCCAGATCTAAACATTATGCTATATTTCATTAGGGGGTAATTTTATTAGTTTCTTAAGGTAGAAGGAAATATCTCTACTATAATACATTTGTCTTTCTGTTAATTGAAAGTCTAACTTTAGTCTACGGCCATACCACCCTGAACACACCTAATCTCATCTGATCTTGGAAGCTAAGCAGGGTTGGGCCTGGTTAGTACTTGGATGGGAAAGTCTAACTTTAAAGATTGGTTATGATTGATGTTACTACTATAGTATCCTTCCTTTCTGTGCTCTTCAAACGTTTTTATTTCCATCTATTCACAAAATAGAGTATGTGTATTCTCCCTTCCATGTATAATTTAATAATATTAAATCTTTAGGTCATTATTTTTAAGATTTATTTCTACATAGTTAATCTTTGAATATTATAGCCATTGTTATAAAATGAAATGTACTATATACAGGATTGTATAAGACACATTTATTGTTCTGAACACTTTCAATATTTTGACATTAAAGCAAAGGTTTATAGTCAAATTTTAATTACCCTGAAATCAACCATTGTGCTGTTTCTCCAAATGAAACACCTGCATATGTCTCATCTATTTATACTAGCTGTCTCTTCTTCTTTACACCCATCAAATTTTACATACATATTGTAATGGAAGATGACTAAGAATATTTTTTTTTGTTTAAATTCATAGTTCTCAACTCATCATCTGGGAAACATTTTTAAAAATGTTTTTATTAGTATATATATTATAGTTATCCATAATATTGGGGTACATTTTGACATAATTATCCATGATTGGACTATAATTTGCTATTCCCCAATGCTACTTCTTTCCCATCTCATTTCCTCTGGTTTACTTCTTCTACTTTATGATAGTCCTTCTATTTATTATTGTTTTTTCATTCATTTTTATTAGTATATTATATTATAAATAATGTTGGGGATACATTCTAACATAATCATATAGCCATGAAATATAATTTGATTCACTTATTTTTTCAATTTAAAAAATTTGTTTAAATTAGTTATACATGACTTTGATACATTATATATAATAGAGTATAATTTCTCATTCTTCTGGTTATAAATGGTGTAGAATACCACCAGTGGTATAGTTATATATGTACACGAGGTAATGACGTCTGATTCATTCTAATATCCTTCTTACCCCCATAACCCCTCCCCTCCCTTACTTCCCTCTACCTAATCTAAAGTAACTCTATTCTCCCCTAGCCCCCTTCCCATTGTGAATTAGCATCTGCATATCAGAGAAAACATTCTGCTTTTGTTTTTTTGGGATTGGCTTATTTCGCTTAGCATGATATTCTCCAGCTCCATCCATTTACCAGCAATGATCCACTTATTTTTAAATTAATGCTTTATAGAAATACTTAATGGTAGAATTCATTGTGGTATATGTAGATAGTGTAATTTTGTCAGTTTTATTCCACATTGCCTTTCTTTCCCACCCCTGACCCCCTGCTCTCTCAATACTCTATTATCTTCCCTCTATTTTCTTGGGGATCTACCTCCACCTTTTTTTCATTACTTTGTTCCAACTTCTACATATGAGAGAAAAAAATTCAGCATTTGACTTTAATATTCTGATTTATTTCATTTAGCATGATGTTCTCCAGTTTTGGTAAATGCCGTAATTTTATTCTTTATAGCAGCATGAAACTCCATTGTGTATATGTACCACATTGTCTCAATCCATTCGTATATTGATGGGCACTTGGGCTGGTTCCATAACTTGACTATTGTGATGTGCACTGCTATAAGTCTCAATGGACCTGTATCATTATAGTTTGCTGATTCTGGTTCTTATGAATGAATATGAAGTGGGCTAGCTGAGCTATATAGTGGTTCTTTTCCTATTCTTTTGAGTAACATAATTTGCAGCCCAATGAAAAATATATTGAATGCACATTTTCCCCTCACTAGCATTTATTATTTGTATCATTTTAAAAAAATTTAAATTTTTTTATATATACATGACAGAGGAGTGTATTTTGACATATTATACATTATACATCTCACTCTAGTTTTGATTTGCATTAACTGATGAACAGTTTTTCATGTATTAGTTGGCAAATTGTATTTCTTTTGAGATATGTCTATTGAGTTCCTTTGCCTTTTTGTTGATTGGGTTATTTGTTTTTCTTGTGTTAAGTTTTTTGAGGTTTTTGTATATTATAAATATTAATCCCCTGTCAGAGGAGCAGCTGGCAAATTTTTTTCTCCCATTATGTAACTCTTTCTTTATGGTCATAATCATTTCTTTTGCAGTGCAAAAGCCTTTTAATTTGATGCTGTCCCACAGATTGATTCTTGTATTTATTTCTTGAGATTTAGGTATCTTGTTAAGGAAGTCAGTTCCTATGCCAATATGTTTGAATCTTGGGCCTGTGTTTCTTCTGTTGGTTGGAGTTTCTGATCTGGTTCCTGGGTCTTTGATTCATTGTGGTTGACTTTTGTGGGGAGTGAGAGATAGCAATCTAGTTTAATTCTTTCACATATGGATATCCAGTTTTCCCAACACCACTTGTTGATAGGTCATCTTTTCTCCAATGTATGCTTTTGGCATCTTTGTCAAGGATCAGATGATTGTAACTATGCATTTGTCTCTTCGTCTTCTATTCTGTTCCATGTTTCTTTATGTCTTGTTTTGATGCCAATACTATGTTGTTTTTATTCCTATAGCTCTGTAGTATAATTTGTGATCCTGTATTGTGATAGCTCCAACATTGATCTACTTGCTCAGGTTTACTTTGGCTCTTCCAGGTTTCTTATTCTTCCAAATGCACTTAAGAATTGTTTTTTTTTTTTTTTTCTCTACTTCTGAAAAGAATTTTATTTGTATTTTGATGGGGATTGCATTGAATCTGTATGTTGGTAGTATGATCATTTTAACAATATGAATTCTGCCTACCCAAGAACATGGGAGTTCTTTCCATCTGTGGTCTTCTTCAATTTGTTTCTTCGGCATTTTATATTTTCCTTGTAGAAGTCCTTCATTTTCTTGGTTAGATTTACTCTCAAGTATTTTTTTTTTAATTTTGAGATTATTATGAAGGGGATAGTTTTTCTGATATTTTTCACAGCAAATTGATTATTGGAATGTAATAAAGTTATTTATTTATGCATGTTGCTTTTGTATTCTGATACCTTCCTTCTCTTTCTTTTGGTTGGTTTGATTAAGGGTTGGTCAATTTCATTTATCTTTTTGAAAAACCAACTGTGTTGCACTTTTATTTTCAATTTTATTAATTTTGGCTCTAATTTCCTGTCTTCCACTGTTTTAAAAATTGACTTGTTCTTTCTTTTGTAGGACTTTGAGGTTTAGCATTAGATTAATTATTTAGTATCTTTCTGTTCTTTTTTTTTTTTAATGTAGGCAACTCAATTCTATAAACTTTCTCTTAGAACTGCCTTCACACCGTCTCAGAGAATGTGATATGTTATATCTCTGTTCTTATTCAGTTTTTCTTGCTATTTATTTCTAATTTTGATTTCATTATTATCTGATAAGATGCATGGGATTATATTAATTTTTTCCATATTTGCTTAACTACATCGTGACCTATAATATGGTCTATTTTGGAAGAGATTCCATGAGCTGCTGAAAAGAAATTAGCTGTTTTAGGGTGAAGTATTCTATATATGTCTGTTAGGTCTATTTGATTTATAGTATTATTTAAGTAAAAAAATTATTGATTTTATGTCTAAATGACCTATTGGTAAAAGGAATGTGTTGGAATCACCAAGTATTATTATATAGGAGTATATGTGGGATTTTTTTGTCAAAAGGTTTCTGTTTCTTTATGTAATTAGGTGCATTGACATTTGGGGAGTAAATATTTACTATAATTATATCTTGTTGAATTCTTCCATTTGCCTTATCTCTTCTGGTTAATTTTGACTTGAAATCTGATTTGTTGAGAATAGCTACTTGCATTTGTTTTTGAACTTCATTTTTATGGAATTTTTTTTTCCCTTTCTTTCACTTTCAGCTGATGGATGTCTTTACTAAGAAGATGATTTTCCTGCTAATGGCATATAGTTGAATCTTTTTTTTTTAATCCATTCTACCAATAGATGTCTTTTAATTAAGGAGTTGAGACAATTTGTGTTCAGTGTTATTATAAATATTGTTTTAATTCCTGCCATTTTGGTTTGCTTGCTGTATTTAAATTTGGTCTTAATTCTTATTTAGTAAGTAGCTGTTCTAGAGAACTTCATCCATTTGGGAGCTCTGGATTTTGTTTTTGAGCTCTTCTCTGTGTGTTCATTTTTTGTAGTACTGGCTTAATGGTCATTATTTCTTCTAGTGTATTCTTATCAGAGCTGGAATATTTTATTCTAAGCACCTTGAGTTGAGGTTCTGACTTGAGAAACCAGAAACACATCTTATTGGTTTACTGCTAAATGCAATCTGATGTTTTTCTCTTGCAGATTTATATTTATTTTTCTTATTTTTTATGTTAGACATTTTGATTATGATGTATCTTGGAGAGATTTTTTTAAAAATCTTTTCTATTTGTGGTTCTATATGCTTCCTAGATGTGATGTCCATCTCTTTTCTAAAGTTAGCAAACATTTCTGCTATTATTTCACTGGAAAGGTTTTTAATCCCTTTGGCCTGTATCTCCATGTGCTCTTTAATCCCAGTGATTCATATTTGGTCTCTTGATGTTGCCTTAGAATTCTTGTCTGTTCTGATCATGGTCTTTTATTTTGCTTTTCCCATTATTGCACACTGAGTATTCAAGTCATATATTACATCTTCAAGGCCCCAGATTCTTTGAGACCTGAAGTTCTATTTACTATGTAATCTAAACTGTTGATGATATTCTCAAGAGATTTTGTAATGTAATTCAGTGTGTTTTTGATTTACAGAAGTTCTAGTTTTTTCTTTTTAGTACCTCTATTTCTTACTTGAAATACTCTTTCACCTTCTATATTTATTTGCCTAATTCATTCCTAGATCTTCTTTTACCTCACGGACTATCTTAATAATCATATTTTAATAGTTTTCCTCTGGAATTGTATCCACTTTTAGCTGTGGGTTCCTTTGTGGGGGTCTTGCAAATTTTGGGACCATACTTTTTGTCTGTTTCCTCATGATTTCAGAGGTCTTGGACATGTAAATTCTTCTTCCTCTTTTATGTGTCCTTTGGTTTCTGTAATTATTTTTTTCCCTTTGGGACTTCTGTTTTTGTTGTATTAGTAGATGTCCAGGAGTGAGAGTCCCCCTCTAGCTGTTTCTACTTGGAGCCTGCTTATTGGTTTGAAGTTTCCCTCTCCCCTATGTGTTAAAGCATTGATGGACCTTGAGGAAGGCTAGCTTGTGTATGGAGTGAAGTTTTCCATCATTAGCCTGAACCATGAATGTATCTCAGGATCAGGATCTTTATACTGTTAACTTATGGTATCCCAATCATTTCCCGGCTCTTTTTGAAAAGGGGGAGCAAAGAACAGCAGTAATGATAGTAACCAATATATAGCCTTAAAATAAAAGCCTACTTCATACTATGACATCTATAAAATTAATTGCCACATGAAGAGGAATGGTGAGGTCAACATTTACCATCAGCACCAACAATAAGCAGCTGTAAACTAAATCTAACATTAAACAGCAGTTGTTAATTATGTTGTCCACTATATTAATAACAACAACAATGTGAATAGTGGGGATAAGAATTATATACACTAAATAGTTCTATCAGATAGTGAAATTACAGTTCCTTAAGTGAAGAGAAAGTGGTGTAGGAAGGCAAGAGATAATTTGATATATTTAAAAGGAACAAAGGGAAAGCTGGAGAGATAGCAGGTGACAGTTTAAAAGAGGAGTAAAAAAATAACTAAAAGTAAAAAATAAGGAAAGAGGCAGAGGGAACACAAATTTGGCTATTGGATGGAGAAGAAAGTGAAGAACAAGTTTTCAGAGGAACAAAACCAGGTATGAACAATAACAACAACAGCAAAAATCAAAACAAATCCACATGAAATTTTACTCCTCCAAAGTCAAAATAAGGTTAAATAACAAATGGGTGAAGAAAAAAATGCTATTATAGTGAGTGAAGCTAGATGTGGTGGCACCCGCCTGTCATCCCAGTGACTTGGGAGGCTGAAGCAGGAGGATTGCGAATTTAAAGCCAGCCTCAGTAACTTACCAAGACCCTAAGCAACTTAGCAAGACCCTGTCTCAAAATAAAAATAAATAAATAAATAAATAAATAAATAAATAAATAAATAAATAGGACTGTGGATGTGACTCAGTGGTTAAGCTCCCTTGGGTTCAATACCTGGTGCCAAAAATAAATAAATTAATTAATTAAATAAAATAAAACATATATATACACACACACAGGCACATATATGTATATTCTCAAAACAGCACAGGGAGAACACACACACATACAGAATGAAGAAAGTAAAATAAATAAATAAACATTAGAAAATAAAAGGGAAAAAAAATAGGTCCAAAATTCCTCTTGGTAAATGAAGGGCCTGTTTTCACTGAGGTAATCAAAGCTGTTGGCAAGGATGAATATTCATGGCTTATGGTGTTGTGCCATTATTTGCATTTCTTTTTGGGCTCTGTATACCTTCGATCAAAGACTGGGGGTTGTTAAATCTTACTTCTTTGTGTTGCTCACCAAGCTGCCAGTTCTTGTGACCTGAAACCAAAGCTGATAACTTTTTGGTAACTGTCGGCTTCCTTTCTCACAGTTTCGGATAGGATAGGCTGGGGAGCACGGACAACTGGAGTGTTGTATGGACAGACTAGGTTGATGTACTCCTAGGGCCTGGTTGATGCAGAGTTGTTTTAAATGGGAAGTTCCAGCTGCTAGGATTTAGTTCTGGCTGTTTTATGGAACTTCACTGGAAGGTATTTGAGATTAGATCCACATCTCTTCTTTGCTGAGGAGTGGCTGTTCTCTATTGGAAGTCTGGGTCTCAGAAATCTCCTGAAAATTTCACTCTTAGAATGGGGGATTTAATGTTCCACTAGTCTCACATATTTCATTACCAGGGATGTGGATTTCCCAAAATCAGACCTGGAGTGCAGACACACCTGTGTGACCAGTTTCTGGCCTCTTCCCAGCTGCTGGCATGAGCTGCCAGCCACAAAGGGAACTTGAGCCTCTCTACCCTTCAGTATTGCCAGCCTGGATCACTATAGGCACAATCCTCTCTGTGCCTGTTTCGGTCACCCTTGTCCACGCAAACTCTGAGCCCCACAGTAGGCAACTGCTGGGTCAGTTTGGCAACACCTTTTATGAGCTCCTGATTTCTCAACTTTGCAAGTTATTGCAATGCCACTTCTCTTAAGATATGTAGAAAACATTTGGAAAAATACACCATTTCATGTTAAAAAATTTTTTAAAAAACTAGGAATGGCAGAGATCTCCCTCATCCTGATAAAGGCCAGTGTAGGGAAAGCTAATGAAAAGAGAAAGAAACAAGACATAGATTGTCAAAGACAAAGAAAACTACTTTTATGTGCAGATAGTGTGGTCCTGTGTGTGTGTGTGTGTATGTGATATATATGTATATATATATCACTTTATCCTAAAGAACACACACACACACACACACACACACACACACACACCACATGCTCAACTGTTGGAACTTATAAATGAGTTCTGCAATGCTGTAGGCTATAAGATCAATACATACAAAAAGTTATTCTATGCACAAGCAATAACCAAGATTAACATAAAATTAAGAAAATAAAGCAATTACAAAAAGCACCAAAATACTTATGTATAAGTTTAATAAAAGAGTTCAAAAGGTGTACACTGAAAACTAAATAAGTCATTAGACATCTTATGTTCATGGATTGGCAGACTTAATGTCATTAAGGTGGCAGTGGTACCTAAATTCAACTACAGATTCAATTCAATTCCTATCAAAATTCCTCCCAGTTTTCTGACAGAAATTGATTTTCAAATCCTATATCTGATAAAATAATTGGATCAAGAAGCTGTAAGAACTCCTACAATGCAACAATAAAGACAAAATAATTAAAAAATAAGCAAAATATTTGAAGATATTTATTCACAGAAGACATAGAAGTGACTAATAAGCATATGAAAGATGCCATACTTCATTAGTAATTATTAATATTAGACAAAAATCAAAATTATACTTGTATGGCTATGATCAAAAGAAAGATAGTAAATATTGTCACTGAGGTAGAGAACTGAGGACTCATTAATTACTGGTAGGAATGTAAATGGTGCAGTCACTTTGGTAATCATTTAAAATATTAAAATATTAAATATGAAGTTAACCTTATTATCTAGCAATTCCATTTTTACCTAAGTGAAGTGAAAACAAATTCGCCCAGAAGTGTGTATACAAATGTTCATAGTAGGATCATTCATAGTAAGTGAAGTGTAGGAAAAAACTGAATGTTCAAATGTAGCATATTTATACAATTGAGTACTATTTTGCAATTTAAAAATGAGGTACCAATTCATGCTACAACATGGAGGAACCTTGAGGAAATAATACTAAGTGAAGAAAACAATTATAAAAGATTGCTTATTTTATCATCCCATTTATATAAAATGTCCAGAATAGACAAATTTATAAAGACAAGAAATTGATTGCATAAGCTTCATTAGGGAATGACAGCTAATAGATATTGGGTTTCTTTTATCAGGAACTAAAACAGGTGGTTTATCTCAGTGGTGGAACATACCTTGCATGCATGAGACCCTGGGATTGATTCCCAATACTGCCAAAAAAAAAAAAAAAAAATAATAAAACTAGATGGTGATGTTGGTTACACAACAATCATCACACACTATTCCCTTGTGAATAAACTTAAAACATTGAATTGGACATTTTAAATGTGTTAGTTTTATGGTATGTGAATTATATCTCAATTAGCTGTTAAATGATTATTTAAAGAATAAAAAAGTAATTTGTTATTTGTCAAGTGTATGAGTCTCATGTATGAAAACAACCCAGTGTTAGCTTTCTGTCACTATAATGAAAAGTTTGAGCAAATTAACTTAGAAAAGTTTTATTTTGGTTCATGGTGTTTGGAGGTTCAAGTCCAAGATTAAGTGGCCCCCCTTCTTAGGGCCTCTGATGAGGCACATGGCATAATAAAATGCTTACATCATGTGCCAGGAAGCAAGAGCAGGGGAGGAGAGAGACAGGAAGGGATATGGGTACCATAATTCCATTCCAGGGCACACTGCCAGTAACCTACAGACCTCCTCTTAGCCCCCATCTCCTAAAACTTCTGTCACCTTCCAATAACACCACCCTGAAAACCAAGCCTTTAACACATAGACCTTTGGGGACACTAGTCCATCTCAGAAAAATAGTCAAATGTCTAGGAGGAAATGCATTATACCAAGTTTTTTTTTATGCCATTTAACCAACATAAAATGGAATTGCATAAAATGCGCAGATAATCCAAACATTTTCAGAAAAATAGGGAAAAGGAAGCACATGAGCGATGGGATGAAGGGATGATAAAGAGTAAGCAATACAATTTGATTTAACGTCTGTGTGGTATTGGCATCATACAGAGAAGTACATTCGTGAAACAGAATAGAAAATTTAGAAATATACCTAAATGAACATGTGCAGTTGATTTTTCTTTTTTAAGAAATGGAGTCTTACTATGTTGCCTGGGCTTCCTGCAAACAAAATCAGCTTTTAACAAAGGCAAAAAAAAAAAAAAAACAAAAAAAAAAACAGTTTGCAAGGTAAGTTTTTTTTTCATATATGGTTGTGAATAATTGCATATAAATGTGCCAAAAATTCAACTCCAGTGTCCATCTTGTTTGATATAAAAATGAGTTAAAAATGTATCACAGACAAAAAAAAAAAAAAAAAAGAAAAAGAAAAACAACAACAACAACAAGAAAACCCCAATGCTATAAAATATATATAAGAAACCTTAGGAGAAAACTGTTGTGTTCTTATATAAGGTAAAATATTTTATTTGTTCTAATTTGTTACACATGATGACAATAGAATGCACCTTGACACATCATAGATAAATGGAGTATAATTTCTCATCCTTCTGGTTGTGCACGATGTAGAATCACACTGGTCTTGTAGTCATATATGTACATAGTGTAATAACTTCAGATTCATTCTACTATCCTTCCTATGCCCATACCCCTTCCCATCCCTTCACTACCCTCTTCCTATTCCAAAATAACTCTATTCTTCCCTACCCCACACCTCCTTTGTGAATTAGCAACTGCATATCAGAGAGAACATTCTGCCTTTGGATTTTTGAGACTGGCTTATTTCACTTAGCATGATCGTCTCCAGTTCCATCCATTTACCAACAAATACCATAATTTCATACTTCTTTAAGGCTGAGTAATATTCTAGTGTGTATATATATTCTTTATCCATTCATCTTTTGAAGGACACTTAGGTTGGTCCCATAGCTTAGCTATTGTGAATTGAGGTGCGATAAACATTTATGTGGCTGCATCACTGTAGTATGCTGATTTTAAGTCCTTTGAGTATAAACCAAGGAGTTGGGTAGCTGGGTCAAATGGTGGTTCCATTCCAAGTTTTCTGGGTATTCTCCATACCACTTTTCGTAGTGGTTGCACCAATTTCCAGTCCCACTAACAATGTGTGAGTGTACTTTTCCCCAACATTGTTGCGAACATTATTGTTGCTTGTTTTCTTGGTAATTGCCATTCTGACAAAGTGAGATAAAGTTTTAGAGTAGTTTTGATTTGCACTTTTGACTTTCATTTGATTTGCAATTTTCTTTGATTTGCTAGAGATGTTGAACATTTTTTCATGTACTTTTTATTCTGTGAAGTATCTGTTCAGTTTCTTAGTCCATTTATTGATTGGGTTATTTTATTTTTTATTTTTATTTATTTATTTATTTATTTTTTTGGTGTTATTTGAGTTCTTTGTGTATCCTGGAGATCAAAATTCTATCTAAGCTGCATCTGGTAAAGATTTTCTTACCATTCTGTAGGCTCTCTCTTCATGTTATTTATTATTTCCTTTTCTCAGAAGAAGCTTTATAGTTTTAATCTATCCCATTTATTGATTCTTGAGATTATTTCTTAGACTTTAGGAATCTTATTAAGGAAGTCAGATCCTTGGCTGACACAGTGAATAGTTGAGCCTACCTTTTCTTCTCTTAGGTGCAGGATCTTTGTTCTAGTGCCTAAGTCTTTGGTCCACTTTGAGTTGAGTTTTGTGTAGGGTGACAGAGAGGGGTTTAATTTTATTTTGTTACATGAGGATTTCCAATATTCCCACCACCATTCATTGAAAGGCTGTTTTCCTCCAGTGAATGTTTTTGGCACCTTTGTCTAGTATGAGATAACAGTACTTACATGTATTTGTCTCTGTGCCTTCTATTCTGTATCATTGGTTTACATGTCTGTTTTGATGCCAATACCATGCTGTTTTTGTTATTATGGCTCTGTAATGTAGTTAAATTTCCTGGTATTGTGATGCTTCACTCTTCTTGCTAAGATTGCTTTGGCTATTCTGGGTCTTTTATTTTTCCGAATGAATTTCATGATTGTTTTTTCTAGGTGTATGAAGAATGTCATTGGGATTTTAATAGGAATTGCATTAAATCTGTATAATGCTTTTGTTAGTATAGCCATTTTGACAGTATTAATTCTGCTTATCCAGAAGCATGCAAGTTCTTTCCATCTTCGGAAGTCTTCTTCAATTCCTTTCTTTAGCATTCTGCAGTTTTCATTGTAGAGGTCTTTCACCTCATTTGTTAGATTGATTCCCAAGTATTTTATTTTTTTGGGCTATTGTGAATGGGGTAGTTTTCCTAATTTCTCTTTCCATAGATTCATCATGGATGTATAGGAACATGTTTGATTTATAGGTGTTGATTTTATATCCTGGTACTTTGCTGAATTCATTTATTAGTTGTAGAAGTTTCATGGTGGAATTTTTTGATCTTTTAAGTATAGAATCATGTCATTGGCAAATATTGATATTTTGAGTTCTTCTTTTCCTATTCATAGCCCTTTAATTTCTTTCTCCTAATTTTTTCTGGCTAGAGTTTCAAGGAGATGTTAAATAGAAGTGGTAGAAGAGGGTATCCTTGCCTTGTTCCAGTTTTTACAGGGAATGCTTTCAATTTTTCTTCATTTAGAATGATGTTGGCCTTGAGTTTAGGATAGACAGATTTACAATGTTGCGGTATGTTCCTACTATCCCTAGTTTTTCTAGTGTTTTGAACATAAAGGGGTTCTATATTTTGTTAAATGCTTTTTCTGCTTCTATTTGAGATGAGCATATGATTCTTGTCTTTAAGTCTATTGATGTGAGTTACATTTATTGTTTTTTATATGTTGAACCAACCTTGCATCCCTGGGATGAACCCCATTTGATCATGGTGCACTATCTTTTTAATATGTTTTTGTATATGATTTGCCAGGATTTTATTGAGGATTTTTTCATCTATGTTCATCAGAGATGTTGGTCTGAAGTTTTCTTTTCTGGATATGTCTTTTTCTCTCTTTGGTATCAGGGTGATACTAGCCTCAATAGCCCCTTTTCTATTTCATGGAATAATTTGAGGAGAATTGGTGTTAATTCTTTTTTGAAGGTCTTATAGAACTCAGCTGAGAATCCATCTGGTCCTGGCCTTTTCTTGATTGGTAGGCTTTTGATAATGTCTTCTATTTCATTGCTTCAAATTGATCTGCTTAAATCATGTATATATGCCTGATTCAATTTGGGTAGGTCCTGTCTCTCGATATTTGTTAATGTCTTCAAGATTTTCTATTTTGTTGGAGTGTGAATTTTCAAAATAGTTTCTAATTATCTTCTGCATTTCCGTAATGTCCATTATGGTATTTCATTTTTCATGGTGAATTTTAGTAATTTGAGTTTTCTCTCTCTTCTTTAGCCTGCCTAAGGGTTTATTAATTTTTTTCAAAGAATCAGCTTTTTGTTTTGTCAGTTTTTTGGATTGTTTCTTTTGTTTCAATTTTATTGATTTCAGGTCTGATTTAATTAATTTCTGTCTTCTGCTTTTGGTGTTGACTTGTTTCTCTTTTTCTAGGGCTTTGAGATTAATATTAGGTCTTTTTTTTTCATTGATTTTTTTTTTATTCCTTTAATGAATGAGCTCAATGCAACAAAATTTCCTGTTAGTATTGCCTTCATGGTGTCCTGAGATTTTTATATGTTGTTTCAGTGTTCTCATTTACCTCTATGTATTTTTTTTTTATTTCATCCCTGATTTCTTCCACTATCAATTCTTAATTCAAGTGCATTAATTACTACAGGTCTTAGAGTATCTTCTATTTTTAATTTTCTTATTGATTTCTAATTTCATTCCATCATGATCAGATAGAATGCAGGATATTATCTCCATTTTTTGTATTCACTAAGAGTTGCTTTGTGGCATAAGATATGGTCTAATTTAGAGAAGGATCCTTGTGATGCTGAGAAGAAAGTATATTTACTTATCAATGGATGAAATATTTTATATATGTCTATTAAGTCTAAATTATTGATTATATTATTTAGTTCTCTAGTTTATTTTTTTAGTTTTTGTTAGGAAGATCTGTTCAGTAGTGAGAGAGGTATCTTAAAGTCACCCAGTACTATTGTGTTTTGATCTATTTGATTCTTGGAATTGAGAAGGGTTTTCTTCATGTATATAGATGCTCCATTGTTTGGGGCAGAAATATTTACAATTGTATGTCTTGTTGATGTATAATTCCCTTAAGCAGTATGAAATGTCCTTCTTTGTTCCTACTGATTCACTTTGGCTTGCAGTCTATTTTATATGAAATGAGGGTGGAAATCCCTGCTTTTTAATGTGGTCCATATAACATATAAGTGATATGTTTTTTCCCATCCTTTCACCTTTAGTGTTTGGATGTCTTTGTCTATGAGGTGAGTCTCTTTGAGATAGCATATTGCTGTCTTGTTTTTTAATCCAATCTGCCAGATTGATGACTTTAGGCTGTTAATATAATATTCAAGGTTATTATTGAGATGTAATTTGTATTTCTGATCATTTTGGCTTATTTCTGGTTTTTAATTTGATTTAGTTTCTCCTTTAGTTATTCCTTTAGTGTAGTTCCTTCCTTTGCTGGTTTTCACATTTTTTTTTTCTTCCATTTCATCCTCATGGAATATTTCACTGAGAATGTTCTGTGGTTCCCACTTTCTATTTGTGAATTCTTTAAATTTTTATCATGGAAGGTTTTTATTTCAACTTCAAATCTGAAGCTTAATTTTGCTGGATAGAAAATTCTTATTTAGCATTCATTTTCTTTCAGAGCTTGAAATATATTATTCCAGGATCTCCTAGCTTTGAAGGTCTGGGTTGAGAAATCAGCTGGAATATGAATTGGTTTCACCCTACACGTAATTTGATTTTTTTCTCTCATGGCCTTTAAGATTCTATTCTTATTGTGTATGTTAGTCTTTCTCATTATAATTGCCTTGAGGTAGGTCTGCTATAATTTTGTACACTTGGGTCCTCTAAGCCTCTCGCAGTTAATTTTACATTTAATTCTTTAGGTTTGGAAAATTTTCTGATATTATGTCATTGAAAATATTGTGCATTCCTTTGGTTTGTATCTCCATTCCTTCATCTTTCCCAATACATCTTTAATTTGGCCTTTTCATGTTATCCCATAATTCTTGGAAGTTCTGTTCATATCTTCTTATTGTTTGTCTGCATGGTCAACTTTGTATTCAAGATTATATATTTTGTTTTCATTGCCTGAGGTTCTGTCTTCCAAATGGTCTAGTCTGTTGATGATGCTTTTCATTGAATTTTTAATTTGGTTTATCGATTCCTTTATTTTGAGGATTTTCTGCTTTTTTTCTTTAAGAATCTGTCTTTTTATTGAAGCGATATTTCACTTCCTGTATTTTCTGTCTGATTTCATTTCTTATACTGCCCTTTACTTCCCAGATCAGTTTAACTATGTATATCCTAAACTCCTCTGACATTTCTTCTATTGTGTTGTCAATGGATTCTATTATTGGAGCATCTTCTTTTGTTTGGGGTACTTTTTTCCCTAGTTTTTTCATGTTGTTTTTGTGTTTTCCTATCTAACGGTATGGATCTGGGGCAGTATGGTTTCTACCCTGTAGACTTAAAGTGTCCCTGAAGGTTTCCAATACCTCACCTTTAAGGGGAGAGCGAAGTTAACAGCACCAAATGTAAATAATATACATCCTTAAACCTAATAGCTCCTATTAAGACCTCTACAGTTTTGTCAAAATAAACAGAATATAAAAATAAATTTGCTAAAAGGATGTATAACTTTAAATGGTGGATAAAGAGAGAACAGAAGTGTTATAGGACATTATGTTTATGAGGGAGGAGGAGAGAAGATAGAAGTAAAAATGTATAGGAAGAGTTAAAGAGGAATTGATAGAGATTGGCTGTTAACAGGAGAAAGGAGAGAAAGAGCATCCCGGAAATAGATAAGTGAGAGGAAAAATAAATACAAAGTTTAAAAAAAAAGCAAGAAAAAAATTAAAAAGAGAAAGAAAAATAAAAACATAAGAATACACAACAAAACTGTAAAATACTATTCATACGTCCAAGTCCTCAATAACTGATGTATGAAAAATACTTGGTTTCAAATATGGTAGAGATGTTAGAGAGGAAAAAAAACCTCAATGGAAAATTGAATAATTGTTTCTGTTAGCATTAAAAGTTTCTCAGGTTCCCGTCTCTGCTGATAGGTGGAGTTGTCTGTAGTTTGATGGTAGCTCCTGTCTGGTGGGTGAGCTGATAGCAAGATGCCCTCACATACTCTTCCAACATTTGAAGCCAATGTAGCCAGCCCCATCTGTTCTTGCACACTTCAGGACTCACAGAGTTGGGGATAGTCTGTTTTCTCCCCAGCCCCTCCAACCTGTGTTCCCCCTGGGGAAAATGCCCCCAGTCTCTGACGTTTTATGGGATTGTCAGGCCAAGACTGGCTCACATAGACCCAGTTACTCTCTGATGGATCTGGGCTTCAGATACCCCAGGCTTGGCCACATTGCAATCCCAAGAGCTCAATGCCATTCCAACTTGCAGAGAGACAACCAGGGATGTGCTCACACAGAGGAGTGACCCTGCAAAGAAACAGCAAGATGGCGGCCACTTGTACCCCAGCAGGAAGACCCCAGCACAGCCAAACCTGTAGGCACCCCAACACTGGACCTACAGGCCCTGACTGGTGTCCCCAGACAGAGGTGTGTGTGTCCTGAGATGGTTCTGACTGCAAAGCAGCAGGTACCCTGGCCCTCCAGGCCCTATGTTGGTGTCCCAAGATGGAGGTGGCCTGTGTCAGCAAACCTGCAGGTACCCTGGCAGCAGTGGCAGAGGTGGTGGCACTGAAACTAGACCTCCTGGCAGTGGCAGTTGCGTCCAAGGTAAATATTTCTGAGACAAGATAATCAGAAGAATAATATTTAATGAAAAAAACTAATCAAGTTGACTTCATAAAAAATACTTCTGCTTTTGAAAGACTTTGTCAGGAGAAAGACAAGCTACAGAGTGGGAAAAATGTTCAGAAAGTTCTGATTGAGGGTTTCTGTCTTATAAATTTTAGCAAAACTTTTTATATCATTTCATTAATTTTATTAATTTTAAACATTTATTTAGATTCTGTGGGTATACCAAACCCATAAAGATATGCATTGAAAATATTGGAATATTTTATTTTCAGGAGATTAATTTCAGTAGGTTTGTAAAATGTATTGCTTAGAAAATTTTGTCCTTAGTAACAGAAATTACTAAAGTTGAATTAAATTAAAAAAAGAAAATTATATTTACATTTCAGAAGTTATAAGACCAAATTTATAGGGAAAAAGAGGTGTGGAAAGAACAAATTAAATCCTTACATTCTCATGAAAACAGAACTTAGAGTAATATTATTACCACAGTTCCCAGGTTCTCTGTTTGCCAGGAAACACACATTGCTTGATCCTCTTGTAACACAGCACTGATGTAGAAGCCTTTGAACTAGCCACTTCTCACATGGGAAATAGTATGGAATTGTGTGGAAAGGAAACAAAATTTTTCAGAGTAGTTTTGTGATCAAAGAATTGTGAAGCAACTATGGTGTTAAGCAGAAAGTGCAGGGAGAAGAAGGAATGATTTCAAAGAAATATTGTTGAGGCCTCCACATCTCTGCAAAGTGTTTGAACTTGAAATAAAAAATTACTTTGAATTTAATTTTGGGCATTGAAATTGTACTTCCTTTGTGTAGTATACTTTCAATGGACTTCTTCCCCTCTGAATCATAGAAAACAGAAAATAACCGTTGTGACTGTTTTTCCAATCCTCCAAACATACCAACTTTCACCCCAGAAACAAATAAGGAGGAAGTTAATTCATACATAAAATGGAGGTCTTAATGCATTTGTGGGAGCATAATTCTTCAGATACAGGTAGACTTTTGACATCCAAAAGTTCATGGCAAAAGAGTTTGATCAAGTTTTTGAATTTTAAAATTTTTAGTAATTTATTTTAAATTTACAAACATAATTGTGCATACTTATCAGGTACAATGCGATATTTTGATCTACATGAACACGTACAAAGAGTCAACATATTCTTCACTTCACCAATGACATTTTTATTGTTGTAAGGATATTAAATCTATTTTTGCAATCTTTTAAAATAATATTTTTAGTTGTAGATGAACACAATTCCTTTAATTTATTTATATGTGGAGCTGAGAGTCAAACCCAGTGCCTCTCACATGTTAGGCAAGCATTCTATCACTGAGCCACAATCCCAGCCCTATTCTTGCAATTTTGACACGAACAATACATTATTATTATTTGTGACTACTGTGTGGTACAATAGATCACTAAAATGTATTCCTCCAGTCTACCTGAAACTTTGTACTCTTTAATCATTATCTCTTCTTTTCCCATTCTCCCTAATACCTCAGTGCCTGGTAGTCTGCTTTCTACTCTCTTTTCTATGAGATAAAGTTTTTAAGATTTGAATCTTAAAATACAAGCGAGATCACAGAGTATTTGTTTTTTCCTGTTCCTAACTTCTGGAATGTGTGGGTGAGGGGATTTTCTGAAGGATCATTATGAACCAGCTGATATTCCAGAAGGTCACATATAAATACAGAATGTATGTGTGCATGTTGAATTTGAATGTGGACCAAGATCAGTCTTGTTTCTTCCTTTTTCTTTTTCCTTTTCTTTTTAATTGTAGATGGACACAATATCTTTATTTCTATGTGGTGTTGAGGATCTAACCCAGTACCTCACATATGGTAGGTGAGCACTCTATCACTGAGCCACACCCCAACCCCTTGTTTCTTCCTTTTCTTGAGTTACATGTGTGGTACTCATCCTTTTTATTGATGTTCCATATTCATTTGTGTCCTGCATGGCTTTGGGTTTACATAATGTATTCTTTCTTTCAAGGCTCCTATTATCAAACAATATATGTTATCTTCTGTTTTGTGTTGCTATAACAGGTTTCCACAGACTGGATACCTTATAATGAACAGAAATTAATTTCTCATACTTCTGATGTCTGGGAAGTCTAATATCAAGGTGCCTAACTCTGGAGTGCGCCTGCTGTGTCTTACCATGGTAAAACATGAGAGGGTAGTGGGGGGTGGGGGAGAGAAAGAGAGAGAGAGAGAGAGAGAGAGAAACAAAAGCAGACACTCAGAGAAAGAGTGAGTGTTGAAACCTCAACACTTTCATTATTAGATTACCACATTCATGAGGATGCACCCCTCGCTAGTCCCCACCTTCCTACCCTTTTGTTTTGGGGATTAAGTATACACTGCATGCTTTTGGGGGACACATCTGAATTACAGCAGCGCCCTCATAAAATTTGCTTTTCTTAATTATGTTCTGCAAAATGAGAACTTTCCTTGTAATTCTAGGAGTGATTTTGTTCTATTTTATAGTACTATCATTTTCTATTTTCATCTATAGCTTTTTTATTAAAGAGAAAGACATATTATTTGTTTGCTATTTTAAATTTAGCTTTAAATAGATAACTCATGGACACAGGATAAAAGGGAACAATATTTCATGAAATTTAAATTTTAACCTTTGCCCCAATTTCCTAATTACTCAGCAATTCTTCTTACATGTAATCAGTATTACTAATGTCCTATGTAACCTTTTAGATATTTCCATGTATAATCTTCTGTGTCTGTTTTCTTTAACAAATGTTAACTACTATAAGTAATACCTTGTACACTGCTTTTCCCCCATAGTACACAGTATGCTACTCTTACTGCAATAAAACTAATTTCCATAGTGATGTGCAAAATGAAAAATGATAAGAAACTTGAATTCTTTAATACTAACTATCTTCCCTGGTTGCTATAATTTTGCATTTTTGACTTAACCAACAAATAAAATGCGTGCCTACTGAGGTAATATGGCAAGCATTTATACTAATTAAACTGACTAGAGAAGGCAATTTATTATTTAACATGGAAGTAAATTCTTGAAAACATGTTTAAATGAGTCCTTCTTGCTTTAAAATTTTAACACGTAGACAATACTTCAGAATAATGCTAAACTATATTAGGAGTTCAGATATATTGAGTAAGAGATCAATTCCAAAACAATTTATTTATGTGGAATTCATGGGATCAATAACTCAAGTTTCTTGCCAGCTAAGAGTTTCAGCAGTTTTTAGTATAATGATAATTTGAGTGCTTCCTTGGTTAGAGTTGGTGGTTTTGGTGTTTAAGAATCCTACATTTATGTCACAACGATGTGAGAACATAAAATCACTGATTTGCTAATTTGAACCTAGTTTTGAATTGGAAAAACTTTTTATCCTAAAATATTAGTTCTTAAGATTCATAGATAGATTTTATATCCTTTTGGAAAAAGCTGTAAAAACATAGTTTTCCCTATCTCAGGCTATTGGAATCTGGCGCATTCATTTGTTTGTATGGAATAACCTGGGAAAGATGGCTTTATTGTACTGGCACTCACAAAATAGGATATATAATTAGTTTGAGATGTAGTAAATGACTCTGTTTATTCCATAAAGCCAACATTATACCAAATAACAATAATTCTTAGGAACATTTCTAAGTCATTCCATTTTATTTTTAGTTTTATAATATTTACATGTAAATTAAATTTTACTTCTTAAATGAAATAGTTTTCTAAATGAGGAGAAAACACCTCCTGTGGTTGTTTCTAATTTCATTTTCTGCTAACATAGCTGTTGGCACTAGAAATGCAGAACAATTTCAGAGAGTACCGTCAACCATGTAATTTCTTGGCAAATATATGACAATTACTTTCCATGTAATTATAGTGTCATTCCATGGGATCCTACAGCTTAGTCAAAGAAGAGAGCTAGCAGGTCATCTTGTCTGTTATTCTACTGTGGTTGTTTCCTTATGTCAAGAACCTTGTCACACCATTAATTGTGATTCCACTCAATACTGCAGTCAGGTCAAGCCATAGCATTCAGTAAATGGCAACTAATTTTCTTATGGTACTACATGATTCCTTTGGATTTAGACTGAGCCACTCTTGGGTTTGTTTTTGTTACTCATTAACACACTCGGGATATATATTCGTGAATTTTGAGGCAAATCTTCAAATAACCAAATGAAAATATTAAACCAAAGAAATGTTATAAACAAAATAAAGAATTAAAGGCAAAGGTAGACAAGGGTGAGAAATTTAACTTTAAAAAATAATAGTCTTTAACTCAGAACTTTTCCAAAATTAGATTCTCTTGAACATTTCCCATTTAAAATGTTCAACACTCAATTTTTTAAAAATGAAATGTCAAAGGAAATACATGGTTCTTTCTACTCATGGAATAGAATGGATTTCAAATAGGAGAGTAGAGAAGCAGGAAAGCATGTTGGTGTTTTCAGTTTAATGAAAAACTATTTTTTGGTTTAGCTTTGGATAAAGTAAATGCTAAAATGCCTGATGGAGAAATATTTTTAAAATCTAACATTTAAATCAAATTTCATTAAATGTTCAGATGTTTTTCCTTACAAATATAGAATTCACATTGTTAAAAGTTTGGTAGTTTCTAGGACTGGGGGTTAGTCTATAGGAACCAATTTTTTAGGCAGTTAACTTAAATGATTTAGGCAGTAGAGGAAGCCTTTTAATTGTGATGATGAAACTAATATGGAGATTTGATGGATTTACTGTATTTAGATATACATGCAAAATTTCCATAATCTGAAGAAAGATGAGGGGGAGTAGGGAAGTTTTAACTAATATATGGGTATTATTAGTCAATATTTATTGAAGTGTCTGATTAATTATGAAAGACTCCACTTAATTTTGTCTAAATGAGTACAACCTAGAGGGAAAAGTCCTTAATATCATTTTTAATAATCACTACCAGCATATATATTGCTCTTTTTAATTTAAAAATACTATTTGTTTATATTACATAATGATTAACTATCAGCTATCCTTTTTCAGAGATTAAGAAATGTCAAAATACAGGAAATCATTCTACCAAGATATTTGTATATTAACACTCATGAATACGAATGGAGTTGTTCATTTCTTCAGCCGTGTTTTTTCAGTACCTACCCAACTGTGGGCATAGACAAGTCCTGAAGAATAGGCAGGGTTACAAACACAAGTAAGAAGTATAGAACACAGCAGTGGTGGTTCAGTGTGTTGGAGACAGCTGGTGTGGGCTCAGGATAGCTTACTAGGAACATCTTATGAAATCACATTTAGCAACAAGCACTGGTAGCTTGAGATTGATCATGGGGAAAGTATGAGCATGGTGAGAATGGGAAAATATTACAAAAGAGCATGTTTTTCCTTGTCTTTTTTCCCTTTTTAAAAGTGGCAGGAGTCAGTCATTAACTGCTTTCCTGTACACCACTCAGTAAAGGGTAAAAGCTGCAATTGGGTGTACCTAAGAAGCCCCAAGAAATTTTCATATTGTGTAAACTTGTTTTCTCACCTTTGTGAAATTCTTATCATTGTTTACATCATGGGTTTGTTGTGAGAAGTAAATAAAGTAACAATTATGAAGTACCTCCCCCCCATAACTTGATTCATAGCTGACTCAATACATTCCTTTTTTAGTTACAGATGTTACCCTTGAAAGGTTCAACTCATGTTAATTATTAATAGAGGATCCTATGATAAGGGAGAATAAATCAATAGTGATTATTACTCAGGTGTTTTTAGAAGAGTTTTGAAGAAAGTATTAAAATAGTATAGAGAAGGGGATCCTCAAATCTGCCAAGGTAGCTGAGAAGGACTCAAAAGAAGTAATGAATTGGTGGAAATGTGATGGATGTGCCAGAATCTACTCAGCAAAGAAAGAGGATATCATGCAGAAAGTCACAGGCAATGGGAAGAGTAAGCAAATGGTACTGATGGTCTATAGAAGAATATCGACAAAATATCTGAGATACATCTGTGGTTTGGTTCCAGGAAAGCTCTGGCTACTTGAGTTTCTTTTAAAATGGGCTGCTGACAATGACTATCATCTTCTACATACTTATCTCTGAAACATAGTTTTTAGTTTCCTCTCTGCTCCTTAATTGTTCTAATTAAGAGAATGAAAAATTTCTCATTGAATGCTGACCACCAGCTTTATATATACAGTTATCAACTGAAGCATTAAACAAATTAAATCTTCAGAATGATTTACAAACATTGACCAATCCACTGATCTAAGTTACAGGGTAAGTAGTTAAGCATTCATAGTAATTTTTATAATTGGAAGTTCAAAAAAAAGAAAAGGATAACGTAGTCTTTTAAATCTGAGAGGCCAATATATGTGAAATTTGTATTTTGCAAACATAACCTATTCTTAAATTAAGTATTTCCTTAAATTAAACTTAAAAAAGTAAGGTTATAATATTATGTGCCTTGGTCATTATAAAATATTATGCATAATGCCATTAGTAAATTCTGTTGTGTTGCTCCAACCTCTTCTTTCATATTATTAATAAAAATATAATTATTCAAAGGGTATTTTCTACTCTCAAGAGAGAGCAGAAAATAAATACTAACAACAATTGCACATATTTTTGTTTAATGTGTGGAGTCTTGTTAAGTTCTCCCTAGGATCATCTCCTCTATTTGGACTGTATATCAAGACAATAGTAATCCATAATAAGAAATATGTTCTTTAGTTCCAGACTGTCTCCTAAAGTACTTGAAGCTCGTATGCTAGAGCTATAATGCAATTTGATTATTGAATGTAGTCATTTGCACTTACTACTGGAGTGGTTTGTTAAAATGTATACAACTGAAGGGTTTCATTGTACATTCAGAAAGTTTTAGGATTTGTTTTTACTGTAAGTAAAGGTCATTCTCTGGTTATATGACCTTACTTGATAAGTAAAATCTGTGCTTACTCTGAACATGATTAGGCTTCCCTGTTTGAAAGGTCTGTACCCAACAGGCCTATTGAGAAGAATAGTTCAACCATCTTTCCAGGACACCAAGCTAATAGGGCATCTCCTAAACCCATAATATACATGCTTTGATATGCAGTAAATGTGGAACCTCTCCTCTGGTTTCATATGGTTGGCTTCTACCTCTTGATCCTCTCCTACTCTGCATAAAATTATTTGGAGGGATAAGAAATTGAAACCCTTCGCTCCTCTCAATTTTTGGGAGCCTCTTTTTTTCTGGCAGTGTCTTTTTTTTTTTAACAGAAATGTGTCTTTACATGGTATGACTCTTATCTAGAGGGAAAAGAATCCCATGCAACTTAACTGGAATGAAAATTAGTCACCAGACAAGAGCTTTGGGTCACATATGACTCTTGAATTTAGACTGTTCAAAGAGACTCACATTGATGTAAACAAAGGAACCAATAAAAGAATTAGTTTTACAGTTAAAAAGAAAAATTGCTTTAATTTCACATCATGAAAACTTTCCAAAGTAAAAATCAAGGATATTCTAAAATAGTTAAAACAATAAAAGTAATTTGTCAAAACCAAACACATTGATAGTTACAAAGAAAGGACTTTTGGTTCTGACCCTTAGGACCTGTCCATTACTAGGAGAGGCTATAAAAGAGGTTTGGAAGAAAGATATTAAAGGAGTAGAGGTTGATAAGGTAGAAATCTTCACAACTGTTATAAAAATAAATCTTCCTAAACCAAAGCCAACTGTAAAAGGGAAAGATTTACTGCTGGCTATCTCTGTCTCTGCTGCTGTAATGGGCACCATTGCTGTAGGTTGTGAAAGCAGCCACTTGGTAAGATGGGAAACATTACTTTTTAGATTGATTCTGGAATTCTCAGGTTTATTGTTCTACATTTTCAGAAAGTTTCATGAAAACAGTAGGTAGCTTTAGCTCTAGTTTTTGTGACTTCATCATTGAGACTGGATAGTGTGCAGGGTTCTGTTTTTGCAAACACATAGGATTAAATAGTATTTTTGGTAGGTTGCCTTATTCTAAAATTTCATCTTGATAGTTTACCAGATGATAGTAAAACTTGATGATTATTAATAAATACCTATATTATTGTTAGAATTAAAATATATTAATATAGCTTCCTAAAATTCTTATTGAAGTACTTGACACATAGTTCACAGTTCAACATAGTAGTCATAACTAATGACAGTTCTTTTGTTGCCATCGTGTGAAGAAATTGACCTCATTGTACATACATTTTAAAAATAAGTCATTCTGTGAGTTATTAGATATATTAATGAAAAAGGGTTAATACAAAATATTATTTAGCTTTCTGTGGTATTTAAAAATCATTTCAAAGGACTCAATGCAACAATCCTTTGATAAACATTAATTCATAAGCAAAAGGAAGAAGAATACAAAGAGACCAAAATGTAGTCTTGATCAAGAAGCAGAGATTTGAAGGAGAACAACTTGTAAACAAAAAGAGAGAGACAACAATGAAACAAACAAAGGGTGATTTTACAACTAAACTAATTATTGCAGCAAATAGAATAAATCAGATTGAATGGAGGAAGAAATACCAGGTGCTCAATTCTGGGCTGTGCCTTTTTTTAAAACTTTTACTTACTTAGTAAAATAATAGTCCTATTGGTGAAGTTTTTTTTTTTTTTTTAAATTTTACTAACAAGGAAATAAACTTAGAATGTTCAAATAATGAAGTCTTAAGAATAGATGAGATACCCTTAACAGGTTTGTTGACAAGACTTTTTATGGAAGTAACATGCCAATATTTGAGAGGAGTTCTTTTCTTGGTTGAAATAGAAGGAATGGAGGAAGTCTGTACTGAAATGATTTTTTTTTTTCCCCAGAAGATTCCAAGGGAATCTGGTGAACTGTTCCTCTTTAGGACTCAGATGTGACTTCAAGGAGCTGGCCAGCTAATCAGACTCTAAGATGACACAATATTATACAATACTGCTTTTTAAAATCTTTCCAAACCTACTGGGAGAGGTGGCTCACACCTGTAATTCCAGCAACTTGGGAGCCTGGGGCAGGAGGATTCTAAGTTAGTGAGATCCTCAGTAACTTAGTGAGACCCTGTTTCAAAGTTAAGAAAAAAAAAAAGGGGGGGGGGAGCTGGGGATGTAGCTCAGTGGTAAAGTGCACCTGGGTTCAATCCCCATACCCACAGCCCCCCCCAAAAAATCTTTTCAAACCCTCAAAAGTACCAAGCATGATATATGTACATGGTGGGTGTGTAGAGCTTGGGGGGAACAATCCCTTCTTTTAAAGATTTCTTATTATTATCCATATATTCTATGGAGTCTCATACACAATATATTCCTCTTGATTTTCTTACGTTGATACTTTTTCCTCTACTTAATTTTCCTTACAAGTTTTTGTGGGCAGATTTGTTCTGCAGTGGATTATTAGGTAACAATAAGGCTAGGAGTTTAGGATTGAGGAAGTGGATGTCTTGTACCATTAAACACCTTCCAACTAGTGAGCTAAACTTTTTTAGTGTTGGTAAAGTAAAAACTTATCAGTGCTAATTGACATGTTAAGTTTTAGTCAGCTTTTTCACTGCTGTGACCAAAAGACCTGATAAGAACAATTAAAGGAAGAAAAGTTTATTTTGGGGGCTCATGGTTTCAGAGATCTCAATCTATAGACAGCTGACTCCATTGCTTTGGGCCCTAGTTGAGACAAACACTATGGCAGAAAAGTATGGTAGAAAAAAGCAGCTCAGGACATACCTCAGGAAGCAGGGAGAGAGATAAAAGGAGCAGGAGACAAAGAGGGAAAGAGAAAAAAAAAAAAAAAAAAAAAAGAAAGTAAGAAAGAATGAAAGAAAGAGTGTTCCACTCTCCAGGGACAAATTATATACCCCAAAGGCATGACCCCAATGACCTACCTCCTCCAACTACATCCTACTTGCCTATAGTAACCACCCAGTTAAGCCCTATCAGAGGATTAATGCACTGATTAGATTAAGACTCTGATAACCCAATCATTTCACCTCTAAACTTCCTTGCATTGCTTCACACATGAATTCTGGGGGGACACCTCACATCTAAATCATAACATGTTATAATGATTCATCTCAAGACAGTTCACATTGAAAAGAACACAGCGTATTATGATGCCTCCTTGACAGAAAGTGATCTCTTTATACTGAAACAGTACTTTTCTATAAAATCAGAAAAATTGCATCTTAAATGACTAGTTCCAAACTTTACAAAATTAGTATAAAATGGATTTAATTAGTAAAAAGAAAATATCTAAGTGATTATTATTCTTGTTCAGTGAAACGTTTTCCTCATCATAGTCATCAAAGTAGTAACTTTTTATAACCTTCCTGCATCTTTAAATGGTCTTCCTATGTTTACAAAATTCCCTATTATTAGCTTCTCCCTTTGGAAACCAGAAAAAACTTCTGAGCTTTCTCCATAGCTGAATACAACCATATGATCTAGGATGGTTCCACCAATAGGAAACACCTGATTCAGAAGCTGGGTACCAGACAGGCAGGTTCTGGACAAAGTGGTAGCAGATATATCCACTTTCCAGGGACAACAGTGGTGGATATTTCGAGAAAGAATTCAGTGCCTGGTAAACAGACTT
Source organism: Sciurus vulgaris (assembly GCF_902686455.1). Taxonomy (NCBI): domain Eukaryota; kingdom Metazoa; phylum Chordata; class Mammalia; order Rodentia; family Sciuridae; genus Sciurus; species Sciurus vulgaris. The sequence goes on from NC_136462.1 coordinate 73,093,978, forward strand.
CAACTGTGGTAAGAGACTATATCCAGACAGCTATGGTAACTCTACTCAATATCTTTAAATAATCAGTACATTTTTTATTAAATATAAAGGTTTTAGTAAAAGTACAAACTGTTCATGTATTTGTTGAATATTATGTTGACTATGTGACTCTTCCCCATTCTCTGACCATGGTAAATAACTGTTCATTGAGCCCAATAGTCCTTAAAGGTCCATAGAATTCTATAGTAAACTAATTTTCCAACCATGTGTTTTGAAATATTTATCTTTTATATTTATTAATAGACTATTTCTCTAATTATTAGCATCTTACATTAGTATGTTTAGATTGGTATGTGTTATAGTCAGGAACCAATATTGACACATTATTGGCCAAAAACCACATTCTCTTTGGAGTTATTTAGTATTACCTAAGGTTCCTTTACTGCTCCAGCTTGCCATCCAGGATTCCACAGTCCATCTAGTGGTTATGTCTTCTTAGATTTTTCTTGGATAGGAGAGTTTTCAGTTTTTGCTTCCTTTTTTTGATGACATCAATAATTATAAGAAATATTGGTTGGGTATATTGTAAGAGGTCCTTATAATGATTTTTTTCTGATATTTTTCTCACAATTAGACTGGGATTATATGCTTTTAGGAAAAAGGTCATGGAGACAAAGTAAAATTTTGTCTTACATATGAAGGGTACATATTGTCAACAGCTCTGACCATTGACCAATGATCTTGATCACTGGGCTGAAGAAGATTTTGTCAGGTTTTTCCACTGTCAAGTTACTCTCTGCTGTACTCTTTGGAAGGAAGTCACTGTGCAGCGAAGTTTTGTTCCCCCTCTATGACGTGGAATATTCAGATAATTTATTGGAATTTTTCTGTATGGGAGGTTGGTCTTCTCTCCCCAATTTATTAAGATATCTTCAATCATTTATTTTAATATAGACTTGAGGATATTTATTTTAGATTTTAATTCACACTACTTTGATAATTGGTGTTTTTTTGAATTGTTATAGTTCAGGTTATTAGGAGCTCTTTAATTTGACTCGTCTGCCTCTTGGAAACACTTTCATCAATGTATGTTTGTATTTTTTTTAGCACATTCTTAACTTTTGACATTATGAGATGCTCCATTCTCATCTTCAATTTTTTAATAGAAATATTATTGACATAAAAATACATATTTGATGTATACATCTTGCCTCAACACATTTTTAAGCATACAATATAATACTGTTCAGTATATGCATTATTCTGTACGGTAGAGATCAGGACTCACACATCTTACACAATTGAAATGATGTACTCTGACCAATACATCTCAGATTCCCTCTGCTCCCATCCCACCATTGTACTCTCTGCTTCTATGAGTTTACTATTTTAGATTTCTGATACAAGTGGGATCATGTAGAATTTGTTATGTTTGTCTTATTTAACATAATCTGCTCTAAGTTTACCCATCTTTTTCTGTGTGTGTGTGTGTGTTTGTGTGTATATGTGTGTGTGTGTGCGTGTGTATTTGCATTCTAATTGGACATAAAAGTTGGATTCACTATGATTTATTCATGTATGTGAATAACATATTTTGGTTTGTTTCCTTCCTCCAGTAGTCTATCCATTTTGTAACAATGCATTCCTTCCTTTTTAAGCCTGAATGTTAGTCCCTCATAAGGATATGCCATGTTTTTTTATCCATCAATCTATCAATGGGTTCTTAGGTTGTTTCCATGCCTTTGCTATTATAAATAATGCTGTTATGAAGGTAGAAGTGCAAAACACTCTCTTAGAGGTATTTATTTCATCTCTTTTTTGGGGTATATGTGCAGTGAGATTGCTAGTATCAAGTGGTAGTTCTATTACAAACTTTTTGAAGAACTTCTAAAATCTACAAAGTTCTCAATAATGGCTATATTAATTTACATTTCCTTCAAGAGTGCATGTGCAGGTTCCCTTTTCTCCACATTTTCCCAAAATTTTGCTATTTCTTTTTTAAGGTAGAAGCCATCCTAACTGGTGTGAGATAGTGGCTCACTGTGGTTATGGTTTCCATTCACCTGATGATTAATGATATTGAGCACAGTTTCCTATACCTTTTGGAGAAGTGCCTCTTCAGGTCTTTTGGCAGCCAATTGGTTATTTGATTTCTTTTCTTTTCGGCTATTGAGTTGTAGTAAATTCTCATAAATTTTGGATATTAACCTTTTAAGAGATATATGATTTACACAGGCTCATCTTGCATAATTTCTGCCCACTATTGCACATTTCCTGAAAGATTCCTGATTTATTTTATTGGATAAGAACAGGGTACTAGGTTTGCTTTTTGATACTGATATGATGTTTCTTTCAGGCCTTTGAGGTGACAGAACAAAGAAATATGTGCTTATACTAACTCATGTATGTATATAAATCTTTAAATATTTTTATGTTACCATCTGTAGCTATATTAGGTAATCAGGAGTTCTTACTGATGTCTCTAGTTTTAGCCTATTACCATATGGATCTTTCTGAGATCCTTCTTTTGCTCATTTGGAAATTTCCACCCCACCAGTGAAAGTATAGCTTTTACCATCTGCCACACACTTAGTTGACTGCTCAGTTCTGGTACACACATATAGCAGCATCATGATTGGCAACCTATCAACATGTGGAAAACCATTTTATTAACTAAAACAGAAGACTTGTGTGTAGTACTTTTTGCCTTAAATCTTTAACACTCCATTTGGATCCTAAATTAATTAGGTCAGCACTTCTATTTGACATCTTTCATTGAGGTTGTTTTATAAATTTATTACAGTGTGATTCTCATGGTCTACATTCTTTCTTTGAATGCATTGGCCTTTTAAATGATGTATTTTTCAATTCACATACTCTAAGTTTCACTATTTGTGTGACAAAGTTCTATAGGTTTTGACAAATGCATGTTATGTATCTACCTTTACAGTATCATGTAAAATAGTTTCACTGCCCAAACAAAGTCCTGTACTCCCTTATTCATCATTCCCCAAACTAATGGAGTCACTTATCTTTTTACTATCTCTAGAGCTTGGCCTTTTCCAGAATGTCTTAAACTTGGAATTGTAAGGTAATTGTAAGCTTTCCACACTGACATTTTTCATTTAGCAATAAGGATTTTAAGTTTTTTTCATCCACAGATTTTTTTTTTATCTGTGGGAGATCCTTGAAATAATACTTTGTACATACTTGGGACAGATGTATCACAGTTGGTTTATGCCTTCACCTCTTGTTATGGTTTGGATATGAGATGTCCCCCCAAAAGCTCATGTGGCAATGTAGGAAGGTTCAGAGGTGAAATGATTAAATTATGAGAGCTATAACTTAATCAGTGAATTGATTTGTTTGGTGAATTGATAATTTAAATGGGTTACTGAGTTGTATCTATAGGCAAGTAGGGTGTAGCTGGAGGAAGTAAGTCCCTGGGGGCAGGTCCTTGGGGATTTATTTTGTCTCTGGTTTCTCATGCTCTCTTTCTCTGCTTCTGGTTACCATGAGCCAAGCAATTTTCTTCCTCCACACCTTGTGCTATGACTTTCAGCCTCATCTCATGCCCAGAGCAAAGGAACAAGTTGACCATGGGCTGAGACCTCTGAGACTAGGAGTTAAAAATCAACTTTTCTTCCTCTAAGTTGCTGTAGTCAGATATTTTGTTTACAGTGACAAAAAGCTAACACTCCTGTTAAAGAACATCTTATTGTTTGTAGCTTGGGAAATTATGAATAAAGCAGCTGTAAACACTCTTGGACAAGTTGTTTTGTGAACAGAAGCTTTCAACTCAATTAGGTAAATACCTGGTAGTGTCATCGATGGACTATTTATAGGATAATAGTTAGCTTCTTGGCAACTGTCAGTCTTCAAACTGGCTGTAGCATCTTGCTTTCCCTCCAGATTTTCTCTGGTATGTTAAGTAAAAAACAAGACAAAATGTATAAAGTGAAAATTATTTTAGACCTTGTTTTTTGGGGGAGTGTGTGATATTTTTTGCATTATTGCTATATTCTAGATGTTAATACCCTGTTGAGGGGTACCTGGCAAATATTTTCTCCCATTCTGTTGGTTCTCTCTTCATTCCCTTGATTCCTTTGCTGTGCAGAAGCTTTTTAATTTGAAATCATTCCATTTATTGATTCTTGTTTATTTTTTTAACTAAAGAAGTCTTATTAAGAACATTCATACCCATGCCTATATTTTGGAGTGTTGACCTGTGTTTTCTTCTAGAAGCTGCAGTTTCTGATCTAGTTTCTAAGTTTTTGATCTATTTTATTTGACTTTTATGCAGGGTGAAAGATAGGAATTTAGTTTCATTCTTCCACATAAAGTACTAATTTCCTGGTACCATTTGTTGGAAAGGTCATCTTTTCTCCAAGGTTATGTTTTAGAAACCTTTGTCAAAGATCTGATGACTCTATCTATGTGAATTTGCCTCTGTGCCTTTTCATCTGTTCCACAAGTCTTCATGTCTGTTTTCATGTTAATACCATGCTGTTTTCATTACTATATTGCTGCAGTATAATTTGAGTTTGGGTATTATGATATATCCAACTTTGCTCTTATTGCTCAGAATTGCTTTGTCTATTCTGAACCTTTTATCCTCCTATATTTTTCTGTGCACCAATAATGAATAGGGTGAAAAAAGAAATAATGAAAACAATTTCATTTATAATATCCTCAAAAACAAAAACAAAACAAAAAGCTGAAAACCCAATAAATTTTACCATGGAAGTGGAATACCTTTATAATGAAAATTACTGAACACTGAAGAAAGAAACTAAAGAAGATATTAGAAGATGGAAAGACCTCCCATTGATGAATGAACAGAACTAACATTGTCAAAATGGCTGTGTTAATAAAAGTGATCTACAGATTTGATACAATCTCCATCAAAATACCAATGACATTCTTTACAGACCTTTGAAGCTGGATTTGTTTTGCAAGTTTTTTGTGGAGAAATTTTTGCATATATGTTCATAATAAATACAGATCTGTTGTTTTTCTGCTTTTTGATGTTTTTATCTATATTAAATAATTTAAATTGATGTTAAATTATAAAACTATGCAAAGTGAAACACATCTCTTTTTCCTTTCTCTATTTCACAAGTCTCCTTCCTGGAAGGAAGTTTTGTTACATAGTTTGTGATGTATCTTTTTAGAGATGTTTTCTGAATATAGAAATGGATATTCCTTTTATTCTTCCTCAACAATTGACTGTCAATTCTAAGTACTATTCTGCTTTTTAATCTGACTTTGTTCCTTGGTTATTTGGTAAAACAGGAGTTTTTGTGAACTTCTAACTATCCAAAGAGTAATAAATATCTTTGCATTTATGTATTTATGTATGTATGTATCTATTTATTTATTTTGCTATCAATAATTGAACCCAGGGGTGATTAACCACTGAACCACCTCCCTATCCCTTACTTATTTTCTATTTTGAGACAGGGTCTTGCTTATTTGCTTAGGACCTTTTTAATTTGCTGGGGCTGGATTTGAACTTGTGGTCCTCCTGCCCCAGCCTCCCAAATCACTGGGGGCAGGCATGTGCCACTGCATATGGTTTCACATTTATTTTTGACAGAAATAAACTACAAGATCAGCAGAAATATACTTGTCAGAGTGTCTTACCTTGGGACCAAAGAAGATGTGTAGTTTCCTCCTGTGTATCCTGCAGTCTTCTAGATTTCTAGACACAGCTTCCAGAACTTGGATGTTAAAAGTACTTAATTCACTCAGCGCACAGTAGAACATTAGCGTTATTCCCCCTGGAGTAACATTTAGCTGTTCCCAGAATTTTGGCATAATTCTTCATGTATATAGATGCTCCATTGTTTGGGGCAGAAATATTTACAATTGTATGTCTTGTTGATGTAATTCCCTTAAGCAGTATGAAATGTCCTTCTTTGTTCCTACTGATTCACTTTGGCTTGCAGTCTATTTTATATGAAATGAGGGTGGAAATCCCTGCTTTTTAATGTGGTCCATATAACATATAAGTGATATGTTTTTTCCCATCCTTTCACCTTTAGTGTTTGGATGTCTTTGTCTATGAGGTGAGTCTCTTTGAGATAGCATATTGCTGTCTTGTTTTTTAATCCAATCTGCCAGATTGATGACTTTAGGCTGTTAATATAATATTCAAGGTTATTATTGAGATGTAATTTGTATTTCTGATCATTTTGGCTTATTTCTGGTTTTTAATTTGATTTAGTTTCTCCTTTAGTTATTCCTTTAGTGTAGTTCCTTCCTTTGCTGGTTTTCACATTTTTTTTTTCTTCCATTTCATCCTCATGGAATATTTCACTGAGAATGTTCTGTGGTTCCCACTTTCTATTTGTGAATTCTTTAAATTTTTATCATGGAAGGTTTTTATTTCAACTTCAAATCTGAAGCTTAATTTTGCTGGATAGAAAATTCTTATTTAGCATTCATTTTCTTTCAGAGCTTGAAATATATTATTCCAGGATCTCCTAGCTTTGAAGGTCTGGGTTGAGAAATCAGCTGGAATATGAATTGGTTTCACCCTACACGTAATTTGATTTTTTTCTCTCATGGCCTTTAAGATTCTATTCTTATTGTGTATGTTAGTCTTTCTCATTATAATTGCCTTGAGGTAGGTCTGCTATAATTTTGTACACTTGGGTCCTCTAAGCCTCTCGCAGTTAATTTTACATTTAATTCTTTAGGTTTGGAAAATTTTCTGATATTATGTCATTGAAAATATTGTGCATTCCTTTGGTTTGTATCTCCATTCCTTCATCTTTCCCAATACATCTTTAATTTGGCCTTTTCATGTTATCCCATAATTCTTGGAAGTTCTGTTCATATCTTCTTATTGTTTGTCTGCATGGTCAACTTTGTATTCAAGATTATAATTTTGTTTTCATTGCCTGAGGTTCTGTCTTCCAAATGGTCTAGTCTGTTGATGATGCTTTTCATTGAATTTTAATTTGGTTTATCGATTCCTTTATTTTGAGGATTTTCTGCTTTTTTTCTTTAAGAATCTGTCTTTTTATTGAAGCGATATTTCACTTCCTGTATTTTCTGTCTGATTTCATTTCTTATACTGCCCTTTACTTCCCAGATCAGTTTAACTATGTATATCCTAAACTCCTCTGACATTTCTTCTATTGTGTTGTCAATGGATTCTATTATTGGAGCATCTTCTTTTGTTTGGGGTACTTTTTTCCCTAGTTTTTCATGTTGTTTTTTTGTGTTTTCCTATCTAACGGTATGGATCTGGGGCAGTATGGTTTCTACCCTGTAGACTTAAAGTGTCCCTGAAGGTTTCCAATACCTCACCTTTAAGGGGAGAGCGAAGTTAACAGCACCAAATGTAAATAATATACATCCTTAAACCTAATAGCTCCTATTAAGACCTCTACAGTTTTGTCAAAATAAACAGAATATAAAAATAAATTTGCTAAAAGGATGTATAACTTTAAATGGTGGATAAAGAGAACAGAAGTGTTATAGGACATTATGTTTATGAGGGAGGAGGAGAGAAGATAGAAGTAAAATGTATAGGAAGAGTTAAAGAGGAATTGATAGAGATTGGCTGTTAACAGGAGAAAGGAGAGAAAGAGCATCCCGGAAATAGATAAGTGAGAGGAAAAATAAATACAAAGTTTAAAAAAAAGCAAGAAAAAAATTAAAAAGAGAAAGAAAAATAAAAACATAAGAATACACAACAAAACTGTAAAATACTATTCATATGTCCAAGTCCTCAATAACTGATGTATGAAAAATACTTGGTTTCAAATATGGTAGAGATGTTAGAGAGGAAAAAAAACCTCAATGGAAAATTGAATAATTGTTTCTGTTAGCATTAAAAGTTTCTCAGGTTCCCGTCTCTGCTGATAGGTGGAGTTGTCTGTAGTTTGATGGTAGCTCCTGTCTGGTGGGTGAGCTGATAGCAAGATGCCCTCACATACTCTTCCAACATTTGAAGCCAATGTAGCCAGCCCCATCTGTTCTTGCACACTTCAGGACTCACAGAGTTGGGGATAGTCTGTTTCTCCCCAGCCCCTCCAACCTGTGTTCCCCCTGGGGAAAATGCCCCCAGTCTCTGACGTTTTATGGGATTGTCAGGCCAAGACTGGCTCACATAGACCCAGTTACTCTCTGATGGATCTGGGCTTCAGATACCCAGGCTTGGCCACATTGCAATCCCAAGAGCTCAATGCCATTCCAACTTGCAGAGAGACAACCAGGGATGTGCTCACACAGAGGAGTGACCCTGCAAAGAAACAGCAAGATGGCGGCCACTTGTACCCCAGCAGGAAGACCCCAGCACAGCCAAACCTGTAGGCACCCCAACACTGGACCTACAGGCCCTGACTGGTGTCCCCAGACAGAGGTGTGTGTGTCCTGAGATGGTTCTGACTGCAAAGCAGCAGGTACCCTGGCCCTCCAGGCCCTATGTTGGTGTCCCAAGATGGAGGTGGCCTGTGTCAGCAAACCTGCAGGTACCCTGGCAGCAGTGGCAGAGGTGGTGGCACTGAAACTAGACCTCCTGGCAGTGGCAGTTGCGTCCAAGGTAAATATTTCTGAGACAAGATAATCAGAAGAATAATATTTAATGAAAAAAACTAATCAAGTTGACTTCATAAAAAATACTTCTGCTTTTGAAAGACTTTGTCAGGAGAAAGACAAGCTACAGAGTGGGAAAAATGTTCAGAAAGTTCTGATTGAGGGTTTCTGTCTTATAAATTTTAGCAAAACTTTTTATATCATTTCATTAATTTTATTAATTTTAAACATTTATTTAGATTCTGTGGGTATACCAAACCCATAAAGATATGCATTGAAAATATTGGAATATTTTATTTTCAGGAGATTAATTTCAGTAGGTTTGTAAAATGTATTGCTTAGAAAATTTTGTCCTTAGTAACAGAAATTACTAAAGTTGAATTAAATTAAAAAAAGAAAATTATATTTACATTTCAGAAGTTATAAGACCAAATTTATAGGGAAAAAGAGGTGTGGAAAGAACAAATTAAATCCTTACATTCTCATGAAAACAGAACTTAGAGTAATATTATTACCACAGTTCCCAGGTTCTCTGTTTGCCAGGAAACACACATTGCTTGATCCTCTTGTAACACAGCACTGATGTAGAAGCCTTTGAACTAGCCACTTCTCACATGGGAAATAGTATGGAATTGTGTGGAAAGGAAACAAAATTTTTCAGAGTAGTTTTGTGATCAAAGAATTGTGAAGCAACTTTGGTGTTAAGCAGAAAGTGCAGGGAGAAGAAGGAATGATTTCAAAGAAATATTGTTGAGGCCTCCACATCTCTGCAAAGTGTTTGAACTTGAAATAAAAAATTACTTTGAATTTAATTTTGGGCATTGAAATTGTACTTCCTTTGTGTAGTATACTTTCAATGGACTTCTTCCCCTCTGAATCATAGAAAACAGAAAATAACCGTTGTGACTGTTTTTCCAATCCTCCAAACATACCAACTTTCACCCCAGAAACAAATAAGAGGAAGTTAATTCATACATAAAATGGAGGTCTTAATGCATTTGTGGGAGCATAATTCTTCAGATACAGGTAGACTTTTGACATCCAAAAGTTCATGGCAAAAGAGTTTGATCAAGTTTTTGAATTTTAAAATTTTTAGTAATTTATTTTAAATTTACAAACATAATTGTGCATACTTATCAGGTACAATGCGATATTTTGATCTACATGAACACGTACAAAGAGTCAACATATTCTTCACTTCACCAATGACATTTTTATTGTTGTAAGGATATTAAATCTATTTTTGCAATCTTTTAAAATAATATTTTTAGTTGTAGATGAACACAATTCCTTTAATTTATTTATATGTGGAGCTGAGAGTCAAACCCAGTGCCTCTCACATGTTAGGCAAGCATTCTATCACTGAGCCACAATCCCAGCCCTATTCTTGCAATTTTGACACGAACAATACATTATTATTATTTGTGACTAGTGTGGTACAATAGATCACTAAAATGTATTCCTCCAGTCTATCTGAAACTTTGTACTCTTTAATCATTATCTCTTCTTTTCCCATTCTCCCTAATACCTCAGTGCCTGGTAGTCTGCTTTCTACTCTCTTTTCTATGAGATAAAGTTTTTAAGATTTGAATCTTAAAATACAAGCGAGATCACAGAGTATTTGTTTTTTCCTGTTCCTAACTTCTGGAATGTGTGGGTGAGGGGCTTTTCTGAAGGATCATTATGAACCAGCTGATATTCCAGAAGGTCACATATAAATACAGAATGTATGTGTGCATGTTGAATTTGAATGTGGACCAAGATCAGTCTTGTTTCTTCCTTTTCTTTTTCCTTTTCTTTTAATTGTAGTGGACCACAATATCTTTATTTCTATGTGGTGTTGAGGATCTAACCCAGTACCTCACATATGGTAGGTGAGCACTCTATCACTGAGCCACACCCCAACCCTTGTTTCTTCCTTTTCTTGAGTTACATGTGTGGTACTCATCCTTTTTATTGATGTTCCCATATTCATTTGTGTCCTGCATGGCTTTGGGTTTACATAATGTATTCTTTCTTTCAAGGCTCCTATTATCAAACAATATATGTTATCTTCTGTTTTGTGTTGCTATAACAGGTTTCCACAGACTGGATACCTTATAATGAACATAAATTAATTTCTCATACTTCTGATGTCTGGGAAGTCTAATATCAAGGTGCCCTAACTCTGGATGTGCGCCTGCTGTGTCTTACCATGGTTAAAACATGAGAGGGTAGTGGGGGGTGGGGAGAGAAAGAGAGAGAGAGAGATGGAGAGAGAGAGAAACAAAGCAGACACTCAGAGAAAGAGTGAGTGTTGAAACCTCAACACTTTCATTATTAGATTACCACATTCATGAGGATGCACCCCTCGCTAGTCCCCACCTTCCTACCCTTTTGTTTTGGGGATTAAGTATACACTGCATGCTTTTGGGGGACACATCTGAATTACAGCCAGCGCCCTCATAAAATTTGCTTTTCTAATTATGTTCTGCAAAATGAGAACTTTCCCTTGTAATTCTAGGAGTGATTTTGTTCTATTTTATAGTACTATCATTTTCTATTTTCATCTATAGCTTTTTTATTAAAGAGAAAGACATATTATTTGTTTGCTATTTTAAATTTAGCTTTAAATAGATAACTCATGGACACAGGATAAAAGGGAACAATATTTCATGAAATTTAAATTTAACCTTTGCCCCCAATTTCCTAATACTCAGCAATTCTTCTTTACATGTAATCAGTATTACTAATGTCCTATGTAACCTTTTAGATATTTCATGTATAATCTTCTGTGTCGTTTTTCTTTAACAAATGTTAACTACTATAAGTAATACCTTGTACACTGCTTTTCCCCCATAGTACACAGTATGCTACTCTTACTTGCAATAAAACTAATTTCCATAGTGATGTGCAAAATGAAAATGATAAGAAACTTGAATTCTTTAATACTAACTATCTTCCCTGGTTGCTATAATTTTGCATTTTTGACTTAACCAACAAGAAAATGCGTGCCTACTGAGGGTAATATGGCAAGCATTTATACTAATTAAACTGACTAGAGAAGGCAATTTATTATTTAACATGGAAGTAAATTCTTGAAAACATGTTTAATGAGTCCTTCTTGCTTTAAAATTTTAACACGTAGACAATACTTCAGAATAATGCTAAACTATATTAGGAGTTCAGATATATTGAGTAAGAGATCAATTCCAAAACAATTTATTTATGTGGAATTCATGGGATCAATAACTCAAGTTTCTTGCCAGCTAAGAGTTTCAGCAGTTTTTAGTATAATGATAATTGAGTGCTTCCTTGGTTAGAGTTGGTGGTTTTGGTGTTAAGAATCCTACATTTATGTCACAACGATGTGAGAACATAAATCACTGATTTGCTAATTTGAACCTAGTTTTGAATTGGAAAAACTTTTTATCCTAAAATATTAGTTCTTAAGATTCATAGATAGATTTTATATCCTTTTGGAAAAAAGCTGTAAAAAACATAGTTTTCCCTATCTCAGGCTATTGGAATCTGGCGCATTCATTTGTTTGTATGGAATAACCTGGGAAAGATGGCTTTATTGTACTGGCACTCACAAAATAGGATATATAATTAGTTTGAGATGTAGTAAATGACTCTGTTTATTCCATAAAGCCAACATTATACCAAATAACAATAATTCTTAGGAACATTTCTAAGTCATTCCATTTTATTTTTAGTTTTATAATATTTACATGTAAATTAAATTTTACTTCTTAAATGAAATAGTTTCTAAATGAGGAGAAAACACCTCCTGTGGTTGTTTCTAATTTCATTTTCTGCTAACATAGCTGTTGGCACTAGAAATGCAGAACAATTTCAGAGAGTACCGTCAACCATGTAATTTCTTGGCAAATATATGACAATTACTTTCCATGTAATTATAGTGTCATTCCATGGGATCCTACAGCTTAGTCAAAGAAGAGAGCTAGCAGGTCATCTTGTCTGTTATTCTACTGTGGTTGTTTCCTTATGTCAAGAACCTTGTCACACCATTAATTGTGATTCCACTCAATACTGCAGTCAGGTCAAGCCATAGCATTCAGTAAATGGCAACTAATTTTCTTATGGTACTACATGATTCCTTTGGATTTAGACTGAGCCACTCTTGGGTTTGTTTTTGTTACTCATTAACACACTCGGGATATATATTCGTGAATTTTGAGGCAAATCTTCAAATAACCAAATGAAAATATTAAACCAAAGAAATGTTATAAACAAAATAAAGAATTAAAGGCAAAGGTAGACAAAGGGTGAGAAATTTAACTTTAAAAAATAATAGTCTTTAACTCAGAACTTTTCCAAAATTAGATTCTCTTGAACATTTCCCATTTAAAATGTTCAACACTCAATTTTTTAAAAATGAAATGTCAAAGGAAATACATGGTTCTTTCTACTCATGGAATAGAATGGATTTCAAATAGGAGAGTAGAGAAGCAGGAAAGCAGTGTTGGTGTTTTCAGTTTAATGAAAACTATTTTTTTGGTTTAGCTTTGGATAAAGTAAATGCTAAAATGCCTGATGGAGAAATATTTTTAAATCTAACATTTTAAATCAAATTTCATTAAATGTTTCAGATGTTTTTCCTTACAAATATAGAATTCACATTGTTAAAGTTTAGGTAGTTTCTAGGACTGGGGGTTAGTCTATAGGAACCAATTTTTTAGGCAGTTAACTTAAATGATTTAGGCAGTAGAGGAAGCCTTTTTAATTGTGATGATGAAACTAATATGGAGATTGATGGATTTACTGTATTTAGATATACATGCCAAATTTCCATAATCTGAAGAAAGATGAGGGGGAAGTAGGGAAGTTTTAACTAATATATGGGTATTATTAGTCAATATTTATTGAAGTGTCTGATTAATTATGAAAGACTCCACTTAATTTTGTCTAAATGAGTACAACCTAGAGGGAAAAGTCCTTAATATCATTTTTAATAATCACTACCAGCATATATATTGCTCTTTTTAATTTAAAAATACTATTTGTTTATATTACATAATGATTAACTATCAGCTATCCTTTTTCAGAGATTAAGAAATGTCAAAATACAGGAAATCATTCTACCAAGATATTTGTATATTAACACTCATGAATACGAATGGAGTTGTTCATTTCTTCAGCCGTGTTTTTTCAGTACCTACCCAACTGTGGGCATAGACAAGTCCTGAAGAATAGGCAGGTTACAAACACAAGTAAGAAGTATAGAACACAGCAGTGGTGGTTCAGTGTGTTGGAGACAGCTGGTGTGGGCTCAGGATAGCTTACTAGGAACATCTTATGAAATCACATTTAGCAACAAGCACTGGTAGCTTGAGATTGATCATGGGGAAAGTATGAGCATGGTGAGAATGGGAAAATATACAAAAGAGCATGTTTTTTCCTTGTCTTTTTCCCTTTTTAAAAGTGGCAGGAGTCAGTCATTAACTGCTTTCCTGTACACCACTCAGTAAAGGGTAAAAGCTGCAATTGGGTGTACCTAAGAAGCCCCAAGAAATTTTCATATTGTGTAAACTTGTTTTCTCACCTTTGTGAAATTCTTATCATTGTTTACATCATGGGTTTGTTGTGAGAAGTAAATAAAGTAACAATTATGAAGTACCTCCCCCCCATAACTTGATTCATAGCTGACTCAATACATTCCTTTTTTAGTTACAGATGTTACCCTTGAAAGGTTCAACTCATGTTAATTATTAATAGAGGATCCTATGATAAGGGAGAATAAATCAATAGTGATTATTACTCAGGTGTTTTTTAGAAGAGTTTTGAAGAAAGTATTAAAATAGTATAGAGAAGGGGATCCTCAAATCTGCCAAGGTAGCTGAGAAGGACTCAAAAGAAGTAATGGAATTGGTGGAAATGTGATGGATGTGCCAGAATCTACTTCAGCAAAGAAAGAGGATATCATGCAGAAAGTCACAGGCAATGGGAAGAGTAAGCAAATGGTACTGATGGTCTATAGAAGAATATCGACAAAATATCTGAGATACATCTGTGGTTTGGTTCCAGGAAAGCTCTGGCTACTTGAGTTTCTTTTAAAATGGGCTGCTGACAATGACTATCATCTTCTACATACTTATCTCTGAAACATAGTTTTTAGTTTCCTCTCTGCTCCTTAATTGTTCTAATTAAGAGAATGAAAAATTTCTCATTGAATGCTGACCACCAGCTTTATATATACAGTTATCAACTGAAGCATTAAACAAATTAAATCTTCAGAATGATTTACAAACATTGACCAATCCACTGATCTAAGTTACAGGGTAAGTAGTTAAGCATTCATAGTAATTTTATAATTGGAAGTTCAAAAAAAAGAAAAGGATAACGTAGTCTTTTAAATCTGAGAGGCCAATATATGTGAAATTTGTATTTTGCAAACATAACCTATTCTTAAATAAGTATTTCCTTAAATTAAACTAAAAAAGTAAGGTTTATAATATTATGTGCCTTGGTCATTATAAATATTATGCATAATGCCATTAGTAAATTCTGTTGTGTTGCTCCAACCTCTTCTTTCATATTATTAATAAAAATATAATTATTCAAAGGGTATTTTTCTACTCTCAAGAGAGAGCAGAAAATAAATACTAACAACAATTGCACATATTTTTGTTTAATGTGTGGAGTCTTGTTAAGTTCTCCCTAGGATCATCTCCTCTATTTGGACTGTATATCAAGACAATAGTAATCCATAATAAGAAATATGTTCTTTAGTTCCCAGACTGTCTCCTAAAGTACTTGAAGCTCGTATGCTAGAGCTATAATGCAATTTGATTATTGAATGTAGTCATTTGCACTTACTACTGGAGTGTTTGTTAAAATGTATACAACTGAAGGGTTTCATTGTACATTCAGAAAGTTTTAGGATTTGTTTTTACTGTAAGTAAAGGTCATTCTCTGGTTATATGACCTTACTTGATAAGTAAAATCTGTGCTTACTCTGAACATGATTAGGCTTCCCTGTTTGAAAGGTCTGTACCCAACAGGCCTATTGAGAAGAATAGTTCAACCATCTTTCCAGGACACCAAGCTAATAGGGCATCTCCTAAACCCATAATATACATGCTTTGATATGCAGTAAAATGTGGAACCTCTCCTCTGGTTTCATATGGTTGGCTTCTACCTCTTGATCCTCTCCTACTCTGCATAAAATTATTTGGAGGGATAAGAAATTGAAACCCTTCGCTCCTCTCAATTTTTGGGAGCCTCTTTTTTTCTGGCAGTGTCTTTTTTTTTTAACAGAAATGTGTCTTTACATGGTATGACTCTTATCTAGAGGGAAAAGAATCCCATGCAACTTAACTGGAATGAAAATTAGTCACCAGACAAGAGCTTTGGGTCACATATGACTCTTGAATTTAGACTGTTCAAAGAGGACTCACATTGATGTAAACAAAGGAACCAATAAAGAATTAGTTTTACAGTAAAAGAAAAATTGCTTTAAATTTCACATCATGAAAACTTTCCAAAGTAAAAATCAAGGATATTCTAAAATAGTTAAAACAATAAAAGTAATTTGTCAAAACCCAAACACATTGATAGTTACAAAGAAAGGACTTTTGGTTCTGACCCTTAGGACCTGTCATTACTAGGAGAGGCTATAAAAGAGTTTGGAAGAACGATATTAAAGGAGTAGAGGTTGATAAGGTAGAAATCTTCACACTGTTATAAAAATAATCTTCCTAAACCAAAGCCAACTGTAAAAGGGAAAGATTTACTGCTGGCTATCTCTGTCTCTGCTGCTGTAATGGGCACCATTAGCTGTAGGTTGTGAAAGCAGCCACTTGGTAAGATGGGAAACATTACTTTTTAGATTGATTCTGGAATTCTCAGGTTTATTGTTCTACATTTTTCAGAAAGTTTCATGAAAACAGTAGGTAGCTTTAGCTCTAGTTTTTGTGACTTCATCATTGAGACTGGATAGTGTGCAGGGTTCTGTTTTTGCAAACACATAGGATTAAATAGATATTTTTGGTAGGTTGCCTTATTCTAAAATTTCATCTTGATAGTTTACCAGATGATAGTAAACTTGATGATTATTATATAAATACCTATATTATTGTTAGAATTAAAATATATTAATATAGCTTCCTAAAATTCTTATTGAAGTACTTGACACATAGTTCACAGTTCAACATAGTAGTCATAACTAATGACAGTTCTTTTGTTGCCATCGTGTGAAGAAATTGACCTCATTGTACATACATTTTAAAAATAAGTCATTCTGTGAGTTATTAGATATATTAATGAAAAAGGGTTAATACAAAATATTATTTAGCTTTCTGTGGTATTTAAAAATCATTTCAAAGGACTCAATGCAACAATCCTTTGATAAACATTAATTCATAAGCAAAAGGAAGAAGAAATACAAAGAGACCAAAAATGTAGTCTTGATCAAGAAGCAGAGATTTGAAGGAGAACAACTTGTAAACAAAAAGAGAGAGACAACAATGAAACAAACAAAGGGTGATTTTACAACTAAACTAATTATTGCAGCAAATAGAATAAATCAGATTGAATGGAGGAAGAAATACCAGGTGCTCAATTCTGGGCTGTGCCTTTTTTTAAAACTTTTACTTACTTAGTAAAATAATAGTCCTATTGGTGAAGTTTTTTTTTTTTTTTTTAAATTTTACTAACAAGGAAATAAACTTAGAATGTTCAAATAATGAAGTCTTAAGAATAGATGAGATACCCTTAACAGGTTTGTTGACAAGACTTTTTATGGAAGTAACATGCCAATATTTGAGAGGAGTTCTTTTCTTGGTTGAAATAGAAGGAATGGAGGAAGTCTGTACTGAAATGATTTTTTTTTTTTCCCCAGAAGATTCCAAGGGAATCTGGTGAACTGTTCCTCTTTAGGACTCAGATGTGACTTCAAGGAGCTGGCCAGCTAATCAGACTCTAAGATGACACAATATTATACAATACTGCTTTTTAAAATCTTTCCAAACCTACTGGGAGAGGTGGCTCACACCTGTAATTCCAGCAACTTGGGAGCCTGGGGCAGGAGGATTCTAAGTTAGTGAGATCCTCAGTAACTTAGTGAGACCCTGTTTCAAAGTTAAGAAAAAAAAAAAGGGGGGGGGGGAGCTGGGGATGTAGCTCAGTGGTAAAGTGCACCTGGGTTCAATCCCCATACCCACAGCCCCCCCCCAAAAAATCTTTTCAAACCCTCAAAAGTACCAAGCATGATATATGTACATGGTGGGTGTGTAGAGCTTGGGGGGAACAATCCCTTCTTTTAAAGATTTCTTATTATTATCCATATATTCTATGGAGTCTCATACACAATATATTCCTCTTGATTTTCTTACGTTGATACTTTTTCCTCTACTTAATTTTCCTTACAAGTTTTTGTGGGCAGATTTGTTCTGCAGTGGATTATTAGGTAACAATAAGGCTAGGAGTTTAGGATTGAGGAAGTGGATGTCTTGTACCATTAAACACCTTCCAACTAGTGAGCTAAACTTTTTTAGTGTTGGTAAAGTAAAAACTTATCAGTGCTAATTGACATGTTAAGTTTTAGTCAGCTTTTTCACTGCTGTGACCAAAGACCTGATAAGAACAATTAAAGGAAGAAAAGTTTATTTTGGGGGGCTCATGGTTTCAGAGATCTCAATCTATAGACAAGCTGACTCCATTGCTTTGGGCCCTAGTTGAGACAAACACTATGGCAGAAAAGTATGGTAGAAAAAAGCAGCTCAGGACATACCTCAGGAAGCAGGGAGAGAGATAAAAGGAGCA
This sequence comes from Sciurus vulgaris, assembly GCF_902686455.1. Taxonomy (NCBI): domain Eukaryota; kingdom Metazoa; phylum Chordata; class Mammalia; order Rodentia; family Sciuridae; genus Sciurus; species Sciurus vulgaris. The sequence goes on from NC_136462.1 coordinate 73,112,275, forward strand.
GGAGACAAAGAGGGAAAGAGAAAAAAAAAAAAAAAAAAAAGAAAGTAAGAAAGAATGAAAGAAAGAAGAGTGTTCCACTCTCCAGGGACAAATTATATACCCCAAAGGCATGACCCCAATGACCTACCTCCTCCAACTACATCCTACTTGCCTATAGTAACCACCCAGTTAAGCCCTATCAGAGGATTAATGCACTGATTAGATTAAGACTCTGATAACCCAATCATTTCACCTCTAAACTTCCTTGCATTGCTTCACACATGAATTCTGGGGGGACACCTCACATCTAAATCATAACATGTTATAATGATTCATCTCAAGACAGTTCACATTGAAAAGAACACAGCGTATTATGATGCCTCCTTGACAGAAAGTGATCTCTTTATACTGAAACAGTACTTTTCTATAAATCAGAAAAATTGCATCTTAAATGACTAGTTCCAAACTTTACAAAATTAGTATAAAATGGATTTAATTAGTAAAAAAGAAAATATCTAAGTGGTTATTATTCTTGTTCAGTGAAACGTTTTCCTCATCATAGTCATCAAAGTAGTAACTTTTTATAACCTTCCTGCATCTTTAAATGGTCTTCCTATGTTTACAAAATTCCCTATTATTAGCTTCTCCCTTTGGAAACCAGAAAAAACTTCTGAGCTTTCTCCATAGCTGAATACAACCATATGATCTAGGATGGTTCCACCAATAGGAAACACCTGATTCAGAAGCTGGGTACCAGACAGGCAGGTTCTGGACAAAGTGGTAGCAGATATATCCACTTTCCAGGGACAACAGTGGTGGATATTTCGAGAAAGAATTCAGTGCCTGGTAAACAGACTTCAACTGTGGTAAGAGACTATATCCAGACAGCTATGGTAACTCTACTCAATATCTTTAAATAATCAGTACATTTTTTATTAAATATAAAGGTTTTAGTAAAAGTACAAACTGTTCATGTATTTGTTGAATATTATGTTGACTATGTGACTCTTCCCCATTCTCTGACCATGGTAAATAACTGTTCATTGAGCCCAATAGTCCTTAAAGGTCCATAGAATTCTATAGTAAACTAATTTTCCAACCATGTGTTTTGAAATATTTATCTTTTATATTTATTAATAGACTATTTCTCTAATTATTAGCATCTTACATTAGTATGTTTAGATTGGTATGTGTTATAGTCAGGAACCAATATTGACACATTATTGGCCAAAAACCACATTCTCTTTGGAGTTATTTAGTATTACCTAAGGTTCCTTTACTGCTCCAGCTTGCCATCCAGGATTTCCACAGTCCATCTAGTGGTTATGTCTTCTTAGATTTTTCTTGGATAGGAGAGTTTTCCAGTTTTTGCTTCCTTTTTTTGATGACATCAATAATTATAAGAAATATTGGTTGGGTATATTGTAAAGAGGTCCTTATAATGATTTTTTTTTCTGATATTTTTTCTCACAATTAGACTGGGATTATATGCTTTTAGGAAAAAGGTCATGGAGACAAAGTAAAATTTTGTCTTACATATGAAGGGTACATATTGTCAACAGCTCTGACCATTGACCAATGATCTTGATCACTGGGCTGAAGAAGATTTTGTCAGGTTTTTTCCACTGGTCAAGTTTACTCTCTGCTGTACTCTTTGGAAGGAAGTCACTGTGCAGCGAAGTTTTGTTCCCCCTCTATGACGTGGAATATTCAGATAATTTATTGGAATTTTTCTGTATGGGAGGTTGGTCTTCTCTCCCCAATTTATTAAGATATCTTCAATCATTTATTTTAATATAGACTTGAGGATATTTATTTTAGATTTTAATTCACACTACTTTGATAATTGGTGTTTTTTGAATTGTTATAGTTCAGGTTATTAGGAGCTCTTTAATTTGACTCGTCTGCCTCTTGGAAACACTTTCATCAATGTATGTTTGTATTTTTTTTAGCACATTCTTAACTTTTGACATTATGAGATGCTCCATTCTCATCTTCAATTTTTTAATAGAAATATTATTGACATAAAAATACATATTTGATGTATACATCTTGCCTCAACACATTTTTAAGCATACAATATAATACTGTTCAGTATATGCATTATTCTGTACGGTAGAGATCAGGACTCACACATCTTACACAATTGAAATGATGTACTCTGACCAATACATCTCAGATTCCCTCTGCTCCCATCCCACCATTGTACTCTCTGCTTCTATGAGTTTACTATTTTAGATTTCTGATATAAGTGGGATCATGTAGAATTTGTTATGTTTGTCTTATTTAACATAATCTGCTCTAAGTTTACCCATCTTTTTCTGTGTGTGTGTGTGTGTGTTTGTGTGTATATGTGTGTGTGTGTGCGTGTGTATTTGCATTCTAATTGGACATAAAAGTTGGATTCACTATGATTTATTCATGTATGTGAATAACATATTTTGGTTTGTTTCCTTCCTCCAGTAGTCTATCCATTTTGTAACAATGCATTCCTTCCTTTTTAAGCCTGAATGTTAGTCCCTCATAAGGATATGCCATGTTTTTTTATCCATCAATCTATCAATGGGTTCTTAGGTTGTTTCCATGCCTTTGCTATTATAAATAATGCTGTTATGAAGGTAGAAGTGCAAAACACTCTCTTAGAGGTATTTATTTCATCTCTTTTTTTGGGTATATGTGTAGCAGTGAGATTGCTAGTATCAAGTGGTAGTTCTATTACAAACTTTTTGAAGAACTTCTAAAATCTACAAAGTTCTCAATAATGGCTATATTAATTTACATTTCCTTCAAGAGTGCATGTGCAGGTTCCCTTTTCTCCACATTTTCCCAAATTTTGCTATTTCTTTTTTAAGGTAGAAGCCATCCTAACTGGTGTGAGATAGTGGCTCACTGTGGTTATGGTTTCCATTCACCTGATGATTAATGATATTGAGCACAGTTTCCTATACCTTTTGGAGAAGTGCCTCTTCAGGTCTTTTGGCAGCCAATTGGTTATTTGATTTCTTTTCTTTTCGGCTATTGAGTTGTAGTAAATTCTCATAAATTTTGGATATTAACCTTTTAAGAGATATATGATTTACACAGGCTCATCTTGCATAATTTCTGCCCACTATTGCACATTTCCTGAAAGATTCCTGATTTATTTTATTGGATAAGAACAGGGTACTAGGTTTGCTTTTTGATACTGATATGATGTTTCTTTCAGGCCTTTGAGGTGACAGAACAAAGAAATATGTGCTTATACTAACTCATGTATGTATATAAATCTTTAAATATTTTTATGTTACCATCTGTAGCTATATTAGGTAATCAGGAGTTCTTACTGATGTCTCTAGTTTTAGCCTATTACCATATGGATCTTTCTGAGATCCTTCTTTTGCTCATTTGGAAATTTCCACCCCACCAGTGAAAGTATAGCTTTTACCATCTGCCACACACTTAGTTGACTGCTCAGTTCTGGTACACACATATAGCAGCATCATGATTGGCAACCTATCAACATGTGGAAAACCATTTTATTAACTAAAACAGAAGACTTGTGTGTAGTACTTTTTGCCTTAAATCTTTAACACTCCATTTGGATCCTAAATTAATTAGGTCAGCACTTCTATTTGACATCTTTCATTGAGGTTGTTTTATAAATTTATTACAGTGTGATTCTCATGGTCTACATTCTTTCTTTGAATGCATTGGCCTTTTAAATGATGTATTTTTCAATTCACATACTCTAAGTTTCACTATTTGTGTGACAAAGTTCTATAGGTTTTGACAAATGCATGTTATGTATCTACCTTTACAGTATCATGTAAAATAGTTTCACTGCCCAAACAAAGTCCTGTACTCCCTTATTCATCATTCCCCAAACTAATGGAGTCACTTATCTTTTTACTATCTCTAGAGCTTGGCCTTTTCCAGAATGTCTTAAACTTGGAATTGTAAGGTAATTGTAAGCTTTCCACACTGACATTTTTCATTTAGCAATAAGGATTTTAAGTTTTTTTCATCCACAGATTTTTTTTTTATCTGTGGGAGATCCTTGAAATAATACTTTGTACATACTTGGGACAGATGTATCACAGTTGGTTTATGCCTTCACCTCTTGTTATGGTTTGGATATGAGATGTCCCCCCAAAAGCTCATGTGGCAATGTAGGAAGGTTCAGAGGTGAAATGATTAAATTATGAGAGCTATAACTTAATCAGTGAATTGATTTGTTTGGTGAATTGATAATTTAAATGGGTTACTGAGTTGTATCTATAGGCAAGTAGGGTGTAGCTGGAGGAAGTAAGTCCCTGGGGGCAGGTCCTTGGGGATTATATTTTGTCTCTGGTTTCTCATGCTCTCTTTCTCTGCTTCTGGTTACCATGAGCCAAGCAATTTTCTTCCTCCACACCTTGTGCTATGACTTTCAGCCTCATCTCATGCCCAGAGCAAAGGAACAAGTTGACCATGGGCTGAGACCTCTGAGACTAGGAGTTAAAAATCAACTTTTCTTCCTCTAAGTTGCTGTAGTCAGATATTTTGTTTACAGTGACAAAAAGCTAACACTCCTGTTAAAGAACATCTTATTGTTTGTAGCTTGGGAAATTATGAATAAAGCAGCTGTAAACACTCTTGGACAAGTTGTTTTGTGAACAGAAGCTTTCAACTCAATTAGGTAAATACCTGGTAGTGTCATCGATGGACTATTTTATAGGATAATAGTTAGCTTCTTGGCAACTGTCAGTCTTCAAACTGGCTGTAGCATCTTGCTTTCCCTCCAGATTTTCTCTGGTATGTTAAGTAAAAAACAAGACAAAATGTATAAAGTGAAAATTATTTTAGACCTTGTTTTTTGGGGGAGTGTGTGATATTTTTTTGCATTATTGCTATATTCTAGATGTTAATACCCTGTTGAGGGGTACCTGGCAAATATTTTCTCCCATTCTGTTGGTTCTCTCTTCATTCCCTTGATTCCTTTGCTGTGCAGAAGCTTTTTAATTTGAAATCATTCCATTTATTGATTCTTGCTTTTATTTTTTTAACTAAAGAAGTCTTATTAAGAACATTCATACCCATGCCTATATTTTGGAGTGTTGACCTGTGTTTTCTTCTAGAAGCTGCAGTTTCTGATCTAGTTTCTAAGTTTTTGATCTATTTTATTTGACTTTTATGCAGGGTGAAAGATAGGAATTTAGTTTCATTCTTCCACATAAAGTACTAATTTCCTGGTACCATTTGTTGGAAAGGTCATCTTTTCTCCAAGGTTATGTTTTAGAAACCTTTGTCAAAGATCTGATGACTCTATCTATGTGAATTTGCCTCTGTGCCTTTTCATCTGTTCCACAAGTCTTCATGTCTGTTTTCATGTTAATACCATGCTGTTTTCATTACTATATTGCTGCAGTATAATTTGAGTTTGGGTATTATGATATATATCCAACTTTGCTCTTATTGCTCAGAATTGCTTTGTCTATTCTGAACCTTTTATCCTCCTATATTTTTTCTGTGCACCAATAATGAATAGGGTGAAAAAAGAAATAATGAAAACAATTTCATTTATAATATCCTCAAAAACAAAAACAAAACAAAAAGCTGAAAACCCAATAAATTTTACCATGGAAGTGGAATACCTTTATAATGAAAATTACTGAACACTGAAGAAAGAAACTAAAGAAGATATTAGAAGATGGAAAGACCTCCTATTGATGAATGAACAGAACTAACATTGTCAAAATGGCTGTGTTAATAAAAGTGATCTACAGATTTGATACAATCTCCATCAAAATACCAATGACATTCTTTACAGACCTTTGAAGCTGGATTTGTTTTGCAAGTTTTTTGTGGAGAAATTTTTGCATATATGTTCATAATAAATACAGATCTGTTGTTTTTCTGCTTTTTGATGTTTTTATCTATATTAAATAATTTAAATTGATGTTAAATTATAAAACTATGCAAAGTGAAACACATCTCTTTTCCTTTCTCTATTTCACAAGTCTCCTTCCTGGAAGGAAGTTTTGTTACATAGTTTGTGATGTATCTTTTTAGAGATGTTTTCTGAATATAGAAATGGATATTCCTTTTATTCTTCCTCAACAATTGACTGTCAATTCTAAGTACTATTCTGCTTTTTAATCTGACTTTGTTCCTTGGTTATTTGGTAAAACAGGAGTTTTTGTGAACTTCTAACTATCCAAAGAGTAATAAATATCTTTGCATTTATGTATTTATGTATGTATGTATCTATTTATTTATTTTGCTATCAATAATTGAACCCAGGGGTGATTAACCACTGAACCACCTCCCTATCCCTTACTTATTTTCTATTTTGAGACAGGGTCTTGCTTATTTGCTTAGGACCTTTTTAATTTGCTGGGGCTGGATTTGAACTTGTGGTCCTCCTGCCCCAGCCTCCCAAATCACTGGGGGCAGGCATGTGCCACTGCATATGGTTTCACATTTATTTTTGACAGAAATAAACTACAAGATCAGCAGAAATATACTTGTCAGAGTGTCTTACCTTGGGACCAAAGAAGATGTGTAGTTTCCTCCTGTGTATCCTGCAGTCTTCTAGATTTCTAGACACAGCTTCCAGAACTTGGATGTTAAAAATACTTAATTCACTCAGCGCACAGTAGAACATTAGCGTTATTCCCCCTGGAGTAACATTTAGCTGTTCCCAAGAATTTGGCATAATATCTTGGACTTAATTAATATATCTTGGAGAGAAATACACTATAGTATCTTGAGTCTAATTGGGAAGTAATTTATCATGTTGCTCTGACTAGACATATTGACAGTAATAATGATATCCTGGGTCTCTGTGAATAGGTTTGCATTAGTCTAGAGAAGTTTCAAGTAAAAGTTTTTACTGAAATTCATGTAACTTCCATAGAATCTCCTTAAGAATTTTCTACTGCTTGTCTCTGTTTGTGAAACCATAATTATCACAATAGTTTTTTTTAATCCCTAGGTTTTAAAATATTGATTCTTTATGTTTGATCAATTTCATGAAGTGTTTTGGATTGCTGCTGTTTAAACTTTTGTTTTACAAAGGAAAATATTTCGGCTTTTTATATTTTTGAGGTTATCTTTCTGTTAATTTTATAATTGCATTATTGCTTGGCTAGTAAATGTTTCGGATTATATACTCATCCTTGCTACTTGCAGACATTGATTCCTGTCTTCTGGAATACTGCTCTGAAAAAGTCTTAGGACAGTGACGTTTCTCTCTCTCTCTCCTTCTTATAAATGATTGGGTATAATTGCTTGAATGCTCATATGTTTGTGGAAATTCATTGCCCTAGAGAATGTTAATTGACTATTTTGTGCTAATTTTTCCATCAATATGGCGGTTTCCTTTAGTGACTGACTTAGGTTTTGATTAAGGAATTTTTCCTTTATTTTAGAATACTTTTTTTTCTTTTATGTGTTGTGTTTCTTATGTAGTAGTATCAACTTGTTTGGTCGTTTCCACATTTATAATCTTTTCTAAAATCATTTGGGAAACTATTGTAATTCGTTTTGACTTTTTTTTTTTTTTCCCTTTTTTGTACTTGGGATTGAGCCATTGAACCCAGGGACACTTTACCACTGAGCTACATCCCAAATCATTTTTATTTTCTTTTTATTTTGAGACAGGGCTCACTAAATTGGTGAGCCTGGATTTGAACTTGCAATCCTCCTGCCTCAGTGTCCTGAATAGCTGGGATTACAGGCATGCAGCATATTGTCTTTTTTTTTTTTTTTTTTTTTTTTTTTTTTAGTTTTTCTTGATTCTCTCCTGCCTCCTTATCCAATTTTTAATTTTATTAATTTTATTCTAATATATCTTTATTTTATTTATTTCTGTATTTGTAGGTCATAAAGCTCTGCTTACTCAGTAATCATTTGATAAACATTACTGAGTGAAGTTGATTAAAAATAAATTAAAAAATAGAAATTTATATACACAGAATTTTGGGGGGTACTTTGGGGATGGCAGAAGGATGGCAAAAACATGTTTTCTTTTCTTCCAGGTGGAGAGGCAAATCATGTAGTATGGTCTCCACACTCAGAGTTAAGGTGCAACTTAACATGACAATAAATACCATGTGTTCACCCTACATTCTTTCATGTTTGATAACAAATTTTGCCCACAAAGATAATAAACAATTTTAAAATGTCTAAATGTAATTAAGTCATATAAACTGTTTCTATAAAAGTGCATTTACTTAATTCTTTTAAAAAGTTTTATATTTTAATTTACTTTCTAGTTCTGGGTTGATCTTACCCCATCTTTCATTTACCTTCCAGTCCTGGAAAACTGTGTTAAAGACATGTGCTTTTAATTATTGTTCCCAGCACAACTATAGGGGTATAAATCTGTATCACTGTTTTATAAAAATGAAATAATTCTGTTTCTGTATCATGTTCTTTTCTCTTAACAAAATCTCATAGAAGTTCTCTAAGTCAGTTAATCTAAATATAAATAATTCTTTCAATGGTTATATAACATTTCATGGCATGGTTGTGAAGTAATTTATTTGATCACTTCTGAAAGGTAGTATTCACTATATGGCCAGTTGCTTTTCCTCACTATGTAAAAGGTGCATCATTGTGTATATTTTCACTAATTTTTGATGATTCATTAGTATAGAATTGATTCTTCAGAGTAATCTTGCTGGATCAGTTTTCAAAGTTTTAATTTTAATTAGTTTCTTCTTTTGATAGGTTAATAATATTTCCTATTTTCTTCAATAATATATAAAAATATACTCTCTACATCCTACACAACACTTTTATTGTGCTGTTACAAAGAATGCAACTTTAATTGTAATGCAAGAATTTAAAAAGAAGCTTAGAAATGATACTTTCATTTTTGCTGTGATATTTCTAGCACTAGCATTTAAAGTGTTCTTTTTTGAAAAAAAATAAACATGTTTTGATATGGTAAATGAGCATCTGTAGTTAATGTGATCCCTTGCTATAAAGAACCTTGATGATTGATTAACTTTTTTAGATAATAAGTATTATGATTGTTACTGGTTTACAGATACCATAAAAACACCTAAGTATTAGAATTGGAAGTTCAATAATTAAAGTTACTACCATTTGCTTAAGTTAAAAACTGAGAAGTTTTCACAAAATCCCAAGGCTGGAAGAACATAGGAGTTGTGAGAGCTTTTTCACATGAAGGAGTTTACGTTCAGTAGGTACATCTGCAAGATCATCATAACAATGTCAAAGAGCATTGAGTAAAGAAATTGACGTAGATAGGCTTTAAGACCAGAAACCCTGCTGGACTTATAAATCTCCTTTAATATTTGCCTTAACACATGTCTTTCCTAAGATGGGCTCATTAATCAGATCAAAGGTGAGGAAGATGCAATGTTAAAAGATTGCTCATGCTTGCAAAAGTTGACTCTCTTTTAGGTTCAATAATTTTTAAAAACACATTTGAAGTATACGAGTAAAGTATTATTCTGTTTGAGAATTCAGAACTCTAATCAGTGCCAGATATTAAGAATTATTATATCCAACTAGATTGTCATGCAGAGAAGGTTAGAGAAAATTCTATTAATTAATTAGGAAGTCTTGTTTTACTCTTCTGTTTAATTTGCTTTTCATTTTTGGCCTCTTCAACTAAGTTCTGCAACGTTTAGTTCTGTGAATGTTAGATGCTGCAGAATCATCAATAAAACAAATGCACCATTTCAATATTTCACTCTGAAAATGTCAATATTTCCTCTCAAGGAAAAAAAAAAGTGCATGTTGATGACAATAATTAGGAAGACAGAGAAGAAAAAGAGTGGTTGAGGAAAAACTGTTATTAAGCCCCAGGTCTGATTTAAGTGTGTGGGTAGCATTTTCCTCTCAGCTCATTTCAAGACCCTGCTGGAGAATAGTAAAAGAGGTTGTTAAAAGTAGGTAGTTAAAAGTACCAGGTCATTAGGATTTATGTCAGCACTGCTCAGAAAGGAAGGCATTTTTCTCTCCCAAGTCTGAAGTGTTGTTTTGGCCCAGTGTCAGCCAGAAAACAGATGTCTTATAGGTGAGGTGCTTGTTGCAGTACATCACCTAGTGGAAGATGGTGCTTCATTCTACCTAGGGGAATAGGGAATTGTATGTCTCAGATTTAACCATCTATACATAGCTTTTTTTTATATACAATTTATTGTGTGCCAGCTGTTTATTCAGGACACAGGGTCCATTGAGTGCAATGTCAAGTAATTTAAACTCACAATTGGTTTGCTTTAGTAGTACAAAAGCCTAAGTATGTAACAATATGCTATTTGTGCAGTTAGGCAGTTCATAAGTGACTCAAGGGTTGCTGTTTGCCATGAATGCTAACTAAAATTTCATTCATTATGAAAATTCAATACTTTCCTAATTTCTTATATTTTGGGCATTCTTTCCTCAGTGTTTTACCTTTCCAGTGTTGAGAGTCAAAGATGACCCTTTCCTTAGAATTCTTGTCTTTTTTTAGGAGTTACTTTAGATTTTTGGAGCACACAAAACATTCGGCGCAGTACAGCATTTTTAACAGATGGTCACATAACCTCTCTTGAAAATATCCCATGGTGGGATGCTCATTATGTTACCATGGCCTTTACCTTAAATGCTTGCTTTTTTCTTTTTTTTACTAATGAAAAATAGAGAACTTCTGCAATATGTAATAAATTTTTTAGCACAGAAAAACAGATGGTCAGGAATTCTTCATAATGACCATCGCACTTATGAATAAGTAAAATAAATACCAGTTCTTTAATTTCTCATCATTGATTGGAGTCTTTCTGCAGATTTTAAATTGGGGTGATGAATAAATGAGATGGACTCTAGTAGCAGTATTTAGCAAAGAAGTTATAGATTAGCAGCAGACAAACACAATGTTTTAACATTATAATAAAGTCTTCGATTTACTCCTGTTTATGATGGTTGTTATAAAACCATATGCAGCAGAATGAAACTAAACCCCTATCTTTCACCCTGCACAAAACTCAACTCAAAATGGATCAAGGACCTCGGAATCAGACCAGAGACCCTGCATCTTATAGAAGAAAAAGTAGGTCCAAACCTTCAACTTGTTGGCTTGGGATCAGACTTCCTTAACAGGACTCCCATAGCACAAGAAATAAAAGCAAGAATCAACAACTGGGACAGATTCAAAATAAATAGCTTTCTCTCAGCAAAGGAAACTATCAGTAATGTGAAGAGAGAGCCTACAGAGTGGGAGAATATCTTTGCCACTCATACTTCAGATAGAGCGCTAATTTCTAGAATATATAAAGAACTCATAAAACTCTACACCAAGAATACAAATAATCCAATCAACAAATGGACTAAGGAAATGAACAGACACGTCACAGAAGATGTACAAGCAATCAACAGATATATGAAAAAATGTTCAACATCTCTAGTAATAAGAGAAATGCAAATCAAAACTACTCTAAGATTCCATCTCACCCCAATTAGAATGGTGATTATCAAGAACACAAGCAACAATAGATGTTGGCGAGAATGTGGGGAAAAAGGTACACTCATACATTGCTGGTGGGGTTGCAAATTTTCCAGAGTGGAAAGCAGTATGGAGATTCCTCAGAAAGCTTGGATTGGAACAACCATTTGACCCAGTTATCCCACTCGTTGGCCTATACCCAAAGGACTTAAAATCAGCATACTGCAGAGATACAGCCACATCAATGTTCATAGCTGCTCAATTCACCATAGCCAGATTGTGGAACCAACCTAGATGTCCTTCAATTGATGAATGGATAAAGAAACTGTGGCATATATATACAATGGAATATTACTCCGCCATGAAGAATGATAAAATTATGGCATTTGCAGCAAATGGATGAAATTGGAGAATATCATGCTAAGTGAGAAAAGCCAATCTCAAAAAACTAAAGGATGAATGATCTCGCTGATAAGCGGATGAGGACATATAATGGGTGGTAGGAGGGGTTAGCGTTAGGGTTAGTGTTAGGGTTAGGGTTAGGAATAAGGAGGGTGGTAAGAATGGAAGAAGGAAGGACTATATAAAGGGAAAAGAGGGGTGTGAAGGGTGGGGGGAAGGGAAAAAATAACAGAATGAATCAAGCAACATTGCCCTATGTAAATTTATGATTTTTAATTAAAAAAAAAAAAAGAAAGCACTACTGATGCTATTGCAGCACAGATGAATCAGAAAAATACTGAGTGAAAGAAGTCAGGCAAAAGAGAGTAACTGGTATAATTCAATGTGTATAATTTGTAGAAAAGAAGAAAATATAAACTATGTTAATAGAAATCAGATCAATGTTCGTGTGGGGGAGGGGCAGTAGAGGGAAGGAATAGTTTATGTAGAGGGACCAGGAGGTTTTGGGGTTGCTGGGTTAAGTTCATTGTTTTGATTTTGACACATGCATATGTCAAAACTTTTCAAAGTATATCCTTTATGTGCAGTTTATTTTATGTCAATTATGTCTCAATAAAACTTACAAAAAAAAGATTATAAAGGAGAATCGTTAGTGAAGATTATAAAGGAGAATTCAGCAAATGGAAATATCATATTTATTAACTTGAATGATCTGTTTATTTTTTCCCTCAACTCTGTGGCATAAATTTATTTTGAATTCTTTGAAATGAAAGGAAGTACTGATTAATTTTGCTAGCATGACTCACATTTATGGAGTTTAGAAGGCCATGTTTTAATACAACCCAAAACCAAAAAAAATCATGGCTCATGTATTTGGAGAAATTATGATCATATTTCAGTTCCTTAATGAACTGTAACTCATAGTGCTTTGCCAGAACCTAATATCAAACACCCAAAGAGCATTCTCAAGAAATACTCTCATCCTTTGACTACTTAAAATTAAAAAATAAAACAGTTTCAGGAAAAGTCATAGCAGCATTCTCTTTTTCTGAATCCATGGATCATCTGAGAAATAGTCTTTGTTACCTTCCTCTGTAGTTATGAATTAAATTTGGAGAGTTAGTTTTATAGGATTCCTACTTAAGATTAGTGGCAACTAAGAATGGTTGTCTCTTGTGAATTTAAATTATACAAACACACAAGGTTTGTCTTATTAAATATATATGCATTTCTTCAGGAACTTACCTATAAAACACAGTGTGGGTCTTCTGATAACTGGTGAGTGAGAGTACTAACACAAGCTTACATTCTTCTTGCAAACTGAAAGAAATCAACATACTGGGAAAAATAGCCTTAATGATTTTCCAGTCTTGGACACGGGATGATAAAGAACATTTTTATAATATTGACTTATCGACAAGCCAAAAAGCTTAAGAACTTCTGTAATAAGTAATGGACATTTCATATAGAACACAGAGTGCTGGCTGGAGAGACAATGAGCATTTAATGCAGCAATTGCATGTACGTTTCTCAAATGCTGAACTCACACTCTCATTTTTACCTTTAAACAGTAAATTACAAATGAAAAACCTTACTCTGAAATCAGCATGCTGATTTCTTTATCTATAAGTGTCTTATTTATTTGTCATCAGTTATTTAAAGATAGAAAACAGCCCTCTCTCTACAATCCTTTGTGATCAATTTAAGTATTAGCCCCGAAGATTAACTAATCCTATCCGAGGCTAATCATGTCCTGAAGACTAATCCTGTCATCCAAGAGTAAGATGACAATTTTTTAAAATGCTGCATAGATATTTATGTCTTATCAAAATTTTGGACTTTTTCTGATTATAAAATAAAGAACATTCTGGGTGTAGATTAAGTCAGAAAATTAAATTCATCTTCCCTTTCTGGGAAATTGTAGAATTCAGTAAAGGATAGTACATTTGTGTGTTTATATTAATGATTGATTCTGGTAGCAAAAATAATAATAAAATAAAACTTGTTAGGTTTCCACACCTAAAACATTTTAAAAAGGCAATTATTAATGATTCTTACAATACTGCTACTGGTCAAAAAAATTCACTGACTAACAAACATCCATTGCTTATTTGACAATGTATTAAAAAGAAACAGGTGAGTCATTGTACACCATCAGAAAAATTGATTATCTATCCACGGGTTTGCACCTCAGTTGTCTTTTATAATGTACATCACCTTGGCAGATAGCACACCGTCTGAGTACTCCTTTTTTAGAGCTATATTTATTTTATCATTTGCTTCCAATGAACCTTCTTGATATATAGATTTCTGCTGTAAAAATCAATCTTATAATACATGTTTGCCATACATAAGTTTCCAACAGCTTTGAAGCTATCGATTGGCAGTCCTTAAGAACTTACTAACTTTAGGAACAACATCATAGTTTTGTTAAAACCTCAACTAGCCTTTTCATATTCTGTGCTAGGAAGAGACCTTGGAATTTTATTTTTATTATAGAATAGATATGTTTCATTCAGATACATTGAAGCCCATTTATGTTTCCTCTGCCACAAACATGAATCCAATCTGTTATACTGTTCGTTTTCCTCATGTACTTCTCTTTAATACTATATCAATCTACAGTGTGTACACAATTCAAGCATTTTGAACACATGGAGACTGATTAAATAGTCATTGGAGCTACATATTGTTTTAGTTTTCATATAGCATTTTACTTTTACATATTAAACTTGTAATTAAACTTCCCAAATAAATAATTTCTGGCTATCCTTAAATAAAAGAATTAAGACTGATCGCCTAAAGCATGTTGACTAGTTTGTCACTGTACTTTATAGTTGCACAGTGAGGATCTCAGGTATAACTGGGAAAGATAAAAGCAATTTTCATTCTGGGAAAATTTTACCTTCTCAATATTTTCAATGGAGATGTCACAAAAAGTGCTTAAAAGAAACCAGCATATTACCACAAAATGGCTTTACAAACAAGATTCTACAGCTACAGCTTAAACCATACTATCAGAGTTGTGTGCCCTTGTGGCAAAACATGGAGAGAGAACTAGTTTTTGCAATTTTAATTTATGAACTCAGGAACATTTAAAATCTGCTTTATGAAAGTAAAAAAAGTTTGGGCATTCTTTTTGAAGTTTTACTGACTGCAGAAAATTCATTTAGCATCATAATACCTATCACACATTTTTATGTAGATTGGCTTTTTATGTTTGGAGCTTTGATGAATCTATGATGTGGTAAATTTTCAGTTTGTTTTGGCCTTTAAAATGTCCAAGTGTTGTATGGTCTTACACTTATGCAGAATAGAAAAAAGTTGATCTCATAGAAGTTGAGAGTACAATCATGGTTAACCATAGGATGATGAGAGTAAGGTATGGGGAGGGAGGAGAAAGGTGGATCTATGTGTGTAAGCTACAATTAGGAGCAAGATGTCCTAGTGCACTAGTGCAGAATACAGTGGCTATAGATAACAGTAATTAATATACGATATTTCAGAAAGCTAAGGAAAGGATTGGGAATGTTTTCACCATAAGAAAATTATAAGTAATTAAAGAGAGAGATTTATTTAACTTGATTTAAACACAACACAATGTACATATGCACTGAAACATCACATTACCCAATTAATATGTATAATTTTATGTTTTTATGTTTCAATTAAAAATTCTAATTTACATTAAAACACCTGAAAGGGAAAATTTAGCCAAATTTTCTTCATTTAAAAAATATCTTTTTTCTCACTATGATACATATTCTCTTAACTAAATTTGCTTTTCTTGTCAAACATTATTTTTTTCTATCTTCTTTCTTCCCATAAGTCTCAAATACAAAAAATGCATTCATATCTGTAAAAACAGATTTTCTACTATTGCCTCAGGCAAGATTAGAAGGTATTCAGACATAGTGACTTCTACAGTTAAGTGGCTTCTATAGTTATTAAAATATTTTATAAAATATTGCCTTAAATTCACACGAAAAGGATAGGCAATTTGCAATGTGAAAATGGACTATTTTAGTTTTTTTTTTCTTAGCAGATGAATTTAGATTAATATGTAACATCTTGCCTATTCTGAGACATGAATCTTATTCTTATTCCAAAAGTTAATGCATAGCATTTCTTTGTATGTGGAAGAATGAGCAGAATCTGGGTATGAAAATGAAGCATATTGATCTCTGCATTCTAAGTTTGTTATTATCTTCCCACATAACACTCAAGTTTTAATGGCAAGCACAACCTTACAAGGGAGGAGGTAACTTGGTTCTTAAAATTTAATTCTTCCCCTCCCAGATTGTCAATGGAATCAGCAAAGGACAACATAGGAAAAATCCGTGTTCATCCCTTAATGTTGGAAAGATGGCAACTCACCTGCAGGGAACATAAAAAAATAACTCTAACCTGGGCGTGGTACCTTGCAGTTGTAGTCTTAGCCACCTTGGAGACTGAGACTGAAAGATCATTTGAGAGCAAATGTTCACTTCAAGGCCAGCCTGGGCAGCATGGTGAGAACCTATTTTAACAAAACAAAACAACACCCCTGCTCCAAAACAACAACAACAACAACAAACACCTTAAACAAATACGATCTTCTAGACCCAAACGATATAAAGAACACAGAAAGAGCCAATTTTCAAATCTGTTCCAAACTTCAAGTGGTATTGGTTCTGGGGATACATATGGTTGAATCCTGTAAAGGGATTGGCCTGTGATGCAGATGATGGTTATAACATTTAGACTGATTTTATTTTTAAAAATATCAATAATATTCCTAAAGAGCTTCATCTGTGGCCCATCAGTACTATGTGTAATCTGGTAAAAATAAAAAGTAAATAAATTAGAAAGACTCAACCTGAAAAAAAAAAAAGATTCTGTAAAATAAACCCAACAAACTTCTAATTAACTTAGTAAAGAAAAAATAGCAAATAGTAATATAAAATAGATTTGAAAAAGCAGAGCTTTTATAGATAAGAATATAAAAATGGTATCAACACATCATACTCAATGGGGAGAAGTGAGATGTTTTCCTACTAAAATCAGGAACAAGACAGGATAGCCCTTCTCACCACTTCTAGTCAGCATTGTACTGGAAGCCCTAGCTAATACAATAAGACAAGAAAAGGAAACAAATTGTACACACTGGAAACAGAGAAATAAATTTGCCTTTGCTTGTCAATGGCATGATTGTTTATGTAGAAAATTCCAAGTTGATCACAAAATTCCTGAAACTAATAAGTAATTATAGTAGGTTACAAGATAGTGTCAAGATATTATATAAGATTAATGTACAAAAATCAATTGTTTTCCCTTATAACAGTGATGAATAACTAGAGAATGATATTTAAAGACAATATCATTTACTTCAGCATCAATAGAAGAAATAGGTATAAATAGGTATAAATCAAACAAAACACATAAGTCATATAAGAAAAACTGCAAAACAACAATGACATAAATCAAAGAAGATCTCAATAAAATGGAGAGACACTTAATGTTCTAGAATGGGAAGATTCAATATTGATAGAATGTCATTTCTTCTAAATTTGACCTGCAGATTAAGTTCAGTCTCTTTCAAATTTCCAACATGTCCCTTGGTCCATACAGACAAACTGATTCTAAGGTTTATATGAAGATGCAAATGACTTCCAATAATTGGCATAAAATAAAGAAAAACAGTCAGAGGACATATACCACCTGCCTTCAAAATGTACAATAAACGTACTGTAATCAAGACATGTGGTGTTAGTGAAAGAATGCCAAAAAGATCAATGAAACAGAATAGAGGGTTTAGAGATAGATGTGTGTGCGTGTCTAACCTTTAAAAATGGAGAAAAGGCAATTCAATGGATAAAAACATAGTCTTTTCAACAAAGGGTGTGAGAACAAAGTCTAGACACAGATCTTTCCTTGTCACAAAAAAATCAACTCAAAGTAGACCATAAACTTAAATGCAAGACACAAAAATATAAAAATCCAAGAAGACACATAGGAATAAAACTAGATGACCTTGAGTTTCATGATGACTTTTTTTTAGAGACAGTATTAAAAGAGAAGAAAATTGTGTCAGTTATGACAACATGGATGGAACTGGAGCACATTATGTTAAGAGAAAGAAGATGCTCAGAGGTACATGTTTGAGACCATGACTTGGAACCCAGTAAGTATGATCTTACTATTATATTGAATCTAAAAAAGGTGAACTTATAAAAACAGAGAGATAGAATGGTTGTTACCAGGGCGGGGATGGGGTGGGGTGATGACAGGAGTTGGGAAGTGGAGATATGTTGGTTGAAGAGTTCAAAGTCTCAGTTAAGAGGAAGAAGCTGTCTAGAGCCATTTCACAGCATGACTATTTGTATTTATTATTAACCAGAGTTAATAATTATTGAATATTTCAAAATTGTTCAAAGAATAGATATTCATGTTCTCATTACAAAAGAAATAAGTACGTGACATGGTATATCTGTTAATTAACTTGATATAATCATCCTACAATAAATACATGAATCAAAATAGAGCCTACAGAATGACAGAAAATCTTTACCACATGCACCTCAGATAGAGCACTAATCTCTAGGATATATAAAGAACTCAAAAAACAGCACCAATAAAAACAAATAATCCAATCAATAAATGGGCTAAAGGAACTGAACAGACACTTCATAGAAGAAGAAATACAATCAATCAACAAAAATATGAAAAGATGTTCATCATCTCCAGCAATTAGAGAATTGCAAATATAACTACTCTAAGATTTCATCTCACTCCAATTAGCATGGCAATTATCAAGAATACAAGCAATAATAGGTTTTGATGAGGATGTGGGGAAAAAGGTCTACTCATACATTCCTAGTGGGACTGCAATTTGGTGCAACCACTATGGAAAGCCGTATGGAGACTCTTTATAAAACTTGGAATGGAACCACCATTTGACCCAGTTGTCCCACGTCTTGGTTTTTACCCAAAGGACTTAAAATCAGCAGACTACAGTGACATAGCCACATCAATGTTTATAGCAGCTCAATTCACAATAACTGAACTATAGAACCAACCTAGATGCCCTTCAACAGATGAATGGATAAAGAAAATATGGTACATATACACAATGAAATATTACTCAGCCTTAAAGAAGAATGAAATTATGGCATTTGTAGGTATGTGAATGGAACTAGAGTATATTATGCTAAGTGAAGTAAGCCAATCCCCAAAACCAAAGGCCTAATGTTTTCTCCAATGAGCAGATGCTGATCCATAGTGGGAGGTGAGTAGAGAAGAATGAAGGAACTTTGGATTGTGCAGAGGGAAGTGAGGGGAGGAGTGAGGCAGTGTGGATATGAATAGTAGAATGAGACAGACATTTTTACCCAGAATACATGTATGATTACACTGCTGGTGTGACTCAGCACCCTGTACAACCAGAGGAATGAGAAATTGTGCTCATTTGTGTACAATGTGTCAAAATACATTCAACTATCATGTATAACTGATTAGAACAAATTAAAAAATAAAAAAATAAAAAAGAGGAAATAGTGAAAAAAGTCATTGTATACAATAAAATATATATAATTATTATTTGCCAATTAAAAATGAAAAATTTGCACAAAAATAGTAAATCTGACTAAAAGTAACCAAACAAAACAATGCAATCCAGGAAAGAAGGAATTGGCAAGCTGGACAGCATTAAAATGAACCATTTCTGCTTTATGAAAGACATTAAGAAAAAGAGAAGGGAAGTCACTACGGTTCAAACTTTGATGATATCAAACAACGAGGAGGATACGAGCCAAGGAAATCTACTACAGATATACATGAAAAAATATGGTATAGCTACTTTGAAGAACAGCAATTTCTTACAAAATGTAATATAGTTTCTGTGACATTCAGCAGTAATGATCACTGGTGTCTTTCCAAAGGAGTTAAAACGTGTTCACCTAAAAACCTCCACAGATATTTAATTGTTACTCATAATTGCTCAAATTTGGAAACAACCAAAATATATTTCAATAACTGAATAGTTGAACAAACCTTGGTACATCCATGCAATGAAATATTATTCGTGAATGAAAAAGAAATGAGCAATGAAGCCATGAAAGGGTACAGCAGGACCTTAAATACATACTACTGAATGACAGAAGCCAGTATGAAAAGGTTACATATTGCATGATTCTAATTATATGGTTCTTGAAAAATAAAAACTATGGACACAGTAAAAGTTGTGAACAGTTTTGGAGGAATGAGTGAGGGAGAAATGAATAGGCAAACAGCGTTTTTAGGGTAGTGAGACTATGCTGTATGATACTCTAATAGTGAATATATGTAATTATGCATTTATCAACTCATGGAATGTACACACCAAGAATGAACCTTAATGTGAACTCTAGGCTTCAGTTAATAATAATATATCAGCAATGTCCCATAAATTGTAACATATATCATAATAATACAGCATGTTAGTGTAAATTTTAGATATTCCTAAATGGAAACTCATAAGTGGATGAAATCCTTTATCCAGCATGCATAGGGCACTTTATTATATTCTAAATGATTACCAAAACAATTCAGCATTTTGTAAAGCATTGGCAGTTACTAGGTTAAACCATTTATTACTCTGGTAGTAAATTTGTCTTATATTTTTCATATAATAAGTTTTGATGTAGAATCGCTGAGTCTGAGTATCAGTAAAGATATTCAGAGATTAGCTGAGGCGATATGTATTAAAGATGATATGTATTTAAACATAGAGTACTTGTATGTATAGGACCCTATTAAATTAATTTCAAAACTTAAAATTGGTATAAAGTCATAGAGATTAGTTGAATTTTTAAATTATTATCTAACAGGAGCTTAATTTTAAGTTGATAGAATTTTTAAATTGTAAGTAATGCTAAATGTTTTCTGTCTTGGCCAGATGATTTAAAAATTAAAATTCAAAAATTGTCTTACCCATAGCTCAAGGTCAGAACTTTATTCTCCCATCTCAACTGCTATTTTTTAACCTGCATTCAAATTTTAGTGAAGGTATTAATTCATCAGAACTGTCATTTATTCAATGCTTATGAGAAGGAATAATTTATGAGACTTTGAATATGAAGTAGTAATATATGGTTTCTTATACTTACAATGATAATTTACACTCTGAAAATTAACCAAAAATATCCTATTTTTCATTTCAAATTGAGTTCCAACATTTTGTTTTCTGTTTTTAGCCAAATATTTTGAGGGTTTGGTAATTACTGGGGTTCCATATTTACATCCCAGTTCCTCTCTGGATCTTAAGCAAAACTCAGTGAAAAAAAATTGTCTATTCCACCCACAGTTCACTAGCCTACCTGGTTTTTCCCCTGAGGAGGGCTACATGGAAATGGAAACAGAAAAATTTAGAGATGGACAATCAACATGAAAGCTCCTGAGTATGTATTGCCCAGGTAAAACCAAGTGAAGAAGGGCAGATGTTTAAGGATATCATCTCTGACTTCCATATTTGAGAAAAAGTTTCTTTTTCTTTTTTTGCTTTGCTTTTACTTATTTTTTATTGTAAACAAATGGGATAAATGTTGTTTCTCTGTTTGTACATGGAGTCAAGGCATACCATTTGTGTAATCATAAATTTACATAGGGTAATGTTGTTTGATTCATTCTGTTATGTTTATTCCTTCCCCCCAACCCCTCTTTTTCCTTCCTTCCTCCATTCTTACCACCCTCCTTAACCCTAACCCTAAACCTAACCTTATCCCTAACGCTAACCCCTCCCACCCCCCATTAAATGTTATCATCCGCTTATCAGCGAGATCATTCATCCTTTGGTTTCTGAGATTGGCTTATCTCCCTTAACATGATATTCTCCAATTTCATCCATTTGCCTGCAAATGCCATAATTTTATCATTCTTTATGGCGGAGTAATATTCCATTGTATATATATATGCCACAGTTTCTTTATCCATTCATCAATTGAAGGACATGTAGGTTGGTTCCACAATCTGGTTATGGTGAATTGAGCAGCTATGAACATTGATGTGGCTGTATCTCTGTAGTATGCTGATTTTAAGTCCTTTGGGTATAGACCAAGGAGTGGGATAGCTGGGTCAAATGGTGGTTCCATTCCAAGCTTTCTGAGGAATCTCCACACTGCTTTCCAGAGTGGCTGCTCTAATTTGCAACCCCACCAGCAATGTATGAGTGTACCTTTTTCCCCACATCCTCGCCAACACCTATTGTTGCTTCTGTTCTTGATAATTACCATTCTAATTGGGGTGAGATGGAATCTTAGGGTAGTTTTGATTTGCATTTCTCTTATTACTAGAGATGTTGAACACTTTTTCATATATCTGTTGATTGCTTGTACATCTTCTGTGAAGTGTCTGTTCATTTCCTTAGCCCATTTCTTGATTGGATTATTTGTATTCTTGGTGTAGAGTTTTTTGAATTCTTTATATATAAAGTATATATATTCTTTATATATATATTTATATAATTTATATAATATATACTTTATATATATTCTGGAAATTAGCGCTCTATCTGAAGTATGAGTGACAAAGATATTCTCCCACTCTGTAGGCTCTCTCTTCACATTACTGATAGTTTCTTTTGCTGAGAGAAAGCTTTTTAGTTTGAATCTATCCCAGTTGTTGATTCTTGCTTTTATTTCTTGTGCTATGGGAGTCCTGTTAAGGAAGTCTGATCCCAAGCCGACATGTTGAATGTTTGGACCTACTTTTCTTCTATAAGATGCAGGATCTCTGGTCTGATTCCAAGGTCCTTGATCCATTTTGAGTTGAGTTTTGTGCAGGGTGAGAGATAGGGGTTTAATTTCATTCTGTTGCATATGATTTTTCCGTTTTCCCAGCACCATTTGTTGAAGAGGCTATCTTTTCTCCATTGCATATTTTTGGAACCTTTGTCTAGTATGAGAAAATTGTATTTATTTGGGTTTGTGTCCATGTCCTCTATTCTGTACCATTGATCTACCTGTCTATTTTGGTACCAATACCATGCTGTTTTTGTTACTATTGCTTTGTAATAGAGTTGAAGATCTGGTATTGCGATACCCCCTGCTTCGCTCTTTCTACTGAGGATTGCTTTAGCTATTCTGGGTTTCTTATTCTTCTAGATGAATTTCATAATTGCTTGCTCTATTTCTGTAAGGTACATCATTGGGATTTTAATTGGAATTGCATTGAATCTGTATAGCACTTTTGGTAGTATGGCCATTTTGACAATATTAATTCTGCCTATCCAAGAACATGGGAGATCTTTCCATCTTCTAAGGTTTCTTTAATTTCTTTCTTTAGTGTTCTGTAGTTCTCATTGTAGAGGTCTTTCACCTCTTGTGAGATTGATTCCCAAGTATTTTATTTTTTTTTTGATGCTATTGTGAATGGGGTAGTTTTCCTAAATTCTCTTTCTGAAGATTCATCACTTATGTATAAAAATGCATTGGATTTATGAGCGTTGATCTTGTAACCTGCTACTTTACTGAATTCACTTATGAGTTCTAAAAGTTTTCTGGTGGAATTTCCAGTTTCCTCTAAATATATAATCATGTCATCAGCGAACAGGGATAATTTGAGTTCTTCTTTTCCAATTCGTATCCCTTTAATTTCTGTGGTTTGTCTAATTGCTCTGTCTAGAGTCTGAAGAACGATATTGAATAGAATTGGTGAAAGAGGGCATCCCTGCCTTGTTCCAGTTTTTAGGGGGAATGCTTTCAGTTTTTCACCATTTAGAATGATATTGGCCATGGGCTTAGCGTAGATGGCCTTTACAATATTAAGGAATGTTCCCACTATCCCAATTTTTTCTAGTGTTTTGAGCATGAAGGGATGCTGTATTTTATCAAATGCTTAGAAAAAGGTTTTTCACATTGTGAATTTAATAATGAGTTAAGTAAATATATGTAATAGTCCATTACCTGCATATATTCAGTTATTGAGTTTTTTAATAACTTTTTTTCAGACTTTTCCGATTGACAAAAAAATTTGGATTACATGAATTATAGAATCTTAGGAAGCTAAACAAACACACAAGATTGGCAAGAGATAAACCAAGGAAGTTTGTAATTATCAGTGCTTGGAGAGTGCATAGAAGAAATTTAAATCTTCATGTTTTTATGTGTAATTTTGGCCAATTAAAAAAATTTGTATACATGTGTTTCTTCGTTTTAGAATAATGAATACAATTAGACTGTTAACTGTTCTTTCTGTTTATTGTTTCTAAGGTTCTGTGATGGGTGTTTTCTTGGTTGAATGGGTAAAACTAATGACAGTTAATGGGAATGCTGTTTTGTTTTCTTTTTTTTTTCTTCAGTGTTGTGGATTTTCTCTTTTTTTTCATTTAAATAATATCCTTTTCCTCTTTAGTGAAGCAAATTATAACTCATTACTTTTTTAAAACTCAAAATGTTTCTTTGAGTGCAGCCAAATGTAAACTGTTTATGAGTTTGAGCTGATGACTCTTTATATTTCTCTATTTTTGATGAAGTAGAGATATTTAAGACAATTCAATCAGCCATATTGCTAGGAAGAAAAGTTCAGGTATAGAATTTCTTTTTTTAATTTTTAAAGTTTTCTTTAAATTCAAAAGCAAAACTTCTGTTTGGTTGGTAGTAGACAAAGTATTTGATTGTCACTTTGTTTTCTGGAATACCTTGAAGCAACCAATAAATTCATATTCATAAATTTGTAGCTTATTTCTCTTTCATTTAAAAATATATTAAAATTCTTTTGTTTTACTTTCTTCTCAAAGTTGCCATTGTAGGTTATGGGGACAAATAGTATTATTACAATTTATAGTCAATATAGATAATTAATAATTGGGTCAAGAAGATGGGGGCTGATTCAAAAGGAATAAAATGCTAATACCTCCAGAGCACTTCCCCTCCTCACCTGTCACCAAGGTCACCTGCCACCAGGGAATTGTTCCTCCCAGCTAGAATACCCCCTTGGTGGCTCCTTGCCTGCCTTTCTGGGCAGATATGGAAAATAGGGAAAGGTACCCACTGGACAGCTCTCTTCCTGCCCTTTTGGTCATGTAGGTAGAATGGGAGGAGGGGGCATGAGAAGAAATGAAACCTAAAATCTATAAAGGGAGCAAGACACCCCTATTCCCTGGGGTACCAGGTCTGGGCCCTCTCCTCTCCAGTAAATCTTTCTTGCTCTTGCCTCAGTGTTTCTCACCTGTTCAGTCTTCAACACCAGGGGAACAGGACCCAATGTTGATTTCAAGACTGTTTTCATTACTCCCATTTGGTCAATAAGAATGCTGAGTCAGAATGAGATAATGATTTCCCTGATGTTTCTTAAAAAGCTTAATAAATTTGGTATTTAAATATAGGTCTCTTAGACCTCAACATGGTTGATCTACCATTAAATATGACCTAAATTGTCCATTCAGTAATGGTATTTATGTGCTTGACTTTTAAATACTCTGGTCACTTGGACCAAGTGACCACAGAAGAGATACGCTAAAATAAAAATTACTTTGACCTTATTAAAATATTTTTTGCTCAGTTCCATATTATGTATTAATAGCATTGAAGATCTTTTTTATCTTTTACTAATCCCTCTTTTTTCTTTCTCTGTACTTCCTTCCTAACTTTATTCCACAGTGCTCAAGTCCTCTAATCTCAAAGAGTTAGAGATATTACTTCTATTTAATTAAGGAAATGAAAGCCATGATTTCACCAGGCAGTTTCTCTGTGCCTTGACTTATTCTCTTTCTTCATAAAAAGAACATTCCTCATTTCTGTTGCAAGATTAAAAGCTCTAACCCTCCTCCTCATTCAACTGCTGTGGTAACTTACTACTTCCTTCATCTCTCTTTTGCCTTTGAATGCTCCCATCCACTACTTCTTTTCACACATGCTCAAATCTCATGTAGCCTGACACATACACCCATCTTCTTTATCAAACTACAGTCCCATCATTTCTTCTAATTCACTGTCAAATGTCAAGGGTGGGCTACTGTCTCACATTCTTTCTATATTTCCTACTTTAAATTTAATTTCTTAAATCAAATATTCTGGGTCACAGAGTCCTTCTAGCCTTTACAAATTTAGGTAAATCAACCCTAGAAAGAGGCAAGTGCTTACATTTTCCAAAAATTTCCAGGTGCTCACCATAATCCCAAGAGAAAAGTTGTTTTCAAGTTTTATTCTGAAAACAATTATGTGTAAACCTTGCTAAAATGTATACCAATGTTTTATATTAGAACTTTGTTCACAGACCTTTGTGGGAAAAGAGTTGTGCATTAATACTTTTGATAATGTGTTTGGTACCATAGAATTCTATGGAGTACTTCCCCAAGTAGACTGTACCATATCTATTCCAACAAAAGCTAGCCTATGAAATGCTTTGATAAGATTGTAGAGAGAAGTATGGTTACTAGCCAGCTAACCTTAAAATAAAAATATTATCTTAAATTATCAGAGTCAGTCCATTGTAGTCACATGATCCTATAAAACAGAAAAGAAAAACAAGTCAGTCAGAGGAGTGAGGCAGAAAAATGAGGAAAAGAGATTTGAAAGGGGGAAGTCAAGAGAGTTCTAAGACTAAGATGGCTTTGTTATGCTTTACTTGCTGAGATGTACAGGCCATATGCAAGGGCTGGAGATTTCTAGGAGCTGAGGACAGTATATATTTGGCAGACAGCAAGTAAATGGCATCCTCATTCAAATACCCTTAGGGAAATTTCTTGGCAGATAGACCAAATGAGTTTGGGTATGCCTTCTCTGCTGGGAAGTTAATAAGTGATACTACCTTTTGGCACTTTGATTTTAGTTTGGTGAGACCTGAGTTATAAATCTGATCTAAAAAAATTTGAGATAATAAATCTGCATTGCTGTAAACTGCTAAGTTTTAGTAATTTACTATAATAGCACTAGAAAATCTGTAGATGTTAACTCATATTCATGTCACCCACCCTAAACCTGACACTAATGGTTCTTGTGTCAGGTTGAAAATGCCTGCCTAACCTTCTAAACTTAGCCTTCTACATGCCAAGTAAGCTTTGGGAAAGATGAATGATTTCCTGATTTCTAAAACCACAAACCTCTTCATAGTCTCTTCATTTTTTAATCTCCTTATCCTTCCCATTTTTTTAAAATTTTGATATTGTAGATGATGCTCTTTTTACTCAAATTACACTCTGTACCAACAATACTACCATTGACATTTTCAATTATTTTCTTATTCTTGTGTATATTCTTCAAGTTGAGATTTTCCAAGTCGTTCCCTGGGTGTTTGCACTTGCTTCTGAATGATACCATCTACCCAGGGCTTTATATATTACATTTTGAAAGACAAGAGTGATGTAGTACACTGTGCATGGGATAAATTAGTTTGAGTCTGAGTTCCATGATTTTCTTCTTGGTTGATTGTCACTAGATTATTCTATGTAACAAACAATCTTTAAGTCTTAGTGGAATACAACATTAAATTTCATTTCCTTGTTTATATTTCAAATCAATTATGGTGTATTTTTTTCACATTTTTATTGGCTCATATTAGCTATATATAACATTAAGATTAATTTTGACATAATTATAAAAACATGGAATATAATTAATTCCCCAGTACTTCCCCTTCCTCTTCTCCCTCCCCCTGTTTTCTTGCCTCTACTCTACTGATCTTTATGCTATTTACTTACTTGTTTTTTAATTAGTGTCTCATGAATATACATAATGGCAAGATTCACTGTAGTATATTCATATATGTACATTGGAAAGTTAGGTTAGATTTATTCTACTTTTTTCCCCGTTATTCCAGTGGTATGTTTTTAATTTACATTCCTTCTTTATTCTTAATCCAAAATGAAGGTACAAAAGTTTATTTCCTAGGGAAAAAAGGAAAAGAACAGTGTCATATTCATGTGATGGTGTTTGAAGTTTCCTATTGGGTACAGCATACACATATGGCTAGAGCAAATTGTGTAGATGTGTGAATTAGCTTCTTGTCCTGGGACAAAATACCTATGATAAACAACTTAAAAAGAGGAAAGATTTCTTTTGACTCACAGTTTCAGAAGTTTTAATCTATGGTTGCTTGGCTCGATTGCTTTGGGTCTGTGGCAAGGCAGAAGAACAACATGGCAGGGGACACATGGTAGAACAAGACTGCACCCATCATGGTGGCCAGGAAATATAAGAGAGAGAGAGAAAGGGACCAGGATCCCAATATCTCCTTCAAGGGTACACCCCAAGTGACCTGACTTTCTCCAACTAGGCCCCATCTCCAAAAGTTTCCACCACTTCCCAACAGTGCCATCAGCTGGGGAATAAGCCTTCAGCACATAAGCCTTTGGGGGACATCCCAGTTCCAAACCTTAATAGTAGACAAGCATGATGCTTAGTGATCTGGGGGAATATGTTCCTTTTTCAGGGAGACATAGCAAATTATACACCAGGTGTACTGTTATGTGATATCACTACTGGGAAGGAGACATACAATTGAGAACAATAATACAACCTATAAAATTATGTAACATTGGTAACTTTTACTTTTCTCCCAGTTTCAGTTTACAATTTGATAAATTGAGGATAGCAATAGTTATACAGTTTTTTTGAGATTAAATGAGTACATGCCTTGGCACCTGATGTATTGTTGATATTTAATAAATACTGTTTAGTTAGTTCCATTTTTTCCCCCAATTTTTCTACTTTTGGTTTTTCCTGAGCTCTAAACCTCAGCTTTTTCATTGCTTGATGGCGTTCTCACGAAGTCCTTCTAACATATCTTCTTTTTTATAATTCCTTATCATTCCTGAAAAACATAGTTTACCTCCTACTTTTATAAAAGTAACTTTGATTTCTTTATCAGCCAGCAATAAAAACAAATTGTCTCCAGAAAATGTGTTAATGGGTCCTGTTAATAGGATTTTTAACCATTCTAATTTCTTCAAACATAATTCAAGAATACATTATATTTTCTATATAATATTTTAAAATCCTCTTAAATTAGAAACTTACATAATGACCAATAATGAAATTTATAATTTATAGTTAACCCCAACTTTATTTTATCTATCTAAACAGTTCATACAACTTCTTGTCTCATGCGCTGTTTCAAGAACAAACTTTGAGTTTCGTTGGTTTGTTTATGAAATTTGTGTTTTATTTTTGCCACTTCATTGTAGCAAATTAGTCATGGAGTTTCCTTTCTTGGGTTTATTACTTTTAAGAATAAGAAATACTAATAATTTAAATGCTAAACAATACATGTGAGTTAGTTAGCTTTTTGTCACTTTGACCAAAACACCTAACAAGAACAAGTGAGAGGAGGAACGTTTATTTTGGGCTCACAGTTTCAGAAGTCTTATTCCATTGTCAGCTGATTCCATTGCTCTGGGCTGGAAGCACAGCAGAACATCACTGTGGAAAGAAGTGACAAAGAAAAGCTGCTCAGTTTATGGCCTCCAGTAGGCAAGGGGTGGGGTGGAAAGGGAGAGAGAAAGAGAGGCCAGAGAAGATCCAGTCTCCAAGGCCACACCCCCAGGGAGATATTTCCTCCAGTCCCACCTCACCTGCCTACAGTTGTCACTCACCTAGTTAGTCTCTTCAGATATCAATTAATTCATCAAATAAGTAGATTAGTTTACTGCTGAGATCAGATCCCTAATCATTTTTCAATAGCCCTACTGTGTGTCTTGCTGCACTGGGGATCATGCTTTCAACTCATGAACTTTTGGGGGAGACATTCCAGATCCAAACCCTAACAACATGTGTCAGAAATAATGAGAAACTGACAAACAACGAGGTTGGTTGTTTCACTGCCATCATATTTCCATTTCAGTGCCCTGCTGTCCTAACTTGCCTTTAATTCTCTTCAATTTATATGAGTTCACTTCAGTAGAAATCAGTTTTATGTAAGCTCCACAATTCAGACACTGAGCACTTCTTCAGTGATCACCATTATATATTCAAAAAGGGCAGACTTTTCTTTAAGAACAGTTTACTGTCTTCTCTATCCCTGTGAATGTGCATCTCTACTAACTTCTGTAAGCTATGTGTCTAATTTGGGGTATAACCTCCAAGGGTAAAGAATTTGGACAATTGGGAAAAGAAACAGACACATAAACTTTTGCAGACTGTCTATAAAAACAGAAGAAGTGAAAATCGCTATTAAACTTTATTTAAAGAACAAGTCTATAATTATTTGTGTATGGTACTAATGGTATGATGTATAGACTTTCTGAAATGGGAGACAGATGAAGAATTCATTTTATTGATCTATATGAAAATCTGAATAGCAAGAAAAGAGAGAAAGGTAGTATATAAAGTGAAATATGTGGAAGGGATATATCCATTTTATTATTTAGAATTATAGTCTCTAAATACCAAATGGATAGAAATTCACTAACTCTCTATTATTCCTATTGCAATAGCAGTGACATAACTGTTATGGAAAAATGACTGCAGCAAAACTAAATATTTGTGGGACAAAAGTTTGCAAGGAATTCAAGCTTTTCAGTGCAACCAAAATTATTCTAAATTTTATAAGTAGTCAATAGAATCTAGTTTTTTTTCCTTTTTTTTATTATTTAGGGAATAAAGCAATTTGGCACATTGCTTACTTGTGTACTGACCATTAAGTGAACTGGTCATTTGGTAAACTGCATCAACTTCTGCCAGAAAAGTGTCCTTTAGCAAAATGACTTTCAGAGAATTAATCTGTTCTCTTAATTGTCCTTCCTGTGCTCAGTCTCTTGCTCATCCAATCTATTCTACTCAGTGATGCCATGCTTCTTTCAGAAACCTCTAATCAGTTCACCACTATCTATATAATTCTCTTGAGTGACATTCAACATCCATCAGAGTATAGACTAAATCCTCTCATCCACTCCCAGCTGCCGCAGTTTGTACTTACCATATCATGACCTTACCAGCCCCAGACATTTTTCCATGCTGTTTCCCAGCCTGGAAAGGACAATAACACTATTTTTTGTGATCAAAGGCAGGTCAAGTCGAGTTCAGACATTTTGTCCTAAGTTGCCTCCCTCCAGTTTTCACAAACTAATAATTCTTTTCTCCTTGTACTCATCATTGGTTCATTTTAAAAATTGCATCTCATATGCAGCAGTCCATTAGATGATAGAACCAAGAGAGACCAAACCTTCCCTGGTCAAGAATATTTTTATTCTATTATTTTCAGAAATAAGATCATTTAAAAAAAATTGATCCAGAATTGATCTAACTGTATGTTACTGATTTACACTAAAGAAGCTTGCAAACAGCTGATGTCTCATAAATTTTATGGCAATTTATTTTCATGGGAAAAATACTTGGCTCAAAAACGCAGGTCAGCATTTAGCACTCAGGATTTGGCATACATTCCTAAGAAGAATTAATATGTACTGTAAAGAGAGTACCTCACATCTCTTAGGGTGCCTATTATAGAAAACATCAAAAGAAAACAAATACTGAAGAATATATGTAGAGGAAAAAGGAAACCCTGTACACTGTTAGTGGGAATGTAAATATATACAGAGCCGTTATTTGAAATTATATGGAGCCTCCTCAAAAAAATTTAAATTAGATTTATCATATTTTCTAGCAGTATCAATTTTGGATATATCTCCAAAGGAAATAAAACCACTATATTGAAGAGATATTATCACTCCCATGTTGATTCCATCATTGTTCACAATAGACAAAATAAGAAAAATACAAGTATCTATTGACAGATATATAAAGAATATGTGATATATAGACTATAGATACATACATATACATATATGATAGAGTACTTTTCAACCTTGAAAAAGCAAATTCTGCCATTTGTGACAACATGGATGAACTGGAGTTCCTCATGCTAAACCAGGCACAAAAAGACAAATTCTTGTGTGTGGAATGCAAAAAAGTAGAATTCAGTGAGGCCAGTGGTTACCAGGGGTTAGGGGAGGTGGAGGAGGAAAAGAATAACTATTAGAGAAATAACATACAGACAGCTTAGTGAGTATGGTTAATGATGAATGTACTGAGGATCTGAAATTTGCTAAAAATGTAGATTTTATGTGTTCTCCCACCACCACACACATGGTAATTATGTGAGGTGATGGGTATGTTAATAGCTTGCTTGTGGTAATTATTTTACAGTTGTATACATATATCGAAATGTAGCATTATACCTACTGTATGTGTACTTTTCTTATCAATTATACTTCAGTAAAGCTGGAAAAAAGAGAAGAATAAAAGAGAGAAGGCAGGTTTTTAAGGAGCACACTGAGAGGACTGTCATTTCCCCAAACTGTGAAGACTCTGGGGAACAAGACTTTGTGAAGAGCAAGTTTTGGAGAGTAGATCAAGAGTTTGTTTTTGGATCCATGCAGGTGCCTATTTGAGGTACTTATTAAACATCTCAGCAATGATTTTGCTCTATGACTTTGATGTTTGAAAGAGGGGTCCAGAACAGAGATTAATACTTGAGTAATTCTCAAGTGTATGTGTGTATTTTAAGACATGGTCACCAAAGGTGTAGGTGCAGAATAGAAAAAGACCATCAAATGAGCCTTAAAGTAAGCCAACATTTAGGTTGAAGATATGAGAAGGAACAAAGGAGACAAGCGCCAGAAATAAAGGAGACAGTTACTGCCCATTACAATTAATGGGTCTTGTAGGATGTGATTGAACTAACGATTGAACTTAGCAAAGTTTCAGTAGAATGGGGACAGATGCATCCTGGTTGCAATGTGTACACTAGAGAATGAGAATAAAAAATTTGGAAAAAGTACAAAACACCTTGAATTCTGAAACTTAAAAACAAATCTACGGGTCACTAGTCCTCATGTATATTATCTCCAGGGGTAATACAGTTAGCTTTGTAATGTATAATTAAATTCAGATTATGTTCACAGTGAAATGGAAAATCCTTAAGTTTGTGGAAAAGGAGTCATTGCTGCATAGAAAAAAACTTCTTAGATCTTGGTTTAAAATAGACCTAGAAGATGAAGTCACCTAAGTTATCTGCAAACGTTAATCCACACTTCTGAATTTCTTTCATTCAACTTTATTAATGGGTACGTTGCTTAATATAGGACTCAGAATCAAACTGGCACTAAAATAGCAGCTATTGCTTTTTGTTTTTCTTACCCAGCCAGCATTTTTTGTGTGTATTCCACTGTTGTTTATGGCATCTTATCTGTGACATTCTTCTACCATTTAAGCTTGTTAGGAAAGTTTTAAAAATTTAGTTTTATTTTAACTGTCCATCAATTACAGTGGGCTAAACAATTAATGGAAGGAAATCCCCTCTCCCCTCCTGATTCTGCACATCAGGTTGCTGAGGAAAACAACCTAGCTCCTATTGCTTGGTCATTCAGCTCCCTCTTCTCTAGGACTCTTAAAACTTGGGTATGTTCAGGGTTATTATGGACCATGGTCTGTGTCTGTTGTCTCACCATGGTAACTTACCTCTCCTTTCAATTTCAACATGTCACAGATCTAATGATGTATAGTCAGTATAAATAGGGCTGACCTTAAGTTTATTTCTTCTGGTCTCCTACCTTTGCAGTTGTGCTTTTACTCTCTTTTGGAACCTTACAATCCCATTTTGTCTATTTCCGGGTTCATTTTTCTTTTTTTTCCTCTCAGTGTTATTCTCTCAGCTATTTTTCCTATACCATCTCTCCAGTGTGCAACCAACAAACAGTAGGAAGGAGCTGTTATGGCGGTGGTGTCAGAGTTCGCATCTTGCCACGTAGAAGTATCCTACACTTTAATTTTCTCTGGATGGAACTGGAGATCATCATGTTAAGTGAAAATAAGTCAGACACAGAAGGACAAAAATTGGATTATTTTCTCTCTTACATGAACTCTGAAAAACAATTAAAAAAAAAAAAAGGGTAGTAGGGGAACCTTTTAGTAAGGGGAAGAGATCTGGTGGGGAGTGGAGAGGGTAGTAAGAGAGGGTCATAGTGAGGGTGCCTACAATCGAATTACATTATATGCATGTATGGAAATGTCAAATGAAACCCACCAATTTGTGCCGTTCATATGCACTAATACATAAATAAAAAGAGAAAGGATTGAATAAAAACACTCTATAAAAATTTGTGATTTTCTCACCTTTACTAACAGATTACTTTTTTGAAATATATATTATTAGTTGTAGATGGACAGAATACTTTATTTTTTTTTATGTGTTGCTGAGGATCAATCCCAGTGTCTCACACATGCTAGTCAAGTGCTCTACCACTGAGTCACAATCTCCCCGCTAAGAGATCACTTTTTAACTCATTCATTAATAACCACTTGAAACTCTTATAATATTGAGTGGGGTAAATTATTTTTTCCTCTTCTGGTCAAATCTCAGATCTAATAGGTTTTTATTGAACATTGTGAGTTTTGACATTTTCATAACATCTGTAAGATTGTTTTCTAGTTAATCTTTCCAAAGTTATATATTTTATTTACCATAAGTGTTTTATATTTATATATTTTCCACCTAACTCATGGGTATCACAAAGATAGCTTGAGCTATACTGGATATGAAACGTTGACTAGTTTTTAACTTTTATTCCTACAGTTTTGTAGAGTCTCTTCCCCTGAAGCCTCTACTTAATTCTTATTTACATAACATGACGAATGACAATGTGAGAAAAAGCAGACCAGTTAAGCTTTTTCTTTCTGGTTTTGCTCATTATGGCCCTAGTTCTAACACCTAGGACACGAGGTATTTCATGTATTCTTTAATGTCTGCAGTCTGCTTCTTAAAAAATGCTTTTTGCTAATATGTCAAACTTTTACCTCTGCTTTGAGATTCACTTCTCATTTTCTCTCTTTAATAAAGATTGCTACTAACTGTACTGTCTTTCTGTTCTGAAGTTAAAAAAGATCATATGACAGTGATGAGAAGGCATTTAAAATATATGGCAGATTTGCATTGTTTTTACTCATAAATAAAATGGACAATGAATAAATAATATGAGAGAGCATATTCCATCATCATGTGCAGGGAATCTAATTTGATTACTATAAAACTATCTAATGTTAGTATTCTAAAGTATCATAAATCATAAAATATGACAGATTTCAGGTTCTTAGATTTTAAAAATAAATATCCTAGATGATTTCTTGTTAGAATCACATTTTTAAAGAAACATATTATGCATTTAGATAAAAATTTTAAAAATATCATTGATGTAATATTTATAATAAAGTTTTAGCTTTAATATTCTGCTTTTCTTTTTCTCCTGATATTAGGAAAGAAGAGTAGGAATCCATTTCAAGCTAAAGAGGAAATTCAACCTGGGCTATCTTTCTCTTTCAAGAAAATTAACAGAAGGCCAATGGAGCCCTTTATCTATCGAGTGCAGGCTTCATTAATTAATCCTTTTTATCTGTGACAGTTAAAGGTAAATCTAGAATATTCTGCCTCCTTGAAATGATTTCTAGTTTTGCTCTTACTTGCTAAAATACATTCTTTCAACTCTGTGTTATCTTTTGTCAACCAAATATATATTAAATCAAATTGCACTGGGCTATTTTGCCTTATGTTGACTTTAAAAAAGATAGCCAGTTAGATAAATACCTTTTTATATTTTAAATTTTATATTTTTTTGAGAGTGACAAAAAGAACAAGGAGTATCTTTCTGTTACTCCTCATTTTCATAATAGTGGAAGGTGGAATTCATATGACATTATAAGTAGAAATTTTCCGCATCACTAAGAACATGTCTTAAAGTATAATGCCTACTGGACAAGTCAGAAATCATTCTAAGAAAAAATCTGGTCACACATCATGCACTGTCTGCATTATTTCTCTTCCTTTTCACTAAATATGTTACACATGCACACACTCACTCACAGGAATACTGCCATTTAGTTCATTTGTTTCTGTTATCTATTCCTCATCTTAAACCACATATATATTTCCATCATTTGCTTTAGAAATAATTATTTGACATTTCAAACAGAAACCATGGAGGTGCAAGAAAATCTTGGGAACTCAGGACATGTCTTTCTTTTTAATTTAATGTTTTAACTGTTTGTTGGGGCATTGGCTGCTTCTTAATGTGAATTTTTTTTCATGTTGGTTTTTGCTGTTAGACTAATACCTGCCAGGAACCAGTAATGGGAAAACATTCTAGTTACATGGATATTTGCCCATTTATGCTCACCTTTAACAAAAAGTGACAAGCGTGTCACATTTAATCAGGTCACATCAGGTTGTGTCTCAAGAAAATAGAGAACATAAGATAACCCAGATCAAAGAAGCAATCCTGAACCAAAAGTACAAAGAAAAGAAACACCAAGTGCTTAGGATTACAGAAAGAAAATGATAACCTATCTATAGGTTAATAGCCACCTGCCTTTTGAATATACATTTGGTAACAACAATTATAATTGTATATATTTCTGTTTCTATATGTTAAATTGATTTTACTTTTATTTCTTATAAAACTTTGTTTAATATAAGTATATTAAGGGCACAATTTAAAGTGTCAAATTAATTATGAAGGTGATTCCTTACTTTGAGAGAACATGTAGTCTAATGCAGTAGCCGCTACTCACATTTGGCTATTAAATTAAATTAAATTCAGTTAGTTACTCTTATTAGTCACATTTCAAGTGCTTAACTGTCATGAACACTTAGCACCTCCCAAATTGGACAGCATTGGTAGAGAACACTTTCATCATCATAGAAGGTGCTAATTCAGAATATTACAGGTGAAATGTAGTCTCAGCACACTAAAATGATGCATAAAGAATCATGGCAGAAGGGAAGTAGGCAGTGGTTTCTGATCTTCTCAAAACAGAAAGGAGCCAGTGACCGAAAAGCAGAGTTGAGAGGTGAGCAATACAAGAAATGCCCTAAGAATCTATATAAAAAAGACTGAGATCTGGAGAGACTTGAAGATAGGTTACCACAGTAGAAAATGAATTCAGAGTTTCCTCACTGTGAACCTGAACCAGAATGCGGGGCCAGGGGTGGGGCAACAGAGAGAGAAATAAAGGGGAATGGAAAAACCCAGGCTCACCTCCTTAAACACATTTGGAAAGGCAGGCAAAACTTAAAGCATGATGGGAACATTAGAAACACATCAAAATGGTACGAAATAAAGAACTATCACTCTATAATAACATTAAATATAAATGGTCTAAACTCCTTTCAATCAAAAGACAAAGACTTGCACATTGGATTTAAAAGCAAAACCCAACAATATGTTGTCTGAGAGAGACTCACCTCACAGGTAAAGATATCCACAGATTTAAGGTGAAAGGATAGGAAAAGATATACCATACAAACAATACTTGTAAACAAGTGGGGTTGGCTAGTCTCATATCAGATAAAGTGGACTTCAAGCCAAAATTAATTAAAAGAGACAAAGAATGTCATTTCATATTGCTTAAAGGAATCATACAAAAAATACATTATAATGGTAAATATTTTTGCCCCAAATGATGGCATATATATTTAACCATCCTCAATACTAAGGCTCAAATAGAACACAATACAATAATACTGTGTGGCTTTACCATACCTTTCTCAGCACTAGGTAGATCACCTAGACATAAACTTAAGTAGAGATTCTAAAGAACTAAAATTAATTAATAATATTGACCTAAAAGACATCTATAGAATATTTTATTCATCAATGTTTGAATTTACTTT
This sequence comes from Sciurus vulgaris, assembly GCF_902686455.1. Classification (NCBI taxonomy): domain Eukaryota; kingdom Metazoa; phylum Chordata; class Mammalia; order Rodentia; family Sciuridae; genus Sciurus; species Sciurus vulgaris. Next base: position 73,149,689 of record NC_136462.1, read on the forward strand.
CTTCTCAGCAGCACATGGAACACTTTCTAAAATAGACCATAGTTTAGGTTACAAAGCAAATCTTAGGAAACACAAAAAAATAGAACTATCTTGCATTCTATCAGATCATAATGGAATAAAATGAGAAATAAATAAGGTAAAACACAGAAGTCACTCTAACACCTGGAGACTAAATACTACACTTTTGAATGATGAATGTATACCAGGAGAAATAAAGGGAGAAATACAAAAATTCTTAGAAGTAAATGAGAATAGAAGTACAACATATCTAAATCTCTTGGACAGTATGAAAGTAACAAAGAAAAGCGCAGGATAGGATGAATTCTAAGAAAAAGTTTATAGTACTGAGTTCATACATCAAAAAAGTAGAAAGTTACCAAATAATCTAACCTTACATCTTCAAAGCTTTAGAAAAAGAGAAAAAAACAACATTGAAATCAATAGAAGGCAGGAAATACATTACAATTAGAGCCAAAAATCAATGAAATTGAGAATAAAAAAGTTATGAAAGATGTATTAAAAATTTGGCCTTTTTAAAGATAAAGAATTGATAAACCTTTAGCCAGGCCTACCAAAAGAAAGTGAGAGAACATTCAAACTAATAAAATTAGAGATGAAAAAAGAAATATCACCAGAGACACTGCTGAAATCCAGAGGATCATCAAAAACTATTTTGAAAATTTATATTCCCATAAGCTAGAAAATCTTGCAGATATCGACAAATTTCTAGAGATATATGACCAATCCAAATTGAAACAGGAGAATATAGAACACTTAAAAAGGTCACTATCAAGTAATGAAATTGAAGCAGGATCAAAGCTTTCCAACAAAAAAAAGCCCAGGACAGAAAAAATTCTCAGCTGAGTTCTACCAGACCTTTAAAGTAGAACTTATACCAATCCTCCTCAAGTTATTCTATGAAATAGAAAGAGGGAACTTCCAGGTGTGGTGGCACATGCCTGTAATTCCAATGGCTTGGGAGGTCGAGATAGGAGGATTGCAGGTTCAAAGCCAGTCTCAGTAATGGTGAGGCACTGAGCAACTCAGTGACACTCCGTCTCTGAGTAAAACACAAAATAGGGCTGGGTATGTGGCTCAGTGATCAAGTGCCCCTGAGTTCAATCCCTGGAAACTGCATCACCCCACACCCAAAATAAAAAGAAAAGAAAAGGAGGAAACTCTTCCAAATTCATTTTGTGAAGCCAGTATCACCATGATACCAAAACCAGATAAAGATATATCAAAGAAAGAAAACTTCAGGCCAACATTCTTGATGAACATAGATGCAAAAATTCTTAATAAAATATTGGGAAACCACATGCAAAGTGTATTAAAGATAGTGCACCATGATTAAGTGGGTTACATCCCAGGGATACGAGGTTGATTCAACATATGGAAATCAATAAATGTAATTCACCACAAAAATAGACTTGAGAAAAAGAATCACATGATTATTTGACAAAGTACAGTACCCATTAATGTTTAAAACACTAGAAAAACCAGGGATAGAAGAAAATTATCTCGATATTGTAAAGGCTACATGTGACAACCCAAGGTCAACATTATACTGAATGGAGAAAAAATGAAAGCATTTCCTCTAAAAAAAAAAGGAACCAGACAAAAATGCTCACTCTCACCACTCCTATTCAACATAGTCCTCGCAACTCTAGTTAGGGCAATCGGGCAGGAGAAGGAAACCAAAGGGATACAAATAACAGAAGAAGAGATCAAACCACCTCTGTTTGCCGATCACTTACACCTATATTTTGAAGACCCAAAGAAACTCCAAAAGAAGATTTTTAGAGCTTGTAAATGAATTCAGCAAAGTAACAGGATATAGGATCAACACTCATAAATCAATCATGTTCCTATACACCAATCATAAGCCTGATGATAAGTAATTAGGAAAACTGTCCCATTCACAATAACCTCAAAAAAAGTAAAATAAAATACCTGGGAACCAATCTATCAGAGGCTGAAGAACATCTATAATGAAAATTAGAACACTAAAGAAAGAAATTCAAGATGACCTTAGAATCTGGAAAGACTTCCCATCTTCTTAGCTAGGTAGAATGAATATTTTCAAAATGGTCATATTCCCAAAAGTGCAATAGAGATTCAATGCAATCACCATCAAAATACCAATGACATTCTTCACAGAACTAGAAAAAGCAGTTATAAAATTTATTTAGACAAAGAAGAGACCCAAAATAGCAAAAGCAATCCTTAGTAAGAAGAGTAGAACTGGAGGGACCACAATATTGGACCTCAAATTGTACTACAGAGCTATAGTAACACAAACAGCATGGCAATGGCACCAAAATAGACACAAAAATCCCATAGAATAGATTAGAAGACACAGACGAACCCACAGAAATACAGTTATCTGATAGTAGACAGTCAACAACATCATGTTGGAGTAGGATAGCCATTTTAAAAAATGATGCTGAGGAAACTGGAAATCCAATGTAGAAGACTGAAACTTGACCCCTGTCTCTCACCCTACATAAAAGTCAATTCAAACTGGGTAAAAGATTTGGGAATTAGGGGTCAGAAATTCTGCAACTGCTAGAAGAAAATGTTGGCCCAACACTCCAGTATGTTGGAACCAACTTGCTTGATAAGACTCATAAAGTGCAAAAAATAAAATAAAAAATCAAGAAGTGTGATGTCATCAAATTAAAGAGCTTCCATACAGCAAAGGAAACATAGGCATGAAGAGAGTCTGCTGAATGGGAGATTTTTACCACCTGCTCCTTAGATACAAAGAACTCAAAGCACTTAGTATATAAAAAAATCAAATAACCCAGTCAATAAATGGGTAAAAGAATTAAACATACACCTCTCATACCACTTGTGGTTTTTCATACCACAAGTGTATGAAAAAAAGTTCAACATCTTTAGCAATTAGGGAAATGCAAATCAAAACTACATTGAGATTTGGTCTCACTCTAGTCAGAATGACAATTACCAAGAATACCAGTAATAATAAATATTGGTGAGTATTGGGGGAAAAGATTCAATATGTCTTTCAATATATTGTTGGTGCAACCACTCTGAAAAGTAGTTTGGAGAGTCTTCAAAAACTATGAATGGAACCACCATTTGACTCAGATAGTGCACTCCTCAGTATATATCCAAAAGATTTTAAACTACAATGATGCAGCCATATCGGTGTTTATAGCAGCACAATTCACAAAAGCCAACCTGTGGAACCAAACTAGGTGCCCGTCAGCAGATGAATGGGTAAAGAAAATGTGGCATATATATTACATTATTCAGCCACAAAGAAAATTGAAGTTATATTTGCTGTAAATGGATGGAACTGGAAACTATCATGCTAAGTGAAATAAGCCAGTTCCCAAAAAGCCAACAGTTGGATATTTTCTCTGATATGTTGAAACTATTCCAAAATAAAGTCAGGGGGGTGGATGGTGGTGGAAAGAAAGATAGCAAAAAAAAAAAAAAAAAAAAAACAAGAGGGAAAGGGAATTTCATCAAAATAGAGGAAAGATCAGTGGAAAAGGTCAAGGGGATTGTGGGGGAGGAAGTGGGGACAGGAAAGTGAAGAAGAGTGGAATGAATCTGATGGAACTTTTGTATGTACGTACGTGAATATACCACAGTGAATCTTGACATAAAGTATCTCTACAAGACACTGACTTAAAAAAACTATAAAATGAAAAATCAGTAGAGTTGAGGGAGGAAAGCAAAGTGATGGAGAAAACAGGGAGCAAATGCCTTTGTGATTATGACACAATGTATCTTAACGTTCTATATCAGGATCAAAATACCTATCAGTCAAATACTTGTGGCTCTAATTCATAAATACATCATTTGTATTCATTAGATATGTTTTATATGGATTTATATGTATATATTTATGTGGATTATATGCCATTTCTATCAAAACTAAGAAATAAACTTCACTACATTGTTATTAACTAAGCTCTAGATTTGATTCATGTTTTATTAACTTTCCCAATTTTATGATTTTTCTGATGCAGGATTCAATTCAAGATACCTCATTCTATTTAGTTATTGTATCTTCTTTTTCTCCTATGATCTGTGAGAATTTTTCAGTCTTCTCTTGTCTTTCATCAACTCAACAATTTTAAGAGTACTGGTATGGTATTATATAGAATGTTCCTCATTTTGGGTTTTTCTGATACTTTTCTCAGCACTAAATGGGAGGTATGTCTGTCTGTAAAGAATACAGCAGAAGTGAAATGACATTCAAAGGATGTATGATTTCAGGGGTATATAAAATCAAATGTAATTCTTTAACTGAGATTTCCTGGATATGTTAGTGTCTTCTGGTTTTCTTCAAAGTGTATAGCTTTAAGTTTCTTTCCTTTCTGCATTTTTTTCCATTTCCATTCTTTGTAAGCAAGACCCTAAATTTAGCACACCCCCAAGATGAAACAGATTACCTCCACTTCTTGCAGAGGGAAATATCCTAATATGTTTTTGAATTTATGAGGAAGATTTATCTCTTTAATCTGTTTATTGACCTCCTCTCTTTCAGAAACATATTTATATTACTATGTGGGGAAAAAGGTACACTCATACATTGCTGGTCGGGTTGCAAATTAGTGCAGCCACTCTGGAAAGCAGTATGGAGATTCCTCAGAAAGCTTGGAAAGGAGCCACCATTTGACCCTGCTATCCCCCTCCTTGGCCTATAACCAAAGGACTTAAAATCAGCATACTACAGAGATACAGCCACATCAATGTTCATAGCTGCTCCATTCACCATAGCCAGAGTGTGGAACCAATCTAGATGCCCTTCAGTTGATAAATGGATAAAGAAACTGTGGCATATATATACAATGGAATATTACTCCGCCATGAAGAATGATAAAATTATGGCATTTGCAGGCAAATGGATGAAATTGGAGGATATCATGCTAAGTGAGATAAGCCAATCTCAAAAAACTAAAGAACGAATGATCTCGCTGATAAGCAGATGAGGACATATAAAATGGGGGGTAGGAGGGGTTTGCATTAGGTCTACTGAGGATTTCTTTAGCTATTCTGGGTTTCTTATTCGTCCAGATGAATTTCATAATTACTTGCTCTATTTCCGTAAAGTATATCTTTGGGATTTTAATTGGAATTGCATTGAAACTGTATAGTACTTTAGGTAGTATGGCCATTTTGACAATATTAATTCTTCTTATCCAAGACCATGGAAGATCTTTCCATCTTCTGAGGTGTTCTTTAATTTCTTTCTTTAGTGTTGTATAGTTCTCTTTGTAGAGGTGTTTCACCTCTTTTGTAAGATTGATTCCCAAGTATTTTATTTTTTTCAATGGTATTGTGAATGGGGTAGTTTTCCTAACTTCTCTTTCTGAAGATTCATCACTTATGTATAAAAATGCATTGGATTTATGAGCATTGATCTTGTAACCTGCTACTTTACTGAATTCACTTACGAGTTCTAAGAGTTTCCTGGTGGAATTTCCAGGTTCCTCTAAATATATAATCATGTCATCAGCAAACAGGGATAGTTTGAGTTCTTCTTTTCCAATTCGTATCCCTTTAATTTCTTTGGTTTGTCTAATTGCTCTGGCTAGAGTCTCAAGGACCATGTGAATAGAAGTGGTGAGAGAGGGCATCCCTGCCTTGTTCCAGTTTTAGGGGGAATGCTTTTAGAATGCTTTCTATCATTTTTAGAATGATATTGGCCATGGGCTTAGTGTAGATGGCCTTCTCAATGTTAAGGAATGATCCCACTACCCCATTTTTTTCTAGGGTTTTGAGCATGAAGCATTTGTATTTTATCAAATGCTTTTTTGGCATCTATTGAAATAATCATGTGATTCTTAACTTTTAGTCTGTTGATATGGTGAATGACATTTATTGATTTCCGGATATTGAACCAACCTTGCATCCCTGGGATAAAACCCACTTGATGGTGGTGCACTATCTCTTTAATATATTTTTGTATGCGATTTCCTAAAATTTTGTTGAGAATTTTTGCGTCGATGTTCATTAAGGATATTGGTCTGAAATTTTCTTTCCTTGATGTGTCTCTGTCTGGTTTAGGAATAAGGGTGATATTGGCTTCATAGAATGAGTTTGGGAGGGTTCCCTCCTCTTCTATTTCATGGAATACTTTGAGGAGTATTGGAATGAGCTCTTCTTTAAAGGTTTTGTAGAACTCGGCTGAGAACCCATGTGGTCCCGAACTTTTCTTTGTTGGTAGGCTTTTGATGACCTCTTCTATTTCTTTGCTTGAAATTGATTTATTTAAGTTGTGTATGTCCTCCTCGTTCAGTTTAGATAATTCATATGTCTCTAGAAACGTGTTGATGTCTTCGAGGTTTTCTGTTTTGTTCGAGTATAGATTTTCAAAATAGCTTCTAATTATGTTTTGTATTTCACTCGTGTCTGTTGTGATATTTCCTTGTTCATTCCGAATTTTAGTAATTTGAGTTTTCTCCCTCTTTCTCTTTGTTAGTGTGGCTAAGGGTTTATCAATTTTGTTCATTTTTTCAAAGAACCAACTATTTATTTTGTTAATTTTTTGATTGTTTCGTTTGTTTCAATTTTGTTGATTTCGGCTCTGATTTTAACTATTTCCTGTCTTCTACTACTTTTGGTGTTGGTCTGCTCTTCTTTTTCTGGGGCTTTGAGCTGTAATATTAAGTCGTTATTTGTTGATTTCTACTTATTTTGTTGAATGCGCCCCATGAAATAAATCTTCCTGTAAGTACTGCTTTTATAGTGTCCCAGAGATTTTGATATGATGTGTCTTTGTTCTCATTTACTTCTAAGAATTTTTTAATTTCCCTTCTGATGTCTTCTGTTATCCATTCATCGTATAGTAGTGTATTATTTAATCTCCGAGTATTGGAGAAATTTCTGTTTTTTATTCTGTCATTTATTTCTAATTTCAGTCCATTATGATCTGATAGAGTACAAGGTAGTATCTCTATCTTCTTGTTTTTGCTGACAGTAGCTTTGTGGCATAAAATATGGTCTATTTTAGAGAAGGATCCATGTGCTGCTGAGAAGAAAGTGTATTCGTTCTTTGTTGGATGGTATATTCTATATATGTCGGTTAAGTCTAAATTGTTGATTGTGTTATTGAGATCTATGGTTTCTTTATGCAATTTTTGTTTAGACAATCTATCCAGCGGTGAGAGAGGTGTGTTAAAATCGCCTAGTATTATTGTGTTGTGGTCTATTTGATTTCTGGAATTGAGAAGGATTTGTTTGACGTACATGGATGAGCCAATGTTCGGGGTATAGATATTTATGATTGTTATGTATTGCAGATTTATGCTTCCCTTAAGCAGTATGTAATGTCCTTCTTTATCCCTGACTAGTTTTGGCTTGAAGTCCACATTATCTGAAATGAGGATGGATACTGCAGCTTTTTTCCTGTGTCTGTGTGCATGATATGTTCTTTCCCATCCTTTCACCTTTAGTCTATGGGTATCTCTTTCTATGAGTTGAGTCTCTTGCAGTCAGCATATTGTTGGATTTTTCTTTTTAATCCAATCTGTCGGTCTATGTCTTTTGATTGATGAGTTCAGGCCATTAACACTCAGGGTTATTATTGTGATATGATTTGTATTCCTAGTCATTGGACTCATTTTTGTTTTTTGGCATCATTTGGTTTCTCTATTTGGCTATTCCTTTAGGCTAGTTCCTCCCGTTGCTGAATTACATCGTTGTTTTTCATCTCTTCCTCATGGAATATTTTGCTGAGAATGTTGTGTAATGCTGGCTTTCATTTTTTTAATTCCTTTAGCTTTTGTTTATCATGGAAGGATCTTATCTCATCGTCATATCTGAAAGTAAGTTTTGCTGGGTATAAGATTCTTGGTTGGCATCCATTTTCTTTCAGGGCTTGGTAAATGTTGTTCCAGGCCCTTCTAGCTTTTAGGGTCTGGATTGAAAAATCTGCTCATATTCTTATTGGTTTCCCTCTGAATATAATCTGATTCTTTTCGTTCGCGGCCTTTAAAATTCTGTCTTTATTTTGAATGTTCAGTATTTTCATAATAATGTGCCTTGGTGTAGGTCTGTTGTAACTTTGTATATTTGGAGTCCTATAAGCTTCTTGTACTTGGATTTCCATTTCATTCTTCAGATTTGGGAAATTTTCTGATATTATTTCATTGAATAGATTTTTCATTCCTTTGGTTTGTTTCTCTAAGCCTTCCTCAATCCCAATAATTCTTAAATCTGGCCTCAATTAAATCCCATAATTCTTGTAGATTCTGTTCATGATTTCTTACCATCTTTTCTGTTTGGTCAACCTTGTTTTCAAGAGTAAATATTTTGTCTTCAATATCTGAGGTTCTGTCTTCCACGTGATCTATCCTATTGGTTATGCTTTCTATGGAGTTTTTAACTTGGTTTATTGTTTCCTTCATTTCAAGGATTTCTGTTTGTTTTTTTTCAGTATCTCTAACCCTTTTTGAAATGCTCTTTTGCTTCCCATATTTGCTCTTTTAACTGTTGATTGGTGCATTCATTTAATGCCTGCATTTGTTCTTTCATCTCTTCGTTTGCTTCCCTGATTGTTTTAATTATGTACATTCTGAATTCCCTTTCTGACATTTCTTCTGCTGTGCTGTCATTGGGTTTTATTGATATAGTATCTAGGTTTGTTTGGGACATTTTCTTCCCTTGTTTTCTCATATTGGTCAGAGGTCAGTGGGACTCTGTGATATTGTAGATTTCCTCTATTGGCTTATAGTGTTCCTGTAGATTTCCAGTGTATCACCTACCAGCCTTCAGTAGCCAGAAGTCTTGGATTAACTTGATAATGTAGTGCTTCTGAAGAACTCTGCCCCTAGCCCGCTACTGGTTCCAGGGAGAGAGACCTGGAGAGGTCTCTTGCTGCCCAGCCCTGGTCCCAGAGGCTGCTTGCAGGTCGGAGGTCTCCGCTGGCTTGGGGACTTGTAGCTGGCTCTGTGTAGACAGGCTCTCACTGGGCGGTCTGCCCCGAGAAGCTAGCCTAGAAAGGTGCTTCCTGCTGGAGGAGGCTGGGGAAGTCCCTGGCACCCTATGCTGGTCTCTGAAGCAACCTGCGGGCGGGCCAGAGCTGTCAGTGGGGCAGGCCAGAGCTGGCCACGCTGCTTCTGTGCAGAAAGGCTCTCACTGGGGGGCTTGCTCCACGAGGTTGGAGAATCTGTTCCTGTGGGAGGAGCCCACCGCCAGAGTGCACAGAGCTGCCTTGGGGAGACTCTATCTGCCCTGTCCTACTCTAATAAGCCGCTCGAATCGGGGCCTCCCGCCCAGCTGAGCTTCACTGGGTGGGGGAGACTCACCCCATGATTCTATTTTAGTCCGAGTCTCTCAATGCCTCCCTTTCTTGAATCCTGGGTTCTGGAGTGACTGGAGATGCAGTCACCCTCTAGTCTGCCATCTTGGATCACCCCGTGGAAAAAGCCTGTAGCTGGAGGGGGGCAAGGCTGCCTGGCGAGGTCTCTGGCTGCCCAGCCCTGGTCCCAGAAGCTGCTTGGGGGTCGGAGGTCTCCGCTGGCTTGGGGACTTGTGGCTGGCTCTGCGTCGAGAGGCTCTCACTGGGCGGTCTGCCCCGAGAAGCTAGCCTAGAGAGGCACTTCCTGCCGAGTGGGCTGGGCTGCTTGGGGAAGTCCCTGGCGCCCTGTGCTGGTCTCTGAAGCAACCTGTGGGCGGGCTGGAGCTGCCAGCAGGCTGTTTGTTCTTTTATAATAAAAATCATTTCTTCCAAGAGAGCAGAAAATAATAATAGAATAATAAAAATGTCAAGCAGTGATATTATTATGGAACAATGTCATATTTGTCATGGAAAGGGCTCTGGATAAGGCTCTGGATTCTAGCGGCAGCCCTGCCATCATCCAGAAAGATGAACCAGATGACCTCTGAGACCTCGGCCAGCTTATACATTCGGTGATCTGTACTTGAAATGTCTTCAGTGTCAACTGGGTTGACCATTCCATTGAGCAAGGGTATGCTGTCAAGGCAGCCAAATTCTTTGTTCAATTTAGAAAGTTTCTTTCTGTTCCAGAGTCACAAATGCCACCTCTGGCTCATGCCATGGCTTACAATAGAAGTCAAGTAAGAAACAGATTTGTTATGTAAAATGCATTAGCTCCATTGGAAGCACACAGTAGTGGAATCCTTACAGGGCAAAGGAAATGTGCTATTATTATTTCTTTTTAATTAAAAAACCATAAATTTACATAGGGCAATGTTGTTTGATTCATTCTGTTATTTTTCCCCTCCACCCCTCCCACCCCTCTTTTCCCTCTATATAGTCCTTCCTTCCTCCATTCTTACCACCCTCCTTATCCCTAACCCTAAACCTAACCCTAACCCTAAGGCTAACCTCTCCTATCCCCCATTATATATCCTCATCCGCTTATCAGTGAGATCATTCGTCCTTTAGTTTTTTGATTTCCTCTATTGGCTTATAGTGACCCTGTAGATTTCCAGTGTATCACCTACCAGCCTTCAGTAGCCAGAAGTCTTGGATTAATTTGTTAATGCAGTGCTTCCAAAGAACGCTGCCCCGAGCCCGCTACTGGTTCCAGGGAGAGAGACCTGGAGAGGTCTCTTGTTGCACAGCCCTGGTCCAGAGGCTGGTTGTAGGTTGGAGGTCTCCACTGGCTTGGGGACTTGTGGCTGGCTCTGTGTAGACAGGCTCTCACTGGGTGATTTGCCCCGAGAAGCCAGCCTAGAGAGGCGCTTCCCGCTGGAGAGGGGCTGGGCTGCTTGGGGAAGTCCGTGGCGCCCTGTGCTGGTCACTGAAGCAACCTGCGGGCGGGCTGGAGCTGGCAGTGGGGCGGGCTGGAGCTGGCTGTGGCGGGCCGGAGCTGGCCGCGCTTCTTCTGTGCAGAAGGGCTCTCACTGGGGGGCCTGTTCCGAGAGGCTGGAGGATCCGATCTGTCCCTGTGGGCGGAGCCCACCGCCAGACTGCACCGAGCTGCCTGGGGGAGACGCTATCTGCCCTGTCCCACTCTAATAAGCCACTCGAATCCGGGCCTGCCGCCCAGCTGAGCTTCGCTGGGTGGGGGAGACTCACCCCATGGTTCTATTTTAGTCCGAGACTCTCAATGCCTCCCCTTCTTGGATCCTGGGTTCTGGGGCAACTGGAGATGCAGTCACCCTCTAGTCCGCCATCTTGGATCGCCCTTTAGTTTTTTGAGATTGGCTTATCTCACTTAGCATGATATCCTCCAATTTCATCCATTTGCCTGCAAATGCCATAATTTTATCATTCTTCAATGCGAAGTAATATTCCATTGTATATATATGCCACAGTTTCTTTATCCATTCATCAGTTGAAGGACATGTAGGTTGATTCCACACTCTGGCTATGGTGAATTGAGCAGCTATGAACATTGATGTGGCTGTATCTCTGTAGTATGCTGATTTTAAGTCCTTTGGGTATAGGCCAAGGAGTGGGATAGCTGGGTCAAATGGTGGTTCCATTCCAAGCTTTCTGAGGAATCTCCATACTGCTTTCCAGAGTGGCTGTACTAATTTGCAACCCCATCAGCAATGTATGAGTATACCTTTTTCCCCACATCCTCGCCAACACCTATTGTTGCTTGTGTTCTTGATAATTGCCATTCTGATTGGGGTGGGATGAAATCTTAGGGTAGTTTTGATTTGCATTTCTCTTATTACTAGAGATGTTGAACATTTTTTCATATATCTGTTGATTGCTTGTACATCATCTTCTGTGAAGTGTCTGTTCATTTCCTTAGCCCATTTCTTGATTGGATTATTTGTATTCTTGGTGTAGAGTTTTTTGAGTTCTTCACAGATTCTGTGTCCATGTCCTCTATTCTGTACCATTGATCTACCTGTCTATTTTGGTACCAATACCATGGCGTTTTTGTTACTATTGCTTTGTAATAGAGTTGAAGGTCTGGTATTGCGATACCCCCTGCTTTGCTCTTTCTACTGAGGATTGCTTTAGCCATTCTCGGTTTCTTATTCTTCCAGATGAATTTCATAATTGCTTGCTCTATTTCTGTAAGGTACTTCATTGGGATTTTAATTGAAATTGCATTGAATCTATATAGCACTTTAGGTAGTATGGCCATTTTGACAATATTAATTCTGCCTATCCAAGCCTGATCAGTTCTTAAGATTCAAAATTATGGACAAATTAAGGACTTCTAAAGGTGGTATCAATCTTGGGGATATTTCTAGAATAGGGTCTTCATTGAGATAATGAATGTCTAATCCAGTGTAATACAACTCTGGCCCATATGTTACAATATCAAAATTCTGAAAACTTAAACAAATATATTTTCCTCCTCTCTCAATCCAGACCAGCGGCAGCCTTAGATGCTTTTAGTGAAATTTAGGAAATTTAGGATGCTTTCTCCTTCTAAGCTCCATTTTGTCTGTTCTAGCTAACTTCTGCCATTGTAGATTTTAATGTGTAACAGCAAGGGAAACAAGAAGAAAGGAAAGGAAAAATGATGTTGATATTGTTGGTTTTGATGCTCATGGAAGAAGCACAGTTCTTAGCCTATCTTCCTATGGGGCATTCTTACTAATCCCTTGAGTTATTAGAAACCTAAAAAGGTGAACATTTATTTATTCATTTATGTATTTCTTTTTTCATGAAGTAAGAATTTGAAAGTCAGGTAGTTTAGAAATTAAAGGCAGTTCAACAATGCCATCAGGAATCCAGGTTCTTCTTATTTTTCTACTTCTTGGTCCTTATGGGTTGGCCTATATCCTCTTGCTTCTTTTGTTTTATTTTATTTTTATTTATTTTGAGAGTTTTATAGTCATACATAGTAGTTGTCTTTGTTCCCAACAAATCAAACATGCATTGAATTTGATTTCAGTTTATGATCCCCCATTTGAACTCCCTGTTTTCCCTCCTTCCTCCCCCATTTTCCTTCCTCTATTTTGATAGACTCCTTTTCAGTCATATATTTTTATATTTGATTAGTTCTTTTAACTTAAACATAAAGGTGGAATTCCCTGTGGCTTATTTATATATGCACATAACATGATTTCAATAAGAATTAATTCCTCATTGCCTCTCCTTTCCCATCCCTCCCTACTTTTTCTTTTATACTACTGATTTTTCCTATATCTTTGTGATGTCGTGTTTTTCCCACCTCCTTTCCTTTACTCTAACTTCCATGTATGACAGAAAATATTTGATTAATTCTGACTTATTTCACTTAGCATGATATTCTCCATTTCCATCCGTTTGCCAGCAAATGTCATAATTTCATTCTTTTTTATGGCTAAGTAGAACTTCATTGTGTGTGTGTATATATATAAATAAATAAATAAATTTTAAATAATTATAGTATATTAAACAATCCATCTATTGATGAGCACCTGTATTGATTCAATAATTTAACTATTGTGAATCATGCTGTAGTAAACATTGAGGTGGCTGTATTGTTATAGTATGCTGATTTTAGGTCTTTTGCATGTATACCAAGGAGTGGAATAGGTGGGTGAAATGGTGGTTCCATCCCAAGTTTTTTGAAGAATTGTCATACTGCTTTCCAGAGTGGTTATAGTAGTCCGCAGTCTCACCAACTATGTACATCTTCATGCCTATTTTAATTTGGTGGCAAGAAAGATGTTGAAAATCAAGGTTTACATCTGCATTACAGTTAAGTATGAAAAGAAAATCATGGATCACAATGGATCATAATAACTGAGGAATCCTTTTTTGAAAAGAATAGGGGACATATTGTTAAGTTTTGTGATATGGCTTTTTAAATAAACTTAACTTTAGGATAGTTGAAATTTAAATGAAATTATGAAGATAGTACAGAATTCACATATACATCACACTGTTTCTCCTGTTAACTATTTACATTAATATGCTGTATTTGTTATAATTAATGAACCAGTATTCATGTATTATTGTTAAGTAAAGCCCACATGTCTATACTGTATTCAGATGTTCCTAGTATTTGCTTAGTGTCTGTTTTGTTATGGTGCAGGGTCCCATCCAGGACACTACATTCAGAGGTCATATATCCTTTGCTCCTCTTGCCTGTAATGTGTTTAGACTTTCTTTATTTTGAATGACCTTGAGATGTTGAGGAGTACTAGTCACTCTGAATGTCCTTCAAATTGGATTTATTTGATATTGTTCTCATGATTAGACTGTGTTTAGGTACTTTGGGGAAGAAGACAACAGAGATCAAATGCCATTTGCCTCACATCATGTTAAGGATATGTACAATCAATCTTACTCACTTGATGTGACTTTGATCACCTGGCTAACAGTTTTTTTTTCTTTTACATTTAAGGAAACATAAGTTTATTATTTTCATAACAAACATGTAAATGGGTACTGATATGCAGTTTTTGAGGTTCCTTTATGGTAAAGTTGATTATTCTGTTCCATAATGTACTGTCTGCAAGGAAATTACTACATGCAGCGCTCACTTAAGGAACAAATTATTTCACAAATATGAGGGAACTAAAGGGTAAGCTCTTAAGTAAGTACTGGTCCCAGTGGAAACCAGAAAGGAATTTTTAAACATATTTGGGATAAATAAAGATGAAAACATAACAAACACTTGTTAGATGCAGGGAAGGCAGATAAGAAGGATGTTTATTCCAACAAACACCTACACTAAAAAGGAAAAGAATATTGAATACATAACCTAACTTCAAGGAAATAGAAAAAGAAAAGTAAAGGAATAGTAAATAAATAGCAGTGTAGGAATAAAACAAATGGTGAATTAAAACACTATACAGAGGCTTTTCAAGATGGCGGCCTAGAGGGTGGCTGCATTACGTGTTGCTCCAGAACTCAGGATTCAAGAGAGGAGATATTGAGACGCTTGGGACCAACTCAAAGTAGCCGGGTGACTCTCACCCCCTGGGGGGGCATCCCGGATGGGACGGGGGTCCCGGAACGCAGGAAACTTTGTGAAGTAGAACTGCCGGCGAGACGCCCCTCCCCCCGCTGGAGCGCCGTAGAGGAGGCCGCTCGGCACAGCGCTGGGACTCGGAGCAGCCACTGGGGCTCCGGCGGCTGCCCGGGGGAGGAGTGGCAGGGAGAACTGTGTGGACTCAGGACACCGGGGCCTGCCCTGAGGAGGAGGAGAGGAGCATGGCCACTTGGATTCGGAGAGACTGCGCCAGAGCTGCAGGCGGTTGCCAGAGGAGAAGCTGCGCAGCGAGCTGTTTGGAATCAGAACGACGCTTCTGAACCCCGGGGCCTGCCCTGAGGACGAGGAGGAAGAGGAGCGGCCGCTTGGATTCGGGTGACTACGCGGGAGCTACAGGCGGTTGCCAGAGAAGGGGCTGCGTGGCGAGCTGTTTGGACTCTGACCACTTCTGAACCCCGGGGCCTGCCCGGAGGAGTAGGAGAAGGAGGAGAAGGAGCGCGGCGGGTCCTTTGGACTCGCAGTGACTGCATTAGCGCTCCAGGCGGCTGCTCAGAGGAGAAGGCGAGTGGTGAGTTGTTTGGTCTTAAAGTGACAGCTCCTGAACACAGGGGGGCTGCCTGGAGGAGAAGCGTGGTGGGACGCTTGGTCTTGAGGGGCCGCACCAGAGCTCCGGGCGGTGCCCAGAGGACCCGTGCAGCGGGTCACGTGGATTCAGAGCCACTCAGAGGGACTGCTCCTGAACACCCGGGGGGTTATCTGGAGAAGGAGGAGGAACGGGGAGGGTCACTTCGACTCGGAGTGATTGATTGCCTCGGGCTACGGGTGGTTGGTGGGAGGAGGAGGCACGAAGTGAGTTTCTTGGACTCCTAGTGACCGCACCGGCATACTGGGCGGCTGTCTGGAGGAAGAGGCCTGTGGCGGGTCTCTGGGACTCAGAGCGATTGTTCGGGGCCACAGGTGGCTGCTCAGAGGAGGGGCCACGCAGCCAGGCGATTAGGTGCAGAACAGGGTCCCAGGATCTAGGAGGCTTCTGGGTGGAAGAGCCGCACAGAGACAGGCTTAGGGTGGAGCGAAGGTTCCAGGCCTATGGGCAAATTCTCTGAGGAGGGGCAGCCTAAGGAGATTCATCTGCGAAGGGTGAGGCTCCCAGGCCCAGGAGGTAGGGCCGGGCCCCTGGAAACTTTGCAGAGGAAGGCAGCCCAGCCCAGGCAGTAGCTGTAAATTGAGGGGAACCTCTAGGAGGAAACTGACCAGCGAGACCTCCCCACTGAGTGAGTCTTCCCTGCCTGGTGAGGTTTCCCCACAAGGACGGTAAATCCAGAGACACAGGCCCAAACAGGCCTTGCCTCAGCCCACAGCCTAGGTCCCCTTTGGATGACCATTGGTCAACAAGTGGAGGCACCTCTGCCCACTAGCAGGGAATATACCCCACCTGAAGGCCACCACTCCTAGAGAGGCAGCTTCCTTGTGGAGCACCGCAATATCAACTTCCTCCAAGACTTCAGCCTACTGAAGGCTAAGAGGGGATATATATAGAAATCTTCAGGGACATTGTAAATCAACAGAGGAAATCTGCAATATCTCAGCGGTCCACTGATATCTGAACAACATGAGAAAACAAGGAAAGAAAATGCTGCAAACAAATCTAGATGTTACAAAACACTATACAAAATGTCGTCAAAACTAAGGTTTGATTTTAAAAAAATAAATAAAATTGACACATTTTCCGCTACACTAAGGAAAAAATGAAAGAAATCTGAAATAAATAAAATTAGAAATTATAGTGAAAACATTACAATGTATACCTCAGAAGTAAAACAGTTTATTAGATACTATTATGAACAACTGTGTGCTAACAAATTGGATAACCCAGAAGACATGATCTTGATAATCCTATCAAGAATGAATTGATAGCCATTCTAATTGGAGTAAGATTTAATCTTAGAGTTGTTTTAATTTGCATTTCTCTAATTACTAGAGATGTTGAATGTTTTCATGTATTTATTAATTGCCTGTATGTCTTCTTCTATAAAGTGTCTGGCTAGTTCCTTGGCCCATTTATTGATTGGGGTCTTAGTATTTTTGGTGTAAAGTTTTGTAAGTTCTTTATAAATTTTGGAGATAAGTTTTCTATCTTAAGTGCATGTGAAAAAGACTTTCTCCCACTCTGTGGGCTTTCTTTTCACATTATTGATTATATCCTTTGCTGAGAAAAAGCTTTTTAGTTTGACTCCATCCCATTTATTGAGTCTTGCTTTAATTTCTTATGCTTTGGGAGTCTTGTTAAGGAAGTCTGATCCTAAGTCAACATGAGGAAGATTTGGGCCTACTTTGTCTTCTATTTGGTGCAGGGTCTCTGATTTAATTCCTAAGTCATTGATCCATTTTGAGTTGAGTTTTGTGCAGGATAAGAGATAGAGATTTAATTTCATTTTACTGCATATGGATTCCAGTTTTTCCAGCACTATTTGTTGAACAGGCTATCTTTTCTCCATTGTATGTTTTTAGCTCCTTTGTCCAGTATGAGGTGACTGTATTTATGTGGGTTCATCTCTGTGTCTTCTATGCTGTACCATTGGTCTGCCAAGAACACAAACAATAATAGATGTTAGCATAGATGTGGGGAAAAAGGCACACTTTTACATTGCTGGTGGAGTTGCAAATTGGTGCAGCCACTCTGGAAAGCAGTGTGGAGAATCCTCAGAAAACTTGGAATGGACCCACCTTTTGACCCAGTTATCCCACTCCTTGGTTTATACCCAAAGGACTTAAAATCAGCATACTACAGTGACACAGCCACATCAATGTTTATAGCTGCTCAATTCACAATATGTAGATTGTAGAACCTATCTAGATGTCCTTCAACAGATGAATGGATAAAGAAACTATGGTATAGATAAACAATGGAATATTATTCAGCCATAAAGAAGAATAATATTATGGCATTTGCAAATAAATGGATGGAATTGGAGAATATCATGCTAAGTGAAATAAGTCAATCTCCAAAAACCAAAGGCCAAATGTTTTTCCTGATACATGGATGATGATATACAATGGGGGTTGGGGAGTGGGGAGTGAGAGAAGAATGGAGGAATTTTAGATTATGTAGAAGGAAATGAGAGGGAGAGTATGAAAAATCATGGAATGAGACAGATAGCATTACCCTATATATATGTTTGATTACATGAATGGTATTAATCTATATCATGTACAACCATAGAAATGAAAAGATGTACCCCATTTGCATACAATGAATCAAAATGCAGTCTGTAAAAAAATAAAACAATAAATAAACAATTTTAAAAAAAGAATGAATCGAGAAGAGATGGAAAGCCCAAGTAGACTAATGACAAATAGTAAATTTGAGTAGTTTTTTTACTGGTGAATTCTAGCAAACAAAGAAGAATCAATATCAGCCTCTCTAAAACTTTTCAAAAAATTAGATATAGGAGGAATAGTTCCTGCCTATTTTATGAGACCAGAATCACCCTGGTTATAAAGCTAGTGAAAGATACCACAAGAAAAGTAAATATAGGATAATATCTTCATTAACATACTTGAAAATATCCCCAGTAAAATAATAGAAAAAAATTCTTCAGTGCATCAGAAAGATTATACATCATGACCAAGTGAAATTTATTCTTAGGATGCAAGTTTGGTTTGCCATATTCAATTCAAATCAATGTGATATGGCACATTAACTGAATAAAAGATAAAAAAAAAGGAATCATTTCAATAGATGCAGAAAAACTATTTGATAGTGTTTGACATTCTTTCATTATAAAAATTGATAAAGAAGAAAATTTTCTCAACATAAAAATAGCATTTATGAAAGGCCCACAGATAATTTCATAATCAATAAAGAACTGAAACCCTTTTCTCTAAGATCTGGTATAAGGCAAGAATGTCCATGCTTATCTCTTCTACTCAGTATAGTGCTGGATGTAGTAGTCAGAGTAATTGGACAAGAATAAGATATAAAAGGCAACCAAATTGCAAAGTGAGAAGCAAAATTATCCTTTTTTGAAGAATATGAAAGGCTCCACACATACAAAATAAATTAATCAACTTGTAAATGAACTCAATAAAGTTTCAGGATTTAATATCAACATTCAAAAATCAATTGTGTTACTTTACATCTGTAAAGAGCTATCTGACAAAGAAAACAATCCAAGTTGCGTTAGTGACCAAAGGAACGAAATATTTAAGAACATATTTAACAATGGAAGTGAACCATTTGTATAGTGAAAACTACAAAATTTGATGGAAGAAACTGAAGAAGATAAGTAAGTAGATATCTTGAGCCTATGGATTGAAAGGATAATTTGAAAATATTCATACAGATTCAGGTGCGTACAGATTCAATTGAATTCCTATAAAAATTCCAATGGCATATTTTCAATGTTTTCATAATATTTTATTTGAAAAATTATTTCTGTGTTTTTTCAAGGAACATAGGGTAGGTGATGTACTTAACCAAATAGTCACAAATACACTAGAGCAACACCATGAATATACTTTGGCAGGTAGATGTGCCGATTCCTGATAGACAGTTCTTTAATAGCTTGATACTGATCCTTAGCCTCCCCTGTTCCTTCATATAGGATAAAATCTAATTAAATTTTATATCCTCAAATTGTTCATCTCAGTTACATGCCATGGAAAACCCCAGGAGTCAATAATGTAAACTCAAGACAACATTCTTCATGAATGGCACTTTCTGTTTTCCTCCAAATAATTTGAGTTACTTTTCACTTTGGTAAAGATGAGTTGTTATGAAACTGGGCAGGTTCAGTAACCCACATTCTCATTTTTTTAATAGACTCTATTTTTTAGAGTATTAACTTTACAGAAAAATTGAGAGGAAGAGAAATTGCCCATACACCTCTTTTTTAAATTTAGGTTTGTCTTTTTAAAAAATTTGTTCTAGTTATTTATACATGACAGTAGAATGCATTTTGAATGCATCATATATAAATGGAGTATGACCTTTCATTCTTTTGGTTGTACATGATGTTGAATCACACCTGTCATGTAGACATAAGCACATAGGATAATAATGTCCAATTCATTCTACTATCCTTCCTACTCCCATGCCCCTCCCCTCCTTATCCTTCCTGCTGCCAAATCCAAAGTACCTCTGTTCTTCCCTAGTCCCCACCCCCAGACATTGTGAATCAGCATCCACATATTGGAGAAAAATTTGGCCTTTGCTTCTTTGGGATTGGCTTATTTCACTTAGCGTGATATTCTCCGTCTCCATCCATTTACCGGCAAATGCCATAATTTCATTCTTCTTTAAGGCTGAGTAATTTTCCATTGTGTATATATGCCACATTTTCTTTCTCCATTCATCTGGTTGATCGTTGGTTCCATAGTTTAGTTATCTATTGTGAGTTTGAGCTGCTATAAATATTGATGTGGCTGCATCACTGTAGTCTGCTGATTTTAAGTCCTTTGGGTATAAACCAAGGAGTGGAATAGCTGGGTCAAATGGTGGTTCCATTCCAGGTTTTCTGAGGAATCTCCATATTGCTTTCCAGAGTAGTTGTACCAATTTGCAATCCTACCAGCAATGTATGAGTGAATGTTTTTCCATACATTCATATCAACATTTATTGTCACTTGTATTTTTAATAATTGCCATTCAATGGAATTTTTAATGAAAAAATTTTAAAAGTTTTTAAAAGGCTAAATTTACTATGGAGGCACAAAAGACCCCAAATGGCTAAAAAAATTTTCAGCAAGAAGAATAAACCTGGATGCATTTTAAAGTATATTAAAATATTATACCAATTAAACCGAAGTACATATGCCTAAGTTTTTTTGTTTTTGTTTTTGTTTTTGTTTTTTTTGTTTTTTGTTTCTTTTTTTGGTACTGGGGATTGAACTCAGGTGCTTAGCTACTGAGTCACATCCTCGTCCTTTCTATATTTTATTTTGAGACAGGGTCGCACTAAGTTGCTTAAGGTCTCACTGAATTGCTGAGGCTCTCTTTGAACTTGTGATCCTCCTGCCCCAGCCTAGTCTCTGGGATTACATGTGTGCACCACCATACCCAGTGTCTACTTAACTTTTGACAAGGCCACCAAGGAAAGAACATAGGACTCAGGCTAGTCTCTTCAATAATTGTTGCTGGGAAACTAGATATCCACATGCAGAAGAATTAAATTGAACACATTAAACCAAACACAAAAAACTCAAAATGCATTGAAAACTTATAAGAAAGACCTGATCTGATGAAACTCCTAGAAGAAAACCTTCTTGATATTGGCATTGGCAGTGATTTCCTGGCTATTACAATAAAAGTGTAGGCAACAGAAGTGAAACAAATGGAACTCTATCTAGGAAATAATCAAGACAATGGAAAAGCAGCCTGGAGATTGGGAGAAAATAGTGTGAACCATGTACCTAAAAAGAGATTAGCTTTCACAATATATAAAAAAATTCATACCATTTAATGGCAAAAAAGTGAATAAACTGATTAGTAAATCTGCAAAGAACCTGAATAGACATTTCTGAAAAATGGTCAGTGAAGACAGGAAAAAGTGTTCAACATCACTATTCACAGATAGAGTAAAACCATGGATATCACCTCATACCTGGTAGAATGCCATTAAGTCAAAAAGTAGTAAGTGGCTGGCAAGGATGTGAAGAATAGGAAACCCTTATACACTGTGGGCAGGAATGGAAATTAATGCAGTCATTATGGAAAACAATATTGAGGTTCCTCAAAAAATTAAAAATAACACTACCCTATGATCCAGGCTATAATCTGTCTTCTGGGTATATAATCAAAGGGGGAAAAAAATCACCATTTCTTAGAGCTAGATGCACTCTCAGGTTTATTACATTATTCACAATAATCAAGGTGTGGGAAAAATCTAAATGCCCACTGATGGATCAATGAAAAAATAAACTGTAATACACACACACACACACACATTGCAATGTTATTAGGAACTGTTATTGCAATGTTATTAGAAACTGGGGCTGGGATTGTGGCTCAATGTCAGAGTGCTTGCCTAGCATTCAAAAGTCCCTTGTTCAGTCCCTAGCACTGCGAAAGACGAAACTGCCTTTTGTGACCACATGGATGAATCTGAAGGACAATATGTTAAATGGAATAAGCCAAACACAGAAAGAAAAATACTGCATGACCATAGTTATTTGTAAAATCTAAATAAAAAGAAATATCAAATACATAGAATAATGGTTACCAGGGGCAGAGAGGATGAGAAATGTGGAGATTTGGGTCACAGAATAAAAACCTGCAGTTATAAAGGGCGAGTAAGTCTTGACATCTAATGTACAGCAGGAGGGCTATAGTTAATATCAAACTAAATATTGAAAATTTGCTAAAAGAAGAGATTTTAGCTCTTCTTATTTTACACAGAAAAATAAGTAAGTATGGAAGGTGAT
This sequence comes from Sciurus vulgaris, assembly GCF_902686455.1. Taxonomy (NCBI): domain Eukaryota; kingdom Metazoa; phylum Chordata; class Mammalia; order Rodentia; family Sciuridae; genus Sciurus; species Sciurus vulgaris. The sequence continues at coordinate 73,171,963 of NC_136462.1, forward strand.
GGATAAATTAATTTGCTTACCTGTAGTAACCATGTCCCCACTCCGGTTTGTGTGAGCTCAAGCATGCCCACATATGGGTGCATAAAATTTATTATATAAATTTTAAAAAGAAAAATATATTATGAAGACTTTTAAGTGTGTATTTCTAGACAAAGTAGAAAAGTTAGAATTAAGGTGACAGTCTGGGAACCTAAACATTAAACCCTAAAATAATTTATAAAATCTTTATTAGAATTTCTGAAAAATTATCCCAAATCATCCATTCTTAATCCATTGTACAATTTCTTAAAATGGGCTTTCTTCACCTACTCAATATCTTTCCTATCTTCCAAATTCACTGAAGCCTCTCAGTTCAAGTTTTACTCTCAAACCAATAGCAACATAAAACAAAACAATACCTCTGCAAAATCTGTTCTGTAAATTCAGATATGTAGCTCCTTTTTCTCTTTCTACTTTTATTTGGTTTTAGTTGTTTGTCTTTCATTATAGGGATACATTTTCACATTTAGCTAGGGAAAGAGCCTACATCTCACCTTAGATGATTGTGTTTCTATCCATTCTCTTGACCTTGATCATATAAACCCTTAACTAGACTGGCTAATGAAGAACCAGTCATGAATGATACAGGAATACAACAAAGGCAAGAGACAAGAACCACAATTGTTTTCATTACTTTGCAGTGGAGAATAAGAAGAATAGATTGCAGACACATAACTTTAAAACTTTTATTTTTCCCAATAAAAACCTAATGTTTGAAAGGCTGACATTTCTTAGGTCACATACAATGTCATTAGCTCAAAAATGGTATCAATGCTGTTAACAAAAAGACCAATGATGCAAAAATTTACTTCATTAGCACGTGGAATGCCTGAAAGGTAAAGTTCTCAAAATTGCAATTTCTAATTAGTCTAGATACAAGCACTATCTCAATATCCACCAATGTGATCTGAGGAACTTTGTTTAGATATTAATAATGACTTAATTAAACAAAAAGATGACTCACTTCAGTTATACTATAGATAAGATCTCTCCTCCTCTCCAGAGTTGACAGCATGCTCATTGGGGTTAGAATATTGCTTACAAATCTAATTTCTGATATAAGTTTTCAGATTAAGCAAATTTAAGAAGTTGATATTGAAACATTATTCTTAAAAAGTGGGAAGATAAAAATGAATTTTAAAAGTACTTATTCTGAAAAATAGATTAATTTTAATAACATTTCCAGTTCTATAGGCTTTTCTAATATCTCTTCCTCATTACCCCCTCAGCTATTCATTTCTTGATGTGTCTGTGTCTGTTGCAATATTTCCTGTGGGACAACTGTGTCTTAATATTTTAGAAACAGCACAGCCATGTAATTATCTGTAAATAATTTAGCATGTATTTCATTCATGTGGAAATGATCCAATTAGCCAAAGTGGGGAAAAATAAAAAAATCTTTCTATGAAATGTTAAGCCACTCATAGTATGGTTTTATTTCTTATTATTTTAGTTCTTCTGCATTAGCTAATTAAAAATATGTCCTATTTCAAATTATCTGCTATGTTCCTCCAGCTAGTTGGAAGCTATTAATACTCATTTACTCATTGTTGAAGTTTGTGGCACCAAAACAAATCTGTGCCTGCAATTGTTGTGAAGCTGAAGAAAGGTTAACTAGGATTGTTTTAATTGTGGCTAAGGCTTTCTTTCCAATAAGTTAATTGACTCATTGTATTCTATGCCCAGTTTACTCCCAGAGATAGCCCACATCATTTATCATGAATAAAGATTTCCCCACTTGTCCGCTTATCACTGGAGTAATGATAAAGGTGCTGCTGAAACTGAGATAATTAAAAGTGGTAGATGGCCTGGTGCTCACTTACACTAATATTAGTTGGAAAGGTCAGAGTTACAGGAGGGCAGAGAGATGATTTTACTGATACATGTAGTCTAACTTTTGCCTGCATAGCTGATACCAGAGATGCTCTCTCTATATACATTTCAACATTAACTGAAATTAAGAGAGCAGGGTGTTGACTTTCTTTTTTCTTGCTATGAGCTATAAGTTTGATGCCAAGAGATTAAATAAATGAAATCCAGTTCTGAAAACCAGTTCATCAACAAGATGTTTGTCTAAGAAAAAAGAGACTCAATGCCTACTTCCAAGCTTTAGTTATCCTAACAGATTCAGTTGAGTACCAAACACACAAACAAAACCATCATCAAGATAACCCATTCATCTCAAAGTGAGATTGATTGCACAGCCTTCAACCAGAGCTGCAGCTCATTTATACACTTAGCCCAGTGCCCAGCACTTTCACTTGTCAGAACCTGCCACTTGTCCACTCACAGTCTGAGTTTACCACCAGGTTTCTTAGGAAAGATTTTTTTCAGACGAAATGTTTTAAAGAGACTGAAAAATACTAAGTTTGGGCTCAGCTGATTTAGTGATTGCTGATTGGAACTGGAACTTTTATCAGTGTTGTAGGTCATGTTAACATGATTGTGAATATTATTGAGAAGTTTCTACCTAACACAGAGGCTGCACATGTAGCTGTATGTGAATATTTTCCACTAAATGAAATTTATGAAATAATTTATTATTTTGCTAACCAAGACACTATAAAATGTTCTGTAGACAAAACTGGAAAAAAAACGGCAATATCATTGGAAAATCCATTAAGGTATTTTTTTTTCCCTTACATGTAATTTTTTTCCAATATAATAGCTCTTTTTAGTGAAAAATTTATCAGCATAATTCACATGCAACAGAAATACTCTTCTATACCCTTAACTCAGCATCCCATGATACTGATGTTTTGAAAAATTATAGCACAGCATCACTCAAGATGTTCACATTGACATAGTCTACTGATCTTATTCAAATGTCTCCCATTTTTCCTGTATTCATTTGTGTGTGTATGCATGAACTTAGTTCTATGTGTGGATTTCTTTATGTACCATCAGTGAAGCTTCTGAACATTTCATCACCGTAAGGGCCTCTCAGGCTATTCCTTCATTCTAAAACCACCCCTTTCTCCCTGCTACCTTTCACCATTCGGTGTTCTCTCACCTAGATAGCTACTAGCTTATTTTTCCACTTATGAAATTTTATCTTCTGAAAACTTTATGTGGATGGAATCATAACCATGCAATCTTACTAGGATTGAATCTTGCTACTGTATGCATTAATAGCTTATTCCTTTTTATCGTTGTACATAACATTTAAACCATTCATTATGTTGTTCACATATTCACATGTGGAAGGGCATTGATGCTATTTTCAGTATCTGGCCCTCTAGATTTTGGCTGTTATGAACAGAAATGCTATATTAATTTATAAATTTCTAGGTGAGCCTAGATTTTTATTCTTTGTAATGAATGTCCAAAAGTAAAATTGCTATACAGTAGTTGCATAACTACTATTACAGGAAGCTGTAGAATTGTTTTCTAGAGTGGATGTGCCATTTTGCATTCCTACCAATAATGTAAGAAGGGTCCAATTTCTCTGAATTCTTGCCAACATTTTGCGTTTTCACTGTTTTCCATTTTAGTCATTCTGACAGGTATGTAGCAATTTGTCACTGTGATTTTCATTTGCATTTTTCTAGCACTGAAATACCTTTTTGTATGCTTATTTGCCATCTGTAGATCTTCTTCTGTAAACTCTTCATATTTTTTACCTATTATCAGTGTTTGCTACTGTTGAGTTTTAAAATCTTTAATATATCTTGGATAATATTCAATAGTTGGATATGCAATTTGCTGATATTTCTCCCATTCTGTATATTGTCTTCACATGGACTTTTACAGAGCAAAAGTTTTATTAATTGTGATGAGATCAAAATTATGAATGTTTTTCTTAAATGGGTGTTTTAGTCCACTGTTTCACTGTTGTGACCAAAAGACCTCGCAAGAAGGATTTTAGAGGAGGAAAAGTTTATTTGGCATTCATGGTTTCAGAGGTTTCAGTCTACCCACCACCAGCTCCATTGCTCTGAGATTGAGATGAGGCATTCTCATGGCAGAAGAATGTGGAGAAACAAAGCAGCTTAGGACACGGCCAGCAGGAAGCACAGAGAGCCCTCTAGTCTCCAGTGACAAAATAAAAGGCATGCCCCCAATGACTCACCTCCTCTAGCCACACCCTACCTGCCTACAGTTACCACTCAATTAATCCCTATTGGAACACTAACATACCGATTCATTTAATACTCTCATAACCCAATCATTTCACCTCTAAACTTTTCTTGCATTGTCTCACACATGAGCTTTTGGGAGACCCTTCATATCTAAACCTTAACATTGGGTAATGCTTTGGAGTGTCATGCCTAAGAACTCAGATTAACCATTTACCCAAATGTATTGTCCTATATAGCTTTATATCTTATGTTTCAGCCTGGGGTCATTTTGAGTTAGCTTTTGTGTAAGGTGTCAGGTTCAGGATAATCTTCATCTGTGTACCACTGGGATCTTGTTTCTTCACCATCACCTGTTTGAAATTCACTTTTCTCCACTGAATTGCTTTCCGCCTGGTCAAAAATCAGTTGGGCATACATAAATGGGTCTATTTCTGGGTTCCCTTTTTCATTCCCTTTATTTGTGTGTCTATCCCTCTGTCACTACACTATTTGAATTACTCTGGAAAAATACTGGCCTTAGTATAGAAGAATTCTCCCCCCCCCCCCCCCTTTTCTGTTAAATTATTTAAACTAGTCTTGGTCCCATATCTTTCCAAATAAATTTTAGAATAAACATTCATTTTTCCAAAACTTTGCTGGGATTCTTGGTAGAAATTTAAGTAAGACTATCATCAATTAGGGACAAGATAACCTATACTGTGTTTAATCTTTCAATATAAGCATCATATGTTTCTCTATTTATGTAGGTTTTAAAAATTTCTAACATTTTGTAATTTGCCGTTTATTGATCCTATGCATATTTTGTTAAAGATATTCTGGTGGTGGTTAATGTTATGTAGCGACATGCCTGGGCTTCCAGATGGCCAGATAGTAGTAAAACATTATTTTTGGGTGCGTCTGTGAAGGCATTTCCAGGAGAGATTACCATTGAGTTAGAAGACTGAGCCATCTCCCTCACCAAAATGGGTGGGCACATCCAAAATGCTGAGGGGTCAAACAGAGCAAAATGGCAGAGAAAGGCAAATTTGTTCTTTATTTGAGCTGGGACATTCATCTTCCTCTGTCATCCTGTTGTTTGGCCTTTGAACTATGGAACTGAAACCAGCACCCCTGCTATGTAGCAAGGTCCTTGGTCTTAGAGGGAGAACTGCACCATTATTTTCCTTGATTTATAGGTTTTGAACTTACTTGCTTTATAATCTCAACCTCCTGTCTCTCTCTCTCTCTCTTTCTCTTCCCCTCTGTCTCTCTCTCTCTCTTTCCTTACCCTGTTGTCCTAATGGTTCTGTTTTCTGGAGAATACTAATATAAATTTTTAGAGTTTAATTTTGAGGAGTAATTATAAATGTTATAGTTAATTTATTCAGTTTCATTGTATACAAAAATGAAAATGACTTTTTGTTTGTTGATCCTGTGACATTGCTGAAATCAATATTAGGTCCAGAAGATTTTTATTAAAAATTTGTTGGGATTTTCTTTGTAGACACAGCATTTTCAATACAACCCTTTGATTTTTTCCTTCCCAGAATGTATACATTTTGTTTCTTTATCTTGTCTTATTTAACTCACTGGAACTTTCAGTGCTCAGAATATTGAAAATAAACATCTCATCTAGTTTGCTATTTGGGGGGAACTTATTCCCTCTTTTATAATTTGGTATGATATTAGCTATCACTTTATGTATATGCTTTTTATCACATTGAGATAATTCTCTCTATTCCCAACTTGCTGAAAATGGATGTCGGATTTTTCAGATATTTTCTCTGAGTCAACTATGTGTTCGTGATTTTGCTTTTTAACATGGTGTATGGTGGGTTACTTTGATTTTTCAATGTTGAAAAAACTCTGATATATAATAAATTCCAAGTGATGAAGCATAATAAATTTAAATGAGAATATTTCAGAAGAACATTAGAAAACTCTGACATAATTTCAAATGGCCATTAGGTCTATTATTGCAAAATTGTCATAAAATGATAGCACATTTTAATCATTTATCCTGTAAAACAAATTCATTTGCTGTGTCCCATATGTAAAATTTACTTGAGAAGTAACATGATCATTGAATTTATTATTTTCTAATCATCAGCAATTGATCGGGTAGTTGTGATTATTTACAGTAGAGACCTATTGGGGGTTTTCTAGGTTTTAGGTGACAGTTTTATTTTATACATGTGCATCCTTATTATGCTTTGCATAAAAGTTAACAAATGGACTTTGTTGGTAGGAAGAACAAAAGTGTAAGTTCCAGGTAATATACTCCTTGAACTTCACTTTTTTTTTTTTGTTTTTTAAATTAAGTCTCTCATATAAGGTTTAAAACATCTAACTTGTAAGAAGAGGTAGCACTAAGAAAAATGTTTAATATATATAAATTTGAGTTCAGTGGACAATGTGATTCATAAAATTAAGTATCTACTTAGTGGTTATTTAAAAGAATGAACAGAATGATTCCATTGCATTTACAAACAAAATAAGACTCTAGGTTCATTTTGAACCCACAGGAGGTGAGTGATGTTTGTCTCTTGAAACTTCATCTTCAAACTTGGTCCCTGTGGAGATGACATTAAGAAGTGGGGCCTTTTAAGGGGGGGATAGGTCATTAGGGCTTCTTCCTTTGTAAAAAAGGTTCACATGGACTTTGTCCCTCTCTTGACCTATGCTTCTTTAGCATATGAAGACAATATTTACCTCATGTGGATGATGCAGCAACAGGTACCATCTTGGAAGGAGAGCAACAGCCCTCAACAGACACCAATACTGCTGGTTCCTTGATCTTAAATTCCAGCTCCCCTAAACATGAAAAAGGAGTTTATGTTCCTTAAATTACTCAATCTCATATATTCTCTAATAGGATAACCAATAGACTAAGACAAAATAGGTACCACAAAGTAGAATGTTGCTATGATACCTAAAAATGGTGCCAGGCAAGGGTAATGGGAGGAAAGTGGAAGAGTTTGGATAAGCAGGTGATAAAAATTTAGCTTGCCAAGTATTGAGCATTAAGCACAATTTCTGGGGAGGGATCAGAATAGAGTGGCAGAGAAATCAGTTTTCTTGGAGATTATCTAAGTATTTGTTGATTAGAAGACGGATAGAAATATGCACAGGTGCTAGGTGTGGTGGGTCATGCCTATAATTCTAGCAGCTCAGAAGGCTGAGGCATGAGGTTTGCAAGTTCAAAACCGTCTCAGCAATTTAGTGAGGACCAAAGCAACTGTGTCCACACAAAAAAAAATTTTTAAAAATAAAAAAAATAAAAAAAAAGGAAGAAAGAAAAAAAGAAAAAGAATGGACTGGGAAATGTTGCTCAGTGGTTAAGCACTGGCAAAAATAAATAAATAAAAAGAAAAGAAATATGGACATGCAAAAACATTTCAGTGGACTCTTGGAAGGAGGAACATCTCACAGAAAACTGGAAGAAAAAACCATCCTTTTTTAAAGTGGCAAATAATTTAGCTGAATTGTGTGGTTCTACTGCATTTGTGAAAGGCAGAATTTAATAGCAATGAACTAGAATATTTGACAGTAGAAAAAGTTAAGCAAATGTTCAGCATGCTGCATGATTTGTGTTAACTACCTATGGTAAAATTTGAGAAAAGAGAAACAAGTTAAAGACAGAATTTATAATTAAGAGAAACAAAATGTAAAGTTCTGGAAAGTTCTCAACCTGATCAGGAGAGAATACAGGGTAGATCATCTAAGCAATACTTGATGAAGAGATTAGTAGTATGGGTAGAAGAAAGTTAGATGATATTCATTAAGAAAATGGAAGGTTATTCAAAAAGCATTTCAGAGGACTGTCGTTTCCATCACAAGCTCAGAAATTCAGGACTTTGAGCAATTCCAAGAGAAGTTCAAATGTACCCATGGAAGCTCAACCTCATCGCCCAGGGTCCTTGAGTCTCTGCTCCCTACATTCAAATGTAGTGCCTCTTGGCTGCCTCAGTTGTAGCTCAAGCAGACCCAGGTAACAGCTAGACTGTTTCCTCCAGAGGGCACAAACCATAAATGTTAGTGGTGTCCCATGTAATAACTTTGCTGTATTCTGAGAGGATGAGGTGAGGAGACATGGCTACCGCCACCAAGATTTAAAGGATGACTCAGAGTCTTGGGGTTCAGGAAGAGAAATGACCACAAGGTCAGGACCATTTTTAAGAGGGTATTCACTAGGGTAATACCTAACAGAGATCCACACAGAAGTCGAATCACTTCTGACTTCTTTTTAGGACAGTGCTTAGTGGGGCTGTGGAAGCAGAATCTACCCCAAGTTTTCAGCACTGTAGAGCCACCAGAGTGTGATCTCAGTCTAGGAGAGCTTCAGGTAGTTGACTTCAACCCAGGACAGAGGCTGTGGATATAGTTCAGTGGTTGAGTACCTGTCTAGCCTATGTGTGTCTGTTAACTTTTCTTGCTGTAATCAAAATACCCAACAAGAGTGATTTAGAGGAGGAAACGTTGATTTTGGGGTTCACAGTTTCAAAGGTCCAGTCCATGGTTGACTCCTTTGCTCTGGGCCTAAGGTGAGGCAGAACATCATGGTGGAATGGCATGGTTGAGAGAAGCTGCTCCACTTATGCTGACCAGAAAGCAGGGAAGAGTGGGTATAGGCTATAGGGAAGATGAACCCTTTCCAAAGCATTGCCCTTAGTAACCCCACCTCATCCGGTCACACCCCACCTGCTTACAGTTACCACCTAGTGAGTCTATTATCAAGCCAAGATGGAATGATCAGATTATGCCTTCCACAATCTAATTATTTCCCTCCAAACATTCCTTCATGAACACAGGAACTTTTGAGAGACATTTATATCCAAACCATAACACAATGTGCAAGGCCATGGGTTCCATCCCAGCAACAAAAGAAAAACAAAAAGAAAGAAAGAAAACTCATAAGAGCAGCCTGTCTGAGATAAACCCAGTAAAGTCAGAGGGACAAGTTTTCTTGGAGCCTCAGGGCCCAATTTTCCACCATAGTGCATCCAAAAGTCAGGAGATCAAGTCAAAATTTACTCTCAAGAATTAAGAGTTAATTATCCTGTCAGATTTTGGATTTGATTGTGACATGTTATCCTCTACCTTTTTACTGTTTCTCCATTTTGAAATGGGATGATTGTCTTATGCCTTTGCCCCCATTGTACTTTGGATGTACACAACCTGGTTGATTTCATGGCTCACCTCTAGATAGGGATTTGCCTCAGAATGAACAATCCTTTAAGTCTTGTTATATCTGGTTTATTTATTTAGTTGAGTCATACACTTAGACTGTAAAGTTGAATGCTAGAATGAAATGAGATTTTTGCAGCTATTAGGATGGAATTAATGCATTTGTATGTGAGAAAGATAGGAATACGGGGTGGGATGGAGAGGGCCAGGTGTGGAAATTCCATGGTTTGAATAAAGTTGTCCCTTCAAATTTCATGTTGAACTCAAATCTCAATGTAGTAGTATCAATAGGCCAAGGGCTTTTAGGCAAAGATTAGATTCATGATGGTTCTCTTTCATCATAGGGATGATGGCCTTTATACGCTAGTTTCACATGGAATTTGCCCTCTTTTGATGGGATTTTTCAAAACTCTAAGTAATCAGAGATATTTGATACAGATTTAATGATAAAATGACATTTTTTAGGTAAAGACATACTGAAATACTAGCAATTTTATATGGTTCACCATAATATTTTTTCCCAGTGTTTATGTCCTGACAATTTTCTAAATGCATTTTAAAGAAAGAAAAAATCTATAGTACTCTCTTATTTTAAACTGGAAAAATTGATGGATGGTTTTTCTTGATCTGACAGAAGATACATCCTTGGGTTAAATATACTTAGAATTTAGTAAAGCAGTAGGAACAAAATAATGACATCTTAGCCATGGAGTGACTTAAGTTGTTTAGGTATGAGCAAGTTTAAAAGGGGTGAAAATCAGCATTTGAATCACAAGGTAAAGACAATTAGGATCCTCCTCGAATTAGAGCCCTCAACCTCATCAAACCACTTTCATTTGCATTATCTCTTTTGATTCTCGCTAGTGTATTTTAAAAGTAAAATGCCATTTTTGTGTGATTCATTTACAATTCTTCCTAAAGACCAGCATTGTGAAAGCAAACAAATTTTACTTGTGCTTTCAAATCATATTGCAGTGGTTCATGAAAATAATAGACCTTGATTCCATTACATTTCTTCCTATTTCCTCAGTTCTTCCTTTAATTCCATAGACAGTTCCTACCCTTCTTTGTATTTAAAACTATTTTACATATGTCTGCTTTTGGGATATAAACCTGCAGGAACTTCTGTGAATTAGGTGGTCTTTTTCTTGCCTTTATATCTACTGCTTGGTTGTTTTCAATTTCCATTCTTTTTTACATTTTTGCAAAAATTTTTAAGAATGTATAATTCTCCGCTTTTCTTCTCCGTGACTAATTTCTTAATGTTCCTCCGAAACAAAGGTATTCTTTATAAACATGGTGTGTAATGACATTTCTTTAGCAGGTCCACCTTTGGCCTTTGGGCTATCTTCAGTTTTCCATTGCTCCAGCCACTGAATCCCAACATCATTGGGATCATTACATAATCATGAAAGCTCCATTTTTACTGTCTTTCTTTCCTGCTATTGTCCTACTTCCTTTGACTATTTCCCTACTTCCACTTACTTCTATTTTACTCAACAGATGTTAAATTCCAGATTTTCAATTTTTCTATTTTAAATCTGGGTCTTTGAGGTTGGTTTGGCTCTATGTGTCTCTTGTTTGAATCTTCTTGTTCTTGGACCTTCAGAATAAATGTGCCTTTGCTTATCTTATCCCTGATGACATAGGACATTACTTCTGTTAGGATCCTGAGCCCTTGGAGCTGTCTCTAACCACACACTATATTCTCTGGAATTCTTAGACCACATTTATAGCACATGTTCAGCTGTCTCTTATATCAGTTAAAAACTCTTCTATCCCTCTAATCAAATTACTTGGCAGGAACATAGGGCTTTTGTTCTTTTTCCAAAATGAACTCTCTCTCTCTCTCTCTCTCTCTCTCTCTCTCTAGTCAGACAGTCTGCCACTTTTCTGAGGCTATTAATAGTCTACAATATCTTTTAGATCAGTTCCTGGTCATGTCTTCTGTGCTTGCTTATTTTGGATTTTATTTATGAGAAGACTTACCTCAGCAATCTTATCAAAATCTTAGTAGCTTTAGCTTTTTTGTTTTAATTTGGCACTTTCAAATGTAAACCAGGAGTTAGACAAATTCCCTTCTCCTGGGGATGCAAACAAGGTTAAACATTTCCCTTGAGTTCATCCATTTGGTTCTCACCACATGCTGCTTTTCTCTGGGGATGCCATAATATTTTGTATATATGATACCCACCATATTCCTTCCTACTCACATTATAATTTCCCGCTTTAAAAAAGCTTGATTTAGTTATCCCTTTTAAAATTCCGTATTCTTTTCTTTTTCTTCCTCTGCCAAGATCACTCATAATTTCCTAAAACAACACCAGTTAGTTATATTTAGATCTTGTCAGACTTGACCCAAAAGTCCTCTTCGAGATAATTGCCACACTGTGACAGTTTCCGCTTCTCTGATCACCTTACTTATTACTTTTGCCAGAATATTTTTTCCAATGTTCCTTAAATATCCAGTATCAACTTTAATTTTCTCACTTTGACAATCTTACAATCATTTCAAATATCAGTTTACAACCTAACACTTTCAAAATCTTGATTTCAACCTGGCTCCAGACGTAGCCATCCAATTTCTCTCCAGAGTATCTATACTTCAAGCTTCAAACATTCAACAAATTTGGAGCTGAACTTATTATCTCTCTCTTTCAACTTGTTTCTTTCTCTCTGAGACTTACAATGGTGAATGTCAATTTTATCAACCCACTTATTCTTAGATCTTCGGTTTTCCCTTATGCACACAAGTACACAGACTCACAAAATCACAAACACATACACACAAATTATATCTACAAGCTTCTGTTTATTCTGCAACAATGCCTTGAAAATATTTCTTCTCCTTCAACTTCATGGTTTTTTTTGTTCAGAAATTCATTAGCTTTTCCATGACTTTGAGGTATTCTCTTTACTAGCTCCATGCTGTAACAGTACTATCATATTCTTGTTAATTCATTCTTCAGTTCCTTTCTTACAGCAATTCACTAGCTTCTCATTGCTATTTTACAAGTTCCCTAGGTAATTCTTATGCAGCAGTGTAGCCAAAGTCTACCTAGATTTGTGTTGGAAACTGATTATATAACCCTACTAAAAATGAGCTCTGGTGAAACAGCATTGACAACATCTGGGGACTTTGTCAGCAATACGAGTTCTCATGCCTTGCTCCAGACCTGTTAAATCACAGCCTAAACTTAACAACATACCCAATGCTGCACAAGCACATTAAAATTGAGAAGCATGTATGGTGGTTGTGTTACAAGCTCTGCAATCTGGAGTACCTGGAAATTTTTATCTATTTTACAGAGTCAAAGAAATTCAAATCCCTGTCCCTATACTGTCTTCCCTTATCTCATTGTATTACAAATCTACCCATGGTCCATTAAGATTGTTTCCCCAGATGAACTATGGCCTGCAACAGATTTTTTCCTCTTTTTTTGTACACTAGAAAAACTGCTTGACGTTTTTAAGTGATATTTGATTAGTTGTTTTTCACATTTCGTAGATTTAAAAGGACTCAGCTTGAGCAGGAGCACAAACTCATACATGTATTTTCTTTATCTATATATTCAATACATTGCCATAATATCACATTAAAAACTTCCAGAAGTGTGCATATGAGTCATGCATGTTTTTAATTTCTTAATACTCTTAATTTGAAACTTTTGTACATATCTTATTATAATACTCACTGACTTTGATTTTTCTGGTGCAAAAGTGCTCTCTGATTCTCTGAGGACTCACCAGTGTATACACTAAACCAGTAGTTCTCATCCTGTGGTTCTAGGTTGACCAGCATCAGTATCCCCTGTGAATGTATGAGAAAGCATATAATATGACCCTATCAAAGGCATAGTCAATGTATGTGGTTTTGGGGGATAGGCTGGGAACAGGTGATTTGTTATCACAATACCTCTAGATGAATATTTTGCATATTAAAGTTTAGAAATTAATTGTCATTCTGTCTCAAATATTCTAATTTATTTTGCTTGATTGAGAGGTGGGCATGATAAACAGTACTAGTCATAAAATGTCACAGAATAGGCTATGGAGACCTCTGGAAGATATTCTTACTCATAAAATATCAAGCAGGCAAGAAACCTTTCCATGGCTGTGTATTGATATGTTACCCATGATTCCAAAGGACTATAGTCATCTTAGCACCACAATGCATAATTATTACTTATGTATTGAAGTTGGTTGAGCTGAATAATTGTAGAGAGTTTCTGATGAGTCATTGAGCCAGAAAATAAAACAGATCTCGCATGTTACTTGTTCTGGACCTCCACTCTTTTACGAAATAATAAATAATTTTATTATATAAATCAATTTAATTTGGGTTTTCTGTAATCTGCATTTGAAAACATCTCAACTTGCATGAGTTTCTTTTCTAATCAGTAATAACAATACATGATTTTTAAAAATTGTGGATGCATAAGAATATTATCTTTTATATCTTTTTTTGTTCACATAGTCAAATCAGTGTGTAATGGTATGTAGATTTTAGTATGGTAAACATTCCATAATTTAAAAAGTATATCAGAAGTTAAAAGTGAAAATGTTCACATGAAGTTCCCACCTACAGAAAATGTCAAATCATAAAATGTCCATAAAGCAATTAATATTATGATTGGATTATGTTAGGGTCTTTATCTGTTCCCATAAAAGACTTAAACATGCTTGTCAAAAAAGGCAACAATTAAAGTGTAGTTAGTTTAAAATAAATTTAAAACCAAATCTATTACATGAACTGGATCAGAGATGTAATGGTAGAAGTTTTGTTGAATAAGAAATATGAGATGGAGACTGGGGTTGTGGCTCATTGGTACAGCACTTGCCTAGCCTGTGTGAGGTGTTGGGTTGAGTCTCAACATCACATATAAATAAGTGAATAAAATAAGGTCTATTGAAATCTAAAAAATATTTAAAAAAAAGAAATACAGAGATGGAAAGTAAGAACTTAACTAGGATTTATTTAGCTACTGTAATGATCCATACTATTAAAAATTCTTCATGCTTTACTATAGAAATATTGAGTAGTGACAAAATTGTTAGATCACCTTTGTTTGCTCTGAATTCACACACACAAAAATGATTCTAATTCAACATCTTCAGATAGCTTAAATTTAAAATTAAAATCTTAAGTTGTTAAAAAATAAACTCACACCTTTTGAGATATATATATATATACACATATATATACACACACACATGCATGAACACAAATTGATGCCTTTTGACATGTATGTGTGTATATACTTATGTATGAATATATATATTTTTTCTCACCATCAATCATAAAAATTGCATTTTATTTTCTGCTTTGCTCATTATTGAACCAGGGCCTCATGCATTCTAGGCAAGTGCTTTACCCATTGAACTACATTCTCAGCTCCCTTATTCTCAATTTAAAAAGAAGCATTTAAATATTTGGTCAATGTGACTCACTTATGTAGAGCCTAAGTCACCTCATGGTTATATAATACCTTCTATGTTGTAAAACTGAGAATCAAACTTTGCGTAGTTATTCTGTTGCCTCATACTTCATAAGCAATTTTTCTTTCTCTCTTGCTAATCCTTTAACTGCCCTGAGTGTCATAACTCCTATATAATTTCATTTCTAGTGGAACTTTTGAATACTTTCTAAGAGCAGTTTAGTAATTGTAACAGAAACAGGAAATAATTCTTTTGTGAGTAGGGTCATAATTACCTCTTCAACAGCTTTTATAAATTCTTAGTACACTTATCAATACTTTGTACTTTCTTCTCTTCTTACTATTCAGATTTAAAGGGATCAATTATATGAACAAAATCTTTACGTTTGGTAGGCAATTTGTGTGATTGATGGTGAGAAAATATGGAAGGCAATATGCTGATAAATATTATCATGCTCTTCAATTGATATGAATGCTAGTAATGCTTACACACACTCTCTTGTTCATTATTCTCCAGAGAGTATTATATGCATGCTACTGTTGGGGATATGAGAAGGGTATTTCATAGAATTTGCTCTTGAAATTAGAAAATCAAAACTTTAGCACACCATATTGAAAGACTTTCAGTGGTATTGGATGAAATCTTGCCTTCTTGAATTTCTTGTGGACAATTCTGTAAACTCTATATAAATGTTTTATTTTTTTAACCTCGGATTGAAAGACAGGATAACTGCTTATTATAGCTGCTTTTCACTGTAAGGAAAATGTAGTCTTTATGAGGGAGAATAGAACTCATTATTCTTTCCCTCACAAAATTAATAGCAGTGCACTTGAAAAAGCACTTAAAATCGTAATGCTCATTATGACACTTTTTGATAGACTTTCACTATGTTATGGGGGGAAAGGAGATTTTTTTTCCATCCTTTTTCATGAAGTGAGTTGGTTAAGCAGAAAAAGAATAGGGAGTTTTGACACCTCATACCCTATTCTATTCATCAAACTACATAATCCTCCCCTTTGCTCAGTTTGATTTTCCTTTATTGAATTTTGCTTTCTGTGATGTTCTCATTTCCCTTATTAGATTAAATCAAATTGTTCTTACCCATCCAACATTATCCCTTCGGGAGAGCAAAATTCTGTTTCCCGAGAGAAAAACGTAAAGAAAATCTACTTAGAGAAGATTACTCAGCTACTGTTATTATCCGTTTCCAATTTCCTTTTTACTTTACAGAGTAAGTTTGACTCATTCCCCATGGCAAACTTTTCTCCCTTCTGCTGTGTAACAAGGATGAGCACAGGTCATCTCTCATAGATGACTCCTAATGTAAAGTGCAGAAACTCAGGATGGATATGACATGTTGCATATAACAGGTCAGAAAAACTCTTAGGTTATTGCTTGTGCGTGCAGCTACTGCTGTTTGAAACCACGAAAGTGTCCCAACGAACCAAGAGTTATTTAGGAAATTCTTATACACCATTTAACTGACATGCAGGTGTTGCTCTTGGTGATTCTGATGGAACTGCTCAGGATCTGTCAAATGAGGACGTGAAAGCAAAGCAACTTTATCTGTATTGCTTTGCATTCTATTTCCTTTCTACACAGATGGAAGAGCAAGTATTAAGGTACACAACCTCAGTGGAAATCAAGTTTCTGTTCTTTACAAACTGCTGCTTAAACCTCAACATAGAGATTTGCATTGAATTTCTTTTTTTGGTTTCCAAAATCGCTCAAAAGCTGTTTAAATTTTCATTGTAGTTCTAAAAATGAACAAAAACATCTATTCTGGTCCAAAGTATAATAAGTACATGGAGAACCTAATGAGTTGTGGATTTGAACATTCTCTTTTTCTCTCTGTGTGTTTTCTAACTTAGCATCTTAAATTCTCTTGAGGTCACCCTGTCAGCCTCAGTTCTGTGGCCTGGATTTAGTTGAATCAATCCTAATTGCAATTCTGCACAGGTCTGGTCCTCTGTGGAGATTGCAGATGAATGACAGTGCAGTGGCAGAAAGAGAAATATGCTGGCAAATAAGATCCCAGCTCTCCACAGAGGATGGAATAAATTACTTTACCAATAGAGTGGAGGTAATATGTTGGAGAAGGAAAGTGAAATCGAAGCCAGTTTGATACAAGGTTGTTAAGTTTAAAATAAAACATTTTAAGCTTAAGTAAAATACTGATGGTAATTTTTTTCTATTTAGAATACATTCCATTGCTCTGTCCCATGAAAAATAATGGTATATACTAATTTTGTTTATGCAGATGACAGCTTGAACAATTTTAATTCATGTGGCATTCTCTGGTAGCTGAAAGCCTGGTGGTAACTGTGGTGTAGCATATTGATTAGTAATTTGATAAATACACAAAATGGCACATTGAGCTTTAGGTGCTTCATGCAAAATGTATTTAAATGACCTTGATTAATTAGAGTGCATAGCTGCAAGGCAGTACCTTATGAACGAGAGCCAGTTTGTCAGTGTAGAGATTTACATAGGTTTATGACAAAATTGGAAGAGACTTGTACTCAAACATTCTAAGTCAAGGAAGTAGACTTAGAATAGAACATCAAGAAAGAAATCTTACTTTCCATTGTGAGATTATTACTCTTTTGCTATGAAATTAGTATAGTAGTTTTATGCCTAAAATGTATTTCATAGAGTTTCAAACTGGATCTTGGATAATAAGTAAGCAAGTATTTTACAAATTAAATGGGTCAGGAATTTTAAAGTAATCTTAAAATGATTATTTGTATTGCCCTTAAAGGTGAATATAAATTATTTATATTCTTTAACATTTTATAGCTATGTAAAGTGTGAAGGTTCAAAATAATGTTTTTCCTATATTATGTATAGTTATGGTTTACCATTACAGATTATATCAGGTGATCAGTAATTACATCTTGAAATAAACATTGTAATTGAGTTTCATGGATAAAGTTCAGGTTTTATTCCATTGTTATGAAAAAGATGTTTGGAAACTGTAAGTGGAATGCTCTACATATTCATAGATAGAATATTTCAAAAATTTCTTCAATAACTCTTCCTTTTTCACTTGGCTATATACTTCTGAGAAAACTTTGACTAATAAATTAAAAATAGCATATCATATACGAGTGGCTTGATTTTAACTTTTGCCCATAAGATCTAGGCATTTCTTTGAAGAATATTGTTTTATAAATATCAGTGGAAGCTTCTGGAAGCAAAGTAAGCAGGGACTGCCAGATAAGATTTATGTATAAATATTCAAAATCTCTGAATTGAGTTAGGCCCATGTGAATTGCTCCTAACAGTATTGGGTGCACCTACAATTGTGCTAGCCTTCTTCAGAATGCATATCAGGTGCTCTGAAAGAAGTCAAGCACAACCGATCTATTGTCTACGTTTCAATGCATCATTCACATATATTAGAAATTTACAGGCATGCTTCAATTTGGGGTGAAATTTGTTCCCTGTGAAGAGAAGGTGTAAATTAGATTCTTCAATAACTTAGTTCAAAGTCAATATCTTTTTTTTTTTCTATTTCAAATGCCAGTTAATTTTGACTATCCACTCAGAGCATCTCTAAATGAATTTAGGTTATGTCAAATACAACTTTCTCTGACTCTCCAAAATCACACTTCTTCTCACGTAGTTGCTTAACAACTTCAGAGAGCTGCCAGAGACTATTTCAATTTGGTTTTCATTGTCAGAGGTATGATTTTGAAAGAATAGATTTCTAAAATGAATTTTAAAAAGCCTTAAGGAAAAGTCTTCTAGGAGACTGATATTCTCTCTTTCCAACCTACTCACTATAATTATTGAATATTTTAAAGCTAGAGAAGACCTCAAATCTTCTCTAAATCTTTGGAAATAAAGCTTATGAATATTGATTATGACAGATTGCTGTTATTCTCAATACTATATAGTGTGGATGTGTATCATATGATGTACTGATTCTAAAAAGTGAACAAGATATATAGGTATCAATATTCATTTGACACTAACTAGCTGGATGGTCTACCATATTTGCAAATTTAAAAACATAAGATTGGACATGCACTCATTTGTGAAAAGTGGTATTGTAGGGTTAATTTTCCATGAAAAATTATGAGATAATACTGAAAACATTGTGATAAACACAAAAGTGGAAAATATGAGAAATTAGGCAATTGAGAAAATGAGTCAATAAAGAAGAAATTAGATTGAGTAGTCCTATGAAGTTAAAAGTGATTTTGTATGTTTCTGAACAAAGCATATCAGGATGCTGACTTTCAGTTTAAGTTAGTATACAAAAGGTTTTCAATGGAGGCCTCTAATTTAACCTAAATCTGCTCTGGCCAAATTAGGCAGAAAACCTTTGCAGAAATGAAAACTTAACAAAATTACATATTTATTATGTCATTGAGTACAATACTAGGTAACCTTTGAAGAATCAATAAATTTTTCTTTTAAAGATTGGAGTTCACCAGATGTATTAGCATCAACTGGGGTACTGATCAACACAGCTTCCTCTTAACGAATGCTCTGCCTCAGGACCTCTGGAGAATGAGGCCAGAATCTCTGTTTTTAAGAACACCTTGAGTGAATCTGATGTACTTTCAAATTTGAGATCCACACAATAAATACTTATTATCTGAGAGATTTCAGGTTAGAAGACAGGGTATAAAACAGATTATCTGTATTGATTCCTTCCAGCACTATCATTCTTAAGAGATCAAATCAGAGTACTCCTGAAAGCCATAAAGCTGAAGTGAAGAGGTGTTAATTTTTCTAAAGCAGTTGAAGTAGGTATGTTAATATAAGATTATGAAATTTATTCCAATAAAGAGCACACGTTTCAGGCTAGAGGTGAAGCTCAGTATGTACAAGCCCTGGGTTTGATCCTCAACTGCAAAAGGAAAAAAAGGTACATATTTTATTTCCTTACAATGAACAGAAAGCTGTAAAAGCCCACCTCCTTCAATTCTGAGAAAATAAAGTTAACTACCAAATTATGTACCCCAATTTGGTTCCTAGTTAACAAGTAACTGCCAAAGATACTTATGAAAAAGTGTAACGAGATGGGAAAGGAAGAGGGGAGTAGTTTTGGAAATGTTGTCTTTTTCCTCTGATGGTTTCTCTACTCTCCTTTGGGGACTTTATTTACTACTACAGATTCAGTCTACTACATCTGCTGCCTTGTCTTCCTGAGAAGTAGTACCATACCTCTGAAGATTACATCTTTCCCTAACTTCTGCCCCAGTATTTACCAGTTGCCAACTGTTTTAGTCAGTTTTTTCACTGCTGTGATGAAAGACATAATAAGAACAATTAGTGTGGGAGAAGTTTATTTGGGGGCTCATGGTTTCAGAGGTCTCAGTCCATAGATGTCAACTCCAGTGTTTGGGCTGGATGTGAAAGTGTGGCAGAGGAAAGCAGCTGGGATGACACCAGGAAGCAGAGAGAAAGCTCTGATCAACAAGGACATATAATCTCCAAAGGCATGTCCCCAGGGACTCACCTCTTCCAGCCATACCCTACTTGCCCACCACCAAGTGACTTTAATCCCTATTAAGGGATTGAAGCACTGATTACATTAAGTCTTTTATAACCCAATCATTTCATCTCTGCACTTTCTTGCATTGTCTCACATGTGAGACAATGGGGACACCTAATGTATAAACCATAATGCCTACTGAACTGTAAAACTCATTGTTTGAATTCCACTTTAATGTCATTTTTGTCTTAAGGATCTTTGTTGACTTCCTGTTTCCTTTTCCTACTCATCCCCAACCAATTCTTATCTTTCTTCAAATAGTGTGCATAAATTCCATCCTTTTGACCTATCTTTTTCCTTTTCACTATCCCCTGAACAAACTTGAACTGTTTGATCTTTCCTTTTTGTGCATTCAAGTCCCTCTATTATCTATCTTTACTTATTTCTGTATTTCCTACCCAAACTTTGGACCCAGTTGAAGTCCCACTTATCTTGTATCACTATTCATTGACATACTTTCATGTATTTCTTTGGCCCCCTACTAACATCAGAGAGTTTCCTAAGGGTGGTGGAATATTTTATATTTATTTTGATTATGCAAATTTAGGAAACACTGACTTAGCCTACTGCAATAGCTATCTAACTGGTGAGAATGATACCCAGTCCTTCCCTGCCCCTACCTAACAATTTATTGCTGTCAAAATTAATCTTGGGGAGCTGCACTGTGCCTGATGAATCACTTTCTTATTTAAAACTTTCTCTGGATATCTCTTACTCATTCCTATTTTAGGAAGTTCTTCATAATATGGCCCTAAAATCCCTCTGCAGACTTACTTCTCTGACTTTCCTGCAAACAATATATTTCATGGACAATATTCTGCTACTCTACTTTTTAATTCCTAAGTGTGGATGCCCATTTATTCACAAATGCCCAAATGAAATGCAATGTCATGAAAACTTTCCTAATTCTCAGCAACCAGTTGTGCATTGCAACATTTCTGTTTCATTCCCCATCCCTCTGCCTGCTTTTATTAGGTTTTCTTGCTTTTATTTGTCTGTGGTACTATTTTTCCCTGAAATAAATTCTTTTTACTTGCCTGACTTGACCCTTAAACTATCCCTCTCCAGCTTTTAGAACACCTGATCCTTGAAAAAGGAAACTTCAATTTTCTACTTCCTATTTTTCATTTTGTACATAGTAGTATTTGTTAATCTTGAATTTGAAAACAATAGTAAGAAAAATTAACCCCTAATATCTTATTTATAAGGTTGTTCTTATTCTGATAATATTACTAGGGATTAGTCTGAATTCAGTATTTTCAGAAATTGTAACCTACCTTTAGGAGTTCGGCAGTCAGGGAAAGAACACTGACTTTTTAGGTGAAGGTCTTCTGGTTATTTTGAATATAGACACCCCTGTGTCTGTATGTTATTTGCTTAAAAATTTGTAGCATAACATAAACTACTGAATATCGCAATAGTTGTAAAAGACCTTCTGCAATATTTTATGAAAAAAATCCACACCTTCACTTTGTTTAGATACTCTAACATGCATACATCAATATAATTAATGGTTAAATATGGAAAATAGTTGATTAAATGGGGAATAAGTTTGCAGATAAAAAACAGGGGAAGACTGAGTATATATTTCAACATTTTAAAAATTCTTTCCATAATTCAGATTTAAAGAAACATTGCAAGAATAGTATGAGAATTCTCTTTCATCTTTCATTCAGATTCCCCAAGTATAAATATTCTACATATTTGTAGTTCAGAGTTCATTCCTCTTTTATTTGCATGTTTTTGACTCCTTTATTAAACCTATTTACAACTCCTTTACCTGACTGCATCAACCAGGATGTATTTGCTTATTTGTATAATATGAGTTTTCAAATTGGGAACATGTCTCAGGGTAAAACTCAAATAGTAGTTTGAGTTTAGTATTTATTTATTTATATTTATCTTGAGCCTATGGACAGGTAGTTTTAAATTTCCTTTGCTTAGTTCTCAAACCTATTGCTATGGTTTGGGTGTGAGATGTTCCCCAAAAGCTCGTGTGTGAGACAATGCAAGAAGGTTCAGAGAAGAATGATTGGGTTACAAGAGCCTTAACCTAATAAGTGAATTAATTACCTGATGGGATTATTTGAGTGGTAACTGAAGGCAGGTGCAGTGCAACTGGAGGAAGTGGGGCTTTGGGAGCATGACTTTCCAGCATATATTTTGTATCTGGTGAGTGGCATCTCTCTCTGCTCTCTGATCATCATGTGAGCTGCTTCCTTCTGCTAGGCTCTTCTGCCATGATGTTCTGACTCACCTCAAGTTCCAAGAAATGGAGCCTGTTGTCTGTGAATTGAGATTTCTGGACTGGTAAACCCCTAAATAAACTCCCTCTTCTAGTTATTCTGGTTGGGTCCTTTTAATCACAACAGTGAAAAAGCTGGCTAAAAAACCTCTCAACCCTTTAGTGTGGTTAAGATTTTCTTTCAGGTATATTTAAAAATACAATTTCAAATTTTACTCCTCAATCATAAATAATTCAAATAAATCTATTTATTCACTCAAATATTTATTCATTTCAATGTGAGTGTGAAAGAGAGAAAGAGAAAGACACACAGAGAGAGATAGAGGTAAAGAGAATATGGTTTCAAAAGTCAGGGCATTAAGAAAGACACATCATCACTTCCCTTACAGAATTCCCTGTCTTTTCCATCCCATGCTCTCATGTATGTTACTATCTTCCGCTTTTATCCTCCCTGTTTGTTCTTGTTCAACGAAGCGATGCATATATATATATATATGTAATTTCTATTTCCTATTTTATTATTTCCCCCTTTTTGACAAAAAATTTGTCTCCTCACTGCAATATCCTGAAGTTCATTTATTATCAGTTTATAAAGACTCTCTGTTTATCTAATGAGTTGAAGCACAATTCAGTTAATCAGCCACTGTCTTAGGTACATGTACATGAGGCTGTTTTCAATTTTATACATATTATTGGATGTTTTACTTCAGTGTAAATTTTTAGAACTAGAATTGCTGGGTCAAGGATTAATACATACATAGTATGGTAGATACTACCATATTTTCCTCTATAAGTGTGTCGATTTGCATTTTCATCACAATATAGGAGTGTTCGAATTTCTTCAGTCTTACTAATGTTCTGTGTTATACTTAATTTTTTCTGATCTGATAGGTAAAATTAGTAACAGTGTAGTTTTAATTTACATTTCTGTTATGATGATTAAAATTTAGAATCATTACATGAATCAAAGTGTCAATTTTATATCTAGTTTGTGAATTATATATTCATGTTACTTGCCAATTTTTTCCCTCTAGATATTTCTCTTAATTTCTAAGAGGTCTTTGTGTGTTAGGAATACTAGCATTTTATTTTTCACTTTTATTTTTTGGTACTGGGGATTGAACCCAGGGGTGCTTAACTACTGAGGCACATCCAGTCTTTTATTTTTTTATTTTGAGACAGGGTCTCACTTAATTGCTCAGGGACTCCCTAAGTTTCTGAGGCTGACTTTGAACTTGCTATCCTCCTGCCTCAGCCTCCTGAGACACTAAGATGCAAGAATGGCACAAGGCAGTTTTTTATTTTTTATATGTTTTACAATTATTTTATCTTTGTTTTAAAGTTGTCTCCCAATTCGTCTAAGGTTTTTTTTTGCCTTTGAAATTTTAAAATATGTAATTAAATTTATCAATCTTTAATCATATCTGGAATTTGAGTTGTTAATAGATATTGTCTATTCTCATTCTAAAGGAGAAGTCACTCATGGTTTTCTTCTAGTATTTATATAGTATAATTTATTTTTACATTTAGATCCTTGATCCATGTGGTAAATGCAAAGTAAGAATCTATTTTTTTTCTCAGGTAGATAAACAATTTTCTTATTATCATTTCCTAAAATCTCACCTTTATATCCGTGATTTAATATGCCACATTAAACAATCTAAAATTCTATATGTACTTATAACTACTTCTGGAGTTTGTATTCTCTTCCACTTGTCTGTCTATTCATGATCTGATGCCACATGGTTTTAATTATAGAGGTTTGGTAATGTTGTAATGTCTGATAAATTAGGTCCCCCATAACTACATAAAATAAAAAAATTATATGTGAAAATATTTTCATGTTAAAAGACTAGTAAACTGAGGAAATGTAATTGGAGTAAGATTTAATCTTAGAGTTGTTTTAATTTGCATTTCTCTAATTACTAGAGATGTTGAATGTTTTCATGTATTTATTAATTGCCTGTATGTCTTCTTCTGTAAAGTGTCTGGCTAGTTCCTTGCCCATTTATTGATTGGGGTCTTAGTATTTTTGGTGTAAAGTTTTGTAAGTTCTTTATAAATTTTGGAGATAAGTTTTCTATCTTAAGTGCATGTGAAAAAGACTTTCTCCCACTCTGTGGGCTTTCTTTTCACATTATTGATTATATCCTTTGCTGAGAAAAAGCTTTTTAGTTTGACTCCATCCCATTTATTGAGTCTTGCTTTAAATTCTTATGCTTTGGGAGTCTTGTTAAGGAAGTCTGATCCTAAGTCAACATGAGGAAGATTTGGGCCTACTTTGTCTTCTATTTGGTGCAGGGTCTCTGATTTAATTCCTAAGTCATTGATCCATTTTGAGTTGAGTTTTGTGCAGGATAAGAGATAGAGATTTAATTTCATTTTACTGCATATGGATTCCAGTTTTTTCCAGCACTATTTGTTGAACAGGCTATCTTTTCTCCATTGTATGTTTTTAGCTCCTTTGTCCAGTATGAGGTGACTGTATTTATGTGGGTTCATCTCTGTGTCTTCTTGCTGTACCATTGGTCTGCCAAGAACACAAACAATAATAGATGTTAGCATAGATGTGGGGGAAAAAGGCACACTTTTACATTGCTGGTGGAGTTGCAAATTGGTGCAGCCACTCTGGAAAGGCAGTGTGGAGAATCCTCAGAAAACTTGGAATAGACCCACCTTTTGACCAGATTATCGCACTCCTCGGTTTATATCCAAAGGACTTAAAATTAGCATACTACAGTGACACAGCCACATCAATGTTTATAGCTGCTCAATTCACAATATGTAGATTGTAGAACCTATCTAGATGCCCTTCAACAGATGAATGGATAAAGAAACTATGGTATAGATAAACAATGGAATATTATTCAGCCATAAAGAAGAATAATATTATGGCATTTGCAAATAAATGGATGGAATTGGAGAATATCATGCTAAGTGAAATAAGTCCAATCTCCAAAACCAAAGGCCAAATGTTTTTCCTGATACATGGATGATGATATACAATGGGGGTTGGGGAGTGGGGAGTGAGAGAAGAATGGAGGAATTTTAGATTATGTAGAAGGAAATGAGAGGGAGAGTATGAAAAATCATGGAATGAGACAGATAGCATTACCCTATATATATGTTTGATTACATGAATGGTATTAATCTATATCATGTACAACCATAGAAATGAAAAGATGTACCCCATTTGCATACAATGAATCAAAATGCAGTCTGTAAAAAAATAAAACAATAAATAAACAATTTTAAAAAAAGAATGAATCGAGAAGAGATGGAAAGCCCAAGTAGACTAATGACAAATAGTAACTTTGAGTAGTTTTTTTTACTGGTGAATTCTAGCAAACAAAGAAGAATCAATATCAGCCTCTCTAAAACTTTTCAAAAAATTAGATATAGGAGGAATAGTTCCTGCCTATTTTATGAGACCAGAATCACCCTGGTTATAAAGCTAGTGAAAGATACCACAAGAAAAGTAAATATAGGATAATATCTTCATTCACATACTTGAAAATATCCCCAGTAAAATAATAGAAAAAAATTCTTCAGTGCATCAGAAAGATTATACATCATGACCAAGTGAAATTTATTCTTAGGATGCAAGTTTGGTTTGCCATATTCTAATTCAATCAATGTGATATGCACACTTAACTGAATAAAGATAAAAAAAAAGGAATCATTTCAATAGATGCAGAAAAACTATTTGATAGTGTTTGACATTCTTTCATTATAAAATTGATAAAGAAGAAAATTTTCTCAACATAAAAAAATAGCATTTATGAAAGGCCCACAGATAATTTCATAATCAATAAGAACTGAAACCCTTTTCTCTAAGATCTCGGTATAAGGCAAGAATGTCCATGCTTATCTCTTCTACTCAGTATAGTGCTGGATGTAGTAGTCAGAGTAATTGGACAAGAATAAGATATAAAAGGCAACCAAATTGCAAAGTGAGAAGCAAAATTATCCTTTTTGAGAATATGAAAGGCTCCACACATACAAAATAAATTAATCAACTTGTAAATGAACTCAATAAAGTTTCAGGATTTAATATCAACATTCAAAAATCAATTGTGTTACTTTACATCTGTAAAGAGCTATCTGACAAAGAAAACAATCCAAGTTGCGTTAGTGACCAAAGGAACGAAATATTTAAGAACATATTTAACAATGGAAGTGAACCATTTGTATAGTGAAAACTACAAAATTTGATGGAAGAAGAACTGAAGAAGATAAGTAAGTAGATATCTTGAGCCTATGGATTGAAAGGATAATTTGAAAATATTCATACAGATTCAGGTGCGTACAGATTCAATTGAATTCCTATAAAAATTCCAATGGCATATTTTCAATGTTTTCATAATATTTTATTTGAAAAATTATTTCTGTGTTTTTTCAAGGAACATAGGGTAGGTGATGTACTTAACCAAATAGTCACAAATACACTAGAGCAACACCATGAATATACTTTGGGCAGGTAGATGTGCCGATTCCTGATAGACAGTTCTTTAATAGCTTGATACTGATCCTTAGCCTCCCCTGTTCCTTCATATAGGATAAAATCTAATTAAATTTTATATCCTCAAATTGTTCATCTCAGTTACATGCCATGGAAAACCCCAGGAGTCAATATGTAAACTCAAGACAACATTCTTCATGAATGGCACTTTCTGTTTTCTCCAAATAATTTGAGTTACTTTTCACTTTGGTAAAGATGAGTTGTTATGAAACTGGGCAGGTTCAGTAACCCACATTCTCATTTTTTTAATAGACTCTATTTTTTAGAGTATTAACTTTACAGAAAAATTGAAGAGGAAGAGAAATTGCCCATACACCTCTTTTTTAAATTTAGGTTTGTCTTTTTAAAAATTTGTTCTAGTTATTTATACATGACAGTAGAATGCATTTGAATGCATCATATATAAATGGAGTATGACCTTTCATTCTTTTGGTTGTACATGATGTTGAATCACACCTGTCATGTAGACATAAGCACATAGGATAATAATGTCCAATTCATTCTACTATCCTTCCTACTCCCATGCCCCTCCCCTCCTTATCCTTCCTGCTGGCCAAATCCAAAGTACCTCTGTTCTTCCCTAGTCCCCACCCCCAGACATTGTGAATCAGCATCCACATATTGGAGAAAAATTGGCCTTTGCTTCTTTGGGATTGGCTTATTTCACTTAGCGTGATATTCTCCGTCTCCATCCATTTACCGGCAAATGCCATAATTTCATTCTTCTTTAAGGCTGAGTAATTTTCCATTGTTATATATGCCACATTTTCTTTCTCCATTCATCTGGTTGATCGTTGGTTCCATAGTTTAGTTATCTATTGTGAGTTTGAGCTGCTATAAATATTGATGTGGCTGCATCACTGTAGTCTGCTGATTTTAAGTCCTTTGGGTATAAACCAAGGAGTGGAATAGCTGGGTCAAATGGTGGTTCCATTCCAGGTTTTCTGAGGAATCTCCATATTGCTTTCCAGAGTAGTTGTACCAATTTGCAATCCTACCAGCAATGTATGAGTGAATGTTTTCCATACATTCATATCAACATTTATTGTCACTTGTATTTTTAATAATTGCCATTCAATGGAATTTTTAATGAAAAAATTTTAAAAGTTTTTAAAAGGCTAAATTTACTATGGAGGCACAAAAGACCCCAAATGGCTAAAAAAATTTTCAGCAAGAAGAATAAACCTGGATGCATTTAAAGTATATTAAAATATTATACCAATTAAACCGAAGTACATATGCCTAAGTTTTTTTTGTTTTTGTTTTTTTGTTTTTGTTTTTTTTTGTTTTTGTTTCTTTTTTGGTACTGGGGATTGAACTCAGGTGCTTAGCTACTGAGTCACATCCTCGTCCTTTCTATATTTTATTTTGAGACAGGGTCGCACTAAGTTGCTTAAGGTCTCACTGAATTGCTGAGGCTCTCTTTGAACTTGTGATCCTCCTGCCCCAGCCTAGTCTCTGGGATTACATGTGTGCACCACCATACCCAGTGTCTACTTAACTTTTGACAAGGCCACCAAGGAAAGAACATAGGACTCAGGCTAGTCTCTTCAATAATTGTTGCTGGGAAACTAGATATCCACATGCAGAAGAATTAAATTGAACACATTAAACCAAACACAAAAAACTCAAAATGCATTGAAAACTTATAAGAAAGACCTGATCTGATGAAACTCCTAGAAGAAAACCTTCTTGATATTGGCATTGGCAGTGATTTCCTGGCTATTACAATAAAAGTGTAGGCAACAGAAGTGAAACAAATGGAACTCTATCTAGGAAATAATCAAGACAATGGAAAAGCAGCCTGGAGATTGGGAGAAAATAGTGTGAACCATGTACCTAAAAAGAGATTAGCTTTCACAATATATAAAAAAATTCATACCATTTAATGGCAAAAAAGTGAATAAACTGATTAGTAATCTGCAAAGAACCTGAATAGACATTTCTGAAAAATGGTCAGTGAAGACAGGAAAAAGTGTTCAACATCACTATTCACAGATAGAGTAAAACCATGGATATCACCTCATACCTGGTAGAATGCCATTAAGTCAAAAAGTAGTAAGTGGCTGGCAAGGATGTGAAGAATAGGAAACCCTTATACACTGTGGGCAGGAATGGAAATTAATGCAGTCATTATGGAAAACAATATTGAGGTTCCTCAAAAAATTAAAAATAACACTACCCTATGATCCAGGCTATAATCTGTCTTCTGGGTATATAATCAAAGGGGGAAAAAAAATCACCATTTCTTAGAGCTAGATGCACTCTCAGGTTTATTACATTATTCACAATAATCAAGGTGTGGGAAAAATCTAAATGCCCACTGATGGATCAATGAAAAAATAAACTGTAATACACACACACACACACACATTGCAATGTTATTAGGAACTGTTATTGCAATGTTATTAGAAACTGGGGCTGGGATTGTGGCTCAATGTCAGAGTGCTTGCCTAGCATTCAAAAGTCCCTTGTTCAGTCCCTAGCACTGCGAAAGACGAAACTGCCTTTTGTGACCACATGGATGAATCTGAAGGACAATATGTTAATGGAATAAGCCAAACACAGAAAGAAAAATTACTGCATGACCATAGTTATTTGTAAAATCTAAATAAAAAGAAATATCAAATACATAGAATAATGGTTACCAGGGGCAGAGAGGATGAGAAATGTGGAGATTTGGGTCACAGAATAAAAACCTGCAGTTATAAAGGGCGAGTAAGTCTTGACATCTAATGTACAGCAGGAGGGCTATAGTTAATATCAAACTAAATATTGAAAATTTGCTAAAAGAAGAGATTTTAGCTCTTCTTATTTTACACAGAAAAATAAGTAAGTATGGAAGGTGATGGATAAATTAATTTGCTTACCTGTAGTAACCATGTCCCCACTCCGGTTTGTGTGAGCTCAAGCATGCCCACATATGGGTGCATAAAATTTATTATATAAATTTTAAAAAGAAAAATATATTATGAAGACTTTTAAGTGTGTATTTCTAGACAAAGTAGAAAAGTTAGAATTAAGGTGACAGTCTGGGAACCTAAACATTAAACCCTAAAATAATTTATAAAATCTTTATTAGAATTTCTGAAAAAATTATCCCAAATCATCCATTCTTAATCCATTGTACAATTTCTTAAAATGGGCTTTCTTCACCTACTCAATATCTTTCCTATCTTCCAAATTCACTGAAGCCTCTCAGTTCAAGTTTTACTCTCAAACCAATAGCAACATAAAACAAAACAATACCTCTGCAAAATCTGTTCTGTAAATTCAGATATGTAGCTCCTTTTTCTCTTTCTACTTTTATTTGGTTTTAGTTGTTTGTCTTTCATTATAGGGATACATTTTCACATTTAGCTAGGGAAAGAGCCTACATCTCACCTTAGATGATTGTGTTTCTATCCATTCTCTTGACCTTGATCATATAAACCCTTAACTAGACTGGCTAATGAAGAACCAGTCATGAATGATACAGGAATACAACAAAGGCAAGAGACAAGAACCACAATTGTTTTCATTACTTTGCAGTGGAGAATAAGAAGAATAGATTGCAGACACATAACTTTAAAACTTTTATTTTTCCCAATAAAAACCTAATGTTTGAAAGGCTGACATTTCTTAGGTCACATACAATGTCATTAGCTCAAAAATGGTATCAATGCTGTTAACAAAAAGACCAATGATGCAAAATTTACTTCATTAGCACGTGGAATGCCTGAAAGGTAAAGTTCTCAAAATTGCAATTTCTAATTAGTCTAGATACAAGCACTATCTCAATATCCACCAATGTGATCTGAGGAACTTTGTTTAGATATTAATAATGACTTAATTAAACAAAAAGATGACTCACTTCAGTTATACTATAGATAAGATCTCTCCTCCTCTCCAGAGTTGACAGCATGCTCATTGGGGTTAGAATATTGCTTACAAATCTAATTTCTGATATAAGTTTTCAGATTAAGCAAATTTAAGAAGTTGATATTGAAACATTATTCTTAAAAGTGGGAAGATAAAAATGAATTTTAAAAGTACTTATTCTGAAAAATAGATTAATTTTAATAACATTTCCAGTTCTATAGGCTTTCTAATATCTCTTCCTCATTACCCCCTCAGCTATTCATTTCTTGATGTGTCTGTGTCTGTTGCAATATTTCCTGTGGGACAACTGTGTCTTAATATTTTAGAAACAGCACAGCCATGTAATTATCTGTAAATAATTTAGCATGTATTTCATTCATGTGGAAATGATCCAATTAGCCAAAGTGGGGAAAAATAAAAAAATCTTTCTATGAAATGTTAAGCCACTCATAGTATGGTTTTATTTCTTATTATTTTAGTTCTTCTGCATTAGCTAATTAAAAATATGTCCTATTTCAAATTATCTGCTATGTTCCTCCAGCTAGTTGGAAGCTATTAATACTCATTTACTCATTGTTGAAGTTTGTGGCACCAAAACAAATCTGTGCCTGCAATTGTTGTGAAGCTGAAGAAAGGTTAACTAGGATTGTTTTAATTGTGGCTAAGGCTTTCTTTCCAATAAGTTAATTGACTCATTGTATTCTATGCCCAGTTTACTCCCAGAGATAGCCCACATCATTTATCATGAATAAAGATTTCCCCACTTGTCCGCTTATCACTGGAGTAATGATAAAGGTGCTGCTGAAACTGAGATAATTAAAAGTGGTAGATGGCCTGGTGCTCACTTACACTAATATTAGTTGGAAAGGTCAGAGTTTACAGGAGGGCAGAGAGATGATTTTACTGATACATGTAGTCTAACTTTTGCCTGCATAGCTGATACCAGAGATGCTCTCTCTATATACATTTCAACATTAACTGAAATTAAGAGAGCAGGGTGTTGACTTTCTTTTTTCTTGCTATGAGCTATAAGTTTGATGCCAAGAGATTAAATAAATGAAATCCAGTTCTGAAAACCAGTTCATCAACAAGATGTTTGTCTAAGAAAAAAGAGACTCAATGCCTACTTCCAAGCTTTAGTTATCCTAACAGATTCAGTTGAGTACCAAACACACAAACAAAACCATCATCAAGATAAACCCATTCATCTCAAAGTGAGATTGATTGCACAGCCTTCAACCAGAGCTGCAGCTCATTTATACACTTAGCCCAGTGCCCAGCACTTTCACTTGTCAGAACCTGCCACTTGTCCACTCACAGTCTGAGTTTACCACCAGGTTTCTTAGGAAAGATTTTTTTCAGACGAAATGTTTTAAAGAGACTGAAAAATACTAAGTTTGGGCTCAGCTGATTTAGTGATTGCTGATTGGAACTGGAACTTTTATCAGTGTTGTAGGTCATGTTAACATGATTGTGAATATTATTGAGAAGTTTCTACCTAACACAGAGGCTGCACATGTAGCTGTATGTGAATATTTTCCACTAAATGAAATTTATGAAATAATTTATTATTTTGCTAACCAAGACACTATAAAATGTTCTGTAGACAAAACTGGAAAAAAACGGCAATATCATTGGAAAATCCATTAAGGTATTTTTTTTTCCCTTACATGTAATTTTTTTCCAATATAATAGCTCTTTTTAGTGAAAAATTTATCAGCATAATTCACATGCAACAGAAATACTCTTCTATACCCTTAACTCAGCATCCCATGATACTGATGTTTTGAAAAATTATAGCACAGCATCACTCAAGATGTTCACATTGACATAGTCTACTGATCTTATTCAAATGTCTCCCATTTTTCCTGTATTCATTTGTGTGTGTATGCATGAACTTAGTTCTATGTGTGGATTTCTTTATGTACCATCAGTGAAGCTTCTGAACATTTCATCACCGTAAGGGCCTCTCAGGCTATTCCTTCATTCTAAAACCACCCCTTTCTCCCTGCTACCTTTCACCATTCGGTGTTCTCTCAACCTAGATAGCTACTAGCTTATTTTCCACTTATGAAATTTTATCTTCTGAAAACTTTATGTGGATGGAATCATAACCATGCAATCTTACTAGGATTGAATCTTGCTACTGTATGCATTAATAGCTTATTCCTTTTTATCGTTGTACATAACATTTAAACCATTCATTATGTTGTTCACATATTCACATGTGGAAGGGCATTGATGCTATTTTCAGTATCTGGCCCTCTAGATTTTGGCTGTTATGAACAGAAATGCTATATTAATTTATAAATTTCTAGGTGAGCCTAGATTTTTATTCTTTGTAATGAATGTCCAAAAGTAAAATTGCTATACAGTAGTTGCATAACTACTATTACAGGAAGCTGTAGAATTGTTTTCTAGAGTGGATGTGCCATTTTGCATTCCTACCAATAATGTAAGAAGGGTCCAATTTCTCTGAATTCTTGCCAACATTTTGCGTTTTCACTGTTTTCCATTTTAGTCATTCTGACAGGTATGTAGCAATTTGTCACTGTGATTTTCATTTGCATTTTTCTAGCACTGAAATACCTTTTTGTATGCTTATTTGCCATCTGTAGATCTTCTTCTGTAAACTCTTCATATTTTTTACCTATTATCAGTGTTTGCTACTGTTGAGTTTTAAAATCTTTAATATATCTTGGATAATATTCAATAGTTGGATATGCAATTTGCTGATATTTTCTCCCATTCTGTATATTGTCTTCACATGGACTTTTACAGAGCAAAAGTTTTATTAATTGTGATGAGATCAAAATTATGAATGTTTTCTTAAATGGGTGTTTTAGTCAACTGTTTCACTGTTGTGACCAAAAGACCTCGCAAGAAGGATTTTAGAGGAGGAAAAGTTTATTTGGCATTCATGGTTTCAGAGGTTTCAGTCTACCCACCACCAGCTCCATTGCTCTGAGATTGAGATGAGGCATTCTCATGGCAGAAGAATGTGGAGAAACAAAGCAGCTTAGGACACGGCCAGCAGGAAGCACAGAGAGCCCTCTAGTCTCCAGTGACAAAATAAAAGGCATGCCCCCAATGACTCACCTCCTCTAGCCACACCCTACCTGCCTACAGTTACCACTCAATTAATCCCTATTGGAACACTAACATACCGATTCATTTAATACTCTCATAACCCAATCATTTCACCTCTAAACTTTTCTTGCATTGTCTCACACATGAGCTTTTGGGAGACCCTTCATATCTAAACCTTAACATTGGGTAATGCTTTGAGTGTCATGCCTAAGAACTCAGATTAACCATTTACCCAAATGTATTGTCCTATATAGCTTTATATCTTATGTTTCAGCCTGGGGTCATTTTGAGTTAGCTTTTGTGTAAGGTGTCAGGTTCAGGATAATCTTCATCTGTGTACCACTGGGATCTTGTTTCTTCACCATCACCTGTTGAAATTCACTTTTCTCCACTGAATTGCTTTCCGCCTGGTCAAAAATCAGTTGGGCATACATAAATGGGTCTATTTCTGGGTTCCCTTTTTCATTCCCTTTATTTGTGTGTCTATCCCTCTGTCACTACACTATTTGAATTACTCTGGAAAAATACTGGCCTTAGTATAGAAGAATTCTCCCCCCCCCCCCCCCTTTTCTGTTAAATTATTTAAACTAGTCTTGGTCCCATATCTTTCCAAATAAATTTTAGAATAAACATTCATTTTTCCAAAACTTTGCTGGGATTCTTGGTAGAAATTTAAGTAAGACTATCATCAATTAGGGACAAGATAACCTATACTGTGTTTAATCTTTCAATATAAGCATCATATGTTTCTCTATTTATGTAGGTTTTTAAAAATTTCTAACATTTTGTAATTTGCCGTTTATTGATCCTATGCATATTTTGTTAAAGATATTCTGGTGGTGGTTAATGTTATGTAGCGACATGCCTGGGCTTCCAGATGGCCAGATAGTAGTAAAACATTATTTTTGGGTGCGTCTGTGAAGGCATTTCCAGGAGAGATTACCATTTGAGTTAGAAGACTGAGCCATCTCCCTCACCAAAATGGGTGGGCACATCCAAAATGCTGAGGGGTCAAACAGAGCAAAATGGCAGAGAAAGGCAAATTTGTTCTTTATTTGAGCTGGGACATTCATCTTCCTCTGTCATCCTGTTGTTTGGCCTTTGAACTATGGAACTGAAACCAGCACCCCTGCTATGTAGCAAGGTCCTTGGTCTTAGAGGGAGAACTGCACCATTATTTTCCTTGATTTATAGGTT
This sequence comes from Sciurus vulgaris, assembly GCF_902686455.1. Taxonomy (NCBI): domain Eukaryota; kingdom Metazoa; phylum Chordata; class Mammalia; order Rodentia; family Sciuridae; genus Sciurus; species Sciurus vulgaris. The sequence continues at coordinate 73,207,116 of NC_136462.1, forward strand.
TTGAACTTACTTGCTTTATAATCTCAACCTCCTGTCTCTCTCTCTCTCTCTTTCTCTTCCCCTCTGTCTCTCTCTCTCTCTTTCCTTACCCTGTTGTCCTAATGGTTCTGTTTTCTGGAGAATACTAATATAAATTTTTTAGAGTTTAATTTTGAGGAGTAATTATAAATGTTATAGTTAATTTATTCAGTTTCATTGTATACAAAAATGAAAATGACTTTTTGTTTGTTGATCCTGTGACATTGCTGAAATCAATTATTAGGTCCAGAAGATTTTTATTAAAAATTTGTTGGGATTTTCTTTGTAGACACAGCATTTTCAAATACAACCCTTTGATTTTTTCCTTCCCAGAATGTATACATTTTGTTTCTTTATCTTGTCTTATTTAACTCACTGGAACTTTCAGTGCTCAGAATATTGAAAATAAACATCTCATCTAGTTTGCTATTTGGGGGGAACTTATTCCATCTTTTATAATTGGTATGATATTAGCTATCACTTTATGTATATGCTTTTTATCACATTGAGATAATTCTCTCTATTCCCAACTTGCTGAAAATGGATGTCGGATTTTTTCAGATATTTTCTCTGAGTCAACTATGTGTTCGTGATTTTGCTTTTTTAACATGGTGTATGGTGGGTTACTTTGATTTTTCAATGTTGAAAAAACCTGATATATAATAAATTCCAAGTGATGAAGCATAATAAATTTAAATGAGAATATTTCAGAAGAACATTAGAAAACTCTGACATAATTTCAAATGGCCATTAGGTCTATTATTGCAAAAATTGTCATAAAATGATAGCACATTTTAATCATTTATCCTGTAAAACAAATCATTTGCTGTGTCCCATATGTAAAATTTACTTGAGAAGTAACATGATCATTGAATTTATTATTTTCTAATCATCAGCAATTGATCTGGGTAGTTGTGATTATTTACAGTAGAGACCTATTGGGGGTTTTCTAGGTTTAGGTGACAGTTTTATTTTTATACATGTGCATCCTTATTATGCTTGCATAAAAGTTAACAAATGGACTTTGTTGGTAGGAAGAACAAAAGTGTAAGTTCCAGGTATATACTCCTTGAACTTCACTTTTTTTTTTTTTTTTTTAAATTAAGTCTCTCATATAAGGTTTAAAACATCTAACTTGTAAGAAGAGGTAGCACTAAGAAAAATGTTTAATATATATAAATTTGAGTTCAGTGGACAATGTGATTTCATAAAATTAAGTATCTACTTAGTGGTTATTTAAAAGAATGAACAGAATGATTCCATTGCATTTACAAACAAAATAAGACTCTAGGTTCATTTTGAACCCACAGGAGGTGAGTGATGTTTGTCTCTTGAAACTTCATCTTCAAACTTGGTCCCTGTGGAGATGACATTAAGAAGTGGGGCCTTTTAAGGGGGGATTAGGTCATTAGGGCTTCTTCCTTTGTAAAAAAGGTTTCACATGGACTTTGTCCCTCTCTTGACCTTATGCTTCTTTAGCCATATGAAGACAATATTTACCTCATGTGGATGATGCAGCAACAGGTACCATCTTGGAAGGAGAGAACAGCCCTCAACAGACACCAATACTGCTGGTTCCTTGATCTTAAAATTCCAGCTCCCTAAACATGAAAAAGGAGTTTATGTTCCTTAAATTACTCAATCTCATATATTCTCTAATAGGATAACAAATAGACTAAGACAAAAATAGGTACCACAAAGTAGAATGTTGCTATGATACCTAAAAATGGTGCCAGCAAGGGTAATGGGAGGAAAGTGGAAGAGTTTGGATAAGCAGGTGATAAAAATTTAGCTTGCCAAGTATTGAGCATTAAGCACAATTCTGGGGAGGGATCAGAATAGAGTGGCAGAGAAATCAGTTTTCTTGGAGATTATCTAAGTATTTGTGATTAGAAGACGGATAGAAATATGCACAGGTGCTAGGTGTGGTGGGTCATGCCTATAATTCTAGCAGCTCAGAAGGCTGAGGCATGAGGTTTGCAAGTTCAAAACCAGTCTCAGCAATTTAGTGAGGACCAAAGCAACTGTGTCCACACAAAAAAAAATTTAAAAATAAAAAAAATAAAAAAAAAGGAAGAAAGAAAAAAAGAAAAAAGAATGGACTGGGAATGTTGCTCAGTGGTTAAGCACTGGCAAAAAATAAATAAATAAAAAGAAAAGAAATATGGACATGCAAAAACATTTCAGTGGACTCTTGGAAGGAGGAACATCTCACAGAAAACTGGAAGAAAAACCATCCTTTTTTAAAGTGGCAAATAATTTAGCTGAATTGTGTGTGTTCTACTGCATTTGTGAAAGGCAGAATTTAATAGCAATGAACTAGAATATTTGACAGTAGAAAAAGTTAAGCAAATGTTCAGCATGCTGCATGATTTGTGTTAACTACCTATGGTAAAATTTGAGAAAAGAGAAACAAGTTAAAGACAGAATTTATAATTAAAGAGAAACAAAATGTAAAGTTCTGGAAAGTTCTCAACCTGATCAGGAGAGAATAACAGGGTAGATCATCTAAGCAATACTTGATGAAGAGATTAGTAGTATGGGTAGAAGAAAGTTAGATGATATTCATTAAGAAAATGGAAGAGTTATTCAAAAAGCATTTCAGAGACTGTCTTTCCCATCACAAGCTCAGAAATTCAGGACTTTGAGCAATTCCAAGAGAAGTTCAAATGTACCCATGGAAGCTCAAACTCATCGCCCAGGGTCCTTGAGTCTCTGCTCCCTACATTCAAATGTAGTGCCTCTTGGCTGCCTCAGTTGTAGCTCAAGCAGACCCAGGTACAGCTAAGACTGTTCCTCCAGAGGGCACAAACCATAAATGTTAGTGGTGTCCATGTAATAACTTTGCTGATATTCTGAGAGGATGAGGTGAGGAGACATGGCTACCGCCACCAAGATTTTAAAGGATGACTCAGAGTCTTGGGGTTCAGGAAGAGAAATGACACAAGGTCAGGACCATTTAAGAGGGTATTCACTAGGGTAATACCTAACAGAGATCCACACAGAAGTCGAATCACTTCTGACTTCTTTTTAGGACAGTGCTTAGTGGGGCTGTGGAAGCAGAATCTACCCCAAGTTTTCAGCACTGTAGAGCCACCAGAGTGTGATCTCAGTCTAGGAGAGCTTCAGGTAGTTGACTTCAACCCAGGACAGAGGCTGTGGATATAGTTCAGTGGTTGAGTACCTGTCTAGCCTATGTGTGTCTGTTAACTTTTCTTGCTGTAATCAAAATACCCAACAAGAGTGATTTAGAGGAGGAAAAGTTGATTTTGGGTTCACAGTTTCAAAGGTCCAGTCCATGGTTGACTCCTTTGCTCTGGGCCTAAGGTGAGGCAGAACATCATGGTGGAATGGCATGGTTGAGAGAAGCTGCTCCACTTATGCTGACCAGAAAGCAGAGGAAGAGTGGGTATAGGCTATAGGGAAGATGAACCCTTCCAAAGCATGCCCTTAGTAACCCACCTCATCCGGTCACACCCCACCTGCTTACAGTTACCACCTAGTGAGTCTATTCAAGCCAAGATGGAATGATCAGATTATGCCTTCCACAATCTAATTATTTTCCCTCCAAACATTCCTTCATGAACACAGGAACTTTTTGAGAGACATTTCATATCCAAACCATAACAATGTGCAAGGCCATGGGTTCCATCCCAGCAACAAAAAGAAAAACAAAAAGAAAGAAAGAAAACTCATAAGAGCAGCTGTCTGAGATAAACCCAGTAAAGTCAGAGGGACAAGTTTTCTTGGAGCCTCAGGGCCCAATTTCCACCATAGTGCATCCAAAAGTCAGGAGATCAAGTCAAAATTTACTCTCAAGAATTAAGAGTTAATTATCCTGTCAGATTTTGGATTTGATTGTGACATGTTATCCTCTACCTTTTTACTGTTTCTCCATTTTGAAATGGGAATGATTGTCTTATGCCTTTGCCCCCATTGTACTTTGGATGTACACAACCTGGTTGATTTCATAGGCTCACCTCTAGATAGGGATTTGCCTCAGAATGAACAATCCTTTAAGTCTTGTTTATATCTGGTTTATTTATTTAGTTGAGTCATTACACTTAGACTGTAAAGTTGAATGCTAGAATGAAATGAGATTTTTGCAGCTATTAGGATGGAATTAATGCATTTTGTATGTGAGAAAGATAGGAATACGGGGTGGGAGGAGAGGGCCAGGTGTGGAATTCCATGGTTTGAATAAAGTTGTCCCTTCAAATTTCATGTTGAAACTCAATCTCAATGTAGTAGTATCAATAGGCAAGGGCTTTTAGGCAAAGATTAGATCATGATGGTTTCTCTTTCATCATAGGGATGATGGCCTTTATACGATAGTTTCACATGGAATTTGCCCTCTTTTGATGGGATTTTTCAAAACTCTAAGTAATCAGAGATATTTGATACAGATTTAATGATAAAATGACATTTTTTAGGTAAAGACATACTGAAATACTAGCAATTTTATATGGTTCAACCATAATATTTTTTCCAGTGTTTATGTCCTGACAATTTTCTAAATGCATTTTTAAAGAAAGAAAAAAATCTATAGTACTCTCTTATTTTAAACTGGAAAAATTGATGGATGGTTTTTTCTTGATCTGACAGAAGATACATCCTTGGGTTAAATATACTTAGAATTTAGTAAAGCAGTAGGAACAAAATAATGACATCTTAGCCATGGAGTGAATTAAAGTTGTTTAGGTATGAGCAAGTTTAAAAGGGGTGAAAATCAGCATTTGAATCACAAGGTAAAGACAATAGGATCCTCCTCGAATTAGAGCCCTCAACCTCATCAAAACACTTTCATTTGCATTATCTCTTTTGATTCTCGCTAGTGTATTTTAAAAGTAAAAATGCCATTTTTGTGTGATTCATTTACAATTCTTCCTAAAGACCAGCATTGTGAAAGCAAAACAAATTTACTTGTGCTTTCAATCATATTGCAGTGGTTCATGAAAATAATAGACTTGATTCCATTCATTTCTTCCTATTTCCTCAGTTCTTCCTTTAATTCCATAGACAGTTCCTAGCCTTCTTTGTATTTAAACTATTTTACATATGTCTGCTTTTGGGATATAACCTGCAGGAACTTTCTGTGAATTTAGGTGGTCTTTTCTTGCCTTTATATCTACTGCTTGGTTGTTTTCAATTTCCATTCTTTTTTACATTTTTGCAAAAATTTTTAAGAATGTATAATTCTCCGCTTTTCTTCTCCGTGACTAATTTCCTTAATGTTCCTCCGAAACAAAGGTATTCTTTATAAACATGGTGTGTAATGACATTTTCTTTAGCAGGTCCACCTTTGGCCTTGGGCTATCTTCAGTTTTCCATTGCTCCAGCCACTGAATCCCAACATCATTGGGATCATTACATAATCATGAAAGCTCCATTTTACTGTCTTTCTTTCCTGCTATTGTCCTACTTCCTTTGACTATTTCCCTACTTCCACTTACTTCTATTTTACTCAACAGATGTTAAATTCCAGATTTTCAATTTTCTATTTTAAATCTGGGTCTTTGAGGTTGGTTTGGCTCTATGTGTCTCTTGTTTGAATCTTCTTGTTCTTGGACCTTCAGAATAAATGTGCCTTTGCTTATCTTATCCCTGATGACATAGGACATTACTTCTGTTAGGATCCTGAGCCCTTGGAGCTGTCTCTAACCACACACTATATTCTCTGGAATTCTTAGACCACATTTATAGCACATGTTCAGCTGTCTCTTATATCAGTTAAAACTCTTCTATCCCTCTAATCAAATTACTTGGCAGGAACATAGGGCTTTTGTTTCTTTTCCAAAATGAACTCTCTCTCTCTCTCTCTCTCTCTCTCTCTCTCTAGTCCAGACAGTCTGCCACTTTTCTGAGGCTATTAATAGTCTACAATATCTTTTAGATCAGTTCCTGGTCATGTCTTCTGTGCTTGCTTATTTTGGATTTTATTTATGAGAAGACTTACCTCAGCAATCTTATCAAAAATCTTAGTAGCTTTAGCTTTTTTGTTTTAATTTGGCACTTTCAAATGTAAACCAGGAGTTAGACAAATTCCCTTCTCCTGGGGATGCAAACAAGGTTAAACATTTCCCTTGAGTTCATCCATTTGGTTCTCACCACATGCTGCTTTTCTCTGGGGATGCCATAATATTTTGTATATATGATACCCACCATATTCCTTCCTACTCACATTATAATTTCCCGCTTTAAAAAAGCTTGATTTAGTTATCCCTTTTAAAATTCCGTATTCTTTTCTTTTTCTTCCTCTGCCAAGATCACTCATAATTTCCTAAAACAACACCAGTTAGTTATATTTAGATCTTGTCAGACTTGACCCAAAAGTCCTCTTCGAGATAATTGCCACACTGTGACAGTTTCCGCTTCTCTGATCACCTTTACTTATTACTTTTTGCCAGAATATTTTTTCCAATGTGTTCCTTAAATATCAGTATCAACTTTAATTTTCTCACTTTGACAATCTTACAATCATTTCAAATATCAGTTTACAACCTAACACTTTCAAAATCTTGATTTCAACCTGGCTCCAGACGTAGCCATCCAATTCTCTCCAGAGTATATATACTTCAAGCTTCAAACATTCAACAAATTTGGAGCTGAACTTATTATCTCTCTCTTTCAACTTGTTTCTTTCTCTCTGAGACTTACACTGGTGAATGTCAATTTATCAACCCACTTATTCTTAGATCTTCGGTTTTCCCTTATGCACACAAGTACACAGACTCACAAAATCACAAACACATACACACAAAATTATATCTACAAGCTTCTGTTTATTCTGCAACAATGCCTTGAAAATATTTCTTCTCCTTCAACTTCATGGTTTTTTTTGTTCAGAAATTCATTAGCTTTTCCATGGACTTTGAGGTATTCTCTTTACTAGCTCCATGCTGTAACAGTACTATCATATTCTTGTTAATTCATTCTTCAGTTCCTTTCTTACAGCAATTCACTAGCTTCTCATTGCTATTTTACAAGTTCCCTAGGTAATTCTTATGCAGCCAGTTGTAGCAAAGTCTACCTAGATTTGTGTTGGAAACTGATTATATAACCCTACTAAAAATGAGCTCTGGTGAAACAGCATTGACAACATCTGGGGACTTGTCAGCAATACAGATTCTCATGCCTTGCTCCAGACATGTTAAATCACAGCCTAAACTTAACAACATACCCAACTGCTGCACAAGCACATTAAAATTTGAGAAGCATTGTATGGTGGTTGTGTTACAAGCTCTGCCAATCTGGAGTACCTGGAAATTTTTATCTATTTTACAGAGTCAAAAGAAAATTCAAATCCCTGTCCCTATACTGTCTTCCCTTATCTCATTTGTATTACAAATCCTACCCATGGTCCATTAAGATTGTTTCCCCAGATGAACTATTGGCCTGCAACAGATTTTTTCCTCTTTTTGTACACTAGAAAAACTGCTTGACGTTTTTAAGTGATATTTGATTAGTTGTTTTTCACATTTCGTAGATTTAAAAGGACTCAGCTTGAGCAGGAGCACAAACTCATACATTGTATTTTCTTTATCTATATATTCAATACATTGCCATAATATCACATTAAAAACTTCCAGAAAGTGTGCATTATGAGTCATGCATGTTTTTAATTTCTTAATACTCTTTAATTTGAAACTTTTGTACATATCTTATTATAATACTCACTGACTTTGATTTTTCTGGTGCAAAAGTGCTCTCTGATTCTCTGAGGACTCACCAGTGTATACACTAAACCAGTAGTTCTCATCCTGTGGTTCTAGGTTGACCAGCATCAGTATCCCCTGTGAATGTATGAGAAAGCATATAATATGACCCTATCAAAGGCATAGTCAATGTATGTGGTTTTGGGGGATAGGCTGGGAACAGGTGATTTGTTATCACAATACCTCTAGATGAATATTTTGCATATTAAAGTTTAGAAATTAATTGTCATTCTGTCTCAAATATTCTAATTTATTTTACTTGATTGAGAGGTGGGCATGATAAACAGTACTAGTCATTAAAATGTCACAGAAATAGGCTATGGAGACCTCTGGGAAGATATTCTTACTCATAAAATATCAAGCAGGCAAGAAAACCTTTCCATGGCTGTGTATTGATATGTTACCCATGATTCCAAAAGGACTATAGTCATCTTAGCACCACAATGCATAATTATTACTTATGTATTGAAGTTGGTTGAGCTGAATAATTGTAGAGAGTTTCTTGATGATGTCATTGAGCCAGAAAATAAAACAGATCTCGCATGTTACTTGTTCTGGACCTCCACTCTTTTACGAAATAATAAATAATTTTATTATATAAATCAATTTAATTTGGGTTTTCTGTAATCTGCATTTGAAAACATCTCAACTTGCATGAGTTTCTTTTCTAATCAGTAATAACAATACATGATTTTTAAAAATTGTGGATGCATAAGAATATTATCTTTTATATCTTTTTTTGTTCACATAGTCAAATCAGTGTGTAATGGTATGTAGATTTTAGTATGGTAAACATTCCATAATTTAAAAAGTATATCAGAAGTTAAAAGTGAAAATGTTCACATGAAGTTCCCACCTACAGAAAATTTCAAATCATAAAATGTCCATAAAGCAATTAATATTATGATTGGATTATGTTAGGGTCTTTATCTGTTCCCATAAAAGACTTAAACATGCTTGTCAAAAAAGGCAACAATTAAAGTGTAGTTAGTTAAAAATAAATTTAAAACCAAATCTATTACATGAACTGGATCAGAGATGTAATGGTAGAAGATTTTGTTGAATAAGAAATATGAGATGGAGACTGGGGTTGTGGCTCATTGGTACAGCACTTGCCTAGCCTGTGTGAGGTGTTGGGTTTGAGTCTCAACATCACATATAAATAAGTGAATAAAATAAAGGTCTATTGAAATCTAAAAAATATTTAAAAAAAAAGAAATACAGAGATGGAAAGTAAGAACTTAACTAGGATTTATTTAGCTACTGTAATGATCCATACTATTAAAAATTCTTCATGCTTTACTATAGAAAATATTGAGTAGTGACAAAATTGTTAGATCACCTTTGTTTGCTCTGAATTCACACACACAAAAATGATTCTAAATTCAACATATTCAGATAGCTTAAATTTAAAATTAAAATCTTAAGTTGTAAAAAATAAACTCACACCTTTTGAGATATATATATATATACACATATATATACACACACACATGCATGAACACAAATTGATGCCTTTTGACATGTATGTGTGTATATACTTATGTATGAATATATATATATTTTTTCTCACCATCAATCATAAAAATTGCATTTTATTTTCTGCTTTGCTCATTATTGAACCCAGGGCCTCATGCATTCTAGGCAAGTGCTTTACCATTGAACTACATTCTCAGCTCCCTTATTCTCAATTTAAAAAGAAGCATTTAAATATTTGGTCAATGTGACTCACTTATGTAGAGCCTAAGTCACCTCATGGTTATATAATACCTTCTATGTTGTAAAACTGAGAATCAAACTTTGCGTAGTTATTCTGTTGCCTCATACTTCATAAGCAATTTTTCTTTCTCTCTTGCTAATCATTTTAACTGCCTGAGTGTCATAACTGCTATATAATTTCATTTCTAGTGGAACTTTTGAATACTTTCTAAGAGCAGTTTAGTAATTGTAAACAGAAACAGGAAATAATTTCTTTTTGTGAGTAGGGTCATAATTACCTCTTCAACAGCTTTTATAAATTCTTAGTACACTTATCAATACTTTGTACTTTCCTTCTCTTCTTACTACTTCAGATTTAAAGGGATCAATTATATGAACAAAAATCTTTACGTTTGGTAGGCAATTTGTGTGATTGATGGTGAGAAAATATGGAAGGCAATATGCTGATAAATATTATCATGCTCTTCAATTGATATGAATGCTAGTAATGCTTACAAAACTCTCTTGTTCATTATTCTCCAGAGAGTATTTATATGCATGATACTGTTGGGGATATGAGAAGGGTATTTCATAGAATTTGCTCTTGAAATTCAGAAAATCAAAACTTTAGCACACCCATATTGAAAGACTTTCAGTGGTATTGGATGAAATCTTGCCTTCTTGAATTCTTGTGGACAATTCTGTAAACTCTATATAAAATGTTTTATTTTTTTAACCTCGGATTGAAAGACAGGATAACTGCTTATTATAGCTGCTTTTCACTGTAAGGAAAAATGTAGTCTTTATGAGGGGAGAATAGAACTCATTATTCTTTCCCTCACAAAATTAATAGCAGTGCACTTGAAAAAGCACTTAAAATCGTAATGCTCATTATGACACTTTTTGATAGACTTTCACTATGTTATGGGGGGAAAGGAGATTTTTTTTTCCATCCTTTTTCATGAAGTGAGTTGGTTAAGCAGAAAAAAGAATAGGGAGTTTTGACACCTCATACCCTATTCTATTCATCAAACTACATAATCCTCCCCTTTGCTCAGTTTGATTTTCCTTTATTGAATTTTGCTTTCTGTGATGTTCTCATTTCCCTTATTAGATTAAATCAAATTGTTCTTACCCATCCAACATTATCCCTTCGGGAGAGCAAAATTCTGTTTCCCGAGAGAAAAACGTAAAGAAAATCTACTTAGAGAAGATTACTCAGCTACTGTTATTATCCGTTTCCAATTTCCTTTTTACTTTACAGAGTAAGTTTGACTCATTCCCCATGGCAAACTTTTCTCCCTTCTGCTGTGTAACAAGGATGAGCACAGGTCATCTCTCATAGATGACTCCTAATGTAAAGTGCAGAAACTCAGGATGGATATGACATGTTGCATATAACAGGTCAGAAAAACTCTTAGGTTATTGCTTGTGCGTGCAGCTACTGCTGTTTGAAACCACAAAAGTGTCCCAACGAACCAAGAGTTATTTAGGAAATTCTTATACACCATTTAACTGACATGCAGGTGTTGCTCTTGGTGATTCTGATGGAACTGCTCAGGATCTGTCACAATGAGGACGTGAAAGCAAAGCAACTTTATCTGTATTGCTTTGCATTCTATTTCCTTTCTACACAGATGGAAGAGCAAGTATTAAGGTACACAACCTCAGTGGAAATCAAGTTTCTGTTCTTTACAAACTGCTGCTTAAACCTCAACATAGAGATTTGCATTGAATTTCTTTTTTTGGTTTCCAAAATCGCTCAAAAGCTGTTTAAATTTTCATTGTAGTTCTAAAAATGAACAAAAACATCTATTCTGGTCCAAAGTATAATAAGTACATGGAGAACCTAATGAGTTGTGGATTTGAACATTCTCTTTTTCTCTCTGTGTGTTTTCTAACTTAGCATCTTAAATTCTCTTGAGGTCACCCTGTCAGCCTCAGTTCTGTGGCCTGGATTTAGTTGAATCAATCCTAATTGCAATTCTGCACAGGTCTGGTCCTCTGTGGAGATTGCAGATGAATGACAGTGCAGTGGCAGAAAAGATAAATATGCTGGCAAATAAGATCCCAGCTCTCCACAGAGGATGGAATAAATTACTTTACCAATAGAGTGGAGGTAATATGTTGGAGAAGGAAAGTGAAATCGAAGCCAGTTTGATACAAGGTTTGTTAAAGTTTAAAATAAAACATTTTAAGCTTAAGTAAAATACTGATGGTAATTTTTTTCTATTTAGAATACATTCCATTGCTCTGTCCCATGAAAAATAATGGTATATACTAATTTTGTTTATGCAGATGACAGCTTGAACAATTTTAATTCATGTGGCATTCTCTGGTAGCTGAAAGCCTGGTGGTAACTGTGGTGTAGCATATTGATTAGTAATTTGATAAATACACAAAATGGCACATTGAGCTTTAGGTGCTTCATGCAAAATGTATTTAAATGACCTTGATTAATTAGAGTGCATAGCTGCAAGGCAGTACCTTATGACGAGAGCCAGTTTGTCAGTGTAGAGATTTACATAGGTTTATGACAAAATTGGAAGAGACTTGTACTCAAACATTCTAAGTCAAGGAAGTAGACTTAGAATAGAACATCAAGAAAGAAATCTTACTTTCCATTGTGAGATTATTACTCTTTTGCTATGAAATTAGTATAGTAGTTTTATGCCTAAAATGTATTTCATAGAGTTTCAAACTGGATCTTGGATAATAAGTAAGCAAGTATTTTACAAATTAAATGGGTCAGGAATTTTAAAGTAATCTTAAAATGATTATTTGTATTGCCCTTAAAGGTGAATATAAATTATTTATATTCTTTAACATTTTATAGCTATGTAAAGTGTGAAGGTTCAAAATAATGTTTTTCCTATATTATGTATAGTTATGGTTTACCATTACAGATTATATCAGGTGATCAGTAATTACATCTTGAAATAAACATTGTAATTGAGTTTCATGGATAAAGTTCAGGTTTTATTCCATTGTTATGAAAAAGATGTTTGGAAACTGTAAGTGGAATGCTCTACATATTCATAGATAGAATATTTCAAAAATTTCTTCAATAACTCTTCCTTTTTCACTTGGCTATATACTTCTGAGAAAACTTTGACTAATAAATTAAAAATAGCATATCATATACGAGTGGCTTGATTTTAACTTTTGCCCATAAGATCTAGGCATTTCTTTGAAGAATATTGTTTTTATAAATATCAGTGGAAGCTTCTGGAAGCAAAGTAAGCAGGGACTGCCAGATAAGATTTATGTATAAATATTCAAAATCTCTGAATTGAGTTAGGCCCATGTGAATTGCTCCTAACAGTATTGGGTGCACCTACAATTGTGCTAGCCTTCTTCAGAATGCATATCAGGTGCTCTGAAAGAAGTCAAGCACAACCGATCTATTGTCTACGTTTCAATGCATCATTCACATATATTAGAAATTTACAGGCATGCTTCAATTTGGGGTGAAATTTGTTCCCTGTGAAGAGAAGGTGTAAATTAGATTCTTCAATAACTTAGTTCAAAGTCAATATCTTTTTTTTTTTCTATTTCAAATGCCAGTTAATTTTGACTATCCACTCAGAGCATCTCTAAATGAATTTAGGTTATGTCAAATACAACTTTCTCTGACTCTCCAAAATCACACTTCTTCTCACGTAGTTGCTTAACAACTTCAGAGAGCTGCCAGAGACTATTTCAATTTGGTTTTCATTGTCAGAGGTATGATTTTGAAAGAATAGATTTCTAAAATGAATTTTAAAAAGCCTTAAGGAAAAGTCTTCTAGGAGACTGATATTCTCTCTTTCCAACCTACTCACTATAATTATTGAATATTTTAAAGCTAGAGAAGACCTCAAATCTTCTCTAAATCTTTGGAAATAAAGCTTATGAATATTGATTATGACAGATTGCTGTTATTCTCAATACTATATATGTGTGGATGTGTATCATATGATGTACTGATTCTAAAAAGTGAACAAGATATATAGGTATCAATATTCATTTGACACTAACTAGCTGGATGGTCTACCATATTTGCAAATTTAAAAACATAAGATTGGACATGCACTCATTTGTGAAAAGTGGTATTGTAGGGTTAAGTTATTTCCATGAAAAATTATGAGATAATACTGAAAACATTGTGATAAACACAAAAGTGGAAAATATGAGAAATTAGGCAATTGAGAAAATGAGTCAATAAAGAAGAAATTAGATTGAGTAGTCCTATGAAGTTAAAAGTGATTTTGTATGTTTCTGAACAAAGCATATCAGGATGCTGACTTTCAGTTTAAGTTAGTATACAAAAGGTTTTCAATGGAGGCCTCTAATTTAACCTAAATCTGCTCTGGCCAAATTAGGCAGAAAACCTTTGCAGAAATGAAAACTTAACAAAATTACATATTTATTATGTCATTGAGTACAATACTAGGTAACCTTTGAAGAATCAATAAATTTTTCTTTTAAAGATTGGAGTTCACCAGATGTATTAGCATCAACTGGGGTACTGATCAACACAGCTTCCTATCTTAACGAATGCTCTGCCTCAGGACCTCTGGAGAATGAGGCCAGAATCTCTGTTTTTAAGAAACACCTTGAGTGAATCTGATGTACTTTCAAATTTGAGATCCACACAATAAATACTTATTATCTGAGAGATTTCAGGTTAGAAGACAGGGTATAAAACAGATTATCTGTATTGATTCCTTCCAGCACTATCATTCTTAAGAGATCAAATCAGAGTACTCCTGAAAGCCATAAAGCTGAAGTGAAGAGGTGTTAATTTTTCTAAAGCAGTTGAAGTAGGTATGTTAATATAAGATTATGAAATTTATTCCAATAAAGAGCACACGTTTCAGGCTAGAGGTGAAGCTCAGTATGTACAAGGCCCTGGGTTTGATCCTCAACTGCAAAAGGAAAAAAAGGTACATATTTTATTTCCTTACAATGAACAGAAAGCTGTAAAAGCCCACCTCCTTCAATTCTGAGAAAAATAAAGTTAACTACCAAATTATGTACCCCAATTTGGTTCCTAGTTAACAAGTAACTGCCAAAGATACTTATGAAAAAGTGTAACGAAATGGGAAAGGAAGAGGGGAGTAGTTTTGGAAATGTTGTCTTTTTCCTCTGATGGTTTCTCTACTCTCCTTTGGGGACTTTATTTACTACTACAGATTCAGTCTACTACATCTGCTGCCTTGTCTTCCTGAGAAGTAGTATCATACCTCTGAAGATTACATCTTTCCCTAACTTCTGCCCCAGTATTTACCAGTTGCCGACTGTTTTAGTCAGTTTTTTCACTGCTGTGATGAAAGACATAACAAGAACAATTAGTGTGGGAGAAGTTTATTTGGGGGCTCATGGTTTCAGAGGTCTCAGTCCATAGATGTCAACTCCAGTGTTTGGGCTGGATGTGATGAAAGTGTGGCAGAGGAAAGCAGCTGGGATGACACCAGGAAGCAGAAAGCTCTGATCAACAAGGACAATATAATCTCCAAAGGCATGTCCCCAGGGACTCACCTCTTCCAGCCATACCCTACTTGCCCACCACCAAGTGACTTTAATCCCTATTAAGGGATTGAAGCACTGATTACATTAAGTCTTTTATAACCCAATCATTTCATCTCTGCACTTTCTTGCATTGTCTCACATGTGAGACAATGGGGACACCTAATGTATAAACCATAATGCCTACTGAACTGTAAAACTCATTGTTTGAATTCCACTTTAATGTCATTTTTGTCTTAAGGATCTTTGTTGACTTCCTGTTTCCTTTTCCTACTCATCCCCAACCAATTCTTATCATTTTCTTCAAATAGTGTGCATAAATTCCATCCTTTTGACCTATCTTTTTCCTTTTCACTATCCCCTGAACAAACTTGAACTGTTTGATCTTTCCTTTTTGTGCATTCAAGTCCCTCTATTATCTATCTTTACTTATTTCTGTATTTCCTACCCAAACTTTGGACCCAGTTGAAGTCCCACTTATCTTGTATCACTATTCATTGACATACTTTCATGTATTTCTTTGGCCCCCTACTAACATCAGAGAGTTTCCTAAGGGTGGTGGAATATTTTATATTTATTTTGATTATGCAAATTTAGGAAACACTGACTTAGCCTACTGCAATAGCTATCTAACTGGTGAGAATGATACCCAGTCCTTCCCTGCCCCTACCTAACAATTTATTGCTGTCAAAATTAATCTTGGGGAGCTGCACTGTGCCTGATGAATCACTTTCTTATTTAAAACTTTCTCTGGATATCTCTTACTCATTCCTATTTTAGGAAGTTCTTCATAATATGGCCCTAAAATCCCTCTGCAGACTTACTTCTCTGACTTTCCTGCAAACAATATATTTCATGGACAATATTCTGCTACTCTACTTTTTTAATTCCTAAGTGTGGATGCCCATTTATTCACAAATGCCCAAATGAAATGCAATGTCATGAAAACTTTCCTAATTCTCAGCAACCAGTTGTGCATTGCAACATTTCTGTTTCATTCCCCATCCCTCTGCCTGCTTTTATTAGGTTTTCTTGCTTTTATTTGTCTGTGGTACTATTTTTCCCTGAAATAAATTCTTTTTACTTGCCTGACTTGACCCTTAAACTATCCCTCTCCAGCTTTTAGAACACCTGATCCTTGAGAAAAGGAAACTTCAATTTTCTACTTCCTATTTTTCATTTTGTACATAGTAGGTATTTGTTAATCTTGAATTTGAAAACAATAGTAAGAAAAATTAACCCCTAATATCTTATTTATAAGGTTGTTCTTATTCTGATAATATTACTAGGGATTAGTCTGAATTCAGTATTTTCAGAAATTGTAACCTATACCTTTAGGAGTTCGGCAGTCAGGGAAAGAACACTGACTTTTTAGGTGAAGGTCTTCTGGTTATTTTGAATATAGACACCCCTGTGTCTGTATGTTATTTGCTTAAAAATTTGTAGCATAACATAAACTACTGAATATCGCAATAGTTGTAAAAGACCTTCTGCAATATTTTATGAAAATAAATCCACACCTTCACTTTGTTTAGATACTCTAACATGCATACATCAATATAATTAATGGTTAAATATGGAAAATAGTTGATTAAATGGGGAATAAGTTTGCAGATAAAAAACAGGGGAAGACTGAGTATATATTTCAACATTTTAAAAATTCTTTCCATAATTCAGATTTAAAGAAACATTGCAAGAATAGTATGAGAATTCTCTTTCATCTTTCATTCAGATTCCCCAAGTATAAATATTCTACATATTTGTAGTTCAGAGTTCATTCCTCTTTTATTTGCATGTTTTTGACTCCTTTATTAAACCTATTTACAACTCCTTTACCTGACTGCATCAACCAGGATGTATTTGCTTATTTGTATAATATGAGTTTTCAAATTGGGAACATGTCTCAGGGTAAAACTCAAATAGTAGTTTGAGTTTAGTATTTATTTATTTATATTTATCTTGAGCCTATGGACAGGTAGTTTTAAATTTCCTTTGCTTAGTTCTCAAACCTATTGCTATGGTTTGGGTGTGAGATGTTCCCCAAAAGCTCGTGTGTGAGACAATGCAAGAAGGTTCAGAGAAGAAATGATTGGGTTACAAGAGCCTTAACCTAATAAGTGAATTAATTACCTGATGGGATTATTTGAGTGGTAACTGAAGGCAGGTGCAGTGCAACTGGAGGAAGTGGGGCTTTGGGAGCATGACTTTCCAGCATATATTTTGTATCTGGTGAGTGGCATCTCTCTCTGCTTTCTGATCATCATGTGAGCTGCTTCCTTCTGCTAGGCTCTTCTGCCTTGATGTTCTGACTCACCTCAAGTTCCAAGAAATGGAGCCTGTTGTCTGTGAATTGAGATTTCTGGACTGGTAAACCCCTAAATAAACCTCCCTCTTCTAGTTATTCTGGTTGGGTCCTTTTAATCACAACAGTGAAAAAGCTGGCTAAAAAACCTCTCAACCCTTTAGTGTGGTTAAGAATTTTCTTTCAGGTATATTTTAAAAAATACAATTTCAAATTTTACTCCTCAATCATAAATAATTCAAATAAATCTATTTATTCACTCAAATATTTATTCATTTCAATGTGAGTGTGAAAGAGAGAAAGAGAAAGACACACAGAGAGAGATAGAGGTAAAGAGATAATATGGTTTCAAAAGTCAGGGCATTAAGGAAAGACACATCATCACTTCCCTTACAGAATTCCCTGTCTTTTCCATCCCATGCTCTCATGTATGTTACTATCTTCCGCTTTTATCCTCCCTGTTTGTTCTTGTTCAACGAAGCGATGCATATATATATATATATGTAATTTCTATTTCCTATTTTATTATTTCCCCCTTTTTGACAAAAAAATTTGTCTCCTCACTGCAATATATCCTGAAGTTCATTTATTATCAGTTTATAAAGACATCTCTGTTTTATCTTAATGAGTTGAAGCACAATTCAGTTAATCAGCCACTGTCTTAGGTACATGTACATGAGGCTGTTTTCAATTTTATACATATTATTGGATGTTTTACTTCAGTGTAAATTTTTAGAACTAGAATTGCTGGGTCAAGGATTAATACATACATAGTATGGTAGATACTACCATATTTTCCTCTATAAGTGTGTCGATTTGCATTTTCATCACAATATAGGAGTGTTCGAATTTCTTCAGTCTTACTAATGTTCTGTGTTATACTTAATTTTTTCTGATCTGATAGGTAAAAATTAGTAACAGTGTAGTTTTAATTTACATTTCTGTTATGATGATTAAAATTTAGAATCATTACATGAATCAAAGTGTCAATTTTATATCTAGTTTGTGAATTATATATTCATGTTACTTGCCAATTTTTTCCCTCTAGATATTTCTCTTAATTTCTAAGAGGTCTTTGTGTGTTAGGAATACTAGCATTTTATTTTTCACTTTTATTTTTTGGTACTGGGGATTGAACCCAGGGGTGCTTAACTACTGAGGCACATCCAGTCTTTTTATTTTTTTTATTTTGAGACAGGGTCTCACTTAATTGCTCAGGGACTCCCTAAGTTTCTGAGGCTGACTTTGAACTTGCTATCCTCCTGCCTCAGCCTCCTGAGACACTAAGATGCAAGAATGGCACAAGGCAGTTTTTTATTTTTTATATGTTTTACAATTATTTTATCTTTGTTTTAAAGTTGTCTCCCAATTCGTCTAAGGTTTTTTTTTGCCTTTGAAATTTTAAAATATGTAATTAAATTTATCAATCTTTAATCATATCTGGAATTTGAGTTGTTAATAGATATTGTCTATTCTCATTCTAAAGGAGAAGTCACTCATGGTTTTCTTCTAGTATTTATATAGTATAATTTATTTTTACATTTAGATCCTTGATCCATGTGGTAAATGCAAAGTAAGAATCTATTTTTTTCTCAGGTAGATAAACAATTTTCTTATTATCATTTCCTAAAATCTCACCTTTATATCCGTGATTTAATATGCCACATTAAACAATCTAAAATTCTATATGTACTTATAACTACTTCTGGAGTTTGTATTCTCTTCCACTTGTCTGTCTATTCATGATCTGATGCCACATGGTTTTAATTATAGAGGTTTGGTAATGTTGTAATGTCTGATAAATTAGGTCCCCCATAACTACATAAAATAAAAAAAATTATATGTGAAAATATTTTCATGTTAAAAGACATAGTAAACTGAGGAAATGTCTGATATGTGATATACATATGTATATATATATATATATATATATATATATATGTTGGTTCATATATATATATATGAACCAAGTCAGGAATAAACACAAAATATAAATGGTTGTCAACGAAATGAAATCATTCAATATCATTATTAATCAACTATATTAAAATTAAAATATAAATTAAATCCATATTTCAATCTCTTAAATTAACAAAGATTGGCAAAGTAATATTCCTCAGTGTTGTTAAATATCCAAGGCACTTTAAAAAATTTCTTAAATTTTTTGTTGATGCATTGTAATTATATGTAATAGTGAGATTTGTCGTGCTGTAGCTGCACATTCCAGTCCCCAGTGCCTCCCCTTTTGCTCCCTTCATTCCTAATCCCCTTGCTGAAATCTACTAATTTATCTTCTACTACTAATATTACTATTATTATAATATATATATTTTTAATCAGTGCTTTATGATTTTATTCAGATGGGATTCATTGTGGTGTTTGTACATGGACAGAGCATAATTCAGGAGAATTCTTTCCCCAGTTCTTCCCCATGCCCTCCTCTTCTTGATCCCCTTTCTCTGTTGATTTCTTCCTATATGGTACTTTTAAATGTGGCTAGTTCAAGAGTAAAGTGAGAACCTATTTAGAAAGACATTTGACAAAATGTATTAGAATTTGATAATAAATCCAATAGTCCACTCAGTATCGACTCTCTTCAGTCCATATATCTTTGCAGATTTAATCAGACATGTTCTCAAAAGCTTAAAGTACAAGAATATTTTGCATTATTGCTTGTAATAGCAAAAAAAATTATAATTTATGTGTTCAGAAAGGAATTGGATGTAAAAGTTAGACTACCTTTGTATGCTAAAATGCTATTTTACATGAAAAAAACAACATTTTAGAAAATTTTATTGGCCTAGGAATCCCCCTTCAATAAAATCTTCATATACTATATTATAATTTTAATCCCTATTTAAGAAATCCTTCAACCATTTGGAGAAGCATAAAAATAATATGACTGATTACATTATAGAATATAGATAGAATATAGAGTTTGATTACAATATAGAAAAGAAGTACGAATATCTACTAATAAGATATGTATGAATATATGTGTATACATATGAACACATATTATAGGTACATACATTGATGGATGTGTATATATGTGTGTGTGCATGTTTGTATCTGTGTGAGTCGGCTTGCCTCATCTATTTTCCTAAATTCCCATATCAGTTCTGTTTGAGTTCCTATAGTCTGATCCTCCAACATTTTTAGTATTATCACCTGCTTACATTACCATATCCTCTCATTTCAACTACAGCAGTGGTCTTCTTAATGGTTTCCATCCTTCTAGGTGTAGGAGAAAAAAAAATCTTTTTTCCCTCTGCTATCCTTTCAGGTTTTCAGGTTGCGGCTAAATTAGACTCATAAAATATTGAAGAGAAGAATGAATAGAAATGCATTAGCATGTGTACTGCTCTTATACATGGGAGTACTTAGAGATGTGTAATTCCAATAGGTTACTAGAACATGGACGTATATAATGTATTAGTAAAGGAACACTCTTCAGGGAAATAGCAACACAAAGGAAATGAACTTTGATTTTTTAAAGGTGACTAACTGTGGGAAGGTGAATATGTGAGAAATTAATGGCAGATAATGGTTAGTAAAGCTTCTTATGTTGATCAAGTATCAAAATAGTCTCAAAATTTCAATAGACTTTTAAAATAAAATAGTTTTTAAATCTTCATCTATACAATAAATAGTACATGATTTCCTCCATCCTACAACTTGTTACACCTCATCTTAAGCTTCCCTTCTTTGATCATCTTTATAGCCATATGGTTTTTAAATTTTTTTCTCTATTGAGCTTAACACACCTATTCCACTGTGAGATATCAAAGGCCCCTTCTTGAGTTCTTGAGATCCTTTCATGATTTGGCTATTTTTTGTTATTCAGGTATTGTTTTAAGTGAGGATTCTTTTTTTTAATTATTAAAAATCATACATTTACATAGGGCAATGTTGTTAGATTCATTCTGTTATTTTTCCCTCCCCCCCCCCACCCCTCACACCCCTCTTTTCCCTCTATACAGTCCTTCCTTCCTCCATTCTTACCACCCTCCTTATCCCTAACCCTAAACCTAACCCTAACACTAATGCTAACACCTCCTAGTCCCCTTTATATGTCCTCATTCGCTTATCAGCGAGATCACTCTTCCTTTAGTTTTTTGAGATTGGTTTATCTCACTTAGCATGATATCCTCCAATTTCATCCATTTGCCTGCAAATGCCATAATTTTATCATTCTTCATGTCAGAGTAATATTCCATTGTATATATTTGCCACAGTTCTTTATCCATTCATCAACTGAAGGGCATCTAGGTTGGTTCCACAATCTGGCTATGGTGAATTGAGCAGCTATGAACATTGATGTGGCTGTATCTCTGTAGTATGCTGATTTTAAGTCTTTTGGATATAGGCCAAGGAGTGGGATAGCTGGGTCAAATGGTGGTTCCATTCCAAGCTTTCTGAGGAATCTCCACACTGCTTTCCAGAGTGGCTGCACTAATTTGCAACCCCACCAGCAATGTCTGAGTGTACCTTTTTCCCCACATCCTTGCCAACACCTATTGTTGCTTGTGTTCTTGATAATCGCCATTCTAATTGGGGTGAGATGAAATCTTAGGGTCGTTTTGATTTGCAATTCTCTTATTACTAGAGATGTTGAACATTTTTTCATATATCTGTTGATTGCTTGTACATCTTCTTCTGTGAAGTGTCTGTTCATTTCCTTAGCCCATTTGTTGATTGGATTATTTGTATTCTTGGTGTAGAGTTTTTTGAGTTCTTTATATATAAAGAATATATATATATTCTTTATATATATTTATATAATTCATATAATATATACTTTATATATATTCTGGAAATTAGCGCTCTATCTGAAGTATGAGTGGCAAAAATATTCTCCCACTCTGTAGGCTCTCTCTTCACATTATTGATAGTTTCCTTTGCTGAGAGAAAGCTTTTTAGTTTGAATCTATCCCAGTTGTTGATTCTTGCTTTTATTTCTTGGGCTATGGGAGTCCTGTTAAGGAAGTCTGATCCCAAGCCAACAAGTTGAAGGTTTGGGCCTACTTTTTCTTCTATAAGATGCAGGGTCTCTGATCTGATTCTGAGGTCCTTGATCCATTGTGAGTTGAGTTTTGTGCAGGGTGAGAGATAAGGGTTTAATTTCATTCTGTTGCATATGGTTTTCCAGTTTTCCCAGCACCATTTGTTGAAGAGGCTATCTTTTCTCCATTGCATATTTTTGGCTCCTGGGTCTATTATGAGAAAATTGTATTTATTTGGGTTTGTGTCCATGTCCTCTATTCTGTACCATTGATCTACCTGTCTATTTTGGTACCAATACCATGCCGTTTTTGTTACTATTGCTTTGTAATAGAGTTGAAGATCTGGTATTGCGATACCCCCTGCTTCGCTCTTTCTACTGAGGATTGCTTTAGCTATTCTGGGTTTTTTATTCTTCCAGGTGAATTTCATAATTGCTTGCTCTATTTCTGTAAGGTACGTCATTGGGATTTTAATTGGAATTGCATTGAATCTGTATAGCACTTTTGGTAGTATGGCCATTTTGACAATCTTAATTCTTCCTATCCAAGAACATGGGAGATCTTTCCATCTTCTAAGGTTTTCTTTAGTTTCTTTCTTTAGTGTTCTGTAGTTCTCATTGTAGAGGTCTTTCCCCTCTTTGTGAGATTGATTCCCAAGTATTTTATTTTTTTCGATGCTATTGTGAATGGGGTCGTTTTCCTAATTTCTCTTTCTGAAGATTCATCACTTATGTATAAAAATGTGTTGGATTAATGAGCATTGATCTTGCAACCTGCTACTTTACTGAATTCACTTACGAGGTCTAAGAGTTTCCTGGTGGAATTTCCAGGTTCCTCTAAAGATATAATCATGTCATCAGCGAACAGAGATAGTTTGAGTTCTTCTTTTCCAATTCGTATCCCTTTAATTTCTTTGGTTTGTCTAATTGCTCTGGCTAGAGTCTCAAGAACGATGATGAATAGAACAGGTAAAAGAGGGCATCCCTGTCTTGTTCCAGTTTTTAGGGGGAATGCTTTCAGTTTTTCACCATTTAGAATGATAATGACCATGGGCTTAGCATAGATGGCCTTTACAATGTTAAGGAATGTTCCCACTACCCCAATTTATTCTAGTGTTTTGAGCATGAAAGGATGGTGTATTTTATCGTATCCTTTTTCGGCATCTATTGAAATAATCATGTGATTCTTAACTTTTAGTCTGTTGATATGGTGAATGACATTTATTGATTTCTGGATGTTGAACCAACCTTGCATCCCTGGGATAAAACCCACTTGATCGTGGTGCACTATCTTTTTTTTAAATATATTTTTGTATGCGATTTGTAAAAGTTTGTTGACAATTTTTGCATCAATGTTCATTAAGGATATTGGTCTGAAATTTTCTTGCCTCGATGTGTCTCTGTCTGGTTTAGGTATCAGGGTGATATTGGCTGCATAGAATGAGTTCGGGAGAGTTCCTTCCTCTTCTATTTTATGAAATACTTTGAGAACTATTGGAATGAGTTCTTCTTTAAAGGATTTGTAGAACTCGGCTGAGAACCCATCTGGTCCTGGACTTTTCTTTGTTGGTAGGCTTTTGACGGCCTCTTCTATTTCATTGCTTGAAATTGATTTATTTAAGATGTGTATGTCCTCCTCAACCACTTTAGGTAATTCATGTGTCTCTAGAAACGTGTTGATGCCTTCGAGGTTTTCTGTTTTGTTGGAGTACAGATTTTCAAAATAGCTTCTAATTATGTTTTGTATTTCACTCATGTCTGCTGTGATATTTCCTTGTTCGTTCCGAATTTTAGTAATTTGAGTTTTCTCCCTCTTTCTCTTTGTTAGTGTGGCTAAGGGTTTATCAATTTTGTTTATTTTTTCAAAGAACCAACTCTTTATTTTGTTAATTTTTCCGATTGTTTCTTTTGTTTCAATTTTGTTGATTTCCGCTCTGATTTTAACTCTTTCCTGTCTTCTACTTCTTTTGGTGTTGGTCTGCTCTTCTTTTTCTAGGGCTTTGAGCTGTGGTGTTAAGTCATTTATTTGTTAATTTCTACTTCTTTTGTTTAATGCGCCCCATGAAATAAATCTTCCTCTCAGTACTGCTTTCATAGTGTCCCAGAGGTTTTGATATGATGTGTCTTTGTTCTCGTTTACTTCTAAGAACTTTTTAATTTCCCTCCTGCTGCCTTCTGTTATCCATTCATCATATAATAGTGTATTATTTAATCTCCAGGTATGGGAGAAGTTTCTGTTTTTTATTCTGTCATTTATTTCTAATTTCAATCCATTATGATCTGATAGAGTACAAGGTAGTATCTCTATCTTCTTGTATTTGCTAACAGTAGCTTTGTGGTATAAAACGTGGTCTATTTTAGAGAAGGATCCATGTGCTGCTGAGAAGAAAGTGTATTCGTTCTTTGTTGGATGGTATATTGTACATAAGTCAGTTAAGTCTAAATTGTTGATTGTGTTATTGAGATCCATGTTTTCTTTTTTCAATTTTTGTTTGGACAATCTATCCAGAGGTGAGAGAGGTGTGTTAAAATTGCCTAGTATTATTGTGTTGTGGTCTATTTGATTTCTGAAATTGAGAAGGATTTGTTTGACATACATGGATGAATCAATGTTTGTGGCATAGATATCTATGATTGTTATGTCTTGCTGATTTATGCTTCCCTTAAGCAGGATGTAATGTCCTTCTTTATCCCTTCTGACTAGTTTTGGCTTGAAGTCCACATTATCTGAAATGAGGATGGATACTTTTTTGCTGTGTCCGTGTGCATGGTATGTTTTTTCCCATCCTTTCACCTTTAGTCTATAGGTATCTCTTTCTATGAGATGAGTCTCTTGCAGGCAGCATATTGTTGGATCTTTCTTTTTAATCCAATCTGCCAGTCTATGTCTTTTGATTGATGAGTTCAGACCATTAACATTCAGGGTTATTATTGTGATATGATTTGTATTCCCAGTCATTTGACTCGTTTTTGTTTTTTGTCATGATTTGGTTTCTCCTTTATTTGGCTATTCCTTTAGGCTAGTTCCTCCTGTTGCTGATTTGCATTTTTGTTTTTCATCTCTTCCTCATGGAATATTTTGCTGAGAATGTTCTGTAATGCCAGCTTTCTTTTTGGAAATTCCTTTAGCTTTTGTTTATCATGGAAGGATCTTATTTCATCGTCAAATTTGAAAGTAAGTTTTGCTGGGTATTAAATTCTTGGTTGGCATCCATTTTCTTTCAGGGCTTGGTAAATGTTGTTCCAGGCCCTTCTAGCTTTTAGGGTCTGGATTGAAAAATCTGCTGATATTCTTATTGGTTTCCCCCTGAGTGGAATCTGATTCTTTTCGTTCGCGACCTTTAATATTCTGTCTTTATTTTGTATGTTAGGTATTTTCATAATAATGTGCCTTGGTGTAGGTCTGTTGTAATTTTGTATATTTGGAGTCCTATAAGCCTCTTGTATATGGATTTCCATTTCATTCTTCAGATTTGGGAAATTTTCTGATATTGTTTCGTTGAATAGATTGTTCATTCCTTTGGTTTGTTTCTCTAAGCCTTCCTCAATCCCAATAATTCTTAAATTTGGCCCCTTTTCTGATATCCCATAATTCTTGTAGATTCTGTTCATGATTTCTTACCATCTTTTCTGTTTGGTCAACTTTGTTTTCAAGATTAAATATTTTGTCTTCAATATCTGAGGTTCTGTCTTCCAGGTGTTCTATCCTATTGGTTATGCTATCTATGGAGTTTTTAACTTGGTTTATTGTTTCCTTCCTTTCAAGGATTTCTGTTTGTTTGCTTGTTTGTTTTTTCAGTATCTCTAACTCTTTATTGAAATTATCTCTTGCTTCCTGTATTTGCTCTTTTAACTGTTGATTGGTGCAATCATTTAATGCCTGCATTTGCTCTTTCATCTCCTCCTTCAATGCCTGCATTTGCTCTTTCATCTCCTCGTTTGCTTCCCTGATTGTTTTAATTATATACATTCTGAACTCCCTTTCTGACATTTCTTCTGCTGTGCTGTCATTGAGTTTTATTGATATAGTATCTAGGCTTTTTTGGGACATTTTCTTCCTTTGTTTTCTCATATTGGTCAGATGTCAGTGGGACTCTGTGATATTGCAGATTTCCTCTATTTGCTTATAGTGTCTCTTTAGATTTCCAGTGTATCACCTCCCAGCCTTCAGTAGCCTGAAGTCTTGGAGTAACTTGATAATGCAGTACTTCTGTAGAAAGCTGTCCCTAGTCCGCTACTGGTTCCAGGGCTTGGAGCTGGCTCTGTTTGGAAAGGCTCTCACTGGTGGGCCTGCTCTGAGAAGCTGGCCGTGTGGGAGGAGCCCCCCGCTGGAGTGCCCAGGGCTGCCTGGGGAAGACTCTAGCTGTCCTGCCCTAGTCTAATAAGCCACCTGAATCCGGGTCTGCCACCCGAGCTGAGCTTCACCAGGTGGGAGAGACTCACTCCATGGTTCTATTTTAGTCAGAGTCTCTCAATGCCTCCCCTTCTTAAATCCTGGGTTCTGGAACAACTGGAGATGCAGTCACCCTCTAGTCCGCCATCTTGGATCCAAGTGAGGATTCTTCAAGCAATTTTTTCCTTTTCTTTTTCTTTCTTTCTTTTATTTTCCCCCTTTTGTTTCAGGGATTGAATCCAGAGACACTTAACCACTGAGTATCATGACCAGTTTGTCAGGTGGGGGGCCTTAACTTTAGACAGGGTCTCCTTAAATTGCTGATGCTTGTCTTGAGTTTGCAATCTTCCTGCCTCAGCCATTTGAACCACTGGGATTTCAGTTGTATGCCACCTTGTCCTGCCTCTTCAAGCAATTTTTAATTATCACCCTTTTCCAAGTTTAACCCCTGCCCTAAAGAAATTCTCTTTCCCATTTCCACATTTTATATTTTCTGTAGCACTTATCATTGGAGGAAATATATTCTATTATACTCATTATCACCTTTCTCTCCAAACTTAAATGTTTCAGCTTCAGGAAAGAGTGGTATCAGAGCTTAGAGTAACTGTTTAAATGTGAAGGAAGAGGTGTCATTAAACATTTAAGAAAATGAATATTTTTTCAATGGAACCTTAAGATTTCTTCCTTCTGTGGGGAGTCTCCTTGTATTCTCAATCCTGGGTTTGATTTTGCAAAGGAAGTCATCAAGTTTCCTTTGGCTTTCTAAATCCAAACAGTCAGAGCTCTTTTCATCCATAACAAACTTCTTGGCTCATGTAGCAAAATGAAAACATTCTCAAACTCTAAAAGTGAATAATTTCTGAATACTTTATTGAGTCATTTTCAAGAAGTAAGTATTAAATGTGAATAATTTGATATACTTATTCAAGATTTAAGGGTATAATATATCTAGAAATAATATGCATTTGTAGAACTGTCTGATGTGCCACATATTCTAATAAATTTTCATATATTCTCACTCAACCCTGAAACACACTTGAAGAAATTGATCTTATCTTCTGCTTTTCAGATGAGGAATTGATACCCTAGAATAAAAGTAATAAATACACATGTCTTCAGAATCTGTGTGCTTAATGGTTTCACCTTTGTGTATATTGCCTCTATATTCTTAACTCACAAGAGACTAAAACAAAAGAAAAACAGGATTAGATAATGAAAAGGAATAGGTGTCTCAAAATAAAGGAGGTAAAAATTGGGCAATAAATATCAGACTAATAATACACAAATAAACTTGACATACACTTCTAGAATACATAGAAGAGGGAGAAAAGGTAGTGGAAAAGAGTCAGGTGGAAATAATAGACAATGATAACATACACAGAAATATAATCATGAGTATTAGGTATTATATAACAAGCAAAGTGAACCTATAGAAAAGGAATTTTTAATAAAATGTTAAAATTAAAAAAAACAGATAAACATAGCCTGATTCTCACAAAGACTAGATAGGTTCTAGAGACCTTCTGTGTTAAAAGATAATTAAAAGAAAAATAATACAGAGAGAGAAGTAAAGAATTATGAAAATTTCTGAATTAAAAAATAAAGTTTACTTCAAGGAACATAAAAAAAAGGACTGAATTTTTTGAACACTGAATGGTGAAACATTGTTTCTATAACTTTGAAAAATGACTTTGATGTGAGAATTTTTTCTCATTTAGCTTAGCTAACATCCAGATGATACATTTAATTAAAAAAGCCCCAAAGACATGTATGTTATGATTACTGATGTACAAACCAAACTAACTCAAGAATGGAGGCAGTAAAGATGCAAGAAAACTGATGATACATATTAAAATGAATTAAAAACAAATACTTGGTTATTATCATTAAGCTCTAATTACAAATATGTGGGTGCTGAGAAGCATAAGTAATATATATAGACTTGTAAAAACTGACTACAAACAAATTTTAAAAACATGACTCAAATATAGTCAAGTGTATCTCCATTTTTGGCTCAGTGAGTAGCATTTAGAAATGGGACAATATTTCTTTATTGCTTATAAAGTGCATGCCAAAAACTGCTTTGCCTTACACCATTCTATAACTATACATTTTATCCTGTATTTCTACTGTCAAAAATAGATTTTGTATAAAGAACTCAAAAAACTTTACACCAAGAATACAAATAACCCGATCAACAAATGGGCTAAGGAAATGAATAGAATGTCACAGAAAATCTACAAGCATCAAGAGATATATGAAAAAAATGTTCAACATCTTAGTAATAAGAGAAATGCAAATCAAAACTACCCTAAGATTCCATCTCACCCCAATTAGAATGGCGATTATCAAGAACACAAGCAACAATAGGTGTTGGCGAGGATGTGGGGAAAAAGGTACACTCAGACATTGCTGGTGGGGTTGCAATTTAGTGCAGCCACTCTGGAAAGCAGTATGGAGATTCCTCAGAAAGCTTGGAATGGAACCACCATTTGACCCAGCTATTCCACTCCTAGGCCTATACCCAAAAGATTTAAAATCAGCATACTACAGAGATACAGCCACATCAATGTTCATAGCTGCTCAATTCACCATAGCCAGATTGTGGAACCAACCTAGGTGGCCTTCAATTGATGAATGGATAAAGAAACTGTGGTATATATATACAATGGAATATTACTAAGCCATAAAGAATAATAAAATTATGGCATTTGCAGGCAAATGGATGAAATTGGAGAATATCATGCTAAGTAAGATAAGCCATTCTCAAAAAACCAAAGGGCGAATGATCTCGCTGATAAGTGGATGATGATACATAATGGGGGGTGGGAGGGAGGCAAGAATGGAGGGAGGAGGAACTGTACAGAGGGAAAAGAGGGGTGGGAGGGGTTGGGAGGGCTAGGGGAGTAGGAAAAAATAACAGAATAAATCAAACAGCATTGCCCTATGTAAATGTATGATTACACAAATGGTATGCCTCTACTTCATGTACAACCAGAGAAACAAGTTGTACCCCATTTGTTTACAATAAAAAAAAATAGATTTTGTTCATAGACATCATTATAGTTTAACAAGCTTCCAGTTATCAAGATAACGTGGCAATGTGTCCTGGACCTGGGTTGTTTTTGGGAGGGTTGCTGGGGATTGAACTCAGGGGCACTTGGCCCCTAAGCCACATCCCCAGCCCTGTTTTATATTTTATTTAGAAACGGGTTCTCACTGAATTGCTTAGCACCTCACTTTGGCTGAGGCTGGTTTTGAACTCCCCATCCTTCTGCCTCAGCTTCTCAATTCCGCTGTGATCACAGGTGTGGGCCACCACACCCAGTGGACCTTTTTTTTGTTTTTTTCAATTTTGCAAGAAATCTGATTGCATGCAACCTACTGTCATGTACAACAAATTAGGACACATAAAAATTTTTTGAAAAAACCCAAAAATTAAAAAAAAAAAAAAACAAACCTGAAAGTAGTGATAATGGAATTTATAAGGATTCAGTGATATCAGGACTCAGGGTCAATTATATATGTTAGAAGAAACGATTCCCCTGTAATGAGAGCCTAGCCCCAACTCCTGAAGTGTGGCTCTGGGTTGATCACTTAACATCTCCAAACCTGTTTCCTGAGTCACATGCCTTTAATAATAATAATATACTTTTAAGGTTTTTGTAAAATTTAATCATAAAATATTTGCTATGCGGTAAGCATGCAACAATTGATAGTTCTTACTATTATTAGTATTGTTTTCTTACTATTAATTAAATGTCTTAGTTCATTTGCTATTTCTGTAATTTATTACAAGACTGGATGTTTCATAAAGACAACAGATTATTTGGTTCATGATTTTGGAGGACAGGAAAAGCATGGTGCTGGCACCTGGCACACAGTCCGCTGTGTCATAGCATGGGAGAAGGGCGAGGGACTGTATTATAAGAAAGAAAGCATCAGGGGCAGCCTCTCTTTTGTAGCAACCTGCTCTTAAGATAATTAATCCACTCCCAAGACAGCTGCATAAATACATTCACGAGGGCTCCACCCTCTTGACCCAATCACCTTTTATTAGGCCCCACCTCCCATACTGTTGCATTGAGGACTCAGTATCTAACATGAATTTAGGGTACACATCCAAACCATAGAATTAGATAAAAACGTTTCCCAACTAAAAATCATAGATTAGTGAGTAATGTAGTAAGGATTAAATAAGGAAACACATTTTACTTCATTAATTGAAAGTCTAGAAATACTGAAAATCATAGCTTAATTTCAAACATATATTATTTTAAATAAAATGAATTATGTTGGTTTAGAATAATGAAAATCAGAGTGAGCTTTATTATCTAGCTCTGTAATTAAATTATAAGTGGAGGGAGAAACATTTTTTATTAATTATCAGATAAGGTTAATTAAATGAAAGTTAATGAAGTTTTCCTGTCAATTTCATTAAAGAAGCTTAAATGATGGAGAATAATAAATCACAGCAATGCAGAGAAATCTGAACCAATGAACTATAGTGCTGACTGGAGAGGCAGCTTGTCGACTACAACTCAAGACCTGAGTAAATAAAAATTGGTCCCTTTGGGCAGTGTCTTCTTGTTGCTTTTGTAAGATCTATGCTGCCATCTTTCTCGGTAATATAATTCCACCTTTATTCTAAAAGCAATGTGCCTAGCTAGATGAGTATATTACATCTTCTCTTATATCAAGTAGGACAGTAAAATAGTAAAAATGATTGGGTGGGACTCTCAGGATGTTGTATTAAAACAGATGCCACACAATTCACACATGCGCCGCTTTTGCATCCTCTCTTCCCACTCATACTTGAAATTCAAATAGGATTTCCAGGAACCAGCAGTCATCTAGGACTACAATGCTACAGACTTCAGAATGCAGAATACAGAGATAGTAGGAAGCTGTATTCCTGATGACTCGTGTGGTTGCTATAGCAACCCACAACTGTCCACTTTGTTTTAAAACAAGAGAATTGGACATTTACCTTGTGAAAGACTTTGCTATTTAGGATCTAAAGTCCTAGAGTCTATTTCACATGTTTAAAAGACCCGAGATGTGAAGCTGAAAGATAAGCTCTTTTTAGCTCTTTTAAAAAGTATCATATCTTTACTGAAATAGCACTCTATGCTTATAATCTCTTTCTTCTGTTTACTGCCAGTTTCTCTTATCAAATTTTTAAATTTCTTCATCACTGTTGTTAGAATATATATTCCATGTAGAACAAAATGAGGTGATTATGTGCAAAAGTACTTAAAATAAATGTTTACCTGGCAAATATGTCATTAAAAGAATTAGGCTTATGTAATCCCAGTTACTCATAGGCTGAGGCAGAGGATTTCAAATTAGAGGCCAGCCAGGTTAACTTAGCAAAACCCTATCTCAAAATAAAAATTTAAAAATGTACTGGTTATGTAGCTCAAGGTAGAGTGGGTGAGCCAGGGGGTTAAAAAAATTGTTGGGAGGAATGACCAAGATAAATTTAGAGAAAATAAAATTATCTTATTTTATTTCTTCTTTATTCTAAAACAATGTCTACCCATGTGTCTACAATCTACTTCATCATGCATAACTAACATTTGACATGTAATGTTAAAAGAAAATGAAACTGAAGCGTAGGGTGAAAGGAAAGGCATTCCATAGAATACTTTCTGTCACTATAAAAATATTATCATTTTATAAGAGATTTATTTTTGCTAACAGTTTTGAAGATTCCAGGTGGTGATTTGTTGGTCCCGTTGCTCTTGGGCCTGGAGAGATGCAACTCATCATGGGGGGAGCACATGGGTGATAGAGCAAAACTACCCACCTCCCGGTGAGCCAGGAAGCAAAGAAAAAAGAGAGGAAGGGGTTGATGTCCCACTGTCCTCTTCGAGTGGCACACTCCCACTGACCTGAAGACCTCCTGAGAACCCCTTACCTTATAAGGTTCCACCACCTCTCAATAGCACTACGTTGAGGACCAATCCTTTAACCATATGGAACACTGAAGGGCACTTATGATCTAAACCGTAGAAGATAGTGACTATGAGAGAAGCATTTGTATATACTTTTGTAGCTAATGTTTATAAAATTCATGAAAGTTGGGAATTGTTACGCTTACACTAAGAACATTAAGACCCTATCAAATATGTCAGTTAACTTGCTTGAGGTTGTATAGCCAAGATAAGAAACCAAAGACTTGGGTTGGGGATATAGCTCAGTTGGTAGAGTGCTTGCTTTGCAAGCACAAGGCCCTGGGTTCAATCCCCAGCACCGCAAAAAAAAAAAAAAAAAAACAAACAAAAAAAAACTGCCAAAGACTTCCTCAAAGGTGATTTGCCTAGAATTTGAAGTCAAAGTTCTTCTCTCTACATGATTTCTAGTATTGAATCAATTTGAGTGTAATTAGAAATAATTTACATTCTGGTGGTGGTATGTTCTGTATGACTGTGCCTTACTTGGTTACATTAAAATCTTCAAAATAAAGCATTCTGTAGAACAGGATTAATTACCTAGTCCTTATTCCAATCAGTATAATATATAAAATTGGAGCTAATGTTCATATTTCACAGAATACTCGAGCCAGCTATTTCTTTGTGAGAGTTTATTTTTAGTCAGAAAAGAGAAAAGGATAAATCTGAATTTGTGTAACACAAAGATGTGATTGCTATTCCCCAAGCAGAGATGTCGGTTCATTTTGTGGTACTCTACTATGCAGATATGGAACTGCATTCAGAGATAAATCTTCTTGAATGAGTTCAATTTTATTTAATCAGTCATCATAACATCATCCTGAAAGTCTAAGAATAAGATATTTCTACACAGAAAGGCAAGCCTCGCATCAGGAGGAGTTCATGAAAGGATCTAAGGACATTCTATGCCTCATAAAATTAGTAGAAAGAAATGCCTTAACATATTGAGTTGAGTTTTGTGCAGGGTGAGAGACAGAGGATTAATTTCATTTTACTGCATGTGGATTTCCAGTTTTGCCAGCACCATTTGTTGAACAGGTTATCTTTTCTCCATTGTATGTTTTTGGCTTCTTTGTTTAGTATGAGGTGACTGTATTTATGTGGTTTTGTCTCTGTGTCCTCTATTCTGTACCATTGGTCTGCCTGTCTATTTTGGAGCCAATACTATGCTGTTTTTGTCACTATTGCTCTATAGTATAGTTTAATGTCTGGTATTGTGACACCTACTATTTCACTTTTTCTACTCAGGATTGTTTTGGCTAGTTGAGGTCTCTTGTTCTTCCAGATGAAGTTCATGATTGCTTTCTTTATTTCCATGAGGAATATCATTGAGATTTTAATTTGAATTGCATTGAATCTGTATAGCACTTTTGGTGGTATGGCCATTTTGACAATATTAATTCTGCCTATCCAAGAACATGGGAGATCTTTCCATCTTCTAAGGTTTTCTTCAATTTCTTTCTTTAATGTTCTGTAGTTTTCATTGTGGAGGTCTTTCACCTCTTTTGTTAGATTAATTCCCAAGTATTTTATTTATTTTTTTTGAGGCTATTGTGAATGGAGTGGTTTTCCTAATTTCTCTTTCAGAGGATTCATCGCTTATGAATAGAAATGCATTAGATTTACATGTATTGATTTTATATCCTGCTACTTTGCTGAATTCATTTATTAGTTCTAGAAGTTTTCTAGTTGAGTTTTTGGGACCTTCTAAATATAGGATAATGTCATCAGCAAATAGAGACAGCTTAAGTTCTTTTCCTATTTGTATCCCTTTAATTTCTTTGGTCTAATTACTCTGGCAAGTGTTTCAAGGCCAATGTTGAATAGAAGTTGTGAAAGAGGGCATCCCTGTCTTGTTCCAGTTTTTAAAGGGAATGCTTTCAGTTTTTCTCCATTAAGTGGTATATATACACAATGGAATATTATTCAGCCATAAAGAAGAATAATATTGTGGCATTTGAAAATAAATGAATGGAATTAGAGAATATTATGCCAAGTGAAATAAGACAATCCCAAAAAAACAAAGGTCAAATGTTTTCCCTGATAAGTGGAGAATGATATATAGTGGGAGTGGGGTGGTGGGAGTGAGAGAAGAATGGGGGAACTTTATGTAGAAGGAAATGAGAGGGATGGGGTGTATGAAAAATGGTGAAATGAGACAGACATCATTACCCTATGTACATGTATGATTACATGAATGGTATGAATCTACATCGTATACAACCATAGAAAAGAAATGATGTACCCCATTTGTGTACAATTAATCAAAATGCAGTCTGTAAAAACTTAAAAAAACATATTCAGTAACAATGTATAAGGTACTTTAAAATTTATGAGTGCTTCCACATATCATTATTTCATTTAACTCCTATACGCCTACAGAATATATGCTATAACTGATGAGAAAAAAATAAATCAGAAACTTAAGAATTTTGAAGGACAGATAGTAAGTTACTGTTATGCAACTGGAATTCAAGTCTCTCATTCAGAGTAGATCTTGAACGTGGAGTAAAATTGCAGAATGTACAGATTTGGTGACACTTTGGGAAACAGGTCTAGCTCTAAATATGTTATTTGTAATGATGCATTTTAGAAATTCATCCCAAGACTACTTACTCGTTTATATAGCCAATCATTGATTCTTTCATTGAACATTTATTGAGCATTTACTACATATAAAGTACTGAAATAGACTTGAGACTGTAGCAGTGGATAAAGAAGACAAAAAATTTTGCCTTCAAAGAACATACCTTTTAGTGCAGAGGACATAGAAAAAAATAAGGAAATGAGCATTACATTTGTGTAACATAACCTTTGAGAACATAGTCCCAAATGATCTACTACTGCAAATTATATATCGACCTTCAGTTTCCTGATCTATAAAATGGGAATAAAATCATAATTATCTCCTTAATTTGTATCAAATTCAGGGGGGAAGATTGAGTGAGAAGATAGAAGAAAAATCTCAAAGAATTGTTTGCTCACAATAAGCCCTTTATAAGTCTTAGCTATTACTTATGAGGATATTGAGGATTTTTTCCCTTTTCTTTCTTTCTTATTTTGATGCTGAATTTATTCACTCACCACAGGAACAAATGTCTACAACAAGCATAGAATGTGGTTTCTGTCAGCTACTATAAAAAAATTAAATGGCAGGTTAAATAGCAATGGGCAGAGTCTGAAGGGAGGTAATCCTTAAGAACCTATAACCTACATTAGAAACTCTTGATTGCCTGGGAGTTTACATTGATTTCCTAGGCAACCGTACCAAGAGTCAGAAACTGGGTGGCTTGAAACAACAAAAACACATTGTCTCACAATTCTGGAGGCTAGATGTCCCGAATCCAGGTATCAGCAGGACCATATGTCTTCTCTAACATTTAGAGAATTCTTTCCTGCCTCACCCTGGCTTCTGGTAGTCTGCTGAAGTCTTTGCTCTCCCCCAGCTTCTAGATGCATTTCTTTAACATCTGCCTTTGTGTAAAGTGGTGTTTTCCCTGTGTGTCTCTTTTCACCTGGTTGTCTCATGAGGACACCAGCTACCGGCTAGCAACCACTGGCCTTTCATTGTTTTTTTTCCACCTCCCTAGTTTTGCCTGTTCCACTTATCATATGACTGTGATTTGTAATATGCAGGCTTTTCAAATGAGCGTCTTTCACTTAATAATATACTTTTAAGTTTTCTCAATGCTTTTCCAGGACTTGATAGCTAATTTCTACATAGCATTAAATAATATTCCAATGCTTGATTTACAACACTTTAATTATCCATTCACTTAGCAAAGGACATCTTGGTTGCTTCCATATTTTGGCAATTATAAATAAAGCTACTATAAATCATGTACAGGATTTTGTGTGAACATAAGTTTTAGTCTCTTTTGGGTAAATACCAAGGAGTAAGAGTTTTAGATCTTGTAGTGAGAATAGATTTAATTTTATTAGAAACTGCTGAACTGTCTTCCAACATGGCTGTGCCCTTCTGCCTTCCCAGTGGTAAGGAGTAAGAGCCCCTACTGTTCCATATGCTCTCCAGCATTTGCTGTCATCAGTATTTTGGAGTTTTGCCCTTGTAACATGAATGTAGTAGTATCTCATTGTTTTAATTTGTGATTTGCTAATGACATATTATGTTGAACATCTTTTCATATGCTTACTTGACATGTGTTCATCCTCTTTGGAAAGGCAGCTGTTCAGGTATTTTGTCCATTTTTAAATTGGGCTATTTGTTTTCTCATTGTGAACTTTCAGAATGCTTTTATATCTTGAATAATATACCCTTCTAAATATTTTCAAGTCTATGATATGTCTCAAATTTTTGTATGTGTGTCTTACAATGTTTCTTAAAATTATGTAGCAAAAAACATGAAACAAATATAATTTTCATTTATTTTTGAGTCACTATAACCTATAATATGGTCTGAAAAAATTTCATTTTATCTGTCACATTATATCATGTATTCAAGCATCAGTTTTAAGAAAATGAATAAAACTTGTAAATTATATTTAAGATTTAGTTTTTTAATCTGTTGAATTATTACTTATTTAGGATTCATGCATTTGAAAGTGCTAAGTACCCAAATAACAGTTGATATTAAAGTAATAGTAAAAAGAAAATGATTTTAAAATTTAATATACTAAGTTGTTACAGTTATGAAGATAAAGTATTAGTGGAAATGAGAGACAAAAAAGTGCTTGAGTAATCAGTGGAAGTATATTTGATAACTTTCAAGTGTACTTTTTCCATAGACAATTAATACTCACCAAAACTTGATCAGAGTTTCCAATGAACTATATTTGGAAAGCAACAGCTTTAATCCTTATCTTGCTCACCTTCTGAAGGGACCAAAGTACAGAGATCTAACAAAAGGAAAGAGACTGGATGAGAATGTAAGATGTGTGACATCATCAGAGCTAACTGAAGCTTGATTTACATGGATGAAACCATAGAACAGAACATTAACTGAGTTTATGTATCTAAAAGAACATTGTGAAATAAAAAGGAAATATTTGAATCAAAGGTTACACAGAATAATAATTAGAAATACAATGTAATCTCTATTCAGGCTCTAGAGTAATAAAATAACAGTTATTCCCATTACTATTGTCGACATCTCATAAAATGCATATCTTGATATACCTTGGAAAAGGTGAAAACCCACTGATAATACCTTAGCAATGAATAAATGTAGCCAATCCCCAAGGAATTAAGATAAGATGAAAAAATGTTATAAGAATGGATCTCTCGAGCCTTACTGAGAAACTGAATTCATTACTGAGCTGCAATAAGCTTACAGGAATAAGCAAAGCAATCTGAAAAACAGAATAAAAGAACCTGGAGACATAAAAGTCAAGATGACACAGAAATTATCTGAGCTATGAAACAAATTTCCTACACATTTGTCATCGATGAGTACAAGGAATTCTATTTCAAGAAATGTGCTAGCTTGTTTATATTGGTGATGGCCAAGTCATTTTTCCATAGGGAATCTTATCAACAGTGGCAGGGCAAGCAGTG
The DNA here is from genome assembly GCF_902686455.1 of Sciurus vulgaris. Lineage (NCBI taxonomy): Eukaryota > Metazoa > Chordata > Mammalia > Rodentia > Sciuridae > Sciurus > Sciurus vulgaris. The sequence goes on from NC_136462.1 coordinate 73,245,230, forward strand.
AATTTGCTTATTAAAAATAATAGCAACACTGAATTTTTGCACAAATACATTCTCCCTCACTTTGTAGAACTATAATCATTTACTAAGTGAAATTTACACATATCATACAAACATACATCATACACATAAAAAGTGTGTGTATATATATGTGTATATGTGTGTGTGTGTGTGTTTGTGTAATATATGCATGCCATGCTTTGTGGGTACACATATACACATATGTGCATATATGCAGACTTATTCGTGTATCATCAGGGAACTAGATTTTTCATTTTCTTTAGGAATCTGTCACATATGAAGACTGTGGAATATTAGAATTCAATACTGACACTATAGAATTAAATAGCCAAGGAGTGTAATGGGGAACTGATGTAAGAATATTTAACCAGGTTATCCACCTAGGGAAAAAGAATGAATCAAAGAGATTTGTATGTTAGAAGTTTATTAAGTAGATACTACTGTAGAAAAAATCACCCCATTTTCATAAGAGACCTAATTATATTTGCTATAGTAACATTCTTAATGTTTCCATCCTGAATTGCTTAGAGAAACATTTGCTGTCCAATAGTATCAAAACAGTAACCCTTCTTAGAATCTCTTTAATTGTGGAAAGTTACATAAACTCAGAGGATTTTTTTGAAATCTAACTTAAATATATAGGTTTTAAGAACTGAATTTCTTTGTGACTTGTGTTAAAGCATCTCACATTGTATAATTCATATATCCTTAAGATGGATGGAAATTGTTGTTTTATAAAAATGGGCCATTGAGTTTCATTTTCAAAATTTAGGAATATTTTTGTGAAGTGAGTTTTCATACTTTTGTGTTAGTTTTATCTAATTATTCATAGAGTTTTAAAATATTTAATATGCCAGACATTCTGCTGTGTAATCTCTTTCATTATTTTCTTCCAAACTCTACTGAGTTTTCTAATTACAATATGTCTGAGAAATTCAGGCAGCATTGCGGTGTCCATTGGACTTTAGTACAATGTACCAAATATAGAAGGCACTCAGTGATAGCTTTTGAACTCAAATGATCAGGTAATATTTTAGCAAAAACTCCTATGACTGCAATTGCTTGTAACAATTAAGATGATGATCTTCAATACGAGATTCTACATAAAGTCTTTGAAAATTGCTTCCTCTACAACTCAGATCAGTTGATTCACTTTTCGATGTAACTCCAAGTTTCTAAAACTATTTGCCTTGAGTGGTTTATGACGAGTTCATCTGTGTGGTTTTGGCTTTAAGTCTTACATTATGAGCATTCGCTTGGCCCTCTTGTCTCTATCTTGAATTGGGGTTGTGGGGTTCTTTATTGCTCGATTTGTTTTCACTCTAACAAAAGTCATTGGAGTTCTGTGTTGTCCTCTTGAGGTTACTATATCAGAAGCAGGTCCCTTTTGTGAAGCTCTGCCTAATAACTGGATCATTGTTATTTACTGAGAATATTTTATGACTATATAATGCATCTTTAAGTCTCTACATAGGATTTTTTCCTTAAATTTTGATGATCTTTTATCAGACTTCCTTCAAGTACTTTTTTGGATTCTCAGTCCGAAAACTAATGAGCTAGAATACTCTTGGAACTATGTTGTGCCTAACTGGCCAGATGACCTTGAATTATGACTGATTTTGTTGCCTCACATTTTGACTTCCCCAGGAGTCTAATTTCAGATTTTCTTCTTATTTTAAATAGGTTCATCTTTCTTTTTCAACTGTAAGTACTGGAATTATGGTTGAATTTGTATTCAGGTAATTCCCTCAGTCCCAACATAATTTGGGCCTGAATTAAGGTTACCAGTCATTTGTGCCTAGCCAGATTTCTGTTTTAATTCCTGAGTCTCCCACCTAGAACTTCAAGCTGTTCAGTTAATTCCTGAGTGTGAATCTTGAAGAAGCCAACCATTTGTTATCCAGATTATAAATCAGGTTCCAAAACATCCACCTCTGAAATAGCTGCCTTCTCAAAGCAATTTTGCCATTGTTGGTAGATTTTCATTCTGAATGTGCCTGAATCTTTTCTTTTCATCTCAGCAGGTACCATGAGAGCTTGTTATCAACTCTGATTCCACTGTCTCCACTTGAAAAAGGAAGGTACTGCTTAGGCTACACTCTCTTACCTAAATCTAGTAAGTCATTTCCTATATGATCTTACTGACCATACTTCTCAATGGCTTACAGACTTTCTTTCCTAAATCTGGAAATATTGATCTTATAAGAACTAGAGGGCTCTTGTGAGTCTCTCTTGGCTGTGACACTATCACTGTAAACTGATCTTTATAGCAATCTTCAATATGCATACCCTGTTGCTTTGCCTTTGAGTAAAAATATATAAGAAGGAGGAAAGAGGTTCTATATTTTTAACCTTTCACCCCCTTCCCTAATTTCCTCAATATGCACCATCTTAATATCACCACCCAGTCAGACATTTTTTCCAGATGTGGCCCCAGGAAACATGATATTCAATCCTGGAACAGTTGATTACCAGTGATGAAGACTAGAGATGAATTTTCCATGAATGGCTTCACTGAAGAAGTATAGCAGCATAATCCCTACAGCAATTAGGGGATGGGACAGGCAATAATTTCAGGAAGTTCCTGTGTTTAAAATGTGTGAATATCCTTTTTTAACTTTGCACTGTCACTCACCAAATAATTTACCATACGATGGGAAGAAAATAATTGTTGTGGGCTTATATGGTCTCAAGTCCAAAATAAAATGTATAGTCAAGATAATTGAGTATAGCTGTGATGAGATTTTATAACATTATATGGTAGCCCTAAAACAAAGGTGACTTTAGGTGATGTCAGTAAAGATAGGTGATTGATTCTTCCATGAAAACAACAATTGAGCAGTCATCTATGAACAAAAATGCCATTATCAGAGCTCCAATGTCCAAGTAGGAGGTTGCAAAACCCTGGTGGAGTCTAAGACCTGGGAGGAATATTTTGAGAAATGAAGTCAATGCCCAGGGGCAGGCTTGCTGATAGAAGTACTGATTGGAGGCAGAAATAGACCCTAAACTCAATAGACTCAGTTCCAGTCCTTTTTGGCTATGGTTCTGCAACTAACCCATCCACTAAGGAACCCAGGGGAGCCATAACCACCTTGGTCCAGTCCTGCCCACGGAAACCCATTGGAGTCTGCTTAAGAATTAATTACAAGTTAAACTCAGCCCCTGTTAGTAGGTCTCATCTGTACACTCTACTACATAGCAAGAAGTAACCTGATGACCTGGTTTCAGTCCTGCTCAATCATGGTCCCAGTGGCAGACCTGTCCACTCATCTATTTGGCAGGAACTCTGTCTGTGTATATCCTTGGAAACAGGCTGACTGTCCATAAACCCAACTTTGGACCATCCACAGACACATGTCCCAGCGTCAGTCTGCTCACTATTACTATAAATGTAAATTGATAAAATTATACAATCAAAAGATATGAAGGAACCTAAAAAATAATAAACTAACCCCAAAGAAGTAAACAAAAGGTAGGAAATAATTAGGATAGAAATCATAGAGAATTGAAAAACTATTACCAGAGTTGGTTTGTTAAAAAGATAGCCAAAAGTGACAAGTCTTTAGCTAGACTGACTGAGAAATAGAAAGTACAAATAAAATCAGAAATTAAAGAGGAGATATTACAACTGATACCACAAAATACAGAGGATTATGAAAGAGTGCTATGAACATTTACATGCAAACAACTTGAAGAGCCTAGAAGGAATGGATTAATTCCTAGATTATACAGACTACCAAGATACTTAGAAATAAATATAAGGAAATAAAAAATTTGCACACCTAAAACTATGAAATATTTCATAGTGGTAAAATATTGAAGAAGATCCACATAGTTGTTCTGAGGTTGCCAGAATTAGTATTGTCAAAATATTCATATTACCCAAAGTATTTTCCAGATTCAGTGTGATTCTTTTCAAACATCAAATTTTATTTCTCATAGAAATAGAAGAAGATCAATCTTGGAATTTGTAAAGAATCACAAAAACCCACCAATAGCTAAATCAATCTTGAAAAGAACAACAAACCTAAAGTGATTACACTTTTTTATTTCAAAATGTATCACAAAGTTATAGTAGTCAAAATACCTGGCACCTGCACAAAATCAAGCACACACTAATTAATGGAACAGAATAGAAAGCACAGAAACAAATCCACATACATACAGTCAACTAACCTGCAACAAAATTTTTCAAGTATATGCAACAGAGGAAAGGATAATCACTTCAAAGAATGATATTGTAATATCTAGATAGCTATACACAGGAATGAAATTGAACCAATATCATACACAATATGCAAAAATCAACCCAAAATTAAATGTGTAAATATAAGACCTGAAACTGTAAAACTCTTAACAAAGTATAGAGTAGAAGCACTTTGACAGCCTTGGCAATGATATTTTGGATGTGACACAAAAAGTACAGGCAACAAATGCAAAAGTAAACAAATCAGACTTTATTAAACTAAAATGCTTCTGTACAGCAAAGGAAACTATCAATATAATGAAAAGACACCCTATGGAAAGGGAAAAATATATGCAAACTTACATATTTGAAAAGGAAATAGTATCCAATACATGTGTGCAACTTATAGCGAAAGAAAAAAGAAAAAAAAAAGCAACTTGATTTAAAAATGGGCAAATTACTTGAATAGATATTTTCCCAAGGAAACATAGAAATGCTCAACAGGTAAAGAAAAAGTACTCAACATCATGGCTCATCAGGGAAATGTAGATCAAAACTATAAAATATCACTTTACACCTGTTAAGATAGCTATTATTAAAACTAAGAGAAAACAAGTATTGGCAAGCATGTGAAAAAAAAGGGAATACTGTTGGTGGAGATGTATATTGATACAGCCATTCTGGAGGTTTCCCAAAATGTCAAATATTGAAGTACCCTATGATCTGCAATCCCACTTCTGGGTGTATATCCAGAGGGAAATAAAAATCAGCACCTTTTACAGACATCTGCACTCTTATGTTCATTGCAGCATTATTCACAACAGCATATGGAAACAAGTGTCCATTAATGGATTAATGGCTAAATGACATTTATATAATATATGACATTTATATAATATATATATACACACACAGTGGAATGTTAGTTATTTGGCATTAAAAAGAGAGGGAAATTCTGTCATTTTTGACAATGTGGATGAATCTAGAGGACATTATGGTGAGATAAGCCAGACACAGATAAATACTGCAGGATTTTATGTATGTGTGGAATTTATAAAAGTCAGACTGACAGAAGCAGAGAAGAAAAATGTTGTTGCCAGTGACTGGGGTGGAGGAAATGGAAGGTGTTGATTCAAGGGTCTCAGCTTTCAGTTATAAAATAAATAAACTTTGAAGAACTATTGTAAGGTGTGGTGACTACAGTTAAAAACTATATTGCATAGTTAAAATTTGCTTAGAGTCAATCTTAAATGTTCTCACCATGCACACAACACAATTGTTACTACATGAAGTGATACATTTATTAGTGTTTTAAATATCTCAAAACTATTTTTATATCAAAATATCATGTTGTATACCTTGCCTGTGTGTGTGTGTGCGTGTGAATCATACCTCAACAAGGAAAAATACTGAACTTATTTTACTTATTTAATCCAGTAAAGTTTCCTAAAGTATGAGTTATTTTTCATTTCCTTAAATATTAAAAAATAGTAATGAGAAGTATAGTAGCTTTGCCTCTGCTCTCAGTGGTACAAAGGTCTAGAAAATTGATTGGAGCGCTGCATGAAGGGTGCCTAATATAGTTCCAACCTCACTTATTTTTCCAGTAGTCATAACTGTAGAATTTGGAGTTGATCACAGAAAGGGGGTGATAGCTTGTGTCTTTTGATTACCTTGGTGAATTTGGTGAATCGGTGGGCCTTAACATCACTGGATAATCTGGACATCTTTGAGAAATACTGTAAGAGGTATGTCATTCAGTTATCTATCATTAGTTGTGCCAGGTTCTTCATGTATTTACTTCCAACAATAATGTTTTGATCATATAAGGCATTTAGTTATGGCATCAGAGTATGTTATTATATTAATGCAAGCAACTAAACAAATCATAAGTTGTGGTCAGTGTCACCATGAGAAATCCTTAAGAAAACAAATATCCAAAATAATATTAATTATCTTCATCTCAACCTTCAATGTTAAAAGATTATATTGGATAGTTTAGGAAACTATTCAAGTATTACTTTAGTGGTTGTTACAAGCATCTAGCTGGTGAAACAGCAGCCCCAACTATACAAATGTTTTGGATTTCTTGACAAGAGTAATGGTCATTATATACACCTCACAGCTCCTTGGTGTGGAGCAAGTGCATGCTTGGCTGGATACTGGCATGTCCATTTGCTGGGCTGGCCTGTTGCCTCCTCAAGTTGATCAAATCTTTGCCATGTGGTGTTAAGTTTCAACTTGGAGTTTTACATGCATAGCCTGAATTTGAGTAAAAGTGACCGTCATCCCAATGCTGGGCCATTTCTCATTCAGTTATCATGTGATGTTTTTATTCTTTATTCTAACTTATGATCTGTGGCTATATTGCTCTTTATGTGCTCTTTTCTTTCCATTCAAAAACATGATTGAACATATTTTAAAATTCAACATCCTTAAACTTTTTGTCAATAAACAGTTTAAAAATAAATAACCATCAGTTGGGAGGTGATTGCATTCAATTATCAAGTCATTTACAGAAACTGTGTCTATAAGATTGACTGGTTTATCAAATAGCAATAATTTCCTGTTCCAAACGTCATTGCTTTAACAATACCAAAACTCTTGAATATATTCAAGGAACAGGGAACAATACCTCTGAGTAGCAAAAAAAAAAAAAAAAAAACCAAAAAAACCAAAAAAATCCACGATTTTAAAGCTCATGAATTTGACTCCCACTTTATGAATTTTGGAAATATCATAAAATAGTCATCATGAATCTAAATACTTAAGATGGAGTTTAAAGGAGATTGATTATCTTACTTTCATTGCAAAGTAGACTAAGACCCATGAGTTACAAACCCATAATGGAGGATAGAATAGAAAAAGGCTATTGTTTCTTCTTTTACCACAGTGGCAATGATGTCAAGAGAGGTTGGAGGCAGAAGGACGAGCCAAGTGATTCAATTTGTATCTTTCTAGACCTATTCATTATCACAGCATTGGCTAATGGGTCTGCCTTATGCTCCCGATCATCTAAAGGATATATTTGATAGCCTTTCTTCTCAGGTTTCTATGAAGATAACTAAACTTTGGAAAATATTTGCAAAGTATAAATGGGTACTAAAGGATATTTGGCACTTAATAATCAAGGATTTATTGTTAGAATGAAAGTAGACATTGTAATTGTGATATATTAAGGTTAAACTCTGATATAACACAGCCTTAGTTAATCAAACTTCTCAAGAAATAAGATGAATTTCTCAATTTCATTTTCTAGTGAGTTGAGGGATATCCATTCAGAAACTCTACATGTTTTAAATGTTCCAAAATTTTAGTCCTCTAACTTCTAACTTAGAAAGAGTAATGAAGTAAAAATGATGCAAGCATTATTTAATTTTTTGAGATTATAGTGCATTTAGTTAATTTAAAATATTAATTATTATTCTGTAGATGGAATAGATGTATGTGAACTAAATCTTACATGGTACGGATTTTTGCTAAAATTTGAATCTATCTTATACCCATTTTTCTCTTTCTTTGTAAATATTGCACTTATAAGTTGATGTTCTATTTATTTGAATTCTGATTAACAGAGGTTTCATTGGAAATATTTTTGAGAGTCATAAATTTAAAGTGCAAAATAACCTTCTTTTAATACTTTTAAAATATTTGAAAATTACCAGAGTAATTTCATTCTACTTGAATGATCTTAAATAAATATAAATGCCAAAATAGAAATTTATCTAATTGGTAGGCTTTGGAGGGCCATGTAAGATTAGTTCCATTCAAAAATTTTAATGTAGTAATAACTGAGATCAAACTGTTAATGAAACTATTTTATTTAAAATGATGTAGCAAAATGAACCTCTTAGAATTTCATTAAAAATATCATTAGTCATTTAAATAACAATGGTATTTAATATACTTAGACATCTGACAATTCCTGACATTTGCTGAGAAATAGGTGAACCAATAACAGAATAATGTGTATGTATGTATGTATGTATATTCTTATACCTTTAAGTAACTTAGACACTTTCCTGTATAAGAAACTAATTAAATGCTACAATAAAAAAGCAATTCTCTTATTAACAGAGAATAAATATTTTAGTTATGGTTGGAAAATTGGATTCTTAAAAATAGTACACCAAAAGAATTTTGAAGTGAAAAATAGGTTTTTATTTAGATAAAAAATTATATAAAAATTCAAGAACAAATTGCATGTAGATAAAAAAATTTAGACTTGAATTGTCTCCAAGTTTGTAGAAGCACATCTACCTCAGAATAATGAATTTTCTTTCTTAAGCAATAAATTCCCATATCCCACTTTGTCTATAATTGCAATTCCCATTATTAGTAATTTCCTTTACAAATTATAAATTATGCCATGATCCTTGTTTAGTTCTCAAAAGAGATTTAAAATTTGTTTTAATTGTTCTTAAAAAAAGACTTTAGCACATAAAACCACATTATTGCGTGACTTTTCAACATTCTCTTTACTCAACTAAAATTCTAATACTATCCAATGTTTTTTTCCCCCCACGAACGTTATTTTCATCATCTTAGTGACTTTTCTATTCTGTAATTTCCTTCTTCATATCTCTCTAGTTACAAAATTCAGAATTTAATGCAACTTTCCAATTGGTGATAAAAAGTCATTTTATTATTTGCTCTGACTCTCAGATTTTATTTTGTTGTGCATGCAGTCAGTAAGCTTGGAGTTTATGCAGCTACTTATTCCTCAGGAAAATGGTTAAGAATGCAAAAGAGAGGATCATAGTGTGAATTCAAGTTGTTAATAGGGACAAACAATGTGACAAATGAATGGATGATACTTCCTTAAATTTAAATTTATTTAAAAAAATATTGATATCTATGAAATTCCTAAAATTAAACAACCAACCAACAAACAAAATTTCACAGACATATTCAAGGTGTTTCAGAGAATACCAAGCACTTTTCTTTTTTGGTTTGGGGGAAGATGTTGGATAAATTTAGTTCATTAATTTCATGATTACTTTATGATTATAAAGGATTATCTTTCTATGTTTAAGACATGCCAGCAGATCTTCATTTGTAATAAAATAAAAATTTCTTTTATCCAAAATCTTGATTCAGTTTAGTTTAGTTTGAGGTTGAGAGATGAGTAAACATCACAATGACATTCATAAATAACCAGAAGCACAATTGTGAAGGGCTGTTCACACAATACTAGTGTCTAGATTGCATATGTTGTTTTGTATATTTCACTCAAGTAACTGCAAACATTCAATCATGAGACAGTGTTTAAATGAAAGTGTGAGGTTTGCCTTTCTGTCCTTTTTCTCCAGTCTTAAAGCTCAATGTGATTGACATATGGCAGGAACATAAAACCTAAACAAAACCACACTAAACAAAACTACAGTCATATATTTTCTATTTCAACAAGCAGTTGTTTGAGTCTCGGTTCTATTCTATTCCATCATGCTGAGTAACTGAATGCTCAATAATCAATACAAAAGCAACAATTAGTACCTATATCCTTATCTTATGGTTAACGTGCAAGAAGCTTGTGCCTAATATTTCTGTTTGTTTCCTGTGCCAAGCGAAAGAAATCATCATGAGACTATTTGTGGGGTAGTAGTTTTAGTAGTTAGTGCTAATGGTCCTAGTTCAGCATTCAATATAAGTTTAGCAACATAGGAATGTCTTGTCAATGGAAGCTCAGAGTTATGCTATTTAGAATAAATGTAACCTCTGGATAACATTCCATTGTGTATATATATACCACAGTTTCTTTATCCATTAGTCTATTGAAGGGCATCTAGGTCAGTTCCACAATCTAGCTATTGTGGAATTGAGCTGCTATAAACATTGATGTCACTGTATCACTGTGAATAATCTGTGGTAGTTGTTAAAATTATTAAGTTTGTGTTTGGACATCTGTTTTTTGAGTTTTGATAGGATATGGATCATTACTGGGGCCTAAAGCTTTTACTCACAGGCTGCCCTACCTCTTACTGTCTTCCACCATCTTCCCACTTCCTAAGATGGGTTCTTGGCCACCAATGTCCTACTCCATTGTCACTATCCACTCCATCAGGGGCCTGGGCACAGGTGTTATGGGAATTGGGGTAATGCATACACACTTTAGGAACAATTCTGGCTCTGGGTCCCTGGTACTGGTGAGGTACTTGCTCTGCAAATACACAATGCCTGAGGTGTCAGAACATTAAACAAAAATAAAAACACTGTCAATTCAGGAGAGATCACAAAAGAAAATAAAAATATGCATGTATACCTTTTTTAAAAAAATGTAACCTCTGCATTAATCAGCTCTATATTACTATAACAAAATAGTTGAAATATTAAACTTATAAAAAGAAAAGTTTTAGCTTACAGTTTAGTTCATTATCTGTTATCCATATTGCTTTTAGGCCTGTGGCAAGGCAATACATCCTGTTGGGAATGTAAACAACAGAGTAAAATGTCATCTCATGGCCAGGAAGCAAAGGAGAGAAAGAGGAAGAAACTGGGATTTCACAATCACATTCAAACTTACAACCCCAATGACCTGAAGATTTCCCATTAGACCTCACCTTATGAAACATCCACTGTCTTCCAATTGTTCTACTAAGGGAAGCAAGACTTTACCACATAGACCTTGAGGGACACTTAAAATCCAAACTATAGCAACATCCTATGTTAAAAGGCACAAAACAGTACAATAAATGTTGACTACTTTACTATCATTCTACTTCATAAGAGCAGCATTTTTGCTTATTAATTTACTATTTTTGGAATATAAATTTAATTTCTTATATAAGAACGTGCTAAATAGCATTTTTTTCCTTATTCCTTTTTTTTTTTTTTTTTTTTTTTTTGCTATGACCCCACAAAAATAGAGGCTTACTATCCCTGTATTCAATCTGGGGTGCTATATAACATAAGTATCAGAAGTTATTCTAAAACTTTGCCTCTTAGCTGGACATGTATCACCTGTATACAGGCCATTGAGAGAAGAGTTAAAAACACTGAGACTTATTTTAAGAGATTTTTGGTAGCTCTCCCACATTCCAGCCCATCCATGGTATAGTGAAACGGTGAGAGCTGCTTTCTGATTAGTTCAAATCAAAGGAGGAGGACTTCAGTGATATATTTGGCAAGTTGATATAGCCTCTTATTCTGGGGACAAAAGATAGACTAGTCAATGACATGTTGGACCAGGTGTCTACTAGCGAGAGGTAAAAAGGTCTGAAAAGCAGAGGGCTGCATCTGGGAAGTTATTATGCTCCACGGTCAACAGATCACATCTATCAGTGACGAATAATATCATTCAAGCAAGCAAGTTTCTAAGACTCAAGTTATTAAAATTACTTCACCAAAGGATAAGTAATAAGGACAATGAGACAGCAAAAAAATGGGTCTAGAATTAATAGCAGGTACCCAAAAACTGTGGGTTAAGATGCATTTGCTCTGCACCAAGGAGGGTACCCTGGGTTACGTGTTTATTGAAAGATCCACAAGGAGCTCATGGGAGCAAAAGTTAGCTTTTCACATGCACCAGGGACAGAGAAAACTAACAATAAATTGCTTCACATCTTAAATGTTTTCTACCATAATGTTTCTCTCCATCCTCCCCGAGCCCAGCTACTATTCTTAAGACAGTGTTAAGGCTTGTTGCAATGAGATGTGATGTCTTCAAGGGCAAAGTGTAGGGAATAAATTTCCCACAGGTGATCTTTGTTGTATTCCAGGAACTCTTCTAAATGTCTTATCTTTATCTATGTTCACTCACTTAACCCAGAGAACAATCTGAGTAACTATTTTCCCAAGGTCACAGAGTTAGTAAAGGTCACATCTGAGACCCTTTTTCAGATAATCTGGCCCAAGTCAGTACCCTGCTAAAAAGATCCCTCTCTGTAATTTAAATCTCAACTCCAGCCCCCAAAAGGAACAGACTGATCTGTACACCTGTCCCTCTGCAAGCTTCCCACTTGAAGCAGTATAGAGTTGGAGCAGAGACACATTAGCCATAAGTGAGAATTCAGAATTTTGACAATTACATGTAATTATAATTTTTAAATATTTAAGTGGAGGTTATTTTTACCACTACAAGTCACAGGACTTTTTGTTTATGAACGGTGACTAGAAATATCAATGGGGTTTGTCTATAGTTTTACTCAATGGAGGTCATAATTATCCTACCATAGTTTTAAATGGTTATGTTAGGAGGAAAGTTTAGGAATTAAATGTGCTTTCTGATGCATATTACAAGTTCCACTTGCTTATTGTATTTATTATTCTATAAATAAATATTTCCATATGTAAGTTGAATTATATATCCAAATTAGAATAACTAAATGATAACTAGAATATTGTGCTGTTATATGCATTGGAAATACAATTACAAAGACAGTTGACACAGACCAAAGGAAGCAAAGAAAAAAAAAAAAAAAAAAAAAACGAGAGGAGAAATAACTGTTTAATAGAACCAAAGAAAAATGTTCAGAATCATTAGCATTCAAAAATATGCATTCATCAGTTTATCTATCCTACTTGGTGATTAAATAAATACTCAAAATAATGCAGAATGAGGAGAGATGGAAAATTTCATACATAAGTGGTGAAGCTGTAAAATAACACAATTCTTTTGAAATATTTGAAATTTTAAATGTGTATCAAGAACTCAGGAAAGTTCATTTAATTTGCTGTTATTTTATCCTGAGGGAATAATCCTTAATATAATAAAACTACTGAGTTATCACTTTATGACTCTATAAATATCGAAAAATTGGGAACAGTTACTAAATGTGTGGCAATACAAATTGATTATGTAACAATGTGCATTCAGTATATTGACTATAGAGCAGAGGTTGAAAATTGTTTAAGGAAATTATACCTGTGTAGAAGATGCTTATAGAATACTAGGTGAAGAAAGCAAAACACAGAGAATTGAGGTATAAAATTTTATGTATGATTGTCCTTGTAACTATATTTAAATCCTATGCATAAAAATGAGAAAATGAAATTTTAATTTTTCTTGTGAAGAAAGGTAAAAATCAGAGGTTGCTGTACATATTTTCTTTGAACTATTTCTGCTAAGCATGTATTGATTTCTGAAAACTGAAAGCTACATTTTAAACTTGGAATTATGCTATTGGTCAATGGGTTACAAAAATGCTATGAAACATTATAAATCTTAGAATGATAGATGCAAGAAGATCATGCTATGAAAACGATGAAAAAATAGAAATGATGAATTGTTCCCTATTGTTTTTAAATAGGGATCCATAGACAAATGATAGTTGAGTGAAACAGATATTATTACCTCATGTACATATATGACTGCATGACCCATGTGATCCTACAATATGTATAATCAGAAAAATGAGAGATTACACTCTACTTATGTATGACCTATCGAAATGTATAACTGTATTCTACTGTCATGTATAACTAATTAGAATGAATTAAAAATAAATTAAAAACAATAAAAAGGTTGTGAATGTGGCTCAGTTTCTGAGTGCCCCTGGGTTCAATCCCTGGCAACAAAACAAAACAAAACAAAACAAAAGCCCTATCATGTTTCACTATATAATATCAAAATAGAAAACTAAATGTTTCTTCTAAACACTGGGAACCTATATTTCCTCTGTACATAAATGAATATACCAAGTGAATCTCACCATCATATACATCCACAAGGCACTAATAAAAAAAAAAACTATATAAATAAATAGAAGAAAGATCAGTAGACAAGAGAGAAGGGAAGGAGTGGAGAGGAAGTAGGAGAAGGAAAGGGAAAGTACTGGGAATCGAATTAGAACAAATTATATTTCATGCTTTTATAATTATTTCAAAATGAACCCTAATATATATAATTAAAATGAACTAATAAAAAATAGAAGTGACAGTTTGCATTTATAACAGAATTAGAAATATGCAATACTTGTGGATAAATTTGATACAGGATGTTCAAGATTCATACAGTGAAAAATACTAAATAACATTAAAAAAATTTGAAGATCTAAATTAGGGAGTAAAGGTATATGTAATGAATCAGAAGATAACATTATTAAGATGTCTTTAACGTTTAATTAAAATAAAAATTTAATTCAACGCCCCCCCCCAAATTACCAGAAGCCTATCAAATTGTCAGTATTGACAAGTTGATTATGAAGTTTGTATGAAAATGCAAAGACCTAGAATGATTTAAAATTTTTGAAAAATGAGAATAAAATTGGAGAACATGTTCTGTCTTGAGGTTTATTTTAAAGCTTCAGTGAGTCAGTGTGATACTGGCATAGCCATTAAGAAATGTATCAATGGAACAAAAGACATCATTGAGTACTTTACTTACACATATATGTAAACAGATTTTTGGCAAATGTGCAAAAGCCATTTAATGGAGAAAGGATCATTAGCATATGATGCTGGAACTTTTGAATATCCATATGCAAAAGAAAAAAACAAAAGAAACCCTTGACCTATAATTCAAAATATTTGCTAAAAGTTAAACCAAATGCATCATAGAATTAAGTATAAAAACTATAAAACATATAGGAGACAACATTTGAGAAACACAATTTGTAACTTTAATGTATTCAAATAATTATTAGATCTTAGTAAGACTAAAAAATGCTCCCTCTGCAAAACCAATGTTGAAAAAATACACAAATAAATTACAATCTAGAAAAAATATTTGTAAATAATATATATGATAAAAGATGTCTATCCAGAACTTATAAAGAATTCTCAAAATTTAATTTAATAATAAATAACTTTATAAAACAATTAAGCAAAGAAAATGCACATCAGAGAAAGGAATGTAAAATGAGAAAATAATTTTGAAAATGATTTTAGCCACTTTTGGGAATGTTGAACTTATTTCTACCATATCAGTAATTTTGTCTTCTAGGTGTTTATACAAGAAAATTAAAGCAAATATATATATATATACACACACACACACAAATATGCAAATATTTGTATTCAACTTCACTAGCAAAATTGTTTTTTATAATAGCCCAAACTGGAAACCACCCAAATAGAAATCAATAGATATTGGACATCTAAACTGTGGTGTAGAAGTATAACAGAATACTCTATAACAAATAATAATAATAAAGTATTAATATCCATTAGAACTATAATAAATACATTATATAATAGGTAAAAGAATTTATACCCCATCAACATTTACATTTTGAATCATTATTTTATATAATTTACCAGGAAATTCAAAGCTATCTATTCTGATAGAACAGTATGCAGGTCAATGCTTGCTTTGGGATAGAATGGAGACTGATTGGGCTGGGAAGACAGGGGGTTACAAAGAGGTATGAGGGAACTTTTGGAATTGGAGAGATATGCTAGTCATTGTGATGATTTTATAGATGTGTATACAACTATTGATTTTTATATTACAACTATTGATTTTTGTATTACAAATATGTGCATCTCAATATATAACAATTATATCTTAGTAAAGCTCTTAAAAACAACCAGAAGTAAATTGAAGTATTTATCATCAAGTATTATAACCCATTCTAAAATTCAAGTATTATTGAACATTCTAGTACATAGATAAGGAGAGACAATAAAATAAAATATAGTGGTACAAAGAAAACTAAAACATATTTAGTATTCTGTAGTTGTTTCATTGTAAACCAGAGATGAGAGTATTATGTGTGATTGATAATTGTCTATTCTTAAAAAAATTGAAGTCTTATCTCATTTCATTCATAAGCAATTTGGAAGAGATTTAAAGGTTAAGTATAAATAATTGGGTTGAGGAAACATTCTGAAAAAGTTGATATTAATATTTATCTCTTGGAAAAATAGATGAATATGTATATAAGCTCATTGGTAAGAGAATATCTACACAAGACATCAAAAGCAAAAATTATGAAGAAAGTGATTTATAGCTATGGATATACAAAAATAGAAACCCGTAAAATACATTGAGTGAAAACATAATAAGCATTATTAAAATATAACAGTGAATAAAGGAAAATTATTTGTAACTTCATTTCATGTCAAGCATCTATTTAATATCCTCTGAACATAAAGAGAGTTAACTTGACAATTAAAAGCCAAATCTCTCATTAGAAAGTAGGCAAAAATAGACAATTGAGAAAAGGGGGAAAAATTAGGGAGGACTAACAAATATGTGAAAAGGACTTATTCTGAAAAGTTGACAGTCCCTGTGTCCTCAGATTCTAGTGAAGTATTTTTCTCAGGTCCTATGACTGTACCCTGCAGCTATTTCAGTAATCTCTGAACCAGAGGTGGGTGGGAGTGTCAGTCAGAGTCCTAGACAATTCCAACAGTAATGGATACTTGGTCCTAGAGCCATTTCTTCTCTGGATTTGGAAAAGGTTCTATGCCATTTGTCCAACTAAATATGATCATTTCTCCTAAACTAAATGTGACTAGTTCTCTTTCTTGATAACAGAGATGTCTTTGCCATACCCAGGAGAATTCTGATACTACCCCGTCACTAATAACTACCAGACAAATTAAGCTCACTTCCCAAAAATGGACTGTTTCCTTCCCTCAACATTTTGGGTAACATAATATGGCATATATACTAGTGACTAAAGTAAATTGTGTTTCTCTGTGGGATTCCACCCTGCCCCCTGAAATGTGTTTGCTGTAGATTGAACATGTAGTTCTATTTCATTAAAAAAAAAAAATCTATTTTGCACTGGTGTTCTTTATTCCTTACTCGTTATCCTCCTTAAAAAAATTGTCTTTGCTTTGGAAAGCTGAAATTGCATAGATCCCCTGTTGTTTGTAGATTAGCTGTAATTTATTCAGTGCCCAAAGGGTAATATAAGAGGATTAGCTAGAGTAGAGCAGGCATAGGGATGGTCCTTCAGGCTCTGCTATGTTACAGCCATGCATATGAAACCAAAATTAGGCCAAAGTGTCACTTCTCTTTGAGATTAACAGCATAACAAGTTTCCAACTTATCCTTCCTCACTATCTTATTTAATATGATTTCCTGAATCTCCAGTCACTCTAAAACATAATTGACAGCTTAATCAAAAACTATTTATTATTAACCCTGTTTTCTAAATATTTTATCTAAATGTATTTGTTGACACAGTGACCATTTCAGTAAAATGTTGACCAGGCTCGTACATTGGATTTATTATTAAAGTGTCTAATATCATTCAATTTTCTTATGTTTGTTTCCCCTTGCAAGGCAAGCACTTTACCAACTGAGCTATCTCCTCAGCCCTACTAATTTTTTTTTCACTTTTAAAACATAAAAAAATTCTGAAATTGGGTGTATAAAGTGAAAATTTAAATTCAGTTGCTAATTTAAACATAGTCAATATTTCCCCCTGGAAAATTTTGGTGTAAAGGGAGTATTCATGAGTGCAAAGTATTCCAAAATAAGAAGTAAGAAATTTTGGGCTTAGGATATAGCTCAGAATACAGTGCTTGCATAGCATGTGTGAGACCCTGGGCTCAATCCCCAGCCCCACTAAGAAAAGGAGAAAAAACAAAGAAAGAAAGAAGAAGTTTTGTTTACAAATAAATCATAGGATCACCATTAAAACACAGGCCCATAATTCAGGCAGTATTTCAACTTGATAGATGAAAAACATCAAGTTCTGAACATATTAGTAATGCTCAAAGCCATGATCCTTTACTATATGTGTGGAAAATATGCTATGTTTATGAACTTGGAGGGTCTCCTGAGGTCTCAGCACATCATGCACTATGTACTTGTCACAGCAACTTCTTAATAGTGAGTCAGGGAACCTGGGAATTCATCTGTACCAGAGACAGGTAAACAATAATCTTCTGATTAGCTCTACTAAACCTTGTTTTATTTTATTTTTATTAAATTTTTTTTGTTTTTTTGTTTTTTTAGTGCTGGGAATTGAACCCAGGGGCACTTTACCACTGATGCACATCCCCATCCTTTTTTATTTTTTATTTTGAGCAACTAAGTTGCTGAGGCTGGTTCGAATTTGTAATCCCCCTGCTGCAGCCTCCTGAGTTGCTGGGATTACGGATGAGTACCTCTACAACTCTATAGTTTTTTTTATTTTGTTTGACTGTCTCTCTCTCTCTCTCTCTCTCTCTTTTTTTTTTTTTTTTTTTCATTGTTAAGGCTAATAACACTAGTACCAATATATTACTTTATAAAATTGACAATATTCAAAAGCTGCTTACAGAAAGTGATTGTTCCTTATAATCCCAAATGCTTTGCTTCTCCTTAAAGTTTAACAGACATTTTTTTAAAAAAAGGAGTGCATAATCAAATGAATGATTAGTCTGATTTTCACTGACACCACTATGAAAAATAATGCATTTCATAAATTCTGAGGTATACTTTCATGATATAACATCATGTAACATCAGAATTATTCCTAATCAATATATTTCAGATAGCAAGCATGACATACTTACCTTTGCCTATTTATAGACAAATTTGGTCTGTACATCACTTCAACTGAGTTGGTACAAATATACATGTTGAGCCAATTGAAGTAGATGAGACTGCCAAGTCCCTTTGAGTAAGTGAAAAGAATTTCAAAGCCACTAGAAACTGGAGTCTGATTCATGGGTGGCATAAGTCTGTCATTCTTATGTCATATGTCAATTTACCAGTTTTGAATATTTTGAATGGAATCTACATAACATACAGAGACACATACAACAAAAGGAAAAAAAGTCTAGATCACTAAAAGAACAAACTATTAGATCAAATCTTACAAGCTGGATGTAAGTATCTTGAAATTAATAGCATAGAAACAAGAATAGAATATTCTTTATTTCATATTTTATTTTATTTTTGATTGACATGAATAAATTATACATATTAACAGGTTTGTGTGATATTCCAAGAAATGCACACAGCATGCACTAATCAAATCCAGCCTCCCTACATTCAGTTTGATTTTTTTTTCTTTTTAGCTTAGAGTAAAATACCCATAAGAAATACCAAATTATTGCTGGGCACGGTGTGCATACCTGTAATCCCAGCAGCTCAGGAGGTTGAGGCAGGAGAATTACAAGTTCAGAGTCAGCCTCAACAAAAGCAAGGCGCTAAGCAACTCAGTGAGACCCTGTCTCTCAATAAAATACAAAATAGGACTAGGGATGTGGCTCAGTGGTTGAGTGCCCCTGAGTTCAACCCCCAGTATCAAAAAAAAAAAAAATCCAAATTGTTAACATTCTTCTTATCAAATAATTCATTATTATGTGAAAGACACACCAATTTGTCCTTTTTTTAATCAATTTATCTTTATTTAAATGTAATTCAGATTTTCTATTTACATCAATGGCTAGGAACTATGGTTTAATTCTCTTGACAATAGTAACTAGATATAAAGTACAATTTGATGACATTAGGTGCTCATGAACTAGCAAGATCCAAGAAAAACAAAGAAATCTCGAGTAGTGAGTCTATCTTTTGGGGTAATTTTTCCCCTTAAGGAATCTGCCAGATAATTGAATATGTGACTGAGAGTCTGGGAGGTTGAGCAGAGCTTCCTTTAGACTTACCAGATTTGTGCTATGTTGAGGAAAAAACAGACACACCAGGAAGTGATAACCTAGGTAGATGAATATATTTTCAGGGGATATTATAAAGGGCAAAATCCTAGGAGTAGAAACAAATCAGCAAGCACTTGTTTTTGCAGGGAGGGAAGCTCTGTTTAAGAACACTGTATTCTGTATAATTGGATCAAGGGGTCCTTCACTGCTATTGTCTGCTCTGCCCAAATGTCAATCCTCTCTAGAGAAAAAGAATATCCTACCAGGCCTTAGTTATTTTCATAGTGTTTTCAAACACAATGTCTATTACTTGATTAAAATGTATTAGCTTATATAGCATAAAAAGTGACAATAAATGTGATGACACCAAGAAAGCATGAGATAATAGAGTCAGAGTATTTGAAAATAAAGCTTTATATATATATGTATGTGTATATTTATATAACTTTATATATACAATATGGTTTTATATATATGGTTAATTTATGTAATTGTTCTTAATGCATTCAATTAAATAAGAGAAGATTGATAACGCTTTCACAGAAATAAACATTGTGAAAAAGAACAAAATTGAAATTTTGCAAGTGGAAAAATACTAGTAGTGAAATAGAGAACTTAGAAGATAGGTTTACAGCAAATTAGTCAAAACTAAAGGTAAAGTTAATAAACTTTAATGTGGATTAGAAGAAAATTTCCAGAATAAGATGTAAACACAATAAATTATAAAAATAAGTATAGAAGACAAATTAAAGATACAAAGAATTCTGTAAGAATTTCTAACATACATGTAAATTGATGTCTCAGAAGAGAATATGGAAAAAAATGAAGCAAAAGCAAATAATAGCTGAAAACCTTTCAAAACTAATGACATAAAATCATGGATTTAAGAAACACTAATAATTCTAAAGAAAAACATTCAAATTAAAAAACAAACAAACAAACCTGCAAATGACAAAGATGTACTTTTAAATCAACCTGAGAAAAATGACAAGTCATTTTCAAAGAAGCAAATATTATTTCAATAGTTGATCTTGCAACTGAAACTTTAAAACCCCAAACACAATGGGAAAAAGGGTCTTCAAGTCCTGAATAGTAATTACTGAAGACCTAAATTCTATGTCCAGTAAATGTACCCTTGAAGAAATGTTTTTTAAGGGGAAAATAAATATTTTCTAGATATTGATATTTGAGGGAATGTATAACTGTATTTGTACAGCAAAATGAACAACAAAAAAAGAAACATCAAGTAGGATAATAGAAAGTAAAGATTAAGATGCCTATTTGCTTAATTTTAAGTGAATTGAATACTTCAAGTAATAGCTGAAGACTACTAAATCCTATTTAAAATAAAAATAAAATATATTGTATACTGCTTATTAATGGCACAATTAAAACATAAATATGCAAAGGGTTGGAATTAAAAGTAATGAATTAGAATGGCTATTATCAAGAACACAAACAATAATAGATGTTAACATGGATGTGGGGAAAAGGCACACTTTGACATTGCTGGTGGAGTTGCAAATTGGTGCAGCCACTCTGGAAAGCAGTGTGGAGAATCTTTAGAAAACTTGGAATAGACTCACCTTTTGACCCAGTTATCCCACTCCTCGGTTTATACCCAAAGGACTTAAAATCAGCATACTACAGTAACACAGCCACCTCAATGTTTATAGCAGCACAGTTCACAATAGCTAGATTGTGGAACCAACCTAGATGCCCTTCAACAGATGAATGGATAAAGAAACTCTGGTAAATATACACAATGGAATATTATTCAGCCATAAAGAATAATAATAAGGCATTTGCAAATAAATGGATGGAATTGGAGAATATCATGCTAAGTGAAATAAGCCAATCTCAAAAAACCAAAGGCTGAATGTTTTCCCTGATAAGTGAAGAATGATATATAATGGGGGTGGGGATGTGGGGTGTGAGAGAAGGATGGAGGAACTTTAGATTATGTAGAAGGAAATGAGAGGGAGGTGGGGTATGAAAAATGGCGGGATGAGACAGACATCATTGCCCTATGTACATGTACGATTACATGAATGGTGTGAATCTACATCATGCACAACCATGGAAATGAAATGATGTACCCCATTTGTGTACAATGAATCAAAATGCAGTCTGTAAAACATTAAAAAATAAATAAATAACTAAAAAAAGAAAATAATATTGAAAAAAATAATGAAAAAGCATACTATACAAGGTTTGATGAAAAAAAAGCAGAAACAGAAATACTAATATGAAATGGAGTAGGTAATAAGGCAAATACTGTTACCAGCAAGAAAGAAATTTCCTGAAGCTAAAAGGATCATTTTCCATGATTTATGTAGCACTTACAAGTGTGGACATGAAAGGAAAATGTGCAAATTATGGTCAGAGATCTGGAACTCCTCTCAGAAATTTATAATGCAAGATTCAACAGTAGCAAAAATTTGAACTAAATAATTTAAAAATTAATTTATTTGATTGATTATGGAATAATTAGCCTAAAACTTCAGATTGCCTGTTATTGCAGATACTATATTATTTCACATACTTGGAATATATTAGTTCAAATAGAATGAATCATAGCCTGGGTTATGAAATGATTCTCAAAATTTCAGTGTTAGGAAACAAGTTTTTCTAAGTATGCTTGAAATATTTACAAACTCAGGCCACAAATGGAGCAATAAAGTAAGTCTAAACATTCAAAAATTAAAATTTGAAAGCAATTACTCTAATGATGGAATTGTTGAAAATAATAATGAAACTAAAGGATTACACTTAAATGCTTAGTAATCTACCCAGTACAAACTTTGTTTCATGTTGAAGAAAGGAAAAATAAAAAGTTGAATAAATTAAAAAATGAATGATTATTGAAATGGTGCATATAAAACCTGTTTGATACACACAAATATTTTTAAGATAAAAGTTTGTAACTTTAACATAATAGGAAAATAGACCACCTACAAAACAGTAATCTATTTCTGGAAGTTAGAAAATGAACAGAAAATTAAATCCCACCATTATTAAAAGAAGAAAACCAAGTGTGAAAAGTAAAGATTTATAAAAGAAATTGAAGACCTGATAAATAATTTTTAGATAAGGCATAAAAATCCTTGGAAAGAACAACAAAACTTTGGATTTTTTAGATATTTTAAAGAGCTGTTTAAACAAAGTAGGTTTAATACTTGAAGAACAATCAGTGTTCTCTACTTAACGAAAATAAGATAGAAGCTAAAATATCACTTCAGTAGATGCGAAGTATTTGATGATATTCCCTAACAGTTCATATGAGTAAGAAGAACCTTCAAAGTATAAAAAGAAATAATCTGATAAAGACTGCAAACATTCTGTAGTAGACTTTCTCATCAGTAGTAATGATGGCATATGAAGATATATTCTGTATGAGGCTGTCAGAGATTCAGTTAAACATAATGAGTCTCTGGTTTTATGACCTGTTATACATCATTCTGTCTCAAATTCTTTATTTGTTAAAATTAATATATTTCAGAGTTTGCAAAGTTGTTTCATATCCACTAGCACATTTGATCTCCATTAAAAAACAAAAACAAAACTAATACCATATTTCTAGCAGAAGTGATGATAGCATAGCTATAGATAGAATCATAGATAAGCAAAAGTAGACATAGGTTGGCATTAAAAATAATGATAGTCACCATATTCTGAATATTATGTGCTTCCAATTATTTTACTTAATTTAATTTACTCTAAAGAAGATGATATTATTTCTAGCCATACTTAGTAGATGAGGTAATGGAAATTTGTTAAAGTCACAAACACCAGAAGTGGTAGAGCCAGAGTTCTAAATTAGATCTTCAGAGGTCATCCTCTTAATCAGGACATCATTTTGTTTCATTGAGGTAGAATTTTGAGATCTAGAACTGCTACTCAGCTTTTGATCATCATAGCTTTCTCTGTATGCATAAGTGACTTTGATAATAACTAACCTTGACATATTACTATCATATGTGGGCTTACTCTAAGGATTTTTCCATGGATTTAATTATTTAACACTCCAAGCAACCCTAAGAGGTAGATATTACTTACCACTGGATTAACAGATGGAGAAATGGAGGCATAGGGAGTAAAGATAACTTGCCCATAGTTATATTTGGTGTCAAAGTGCCAAAGTGAGATTTGAAACCAAGGTAGCTTGACCCTAAAGCTATTACCTTTAACCCATTGTTATTATTCTCATATATAAAGGTTTAAAAGAAACCATGAGATTATGTGGGAATAGAAAATGACATAGTTATTTTAAATATCATTTGATGGTTAGACAATTTCTGTAATGGATACTGAATTTAAAGAGTGATTGCATAAAATCTGGATCTGGACTGTTTCCGTAGGCACAAGAAAGCCTAGTGTCTCGTACAAGAGCTATACAGAAGGAAGAGAGTATTACTTAGAGGAGACTAGATACAATGAATCACCAGCATTTATATCTTCTCTTTTAACAATTCCAGCATTGTTAAAAGAAATGAAAAAGTCAACAGAAGAGAGATACTACTGATTCCTACAAGATAATTGTCTTTCCTTTTTATTTTTTAAATATTTAATGCTATACCAGACCAATGGAAATATTTAACCAAGATATTAAGCATTTAATTTTGATATTCCTACACCAGTAAAACTGGCTAATGTGGCAAAAATTTCATCAGAAACTATTGCCTTAGCTGTCATGCATGCACGGTCATTTATAAGTACCAGGATCTTTGCTTTGTTGTGAGCACCATGAGGTTTCAAGTGTAAAAGAAATGAATGCGCATTGTATGCCATACAGCTCAGAGTTAGTTGGGTTCATCTAAAATGCCATTCCTGAAGATGTGAGAAAAATGGCTAATAAAAGTAATGCAATTTATTTTTAAATAATTTTCCTCCATTATTCATACAGTAATTTGGGATATGAATCTCAAAGAGAGATAAAATACCATTTACATTGTCATATTTTTCAGATACACAGGAGAATGCATCAAGAAACATAGCCTTGACATAGATCAGTTTTTTAAGACCAAGCATTTCCTCAAAATTATTTTTGTCTTCAACAGCCAGGCACTGTTCTAAGAGCTGGGGCACAGCACTCTTGCTTCCCCTATGTAATGTGGAAAGTCAGACATATTCAAGATGTATTTTATGTTAGATATTGAAAAGGATAAAGAAACAAAATACAGAGGAGAGTATAAATGTTGAGAAGAGTTGTGATCTTTGATAGAATGACATGAAAAATTCTGAGAACATGTCATGAGGACAATATCTGATGGGAATGAGGGTTCACTCCATAGATATCTGGGGAAGAATGATCCAGGAGGGGGAATCAGGAAACTCCCCAGCATGGGAAAGTGACTGATATGTGTGGAAAATCAGGAATACAGTGTGAATGGCATAAGCAGGGGACATTTTCAGAAGTGTTCCAGAAGAAGCCTTCTGTTCATGGGGCCTCTGTAAAGATGATAACTTTGACTCTGAGGGAGTGGCACAGTCTGGTTTATGTGCTAATGAGATCACACTTGCTCTTTTGTTGAGGGTCTAGTGAAAGAGGGCAAGCCCAAAAGCAGAGAGAAAAGTTACGCATGAGAGATGATGATGGGTAGGACAAAGATGGTAGCAAAGCCAGTAGTTAGATGGGGGTTTATTCTCAAATCTATCTTGAAAATAGTGCACAGAATTTCTTAGATTATGATGATTCTAAATTTATGCTAGTTTTATAAGAAAGATATTGTTCATTTTGTTATGAACTCCTACTAGATCTCTTCTGTTTTCAAGCACGAAGTAGTGACTGCAACTGGGAGGACATACCACCTTAGTTCTGTAATCATATACCATGATTAAGAGAGAAAGCTCTCGAGATTTTCCTATGGTATACTAGAAAATTATTATTAGCTACTAAGTGATATATTGTAGAAAATTTCCTGTGTGGATGGAAATTGCTTTTTCTCTTCTCAGATTCCATTTTCTGTCTAGGATGTTTTTTGTAGCACGCACTAAAATTTTGTACATACCTGTATTTTCAAATACTTCTTTGTATTGTAGCTATTTCTTGGTATGTATTGCTCCTCCAACTGATTGTTTCTCATGTTCATGAGTTCTTGACCATAATCCATTGCAGTAGGCTACATATCATTCAGGACATTCTTTACAGACTGAAGAAGTTCTTGACACATTTAGCATTATGTCAGTCCATATAGTATAAAACTTAGACTAGAAAAACAGAGATGATGTAGTCCTATGATTTTCAATGCCTTAGAACTGTTGCTTTCAAAGTTTAGCTTGCACAAGGTCACCCTGGAGAGCACAATAAAGGCAAATTGTTGACCCCATACCCAGAATTTCTGTTTCAGTTGATTCAGTAATTTCATAGAGTTGGGCTTGAGAGTTTGCATTTCTAACATATTTCCAGGTGATACCAAGGTGGTTGGTCCAAGAGCTGCAGTTTGAGTACAAATGTCCATGGAGCTTCAATAGGAGCTGTTTGAAGAAATAGAATTAGAGCAGCAAACAGGGTTATGCAAAACAAAGCATCATTATTTTCAGTTTCTGTTTTTGTCTATTTTAACAGGTTTTCTCTGGTAAATGTCTTTGTTTCTGAGAGAAAAGAGTCATATCAGTTAGGTTATTAAAAAATGGAGTTTATTTTAAAGTTTTATTATTTGTCTTAATTAAAACAGGAGAGATGAAGATTGGAAGTAGCCCCAGAAACTGTTCTTCCCCATTTTTCTCCTGCTTTCTATCTACTGGTCACTTTTTCAGGAGCCATTCTATCTTTTTCTTCTTTCTTGACTCATTCTCTACCAATTGCACACTTTGTGTTCTCTAGTCCAAATTCAAGAAAGATATTATCATCATTTGCCAGGAGAGAACCTTCTTTTAGTCCCCATGAGAGGTGGGCATGTGGAGGCCTGCTGATTCACTCAGTGGCTACCCAAACATAAAGGCCATCCCATAACAATTTCCCTGGCTACGGATGGGTCACATGTCCAAATAAGGATGTTGGACAATTCATGTGACAACATGTGACAGACATGTTTAGCAGAAATCTTCCTAAAATCCAGAGAGAAGGGAGAAAGAAAAGTGGGCAGAAATTTTCTTGACTAATTGAGAGATGCAGGGCTGAAAAGAGATATCACAGTATTAGAAAAGGGCTAAGAAGGAAAAGTATTTAATTTTCCTAATCTTGACAATTACAAGATTCTCTATTAAGAAAATAAACAATGTTAGACTACAGAGACAGCAATGAATCTTCCTCTGCTTCCTTATACTTTTGAATTCACTTGCACTCTACATGAGGAAGAACTGAGAATGTGAATAAAAATGAAAACCTATGAGGAGCTATGAGCTATTGGAGTTATGTATGTGCCCAGCAGAACCCCAGATTGTAGTTCCCTTGCAAATTTGGTTTCAGGATCTTAGTCTCTTTTTCTTGCCAAAAGTAAATCATTCCTATGATTCCTACTGCAAACAGTGATTAGGTGATTTTTTGTAAAACTAAAGTTTTGGGTACTGAGAATAAGTTTATGCTACCTTGATTGGTGGCCCTTTGCAGATGTCATTGTATGTTAGGACTCTGGGAAAGAGAGCTGATTATACTCATTATGGTTTTTTTTTTTTTTTTTTTTCCCCCATAGGAGCCAGCTGCCAGAGAACAGGTGGCAGTCTGCTGAGGGATTTCTAGCACATCCTTCTATGTTCATCGGAAAGATAGCTGTTGTTTCTTTTAAGACATTCTGTGTGTTGAGTCATTGTCTGTGCTCAGATTTGAACTTGATGTCCATTATTTGAATAGAACAGGGATTTTGATTTTCTTTTCACCTGTTTAAATAGTTTTGATTTAATGTTAAGACTAAATGACAAATCAAATGAATCTTGCTCCTTCTCTCTCTTGGAATCAATTACCTCTGCTCAAATAACTTACTTCAGGAAGCTTTAAGGCATGCAGTAAATTCATTTACATACTCTTAAGAAATGATTAGCATCCTAGTGGAGTAATATGGCACAGAAGACTGATTTACCTCACTGTTTTCCTATCTTTGTAGCTATCTGACAAATCACAAGAGTCCATGTATGTTGAACTGGGTGCACTGGTCTCTTGTGGTCTATGGAATGAAAACTTGCTGAGTTAATGAACTGTGGCTGAGTAGGAAAGAAAATGAGAATAGCATAATGAATGAAGCTAAGGTCCTTTGCTTCTCTCTACGTCACCTCTTTACCCTGAGACCACTTAGCTTATCTAGGCCAAGACCCAGAGAGAGTAAACTGCTTCTGTTTAATTAGTACAGGTCAAGCTCAATAGTATTTTCTTTTGAACCTGTGACTCCACATGAAAAAAAAAAAAAAAATGAGCTGACCACAGTGTAGCCCTCTCCTTATGAAATAGAGCATAATTATTTTATACATTCCAAGCATGTACAACTTCTGCTTTGATTTTACACTTACTTTGTCCTGTTTTTCCACTTAATTTTCTAGTACACTGCACAGCTATGCTAATTTGGCACGGATGCTAAATATAAGGTCAGAGCATCTCACTTTGGTCTTTACTTGATTGCTTATCACCTTTCCTGAATGCCATTTCTATTTACTTTATGCATCTGATCTCATGTCGGCACTGTTTCCCCTTGGCAGGCTGGTGTTCTTGTTTTTCTCTCTTTCCAAGCAGCTGTTCAATAATTTCACATGACATAATGTAAATGTATTTCCTATTCATGAGGGAAGAAAGTGAGTCCCCATAATCTCAGACCATCTTCCATCACAGATTTCTTTTATCCAGTGATCAGAACAGGTTCTATATTTTTGCATTTCTAATCTCTTTTGTAAAAAGACATTTGAGGGGAATTATACAAATATTTACATTTTCCTGCTTTTAACCATGTGGCACATTCATGATATATTTTACAAGTCATTTCAATATTTATTATAAACCAATGGGCCCATTCCCTGGCTTCTCATTCATTGACACCTGCAAATAATCAGTGAAGATAATGAGGCACATGAATCGACATTGCTCTACATAAATTAGTTTGGAAATATTCTAGTATGGAATAGATCTGGAAAAATTATATTTCTATGTGTAAAATTTTTGTGAGGAAGAAAAATCTCTGGGATCTTAATATAATTCTTGGTTTGTGCAGTTGATTAAAATAATAGAGTAAAAGCCACATATTAAGATGCTTTGGCTTCAGTTTTTGGCACAAAAAGATATCTCTATCGTGCCTGAATGGAGAACATCATTTACCAGCATGCTTTGGTTCTGTCTATACAATTTCTAACACTACTTTGACTTGAGGTTTTAAATACCATATGGCAAATTCATAAACACTTTAAGGAAACAGGTTTTCTGAGAAATAATATGAGATTACCACCTACCTGAGACTTAGGGAAATCAAAAAAAGACAAAAATTTTCTGGATGCCTGGTTTTTGTTAGTGATTTTTATAAGCTGTGCCAGAAGCTAGTTAAAAGTTCTCATTCTGGTGCTGATAAAAAAGAACCTACAGAATATGGGCAATACATGTTTTCTAAAGAATTAATATATACGTCTATTCTTCCCCTCACCCCTGCCCCTTATTAACTCCTACAGATCAGAGAAAGTATTTGACCTTTGTTTTTTTTGGGACTGGCTCACTACATTTCATATGAATCCCACCATCATGTGCGTCCATAAGAATGGGACTCTATCTAGAATAAGACATATTCCATGCTTGTAAAATTATATCAAAGTGAATTCTGCAGTCATGTATAACTAAGAAGAACCAATAAATAAATAAATGAATTTCAGAACAACTCACTTTCAGAATACAGCATAAGACTCTCAATGAAGGAAATTAAGAGACCCTTATTAGTCTCTTCTGGCTTCACCAAAAATGGAAATACATGTTATTGTTCTATTTCCTATAGTGCCAACCATCTAAAATTACTATAGTCATGTGGTAAAGACTGGCTTCATTAGATTTTTCATGGTTTTCGTTAAGATCCATGAAAACAAATTTGAATACGTCTATAAAGCAAATCAAACGGTTTTTCATGAAACAAGGTGTGTTCTTTTAATTATTTGCCATTGGACACTTTTCTATTCTGAAGTTTATGCCTATCACAGAAAAATCATACATTCCTATATATGCTCACCTATTTTGATTCATCCAGCTGAGTTCTTTCTCTTAGATAAAGTTAATTTCATTGGATTTGTGATTGCCAGGAAATGACGGGGAGGAAGTTCCCTTTTTTCAAACAGTGATAATTATTGTATGTAGGAAAATAAAAAAATGGGTATGTAGGAAAAATAATTCTTCTGTTTCCCAGACAACTGTCCACCATGATTTCCCTCAAGAGTGCATAGTGTTAAACTAAGTTCAGTTGACTATAAACATAAGGAGGGCAATACAACAGAATTACAAAGATATATAATGATCCCTGCTGAATTTAAGGAAAAGCTCTATGTAAGTAGAGTTAATTCAAATGGTAGCCCATTGCTATGTCTTATATTTCTCACTGATAGACTGCTATGAATTAGAAATGTCTAAGCCTTTGATTAAAAATCAAGCAATTTCTCATTTTAGTCAGAATGGAAATTACTAAGAAAACCTGAAACAATAAATAACGGTGATGATGTGTAGTAAAGGGTGACTCATAAAGTCCTGGTGTAACTGCAAATTGATACAACTAGTCTGGAAAGCAATTTGGAGATTTCTCAAAAAATTAGGAATAGAACCCTGCTTTGACCTGGTTATACTACTCTTCATTATATACCCAAAGGAGTTAAAATCAGCATATTACATTGACACAGTCACATCAGTGTTTCTAGCAGCTCAACTTATAATAGGCAAGTTATTCACCAACTTGCATTCCCTTCAGCAGATGAATGAATAAAGAAAATGTGGTAGATACACACAATGGAGTATTACTCTGCCATAAAAAAGAATGACTTTATGATGTTTTCCAGTTAATGGATGGTTCTGGAGACTATCATGCTAAGTGAAATAAGCCATCCCAAAAAACCAAAGTTAGGGGAATGCAGAGAAGGGAAGGGGGATAGGAATAGGAAAGACTGGAATGAATCAGATATAGCTTTCCTATGTTCACATATGAATACCCACAGTGAATCTCCACACTGTGCACAACCACAAGATGGGATCCTAATTAGAATCAGATATACTCCATGTATGTATCATATGTCAAAATATGCTCTACTGTCATGTATATCTAAAAAGAATAAATAAAAAATAAATAAAATAAACATAAGAGAAGTAATATGTAGTTATAAGAATGAATGTGGAAATTTATTTATTTTCTGTTATATTAATTTTTATATAAATCTCTCAAAATAATAATTAATAGATGTACTTTTATCAGAATTATATTTCTAGAATATAACTATGCTCTGTTAAAATCCCTAATTGAGCTAATTAACTACAGAAAAAAAAATCTGTTTTGGCATTTAATTCTTTATGTCCTAGTTCAAAACTATTTCTGAATTTCCTTTTCTATAGTTTACATTTTCTTTGTCTTTTACCTTTATCATCTAATTCCTATATGACCATATTTGTTGTTGTTCCTATTTATATTTATTATCTATGATTTAAAACAGAAAAATAACTATGGACACATCTATCTCTTATCTATCTCCTCAAGTTGTGCAGTCAGATATTCTCATGAACATATATCTTTAAATTCATCCATAAATGTCCTCTGAAGATTCTGGTACATAGCAGAATCTTAAAATATATCTGTTTAAAGAAAAATAAATAGGTAAATTAATGTTATCCACCCTAGCTTTCATATGTAGACATTTTTTTCTGGAGTACAATTTGTAAAACACTAAATCTTTTCCATATACAATAACTTTTGATTTACTCAGAGACCACATTTGAATAATTCCCAGGAGTATCTAAGATCATTACATTGTTTTCTCATCACCCTTTATTTTATGACTTTAAAAAAAGTTTTAAAATTTTTAATCCAGAGCTAAATTTACTTTTTAAAATATTTTTTAGATGTTGATAGATATTTATTTTATTCATTTATTTGTATATGGTGCTGAGAATCAAACCCAGTGCCTTGCACATACTAGGCAAGTGCTCTACCACTGAGCCACAACCCTAGCCCTAAATTTACTTTTATTTAACATTTATAACTTCAAAAATTTAGAGTTTTTATAAGTCAAGGGGTACATGAAGCCAGTAAAGTGGAAAAAGGGAATAAACAGAGATGTGTTAAAAAATGATAGCTGAGAATGTAAAATAAACATGCTGGATTATACATCTTGAAGCAGTAAGTAAAGTTCACATTAAATACTGAGTCATCAAGAAAAAAAATGTGTACACTCTCTATGGAGGAAAGAAAGAAATATATTTTAAAACTGTTTCATAATAATGGTAAAAGTAAACAAGTACAGCCTGCCTGAATCTTAAATTTCAAACAAATGTATTCCTAGGTGAGCTATGTGAAATATCTCATTGTTCTAAGATGCCAGAGTGTTTGGGAAAATACAAACTGGCAGTTGCAGAAATGACTAAGCAGACATCACTGGAATGCACAGATTTGTCTGAACTTTTAATGGATTCAGGAAGCTGAATTAAAGCAGTTTTGTGAAAGTTTTCAGCTCGGAACTGTTTAACTCCTGCATAGGCTCATAAAACTCAATGTGGAAAGATCTGAGCTCTAACCATCATGAGATAGGAAATTCCAAACAAGTGAGTGTACATGATTCCTTGACAGGACTATGGCAGAAAGCTCCTGAGAAATAATGTAGTTATGAATAACTAGATAAGTAACTTGGTAATATGCAGTTTTGTGTTGTCTAATTTGATCAGAAGCATCTTGAGGGCAAGTTTTGCATATGATTTGTTCAACTTGATATGTACTACACAAATGCCAAGCATAGTGTCTAGTACTGAATAAATATCTATTGAATGAATGAGTGATTTTACAAATAGATGAATATGATTTTACCATAAATTTTTCTATCACTAATGATATTGTGAACTCCAAATGTTGGTTTTTTTGGGGGCAGGGAGGGTCCCAGGGATTGAACTCAGGGGTACTGGACCACTGAGCCATATCCCCAGCCCTATTTTGTATTTTATTTAGAGACAGGGTCTCACTGAGTTGCTTAGTGCCCACTTTTGCTGAGGCTGGCTTTCAACTCCAGATTCTCCTGCCTCAACCTCTTGAGCAGCTGGGATGTACCACCAAACCCGGTCAAAGACATTGTTCAAATAGGCTTTTTTATTCCTTTGAACTCATAAAGGATAAATGTAGAGATGAGAAGAATTGCATAGTTTGTGGGCTTAATCAAAAAACATTTGAGTTATTTTTACAGAAATCATTTAAAATTTTGTTCCCTATTTTATTCTTTCAGAGATAAACTTTTTACTATTTTTAATGCCCAAAAATTAATTTTGCCATTTTTTTCTTCCAGTAGCTGAAGGAATCAGGAAATAGGAAGTGGAAATTAAAATCACAATTTTACAGGTGTAGGTAGCTGACCTGCTGCTCTTTGGCTGTCATAAACTGGGAAATTGGGAATATTCATGAGAAATGCTGGTATACCACACAGTGATGGTGCAGGTCAAAGTATACACACACATTTTTTAAAAAAAAAGATGCAAAGTTTGGAATGCTTGGAAATAATGTAAAATAATTGTAGAAATAAGGAAAAATAATGGTGGAAATATTTATGCTTGTGCTTAAACTTACGATTCAGAAAACTTCTATAACAGTACAGGCCTAGTCATTCATAAAATGATAATTAGTTTATATTTAATGTAACTTAGTCATATTAAATATAAAAGCAAGTTATCATGAAAATCAAGCATGCTAATTGTTAGAGTAGTAACATGCCCTGGGATGAGACACCTTTCATCCTAATTATTTCTGTAAGCAATCTGTTCTCTCTTAAAAATTAACAAAAAGGAGAGTTAGAGATGTTTGTTTGTATTTTATGTTGTATTTGTATAATGTAACAAATAGCAAAGGCTACTTGGAGACATTTGTAGGATGGCAGAAACCAAGATGAAGATTAGCTGTAATAATATACTAGAAGAATGAGACTTGATTACTCTGAGAACTGCAACCAAGCTTTCACTTTTCCATCATCTTATTTCCCTACTAATTGACTCTTTTACAGAGGTGAAATATAAAACTTTCTGTTAGGCAAATTCCAATACTTTATCCAAAAGAGAAGATCATTGTATATATAAAACTTAGTTGTCCATAATTCCCAGAGAAAATTTGAAAAATGAAATAAATAGGAACATTACATAGACCTGTTACGAAAATACCATTTTTTCTCCAAAACTCCACACATATGGTTATATGTAATTATATATTTCTTAATTTTATACTTTGTAATTTATTAAACATTTTCTCAGTATAAAATCTATTACTGGAAAGGTTACCTATTGACTTTGCTTCTGGTAAAGATAGAGAAATAGGAAGTGAATATACCTGCCAACCTTACGTAACCAAAAACTGGACATGAAACAATGGTTTTCAAGACACTGAACATAAATTATAGCTGTTTCTGAGCGACTAAAGAAAAGGAAAATAAAATAATCCCTATATTTCTTCATTTTTTTGCCTTGGTAGAGTTACCAGGGTTTGGCACAAGAATGGGAACATATTGGGAATCTGGCTTATTCTCCAAATTGAGAAGATGGACTAAAGTTTCTGGGAAGAGAAATGCATTTAGAATTATCAAAAAAGGACTCTGAAAGACTGCTGAGTGGACTCTCAAATAGACAACAGAACATTGGTCAGTGCACATGTAATGAATTACTGAGTTTGGAGGAAGAATTTCTGAAAGGGATTAGAAGGGAAAAATCAATACATCAAAATGACCTGGAATTGAAATAGCTTTTAGAATTAGCAAACAAAGTTATAAACCTATTTTCTATGACTGCGTTTTTTGTGTTCCAAAAGTAGTCAAACATAAAATATACTGAGCACCATCTGAACACAAAACCTTCGAAGTCTAAGAAGAAAAATATGATGGATAAATAGCAGCAGATTCAATGGGTAAGAATAGTATTGGTGAACTGGAAAACACAATAATAGAAACAAGCCAGATCAAACACCAAGAGAAAAGGACTGAAAAAAATAAATAAATAAACAGACTCAAAGAAAATACTGACAATGTGAGCTGAGGGACAACTCAGAGCAGCAACTCAATATACAAGGAAGTGACATCCAAAATGAAAAGAGGAGGTCATAGAAAGATAATTGAAGAACTATTGGCTGAAAATACACCACTAGTTCTAAAAAGCCTAATGAAATCAGTATGCTCATAAATGTAAAAAATAAAAATCTTACTGATAGAGAATAAATGCATATCACATAGAGAGGAACAAAGGCATGTCAGCAGATCACTCATTGAAAATAATGGGACAGTCAAGCACCATCTTTAAAATAATAAAATAAAAACTTGTAACTTAGGTTTATACTATAAGATATAGTAAGGAAGTTTGTCAGGCAAAAAAATTATTATAGATGGAAATGTGTGGACTTAAACAAAGAATAAAGAGCCCCAGAAGTAGTAACTCCAAGAGTATACAAGATATACAAGATATAATCTTACTTATTTTGTTGATATTAGAATTGCTTCCTTTTTTAGTTTTTTTTTTTTTTTTTTTTTTCTTGGTGGGGCTTGGGATTGAACCCAAGCCCTTGCACAGGCTAAGTTCTCTACTCCTCTTAACTTTTAAGTCAAATAATAATAATAATAATTAATATTGATAATAATAAGCAACACTGATTTATAAGAAACTCATCTGGATGAGATTGTTAATATACATCTCTGAAAAAAAAATTCAGACTTTACTTATTACTAAAGCAAGTACATAAACTAAAAGAGAGAAATCATAGAAAAAGGTATAATCACAATAATAAAAATAAAACACTTGTGAAATAAGATTCTTATTATTTTGCATTATATTTGACACTGCATAGTACCAACAATTTCTAGGAAATTTGATGTGAAAAGATTTAAACTATTGTCATAACACTTACAAAATATAACTAAATTAGTGACTATGAAAAAGTAGATATCATAGCTCAGAAAACTTTTCATTTTGAGTTTAGTTATGTCATGAAGCAGCTGATGAACTACCCTGGGTAAGACTGTATTGTCTATATTAAAGATAAATGAGTAAAACATGACTTTGGTAAGACCAATTATTATGTGTCATTTACCAAATATTTAATAAGTATCTGCTCTAAGAAAGGAATTTGTGTGAATGCGATCAGGCACTCCTTGTATATTGGAGGAACTCAGAGACTTTATCATTTTATCCCTGAACATGTAGATATGCTAATATTGATAGCTCCTTCTGTGCTTCAGAGTCCCTGCAAACTGCATTATTATAATTAAAAATGATATTACTGAAGCCAGAAATAAGAACAGGTAGTTAATGTAGAAATAGGGGATCGGGTCAAATCGAGGAAATGAAGCCATGAAGCCATCTGCCTCTGGAAGTTGTAGACTGCCCCTGGAAGAATGGAATGTCAAGGGTCTCCAGAGTCCATTGATTACCAAATTTACCTGCCTTTATCAAGGACTGCAAGCATGGAGCTGCTAATTAATGCCTCCTGGGCCCTTACCTGCCTGAATCATCTTGGCCCTGCCCCTGCCCATGGCTTCTCACTTTATGGTAGGCAGGAAGGAGAGATAAGGGGGGAGAGAACTGGAGAACAAAAGAGACTTTAACCTATAAAAGATGGAGGGTGCGCTCACTTCTTGGGACTTTTAGAACATCAGCCATGGCCCCCTTCTTCCTGCTGGGAGAAGTCTGTATTATTACCTTTAAATAAAACCTGCTTAATATGCTTGCCTTGGCGTGCTTCTCTAGTGTTCAATCTTCAACATTAGAAGGTACAGAACTCGTCACCATTAAACGGCAGTATCATTACTTCCTTTGTTTTCTCCAAAATGATGATCTTAAAGTGCATTGTAGTGTTGTCTTTCTTCCAGACCTTACAGGAATATAAGAGTTAAGAAGATGGAAAAAGAAAAGTTAGGGGGCCTCTGGGCAGAATTTTGGCAGGACTTTGGATACTGAACTCTCAATTTTACTTTTAACTAGCATGCTGTGCTTATCAATCAAGATATAAACATATACAAATGTTAATGAAAGAATGGACATTTTTTTTAAGCTGTCTGTTTTATCTCAACTCCCTAAGGTCTCCCTCCCAGTGACGGGAACAAAGCCCTTAAAGCTGTTCCAGGAATCAGCCCCAAACAGGGAGTAAAAGGGTAAATTGAGCCAGATAGCCAGATAGTGCTCAAACAGTAGGATTACCAGAAACTATTGACCAGAATCTACGCCCTGTTGTAAAACATTGTGAAACATGTTGTATGTTATCAGCAAACCCAGACCCCCTTTGAAATTTCCCGGCAGCTTTGTCCCCCTTTTCCCTTTCATGTGCGACCCCTCCCGATGTGTGGTCTCTGCCTTTATAAACCTACAAGATTTTCTGCTAGGGACTCGACTCCTGGACTCCTGCGTGAGTCATGAGTCGGGTCCCAGTGCGCTGGAATAAACACCTCTTGCGGTTTGCATCAAGTGACGCCTCCTGCGGTTGATCGGGGTTGCCGTTGATCCACAGGACAGAGTTGGGGTTTCCTTTTTGGGGGCCTTACATTAACAGTCCTATTTATAATATCTCATTTTGTTTCTTACAACAAAATTTATTTTTTAAAAGCTTATACTCAATTTGCTTAAATAATATGATTAAATTTCCATAGGGAAATTATAAGTGTAGACTGCCAATCTCATACTTCATTTCTTCCTTTCTTCTTGCCTTCCTGCTTATATTCCAATATGCTATGTGACTACAGGAATCCATACCTACACTATACTCTGGTTTTATTTTATCATTTCATAACATCATAAAGAGAGGGTTTGATATAGATGGTAAGGATGTAGCACAAACCCTACAAAAGCAGGTAATATAATATCCAAGAATTGAAAAACTTTGAAAACATTTTTGATAGATCAAACTCCAGTTGTTATAAAACAAAGTGTGTTTTCCTACTCACACTGGGCATGGGAAAGACTGAGAATTGATGCTTTGTATAGATACAGAACACTGGTAAGAGGAAGTGTTCATTTCACTAAAGACCAGGACATTAAGTGATGAAATGTACTATGTAATATCTCACAGACCTGAATAAGAGGCTGAAAACATATTTCTTTTTTTCTTTTCTTTTTTTTTTTTTGGGGGGGGGAGGAGGAGGGACACTGGAGATTGAGCTCAGGGGCACTTAACCACTGAGCCACATCCCCAGTTCTATTTTGTATTTTGTTTAGAGACGGGGTCTCACTGAGTTGCTTAGTGCTTCACTTTTGCTGAGTCTGACTTTGAACTCAAAATCCTCCTGCCTCAGCCTCCAAAAACTCTGAAAGCAGATTTCTTATAACTGATTTTTTGTCTATAAAATTAGTGTTTGAGCAAATAAGATAATGAGGTGAAATTGTGAACATTTCTCCAGAATGGAGATGGGATAACATTCTGTTGTGCTGATCATGATGGCCAGTTTTGCTTTTGTCAGTTTAGGAACCACAGGATGGTGGATAAATGTTAATTAAATTGTGGGCAGTAAGTCTTTGAAAGTGAAAAGGCTTAGGAAGTCAGTTCCCTGGCTGTAAGTCAAAAGTAAGGAAGAGAGCTTAAGAATACAATACTATTCTTATAAATGCCATGGAGCACTTAATTATGTGGCATTTTTATGTAACTTATTCTATTTTATGTTTGGAATATTTTGTGGGAACAGAATGCACCTACTGACTTACATAAGATAATGGCTTGCCTGCCAACAGATGGAACAATGGTAACTCATTCATAAAAGTCACTTTTCTATGTAAAATACAGATATTTGGAAGATATCAAAACATATACCATTTTAATGTGAATGGAAGGAATGTGATAACATTACTGATCTGAGATTCTTTTTACTGGGTGTATGCCTCAGGAGAAAGATGAAAGGATAGGGAACTTGGCCATTTCTTATAGACTAGATGCTTGGTTAAGCAGACAAATGCTACTTTATAGAAGCAAGGTTTATCTTATCTACAAATGCCCTTAGAAGTATATTTAGTAAACAAAACCTAGGATCTAGGAAGTATAGCTATCTGGAAAATATTCAGTCTTTTTATCTTTCTGGGGGATTATAATAAACACAGTTTGTGATGCAAGTGCTATAGCTATTACATGATTCTACAACGTTATATGTCTGATGCTGGAAGACAGAAATTGAGGTCTCTGTTAATATGCCAGGCATTTCACAGCTCTGTCAGGGCCTGTGTATTGCCTGTATTCTAGAAGTTGTTAATAAAGCTTGAGGGCTGGGGATGTGACTCAGTGGTAGAACACTTTCCTAGCATGAGTAAAGCTCTGGGTCCTATCTCCAGCACCGCAAAAATAAATACAGACATATATACATACAGCTTGATTCAGATCAGAACTTGAGTTCATATGAGTATGATATGCTCATTTGATTCTGTTAGGTCAAGAGGTAAAAATCTATATCTACATATATGTGTTGTGGGTTTATTTTCAAGTTTACTTTCAGATTTACTTTCTTACAGTAAAATCACAATAAATAACAGATTATTTTCACTTCAAAAGTATTTTCTCATCATCAATTTTCCAAATTTTTTCCATTTTTCTGAAGTATATTAATTCATTCACTCAAAATAGCAAACAGCATGTAATTTAAAATTTTCTTCTTCAAGCATCTCATAATCCAGTGTGAAATACAGATTGCTAAAGAAATAATTGTATATTTTGATGTGTGTATTGTACAGTTTTTTTTGCATTTAGTTATCTGTCCTACTCGTTCTATATACAATAAGAAATCTTAATTCTTGGCAAAACTGGAAAACGGGTGAGAAAAAGGAAAACTTTTAAAAGAGTTCCTTACATAATATATTTTTTAATCCAATGATTTTAACTCCTTTAATAAGTAAAATATTATCTTTAAAATCTGAAGGTTTTTTAACCAATATGTTTGAATTCATAGCCATTACGAAAATAGAATCAATTTATTTCTCTATTCAACACTTACTTATTGGGAGATTCTTAATATACCTGTTTAAAAATAATATTTACTTTTATACTTTAAAGTATATGTTGTGATATTAAATTATATAACTGATTATGAAAAGAAATGTGTCCATAGGGGCTAATTCATATTTATGATTATCTTAAATTGCTTGCATTATTAAGGGAGATTAATTTCTCTGGTCTAAATTATAATAAAAGGGAAATATTAAAAATTATTGGTAGATGTGAGACTTTTTTTCCCCCCAAATACTGCCTTGTATGGGCTTAGAAGCTCATTGAATTCATGGGACAAACGTCATTTTATGCTTCTCTGTTGCCTTGTCATACACCTTACTGATTGTCACATATGCCACGTTTGCCAGTGTCTTTTGTTCAGGTTAACCTTCCAATCACATTAGTTTCTCATTGGATCTGGTGATCATCTCTACTGGTTGGTACCTTGGATTCCACATAATTCATGAATACAGCTTGAAAAGTCCAACCCATATTGTATATTGGTCAATCTGTATTTTGAATTTCCATTTTTATAGTGAAAATCATGATCAAACTATGAATATTAAGATAATTTCATATTCAAGTTGGTGACTCAACCAGATTATAAATTTTGTGAGTTATTCACACATCAGTGGTGCTTGTTAGATATTTATTAATTAATATATTTCCATATCAACTTATACATTTCTTTTTTGATAATCATGATCTTTCAGATTTTTCACATTTCAATAAAGAGCATAATTATTTATATATTTTTAAAAATTCTTTCAGTTTTATTTTGAAGTATGACAATAAATCTCAGCTTTATTTCTTCAGCACAGAACAACAATTGTTTATAATATATGGTTATTGTGACAGATTTCTGATTGTAGCTTGTGTTAATACAGCAACATGAGTAATGACCCTGTCAACTTTTAACATTAAAAGTTGTGAGTTAGTTGAACTATTGGTGGTTAAATTGAAAGATGACTTAATAAAAAGCTTAGCATAAGAAAAAGGAATATAAATGCAAACTCAAAATATGAACTTCATATGTGCCTACACTAACATAGAGTATAAATACAGAAACATCACATCTCACATACACACACACACACACACACACACACACACACACACACTGTGTGCACACATACCAATTCAAGCTGCAACACACTCAGCTGATCCAGTGACCCACCCTGTGTGATAATTTGCAAACCATCAGAAGACACATTTACATTTCATATAAAAATTAGTATCTTCATATTTTTCTCCTTATAAATTCAAAGTCACATGGGGTATTTGTACTACAGTTATCTATCACTTATAAAAGCATTATCTCACATGGAACTTTTTGAGAAATGCTCAGGAAATATTTTGATTGCCAGAAAATTTATATTACTATATTAGATATAATGCATTATGTGAATTATAATTATCTATTTTGCATATGGAGTAAAGATTCTATGTGGTTCATTTTATAACATGTTGATAATATTTTACTATTAATATCATATCCATAATTTACATTGAATGTCTTTTTTTCTCCAAGAATCTTTCTTCATGGAATAAAATAGCAAATATACATTTAGCACATCATATGACCAAGAAATTCTGAGGTACTTAAGAAACATTAAAAAATTAAAAACATTGAGGGGAGATAAAGGGTGTATTTTGAAAATAAATAGAAGTGCAAATTACTTAAAATAGAATTTCTCCTCAGTTCTATTTATAGTATAATATAACCAGATTCTTAGATTGAACAGTTGTGTTTATGTCTTTGTCATGTAAATAAAAACTTGCCAATGAACAAACATAAGATCTTTTAGTATTATAGACATAGACACAAAATTTAGTACAAATATATTAATTTAGGTCAAGTATGGTTCTGAAGTCCACATGATAAACATTATGTGCTTTTAGAAATTTCTTCAAAATTTTCACCAAGTATAAAATGTTCAATAATAAAACCATTAACTATTGAGTCATCGTGCACATCAAGTCCATATTGTAAAATATTTGTGAATGACTGACTTACATTTAGCATTGAGGAACTAGATTTGCTTTGCTCAGAATATTTAGGATTCATCCCTACCAAATGATTTTCGGAACTTACAATGCAGAACTCATTTGCAAGACATGGAGTGCAATGGAACTTCAATGGTATTTGAAAGTGAAAGAGACATATGAGAACAGCAGTTCAGCGATGAGTGTATGATATGCTGTTCCCCATGGCTCAATCAAATACAGAAGGAAGCTTCAAAGGCTGAGAGGTAAGTAAGATGTTTACTGCCTAGAGTAGAACACTGTGATATTAAGCTCAATTATCAGCCTAGAGCTGCATTTTAGCCTTCTCGCAAAGATTTCATAGTGCCAGTCACCATTAATCCTTTAGGAAACTCTGCAAAATCTGCTGAAAATTCCCAAAGAATATAAATTTCTTTGAAAAGATTGACAAGGCCATATCACATTATGATTTAGAGCCAAATGATTTAAGCCTTTGCATTTTCATGAACTTCCAGTGGTAGAGGATGACACACTGATATGATTGAAGTGTTGTGAGGGAGATAAAATCTTGTGGTGCTAGGGAAGGAGCAGGTTTGTATTAACTATTTTCTGCCTCTTGTTGCTATTGTAAAGATTTTAATGAACTTAAAATAACGATGGTTGCTGATTTGCTCAATAGCAGAAAAGTTATTTTATTGGTAGCAGAAAATATTAGATGAAACTACTATTCTTAATTGAAGCAACAGTTTAGCTGGGTTCTTGAAAATTGCAACCTACTGGCTAGGGTGGGACATCTTTGACATTTTTTAATGGAATTACTTAAGCAGTGAATGTTGAAAAGAAACGTAATTTCATTGTATGAAATGGGTAGAATTTTTATAAGGCTGCTATTTTATGGTTCAATATAAAAAAGCTATACAATATTGCTCCTCACAAAATATGCAAACTGGAGACTTATTATAGGTTGATTCTCAATCTTTCCTCTTTGTTCCACTGAATATATTTCAATATATTGACATACTGAAGGTTTATTATTATTTCTACTGAAAACATTTATTAGGAAATGGATACATGCCCAAAAACATGCTAAATAGAAACTATTTGAAGGATATCATACAATGATATGGTCCTGTCCAGTAGGGGATAGAAATAAAGGTGAAAAATTATTTAAGTATGAGAAGAAAAGAGGCAAATGCCAGATAAAAGTGTCAAAGAAACTTTGCTTATTGAGTTAAGTCTTAAAGGATAATAAGAAATACATTTGATGAAAAAATTTCAAGCAGATTTGC
This sequence comes from Sciurus vulgaris, assembly GCF_902686455.1. Classification (NCBI taxonomy): domain Eukaryota; kingdom Metazoa; phylum Chordata; class Mammalia; order Rodentia; family Sciuridae; genus Sciurus; species Sciurus vulgaris. The sequence continues at coordinate 73,288,255 of NC_136462.1, forward strand.
CAAAGCCCAGATATAACATATACTATGATATGCACACTGATATAGCATACATATGTTATAGCAAGACATTCCTGATCCTAGGTATAATTCTTTCTGATGCCAGTAAAAGTCATAAAACCAACTTAATTTGTTTGAAAATGGCAAAATAAGAGTCACATTCCATCTAGATAATATTATTACAAAATGTTGACAAGCTAACGTATCTTATATATAGTCACTATTATATATAGATTTAACATCATACATTGGTTAATAAATTGGGAAAAGTAAGTGCAAAACTTAGATGGAGATACATTATTTGGAAACTGAGTTATCCATTATCTATTTATTCTGTTTGGCACGTAACTTTGAAACTGCATTATTGCCAATGTGTTCAAATAATTATGTTCTTATTCACGTGTATTTATGTAGCGCACATACATGGATTTACAGTTTCATTAGTGTCTCCCTAAGTTCCCCAGGTTACCCTCTAACTTGGGATTCCTCTACCTCAGCCTCCTCAGTGGCTGAGATTCCATGTATGTACCACCACACCCAACTCATATTCTATTGCATTTGCTTATGCTCTAATCTTTTATTATTTCTCTTCCTACTAAATTTAAACTGTTTTTTATTTTTATTTTTCTTGTTCCTTGAGGTATAAAGTTATTCTTTATTTAAAAGCTTTCTTTTTCAATGGCTTCCATAAATTCCTCCTTTTATGCTGTTTTTCTGTATCCCATAAGTTTTGGTGCATTACATCTTCATTTTTGTTTGTCTCAAGATATTTTCTATTACCCATTTTATTTGTTCTTGATTCAATTGTTCTGCTGTGCAATTTACAAGTTTATAGATATTCCACAGGGGGGCTTACATAAAATATTTCATACTGTTTATTTATTTTAACTGATACATTAAAACACAAAAATTGTACATATTAATGGGATACTGTGTGATGTTTCTATATATATATATATGCATTGTGTAACCTAGTTTCTCTTCTGTCACTAATTCCTAGTTTTATATATATATATTTATATAGAGATAACATTCTGGTCAGAAAAAGATACTTGATGTGATTTCCATCTTCTTAAATTGGGCTAGGACTTGTTTTGTGATTTCACATGTGTTCTATCACTGGGAATGCTCCATATATGCTTAAGAAGAATGTGTACTCCGTGTATGCCAAATGGAGCATTTTGTATATGTCTGTTAGGGTCACTTGGCCTGTGATGTTCAATTCTTTATTTCCTTATTGATCTGTCTACATGTTCTCTCTTTTTTGAAAGTGAGATATTGAAGTCTCCTATATTACTGAGTTGCTGTCCATTTCTATCTTTTGTTCTATCAGTGTTTGCTTCATATTTGTGCTATGATACTTCTAAATTTATGTTGTGTCTTCCTGAGGAATTGATTATTTTTATCATAATATAGTTATTTTCTGTTTATTTTGACATAAAATCACTTACTCTGTTAAAATATGGCCACTGTTATTATCTTTTGGTTGCCATTTGCATAGAATATTTTTTTCAATTTTAATTTTCAGTCCATGAGCATCTTTTAATCTAAAGTGAGTCTCTTGTGCATAGTTGGATTGTGAGTGTGAGTGTGAGTGTGTGTGTGTGTGTGTGTGTCTTTGAGTGGTCACTCTGTCTTGGGATTGGAAGTTTTATCTATTGATTCTTAAAGTCGTTACAGATAGGGAAGGATTTGCTATTACTCTTCTGCTGTTTTCTTTTTCCTACTTCTTTCATCCCTCTTTTCCTTTCACTCTTTTCCATTGTATTTCATTGTTGGTTTGCAGTTAACACTTTGATTTTTTTTTCTTTTGTTTATATTCTACAGGGTTTTACTTTGTGGTCACAAGGGGGCTTACATAAAATATTTCATACTTATAACAAATCAGTTTTAGGCCAATAATATCTGAAATCGAATATAAATATTCTACCCTTATATATGTGATAGGGCTTGACTCAATCACCTCTGTGTTGTCACCACTAAAATATTGCCTGGCAGGTATTTGATAAGTGATGTACAGTTTACTTTGTGTAGCTGATGTGAGGAGGTTCATCTTGCTGGTAGTTCTACCGTGAGACACCAACTAATCAGTGATTCTGGGTGGAGTCAGCATGATCCTTCCTTTGACGTTATCTTGTTCTCACATAAACCTCCGTACCAACCATTCTCCTAATGCGTTTAATTTCAATTTTAAAAGCTTACACGAGTGAGTTATTTTATTGTTTATATATTAATTATTTTTAACTTTATTTTTTCTTGCACATTCATTTGCTAGCAATTTTTCTTCTCAAGTCTATTTTTTTCCTAGATAACTCAGACTATTTGGTTATCATGAAAAACACTTTCTACTAGAAAGACAGATTATGCTATTTCTCCCCTATAATTATAGACTTTGAGAGTAAGACTTTGGTTATGAAACATTTCAGATGGTGAGAAAGATAATTTTTGGCGAGAAAGATCTCTTTTTGGAATATCATTTAAAACTTCTGCATTTTCATGTATTTCATGTGCTTCAATCCACTACAACCATTAATTTTGTGATGCTCAAACTGTCACAGGTTTTCCACTGGGGTGTCCTCCAGTAACATTGGATCCTGGATCTTTTGGTCATGGCCACATTGATCTATAAAACTTACTTTGTTGTCTCTTACAAGAAAATATCCTAAATTCTTAATCTTTTCTTTACCAAAGCATAGTTTTTTTTTTTTTTTTAATTTATTTTTTTTTTATCTGTAAGTGGTTTTGAAGCCTGAAATATGCTTTTGGAAGTAATAATTGCAAGAGAATGCAGTTTGTATGCCACTTCAATGTTCAGAACAAAAAAATTATATTTAAAAAGCAAGTTTTAAAAATATTTTCTGTTCAATATGATCCTACAATATAAGTAATTTGTTTTGTAATTTTGTCTTTTTCTTTTACTGAAAACATTGACAGGATTAACTTACTTACTTTCTCCTACAAGGCCCGAGACATATTAATTCCTACATGCTGACAAGCTAAAAATTCAAAATGCACAATGACATTTAAAGCTGTTTGAAGTCTTTTCTTTTTGTCTTTAGAAAATATGTTACTAAAGATAAACAAAATTAAAGTATGCCTCATTTACAAGGAATACTTTTTCTTATTTAGTCTCTAATTTGATGCATGGATAAATTAATCTATTTTAGAGAATTCTTTTTTATTTAAGGAATTTATTTATGTTTGGATATTTGACCTTTGAATAGGTGAGAAATCATTTTGGTGGTTTTAATTCATAGTTCTCATATTATCACTAAGACTGAAACACTCACTTTTTGTATGTTAAGTCTAATTGCATTTATTTCAGTGAAATTCTGGAAATGTCAATTATATATTTTTGTACTGGTCTAATTTTTCCTCTGGACTTCTAGTTCTTTTTAAATCGGGTAATCAGCATTTTGTCTCTCGTATAAATTGCAAATGCTATTTCAAAATTAGTCATATATCCTTTGATATATTAACACATAAAGATTTTGGCAGGATAGTAATTTTGAATTTTAAACACCTATATCAATTTTTTTCTCTTAGTAGTTTTTGCATTTTGAGGAGTGGCTAGAAATACCTTATCCACTTCCCAGTTATAGCAATTTGTGCATAACTGTCTTACAAATTATACACTTTTATTGTTATTTTTACATTTTTTACACCCATGTACAAATTATCTTTGTATAAATGTGTGGATTAAAATGTTTTTCCAAGTCACTATCCAGTAGTCAGACCATTAGTTATTAAAAAGTTCATTTCTATCCCACAGAATTGAGATATATTATGATTTTAACTAATAGTCCATTTAATCACAATGAACATATACTAGTCATGAGTTTTAATACATGAAAAGAAAAATCAACCATAAAACTCAAACGTCAGAATTTCAACAATTTTCCAAACATAACAGGAGATCTTTGACATGCTTTTCTCAGTACTAAGCAATCCTAATATATAGGCAGAAAAGATATGAACTATTTTAATATAAGAACTGAATATTTTCTACATATGGAATATTTTGTGTTACTTTTTGTTCCATTTGATAATTTTGCACACAATTTTATTCTTATAGAAAAATAAATGCATTTATACTTACAATTAGTATAAAATAAAGATAGTTAAATGTGACATTATACACATACATGTGAAAAGAATTTCCAATTCTAATTATTTTTTACTGTCTGGAATCTTAGATTAAAATGACCAAATATTTCTTCTTGTAGTATTTCCTGAAAAAATAAATGACTGTCATTTTAATATTTTATGTTTTTAAGAATATTATATTGGAATCTGTGTCATATTTTGGTAATCCAAATCAAATATTTCATTTCCAGAAACATGATCATCAACAATATTTTAATGATAAAGAATAGTATAGCTTAAAGCTAAGATACATATTGCCTGTTATGTTTTTGATATAGGATGATTCCCCAAAACTCCTGTGTTTCTGCAAGAATATTCAGAGATAAAATTATTGAACTGTGACATCTGTAACCAAATCAGTCCATCCTAGTTTAATGGACTGAATGGTAACTATAGGCAGGTGGGTCATGACTGGAGAAGGTGGGTCACTTGGGGGTTAGCACAGAAAAGGGTACATTTTCCTTGCATCCCCTTCTTTCTCTCTCTCTCTTTTTTTTTTTTTTTTTGTTATTTTCTAACCCTGCTGATCAGCTTTTCTCTGCTGGTATATTATCTCACTTGGAGCCCAGAGCAATGGAGTCAGCCATCAATGGATGGAGACCTCTTGAAACTATATGTCACAAATAAACTTTCCTTCCTCTAAGTTGTTCTTGTTGGGTATTTTGGTCTCAAAGACAAAAAGCTGACTAGAACAATGCCCATACAACATTAGTTTGGAACTGCCCTATTTTAAGTAAACACTTTTGAAGGACTTTATGAAAGTCAATTAATTCTTAGTTATTATTTACAAAATTTTGTGAATCATTTACAACAGGGTAACTAAATTCTTGAAGAATATTATCCATGAAGGACAAAGTGGCCTTGATTTCAAGTTCTCTTGTTTTATCAGTCAATATTCTTTCTTTTTTAATAAGAGAACTATTTTCATTTTGTCTTTCAGGACTAATATTTATGGTCTAAGTGAAATAGACCTCAATTGGAATGTAATTGAGGGGACATTTTATTATGAAAGAATTGGCTCAGTGGGAGTTATAAATTTTTCTTGTGATTTAATAGAACATAGCTAATTTTCGGAAAAAATTAAGAGAAAACACCAAGGTGGAGTGTTACAGGAATGCAATGCTCATTTGTGTACTGGGATTGTAAATGTAAAGTAACATCTGTTTGTGAAATGATGCATTGGAACATTGCTTCTCTGAATTTTGTACTCAAAATCATATATAAAATTGTAAGTACCAGTGCTAAAGTTGAGAAATGGATTAAAAAATATTAAGTCTGTTGCTAGCATTCAGTAACAAGTATTCTGCTAGAAAACCTAACACTCATAGGAAGTGTGGAGTTCATAGTGCCTAGTCATGAATATTAAGAAAAGACTTAATGCTTTGTTTTCACATATTCTGTAACTTGGAAAAGCAAATGTATTTTTTTGTTTTCAAATATTAAAGAAATAAATAATTTGTAGGAAATAAATTATTTATTAATGTGGAATATAGCCCTTAAGAGTTTTACATTTCCAAGCTTAGAAGGCAAAGCAAGGTCATAATGCTCTTAAAACTCTGTTATGATGAGTCAAAGGCAATAATAGCATTTAAATATTTGCTGAATTTTCTGACCCCAAGACAAGTGAGGTAACGAGACAGGTTTGTACACAATGAATTGCAATTCACTGAAGAATGTGATGCCCGCCATAAGAGACAATTAAATTGTGACCACAAAAAATGAAATGCTTAATAATTATTATTGATCATAAGGAATACTTCTTAAAAATGATTTTTTAGTTGGACTTTGAAGGATAAATTGAATTTCACAATCTGGATATGAGAGTGTGCCTGTTTGTGACAAGGGGGCAGATTTGGGATCCTGTATTAATTATGAAGAACATGTGTAAACATGGAGAATATTTCAGTCTGAAAACTGATCAAGAAAATAGTTTGAGAGGAACATTTAGGATATAACTCCAAGGAAGCATGCTATTCTTGTTATGAACACAAAAAAGAGGTATGGGGAAATTGTAAATCTTGTAAGACTAGATAAGAATGTTAAATAGTCTGGAAAGTTGACTTTATATATATAAACAGGGAGATCTCTGACCTTTTGTTTACTGTGATAAAATATAGATAACATGAAACTTACCTTTTTAACAATCTTCAGGGTGCAACTTAATGGCATTAAGTATATTCCTGAGGTTGCACAACCCTCACCACTATTCATTAGCTGAATAATTACTATTATATATTTCATTTATTATCAGAAACCTTTACACTACATTGATATCTCTCCTACTCTATCTCTAGTCATGAAATTTATTCAGTTTATTGTATATCATTACATACATTTTAAGGAAAAACATCAGCAAATTATTTTGAAGGCAGGAACCTAGGATGTTCCATATCTTCATATCCTTTGTGATCATCAACAAGCCAGTTAATTCTCCAGAGTTTTCTTACCTAGAAATGTAGAATATTAAATTACATAATCACTAAATTCTGTTTATATAGAAGCAGTTTTGTGACCTGTGCCCCAAATTGGAGAAACCCTGCACTTGGATTAATGTTATCTTGAAATTCTTCATAACTTCTGAATAAGGAGTCTCACATTTTTATTTTGCACTGGGTCCTGAAAATTTGTAGTATTTTTTTGTGTGAAAATACATAAAACTTTCATAAATAAATGAGGTGAGATCTTAAACATATTCTGCCCTGTATTCTTTATCACAAAGAAAAGCAAATTTTCCAAGGGAAGAAGTGAAGATCCATGAAAATCAGAAAAATTCAGCTCTTACACCTCCACCCCCATACTTACAGCACTATACTTAAGACTGAAATTGCCTCACTTTGATTGCCTACAGAGAAAAGTGAAGCATTTTGATTTACCTACCCAAGAGTTTTCTAAATGTTCTTTTCAGGCAATATCTTTAAACAGCAATACAGTTATGACAGGTTGAATTACAGCATTTAGCACTTTTCCAGGAGTTTTTAGATTTCACATGCTTTCTGCCTTTCAGAAAGATCTGTGCCAGACACCTCAGATATGAAATAAATGTATTTTTATTGTCTTCTGGAGTGTGTGATGTCACCCATCATTTGCAGTAAATCTATTTTCTCCTAGCAGGAAAACTTGAATGGTCTGGAGTCTCCACAAAGATGTGCTTATCTCTAGAAAATGAAATCTTAAAATAATCAATCCAAGGGCAACTATATATTCTATAGTTTAAAAGAAAGTTTTTGCTAATTTATATCTTGGAATTTGGTAATTAAAGAAACAACACTAAACTAATGTCCTAATGAGTAAATAATAGCTTTTGCATGCCTCAGTGAACAGAGAATTATCATGCGTTTCTGCCTCTGATATGAAAATTGCAGATGGTTAATTACTATTAATACAGAAGTGTTTGCTATAACAAACTTATTATTTTAAATTTTATAAACTTCTCTCCATATTGCCAAAGCCATAATGTTTTGAATTGTTTATTCCAAAAATATTTACAAACATTTCTACCAACTAATTTTGTCTTCTGATAATTCCACCATTTTGAATATCCTTATACCTCCTCCTTCCCATTAAAGATGATTCAAAATACAAAACAATTTAATATTATTTCCCATAGTTTCTCAAATTACATCCTTCTCCTTAGAAGGCATCACTACTTTAAATATTTTGTGACTGATTGTGATTTTCCCAGTGACAAGGATGCTTTTCACTACTTCTACAAAATTTTAATAGGCACAGATCATATGCCTCACATAATTTCATGTTAAGTGTCAGAAAATTAATGCACAATATAACCATAGACTGTGTTCTCCAGGGGTTTACAGTCTAGTTTAAAAACATACAAAATAGTTTAAATGAAGTCCACGGTGTGCAAAGATTTTTCTAACCTTTTGTAGACACCTTGTGAAAATACTTGCTCAAGTCCCATATCTTTCAAACACTATGTAGAATATTAATATTATTTCTGTTTATTTGGTGAATGAATAAGGATGTGAGGTTTCTGAATTTGAAGACCTGGTCCAGCACAATAAATTTATTGGTCTACTGATTAACAATAAACATGTACAACATATGAGAAAACAAATATTTGGTTTTGTTTTGGGGTCAGTCCCATTTTAAGTAGCTCACCACTGTGATGAAAAGGTCAATTTAAGATAACCAAAGTATGACCCAGGCAAGTCAAAACATCTAAAAATATGGTAGATCTTATTTTCTAAAAGAAAATATGTGAACTGCTACTCATGTGTTCAAAAGAAAAGTTTATCTTTTCTCCACATATTTGAGTATCTTTCTGTCATTACATTTTCTAGAATTATTATTAAATAAAATCATACTTATATTTTCATTGGAACAAATTGTAATTTATTTTCCATTTGTTAGATTACCCTGACCTTTCCTTCATTATTTTCTTATTTTAAAACAACAAATCATTTTTATTTCCTTTGCTGAGATTTGCGAGAATATTTTGTTTAGAATGATAAAATTTTATTAGAAAAATACTTTAGAATAAAATATTAGGACATTTTAGTATTATTCTATAATAGAATATGATACACTTATTCTAATTTGATCAGTATAAATTATAATTGTATTACATTCTAAAAAGTATTAAATATCATTGACAATATAATTGTAATTATATTTACATGTGTATATGTACACAGAATTATATGTATGCATATCACAATGTTTTCTTAATCATTTCAATAAACTATCTCCTAATAATAGAAGAGCATGTATATTTAAGGTCAACTTCTTCCAGAAATTTCACTTAGATAATAGCAAAGAAATAAAACTGTTATCAACAAAGGAAAAGAACTAGATTTCAAGACATGAGTGAATACAAGAATTCAACAAAATTTTAGAAGAGAGAAAAAATGTATTGAGTGGTCATTGGCATAGAAAAGCAGAGAAAGGTGAAAAGCAAGTTAATGCCAAGATTATGCTTGGAACTTCCAGGCAAAACAAGAAAATTCACCTTGTGTCTGTAAGGAATCTCGCAGAAACCACGCCGGACACAGGAAATCACATAAGGGAATTTATTAAGCAAACAGGGTGTCTCCCTGCAGGGTAAGAGAGAAAATGAAAGGAAAAGAGAAAGGAAAGAGAAAGGGCGCGTGCTAGAGAGAGTGGAAAGTGAGGAGGAGGAAAAGCAAGTGTGTAGGAGAGAGAAGCAAGAGAGGAAAGATGGCAGTTGAATTCCACCGGGCTAACAGGGGACCAATAATGGAGAAGGATACTTGAAAGTTGACTGATGAACCAGTAGCTAGCTAGGATGTTCACAGATTGACAAGTGGTTGGGATGCGGGGAAACACTGCAACAGAATGGATGGGGGAGCAGCTTTATACATTACATTCCCCCATTTCTGTTTTATAAGAAAATCTTTTGCTCTCCAGTTCTTTTTGAAGCCTTCTCTCTCCTTCCTGCCTAAGTGACTGGGGTTGGTTTTGCAGGTGAGATGTATAAAGTCCATTCTCCTTCCAGACTTCCAAAGGCAGATGGTTTTCATGGACTTCATTTCCTCGATTTGACTGATCCCCTATTTCTACACTAACTGCCTGTCCCCAATTCTGACTTAATTTACCCCTCTAATTCTAGGAACTCCTTCACTGCTGTAGGGAAATGGGGTGATGACCAATCTGTCTTCTTCAAGCTGGAAAGAGGCAGTGTGGGGCAAGCAGTTTGGAGTTCCCTTTTTAGAAATTGGGTCAATTGAGGGGTCCATGGTAGAAGTCCGGTTGGAAAGAGCAGGTTGTAAAGGCATCTAGGGATGTGTGCTTCTATGAGAGAAGAAAAAAAAGACATGAGTACTGAAATGAGATTGATACAATATAAATGTTGCAGAATCTGGAACATGCCAATGCATATCATAAAGATGACAGAAGTCAATAATTCCAATAGTTATCAGGAATGTAAACACAACATTTAGTAGAGATCTCTATACTTCTGTTTCTAGCAAAAATAGATTAAGCCTACCTGTGTCTGTAGGCTTTAAATTGACTAAAACCTCTGACTCTGGCTGTTTCTCTTGATAGTTATCAGGCACATTTGCCTAAGAATCTCTTTTGTAGCTTTTAGTCTTTATTCTAGTGGGCTAACACAAGTGTACATCTTAAGTTACATTTAAGTATTATTTCTTTTAAATGCCCAAGAATGGCTATATTTTGGGTTTAACTGTTTTGCTAGGTGTTTAAGATCAAGTTGGTCAAAGTGACATGTTCCTGTTAAAGAGTCAGCTGATAACAACATGTATCCCATTTGTTTACAATAAAAAAAAAAAAAAAAAAAAAAAGAGTCAGCTGAGTTCTCACAGGGGTCACTCATAGAGAACTTAAGAGCAGCTTCTCAGCTCCATTAGTGCCATTGGTTAGGCAGGGTCTCCTCCATGAGGTGGCTTCCCTTGAAAGCACCAGAGATGTCTCCCTTTTTCCTTGACCCTCCTCTGCAGCAGGTGCACTGAGTGGCTTTTCCTCTAGTGGCCTCATCAATCTCCTTGATCAGGAGGTTGTGTGACCCAGAGTTGCAAACCTCCTTAGAGAAGTCCTCTTGTTCCCTGGGTTCAGGCTGACTTTGAGGGCAAGACCCAAATATGGACTTTTCTTGACCTCTGTATTTAATCTCAATCTCTAAGTTTGATCTTAACCATCAAGCAAGTCAGTCTCACCAGTCATAAAGCAAGAGTACTGGGCTTTAACTTCAATGTCTATGATGTTACAGTTATTTACCCCCTTTTATCTAATTGGGGTTTACATTATCTGTCCCATAGGTGATGGCTTACTATCCCAAGTTAATTTACAGTGTTCGCTCTTGAAGCAGTACTTCTGCAAAATATTGATCAGGAAACAATTAGAGTTTACAAGGAAAATACAAAATGAAATCACCAATAGTAAAACATTCAGTTTGTGCAATAGCTATCTTGAATTTTGGCCGAGTTTCCATTTGAGATCACAGTAATCTTTACAACAAATATCAAACCTTTGAACACAATTTTAAATGAGTTAAAGTCAGGCTTACTTTGGAGCCATTCTAATGTGTAGCAGGGTTGTGAGGCAGAGCCTTATCTCAGGTAACGTGGGGCTTTTCAGTGAGGGGCAAAGGAGTATTAGAAAATAAAGAGTTATAAACACAGATTTTGAAAATTAAGCTGAGATCAGATGGAGCTCTATTCTCTGATGGAAAAGTGGATCTAAAGAGTTATGTTAGCAATCTTTATATATGTGCAATGTTAGGTTCCAAAGTTACTGTAAGGTGGGCAGGAACCAGAGAAGGGAGCTGATGAAACACTGGTTATCTAGCAAAAGAATTTCTTCCTGCCCAAGAGCTGTGTGCCTGCGATCAATGTACTGCTACAGCAGTTAGGCATCTTGTGCCCCTGCACAGGAGCACTCCCAGGCACCAGGCATGCCACAGCCATGAGGTCATCAGAGACCCCAATCTCAGTCACTGTTGTCCCATTTTTGCTACTGCACATAACACTCTTTCTTAAATGTCATTTTAAGAAGTAAACATATATTGACTCCTGAGTCTATATGAACATTAACACAATTTAACATTATATCTGAAATATGAATTAAAGAAAGGCTGAGAGAGCTTTTAAGTTTCCTTTTGTGTGGCAAAGTGGCAAAAATGCTTTCATGTTTAACCTTTAAATAAATCAGGCTTTCAATAACTTTTAGAAATACATTTAACAAATTTTACATATACCCTATTGATGTCAGGTCCTATAATAGAACATTAAATGATAGGTTTACCATTACAGACAAGTTTAATTTGGAGAATAGCAGCTTGATAAATTTTCTGCTTTAAAGGCTTGTATACTGGAAAATATGAACACATTTAATATACAAAGAATAATGTTTTTAAGTATGTTACTCCATGGAATAACTTTGTAAATTAATTAGATGTCTCTAACAAACACATTTGAGTAATCCCATACATGTTGACTCTTAATTCACTTATCTTATTGTAAAAAAACCAAGATATCAGACAAGTGTACCAACAGTATTTGCTGACTCTTTCTTGTTGAAGAAAAGTCCTAGAAAAATTGATGTTAAACATTTTATAAACATCAACATTTTATTAGTTTGACCACCTAGAGATTTGTGAGTTAATTTTAAGGACATTTTATTTACATTAGTTTACCCAATTTAAATTGAACCTCTTTAAATCATGTGAATTAAAAATATTTGGATCCATTTTTAAAATTTTAATTTTTATGTGCGCTTATATTTAACACAAAAGCAAAGGCCTTGTAATATTTATCTCCATTGCAATGTAACGGATGTTCAAAAATAACTCTAGAGTTGGATGAAAAGAACTGATCAAAAATCATTAACCTAGGTATGTAGGATCAAAATTGTGAGCTCAAAAATATAGCATTTAAGAAAAACAAAAGTCCTAGAAGAAAAATGATAATGGTCATTAATTAAAGCATGAGAAAATGAGAAGGAGAAAAAAGGTGAAAGGGAGAAAAGTATTCTGAGTTGTAGCCCAGAAGAAATTTAAAATGGTGTAAGGGAGAAACGTATTCTGAGTTGTAGCCCAGAAGAAATTTAAAATGGTCACTTTTTTTCTTTGGGTTTGAGACTGGTCTCCCACTGCACCTTCCTCCATTTACATTTCAATGTAAGCCTTGACTGAGATCTGAATCTGAAAGGGGCTAAAATGTTCTAGCAGAAACTTGATGCTTAGGTAATTAATTTAGGTTTGGACACAGAAAATTGTCAAACAATTATCTCCCACTACTTGTGGGGAATGGGGCTGCTTATATTACATGGGGAAGATGGAGAAGCAGGGTCTGGAGGCGCTTGAGCCTGCAGGAAGAGCCAAGAAGTAAGAAAGAAGAGACTTGAAGATAAGGACTCCCTTTCCATCTGCCCGCTTGCTCACGGAAGCTGTGTGCCATTACACAAATGGATTTTGATGACTTTAAGTACCGGGGGTCGGGCAAAGCGTTCCCAAGGTGGAATCTGCCAGATTGTAGGACCCAGATTGCATGGTGGGGACTGATACAGCTGAGTTTGTGGCCAGGGTGTCCCGAGGCCAGAGTACTGGGCTGGAGATGAGGGGCAGCACATTGATTGTGTTGTCATACAAGCACCAATGTGTGTGCTGGGCAAAAGCCGAGAAGAGTTGAGGACCTGATATCAGGGTTTTCGAGTACGAGTGCATGAGCACGAGATGAGCCTCAACCCTGAGAGAATCTCCACCATAAAATCAGGAATCCACCCGGCAGATAAGACGGATCATAGGGGTCAGCCGTAACTATAAAAGTTGTGGCTGGGGGTACCCCCACCCCTCAGTCGCCTCAAGGGTCCCGGATAAATCGGCCTAGGGGAAGCGGCCTAGAGGACTCACCAACCTGAAGTCTGGCGATGAATGCAGAGCAGAGTGTCCGGGCAGAATGGAAGGTGGGGCCCTGTCAGGGGGCACTGGGGCATTAGATGGGGTTCCACTCACTTAAGAGACAGTGGAAGATCCCATCCCAAGTCACGGCACCATTGTAAGGAATCCCATGGAAACCACACCGAATACGGGAACTCACATAAGGGAATTTATTAAGCAAACAGGGTGTCTCCCTGCAGGGTAAGAGAGAAAATGAGAGGAAAAGAGAAAGGAAAGAGAAAGGGCGCGTGCTAGAGAGAGTGGAAAGTGAGGAGGAGGAAAAGCAAGTGTGTAGGAGAGAGAAGCAAGAGAGGAAAGATGGCGGTTGAATTCCACCGGGCTGACAGGGGACCAATAAGGGAGAAGAATACTTGCAAGCTGACTGATGAACCAATAGCTAGCTAGGATGTTCACAGATTGATAAGTGGTTGGGAGGTGGGGAAAATGACTGCAACGGAATGGGCGGGGGAGCAGCTTTATACATTACATTGTCATGGTTTAGATGTGGTGTCCCTCAAAAGCTCATAAGTGAGACAATGCATGAAAGTTTGGAGAATTGATTGGTTTATAGCCTTAATCTAATTGGTGAATTAATCGCTTATGGAATTAACTGAGTGGTAACTGGAGGCAGGTGGAGTGTAACTGGAGGAAGTGGTTCATTGGGGGCATGGCTATAGGGTATATATTTTGCATCTGGAAAGTGCAGTCTCTTTTTGCTTCCTGATCACCACAAACTGCTTCCCTCTTCCACACTCTTCCACCATGATGTTCTGCCTCACTTTGAGCCCCAGGAATGGAGGCGACCTTTTATTGACTAAGACCTCTGAAACTGTGAGTCCTTAAACTTTTCCTCCTCTACAGTTGTTCTGGTCAGATCCTTTAACAGCAAAAAAGTTGACTAAAATGCCTTGAAAAATCACCGAGAAAAGCTACTGAAAATAGCATGTGTGCCAAAGACCAGGACGATATATAGTGCTTAAAACAGGTAAATGGGTAAAATCTCACTACACAGAGTGGGTTCCTATTCCTAGTTCCTATATTTAAACCTTTCATCTCATAGAAGAATGGAACATATTTGCTTATTGTTTATTTATGAGAAGTTTGCCACATTTAGATACACCAGACACATTGTAATAAAAGAGTAGCATGTGGACCAAGCATACGAGCATTAATCCAAAGTCCACAAACTGAGCAGCAACTCACCTACCCTCCTCAGTTCCTTAACTTATTTTTTCCTACCTTCAATTGAAATATTGGTTGATTCCTTCCTGGAAAAGTGTGATGGTCTCAAAAAAAGTTATACATATCCCATTTAGGATGACTTTAAGGGAAAGTACTTGATGATCCTACAATGCTTTCTAGGAATCATCAAAGGATGCCATAATTTCCCAGGTTTTCCCGACCATCTTTTTAGTTTCTAGCTGCACTGGTAGAATTACTGAAAAATTTCGATAGGCATACGAAGTTATTATGAAATATTCAAAACCCAACTGGATATCATTTCATATAGCTATAAATTTGTATGAAGCAAAGAGCTCATATGAACATAAGATTTCATCTAGTCAAATAGAAAATTAATTTACATATCTTAGGGCATTATAGCATTCTAATGTTTTCTGCATCATTTTGAAAAAAATTACATATCTAAAGAAATGAGTAAATGTAAAAATTTAATAATCATCACTATTGATGAGAACTTCTGACTTCTGTAAGTAGACAGAATAAACGGGTAAATATAAATGTAAAACCCTAAATAATCCAGGGATACTGGTTTCATAATTTGAAGAGCAATCTCTTTCAAATTTTGAAGCTCTAAGCAAAGAAATTATAAAACAATAATAAAGTTTTATAATTTTTTAAAGAATCATATAATTAATCTATAATTATATATCATATAATTAAACATATTTTAAAACAATTTTTATAATTCTATTACAAATTTTAATAAAAATTTTATAAAAATGTTTATAATTCCCTTAAATAAAGTTTATTGAGGGTAGCTCAGAGGTAAAGGACTCTTTAGCAAGGATTAGTTAGTATATAAAAAACAGAGATTTGTTTTGTACAGTCTGGAATCTGGAGAGTTCAAGATAGAGGGATTGCCCAGTCGGGGATGGAGTGAGGGACTTCTTGCTGCATCATCCCACACAGTAAGTAGAAAGACAAGAAAGCACACATGAAAGAGAAGAAGGAAAGAAGGCACTGAATTCTAGAACAATGAACTCAGTAACAACAAAGCCACTTTCATAATAGCCACACCAATTCATTCTGAGTACTCAAGACCTAATTCCATTTTATTAGATGCTGTCTCCCCAGCACTGCTACACTGGGGATTAAATCTCCAAAACATAAACTTTGGTGGATTCATTCAGGTCCTAGGGACAGGATTCTTTCAGCTTTTAGCCCAGAGAAAAGCTTCTGAGGTCTGTCAAAAAAAGACAACCTGGTGAGGGAAGCAACGGAGGCCCTGTTCCTTGTCCTGTGTATAATCTTAAGGGAGAAAGAAGAGGCAGGCAACATCAAAATTGATGTGGACTTACGGGAGATTTCTGATGGAGGAAAAGTTCTCACTTGGAAGGTGATTCTTCTGGGAGGCTCACCCTCTTCTTTTGTGCTTCCTTAAGCCCGCAGAGTTTTATTTTTACCAAAATGCAGAGAGGGGGAAAAGGAATGGGCCTCCTGGGATGTCATTTGTTCTTACATTTTTGATATTTCACAAACTTGGAATCTTTAGAAGAGTTTGACCATTTTCTAAATACTATTCCATGAATGATTTAGTTTTTTGATTCAAACATGCAATCTAATTAAGCTTATATTCAATATCAGACTCAGAAAACTTTAGATTAATCATATTCATAAGTTTACTTTATTAGATTTATGAATCATTTAAGTTCACAGAAAGGTTTTATTTGAATCAGACAATTGAAGTAATTTAGAAGGTAATTTAAAATATTACATGTGCAAATTAAATTTAAAGTTTACAATTAATTGTATTTGAAATCAAACATATGTTATGAAAAGACTCCTTCTAAACTTACAGTTGTTTTATAAATTGCATTACAATCTTAAAGAAATTAAAATTATAGCATTGATAAATTGAGTATTAATTCAAAACTGATGAAATATTGTCCTTAGCAGTCTTTTATGAATACGAATAAACTTTGAGCAACAAAAAATACAGATATTCAGAATTTTGAAAAAAGGCTACAACGTGAAAATAGGCCTAAAATTACAAACCAACAGGAAAGAAGAGTGTGAGAGAAAGAAAGAGGAGAGTCAGGAGCAAAATCACACCTTACGGAAACTGTAAATAAAATCATTAGAGAGATAAGACAAAATACTTCGTTCATAAAGAACCAAGTATTATAGAAAATAAAAAGGTACATAGAACAAGAAAGATCTCTTAAGCTTAAAAATGATAGGTGATTTTTTTTTTTAAATGAAAATTTCAAATATAAAGGAGGCCCATTAGAGAAAGAGATGAAAAACATGAGGAAAAAATTAGAAAAAAATCAGTTACAACTGGGCGCATTAGTGCACGCATGCCTGTAATCACAGCTACTCTGGAGGCTGAAACAGGAGGATCACATGTTAGAGATCAGTCTGGTAATTCAGTGAGACCCTTAGCAACTTATCAAGACCCAATCCAAAAATAAAAAGGACTGGTGATGTAGCTTAATGGTAAAATATTCCTGAGTTCAATCCCCAATACTGAGGAAGAAAATAATAATCATAGAAGTACCAAATGTAAATACTTCAGACTTCCACACTATCAATTCTATAGGTTTAGCACCAGCAGAAACCAAAGACTAGGGCACATTGACAAATGGCTTATTTAAGTATTGAAAGGTGCTAAATATAGTACCAATCTACAAAGATGAAAAATGGTTTTCTTCAGTTTGTTTTTCTTAGTTTCCAGCTAATTCTATTTTTTCCCTAAATTTTATTTTTGCCTCCTGACATTCAATAAAAATCTTTATCAAAACACTAGCTGACCATGGTCTAAAGGAACAGAGACCTCCGAGACCACACACAATAATGAATAGAGATTTTATAAAAATGGTTAGAAAAGAAACTAAAAAAACAAAAGCTTTTATTGATGTCAATTTGTTTATTAGAACATTATAATTATACATAGTATTTGGGTTCTTTTTGACAAAATTATAATACATGGAATTTGATTTCAATCCCCATTACCGCCCCCCCCTTCCCTCATTTACTCTACTGATCTTTCTTTCTCTCTTTTACTTATTTATTTTTGGTTGGTACTTTCTACACGTACATAAAGGAGAAATTCCTTTTGATATATTTATGTATCTGTATAACAGGATTCTCTTATTAGATTACTTCCATACTCCTTTCCCCTTCCCTTCCTCCTTCCCTCTCATTCTCCAAATTCTATTCCACTGATTTTCCCTATATCTTTGTGGTATCTATCCCTTCCATCACTGCCTTCTTTTTCTTATTTTACTTTAGCTTCCACTTATGAAAGAAAATATTCAACCCTTAATTTTCTGAGTCTGGCTTATATCACTTAGCATGATGTTCTCCATTTGCGTCCATTTACCAACACATGCCATTATTTCATTCTTATTGCTGAGTAAAACTCCATTGTGTATATGTACCACATTTTATTAATTCATATTGATCTGCATCTGAACTGATTCCATAATTTGGCTATTGTGAATTGTGCATCTATAAATGAACATACTATGCCATAGCATAGTATACTTATTTTTTGTTCTTTTAGATAAATACCAAGGAATGGGATAGCTGGGTCATTTGCATTTGGTCAATTTAGAATCCCACCAACAATGTGTTAGAGTACCTTTTTCCACACATCCTCACCAGGATTTATTACTATTCATATTCTTGATAATTGCCATTCTAACTGGAGTAAGATTAAATTTTAATGTAGTTCAATTTGCATTTCCCTGATTTCTAGAGGTGTTGAATATGTTTTTCATATTTAAGTTGATAGTTTGTATTTCTTGTTTTGAGAAATTTCTGTTTAGTTCTTTTGCCCATTTATGGATTGCGCTATTTATTTTTTGACATTGAGTTTTTTGAGTTCTTATTTATTTGGAATTTTAATCCCGTCAGAGAAGTATCTGGAAAAGATATTTTTCCCCATTATGTAGGTTCTCTCTTCACTCTTTTAATTATTTCTTTTCTGTGCAGTTTTGTTTTTTTTTTTTAAATTTGATGGCATCCCACTTATTGATTCTTGGTTTTATTTCTTGAGCTTTAGGTGTCTTGTTGAGGAAGTTGGTGCATATGATGGAGCATTGACCCTGTGTTTCTTCTATAAGATGCAAGGTTTCTGGTCTAATTCCTAAGTCTCTGATACATTTTGATTTGACTTTTGTGCAGGAAAGTCAAAGATACGGAAAGTGAAAGATATGGGTATCATTTCATTGTTCTACATATAAATACCCAGCTTCCCAGCACCATTTGTTTAAAAGGCTGTCATTTCCCCAACATATATTTTTGGAACCTCTGTCAAGTATCAGATGTCTGTAAGTATGTGGGTTTTTTTCTGTGTCTTCTCTTTTATTGATCTTCATATCTACTTTGATTCCAATACCATACTGTTTTTGCTACTATACCTCTTTAGTATAATTTGAGATTAGGTATTATGATGCCTCCTGCATCACTTTTGTTATTCAGAATTGCTTTAACTACTCTGGGTCTTTTATTCTTCCAAATAATTTTAAAAACTATTTCTTCAGTTCTGTGAAGAATTTCATTGGTATTTTGATTGAGATTAAATTAAATCTGTATATTTGATTCATTGTGTCTTTCATTTCCAAGAGTTCTGATTGGTTTCCCAGCATTTCTATTTCTTTATTGAAATGCTTTTTCATTGCCTGTATTTGATCTTTTAATTCATTCCTAAGCTTTTTTTGTTCAGTGAACATTTTTTTTCTTTTTGTACTGCAGATTAAACCCAAAGCCCTCAATCACTGAGCCACATTCTCAACCCTTTTTATATTTTATGCAGAGCCAGGGTCTCACTGAGTTGCTTAGGGTGTCACTAAGTTGCTGAGACTGGATTTAAACTAGTGATTCTCCTGCCTCAGCCTCCTGAGTCTCTGGGATTACAGGAGTGCGGCCCTATGCCCAGCCCTTGATGAACATTTTAATACTCAACTTTTAAAAACAATCTTTCTCTGGAATTTCACCCACTTCTGTACATTCAGGATCCTTTGTTGGGGGGTTGTGATTTTTTGGGGGAAATTTGTCTTCTGCTTTCCTCATGTTTTCAGAGGTCCTGGACTTGCAACTCAGTTGAAATGGATTTTCCTTTTATTATACATGTGTGCTTACATTTATAATTCTTTTTTATTTTAGGATATTTCTCTGCTTTTGATATAGGAGTAGATATTGAGGAGTGGGACCTGAAATTCCCCATTGGTTATTTCTGTGTGGGTCTTGTTTTGTTTTAGGGTTTTTGTCTCCCGAGCTGTATGAGTTCAAGTAATATTTAGGCTCAGATGGGGCTAAATCATGTGTTGGGAGAGATTCACTGTTACTTGACTAAGCTAAGTATTTTTCATTAGCAGAATCTCTACACTGTGGTCTGGAACAGACCCAATCACTTTATAAACCCTCTTAGGAGTGGGGGTATCCAGGAATAGCACTAATGTTAGTTGTAGATGTATAGTTTTGAGATAAATGTCTGGTGTGTACTTCAACTTTTGCAACACTGATTGTCACCTATATAGTAATGGTGAGGTAAACATATAACATCAGTACGATATAAAACTGTGGACAAGATCAGGCTTTCAACACATGGTTCACTATGTCAGCCACTGTGTTAATAATCACAACATAAATAGGGTATGAACTACATAAACTACATAATTCCATTATTTAGTTGGATTTGGTTTCTTAAGTAAAGAGAAAATAGGGTGGGGAGGTGAGAGAAAGTTTGAAATATTTTTTATAAGTTTTCAAAGGAGAGGCACATGGTAGGTAGCAGATGTTGGCTATAAAGAAGGAATAAAAGATTTACAGGAAGTAATAAAATAAAGAGAGGACTTGGGAACAGGAAAATGTGGCTGTTGGAGGAGAGTGATGCAGGGGAGATAAGAGGGACAAGAACTGAGGTATGGACAAAACAGCAATTCTAAGATCAAAGTGGCTCAAGACCATAAAAAATTGAAGCCCACCTAAGACAAATTAAGCCTAAGTAATAAACAGATACAAAAGGAAACAATTAATATGAAAGTAAAATTATATGTATATACATATATTTTTTCAAGGCAATAGGTTTAATAAGTACATACACCCCCCTCACATCCACATATAAATACACAAAATCATACATAATGGAAAAAAGTAAAAAAATAATACAATGAGATGTTTGAAAAAAATTTAAAAATTTAAAATTTAAATGAAGAGTAAAAAGAATAGATTAAAGGAGTTATGAAGAAAAGGAAAAAACAATAAGAAAATGTATTAAATAAATAAATAAATAAAATAAAAATCTTGCTGAGATATATAGTCCTATTTCCATTGATGTGGTCAAAACTATTGACAGAGTGGATTTTCATACTTGGTATTTGTTTTTGCCTTTACAACCATAGGATTGAGTATTGGGGGTTGTTCATCCCAGCACTTTTGTGTTCTTCTCTTAGCTGCCAACCTTTGTGCCTGGGAGGCAAAGCTGATTGTAGTAGATCTCAGTTTCCAGTCTCTACAGTAGAGTAACTCAATTTGGGTGGTGACAAATTGTGTTTTTGTGGTGGGACTGTTGCAGAGTTCTAAACTGGAGATTCCAGTAATTGGGGTTTTGTCTTGATTAATTGCTCTACACCCCCTATTGGAGGGGGTTGCTAGTCTCTGCAGGATGCCCTTGAGTGTAGATACCTGTGGGTCCTCTGTAGTGCCAGCCACAGTGGGAGATTCCTCCCTTGGGATCCAGAGCTTGAATGGTTCAGGCACACTTTTCTTTGTACCTATTCAGTATGTCCGGTATAGGCCCCTTCTGGGAATTGTTTGATAGGGGTTCCCAATCTCCAGTGTCCTGGTTGTGAGAGCGTGTGTGGTTGAGGGGGAGGGTTGCAGGCAGTGGGAGTACAGCAAGGATCTTGGGTGCATGTGTTTTCTCAACCACAGGAACACAGTAGGCAGCTTCTTTTTCCTATAGCTCCATTGAAGTGGGTGGCTGCTTTTCAGGGGTCTGTGTGTGTGCTTTCCCCAGCAGTGGGGAGTACCACAGCAACAGCTTTCCCTGAGAACCTGGCAGCCATTTTCCGTGCCCAGAATGCTTCCCCTCCCATTGGGAGTCATCTTTGGATTTGCTTTCACTGATTCACATCCCCTACCTTGTCTAATAAAATCAGCCTCCCTCTCTAATCCACAGGCTACCCCAAGTCAATTATTCTTTATTTTTAAATTTCTTTATCTGCCAGCCATGTCATCCTCTTTGTCTGCTCTGCCTCTCCCCTTCACTACCATCGCTGGCTATCATGCTTCTCTAACTTATTATTTATTTTAAGTTCTCATTTGTGACTGCTGTGACTCTGTACATTTTGTTTTGTTTTTACAGTTCAATATTAAGTTTCAGTGAGTTCTCTTAGATACCCACCTCCCTGAGAAGCCATCTTCCTGTTTTGTAAATCTGATGTTAAGGAGCTGCTGGGATGTGCACCTCCCTCTATTCCACCAATGTCCATCCTTTAAACAAACTTCTATTATCTATGGCAAGGAACAAAAATGAAGGGGGAAAAACATGATGTCGAGAGCCCAGTTTTCGGTAAGAAAAATTATGAAGCAGGCAAAGAAACAACAAATATGACCAACTCAGTAGAGAACAACAGAAATTTTTATTGAGGAAGCCCAGATAATTGATTTAACTGATGAAGACTTTGCATCAGTTTATCCAAAAGGCAAAGACCTAAATGAAACCAAAAGCAAAGAACTAACAGAAATCAGGAGAATGAGGCCTTAAGAAATAGAATATGAACAAAGAGATTAAAAATTACAAAAAGAAACTAAACAGTTTCTGGAGCAAAGTATTCTATTAACTAAGATAAAATGGTGTGGTTTTAATAGTAGATTTGATCAGACAGAATAAAAAAATCAGCAAACTTGATTACAGGTCCACCAAAATTAACCAGTATGAAGTACAGAAAGGGGAAAGAATGAAGAAAAATGAACAAAGCCTGTGAACAGAGACTGTGGAACACGAGTAAGCATAACAAATGCTTACCTGGAATCCCAGAGAACTGAAGAGAGAATGGGGTAAAATAACATTCAAAGACATAAAGGTCAAAAAATTCTCATATTTGATAAAACACAGGAATCTAATTGTTCAAGAAGCTCAACAGATCTTGAGAAGGATTAAAACAAACCAAACAAACAAAAAATCATGCCAAGATACATTATCAACTGCCAAAAGATTTTATCTAGGGAGAATCTTAAATACAGCAGCAAAGAAGAGATTCATTCAATACAAGAGCTCCTAAGTATGATTCACCTCCAATTTCTCATCACAAGCCATGAAGACCAAATGGCTGTGGAATTACATGTTTTAAGTGTTAATTGGGACAAGGGGCACTATTCATCAAAAATTCTGTATCTAACAAACTATCTTTCAAAACAAGGGAGAAATGGTCAGTTTTTGACAAAGCAAATCTAAGATAGTCTATCACTAGGTAGACCTCCTATACAGTAAATGCAAAAAGGGCATCCTGCAGGTGGACATGAAAGGACATTAAGGTTACTTGAGCTATATGATGAAATGAGGAATCCAGGTAAAGGTAACTGTGGAGGTGAATTAGAACCCAGTATTTATTACAGTATTTTTAAAATTGTTGACACCTCTTTTTTTTCTACATGAGTTGAGACAAATATATAAAACAATAATTATAAATTCATGTTAATGGACACAAACGTTCATAGATAAAATTTGTATCAACTACATAAGGGAGAAGAGATGCATCTCTGTAAGATAGTTTTGTAAAACATTAAAACTAATATGATTCTAGGAAACTATTGGAATAGATGGTTATGGGTTTAAGAGAGTGGTTATAACCAAGAAAATAAGGAATGAGCAGACAAGGTAAAAGGAAACAAAACAGTACAGTACAAAAATCAAATATAAAAGAGGTGATAATGAATTGAAAATTTAGGAAAAAAGATATCTTCAAAATTAAAATAACATATTTGTTAGAAAAAAACAAAATGTGAAAAGAAGTTTAAAATCTTTACTTACATTTGTAGGATGACTTGTCCATATCATAGAAAATCTTGCTGATTATTTCTATGTACTAAATATAAGGAAACAAAATAGAGCTAAATTATGCTGAGTTGGTTTGAAGGGAAAGAATATCATAAATAACATTTAAATATTACAAGTCAGTTAAATTTAACTATGAGGATTTATTAGTTTATTAAACCATACCTAGGGCAGAGATAGTTCAAAGATATAGGATTATTTTAGCCAGG
The DNA here is from genome assembly GCF_902686455.1 of Sciurus vulgaris. NCBI lineage: Eukaryota > Metazoa > Chordata > Mammalia > Rodentia > Sciuridae > Sciurus > Sciurus vulgaris. Next base: position 73,312,232 of record NC_136462.1, read on the forward strand.
CCTAATAATTACTTGAAAATAATTACTAATTATTCCTTATCACACTTCCTGGTGAAAAAAGTTTTTTGAAGCAGGGCAATAAGCAGACTGTCAAGCAACTATTCATCATGACATTTTCATAAATCTTGTTGCCTGTTGAAGCCAGAAAACTTGTTTGATGATACTACTTTCTTTGCACTGTCTAATCAAGATATGTAAGTTTGATTTAATCATTTAAAAATAAAATTTGTAAAAAATTGCATTTTAACATAGAAAAGTACGAATTTGACTTTAAGGTTGAATGTAATCCTCACTCAAATTATATACGTGTCTTTACTTCAAAGCTGTCTTCAAATATTCTGACACGTTTGTCTTTATTACCTTTATTCTGGAACAGGATACCCCTACCATGGTTTCTTGACAAAGTAAGGCAATATATATATTTTTTCTTTTGTAATGTATGAGATTTATCTGACTTATGCAAGACTGGTTCTTTTATAGTTTTCAAAATCCCTGCTTAAAGAAAACACCTTGCATTTGACTGAAAATATAAATATATATAGGTAATATATCTTTTCCAGAAAAGGCAGAAGGACATTTCATGGTGGAATGGAAGCAAACAGACAAATCCTGCTGTGTTGTACTATCACTATGTTACTCAGTTACCATTTATCCAGTAGGTAAGAAACACATAAGAGTACTTTAGAATTAAAAATGCAACTGGTGACCTGGCCATGTTTATTTTATTCATCTTACTTTAATGTCAATATTTCAGAGTGATAAAGATCAATTCAAGGTTTATTATACATTTTAAGTATTTTAAGGAAATAAATGCCATAGACCTGAGGCCAAAGGAGTCTATATTTATATAAAACATGGTCAAACCAATGGTTTAAGTCTGGAGTACAAATAATCCATTATCTTATCTTTTTGTACTACCATAAGGTTCCCATCAACTCTAATTCTTTACTGAAGTCCTTACTTGAAAACTAAATACTATCTTGGGCACTAAAAGCCATTAAGTGGAAAAATGACTTGGAAGAATGACAAGGTGATTGGCTACCTCGGGTCCAAAATTTTTGTCCATTAGAACCCCACTTTATTCTGCCTAAACTCTGTAATCTTGTTCCTAAAATAATTCTAAATATAGTCTCTATATTTTCAGAGTCTTGAAATTTGTATTACAAGATCTGTTTGTGGCAGCTTGTAGTTTACCTGGCAATATGAAATGATGGGAATCTATTTCCTAACATATTATTATAATGAAATATAAAAAGTAACCAATCAATATAAAACAAGCTGAACACATTTTAGCTATCTTGTAACAAACAAATTCAGTAACAATTGGAAAACTCTTGATGAATAAACTGCCTTAATACTGCAAATCACAAATATGTCTAGTGTACATTGTGTCTGCCTTTTCCTTTGTGGGCTATTGGTTTGTACATAAATTTTAACCTCATTCGGCATTCCTTCCACTGTTTTTATATGGTCTAGATTTGATTAAAATTGTGAAAATTCAACCTGAATCTCTTAATTAGAAAGACTTGTCATATTTTCATTGAATTGTACCGCCCCCCCCCACACACACACATGCAATGACTATTGTCTGGTTGAACAGATACTCTTGTCATTATTGCCTTGTTTTGCTTTTTGCTCTAACTTTAAAGAAGTTCCATTCTTTGGCTTGATTTTCTTGCAGCTGACATCTGGTGCTGTCTGTGTATCTGGAAATGGCCCAGAAAACATAGCTGCTAGGGAAAAAAAAAATAGGAACATTCTCTCTTTTGTAAAGGTTAGGTACTGATCCTTTCCAAAGCTAACTAACCTTTCCACTAGTCCCCTTTTAATAAAGTTCTTTTATTGATGAAAATGGAATGAGTTAAGTCCCTGTAACCACTGAAGTACTTTGATATATTTATTAGGATTTATGTAATATTATCAGCACTTAAAATATTATAAATCATATAAAACATTATAAATCACACAAATCATAAAAATAAATTAAAAAAGTGTGCCCATATTTGCCTATTCTGTATTTTATGTCTGTTAAATTATTCACAGCTAATGCATACATCAATAATGTCTGACTTAAAGTTCTATGCCACCTGTGATGGTAGAGATAGAAGAATATAATTTAATTTCTTGCTATAATGATCCTCCTATGGTACTTTACTTTCAAATCTGAAGACTGAATGAAAAAGTCCTTGCAAGCCTTAACACATAGTTAAAATATATTAAAAACAGAAATATTTTAGAAAATGCATCTTTGTTTCTGCAAAATTGGCACAGATACAAGAATTAAACATGAGAAGCTTTGTAGCTGTCAGGGATCATTTCTGGAAATGAAGAGCATTGCTGCCACTGAAAACAAGAAGATATTTAATATAAAGAGTCATATGATAAAAACACTGAAGGGAGAGATGAGATTCTAGACTGATCCTCTAAGAACACTTAGATGCATCCTCTATCTACCATGGGAAGGTAGATCTGAGACCAGTACTAGTGCCTATCAATTCAATAACATACCACTGCAGCGACAGTCCCAATATTAGGAAGCTAGTTCCAGTCCCGTGTGACTCCCTGACTTCACATAACCACAGTGCACTGTGAGGTGACTGAATCTTGCATTACCACTGCACCTTTATGTCATGAAGCCAAAGACTGGAATATGGCAACAGAAATAAGCCCTTCCAATTTATGTGGTAAATATTAATAATATTAAATGAATGTTAATACATTTTTTCCTAGCAATGTCTTTCACTGGTTACAGGAAATGTTTTGAGAGCAGCAATAGACAAAGTGCCAGAAAATTAACTTTCAACTTATTTCTTCCTTCCACCTCTTGTACTTAGCTATCTAATTGGTGAGAATTAATTAGGTTCCAGAAGCCTAGCTGCAGGGGGTCTCAGAATTGTAGTTCTAAGCCTCCTAATTTTGAAACTACAGAAGTTCAAACCTACGATGAAATCTTGCCAAAGGACAATGTGTATCTAAGGCTCAAGAAGGCAAATTACAGTTTCTTAGAGATGTTGCTGTTTAGCCAATTGATACCGTCTGTTTACAACTATACTTTAAAATTAACCATGACTCAAGCAAAAGGACTCCTGGTTAAAAACCATGTCAATAGATTAAAGAGGCTTTCCTTGTTAGATCAACATTGCAAGAACAAAACAAAGATTTAAGGCAGAATTTGATTAACCAGCTATTTTAAATAGAACTTTCTTTTTCCAGAACTAAAAACTATGTGTTTACATCTAGAGTGGAAAAAGTAAATTAGATTTATTAAATCGCTATATATTATGAACTGTAGGAGACGCTTTCACTTTATTTTTAGTATGATGAGACATAAGATTTCCAAATAAGCAAAGACTCAGTTACATTTATAATATGGCAGTTGTTAAAACAGAAATATAAGTTTTTAAAGTAGAGTTTTTTAAAGCCAAAATAATTGGAACAAGTTTTCTTGTTGAATGTGAATTTGGGGGTAAGTGTCTAGGCCTTCAGTACCTAATACCACTTTTTGCCCTTATGAAATTTAAAATCAACTGACATAAGAAGGAGTCCGGCAGATGGAGACCAAATGCCCCTTCATTATTCAGATTGTTCCTAGTGAACTCAATTTAAGTAATGAGGGCCAAATCCATTTCCTTGCCCTTCCTGTCTTACAAAATTAAACCTTCAAACTGCCACCCAGATGGAAAATTTGAATCTGCAAAGCAGTCATACTTAACCTAAACTTGAATGTGGAAGGAAAGGGATGGAATTGCCAATGTTTACAGCCATTATCCCACTGGAAGAAAGAAGAGACCAATCACATTAGCCTTCCGACAAGACCTCAGACCTCCTCTGGATGCGGTCACTTGTGTAACAAAGGAAGCTGGCATGCACTCTGGGGAACTCCAATTAAAAATTCCTGTTCCTGCAGTGGGAGATAAGTTTTCACCCAAGAAACAAGTGGATCTTTGCAGTACATGGTATATCCAACAATTAAAGTCAACATGGATTTTAGAAGGCATTAAAGGAATAGCATATCCCAGAGAGTTTTGTTTATGATGTAAGATATATAAGAAAATATTAAGAATGTTATAAAAATTATAGTTAGAGCAGTTACCCTTTGTTCTCAATTTCCAGTTATTAAATACTAAGTCCTTTCTTCCAGTCCTGGGAATCAGACCTTTATTCACCAACACTAAAGATAAATTCAGTAATAGTTGTTTTTTTAATCTTTAGTAGGCAATACACATTTCTAAAACCATTAGATGAGGTGATAGTCAATGAGCAGGCCTCTGAATAGATTAGAAATATTTCTTTAGAAATATATGCAAACTTGAAACACCTTAATTTCTCATTTTACTTTTGTTGATGTAAAAGATAGCTATGAAGAGAAGAATAAGATTTCAGTGTAATAGTTTATCAGCACAGTAAAAATATGGATTTTTTGCAAATCAAGAGGAACTCAAATATCTCCACTAAATCAGGAGAGAAATGAAATAAAGGTAAGTTCAATTTTGAGAGACTGAATTAAGTAGAATATGGAATATATGAGTTATAATTTCCACCCTTAAATATTTGAATTATTTATTTAGGGAAAGATCAGATAGTGTAGAAAACAATTAGGAAATCAGATGAGTTGTATATGAGTACATTTTAAATTATACAGTTGAAATCATGAAATATCAAAGAAATGACAAATATAATACTGAATTATAATGGAGATAATGTAATGAATGCCTATTGTGGTAGATGTGATGCTATCTGTACCTTATTCCTGTCATTTGAACCACAGTATTTTTTCAGATGACGAAACAGTATCAGAAATTCTAAATAAATTGGGAGAGAATATGAAGTGGTCATTATAACTCGACTGGTTGGTTTGATATCCCAGCTTTATTGTGTAATAATTGTGTCACTTTAGGCAAATTGACTGTTTAAGCTACAGTTTCCTCTCCTATTGGAAAGGATCATAATCATGGAATGTACTTCATTAGTTTGTTATGAAGATGAAACGACATGTCCCTGAGCATGGTGGCTGGCAACTGGTAACTCCTCAACAAATGTCTTATTATTATTAGCAAAGTTCAGGTAACAAATAAGTGTTGGAGCATGGATCAAAGGCATTTTGAATCTCAGAACTTCAAATGCCCATATTACTATTAAACAAAATGACTTCAGTGTGTGCTACATGGCTGATGACCAAGAAATGTTTCTTGAAGTGAATCAAATGCAGGAGTCACTGAAACATCAGTCGAATGAGTCATTTTATTGCAGTACCTTTCCGTACAGTGTGAACATAATGGAGGACACTCTTCCCATTAGGGTATCTTGCTCTGATGAGCAGTAGCTCTTTTTGAATTTCCTTGTCTGTTACAAAATGAATGACCTATGTATGAGGGCAAAGAGGGCAGAGAGGAATGCTTCTGACTTGCTGCAAATTATGGAATGTTGTCTTCCATCATGAACTCTATCTACATCAACTTTTGTGAAGTGTCTGTCATGAAACTTAGTTATAGCCAATGATGCATTTTGTGCCATTCTTGGAACTTTTTCTTAAGTATGAAGTTTTATTAGGACTGCCTTCCTTTTACTCCTGAATTTTGTCCCACCACTGATGTGAATTAAAGTTGTCACAGTTATGTTCTTCAATGCTGCAGCTCTTTTAAAATATCTAAGTCTTGATAATGTACTGCCGCAGGTTTAGAGAATTTTTAAGAAAATGTCAAAAGGATGACTTCTGCCTAGGTAGTGGTCTTTGTACACTGTGAATGTGACTTTGATGAGATATTCTGCCTCCAGCTCTTCAAGATCTGAATGTTCCTATAGCTCAAAGTCAATAGTTCTGTCATAGTAGATAAAACTATATAATTACATTTGGTCAAATTATCAGTTACTATGATTATTTTGCATTAATTCTAGTGACACCAATTCTTTTTATCACTTCTTTAACTCACACTTATTTTTTGAACAACCACCATGTCGAAGATAACTGAGTTTGACTCAGAAAAATGAATAAGCTAATTTACAATGCTATTCCTGGTCCAACAAAATCAGTAGGAAGGGGAGCTAAAAAAGGTGATTGGATACTTTACTTTGTATCATAAATAGCATGCATAAAATTTTCTCAACAAGTATTTATTTACTGCTAGGTTTAATGTAAGAAAAGCTTGAGGGAAGCATGGGATATTTTCAGTGAATACCAAGAAGTAAAATAAAATATTGATGCAAAAAATAACACCAGAAAGACAAGTTGATGCCAAGTTATGTAGGACCATTTTAAGAAATTGATATATATAGAAAAAAAATCAAGGTTATCTTAGCAAATACAAGAGATAAGAGAGGGTTCTTTCATTTTTAATTCAACCGTAGAAACATTTATCTGGCTCTTCATGTATTTACCATTCCATCAATATTGGATGAGCACCCAGTAGATGATGGGTATATGATGATGGATCTAATAGACCTGACTGTTTACTTATGTCACTTATAATATAGTGTCAGAGAAGGAAAATTAAAAAGGTAAGATAAAGCATAGACATTTCATCTATAAGTTGAATATCATTTTGACTCCTTTTAAAGTATATTCATCAAGAATTTAGACTGTTTTAATTTTAAGACTCTGAAATATTATATTTCTTAGTTAAATTCTTCCTAATAAATGTTGTGAGATTAGCCTTGGGGGGAGTCTGAAGGTGAGTTCTGGAGGTGGTGCCTGCCTTCACGTGGGATGGGAACATACCAAGAGTTCAGAGTGCTCTGGGGAGTTGAATGGGAGCCCTCTGCTCACTTTGGTTTGGTTCATTTGTTGTTACTAAAAACTTTCATCATGAAATGTCAGACCACCTAGTACATGAATCAGTGTAAACCAAATTCATATGATATTTGGAGTTTCATACATCACTTATAGTCATAGTATTTATTTGTTCATTTGATTTTTTAAACTCACCAATAAATTCCACATGGGCTTTTTCTTTTTCTTTTTGTATTGGGGATTGAATCCAGGGGTACTTAACCACTGAACCACATCCCCAGCCCTTTTTTAATATTTTATTTAGAGACAAGGTCTTGTTGAGTTGTGTAAGGCCTTGCTAAGTCGCTAAGTTGCTGAGGCTGGCTTTGAAATCGCTATCCCCTTGCCTTAACCTCCCAAGTTGCTAGGATTACAGGTGTGTGCCACTGCACCTGGCTCCAGGTGGGCTTCTTAAAGTCAAGTATTTGCTCATGGGATCTGAGTTTTCATCCAATTCCTTGCTAAGGTGGGAGGTACATCATGCAATTTAATCACTTCAATAAGACACTGACCACCAGTCTTATTCTTCCCAACTGACTCATGGTATTTAATTTTTTATAAATGACCATTTTATTGTGTGTAAAAACTTTAACTTAGAATAACTCTAAAAAACTGGAAAAAAAAAAATTCCAGCCACTTGTGAATTTCATCTCTACTTCATAAAGACTCTCTTTCCACACTCCAGTCTCACAGGTTAGACTCTCTGGATATGGACTTTACTTTACTTCTGGTTATATATTTTACTTATGTGGATTTTATAATGTGAACACCTGTCTATGTCCTTGAGGAAACACTATTCTTTCTTAGTTATTCCTTGCACCAATTCTACCAGCTTTCCTCTTGATTAGCAATACAGTCCCAGCAAGACCTTGACTTTTTGTGGAGAAATCTGAGCACTGTAAAACTCAGGACCTGGACCTAAGAGACTAGTAGGTCAGGCAATTTATGGATTTTATACCAACCTTTGAGAAATCTTAAATGTCTGGAGGAAATAATTAACATTTACTGAGCACCAGGAGTGTTGCATTTGCTGTAGTTCATGATTGGCTTGCATTATCTTTTATATTTACCTCAGATTTCTTTTCTTACAAGGCATATAAACAAATGTAACAACAAAATGTAACAACTAAATCACCATAGGCACTAGAAGCAACTTTTGAAAGTCATGTAACCCTTTTTGCTTTACCTTTAGAGTATTACTGAAATCATTTAAAAATATTGTTTCTCTGAATCTCTGCAAAGTCTGATGTTAGAGTTCAGTAAGCTACTTTAAATCAGTAAACATGAGATGGTTTGACCGTGATTCCTCTTTGAAATAACTGTACTTGGTTCATTACCAATGGATTTCAATTGACACTGTTTAAAAATTCAATTTTATATAAGAATATATATAATTCATGGAGATTTAATTTTGAAGCTGTTATTTTCTCTGCTCAAGTCTCAAGGTTAAAGCTGCTGTTCCCAAACAGTCTGATTCAATGAATACTGCTGTGTATAGTGTATGGTACGCAGTAGACCAATAAAAACAATCTGATTGATCTATCTCGTTATGGACTTGATGGCTTCCAAAGCACTAGCTATAAAATAAGCTAACTGGAAAATCAAAGCTTTAGTGACCTCAGAGGACTCTTCATCACATACTGCGGTTTAAATCATGTTACTTTAAATTTAGATATCACATGCACAACACATTTTATATAACAAACCAGTGGAAACTTGTAAATAGCATTTTATTTTCCACCTTTCCAGGCTGGAACACTTGGACTAGTGAACAGCTTTCCAAGTATCCACCTTCTCTAAATGTTTAAAATTCTATTTTGGTTAGACATTTCAGGTTCTTCAGTCTTGTTTCCTAGCACCTATATTCTTTTTTAAATGCTTCACTTCAAATAGACTCACAAGTCCACTTTACATAGCTTTCTACCTCCCTAGTCAATACATTTAAATGTAAAAATCATTAGTTTAATTCCAAAATTTCAATTTGGCAAAAATGATGGACATTTTTTTTTTTTTTTTGTAGTTGCACTTGAATATCTACAGGCTAGTGGAACAAAAGGGACAGTTTAGTATAAAAAGATGGCTATGTTTAGTTGCTTTTATCTTCAGGAAAGGTAGTTATTTTTATAATGATACAAGATAGTTTTTAAGTTTATAGAAAGTTGAGTCCATTTCATCTTATCAGACAAAACTGAAATTTGCATCATCATCTTTCAGCATTCAATTTTTCATGTATCCCTTTTCTCCTTCATAGCATTCTAACATTCATCCCTCTCCCAGTAGTATCCTAATACTACCCTCTAGCTGTCTAAGTATTGTCTTTGCCTGTGTATGAACAACTGGTTAGTTTCCCTCTACTCAAAGAGGGAAACTCTCTCTCTCTCTCTCTCTCTCATTTTTTTTTCAAAATTCCTTTCTTATCTACTTATTTTTAAAAACTACATGCTCTACTAGAAAACCATGAAACTGAGTTGAAAATAGATAGTAATGGATGGTGGTGGCATATATTCAATCTCTTATTAAAAAATGATTATTACTTGCCAATCACTGTATGAGGCACTTGGGATATAGAAATGAAAGATGATATCTCCTTGAAGGAAAAGTTTGTGTTAAGAGAAACATAAACAGGAGAATATGTCATAATGTAGAGACTGTTAGCTACTGTAATAGAGGAAGACACAGATTGCTATAGCACTAATAGACACCCAACATCCATGAGAGGTTTTTTAGATGTAGACAAAATAAACTTGGCCAGCATTGAAAGATGGATACATTCTCACTGGGTAACAAAGGGGAGAGAGAAATTATTGCCAGAGCAACCTCACGAAAAAAGAATGGAAGATGAGAGGGCAATATTGGCCTGGGGCATGAAACACGTTCATACTACCCAAAAGAGTATGACATGAGAGAGACATGAGAAATGAGAGCAGAGGATATTTTCTCCCATATGTATATGTATATATGCTACTAAGCTTGAGTTTAATCAGCACTGACCTTGAAATTAGATTAAGTTTAGATCCTACTTCTACCATTTATTGACTGTATATCTTTGGATGAGTTACTCAATCTCCATATGCATCAATTAACTCATCTGTAAAGTAGAAATAATAATAGAACCTAGTTTGTAATAATCAGTAAGAGGATAAAATGGTTTTATATATATATATATGTATACATATACATATATATATACATATGTGTATGTGTGTGTATATGTGTGTGTATGTATATATATATTATATATATATATGTAACTTTGTGGTCAGGGTCTGTCTTATAGGAATCATAGCTAAATTATCATTATCATCATCATCAACAACAACATCCTCACAATTATTAATATAGCTATATTAATCATTTGGCATTAGAGACACATTGAGGGGGATTTCCCTGAACAAATTGTCTTAAGCATGAGTGTCTCTTGGTCAAAAGTATTTTTTTATAAGTTCATTTTGGCAGTAGTAAGCAAAACGATGTGTATTTGGCACAGCTGACACTTGAAACAGGAAAATCAGAGGTATTTGCAGTATATCATTTGAGAAAGATAATGAAGAAAGAACCAATACCATTGATAAAACAGTGGGATAAAAGGAAGAGATGAATAAAGGTGATTTTAATGAAGAAATTTTATTTGAGTTGGTTATTAAGTATCTAGAGTAACCAAGGCTACCTACAAGGTTTCTGAGCAGATGGTGATACCTTTCCCTAAGTAAAAGAATACAAGAGAATACAACTGGTCTGAGGAAAAGATGGTGAGCTGATATAAGTGTACAGTGACTGCTGAACAATGGTTCTGGAGCTCAGAAAAGATTCATTCTGGAGAGTCATCTGTGTATTTAAAGGTTAGATAAAATTATAGAACAGATTGTCAAAGAAGAACTATTTGTACTACAAGAAAAGTAGAGGGTCTAAGAGGGAATGCTTAGAAAATACCAACAATTATGATAAAGGCAAATAAAAACTAAAATATGCATACTGTTGGACATGCCTTTCAAATAGACATGGAAAAAGAATGTACCAGTTCTATGTGTTATTCAGAAATCCCTCTGACTTAGAACACTTCAATGACTTTCTGCTGTAACTGGCATAAAATTCAAATTCCTTATGTGATCTCACTTCTGTCATGCTACGCCTTGATCACCACTCCAGACCCATCATTCCTCTCTCTCTCTCTCTCTCTCTCTCTCTCTTTCTCCATCTCTCTCTTTCTCTCTCTCTCTCACTCAGAACATTTGAATTGGTTGTTCATTTTGCCAGGAAGGCCTTGGGCTGGGCTTCTACATGACATTTCTCACCCCAAATAGAACCTTCTCAAAGAGGCTTTCTCTGACCTATCAACTAATGCAATCTCTTCCTCCCAGTCTCTTTCCCAGTCACTGTCTCTCAAACTACCTTGTGTCATCTTATTATTTGACAATTCCTGATACGATCTTATTTGTTTTATTTGCTCTCTGTTGTCTGCTTTCCTCCAGGTGAATGCAACCCAATTCAAGATTACATATTATACTTACTTATCTAGTAAAACCAGATTTCTTCAATATGAATCAGTTCTTCAGTGTTTCCTTGAATTTTACCACTTTGAGGTTTCTGAAAGTTCCATACCAGTAATTCTGTACAGTGCCCATCAAATACAGTTGCCCCAGGTTTCCTCATGCCTAGACCTGACAGTTCTTTTCTGGATGGGGTGTCAGAAGGATACAGCGTTATCCTCTTACAGAGTGATCCATGATGTTTGATCTCTTATTGCTTATTATGAATTTGAGCATTTGATTTTGTAAATGTACAATCACTTTTTACCCCCTTCTGTCTTGTGTTTAATTAATTAAGCATTTTGTGAGGAGGAACTTTGATAGTATATGTAAAATTCTGTGTCTCGTCATACATTTAACCCACTAGTTTTAACATCCATTAAAATTTATTTTTACTTTAAATTACTAACTACTATTGTGTGATTGCCAAAGGTGGATTTTCTAGTTCCAATTTTCCTTCCTCATTTTTTAGTCATCATTCTTCTATAAGGAAAAGCTACCTCTTGCCTTCATCTGTTTCCCTAACTTTCCCTTCCACTCTCCTTCCCTTTGATCCTTCCTTTTCTCTCTCTCTCTTTCTCTAAATATGAGAACTCATGAATTTCTGTTATATTTATTTTGTTTTAATCTCATTGCCATTATTTAATTTGATAGATTGTCACAGATATAGACAGTGGTGTTCTTTAAATTATATATACAGGGATAATTTTAAGTGCTTTGTGTTGTGGAGAAATTAACTAGAAAATGAGTGTTTTTTACAAGTTTGGATTCACATCTCTATCACCTGTGGGACTTTTAAATCTCCTAATGCCCGGGCCATCCCTAACATCAATTTTGTAAGAATCTTTTTTTCAATTTTATTTTATTTTTAGTTGTTAATACTTTTATTTTATTTATTTTTATGTGGTGCTGAGGATCGAACCCAGTGCCTCAAACATGCAAAGTAAACACTCTATCACTGAGTCACAGCCCCTGCCCACATTATATAAGAATCTTGAGAAGTAAAACCCAGCAATAAATACTTTTTAAGCTCTCCAAGAAATTCCAGTGTAAAGCTAACTTTGAAACTCATTGTAGGAGAGAGTGATGTGTTAGGAATTCAGTAGAGATAGAGATAAATGAAATGGGTGGGCGGAGAAATTTTTTCTCTGGAAGCTATCCAGACATGAATGAATATAAGAGCACAGTTCAATTTGTTTCCAGAATGAGAAGATTAGGAAGTTGAGTGATATCCCACCTAATATCTTCTATTTCTCTGTGAAGAAGTAGGTTATGTTTTATGTTGACATCCTGTAGACAGATTAGGTTTATTTCCAGGCTAACACAAAATTACTGATACTTTTTGCCTTGAATTTGTATTTAATTGGGTAGATGCAGAATGATGAGTGGTTCATAAACCAAAGGCTACGTTGGAGTATAGCCGTTAAGAGTCAGAGAAAAGTGAACATAGGGTCAAATTGTGTGGAAATGTGTAGTTATCAAAGACTGGTAGACATCTTTTAAATGACTTTTCATAAGAATGGGTAGGTTCTCAGACATTGTGATAGAAATTCTATTGTAAGCCTTAACAATTGTTTTTAGCAGCTTTGAATGACTTCATCCTGCAGGAGATTAACAGATGAAAATAGTCAATTGCTATGGTATTTCAAACATGCTGTACTCAGGGGCCTGCAATGTTTAAAACTTGGAGATATGCCACAAGAATAGACTTGTGTCTAAGTCTCCTCACCTCAGTCTTTTTGTAGTTGTGACTAGCCTTGATTCTGTTTTTGTTTTTAATTTTTTTTTTTTTAACTCAAGTTCATCCTTGTCTTATTTTCATTATGATTAAGTATTTACTACCTAAACTCTTTCTGCTAAGTACACTGCATGAGTGGGCTATTTTGAGGAAACTATCCTGCAGCAAGCTCTAATTACATTTCAACTGAACAATAAATTTAAAAATCTTAAATTTATTCTTCTAAAGATAAGCTTGTTAAAACAAATTTTACTTTCTTAGGCAGAAAATAAATCTTTTAGTCAAGTTCTGGGTCATAGTCTTTTACTGATAACAGGCAGAGCACATTGCAATTTGTTTTCAGGATGAGATTAGGAGTTGAGGGATATCCCACCTAATATCTCCTATTTCCCTCTGAAGAAGTAGGTTAGGTTATACATTGACATCCTGTAGACAGATTGGGTTTATTTCCAAGCTAACACACACACACACACACACACACACACACACACACACACACAGTTTAAAGTGTAATTATAGCCATCCTACTGGAACTTTTAACTAAATATTTTTTTATTTGTAACTGTGCTATAAAATGATAATAGTTCTGTTGTAGCAACAAAGAAAAAATTAATTTATGGTAGAAGCAAAAGTACACTTAAGCTGCTATATAAAATCATTAAAACTTGGTGAATATATGAAAATTAAGACAAATAAGAATAGAAAGTGAATAATCTCATATAAAGGAAAATAATGTATTATGATAGATATTAAAATACTTTTTAAACTCAGGATTCAAGAATATGAGGGAAATCATGGATGACAATAACGAAGTTCCAATCCCATTTCTGTAGGTATTGATGGTGTTTCTACACCACACATAGTTCTGGCTACCTTAAATCAAAAGGACAAGAGCACCAAATTAGCTGGACCCTTCAGAGTAGAAAATGTGGAGAAACAGAAAAGCACAGTATCCTGGGTAGATGCTGTCCAACCAATCAAAGTACAACCAAAGCAGCTGGTTAGCCCATGGTAAAGAGCCCACAGAGCATAGCAAGCTCAGACAAGATCCAAGCAAGAATTTTAATGCAACAATCAAAGAACAAGAAAAAAAGAAGCATAGTCAAAAATTTAATTCAGAAACCAGCAGGCAAACAGTGGGCAGAAGAAGCTCTGGCAACTTCGCCACAAAAATCTGTCAATTTCCACATCAATGGACAGGCAACAGTAGTTTAGAAGAAAGAAAAGTCTATAATCTTGCAGGGTTTACAAGAATCCTAGACATTTCGTTTTCTCCATTTGTGTCTCCAATGTTGATCACTTCCATGAATTTGTGTTCAAATGAGAATAGTAAAGACCTCAAGCAATCCTCAGGAGCTAGAGAGTGAGATTGTGAGATAATTACAAAAGTAGCCATACATATCTCCTCTGTTAATGCTGTCAGTATTAATAGTGGCCTCAATGTCATAAGATGTCAAGTTAAATTTGACTGCCAACTGCTGATCTGAATTCAGAATTTTGAAGACAACTGCAGAAGCAAAGAAACTTTCAAAAAAAAAAAAAAAAAAACCTCTTCTGAATAGAAGTAAATTAAAAATTTACTTCCTGCTAAAAGAAACCTTAGTTATGGATGCCTGACACAATCTACTTTGGCATTCAACTATTTTACACGATTGCTACTTTGAGTTTGGGTTTTTTGTGCACATTAGTAATAACCTTAAATAGATTTCAAAATAGAGTTCAAAACCACAGAAGTTTCAGTACTGTATGGGGCTTTGTATTATGGAAGATCATTAATTCTTCTAGTCAGGAATCAAAGACCTACTCCTGTACAATCCTGTGTGCCCCTTTTTCACCTCTTACCATTCCACTTTACAAGCAGGCAACTAGACATGCTCAGCCATCTCACCTTGAAACTAACAAAAACATTATATGTTCTGGTTACTCAGTTCTTAACAATACTTTCAATCAATATATATTTTTTCAAAAATAAATACTGAATTCAGTTTTAATGGTTATCGATAAAAGTATACTATTTTATAATATCGTATTTTCAGCCTAAATAACTTGATGTTAATTTAGGAGTCTGTCTCAAAGTATAAAATGACATAGTATTCTCAAATAATTTGTCTTAATTATTACCCTCTAGGATTCCATCTGAAAACCACAAAAATTTATTGAGATTTATATATTTATATGCTTTAGAAATATTTACATTAAAATAGTATTCTTAAAGTGAGCCTAAATTATGAAATCAATGTTTTAATCTAAACAAAATTCATCAATAAATTGAAGTTCTAACTATTGATCTTACAGGCTAATCTTTTAGAGTGAGTTTCTTTTTAAATATGTATTTTCTTCCCCATTCTTCTAAATGTTGACACCTTTCTTTGATATTTCATCTTTCATATGTCAAATGGAATTATCTCAAGAACATTAGAGCTGCCTTTGGGGCTAGCCCAACTTCACTAGGTTTTTAAACTTTCATTTCCGAGCATATCTAGAGTAGTACCTAGGAAGGGAGGAGTACTCTACATCAAGAAGTTGTTTTTAAGTATTTTTTTTAATTAAAAATCATAAATTTACATAGGGCAATGTTGTTTGATTCATTCTGTTATTTTTCCCCTGCCCCCAACACCACCCACCCCTCTTTTCCCTCTATACAGTCCTTCCTTCCTCCATTCTTACCACCCTCCTTATCCCTAACCCTAAACCTAACCCTAACCCTAATGCTAACCCCTCCTACCGCCCCCTTATATGTCCTCATCCGCTTATCAGTGAGATCATTCGTCCTTTAGTTTTTTGAGATTGGTTTATCTCACTTAGCATGATATCCTCCAATTTCATCCATTTGCCTGCAAATGCCATAATTTTATCATTCTTCATGATGAAGTAATATTCCATTGTATATATATGCCACAGTTTCTTTATCCATTCATAAACTGAAGGGCATCTAGGTTGGTTCCAAAATCTGGCTATGGTGAATTGAGCAGCTGTGAACATTGATGTGGCTGTATCTCTGTAGTATGCTGATTTTAAGTCGTTTGGGTATAGGCCAAGTAGCTGGGTCAAATGGTGGTTCCATTCCAAGCTTTCTGAGGAATCACCATACTGCTTTCCAGAGTGGCTGCACTAATTTGCAACCCCACCAGCAATGTATGAGTGTACCTTTTTCCCCACATCCTCGCCAACACCTATTGATGCTTGTGTTCTTGATGATCACCATTCTAATGGGGGTGAGATGAAATCTCAGGGTAGTTTTGATTTGCATTTCTCTTATTACTAGAGATGTTGAACATTTTTTCATATATCTGTTGATTGCTTGTACATCTTCTTCTGTGAAGTGTCTGTTCATTTCCTTAGCCCATTTGTTGATTGGATTATTTGTATTCTTGGTGTAGAGTTTTTTGAGTTCTTTATAGATTCTGGAAATTAGCCCTCTATCTGAAGTATGAGTGCCAAAGATATTCTCCCACTCTGTAGGCTCTCTCTTCATATTACTGATAGTTTCCTTTGCTGAGAGAAAGCTTATTAGTTTGAATCTATCCCAGTTGTTGATTCTTGCTTTTATTTCATGGGCTATGGGAGTCCTGTTAAGGAAGTCTGATCCCAAGCCAACAAGTTGAAGGTTTGGGCCTGCTTTTTCTTCTATAAGATGCAGGGTCTCTGGTCTGATTCTGAGGTCCTTGATCCATTGTGAGTTGAGTTTTGTGCAGGGTGAGAGATAGGGGTTTAATTTCTTTCTGTTCCATATGGTTATCCAGTTTTCCCAGCACCATTTGTTGAAGAGGCTATCTTTTCTTCACAGCATATTTTTGGCCCCTTTGTCTAGTATGAGAAAATTGTATTTATTTGGGTTTGTGTCTGTGTCCTCTATTCTGTACCATTGATCTATCTGTCTATTTTGGTACCAATACCATGCCGTTTTTGTTACTATTGCTTTGTAATAGAGTTGAAGATCTGGTATTGCAATACCCCCTGCTTCGCTCTTTCTACTGAGGATTGCATTAGCTCTTCTGGGTTTCTTATTTTCCAGATGAATTTCATAATTGCTTGCTCTATTTCTGTAAGGTACATCATTGGGATTTTAATTGGAATTGCATTGAATCTGTATAGCACTTTTGGAAGTATGGCCATTTTGACAATATTACTTCTGCCTATCCAAGAATATGGGAGATCTTTCCATCTTCTAAGGTTGTCTTTAATTTCTTTCTTTAGTGTTCTGTAGTTCTCATTGTAGAGATCTTTCACCTCTTTTGTGAGATTGATTCCAAAGTATTTTATTTTTTTCAATGCTATTGTGAATGGGGTAGTTTTCCTAACTTCTCTTTCTGAAGATTCATCACTTATGTATAAAAATGCATTGGATTTATGAGCGTTGATCTTGTTACCTGCTACTTTACTGAATTCACTTATGAGTTCTAAGAATTTTCTGGTGGAATTTCCAGGTTCCTCTAAATATATAATCATGTCATCAGCAAACCGGGATAGTTTGAGTTCTTCTTTTCCAATTCGTATCCCTTTAATTTCTTTGGTTTGTCTAATTGCTCTGGCTAGAGTCTCAAAAACAATGTTGAATAGAAGAGGTAAAAGAGGGCATCCCTGCCTTGTTCCACTTTTAAGGGGGAATGCTTTCAGTTTTTCACCATTTAGAATGATATTGGCCATGGGCTTAGCATAGATGGCCTTTACAATGTTAAGGAATGTTTCCACTACCCCAATTTTTTTCTAGTGTTTTGAGCATGAAGGGATGCTGTATTTTATCAAATGCTTTTTCTGCATCTATTGAAATAATCATATGATTCTTAATGTTTAGTCTGTTGATATGGTGAATGACATTTATTGATTTCCGGATGTTGAACCAACCTTGCATCCCTGGGATAAAACCCACTTGATCATGGTGCACTATCTTTTTAATATATTTTTGTATGAGATTTGCTAAAAGTTTGTTGAGAATTTTTGCGTCAATGTTCATTAAGGATATTGGTCTGAAATTTTCTTTCCTTGATGTGTCTCTGTCTGGTTTAGGTATCAGGGTGATATTGGGTTCATAGAATGAGTTTGGGAGGGTTCCCTCCTCTTCTATTTTATGGAATACTTTCAGAAGTATTGGAATGAGCTCTTCTTTAAAGGTTTTGTAGAACTTGGCTGAGAACCCATCTAGTCCTGGACTTTTCTTTGTTGGTAGGCTTTTGATGACCTCTTCTATTTCATTGCTTGAAATTGATTTATTTAAGTTGTGTATGTCCTCCTCGTTCAGCTTAGGTAATTCATATGTCTCTAGAAACTTGTTGATGTCTTCGAGGTTTTCTGTTTTTTTGGAGTATAGATTTTCAAAATACAAAATTATGTTTTGTATTTCACTCGTGTCTGTTGTGATATTTCCTTGTTCATTCCGAATTTGAGTAATTTGAGTTTTCTCCCTCTTTCTCTTTGTTAGTGTGGCTAAGGGTTTATCAATTTTGTTTATTTTTTCAAAGAACCAACTATTTATTTTGTTAATTTTTCCGATTGTTTCTTTTGTTTCAAATTCGTTGATTTCCGCTCTGATTTTAACTATTTCCTGTCTTCTACTCCTTTTGGTGTTGGTCTGCTCTTCTTTTTCTAGGGCTTTGAGCTGTAGTGTTAACTCGTTTATTTGTTGATTTCTACTTCTTTTGTTGAATACACCCCATGAAATAAATCTTCCTCTAAGTACTGCTTTCAGAGTGTCCCAGAGGTTTTGATATGATGTGTCTTTATTCTCGTTTACTTCTAAGAACTTTTTAATTTCCCTCCTGATGTTTTCTGTTATCCATTCTTCATAAAATAGTGTATTATTTAATCTCCAGGTATTGGAGAAGTTTCTGTTTTTTATTCTGTCATTTATTTCTAATTTCAATCCATTATGATCTGATGGAGTGCAAGGTATTATCTCTATCGTCTTGTATTTGCTAACAGTAGCTTTGTGGTATAAAACATGGTCTTTTTTATAGAAGGATCAATGTACTGCTGAGAAGAAAGTGTAGTCGTTCTTTGTTGGATGGTATATTCTATCTAAGTCGGTTAAGTCTAAATTGTTGATTGTGTTATTGAGATCCATGGTTTCTTTATTCAATTTTTGTTTGGACGATCTATCCAGCGGTGAGAGAGGTGTGTTAAAATCGCCTAGTATTATTGTGTTGTGGTCTATTTGATTTCTGGAATTGAGAAGGATTTGTTTGACGTACATGGATGAGCCAATGTTCGGGGCATAGATGTTTATGATTGTTATGTCTTGCTGATTTATGCTTCCCTTAAGCAGGATGTAATGTCCTTCTTTATCCCTTCTGATTAGTTTTGGCTTGAAGTCCACATTATCTGAAATGAGGATGGATACTCCAGCTTTTTTGCTGTGTCCGGGTGCATGGTATGTTTTTTCCCATCCTTTCACCTTTAGTCTATGGTTATCTCTTTCGATGAGATGAGTCTCTTGCAGGCAGCGTATTGTTGGATTTTTCTTTTTAATCCAATCTGCCAGTCTATGTCTTTTGATTGATGAGTTCAGGTCATTAACATTCAGGGATATTATTGTGATATGATTTGTATTCCGAGTCAGTTGACTCATTTTTGCTTTTTTTGATATGATTTGGTTTCTCCTTTATTTGGCTATTCCTTTAGGCTAGTTCCTCCTGTTGCTGATTTGTATCATTGTTTTTCCTCTCTTCCTCATGGAATATTTTGCTGAGAATGTTGTGTAATGCCGGCTTTCTTTTTGTAAATTCCTTTAGCTTTTGTTTATCATGGAATGATCTTATTTCATCGTCAAATCTGAAAGTAAGTTTTGCTGGGTATAAGATTCTTGGTTGGCATCCGTTTTCTTTCAGGGCTTGGTAAATATTGTTCCAGGCCCTTCTAGCTTTTAGGGTCTGGATTGAAAAATCTGCTGATATTCTTATCGGTTTCCCCCTGAATGGAATTTGATTCTTTTCTCTCGCGGCCTTTAAAATTATGTCTTTATTTTGTATGTTAGGTATTTTCATAATAATGTGCCTTAATGTGGGTTTGTTGTAATTTTGTATATTTGGAGTCCTATAAGCCTCTTGTACTGGGTTTTCCATTTAATTCTTCAGATTTGGGAAATTTTCTGATATTATTTCATTGAATAGATTCTTCATTCCTTTGGTTTGTTTCTCTAAGCCTTCCTCAATCCCAGTAATTCTTAAATTTGGCCTTTTCATGATATCGCATAAATCTTGTAGATTCTGTTCATGATTTCTTACCATCTTTTCTGTTTGGTCAACTTTGTTTTCAAGATTAAATATTTGTCTTCAATTTCTGAGGTTCTGTCGTCCAGGTGTTCTGTCCTATTGGTTATGATTTCTATGGAGTTTTACTTCATTTCAAGGATTTCTGTTTGGTTTTTTTTTCAGTATCTCTAACTCTTTATTGAAATGATCTCTTGCTTCCCGTATTTGCTCTTTTAACTGTTGATTGGGGTGTTCATTTAATGCCTGCATTTGCTCTTTCATCTCTTCCTTCAATGCCTGCATTTGCTCTTTCATCTCCTCGTTTGCTTCCCTGATTGTTTTAATTATGTACATTCTGAACTCCCTTTTTGACATTTCTTCTGCTGTGCTGTCATTGGGTTTTATTGATATAGTATCTGGGTTTGTTTGGAACATTTTCTTCCCTTGTTTTCTCATATTGGTCAGATGTCAGTGGGATTCTGTGATATTGCAGATTTCCTCTATTGGCTTATAGTGTCCCTGTAGATTCCCAGTGTATCACCTCCCAGCCTTCAGTAGTCTGAAGTCTTGGAGTAACTTGATAATGCAGTGCTTCCAAAGAAAGCTGCCCCTAGCCAGCTACTGGTTCCAGGGCTTGGAGCTGGCTTTGTGTGGGAAGGCTGTCACTGAGGGGCCTGCTCCGAGAATCTGGTCGTGTGGGAGGAGCCCACCGCTGGTTGCACAGTGCTGCCTGGGGAATACTCTAGCTGCCCTGCCCTACTCTAATAAGCTGCCCAAATCCGGGCCTGCCGCCCGGGCAGTGCTTCGCCGAGTGGGGGAGACTCAGCCTGTGGCTCTATTTTAGTCCCTGTCTCTCAGTGCCTCCTCTTCTTGAATCCTGGGTTCTGGAGCGACTGGAGATACAGTCACCCTCAGTCTGCCATCTTGGATCGCCCTGTGGAAAAAGCCTGCGGCTAGATGGAGGCAGGTCCTCCTAGAGAGGTCTCTGGCTGCCCTGCCCTGGTCCCAGAGGCTGTTTGTGGGTCAGAGGTCTCTGCTGGCTTGGGGACTTGTGGCTGGCTCTGTGTAGACAGGCTCTCACTGGGCGGTCTGCTCCGAGAAGCTTGCCTAGAAAAGCGCTTCCCGTCGGAGGGAGCCAGGCTGCTGGCGGAAAACCCTGGCTGTCCTGTCCTGGTGTCTGAAGCAACCTGGGGGTGGCCGGAGCCTGCCACGGGCTGGCTCAGGGACTTGGAGCTGGTTGTGTGCAGAAAGGCTCTCACTGGGGGGCCTGTTCCGAGAAGCTGGAGAATCTGGCCCTGTGTGAGGAGCCCACCACCAGAGTGCGCAGGGCTGCCTGGGGGAGACTCCAGATGCCCTGCCCTATTCTAATAAGCCGCCCGAATCCGGGCCTGCTGCCCGGGCCGAGCTTCACCAGGTGGGGGAGACTCACCCCGTGGTTCTATTTTAGTCCCAGTCTCTCAATGCCTCCTCTTCTTGAATCCTGGGTTCTGGAGCGACTGGAGATGCAGTCACCCTCTAGTCTGCCATGTTGGTTCGCCCGCCAAAATAGGGCCTGTTTTTAAGTATTTCATGAATATTAACCCATTTATTTTCACAAAAAAACAATGAAGTATACACTACTGTTATCTCCATTTTGCAGAAGCAGAAACTGAAGACAAGAAATATTAACAACTTTTCAGTGGTCACAGAACCTAGGGTATTTTCTAGTCTATTCTATTTTGTCATTGGGCTTCTTACTGAGTAGGATTAACTTATACTAAAAAATAAAACAGGTCATATTTGGTGCTATGATGTGAGAGATATACTGGATTTTGATCATTTGTATTTAATGCTATTAAAATTGGACATAGGACATTGAATTTATGACTGGGCAGTTAACTAGTTATAACAGTCATGCTTATTTAAGGCAAAGTGCACACAACTTTCCTTAGGGTAGTCACCTTTTTTTTCCACTTTTCAATCTATTACTGTAAAATATATCTTTCATTATAATTAGAACAAGTAATAGTTGATTTAGAAACAGCATATGGAGAATGGAGCCTTTATCTAGTATCCAAGATTGGTTCCACAAAGAACAAAATGAGCTAACCAGCTTCACAATAATAGAAGACTTTCAAATAAAGTAAGCAGCATGTACAGCTGTAGCTAATTACAAATTTGGGCTTCACTTTTGTTAACAGCAGACTGATGTTTGCATACCAAGCATTTGTTGTAAATAAATAGCTTTAATAAGTGGGAAAAAAGACAGTTAGCAACACAATGCCAGGGGTAATTATAACTATGTTTGCAAAAGCCACAAATGCAGTATATAATTATCTTAATATGAAAAAATGGAGATTATCTCATATTTGAAGCTCTTTATTAGGAATAATTCTAACATTTGAATATTCTATTCAATTGTCTGAGACTGACTTAACATTTTTGATCTGCTACTTTGTGTAACACATGAATTCAAGACCATATAGCTTCAATGAGTAAATCCTCATCTATTAGATAAAGTGCTTAAAAGTACACTTGATGATTCACAGCTTGTTTTAGTAATGATTTATAAACTTAAGTAAGGATAGTATTAAAAAGTGATCCAGAGGTGGTGTCATTCATTTCAAATTAGACTACACAAAAATCATCTCTATCAAAACTTTTTGTTTGTCCTTGATAACAGCAGCATTGAGCTATTGCATTATACTACAAAAGTGAAAGGGAAACAGTAAACAATCATAGTAACTGAAATGACATAATGGGATTTCATAATCTTCCAAATTAACTTCTGTCATGAGTTTAATAAGGATTAATACAGAAAATAGTAATATAATGAGCATCATCTAGTGGTACTCATTATTTACCTAAATTCAAAATTCTGACAAAAGAAGGTAACACAAATGAATCCAAAATTTTTGTTAAGAAGTCTTTGAGTGTCCATAGATTAAAAATCTATGAACAAATGCTTGTAGCAACTTTAAATCTACAAAAAAAAGTGCTTATGGAAACTTTATTCATAATTGCCCAAACCTGAAAGTATCCAAGATGTTTCTCAATAGGTAAAAGGAGAAAGATATTGTGGCACATCTTAACAATGGAATATTATTCTACAATAAAAAGAAATGAGGTATGTATCTATGAAGAAATATGAAAGAGACTTAAGTGAATATTCCTAAGTGAAAGAAGTCAATCTGAAAAACCTATACACTGTTTGATTACAACCATAAGACATTTTGGAAAAAGCAAAACTATAGGCAAAAAGATCAGCAGTTCCCAGGAGTTCAAGGAGAGGTTGTGATGAATAGAAATGCAGTAGATTTTTAGGGCAGTGTAATTGTTCTGTATGATGCCATGAAAATCAGGTGTGTTTCTTTAAATTTGTTAGCACTCCACAGAATGTGCCACACAGAGTGAACCATATGTAAGTCATGGATTTTAGTAAAGAAGATATTATTGAGGGGATGCAGTTGTAGCTTAGTGGTAGAGCACTTGCCTAGAAAGTGTGAGGCACTGGGTTCACTCCTTAACACCACATTAAAAAAAAAAACGTGTCTATCTACAACTAAAAAAAAAAAAATTAAAAAGAATAGATTATTGAAAAACAGTTCATCGATTGGATTGTAACACAGGTACCACACCAATACAAGGTGCTATTAATAGAAGAACCCCTGCTTGTGGGCATCAGAGAGTATATAGGAACCCTCTGTATTTCCAATCAATGTTTCTATAAACTTAAAACTTGCAAAAAATTAAAATCTATTGATTAAATAAAACTAAGATTAATATTAAATAAAAATGGAAAAGGAGTGTTGTTTAAAAAGTCAGAGAGGTTTGAAGTTATCTTATTATGTTAAGCAAAATCAGTTTGAAGTCATTTCTGGTGAGCAGTGCCTAACCTTTCCTCTTAAATTCACAGTAAAATATTCCTTTTTAAGTTACAAAAATATCAATGTTTAAAATGTTGAAAACGAGTATTGACATAAATCTATTGCCAAGACTCCTATTCCATTTTTAAGATAAAAGCTCAGTGGAACTGGAATGAGAAAAATTCATGCATTTATTATTCTTGTTGGACATAGGGAATCATCCAGAAGAAGGCACCTACTGATAACAACAACTGAGTTACATTTTAAATTAGATGTCAATTCTAATAATATAAAATATGGTTTGCATTGTGATGATTATATAAAAACTAGACTACAAAGAGAAGAAAATTCATTTTTGGGGAAATAAAATACTATAATACTGAAATAAAATTTTGCCTTAATTTTTATTGAGGAATATTGTAAAGAAAGATGCTGATTCAAAATTAGCCTTTGAAATCTATGCAGTTGTAGTGTTAGATTATAAATTAGCATACAGATTGTTGTAGACCTAATTAGAAAAGTAAATGAATACAGATTACCTGTGATATATCACACTTTTCTTAAAGTTTTAAAGAAACAATTTTAGTTACCGTTATGAAATTATTAATGTAACAAGGTGCACACTGAGCTACAGGATACCAATTTTAGGGCTGCCAGATTAAATATAGGATGCCTCGTTAGGTTTGAATGTCAGATAAACATTTTTATAGTATAAATATATTTCATGGAATAGTTGGTATATATCCTTAAATTATTTATCATTTATTTAAGGTCAAATTTAAATGCGTATATATTTTTATTTGTTAAATTTGAGAATTCATCTCACCAATCTCATATATTTGCAGGCATTGAGACAGTATAATTTAAACATTTAGTCTCATTTTCATTTTGGAATTGGTAAAAATCAAAATTATAGTCTAATATTTAAATAGACACTCAATTTTAGATACTTCCTTGTTAGAAGACAGGATTCTTGGTTAAACTTATTGGTAAATAAGGATTCCAACTTCATAGAGGGTACACAGATGAAACACAAGCAAATGATAATGGTTATTATTTTTAGATTGATGTGAAATTACACATAAAGAGGCAACTATAGCATGTGATTGATATAGTCTTTCAAGAAATCTTTGAAAAATATCCACAGCAAAGACTATTTAAATAAAGATAGCTGTCAGAAGGTAGGAGGGAATACCTCACAAAGAGGAATCAAATAGAAGGATAAATAGACACTTCTCTGGCAAGAGCAGCATAAGTATCAACAGAGAAATTCACCAGAGATAAGTATTTGGCCAGTTTCATTTAGTGTTTATATGCACTATCGGTTACAGGAAAGGCAAAGTAAGATTCCCAGCTTTGATTGAAATGCCAAGTTGATGAGGATGAACACAGGATATTCTGAGGTTGCTGTGAGACTGGTCAAAACATGTGGCAACCTTAGATATTAGAATGTAATGCCTTGTATGAAAACAGATTGAAACTGTATTTCTATGTTGATGGTTTCCAATTACTTGGTTTACATGGGTACCGAGGAGGAGTTGTTGTTATTCCTTGAAAAATATCAGATTCCTATGCTACTATGACTGAGAACATTCAATACAATTCTATAATTTGTTAACTACATAAAACAAATTATCATAAAGAAAATTAAAAAAAATATTGTTCCTACATAAGCTACATCTAGATTTTGATTCAGGCTACTATGGCTAAAGAGATATTCACTAAGATAGACCTGGTCCAAAAAATTGGCAATAGTCTAAGAAATAAAGATGAAATAACTAAAGTTATAAAAAAATTCTGTATGATGAGTGTGCTCTTTGGATCTTCAAACACAAGTACAAAACTCTGTAATCACTTCTCAGAAACTAAAAAGTGGACTTGCATAATCCAAAAATATATTTCACTGTTATGTCCTCCTCCCTTTTTTATGCTTGATCTGTTTCAGAAAAAAAGAGTTTCAATGAATTCTGGAAAGCAATAGGCACTATGGGATTGTGAACCAGTTTGATAGACTGGGAAAGAAGCAGTGCCTTCAGAAGTGTAATCAAACGTGTTGTGAGCACATGGGTGAGGGTTTCTCTAAGGGATATATTTGCTAGTAGAACTTCTAGAACAAAATATATGTGTACTTTTGAACCCATTTATGTTCCCAAAATACTAGTCAAATTACCACCCATCCACTAATAGTATCTGAGTTCCTGTTTCCCATCACCTCACTAATATGTGATTTTACAAGATTTGGTGTTGCTTCTTAAATGTCTAAATATACTTTAATATACTTTCTCCTTTCAAGTATTTTTACTCAAATTTTCATTTTTTATAAACTACCTGAGAAAATCAGTTACAGGAGTAAAACAATTATTTTGACTCACAGTTTCATGGGTTCCAGTTCATGGTCACTTGACTCTAATGTTTCTGGTCCTATAAGACATGAAGTAGAACATTGTGGCAAAAGCACATGGTAGAGAAAAACTGCTCACTTCATAGCAGCTGGGAAGGAGGAAGAGGGAGAAGAGAGAGAGAAGTGAGAGTGAGTGCTTTTCCAGCAAATTCCCGTCCCCCAAACCAATTACAGTATGGATTCATCAATAGAATAATTCACTGATGCTGTCAGACCCCTGATGATCCAGTCACTTCCCAAAAGCTGCACCTCTGAATATTGTTGCATTGGAGACCAAGTATTTAACTCAGGAACTTTGGGGGAACATTTTATATCCAAATTAGGATAGGTATCCATCGTTTAGCTCTACTTAGATTGACAATCATGTTTCAATCATTATTTTGTTGAAATGATTCAATTGTCTTTTGGATTCTGTTTTTATTGTTGACAAATTAGTTGTTTGGACTGTTTTCTTTTTCATGGTACAGTACTTTAGCTATAGTTCCCTTGAAGAGCTTTCCTTTGTGCTTTATGTTCTAAAGTTTCACTATGGTGATCTAATTATAGATTTGTTCTGTGTATTCTATTTAAGATTCATTGTAAATCCTACCAAGTTTTTTCTCTTTAAACATTGCATTTTCTCCATTGTTCATTTTCATCTCCTTTGGAATTGACTTTAGACATATGTTAACCACCCTGTCTATTCTTCATGCCCTTTTCCCTTTTTTTCTTAGTGTGACCCTCTTTATACAGCTGTTGCATTTGAGAGAGCTTTCTCTTCTCTTCCTTTAGTATATTCATTTTCTCCTTAACTGTTTAACTTATCATTTAATCTATTAATTGAATTTTTAATGTCAGTGATTATATATATATATATATATATATATATATATATTTTTTTTTTTTTTTAGAAGCTAGAAGTTGGGCTGGGAATATAGCTCAGTTGGTAGAGTGCTTGCCTCACAAGCATAAGGCCCTGGGTTCAATCCCCAGCATGGCCAGGTTGTCTCCTCAGAAGTTGGAAGTTATTTTTTCTATTACAGCCTCTTCTAATATAATTTCTTTATGTTTTAAATTTCTTCTATTATATAATTAATTATTTTATCCATAACAATTTCTTATCTGATGTTTGTGGTGGTTTATTGCTGACAAAGTTTCTATCTTACTACTTTCACCCAAGGTGAATGGTTATATTCTTGTTTTGAGATTATGGATAACATCATCCTAATCCCCATGTTTGTAGAAGAATACTGGATTACTTTTGGTTGGGGGGCTTTCCTTCTACAACTTTTATATATTTGCCTTTTCCCCCAAATACTCAGTGTTTCTTGCTAGGGTATGGAAACATAGCTGATTTTTGTCTGTTGATTTTGTACCTTGTAACTCTTCTGAATTCATCTATTATGTCTAATTAGTTTTGACAGAGTCTTTAGGATTTTTCTTCATCTAAGATTGTGTCATTCATAAGCAGGGACAATTTTATTTCTGATTTAGATGCCTTTTAATTCTTTGTCTTGCCTACCTGCACTGTCTTGGACTCCAATGTATTGTCAAATGTAAATGGAGAAAATGGATATGCTGTCTTGTTCCTGATGAAGAAAAGCTTTCATCTTCACCATTGAGCAGGTTGTTAGCTGTGGCCTTATCATATATAGCCTTTGTTTTGTTGAGGTACATTTCTGTTATACCTAATTTTTGAAGAGTTTTTATCATGAAAACATAATGAATTTTGCTAAATTATTTTGCTAGTTACATAATCATTATTTTATTCTTTGTTCTGTAAATTTAGTATATCATATTTTTTGATTGGCATTGTTGAGCCATGCTTGCATTCCTGAGATCAATCCCATTTGATCATTGATGTATGATTCTTTTAGTGTATGATTGAATTT
The DNA here is from genome assembly GCF_902686455.1 of Sciurus vulgaris. Classification (NCBI taxonomy): domain Eukaryota; kingdom Metazoa; phylum Chordata; class Mammalia; order Rodentia; family Sciuridae; genus Sciurus; species Sciurus vulgaris. The sequence continues at coordinate 73,340,566 of NC_136462.1, forward strand.
AGTTTTGCTAGTTTTTATTTTTATTATTATTTTTTTTTTTTTTTTGAGGATCTCTGCCTTTGTTCACTAGGGATCTTGACCTGTAAAATTTTTCTTATGATGTCTTTGTTTGGCTTATATATTATACTAAAGCTGGCCTCATAAAATGTGACATAGAAGGTGTTCTAAGCTCTTCAAATTCTTAGAAAACTTTGAGAAAGATTGATATTAATTATTTCAATGCCTGATACAATTATGAAACTGAAGAAGACTTAAATGGAAAGATATTATGTGTGCACAAATGGGAAGAATTAATATTATTAAAATGTTCATACTACCCAAGAAGATCTACAGATTCCTTACAAATTCCATACAGATTCCATACTACCCAAAGTGATCTACAGATTCTCTATCAAAATTCCAATGCCATTTTTCACATAAAAGGGAAATAAAAAAGATCCTAAAATTCACAAAGAATCACAAAGGACCCTAAAGAGACAAAAATATCTTGAAAAAATATGAATCTGGAGACATCGTACTTCCTAATTTCAAACCATATTATAAAACTACAGTAATCAAAATAATATGATATTGGTATGAGAAAAAGACATGAACCAAGTTTTCTAAGGAATCTCCACATTGCTTTCCAGAGTGACTGCACTAATTTGCAACCCCACCAGCAATGCATGAGTGTACCTTTTCCCCATATCCTTGTCAACACCTGTTGTATTTTGAATGGAACCACCATTTGACCCAGCTATCCCACTCCTTGGTTTATACCCAAAGGACTTAAAATCAGCATACTACAGTGATGCAGCCACATCAATGTTTATAGCAGTGCAATTCACAATAGCTGGATTGTGGAACCAACCGAGATGCCCTTCAATTGATGAATGGATAAAGAAACTGTGGTATATATACACAATGGAATATTACTCAGTCACAAAGAAGAATAAAATTATGGCATTTGCTAGTAAATGGATGAAGTTGGAATATATCATGCTAAGTAAAATAAGCCAAGCCCAAAAAACCAAAGGTGGAATGTTTTCTCTGATAAGTGGGTGACAATATATAATAAGGGGGGGGGTGTGGTGGGGGTGGAGAGAAGAATGAAGGAAATTTGGATGGTGTAGAGGAAAATGGAGTGGGAGGGGGTGGGGGAAGGAAAGGTAGAATGAAACAGACATCATTACCCTATGTATACGTATGATTACATGAATGGTGTGAATCTACATTGTGTACAACCATAGAAATGAAAAGTTATACCCCATTTGTGTACAATGAATCAAAATGCAGTATGCAAAAATAAAAACTTAAGTAACAAAATTTAAGGAAAAAAAAGAATACAAAATGGGGAAAGGATAGTATTTTTAATGAATATTGAATGGAAAACTGGATAGCTGCAAACAAAAGAATGAAATGGAATTCTTATCTTATGCAATACACCAAAATGACTCAAAATGGGTTAGACTTGTGTAGTATCTGAAGCCATAAACATCCTAGGAGAAAAACTTCCTTGACATTGGTATTGACAGGGATTTTTTAAGAATTGTTAAATTTTAATTTTTTTGGATATGACCTCCAAAATTCAAGCCATGGGAGGAAAAATAAACCAGTAAGACTATGTCAAAATGAAATGTTCCTTCAAAGCAAGAGAAACCACAAAATTAAATTATAACATGGGAAAAAAAGTTGCAGACCATATGTCTGATAAAGGACCAATATCCAATATATATGAGAAACTCATACAACTCAATAGCAACAAAAAAGGAAGGGAAGGCTCGAAGGAAGGAAGGAGGAAGAAAGGAAATGTAAATTGTGCAAAGAACCTTAATAGATATTTTTTTCTTTTTTAAATTTTTAATTTTTTTTTATTTTTACAGAGTGCTTTTTGGTTCATTGTACACACATGGGGTACAACTTTTCATTTTTATGGTTGTGCATGATGTAGATTCACACCATTCATGTAATCATACATGTACATAGGGTAATGATGTCTGTCTCATTCTACCATATTTCATACTTAATAGACATTTTTTACAATGACATTCAAGTTGAAATAGGTCTATACAATATATTTAATATCACTACTCATCAGGGAAATGTATATCAAAACAAAAATAATATATCACCTCTCAGGATTATTATTATAAAATGATGAGAAACCAAGTGTTGTTGAGCATGTGGATGAAAGAGAACCCCTGTAAACAGTTATTATATGAAATAATCACATTGTTTTCTTAAATATTTATGCATTTTATTTCTCAATGATCCTTTAATGAAGGTGGAAAAGTAACAATTAAAAACTTGAAAAGCAGCAAGTTTGGAGAACATAACAGTTAGAAATTGGCTTACTGTCCCTTTTCTCATTCCAGGGAGACCTGTAAAACTTTCAAGTATAAACCTGGAAGTGTCTACAAACCAGAGGTTTCAGGTAGGTTGCTGTTGTCTGCTGATTAATCTGGTGAAAGATCCAGGAGGAAAACAAAATCTTCTCATGTTGGATCTGGGTTAGATTAATTCTATTTACTAGAGAACCATGGACTAATTGCAACTTGCCTACCAAGTAGAGGAATTGTCCCATTACTTGGAAAAAATAAACAGAGTAGAATTGTTTGGGGGAAGTCACTCCAATGGTACTTATTATTGATTTAAAAAATCTTGGCTGATATATCAAGTATCAAAATGAATCACTGGTTCAGGAAGCTGCTGGGTCAACAAGATTACCTGAGGAAAAATTTTAGTCTGTAAACTTCTATCCCACTTGATTTAATAAATCAGAATTTTAGTGATAGACCCAGGAGATTGACAGATTTAAAAGCTCCTCAGAGTTTCTGTTTTAGATAATTATCAATTTGATGTATCAATCTCCAGCCACATTAAAAGAGTAAACCTTTTCTGATTTAAGACATTGCCTCTTATTATCACTGTAATTATTTCTTCTGCCTGTGATTATGACTGTCACTATTATTGTATAATTTGCCATCTGCCTATTGCAAAAAACAGTATTGGACGTCTGTTCCCTTCTCGGGCCTCCTCTACATATGAATAGAGGAAGCCTAAGTATGAAGAAACAGATACTGATATTTAAATATTTTATGAAATGGAAGCATATGTATTGAAATAAAACAAAAAAATAACTAATTTGAACTGTAGTGTTTTATCTACTTGTGTATTTAAATGAAGTAATTACACATTTACAGACTAGTTGAATATTTCTGGGGAGTAGGTAAGAAAGCTCTTCAAAAATGAGATGTACTTGCAACATGTATTAGCAAATATTTAGAGCAAGATGTACAAAAAAATGGTGAAAATGAAAACCAATCGATATTTAAAATCAACATGAAATAGCATCTAAAATTCAGTATCAATAAATTTGGACAGTATTGAGTAAAAGTGGATATCACTGAACAGTCTGTGGACATCACTGAACAATCCTACATGGAAATAGGATTATTTTAGCAGAAAGGGAAAAAAGCACAAAATTCAGTATTCCTAATCTTCCAATTTTCCATTCTATGTCAGTAGGAAATCAATCACGTTGAACTTGTGAATCAATCCTTAAATCTGAAATGTATGAATCATTTCACTACCTGTTTTTCTAGACTGTATCTCTAAGGCAAGTAATATATATTTGAAAGGAATGACTATTGATGCAAATTTTACTTAGTATTTTGTTTAATCTATAATTTTCAAATATAAGACATTGTACAGATTATTAAAATGATACACTTTAAAGCAAACAAATACTGAAAATGTTCAACTTTAAAAATATACATGGCTGCTGGTTGTGGTGGTGCACACCTGTAATCCCCGCAACTCAGGAAGCTGAGGCAGGGCAGGAGGATTCCAAGTTCAAAGCCAATCTCAGCAATTTATCAAGGCCTTAAGCAACTTAGTGAGACCTATCTCAAAATAAATAATAAAAATGGGTTGTGATGTAAATCAGTAGTTAAGAGCCCCTGGGTTCAATCCTTGGTACAAAACCAAACCAAAACTAAAACCAAAAGCAAACCAACCAAAAAGCAAAGACCTTAGATAGTGATCTTTAATTTTTGTTTTGGTCAGCATGGCAGGAGTTGGGAGAAAGCTCAATGTTTTCTTGAGAAGACACATTTTCTGCTCTATTTTTCCTGCCCCCACTGTTTTATACATGTCCATATTATTGAAAGCAGAGGTTTTTTTTGTTTTTTTTGTTTTTTTTTTTTTAAATGAGCTAGTAAAAATTTAAGAAAGATTTCTTTAGGTCCTTCCTAAGGAAGCAAGGAAAAAGCTAATATTTACCAATCTGAATACAAACTGCTAGGAAGAAATGTGCTGCCAAGTAATTGGGAATAGAATATGAACTATGGTTCTGGTCAGCATCAGGTCAAGACATACTGTTTTGGAAACTTTTAATTTTTGCATCAAGCTCTATATTGGAAAACTAATTCTCTTAAGGTAGGTAAATTTTCAAAATTCAAATAATCCTTTGACTAAAGAAATTTAACTATCATGGAAAGCAGTGTATTTATTAATGCCAGCTTCTGCTTCATACTGGCAGTAAGTTCATAGATTATTAACCTATACATGTGAAAAAATACATTATCTGCTCTAAAACTCCTAGGTTATGGGGAGAATGTGCTGATGAAGTGGAAAGAGGAAAGGAGGGAAGGGAAGCCAAGAACAAATCATAAGTGATAAAGCATTAAGTATTAAATATACAACTTTTATTGAAGTGAAGATAACTTTTTTTAAAGTCAATGAATGAAGAAGTTACATGTAATTTAGATTTTCCCTTTGCCTTTTTCAAAGGGCCAAAGAATCAATTGGAATTGCATTTTGGTCATTGTTGCTGGTTTTGAATGCCTCCAGAATTTAAAGAAAGGGAGCATTATAGAACTACAGCAATAAAGACTCATTTCACTGAACTCCGCATCCACTTTCTAAAATCAGTTCTGTTTCGCTGTTCACGAGGATAGCACTGATTAAATTCAAATGATTGATTCAAAGCATCTGGAACAAAGTCTTGGCACATATTGGGCACTAATTAAGGCCATTTTTTAATATGTTAAAAAGGATGAATAGCAATAAGCAGTACAGATATACTGTTAAGTATCAATGAAATCTTTGTAAACTCTATATTGGAGACTGAGCAGGTCTTAAAATGTAAGCATTGGGGGATAGGGAATAGTTCCATCCAACTAAAACTTGATGACTTTTCCTAGGATTAGAACATTTTATAAACTGATTGAGCACACTTCGTAACAGCACTGTAAGAAAATTTTAATACATTTCACAAATATATGTATCTTGGTTTATACCACTTACCTCATGTTATAAGAGGAGCTAAATATAGTTCATGAGATTGCATTCCAGGAATTCAATTCTGATATAGCTATTCATAATTCACCAGAATGAGCTCTTGGTAATAGGCCAACGGGATATATTCACTAGAAAAATTCATAGAACAGAATATGACCAGTCAAGTATCTTTATTCACAGTGTCAGGAGTGAGTAGGAATTTCACAGAGGGGAGGAAACTTTTCCATTTATGATACCAGAGCCTGTAACGTGAAAGTTCTACTTAGACCCTGGTCTAGTAATCCTTATGGTTTTGATAAGTTGTCTATGTGTTTCTCTTAAATTTAATTTCTAGAAGAAATTGAAGCAATCTTTCTATCATCCACTTTGTCCCAATTCCTAGGGTGAGGTTTTGGTGGCGGGTGCATTTTCATGGAAAAGGAAAGAAAGTAGGTGGCTAAGTCTTGTCTCCTTTGGGATCTGATAACTGGGATGCTGAACAAACAGACTACTGCCATTTTGAAGAACTCCTTAACTATGTAATGGTTGAAACAGAATGCCCTAGGTTTGGGGTTGTTAGGGAGAAACCACCAATCTGTGGGTTTGTGAGGCATAATCCTCATGCAACTCTCTGAGGTATAAAATGACCATGTTTTTTACAATGTGTTTCCTGTTGTTTGAGGGTATTCAAGGAACTCTTAGAAAACTTGTCTAATATTCACTGAAGGTCTGAAGCTTCAAGAAAGGTTATAGGACCTGTATAGAAAGTCCCACACCACTCCATGCTTCACCCAGGCCTCTTGAACGTGGAGGTCCTTTAAATTATTAATAAATTATGGTAAATTCTCTGACTTGTTTCCCATTTGATAATGTGATCCTTTCAGTTAGTTTACCTGGCAAGAGTACGATTATCAGAAACAACTTTCAGAGTGCAATTTCTCTCGATATTTTTACAGAAGGAAATAATAACAATGCTTGCTTAATTTGGACCCATGCATGCACATCAAGTTCATAGTAATGATGTAGCATAATTTGATATTTCTAAATCCAGTGATAGAATATAGAAACAACCTTGAGAAAACTATGTCTCCTTACTTTGTTAAAATGTATTGAAAATTATGTTGGCAGGATGTATCAACCTTTAAATGTGGCATTTTTGATTCTTGATGTTTTGTACTGTAGAACTTTCAAGGACTAGGTAAAAGAGTCCAGAGTCACTTATAAGGAGGTGGACTACAATCCTGACAACCACTCAAAATTAATAGTAAAAGTAAACTTCAATCTTTCTTTTCAAAATCTTGTTAATATCCTGCTTTTAAAAAATGTTTTTATCTTCTTAAATTCTGCAATTGCCAAGAGCAATTCTTTGAGTAAGATATTCTGAAATCTACATTCTGGCAGTGCATTGTGAGGCAGGTGTCAATAGTGCAGACTTTGCCTTCAGAGGGGCTTTGTGTAACATTTGCCAATCCTTGATTTGAGTCAATCGACACAACACAAGGTCAGTTGGAATTAGTTAAGACTGTTTCTTTAAAAGGTGGCAATGTTGCTTTCAAGGATAATCTATGGACTGTTAAGAGATTCTTATTCTGGTTTTCAAGGGCATAGAAATTTCAAAGAACTCGGCAGAAAGTAAAATAACAACTCTGACAGTGGAATTTTCAAAATTATCTACATAAAATAATTTGAAATAGCAAAAGTGTGTATTTATTAATTTATTTATTCTTTACTATATTGCTGTCCTCAAATGCTAGATATTTATACAAGAAATCAAAGGAAGCCTCTTGAGAAATGACTGGTACTCCTCATTGGAAAAGCCTCAAGAGTCTATTCCAATCACTCTTGCATTAGAAATTCCTCAAGATGAAAGTCCTTTGGATGTAGATCTCTTAATTCATTTGAAGGCAGTACTTCTTAGTCAATTTGAGCAAACCTCCTGAAAACTATAGCAAGTTATAGGCTTCATAACTTTGTAGAAATTTTCTCAATTGCCTGCACTTGTTAAATGTGCAGTTTCCCTTGTAAATTTACTTCCTTGGAAAATACTCAGGAGACATTATCTGAAGATCTTCAGGTTATTTTATTCCATTCTGAAAGAGTAGAAAAATGCCACTGTATTCATAATTGAATATTCTGTCATATACTTTTTAAAAAATATTTTTCTAACTATTCATGAAATACAGTTATTATCAGAATCAGATAGACTTATTTTGAACACCAATTTGTCTTTGTAACTTGAAATATGTCACTTAATCTTCCTAAGACTAATTTTTTTTCTTTTTGAGAATATAGGTTGAATATTGGTAGAATATGGAATATTGATTGAAGTTCTATCTTATGAGTTTATTTTCTGATTATATAAAATAAATTAATTAAAATAATATATCAAATAACAGCAAGTATAAGTACTCATAACAAAGTTATCATTTTTTAATTTTTATATTTTGGATAGTGTCGGTAATTAATTATTTCCCTCAGTTACCAATACTACACATAATATGTGTTTATATAAATGAACATGAATACTTTGTAGAGAAAAAATTATCTTCTATAAATAAAACTTTTGCCTACTCTGGGCTAACAGATCTCAACCTGATATAGGTACAAAATATATCTTAAAGGATTTGTTAGGTAGAAAATTATTTTAGCAACAAATTATTCTTTATTTCAAATACATTTACTCTGCACCAATTGATAGCTATTGAGGATTTGATGAACACACATGGCAGCAATTTGTTGAGGATAAGAACTATGCAGGCCATTTTATCTCATGTATACAGTACAGGGGATACATGCACACACACATAAAATGCATATCTAAATAAATATGGAGGTTTACTGGGCCTATAATTCCAGCAGTTCAGGAGGCTAAGGAAGGATTGTGAGTTCAAAGCCAGCCTCAGCAAAAGTGAGGCACTAAGCAAGTCAGTAAGACCTTGTCTCTAAATAAAATACTAAAAAAAGGGCTGGGACTGTGACTCAGTGTTCCAGTGCCCGAGTTCAATCCTGGTTCCCCGCACCCCAAATAAATATATAAATAAATAAACATGGAGGTTTGTCCTCAGTTCCTGTAAATACTCATAAGGAGTATTATTTCATCTTCACTGGTCTGTTAGGGAATAGTGTACAGATGTTCAAACTGGGTTCTCTCTGTATCTTTTAGTTCTTATGGCTGTGAATAGTCCAGTCTCAATTTCTATGTAGCCTCTCTGTATTACAACATTTTGTTCTAGTTCCAAAGAGTTTTCTTTCTTTCTTTTTTCTTCTTCTTCTTCTTTTAATTTGACAACTAAAATACAGTGCATAATGGAGGAATTCTTTCTTTAAGTTGAATTCTGTCTCTGGCAGTTTTGTTCTCTTAGTGGTGGGGATGCTTTGGGGTAAAGAAGCTGCATTGTATTACAGTGATCTTCCTTATGGTTTTAAGCCATGTTCATTGGGAAGAGGTTAATAATGATTTCCATTCTATGAAGGATTTTAGGTGAGCAACAGTCCTGATTTACCCAGCACCAAGCAAGTTTCTGTAATGTGGGAACTTTCAGTTGTATAACTGGGAAAATTTGGGGCATGAAAGAATTGGTCACTCCAAGATGACTATACTTTTGTGTAACATCATTAAACCTGTTTCTGTATGTGAATGGAGTATATAATATCTGCCATGAATTATATAAAGAATACTTTTTTTCTCTTATAAAAATTTCAAATGAAGTGATATTACCATTATATTTCACATGAGATAACTGAAACTTAGAGAAGTTACGTAGCTATCTGGGACTTTTCTGTGTCTATCTATCTATGTGTCTATGTGTCTATGTATCTATCTATCTATCTGCTTATCTAAACATTGATCTATATACTCATGCCTTTATTATATTGTTAGCATTTTCTTACATCATTGTGACTTTTTAGACTATGCATTTATCCCCCCCCTCCCCGCTTTGGAATGAATGTATAAAATTTGAGAAATTGTCCGCTTTGGTGGTCATCTCCATGCCCTCATAAGGAGAACTTAACTGCAAAATGAGCATGAACCACTCTAAGTCCCTACTTTTCTAGGAAATAACTGGTCACAGAAAATCCTCTAGCCCTAACATGGAACAACTATTCCTTTTTATCCAATGTTCCCAAACTGCCTGCTTGTCCAATTGCAACCAAAGACTGAAAAATGTACCTAAAGATCAATTAGCAAGTCTTCTTCACTTCCAAATACCCCACCTTAATAGAATGCCTGCCGGAGATCCAGGTTTCTTCTTTTAACTCTATAAAACTTATTCTCCTTTCTAACACCTTTAAACCCCTGCTGAAACACAAGTGATCACAAAAGGGTTCCTTTGCTTCGAGATTATCCACAACCACTTTGATTAATTTTGTCTTGGCAAATGAAAAGTTCAGTGCTGTTAGTTTTTGTCCAGTCCCTAGTGTCTGCACATGTTTACTATGACTTGTTTTTTGACATGGAAACAATGAGGTGCATTTTAAAAAGAGACCCACCACGTTAATTTCTGTTTGCTCTCTTAGGGTTATTTCTGCCCCTGATACTCACTCCTAATGCTCTCCCTACATCCTTTTCTGGTGTTTTGGGAGTACTGGCCTCCTGGTTGACATATTAATGGTACTATGGTGCCCTCTGGCTCTCTCTAAAGTGTTGTCCACTTCATGGAGGAAGGGCTCTGTGGTTTTATTTGGTTTTTGTGGCTATTGTTTGGGACTCCAAGGACAGATCTAGCACCTTTATAAAAAGGTCTTGGATGTACCTTTTCTCCCACATCCTTGCCAATATTTATTGTTGCTTGTATTCTTGATAATTGTCATTCTTATTGGAGTGAGATGAAATCTTAGAGTAGTTTTGATTTGCATTTCTGTAATTACTAGAGATGTTGAACATTTTTTTCATGTATTTGTTGATCAATTGTATATCTTCTGTGAAATGTCTGCTCAGTTCCTTAGCCCATTCATTAATTGGATTATTTGTATTTTTTTTTTTTTTTTTTTTTTAGTTCTTTATAAATTCTGGAGATTAGAGGTCTATCTGAAATGTGTGTGGTAAAGATTTTCTCCCACTTTGTAGGCTCTCTGGTCACATTATTGTTTCCTTTGCTGAGAAAAAATCTTTTTAGTTTGAATCCATTCCATTTATTGATTCTTGATTTTATTTCTTATGCTTTGCAAATCTTGTTAAGGAAGTCTGGTCCTAAGCCAGCATGATGAAGATTTAGGCCTACTTTTTCTTCTATTTGGAAAGCGGTATGGAGATTCCTTAGAAAACTTGGAATGGAACCACCATTTGACCCAGCTATCCCACTCCTTGGCCTATACCCAAAGGACTTAAAATCAACATACTACAGTGATGCAGAAACATCAATGTTTATAGAAGTTTAATTAAAAAAAAAACTGTAATATGTGTGTGTGTGTGTGTGTGTGTATACACTATATATATATATATATATATACACAATGGAATATTACTCAGCCTTAAAGAAGAATGAAATTATGGCATTTGCAGGTAAATGGATGGAGTTGGAGAATATCATGTTAAGCGAGATAAGCCAATCCCAAAACACCAAAGGTCAAATGTTTTCTCTGATAAGTGAATGCTGAAACATAATGAGGGGGGATAAGGAAAGAATGGAGGAACTTTGGATTGTGCAGAGGGAAATGAATGAAGGGAAAGGGTAGCGGGTAGGAAAGATGGTGGAATGAGACAGACATCATTACCCTATGTACATGGATGATTGCATGAATGGTGTGACTCTACATCATGTACAACCAGAAAAATGAAAAAAAGTTGTACTCCATTTGTGTACAATGAATCGAAATGCATTCTGCTGTCACCTATAACTAAATAGAACAACAACAACAAAAAGACAAAGTGCAGATCACAAACAGGAATAATAGTCATCCCTACAAGTCTGCCTTGTAGCTATTCTGGGAACCTGGTACTGTCTAGGTTCAGGCAGGCAGATCTTTTTACAGACCTGTTGGTTGAAGGGAAATGATGTCAATTTCATGGAGTCCCTTCTACTTACCTGTATGGCTTTGACAGCATGAAAGAAAATAGCAAGGAAGGTTCCCTTGAGCAGGCACTGACTTGGAGTTGAAACACCTGTCACTCATGGTAGACCATCTCATCTCCATGTACTGTACTTTGGGCTCTAGCAACAGGTGATCCCAAGGAGTCTTTCAGAAGAACTTGATATTCAGAACTGAAGGAAAATAAAGCATGCATGTAAACATTATAGGCAAATGTGAAGAAAAAAACCCCACAAAACTAAAATGTCTAGGTATGCAGCGGGATGGTCATTTTCACATGTAGGTATATGTATGTAACTGTAGTACCTAACAGATATCAATATCTCTGAAAGAATAAAGTGAACCCAAGTTAAAGAAAAAGGTCTTTGATAATTTAATATGATCTGCACATACCTTTGAACAAATCACATTAATGACCCACTAGCCATTAACTTCCTAAAGCAAAAGCAATATCAAATGAAACAAACTAAAACAAAAATCTGCCAAGGATATTAAGATACAGCCTTTCTTTCCCCAAATATGTGTATTTTTATAGAAATTACATATTCTAAAAATTGGCTTTCTTTTCCTATAGTCATGGACTTAGGGTTTTAAACTTCTTATTCAAATACTTTGGTTTGTAGGTTAGGAAACTGAGATGTAGAACTTTTAAGTTGTTGGTTATAGAATTAGTAAATGGCATTCCTGGGAATGATGTCATTTCATCCTGGTTTCCTCAGAAGACAGGCCAGAGAAAAAGACTGGTGTGAAGGTAGTTTATTTGGCATATGATCTCAGGAAGGAAACATAAGGATTGGGGAGCAAAAATATCAAAGGAAGGAAAGTCATACCACATAAAATTCCTAGTTGGCTACTACAAGAGAGGATTCATTCTTGAACCTAAAATACCTTTCTTGAGCCAAAAATACCCCAATAGTCAAATGTGGTCTCAAAAATTGAACTCACTCATATTTGTGCAATGCGTTTTATGAAAGCCATATACTTTCCCTCCAGAATCTCATGCCAGTGAGTTAGACTCCTGAGAAGAGGAAAAGTAGGAGGCTCAGGTAGAAGAAGAGCAAAGAATTAATTTACATATTAGAAGCTGGTTAAAACCTGTGCTAATGGTGACAAGGTTTTGGATAAGAGGTAAGGATGACACAGTTTTAATTGGTGTACCAGAAACACCTGATCATCATCATAATAAAACAAACTCTTTGATAGTTCATTGTGCTGCATTACTGGGTACCACAGAACCATTATCACTTCATACATTGACAATTTGATACATTTTCAGTTTTAACTTTTTAGAAAAAGAATTACAATATTTTAAACGACCTAATGCATGAAGTCACAGTTCATTTGGGCACTGTCATTGTGTATGTTTCCTAGATTTCAACATTTGTACAAACATTAAAACATGCAGGAAAATATGTATTTATTGATTTTAATTTCCATTTATTTGTTTTATCAAAGATGAAAATTTAACACTCCTTTGTTTCTCTCCAACATCTACATATACTTTTTTTTTTTTGTATAGAAATGTTAAAAGTCCTAAAAGCAAGTCAGAAACTGAAGCACTTTATCTGTTCTATTTACAAATTTTTTATCTTTCTGGAGATTCAAATTCTTCAAATCAGACAAAGAAAATTCTCTGATCAAATTCTATATGCAAAAGGTAACCAAAAGCATTATGTTCTATTAGAAATGCAGGTGCTTGACACCATTTAATGGAACACAGTGGTGTCCCACAATGTCTCTGACAACCTGAAGTGTGCCTCCTGAATAGACTTGTGAAAGTTTAATTGGATAGGAGACCACTGCATGAGGGACCACTAGCACTTTAATAGCTAGCTGCAGACCCCTAGTGAGGTTGAATAATTACAATCAAGGAGCTATAGCCGTTTCCATGACTGCACTTATACTTCTGCAGAAAGGACCATTTTCCCCTACATGACAGTCACTTTGTATTAATTATAGATTACATGCTTCCGCCCTCTGTCATTATGCTAGCATATTCTCATAAAGGATGGTACATTAACCATAAAATACTGTGTTCATTGCTTGTATGATTGTTCAACTCCCTGCACTGGGTGTGTATATGTGGAAGAAAGGGAAAAAGAGGTCACTTTATAAATGTCAATGGCACCAGATGTGCAAATAACAAATGAAAAGGCAGCAAAGGAAAGCCAGCATACTCTCAAACAAAAACAGGGCTATCATGTGTACTCTACCCTCTATTTCTATTTCTAACACATGTTGTTTCAGAATGCAGCAGGCTTGAAATACAGTTAACATTAGATAATTGAATTCTTCTGATTCATTCAAAGTGAAGAATCCTCTGTAAAGATGCTTCTGTCACTCCTCGAACCTTTCTTTTGTGAACAATGATGATGGATCTTGAATTGTGGAAGAGAAATCACGGATCATCTTCTGTATGCCTATCACTGAAGTAAAGTGTAAACATATGTGATTTCATTATAAACAACCCTGTCTAAAGTAGGACTTACCAAACTCACTTTATAGCAAGAGTAAAGAAAAACACATCTAAGTTAAACTTTATTCTTTGCCAGAAATTAGGGAGGACTGGATTCACTTCCATGATCATCCAATAGGTCCACTTATGCACACTGTACTACATCATCATTTCCTCATAAGAATGAGAAACATAGGGCAAAACTGACAAATTTTCCCTTAAGCTAATAAAACAAGCTCATGTTAAGAATTGCATCATGATTTCCAGAATGAAACTGTGGATCAATTAGGTTTTAATTCAAATTTGTAAATGTGCTATTTAAGGCTAAAAAAACAGTATTTCTTCAAACTTCACAAAATTAACCCTTGAACTACTTTCCTCTATTCTGCTAATAAAATAGTATGGTGAGGATTAAACAGATTGCTAGGTGTTTTCCATCAAGTTTTCCACATCTGTCTGTATCTCTCATTCACATGAATATTCATTTAAAAGAAGGGTGCCAAAATCAAATGCTGTAACTTTTGAGCAAAATACAGTTTGGAGGGTGAACTGTTATTATTTTCTAACAAGATTGTCTTTTATATGAAAATTTTCAGAAGCAGAGAGAATTTTATCATGTTGATATTCCTCATTACCAGTTACTAACTTTAACTCATAAATATTTTAAAGTATAACTGTAAACTCATAGACTTAATTTTATTAATAGATTTCAATCCTTTTTAGTTAAATGCTAGTCGTATATTTGAGATTTATATCAGTTGGCACTTGCTTAAAATTTCCACTATGTCAACCATTAAGAACTTCACCTAAATATTTATTTGATTTTTAAATTCAGTTCTTTGAAGTACTATTACATTCCTTATTTGAAAGGTGAAGGAAATAATATGCAGGGAATGTAAGTAACTAGCTTCTGGTTGATACAGGTGCTTAGGATTTTGAATGCCACTTATCTTTATCCAAAGTCTGTGCTTTTAGAACACCACTAAGCTGCCCTTTCATTTTACTTCATATTCTCAAGGTGGAATATCCTGGTCGATTCTCCAAACAGGCCAGGCTTCTCTTTATGGTTCTGCTTGTTAAAAACATTGCTATAGCAACTGTGAGGTAGTTGATGGTAGAAGCCTCACAGATCTGACACTGTTAATCCCTTCCTTATGTTCACAGCATTAACATTTAAAAATATTTCCATTTAGAAAACAAAAGTGTTAGCAGGATCAAAGAAAAATAATTAGAAGCTGCACTTATCAGGAATTGTGTTCATTACAGAAAAACTTCACAGGAGAAGCAAATTTTATGATGGTTCCGCTCCGAATGCCCTCAGGCTCTCCAGTCCAGGGCACTCTCCATCACTTCCCAACATCTGCCCCCATCCAGGAGGGCCTGTCTCCTGAAGGTCATTTGAACTCACTTGGCTCACTTGGTCTCCTTGCCAGTCCCCCAAATCATTCCGACCTGAAGTGTCTTTCCCCTCATTTATGTTCTTGGGAATCTCTAAAACCATTTGTTTGAAGTTGAGAAAAAGTCCAGCCTTTAGGGGTAATACTTATCCTCAAGCCTACATTAATTTCCTCCTTCAAAATATTATGATACATAGAGTTTATTTTTTCAGTTACTTTGTATCTCACAAATATGTCTCTTGCTTTTTAAGTTTAACTTCTCTTTACTTGACTGTATTATCTCTTCAAATAGATGCAAGGCATCTTGAGATGATTAGATATATTCTAGGCTTTTCTTTGATCTTCCCTTTACCCCATGACCGGTATCTTTACTGTAATGAGGATGCATTCACTAAAACATTATTTTAATTGGAAGGAAGATGGATTCTTAATGAGTCAAATTAATTCCATTTCCATGACATCCAAATATGGGACAGATACAGTGACAAGTAGAAGGAGATCAGCTTTTCCAAAGGGTAGGAGTGTACTTCTTTGTGTGTATATACACACATGTATGGTAAAGGTATTTATAAATGTATCTACACATGCACACACACACACACACACACACACACACACACACACACACATACACAATATAAGGCAAAGTGGAAAGTATCTCAGAATAGAGCCCAGGAAACTCCAAAAGAAAAAGAGAAAGAAAGAAAAAGAAAAACCATTACAACTTCTTGTGTTGGCTTACTGAAAGTACCAGTCTCTTTCCACTCACAGCTGCATTGCTAATTAAATTGAATGGGATCAATTTTAGCTGAACATTAATGGTATAATTGCATTGCTGTAAGTAATTAAAACCTTATCCTACTTATCCTGACAGATGGTTTGGTTGAGCATTTCAACTGCAAAGGATAAAATTTATATAAGTAGATTCTGGAGAATAGAATCACTTGCTCATATTTTGGTTGCCTGGGAAATAATTCCATAGACTTTGATCCCACTGAACTTTGCTAGGAGAGGTAGTCAGTAGATCAAAATGCCTCAATCAGTAAGACTCTATGAATAATTATTGCTTTATGTGAATTGACTTATTGTGAAAACTTTACTTGCAATGGCTCAAATCTTAATTTACCATAACAGCAAATTTAAATCTTAGAACTTTATCTGAGGAAAAAAATACTTTTTAAAGGAGCAAGCATTTATTTCACATCACAAACAACTCTTTGATACACGGCTAATCTCCCAAACTTGTTTGTTTGGAACATGTAAAAGAATTAAAGAAAAAAATCAGGCTTGCATTTTATTAATGAAATGTTCCAGTCCCTGTGGAATGCATTCCATCAATTGGACATGATACCCATTTAGAACATACTATCACACATGTTATTCTATCCATCACATAGCTATTTTACAAAACCCCCATATTATTCTTCAATAAGAGACTTGACTTCAGTGAAAACAATCCATTGTACAGAATAAATATATAAAACCTCTTAATTATTTGATTCAGTATGTGGTAAGGGGCTTATGTGCCATGGACCTAATAACCTAATAAATAAATTTCTCTCTTCTTTCCTTGTTTCCTTCCTTCCACTTTCCCTCCCATCTCTCCTGTCTTTCCCTTTCATTTTTCAAAAAAAATTATTTGAATGTTCTACATTAGTAAGTATCCTGAGGGGGGGAAAATGTTTTCCCTAGAGATTCCAAGGTTTGTCATAGAATTTGAAGTGTGTAAGAAAGGATTTGAGATACAAAAAAGACCATAATAGGGAGACAGCCAAGTTGAATAAATATTAAGACTATAGAGTTTTCTTTTAGGTCATTTTCATGTTTTGTCTAGAGAAACCTTCCAATTAAATTTAATGAAGTTTTCTTCTCATTTATGATTATATTTCATTTAAGACTATTTACCAGAAAATTTACCAGAAAATTGGAATAGCATTTCTGATTTTTAGCCTTCGTTAGGGATTGCAAGTTCAAAATGCCCTATCAAAGAAGGGGGTAATTTAATACTAGATCTTACATTATACCATAGAGCTGTAGTAACAAAAACAGCATGGTATTTGCCTCAAAATACACATAAGGACCAATGTAATAAAATAGAAGACAGAGAGACAAATCCACATAAACATAGTCATCTGACAAACAAAAAGGTGCCAAGAACAAATACTGGAGAAAAGATTGTCTTTACAGATGGTTCTGGGAAAACTGAATATCCATATGTAGAAGAATGAAGCTAGATCTCTATCTTTCACCTGCACAAAAGTTAATTCAAAGTGGAACAAAGACCTAGGGATTAGATCAGAAACTCTGCAACTACTAGAAGAAAATGTAGGCTCAACACTTCAACCTGTTGGCTCAGGAACTGACTTCCTTACAAGACTCCTAAAGCACAAGAAATAAAACCAAATATTAAAAAGTGGGATGCATCAAATTGAAATACTTCTGAACAGCAAAGGAAACAAGAGCATGAAGAGCCAGCCTATAGGATGGGAGAAAACTGTACCACCTAGTCCTCCAGCAAGGGATTAACATCCAGAATACATAAAAAACTTAGCATCAATAACAACAAAATAACCAATTAATAAGTAGGCAAAAGAACTAAACAGACAATTGTCAAATGAAAAATGCCAATGGACAATAAATGTATGAAAAAAATATTCAGCATCCCTAGCAATCAGGGAAATGAAAATCAAACTACATTGAGATTTCATCTTTGACCAGTCAGAATGGCAATCATCAAGAATACCAATAATAATAGATGCTGGTGAGGATGTGGGAGAAAATGTACACTCATACTTTGTTGGTGGGACTGCAAACTAGTACAACCACTCTGGAAAGCAGCATGGAAATGCCTCAAAAGACTAGGAATAGAACCACCATCTGACCCAGCAATACCACTCTTTGATATTTATCCAAAAGAACTAAAATTAGTATATTATAGTGAAACAGACACATCAATGTTTATAGAAGCACAATTCAAACTAGACAAGTTATGGAACCAGTCCAGGTGCCTGAAACAGATGAATGAATAAAGAAAATGTGGTATAAATACACAATGGAGTTTCCTTAGCCATAAAGAAGAATAAAATTTATGTCATTTGTTGGTAAATGAATAGAATTGAAGATGAGCGTGCTAACTGAAATAATCCAAACTCAGAAAATAAAGGGTTGGATGTTCTCTCACATGTGCAAGATCAAAATAGGAAGGAAAGGGGTGGGGCATCCCACGAAAATAGAAAGCTCATGCAAGCAGAGGAAGTGAATTGAATGGGAAGGAGGAGGGAAAATGAAAGAGAGAAATGGTAGAATGAAATTGAATGAATTATGCTGTGTACATATATGAATATACTACAGTGAATTTTATGTACATTTATAAAGCACTAACCATAAAAAAATCTAAGTACATAGAAGGAAGACCAGCAAAGTAGAGAAAAGGAAATAGTGGGAGAGAGGAGTAAAAGGAAAAGGAAAATATTAGGGACTGAAGTGGAGCAAATTATATCCCATGCTTGAATAATTATGTCAAAATGATCTCCAATACCATGTATAGTATAATGCACTAATAAAAACATAAAAAGAAATGGGGTGATTTTCAGAAATAAATAATATTTGTTTCTTAATAATCTTATTGAAATAAAGTCTTTTATAACTACCTCATAATTTATGTACAGACAGAAAATTATATTCCCTCCTTCTGTACTGATTGGAATTGAAAAAATTCTTGAGGTATATAGTCATGGGATTGTCATCTGAAGCATCTGAAAAACAAAAACAGCTAGTGGATATCTACCAGAATTTTTGAAAAACTCATGGATTCTCCCCAAAGTATTTAAAACATAAAAATTTTGAAATACCTATTGTACTGCCACTAATGCCTATGCATAAAATGACTGAATTTAAACATTTTTGTTTTGATAAGTTACCAAATAATGCCATGTAACCAGATGACAAATCTTGGTAGTAGAGAGTTTAGTAATGGGGAAACCTTCACATCGAATATTCTGTTTAAGGCAAAATTTAAAAACTGTCACTGCTGTTGTAAAGCATCTCAATTAAGTCCAAAACAGTAATTCAATCATACTTTTCTCATGAAATTATACAAGCAGCTGGAAACCTCCAGCTGTCTATTGTTGCAATTACACATGAGCTGTTAGTCTTTCTGACAGGCATACATAATATGAATGTATGTGTTCTTCCTCTGGAAACTGCCTGTCATGACCCGTAGTCTTCCTTCCATGAGGACGTTTATGTTTGAACTATGCCCCCTTACTTAAAATGTTAGGCCATACAAGATTTTCACTCCCATACAAATATGAAAGTCAAAACTATCAGCATGTTGGTGTTATGGTGAGATTGCAGTAAGTCACTGAGTGGATCTTAAAGCAGGAGACAGAACCATCTTTATTCACCAACTGGCACTCTGGATTTACCAAATGGCAGGAAGAAGGGGCAGGGGGCAAGTTTATACCCCTCAACCCCCTCCAAGGGTTAAAGCACACCTTTTATACCATAAGTAAAGCATGTCAATACATTAATCATAAGTTACTGTTATTATGACAATCAGAGAATGGTTACTAACATTTAAACAAATGTTAGGGTACACTGCCCCAAAAAATGGAACCCAGAAGGAGAACAATCTTATGTTGTATAAGAATTGCCATTTTGTGTTGACAAACATGCTATACTAAGCAACTGTTGATGGGTACAGAGGTGGAATGTTCCCATGGGAGAAGCATTTCCTACATGACATGGAGTCTCAGGGTAAAATGGAATCTGTTTGGTCATTGCCCATATAGCCTGGCCCACAACCTTAGTGCTTATTCCAATTTGCAAATATTTGAGGTATATCATTATGGAAAAATAGAACATTTTCTTTTGATTCCTTATCTCTGAGGTTTACTGACTTTGTCATAGATAAATCTACATTCTCTCAAACATGATTTGTCACAAATGTAAGAGTGAGTTAATGAAATAGTATTGATGTTCTCAAAGTTATTTATCATTTGTCATGGAAATAAGTACCTACTATATGAAAAGCATTGGTATTTTAGCAACATAAAGTCAAAATCTAGACTATGCTTTTATAAAAGTATGTCTTCCATCAGCAACAACTACATCAAAATTCTATCCCACAGGAATTCCACACACATACAAATGACGGATAATTTGTCCTTTAGAAATCTCTCACATGAAAGCTACGATATAACCACTGGATATAATATATTAGAAGAGGCATAATGTTACCTCATTACTGCTGACGTTAACTTGACCCACAAAACAGATATTTACTAAACACTTACTATACCAGTAACTTAACTAGATGCAAATGGGAGCAAGACAGTTACCTGCCCTTACAAAATTTATTTTTTTGTGGAGAGGACAGTTGCCAAATGTAAACAAACAGAAGCTTAAGTTAGGAAATAGGAGTTTCCTTAGCTATCTGGACAGTCATGAAAGAGTTCTTTTGGAGTTGTAAGATGAGTGACATGTCTGAGTATGTACTAACACTGACAATGTCTATGTGCAACTAACTATAAGAAATTTGCAACAGTTGCTTGCTCTGTGAAGCAATAGTTTTTAATTTAATTAGAATATGCCCGATAGAAGAGATATATTTTCACTCAATTGACAAAAGAAATAAATTTGGAAATCAGGTGGATGGACATAGGAGAGAATAATCTGATGCAGTAAGAAAAGACAGGAGTTTTAAAATATTTTTTCAGAGAGAATATTGATTCATTTTACAAAAACAAAAGATAAGCAAAATACCATCATAGCTGATGGGTAAGCAAATCATGAAAACGGGAAAATATAAGGACATCCTCATCAGTATACAGTTTTCCTTCAGTGATATAAAAATCTTCAGAAATAGATGGGTAATTCTATTTGTGATTGTCTCCCTCAAAGGGTACTTGTTCTAACTGCAAAAATGAACAATAAAACATTTAATGTCTCATTATAATAGCTTATTCAAAATTTGGGATACTATTAACATTAATTAACTTATGTGTGACAAACACATTATAATAAAAGTTTTACTGAATACTTTGTTTAAAAAAACTAGGTAGGCTGATTGATAAATCATTTATGATTGGCTGTTTAAATATAAGTAATAATAATAAGAATGGGGAGGGATAATATTTTAAGTTGTTCAAGCAAACTGGAAAGGGTCTGCACATCAAAATCCCCCTATTTAGCAGATACAGAAAGATTCTCTTTGACAGTCAGAGATTGTTATCCAAATTGAAATGCCAGTAGCAGGATTAGTCAGGCATGTACTTAATGATATAAGTACATAATGAGACCATGGGAGATCCCAAGAGGAGACAAGAACAGAACAATTACTATATGGCTCACTCAAATTAAAAACTGGGTTAAGTCAGCAATTCTTGTTAGGACATGGAACTATAGGTGGTGGGGATGCCAATACCATATCAGTCTGGAAACAAGATTTCCACTCCTTAGAAAGGACCTGGAAAGAAAATCTCAGAGGTTTGAGTTTCAACATTTGGCCATCAGGAATAGGAATTTACCTATCAAACTTGGACCTTAAGTAGATTTATACAGTACACTATGTGCTTTGGTGGGGGACTGAAAGTGGCGTTTATTTTTTTATAAAATTCTTGATTTACTATTTTAAAATAAAAATTTCTTTACATTTTTGAGGTTTATAACATGAGATTGTGAGATAATACATGTAATAAAATACTTACTACAGGGAAGCCAATGCACGTATCCATCATTTCACATTGTTTAATTAAACCAAAAATAGAAAATTATGGAGATTTGAATTAGGTTATTATTTGAAACTAATTCTTAAAATGCATAAGTAAAGTATCTCAATTATCTGTACTTTCAGGTCAGGTTTGTTCTCAAGGAGTTGTCTAACAATCCTCACTCCACATTTTCTCACCCAGCACTTGCCATCAGTTTTGCAATATGCTTGGTATTAAAGATGCAGAGATGAAGTAACTTGGTCACTACTCTGTAAAGAGTAATTGCCAATACATAATAAAATGTAAAGTATTCAAATAATATTATGTGCAACTATCACTTTTTTTTTGTGGTCCTAGTAATTACTGGAAAGCCATGTGGTAGACAAAGGCTTTGTGCATCATAAAAGAGTTAGTACGAAAGGCCCAACTCAATGCACAGGTTTTTAAAAAGTCCTCCTTTTACTAATTCTCACTGTAATGTGTTTAAAAAGCAGGAGTTCCCTGACTTTAATCTGTCAGTTCAGCATTTGCAGGGAGATCGTTTCTACATTTAAATAACTTGACATGGTACCTAAAATGTTGTTTTGCTTTGTGATTGTCTAAGTGTAGCTTTTATATCCATTGATTTCCCAGAAAATGTACATATATATGCATAGTAGTTCTTGCTTAATTTCATAACTTTACCTAACTTGAAATAGGAAGAAAATCAAAGAAAAAATTCTGTATAAGTTCATCTAAAGAAAAATATAGTTTCTCTCCTAGAAATATAGATGAATTTCTATCTTAGTCTAGGCTAGTTTATGATTTTGATTAGAAAAATAATAAAAATGGGACTAATGATTTCTTTGCTGCCTATAGGATTTTTTAATAGTACGAGATAATGCTCTCACTTCTTTGTCTAATTATTCAATTTACACATGCTTTTAATAAACCCCAAAGCCTGGGAAACAAAAACAAAAATAGACAAAAGGGATTACATCAAACCCAAAAGCTTCTGTATAGTCAAGGAAACAATTAATAGAATAAAGAGACAGTCTGCAGATATGAGAGAAAATATTTGTAAACCATACATCTGATAAGGAATTAGCATTCAAAATGCATAAGGAACTCAACCAACTCAGTAGTAAAACAACCCAATGGAAAATATTAAAACAACCTGAAGGATTTGAATATATGTTTCTGAAAAGAAGACATACTAATGGAGAATGGGTATATGAAAAAATTCCTCAAAATTAGTAATCATTAGAGAAATGCAAGTTAAAATCACAATGAAATGTCATCTTTGATAGAATGTATTATGAGAAATCCCAAAGACA
The DNA here is from genome assembly GCF_902686455.1 of Sciurus vulgaris. Classification (NCBI taxonomy): domain Eukaryota; kingdom Metazoa; phylum Chordata; class Mammalia; order Rodentia; family Sciuridae; genus Sciurus; species Sciurus vulgaris. Next base: position 73,363,739 of record NC_136462.1, read on the forward strand.
ACAAGGTTACACTTGCTGGAGAGGAGGCAGAGAAAAGGGATATTATGCACTACTGCCAGGAACGTTAGTGTAGCCATTATAGGAAACAGCATGGAGTTTCTGCAAAAGAAATTAAAAATAAAACTGCAAAGAGTATGTTCAGTTAAAAAGAAGCTAACTTACATTAGATTCAGGATCTAAACAGTTGCAACCTTACAAATATGTCCCAAAGATACAATGGAAGGCAAGCCTATTTACTGTTCTGTATAAGAAATGGGCAATCAAAGAAGTGAGGTTTTATTCTCTGTTTCAGGAAAAAAAAAGTCAATTGTTTTAAGAATGATCAACTCTCCAGTTTGCTTGGAATTTACAGAAGCATTATAGGAATATAATGTGAAAACTTACAAAGTCTAAAGAAAAGCAGAAAAGTTTTAGTGAAAGCGGTGGCTGGATTAGCAAGCTATCATTGTAGTGATTCTGTTAACAAACTGACAAAACTTGTTCCTTAATCATGGGTCTGCAGTCAGCTGGAGAGACTCTGCCTCAAGCTCTGGGCTGCTGGTTTTGACTCCATCTTCTTCACTGTGGAGTGCAGGCTAAAGAGGATACAGGCACTTGGGTCATGTTCTTCTCATATCAGAGGTGGAAATCTTGCAGAAAAATATGAAAAACTTGTTCTACCTCTTGAGACCTAGGCTTGATATCAGCACACTTTCACTTGCATATACATGACATTGGTAAAAAAAAAGTTATTTATTCCAGTCTGACTACAGAAATGTAGATGTGAATACTTGCTCAACAATAAACTACAATATTGGCAAAATTGATATTCTAAATGTAAAGAGATATCTTCATTTATTTGGTTTTTTAGTAGGTTAATATATTAGAAAGTTATGTGTTTCCTTGTTCAGTAAATTTGTTGTTTTAGTTATGTTTTTTGCTAGTCCTTACATATATTATTTCTAACAGTGTTGAATTTAAATGATTTCTTGATGTAGTTGTCTGAATTCAATTGCCTCTAAGACATCTAACATTTTTCCCTCTCATTTAACATTGCCAGATAAAATGTAGAACACTCAGATAAATTTGAATTTCAGATACACAATGACTACATTTCTTGTAGAAGTATGTCTTATATTGTGTTGCTTATTTGAAATTTAAATTTCAATCAGCATCCTGTTCCTTTACTTGCTACATAAGGCAAACTCACTTTCTTTAAACCATTGTTTTTGGTCAACATCCTATGGCTTTTTATAATAAGCTTTTTGTATGGACCATCTGTTTCCAAAAATACACTAAGTCCACATTCCTGACCCCAAGTAGGTTGAGAAATCCATGATGATACCAGCTGTGACAAAGTCTGAGGAAAGTCTGTAAGTATACTATGCTATGAAGTACATAGGGAGCACCTGACCAAAAGAAAAGATTTTTGGTTCAGGTACTTGGTGAATGTAACAGGACAAATTAAACATCAATTGTTAAAAGATGCATAGAAATCAAAAGCAATTCAACCATCCATGGGTATAAGACAGATGAGATTTCTGCTGTGTTTATATGGTAAGGATACTGGTTACATAATTGTTATGGAGATCATTTCTTTCTTAAATTGTCAAGGTTGAAACATGTGCTTGACTGAATTCCAGAAAACTCAAACTTCCCTTCTTCTATTTGTTCTTCCTTTTTATTGTCATTTTGTTTTTTATTACAGTTTCTATTACCATTACTATTGAAGTCTAATAATACTGAAGTCTAATATCTTTGAAATCACTTTCATAGACATTATTTAATTTACATACTTAACAACTTTGTGGAGGGGAGTGTATTATTATTGACATTTTGTGCTGAATGAATCAGAAAGCCAGATGTTCTAAAGAATGAACTTTTATTCATAAAACTAGTATACCTTGAGGCCTTAACTCAAATCCTCTGACACCATTGAATTTGTACTTTCTGATACATTATAATATTTCAATTCCATTTCTTTATCTCACTTCACAGTATCATATGATATGAATCATCTGAATTTTGGGGTATTAGACAATATGGAGAATGGATCAATATTTCTTCTCTGGAGTTTGACTTCAGACACTAAATATAGTATGTAGGACTCATCAAAATAATTGGACTTTTATTATTTTCAGCTGTCAATCTCAAAGAAGCTTTGTTGAGAGATTTAAAAGTGGAGAGAAAGGGTATATAATCTCACTAAATTTAATTTTTTTTACTGGGCCAAGATTATTACATTTTACCATTTCCATTGCATTTTTATTTGCCTCCTGGATTTTTTTCTAATGCATGTTATGACAGATATTGAGACCTAAAGAAATTAGTTGAACACTACCTGCAAAACACTACCTGCAAAAACCAATTTCGAGTGGACTGAGATGCATTATCTTAAAACTTCATTTTAATTGTAATCTGCTTTTGAATAAAATTGAGTTACCTAATTTACAGAGGTAAAATTTAGAATATTATGCTTAATATTCATAATGCATAACTTGATTTAATCAGTTGTGAGTGCTAGACATTTAAATGAATGAACTGCACATACATAATCAACAATATATTATTTCTAATTGAGTTAAATGCCAAAATGAGTTTAGTTTATCCTGCAATGTTGAAGATGTTTATAATTCATTTTGAAATGAGTTCTTCCTTATTATGCACAGAATTATGGAAAACTAGCTTTTGGTTCACAATATAACAATTCTGTTTTTTTTTTTTTTTTCAGAATTATTTAGTTAATTTAAAAGAGCTTAAATTGTGTGGAACACTGTGTTGTACATCTATAAATTAAATTTTTACCTTACGAATAGCTTACATTTTAATTGAGACAGTTCAGTCTTATGTTCATTTGAGCCTCATTTAATTTCTCTTCCTTTTTCCTCTTTCTCTCTTCCTCTCCTCTTTTTGTCTTCAAAAATCTAATATTTTAAAACATAAAGTGACTGAACACATTGGGAGTCAAACTGTAAGTTTATGAAGTTTATTATTTCTTTGCTAGATTTTAAGTTTTTTTGTTTTAATAAGTTCTGAAAAATTAGAAGATTAAATATGTCTCCATCTTGAAAAATATAACTATATGTTAATATCTAGCTTTTATCATTTGCAATCATAGTCATTATAACACTGAAGTGGGGCAAACTCATTTCCTATACTATTTACAATACTAGTCATTAGATTTAATATTATGAAGGGATGAATCACTCATGTATAAAATATTCTGAGCTCCTCTAAAAGTATTTCAAATAAAGTGATCAATGTCACCAAGAACCTAAAAATAAGTAGGATCTGTTCCTAAATTTACAAAACATATTCAGTGACCTATTAAAAACCTCAACACTATGAAAGAGAAATTCAAACATGGAGCTAAATTAGATATGCCAGTAGAAATAATGATACAGTTGGAAAAAAGGATTCAGTGGGAAGGGGGTCATATATGAAGCACCTAGAGAAAAATATGTACACACATTTTAATTGCACTGAGAATATTTCATGAAGCAATGTTAATATGCTAATAAGAAAAATAAACATTATAAAGTTTGAGATATTGGAATATAGTTTTAGGAAATGTCTTTTCCATATTTTTTTACATTGAAAAGTAAACTCTTGAGCTGCTTTTAGGAAGAATTAAGCAGAAAGTATAGTGAATTCTTATATTACCTCAATCCTGCCATCTGCCTGTTCCTTACACATAATTTTCCCTATTATTAACATCTTCCAATAATTTTTAAAGACTATGACTGATGTATGTGACTAATATTTATAAATTATTCAGTTTAATACGCATTAAATAATGTCACATTTACAGTTAGATTCTTTGGGAGGTGTAAACAAGATATATAAAAAATATCATTCCATGATTTTTTAAGGCTACCATCTAAACACACAAAAAATGAAGAAAACTATCAAGTAATTTACAACTGAGTTCCAGAAAGTATGGTTAAGGAAAACAGGAGGGAAAGTATGAAAAATTTTGAAAAGTATCTATCAGAAAACATTTACTAAGTACATACTACATGTAATTGTTTACCTAGATAAAGGAAAGGTTTCTAAAAATCATCTAATGTATTTTCAGGTCATCGATGACTGATATAAGTATAGTTTTATAAAAATACAATGTGAAATCTGTTTTTCATGAATGTCTAATTGTACAGAACTGTTATGGAAACCACCATGGAGGTTCTTCAAAAATTTTAAGAAGACTGCCCTAAGATCCAGAAATTCCACTTCTGGATATTTATCTAAAACATGGGAATTGTGGTCTCAAAGAGATATACATCTATACTCCTATGTTCATTGCAGTATTATTCACAATAGCCAAGAGATGGAAACAACCTAACTGACTACTGACAGATGAATTGTCAAAGATCTTTCTGACAAGCTCCCTGTAACAAATAAACAAAGAGAAAAAAGTCTTTTGGAATTTTTTTTGTTTTTATATGGTAATATTCAGCCATATTTAGGTACTTGAAGTCTAAAATTTTTAGACTAATTATCCTACAGTTCTTCAACATAATTCCACGTTAGTATGTTTTTGTAGAAAATGTTCTGGTATAGGTATTCTCACAGAACAAGTTCTCATATAAGGCAAAGACACTAATATATCAGTGCTGTAGTCAAATTCTTTTCAACAGGTAGATCCTTTTCTTTGACAGTCTAATCTTGGTTTTGTGAATTTGAGGAATGTGAAGAAACAGAGCTCTTTAGAAACTTCAGGGAAATACGTCATTAGCCAGCAAAACTCAAAAATGAGTCCTGTTGATGTTAGAAACTTTGGATTTTTCTCTGACTAGATACTCGAATACATAGTCATGCTGCCCCTGGGGCTATTTTGAAGTGGTAGTCCTATTTGGTAGTCTAGCCTGAGGAATGAGCCAAGTGAAGGACCGGTTTTAAGCATGGTGGAGTGATGTAGACTTGACCTGAAGGTACACTAAAATTTAAGTCTGATATTTGTTTTCTCTCTGTCTGAGTAGATTAGGGTTATTCATTCTTTGAAATAATAATACTCAAACATTACAGCTACTATTTACAGAATTAAAAGCAATTTTTAAAATAACATCATAGTGCTTTTGTAGATGTAACACTACTCCTAAGGTCACTTCTTGAGGTTCCCTCATACTTCCAGACAGGCGTGTACCTTGGTGTATCGTATATAATTATTGTTCTGTTTGTTGTACCAGGAAGCAATGATTTTATATATTTTACTGAAATTCTGCTATAGGACCACAATAAAATTTTAGTGTACCTTCAGGTCATGTCTACATCACTCTTCAACACCTAAGACTTTGAGGGGCATTCTCGATCTAAACCATAAAAACAAGTATAGTTTTACTAGGGGCAGGATGAGGTTCTAGCCTTTACTATATTTATATTACTAAACGATTATCTTAGTCTTGCTCTTTTGTCAAGAGTAATACCTGCATAATTCAAGAAATTCTTAATATTAAATGATATATGTCAATTTGAAAAGTAAAAAGTATATCAATATGCATTCTGTCATCTATATTTTTATAAAGAATCTATAACATAGATCTTGAGGAAAGGTTTTGATAAATCTTGAATCTGTCAAGAGAAATTATGAAAATCTAAAACATGCAACTTTTTTTTTCACAAATTCACTATCTACATTCTGTTATCAGCCATTTTATTTTCTTGCAAAATATTAGTTTTCTATCTACTGATACGGGAAGAATATGGTTTAGTAATATAAAACTGGTAGACTTTGCTTCTCTTTACTTCTCCTAATTGTTTTTTAACCCTGTATTGTGTGTGTGTTTTATTTAATCAGTTCACTTAGCATGACACTGCAATAATTGTCAATGTTAAATAGACTCTGAATCTGATTACATGTATCTTTCTCTCTTGTGATACTTCAGGAAGGTTCTTTAGACTAGAACTATATCCAGCTTTGATCATACCTCATTATCTTCACTTATTAAGTACAGTACATGTTAGACTAAGTGGCCACCCTTTATTTTATTTATTTTTCTATGTTCAAATATGAGAGAAAACATTTGACTGTTGACTGTCTGAGTTTGATTTATTTCTTTTAGCATAATGCTCTCCAAATCCCATCCATTTACCAACATAGGGCATAATTTCATTCTTCTTTAAGACTAAGTAAAACTCTGTATATATATATATATATATATATATATATATATATATATATTACATTTTCTTTATCCATTTGTTTGTTGGCTGGTACCATAACTTGGCTATTGTGAATTGTACCCCTATGTACATTGATATCCTGTATCACCACCATAGTACGCTGATTTCAGTTTCTTTGGATAAATGACAAGGAGTGGAATATTTGGGTTGTCTGGTGGTTCCATGCCTGGTCTTTGGAGCAATCTCTATACTGGTTTCCACAACAGTTATAATAATTTGCAGTCCCATTAACAATGTTTAAGTGTACATTTTTGCTTGTGTCCTTGCCATTAATTATTATTATTTGTACTCTTGATGAGTGTCATTCTAACTGGAGTGGAATGAAATCTCAGTGTAGTGTGATTTGCATTTCCTTGATTGCTAAGGATGTTGAACATTTGTTTTTTTATATATGTGTTGGCCATTTGTAATTCTTTTTTTTTTTAATAAGTGTCTTTTTAGAGTATTTTGATGCCCAGATTTCCTTATCATGTGTACTTCTGGGTTTTCATCACTCCTTAAGTGAATGTTTTTCTCTGAACTCAAATCTTCTTTTTGTTTTGTTCAATCTACATGATTTCTTTAGATGATACTTAAACATATGGATTCAGCAACTACCTTGAAGTTGGTTACTAAAGACTATATTTTCACCAATGATATCCCTGCTGACCTTGAAAACAATGTGACCAAAATTCTTAATATATGTTTTAGGGTACTCCATATGCACACTACTGTGTCTAGAATTAATGTGCTATCATCCTCCCTGCACTATTTTTTTTTTCTTTTTGTATTCATTTCTTTGAGGATTAATCTAATACTGTGGTTTTTAGCCTGGAGTTCATGGAAGGACTCAAGAAACGTATGAAATAGCAAGAATCTCTTTTATTAAAAGACTTTATTGTAAGTAAATAAGACTCTTGAGAAAGTCTATGACCATAAAAATCTTAAGAACAACTACATTATAGAAATACACCAGAATTTTGGTCCATTTCACTTGCATCCTTATATTACATCAGTTATTGGTAGTCCTTCTTAGTCATATTTTGCTTTCCATAGTTTTAGTTAGCTTTAGTCAATGGTTGTCTGAAAATACGAAATGGAAGATTCAAGAAATGAATAATCCGTAAATTTTAAATTCTCAATAGTCTGATGAAATCTTATGTTGTCTTGCTTTGATTGAAGTCATGAATCCTCACTTCCTCTAGTGTATATAGTTTTATTTACACTGCCTGTTAGTCACAGAGTAGCCTTTATGGTTATCAGATTGGTTGGCATAGTATTGCAGTGTTTGTGCTCAAATAACTCTTGTTTCACTTAGTAATGGCCCAAAATTGCAAGAGAATAGTGATGCTAGCAGTTGGATATGCCAACTTTTAAGTAAAGGGAGGAAGTTCATGATTTAATATGGAAAGAAAAAAATCATGCTGAGGTTGCTAAGATCTATGGTTAAGAATGATTCTTCCATTCATGAAATTTGAAAAGGCATAAAAAGGAATTTGTTCTATTTTGCTCTCATACTTTAAACTGCAAAAGTTATGGCCACAGGACATAATACATGCTTAGTGAAGATTGATAAAAATTAAATCTGTTGGTAGAAGACAGAAGCAGGAACAAGTTATGATTAATGGCAATTGCGTTTGGTACTTTTCATGATTTCAGGTACTAGTGGGGGTCTTGGAATGTATCCTTTAAGAATAAGAGGGAGTTATTGTTGATTGTTCATTTTACTATGCAGAAATTTTTTTATTCTGATAGAATCACATTTGTCAATTGTTGCTTTGGTTTCCTGGATTATCGGAGTCCTATTCAGAAAGCATTGCCTATGCCAATATCTTGAAGTATTTCCTCTATGTTTTCTTGTGGTTTAAGAATTTTATGTCTTATATGAAGGTCTTTTATCCAGTTTGTGTTGATTTATGCAGGGTGAGGGATAGGAATTTATTTCAATCTTCTGCTGTGAATAACCAGTTTTCCCAGTACCATTTTAAAGAGGTTGTCCTTTCTCCAATGTAAGTTTTTGGCACCTTTTTGGAAAATTGGTTGGGTGAAGATGTGTGGGTTTATTTCTACACAACCTACGAAATAAGAGAAAACCTCCACATGTTCATCTAATGTTATTAATATCCAAAAAATATAAAGAACTCAAAAGACTTAATAACAGAAAATCAAATATTTCAATCAATAAATGGGTAAATGAACTAAACAGACACTTCTCAAAAGAACAAATACAAATGGCCAACAAATAAATGAAAAAATATTCAACATTCTTAGCTGCCAGGAAATTCAAATCAAAACTACTTTCCATAACATTCCATAACATTCCAGTACAATTGACTGGCTATTACTAAAAAAAGTAACAAATGCTGTTCAGGTTGTGGAGAAAAAGAAACTCTTATACACTATAAGTGGACTGTAAATTAGTACAGCCATTAAGGAAAACAATATGAAGTTTCCTCAAAATTAAAAATAGAATTACCATATGATCCAAATATACCACTCCTAGGCATAGATTCAAAGGAAATGCAGCCAGCATCTGGAAGACATGCATACTCATGTTTATTGTAGCACTGTCCAAAATAGCTAAGATATGGAATTAGTTTTGGTGCCAAAGATGAATGCATTAAAAAAAGAAAAAATATATATACACATACATATATATACTCATATACACACACAAAAGACTATTATTTAGCCATAAAGAAAAATGAAATGCTGTCATTTGCAGAAAAATTGCTGGAACCAGAAAACATCATGTTAAGCAAGATAAACCAGCAACAGAAAGACAAGTATGTTTTCTTTCATATGTGCAAACTAATTGAAAAAAATAAAGATGACCTGAAAGTAGATGAAAGACTATTAAAGTTTGGGAAGAGAATCAGGTCAGGAGGAGAAGGGGGAAGAGGGAGAGTGTAGGAAAAGGGAGGGTGACATTATCAAAACTTGATACATGTTCCACGGGGTGATCCAAGATGGCAGACTAGAGGGTGAATGCATCTCCAGTCACTCCAGAATCCAGGATTCAAGAAGGGGAGGCATTGAGAGACTCGGACTAAAATAGAGCCACGGGGTGAGTCTCCCCCACCCAGTAAAGCTCTGCCCGGGTGGCAGGCCCGGGTTCAGGTGGCTTATTAGAGTAGGGCAGGGCAGCTAGAGTCTCCCCCAGGCAGCCATGAGCATGCCAGTGGTGGGCTCCTCCCACAGGGACAGATTCTCCAGCTTCTCAGAGCAGGTCCCCCAGTGAGAGCCTTTCTGCACACAACCAGCTCCAAGTCCCTGAGCCAGCATGGGGAGTTCCTGCCCGCACAGTGATTCAGGGACCAGGACAGGGCAGCCAGGGACTTCCCCAAGCAGCCCGGCTCCCTCCGGCGGAAAGCGCCTTTCTAGGCTAGCTTCTCGGAGCAGACAGCCCAGTGACAGCATTTCTACACAGAACCAGCCACAAGTCCCCAAGCCAGCAGAGAACTCTGACCCGCAAAAAGCCTCTGGGACCAGGGAAGGGCAGACAGAGACCTCTCTAGGTGGACCTTCCCCCTCCAGCCGCAGGCTTTTTCCATGGTGCGATCCAAGATGGCGGACTAGAGGGTGACTGCATCTCCAGTCGCTCCAGAACCCAGGATTCAAGAAGGAGAGGCACTGAGAGACACAGACTAAAATAGAGCCACAGGGTGAGTCTCCCCCACCTGGTGAAGCTCTGCCCGGGTGGAAGGCCTGGATTCGGGCAGCTTATTAGAGTAGGGCAGGGCAGCTAGGGTCTTCCCCAGGCAGCCCTACGCAACCGACGGTGGGCTGCTCCCACATGGCCAGTTTCTTGGAGCAGGCCCCCCAGTGAGAGCCTTTCCACACAGAGCCAGCTCCAATCCCTAAAACCAGTAGTGGGCTAGGGGCAGCTTTCATCGGAAGCACTGCATTATCAAGTTACTCCAAGACTTCAGGCCACTGAAGGCTGTGAAGTGATACACTGGGAATCTACAGGGGCACTATAAGCCAATAGAGGAAATCTGCAATATCACAAAGTCCCACTGACATCTGACCAATATGAGAAAACAAGGGAAGAAAATGTCCCAAACAAACCTAGATACTATATCAATAAAACCCAATGACAACACAGCAGAAGGAATATCAGAAAGGGAGTTCAGGATGTACATAATTAAAACAATAGGGAAGCAAACAAGGAGATGAAACAGCAAATGCAGGCATTGAAGGAAGAGATGAAAGAGCAAATGCAGGCATTAAATGTTCGCACCAAACAACAGTTAAAAGAGTAAATACGGGAAGCAAGAGATTATTTCAATAAAGAGTTAGAGATACTGAAAAAAAAACGAAACAGAAACCCTTGAAATGAAGGAAACAATAAACCAAGTTAAAAACTCCATAGAAAGCATAACCAATAGGATAGAACACCTGGAAGACAGAACCTCAGATATTGAAGACAAAATATTTAATCTTGAAAACAAAGTTGACCAAACAGAAAAGATGATAAGAAATCATGAACAGAATCTACAAGAATTATGAGATATCAAGAAAAGGACAAATTTAAGACTTATTGGGATTGAGGAAGGCTTAGAGAAACAAACCAAAGGAATGAAGAATCTATTCAATGAAATAATATCAGAAAATTTCCCAAATCTGAAGAATTAAATGGAAAACCAAGTACAAGAGGCTTATAGGACTCGAAATATACAAAATTACAACAGACCCACACCAAGGCACATTATTATGAAAATATCTAACATACAAAATAAAGACAGAATTTTAAAGGCCACGAGAAAAAAGAATCAAATTCCATTCAGGGGGAAACCAATAAGAATATCAGCAGATTTTTCAATCCAGACCCTAAGTTAGAAGGGCCTGGAACAACATTTACCAAGCCCTGAAAGAAAATGGATGCCAACCAAGAATCTTATACCCAGCAAAACTTACTTTCAGATTTGACGATGAAATAAGATCCTTCCATGATAAACAAAAGCTAAAGGAATTTATAAAAAGAAAGCCGGCATTACACAACATTCTCAGCAAAATATTCAATGAGGAAGAGATGAAAAACGACGATGCAAATCAGCAACGGGAGAAACTAGCCTAAAGGAATAGCCAAATAAAGGAGAAACCAAATCATGTCAAAAAACAAAAATGAGTCAAATGACTGGGAATACAAATCATATCACAATAATAACCCTGAATGTTAATGGCCTGAACTCATCAATCAAAAGTCATAGACTGGCGGATTGGATTAAAAAGAAAAATCCAACAATATGCTGCCTGCAAGAGACTTATCTCATAGGAAGAGATACTCACCCATAGACTAAATGTGAAAGGATGGGAAAAAACATACCATGCACACAGACACAGCAAAAAAGCTGGAGTATCCATCCTCATTTCAGATAATGTGGACTTCAAGCCAAAACTAGTCAGAAGGGATAAAGAAGGACATTACATCCTGTTTAAGGGAAGCATAAATCAGCAAGACATAACAATCATAAATATCTATGCCCTGAACATTGGCTCATCCATGTACGTCAAACAAATCCTTCTCAATTCCAGAAATCAAATAGACCACAACACAATAATACTAGGTGATTTTAACACACCTCTCTCACCGCTGGATAGATCGTCCAAACAAAAATTGAATAAAGAAACCATAGATCTCAATAACACAATCAACAATTTAGACATAACCGACTTATATAGAATATACCATCCAACAAAGAACGAATACAGTTTCTTCTCAGCAGCACATGGATCCTTCTCTAAAATGGACTATGTTTTATACCACAAAGCTACTGTTAGCAAATATAAGAAGACAGAGATACTACCTTGTACTGTATCAGATCATAATGGATTGAAATTAGAAATAAAAGACAGAATAAAAAACAGAAACTTCTCCAATACCTGGAGATTAAATAATACACTATTATATGATGAATGGATAACAGAAAACATCAGGAGGGAAATTAAAAAGTTCGTAGAAGTAAACGAGAATAAAGACACATCATATCAAAACCTCTGGGACACTATGCAAGCAGTACTGAGAGGAAGATTCATGGGGCGCATTCAACAAAAGAAGTAGAAATCAACAAATAAACAACTTAACACTACAGCTCAAAGCCCTAGAAAAAGAAGAGCAGACCAACACCAAAAGTAGTAGAAGACAGGAAAGAGTTAAAAATCAGAGCGGAAATCAACGAAATTGAAACAAAAGAAACAATCAGAAAAGTTAACAAAATAAATAGTTGGTTCTTTGAAAAAATAAACAAAATTGATAGACCCTTAGCCACACTAAGAAAGAAAAAGAGGGAGAAAACTCAAATTACTCAAATTCGGAATGAACAAGGAAATATCACAACAGACACGAGTGAAATACAAAACATAATTAGAAGCTATTTTGAAAATCTATACTCCAACAAAACAGAAAACCTCGAAGACATCAACAAGTTTCTAGAGACATATGAATTATCTAAACTGAACGAGGAGGACATATCAATTTCAAGCAATGAAATAGAAGAGGTCATCAAAAGTCTACCAATAAAGAAAAGTCCGGGACCAGATGGGTTCTCAGCCGAGTTCTATAAAACCTTTAAAGAAGAGCTCATTCCAATACTTCTGAAAGTATTCCATAAAATAGAAGAGGAGGGAACCCTCCCAAACTCATTCTATGAAGCCAATATCACCCTGATACCTAAACCAGACAGAGACACATTGAGGAAAGAAAATTTCAGACCAATATCCTTAATGAACATCGATGCAAAAATTCTCAACAAAATTTTAGCAAATTGCATACAAAAATATATTAAAAAGATAGTGCACCACAATCAAGTGGTTTTATCCCAGGGATGCAAGGTTGGTTCAACATCCGGAAATCAATAAATGTCATTCACCATATCAACAGACTAAAACTTAAGAATCACATGATTATTTCAATAGATGCAGAAAAAGCATTCTATAAAATACAGCATCCCTTCATGCTCAAAACACTAGAAAAAACTGGGGTAGTGAGAACATTCCTTAACATTGTAAAGGCCATCTATGCTAAGCCCATGGCCAATATCATTCTAAATGGTGAAAAACTGAAAGCATTCCCTCTAAACACTGGAACAAGGCAGGGATGCCCTCTTTCACCACTTCTATTCAACATCATTCTTGAGACTCTAGCCAGAGCAATTAGACAAACCAAAGATATTAAAGGGATACGAATTGGAAAAGAAGAACTCAAACCATCCCTGTTTGCTGATGACAAGATTATATATTTAGAGGAACCTGGAAATTCCACCAGAAAACTCTTAGAACTCATAAGTGAATTCAGTAAAGTAGCAGGTTACAAGATCAATGTGCAAAAATCCAATGCATTTTTATATGTAAGTGATGAATCTTCAGAAAGAGAAGTTAGGAAAACTACCCCATTCACAAAAGCATCGAAAAAAATAAAATACTTTGGAATCAATCTCACAAAAGAGGTGAAACACCTCTACAATGAGAACTACAGAACACCAAAGAAAGAAATTAAAGAGAACCTTAGAAGTTGGAAAGATCTCCCATGTTATGGGTAGGCAGAATTAAGATTTTCAAAATGACCATACTACCTAAAGTGCTATACAGATTCAATGCAATTCCAATTAAAATCCCAATGATGTACTTTACGGAAGTAGAGCAAGTAATTATGAAATTCATCTGGACGAATAAGAAACCCAGAATAGCTAAAGCAATCCTCAGTAGAAAGAGTGAAGCAGGGGTATCGCAATACCAGATCTTCAACTCTACTACAAAGCAATAGTAACAAAAACGGCATGGTATTGGTACCAAAATAGACATGTAGATCAATGGTACAGAATAGAGGACATGGACACAAACCCAAATAAATACAATTTTCTCATACTAGACAAAGGTGCCAAAAATATGCAATAGAGAAAAGATAGCCTCTTCAACAAATGGTGCTGGGAAAACTGGAAAACCATATGCAACAGAATGAAATTAAACCCCTATCTCTCACTCTGCACAAAACTCAACTCAAAATGGATCAAGGAGACCTCGGAATCAGACCAGAGACCCTGCATCTTACAGAAGAAAAAGCAGGTCCAAACCTTCAACTTGTTGGCTTGGTATCAGACTTCCTTAACAGGACTCCCATAGCACAAGAAATAAAAGCAAGAATCAACAACTGGAATAGATTCAAACTAAAAGACTTTCTCTCAGCAAAGGAAACTATCAGTAATGTGAAGAGAGAGCCTACAGAGTGGGAGAATATCTTTGCCACTCATACTTCAGATAGAGTCCTAATTCCCAGAATCTGTAAAGAACTCAAAAAACTCTATACCAAGAATATAAATAATCCAATCAGCAAATGGGCTAAGAAAATAAACAGACACTTCACAGAAGAAGATCTACAAGCAATCAACAGATATATGAAAAAAATATTCAACATCTCTAGTAATAAGAGAAATGCAAATCAAAACTACCCTAAGATATTATCTCACCCCAATTAGAATGGCGATTATCAAGAACACAAGCAACAATAGGTGTTGTTGAGGATGTGGGGGAAAAAGTACACTCATACATTGCTGGTGGGGTTGCAAATTAGTGCAGCCACTCTGGAAAGCAGTATGGTGATTCCTCAGAAAGCTTGGAATGGAATCACCATTTGACCCAGCTATCCCACTCCTTGGCCTATACCCAAAGGAGTTATAATCAGCATACTACAGAGATACAGCCACATCAATGTTCATAGCTGCTCAGTTCACCATAGTCAGATTGTGGAAACAATCTAGATGCCCTTTAGTTGATGAATGGATAAAGAAACTGTGACATGTATATACAATGGAATATTACTCCACCATGAAGAATGATAAAATTATGGCATTTGCAGGCAAATGGATGAAATTGGAGAATATCATGCTAAGTGAGATAAGCCAATCTCAAAAAACTAAAGGATGAATGATCTCGCTGATAAGTGGATGAGGCCATAATGGGGGGTAGGAGGGGTTAGCGTTATGGTTAGGGTTAGGTTTAAGTTTAGGGATAAGGAGGGTGGTAAGAATGGAGGAAGGAAGGACTGTATAGAAGGAAAAGAGGGGTGGGAGGGGTGGGGTGGAAGGGAAAAAATAACAGAAAGAATCAAACAACATCGCCCTATGTAAATTTATGAGTTTTAGTTAAAAAAAAAAAAAAGAATGTAAAGACCCATGACAGGGTGGCAGGGTACTGGTTAAAACATATCCTTTCCACTAATCTATGGTGTTGACATACCCAAATTACTTAAAGAAAAGCAACAGATAGATTAAGTCAAATAACTAATAATCATCCTAATTTAAAAAGTTTATCCTTATAAAAAAAAAAAAGATACATGTAAGCTATTTGGAAATACTTCAGTAATGTAAATTAAGTTGTATGATTATGTATTAATAATAATAATAACAACAATGAATGAAAAAAGCGGGGCTACTATGTTGATATATGAATCTTCTGCTCAATTCCATAAGTACAGCCTAAATTGAGATGGTCAATACTTCTCATCTGAATAATTGAGATATCTTCTGAGACTTCTACTCCTCTGATCTATCCTCTGTGCTTGCTATTGAAATACTTTGCCTAAATTTCATATTTGTGTAATATCTTTGATCACAATTCATCCAGTAGCCCCTGTGTGTACATTCCTGAGAGACTCTTAAGAATCAGAAGCTCTGTAGTGTCTGAGACTTCCCTTTTTAGCTTATATTATTAATTTAGAATTAAAGCTATAATGAGATGAACTAACTTATTGAAGTGTATATTTTTCAGGCAAGATATTTTGAGCAAAAACTAGAAGATGAAATTACTCATATTACTAGTTTCCACTTACCTCTTTTGTTTCATTTATCACAATTCAGATTTAGGCAGCTTTTCATCCAATAACTTTAAATTAGCAAGTTACCCAAATTCACCATTTTAATTTGTTACTTTAACTGGTGTGTCCTTTCTACCTAACTCTTTGGATTTTAGCTTATGTTTTACTTTTTTCTTTTATTCTCAGTGTTAAGTGTCCACTTCTGTTTTTTAAGAACACTGTGTGTATATATGCATCACAGAATCTATTACTCAGTTGTGATCATGAAATAATATTTTTGTCATTCAGTAAACTCCCTGTAAACTGGACAGATCTTCCTATCTGCAGCAATATGTTAGCAATCAGTATTTTTTGTTGAATGAATGAATGAATAAATGAAGTTTTGTTTTACCATCCATTGGCTATATGACCTTTCATTAAAAAGAAATGACCTCAATTCACTTAGTGTTATCTTTCTCATTGCTATATTTCTTATCAGTAATATAAGAATAATAATAATGCCTTCTTTAAAGGGCTATTTTAAAGCAAAATTATATGATGGCAATCTATTGTGAGTTGTGTCAAGCCATTACTTTATAATAATGTTCTGGAATTTGCAAGTTATTTTTACTCCATATTGGAGCAGATTCTAGATAATGATTTGATCTCATCATTCTTGCTTATTCACATTTCATTATTTTGAAAGTGAATATAATTAAGTGGTTGATACCCTGAAATATGCAGCAGAATGAGATACATAGAAACATCATCCATCACTGCATCATAGCAGGGGCAAAATAGTAACTGCTTATCTGCCATATGATTGCATTCCATAAAAGTTTGTCATTTGCTCCTCTCCCTGCAGCCCTATTTCACTTTTTGGAAGAGTATGATTAGGAACAAAATATTTCAAACCATTATTAAGATTTCAGTATGTTTGTGAAAATGGAGAGGGTTATATTTAATAAGCAAGTGGAAATTGATGTTTAGACTGGTATTTATACTTAAAATTCAAACACTTTGGCCAAGAAATAATGTCTCATAAACTGTTCTGATTACTTCTGAATATTTAAATTTCCTTACAGTTTTGTAGGTCAGTTTTGGGACAACACTCACATTTCTCTAACCTCCGGTATATAAACATAAGAAGACAGATAATATGAGAATTGGATGAAATAGAACATTAAATAGGAAAAGGAGGAAGAATTTTATGAGTCAATTGTTAAAGCATTAGTTGGTACTTTGACTTGTCTTAGGTGGAAGAATTTGCATCATGAAAATTCACAAATACTACCAAGCAAGAATTCCTGTTCTTTTCTCCCAAGAGTCAGTTTATTAGCACACCATTGACAATTGGGAAAAAATAGAAGGAACATTCCCAAGATACAACCATAATTCAATTTTTAAGAATCTGAATTTCAGTAAGCTATTCTTAATAGATATTTTTGTCTTTGCCCATGGGATATTTGTTTAAAAAGGGCTGTATTGGGGAGCTGGGGTTGTAGCTCAGTGGTAGAGCACTTGCCTTGCATGTGTGAGGTGCTGAGTTCAATCCTCAGCACCACATAGAAATAAATAAGTAAAACAAAGGTATTGTATCCATCTACAACTTAAAAAGGACTGTATTGGGTTCAAGTTTGGGAGCCATTTGCCTTATAAACAGATCCTAACTCAATTTAAATTAAATTATGCTTTTATGTAAATGCATACAAAGTAAAAATATTCTTTTTCTCACCCTGATCTGTACTCTACTAATCATTATTTATTAATAGACTTCATTTTTAATCAGTCTTATGCCCACAGAAAGATTGAGCAGAAAGTGGAATTCTCATCTGCTCCCAGGCCCCATATAAACAATGTCTTCCACTATCAATATCCCACACCAGAATTGGGCTTTGGTTAACATTTGAACCTGCAGGTCATCATCATCATCCAGAGTCCATAGTTTATATTAAGATTTACTCTTGGTATTGTATGTTCTGTGTGTTTTGACACATGATGATTGCATGTATTCACAATTATAATATCATACAGAATTGTTTCAACTCCCCAAAGTCACCTGTGCATTCTCCAAATATCCCTTCCTGCCCTCCAGCCCCTGTTAAGCATTGATATTTTTACTCTCTGTAGTTTTGTCATTTCTGGAATAGTATATAGTTGGAATCATATGTAGCCATTTTCATATTGGTCTCTTAAAATTAGGAAGAATGCCTTTACGTTTTCTCCATGTCTTTTCATAGTTTGATATTTTTTTATTTTTAGCATTGACTAACATTTCTTTGTCTGGATTTATCATGGTTTATCCATTTGCTTACTGAAGAATAACTTAGTTGCTTCCATATTTTGGCAATTATGGATAAAGCTACTATAAATATCTGTACAGGGTTTTGGATGAATATAAGTTCTCAACTCATTAGGATAAAATACCAAGGAGTATAATTGCTGTGTTGCAAGGTAAGAATGTATTTAGTTTTGTAAGTAACTGCCAAACTGTCTTCCAAAGTGGCAATACCATTTTAAATTCCCACCAGCAATGAATGAGAAGTTCCAATATTTCCCATCCTTGCTGACATTAGGCATTGTCAGTGGTTTTGGTTTTGGCTATTCTAATAGGTATGTACTGGTATCTTATCATTGCTTTAATTTGCATTGCCCTGATGACATATGATGTTGAATATCATTTTACAAATTTAGTTGCCATCTGTATACCTTCTTCAACAAGGTGTCTATTTAGTCTTTTGCTGTTGTTTAAGTCATATTTTTCATTTTCTTATTGTTGAGTTTTAAGTGTACCTTGCATATTTTAGATAATAGTACTTTATTAGGAATGTATTTGCAAATGTTTTCTCCCTATCCATAGCTTGTTTTATCATTCTCACTGACTTTCTTTTATAGAGCAGATATTTTTGAATTTATTGATGTCTAGTTTCTCAGTTTTCTTTCATAAAATCCATGTCTTGGATTTTATATATAAAGAATCACTGCCAAACCCAAGTTTATCTAGATTGAATCCTATGTATATCTCCTAGGAGTATTACAGTTTTGCATTTTAATTTTAGGTCTGTGATCCATTTTGAGTTAATTGTTGTGAAGGGTGCAAGATCTATGTCTGAATTATTATTGTTGTTGTTGTATTTGGATATTCTGTTCTACCAGCACCATTTAAAGAAAAGATAACCATTTCCCTAATGGAATACCTTCAATACTTTGCAAAAATCAATTGACTATATTTGTGTCAGTCTGTTTCTGGATTCTCTGTTTTGTTCCATTGATCTATTTGTTTATTATTTGGCCAAGACTTCACTGTCTTGATTACTGCAGTTTTAGAGTTGGTCATGAACTCAAATATTATCAATCTTCTGACTTTGTTCTTTGTCAACATTGTGTCAACTCATTTAGATCTTCTCCCCTTCATACAAACTTTAGGGTGGGCTTACTGATATCCACAAAACAACTTTCTTGGACTTTGGTACTGTATTGACTTTATAGATTAAGTTGGGGAGAATTGATAGCTTGATAATTCTGAGCCTTTCCATGAACATGTAATATCTATTTAGTCCTTTTTAAATTTATTTCATCAGTGTTTTGTAGTTTTCATTATATATCATATATATTTAAATTTATACCTTAGTATTTCATGTTAAGGGTAGTATTGTATCTCAGTTTTTAAATTCCACTTATTCATTGCTTCTCTTTAGGAAAGCAATCAATTACTAACCTGGTATTCTATAACTTTATTATACTCAGTTATTAGTTCTATGAAATTTTGGTTTATTTGAATCCTGTACACAGAATAATATATGTGTACATATATATATGTACACACATATATAATATATATGTGTGTATATATGTGAATATATCTATATATGTGAAAAATATATATGTATATATATAAATAATAAATAATAATATATAAATAATAAATATAAATATATATAAATATATTTTTATAAATAAAAAATATATATATGTATATATATATATATGTGAAAAAAATTTCCTAGGATAATATTCCTCATGCATTATCATGGGCATTTCAAATTCTATATGTAGGTATATATACTAGGAAGTTTGGGAGATTTAAATATTTCTCTTTTTAAAATTATTTCTTAAAACCATGCAATATGAAAACTCTTTCAGATATAAGAATACTGCATTGTGGTCATTACTTTCAATCTGACTAAGCATTAATTTCCTTAAATTCCCTCTACCAAACACAAAAAGACAATGAGAGAAATGAGATTAATTTGAATGTTCCTGTGGTGCCTGTAGGATGACAGTGCTGTGCATCCTTATTTCACTGCAGATAACAATTGTATATACCAAGAGGATAATTTTTTTTCAGAAGACTCCAGCAGATAAATTTTTATTGGTGTAAATAATTCAACAGCTTGTTATAATGAAACCACTTCACATTAAGCATTTCCTTGCTCTGTCTTAAATGCACACAGTAGTATCCACTGGATACCACTAATAATCTGATGTAAACTAGAGGTTTCCCAGTTTATGATGAGTTGTAGCTCTTTGTGGAATTGAACCCATTGCTAGGGGAATTTATTCAACATTTTCCAGGAGAAGAAAAGCTAATCACAGTGTGGAGTAAAGGAGCAAAGAAAATAATAGAGCTCTGTTGGTCATTATGTTGATCTGAGAGATTTCATGGTCACAGCACATCTGGAGGTTGGTTTTCAAGTTGTGTCTTTGGGGACTGTGAGGGAGATTAAAATTTATATAGGCAAATATAATTCTCAATAAAATTTAAGGGACAATAACAAGTTTCCATATTTGGTAGCCCTCTTTTTAATGTTTCACATGTAGAATGAAAAACAAAATTATACAACATGTAAATTTTTTTCTCCTTTTGAGATATGAAAGGACAGTTTGTTTAAAATAAAAAAAAATATGGAACTCTATCAAATTCATCCTTATTTAGCAGCTTGATTTGGTAAAGATCTTATAACTTTTTCTTTGAGGAAGAAGCTCACTTACCTGGTGACACATTTTCCTGTTTCAGGCATGTTCAGTCTTGATTGGCAATGTTCAGGCACTGGTCCTGAAGCATCTATTGTCACAATTGTCCCCCAATCCTCACACCTCTGCATTACCAATTCTTTTGACTTAAAGCAGGCTTCATAGTAATTCTTAGTGTACAGTAATTTGGGTCTCACTTAATATTTTTGTATGGGTTTCATATCAAAAAGTGATCTCAGGATGAACTCTCAAGGGGTATATTTCAGCAAATTCAAATGCAGCTTATAAATATTTTATTTAAGTTTTGATTTAATGTGATACCTGTCTTACAGCTCCTGTTGCCAGCTTCCCTAGCTTTCCATTAAAATACATAGAAAAAGAAAAGAGATCACTCTTTCCAACCCTAAGACTGACAGTTTACCTAAGGCTAAAATCCAGAAGAAATATAAAATGCATTGAGGGTAAATGAAGCCAGATTAAGTAAAGCATTTTCAGACCAGCTGAGAAAAGATAGAAAGATATGAGAAATCTCCTTATTCCCTGTACCTAAACTTAGTGTCTTCATTACCCAGAACATTGGGCAAATGCATCTGTGTTACACAGAAGCTTGTTTCTAAAGTAGTCTGATTGATACACATTTCCTCTCTGGGAAATATTTTTCATTGTATTTGAATAAATAAAAAATAATTTATGAATTCACAGTATATAGATAAAGAAAAAAGATTCCCTTAAATTCCACATAATCTTACTTTACTACCCAAGTTAACCTTTGATAAAAATTTGCTATGCCATTGCTGATGATTTTGCTATGCATTTATGTTTGTATATATATATGCATATACAAACATACAAGCATGTTTTGTAATTTTATATACACACATATACACATACTTTTTCAGAGATGTATTTTTCTTTTTTTAATTCATATATTTTTTTAAAGAATCTTTTTTTCCCATAGAGAGAAACTTCTGCGAAATTGTAATAGTGATGTACTTAAGGCTTCTTTAACCACTTGCCTATTTACATAAAGGAGTTTGTAATTTTTTAATTGCAATATTTTAATTATAATATTGTAGTGAGTAAGTCAAATCTTTTTGTTCACAAACCCAAGCGTTGATGTAGTATAAATACCTATAACATGCTTTATCAATTTACCATCTCATCAGAAATGGATAACTGTACTCATTTATAGATACAATTGACAAATAGGAATGTTATGATTTTTCTTTTTTGTCAATCTGAAAGGCATATAATTATGCCATGAATTTCTTTTTTTTTTTTTTTTGGTCAATTTCTAATGGAACTAAATATATAGCCAGTAGTATTTCCTTTTTTGTTATTGCCTGTTTGCCAGGGTCCAGCCCTAGCAGGGGTCAGGGGACCTAGGTGGATGGGAGGCGTCGACTTGGTGGAGAAACAGGAGACAGAGACACCAAGTGTTCTGAGGCTGAATCTCTATCTTTACTTTTCTGCCAGCCTTTTTATACATTTTTTCTTTAGTAATGATTATATAATTTTAAGGTTCAAAATTTTAAAAAACCTTCAAAAGTACAATCTATGCTTCTTCCCAAAGCACACATCCCCTCTGTGTGACAGCCCAGACCAAAATAGCCTTGTCTCCCAGCAAGACCAAAACAACCTGGTCCCCCAGCCAAACCAAGGGCACCATGATCTGCCAGCCTTCAACCTCCAGAATAAACATGCCACTAGATTTTCTGAGAAACCACCCCCACCATGAACTCCAGTGTTTAATAGTGAAAAGCTTTTACTATTATTAACAAAGGGCAAATAAATCAACTTATAGTTAATATTTAGTCTATTTATTTCATTTAATGGTGAACTACAATCTTATTTTGATTCTTAAAGAATTAGACTAAACATAGGAAAAACACATATTATATTTATGACTAACCCAAATATTTTTATTATGCAAAGTATCTCTAGAATCAACTATTAAAACTAGGAAAGCAACAAAGGCTAAGCACTGCATCCAAGCTCAGAGGAATGCCGCTTTATCCATCTATATTTAGAAATTATTATATTAAAGCAATCACAGGCTCCTTTTAACTGGAGCATAGCTACAATTGTTTATTTTTATATATTTTATCTATGTATTACTACTAAATTTTTACTGTGTAATATTTTGTGTCCCAATACAGTAAAACCTTCTCAATGTTTTTCCAATAATTTTCTAATGATACATTGATTATTAATATTAAAAAACAACTACACATGGAGACATGCCAAGCCTATGGCCCCCAAGAGGGAGGATGATCAACAGAACCGTGTCAAGTGTCGGATCCTCTACTCCAACAGAACCTTGTCAAGTGTCAGAGTGGTAGGAAATAGATGCAGCACCTGTTGATATCTTCTGTCCATTCTTTTATTGTATCATTAGTCTTATTCTACTGCTTTATGGGGATTGGTTTCATATTTTGCAAAGATAAACTTTATGCTCAATCCAAGAAACATTTATAGAAAATGACAAAAATGGGAACAGGGTTGAGAATAGCAGTGGTTCATTATGCTCTAGAAATTTTTGTTCCACACATAAATCATTGCAAGTAGGGGTTCAGAAGAATCATAGTACTAATGGAAGCTGGGAATTAAAATATTTATTAAACTTGGTTTATTCAATGTGTAATAAAATCAAGCAGTAGTAAAAGTGAAGATTTATAAGGTAAAAACTATTGGTACACAAAAATTGAATGGGGGGCAATATATACCCATTTTTCTTCCAGCCATGAATCTCAATCAGCAGTATGATGGACAAAACTTGTGTGGACAGAGAGCAAAACACAATACGTTGGCAGGAATACTAAGAAAGACTTACAGTTTCAATAATTACAACTGGATTTAATGCAATTAGTGTGTTAGGGCTCACTTTTGTCCACATAATGATATAATTATTGCCACTCATTTAACAGAGAAAGTTGTATTGTCTTTATTTGCTTTTAATGGAGATAGTCAATATAAAGATGATAATGATGTACAAGGAGAACTGTAGTAATTTTTGTGGTGGCAATGCAAAGAGAAGCTATATCTATTTTTTTGAGAATATCTAATAGGATATGTTTTTTTAA
Organism: Sciurus vulgaris; assembly: GCF_902686455.1. Taxonomy (NCBI): domain Eukaryota; kingdom Metazoa; phylum Chordata; class Mammalia; order Rodentia; family Sciuridae; genus Sciurus; species Sciurus vulgaris. The sequence goes on from NC_136462.1 coordinate 73,387,724, forward strand.
AATTTTTATTGGTTATTTTTAGTTATACGCAACAGTGAATTCATTTTGATATAATTGTACAAACATGGAATATATCTTATTCTAGTTAGGACCTCATTTTTGTGAGTGTACATGATGGTGGGATTCACTATGGTGTATTCATATATGTATGCAGGAAAATTATTTTGGTTCATCCCACTTTCTTTCCTTTTCCCATGCCCTCTCCCTTCCCTTCATTCACCTTTGTCTAATCTACTAAATATCTACTCTCTCCACCACCCATATTGTGGGTTAGCTTCCATATATTAGCAAATACATTCAATCTTTGGATTTTTTGGGACTGATTTATTTCACTTGGCATGATAGTCTCCAGGTCCATTCATTTACTTCCAAATGTCATAAAGTCAGTCTTCTTTATGGCTGAGTAATATACCATTGTGTATATATACCACATTTTCTTTATTGATTCATCTGTTGAAGGGCACTGAGGTTGTTTTCATAGCTTTGCTATTATGAATTGAGCAGCTATAAATATTGCTGTGGTTGCATCACTACAAGTGATATATGGAAATATATTGAGGGGTGGTATAACTGGGTTCAAATGCTATTTCCATTCCTACTTCTTTGAGGAATCTCCATACTGCTTCTGAGAATGGTTGCACCAATTTGCAGTCCCACCAGCACATCCTCACCAGCATTTATTATTATTTGTATTCTTGATCATTGCCATTTTGACTGTAGTGAGATGGAATCAGTATAGTTTTAATTTGCATTTCTCTAATCACTAGAGATGTTGAACATTTTTTCATACATTTGTTGACTGTATTTCTTCTTCTGAGAAGGGTCCATTCAGTTCCTTTGCTTGTTTATTGATTGGGCTATTTGGTTTTTTGTGCTAAGTGTTTTGTTATTTATCTTGGAAATCAATGCTCTATCTGAGGTGCAGATGGCAACAGTTTTCTCCAATTCTGTAGGCTCTCTCTTCACATTCTTGATTTTTTCCCTTGCTGTGAAGACGCTTTTCAGTTTGATGCCATCCTATTTGTTGATTATTGATTTTACTTCTTGTGCTTTAGGAGTCTTGTTAAGGAAGTCAGTTCTGAGTCAATATGTTGTAGTGTTAGGCCTACATTTTCTTCTAGCATGTGCAGGGTTTCTGGTATAATTTCTAGCTCTTAAATAGGCTCAAAGACCCAATTTCTATCTTAAGTGATAGCTGTAGCAGAGATTCTTAAAAGTTAGTGTGTATATGAGTCACCTAAGTCTTAAAAATCAGAAACAGAGAACCAGGCTTTTGAGCCAGGATAGGCCTGGGCTTGTGTGTTTTCATCAAGTTCCCCAGGTGGTCCTAAGACTCAACAAGAGTCACTGAATTAAAGAAATCCTTTTTTATAAAATTATTTGAAAGACATATACTTGAATAAATACAACCTCCACTCCTGCTCTCTAAATTTTGCACCCATATTATTATACCCTAGAAAGTTTACACAGAAGGAAATAGTGTAAAATCTAGAAAATTGAGACTACATACATTTGGGTAACCTGGAGTTTCTTTTAAAATAGCCCACATTAGTGTAAGTCATTCCTTTGCCTATATGTTTGGAAAGAGATCTTTTTGCTAACTCTTTATTAAGTTATAAATTTATTTCTAAACTCCTCTTTGTCTGCAGCTCACAACTTTTATTGGGACATCTGTTTGCTTTTGTCCCTTTGGACTGATACATTTTCAATTTGCCCGAGGAGATCCTGTTTCAATCCATAGCTATTTAGAATGCTATTCTGTTTTAAATATTTTAAATCTCCTTAGTGTCTTGTTGTTTTTAACTTTTGATTTATCTCTCTTATAATAAGAGAACATTCTCTACATGATATCAACATTTTGAAATGTATGGAAATAAATTTTGTGGTCCTGTATTTGCTCTATCTTGATGAAAATTTCACTTGTACTTGAAAAAATATTGTTTGGCTGATGATCCTTTTACTGCAATAAATTTTAGCATACTAAGATATCAGTTAGGTCTAGTTTGGTGGGTAGTGTTATTCAAATCTTATGCGCCTCATTTATTTTTGTATATCTTTTATCAAATATTGAGAAAGTGTTGCCAACATCTCCTGTTGTGATTATGCATTTCTAATCTATTTCTCTCATATTTTGCTTCACATATTTTGAAGGTATTTTTAATATTCTTATATCTTTACGATGAACTGACTTATAATTATTACAAAATTTCCCTTGTTAATTTTGATAAAAATTGACTTGACTCAAAATCCACTTCTTTCCAATAAAAAAAGTAGCCACGTCAACCTTCTGTTTCTTGCCCTTCACCCAGTTTACCTCTTCCAGTTCTTTTACTTTCAGTGCATGTGCTCTGATATTTTAGGTACTTCTCTTTGAACAGCATAAACTTGGGCATTGTTTTATAAAACTTCCAAATCTGACACTCCTTGAATTTAAAGGGAAATGTTTGGTACATTTTTTTTTTTAATTTTTACAGACTGCATTTTGATTCATTGTACACAAATGGGGTACAACTTTTCATTTCTATGGTTGTGCACAATGTAGATTCACATAATTTGTGTAATCGGACATGTACACAGGGAAAAGATGTCTGTCTCATTCCACCATTTTTCATACCCTGCCTCATTTCCCTCTACATAACTGAAGTTCCTCCATTATGATACTGTCTATGACTGACTACACAACTACCACCTGCTATTGTTTTCTTTTTTTTTTTTTTCCCACTATATTTTATTATCTACTCTCAGTTTCCTGAATTTTTCTGGATTAATTTAGCATCATTTAGTACTTTTCTTAATAAGTTGCCTTTTCAGTAATATGTGTTATTATTATTTCTTAGTGGTTGCATGAGGAATTGCCTTATGAATTCCATCACATTCAGAGTGAACATTCTACCATGTCACATAAAATGAAGGCAGTTCCAACAGTACACTTATTTTAAGACTCTTCTGTGTGGTCAAATATTTTACATAGACATAAATTATTTGTCTCACCATAAAATACTGTTGTCTGTTGAAGAAATTAAGAGGGGATAAAAGGAAAGCAAAGAGATTCTTTTATAGATACCTCTGTATTTATTGTGCTCAGTATATTTAACCTGTGCAGAATTCTTAATTTCTTTAGGTAAATCTGAGTTTGCATCTATTGTCTTTTCCCTTCAACCTCATGAACTTTCTTCAGCATATCTGCTAATCTACATCTGAGTAAAGGATAAGCTCAGTTTTGCATACTTGAAAAGGGCTGCATTTTGCCTGCATTTTTAAAGAATGTTTATACTGGCTATAGAATTCTACATAGATTGTTTTTCGCCCCCTCACCTCCCAGCCCCCAACACTCTAAATATGTTCTCTGGTTATCTTATGGTTAGATAACTTTTCTCAAGAAAAGTCAGTCATTTTATCTAGACTTAACTCCCTCCTTTCTATGTAATTTTTTTTTTTTTTTTTTTTTTTTTTTTTTTTTACCTTTGGTTGTCTTTACATTTCCCATAAAATGGTTGAACCATTTTATATAGGTATGATATGCATTTTTTCAGTCTTGGGACTTTTTTCTTGAATCTAAAATTTTTTTTTCTCCTAATTAGGAAAAATGTTTAGCAAATGTTGGTTTGTCAAATATGTCTTTTGTCTAATTATCTTCTCTTCTGAATCTATGAATGGCTTTTCATGGAATTTTTCATTTTATTGCTCATGTCTTTAATGTATTGTCTGATGCTCTGATTTTCTTATGCTTAAGTTTTTGTACTTTCTATTGGTATATCTTCTAGTTTTCTAATATACTCTTAAATACATCCAGTAATTTCCTGATTTTGCACATTGTTTTACCATTACATAATATGCATTTTGTTTTGTTTTCTTCAAAATGTTTATGTTTTGTCTATAGAAAGTGAGATGCATGATATACAATTTTAACAAATTCATAATCCCTATAAATCATATCCAATTAATATATAAAATATCACCATTTCCCATGCATTATGCTCATTTGAGTTAACTTCTGTTTATTTGCCTTTATTTGATATTTTTAGATGCGTGTAACTTAGCTCTATATTTTACTTTTCTCTAAGCTAGTTCTTATATCTGGGTCAGCTGCCTGTTTTTTTTTTAATTTATTTGTGGTTTGTTTTTGTTTTTGTTTTTGCTTTTGTTTTGGTTTGTTTGTTTTGTTTTTGGTATGAGGGATTAAGTCCAAGGACATTTTAGCACTGAACTAACTCCTCATCTGCAGACTTTTTAGTTTTTATTTTAGGACAGGTTCTTAATACATTGCCCAGACTGGCCTCAAACTTGTGATCCTCTTACCTCAGTCTCTTGAGCTACCATTACGGGCATATACCTCCATGCCCAGCTCCCTGCCTGCTTTTAGTTTTTATATATTTCTCTTGTGTGATCCTGTCTCTTTTCATACTCACTAATGTTTTATTGACTGCCATATGTTCTATATAAGAAAACGTTGCAAAGGCTTCAGATGGTTTTTTTGTTTTACTAAAGAATGTCCACCATTTACTCTATAAAGTACATAGAGACTGATTACCTTAAACCAATTAGAGAAAAAAGGAGTGTTTGACTTGGAGTTTTGTAGGATTCAATTTATTTCTAGTTAAACTTATTCCAGTTATGTAGCAACCCTAAGGCATTCCAATTGAAAACAAGGTTTCTTTATCTTCTCGTAGATCCTAAACTCACATCCTTGTCTTTACAGCATTAAAATAAGATTGCCAAAAGCTCAGATCTTTCCCCCCCACAGTACATCAGTTTAGTTTTCAGCCTTCTTACACCTTGTGTCTTTAAAATTCAGCAAATTCTTGCCGAGGAAAAATATCTGTGAGTTTGTGACAGAGCTCCAGTTTTATCTTCATCTCCATGTATTGACAGTATTTAATTAAGGCTTGGTGCTACAAAAGTTGTCCACTACTTGGTCAAAGCTTCTATTCTCACCCTCTTCCTTTTGTCCAGAATTTTCAAATACCCTCAGCAAACAATTATAGACCCCAACTTATTTCACATTTCTCCACAATCCAGAGAATTATTCTCTCAAGTTCTTGTGATTCTGGTAGCCTTAGACAAAGTATTTGGTCCTTGTTTCTTGGCGAACATTGGTATCCAAGAAAGTAATACACTCTGTGTTCTTTAGCTGAAGTTTTAAAATCCTGATAGAATGATAAACTGCCATAAATTCTTGGACAAAGAATTATGTAGACAAATGGCAACCTAGTTCTGGTTGACAGCACAAACAGTTTAAAATTATCTCTTTGAGATAAATGAATTACGAATAAAACATTATATATACACTTAATTTTTTGAAGATATGTGAAAATGCATTTTTAATATGTAAAAAGTCCAGAAAAGTATGTCTGAATATATAGTATCTCTAAGGAGGATAAAATTGATGTGATACTCCAGCTGAATGAACAAAAGGAAACAATGATATACCAAAACTAAGAATAGTATGCCAAAAAGACTAATGAACAAGAAAAGTATTAAAACACGTAATAGTGTGTAATGCTTTAATAATGTAAGTATAAAAATAAAATTAATGGCAAAGAGATTCTTACGCATTTACAGGAAATCATTTTCATGTTATCAAAATATAAGTTTATAATATAAAGGATACAGAAGTTGAGAAGAAGGTGTGAATTATGTAAAATTATAAATAAAATATTATTTGATAAAAATGGAACTTAGGTCTAAAATGTATTGAATATGCACAGTGATAGAGACTAGTTATGTCCTTAAAAATTAGAAACAAGATAAAATACCTATTCTCATCATCATCATTATTAGTATTCATTGTTTTCATTTTTTTTTTTTTTTTTTTTGGAGAACATTGTTTATTCTAATGGGAAAGAGAAAAATTGTCTCTAAGAAAAAACAAAACACAATTATTTTCAATAATATAATTTTTCTTACTAAGAATCAACTGAAAAATTATTAGAAATGATGATAAAATATCAGTACAAGTGAATATAATATTTTTCAACATACAGATGTAAAGCTTTCCAGTATATCAGAAGAAAATACTATTCATATAAAATCATGTCATAAAATAAAAACTTCATAAAATAATTAGACATAAACTTTATAAGACATAATAGAACTTATGATAAATGTAAAATTATTAAAGATTTTTATGGGAAACAGATAAATGGAGGGTTTTGCCACTTTAGCAAATAAACTACAGAAGTCACATGTTATAGAAAAAAAATAAGGTAGTGATTGATTAATCCTATGGTCAATTCAATTTAATGATTTTCTGTGTAATGCAACAAACCAATTTAAAGTTCATGCAAATTTATGAAGAATATTCAACAAATTACAAAAATCAAAATAATAAAAATCACTGAAATACAAATAAAGATGTAGCTAAAAAGAAGTAAAACAAAACCATAGACACAATAAAATATGAAAAACAGAGAAGCTTTAGTATAAGGATACAAGTGAAAAGGAAACAGAAGGAGCAAAACCTAGCATGCAAATTTGAAAATTTGGTGTGTGGGAAGAATGGCATTTTGAATCCTTGGGGAAATGTTGGCATTCCTCAGAGTGTGATTTATGTAACAGCAAAGGTAAACATGATAATTTTATATGTTGTAGAGAAGAATATTTTAAACTTTACAAACCATTTGTTGGTTTAACCTATGTAAGAAAATTGTACAATAAATGCCTCAACTCACTTACCCCTCCAAATCATAAACATCATAATCTAAGAAAAGCTGTGTTTTAAAAGTGGGTTAAGCTAAAGATGATTTAAACAAAACATACATAAATAAACTATTGTGCTGATGACATATGAATATGTTAAAATAATGATATGTACATTATATTAAAATTTAGAATCACTACAAGAATTCTTCATTTGGAAAAACTGTGGGATAGGCATGTAATTCAGAACATATATAAAATAAGTTCTAAGCCAATAAATTTTATGATATATTTAATATATAATGAAACCTGATTAAAATGTAGAATATTGATTTTATATGCTTGGAAAATGTTGATATTTGCAGACAAATATGAAACTCACAAGCAACATAGAAAAATACTGTCATATTTTACTAAAAATATTAAAATATTTCAAGTGAGAAAAAATCAGAAGCCTACCAAAAATAAAAATGGAAAATTAGGATAGTATATTTGCATATATAAATAAGAAAGTGATTAATAACTGGACTCTATAAGAGTTTCTAGAATGAAAAAAATACATCATTAACTGAATGAAAAAATGGGTAAATAATGATGAAGTAACAAATATGTCAGAGGATTATCTACTTATAAAAAGAGACTGAAAAGTCAATTCGAATGATCTTTCAGATGACAATAAGTATATAAAAGATATTCAGTCTCACAAATGATAGAAAATACAAACCAAAATAATCAAATATAATTGCACTAAAAAATTTTAAAAACATCAATTTTTTAACAGAACACAGTATTAGGAATGGTGTGGAAAACATCTATTCTTACGTAGTGTTCATAGAAAATAGATTTTATTATAGGTTGAGCATCCCTAATCTGAATATCCAAAAGTCTGAAATACTCTAAAATCTGAAACCTTTTGAGTGTCAACATGTCAGAAAGTGGAAATTCCACACCTGCCCTTTTGTGATAGATCACAGTGAAAATACAGGCAAACTAAAAATATTGTATAAAATTACCTTCAGTCCATGTACAGAAGCTATATGTGAAGCATAGATGAATGTCATATTTAACTTGTGTCTTATTATATGTGTGCAAATATACACAAATCAAAAAATCTCTAATCCAAAACACTTCTGCTCAAAGTATTTCCAGTAAGGGATATTCAACCTGTCCATTGTGCAAAGCAAAAGGTCTTAAATTCATATGTCAGATTGTGTTTGGAAGCTGAGCCAGGTATAAAAACCCAAGGATTAACTTTTTAATTTATGTCTTCTGTTTCAAAAAACTTCTGAAAATAATACATTTTTAAATTGAAATATAAAATTTGAAAAACAAAAAGCTTAAGAAAAGTGACTAACACCTAATAGGCTACTCAAAGAAGTCAACATAGGAAATAATTATGTGAAGAGGCTGTACCTCACTAAAAATCACTTAAATGCAATTCAATTCAAACAAGTAAATATCATTTCAAGTATTAATTGGTGAAAGATTTGTAAAAACAAGAATATGCATTATTATTATCTTGGTTAAAAAAAAAAAAAGCTTTCATCATGATGAAAGAGTAAACTGGATCTCAACTGCAAGAATGTGTTTTGTGGTTTGGATCTGGAATGCCCCCCAAAAATTATGTGTTGAAAGTACAGTCCCACAACAAAACAAAGTACAGTACAACAAGATTCAGAGATGGAGTTTTCAGGCAATGATTAGGACTCTGTCTTTATCAGTGGATTAATCCTTTTGCTGGATTAATTTGTTGGTAGTTGAATGGACTAGGGGGAGGTGAGACATTTTTGGAGGAAATATTTCACTGGAAGTATGCTCTGGGTGGATTTATCTAGTCCTTAGCCCCTTCTTCTCTTTCTGCTCCCCAGCTATTATGAGCTGAGTGGTTTCCTTATCCTATGCCCTTCCACCAGGATTTCTGCCTTGCCTCAGGTCCAAAGCAACAGAGTCCACTGATCACGGACTGAACCTCTAAAACCACGTGAAAAAATAAAATTTTCCTCCTCTAATTTGTTCTTCTCAGGCATTTTAGTCATAATGACAAAGAGCTAACACAGAAGGTAATTTTGCAATATGTATGAAAATTAATTTCATAATTTTGATTGTTAGGCAAATTTAATTTATGTACAGAGAACCAGGGAAATATAAGTGTATCTATTATAGAATTTTTGTTTGTTTGCTTTGGGATATTTTATAGAAGTATAATTCACATAATAAAAATTCATTAAAGTGCACAAATTAAGTGATTTTTAGTGTTTTCAAATATTACAAAATCTCATTATCTAATTTTGAATCATTTCTGTCACCCCCAAAAATACTGCCCTCCCATATGCCTGAATGCCTTATGATCGTTGCCTATATTCTTCAATGTCCCTTGGGCAATACATGAGGATGTACATTGTAACCAAATCTCACAAGTGCATATGAAGAATAGAATGTGTTAAGCCCCTCTATAAGAGCAAGCCAACTGAATACAACATAGGTTATAGGAACAAATTGTAACCAAATAAAATAGGATCAATACTAAGTTTATCTAGAGCAGTAAAATGGATTTGCAACTTATGTACAGCTAAAGACACATTACGATAATTATCAGTGATACACATACAGCATTCTGTTTTGATGAGGGCACAGGTACCTTTTTGTGCTGCAGTTAGTTTATCTAATGCCATTTTACCTTGAAGTACCACCTTCCACCTTTGGGTAGTTTTTACATTGAGCAACTCTCTGGAGGAACATTAGATTATGTAGAGGGAAATGAGAGGGAGGGAAGGATATGAAAAATGGTGGAAGAGACAGACATTACTCTGTATACATGTATGATTACACAAATGGTATGAATCTAGATCACACCCAACCATAGAAACAAAAAGATGTACCCCATTTGTGTACAGTGAATCAAAATGCAGTCTGTAAAAATAAAAAAAAATTAAAAATAATCTCTAGCTGTATTATTTAAACGTGGAACTCAATGATAATGCTAGCTGGTTGAGGAGAAGGTATGCCAAATGGGTATAATCACCAAAGAGCTTAAGTTATTCTATGTCCAACTTTTACCAGTTCCCAATTAGTAAGGTTTTTGGACAAAGTGGTAAACATGAAGGCTATTATATACAATCTTTTCCAAATGTATTATCCTGTCCATTTATAAGCAGTTATGGTGCCATATGCCCATAATCACTCCCAAGAAGAGAGTGCCATGTTGTTCAACTTTGCTATCCTAAGTAGTTGGTGTATTTGAGTGTGGTGGTTAAATTATATTGATTGACAGGGATCCAATGCATATTTGTAGAGGGTAAAGAAGTATTGCTGCCATTTTTTTTTTTTTTCTGTAAAGAGAGGAACTTTTCTTCTCATTTCCACCTGTGTTGAACTTAACCACCACAAGTCATCAAAGACTACAGCCATGCCCATTTGTTCTAGCAACAAGTAGAAGGCTCATTATTTGGTGTTTTTTAAAAAAGGAAAATTTACATTCAAGTCCATAGGGCAGTGTATAGCCACATCCATGAGTGTTAAGTCTCCCTCTAGCATGACATTTGCCTCTATTGCACCAAGGTGGCAGGTTGTAGATGTGATGGGGGACCAGTGGTGAACATAGGTATCTCACTGCATACCCAGCATTCTAGTTTACTTTGTGCCTCTGCAATGTTGCTTGCCCATCCTGAAAATATAATAAGTCTAAAGGTGAAATGTAAGATATATATTTTAAAAGGTATTAATACCAGAAAATTTTGCTTATTCAACAATACATAAGCAACCTGATTGTTCTGAATGAGAATGGTGTTGGCTTATAACCCATACCCAAATTTATAAAAGTACATTTCTTGTTCCAGTGGTCCCTTTGCTTATGAGCCTAGGAACTCACACTATCAAGTCCCTATTTGCTATTCCCATGACCAGTAGACTATATGAGTACCCTATAACAGGTCCTATGGAAGTGGATCCTGGGTTCCCATTAGTGGAAATGTAAGTTTCCTTTTTAGACATCATCATTTGAATCCAGATGGTGTGGTCAGGTTCTTGTGTCAGCATCAGCAGGCACTAGAGCATGTGCTATGGTCATGGTCCATGATAGACATCCGTAGTCATTTATTCCATACTACCAAGGATTCATATCCTGCGTTAGTGAGGCATTCATTTACAAAATCAGTCCTGTGGTAGCTGGGTTACAAGGCAAGTTGAAATACAAATACATGTAAACTCTCAGCCCATTTTTTTACTGTGTGCCCAATAGGGTGTGTTCTCTTGTCATTGTCTGTATCCATAAGGATGCTACATACAGTGCCAACTATTTGAAGGAAACTTTCAGTCTTCTGATAGGGACAAGGATCCCATGGAAGTCAACTGTTGTGCAGGTTGCCCTTACTCAGTTATCTGCCCCATCACATGAGACCCTGGATGCTTCATGGAACAGGTAGACTAAGAAGAACATGCATATACAATGACTGAATATCTAGGTGGGATACTCCAGTGCTTTGTTATGGGACAGAGAATTCTCCTTCCCTTTTACCCTATCTTCTTCCATAGCCAAGCAACCACATCTGTAGCTGGCATATATGTTTTCTACCTAGGTTTGGTTAGGTCCTCTGTTTCTCGATTGCCTGGCAGAGGAGCATGATGCTGTGCTGCCACATGGGGTAGTCAGTTCCAAATGTGGCAACTCTTTCCAAGTATCCTTCCATTTCATTGTTCCCTTCTATAGCTGTGAATGAGGTCCTAAGGGAACTTGTTTATTGTCCTGCTATTGCCACAGGACCCACTCAAATCTATCAGAGCAACTAAAAACATCTAATTCATAGGGTTGTTCTCAGACCAATACGCCCAAGGATTTTCATTTTTCTACAACAATTTTTTTTTTTGAGAAAAGGCCTTGAGAGAAGCTCAGATTTCCATTCTCATGAGGCTTTTCTTTTAGTAAGCATACAATGGTTTTAAGAGTTGTGTTAATTATGGAATAGAGGACTGCCAGCATCTCATCATTGCCTCGAAGTCTGTGACTGGGAGTAGAGAAAATCTGGACTATAATATTAATGTTCAGCCATATAACCATTTGAGAATGCCTTGGTGGACAGCCCAGGTCCTTGGAATTTTGAACTGATGGCCCATCCTTCTTCTCTTAGAAATGTGCCACCACTGTTTGAGCTTCCTGCTCTAGGAGGGGGAAATACTCAAAAGTTAACATCAGATCATCAATATAATAAAATATTGATATTGTCTCAGATTCTGTCTACCATCCCATTACTTTTAATTTGGATGTATAAATATCTCTGGGGAAGAAAATCAAAAGTCCACTGGTGCCCTTCCCATATGAAAGCAAAATTTCCCTGGTGGACCACATGTATTTCCCTCTCTTTCTTCCACCTTTAAATCTATACTCCCTTTACCTCTCTTCCTAATCTTTTCAGGTTTCCTTGTATCAGCTACAGTCTGTGCTGCCTGAGAAACAGGAAGGCCTACTAAAGGGTTCAGGATTGGTACCTGAGCTCCATAAAGTTGCCCCAGAGCTATTTGGAATACAGTGTTCTTCATTCTGCTGTGGAAACTTCATTGTCAGAACCATTGTAGTTTGCTTCATAAATGGCCTGCTTCATCCCTCTCTTAGGAGGTCTTTTAGTTCTTCAATGGGTTGCCATTATGGAGGCACCCTGGGCAAATTTCCTCGGAAGGCCAAGTATTTTTACAGGCTGCTATCAGCCAGGATAATGAAGAGTTTGTAAGGCTTTCATTATCAGTGAAATATAAATATCGCCACAAGGCAGGGTGTGTGGTGACAGGCCATTTTATTCATTTCAGTCCAGATAGTGTCCCAAAGCCACAACAGACATTCTGCTACATTTCCTTTGGTTTTCTGCCTAAACTTGTTCCTTAGTTCTTCCAACTGTGTGACAGTATAGTCTCTCATGGAGGTATGCATGTGTAGGTCTGGAGTGGGCAGTATCTCAACATCCTTTCCCACCTGCTGTGACTGATCTATATCAAACATTTTCATTTTGACCTGTCTCCCTGTTACTGAAAACTTGGTCCTTGTCCCCTATGCCAGTCCAATAATGAGGAAATGGTTTTGAGAAATATAGCAAGGGCTATATTCAACTGTTACATTCTGGCACTAGTAGTTCAATTAGCTCATCACCATCCTCATCCTGTTGGGTTCACAGGGTTCCTCCCATCTATGGGGAGCCAGTTCTGTTGAGTAGCCACCATGCTTGCTCTAGCTCATCGTGAGACATTTACCTTTTTGTTTAGCCAAGTGTCATGTTACTTTTCCAAATATCATGAGCTCTTTGCATATGAGCAGGTGATTGCTCAGTCGTTCCTGCTTGAATTCAATGCACTTCATGCTCCATCTTGAATTGCCTAAAACAGGTTTGGGTCTACAGTTCTGCCTCTGCTGTTGTCTGCACTGCCACGAGGTGGGCTCACCCCACAGCTGCTGCTTCTTACGTAGCTCTATCTTTAACTTTAGCTCTATCTTTTACTTTATATTGCTTGCTCACAAGCCACAGAACTTTCCCTAATCCTTGGGATGTTTGGAAGACATCACCACATTCATATGGTGACCCCCCAGGCATCCATATTAGCTGTCACCTCCCCCCACATCAAAATGGAAGGCCATACTGGAAGTCGCCTCCTCACATATATTTCCCCTTTCTTAAGTGCCATAGTTTTGGTGCTCAGGTGCATTTCTTCAACATTCTGCCTGGCTCACCAATTGTGTGCTACCAGCCCAGTTCTGCCAAGGCAGTGGGGTAGGTTGTTGAAAGACCAAAGAAAGTGCCCAGACTGCATGCAAGACATGTAACTTATTTGGGAAGCTTACGGAGAGATCAGTGGCTGCTCCAAGAAGAGTTCTGTGGTGGTAGGCTAAACAGATAGCATCTCCATACCGCAAGCTGCTTCACTAAGAAGAGTATTTGCTCACACAGCATTTTGTTCAATGACCGTCAACTAGATGAGTGAAACGCATCCTTTCCACAGTGCCTTCAGTTCCACACAAGTCCCCACTCATAGAGGGGTTTTATATGTTAAGCTGCAGAAGTAGTGACATCACCAGCATTCACTTGTTTAGTTTGCTTGTATGACCTGGATCTCAAAATGCAACTATCCTGGTGAGGCAAAAGAAAGGGTTAAAATGGTCAGGCAGGGAACTTGTGCTCCTTTGAAGTCAGGTTTCTGTGTAGCAGGGCTGAGAAACTATGGACACAAACCAGACAACTCCTGTATAAGCAGAGGAAAAAAAAGAAAAGATCTAATGAGATAGTGAGATGTCTACTGCCTGGTAATGAGAACCCCACCAAAAAAGGTATGGTAACCTGATTGGACCAAAGAGCACATGAAGAGTTTGGGGACACTGAGGGCCTTACCCTGGATTGGGTAGGGCACTGGCTCCCTTAACCCCGTGGATATATATAAGGCCCTAGACAATAGCCACTCTCTGGTATGCCTCTCCTGGGAGCCCTCCCCACTTGGGAGCTCTACTTTCTTATACTCTAATAAATCCTGTTACTTTGCAAAAGCACTCTTTTGTCTGTGGATTTTGTTTTCACATTCATGAGAGAAAGAACCCAATCCCACACTCTGTGCTACTCTGGCATACATGCAAGAAGGTACTTTTTATAAAAAATAATGGGAGAAAGCCAGTGTCCTTCAAATTAATATGTATGTAGACATTCTGGCCCTGTCTGCTGTCATTGTTCCCCTAACTTGGTTATGTTTTGGGGAATAGAGAAGGGGCATTCAGGGACCTGTTACTCTCTCCATTTTCTTTACTGATAATATATTTGGTGTATAATTTTTTTCTTTTCTTTTCTCAAGTTAAAAAGTTTCACCTTTGCTCTTAGAGGATTCATTTTATGGCTTCTCTTTGGCATATCCAAATTTCTAGTATCACTATTATTGTATTTTGGGACCATTATTAAGAAAACTAAGAACTTACTTGAATGCAAGTACTGCAGTCTGCCAGCAGTAAACCTGATAACTAGAAGGGCTATTAGGTGACTAGTGGATAAATAGCAAATATAGTATGGATGTTCTGGACAAAGTACTAACTCATGTCTCAGGTGTGATAGAGAGGGATGGTATGGGATTTATTATGCTCTAGGGAATGGCATAAAACTTGTGAATTATATGCTTCTGAAAATTTCCATTTAATTTTTTTGGATTATATTTGACCATGGATAACCAAAACTGTGGAAAGCAAAACTGTGTATAGGAGATGACTTATTTGAGGAACTGCCAAACTATTTTCCATAGCAGCTTCACTCTTCTCCAGGATGATCTCAGACTCCTGGGACCAAGGGCTTCTCAGGTACCTGGGATTGTGAGTGCACATCACTGTGCCTGGCTCAAAAGTGTGTTGTGAATTTAATAATGCTTCCCCCTAAAGGTATGTTGAAGTCTTAATGACCACTATTACTTCATGTGACCTTGTTTAGGAACAGAGTTGTTGCAGAGTTAATTAAGATGAAGTTATACTGCAATAGGATGGACTTCTAATACATAATAACCATGGTCCTTATAAGAAGATGGTGAATAAAGATGGATTAAAAGGAAGAATGTGTATGATAGGAAGCACAGATTGCAGTTATGCAGTTGTGATGCAATGAATAGCAAAAATTGTTGGAAAACAATCAACAGGTAAAAAGGAATTCATCCAATACTTTAAAGGAAGTATTGCCCTACTAATACCTTCATTTTAGACTTGTACCTTCTAGAACTGTGAGAAAATGAATTTATTTTGTTTTGTATTTGTGACACTGTTATAATAGCCTAAAAATATACAATGTGTTACTTAATTTCCACATATTTCAAAATTTTTCTTTTTATTAACTTATGATACTATTCTATTTGTCTTGACATTATGTTATTAATCATTTCAATCATTTTAAATTTATTAGGAATAGTTTTATGATATAGCATGTGGTCTATCTTAGGAAATGTTCATTTGTACTTAAGAAAAATGTCTTTTTTTCTATTGCTGGGCAAAGTGTTCTTTAGACATGCTAGTTCTACTTTTTCATGGTATTATTTAAATCCTCTTACATCTTGCTCGTATTCTGTCTACTTGTTTTATATGCAAATGAAAATGGAATGCTAGGTCTTCAACTACTATTGTTGAATTTGCTATTTCTCCTCTCAATCTGTCAGTTTTTGCTTAGTATAATTTGAGGCTCTATGGTTAGGTGTGTGTATATTATATGTATATATACACACATATATATATATGTTTGTAATTGTTGTCTATTCTTGATCAACTCACCCAGTTATTATTACATAGTATCCTTTTTTACTTCCCATAACAATTTTTGTCTTAGATTCTACTTTTTTTTTTCTGATAGCAGCATAGCCATACTATCTGTCTGTTAGATACTAGCATGGAAAATCTTTTTCTATCCTAACTGTTGAGTTAAATTTGAGTTATTGAAAGTAAATTGAATCTATTATAGATAGCATATAGAAAATTCAGCCAGTAGTTGTGGTCAATAAAAATTAATCTTGAACAATTTATGCTCACCTTTTATAAACATCTGCATTATTTGAATGATTTATCAGCATTGATTAATTTTATAGTGGGAAAGTTAAAGACATTTTCATTAAAATATATGTCTACTAAAACATGGAAGAAGATAATAGCAAAGTAACAATGAACATAGCAAATATTTGGAAATAGAAAAAGCCAGGATGCAGGACATGAGCAGCAAAGAAAATGACAGATGTTGAGACCAAGTGTTCACATTAAAGCAGGCATATTCTGCTGTTGACTAATGCCAAGGGGACCTCTTTGTACAGATCTTCAAAAGTAAATTTCTGGAATGCGAACAGATCTGCCACCTGGCCAATGACAATGAAAACTTACTAGCTGTAGTGATAAAAATGGTGGACATATGTGCTTTATATCAGTAGTATATAATTACTAGAGAAGTATAAAATGTGTCTTGCCTTTGTGTGTTTTTTCCATTTTATTTCTTAATAGTTAAATTTCTTAGGGATATAGATGAATTTTACTATCAATATCAATCAAATATTGTGAAATATTTGATTTTCTATCTGGGATGGATTAAGTAGATATGACCATTAAGCATCTTTCCATATATTACAATACAAAAGCAAAATTGCTCTGGATTATTATAAAAACCTCAATGAAAAAATCTGAAAGTATATGTATATTGATTATCTGTCTAGTAAGCAAGATTTTTTTTTTTCATTTCTGCTGTTAGTTTGCATGCTTGATATATTTACTGTCATTTACCATGTTGCAACAAAGGATGTTTCAGACTAGCCTTTAAGAAAATGTCAGCTTAAATTTTATTTTCTGCATGTATAAATTGTTCACATTTTCCATGTTAGAAACTGAAATGTAGTGGAAAAAAGGAAGAAATTTTATGTCATCTTATCTGATACTAAATATTTACAAAAGTCAGTCTTAATACATATGTAATCATCAGGGAACAAAATATTATTGACTATTAAAAAATTTCATAATGATAAAATTTCCTTTTAAAACTGTGGAATCTTAAAACATAAAATATACTTAAAATATATAAACACTTATAAATAATATTATGACAAATATCTACATACTCTCTATCTATAATTAAAATATTAAAATAATTAACTTATAATTTCATATTAAAAAAAAAAAAACAAAGTAGAAGATTACAGGGAACATGAAAGCTCCTTGTTCCCCTTCTCAGGAACATACCACTGCATCTCCAAAGAAAAATACTCTCATGATGCATGTATATACTCACCTAGTCATTTGCACACACACACACACACACACACACACACACACACACACACACAAATGGTAGTGCTTTTTGGAACATGATTTTTTTTTCACCCAGAAATTTAACTTTTAAATTCTGTCAAAATTGTATGCATCTTTTAATATGACAGATTAAGCAAATATATTATTTTTTCTACATTAAACTTCAGTAAATTTGAGTAAAGAAACAAACCCAAAAAACCAAAGAAAATATGACTTGTGGTGATAAAAGAGCAAGAACTGTTAAAAAAAAAAATATATATATATAGGTTTAAAGTTTATGGATAACTTGTGATTAACTGATAATCTGAGAAAGCTAAAACTGAACTTTGCAGGAAAATAGAAGAGGGGAAAGTCCAAAAGAAGCAATTGATTGCATAGACAAATCAACGCAAGGATAAGGAATTGGAGTCCTACGTGTCTGAAAACAAGGATTCGGGTAGAAAATGAGATAACTGGACAAAGGTCTGTGGAAGAAGAAGTGAAATTTCCTCATCTCATGCTTCACACCAGACCATGAAGAGCCTAACATTATTTCACCACAGCAGGGTTTGGATGAAGGACAAGAGATTGATTATAAAGAGGTCCCTAAAAGGAATTTTTTGAATGATCCAAGTCTTTCTACAGTTCTAGGGTGGTGGACACATAGGATTTCATTAATTTCTTAAAACCCATGTAACCATATAACACAAGAGTGACTGTTACTGAATAAAAAACAACAGCAACAGCAACAACAAGAACAACAACAGGATTTTAGCATATGCAGGATGGAATGTTGACTGTGGAAAATGAACAGAATAATTACATAACCTTACTGAAGTGTGTACGGAAAGACAGACCTGCCATAATAACTTTGGAAAGCAGTGTTTTCACTAGATATTATATGACTAAAAGCAACACGCTTATTGTTGGTACATATTTTTCTTGCAACAATTCTAAACCCACTATGTATACTGGGATTCAACACATAAGTAAATAAATTATAGTTCATGGTTTTCATCTTGAGTAAAAGAGGCAAATAGGAGAATGAAACCTGCTTACTGGATTCAAGTTAGAAGTACCAATATCATCTCATGCTTAATGTATGTACAGACATAAATATAAAATAAATATATATGTGTATGGGCTTTTGAGCATGGGTCAGTAAACATCATCCAGTTCCCAGATAGGTCTACTATGGAAGCCTAAAATCAATGAATTCTTGGAGAAATTGTTGAGTCTCGTCTGTGAAGGAAAAAATAAAAATCAACCTGCAGTAACACATATCCCCAGAAAGTAAGAAATTGCTTTATAAAAAAGGCCCAAGAATGTAGATATAAATATAAAAACTTTCCAATGGTCAAATCTGGAACAATTAGAACAGTATGATAAATAATTTAATGCAACATTGTATTAAAATACAAATAATAAAAAAGTCCATAAATGTATACTGACACAAATGAGTAGATAGATAAATGAGGGAGGAAAGACAAATCTTTACAGGAAAAAAAATTCTTAATAATTTATGTAGATAATTTTCACCGCTTCTTACAAAAAATAATTCTGAAACTTCAGGAACAGTTTGTATAGTACTTTCTTTGTACTCTTCAAAGTCATGAAAAACATTGGATAACTGAGAAATTATGAGAGAATAGAAAAAAAATGAAGAAACATGACTAAATACAAGGAGGTTTTGATTAATGTTAGAAAAACCTACTGGTAAAAAAAACTAGAAACATTTGAATACAGGCTGTCATTTGTTCGGTAGTAGTTTAATAGTAATACTAATTTTAATAGTGCTTTATGTAGAAGCATTGAATCAACATAGTTTAATTGGTAATATAGTTCCAAACTTAATTATTCTGTTCTGAGAAATATGTTACAGTTATATATTATTTTATGCTTAAAGGAAGCTAGGTGAAAACCCAAATGAAGTCAGTGTACCACCTGTCCAACTTTTCTCCAAATCTAAAATTATTTAAAAACCCAGCAAGCATGCTAACACTTGAAGAAGGGAGTGAGAGGAAAGCAGCGCTGGGCGTTGTGATATTAAACAGGGCAGTTAAGGAAGTACTTACCTTCAAGGTGACATTTGTACAAATACGTGTTTGTGGTAATGAAATAAGTCATGTGTATATCTGAGAGAAGACTAGCAGGAATATCTGTGTGTTTGGAGTAGAGAGAGAAGGTGGAAGGCAGTATTTAATTGTATCCTTGGATAATTCTGGGGATAATTACTAGAAGAGTAAGGTCACCAAGAGTTCTGAGAAGGAGCCTTTGTTCCTCCCTTCAGACAGATTGGCCAGCAGCTGTCAACAGACAATAGCACCTGGGTGAAATCCCCAAAAGGTGGGAATAAGTCCATGTGTACCACAGAACTAAATATAAATCCACATGAAGACATAGATGTTCTTGGAGCATATCACTCCTCCCAATCCCCAAGTTGGCATAATGATGAGGAAATGAGGAAGGAAGGAAGATCACTCATAGGAAGAGAGGATACATGTCTCAGGGAAGGGAAGGAGGGCAGGATAACATTATGCCATCCTGGAAGAAGACATTGGGTCTGGAGAACATTCTGTTACTTGCTGCCCCTGACAGCTTCATCTGCAATGGTCCCATCTTTGCTAGAATACCTGTTACTATTCCTAACAGCTTCAACCACAATGGCTGTTCTTTAGCTACCCTTGCCCCTATCCCCAGCAACATCTGACCACCGAATATACTCATACCTGAAACCCTTTCTCTCCCCAACAGACTTGTCAAATCACAAGATTGAATCCCTCCAGATTGAAATCATGCACTTCTGTTTGTCTTACTAAACTCAGAGCTTAAAGAGCTTGACTGGCCCATGCCAACAGCCATCATTATTATATTCCCTACCAATCACCTACACTGGACTATCAGATATGACTTTAAGAACCCCAGGCAAAGAACAATCAGCAGTACTCTCCCTTGGGACTCCTCCAGTATGGCAAAAGCTGTGCTCTGCTTTAAATAAATCTTACTAGCCTACCCTTAACTTGTCTGGGGATCTTGTTGTTTGAACTTGTGAGACAGAGAACCCATCCAACGGCCATACTCTATATTACAATCGCACACAGAGAGGAAGTTCCCTGGGCTTGCTGCTGCCAAAAAGGAAAAGAGAAAAGGAGAAGCAGACACCCAGCTTCCTCAGGATTCTGAGACACATTCCAAAGTCCATTGTGTTCTCTACTTGTTCTCTACTTGTGTGAAATTTAGGGGAAAACTGAATGGCTTACACCACCTGTGTCCAGACAGAAACAAGCAAGAAGGCAGAGTCCATAGAGACCAGCGTGTCATTTTTAGAGAAAACAGTATGCTTGTCAGCAGTGGCATTCGTTCAGAAGCACCAGGTAACTACATAGCCCACCTGCAAAGCCCCTCTGGTAGCTCCCAGAAGGGGTGGAAATGCTGTTTGGCTTTAATCCCTCATTGGCCAACCTCCAAGCCTAGCTTCACTCCATAACCTGGGGATTCCCAGGGAGGAATAAGACCCCCAGAGTGAATTCTGACAACTAGCAGGTCAGGCCTGCAGTGTAAACAACACTCCATATAGCTGCAAAGCCCATCCCCAGGTACCACTCAGGGTGGAACACTTCCAAATCTACAAATCACATTAACTAGAAGTGTTGCCAGAACTGGGAGTTTAAACAGTGCTCCCCATGGCCTCAAAGACCACCTGTAGATCCTTCCCAGAGAGGGATATGACTAACTGTGAATTACAGTAAAAAGGAGGCAATGGGTCTGCCACACCTGGGAGCTTAAAAAGGACAGCCACAACTTCTAAGACCATCTTCAGGCTGTGCCCAGGGGGGGATATACCAAAGCTGCAAATTATAACGAAAAGCAGATACTAGTTCTGCCACACCTGGGAGCATAAGCAGTATTTCACATATCCACAAGGACCAACTCCAGTCCCTGCCAAGTGTGGAAAAAGTACAATTCTTATATGTTCTTGGAAGAAATGTAAATGAATACAGCCACTATGGACATATCTCCAAAAATCTAAATGCAAAGCTAACATATGATTCAGAAAGCCTCTACCCAAAAGAACATTAAATCAGCATGTTGAAGAGATACCTGGACTCCCATGTTTATTGCAGCACTATTCACAATAGGTAGGATATGCAAACAACCTAGATATTCATCAGTGGACAAAGAGATAAAGACAATGTATACATACACACAATAGAATATTATTCAGCCATGAAAGCATGAAATTCTGACAATATAGATGGACTCATAGGACACTGTGTTAAGTGAAATAAGCCAGGAACAGAAAAACAAACACTGCATAATTTTACTAAAGTGGAATTTTTAAAAAGTTGATCTCATAGAACTTGAAAACAGAATGGTGATTTTTAGAAGTTTCAGAGTAGAGGGATGGGGCAGTGGGGACAGATTGTTCAAGAGGTGCAATGGTACAGTTAGATAGAAAGAGTCAGTTCTGCTATTCTATGACACCACAGGAAGAATATAGTTAACAGAAAGGCATTTCATACACCACAACAGAAGATTTTGAGTGCGCTCACCATATAGAAATGACAGACTTATAAGGTGATAGGTAATTAACTTGAGTTGACCATTACCCAAAGTATACATGAATCAGGTCATCACACTGTAGATATTATGAGTCAATAAAATTAAGAATGGTTAAGAAAAATAGTGGGAGCAAGTCATATTAAGTAAGTGCTACAGATCATGCTTATTTCTTTGAATTTTATCTTGAGGAAGATAAAACCCATTAGAAGGATGTAAGCAGAGGAGTAATATGACTAGAACAAGAATAGCTTTGTCAAAGATTTAGAAATAACTAAGCTACTTCACTACTTACATCTAATAAGTGTGCAATGTTTATGCCTATTTAAATTCATCTGTTTTAATCCTGATTATTCATTTATCTAACTGGAGATGATGTATAAAATGAGACAAGGAAATATTTCCATGCCTTGGCTGTTCTGAATAGACTAATTTCAGACCCCACAAAACCAGTTATGAGACAATCTTTATACCAAATATACTACCAGAACCTTTCTCAAAAAGGCTGAGTGCTGGACTGTGTGTTGTTCAGAATGGTGATCACTTGTGTGTTGAGAAGGATAAGCAGATAAGGAGAAGAAATGTTTTAACAGCATATGGACACACAAATGAAAATACTACAGTGCTTTAATAACTGCAGAGTGATCCTTAATGTTGTATATGTCTTGTTATAGATGCACTTATAATTCCAGATGCTGCGTAAAAATGATTACCATGGATGTGTTAACACAAAGCTGTGTTTTAAAATTATTCAGAAAAGGGAAAATTAAATTTGTGTGTCATTTAAAACCACCATTATAAACAGAACAATGCACAGCATTGTGATGAAGATCACACACATAAACACACATCCACATCCACACCCACATAAATTTTCCCCAGAAAATTGAAGAAATAATGGAATAACAAAAGCCTATTTCATGAAACACACATTATTTTGGCATCAATGCTTCAGTAACTCCTGATGTTTCTCCTGACAATAACTCAGATTGTTGCAATAAAGACTGTATGTTTGATTATTTGGATACCTGTCATGCATAACTAGAGGGCGGCTGTAAAAAACAGGATTAATCAAAGTAGGATTATAATTTTCTGCAACACCTGTTTCGACCAGCTGCCTCTGATTGTAGATTCTATTCCTCTATTCCTCCCAAATTACACAATAAAGCAATTTAGAAATCAGTGGAGAGTCCAGTGTCACTGTGCCAGAATGGAAGTCAAACATTAGAGCAAAGGAACCTTTGAGCTACCTGATTTAATTTGTTTAGATTATTCCAGAAAGAATAGAGCAAGCAGATAATATAATACTTTGGGAAATCCCCAAAGTTTTTGTTTTAAAATTTTTATACTATTTGCTTCATTTCTTGCATAAATTTGAGCACAAATCCTGAGCAAATATTAAAAAGAGAAAGAGGGGTTAACTTTTAGAGCTATATACTTTTTATTCAGCAACTAAAATTATATTTTTGCATTAGAAACTTGGGGAAGAATTCGGTCTTAATTCTTGAGTCCTAGAGTGTATTCTCATTGTGACAACAGAATATGTTGTTTTGTGAGCGACTATATGACCTATAAATGTCATTGATTGTAGTCTACTTGAAAAACAAAGGATTTTCAGAATATTAAATTGTTTTGGAAATATACTTTTAGAGGTTTTCATGAGTCAGGGTTAAGAAACAAACTACTAATAATTTCACAATAAATACAATTATAATTCATAATAAATATTGTCAGCTCACCTATGTTTTAAAGGTAGGAATGTCAACCACTAAAGGGTAACTATCATCACACTGTTCTTACATTGATGCATAAATTACTAATTGCATAGACTTAATTTGCTTTATCTACGACATTCACATACCAAAAGTATGGTAAGCATAAAGAATAAGGAATTTGACTTTTAAAAAATATGGCAAAAATAGCACCCAATTCAATTCAACAAAACTTGATTGCTTGTGAACTAATATGATTTATGGAAGTGAAATATGCAACACAATTTTAGTACTGTTGGCAGGGAAATAGTTGCTTAACATAT
Source organism: Sciurus vulgaris (assembly GCF_902686455.1). Taxonomy (NCBI): domain Eukaryota; kingdom Metazoa; phylum Chordata; class Mammalia; order Rodentia; family Sciuridae; genus Sciurus; species Sciurus vulgaris. The sequence continues at coordinate 73,411,708 of NC_136462.1, forward strand.
ATATATATAAAACATTCAAATTTATAGGTACCTAGAAAATTCAGAGGAGAATAATTAATAAAGTTGGTAATAAAATTTCTTTCATAAAGAGCACAGGGCTTGTGTTTGATAACACATACTGAATTTGAAGTAGTGCCACAAGAAGCATTAGTTTGACTCATGGCATGAGGCATAACTGAGGGTTTCCTATCACACATTACTTAACGCTTGTGAAAATATATTAAAGGCTTCTTTCATATGTATAGACCTCTGATCTACATGAGATATACTTTTGTATATAACAAGGGACAGATAAATGTATCTGGGTGGTATTCATTTTTTTAATTCCACCCAATGTCATAGAGTTAAAATATAAATCTTCAATTTATCTTGTTTACTTCTTTTTAAGTTTCATACTTGAATTTGAAAGAATGCAAATATTCTCAAATGAATAAGCCTACTCTACAGTTCTGAAATAAGCAACATTCATTTTCTTTTCTATACCTTGAAGTATAGATAAATACCATTATTAAGTTTCCTTTAACTTGATAAAAATGCTAATTGTCTAGTTAGGTAGAACAATGATTGACAAAGAAATACATGTATCCTGGCACTGAGCATTATACTTCAGCTTGGAACATGCCTTCTATTTTTAAACTATCCATCATTTTTGTTTATTAGCCTCAAAAGAAGAAAATGAAGAATGGTCATCAGTGTACACTTAAGAATTTTTAGTTATGCCAGGCATGGTGGAGTTTCTTCCTGTGAATGGTATGAATAAATTCAGTTAGTTGTGTATTAAAAATAAGGAGTTACGGTTGAAAATATAATTTACAACAAAGTTCAGAAAACTCAATTGTCAGCTCTGCTATATTTTTAAACACTAAATTAATGATAGTTTTTGACATAATTTAGTTATTTTAATTTTTGAGTTCATTTATAAGATGAAAAATTTGGATTTCACCATATAATTCTGATTTAGAAAACTTTTGTGAAATAATTTTAAATAGCAGTACAAGTAACAGTATGAATGAAACTAACTGTATTAAACTGAGAATCAGTAATATAATATATATGGATCTGTAGGTAGCACTTATTTAGTGTAATTGCTGATTATATAATTGTCCTATAGAAAATCCCAGAGTGCACTGGCAAAACAACTGTATCTGAAGTTGTAAGGCCTCTCTATTTTGTGTATGTGTGTGTGCATGTGGTGGAGGTTACTGGGGATTGAACTCTGGGGCACTTGACCACTGAGCCACAACCCCAGGCCTATTTTGTATTTTATTTAGAGACAGGGTCTCACTGAGTTGCTTAGCGCCTCACTTTTGCTGAGGCTGGCTTTGAAATCACAATCTTCCTGCCTAAGCCTCCACAGCCGCTAGGATTACCTCACCTGGCAAGATGTCTATTCTTGACTTCCTCTTTTAACTTGGCATTCATTCAACATAGATTCCACCAATATTTACTTGAGTGTTTTTCATGTAAAGTGCACTTAGTTAAGGCACTCTTTGATTTTCTTTTCTTTTGTTTTCTTAAGTACTGTTTTCCTCATATGTGTAGGAAAAAAACAGATTGGACTAAAATCATTTGTAAGTTCCCTTCATTGGTGAGCTCAGAAATGTTAATCTTTTAATTTTGTTGAGCTGCATCTCTCAAGAATACTTTGATATAATCAGGATCCATAAAAAAGAGAGAGTGTGAAATGAGTTTTCAGAGTAGCAGATAAAGTAAATGGAACGCAGGATATAGTGTGCATTTATGTACAGTTGGCATGCACCAAACTTCAAAAACACAGATTTTCATTGGTATGTTTCCTTTTATTTGTGCATTAGCTATATTTGCTGGCACCCATAGTACTGGGTACTGCTAAATAAAAGTGACAGAGCACAGCAGATTGGCACCAATACATAGAGATCATTAATAGTTTTATACTTTCCAGGCTTTTAATATTAATATAATATATAATCCCTACTTTATAAATACACTACTAATAATGGAAAAGATCTATATATCTTAGTCCTTGAACATTTTAAATTTTGGTCATGCTAATTCTATCCAATGCTTCCTTTTTGGTGTTTCTTAATTTACTGTTCTGATTTTTTAAAATATTTATTATGGTATAATACTCATAACCTAAACTTTAATATTTTAACCATTTTTAAGCGTACTATTAAATGACAATATAAACATTTACATGACTATTCAACCACTATCACATCCATCTCCAGAACATTTCAATCTTCACAAAATGAAACTTGATAGCTGCTAAAAAGTAACTGCCTATTCTCCCCTTCCAGAAACGCTGAGCAACCACTGCTATACCTATTGTTCCTATTTTTGATTATTGCAGGTACTTATACTTTTGTGTCTGGCTTGTTTCACTTAACATAAAGTTAAGTATCTTTAAGTTTAATCCATGTTGTAGCATGTATCAGAATTCCCTTCATTTTGAAGGTTAAACAATATTCAGTGTGTGTGTTTGTGTGTTGTTGGTAGTAGTTGCTTCCAGCATTTGACCATGGTAAATAATGCTCCTTTGAATATATGCTCAGAAGTGAAATTGATAAATATACTGCTATTCTATCTTAATTTTTTGAAGAATCATTATGCTACTTTTCACAGTTGTTATTCCAGTTTACATTTCTACCAGCATCAGTAAAATGTTTCAGATTTGATGAAAATCATTAATCTCTACTTAAAAAGTATAGTAAAATTATTGGAGGATAAATATAAAAAGATCCAGCTGGAAAGACAACATATTCAAACTGTTAAAAAAGAAGGAGAGAGAAAATCATGAATGCTATAAAAGGAAAATAATTCCTTACATCCAAGGAAATGACAATATGTTTAATAGCTAACTACCTTTCAGAAAGAATGTTGCCATACTGGAATTCTATATCCAGCAAAACTATCTCTCAAAAATGAAGGACAATAAATATACCCTTGGTTAAGCAAAGACTAAGATAGTTTGTGACATACAAACCCATTTAATAAAAAAATACTAAATTAAGTCCCTGTTTTAAAATGTTCTTATTTCAGATATCTGCAGAGCTTCCTTTAAATACTCTCTCTAACGTCATATTATTAGTGAGGCCTTGCTTAGAAAACCTGTGGAATCCCTGGCCAGAACATCAGTACATTACCTATGCCCACTTAATGTTTTATTCATTTTTCTGTGCACTGTCACTATCTTGCAAGTTTTATTGATGACTCTCCAACAACCATAATGTGAACTTTTAGAGGGTAGAGATTGTTTCTGTTTCCTCATTTCTATACACCAAGGAAAGTGTGCTACACAAAATTGTTTTTCTCTCATATTCTGTGTATGCACATGGATGAGTCATACACCAAAAATTGATGGTACACTCAGAAAAGATAAACTAAGGATAGTTTAAAGATAAGATAATCCATGGTGTGTGAATCACATTAAGAGAACCAGTTAGAAACGGTGAGGCACCTAGACATTAGCAACAGTGGAAAACAATTACCATTTGTCAGAATGAAGGGACAGAAAGAGAACAATGTAAGATGAGCAATGTAAAAGCTGAATGTGCAGAGAAGGTTCAGCGAACTGGAGTTTTAAGTACATTCAAACACTTGCAGGTGAGAGTTTAGTAATGCAGATAAATATCCAGCCCTTGTCCTTCCCAGTGCTATCTCCAGATAGTGACTCCATGTTTGAACTTAATTAGAACCCCAATATTGGGTGACACAGTTCTCTAGTCATGGAAAAGGCACAGAAAGGAAGAGATGGAACCCAGGGCAACAAACCAAGAATAATCGAACTTTCACTCCAGGTGGTTAGTACTGGAAGTATGGGTCATTGTGAAGATCTTGAACTTCTGATCTGTGACATTTTAAAATAAAAATTAATTTTCCAGAAATTACACATCCAAGTGAATATTAGTGGTTCGAACATAGTTACTATCTTCCAAAATTATTGCACTTGACTCAATCATTCTCTTTTTGTATATTTGTTTTGTAAATTTCCTTTTTTGCATTTGAACAATCTGTTTCCACATGTGGATGTGTTAAAGTCTTGCTCTTTGAGGATAAATTACATGTTTTATAAATAATCAGGCACTGTAAACAAAGTCAATAAAGTGGGTGATCATTTTAGGACTTTTTTCCTGACAAACTCAGAGAAATTGTGATAATGAGATTGATTTTCCAAGCCCCATGTAAATCTTCATTCTATTAATATTTAAACCATTACTATGTAGTCACAGTAACTAGACAGTATGGTATTCCCCCAAATAATACTTTGTTGTGTGTCATTGAGACTTGGCAGTGAATCCTAAATAAAAAATATTTATATTAATGTAAATTTGTAGTTTCCATATTCAGTTCATTTTTGCTAGTATCCCGATTTGAAGTGTCTCTTGGTAGTAACCAGTAGAAGTACCTTATTAGCTTTTTGGAACTCATTAATGAGATGTCATAATTAAGCTGTGCTTTGATAATTAATTAAATATGTGTCTCCTGGTGGTATAACCAATAACCCTCTTAAAAGGTGAACTGTTATATCTCTATTATAAAAATACATTATTTTCATTGCCCCACTTTTCCCTTAGGTAAGAAACAATGTTGGTAATACGATAAAAAGAAAGAATGGTAAATAGGTAAATTATAGAAATTTTGATTTTTATCTTCATGTTTTCTTTTTACTTTCAATTGGATTAAATTTAAATGACCACTATTTGTTAAAAATGAGTGCATTCATTCAGTTTTAAGAGTAACAAATTCCTTCTTGGTGGTTTTTGTTTTTGTTTTTACTTTATAAGGCAGAATAGGTAGATTTTTAGTTGGTTCTAAACTTACTAAGAATTTAAAATTTTATTCTATTTCTAAAAATTTTTAAATTTTTATTCTATTTCTAATAAAATTGAATTTCTATTATTTTTCTAACAAAATTGGATTTCTATTTCTAAAAATTCTATCTTCCAAATTTACTTTACTGGATAAAAGTATGTTATTTCTGTATTTTGGACATGTTATGAAATACTATGGGATTCAACTTTCTTACCTGTAAAACATATGGTAACAGCTTAGGATTCTTTCTTGAGTACCATGCATATTCCTTGGTACATGGGTTTTGGATTAACAGATGCAGTAGTGTAGACCTGTCATTAATAAAAGTAATAATCATTTGGGCAATTGACTTCAGATACCTCTCTAAACCTTTATTTGTAAAATGTAATTAAAAATGTTACCCATTTTGTAGAATTTGGGGATTAAAAGAAGATTATGTATGTGAAGAATTTAACATAGTTTGTGGGACTTTAAAAAGTTTTTTTTTTTTTTTTTTTTAACATGCCATTATCATAATGATATACACTCATTTCATCAGCACTGACCTTAGCCTAAATTCTCTGTATGGACCACATAGGATAAATCAATCAGAAATTGCTTTCTTCCAGATATTCCACATGCAGATTAAGTTGACAAGGAAAGAATATTTGGATAATTAAGATATTTTTAGTAAATGTGGGATTAATGATCCGCATGTCAAATTTATTTTAGTCAGTACCTAAGAAGGTTTTAATTTCCTACTTCCAATGATCATATTTTTGTTACTCTTTTATGTGTGGCAACTCATTTCATAAAGACATGGGGGAAATCATGGTAATAACAGCCACTCTTTGTGAAACCAAACATTTAGGGAAATAAATAGAATCTCTCACATTGACAGATTGTACCTTAAATCATTCTTTTGAATATATACTATATCATTCATTCTTCTGTTTATGGACTATAATGTAATTGACCAGGGAGATCTTATTTACAAGAAATGCATAATCATTTTACTCTAAATTCTCTAGAATTTTTAATATGGTTGTATGTTCTCACTAAATTGGTTAATATTGCAACATGAAGCATGTTGCTTTGTTTAAAAGAGAGTTGCCACTTTCATAATCATTCACTTTCTCTGAAGAATGTGACTACTGATGTTCACTTAGAGATTTATCATGGTTCAATGGACATGGAATATGTATTGTGATATATGCATTTATAGGTAAACTTACATGTATATATTTGCATATATGTACATATGGTACTCCCCCCACCATTATCTATTATTATCGTGTCTACTAAATATAACAGGATCTGTTCAACTTACAAAGAAGCATTTTTAAGTGACTCAATATTCTCAATTAAAACAAATTAGTCAGGTTTTAGAAGTTTGATTTAAAGAAACTGTAAAGTTTGATTTGGGAAGACATTTAGATGAGCATCACCTTTATTATGATTTCTATTTATTTTGTGCATAGTTCAAAGTAACTTCAGGGAATCAGGCTTTCTCTAATTTCTATTCTCACTTTGTGAATTAATATAAGGTTAATAAAGATGTTCACAAAGTCCCAATTCTAATTATTTAGTTATCAGTACCACTGATTTCCTTGGGGGCTATGAAGCTAACTATTTCCTTTCTTTATGTTTTTCATTAAATATCATTACAGTTTTTCTAAACTCTAACTTATATTTTTAACAACATCTAGCATTTTGCTGTTCTTTCAAAAGACTTGGATGTTATATTTAGAGTTTAATGATTTATTGTATTATTTTGAGATAGACTGGATATTTTAGTTAGAAGCATAATGGTATGTGAATCTAAGAAAAAGAAACAAACTATGAATATTTTAATGTTTTAGCATAAAGAAACACTGAACATTTTATTTTTTTTATCTTAAAAGCTTCTGTTGAGCAAAAATCAATTTATAAACTCTGTTCTTATTTATTACCCCTTCAAACTAATATAAATGTTTATTAACTAAGAATACACCAATCATGTGCTCATAGGATCATATTGATTAAACTGAATAATTCAAGTTACAAATTCCAGAGAAAACACTTTCTTGTATAAGTATTTTCCTTTATTTTACAAAAAACCCCTATACTCATACTGTAAAATGAAACTGATCCTTATAACAATAAATATCTTGATAATTCAGTACGCATTGTATTTAAACCCCAAATAATTTGATTACAAATTTAATTGCTAATGTTCCTGAAATTAAAAAAAAATACTTTTATCACACTAATGAAGATATTATTTTATAATAGTAGATGGGCTTTCAAGCAATGTTGTGTTTGGGGCTTCCTGGTGGTCCTAGTTGACCAGCATCTCCCAGAGATGACCTTTCCCTTTCAGTCTAATTTGTATCAACGATGAGTACTAAGCACTATATGATGATCAAGCACTTTACTGTGGCAGGTAGTGGGAGCAGACTGATGGGCATGGTCAGGTACAACCAGGGGGTTAGGTGAACAGGCGAGCCCCTATTTGGAGACCATTCTCATAGTTTGGAGGATTTGTCCTTCTTGTTTATATCTGTATTCAGTTACCAGGCATTTCTCTCATAAAGATTGTATAAACTATTCTTGTCAGGATAGGCTGTGTTTTAAAGTTCATGAAAGTTAAATTTATTCTGAGGTGTTTATATCTCCAAGGCAACCAGGTATTTTTAGCTTTCCTTTTCAGAGAGACCTGGAAATTCCTAGGCCAGTGTTAGAAATTCTAGACCACATTTTATCAGGTTACTAAGTGACACACAGTAGGCCCTGTAAGGTGTTTGAGTGGGCTTTATGGGTATTTTTAATTGTAGAACCATGATATAGCTCGTAGAGTATACTACAAACTATATGAATTGGAAATTTTAAATAGTGCTATTAGTTCCTATATATAGACCATAAACCAGATTAATGCCAAAATTTTGCTAATTTTTGTCAAAATGTTGGCTGAAAATATAGGTAAGAGAGTTTGATGATATTGTTATAAATACAGTTATAACTATATATTAAATGATTATTTTTGAGAAATTAGACATTTTTTCTCTCTGTTCCTATTGATAAACACTTTACTTTTTTCTATAAAGTGACCATTGTTTGGTGAAAAGCATAAGAGCAAAGAAATCTGGTAGCCAACTATTCCTAACACAATACAATTTTGTTTATATAACTTATAAGTGTGCTTCATTATAAGCTTACCCCTAAAATACCTAATTTGGATTTTGCTGATCTAATCCCAAAGATGAACTTTAGAAAATACAGTTTACTACCACTTTATAAATTTTTGGTGAACCATATTTATGTGTGACCTTCAATAATATGGTAATTTATTTAAATGTGCTTTACTAATTAAGAATATTTAAAATAGGAGTGCACTTAAATTACTCTTACCAATTATCCATATAAGAAATTATTGAAATGATCAATTACCATAATCAACAATCATTACTGAAATAAGATAATAAGCATCTTCAAAATACCGACTGATAATTTTCTGAATGTTTTCTTCAGGGATTTAAATTTTTTCTCTTTAGAAGATTGATGGACCATGATGTCTATAATATAAGACAATCGAATATCCTAATAATGTTATTAATGTTTTTCAGGTAAAAATAATAAATATTTCTATTCAAATATGAATTATGTTGTTGTTCTGCTTAAAAAAGGAGCAGAACAAACATCCAGATTTATTAATCCTATACCCTCTCAGGCAATTCTAATAAATAGAGATAAATTGTTATGAATTCTCTTAAACTGTTAAGGGACTAAATTTCATGTCCTGTGTCCTTTGCCACTTTGTTATTTGTTCTTTAGTAACTGAAGATACTTTTCTCACTTTTAGTGTATCATTTCCTCTTACTCAGTGGCTACCATTTTGATCACAATAAGTAATAGTTCATGTATTACAACCAGTAGTTATTAACCTACTGTATTCTGAAGAAATCAGTGTATCATTTCTTTTCCCACTTGTGGGCTTTGCCACTTATGACACTTAATTTTAAGTGTCAGCTTGAATGGACTTAGGGATACCTTATGGCTGGCGAAGTATTATTTCTGGCTGTGTCTGTGAGGGTGTTTCCAGAGGAAATTTATATGAGTTAAGGGGCTGAGTAAGGAAGATCTGCCCTCAAGGCAGGTGGGTACCATTCGATTAACTGGAAGCTAGGACAGAACAAAAAGGGAAAAAGGAAAATATGCTCTGTCTCCTAGAGCTGGAACACCTTTTTCCTTTTTCCCCTAGACTTTATAAATCCAGTTCTCTCACCATTGGACTCTGGGACTTGCATTAGTAACTTCTCAGGTCCTCAAGCTTTTAGTTGTGGACTAAGATTTAGAGGAGGAAAAACAGTTTATCTGAGGGTTCACAGTTTCAGAAGTCTCAGTCCATAGACAGCAGTCTCCATTCCTTGGTGCTCAAGGTGAGGGAGAACATCATGGTACAAGAGTGTGGTTGAGGGAAGTGGTTCACATGATGATCAGCAAGCAGAGAGCCTCCTCTTGCCAGATACAAATATATACCCCATAGCCATGCTCCCAAAGAACCACTTCCTCCAGCTAGCCCCCATCTGCCTCCAGTTACCACTCTATTAATCCCATCAGGGATTAATCCACTGATTAGGCTATAACCCAATCATTCCTCCTCCAAATCTTCTTGCATTGTCTCAAATGTGAGCTTTTGGGGGACACCTCATCCACCATCAACTTTCGTGGTTCTAAGAACTTGAGGATTTGACTGGGCTATGCCACCAGAAAACGAAGCTTCTTCTCTATCTTTTCTAAGATTCTCATCAACGTTTTTTTTTTTTTTTTTTTTTTTTTTTTTTTTGCACTGGGGATTGAACCCAGGGGTGCTTTAACACTGAGCCACATGCCCAGTCCTTTTTAATATTTTATTTAGAGACAAAGTCTCACGGAGTTGCTAAGTGCCTCCCTAAATTGTTGAGACTGGCTTTAAAGTCATGATCCTCCTGCCTCAGACCCTGAGCTTCTGAGATTACAGGCATATGCCACCACACCCAGGAATGTTTTTGTTGTTGTTGTTGTTGTTTTTTGTCTTGCTTTGTTTCATTTTTTTGGGGGGGCTGGGATTGAACCCAAGGCCTTGTGCATTTGAGACAAGCACTCTACCAACTGAGCTATATCCCAGCCCCCAGCAATAGTTTTATAGTTATACTTAAATGTACCTTAATATGTTATTAAATCATAATAAAGATTGTGGGGTAGCTTCTTCATTTTGTAAAATAAATAATATTTATGTGTGACTCTCTTGCTTTTTGAGAATATACAGAAATATAAATACATAAACAAATAAATGTGTGCTCGAAACAAAAACCAAGAGGCTATGTCTCAAAAAGTTATTGGCTATTTCTGAAAGTTTGGACCATTACCTACTTTCTTCCAACTTCTCTATATTTCAATTTTTATTACTTTATTATATATTCCTTTTATAATGAGAAAAATATGTAGTGTTTGTAGTGTTTGTAGTGTTTGTAGTGATATGTAGTGTTTGTAGTGTTTGTAGTGTTTGTAGTGATATGTAGTGTTTGTCTGATACTGACTACTCAGACTATGGTGAGAGAGTAACATTCTTTTTCCTTTGTTTTCTCTGAGGTTCATAATCCCTCGATGTCTTTTAATTTTCTACATCATTTCTTTAAAAAACATTAAAAGAATTGTAAACCCCTGTGCATACTGCCCTATACATAGACACTTGGGAACTCTACAAGTCATTTCCTATTATTCAACCTTTGAGATTCCTAAACTAATGCTTAATTTCTTTATTTTTCTCTATGCATCTCCAGTGATTTTATTTCCATTCTAATATAACTATTGTTTTCAAAGGTCACTCCCACTTTTCATTGTCTTTACTGGAACTTGTGAATGGAGGGTTTAACTGTAGAAACTCTCTCTAACCCCAGGGAAGTATAATCACCCAGCCACATTCCAAACCCATTTATAATTTTTTTTATTTTGGGATAGAGTCTAAATTGCTTATGGCCTCCCTAAGTGACTGAGACTGGCTTTAAACTCACGATCCTCTGCCTCAGTCTCCTGAGTTTGCTGTTTTTTGTTTTTCTTTTTTTTAAACAAAAACACGCCTTTCTCTTGGGCTAATGTTATAGTCACCCTTTTTATCGTTGTGACCAAAGACCTGACTAAAACAACATAGAGAGGAAAAGTTTATTTTGGCTCATGGTATCAGAGGTCTCAATTCATAGACAGCTAATTCCATTTTTCTGGGCTCAGGGTAAGGCAGACCGTCATGGAAAACGGCATGGCAGAGGAAAGTAGATAAGGACATTGATGCCAGAAAGGGGAAAGACAGAGAGGGAGAGGGAGGGAGAAGAGAGAGAGAGAGAGAGAGCTAGCTCTGCATAACAGGGACAAAATATAAATCCTAAAGGCATAACTATAGTGTCCAACATCCACCAGTCGGACCCTACCTGCCTACGGTTACCAACCAATTAATTCATTCGATTGTTTTAATGCAAAGACAAAATTAAGGCTCACTTAACCCAGTCATTTCATCTCTGAAAATTCTTGTATTGTCTCATGGGTGAGCTTTTGGGAGACACCTCATATCCAAACCATAAAACCAGTTAGCTTCTTTAGAAAAGATATCTCTGACTCCCAGTTCTGGGTTATAAAATTGGCTGCTAGAATTCTTTGAATCATGAGATAAGTTAATAGGGATGTCATTTGGGAGGGGGCAGGAAATGTAAGAACATAATTTTTAAATTTTAGTATTCTTTGTATTCTAGTATTAAAGCTACACCATTAAAGAAATGAAATGATACATAGCAAATATGGAAATGAGAAATTAAATTTATTTTGAGAGCAGTATTAATGCCCATCACTGTTGAATTTGAAGTGGTGTTGAGAAACCCAAGTGAGAAAATTATACAGCCATAGATAAGTATGGGCAAATGGTACTATTTAAGTTGGATTAAATTTAAAGATGTTAACTTTATTATTAATTGCTTATGATTATGAGTATGTCCACTTCTATGGGCAAATAGCATTGTATTGCAGTACACAAAGATGTCTTAAGCAAGCAAAAGACAAAGAAGCATACCTGACCTACTTTTTCTTTTAAATACATGTGCAATTTTCTATTACACATTAATAATAGATATTATTTCACAGTACTATCTTAATATAATTATATCAATATAATGAAAATACTAGAAAGAAAAGTTTATGATATGAAATGCACTGACAGATTAGTGCAAAGACCCATCCACATAGGCTATTAATAGAAAGAGTATGGAGTCTTATTTTTACATGCAATATTTAGTAGAATCAGAACATCAGGGCGGTGTGCACACCGGGCATTCTTCCTCAGCAAAGAGGATCATCCTCTGCATTTGGCCACTGCTACAGTTTAGATGTTCACTGTGATGCCATCTGTTAAGGTTGATTGTGTAGTGACCTTAGGCAGTCTGAAACCTGTTCAATTGAGCCCATATATAGAGTTCTGGGTGGGAACCAGGAGGACAGATGGTGGGGTTGGAGATGAGGAACTTGTTTGTTACAGCTGATGAAAATCATTATTCTTGCCAAAGCCATTAAATGCTATATCCTTGGCACAGCACTTCTCAACAAACAGGGTGTCCCATTTGGTAGATTAGCTGCAGGTGAATTGAAGCCGTCACCAGCTCCTAACTATTTAGGTTTGCCTAGTTTTATTTTACCATCTCTAGAATCCTAAGATTAAAGTGAGGTTTGACATAGGGCACTCTTGTTGCCCACTTAAGAATGGCATTCCACATATGTACTCTTTAAAACATACATGTAAAGTGGGGAGTGCAACTAGACTGTAGAACTCCACCTAATTAAAGTTTATACCTACCTTTAGTTGAATGGAACCAACGAAATAGGAAAAAAAAAAAAAAAAAAAAAAACTATAAAAAACTGAGCAAAATACTCAAGTCAACTTACTTTTCATATCCATGTACATATTTCATGACTATTTCTCAATTCCAATTGTTTGACAAAAAATGTACTCAAACCATTTTGTAAGGTATAAATGTGTGAATAATCAGACAAGATAATTATTATGAAGTAGTTTTAACAACTTGGAGAGGAGAAAGTTTTCACACCCCTGTGGACATTCCCTTCCCATATTTGATGGGCCTAAAATTCTATTCACTAATATAATTCATATCGAAGTTATGCAAAATACAGGATAATTTTAAAACATTCTCTTGAGAAAGATATTTTAAAAGTCAAAATTCAATGTGAAAAAAATTAACAATACAGATTAACTCGTAGAATTCAAAGGAGTATACAGACTTCGCCAGTGCATTTCACTAATCAAATTCATTTTTTCGTTGAAGGTTTCACACAAGCATATCAGGGCCATACACTGAAAATATATCTAGGAAAATAAATGAAATATATATTTACAGAAAATATATCTGGGAAAGTAGGGTAGCAGCCATCATGGGCAGTATATTTCATATGAGTGTGTTTACTACAAACATGCATATGTTACTCAAAAGATGTACTTTCGTTTTATCGTTTTTTAATTTATTTTAATTAAAAATCATAAATTTATATAGGGCAATATTGTTTGATTCATTCTGTTATTTTTCTCCCTTCCCCCCAACCCCTTCCACCCTTCTTTTCCCTCCATACAGTCCTTCCTTCCTCCATTCTTACCACCCTCCTTATCCTAACCCTAAACCTAACCCTAACCCTAATGCTAACCCTTCCTACCCCCCATTATATGTCCTCATCGGCTCATCAGCGAGATCATTTGTCCTTTAGTTTTTTGAGATTGGCTTATCTCACTTACCATGATATCCTCCAATTTCATCCATTTCCCTGCAAATGCCATAATTTTATCATTCTTCATGATGGAGTAATATTCCATTGTATATATATGCCACAGGTTCTTTATCCATTCACCAACTGAAGGGCATCTAGGTTGGTTCCACAATCTGGCTATAGTGAATTGAGCAGCTATGAACATTGATGTGGCTGTATCTCTGTAGTATGCTGATTTTAAGTCCTTTGGGTATAGGCCAAGGAGTGGGATAGCTGGGTCAAATGGTGGATCAATTCCAAGGTTTCTGAGGAATCTCCATACTGCTTTCCAGAGTGGTGCACTAATTTGCAACCCCACCAGCAATGTATGAGTGTACCTTTTCCCCAACATCCTTACCGACACCTATTGTTGCTTGTGTTCTTGATAATCGCCATTCTAATTGGGGTGAGATGAAATTTTAGGGTAGTTTTGATTTGCATTTCTCTTATTACTAGAGATGTTGAATATTTTTTCATATATCTGTTGATTGCTTGTAGATCTTCTTCTGTGAAGTGTCTATTCATTTCCTTAGCCCATTTGTTGGTTGGATTGTTTGTATTTTTTGTGTAGAGTTTTTTGAGTTCTTTATAGATTCTGGGAATTAGCACTCTATCTGAAGTATGAGTGGCAAAGATATTCTCCCACTCTGTAGGCTCTCTCTTCACATTACTGATAGTTTCCTTTGCTGAGAGAAAGCTTTTTAGTTTGAATCTATCCCGGTGGTTGATTCTAACTTTTATTTCTTGTGCTATGGGAGTCCTGTTAAGGAAGTCTGATCTTAAACCAACAAGTTGAAGGTTTGGACCTACTTTTTCTTCTATAAGATGCAGGGTCTCTGGTCTGATTCCAAGGTCCTTGATCCATTTTGAGTTGAGTTTTGTGCAGGGTGAGAGATAGGGATTTAGTTTCTTTCTGTTGCATATGGATTTCCAGTTTTCTCAGCACCATTTGTTGAAGAGGCTATCTTTTCTTCATTGCATATTTTTGGCCCCTTTGTCTAGTATGAGAAAATTGTATTTATTTGGGTTTGTGTCCATGTCCTCTATTCTGTACCATTGATCTACCTGTCTATTTTGGTACCAATACCATGCCGTTTTTGTTACTATTGCTTTGTAATAGATTTGAACATCTGGTATTGTGATACCCCCTGCTACACTCTCTCTACTGAGGATTGCTTTGGCAATTCTGGGTTTCTTATTCTTCCAGATGAATTTCATAATTGCTTGCTCTATTTCCGTAAGGTACATCATTGGGATTTTAATTGGAATTGCATTGAATCTGTATAGCACTTTTGGTAGTATGGCCATTTTGACAATATTAATTCTGCCTATCCAGGAACATGGGAGGCTTTCCATCTTTGAAGATTTTCTTTAATTTCTTTCTTTAGTGTTCTGTAGTTCTCATTGTAGAGGTCTTTCACCTCTTTTGTGAGATTGATTCCCAAGTATTTTATATTTTTGATGCTATTGTGAATGGGGTAGTTTTCCTAATTTCTCTTTCTCAAGATTCATCACTTATGTATAAAAATGCATTGGATTTATGAGCATTGATCTTGTAACCTGCTACTTTACTGAATTCACTTATGAGTTCTAAGAGTTTTCTGGTGGAATTTCCAGGTTCCTCTAAATATATAATCATGTCATCAGCAAACAGGGATAGTTTGAGTTCCTCTTTTCCAATTCGTATCCCTTTATTTCTTTGGTTTGTCTAATTGCTCTGGCTAGAGTCTCAAGGACGATATTGAATAGAAGTGGTGAAAGAGGGTATCCCTGCCTTGTTCCAGTTTTTAGGGGGAATGCTTTCAGTTTTTCACGATTTAGAATGATATTGGCCATGGGCTTAGCATAGATGGCCTTTACAATGTTAAGGAATGTTCCCACTACCCCGATTTTTTCTAGTGTTTTGAGCATGAAGGGATGCTGTAATGCTGTATTTTATCGAATGATTTTTCGGCATCTATTGAAATAATCATGTGATTCTTAACTTTTAGTCTGTTAATATGGTGAATGACATTTATTGATTTCTGGATATTGAACCAACCTTACATCCCTGGGATAAAACCCATTTGATTGTGGTGCACTATCTTTTTAATATATTTTTGTATGTGATTTGCTAAAATTTTGTTGAGAATTTTTTCGTCGATGTTCATTAAGGATATTGGTCTGAAATTTGCTTTCCTTGATGTGTCTCTGTCTTATTTAGGTATTAGGGTGATATTGGCTTCATAGAATGAGTTTGGGAGGGTTCCCTCCTCTTCTATTTCATGAAATACTTTGAGGAGTATTGGAATGAGTTCTTCTTTAAAGGTTTTGTAGAACTCAGCTGAGAACCCATCTGGTCCCGGACTTTTATTTGTTGGTAGACTTTTGATGACCTCTTCTATTTCATTGCTTGAAACTGATTTATTTAAGATGTGTATGTCCTCCTCGTTCAGTTTAGGTAATTCATATGTCTCTAGAAACGTGTTGATGTCTTCGAGGTTTTCTGTTTTGTTGGAGTATAGATTTTCAAAATAGCTTCTAATTATGTTTTGTATTTCACTCGTGTCTGTTGTGATATTTCCTTGTTCATTCTGAATTTTAGTAATTTGAGTTTTCTCTCTCTTTCTCTTTGTTAGTGTGGCTAAGGAATTATCAATTTTGTTTATTTTTTCAAAGAACCAACTATTTATTTTGTTAATTTTTCCAATTGTTTCTTTTGTTTCAATTTTTTGATTTTGGCTCTGATTTTAACTCTTTCCTGTCTTCTACTACTTTTGGTGTTGGTCTGCTCTTCCTTTTCTAGGGCTTTGAGCTTGTAGTGTTAAGTCATTTATTTGTTGATTTCTACTTCTTTTGTTGAATGCGCCCCATGAAATAAATCTTCCTCTAAGTACTGCTTTCAGAGTGTCCCAGAGGTTTTGATATGATGTGTCTTTGTTCTCGTTTACTTCTAACAACTTTTTAATTTCCCTCCTGATGTCTTCTGTTATCCATTCATCATATAATAGTGTATTATTTAATCTCCAAGTATTGGAGAAGTTTCTGTTTTTTATTCTGTCATTTATTTCTAATTTCAATCCATTATGATCTGATAGAGTACAAGGTAGTATCTCTGTCTTCTTGTATTTGCTAACAGTTGCTTTGTGGCATAAAACATGGTCTATTTTAGAGAAGGATCCATGTGCTGCTGAGAAGAAAGTGTATTCGTTCTTTGTTGGATGGTATATTCTATATAAGTTGGTTAAGTCTAAATTGTTGATTGTGTTATTAAGATCTATGGTTTCTTTTTTCAATTTTTGTTTGGACAATCTATCCAGAGGTGAGAGAGGTGTGTTAAAATCACCTAGTATTATTGTGTTGTGGTCTATTTGATTTCTGGAATTGAGAAGGATTTGTTTGACGTACATGGATGAGTGAATATTTGTGGCATAGATATCTATGATTGTTATGTCCTGCTGATTTATGCTTCCCTTAAGCAGGATGTAATGTCCTTCTTTATCCCTTCTGACTAGTTTTGGCTTGAAGTCCACATTATCTGAAATGAGGATGGATACTCCAGCTTTTTGGCTGTGTCCGTGTGCATGGTATGTTTTTTCCCATCCTTTCACCTTTAGTCTATGGGTATCTCTTTCTATGAGATGAGTCTCTTGCAGGCAGCATATTGTTGGATTTTTCTTTTTAATCCATTCCACCAGTGTATGTCTTTTGATTGATGAGTTCAGGCCATTAACATTCAGGGTTATTATTGTGATATGATTTGTATTCCCAGTCATTTGACTCATTTTTGTTTTTTGACATGATTTGGTGTCCCCTTTATTTGGCTATTCCTTTAGGCTAGTTCCTCCCATTGCTGATTTGAATCATTGTTTTTCATCTCTTCCTCATGGAATATTTTGCTGAGAATATTGTATAATGCCAGCTTTCTTTTTGTAAATTCCTTTAGCTTTTGTTTATCATGGAAGGATCTTATTTCATTGTCAAATCTGAAAGTAAGTTTTGCTGGGTATAAGATTCTTGGATGGCATCCATTTTCTTTCAGGGCTTGATAAATGTTGTTCCAGGCCCTTCTAGCTTTTAGGGTCTGGATTGAAAAATCTGCTGATATTCTTATTGGTTTCCCCCTGAATGTAATTTGATTCTTTTCTTTCACGGCCTCCAAAATTCTGTCTTTATTTTGTATGTAAGGTATTTTCATAATAATGTGCCTTGGTGTGGGTCTGTTGTAATTTTGTATATTTGGAGTCCTATAAGCCTCTTGTACTTGGTTTTCCATTTCATTCTTCAGATTTGGGAAATTTTCTGATATCATTTCATTGAATAGATTGTTCATTCCTTTGGTTTGTTTCTCTAAGCCTTCCTCAATCCCAATAAGTCTTAAATTTGGCCTTTTCATGATATCCCATAATTCTTGTAGATTCTGTTCATGATTTCTTACCATGTTTTCTGTTTGGTCAACTTTGTTTTCAAGATTAAATATTTTGTCTTCAATATCTGAGGTTCTGTCTTCCAGGTGTTCTATTCTATTGGTTATGCTTTCTATGGAGTTTTTAACTTGGTTTTTTGTTTCCTTCATTTCAAGGATTTCTGTTTGGTTTTTTTTCAATATTTCTAACTCTTTATTGAAATGATCTCTTGCTTCCCGTATTTGCTCTTTTAACTGTTGATTGGTGTGATCATTTAATGCCTGCATTTGCTCTTTAATCTCCTTCTTCAATGCCTGCATTTGCTCTTTCATCTCCTCCTTCAATGCCTGCCTTTGCTCTTTCATCTCCTCGTTTGCCTCCCTGATTGTTTTAATTATGTACATTCTGAACTCCCTTTCTGACATTTCTTCTGCTGTGCTGTCATTGGGTTTTATTGATATAGTATCTAGGTTTGTTTGGGAGATTTTCTTCCCTTGTTTTCTCATATTGGTCAGATGTCAGTGGGACTTTGTGATATTGCAGAATTCTTCTATTGGCTTATAGTGTCCCTGTAGATTTCCAGTGTATCACCTTCCTGCCTTCAGTGGCCTGAAGTCTTGGAGTAACTTGATAATGCAGTGCTTCCAGGGAAAGCTGCCCGTAGCCCGCTACTGATTCCAGGACTTGGAGCTGGCTCTGTGTGGAAAGGCTTTCACTGGGGGCCTGCTCCGAGAAGCTAGCCTGGAAAGGTGCTTCCCGCCGGAGGGCGCCGGGCTGCGGGCTGCTTGTGGAAGTCCCTGGCTGCTCTGTCCTGATCCCTGAAGCAACCTATGGGCAGGAACTCGTCGCCCTGGTTCAGGGACTTGAAACTTGGTTCTGTGCAGAGAGGCTCTCACTGGGGGGCCTGCTCTGAGATGCTGGAGTATCTGGCCCTGTGGGAGGAGCCCACCGCCGGAGTGCACATGGCTGCCTGGGGAAGACTCTAGCTGCCCTACCCTACTCTAATAAGCCACCCGAATCCGGGCCTGCCTCCCAAGCAGCGCTTCACTGGGTGGGGGAGACTCACCCCGTGGCTCTATTTTAGTCCGAGTCTCTCAATGCCTCCCCTTCTTGAATCCTGGGTTCTGGACTGACTAGAGATGCAGTCACCCTCTAGTCTGCCATCTTGGATCACCCCGTGGAAAAAGCCTACGGCCGGGGGGTCCGGGGGGCAGGTCTGCCTGGAGAGGTCTCTGGCTGCCTTGCCCTGGTCCCAGAGGCTGCTTGCGGGCAGGAGGTCTCCGCTGGCTTGGGGACTTGTGGCTGGCTCTGTGTAGAAAGGCTCTCACTGGGCGGTCTGCCTCGAGAAGCTAGCCTGGATAGGCGCCTCCTGCCAGAGGGGGCCGGGCTGCTTTGGGAAGTCCCTGGCTGCCCTGTCCTGGTCCCTGAAGCAACCTGCTTGTTCCCTGTGTTTTGTAGTTGGAGAGCTGCATTCGTTGCCTTCCTTGGCTCGTGTTCTCTCCTCTCTTCAAAGCAACATCCTAGCATCTAACAAATTTTGGCCTCCATCATCTAAGTCACATCTGTCCCTATGATTTCCTGCTTGCCCGCATGTGTGAGGCACTGGGTTGGATCCTCAACAGCACATAAAAACAAATAAATAAAAGATCATCTACAACTTCTTTTTCCCCTTTCACGTCACTTCCCTCCCTTCTCCATCTCCCTCTCCTCTCAGAGAGGTGAGTTCCCCACTAGAGGCCAGCACTTTCTCGATTTCTCCTCCCAACCAAGGAGCAGAATTCGGAGAGAAAGAAGGGAGAAAAAAGATGAGAAAGCAAGAGAGAAAAAAACCTCGGGGCCTAGAATGCAGAGGCCCGGGACTGGCGTCGACACGGCCCATTTTATCGTTTTTGTAAAGAACTTCATATTATTATGTAGATTTTAACTTTGTTTAACATTCTTGAGGATCTTGTCAACATACTGAGTGAACTTTTACCTCAGTACTTGAACTGCTACAAGTACAACTTTTATAAAACATGTGTAATGCGTTATATTTAGCAAGTCCTGTGCATGTGTGCAAGAAATGATGGTTGTCTGAAGTAATGAACACTTCCTTTGGTTATTATTGGCATGCAGGTATATACTTGTATATAATAATGTCTATACTTGAAATTTTTATTTTAGAAAGTTTTAGTCACCTTTTTCATTGCTGTGACAAAAAGACCTGCAAGAACAATTGAAGGAGGAAAAGTGGGTTTTTTTGCTCGGAGTTTCAGAGGTCTGAGTCCAGAGATAGCGAACTCCGTAACTCTGGACCCATGGTGAGACACAAAAACATACAGTGGGCATGGTGAAAGCAAGCAGCTGAGGTCATGGCTACCAGGAAGCATTAGAGAAAATCTCTCATCAGGGACAAAGTGTCTACTCCAAAGGCATACTCTCAGTGACCAACCTCCACCAGCCACTCTGTCTACTGTTAGCACCCAGTTAATCCTAATTGGTAGATTAAGCCACTGTTAGGTTAAAACTCTCATAATCTAATCATTTCACCTATGAACATTATTGCATTGTATCACACATGACCTTTTGAGAGATATAACATATTCAAACCATAATATTCTGCCCCTCTCCCCTAAAGCTCATGCCTAATTCACAATGCAAAATACATTTACTCCGTATTCCACTGTCTCAACAGTTTTAGCATTGCCCAAAAGTCCAAGTCCAAAGTTTCCTAAAGGCAAACTCAGGGTGAGTCCCTGTGAAAATAAAAAGCAGATTACATACATCTAATATGTGATGGCACAGAGTAAACATTTCCATTCCACCAAAATATGGGGCATGGAAAGAAGAGATGGGCCCAAAACAAGATCAAACCTAAATCTAGCTGGACAAACAAGTTATATAGCTTTACATCCAGAATCTGGGGCATGAGATGTGATTTTCTCTCCAAAGGGTTCGTGTAGTTCTGCTCCTATGTCAAAGCAGTTTGAAGCCTGCTCAATTCCTGTGGCTTTCCTTGACAAATGTTCCACCTTATTGGTATCTCTTAATCTCAGGCATCTCCACTGCACCTTTGACGTCCTTCTCACATCTTTATGCATTGCCCTCTCAGGAACTCTAATTTGGCTATATTTCACCTGGCCTCCAAGGCCTTCCTTTGAAATCTTAGTGGAGGTTTGCGTAATCCCTAACTCAAGTATCCTGCCATTCTTTAGAACCAGCACCATGTGATCAATGCCAAGGTCTTTTGACATCTTGGAACTTAACCAAGTCTACTTGAATCATAACTGCTGTAGCTTCCAAGTACCTGGGCAGTAAAAAATGTCCTAGCTTACCCCCACCACCATGCAAAAATGTTAACCCATGTTCTCTTCTCAAAGGGATTTTTACATTGATACCCTTAAGCCTGAGATGGGTACAGTCTTGACAATTTCTGAGAAGCCCTCACCTCATCTTTCCTATTGTTTCTGGGTCAAGTACTTAGCACTTCTTTAGTGGTTATAATCCCTTTAACAACCACATCTTCATTAGTTCTAGTTTTACTCACACTTTTATGGACAAACTGCAAGCTTTTCAAACCTTTCTGCCTTGCTTTTTGTTTCAGATTTTCACAGTGAACCTGAATAAAAGCTGCCAACAATATTAATGCCATTGCCTGAAAGTTGTCCTGTTTTGAAATTTCTCCCACCAAACTAATTAGTTGGTTACCTTTAGATTCAGTCTTACAGAAATTCTCAGGACATGGGCAAAATGTAGACAACTTCTTTCTCTGAACATAAGAGGAATAACCTCTATTCCAATTTCCAATAGAGCTGTTCTCCTCTGAATCCTTATGAGTCAAGTTTTTACTGTCACAGTTCTATCACCGTTCTCATTTTCTGAGCTCCCAGCAAAATTTCTCACTACACTCCATTTACAACCTTCTAAGCAGTTTTACAACATTCTAAAGCTTTTACATCTTGTATCTCTAAAATTTTCAAAACTCTTTACCTCAATTCCAAACAGCTCCAAAAACATCTGAACCACATGGTCAGGTTAGCCATAGCAACAACCCCACTCCTGGTACCAGTTTCTGTTTTAGTCAGCTTTTTTCAGTGCTATGACCAAAACATCTGACAATTAAAATTTTAGAGGAGGAAAAGTTCATTTTGTCTCATGGTTGAAAGAATTTCAGTTAATAGACAACTGGACTTATAGCTCTGGGACCAAAGTGAGGTACAACATCAAGCAGAAGGGCGTTGTGGAAGAAAGAAGCTGAGGACATAGCGACCAGAAAGCAGAGAGAGAGAAATCTCTGCTCACCAGTACAAAATGTATACCTCAAAGGCATGCACTCAGTGACCTTCATACTCTAATCACACCCTATCTGCCAACAGTTACCACCCAGTTAATCAACTTTGATTGATTAAGCTACTGATAAGGTTACAACTCTCAGAATTTTATTGTTTCAGCTCTGAACATTTGTTCTTACATTGTTTCACACATGAATTTTGGGGACTCACAACATATTCACACCATAACAGAAAAAATGCACAGAAGTGAGGTTTTACTCTCAAAAAGTAGGTGAATAGTTAACATTGATATTTTTAGCTCTCCCTCCAATTGGAAGCTGGAAAAGATGATTAACAGCATGAACTGTATTATTTTTCTATAAAATTGAAAACAACTGATCTCAACAATGTTTCTTATAATGTCTACTAAGTTACATTTAAATATGTAGGTACTGCTTTAATTTGTATTATCCTATCATGATGGATATGTTTGTTGCTTTTCATTTTCAATCTGATGTGAGAGAATATTCATTTATACATTGATATATGTGCATATTCAATAAGTATTTACTGATACTTATTTACTAAATACATGATCCTGACCAAAGTTGTGATACTGTCTCATTCCTCATAACTACAAGGCATTGAAGGTGTCGAATTTTATTTTATTGGTGACAAACTTTTAATTTGTTAATCATTTTTTTTCAATGTCTAGGACTTTTTCATAATTTCTATTTTGATAGCTATGGATGTACTATCTGTTTTGTTCCTTTCTACATTTAAGATATCTTAAAATTTTATGTATAAACACAGAACTAACTCTGTATTTTATGTCTTAGTAATATTTTTATTAATTACAGAAAGCTTTTACTGTTTTTAATATTTATCATCTTAAGTTTGCTTTTTGTATTTTATGTAGTTCTTTTCCTATATGCCCTAATTGAATGTCCTTTCTCTCTAAATGTGATTTTTTCTTTTTTTTTTTTTATTGTAAACAAATGGGATACATGTTGTTTCTCTGTTTGTACATGGCGTAAAGGCATACCATTTGTGTATTCATAAATTTACATAGAGTAATGTTGTTTGATTCATTCTGTTATTTTTTCACTTCCCCCCACCCCTCCCACCCCTCTTTACCCTCTATACAGTACTTTCTTCCTCCATACTTGCCCCCCTCCCTAACCCTAACTCTAACCCTAACATTAACCCCTCCCTCCCCCCCTTTATGTGTCATCCTCCACTTATTAGCGATATCATTCGTCCTTTGGCTTTTTGAGATTGGCTTATCTCACTTAGCATGATATTCTCCAATTTCATCCATTTGCCTGCAAATGCCATAATTTTGTCATTCTTTATGGCTGAGTAATATTCCATTGTGTATATATACCACAGTTTCTTTATCCACTCATCAATTGAAGGGCATCTAGGTTGGTTCCATAGTCTGGCTATTGTGAATTGAGCAGCTATGAACATTGATGTGGCTGTATCTCTGTAGTATGCTGATTTTAAGTCCTTTGGGTATAGGCTAAGGAGTGGGATAGCTGGGTCAAATGCAGGGTCCATTCCAAGTTTTCTAAGGAATCTCCACACTGCTTTCCAGAGTGGCTGCACTAATTTGCAGCCCCACCAGCAATGTATTAGTGTACCTTTCTCCCCACATCCTCGCCAACACCTGTTGCTTGTATTTTTGATAATCGCCATTCTAATTGGGGTGAGATGGAATCTTAGGGTGGTTTTGATTTGCATTTCTCTTATTACTAGAGATGTTGAACATTTTTTCATATGTTTATTGATTGCTTGTACATCTTCTTCTGTGAAGTGTCTGTTCATTTCCTTAGCCCATTTGTCGACTGGATTATTTGAATTCTTGGAGTAGAGTTTTTTGAGTTCTTTATAGATTCTGGAGATTAGTGCTCTATCTGAAGTATGATTGGCAAAGATATTCTCCCACTCTGTAGGCTCTTTCTTCACATTACTGATAGTTTCCTTTGCTGAGAGAAAGCTTTTTAGTTTGAATCTATCCCAGTTATTGATTCTTGCTTTTATTTCTTGTGCTATGGGAGTCCTGTTAAGGAAGTCTGGTCCTAGCCCGACATGTTGAAGATCGGGACCTACTTTTTCTTCTATAATCTGCAGAGTCTCTGGTCTGATTCCAAGGTCCTTAATCCATTTTGAGTTGAGTTTTGTGCAGGGTGAAAGATATGGGCTTAGTTTCATTCTGTTGCATATGGATTTCCAATTCTCCCAGCACCATTTGTTGAAGAGGCTATCTTTTCTCCATTGCATATTTTTGGCGCCTTTGTCTAGTATTAGAAAGTTGTATTTATTTGGGTTTGTGTCCGTGTCCTCTATTCTGTACCATTGATCTACCTGTCTATTTTGGTACCAGTACCATGCCGTCTTTGTTACTATTGCTTTGTAATAAAGTTGAAGTTCGGGTATTGCGATACCCCCTGCTTCATTTTTCCTGCGAAGGATTGCTTTAGCTATTCTGGGTTTCTTATTCTTCCAGATGAATTTCATGATTGCTTGCTCTATTTCTGTAAGGTACGTCATTGGGATTTTAATTGGGATTGCATTGAATCTGTATAGCACTTTTGGTAGTATGGCCATTTTGACAATATTAATTCGGCCTATCCAAGAACATGGGAGATCTTTCCATCTTCTAAGGTTTTCTTTAATATCTTTCTTTAGTGTTCTGTAGTTCTCATTGTAGAGGTCTTTCACCTCTTTTGTGAGATTGATTCCCAAGTATTTTATTTTTTTCGATGCTATGGTGAATGGGGTAGTTTTCATAATTTCTCTTTCTGAGGATTCATCACTTATGTATAAAAATGCATTGGATTTATGAGCATTGATCTTGTAACCTGCCACTTTACTGAATTCACTTATGAGTTCTAACAGTTTTCTGGTGGAATTTCCTGGTTCCTCTAAGTATATAATCATATCATCCGCAAATAGGGATAGTTTGAGTTCTTCTTTTCCTATTCGTATTCCTTTAATTTCCTTGATCTGTCTAATTGCTCTGGCTAGAGTCTCAAGAACGATATTGAATATGAGTGGTGAAAGAGGGCATCCCTGTCTTGTTCCAGTTTTTAGGGGGAATGCTTTCAGTTTTTCACCGTTTAGAATGATATTAGCCATGGGCTTAGCATAGATGGCCTTTACAATGTTAAGGAATGTTCCCACTATCCCTATTTTTTCTAGTGTTTTGAGCATGAAGGGGTGTTGTATTTTATCAAATGCTTTTTGTGCATCTATTGAAATAATCATGTGATTCTTGACTTTAAGTCTATTGATATGGTGAATTACATTTATTGATTTCCGGATGTTGAACCAACCTTGCATCCCTGGGATAAAACCCACTTGATCGTGGTGCACTATGTTTTTAATATATTTTTGTATGCAATTTGCTAAAATTTTATTGAGAATTTTTGCGTCAATGTTCATTAATGATATCGGTCTGAAATTTTCTTTCCTCGATTTGTCTCTGTCTGGCTTGGGTATCAGGGTAATATTGGTTTCATAGAATGAGTTTGGGAGGGTACCCTCCTCTTCTATTTCATGGAATACTTTGAGAAGTATTGGGATGAGCTCTTCTTTAAAGATTTTGTAGAACTCGGCTGAGAACCCATCTGGTCCTGGACTTTTCTTTGTTGGTAGGCTTTTGATGACCTCTTCTACTTCATTACTTGAAATTGTTCTATTTAAATTGTGTATGTCCTCCTCGTTCAATTTAGGCAATTCATATGTCTCTAGAAACCTGTTGATGTCTTCGAAATTTTCTATTAAATGTGATTTTTTCATTCTAAACTTTTTACTAAAATAATGTTTAGAATTATAAATTTTCCTTTGAACATTTGATTTATTCTGCTAATTTTGTGTTAAACTTATTTAGTATTTTCTGATAAAATTGTCATTTTGAATGCTTTATTTTAATTTGTTCAGAATGTTTACAGTGCAAACTTAATTAATAAATTCTTATTTTATAATCTGTTGGTTGAGAATGTGGTCTACACAATGTTCTGGTTTTTTTATTTAATGATGTTTTCAGTTTAGGATTAATTTTATAAATGTTGCATCAACATTTGGAAATAAAAAGTTGTCTAACTTCTATTTTAATGCCATACTTTCCAGATACATGGAGTGGTAGAACAAGTTTTCTACTCTTTATGTTCATGGTTATATAAGACTCAAAACAGTTCAATGGTGCTAATAACAATGATGATAATTGTTATTGAGTGAATAATTATTATATTTCAAATGGTGTTTGATTTGATGATAGTATTTACTTATTTTAATGTTACTATGTTTTTGTTTCCACATATTTGCACACCTACAAATATTATACAAAAATAGTACAGTGATCTCCCTTATATATTTTACCAAGAGTCACTATTTTCATTTTGCAAGTTTGCATTATCATTTTCTCTCATGCTCACGTTGTTTATAAGATTTTGTTATATTTTGCAAGATTTTGTTATATTTAATCATATCAGTTTTTGGGGTGCACCAATAGTCTCAAAATTTTCTTACATCTTTTCTGTTTAACCCAAGATGTGATCCAAGATAGCCTAAAAGTCCAAGTTTAACGTCTCCACCAAGATTCAAGGCAAACTCTAAGTATGAGTGCCTGTAAAAATCAAAAGCAAGTTACATATATCAAATATATAAATGCACAGAATAAACACTTACATTCAAAAGAGTAAACACTTACATTCCACTTATATTCCTATATCCCATAGGAATAGGCATGGGACCAAGCAAGATTGAAATCCAGATGGGAAAACAAGACATGTAGTCCATGTCTGGCATATGGAGCACCTGGCATCCTGATGTTCTCTCCCTTAAGCCTGCAATGAGGGTCTTCTTATCAATTCCTGAGATGCCCCCAAACCATGTTTCCTATTATTTTTGAGTAAGGTACTTAGCAGTATCTCTTTAGTGCCTACATTCTCTTTAACTGCCAATCTTCCTTAGCCCCAGGTTTACTTAAAATTTTCTGGCCAAACTTGAAGTTTTTCAAATCTTTCTACTTTGCATTCTTCTCCTGATTAGCACAATAAACTTGGCTAAATGCTGCCAGCAATACCCATGCCACTATCTGAATGCTACTCTTCCTAGAAATTTCTTTCACCAGATTAATGAGTCCATCACCTTGAAATTTAGGCTCACAGAACGTTTCAGGACTTGGAGAAAAATGTAGACAACTTCTTAACCAGAACATAACACGAATGACAGCCTAATTTCCAAATAAGTCCTCTTTTTCCTCTGAAACCTTATGAGCCCCATCTTTACTGTTTATAGTCCTATTGGCACTTTTGCCTTTTGAGCTCCCACCAGAGATGCTCATCAAGTTTTGCTTATAATATTATAAAGCTTTTGTAGATTGCATCTCTAAAAATTTCAAAATTACTCCCACAAATTCCAAAAAGTTCCCAAAACATCTAAACCACAGGGTCAGATTAGTCCCAGCAATGACCCTACTTATAGGTACCAATTTTCTTTTTAGTCAGTTTTTTTAAACCATGATAACCAAAGGACTTGACAAGAACAATCTTAAGGAAGAAAAGTTTATTTGGAGCTCAGTTTCAGAGGTCTTAGTCCATAGATGGCTGACTCCATTCCTCTGGGTCTAAGATCAGGCAGAATATCATGGTGGAAGTTTGTGGAGGAGGAAAGCAGCAAGGAACATGACACCTAGAAGTAGAGAGAGAGAGGGAGAGAGAGAGAGAGAGGGAGAGAGAGAAGGAGAGAGAGAGAGAGAGAGAGAGAGAGAGAGAGAGAGAGATCCTTACCAGGGACAAAATATGTACCCCAAAGACACAACCCCAGGGATCTACCTCCTCCAGTCACACCCTACATGCAGACAGTTAACCACCCAGTTAATCCCCATCAAAGGATTAACATGTTGATTAGGTTAAGCCTCTATAATCCAATCATTTCACCTTTAAATTTCTTGTGTTGTATCACATTTAGGCTTTTTTGGGGATATCTCATAACTAAATGATAACAGCAGCATTTATATCTTCTTGATATTTCTACACCATTTTGAAAGCATATTGTGGACTGAATAGTCGTATTCCCCAAATTTCATGTTGGACCTCTAATTTCCAAAGGACAGCATTTGCAGGAGGGGACCTTTGGCAGGTGATCATTTTAGATGAAGTCATGAGGGTGAAGTTCTCGTGATGGGATTAGTATCCTTATGAGAAAAGGAAGGGGACAAAAATTCTCCCTCTACTCTATGAGGATAGAGAAAAGAAAAGAGGAAGATTGGGTCACTGGGAACCAAATTGACCAACACTTTGATCTTGGACATCTCAGTCTCCAGAGGCATAAGAAACAAATATCTATTCTCTAAGCCACCCATTGTATGGTATCTGGCTAAAGCAGACCAAGAAGACTAAGACAGAGGTTTTTCTTCCTTTGTGATATAAAACATTACTCCATGTTTATCCTGCAGCATGTCCCCCACCTCTGAAATCAGCTGTTTCTCCAAGAAAACCTGGTTCTTTTTAGTGAAATGTGGTATTCAGTAAGCAAGAGTTAAGATAATTTTAATGATATTTGGATATCACTGTTTTTAGACCCTTTCAGCAGACAGAGCTGGGGGTGGGGAAGAATAGAATTTTATTGTACAACTGCAAGAATAGGATCCTAATTAGAATAAATTATACTCCCTGTATATATAATATATCAAACTACACTCTACTGTCATGTATCTTTTTAGAACAAAAAAAAATTTAAAGATGCTAAATGTTAAAAAACAAATTATTCTTGTAAAACTAATCATGTACAACCCAGCAATTATACTTGTGGGAATTTATCCCATATTAATAAAAATTCAGATTTGCATCCAAAATTGTACACTAATAGATTGTTCATAGCATCTTTATTTTAATAGTCCAAATTGGAAACAGTGAAATATCCCACAACGGGTAAATGACTAACAAACTATAGTACATTCCTACCATGTCACAATTATATAAATAACATTCTTGATATGAGATATTAGAGAAATGGAGATGAGACTAATGATTTCCAGGGACCAGAGATGAGGTATACTTGCTATAAAGGCAACACAAAGGATCCTTATGAGATGGAACACTATATCCTCCCTGTGTTAATGTTGATGTACTATATATCTGACAGATATATAGTACTAACATCACTGGATCACAAGCATATGCAGGATCTCTCTGTATTTTCCTATAGGAGCATGTGAATGTATTATCTCAAAATAAATTTTTAATTAAAAATTTAAAAAATAGAGGTCAAAATCTATTCAAAATGGAGTCCTTAAAAATTACTACAACTCCAGATGCAACAGTTTGCAAAAATGGAGTAAGTTCATTTCACTCCCTGCCCTACCTTCATAGCAATCTCCTCTCACTCTTTTCTGCAGGACATAAGCTCTTGTCTTTATTTTAATAAATAGTAAAGAAACATCTTTATCAGAATTTGAAAAAATATATTATGGGAAGGCATCCCTTTGGGATGGCAATGCTCTCTTGACAACTCACAGGGGTTGGAGTAAAGCCCAGAGTTTGCAACCTACATTTTACACTTATTTGCACTCCTTGAGTCAGCACTTCACTCTCAGATACACTATGAACAACCATTAGTGTATGCACACATCTTACCCTTCAAT
The DNA here is from genome assembly GCF_902686455.1 of Sciurus vulgaris. Classification (NCBI taxonomy): domain Eukaryota; kingdom Metazoa; phylum Chordata; class Mammalia; order Rodentia; family Sciuridae; genus Sciurus; species Sciurus vulgaris. Next base: position 73,441,581 of record NC_136462.1, read on the forward strand.
TCATTTGCAGGCAGTTTCCTTAGTATCCTCAGCTAAAATTGTTCCACATCTAATTCTAATTTCACTTCTATCCATTATCTTGAAAAATCAACATATAGATGATGTTTTCTGACTTCTTGCTTGAATACATAATTTTTATTAATTTTATTAAATTCACTTGATTATTTAAGTGGACTTTAGAAATATGAGTTTAAATTTTTATTTTGTCAGGAAGTATTTTAAGAATATACATGGAATATTTCTTAAAATGTTTTTTTATTTTATTTTTTTGCAATAATTATATTTCAGAAACATGTTCTTGACTCCAAAAGCTTGCCTTCTGTGAGGGTCTATTATTTACTCAAGAAATCAGTGACTTTACTGACAGCAGCTTCTCATATAAGGTAGGCTATTCCTGCCTAATTTGGGCTTATAGGAAATCTATAAATAGAACTTTTATGTAACTTGAATACAACAAATTTAGTGAGTAGAATAGATGGAAAAATAATATTGATGCTAATTTTTCATTTTATTACTGAGATCCAGAAGCTTGCAAGAAGTGAGAAGGAAGTTAGATCCACAGAAGTGTCTTTTCTGAGTTTGATGTGACAGGTCACACCAAATGGAAGGATTAACAGGAACTGCTCTCTGCTCACAATGACCCTTAGTGAAGATTAATACCTGGAATTCATAAACTTCTGGTAGTACCTAAATCTCACCAGTTTCCAGAGATCAGAAAAACTGTGTATCTCCAAATGACTCTGCAGTTTAAACTTAACCCTCTGAAGTAAGAGATGTTAGCTCATTGCTACTTGAGTCTCACCTCAACTTTGCAGTTATCCTGCTTTCCACAGAAGGGGTGTTGTGTATTAAGCCATTATCTATGTTTTTAATCTACTCTCAACTATACCAATTGTGGCAAAAATTCCTTAGTGGTGCTGACCTGTGGATGGTACTCAGTCACTGTTTCTACTTCCGGCGAAGAGCAATAAAACTATGTGTGCATGCAGTATCTAGACAGCACAAATTCTAAAACTTAACTGTCTGATTTGAATTCTGCCTCTGTTGTGTAGACTTGGGGTAAGTTAAAACCCTCGAGGTCCCAATAGCTACATTTATGAAATAGGGATAATAAGTAACTACCTAAAAGAGTTACTGAAAGTATGTGAAGAGGGTATTATGTGTACAAATGAGGTTCTATGTGATATGTAAATCGATATCTATCCATATCTATATTTTAATCTATACCTATTCTTATCTAATGTCATTTCCTAGCACATAGAAGTTATTGTAGGTTTACTACTTTTACCATTTCCCTGAAATTGGAGTTAATAGTATATGTGGACTTCAGGTGCTTCATAAGGTTCAATATAGGAAAAGGAGCTCAGTATCAATACAAAACAGCACATAACCCTGTCTGCATATCACATTTGAACTGTAAAACAACAAAATTCAAAGAGAAAATCTTAAACCAGTGTAAAAGAAAATACCTAAAGAGGAACAAGGATAAGGATTATATCAGATTTCTCTTCAGAAACTACAAAAGCAAGTATACAGCAAAGTGAAAGATTAAGAGTGTTAAAACGAGCCCCCAAGAATTCTAAACCCAGTGAAATTGTCATGCAAAAGTGACAACTAAATCTTTCTTCATACAATCTAACACTTGGGGAGTTAATCACTAGCAGACTTGCCCTGCCAGTGGTATTAAAAGAAGTACTTCAGGAGAAGGAAATTTATTCAGAAAAGAAATTCACATATAATAAGCAAGGAAAGAACACTGAAGATGTAAGAAGTTAAAAGAAAACAATTTATTTTTCTTATTCTGAATGTGTCTATAATATAATTGTTTAAATTAAAAATAAGAGTAATGCATTGGGCAGTTGTTCCATATGGAGAAGTGAAATGAATGATGGAAACGTAACGAGGAATAGGAGGGGCTGGGAATGCTTTTTTATAATGTACCAGTGCTGTATGTAAAACATGCCATGGAAACAAAGGCAGTCTAAAATATTTTAAAATGTATATTGTACACTCAAGGGAAGGCAAAAAATAAAAATAAGCGTATATGGCATTCGAAGAAAGATTTGATTGAAACAGATTAAACTCTTAATTAGGCTGCCTCTCCCTCTGGAGGTGGTTCATATTCTCGCTTGAATATGTATTCCTTGCTTTACCCCAAAGGCATCTCTCTCTCTTGAGATTGCCACCATTCTCCTTTGAATATGTATCTACCTTCCTAAATAAACCCCTGTCTATGCCTTTGAGAAAAAAAAAAAAAAACAAACTCTTAATTAAAAGTGGATAACAGAAAGATTGAAAAAGGAAATGAAGAAATGCAGCTAATAGAAGATAATTTTAAGGTGGTAAATCTTAATTGAGTAACTAAATATAGTAATTAAAAGACTAGAACTTCTGAGTGGATAAAAGGTTCTCTATAAAAAAATTCTTAATATAAAAACTCAGATAATTTAAAAGTAAACCTAACATAAAGGGATTGATGATGATAGTACTGTTCAAAAAATATATATATATGCTTCTACTGTTACCTTGTCCAGAAGTCTGCATATACTTTACTTCCTGTGATGTCAAGGAAAGACGACTGAGGTATATAGGATCACCTTTGAGTTACTATCTCTTCTTCTCCTTTCTTTTTTAATGTTAAAAGGATTGCTCAAGATTGGTTGTCTGATTTGCTTCTGAGAAATTCTCACATTAGTCTTACATTTATGCTTAAAATGTCTGCCAGCATCTGATTTAACCACTTTTCATATGCAAACCAGTTAGAAGTTTTAATAACCAGGATTTCAGTGAAAGTCAACAGTGTGACATTGCTGTCAAAAGACAGCTAATGCATTATTAGGTTTTATTAATAGAAACGTGGTGCTCAGAATAAAAAAGGAAATAGTTCTACTGTTTTGTGCATTAATCATACATAATCTGGAGTATCATTTTTCAGTTCTGAGCATCTCATTTGAGAGGGTTGTTGACAAATGCAAAAAGTGTTTTCAGATGGATGATCAGATATTGAGGATCTAGAAGCCATTTTGAATAAGAGTGTTTTGAAGAAATTAAAGACAAAAGAGATGCTTGGGAAATGATAGTAAATATTTAAATAAAATTTTATGAACTGGCATTCTAGAAAAGCAATAAACACAGGCGGATAGAATCAGGATAGAGTGAGTATTATTTCAGAATAAGGGGAAACTAACTCATCATTATTTCTGCCCCAAATGGGATGTGTCCTGAGATAATCACAAGCTACCTGTCTTAGAAAGCATCCAGATGAAGAGAAGATGACAATATGCTTTGGATATTGCTATACCATACTCTATAGCATTGTAGAAACTGAACTCAGTGACTCTCAATGCTGTCTGCTGCCTCAGATAATCTGTGGTGCTATTTGAAAATAATATACTATGTGGCAGACTTTTAAAAGTAATTTTATTTTTTAGATATCAAACTTCTAATTTTGAATTAACACTGCTATTAAGTGAGTTATGTCATAACATTTGTGTTTATTTCTCAACCTTTTTTAACTACAACCATGGCTATGATTCAGCCACTTTTTCCATATATTATGTATAGAAAATGAATTTTTAAGTAATGCAGATGAAAGTAAATCTTTTAATTTCCAGCAAAAATCTATATTCTATATTAGCATGATGGGAAATCAGAAATTGGTAATGAAAAGCATAGCCATTGAAAATCATGTTTGTCTTAAAATCCTTTAACTTCTTCTCTTTGTTATCCAGTCAAATGAGTTCTTGTTAGTCATAAAGATTTCTTATTTTTTTTAGAACCCTGAAAATACCTATAACATTAAACACAAAGCAAAAGTTTTCAAACTCAAAGTTAACAATTCAAACTAAGCATGTGAGGGAGGGAGAAAGAAAGAGAAGTGAGTGAGAATGGGAGAGAGGGAGAAGGAAAGGGAGTGTTTATGTGATATCATGAGGACACTCTGGAAATAAAAGTAATTATTTTTATAATTGCAATAGCAATTTTATTTATCAAATATAGAAGCACATATAGATTTTTTAAATCATTTATTATCCTACAATCCAAGTGATAAATGTTGTTTATAATTTTAACTTTTTAATGTTTTGAGGGTAAAATGGACATAGTTGAGATTGCATCATAAATGAAATTTTAAATTATTCTATTCCATTTCACAATAAAAATCAAGGTAATGTAGCATTTTGGAAACCATTAGGCCTAGTTCCATGACCCAGGTCAGCCTTTAGTTGAAAGAATTTATATGTTAATATAAATTATATATTTACTTTGCCTGTCTTGACTGTAGTTCTCAAGTTTGAAAGCAAAATTTAAATAATAGCATGTTATTAGGATCAAATGTCAATACATGTAAAACTACTACTGTATTATCAAAACACACTAGGTTTCACCTACATAAAACAGAGTTGCATTAAGTTCAGTCTTAGTACAACTTCAGCCTCTTGTTATTTTATCACTTTAAATATAATTTTTAAAGTCTGCATATGATTTTGTTATATGGCCTGACTTGATCTATTTTGATTTATTTCCAATCTTTTTCTAACTTTTTTATTTGGTGAATTTATAAAGAATAAAATAATATTTCTTGCAAACCTGGATTATAATAAAAATAAAATTTCTTAACATGAAATTTCATGATCTCTTAGTAACAATAATTACATTTGAACTTTAGCTTCATAATAAATGCCTGCTTTAATGTTACTATGATGAAAATTTTCCCCAGGTTTTTAAGTAAAATTGATTTTGAAAAGATGAACCTTATTTATGTCCCATAATTCTAGACCAATAACCTTTAGTGATTTTAGAAGTGTAAATGATTTCAGATTTCACTAATGATGGTAGCTATTTCTTTAGGATACTTTCTGTTATATTAGAGTGATGTATTATTTTTAGTTTACCATGAATATTAAGCATGAGACATGAGTGAATGTTAATTTTTTTCTTTTTTTTATACAGGGGATTGAACCCAGGAGCACATAACCACAGAGCAATATCCCCAATCCTTTATATTTTATTTAGGGAGAGGGTCTCATTGAGTTGCTTAAGCCCTCCCTAAGTTGACGAGAATGGCTTGAAACTCATGATCTTCCTGCCTCAGCCTCCTGACGTGCTGGGATAACAGGCATGTACCACCACTATGCCAATAGTGAAAGTTAATTTTAGCCCTTTTTTGGTATCAGATAAGCTGACCATATATGTTTGTCTTTTGAAAAAGTGTAATTTATCTTATAAATAAATGTTAGTAAGAATTTTATATTTACAGTGTGAATCACTCTTATGATACACTTATTTATCATACTTCTGGATTAAATTCGTAAATAAATTATTTGGAATGTTCCATTTATACTTACAAGTAAAACTTTCTTTTTATTCTTTATCAGCTTTTAATATCTGAATTTTATTCTCTACCAAGTAAGCTGGGGATTCTCAGTAGCATATAGGTCTATATGCAAAGTTTTATTTTTATGTTTAAAACTATCGTATTGATTCAGGTATATAGTTATATTCTTAATACATTTCATAAATCTATCTTGAATCTCATACTCAATTTTATTGTATTTATTTTCTTATTCATTATTTTAGATATTTTCAAGAGTAATCATTTGTTTCCATTAATTTTAAAAGTATTTTCTCCATTTTTGAGTTGAAAAATCAATTTTTTATTCTGTACTCTTGTTCTGATATTTTAGGTCTTATATATGTCTTTTATTTTGCAGGGATTGAATCCAGGGATTCATGCATGCTGAGTTTGTTCTATACCAATGACTCACACCCCCATCCCCCATCTTTTCATATGTATATTTAACAAACTCAAGGAAAAATATAAACATCCAAATAGATGAATTTTTATGGAAGAATTTTTATCAAACTTTTTAATTTTTTTTTATTTTTACAGACTGCATTTTGATTCATTGTACACAAATATGTACATCTTTTCGTTTCTAGGGTAGGGCATGATGTAGATTGATACCTTTCGTGAAATCATATATGTACATCGGGTAATGATATCTGTATCACTCCACTATTTTTGTACCACCTCCTCCCTCTCATTTCCCTCTACATAATCTAAAGTTCCTCCATTAAAGTCAATTTGTAAGACAAAGGGAAGTCTCATGTGTGCTTTTATTCTTTATACCTTTTTTTGTTCCTGCTAGGGCTTCATTGTCTTTAGGCATTTTCCTCAAATTTTGAGTAGATTATAAATTATGAAAGCAAATTACTAAACTAAAAGTAATATTTTTGCTTGTGAAACTTGTTTAGGTAAGCTCAAAGTGTTGATTTTCTTTTTTGGCTGTTCCAGGTGTTTGAAGCACTAAATATAACTCAAAATATATTGGGTGTTATTATACAGACTTCAGACAGACTTCAATTTCATCAAATAAAGAGTTTTTAAAACTTTAAACTAATTAAGACAATGATAAATAAAGAAAATTATTTAGAAAGTGTTCTGGGCTTGTTACATGCACACTAAACATAGCTGTTTAACCTTAAATCATAGATATACAATTTTAAGTATGTGATACATTTTGTAGTCATTCTAGAAGTAAAACAGAGGAAAGATTAAGCAGGTTTGTAGAAAATTCGACAAAATAAATAAAACAAATAAAAATTTATATTTAGTAAAACTAGGAAAACCAATCCCATGGCATTGTCTTGTAAATCATATAGGATTCTTCCTAATTTTCACTTAATTGAAAGAGGGCACTGGGATTTATCACAATTTTCATCTAATTGCAAACTCAGCACTGTGAGAAAAAATATGGTTAATAAAGTTAATGGACCTTAATAGCAACTCTTTATGTGGAGAAAAAGGGCTAAATGACCACAAATAAAACAGACAATGCCCCACATTTCCCCAAGTACTAGACAAATCACATGGAGTTAAAGAAGGGACTGATTAGTCAGACTATTAAATAAAATACTTTTGTCAAAGAATAGCATATGAACAAAATCCTAAGTGGACACGTCAATGGGTTATCATTACTAAAAATACCATGCTAATGACTATCAGATAAAAAACAGAAAATCTCCAGTGGTACTGAAGGTTCCCATTGCTTGCTTCTAATTTGTACATCTTCTGCTTTTCCAAATGAAATTCTCATTATCATCTTTACTTTTTTATTAGCACATATTAATTGTACATATTAATGAGGCTTAAAGTGATGGTTCCACAAATGTATACAGTATGCAGCAATCAGAACCAACCACACTTTTTCTATCACTGCCCTACCACATCCTTTCTTCCTTGTCTGAATAATTGTTTTTAAATAAATTAAGTTCCAATGAATTTTTATTTAATGCATTTTGATATGGGGCACAACTTAAGCACACACCAATCACCACTGAGAAATCCAAATTTGAGAGTCTTTATTAAGTCAGCTGGCTGACTGTCTCACTCAAGGACCCAAAAAATGACTATTGGGAGAACAGCCTGACCATAGGGTTGCAGGGGTTTTATACCATAAATCAGTATATCAATCATAAGTGTCTGTTGTTATGATTTAAAATTACAAATTAACATCATGGGATCTGAAATCATTAGCAGAGGGGGACGTGGATCAAAATGACCTTACTCAGGTATAAACTAAAGAATGATTACTAACATCTAAACAATCATGGTTGACATTACCATTAACATGATACATTATTTTGGAAACTAGGAATCAGAAAGAGAACAATTTTTTATTATACAAGAATTGCCATTTTGTCATTTTGTATTGCCAAACAAGTCATATTAAGCAACTGTTGATGGGTACAGAGGCAGGGCGTTCCCATGGAAGAAGCATTTCCTACATAACATGGAGTCTCAGGGTAAAATGGAGTTTGTTTAGTCATTACCCATATAGCCTGGCCTACAACATTTCCATGGAATCAAATATGTCAACTCGTCACACCTTTTAAGTTAATATATTTATTATTTAATCATGTATGTGATATTTGAGCATGTCTACAGCTTCTTAGTTTGTATTAGCCAATGATATACTACTGAATATTAAATAATTTATTAGTCTATTCTATATTCAATGGAAATTTGAGTTTTCACCCACATTTTGTCTGTTATGATACTGCAGTAAACACCTTCAGAACATTTATTTTGTTGTGTAGATGGCTGTGCTTGTGTTGAGTTCACAATCAAAAGTATATATACTGGGTTATAATAAGTATATATGAAGATAATATCCAAAAGTTTTACAATGCATTTGTATTGATTTGCCATTTCACCAGTAGTATTTGAAAGTGAAGTTGGTCCACATCTTTGCAGATGACTGAGAATGTCTTTTTAAGAATATTTAACCATTTTAGTATGTAGTATCTCAATATAATATGATTATATTTAAAATTGAACACATTTTCACACATTAATCATTTAGGTATTCTTCCTCTTTTATTATATTTCTATCTAAATCATTTTGCCTATATTCTATTGGGTTACCTCTAATTTTCTTATTGAGATATAGAAGTTATTTACATTTTTCAGATATCACTCACTTCCTTTTTTTTTAATGTGTTATAAAGAACCCCCATTTATGTTTCACCTTGCTGCTCTGTTGGAGTCTTTCAATGTAGGGTAATTGTTCTATATTTCCATTTATAAAATTAACACAGCAATATGGTTGAAGAGACTGACAACACTACTCTAAAATGACACCTTTCTTGTCACCCATTGTCCATATATGTGTCATCTGCTAATGGACACTAATTTGATCTACATTGAAAACCACTCTGCCTCAGTCATTCTAGCTGTGTAACAATCTTGATAAATAATAGGACTTATTGTCCAGGGTTTTGTTCAAAATTGTCTTTCCTATAGTGCGCTCTTTACATTTCCATTTGTTTTTATAATATTCTTGAATGTTCTTGCTATGATTTCAAGTGAAGTCTCACTGAATCTGTCCTGATTTAAGACTATTCACCTCGTTACATAATTTATTTTAAAATTTAAAATAGCATATTTCTTCAGTTGAAATGTTTGTTATGTTTTAAATATTTTAAAGTGTTCCTCATATTGTACTTTACATTTATTCCTTTATATTTGATAACTTTGAATATATGTTAACATTTAAAAATTTTTTGTTTTACTTTTTTTTTGTTGGAATATACAAATATAGTATAAGGTGAAGTTTATATTCAGTGACTTTACTGAATTCTTTATGGATTTATTTGGAATTTTGACCAAAAATAGTCTGTTGGTTTGCAGATAATTCCAGGTTTAATATTTACTTCAAATCTTTTTGGTTTTGGTAGTAGTAGTAGTAGTAGTAGTGAAAATTGAACTTAGGATCTTGCCACATGCTTGTCAAACACTCTACCAGTAAGAAAAAATTCCATCTCTATTTATTTATTCATTTATTTATTTAGAGAAATGATCTAAGTTTGCTGAGGTTAATCTCAAACTTGCAATGTTGCCTCAGCCTCCTGAATAGCTGGGATTACAAATAAGTGACGCTGCAGCACATCCTGAGCAACTTTAAGGCTCAAATCCTTAAAATTTTTTAAAGTTTTTATTCTTGTTGCCCTCATTGTGATCTCAAGTACAATGCTGAATAGAAGAATGGCATGTTTGCCTAAGGGTCACCAGTGGAGGTACTATTTGTACATGCTGCCCTTTTATATAATTTCTTTGGTGAGATTTTATTTTTTTACTTTTTTGGTTTCTATGTACTAGATTAAAATTTTTTTTTTTTCATTTAGCTGGCATTATTTTTTCCTTTTGGATGATAACTCCTTTTCTCTGAATTGTTTAATAATATGTTTTTAAAACTTATTTTTCTTAATTTAACTGTGATGTTGCTGTATGTGATTTTTTAAAAAAATTCTTCCTGCATAGTTAACAATATCTATGATGAATATTTTTTCTTTAGTTTTGAAAAAGATTTGTCTTTAAATATTTTCTGTGTGCCATTCATTCATTTCCTATTTTCTAGATTCTTTTTTTAATAGTTCTATGCTCTGACTAAATTCACAGTATTACCTCTTGAGTCTTCAAGCATATTGTACATAGTTATTTTAAAGTCAATTTCTAATACAGCCATAAGATTTCTGGGCTATCTAATATGATATTTACACTTGTACTCCAATATATAAATAATATATATGCAGATATACATGAATTTTAATATAGCCAACTTTCAATAAAGTCAATTTCTAGTACATATGGACTTTCTGTGCTTTCATTTCTATTCTTTCTTTGTTCTCTTTATATGTCATGTGTCCTTGTCTCATCTGCCAAACGTTACTAAAGCTTTGGTTTAAGGACTGATATTGTAAGTGGAAATTATGGAGAAATTTAAGATTCTAATCATATTAGTTCTTCCAGAAACAATCATTTAACATTTTATTTAACTTATTAATTACGGAGGAAGTTAGCTATTCCAGATTACCAAAATCTGTATTACTAGAGACCGATTTGAGTCAAATTTAGTTTTGCTTTTGTCCCCCTGTGAAGGTTTGTCTGTTTCTTACCCAGACTTTCTCCAAAGCTGCAACATTTCTAGGTTCTCAAACAAATAAATAATAAATTGGAATTGCCCAGCTTTATTGCTTTACCATAACTTGTAAGATGAAGCCCTCAACTTTCCTTTCTCTAAGACTGGAGAATCAGTAGGATCCCTGCTGCTCCCCTGTCACTGTGAACTGTGTAAAGAAACTTCTACTCAATTTCTTAGTTCCCAATGGTAACTTCAAAATCAGCAATGAATAAAAGGGAAATTGAAAACCAAGCTTCTTTCTCCGGACTTTTATTTTCTTCTATACCTAGTTCTGAATTCCTTATTGAATTGGTAATCCTTATTTCTTTTCAAACACATTAAAATACTTTTTTTCTGGGTTTTTTTTGTTATTTTCAACAGCACTTAGCTCACTATGTAGGCAAAAAAGATCACGTAATTTTTTATTTAACTATGTTAGTCTCCCAAAGGTCTAGAAATACATTTTTTGAGAAAAATCCAGGAATAAATGCCAATCTCACAGCCAGAAAACTATCACTCAAAATACCAACAGTCTACAAGATGTTCTACTAATCACCAGTTGGCTGCTTCACCCACTTGCCTGTGGACAAAATAAGTTCTAGGGGAGGAAGGACTTCGATGAAACCAAATCTTTGAAAAATCTGAACAAACTTGAAGAAGAACTTTATAAAAATATTATTGTTACATAAACCTTGGCTGCCTTCCCTGCTAGCTGCTTGTGCAGTAGTATTTAAGCAACTGAAGACATGAAAGAAGAATTGTAGGCAAGAGTAGCAGATTTAAAAGTCTGTAGGTAACAGATTTATTGAAAGAATAGTCAATTGCCTGAGTATAAAAATTAGATAAACGGTTGTATATTTTTGTTGAGTTACACCATAAGCATATGCAGTAGTGTAGATGGCTTAGATTTATGCCATAGTAACAAATGACACTCAAACCCTAGTAGCTGAATAAAAAAGTAGATATAGTCCATATTTGTGAGGTATATCTGGCATTTGTTAGCTAGAGGCTTTTCTCTTAGTTCCTTTGAAATTCAGACTAATTGAGGCTTCATTTTAAAGTAGGAGTAAGACGAAATGAATATTGACGTTTCCTCAAGGAAATGGAATACACTGTGTCTCCTGAAGTTTCCTTGGACGAGTGAAAACTCACATCATCACACCCAACTTGACAAGTGAGTAGAAGTGGTATATTCCTAAATGTCTGTAATGTAGCATGTAGGATATTTAAGTGAACTCTGGTGGACCATGGATAGTGTTCTTTCCAGGAGCTGAGTTGTGTGTTCCCTTTATAGTTAAGACACTGTGAATGGCTTCATTCAATGAAGAGTGGAACAAATATTCAGACAGATGCTTAAAGATTCATTAAGGAATGAATGTTCTTCCTCCCTCTCTTACCAAGTTACAAATAGAGCCACCAGCTTAGATCCAAGAGTGAGAATGACACAGAAGAGCCTCAGTCAACATTTAACACATATGTTCTCTCTGCTTCTCAATGCCATATTCTGAATGGCTTACCTCCACCATAGTGTTCTGCTTCACCTTAGACCCATAGCAATGGAGCTAATCAGGTATGGACCAAGGCCTCTGATACTATTATTTTAGTAATGTCATCACTGCTGAAAAGGCAGAAGTGTGGTTGCAGTCCTAGAAGGACTTTTGATAATGCATTCTTCTTGTGCAATTGCACAATATCATTAGGAATAAGACTAAAGTCACAAAAATCATTGCTTCCATTCTGTGATCATAAAGTGGCAAATATCAATGCGACTCTACAAGCTAATAATCAATGACCAGAAGATGGAATGACAATTTTTCTTGGTAATACATGGCCTAGTCACATATTTGGAATATCTAGCATGGCATTAGATGACTTACTGTAAAAAATATCATTATTTCAAAATTATAATATGCTCTTGAGCAGAGTCCCACCTGAAAGGTAAAGTGATTCATATGAATGCTTATGGATTGTTTTTCTTTTTAAAGACTGTACTCTGGAAATATGAGAAAGATTGAGAAAAGAACTACCCTAGTCATAAGTGAAAAGAGGTTTAGTCAACAATGGAGATATAATTCTTATAATCATGGATAACAGAGATATAGGAAAACTGGATCAAAGAAGCAGAAGCAGGATGCACAGAAGATTGTAAGAGATGCAAAAGGAAGAAAAGTAGAGTTTTTCATCTTTGTTCTTCTAAAATGAAGCAATTTATGCTTTTGCTTATACTTTATTGCCCCAAATAAGATATTAGAGGAGGTTGAATTAAAGGCAACTCATTCAAAGATCACAATACCAGAGTACAGGGAAGGCATTCTGAGGATGTGGAGGATGTGAGTGGAGTGTAGGATTGGACAACAAACCCTTGTTACTATACCAAAAAGATATCCTCTGGAAAGGGTCAAAAAAAAAAAAAAAAAAAAACCTGACTTTCTTCAGTGATACAACATACAGTCAAATCTTTACCATCTCTATTTCTGGGCCCCTGACAAAGGATGCTCTATTTAATGTTTTCTTTTCAACCTCCAGATGTATTCCTCACCCATTACTGCTCTGGTCTGATCCTGGAGGCTGACCCTCATGAACAGCATTCATGGAGTCCACAGATTTCTGACTTTTGGTTGTTCTAATCATTGGATTAATTGGTAGAAGACTGGTAAGAGACAGAGTGAGTGGATGGGATTTTGCTCTTCAGCTTCTTGTCTTTCAGATCCTTGTAGGTCTGCTGCTTCCAACTTCAAAGGCAGCTCTCTCCAACAACCATCCTTGTATTTGCATGCTCTCTCCTTGCCTACAGATGGTGTGAGCTTTCAATCACCTTAAGGATTGAAACACAAGGATTTGTTAAATGTATATGAATACATATTATGAATATCTAGGCCCAGGGAAAAAAGCTCTGGCAGCTTCAATAAAAGACCACCATTATCTAATACTTAAAAAAGTGTGAGGAATTATTCTTAAATTTTAAAGATATAGAATCTTTTGGGCTATTACTACAGAATAATTTGTCTATTCTAATTGACTTAGGCATATATCATAATGCATCCATGTATGATCTTGAGATTTTATGTAAAATTGACAAAAATATAACTATTCTTTCATAATTTCCTTTTTTGATTTAGAATTTTTTTTTTAAGTTAACAATTTTCCCTCTTTACTAAAATGTCAGAGTAGAGTTTGCCTTCCTATTTTTCAGATTGCATTATGCAGTGCTAAATTGGATCCTTCTCAATAAATGATGTTTATTTTTATTCAATTTTATCATAAAAGTTTACAAAATTAGATATTTCAAAACAAAATTTGAATTTTAGCACAGTGATTTTTGATAACTATGCATAGTGTGTCCTTGTAAAATTATTATGCTTCAATCATGTGTTGACCAAGATAGACTTAGTAGTTCCCTCAGTTTTACTAAACTTTAGACAGATTCTTCCTGATTCTTGTCTAAAGTTTAGTAAAGTTGAGGGAAGTAGTCCATTTAATGAGAAAAAGAGGGTCCTGTACACCCTTCTCTTACTGCATTTTCTTTAGAATGTGTCACTACGAATATTTTCTATTGCTATTTGAGCTCCCAGTACAACTTGAAACAAAACAAACAACAACAACAAAAAACTATTTCTTATTCGCAACCCAGAAATGTATTTCTAAAGGACCTGGAAGTCTTCCCTTTGGAATGTGATCATCAAAGATGACAGTGTCTCTGTATCCTAATTGCAAACTGAGAAAGAATTTAATGTGCTTCACATATCTTGTTGGTCTACCTAACTCTTAACATCCTCTAATACTTTCCTACCAGTTATCTCAACCTTAAAAACCCTCTCACCCTTTGTTTCAGTAAAGTTGACTTTGAGACTTCATTCTGGGCTTTTCCTTCTATTGCAATAGCCTTGAATATAGACTTGGTGTGTTTTGTTTTGACAATGTGTACCATTTATTAATATATCACATTGCTTTCAGTATAGCTCTATCAGTACATTATTAATATTAACTTAAGCAAGATGTCCAATTTGATAAGGAGTCATTTTTTTCTTCTTCTACCTATTTTTTCAAACAATGAAAAGAATCAGAATCAGAAAGTCCATCACTTAAAAAATTTGAAAATACCTATAACCATTAAACTCCAGATATGCTAAGAACTTCTAATTGCAATGAATATTTGAGAAGAAAAGGAAATATTGCCTGTAACTGAACACCTACAGTAGAGAAAGAGGACCACAGTTCTCTCTGAGGACAAAACTTAAGTACCACTGAAATGAAAAATTCTATAAGTTTTTGTGAAGTTTTTTATTTATTTATTTTGTGTGTGTGTGTGTGTTTGTGTGTGTGTGTGTGTGTGAGAGAGAGAGAGAGAGAGAAATAACTAGTACATCTGTGCTTGTTTATATACACACATGTACTCTGGACCATTTAAACATTATTGTGAATCAAAGACACTAAGTTGTTGTTTTACTTAGTCTTTATCACTATTGCTCCACAACCTCCACAGCCCAGATAATTTTTCATAATATATATTTCAAGTGGAAAATTACAAATAACAAAATGATCTAGATGGCATAACATTATTTCCATGAATAAAATTTAAAATACTTAGGTAATTTTATAATAGAATACCTGGAAGGATGCAATAAGAAATAGTCTTAACTCCATAATATTAAATCTGCATTTTGAAACATTATTTTCACTTGCGGATACCAATGTCAAAATTGGAAAATAGGCCCACTGTCATTTGGGCTAATGAGATTTTCAAAGCTCAGTCTCACTGTTAATAACTACCAAATTGAATCATACTTATGTGTGAATATTTTTGCATAAAAGTAATTAAAACATATAAGATGTAATGTCACTCAAAGAATTTCAAAAACTTGTAGTCAGTAGTTTCAAGCATCTCTTCTTCCTCACACATCACTAAAATTTTTAACTATGTTTGTGCATCTAACTTATCAAGTACAACAATGAACTGTTTATTATAGTTGATTACTGTAACTAAGGTATACTAATATTAGTGTAAAGCAGTTCCTAATGAGTGAAGCAATTAATGACCATAAGTAAAATGTCTTTACAAAATTCCAACACCTCAGACTTAAGTGTAGTGCAAGAACTTCATCTGTGGGAAAGCTTAGTAATTAGGTAAGTCATAACACACAAAAGTAAGATGAACATTTTTATTAGTGTTACAAATAGCATTACTAATGGCATTGAGTTACATGCAAATTGTTTTTGCATTGCTTTTGGCTGTAAACAACATGAGAGTTAATATTTTTATACAACTTGGACTTTATATTAACAAATGCACTGTCAACATAAATTAACCAATGAATCTAGATTTATATTTTTTTACACACTTGTCTGCATCTACTTGTGCGTGCTTCATTAAAAATAGTATCTTTTATGAAATCATGCTGTGAAAATGTTCTTATGCCTAAAGAAACAAATACTTCTGACATTTTCAATCCTAAAAGATATATCCATCAGGGTTAAAAATTAAAAGGAAAATCACTAGAAAACTTGCTTTATAGGTAGGTAGGTATTGATATCTATGTAAACTATATATAGATATATAATATAAATCAGACACATAAAAATATATATTGTCATCAATATAATACAAATAATGATATACCAAGTTATTTTTAATAAATTTCTTTAATTTTTAAAAAAATTCAGCCCACCATTATACCTACTTTCATTGTAATTTTAGTTGTTATTATTTTCCTTTCCCTTATTCTGTAATCTTTTTGTATGTGCAGGATATTATAAACACATATATAAATATTAATACTCTTGTTCTTATTATGGATAGAGGAAAATGATCTAGGAATAATTGTTTACAAATCATATATAAGAAAATAATTGATGAATTTCTGACAAAAAATGTTCATGAAATTTGATAAATTCTGTTAACATATTACTATCAAACAATTTTATTCATTTTGGAAATAACTTTGAAATTAAAGAATAAGTAAGCGCAATGCCCTTTAATTTTTCTTCTTCCATTTTCTTCTATACAAATTCCATTTCAAATTGAGATGTAGTATGGGAAGTTTTGTTTACACTGCTTTGGTTTTCACTTTTGCTACTAAAATACATATGGGTTATTAGTTTGACAAATAAAAGTATCTGTAGTTGATCACTTAATGGATGTGTATTATAAGGAATTTCTACCATAATTTAAATATTTTATTCAATTAATTTTTTTTATTTCAGGTATGTTTGGAGAACTTTACTTGTTATTTCAGATACATAAAATATAACTTTCAGTGTTCTTACTGAGCAATAAAATCTAATTATTTACTTCTATGCAAGCATTTAATTTAAAATTATGAGAGATCTTTTTTACTTTTAACTTCGACTTGTTTAGTCTTAAAGAAATACTGTAGGAATATTGCAAATACCACTTAGATATTGTCAAACTTCTTATGTGATATCATTTACTTTATTTCTTTCTCTCTCAGTATCTCTTCAGTACCTTTGGATGTATATTGTTTTTCCTGAACATTTCAGAGAAAGTTGCAGATACGACATCCCTTTATTCCTAAACATTTCAAGTGTTATTCTTCTAAAATTGAGGACTCCTACATAATCACAATACAATTATGAAAATTAGGAAACTTATATTGATATTGTAGTATATAAGACTTCCCTGAGATTTTTGCCAATTGCTCTAATCATGTCCTTGATAATAAAAGAAAATACAAGATACCGCTTTGCATTTCATTTTCCTGCTTCCTTTGTCTGAATCATTTCCTGAGTCTGTCTTTGTGTTTCTTGACATTACCTATTGAAGAACAGAACTGTTCTCAATTTAGAGGTACTTAATGCTTTCTCCTGATTAGATCCAGCTTGTGCTTTTAGCAGCAATACAACAGCAGTGATGCAGAGTTCCTTCACTGCCTCCTATCAGACACTTTCTGTCAATTAGTCCCACTGCCATCAGAGTTAAATTTGATCTTTTGGTTAAGGCCATACCTGACAATTTTCTCCACTGAAAGTTGCTATTTTTACTATTTCTTATTAATAAGTGTCTTTTAAGATTGGATAATACCCTATTACTCCTTAAAATTCCACCCACTAATTGTATTCATTGATTGTTCCTACATAATTAGTTGTCAGATAGTTGAAAATGATGATTTTTTAGTTATGTAATTCTTTCTGCATTTCCTAGTTGATATTCTACTGTTAGAGAAGCTTTCTATTTACTGGTGCATATTAATTAATTGATATTTACATGAATTCCTGGAATGTAATTGTCCCAATTTGACCTGTGGTAATCTGTTTAAATTGGCTCTGGTATCCCTTTAACATATCCTCATTATTTATCCCCTTACTTTGTGGCACAGCCAGATATTCTGTTTCTGCCCAGCTTTGGAGTCAGTCATCCCTCTAATACCCTGATCCTTTAAATCAATAATGAAATGTAGAAAACAATGCATTTGGGCTATGTGTACTCATTGCTACTGGAAATTGTTTCTTCTAGACCCTCTTAGATCCTTCTCAGACCCTTGGGATTCATACTGGTATCCAAATTCCAGATCAAGATGGTCATGGTCTTTCAATCCTTACTCATTACTACATTTGAATTTCTCTGCTTCAACAGAAGAAAGCAGGTACTCTTTACATGCAACATATTTATTCATTCATCCATATCTGTAATATAAAAAAGTAGTTGTAGAGTTGCTATTTTATATCACTGTTAGAGAGAGAGGGAGAGAGAAATCTGTTTATGAATTACAGCACATTTGTTGATATTTGTTTTTTACTTTAGCCTGAAGGCATATTGTCCAGATATGTCTTCATAGTTACTGGAGTTGTTCTTACTTATTTTATTTGCCCTTTATTTGACATATAGTTCTCAATTGTAATCAAATTTGGGGGACTTTTTCCTTCTGAGGCAAATATTTGAATGGGAATGTAAATATAAAACAATATAACAGGTAAGAATCAATGACAACAACCAAATGAAATAGTTATCCCCCAAGTTTTAACATTTTTCCTCCTACCTACAAGTGTTTCCCTTGTGTTACAACTAGGAATAAAAGACATTGTCATTGCTGTCACTGGAATATGTTTTGAGTTATGTTCCCTAAAAATTCATATACAGAAATTTGATCTTCATTGTATTAATACCTTAAGATATTAAGAAGTTGGAAAATTATTCCAACTATGGTGTTTAGAGGAAGGGTCTTTGGCAGGAGATTGTGATAACACAGCATCATGATCCATCCTGAGGACTTTATAAGAGGGAGAGAGACCAGGAGGCACACACACACACACACACACACACACAGCTCTGCTTTCCTGTCGCTTGCCATATGATGCCCTGCCCCATCTCAGGATTCTGCCAGCAAGGAGGCCATCACCAGATGCAGCCCTTTGACCATGAAACTCCAGAAGCAGCAGCTGAAATAATCATCATTTCATACTTCATTATAGTAATGAAAAATGGACTAATACGGTCACATTAGTAACAGCAAAGGAGGCAAGAAGAGCTGGCTTCTTTACTCTCTGTTAGGCATAACTTGCCTACTTTCAATGTAAATCATTTCCCCCAGTTCTTCCTTCTTCCTGGAGCATAACTCCAATAGCTATCCATTTGTCTAACTCCTTCAGTGTTTCCAATATTTTATTTTCAAAATTACTCTTCTAAGTTGGACCTTTCCTGAGCTCCCTATTCAAGAAATAAAGCAAAGAAATAAAGGTGAGAAATTGAAGAAGGCTGAATGATTTTCCATAGAAGATCTCAGGTTCAATACATTAAAAACGTAAGACTTGAATGATGTATTCTCTAATTTTTTTTTTCCTCAAAAAATATAGAACAGTGAGGAAGACGGAAGTTTAGTACGCCTGAACTGGCTCTTAATCTTTCCTTATGAACTTAAGTAAGTTAACTAGCCATTTTGTGCTTCAGATTTATCACATATAGAGGAGGATAATAATAACAACAAATGCGTAGGTAAAAAACTGATCACCTAAGTCCTTTTTAATAGCATCAATGAAAATAGTGCTTAAACCACAGAAATAAGAAGTAATGGTAGTTATTTTAATTATTCTAAATTTTCCGATTCTTATGGCAATAATAAGACTCTACCAGAAATAAACGGCCTAATATGATGTACTGAGCATTTATAATGTGACAAACTGCATCTTATGCCTTCACTACTAAAACGTGTTAACCTACAAGTTTGGAAACAAATACTGTTTAACAATAGAAAATGTTTTAGTCAGCTATTTCACTGCTACGACTAAAAGAACCTGACCAGTACAACTGTAGAGGAGAAAGAGTTTATTTGCGTGCTCACAATTTCAGAGGTGTTAGTCCATAGAAGGCCGGCTCCATTCCTAGGGCCTCCAGTTGAGGCAGAACATGATGGTGGCAGAGTGTGGCAGAGGTGGCTGACATCATGAACAGGAAGGGGAGAGAGACTCCATTCACTCATCAGATACAAATATATACCCAAAGTCATGCCTCAATTCCCACCTCCTCCAGTCACACCCTACCACTTCAGTTTCCACTCAGTTAATCCCTATCAGGGGATTAAATCACTGATTGGGTTAAGACTCTTACAACCCAATCATTTCTCCTCTGAACTTTCTTGCATTGTCTCACATGTGAGCTTCTGGGAGACACCTCACATCCAAATCATAAGAGAAAAGTATAGAAAAATCCTCAAATTAAACACAAATTTATATACAGGAAATGGGAAGATTTCACTTGAAGGTTAATATAGAATTGTCTTCATAAGATTTCCATGTGGTAGAATTTTGTACAGAAAAATGAAGGGAAGCTACAGGCATTTATTTACAGAAGGAGGAGACAAATATAGTCACTATCAGGGGATTGTACACAGGTAGCATACAGTTTGTAATTAGATAAAACTGGGGTTAGAACTTGTGATTATATGTGAGACTATTTTTTTCTGTTCATTTTATTTTATTTAACTATGAACCCATTAGAACTAAATCAAACCTACAAATACAGGAATAAATATATTTAGAAATACATGTAAAATATAAAATAAACCAGAGTGAGTTAATCTTAAAAATCATTCCCTTTGATCAAGGTGACCAATAATAACCAAGTTAGTGAGCATATATTATATAAAAAACGAGATCACTGTTTTTCCACATAATTTTCTTAATGTTGTTTACATAATTTTAAAATAACCCAATCAATTTATTCTAGATTGTCAAATTTTATAAAAGTACCATTTATTCCTGGGTAGGAAGTAGTAAACTCTACTCATTTAATAGTTTTATTTTTCCCCAAGAATGCTGATATGTGTGTATACGCATGTAAATGGGTATCAGTGTATGCATGACAAATACATCAGATCCCTAAATTAGAAAGTGATATGGGTTATCAAAAATAGAAAATCATAGGACATCCCACTATGGAGAGGGGCCTAACTGATGCAACTTTGAGCAGCATTTTAAAAAATGTGTTTTAATTATTTATACATGACATAAGAATGCATTTTGACACATTGTACACAAATAGAGCCCAACTTCTCGTTCTTCTGGCTGTACTCCGTACAGAGTCACATCAGTAGTGTAGTAACACATGTATATAGAGTAATAATGTCTGTCTCATTCCACTGTCCTTCCCCCCCGACACCTCACTCTTTTCCCTCCCTTACTCCCCTCTGCCCAATACAAAGTTCCTTCATTCTTCCTTACTCCCCTCCATTATGGATCAGCATCTGCTTATCAGAAAACATTCAACCTTTGGTTTTTTGGGTTTGGTTTATTTTGCTAGACTCTCTTGAGATTAAATATTTACTAAAGCGTATATGACTAAGATGATATAGGCATTTATGCTTCCAGAATCATGTTTCTTATCTATTGACAGACTACCTCCTGGTTGACTCAATCTGAAAGCTAATTTACCACTGCTAGGGACAAGCTAAATCCAAGTCTAAATACTGACTTAAGGTTATTGTTTTTAGGGTAAAATTGGAATTGAAATCACCTGCTTTTCAGCCTTTTTTACATTCAGTTGGCTTCAGTTGTGCCTCTTTGAAGGTCCTATGCATTTATATTTTAAGAACAGGTCAAGAATTTGAGGGAAGTTTGTATACCAGTGTTGAACTTCAGTCTCCCGAACGCTCTTCCTCTCTGATAATTTCTTGTGTTAGTTTCTAGCCATCTAGCAGTCCCAATTATTTTCTGTGATAACACAAGCTAAAAAAACTGGAATTTTCCATTTGAGTTTATCTTCCCACTCTACATAGCCTGAAGAGCATCTTTTACACTATATAAATAAAGCTCTCAACCAAGGGTGTTTTCTTCTCTCAAGGTCACAAATGAGCTTCAGTGTCTGCCAGTGTTTAGATCTTCTGCAGTTCCTTTGAGTAGTGTTTTTTAAAATATTTTGTCCAGAATTTGCAATTATTATTGGAGGGAAGTTTAATCTGAGGTAATTTATTCTTTAATTGGGAATGATTTTTAACTTTGAAGAGATTATACCATTGTCCCCTGAATTTTACTTGGCTAATGAGCAATACACTTCAATCTATTGATCATTTTTATCAGTAAATTCTGATTGCTTTTTAATTGTTCTTATTTTCATAGGCTGTCCTCAATTTCACATAAGGCCTAGCTGTAGAGTATAAGAGTGTGTGTGTGCCTTTTTAATGAATGAATATGTACTAGGTCTTATAAAGATACCCATCATGTCTCTTTAGTAGACTTTTATAGTGTTTATACATACATGTGTTGTATTAGAGGTGATTCCTAGAACTATCTACTGATGGTCTAATTATCTCTTCATCTGTATCTGGTCTGCTATTTCGATTATTAAAATTTCTATAACATTAATAACCTTTTATTGCACTATTTACTGTTTTCATTTTTCAATGTTTTACTTCTTTTTCTTGACTTTTAGGTTTCTGTCTTATTTTTTCTTGTCCATGCA
The DNA here is from genome assembly GCF_902686455.1 of Sciurus vulgaris. Classification (NCBI taxonomy): domain Eukaryota; kingdom Metazoa; phylum Chordata; class Mammalia; order Rodentia; family Sciuridae; genus Sciurus; species Sciurus vulgaris. The sequence continues at coordinate 73,463,952 of NC_136462.1, forward strand.
GCTTAATCTTTCTGTTTTTTATATTTAGTTTATTTAGTTCTTGAAATGAAAATTATTCACATCTTCTTTTAAAAAAGTGTTTCTTCTTTTTAGTGGTATGATTTATTATGCAATTTGCAAGTTTTAGCCGTGAGCTCATCTTCAGAGGAATAGTCTTCTGTAGAGATACTATAGTTTCTGTGATCTAGACATATTTATACCATCCCTATAAGGTTGTGCTTATTTGATTCTGCTTGGATTCTGTACCTTTTCCCCATATATCAACTAGTTTTATATGAATTTTTCTGCTTGTAATAATGGTTATACATCTTCTAACTTTAAGGCAGCCTGCGTGTTTCAATTGTGCCTTGCATAAGCCTCCATCTCCACTGTCCTTGAAGATGCCAGTTCCAAAGTATACCAAGTCACACCTGCTCCATAACTATTCAGGTTCCAACTCTGCTTACTTCTCTCCCTTTCCATTTTCCTAATCTTATTCTGTCCCTGCACTTGGCTATTTCTGTTCTGTGGTTTTATGATTGACTATGTATTTTTAATATACATTTTATTTTATTATTGACATTTTTGAAACTAGAGGAATTTTGCTGTTCAAAAAATGTGTAAAAATTTTCTTCATTGTGCCTCATCTTTCCATTCACCTATTCTGAAGTTGTAGCTCACATTATGTACCTATGGCACATTATGCTGCAATCATGCTAAACCTCTTATGTTTTCTAAAACACCATGAAAATTCTTGTCCTTATAACTTTACCTAGCACTCTCTACACTTGTAATTTATTTCTTTAATTATCTACCTCAATTTTTTTTCTGAAAACTACTATGTATCATAAATATCAAACATGAAATGTTTCCTCTTGTCACAGAAATTCTAAGCAGACTTACCTGGTCCCTGGCATTTATGGGTCTGCCCTCTGAATCAAATCACCTATTCCTCAAGAACAGAAAAAAAAATTTTTTTCCTACATAACTGCTTGCTGTGATTACAAAGTAATAAAAGAACAAAAATTTACAGAACAAAAATTTAATTTAAAAATGTAAAACAAAATTGAAAGCAATATTAGGAATAGTGTCTCTTCCTTCCAATTTTAACCACTATGGAACAAAGAAGAGAGAATGTTCTTTAGTATGCTCTAGCTAGTACCATGTTTGCTTTTCTCTTTTGTAAAAATTTTAAGGATTAATTAACTTTCAAACATGAACTAATGCAAACATTGAATAAAGGATAACATTTCTAGTTCTCTCCATAACTGGAGAAGAGCAATACTGAATATTCCACCTCTATACTTTCAATTTATTATGCAAATACATGTAAATATAATCAGACTTCTAATTTTATCATCTAACATCCTTATATTAAAAAAATTAAATAGATGCTTAAAAATCCCCCAAAGCTTAAATTTATATGCAATTTAAATTTATAGAATTAAAACAAATTGTCACCAAACATAGGGACATGGCATATAGATTATCTAATCCAGCTGCATATAACATTAAATTCAAACCCTTTATTTTAGATACAATGACATTGGCTATGTTCTTCAATGATAAATCTACTTCCAATAAATCTTATTATTTTCAATAATGAATTTTAACGAAGTTCTTGATCCAGATGAATAATGAAATATACCTAGGTACAAAAAATATGCCTTTAGAATAATTCTGAAACTACCCATGTAAATAACACACCGTTCATTTTATAAAATAAACCCAGAGAAAGTTAAAAAGAAGAGTTTTGATTGGTTTAGACATATCTCAATGCATAATGTCATTCACCTAATAAGGATTGACATTAGGCTAATGATGATGAAATAGGGTTATATCCACTGTGCAACCAGGCATTTCTGTACAGTAACATCAACCTGAATACCAATAAGAAGATATTTTAATTTGCCAGCTTTTGTAAAGTGGCTAATCTTCAATTTCTTATCAATTAAAAGTCACGTAAGTCAACTTACTATACATATATTGACACATATTTATCGTACATAGTCAAATCACTACCTTTATGTGTGTGCACATATATATGTGTGTATGCACAGACATAATTTGTGTGTGTGTGTGTGTGTGTGTGTGTGTGTGTGTATTTGAGATAACTGACCTTTGGCAAGGAGGAAAAACAGAGTTTGGCCTCCTCCTACCTACTCCTAAATAGATACTCAGGCTCAACCCCACTCCGAGAAAGCGAGATCTTAAATTGTGTTTGAGTTCAGATTGTGGCACTATTGTGGGGCTATTTCTATGGAGTACTGGGTAAGTCACTCAAGACAAGTGTCTGAGAGGACAGGGGCACAATCAGGAAGCTAAAAACTCTAAGAAGGGCTTGGCCTGTAGAAAGTCTTTGGAGATGTGAGCAGAAGAGCAAAAGTTGACAAAGACCCTAGGAAGTCCTCTACTGTCCTTCAAGCTCATGAGGTCAAAAATTCAGTTAATGGGTTAAGTTCTTCCTGTGAACAGGATTTTCTATAAGTCAAAGAATTGTGAGAATATAATATATGTCATTTGTATAATGATAAAGAAATGTATATTTATATCTATAATAAAATAGAAGAAAAATAAGAGTAGAATAAAGGATCTTAAAAATTAAGGTGAATAGAACAAATAGAATTTTGCTTAACCATTCACTTAAAAAATGAAAAGTTAAAATAATACCAATAAAAAAATTAAACATAATAAGATGGAAGTAGTAAATACATCATATGTCATTAAACCATATACAATGGTTTGGATTTTCTTATTAGAAGATGGGAAGGTTACATTAAAGTAAAAAAGCAAAATGCAGTTCCATACAGTTAAAAAAATACTTAAAACAAGGGAGTAAAAAATATTGAAATGAGGGGATAGACCCAAAGCCTTAGCTCTCATAGTCTTATTTTTTGTAATGTATTTGATTCAGGAAAAAAAAAATTGTTAAACAAATCATGACATGTTCACATCATGAAATATTGCAATATGCAAAAGAATATACAGGGCTGTATTATTGACTTTGATTCACAATAATTTTGTTAAGCAATACTCAGAAATATATTGACTATGACAATGCTTTATGTATAAAAGCTGTGCATATGGTTCACACGTTATTATGAACAACATATGAAAGACACAAACTCCACACGTTAATGTAGGTTATTTGAGGATGAGGTTGGTGAAGCATTAAAACAGAAAAAAATTAAGGATTTAAAACCAAATTTTCTGTCCTACAACAATGATAAATGACTGACAAAACTATTTAAAGGAAATGTAATCTAAATGATAATAAAAGAGAAGAAAACTGTAGCAAAAAGAATAAACAAAACAAATCAGTGGAATTTTAGAATAAAATTATAATATTCAATACAAAATAAAGTGGGTGAACTTAACAGGAGAATGGAAAAATTCTTTCCTTATATGGATGTATTTAATTCGTTAATATATAACAATAATTAAATAGATAGATGTAATTTTAATTGTACTTTTAATTGTTTTGTTTGATGTCTTTGTTGTTATCATCATCACCCTTCCCTATTTTGTTGGAATTTTCAAATTACTAATTTTCTCTATTGTTTGATTTTTATTGTACTGATTTCTGATCTTTAGCATTTTCTCCCTTCTGTTAACTTTGGGTGTATTTTTATTTCTCAAAATGGAATTTCAGGTAATTTTACAGATATTTTTTCTGTAACACAAGTCATTTAATGCATGGTTCAAGCATAGGTATGACAGTCACTTCAAAGTACTTGACTGAATTATTGCAAGTCTAGCTCTCATAGACTGCCTTTTCCCCTAAAAAAATGTTATATTATTATATTCTTTGTATGCTAAGTATTTTTGATTAATATTTTGGATATTTTAATGTTTATGTGTGGAGGTTTTGGTGTTCTATACCCCCAAAGAATGCAGATGTTTTGGTTTTACTAGGTTATTGACTTTCTTGGATTCCCTTTGCAACCTGTCTTTCTTGTGGTGGGCAGCTGTTCAAACCTCAGTTGTGTCATTCTTGCCTTATATTAACCCAATTTGAGTCTACTTCAATTATACAAGAATGACAGGTCAACTAGAGATTTAGGAAGAATTTCTACACAGCATTTGGGTTTTTTAATTATTCTCTTTATCTATATGTTTTCATGTTTTCCTCTCTCATTCTAGCTATTCCAGTTGCCCTAATCTCTGTCCTTTGATTTTTCACATTTGAAATATATAAGGTTGACTATCTGAGTTTTATTTAGTACTCTGCACCATGCTGCAAAGGTTTTGACCCTCAGGATAAAGCAATAAACTTTGGAAGCTCACTGTTTATCTGTCCCTTTCAAAATTTGGACTCCCTTCCAAAATCTGGCTTCTTTTTCTTATTCTCCCAAGACTTCATATGGTTTTACTTTTTATTTTTCTGGATGTTTTACATTTTGGAGAGTTGCTCTGATACAAGTTTCTTATACTAGATATGGAACTCTAGGAGAAGTTTCTTAAAACTATCCTTTGTAAAAATATGTCATTTTCTACATGCATTTACTAGGAGATAATCATAATAAAAAACCCTAATGCCTAATGTCATCATCTAATGACTAAATTTATTGACTTTTTGTATCTATTATAGGGTAATCTGTGTATGGATTTTTCCAAGCAGCAATAAAAAATATTAAAGCAATGTAATCTGGAAAGATGATGAGTTTGCTCGTTCATTTATTATTGGAAAAAATACAATTATGATCTTTGTAGAACAGAGTTATGTATATTTCTTTTGAAATAATGATGAAATTCTCATCTTTACCACAACAGTTTAATAGTGAGCACTATAAACATATTTCAGTTTGGATATTACATTAATTGCATTAATACAAATCATATAAGAAGCTGACTTAAATATATGTAATAAAATATATAGTAGAGAAATATTTTAAATGATATAAAAAAGGAACACTTAGAATGTTAGCATGTCCTATCATATTTATATCCCTGTGATATCTTTGATGACTTGTGCAAAACTCTGAGGGCTGTAGCATATAATTTCTAGTTAGTACATTCAAATTCATAAATATCAATAAAATATTGAGAACAGTTTTATTTTTAGTGAACATTGATTTGTATTTAATGTAAACATTTGCAGTTATATACAACCAACCAACTTTAGACTTGACCTAATTTGTAGTTGTGTGGCAAATTATTCTTTATTTGATGACAATGATTTCTTCATAATTTAGGAAAAGATCTAAGATAAAAAAATGAAGAAACTGTAAGTCATATTTGGACATAGGGTTTAAGGTACATTAGCAAATTGAAGCTAATATAATGAAAAATTTCAAAAAGTATTACATCTAGTATTTGGTTTACTTCAGTTCCCAGTGAAGCACAAAATGGCATCAAGACAGAATCTGATGATTTAAAGCCATTAATTGGGAAAATAATTGGGCTATTAATTTTTATTTGAGATTGGGATCCATTTAAAACTGAATTTTCTTTTTACAAATTAAAGACTACTTATAATATTGTGAGAATGAGAATGATTTATCTTTTCATTAAGGGAGATCACAGTGACAATGGTGAAGTCAGGTGACAATCTGTTGCTTTAATAAGAGCTGTCCAAAAATTAGGCAGGTGCATGGGACAGATGGGCGGACCCACTGAACTAAGTGTATTATTAGTGGCTCAAATATAAGTTGTATGTCAGACTAAAATAGTGAGATAGGTCCACAGAGGTTCTTTACTTAGGACTGAACTCCTAGGGATTAAACAGTCCATACATAAAACAGTAGCATGTTGTTTTAAGACAGTTTGAACGAATTGTACAATTTATAGCATATTTGCTCAAGTGGTGGTTTTAGTTAATTCCCACATGTGGCTGTAGCATTAATTTTTTTTAAAACTGTATAAACAAAGCCTCTAACCTACCTTGTCATTTCCCTACCACTGTTATGGGATTATTTTTTCAGCTCATAAAGAGCAGAAATTAAAAAAAAAAAAAAACCTCAAAATTATCCATTGTGTTGTCATTTTTTGCTGATAAAGAAAAAAACAACAATGAAAATAAATTGAGAAATTTGATCACAGGGTAACACTAGCTCAGAGTAATAGAGATTATGAACTTCTGCACAAACCGATGTGGTAAGAAAGGCTTAATAGGCCCACAGGCTTCATCTCTACCGTAAGCATTCTTGCTAATTGGAAATGGAATTTAAGTTGTCTGGAATAAGGTCAGCCTATGTGATCCAAACATAATGGTGAATAACACTTGAAGAAAACAATCTGCTTTCTAACATGACAGGAATGATTTGCAGTTAATAATAAAGGGGGAAAGGCCAGTCTTTTCAGTTACCCTTGACTTCACCTAGGACAAAAAAAGAAATCACTTCTGCTGCTGTGAGCTACTTACTTTCTTCCTGGTCATTATTGCTTAGTTATATTTTAGTGATGAAATCTATCATTACTGACTTTATTGACATTAAAGTTGATTTATCTGTGTGCCTGGTGAATAAAAACAGCATTATGCCTGCATTCATATTGCTGAGTACTTGAGAAAGCAAGTGTAGCTCCAACTTAATTGTCTTTTGCTGGTTCACTTACCCTCTAATCTCAATTTGAAATAAGGTATTATTCCTTTATCAACTCAAGTGATAATGGAAAACTGATAGCTCTGAAATGTTTGTTTGTTTGTCATTGTTGTTGTTTCTTGCAGATCAAGGACTTTAATAAATTATTTTAGAATTTTCAAATACTGCCACCATAAAGTCATACTTATATTAAACAGAATTCTATTTTCAGAATTGATCCTTGAGGATGGTAAGTTGACAAAAGGTAAATTGATCAATCGATCAACTTATTTTATATTAATGATTCATTTGTAAAATTTCAATTGTTTAGTATGATATTGCCTCTGTCAGTACTTGGTTTATTGGGTAGTGTGTCATTTCATCCCTTTCTCTTGAATTATTTGTCTAGTGTTAAAAAAAAAAAAAAAAACTGTTTCTATTTTCATCATCGCTGCTTCAATTTTTTATAAAATAAAGTCATGAAACCTAAGGATGAGGCATTCACAATATGTGTCCTAATACAGAGTCCAGGCTATGAGGATAGACTCAAATGTATTTTAATCCTGACTTCCTGGTTTAGTAGATATGAGGCCTGTGACAAGTTACTTATATTCTCTAGGCCTCCATTTCTTTTTCTTTTTTTCTTTCTTTCTTTCTTTCTTTCTTTCTTTCTTTCTTTCTTTCTTTCTTTTTTTTTTTTTTTTTTTTTTTTTTTTTTTTTACTTATCCAGAAGATCTTTATAAGATTTTAAAGGAGTGAATTCAACAAACATGCTTTAAAGTGTTTTTTCAACAACAGGTCAATAATAGACATGATCATTACTTAATGAGATCTGGAAGTTTCTTCAATTTTATGTAAATACGTTAGCCCTAAGAAAATTACAATCACAAGTGTTCGTCTTTCTGACAATAGTGGAAAACTTCAGGCAATCTTGGTTATCCATCTGACAGAGTCTATATTAGTGTCTTCGATTATGTTTACTTTACATAGAATCCTACCCATCTATCAACAATCTTGGTCCATTTCTTACAAGTAAGTGGGAAAACAATACTGCACTGTAAGCCTGTTCTGAAGGTTAAATGAGATATTGCTTGCAAAGTGCAGAGTACGAGACAGAATCCTGGTTTCACCCCAGCTGTCATCATCACCACCATTCTACTGTGCTGACATGACAAATCATGTTTGTCAGAATCAGGTTTGTCAGAAATACAAGGTAGAAAGCGTATTTTCCCTGCATCTGAGCAGACCAAGAGAATGGCTCCTGTTACTTCCTATTGACAATATAAATGAGTTTCATGAAACACCTTTGTCTATTTAAAACAATCTTTATTCAAATTCCAAAGACATGGTATTACAAAGTTTTGTTCTAGATCATTTAGATTCAAAAATTTGCCAAGCTCATTATGTTTAAGTAAGAAAAATAAAGACTGTGGCATAATGGACTTTTTCAGTAATACAGAAAATGCTTGGCAAGTATATCATTCCATGGCAGTCAGAACATTGGAAAATATGGTTGTGTTTCTGAAGACAATGGTTCATAGGAAATGATTTTTTTACAATACTTGTGTTTGGTAATGCTGTCATCTACAAATAGTGTACATGTTATTTAGTGTCTAGGATAAATGGGCTTTTAAGGAAAAATATTTGTAAAAACTCAGAAATTTGAATAAAGAATGTGAATTTTCCTAAACTTGTAAAAGTTTTATTTATTTCTTTTAAAATGGTCCTTATGCTTTTGTGCAAAAATAAATACATAAAAAATAGAATTAACTACTTGACAAGTGCTACCTATCATCAAAACCCTATTTAATATTGATCCAGACCCAGAAAATATGTTTTTTCCTCTGGAACTTCCATTTGAATTTAAAATAAATTCTGAGGCTGTTACATGTTACATGACGGTGTCTCTATAAAAATGAGGTTGTCGATTCTAAACTCAACCAAACCAGTATTAGTGCATGAAATTGCAAAACTGAGGGTGAATTTTTAATTCGTTTACTGGTGATCAGACTGAATTGTTCAAAATTCCATTAAACTTGAATTTGTACTAAGACCAGAACAAAGGCTGACATGGCACAGCCTAATCATGTAAGGAACAAATTGCCATTTTTCCTGGTATAGTTTAACACTTATAAAATGAAAATTTGGGCTTGCTAGTAAAGAAGCATCCTGAAAGGAAGCATAAATAACAAACAAAACAGCAATCTATTAATATTTTCATTAATTTATTCATTAATTCATTTAAAATATTTTGGGTACCTTGTAAATTAGACATTATGTTAAGCCTTGGGAATATTTTTGTTGTTGGATTTGGCTCATTCTTTTGTTGACAAATGAACAAATATGACATAATGTGTATGAACTGAACACTGTAGTGTGTGTTCATCATCAAGTATTTGTTAAGTTTCTCTCACATTAGGTTTCTGGAATGGGAAAAAATGTAAACCAGACGTTGATCTTGTCCTCATAGAATTTAAAGAAAATAGTGAGATAAAGCAGAAATACACAGACAATAATGATGCATGAGGGAGGCATTTACAGAATGAAGAGTCACAGTATATAGCAGCAGAATTGTATAAATATACATAAAAAATCAAAAAAGGAAGAGTTGAAAGAAAGTAGACCCTAATGATGGTATGGATGCTCCCAGCATATGCATCCATTAGAAATATTATTCAGCTCCTGAATAGAAGGAATGGCTGTGACTGATAACCAAGGGTTTCATCCAAACCCCACCATCATCCAAAAACATAAAAACAGCATAGTGACGACTATAAGAATTTTGTATTTTATTTTGCATATTGTTAAGGAAACAAAGAAGTATTTTGTAGATAGTACCAGCATCCTCAGAAATATGCTTCAGAAAGATTAACTTTGTAGCCATGTGTGGATGAAATTGAAGGGGGTATAAACCAGAGCATGAAAAATAGGAAAGTTAACTATTATCAAAACCAAGTTTAAAATCTGGGGGATGGAAATTTCTTGATTTATTGAGTCACATTTTAAGACACTAAAAGTAGCAACATAGTTATTTTTTTCTTGGAGATAAATAAAATAATGACCCTCCTGTAAGGACTGGCATAAGAGGAGTAGTTTACATGTCTGTAGTTCCTTAAAGGTTGACTTTGAGAGGAAAATCATGTCTTACTCACTTTCATTTCCTTTGGAACTTTGTAAGAGGCTTTGCCCAAAGTAGTTCTTCATCCATGGTATAGTTAATAATTGTTAACTCTTTGCTTCACACCATGCAAATCCAACTCTCCTGAGCAATAGAAAGGGACAGAGAGAGACAGATCATATGAGATACAGGCTCTGATATGACCACTTTCCCCTCAGTCACCAAAAGGAAAGCATTCCAAACCTTTCAGATTCCCTCCAGACAGTGATGCTGATGGATAGAATAGGAAGTACAATACTGACAATGCAGCTAAGTATTAGACTTAGATTAAAAGGAGCTAGAGAAGCTTTAGAGATTATTTATTCCGAGAATGCCATGAATGCAAGCTTGATTTAGAATCTTTAAACAGAATTCAAATTATGGTTTCCTCTTGTCTCTGCAAAAAAGTTCTCTCCCCTGACCAATGCCTCTTTAGATCTTACCCCCTGGGATCTCCCTAGGGTAATCTTGAAAAAAAAAAAAATGTTCCCTGATTTTAATTATGCCTTGCTTTGTACATAAGAGGTTTTGCCAAGGAACTGAAGTTCTTCTGACTTCATTCTGCCTCATTATATCAACTTCCAACTGTTTTTTTTTTTGTCTTATTCAAGTATTAAAATGCAAAGAATATAAACATACATATTTTATTCCTTATTTTTCTCTTTGTACACAAAGTTTTCATTAAGTATAACTTCCTGGAGTTCATTGGTGTCAAAAATAAATAAACATATAAAATGAACCCAGACACTCCCTACCCCTGTGATATAGCAGATTCAATTTTGGAATACTCTGAACTCAACATTCTCCTATTTTTACATATATCTTTAAAAATCCAGCCAATTTTAACTTTGTTTCATTTATTTTTCCTCATTATTTTACTGTCATGTGTGATTACTAACAGAACACTTTATTTTAGAATTATTCAAAATAAATTACAGAAAGTATATTCTAAAGAATTCCCTTGATGCTTCTGGAAACAATATCTTTTGATTACCATAAATGAGTTTGTTCTACTTCTTCCTCCTGTTGTGAGACTGCCAGTCATATTCCTCCAATTTCCCACTAAATTTCCACCTTTTTCCCACTTTATTTCAACTGGTTGATTTGATGATTTAATATTTGTTTTAGGTGACTCTAAAATGTTAAAAGAAAGACAATTAGAAAGTATAATTTAAGTTAGGATTAAAAGCAACGTGCAGGTGAACACTTTGCAATTCATTTAATTATATACTCTAATTATTATTTTTTTCCGGGTGTGGGGTATTAGAATTGAACTCAGGGGCATTCAACCACTGAGCCACAGTCCCAGTCCTATTTTTTGTATTTTATGTAGAGACAGGGTCTCACTGAGTTGCTGAGTGCCTTGCTGTTGCTGAGACTGGTTTTGAACTTGTCATTCTCCTGCCTCAGACGTCAGAGCTGCTGGGATTACAGGTATGTGCCACCATGCCTGACTCTAATTACTATTTATTAGAGCTCAAAAATGACTTTCAATTAAACATTCAGAAGTGATATCCTGGGTCTAAAGACCATGATTTTCAAACCGAAACACATAATAGACAAATATGAGAAATGAAACTTCCCTACTGAATGATCTATATGAAGCTTATGTTTGAATTATCTATAAAAAGTTGCTCAAACCCCAAAATAAAAATAAGTTAAACTTAAATTACTGTGGAAATTAAACCCCTTGGATATAGATTAATAAAACTTGCTATATGGAAAAAAATCATCATCAACAACAACAACAAAGAATAGACAAAAGAGGAAGCCCTGCATAACAAATACAATCGCTGGCAATTGAATTTTCAGGTTAAAAAGAGGCATGAATATCCAGATAATACTGATTGATAAACATATGCCTTGGCATTTTTAAATATAATTATGGTATGTGGGCATTGTGTGGCTGAGTATTGTCCATGTGTGTTATGGTTTAGGTCTAAAATGGTCTGTCAAAACTCCTTTATTGAAAAGGAGGGTACCCTACCGAACTCATTCTATGAAGCTAATATCACCCTTATACCCAAACCAGGTAAAGACACATCAAGGAAAGAAAATTTTAGACCAATATCCTTGATGAATATAGATGCAAAGATCCTTAACAAAATATTGGCAAACCGTATCCAAAAACATGTTAAGAAAATTGTGCACCACAATCAAGTGGGGTTCATTCCTGGAATGCAAAGATGGTTCAACATTTGTAAATCAATAAACGTAATCCATCATGTCAATAGACCTAAGGATAATAATCATATGGTTATTTCAATTGATGCAGAAAAAGCATTTGACAAAACACAACACCCCTTCATGCTCAAAACACTAGAAAAAATAGGGATAGTAGGAACATACCTGAACATTGTAAAGGCTATTTATGCTAAGCCCATGGCCAACATCATTCTTAATGGAGAAAAACTGAAACCATTCCCTTTAAAAATGGGAACAAGACAAGGATGTCCTCTTTCACCACTTCTATTCAACATTGTCCTCGAAACTCTAGCCAGAGCAATGAGGCAGACTAAAGAAATTAAAGGGATACGAATAGGGAAAGAGGAACTTAAGCTCACTATTTGCAGATGACATGATTCTATATTTAGAGGATCCAAAAACCTCCTCCGGAAAACTTCTAGACCTCATCAATGAATTCAGTAAAATAGCAGGGTATAAAATCAACACACATAAATCTACAGCATTTTTATACACAAGCGACGAAACAGCTGAAAGGGAAATGAGGAAAACAACTCCATTTGCAATAGCCTCAAAAAAAATAAAATACTTGGGCATCAATTTAACCAAAGAGGTAAAAGATCTCTACAATGAAAACTACAAAACACTGAAGAAAGAAATTAAGGAAGACCTTAGATGATGGAAATATCTCCCATGTTCTTGGATAGGCAGAATTAATATTGTCAAAATGGCCATACTACCAAAAGTGCTATACAGATTCAATGCAATTCCAATTAAAATCCCAATGATGTACCTCACAGAAATAGAGCAAGCAATCATGAAATTCATCTGGAAGAATAAGAAACCCAGAATAGCTAAAGCAATCCTTAGCAGAAAGAAGCAGGGGGTATCGCAATACTAGAACTTCAACTATACTACAAAGCAATAGTAACAAAAACAGCATGGTATTGGCACCAAAATAGACAGGTAGATCAATGGTACAGAATAGAGGATATGGACACAAACTCAAATAAATACAATTTTCTCATACTAGACAAAGGTGCCAAAAATATGCAATGGAGAAAAGATAGCCTCTTCAACAAATGGTGCTAGGAAAACTGGAAATCCATATGCAACAGAATGAAACTAAACCCCTATCTCTCACCCTGCACAAAACTCAATTCACAATGGATCAAGGACCTCGGAATCAGACCAGAGACCCTGCATCTTATAGAAGAAAAAGTAGGTCCACATCTTCACCTTGTTGGCTTAGGATCAGACTTCCTTAACAGGACTCCCATAGCACAAGAAATAAAAGTTAGAATCAACCACTGGGATAGATTCAAACTAAATAGCTTTCTCTCAGCAAAGGAAACTATCAGTAATGTGAAGAGAGAGCCTACAGAGTGGGAGAATATCTTTGCCACTCATACTTCAGATAGAGCACTGATTTCCAGAATATATAAAGAACTCAAAAAACTCTACACCAAGAATACAAATAACCCAGTCAACAAATGGGCTAAGGGAATGAACAAACACTTCACAGAAGAAGATATACAAGCAATCAACAGATATATGAAAAAAATGTTCAACATCTTTAGTAATAAGAGAAATGCAAATCAAAACTACATTAAGATTCCATCTCACCCCAATTAGAATGGCGATTATCAAGAATACAAGCAACAATAGGTGTTGGCGAGGATGTGGGGAAAAAGGTACACTCATACATTGCTGGCGGGACTGCAAATTAGTGCAGCCATTCTGGAAAGCAGTGTGGAGATTCCTTAGAAAACTTGAAATGGACCTACCATTTGACCCAGCTATCCCACTCCTCGGCCTATACCCAAAGGACTTAAAATCAGCACACTACAGAGATACAGTCACATCAATGTTCATAGTGGCTCAATTCACAATAGCTAGACTATGGAACCAACCTAGATGCCATTCAATTGATGAATGGATAAAGAAACTGTGGTATATATATATATACAATGGAATATTACTCAGCTATAAAGAATAATAAAATTATGGCATTTGCAGCAAATGGATGAAATTGGAGAATATCATGTTAAGTGAGATAAGCCAATTTCAAAAATCCAAAAGAGGAATGATTTCACTGATAAGTGGATGATGACACTTAATGGGGGGTAGGATAGGAACAAGAATGGAGGAAGGAGGGACTGTATAGAGTGAAGAGAGAGGTGGGAGGGGTGGGGGGAAGGAAAAAATAACGGAATGAATCAAACATCATTACTCTACGTAAATATATGAATATGCAAGTGGTATACTGTTACTCCATGTACAAACTGAAACAACATGTATCCCATTTGTTTACAATAAAAATAAATTAAAAAAAAAAACTCCTTTATTGAAGGCTTGGTCCTTTTTGGAAGTGGATCTTAGGGAAGTGATTGCATCATAAGGATTCTGAGCTCATCAGTGGATTAAGCCATTGATGGATTCTCAGCAGGTTTGGGAAGGTTTGTGTTAAATAAAGGACACTATCTCTGCTCTACCACAGGCTCCTTGCCATGATGTTTCACCTCACCACAAGCCAGACACAACAGAGCCAAGTGACCATAGACTGAAACTTCTGAAACATGATCCACAAAAAAATCTTTCCTCTTTTACACTTGTTTTTTTCTTAGATATCCTGTCATAGTGATAGAAGGCTGTCTAAAATAATGTGTATACATAATGTGTACATGTATAAATACACCTATTTGTATATTTATTACCAGAGTTGTTTTTCTACAAATAAAAATTAACCAGAAAGTGTCAGAAAAGAAGTTTGCAAATCTGGAAGATGAAAAGTGGAGCAATTATAGACTATTAAGAGGAAAAAAAAATACATAGTAGAGATATTCACTTGTTGATAAAAAATATATATATTTATATAACTAAAAGGATACTAGGAATACTTTGGATGTCTCAACTAGAAAAAATCTTATTACAGGATTCTAACCAAAATGTATATATATTAGACAGAGACTTTCAGTAACAGAAGAAAATCAGAGACAACATCTGTGAACAATATAGCTGTACCTAAATCTATAAGACTATCCTATTAAATCAAGATTTTTAAAGAATATATTCCAAGGTAAATTCCAATAATAATAAATATTAATTGTACTCAACAGTCTCAAGGTCCTAGGAAATAATAATATGCTTTGTATATCTCATACACAGAGTGATAGAAAGAAATTGGAAATGAGAACAGATCCTAAAAGGTTTTTCTTATTTGAGGAAAAGCAAAAAGAGCAAACATCTTAGAGAGGAAACCAGTTGATGTTTTTGATGTGATAATAGAGATACATAATTTATTATTTATTATTATTTATTATCAAATGAGGGTAGATAACTGTTATGAGAAAGAAAAAATTATAGTTGTTTCCTTGATTAACAGGAAATACCTTGAACAAACTGGTAAAATAAAAAGGAATAAAAGCAAACAAACAAAAAACACATTAAGAAGAAGTAAGGTAATTCTCTTATACTAAATGAGTTGAAATTTCCAATTCAAAGCTGGAAGCTATTGACTTGAGTTTAAAAACCATTCAGACTTAATAGGCATAAAACAAAGTGATTAAAAAAAAAAACGAAAATAAATATATGGACTAAGGCACCCATGAAATTGTTATTTGAGACCTCTATTAGGTAATGTAAACAATAATAAACAGTAGCAATAACATTAATCTTAGATTAGATGAAACAAATTTAAATATGATAAAAGGACATATACATGTTTTCTTTAACAACACACATGATACTTATTCATTTGTTGAACAAATATTTACTGAGCATCTACTTTGTGCTAGTCTGATTTTGGCACTAGAGATGTATATATACAAAAAAGTCAAGTAAAATAGCAATCCCTGTCTTCATGGAATTTACATTATAGTGAATGTAATCTGAAACTGGGTTCATGATTAAATAGAAATTTATTACAATAGGAACAAGATGGCCTGTAATTTGGGCCTTTCTCTTGTACCAGATACATACTTGCAACTTAGATCCCAGAATTTCATCAGGAAACCACTGAGATCCAGCACTAATTCCAAGTTCCCCAATTTCAAAGAATATCTGGCAGATATCTGAAAAAAATCTGTGAGTTTCTTAGAAAGTCTTTTGGAAAAGAAAAGGGGGGATAAAGGAGATGCTGCATTTTGTATAGGCAACAAAGAGTTTCTCATATCTTATATAAAATTATAAGTTTTAAAGAAGTTAGCGCCAAGTGTGCACCAAACTACACTGGTGAAAATTTAATCATAATGTAAGAGTGCATTGCTTCTCAATAGCCAATTGAATAATTCAATTAACAGTCCATTTAATGGTTATACATTCATTCTTGGTTAAAAATATCTTTCTTGCTACATTTTTATGGAAGCATTTACAAAATGGCAATAAAGAAGACTTTTATCATTTTAAAGTCAAGATTTTATAGCTCTATTTTCTGAATACAATCAAATACAATTGGAAATGCATAATGAAGGTAGACACAGAAATCTTTACTGACTGAAAATTAAAACCAACCTTTTATATAACACTTGGGTCAAAGCAAAAATCAAATGATAAATCAGCATCTCTCTAGAAAGCAATGAAACAAAAATAACTTTGAACATAAATTCATGACAAAGAAAAACTTATACTCAGCTGATAATTCTTAGTTCTAAATGTCTTCATTATCAAAATAAGTCTCAACATAAAGCTAATTTATTTTAAATTAGTGAAGCTAATTTATTTTAAATTCAAGTGACAATATATAAGCAAGAATAAATAGATTCAATGATTTTATATACTTTGAATAAATAAAAACTATTAAACAAGGTGGGTGAAAGTATTATATATGAGATTAGTTGGAGAAACAGGAAACTCCAAGTATTTTAGAAATCAAAGTAAAATGAAAGATCTGAGAAGACTCAGAGCAATAAGATAAGAAAAGTAAGAAGGTGAGATCAAGAGAAAGGCAAAGGTGTAGGAGAACATACTTTCTTGGGGAAGGTGAATATGGCGTGAAGAGGTATTTTTTAGGGGAAATTACAGACTATTTGAAATAATCAACATCAGAAGATCTAGAGTAATTTATAAAATAATACAAATAAAATAATTTATACCAGGAGCTAATTCATGATAGATTAAAATATATTATTTAAATAAAAACATTAATATTATTTTCATCATTTTTGAACTCAGAACTTTAGAGGGAACACTTGGATTCCCTCATCTCCTCAATATATATCATGCTACATATAATGCCTTTACTTTGAGACATAGAACATAATATTAGGATGACATTAAAGAAGCATTGAGATCATAATGATAATTCAATTACATAAAATATGTATACTTCATAGAAATAGCACTCCCTTATCAATTTGATTTACATGAATACTCTTCAGTGTTTCAGAATAGTCAGCACATTCTTGACTCGTTAACTACAACTAGAATCATCAAGGGACAAAGTGAAATTATCATTAAACATTCACTGAGCAAAATCAATTAGTTCACCTACAATATTAATTAAATTGTGGGCCTTGTTCAGTCAGCAGTATTTATTACCTACAATGTCAGAAGAGTGAGATATAGTGAAAAAATATGAAATTTGGTGTCAAACTGAACTGCCATCAAATGTTGGTGTAGCCCCTGAAAAATCATTTGAACTTGAATGAATTTTTTAATCTATAAAAGAAAGACAACCACCATGTCATAAAGTGGTAGAAAGATTTGAATAATTGATCTCTGAAGCACATAGTAGGTGCTGAATAAATGATAATCTCCTTTTTCCTTCCTGTGTTTACTTCGGGTAGTCTAAGCTGTTGTCATTGACATATATTCAGATTTTCACTGGGAACAAGTTTTACATTGAAGAGGAATAGTGATATTCACCTTTTCTATATAAATATAAGCTTGTAGAAAATATCATAAATATTAACAAAAGACATAGTACCTACATTTGTGTGGAAAATTGAAAGGGAAACTCGATTTGGTTTTGTTTTTTCCATTGCCCTACTGAATTCTAAGTTACTTCTCTGGTTTCCCCTTCTATTTTGTTTTAATACTGCACTGCTAGTCAAAGTCAAATTTTATCACTTTTACCTTTGAAAGTCTTGTACCAGATGGCACCAAAGTGTTCCCTAACTTGGGTACAACTGTACTGTGCTTCCTTCTACTAGTCTTGCCAGAGGAAATGCATTTAACCAGAGGCATTAGACACTAGCTATTTAATAGACTATGGGACAAAATCCCATCTGACATTTTTCTCCCTGGCTTGGTTGAGTTTCTCTGGTACCTTTTTAAAACAGTATTGTCACTCTCCTGAGTTGTGTCGGGAATCTGCATAAGAGGAACGCCATACAAAAGAAAGCATGACGTTATAACTCCCCAAATTCTGTTTGTCTTTCTAATCTCATCTATAATGAGTTTACTTTCTAGTTTATGTGCATCTTTTTAACAATAATGTGAAGAAAACTGATCAAAACTGGCTTAAAGTGAAAGCAGGTGACAGGTTTTTTTGTTTGTTTGTTTGTTTGTTTGTTTGTTTTAAGGAGTATGATAGTGTTGAAGTCAGTTCAATTCTCTGGGAGTTCACAATCACTCATGAAGATGCCTGGGAGGGAAGGAGAATTTTTTGACAGTAGAAAAAATGATATCAACAGAAGACTATTACAAGGGTCAAATATAAGCACCTTATAAAAGTTTTCATCATATTTATATATTGGCAGTGGTATCATGATAGAGACTGGGGATATCCACCCCATAGCCACTTTGTAATCTAAGGTTCATGATACTCACCAGGCATTATTCAGTGGCAAGTTAGGATGTTGGGTGAAGTGCTGATGAAAATCCACAGTAATAAAAATCTCACAGATGTGAAGTCAATTACAGTATCAGGCGAAGTTTGTTATGAAGAGATACTTGTTATTAAAGTATCCACTCCTCAACAAGACTGACCTTCTCAGATGCTAGTAAGTCACAGGACATGAGATTTGAAAAAAATCCAATAACAAGTTTCCCCACTGTGGTTTCAATTGCCTTTTCAGATCTCCCACAGTGTTCTGTTTCAGTCTGAGATAATGCAGGCAGTTCTAGTCCTCAGTGGGTCAAAGTGGCATGCATTGATAGTAGAGTCATCACACACAGGATTTCTTCCTTGATCAAATTATCTAGACACATTTTACTTAAAACTTTACTCCACTTGACTTGTGAAGGGAAAGTTTTGAATTGCAGTAATTGAAAACCTTTTTATTTCTCTATTTTTCTATTAAAATGCTTTGTAAATGCTACAGACTCAAAAATAGCTGTACCATTCTGTTGAGGAAGTTCACAAGAAGACTCAGATATTTTCATACTTCATAGTAGTATATATATGTGTGTGTGTGTGTGTGTGTGTGTGTGTGTGTGTATAATATACACATAGTGATAAATTCTGGTGTTCATCTTTTTCCTTTTGAAAGACAGCTTTTTGACCAAAACTGTGTCAAACAAAATAGTTGAAAGAGTTCTCTTTAGAAACAGTCAGTGGAATGTCACTTCATCCGAACCAGAACATCATGACCCTATGCCCAGCAATCCTATTTGCATGCTTCTCTCCAGAGATGAAACTGCACACACCTTTATTGTAACCTTCTCATTCTCTGCAATGACCAATTTATTCCTGTGAATTCCAGCTCTCCTAACAAGTTGGGATAGGGATGAGGTTTGGTTTCTTGTATCTTCAAAATAACATGCCTAACCACAATAGTTACTTCTTACATTTCACTTAGAAAGTGAAAATAATAATAAATAAAGTATATTTTTGAATACTTTTGAATGAGTCTAGGGAATATATAACCTAAACTATAAATCCTAAGATCATATCAAATATTTACTGGACATAATTATTCCTATTAAATTAAAAGTTAAGTGAGATTTTTAGATAGATCATTTAAAAATGTGCTCAATAGAAATTAGAGAAACTACTATTATGGCAAATCTGAAGGATTTTTAACACAGCAACATTCTAGCTTGAAAAGTTTAGAATACAACTCTATTAGCTAGAGAGGATATATCTGCCATGTGTGCACGTGTGTTTTTGTGTTATTCTTGCATCTCAGTAAGATATAAAAGAATGGAGTAGAGCTGCCCTTACTCAGTTCTGTCAAGGAATAGATCCCAGAAAGACACAGAATCTGATAAAGTTCTACCTACTGTTGTGTAATATCACAGAGCTTCAGACCTTTACTGTCACTCTATTCAATTTAGAAAATAGAAAATTCATCTAAAAAGAAGAAAAACTATATTGTTGAATCAGCAAGGTTCTAACTGTAATAACTTAGAAAAATGGATTTTGAAAGTTTTCACCATAAAGAATTGATAAATGTCTGACATACACAATTACACAATGTATATGATATTGAAACATCACATTGCCCTCTAATATGTACAAATTTCAATGTTTTTATTTATCATTTAAAATAAATTTCATTTAAAATAGACATTTTAAAAGAGTCCTTAAAAAGAAAACAAGAAAATAAGATACTTTTTTAAAATACAGTGATTTAATGAGCTAAATTTGGTTTACTAATTAAGAGCCACTCTCAAGACCAGGACCATCCTTAGACCTGGACTGAACGTGTTCCTACTTTGGACCGCCACTTCTAAGAGCCCCAGTCATCACATATACCGAGACAAACATTTTTCTCTTTGCTATTTTCATAAGAATGCTGTTTAGAAAGTTTGGCAACTGATGGTTAAAGAGGAATTGAATCAGGAGGAGACTGAACCAAATTATACTACCAGTCAATGTGGGGAAAGTGAGGCAGGATACTGTGGGCTAGGAGAGAACAGACATCGTCCCTGTAATGTAAAAAAAAAAGTAGCTGATATTGCCCAGAGGTTTTTTTTAAATAAATTTTAATTTATTTATCAATTTCAAGTACTCTAATTTTAAGACTCTCTGTTGTTGTTCTATCATTGCACCTAAAGAAAGTGGGAAAGAGTTAATATATGTTTTTCTAAGCATTTAGTAAATACTGAAATAACAGATAAAGAAGTCATATATTCCAAATAAGAGAGATAATGAACAAAATATAATGACGAGATTTTCAGTGAAGAAGGTACTGAAAGATTAAGTTTACATTGTAATTTGAAAGCAGTGTTTTTCTGATGATCTCTACATTTATCAATTTACAACCTTCTCATTTTAAATTTGTGTTTAAAACATCTTTAAAAATTTCATTGGGTATATACACCACAGTTTCTTTATCCATTCATCTGTTGAAGGGTATCCAGGTTGGTTCACAACCATCATTACTCTATGTACATGTATGATTACATGAATAGTATGAATCTACATTGTGCACAACCACAGAAACAAAATGATGTACTCCATTTGTGTACAATGAATCAAAATGCAGTCAGTAAAAAATAAAAAAATAAATAAATAATTTTAAAAATTTCAACTGTATGACATTTTACCTGAGCAAAATTTAACAATAATAATAAACACCTATCACTCAGTGTTGGCAAAGTAGGAAAAATGGTCTCTTGGCTCCTGCTGGTAGCCAAATAAATCACATTTTTATCCAATGACTTTCCTTAGAGGTGAATGTGTGTGCCTTTAAGTCAACAATGCCACTCCTAGAAATTTACCTGGAGAATAATCAAAGATTTGTAGAGAGATCCATGTTCATTATAGATTCAACTTGTCATTGAGTAAAGTTACAAACAATCTAAATGTACAACAATGGAACCTGAGATAATTATCCTAGGAGAAAAATTTATGGTAGTGGATCTTTAAGGTTTGAATAGATGTACTGCAAAACATTAATAATACCTATCTTTAGGCTGTGGTTCTATTGCTAGTTGTATTATTCTCCATTCTTTTAAAATGATATACTCCATATTTTTAATTGAAAAATTTAATGTAATACATTTATGGAATACATTTATGGAATACAAAATAAAATAAATAAATTTCTACTGTCTAGTTATATAGCCAGCTCATATAATTCCATGAGCTGGCTAGAGCTGGCTATATAACTAGACAGTAGAAATTTATTTATTTTATCTTTAATTTTTTGTCAGCACTGGGGGAAATTGAACCGAGGGATCCGCACATGCTATGCATAACTGAGCTAACATCTCTAGCTCCTTTCAGAATTTTTTTATTTTAATTTTTTTGAGGCAGAGTCTACTAAATTGGCCAGGCTGGGCTTGAACTTTCAATCCCAGTGGCTGGGTTAGAGTATGTTTTGGTGACCTACCCTGTACCCTGATTCTTTGAGTAAGAACTCCCTGCTTCTATCAGAGTACAAACATATTCTTACCAATTTGGAGTATACACAGTCTTAGTCAGAGATATTTTACTACTGGGTTTTAAGAGATGAAAGACACTTCACATAATAGCAACTTCAGCATTTGTCAATCTTTTGGGGACATTGTATCAAAGCAAAGAAAAAAGTCACCACTTCTGTGAAGAACCCTAAGATATAATTTTAAATGGACAAAGTAATATGATAAGCTTAAAAAAAAAAAAAAAAAAAAAAGCCCTATAAAGGTGAAAGAAAAACATTCAGGGTTTGAGAAAGAAAAGAAACTCAAGATTCTTGCAAATACCTCTTGTAGAAAACTAGTAACTTGGGCCAAATAAGGATAAATGATCATGACTTGATTTGTACTATGGTTTACATCCTAAAGGCATAACAGACTGATTTAAAAAGGAGTCAGTTAGGAATACAACATCAACAAAGAATATTCACATTCACCCGGATGAGACATTCAGATGAGGATGCAGGTGTAGAGGGTGAGAAGACATACAGAGCTGACTTGGACCTGACTCAACATAACCATTTTGCAGAGAAAAAAAAATCTTCTCCATACACAAAAGAAATGATTAAGAAACAAAATAAGGGCTGAGACAGGAGGATCCTGAGTTCAAAGTCATCCTCAGCAACAGTGAGGCACTAAGTGACCAAGTGAGACCCTGTCTCTAAGTAAAGTACAAAATAAGGCTGGGGGTGTGGCTCAGTGGTTGAGTGCCCCTGAGTTCAATCCCCAGTATCCACTGCCCCCTCCCAAAAAAAAAAAAAAGAAAATAGGAAGTATATCCTTGTCATCTGTCTCAAAAGATGGTCAACAGGAAAGCTCTTCTGTTTTTAGAATTGGAAAATAAACATTGTACAAATTAGTATAACATGTGAAATAAAGTGCACACTGGAGATTTTTAGACACCTATTTGGAATCCAGGAATATATGACTTGAAATGTTGAACAACTATGTGATTGACCTTTTGAAGTTAACATCATCATTTATGAACTTGAAAAGAGTTTCTTCTCTTTTCAAATATTTTAAGTGCCTAAAATTGTATTTAAATAAAATAATGTTAAGATAATCATGGTTAAGAGAATTAATTTTTTTTCAGTTTAGTAACATAAACGAGATAGTGAATGACATCATTATTTAGGTAGCCGGGAATAAGAACCTCATCTCTTTCTCTCATTTCTTCTGTAGAGACCAAAAAATGCAGATCTCTAAATAAAAAATAAACTTCTGTTTTGTGTAATCCAGATACCCTGAGGTCCAAAATGTACTGCAGCCACAACACTTTTATTAGCCACACTCCTCAAAAATTTGAAGAATAAGAAAGCACATCTGAATAATTTTATATCTCCCAAATTAGAAAGGGAATTCAAATAGGTTTGTTTATCACTTGTTCCCTTTAAAAAAGGGAAAAGCAAATTTCAAATCATTATACTTTATGTCATAAATTAGGCTAACTCATCACTCATACTTTCCCACATTTGTGGAGAAATAAAACATATTTAACAGTATGTCCCTGAATTCAGTGTGGTTAAGTTTGAATGTAGAGGTAACCCAACCCCCCAGCCCAGCCTACTAATCATAAGTTAAATTGCACTGAAGTTTGCACAGCTTTTGGTGAGGGGAAACTTTTGAAAATATAAAACTGGTTGTCTCCAAAAATTTCTAGGCAGTGTTGAAATACAAAGGGGCAAGACTCAGAGGGGCCTTTGAAGAAGCTTCTCTGTTGTGTACAAGAAAAAGGGTTCCTGGATCCAAGCTTGTTTTGTCCTGCAACTAAGAGGCCTTTATTTTATTCTAACTGAGCTTCCTTTCTAATAATGTTGAATGTTAAACTCAATTAGGGAGTTAGTAAAATCAACTTGAGTGAGTAGAATCTGACAGGCAAAGTGTTGACTTATACTTTGGGGTGGAGAAGTGTGAAATAAGGAGTCGTCTAAGGAAGATTAAAAAAAAAAAAAAAAAAGCCTTCAGATTTATTTTTCTAACTTGCCAGCCAAAGGTAATTTTGTTGTTCAAAGCTAGTTAGTATAACTAGTTAAAAAGAGCAAGCTACAAAATTTCTTCAAATTCTACATCCAAGTTAGAGTACAGGGTATTTATTCTGTAGCACTGTTTATATAACTCTGATGATTTGCATGCTGCAAAATCCCTGGATCATAGACCTGCATTTATTGAATCACAAAGCACCTTCCTAATCTATCTTACTTTCACCAATGATTAAGACAATATAGAAATAAGTCGTTTTCAACCTGAGTTCTGAGAGCTCATGTTTGAAAAAATAGCCATGCAGCCACACTGCCACAAGGTGGGAGTAAAACGTTTGATTGGCTTAAGGACTGCCCTCGGATTTGCTTTTTCTCCCCCCAGTTCTGTGTGAACAAAGACATAAAACAATCTAACTTCAAACTTGAATAGAATAGCATTGATTATTTATTCTTTGTTACTGATATGCATACTTTGAGAATGGAAATGCATTTTAACCCAAATTTGAGGATCAAATATAAATATAGACGAATAAAGTGGTTTAAGAGTAAATTTTTTTTGCCCTTTTCCATGCTTTATCTCTTGCCAATATTAGTGGTTCAAATTATATTTTAGGACTATGAGTAAACTGCTTGAACATAAGTTAAACTGAAAAAAAAAAAACTCTGCAATTTTTATGATGATAATGAGTATTACTGTCTCTGCACTAATGAATGTTTTGAAGATGGCCTCCCTCCATAAATTTTTCCTATCATTTTATTTCTGCCTGATAATTAAGATGGCTGTGTAAATGGGAACAACGAATTAAACAGTTCAAGAAAAATGTATAATGATCATGACCTTTCTCAGAAGTTGAAAGACTAAAATGCATTTTTAAATATTGCTTATTCTAGAATAAATGTAACACAGAGTCTCTACGTATAATTCAATAGTTTTTGCTTGCTTTGTCCTTAGGACTAGCTGTGCTTTATGTGGTCATATGCTTATTACATTCAAACCAGCAATATTATGCATGTATGTTGGGGTGATAAACACATGCTAACATGCATATACCCTTTAAAATAAAGTACCTGACACTTAAGCTAGCAAGACCAGACATTTCAAGGCAGTTGAAACTCACCAGGGTGACAGTGACACACCCAAGGGATCCTGAAAGGTGCTAAATGGAAAAGGCTGCCATCTCCCTGGAACACAAAGATGTAAAGGTTGAAAAAAAGGCATAAATTGGCTTGCCAATTTCAATTCCTTGCCTCCTCCAGCAAATGAATATAAAGTGGAGTATATGGAATGCACTCTTGTCATTGCTGCAGATGTTCAAATTTCTGGAAACATTTCCCCAAACAGGTCTTTTTTTTTTTTTTTTTTTTTTTTAATCCCACTAAGTTCTGAACACACATCAGGCACAGGGCCACATCACTTACATAACTTTTTTCATTTTTTTTTCCCCCAATGATGGTAGTGGCAAGAAAGACAAGCTAGTGCCTAAGGCTGTGGAATTGATGCTTTGCTAGATGAATGTGCAGAAGCTCAAATAAAATAACACAAAGGTCTCGAGCATAAATTTTGCTGTCTAAAGCCTGACAGAATATTACATTTATACATAAGGAAAGTTTTTCAGACTGGGTGGAGATTTTTCAATTTTAAAATACACGGAGAAAAAACATTCACATAATGAAATACTACCTGAGTGTGTCCTAGACAATTCTGCATGTGGCACTATTAAAAATGCTCTTGGGTAGCTCACAGTTCACCTTCCACAAACCAGGGAATGCTGTGGTCTCATGATCCAGAAGATAGGCTCTGTTTCTTGTGCCCCTCAGGGTTACTGTTTCCTGTCTTAAATATGCAATATGGAGAACTGGCTGAAAGGAAAATAAGGGAGAGGAAAATCAGTTTAGAAGTTTTAGAGAGTAGCATGGTTAAAGGGATAAACAGCATCAGGTGTTAGCTGTTGCTTAAAAAAAAAAATGAATATTAGGAATAATCTAACTAGTGGGTTATTTCTAAATGCAATATATTCTGTGATACCTACTTATCATGTTTATTGACCATAAGATGTCATTACAGTAAGATGTATCAGTTTTTGTATGTTCACTGAGAAAGATATTACCTATTGTACTGTGATGTTACCTATTATAACTGCAAGATGTGAACACATTTTACAGATGTTAGAATATAAAATAAAGGAAGGAAAAAAGGAAGAGAGTAAAAATAAATGGGGGAGGAAGACAAGCAACCCTTAAAACAATGAAATAAAGTCGTGACTTTGAAGACTTCTTGACCAATAGGGCAGATAACATCAGACTCCTTTGGACTGTTCCATGTCTCCTATATTTGATCTGAAACACTTCATTGAATGGTAACCACAATTGTCTTGGAGAGAAGTATGTGTGCCATGATGGGGAGAAGAGGCACAGTAATTTTATATTGACTTTAATTCAAAATTAGCAATTATATTTAAAAAATTAAACATTAAAAGGATGATGTATTGAAATGCCTCTGTGTTTAAATTTTCGTTATAGGAATTTCATTTTATATAAACAAAAGCTCAAATGTGATGCAAAATGTCAACATAGTTGTAAAACATAACAGTCTAAGTCAGGGAATTTTGATCTAAATTTACTCACAAAAGAATACTACTAGTCATAATTTGTTAGAAATAAATAATTTCTATTTCTACTTTCATGTGAGTGTATAATCTGCTTAAGCAGCACCATTCATTTCTTCTATGTCAATAAATATGTTATTTTACACTAATATATTTTAATTCCAATGACTTATTAATGATGCAATATTATATCACTTACTGAATTTTTAGAATGGAAAAAATAAAACCCAAAACATGTAGGACCTGGATTCTGAAACTTGACAAAGTTGCATTTCATATCCCAGAGAACACTTGTAACTAGATAAGTTGTCACTTAATTGGTTTAACAAGCTACAAATTATTTTCATTTATGAATAAATTCCTTAGCAAGACATCTAAAATACCAGAGCACTTATACCCACCCTAGTTATAGCTAGGGGAAAAGTCAAAAGTTGAATAACACAGAGAGTTGAGTTAATTTGTTTGATTTTTATTGTTCTTGTATTTAATTTAAATTTTCATAAGGTGATTAAAAAAGGAATATAGTATTTGCCTCTAAGTATCAGAGGAAAAATAATCTTCAATTTGCATCAGTGATCATGGTGTTTTGTTTGTTATATATGCAAAGTAAATGATATTCTTTGTAGTTATATAAATTCCTATACAGACATTAGGTTCGCTTTCCCTTGTACCATAATTGATTCATCCACCAGAGGTTGCAATAGGGCTTTTTGCAGATTAAAGACAATGGGAAATAACAAGACTGTGCAGAATATGAAGCAGCAAAACATCTATCTACTATCTATTATATACCTATCTATACATATTTTTATATGGAAAAGATTAAGTGATAAGCAAAAGTCTGGTGACAACTCCCTTAGATATTAGATTTGTTAAATCTTGAATTAGCAAAACACAATCATTTGTACTTGTTTTCAAGTCTATTTCAGATGCCAGTTTCCCTATGACAGAATGACTTTCTAAAATTTTCTTTAGATATTTGACCACTTTGTTTAATTGCCAGAAGAGTAATTTTTCTGTGAACCACGTCTTGTTTCACCAGTAAATTCTGGTCCCTATAATAGAAATGTGACAAATGCATTCTTTATTGTTTATTTGTTTTTGTTCAGCTTGGGGACAGAAGAATATTTTCTGATACTCTGGAAGATTCCTTAAAAAGAAATGCTTTTTTATTTCTTCTTATGCAAAATATTTGTGAAGAAGTACACATACATTTGCTGAAAAGCAAAGAAAAAAATGATACCGGCCTATATTCTCATTTTCTTATTGTAAATTATCATACAGATTGAGTTGTTGGTATCAAAGCCCATTTGAATTTTTTTGATAAAAGGTTCACATTCAATTCAATAGGAGATATGAGATGTGTTTTGTGCTTAATAGCTTTTCTACTTAAAAGTGCAACTGTAATGAACAATGGAATGAGAAGACAAAAAATCCATCAAGTATTACAATAACCAGACACAAAGTACTCTAATCGGAAATACCACAATGGACAAAGAAAAAATGTTAAGACTGGAAGCATTAAGTTTATGTATGTACACAATAGCACTTTTGGATGGCTCCCAGAGGCACAGGTCTTACTACTTTCAAAAGTACCCACTATTAAGGTGACATAGGTCTTGTCCCGTGAGCCTCCTTAAAGGAACAACAACTGTTCCATAGCACTATAACAGATGTTAAAAAGAATCATTAGCAACCTAAATGTTTTTCTGAGCAGATGTCCCACTTCTGCTGTGGTTAACTTTGTGGGGAGTGGAGTGGGATACAGTGAGAATGGGGGAAAGAATGAAAAGTTGAACAGAATTAATAATAAGCAGATCATCATAAGAATTACTCATCTAATTATATCAAAAAGAGTTTAAGGTGTTGTGTCTTCTAATTGCTGATGATCAAGGAAGAAGGAGGTTAACCAAGCCAAGGAAAGAATTAAACTTACTTTGCTTTATTAACTTGGCACATAGCTTTGGATCAATGAGAGGAAAGGAGACCAGCAGTGTTAGAGAAAAATTTAATACTAAAATTGTAATTGTGAACTTTTTGATAGATATCAATAGGGAATGGAGGCTAAAGTAGAATCAGTGAAAAGAATGAAAATGAGGAGAACCAGTACATCTGCAAGGTGCAACTATGACAGGAATATGAGAAGTTATTAGATTAGGTGACTGTCATTGTAACTTATTTCCTTAGGGGAAAAGATAGGAAGAATGTTTCTCAAGCATTATTTTTTTTCTCTCTATGAAATACCTGAACTGGAAAGAATTTTCTATGTAGAGAATTTTCAACCTCGGCACCATCATCCAAGTCCTTCTTTATTTCTTTATTCTTATTTTTTAATTTATTGCATCCCCAAGAAGACAATGTGGACATA
Organism: Sciurus vulgaris; assembly: GCF_902686455.1. Classification (NCBI taxonomy): domain Eukaryota; kingdom Metazoa; phylum Chordata; class Mammalia; order Rodentia; family Sciuridae; genus Sciurus; species Sciurus vulgaris. The sequence goes on from NC_136462.1 coordinate 73,493,034, forward strand.
TATGTTAATTATCTGTTCCTCCATATAGCTGTTTTTTTTTTAAAGTTTAAGAGTAAAGCAAAAGAAGTACTAGAAGAATGCAAAAAAATCTTTGTTATACTTTTAGCTTTCAAATGAACAAGCAAAATAATTATAAGCTATGGTAAACTTTTGGTCATTAATAATATAGGAAATGCGGTGAAAATATAAGTTATACATTTGCTATATTTTATGCACCATGAAATACATTTACTAGCAGTTTGATTTTGTCCATATGTGCCCAGATATCTGATTCAATCATTTTAATAAGGGATTTTATAACACCGAATTATATGGCAACAATAGAATTTACTTTCAGAATTAAGCAGACATTTTTAGACACTAAAAATATAACTGTGTTGGATGTTGAAAGTTAAAGAACTTGAAAGGCAAATCCCAATTCTGTAACATAAATTCATATTTACTAAGTCGTATACCATCATTTCACTTTTTTCTGTCTCAGCAATAAAAGATTTAAGGACAGAGTACCATGTCATCAAAATATTATGGCAACAATTAGCTTTAAAAATTATTTTTGAGTAATTATGATTATTTATCCATTCATTTATCATTTATTAAAAACCTGCTCTATACCAACTATTGTATGAGATGCAGAGTATTACCAAGAATGAGGAAATGCTGCTGCTATTTATAAGGAGTTTATAGTCTAAGGACTGAGATGCTCAATCTTTAAACAGGATAATATCATGAATAAGTTGTGCACCTGGGTATTCGTCAGCTCTGAGAATAAAACTGAAGTCACATTTATATTATAGTCTCTGAGAAAGACTTCATAGAGGAAGTAAAGTTTCAGTTCTTAAGTTTTTGCAGTTCATTACAAATAATGTATCCATTTGATCACAATGCATCCCTAAAACCCCTCAAAATATAACCTTTGAAAAAACAATTGAATCTTGTTTATTTTCACCACATGCTACATAGATGTCTCTAGTAAGTTCACCCAGGCTGTTTGAGAAGTTCCATGATAGAAGAGAAACAATGGTGGCATACAATCATCATTTCCTTTACACATGTGAGATAACTTCATTACTTAAATTCCAAAGTCCTCTGTAACTTGTAAGTTGCCTAGTTCAATCAATATGGCCACCCTGAATTAGCAGGGATAATGTGAAAACTACCTAATGTGAAATCCCAAAGTGGCATGGTTTCTGAACCTGATTTTTAAAACATACACAATTGGAGAATAATTTTAATATGTGTAAGAATAGTGCATGTAAAAAGAACTGCCACAATCACTGTCAAAATTACTTGTCCAAGATCACTCAGCTGTTAGGTAGAAGCAGCAGATTTTAAAACCCCAACCTGGTTCTAAAGTCTTTAAGCATTTCACTGTAACCATCTGCTGACTGAAAGGCATAGAAACAGAAGAAGGAAAGTCATTCACTTAAGATAACATGGGTATTAGGAAACAAAAAAATCCCCAGTATTAAGTTGTAGAGCATCTGCAATATGTGAGTAGTGGAAGATTATTTTTTAAGAATTTAAATCAGTTCACAGAAAAAAGAAAATAAAAGACAATTATTTTAAAAGATAAAAATTTGTGGACAGGCCCTAAACATTGTTTCTGTTCTCCAGTCACAATTCCTTGAAAAGAAACTTTGGATCTTGAGATGAAAAAAGATCTATTAGGTCATCTTGTCCATCTCCCTGCCAGTGGAGAATTGCTCCCGACAGTAAAGAAGTTAACTTATTGACAGGACTCTTTAAGCAGCAATTTACCAGGTGAATCCCTAAAGGCAAGAATGACTTCTCTGGTTTATCTTTTCCTTCTTATCATCAGCAGAGTTAGGAGACCCATTCAATCTTCTCTGCTGGATGAGGAAAGGGGACAGGATTCTTGAAAATGTTTCTAAACTGCAGAAGATTAAAAATGTAGCTAACAATACATGGAGAGTTTCATCTGGGATCATCGTTCGTTCATATTTAGACAAGTGTGTGTTTGTGTGCTATATATGAAGGTGTGTGTGTTTGTGCGCGTGTGTGTGTGTTTGTGTATGTGTGCTTATGGGAGAATGTTACTTAATAAAAGTCAATATTCAAATTTAGTTTACAAAATAAGGTTAATTCTTTGAGAAATGAAATATTCTAATAAGAAAGTCTCCCTGTCAATTGTGGATTTTTACCATTTTTTTTAGTCATTTAGATTGATAAATTTAAAAGATAAGAAATTTATCCTAATTTCTTCTATTATCTCAATTTTAGTGTTACTGTTATTATTCTTTTTATGAATATGCTATGGAATAATTTTATAGAAAGAAGTTACCAAGAAGTTACATTTGTTATGAAATATCAGCTATCACTAACCTAAGTAAGTTTCAAGACCTTTTGTTTTAAAACACATGGAAACATTACCTCAATCCTCTGGATGAGTAGCATAATCTTGTTGATACTTCTTAATATATTCAACCCCTACCCACTACTATTCAGAAGTAGGTTAATAAAAGATCAATAGTCTACCCAGAAGTAAATAAGCAAAGTGCATGTTGTGACCTGCCAAGAAGGATTTTTGCTGAAAAATAATCTACTACTGCCTATTCTGAACTAAAGCATATCTCCTGAAGCATGAACTGCTATATATTATATGAGAACAGATGGATCTCTTATGCTCTCTCATGGTAAACTACAGGACTATTGTTTAACATTAACAAAGACAGTGGAACCTTAGAAACAACAGTGGAGTTGTCAGGCCAGGAGAAAGATAATAGACCCAGAGCTCTTCTAGAGAGGCATACTTCAGGTGAGTTTCAGAGGAAGGAGGGGGAATATGACTGTAAAGAAAGAGGATATGTGAGTATTAGGAAAACAGAGAAACAAAAAATGATAAATTGCATTTCATCTAGTACTTTCCACGAAGGCCAGGAATGTGGTGAGAGGATGGTTATGTTATTAAGGTTATAATGAAGGTTAAGACCCCTCTTCTTTAGTTTTAAAATACTTAGGACTTTAAAACATGTCAACAATGACTTCAACCTGGGAGAACCATTTTTCTTCCTTCATTTAACATTTGGCCACAGGAACATACAAGACTCTTGTTTTACTTTAAATGGCTCTGTAATAAACATATCATTATGTCACTTATTGACATTTTTATATTAGTAGCTTTAGCTCTACAAGGAAATTCCTTTTGATGTTTCCAGGCACTTATGCTATAATTCAATATTTTTTACTTTGGGGTTCTTCATTTCTTTTTAAAATAAGGTAATTTTTTAATCAAAACCTTTGGGAGTAGAAATGCCTGGTATATTAAATGTGATCACACAATTTGTGCCCCAGCATATCTTATAGATTTTAAGCAGAAATTCAGGAGCTCTGTTTGTAGTTATTTCTTTATAGGGAGAAGGAAAAATACCACTTTTTGAATTTATTAACTTATTGTTATTTTGAGATGTGTAAAAATATCACCCAGATTCTGAGTAGTGGAAAGAACACTTGAGGAGGAATGGTGAAAGCCAGGATCTAGTCAGTCTCGTCACAAGGCTATGTAATACTGGAGAGATGTCTCTAATGACTAAATTCATTCACCTATAAATTTTCATCTCAGAAATCACTTAATAGAAAATTATCAGGACTACTTTTCTAATACCATCAGTCTATAAATATAAACGTTTTGTATAAGGAGAAGCTGTGTATTCTGAATATAACTTTTATGATTCTGTCCAAAATAATTACAGAAGCTAAAATATCTGTTAAAATTCTATTTTTGGTCAAATTGCATAGATTATGACAATAAAAGTCAATTATATTAAACTTCGTGCTTTGTGCTATAAAGGACTTCCAGTTGGAAAATACATGTTAATAATAATTATAATCTAGAACCCAGATATTTATTAATATGTTGCTAGTGCATTGTATTTGATTGTCTGGGAAGCCTGAGATTTACTAGCATAGTTCACTTTTAATTAAAGACAACCGTGCATAACCCTGGGTACTACAAATCTGCAGACCATACCCTACTTTTTAAGAAAAAGCTATTGTCTCTGTCTTCATTGATTTCATCTGACAGTTTACATAGTGAATGTGCATTTTTTCTTCTATGTTCTTTATACATACACTTTTTTGTTGTAGGCATTTTCAAAGCAGATCATTTTATATTTATTCTTTTTTATAAGATGAGGGTTGCTCTGCATGAGAGTCATTCACTGTACAAATATATACCTGTGAATCCAATCTGGAGTGAAAGGGAAGAACACAAAAGGGAGAGAATATAAAGCATATCTGTGTGGAGCAGAGGACAATCAATTAGATTCATTATCTGCTCTGCATTCCAGTCACTTCTTTAAAAGAAAAGAAGTACATAATGCCATGGCAACAGTTAGACCTGCAGTCCGTTATGGTATATAATCATTAAGAGGTCTTCAGCCTCCCTTGGAAATAGATATGAAAAAATAATTCACAGTGGTTGCACAAACTCCCTACATTTATGCTGATTAAATGACAAGTTTGTAATTTACAGGTGTCTTATTGCCATGGGAATGCAATCATACAATTCCATTTTAGAATTCAAGGGCTTTTGAAACATGCTGCATGATTGTTAGCTGGGCTGCAAGCTAAGATTAAATTGAAAGGGTGGCATGTAGATTTTAGAACATGGTGTTGACATTTACTGGCCAATCACATTTTGCAACACTCCTGCATGACAGCAGATGTTGACCTTTCAAGCTTTCCCTATCTGCTTTCACGCATTACCTGCAGAAATTAACATAACCCTGCTTCCTGCTCTATGCTGCTATTAATGTCATCTGGGAATTGAGATTCATGAATTCAGTTATTACCCAGGCTTGAGACCCGTTTTATACTCTAAGCACAGAACTAACAGCTCCTGGGAGCTGGTATTTTTGGATGTTGCTTCAACTACCTTTGTGGTTGAGGGATAGCTAGGAGCTATGGTGTAAAAAATGTCAACGGGAACAAGAGGAGGAACAGGCAGAGGAGGACAGTTTCAAGGAGAATGCTAAGGGTCAAATAATTGCAAATATATGAGCTAGGAGAGCTTAAAACACGGAAAGAGAACATTTTAAACAAGTCAAATAATGGCGTGAGTTTCACTTCTCTTGTTAACTGAACCATGGAAATGATACCCCTTAGAGTCTATGTGCAGTGAGCTTCGGGGTTTTCTCCATAGTGCCCGGGGCCTCTATTATCGATGATTTAGGAGAGAAACAATGTGAGGTAAAGATGTCATCAGTAGCCCTTAGGAGTTCTTTGCATAATTGTGAGCCACATTCTGTAGTGTCTTTTTCTAAATAAAAAATTCTAGCATTCTCTGTGATCTTGTGAGATATTTTTTGTTCAGTTTTTTTCCTAAGCAGACTAGCTCTGCTTCTTAAATATTTAGCGGAAACTATTCAATAGGGGAATAAAATTCTGAGACGTATTATTTTCTAGGATAGAAATTAGTACCTCTTAGAAATCTGGTTTAACACAGGCATCATTACAATGAATCATATCTCTATAAATTGGTAGACAAATTTAGGCCATTGTTTATTAAACTTGCAGTCTATAAGGGAGGATTGAGAAGCTTTTGAATTTTGCTTAACCTTTTCTTCAGGTTAGCTGTATGGATTTAGTAAATTTCCTGTCATTTTGTCTTTTAAAGTCCTTGGAGAACATCTATGAAATATCTTAGTCACGGTTCTGTGAATCCAGTCTTTTGAGATACAAGCAGATGCATTTATCTCAAATAGGAATTGATTAACAGAGCTCAAGATGTCACCAATGAGATATGCATATACAGGCTACTTCAATGGCATGGCTCTGACTTACCCTCCAGCAAACATTCTGTGCTGATTTGCATGTTTCAGCCACGGTGAATTTTACAGCAGCTTCTATGATACTGGTGCCTCTTGCTGCATGTATAAAATATACAAGCAGCATGATCTGAAGGGCCAAGACCCACTCTTTAGAATCCCTTTCCAACTCTGTTCCATTCTGCTTAAGGTTTTATGCTTCAAAATTACCTTATATTTATAAATTAATATTTCTCCAAGTTGTTAAATGTCAAGAAATGCTCCTGAGATAGGTAACAACAGTGTTAACTAGTATTTTCCAGTAAGTTAATTTGGTTTCTTTACTGTTTGAGAGGAAAGATCAGAGAAGATACACATATACACAAATGCCTGCTAGAATGGATAGCATATCCATTCAAATCTGAACTATGTCTACCCACCTTGATCATTGAATACATCTGAGAAAGTGAGATATGCTTTCATTTTTGTTATACACTGACACTTGGATTTTATCCTAAGAGGGATTGAGAAGGATTTTTACACAGGGAAGTCATAGGACAAATATAGCATTACAAAATCATCCTGAAAAATAGGGTAGAAATCAGCTGGGGTTGGGCAGAGCATGGGAAGGACACAAATAAGAGAGGGGCATCTGTGATATTATTGTAGTAATCCCAACATGACAGTTTTCTTAAATAGTACATGTGATCGAGATTTAATAAGAAAGTTGGAGTAGAGTTTGGTGACATATACAATGCATTACATGGATGGGAGAAAAGTCAGGAGTGAGTACCTAGTGTTTATTTCTAAAATAAAGTTACAGACAATGTTCTGCACTGAAGAAGGGAATACATTAAAAACAACAACAAAAGTTTGTGGAAAGAAGTTGACTTCATTTTTGGATATACAATTTTTAAATCCTATAACTAACCAGCTGGTCCTAGTTCTTTAAGCTCCCGGAACTGTATGTGGGATTTTTACAAAATACCACATAAAATGGAACTTCTTTTTGTTCCTTGTCCAAAACTTGCTTATTCCAGAGCCCACTACTAGAGAGCCCATGTGGCAAAGAAGAGTACAAGTTTTGAAATGCAAAGTACCCGTGGTTGGATCTAAATCCCTGCTCTGCTATGTTCTTCTGTGTGATATTGGATGAAACACTTCACATTTACATTTCCTTATCTTTAAAAGGGAGCCCTTAAAATCCATATTAGCAGATAATAAACATTCAAATATGTAGTTCCTATTTTTCATTAATTTTATTTTTTCATGTTTGCATGTTTTTACTTCAGCCTGACCTCACCATCAACTTTGGCAAACAGGACCATCTTCTTGAAAAGGCTGTCTCCTCTCCCACAGCTGTTTTGAGGTTCCAATCCATTGTAGGGTTCGTTAGTTTGATGCTTAACTACTCTTCACCCACAAAATAACATGTTAGAAATATTGCTTGGGAACCAGTCTGTGAAAGCAGAAGTCAGAGGAATACAGCAGATACTACAAACAGAGATTCATATACCATTAAAATTTAATTGCTCACTGAATCTAGCCATATGAGAAATTACACTTCTGTATGATTTTTATTCTATTTTACTGTTTTTAACTATTTTCTACTAAATAGCAATAAAAAGGATAGAGCTATCATATTTTATAAGTGAAATGTGAAGATATTCCTATAATTTGTCATTGACCTACAGTTGATTTCAGAAATATATATAATATATAATATAAACATATATTATATATACTTGTATCCTATTCATGTTCATTTGCTTTTTAAATTATTTGAAATATATTATCAAATGCAAATCATCTCCTTTTTACTTCTTTCAACCTCTTAATCATGATTGTCCTGCAAAAGGAGCGGTTTGGGAAGGCAAGCAAGAAATCATGTCTACTTCAGGCAGGGCTTTAGGTAAGTCAGAGTTTTCTAGGTCAAAAAGCTATTGGGTTTGCATGGATCTATGTCCAAAGTGAAATCAACTAAGAAATGTTTATGAAGATATGTGAAAAGACAGAAATCAGAGTAAAATAAAGTTCTTGATTTAAATTTTCATATGCGACTGCACTGAGTTTTGGAAGTAACTGTCCCAAATCATCTGAACATATATATGGTAAAAATATTCCAAAATAAATTATATTTAACAAATATTTACTCATATCTTAAGGGTGTCATGTGGTTGAGAAGGATAAATCCTTCTTTCCCTTCCTACAATTCCTCATCCTTCAGTGGAAGACTCAAAGTGATTTTCCCCACACTGTCCAATCTTTTATTACAGTTACACATAGTCTGATTCTAAGACTAACCATATTTTACTAGATGGTGTAGTGCTTTTTTGTAGATTTCAAAGCCCATTTGCAGTTCTTCTCTTGTGCTTGGTGACCCCATTTAGCAGTTACCAAACCTTGAGGAAGTGTAAGACAAGAAAATGGAGTACAAAGAATTTGAAGTCTAAGATTGGACTCTAGGCAGGAAAGAAGTCCTCTGAAAGTATGGGATCCACGTTATCCCAAGGACTGAAGTAATTCATGGTCAATAGCAAAGGTCTCCTAATCTGTAGCAGACCCTAAGTGACAGGAAAATGTGGTGTGGTCAGAGAGAAGAGATAGCATTTAAAGATAAGTCATTATAGCAAAAGAAATTCCATGATCTCTCCATCCTTTCAACAATAATTTGCACTAATGTACAATGCAGGAAAAATCGGATTTAAATACATATAACAGAAAGAAAATAAATATAGTATTTCTAAAATGATATTATAAGAGAAATATGAGTAATAGTACCGCAAATACAAGTGAATGTAAACAAAACTCACTACTAGAAGAGTATTTCACATGAAAGGCATACACATGTGTAATCCAAACATTCCAACAGGAGCTTTAGAACATACCTTAGTGAAATCATTACTCAGAAGTCAGTCCTCAAAACAGAAATACAAGCTCTCAGAGGAGACTTGGCTAAATCGAAGAAAAAGAAAAACTTTAAAATTTGGAGGAGCATTGAAAAAAAATAAAGAGGCAAAACTCTTTCATATGTTAAGTCTAAATTAAAAAGAAGCAATATAGAAAATAGACTCTAGAAAGTACAGGAAAGAATTTATCTTGCAAGTAAGTATTTATACACAAAATGGCTTCTCAATAAATCAATTCATTGTTGCATTGCTTTAATAGCAAGAAATTAGAAATAATCTATCCGCACATCTGGAACTAGTTAAATATTCTAGAGCACAGAGGAAATCCTGTTTTCAGGACATAAAGCATATATATGACTAAGTGAAAAAGGTAGTATATATATATATATATGTGTGTGTATATATATATATATGCATAAAATAAATAGTTTTTTATGTAAGAAAGAGGGGTCTAAGGGCACATCTTAATGTAGGTTCCTGCTTGCTTAAAGATATGGAACGATGTACCCGCAAAACAATTAAATGGTTCTGTATGTATGTAGGTAATGAGTTCAAAACAAGTGACTGGAGCAGGGTGAGACCAAGACTTTGCAATATATGATTTTCATTTTAATATTTATTTCCCCTTTTAATATCTTCCTTACCCCAAGCAATATATTATTTACATAATATCACACAGAAAATGACTGAGTGAACATCCTACAGAAAATAGTTATTTGAACAATAGAGATTAAAAGGCAAAGACTCTAGAATTTCTAGTTAGGTCATATCTATGAGCAACAATAGGTTTTAAGGGAATAAGTTTGCTAGATTTTTTTAAAAATTGTATTTTCCTAGAGACCAAGAAGGCTTTATAGTACCCTTCAGTTTGACTAAATTTTTTGTTTGTTATGTTTTGTGGTACTGGGTATCAAATAGAGCCAGCACTAGAGCACTTGTCTAGTATGTGTGAGATCCTTGGTTCAATCCACAGCACCTGAAACAAAACAAAACAAAACAGTAAAATAAAATAACATCCATAACCATTTATTAACTAAACTTTAGACAAGCATCTTTCCTAGGCTTCTGATTTTGTTTTCTTTATTCACTGGAGAAAACCTTTAATTATAAATTATTTCTCTATTCCTTTGAGATGTAAGTCTTTTAAAGGTCTTTGCCAACTTACAACCCTAAAATATCTTTCTCAAGGACCAGGGACCCCTCCCTTTTGAAATGTATTTGTCAAGAAAGATCAAGGCTCTATTTTCCACTTCCAGTAGGAGAGAAGAGCCTAACTCAAGTGTCATAACAAGTTGTAAAACTACTTCCTGCCATGAAAATAAAGGAAAGTTTACTTTTCCTTTGGTAAAGTCAACTAGAAAACCCAACATGGATTAATTAGTTCCAGACAATAAAAGAGTGCATTATTTTACAGAAACTAGAGAAATCTAGTATCCCCACCCCTTCCCTTGAAAACCTCTCCAGACTTCAGTTTCTGTGCAGTTGAGTTCAGAAGGAATTCTGGTCTCTGTCCACTGGTGCATCATATTTAACTAAATTCTCTGCCTATTTAACTTTGTTCAGTGATTTTTGTTTTGACACTAACATTTTACAAATGTTGAGAAAATGTTTGTTGTTCATTTCAAAAGAAAAGTTCTGATAAAGATTATGGTTTTCTGGAAGAGAAGTAGAAATGGGACTAAAATTTTGTCTCTGCTTCTGACAAATCATGGCTTTGGGGATACCAGGTTGAAACACAACTCATATTGGATTTTAATATCCTAGTAATGATGTAAACATTTTTTAGTAGTAATATCTAAGATATCCACAGCATTTGTTTCAAAGTAGATTGAAAAATGAAATAGAACTAAATTAGAAACATTGTCCCAGCCTTTATACAGATGGTCGCCTTCCCAGTCCTTGTAGCCTTAAGATAGATCAATGAGTTTTGTTTCCTGGCCAGCTCTCTGCCAGCTATCGCCTGGTGGTGATTTAGCTTTCCTTTTTGTGCTTGATGTGATGCCATATTTTTCTTAAGATCCTCTACATCTCAGACGTGATTTTTCAAAGCATTTGTTTTTCATGCAGGGCTTTTGCAACCCTCCCCCTCCCCGCCATTTTCAGATGCTGGTATTATCCTCATTGTTCCAAAGAAATGGACCTCATATTTCAACACCTCATCTAATAGGATTTTTGTTTCTGCTCTGATGAAATGTGGCTGAGATATATTTATTTTTTGTATGTCTCTGCTTGCTAGAAAAGTGCATACCAAGTACTGCAAACGTGTTTTTTGTTTCTGTATTGAGGAGTGTTTACAAAGAAATAAAAGAGGTTTTGTATGCAAATGAAATCTTCCAAGCAGAGTTCCACCTAGTTAAACACCTAAATATGCCCCCTGCAGAAAATTAGGTGCTGAATTGTGCACCAATGTCCTTAAAGGCATTAATTAGACCTTTAATTTTATCATGTGGGAAATGTGCTCTAGTCAAGAAACACCTGGTGAAGACAAATTTGAAAGAAACAATCAAATTAAGGTGTCTCGATAAACAGCACTGAAATATTAAACAAAACACATTGTGATTAAACAAACAGGGAGCTACCGACATAAAGGGAAAGGAAAGAAAACCCATACAGAGGTGCCCGGCTTCAAGTAAGAGCACTTCAAAGGTGACTGACAATATTAAAATCAATATTCCCAGAGAAGGAAAGAGGTGCCCTTTTTAGTGGGCACCAAAGACCATCAAGGACTCATTTCAAAGTATAAAGAGTTCTTATGGAATGGAGTTTAGTGTATTATCCTACTTAAATGGCCTTATTATCTGATTTATACAATATGTGTAAATGATCAATTATTCCTACTGAACATCATAACATACAAATCCTTCAAGACAAATAAAGTTATGGTAGTTTAATGCTTCTCAATACCATAACCCATCAAGACAGAGTGATATTAAAGTATTATTTTGTTTAATTTTGAGCATATGTAAATATACACTTACTATGTATATCATGTATATATTGTACACAACACATTTTTGCACACATAATTATTGCTACTGGCTTTCAGTGGATAAAGAGCTCACCTTTTTGCATATTATTTGATGTAATAAGTTTCCCTTACACAATCAGCAAAACACATGGAAACCTTTCCATTGAAGAATAGAGGCAGTTCCCAGGTTCATAACCCTTGAATCACTTCAACAGATATTAGGAAGGAATGAACTCCAGCATGAACCATAGTTTCTCCACAGAACATACATTCACAGTCATGACACTGTGAAATACATAGCATCACATGTCCTAAAAACCCAGAACTCCTATTCAAACTAAATAAAATGTGGTTTTGTTCATTCTTTCTTCCAGAAACCATTATTCCTTTTGCCAATTTATCTAAAATTAGTGATTTCAGTTACCCCTTAGATAACATTTGTTGTAGAAAAAATCCATCTGAGGAGTCCTAGTAACCCAGGGAGTCAGCAGCCACCTGTTCTTGTGATTCTGAAGAAAGAGTGTCATACTAAGCCACTCAGAGGCATGCAGGCAGGATTTTATTAGAGAAAAAGTAAGCTGAGGATGCATACTAGGCACCATCTATCACCTCCAGGGAGGACTGAGAAGATGATGTGTCTCTAACCCTCTTGGGCTTTGAGGGATTTGGGTTTCTCTTTTCTTGCCCCAGTTTCTCATTCCTTCTTCGGTAATTAATTATCCTTTGTATAATCCTCAGCAAACTTTCTTTGTGAGAGTTGTGATGACTTAACCTCAAAAGAGAAGGCCAAAATGACCTGGTTGGTTGCAAGAGGTAAGAATAGAGTAAATCAAATTCCTTGCATATATGATTTTTGTCAGAATAAACCCAACTGTTATGTTTAACTATAATGCTCTAATAAAAATACAGATAGAGATATTTATCTTAAGGGGTTATAATTAAATGTGACTGGGGGAGGTGTAACATACCAGTCCTCATTTTCCTTGTCTACATTGATAAGGTCCTGTTATCCCTAGTCTGTCACTTATGGAATCTGTTTCTGAGGTATATGTCTGATGTTCTCCCTGTAAAGGTCTGCCCTTCATTGCTCTTCCCTACCCACCTGCCTATGGCTAAACTATCTATGTAATAGTATTGAGATTACTAACTACCACAGTACTACGGGAAAACAAGGGCAGAAAACTACTATGCCTCAGCAAATAGAAATTGCAATTTCATGTAAATAAGATTATTCCAGATATTATATGTCACTAGACAATTATATATTTTAATGTAATTTATAATATATTGATTGCTTTGTGGTTTTTTTTGTGTGTGTGTGTGAAGAAAAATAATGACTGCTAGGGCTGGATCAGTAAACTTTTTCTTATATGGTCAAATAGCAAATATTTAAGTCTTTAAATTAAGTAGACCAGGGGGCTGGGGATATGGCTCAGTTGGTAGAGTGCCTGCCTCACAAGCACAAGGCCCCGCGTTCAATCCCCAGCACTGCAAAAAAAAAAAAAAAAAAAAAAAAAAAGGGAAGTGGCTTAAAGGTTAAGTACTCCTGGGTTCAAACCCCAGTACCAAAAAAGAAAAAAAAAAAAAAATTAGGTAGACCATTCTAGGGCTGTTTGCCAATGCCTGTACTACTGGGCTGGGTGTCTGGGACCAATGGCGTGGATAGTAAATAAGCACATAGAAAAATCTTTTTTCTCAAGTAACTTTAGTCATTATTTTGCTTCCTATTGCTTCCCAAAGATAAATCAAGCAGAAATGGTTTAAATTTCAATGGGTTGGATTTAAGGTTGAATACTGAGATAGGTTGCTGTTTGCTTTGATGATAGAAATAGGCATCATGAACTAAAATATGTGGGCAATTTCTTAAAGTTAGAAAATGCATGGAACTGGACTTGCCTCTGGAACTTTCATAAAAGAATGCAGTCCTGCCCACACCTTGACATTTCCTAGTGAGACCCATGTTAGATTCTAAACCATCCAACTCCATGAAAGACAGAATAGCTATAGAAATTATTTGGAATATTTCTTTTCCTGCATTTATTGTTTATTGTGTCACTTACGTCAATGTGGGCTCTCAGATATTTATTTCATAGTTTAAGTTATAAACCAACAACTTTATTTAATTTGTTTGGTAAATTGTTCCAGCTTTGATCCTTTGGAACTCTTTCAGTTGACTCCTGAGTTCCTTTGGTATAACCTCATTAGTATGTGTACTTGAGTGTGTGTATGTGTGTATATATGCTAACATGAATGTACACATATCTATAACCATTTCTTTATGTGATCAATCATATCTGTATTAAGATTAACATAAGTTTGTACCAAGGTCTTCAACTTAAGACTATTAATATTCAGAGGCTAGGTAGGTGTGGTAGTGCACACCTATATCACTCTTCAGGAGGCTGAGGCAGGAGGATCACAAGTTCAAGACCAAGCTGAGGCATCTTAAGACCCTGTCCCCCTTGAAAAAAAGAGCTGAGAAGGTAGCACAGTGATAGCGTGCCCCTGTGCTCAAATCCCTAGCACCACACACATACAAAATATACACACACACTTTGTAATAGTTGTTATAGTGGATCTTTCTTGCCAGTTTCCCTTATGAACAACCTCCCACTCCAATAGTGAAAAACCTGGTTCCCCCATCAATCACCTTCCACCTACTTAACCTTCAATTCCAGAATATACATAATTATAACAGATTGTTGATTTATGCCCACCTAGAGAACAACTGAGGAGACTAGAGTACAGTGCTTACATGCAGTTTCATTTTTTCACACTGAGATTTTTGTTTGTTGTTTGTGGGTTTTTTGGAAGGGTCACCTGGATATGAACTTATAAGCTGAGTCTTACAGATTCACTTATTTTCAAACTTACTTAGTTCAGCCTTTCTTTTCCCTATTTGAATTAATGAAGTCATTTTAGACATCATAATTGAAGGAGTTCTTATGACCTATATTATATTTGCTCCAAATAGAACATAGTAAAATGTATTATGAGATATGTTTATACTAAAAATAAGATTTATCGTATATCTGAAGTTCAAAATTAAATGGATATTGTATACCTCCTTTGGCATTTGTACTTCTGGGAATGCCCCACGAGCATTGGTTATACCTTTGATGTCTACTTTGAAAACGTGGCCCAAAGCCTACTAATATTCAAAAACATATATTTATATACTTAATAAATTTAATACACTGACTTTACAAATCCTGATTCAAGCAGGAATTTTCCCATTATGTGTTTTCCACATTCCTGCAGAAGCAGAACAAAAATAAATAAATAAAATAAAATAAAGCTAACTATAATTTTTTATATTAAATATAAAATAATTAATAAAGAAGTTAGAGAATATCTTTTTGTTTTGATTGAATGATTTCCAAAGATGTAATATTTGTTTATGAAATATCCCAGATAGGATATTAATGTTTTTAGGTGAAGATTAAAAATAATGTAGATTGTCAGATAACATCATTTCAAGCTGTAAGTTGACTAATGTAGATATTTTCCCATCAATGAAAAAGAAAGATGATAAAGTTGCAAAAGGTTTGGTTTTCAAAAACATGTTGTTTCAAATATTTTGAGATCAAATATTTGTAATATGACCCTCTACGAAAGAAAGTAAAGTGAGTCAGATTGGAATTAAGGAGGTTTTTAATATTTTCCAATAGTTTTTTAAAGGATGTTTTTAAATCGACAGGTTTTGATAGATTTGGGGTTGTTTTTATTCTTTTAAGAAATTGGCTGATGTTGTGTAGCTTTTAGATATTATTTTAGACAATACTATAAATGTGATTAAGGTTCATGTGAGTGAATATAGGAAACTATAAAATATAGATTTGCTTACTAAATTTGGGAATAGAAAACTCAATTCAGTAATCACTGCTCTAAACAAAAGTTACTATTATAGGTGCAAAAAATAAGAATATGTGAGGTAATTGATTTGTAGTGATGATGCAAAGTTAGGAGGTGAGACGGTAAGAAAATAGCATGACTCAATGCAGTTAGGGCAGGATGGGAGGATGAGTGAGTCTGTTGAATTTTCTTTTTCAAATATATTTGAAGTTAAATGGAAAATCACTGATGAAACATGGATATTGAAAAGTTTTACTTTACTCTATACCTTCATACTTTCCAATTATACACTCCTAAAGGGTTATTTACTTTTGTTACTTTGAAAAATTGTTTTTTACTTAACCACTAAAAATAATCAAATTGGGTAATCACATCCAAAACTTTGAAATGCTCTATTTAAAATAACCTCTTCTATAATTCACTTACTTATCTTGCCTGTAAAATTCCAATATCATGCAGAACAAACTGCTCATATATCTCTCCCAGATGAAAGGTTGAGACAAATTATTATTTAATGGCAGTGTAACAGTGCTTTGGCTTTTCTCTTTGACCTCATTATCTGTGGAGAGTTAATAAACAGTTTTTTTTTTTTAATTAAATCACTGATTTTGTTGTTTGAGACACATACTTTGTCTTCCTAATTCCTATTAATAGAATGCAAGTTAAGGCAGTTTGGGAATATAGTCATGCTAATGGAAAATGTTCACTTTGAAACATTCAGTGTATTCTCTAGATTTCTAGACTAATCGGATACCTTAAACATGCTGAATGTGTTAAGTGAGTTCTAAAGAATTATTTGAATGTACTGTCATGAGTTGACTTATATTCCCCCAAATATTTATTCATGGGAATCTTAAACCCTACTGCTACAGAATGTAACCTCATTGCAAATAGGGTTTCTGAAGATTAATTAGTTATGATGTGGTCATACTGGAGAAAGTAGCCTCTCATCCAATATGATATTCTTACGAAAGTTAAATTAGAGATAGACAAGCACACAGGGATAACACCATGTGACCATGAAAACAGAGATCTGGGTGATACATCTGTAAGCAAAGAAATGCCAAAATATGCCAGTCAATGACAAGAAGCTAGAAAAGACTTGTGGGACAATTCTTCCTCAGCCTTCATAAAGAGCCAAACCTGTCATCATCTTGTGTTTGGACTTCAGAACTGTATGACAGGACATTTCCATTGTTTAAGGTATCCAACATATAGTACCTTTTTACAGCAGCCCTATCAAATTAATATAAAATACTAGCTAGGATTTTTTGTTACTGTGATCAAAATCCCTGACAATTAGAGGAGGAAAAATTTGTTGGTGGCCCATGGTTTCAGAGGTCTCAGTCCATAGATGACTGACTCCATTTCTTTGGTCTCAAACTGAGGCAGCACATCATGGGGGAAGGGTAGGAAAACTCATGATGGGGTCAGGAAGCAGAGACAGAGAGGGAAGGAAGAAGGAGCTGCTTGAAAAATGCACCCTTACAGGTGACCCAGCCCTTTCAGCCACGCTCCACAGGCCTGCAGTGACTATCCAGTCCTTTCAAACTAGGACAGACTGATCAGGTTATATCTCTTACCATCCAATCATTCCACCTCCAAACATTCCTGAATTTATACAGAAGCTTTAGAGGAACTCCAAATCATGATATATGGTTATTTAAGATCACATAATATAGTGAGCTTTTACAAATTTTGTTGTTGTTGTAATCCAAAATTTATGTATTTTCAGTATTTCTTTTTTTGAGTGAGTCTTAGTTCTCACCCAGGTATGACTAGAGAAAGGGAGAAATGTAGGATTTTTAAAATATGCCATTTGATAATCAATGTTCTAAACAAGCAGAGGTAGGAGAATGAGACTCATAATAAAATTAATTTTTGCTTATTTTTTGGGGGGGTGGATGTTTTAAGTGGTCTCTAAAGGTGCATGGAAGTAACTAAAATGTAAAACATTCCTGATGCATATTATGCTGGCATGGCATTGAGTGGAAATAAGAAGGTTGGACGTGCAGATGTTAACTTATCAATAGCAGTTAAGATGACTTATTGCTATATGTAACTGAGTGCCTGAGGTCTTGGGGTTCTGTCCTTCATGCCATTGATCTACCTTACCTGCTTCTAGAAACTTGAGGCAGTTTTCAGAAATAGAAATAAAAAGTATAAACAAACATAAAAGGGTATTCAATCTTTCATAAATATATAAAAATTGAAATAATTATGAATAATTGGGAATAATTTAACTATACAAACATTGCATGCTTTTAGTGAACATAAAACAAAAGTTTCGATATTTTAAGTATCCATATTTGTATGACAAATATAAAAAGCTCATAAATATTAGATATTAAGGTCAAAAAGGAAAAGGGAAGCAATTGTCCAAGCACCCTTATAGAAATACCTAGAATAACATTAGTCAAATATCTAGGTATCCCTTGACTCAGTCAAGTTAACTTGTAAATTAATTATCACAATAGACTTACATTTACCATACAACAGAATTTCACCATGGTCCCTAATATATTTTTGTGATTCAATTTTTGTTAATCATTTGGTTCACATACAAATATAATCTCATTGTCAGTGGTGGGAAGGGGCAAAATGCTCCACAATTGGTCTTTTGTGAGAAACTTAGTCTTCCAAGAAAAACTGCTCAGACAGTGAACCTTTATACATATCTCCTTGTAGCAAATTTGCTTCATACCTTGGTTTATGGGATTACCTAACCTAAGCTTAATTAGAACCTCTTTCTTTAGTTATTAGTTAATGTACATGGGAGAAACAAAGATACAAAAATTTAAGAGTTATTCTCAGCATTTCTAATACATATAAATTTAACAAAATTTGCTTTTTTTGAAATAAGTGAGCTAGAGGTCTATATGCAAATGTAGATCTAAGTTCTCTGGGTTACATCCTTGGTATTTTAAACATACCTCAAAGAAATTAGTTGGCTTCCAAGGTTCAGAACAACTGTGAGGAAGAAGTCAATGCAATGCATGAATAGCAAGGGCATTCTAAAAACTCCTCTTTGGTATATTTTAGTAATCTCCTTGAAATTACATTTAATTTTTGTAAAGTGAAATCAGGCACAAGATACTTATGCTGATACGAATTTTCTTTTGTAATATACAAGGTCACAGTGGAGACAGACTCATATACAGGAAAATGAAATTGCACAATACCTAAGGAATGATTTACCCAGGGTTTTCTCTCCTTTTCTGCTTCAGGGTCAGCAATCTCTAACTTCTTTCTAACCCTGTCTATTAATGTTTCTTAGCAGGCACATATTGTGCTTGTGTGTGTGTGTGTGTGTGTGTGCGCACACACGCACTGCTGCACAGCTTTCTGTTGTGTAGGGTTTTATCTGCAGTGATAGAGTACTCATTACTTGTGGCTCACTTGCCCACCAGCAAGTCAACACAGGTGCCTAAATACTTGAGGCCAGTGGAATGTCTCTGTATAAAAGCCTAAAGAGATATTTTTCAAAAGGAGACATACAAATGGCCAACAGGTATATGAAAAGCTGTTTAAAATCACTGATAATCAGAGAAGCACATATCAAAACCACATTGAGATGTGAACTTACTCAGTTAGGAATATACATTCCCAGAAAGACAAAATATAACAAATGATGGCAAAGACATGGCAAATACATGGAGAAATAGGAACTCTATGTACTGTTGATGGGAATGCAAATTAGTAGTATTTATGTTGAATAGAATGAAGGTCCTTCAAAAATTTAAAAACAGAATTTACTCATATGATCCTGAAATCCTATTACTGGATATGTATGTATGTGTGTGTGTGTGTGTGTGTATATACATACACACACACACACACACATATATCTCAAAAGAAATGCAATTAGCATGGTGAAGAGACTTTTACACTCCCATGTTTATTGCAACCTTATTAACATTAATAGCCATGATGTAGAATCAACCTAAGTGTTCTTTAACTGATAAATTCTGCTATGGTTTGGATGTGAGGTATCCCCCAAAAGCTCATGTGTGAGACAATGCAAGAATGGTTAGGGGATAAATGATTGGGTTATGGGCCTTCACTTGATGAATGAATTAATCCCCTGATGGAATTAACTGAGTGGTAACTGAAGGTGGGTAGTGTGGTTGGAGGAGGTGGGGTATTGTAAGTATGCCTTTGGTGTATATATTTGGTATCTGGCAAGTGGAGTCTCTCTGCTTCCTGATCATCATGTGAGCTGCCTTCCCTCCACCACACTCTTCCACCTTGAACCTCAAGGAATGGAGCTGACTGTTTATGGATTGAGACCTCTGAAACCGTGATCCCCAAGCAAACTTTTACTCCTCTAAAATTGTTCTGGTTGGTTTTTTTAGTTATAACAGAAAAAAAAAAAAAAAAACTGACTAAAACACATATATAAGGAAAACATGACACACATGTACAATGGAATATCATTCAGCCATTAAAAAGAACCTGTCCTTTGCAACAACATAGATGATCTGGAGATCATTATGTTAAGTGAAATAAGCCAGAGAGAGAAAGAAAAACACTTCAGGATCCCAGTGATATGTGAAATCTAGAGGCATTGATCTTGCAGAAGTACAGGATCAAATAGTGGTTAGCAGAAGCTTGGGAGGTTAGAAGAGGGGCAGGAATGGGGAGATGTTAGCTAAAGCATATATAATAGTAGCTAGATAGGGTGAATACTTTTTAAAAGTCCAGAATAAGCAAATATATGGAGACAGAAAGTAGGTAAATGATTATCTATTATGAAGCGGGTAGGGAGAGAGAAATAGGGAATTATTATGGAGTTTCTTTTGTAGCTCCTGAAAACATTCTGAATTCAATTGTGAATATGGAACAACACTCTAAGCAAACTACAAATCACTGAATTGTATACTTTAAATCAGTGAGTTTTATGTAAACTGTATTTCAATAAAGCTGTTCTGAAGAAAATTAGAAGCATTATCAATTTCTGTGTACTGTCTCAGGCCTTCATCTGAGGAGTTGCTTTGCTTGGGTCTACATCCTGACCCTGTAGATCTCACCTGTGCCCTGGGAGTGATCCTTCTTTTTCCATGCTAAATAGTTCATATTTACCATATTTACAGAAGAGTAATTTTCGAATCAGTTTTTCTTCTCATAGCATATTTTGGAATAAAAATCTATTTTTTCTTTTCCATGCTAAATAGTTCATATTTACCATATTTGAGGATGAGTAATTTTCAAATCAGTTTCTTTTTCTCATAGCATATTTTGGAATAAAAATCTTTTTTTTTTTTTTTTTCTTTTAACCTGTCCTTTAGGGGACTCAGTTCAACTCAATGAGTTTCTCATTGCTAAAAAACATTCATTTGCTTTTTTAGGTAAAAAACACATTCAAAAATTTCTCATGTGGAAATATGGTTATTGCAGATGTAATTACTTAAAATAAAATTCTAATGTGTAGGTTGGACTCTTAATCTAATTGACTGGAGATATAAGAGGATTGTCATGTGAGGACAGAGTTAGATGTAGAGAGAATGTCTGTCATATGAAGCTAAAGAATGGAGTGATATGTCCACAAACCAAGGAACAATGAAGATTGCTAGCAAGTCACAAGAACCTAGGAAGGACAAAGATTCTTCTACAGATTTTAAAGGATGCATGAACCTGCCGATACTTTAATTTCAGACAATAATTTTGTGTTTATAGTACTTTGTCATAGCATTTCTAAGAAACTAATACATGCGTTAATAAAAGTAAGTGAATTTTCTGGCTCTAGTCTGGAATCAGCTTGTTAGGTATACAAAAAGTAAAATACAAAAAGTCTATAGAAATTTTGACTTAAACTGCATTGGCTTCATATACAACTTTAGAAGAATCAATAACTACTCAATTAAAAATTTTCCATACTAAGAAAATAAGTTATACTCCCTATTTATAGCTTCTTTGATATTTTTCTATGTTTTAAAATATTTTTATCATTAGTAACATTTGTACTTCTACATACTTGATAAAGATGACACTAAAAAATTAGTATATTCATATTATCTTCCTTTTAAATTTCTTTAAATTATAGAAATAGAGTTGATTTTCTCCCTTAAATTTGTAAAAGTGGCACAGTCCTGTTTCTGGCAGATGTCTGAAACTAAAATTTTTTTGAATCTTGATAAACTTAATTTTTTATATTCTTTACATTATTGGGATTATTTTAGAATCTGAGACTTTACTAGATTTTTTCCCTATTTCTCACTCTCATTTTTCTTTTATACCTGATAGTTTTTGACTATGAACTGATGATTTCTCTTGAAAATCTATTTGTAGATTCAAGCACTTTGAGACCTAAGCTGAGGGTTTGTCCTTAGGAAATGATGTGAATTTGCTTCTCTCAGATTTCTTGATATATTACAATTCTAGAAGCATGTATATATTAAGTGACATATCACTTCTGAACAAAAGCTATTAGAAAAAGATACATCCCCATACCTCCTTTCCCCTGTTATAATAACTAACAAAGTTTCTGACTGATCCTGCTCCATTAGCCTGGGTTCCAATGGGGAGAAAACCTGGATACCAAGCAAAAATAGACCTATAATACTCATGTATTGTAAGAAATACAGCTCCATTGATGAAGTCACAGTGAGTTTGAATTCACTTGGTGCTGTCATATAAACTAGCCTATTTTGGATGCCCTAGTCCATGATTCAGGTCAACAGGGAGACTCATTGGCATGAGTGTTCTTGCTCTCTGAAATGAGAGCTAATGGTTGTCTTGCCATGATAAGGATGTTTTCCTCATCATGGTTGTTTGAGAGAAGATTGCTCCCTGAGTATTGATGTTGTGTCATGTGATGGGGCCCACAGTTCACAACTCATAGAGTCTGGAAGGCCTGTAGGGGTATCTACTGCCAGGCTACAGTGACTTCCACAGCTTGAAAAGCTGCTCACCAAACTGGGGCTCAAGAAGCTTTGTGAAGCTTCTTCTTGCATTCCTTAAAGCAGAGGAATAAAGCACAGAAAAAGTCAATTATTTTCCTAAGAAACAGAAAGGCATAAACAACAGTATTTTCTAACTCTTCACCTATTTCCCTTAAGCTGATAATCATCCATGAAGAATAATGCTCAAACTATAAAACATTAATTTTTCTTCATATAAGTATCTCATTTCCTAACACAATGCTCTTTAAAACCCTAATATAAATGGAAGTCTTTGGGAAAATATATCTTCATAAACACAAGCATAAAACATACACATAAACATATTTTATCTTCAAGACATAAAGGATCTTGCCATTTTTCTGCTCTTTGATTTTGATTGCTGCTTCTTCCTTTACATCTGTAAAAATGGTGAAAAGAAATCTGTCAATATAGGTAATGTGAATTTTCTCCTTTTGTTAGTGTCATGGCCTGCCCTTGATAAAAGGTGCACAATACCTACACTCTGAAAGACTGCCAGCCTCTGATCTCCATTCAGGTCAGTGTCAGGGGAGCCTTATCCAGATGGGTTCTTTGAATTCCAACAGGCAGGCTGGCCCCCAGCCAGAGCAAGTCTATGGAGCTGCAGCATTAGGCATTGTCACCAGCTGCAGTATCACACTGGCTGTTTGCAGAAGCTGTCAACTGTCACCGCTTCCCAAGACCACTTTCCATCCTTGTTATTGTTAGCAAAAAATAAAAATAAAATTCTATGTCTGCTCATTAAATATAAGTGAAATTCAGCAAATGATGGCACTGCTAAAATGAAAATGTCTATTCCACCACCAGTGTCAGAAAAGAAGAAAGAATATCTTAAGGATGAGAATCGAGTTCCTGTGTGTGAAAATAGCTCACCACCCCTTTGAATTCATTCTGGGTCATTGGGGTAATAAACCTAAAACACAGTACACTGTAAGAAACAGCTCCTCGGGAAATGGCTTAGTGTGAACAGTTGACGTCCTCATGATAGAAGGAACCGAAGAATCATATGCTCCTGTTCTATTTAGATGCCTAAATAGGTACCACAAATACTTGATGCAAGGAAGAAATTCTGAATAGAAACAAATTCAATTACTAGGCACAGAATTTTAAATATAGTTTTGTGATTTCTTGCCAAAAGTTATGTGCTTTTTTTCAATTCTTGATACAAAAGAGAAAAGCAAGGAATATTTAGGCAAACATTCTCTGGGCTCATTGAGTGTTGGGCCTTGTTCTGGGCACATGAGAACTCTATGCTGGTACAGATTCTGTGACATTGATGGGATTGCTAATATGTGACAATCATACAGGATGTGGAGGAACAAAATTGACCTCGCTTATATACTATGAATGACTGGAAATTATAAAGAATAAGTAAAAAGTAAAAGGTCTCTATAAGTGTACTCTATTTTGTCATTAAAAAAACTATTTCTATATAGACACTCATTATGCTAATAATTGAAAACACTATTTAAAAATGCTTATTTTGAAGACAAGGTTCATACAAAGAAAATTTTCTCCTTATACCTAATTTTTGGTTTACATGTTAGCAAACTAACTGCCTCTGCATTTGCGTGATACTGGTATTCACAGCTTAAGGACAGAAAGAATGTAAAGTGAAGCAGGCAGTTAAACTTAACTCTTCAGAATTGTTAATATAAAGATTTCTCTATTCTCTATAAAATAATGCACTCTTTGATTGCCTTAGAACTAATTAATCTGTGTTGGGTTTGTTTTTAAGGTTCACATTACATAAATCAAATCTTTGAAACAGTTATATACAGAGGAAATCCTGCAAAAAGAAACTGTTACTTATAAATGTAAAAGTTCCAATCTATAATGGCATATGGCAGCCACTTAGTAACTGTCTAGGCAATTACAGAGACACAAGAGGTTTCTTCTTGTTCTTAATTGTAGCTTCACCAACTAACATTGTTTTGGACTGTGGCAATACCAGTAACTGGTACATCTGACACATGAACAGATAAATTAATGCCAGTAGCTGGTGTATCTGTCAAAATGGCAGCAAACATACACTTTACTATCACTTACCAACTCACATTCTTGCAATGCTAGATTGCTGCAGCTTTCCTGGGACTTTTACCACTCTGTCTATTCTTCACTTAGCAGACTAGAGCACAACAGACAGAAAGGAGGATCAGAAAGGATCTCCTTAAGGCTTTAGTTGGAGAAGTGGAACAGTGATATACAAATAATCCAGGATTTAGAGTCTATATTTGTATTTAAATTCCTGTTTCTATAATTTTTAACAAAGTGGTTAATTTTGGCACTAGTCATTTGAACTATTACTACCTAAATTTCACCTGTACAATGATAGAACACAATGAGAAAATATGTAATTCATAGTATTTTTATGAAGGTTAAAAAAAGAAATATTTACTTTAAAGTGACTAATTTGATATACAAAACCAATAAGCTCTTTGCTAGGTGTTATGGTACCAATTTTCTAGTGTGCCCAACTATTGACCTGGAAAAATATCAACCCAGGGTAGATATTTTATGGACATAGTTTTAAGATATGTGGTAAGTTCACAGACAAAATAGTTGTTGTTGTTTTTTCTTTTTCCCCTTTGTGGGAAGAAATAAGGACAAGAAGTAAGAAAGAATGATGAAAAACTGGCAGGAGATCAGAACACAGATTACAAAATGGATAAGAAAAATCAGTGATTGTTCACTGTTAGGGGCAGTTGTGGCTCATCGTTAGCTCCCAGAAAAACGCTCCGCAGACATAGGTCTCACACACGGAACTTTTATTTTATGTGGACAATTCACGACTGCTGGGGGGGGGGGGGGGCAGAGAACATGGTGCATGGTTTCTCTCAGATGTTGGAATTTCGTGGGCTGGGAGGAACCAATCACGGAGAATTCTTACAGACTGTCTGACGGACCAATGACATATTAGAACGTAATGTGGGAGGCAGGAAGATTACGGCAGAGTAAACTGGAAATTCCTGTAATGGGAGAGGCAGGAAGAACGCAGACTGATAGGTGATGGGAGGTGGGAAATTCCTCTAACGAGAGAGAAAGGTGGCTTTATACCTTACATTTACAAAGACAATTGTCAAATATTCATTGTCATTTGTGATAAGACTAATGTACATCTAGATATTCAATACATTTTAATGCACAAACATCTTTTATTAACACATGTATTAATGTGTGTATATGTGTTCATAAAAGAAACACAGTATTGCACCTTTATTCATGCAGTAAGGAATTGTGACAATGCATGTGAAATAAGGCGATGCTATTAAATTGATTTAATGCAGAGAAAGGATGACCTGGGGCAAAAAGTAACTGTGAAAAGTAGGAATTAGAAAAATCTTGAAGGGGTCCTAGAAATTCATCATGTGTAGATAATGGATAGGTTGAGGTGACCTTGTTTGACACTGTAATTAGAATAGCTTATCCTTCAATAATAGCACACATGGCTGCCAATAAGTTATTTGATGAGATTTTTTTTTTTTTTTCTAGGTGAAGATTTCAGACTATAATACATGGAGTTTTATTTCATAGTGCTATGTTTTGGGCTTGAGGTGTCGCCCCAAAGATCCTGGGTTAATGCAGAAATATTCAGAGGTGAAATGATTGGATTATGAGAACCAGAACTTCATTAGCTCATCTTAGTTTGAATGGACTAACTGGGTGGTCACCTTAGGCACGTGGGGTGTGGTTGAAGGAGTGGATCACCAGGGACATGCCCTGGAAGAATTCATCTTCCCTGAGGCCACTTCCCCTTTCTCTCTCTGCTTCTGAGCTGAACTGCTGATTCCAAGCTGATTCAGCTGCTGTGAACTGAATAGTACTCTTCCACCATTTTATTTTTACCATGATGTTCTGCCTTTCCTTGGGTCCTAAGCAATGGATTCGGTCAACCATGGACTGAACCTTTGAAAACATGAGCCAAAATAAACTTTTCCTCTGCCAAAATTGTTCTTATTGGGTATTTTAGACACTATGATGAAAAGTTAACACAGAAATTGTTACCAATAATGGAGTTGTTGCTGAAATTCACCTGACCTGTGAGTTGGAAGTCTTTGGAGCTGTTTTACAGGAGCTCTTTGGAAAAGTTTGGAGATATGTATTGTAGAAGCCTTAAAGTGCAACATAATCAGGTCATCCTAGTTTGAAAGGACTAACTGAATGGTAACTGTATGTAGGTAGGGCATGACTGCAGGACATAGGTCATTAAGGGTGTGCCCTAGAAGAGTTTTTCTTTCCTGAAACCACTTACCTTTTCTTTCACTGCTTCCCAGCTGACCTGAGTAATTGTCCTCTGCCATGCCCTTTTGCCTTGATGTTCTGCCTTACTTTGGACCCTGAGCTATTGAGTCCGCTGACCAAGAACTGAATTGCTGAAATGGTGAGCCAAAATAAACTTTCCCTGTTCTAAATTGTTCTCATTGGGTATTTTGGTCACAGTGACAAAAAACTAACACAAGTAACTTGAAAGTGGAACTTGAGGTGATGAATAGAAATTTATAGATGCAGGATATTTACATACAGAATTTTAATATAAAAAATTCAAGGTGAATTATGAAGGGGACTGTGTTAGTCAGCTTTGCTTTGCTGTGAACAATATACCAGACAAGAGCAATGTAGGGGAGCAAGTTTATATTGGTTCATGATTTCAAAGGTTCAGTCCATGGTCAACCAACTCCATAGATTTGGACCCAAAGTGAGGCAGAATATCATGGCAGAAGGGTGTGGTAGAGGAAGGCATCTCAAGACATTACAACCAAGAAGCAAAGAGAGAGAGAGCTCTGCTTCCCAAGGACAAAATATGAACTATAAAACACTCTCAGTGACCTATTTCCTCCAATCACCCATTACCTGCCCACGCTTATCATCCATTAATCCCTTTGCCCTAGCCTATCTAGCACAGGGTAGCAAATTTTGCATAAGTGTATTTCTTGCCTTTTGTCCAATTTTCCCCTCTTTTCAATCCAACTAAATTCATACATGCATATCACATGGATTTTGTTTCTGTAAATTGTTACTGCTTTTATGGGACCAGCAGGAGAAGCAGTTAGACTACTTCTCCCCAGTTTGATCAAACTGCATAAAGTTATTATTATTTTTTTTAACCTTTTTCCAGTGTTTTCCTATTTCTTCTGCAGGAGAATGGCTAAATTTAGCCATCTTGGATCCAGGCAGGATCCCTGGGCTTTCAGTAACACTACATGCTAGAATTTTGCAAAAAGCAATACATATTATATCTCACTTAACCATCACCAAATTCACAAGAGGCTTTATAAGTCTGTAGGGCTTCCATAACAAATACTACAGACAAGGGAACATAAACAAAAGAGGTTGATTTCCTCACAGCTCTGGAGCCTAGAAGTCAAGATTTAGGTGTCTACAGAACAGGTTTCACTCTGAATTTTTTCTTCCTGACTTGTAAATACTAATTGTCTCTACAAGGGAGGGAAGGCCAGGTGAAGACAAAGGTAAGCAGAGTAGTTAGGTTCAGAATGTCCTATAGGTTCTACTATAGAATTTAATTTTATTAAGAGGGTGATATATTTCAGGCATGGATTTTTAAGCATGTGAATAACGTGGTAAGATGTTTATTTTATAGACATTTTTGTACAGCTGCCTGGATAAATTGAAGGCAATTGGCAACTTAAAATTATATTGCAATGATATAAGTTAAGCAAAAGGGGAATCGTTAATCATGTGTTTAAGGCAAATACATAAGATACAAAGGTCCATTTTCAATTTCTACTTCTCATTATAATGAAGTAGCTTGTCTTAATTCAATGTTCCCACCTTCCAAAAAAAAAAAAAAGGTTATAAAAAGTACTTCCAACAATTAATTAAAATTATTTCATAGGGTTGGAAGTTTATCTCAGTGGTAAAGTATATGGTTAACATGGAGAGAGAGAGAGAGAAAGAACATTTTTTAATTGCAACATGTTCATTCAATGGCAAAACATAACAAGTCTATATTTATTTGAAATAATGTGTTCATAACAAAAATGAACAGGATTTTAAGTGAGGGACTATAATAGTTTAAATCATAAATGTCCCCCTAAAAATAAGAAAAGAAAAACAGGTGATTCCATCAAAATTGAAGAAAGATCAGGGGAATAGAGAAGGGAGATTAGTGGGGAGGAAGGAGAAATGGGATAGTGAAGAACAGTGGAATGAATCTGACATAACTTCCTATGTACATATGTGAATATACCATAGTGAATCTCACATCGCATATATGCACAAGGCACTAATTTAAAAAAAATACTGTAAGTAAATAGCAGAAACATCAGTAAAGTAGAGGGAAGGGAACAGGGAGGTGGGGAGGGAAGGAAAAGGGGAAGTACTGGAGACTGAATTAGAGCCAATTATATTCTAAGCTTCTATAATTGTGTCAAAATGAATTATAATGTTATGTATAACTAAAAATAACCAATAAAAAAAATAAAAATATTTAAAAAGTTCCCCTAAAGGTTCATGTATTAGGTATTGTTTCTTAGTGTGGCAGTATTAAGAGGTGGTAGAATCTTTGAGAGGTGGGACGTTGTGGGAGACCTTTAGGTCACTGAAGCCACATCCTTTTAGGGGATTTTGGAATCCCAGTAGCCTCTTATTTTTTTTCTTCCTGGTGATGGGTGAGCAATTTCATTCTGCTATGCTCTGTTGTCATGATGTGCCACCTTTCCACATGCCCATAGCAATGGTTCCAATTATGGACTGAAGTCTCCAAAACTATGAGTCAAAATAAAACTTTACTCTTTATAAGTTTACTATCTTCATTTTTTTATAGTGACAGAAAGTAATAAAAAGGCTTTTGATATTTTAAAAGTTCTCATAGCAACTGAGAGAAGAATCAGAAAAAAATTCAGTAAAACTTAAAAGCATTTGGACAATTCAATCAATCAAATTGAACTAAGTGACATTTATAGTACAATCTACTATAGTTGTACAAGACTGATTCTTTGCAAATGCACAAAAATAAACCATAAGGTTATCAATAAAGCTAGCATCAATAAATTACAAATGAATAAAAGTATACAAATCTATTTTCTAACTACATGCATTTTAAAAATCATCTATTTAATTTTGTTGATGAACTTAATATGTACCTAAAATTAGTAGAAGGAAGAAAGTTGTAGAAACAAGAGCAAAAATAATTTTATCAGTGAACTATAAAACGCAAATCCAATTAAGAAATTAGGAATCTCAAGACAGCAAAATGTTTTTTAAAAAGTTTAATAAATTTAGTGATCTTTAGTCAAACTCATCAAACATAAACAACGGATTATGAATATTACAAATATGAAAGGATTACATATCCTACCTATGCTTAAAATTAGATGTTATCACAAAACTTTTAATACCAGTATATTTTACAATATAGATGAAATGAAAATAAAAAACTCCTTGAAAGAAATTAATAAAGTTGACACCCGAAGAAGTAGAAAATCTGAATAATCCCTGAACCTGTCACATAAATTGTGTCTTTAATTCAAAGTACAACATTCAACCTTCTCTAGATTAGTTCCCTGCTGAAATTTTCCAAATTTCTAAATAAGTATTAATTTCAATTTTACACAGATTTCTTTATTAAAAAAATTGGAGAGTGACAATGTCCTAACTTATTCTATGAGGTAAGTATCATCCTATACCTTAACCTGAACAAGGTTAGTGCTAGCATGGAAAAGTCAATATCTCTATAAATAGAAAAACAAACTCAATGATATACAAAAAATGACAATAATAAATTATGACCAAAACTTAAAAAATGATGCATAGTGTTTGAAAATCAATCATTGTAATTCAACATATTAGTAGGAAAAAAGGGAGGAAAGTCATATTTTCTGTTTAAAGCAAAGAATATTTGAGATTATTAAAATCTTTTTAATGATTAAAATAATGACAAAAGACTCTCACAATAATATTGAAATAGTTGCCTTATTTAATCTGAAAATATTTAAATAAACCCAAAGTTAACCAAGAGCTAATACTAACTTGTAGGGATAAACTGAAAATATTTCCTACTGGTGTCAGGAGGAAGAAGAAATTGCTCATTATATTTAATCTAGTCAACATTTCCCTGAACATGAGTAAAAGCAATGTTAAAAGTTTGGAAATAAGGGAAGGAAACCATATTCAAGGATGTCATGATTCTCATATGCAAAAAAATTCAAAGAATCTATAAAAATGTTATTAGAACTAATAGGCATTAATAGATTAAACATGATAAGGTCTTTAGGTTTAAGTTGAAATAATCAATATAATTTTTGGATGCCTACACAAAGGAATTAAAATTAAATTAAACATTTGCAATAGACAAATCAAATCAAATGATTCAGGATAAATTTAATTTTCCATCTTTCTGTATTAATAAAATCATGGACGATTGCAATGAAAAATTATAGAATGCCTAAATAGAAGAGATACAATGTGCTAACCATTGAAGAAAATAAATCTGTCAGTGTCTTTAGATTAGTCAATATATTCAGTGAAGTTAAAATAAAATATACCACCAGCATTCGCTTATGAAAATTAACAAGTGCTATACATTTATGTGAACATTCAAAAACCAGAGATGAGTAAAGACAACAAACTGAATAGAGTGAGTTAGAGAACTTCCAGTACTGTAAGGCCCCCAAAAAGGAAACCCCAACTCTGTCCCATGGATGGACGGCAACCCCAATCAACCGCAGGAGGCATCACTTGATGCAAACCGCAAGAGGTGTTTATTCCAGCGCGCTGGGACCCAACTCCAGGAGTCAAGTCCCTAGCAAAAAATCTTGTAGGTCTATAAAGGCAGAAACCACACATCGGGAGGGGTCGCACATGAAAGGGGGAAAAGGGGGAAAAAAAAAGAAAAATGGGGAACAAAGCAGCCAGGAAATTTCAAAGGGGGTCTGGGTTTGCTGACAACATGTTTCACAATGTTTTACAACAGGTGTAGATTCTGGTCAATAGTTTCTGGTAATCCTACTGTTTGAGCACTATCTGGCTATCAGGCTCAATTTACTCTTTTACTCTCTGTTTGGGGCTGTTTCCTGGAACAGCTTTAAGGGCTTTGTTCCCATTACTGGGAGGGAAACCTTAGGGAGTTGAGATAAAACAGACAGCTTAAAAAATGTCCATTCTTTCAGTACCAGGTATCATGAAATATTATAAATATATAGTAACTAATATGGTATGAATATTGGTTCATTATCACATAGAACACAGGAATACAGTACAAAAATCATAGCCCTGTTTATAGTGTCACTTCACGAATGAAATGTCCCTGAATTAAGTAGCCAAAGGATGGTCTTATTAACAAACAATTTGGGGCCAATTGAAGCACTACACCCTAACTTCACATAACATATAAATTAACATTAGGTGAATTTACATCTGCATGTGTATGGTAAAACAATTAAGATTCAATCCAAGCAATGTTGTGGGCAATATTACTGTAATCCTGAGGTTATGAAAATATTTTTAAACATTCATAAAACAGGAAGAATCATATAAATCAGTAGAAAGAAAAAGAACAATTGAATTTTGTTAAATACATAAGTTTTAGTTGATTAAGAGATACAGTATGAGAGTATAAAAGGCAAAACACAGAGTGACAGAAATTATCCGCATTATCTATGTTCACCAAGAGTTTGTATCCATGGTAGATAACAAATACCTATAAAGAAAAAAGAAAAAAAGAAAAGAAAATGTTTCATTTTTAAAATGGCACAAAAGTTGTAACAAAAGATAAAATGTAAAAGCTTTATTAATTTTCAAGGAAATACTAATATGATTCAGGATGAATAGTTTCAGAAACATAAAATTTTATAATACTAAGTATTTTTGAGGATATTAATTACTAAAATTCTTCTATGTTTCGGATTAGAATATAAACTTTTACAATAACTTTGGAAAACTCATTATTGTATCACTAACACTGAGCATGAATATACCCTATGACCAACAATTCCATGTTGAAGTGTTTTCTCAACAGAAATGTATCCACATGTTCACAAAAAGACACATTAAAATGCCCCTGGCAATACTATACAAAAGAGCTAAAATGGGAAAATATCAAATGTCCACTAAGAATTCGTTCAATGAATCACTTGTAGTGTATTTATTTAATTAAATAACAATATAATGAGAATTAATACTATAATTGCACACAATATTAAAGAATCTTATAAAATTAATGGCAATGTAATAAGCTAAACAAAAAGTAGAATATACTATATAATTAAGCAAATGAATTTCAAATAGATAAGTCAATATATGATGAAAGAATTCAAAATAAAGTTTACCTCTGAGTGGTTGCTTCACAAATATTATTATGAGTTTGAACAACTCCATATTTAGGATTTTTGCATCTTCCATTAGGTTTTACACTAGAGAAAAAACAATAAAAGTAAACAAGGAAGAAGGAAAAAAAAGGAATGCAGCATCTGAAAATTGAATATGTGAGAAACGAAGTAATATGAGAAATTTTAGTTGAAGATCGCTTGTCATTAGCTGCTTGTGAATAATAATTGAGGGAAGGAGAAGAAAAGAAGAAAGTTTTGTTTTGGAGACGGGCTGAAAGGAAGACAAATGTGCTCAAGTTTGCTCATCTTAATTTTAAGGGAAATATAATAGGAGGTAGATAATATGGAAAAGGTACACTTTGTATAATGTATCGCCACACATTTCTGTTTCCATTCTAGCTACTCTAAGGGACTAGGAGTTACCAGCCTGACTAATCAGAGTTCAAGGTATTCACTGAGTCACATTTCACTTGTGAATTGGTAGACAGTATTGAAGGGGTGTGATCATAGGTGGTTCTTCTTGCTTTGGAGTCCTTCCTCCTGTGCCACGTGTTCAGGAGAACCAGTCAGGGCCTGACGCTGAGTTCACAATTGACATGTCACTTTACTTTATCGGCTCTGCAAGTGGTGGGTAATAATACCAAAGATATTATTATCATATTTCATTTCTATCATATAAAGGTATTATATTATATTTCACTTAACAACTAGTAATAACACCAAAGGTATAATACCAAAACTAGTAATAATACCAAAGGTTGAATGAATTATGATTTCCTCAACTGACCGATGTGCTTAGCTTAATATTCACTGCTTGTCCTCCCTTACCATCTGCAGTAACCCTTTATGAAAAGTGGTTGAATTCTAGATATATATTGAAAGTAAATTCAACAAGATTTCTAACTGGCAAATATGAACTATGAAACATCATGAGAGATAAAAACAATTTGTTGAAAGACTAATTGGAAGACTGATGTCAACAACAATAATTGGAAAGCTGATATGGTAGGGAAGAAAATGATGAAATTTGATCTTGGAAAAAGATTGGGTGTCATGTTAGACTTGAGGTTTTTCTCAGATACTTGAGAGATGTTAAGTGCGTGGGCTGATATGTCAGCCTGGAGATCAGGGGAGAGGACCAAAACTTACATAATTTCACCATTAACAGGAAGGGAAGAAGATAAAGATCCAGAAAAGAAAACTAGTAAAAAGTGAGCAAAGAAATAGGAAAGAAAGAAAGAAAGAAAGAAAGAAAGAAAGAAAGAAAGAAAGAAAGAAAGAAGTCCAGAAAGAAATAAGATAAGGGTGTTCCCCAATCTTTCTCATGTTGAGAGAAAGGTTATGAGGAGAAGTCATTATCTATGGCTAATGCTTTTGATTGGTAAATTGTGGTGAAAAAAATAATTTAACATTGGAGTTGGCAAAGTAGAGGTGGTATTTTAAAGAGAATTTTCAATAAAATGTTGAAGTTGGATGTCTTGTTA
Organism: Sciurus vulgaris; assembly: GCF_902686455.1. Classification (NCBI taxonomy): domain Eukaryota; kingdom Metazoa; phylum Chordata; class Mammalia; order Rodentia; family Sciuridae; genus Sciurus; species Sciurus vulgaris. The sequence continues at coordinate 73,527,221 of NC_136462.1, forward strand.
GAGTGAGTTTAAGAGAAATAGAAGATGAAAAATTTGCACAACTACCCCAGCAAGTTTTTTATTGGTGCATATTAATTATACAGAATGATGTGTATCATTGTGACATAGTTGGGCATACCTCCACCCAGTGCCTCCCCCACCTACTCTACTTCCCATGCCCTGAGCTCCTTCCTCTACCCTACTTGACTCCCTTTTAATTTCATGACTCCCCCTCCTTCCCCAAACTTTCTAACTTCCACATATGAAAGAAAACATAAGGCACTTTTCTCTCTGGCTTTGACTTATTCCACTTAAAATTATGGTCTCCATTTGAACCCATTTTCTAGAAAATGACACAATTTTGTTCATCTTTATGACTAAGTAAAGCTCCATTTTGTGTTTGTGTGTGTGTATACATACATAAATGTATACTAGATAGCACATATTCTTTATCCATTCATCTGTTCATCTGCTAACAGACATCTAAGATAATTTCATAACGTGCTATTATATTTTTGTTTGTTTGGTACTGGGTATGAAACCTACCAAGGGCATTCTACCACTGAGCAACACACCCAGCCCTTTATTTTTAATTTTGAGACATGGTGTCACTAAGCTGCCCCAGCAGGCCTCAGACTTGTGGATCCTCCCGAGTAGCTGGAATTTCAGGTGTGTGCTACCTTCAGCCCTAACTTGGCTATTGTGAATTCTGTTGGAATAAACATGGGTATCTGGAGTGGGGTGTGGTGTAGCATACTTAAAACCTCAGTCAGGCAGGAGAACAGCAAGTTGAAAGCCAGCCTAAGTAACTTAGCAAAACCTTGTCGCAAAATAAAACAAATGAACAAACAAACAAAAAAACATTTTAAAAGGGCTGGTGATATAACTGTGTCAAAACATTCCTGGCTTCCATCTTCAGTACCAAAAAAACAAATCACATGGATCTCTAAAAAATGCAATTTTGAATCATTTCAGTTAAATACTAGGGAGTGGTATTGCTGGATCAGATAGCAGTTCCAGTTTTAGCTTTTTAGGGAATCTTCATACTATTTCTAAGCGCCTGTACTAATATACCTTCCTAATAACTGTCCTTTTTTCCCTTCATCTTCACCATCATTTATTATTATTTATTTTGTTGTTTGCCATGCTGACTCAGCAAATGTTTTGAAGTACTTTGATGCAAAGAGAAAAATGAGTGGGAGAAATTAGGTCAAAAGAGGTTTGTTCTTGTTGTTCTTATTGTTTAATGGTATAATTTTTAGCATATCTACATACTAATGGGATGATTCAGCAGACAAAGAAAGTTTGATGAGGTTAGAAAGAAATGAAAAACAAAAATTGGTGAAGTACAGTCCTTGAGTAGAGAGGATAATACGTTAAAAGGGAGAATAATTTTGGATGAAAGCTTGAATCTTTCATATGAGAAGGCAGACATCTATGAGAATACATGTTTGTAGCTAAGAGATGAGTTGGTTGAGTCTGTGAAAGTTCTCTTTTACTTGATTTCTTAATCCTGCTTGGTGAAATGGGGAAGATCATTAGCTGAGAGTCAGGGAGGGGAACTAGGTGTCAGAAGTCTGAGGACAGAGTGAATGGAAAGTGTTAGATAGTCACATGTGCAGAACGTACTGTATGGCATTAGTACAATGGAAAGTACAGCATGACTGCCCGATGCCAGGGGAGGCTTGCCTTGATGTCTGTGCTTATGAAGAGTCAGTGTGGCTGTGGGCTTTCTCTAGTCCCATTTAGGTGGGTGAATGAGAAAACTCAGTAGATGGAATTGGAATTAGTGAGCAGTGTGTTTTCTTTAGGTAAGTAGGATAGAGCAGCAGAAGTATAAAGATTTTACTGACCTTGGGATTTAAGAGAGAAAAGAAGAGTCGAGGGAGCTAAGCAGATGAAGAATGTGAAAGGTGAGAACATCAATACATTGGATATGCTTGTGGATTTAGTGATCAGTGGAGATGAGGGGAGAGAGGGAGTAAGCTGCCAATGTATATTGGAGGTGGTGGTCTAGGAGAAATATAAATGAATTTGAGATTGAGGAGAGGCTGTACTTACCGGGAAATGACAGTCCTAGGATTTGACATGACTGAGGCAAGATGTAGGACAGGGTCTTTGGAAGAGACATTGACAGATGAGCATTTTGAATCTGGAAATCACCAGAAATTGAGAGAGAAATCATGTTAAAGAGAGTGATATTGAAACAGGGTCACACTGGTAGGAAGATGACTATAGCAACAGGCATAGCTGTTGACACATCTGCTGATGAGTTATGGGACTCTGGGGTTCCAAGGCCCCAAACTCAGTGCATGCAGGGATGCTTTGATATGGTGATGGATCTGGCTTGATAATCCTTCAACTGTTTTATTGACCTTTTTTATTTCCCATGCCATAACATAGAAATAAAGTGAGGTCTCAATATTTTTAAATACCTTTTAAAGGTTTACAAAGCTTAAAAGTGTCCTAAGCATATCAAAAGAATGATCACACTTGTCTTCTGGTTCAGCCCCATTTCAGCATGCCGATATCATTTAGTTCATAATTAGCATGGAGACTTCTTGTCAGAGAGCTGAATATTGTGAACATTTGATGTAAATGTTTAAGGTATTATACAGAATTCTTGCTCAAATTCAAAGGAATATAAAGAATAAAAATAAAATATTTAGGGAGAATGAAAAATTTAGGCCATTTTAAGTTTACCCTTCCATTTTTAAACTTTCTCACTGGCCCTCACTCAAATCTAAATCTCAACAACATTTTAGGCATTTGACACTATGAACTCCTTTCCTCCTAATTCCTTTTTTAAACTTTTTTTTTTTTTTTCCTTCTTGGCATGATACTCTTTCCATCTGCCTTCACATTTCTTTACCAGTTCTCTTTGAAATTTTGTACCTATTAGTGATCAGGAATAGCACAAGCCAATCTCATGAAGCCAAAATTTTCATCTATAAATTCCATAAAATTATTTTTCACATAGAAATTCTGGGAATATTAAGTGAAATAATGAAGGCAAATCATCCAATGCAGAGCCTGGCATAAAAGAAATAGTTCTTTCATCCTTCTCTCTCTGGCTCATCTTCCTTCGCAGTATTCTTGTGAATGTTCTCCATGTCTTTGTCTCAGGCCTCTGGCTTTCCTGGAGAACTAAATTAGTTGAACATCTTGATTATTAGATAAGTTTAAATGATTCTCCAATCTTTATCTCCAGCTCTGACATAAAAACAGAAATAGTCTCTCATTGTCTACAGTCACTTTCATAACAATAATATCAAATTAATTCCATCATTTTACCCCTTGCACATCTTCTGCTCTTTTCAGCAGCTTATTTCTCTCAGTGACACCTTTATACTCTCAGTAATTCAGGCTAAGGGACCCAGGTAACTTTTAATTTTTTAAAAAATGTGATTATTTTAGTGAAAAAGACAGAAGAGTTATTAGGTTAGCTAACTTTCACTTTCAGAAAAGTTAAGCTTTCATTCTAATGAATCTGGAGTGTTCAGGTAAATCAGCTGTTGAATTAAAATTTAAATACAGAAGGGCACCTCATTGAAATGCAGAAATAACTCATTCAATGTACTTCAGTTTAAAAGAAATGCTATCTCTTGAAGGGCGGTGGAGGGAGGGATGGTGTCAGAGAGCAAAACAGATATCCTGCGGAAAAGAATATCCAAATTCAGAAATAGAAGGCTATAGAACAGTGAAAATCCTGAAAGGACAATTACACATAATTTAGAGGCATTTTCTAGTTTGTTGTGTAGATCACGCAATAACGAGAGGCTTTGTGTGCATTTATAACTGCCTGGAGAATAGACTAGAGTAGAATGGTAATGTGTGTATTTTAACTAGCAATTCTTTTGATAAACCTGGGGAGGAAGATGGAGAATTAGGGAGGCAAATGAGAGGCCTTCTGCGCTCTGGGAATAGCAGATGAGCTGTGCTACTATGGCTTCCATTTGGATAATGGGCCTATCTGTGACCACTGTTATCTACCCTCCAGGCAGCTGGATAGCAGGACAAAGGTAAAACCACTATATTCCTGCATGACAGAGAAGTCTTTCTAAGCTCTTTCCCTAACAGCCCCTGACTCTTTACAAATTGCAGCGAGAAACACCAGTCATCTGGTACAAGCCTACTTGCCTTACACAGTAGCTTTGAACAATTTCAATATATTCTCTTGAAACATTCAGGCATGTGCTCACTTCCTCACAATGCTCTATCATTAAAGGAAAGTCATGCAGGATAAAATGCAGAATAGTTGGTCCTATAATGCAGAATAGCAAGCATCTTCATAATAACTGAAGTGCTGTGTGTATTAGAAATCATTTTCTGTAAGAGCTCACAATGGAAAGGAAGGGAAGTTATAACATGAAAATGTAGGTACAAAGCAGACAATGCTTTAAAGCATTTATGTGCTGTTACATGTCATTAGTTGACCTTTCCTTCTTTTTTAAGGAACACTTAAAACATTTAATCAAAGTGACTGAAATAGTTAAATGTTCTTTTTCTTTTTTTCCTTCCATCATTGCCTCCTCTGCAATTACTTAGAATAATATATTTGGGATTAAGTACTAATTCTTATCATACTTCTATATGCATATATATGTATACTCATTTCAATATTTCGCAGTCATTTTAAATATATACTCATATGCACACTTATTCTGGGGAAAAAAAGTAAGTGATTTTTAGGGAAAAAAATGTCACAAAATGAATTGAGCCTAGTTTGTGGAACTAGATGCTAGATATTTTTATCTTTTAATTAAGGGAATAATTTGGTAGAACAGGGAAAATGCTACTCTTAGGGAAAGAAAGAGAAAGTGCTTTGTCAATTTGTGAGGGAGTGAAGATATCCGGTGTTACTCTTAGGGGAGGCAGTGGGGTCACAATACAATTCAGACTGCTAGCTGATTGAAGGGAGGCTAGATGTAGAGTTTCCATTGACCTATATATAGAAGTTTGCAGATGGACAATATGGAAGGAACCAATAGGAATTCATCACCTACAAAGTTCTCATTTCCTACATGTTTATGCTGCTTAAGTGTATTATGATTACTTTCCACTTCATTTTCAATAGGAAAAAAGTGACGATTACTATGACAGATATGGAGGATTGAGGCCCTGATGACACATAATTTGAATAACAGCCGGAAGCACTTTTTATGTGTTATGGTAGACATCCCTTTGAAAGTATGGTGGACATCCCTTTTAAAGCAGCGCTACTTCCATTTTACATGTAACAACATACCCATCTATTGTTTACCATTTTATATATTCCCTTCTGTTTTTTCCTTAATCTTCTTTGATTGAACAAAAAGGAACAGCTATGAGATCAGTTGCTTTTGTTGCTGATATTAACAGACTTCAAGAAAATTCACTTCCTCCTTTGCTGGCTTACTTCATATTTTGTAGGTCTGCTGAGAACTTTGTCAAAAAACAAGAAATTGTAAATCAAATTTACAAATTGATATTTCATCTAAAAACTTGGTGGGGCTTTGGAAAAATAACTCTTCAAATACTGCTCAGGTTCTGCACATTAGAAGTGTCTATTTGAAAATTCTATATTCTTTTGGATCGTAATCTTACCTTATATTTTAGTTGTGTAAAGCTTGGTAAATGTTCAAAAGCCTCTGTCATGAGAGAATAGTCATATCTGTTGGCCTTGTTTAATCAAGGAATGATTTAAATACAGTTTATTGAGAAAAAATGATTCATCATGTTTTCCCTGTGCAAGCACATAATGCTTGCATAGTTAATCAGTATCTGATTTACAGAGTTTAGATGATGAGATCAGAAGGTGGTTTAAAGAATGAAAACAGAGGTCCATTAGATTAGCTAAAGAGAACCCATGCTTCTTTAAGAAACATTGTTAGTTTAACATGTTCACCCTGGAATCAACTAAACAAATTACAAATCTGTCACACTCAGCATTGCATATGAATCAGATTTCTTCCATTTATTTTGCATATACTTAATAGCTTGTCCATTATAATTTTTAAAATTTCAGTCCTGTAAAGATTGATTGGCAGTAAAGAGATGGCTGAGATCACAATCTTCTTGAGAACTTAGAGCTTCCTAATATTCATATATTCATCGTTTCTTAATCACTTATTTTATTCTAGGTATGTCAGCTACAGAGATAAAATAATGACCAGAATATGATTTGTAACTTTCAGGACTAATTACAAAAGGAAGAATTATTCTTAATCCCAATTTAAGAATACAGAGTGATAAGTATGTGAAGAAATATATACCAATTGATATGGACGCATACTGGTGACAACTGATTTGGAATTCTCAGGCATACTTGAAGAGGATAATTTGCCAGGAGGGAAGAATGGATGACGAGTTGGGAACTGGAACTCCTCCATGCCAGGAGGAGGGAACAGCTACCTTCATGCTTCCCTGCACACTCGTGTATATGCATATGTGTGTATACAGGTCTTTGTATGTAGGTATTTTCCTTTTTCCTTCAGGACATATAAGCTCTGTAGCTGCTTCTTATTCAAAGTGCTTTAGCACATTTTCCTATGCTTCAAGTTCCCACAGGTCAATATGATGTGGGCCAAATGTTCACCTTAACAGGCAGTGGGGTTGAACCATTAGAAAGGAAACCCGAAACAATAGAATCCAAAAGGAAATTAAACTTAGGGTGACTGGCACATGTGCCCTTTCTCCCCTCCAGAATGAGGGGCAAGAGAGACATACACTTGCTTTGGAATATAAACAAATCCTTTCCTGTTAGGGGAGAGAAAGGCCTTTACCCTGAAACGTGTCTGAATGACTCTGGGAGGATGTATCTTTCGAACAATACATTATCTCTCACTTAGAAGACACTTCTGCCATTCAATCATCCTGTAATCACATTTTTCACAGTCTTTACTCCAAAAACCTGAACTGTGCAGAAATGCAAAACACTTGTGAAGTGCTGTCACCCAACAGTTACAACATGAAATGGAAGTTTGAACTGCTGTTTATATTTAAGGAATGCAATATGTTTCAATATTGACACAGATTATCCACTCAGTCCTAATTCCATTGTGGAATAACATTTCAAAGAGAGAGTTTACTTGAATTCAAAGTAGAAAACATTTCCAGTAATGGCATAGTATTTTATTATTTTTAAAAATGAGTCAATTGTTCTGAATAATATATAATATATGCCATCGACGCAAATAGTGCTTTCATTTATATGCATCTCATAAATTAATTTTAAGTTTACTTCTTATTCAATAACTCAATTTTCACAATATAAGAAATTTGAAGAAAAATGTCATGTCATTTCAGTAGATGAATATTCAAGAAGGAGATAAAGCCTGTTGACATTGACCATAGTAGCTCACTAATTTAAGTTGATAGAAATTGTGTTCAGATTTGAAGTTTTCATGATAAAGGCAGGTACAGAGTGCTAGCCTGAACTCCTTCATGTTCTTTTTGATCCAGCTTTCTTAGAAGATAAGGATAAGTTGTTACTGTATCACCAGAGGTATTCCCTGACCCAAACCATATGTTAAGAAGGGAGAGAGGTTAGGGGTAGGAGACAGGGTGGAATTATGATGCTGAGAACAGATAGACATGAAAAGATCCTGACCTGGAGCATTTTGAGAGATAATGTTTTAAAGGGGAAGGCATATCTCTGGGCAAGAAGGTAAAGAGCAAAAGCTTAATCTTCACACTTCCTCATTTTTTTTAACTGATTCTCAACTTGATCTCCCTTAATCCATATACCATTTCTGTTTCCTATTATACTGATGCACAGCAAAACAAGGGTTAAAAGAGCATAGGACTGGTACTTAGATTTCCTCTCTGGGTGACCTCAGTAGGGGTGTCAATCTCTTCGTGTGTTGATGTGAGAATAAAATGGGATAATAAATGTGTAACTGACAAGCTGAACAAGCACAGCTCCCGCAATACATTCACAAGGCACTTTATTTTCATCTCACACTGAACTCCTAAGTTTGTTCACTGGGGTTCAGTCTTACTTCTATTGATATAATCTCCAATAGACCCTAGGATGCGGCTGCTTTAAATTAGTGGTTTTGAACATAACCTGTAAGATGGAATCACACAAAGAAATCTTGAAAATACAAATACCCAAGCCCATGACCAGAACAATTAAATAAGAATTTCTAGGGTATAGGATTATGTGTACACAGATTTAACAATATCCTAAGGTGATTCTAATGTGCAGATAGAGAATATTGTCTTTACAAAATACAGCACTTCACTATCACTTTCATTCACAATATTGACCGAGTAGAATGTCCAGCCTCACACATTAATCACTGTTCTAAATTAAAATGGATTTGAGGTTAAACCTTTTCTGCTTTTCTTCAGTTGCCTATGTGTGAGTAAACTGAGTAGGGAAAAGGATATGGTTAACTCTTTGTTTCCTTCAAACCTTCTCCTTGGTTTCAAAGGTGTTATCCCTGGTTCTCTCAGGACTAAAGGGAAACTGCTGCCAAAACTCCTTTGGTAGAGCATACAGTGACCCCATGCAGGTGGTTTCCAATTCATTTATTGTCCTCATGTATATCCCATGAAATCCTCATGCATTTTTTGTGTATTGCCTTGACACCCTGGGAATATAGGCCCATTCCCAGCTCTGCCATCCTTGTCCAACCTAGTCCATCAGCACTGAACCAGCTTATCTCTTGACTTTAAATTTCTAAGAAGAAATTAAAAGTCCTGCCATTCTGTGCTCCAGGAACAGGGGACATAAGTCAGGATGAAGCCCCTCTCATAGACTGGAGTTGAGACCCAGAAAACTACCATCATTACCTTCCAAATACACCACATCAACTCTAATAATCTGACTCCAGAATCATCCTCCGAATTGTCACGCTACCCCCACCCAACTTATATACCCTCCATGTAGATAAGGGGCTAAGAAACAGCAGACATATTTTAAGCACTATTTTATAGTCTTAATTTAGTATAGCACTACACTGTGTAAACTCAGTTGCAGATTTCTGGAGTTCTGGTCAGATAATTCATTTTAATACCTGTAACATCTGGAACTTGCTTAGCAAGTAATAAGTCAGCAACAGATATAAATTATTTATATTAGCACTGATCATTAATTCTGTCACATGATATTGTCATATGAGAGAGACTATTTGCATCCTGAGACTATTTGCATCCTGGGTTACCAAAAGTGTCAGTACCATCCTAGGAATAACATTAAACCCAATTTGGTTTCTAATTCATCAAAGGGTTATAAAATTCAACACAAAGATCAAAGGGTTAATAAATCAGTATGGGGGTTCCTCCAAAGAATTAAAAACAGAACTACCATATATCCTGAGAAAGAGTTCCTCAGAGATCCTTGAAGTATTTTTTTTTTTTCCTTTGGAGTATTCTTCCTGGATTCAGAAGCACAGAGGGATTTATTCAATAAGCCACCAACCATCACAATGAACATGACCTCCCTGCCTCACTAGAATAACAGTAAAACAATTTTATAATCTTCATCTTTAAAATATTTAATATCTCTTTTAGGATGTGAAAGTAAACAGAGAGGGAACATCCATGTACATTTTGAAGTGGAAAAGGGAAATTAGCAGATTGTACAGGTCATTCTCTGAGGCATGGTTGGGGAAGGTCTTTCAGGATTTACATGAATTTGGCTAACCAGCTCCCGACTGTTTCTAACTAGTGAATCCAACATTAAATCCATGTCATGTGAAGAAAAAGTAAAGGAAATAATAATTTATTACTGTACACATTTAACATAAAAAGAAATATTGAGTATCCTGAACTGCTCTGCCCACTTCCAATTTGGACAGAGATGAGACCTAGCAACCAAGAAAGGTGGGTTCTCATTCTCTCAAAAGGTGTGCACTGTCTAAGCTGGAAGTGGGCATACCAGTGTAGAACTCCCAGTCCAGGACCCAAAACCATTGCACTCTCCTTCCACCTGAGAGACAGCTTTACCTACTTGAAGGTAGGGCCTTTTCTTCTGTTAAAAGTAACCATGAAGACAAAAACACAGGGGAAAAATTCCAACATATAGGCATAGGTAACTACTTGAATAGGTTTTGATGAGATGGTATCCAATTTAAAAGTTTCCTCAAAGAGAGAATTCACAGTGTGAAGAGAAAAACTGTGGATAGAGAAAATCTTTGCCAGTTACTCTCTCAGAAGAGAACTAATGTCCAGAATACATAAAGAAATCAAAACCCTCGATATCAAAAGAACAAGTAACACATTCAATAAATAGTCAGATGAACTGAACAAACACTTCTCAAAAGAAGTACAAATGGCCAAGAATTACATGAAAAAAGTGTTCAGCATCTCTAGCCACTGGGGAAATGCAAATCAAAACCATGCTGAGATCCTTTCTTATTCCAGTCAGAATGGCAATCATCAAGAGTACAGATGACAATGGATGCTGGAGAGGATGCAGGGGAACAAGGAACTCCTATATATGATTGGTGGGAATGAAAATTAGTGCAGCCACTATGGAAATCAGTATGGGGGTTCCTCCAAAGAATTCAAAACAGAACTACCATATAATCCAGTTACCCCATGCCTTGGTATTTATCCAAAAGAATTTAATTCATCATAGTGTGGAGATACCCATGTTTATCAAGCACAATTCACAATAACCCAAGTTATGAAATGTGCCTCAGTGTCTGTCAACAGAGGAATGGATTAAAAATGCGGTATATATAAATAATGGAATTTTATTCAGTTATGAAATTATGTTATTTGTAGAAAAATGGATGGTACTGGAGATCATCACATCATATCAAGTGAGATATGTCAGACTCAGAAAGAGAGAACCATTTCTTTTCTTGCATATATGGAAGCTAGTAGGAAAAGCCAGGAAGAAGAGAAAAATAAAGAAAAGTAAAGGATATCATAAAAGTAGAAGGGACACTAATAGGGTGGAAAAAGGAGGTCATGGGGAAGAAGGAGGGAAAGGAGGGTAAAGAGAGGTATTAGGAAGTAAAATTGATCAAAATTTTGTTATTTGCATGTGCCAATGTGCCTCAATGAAACTGATCATTATATATAATACTCATACTCACCAATTTAAAAAAGAAGCCATGATGAAGACATGCAATGTTTTTCAGTATGCATAAACATCTCATAAAGAGAATAGGAGGTACAATTCTGTTTATTACTCTGTCACCTGCTATATAGACATAAATTAAAAAATGTAAAAATATTTAGATGCCTGCAAAATAGTCATTGTTTGCAGAATTAATTGACATATGGGTAGTTTGTTTCAAGATTTTATTCCTTTATTTATCTTTTGGATAAAATATATAAAAGAATCACATGAACATTAATCAGAATTTTATTATATCGTAAATGAAAATGCAAAACAATCGCACTATTAGCAAAAGGTGAAAATGGATTTATATTTAACTCATTTTATGTTATGAGATTAAAAATATACCTCTGACCCAAAATTATGGAGCCAGGATTTATTTAATATCAGATAGTCTAGCCATGATACATATTCTAAACATCTAGAAAATCACAGGAGTGAAAATGATTCTGTATTAGTCTATATTGGAAAATCGAACATTTGTTTATCACAAAAACAAGTTAGGGAAAAATTGTAAGCATTGACACAGCATGGTAATAATGACATCAACATTTGTAACATAAGAATATATACAGTTTCAATTTTTTTTCAGGTAAGTATTCTACATTGACAATTTGCTTTTCCTGTGTTCATTCTCTCCTTTTTCTGAACTCTTTTATGGATCCAGGTTGGATTCTTTTTGATTATTCATCTTTGAAAAAGGTTAGGTTTTGCTTCACCTTTTTTCATTGTTGCTTTCGGAAGGTGGTATTTGCAAAAGGTCATTATTAGGGAGAAGCCAGAGCCTGTTTCAGATTGGTGAGCTGATCCAGAGTTTTGCTTGTGAACTTTGTTAGTTTTATTTATCACTAATTAATGTGAGCTGCAGGATTATGGATGGTGCAGAGCATTTTTCTACTCCATGGAGAGAATATTTCAGCAAATACCATTTGTGTGTGGGTTTCCTCATACAGCTGCTTCCTCTGCTTCTGGAAACCAAGGCAGGTCAAGGAGTCTCTGCTGTCAGACCAAGCCCTCTGATTTCATTCATTCTTAGAAACAAAGACTGGACTTTGTGTTTCACATAGACACTTTATCTTTCTACTCTTTCTGAGAAGCGAAGTTATTGGGGTTCTGTTTGTTTATCATTCTGTCTTCCTATTTGGTTTCTGCTTATGGAATTGCCTCCAATTTTTTAACTTTTTGTTTTGAAAAAAGTATGGATTCACTAGGGGAAAAAGGTGTAGGGAGATCCTTCATCTAACCTCCCTTTATGTCAACAACTTGCATAACACTAGTAAAATGCAACAATTTAAGAAGGAATTAACATTGGTGCAATCCACTGAGTTTCTACAGATGTCACCAGCTATATATGAACCCATTTGTGTGTTTTGTTCAGTTTTATCACACTATCATCAATATCAAAACTCATAATTGTGTCAACCCTCCCAGGTTCCTTTATACTACCATTTTATAGCCACACCCTCCTTTGGCAACAATTGTTTCTCCATTTCTATGCTTATGTTGTTCACAAATGTGGTATGAAAAGACTCATAGGTGTATTTAAGACTGGTCTTTTCCTAATTCCCTTGAGGTTCATCAATGGTTACTTGAATAGATAACTTGTTCTTATTTAGTGATGAATAGTATTCTATAGTATAGATGCACCACAGTTTGTTTTACCCTAGCCATTAAATTGTTGGGTAATATTCACTTTTTTGTTATTATGCACAAAACATATTTGGGTATTATTCACTTGTGGGCTATTCTGAACAAATTTATTATGCATATTAATATACAAATTTCTATGTAAAAAAGTGTTTATTTCTCTGGGATAAATGATCAAGAGCCAAATTCCTGGATCATTTTCTAAGTGCCATTCTAGTTTTAGGAGAAACTTCCATGCTATTTTCCAGAATAGCTGTACCACTTCACACTCTCAACAGTAATGTGAGTGTCATTGTGATCATCTTGTAAAGGCAGAGAGGACCTATTCCCAAAATGTTGTTTGATGTTAAGACTGATTATACTGTACATGCATATAAAGGCTATGCAAATGCTTATTTCTTATTTAATTGAGATTGTTGGAAAGGGTAGGGCATGACTCTCCAGGAGTTCTAAAGAGGTCTTGGGAAAATAAGGGGAAGGAGACTGCTTGAGGACATTTTTCTTTTCTTTTTTTTTTTAACCTTGGTGAGCATGGGGTGAGAGTTCCCTTGCATGGTTCAAATCCCTCAGAGACAAAAGAAGGAATACCTCAGTTTATTAGCTTGCTAACTTGTAGAGGAGAGGAAAAAAGGGAGGATGAGGTTGGAAAACTATTAGTAATCAATGTTAAAAATACACGGAGTCAACTACCTGGCCAAAACGAATGACCCAGTTTCCCCATATCCTCACTGACTTGGATTTATTACTGCTTCTTTTTTTTTTTTTTTTTTTTCCCCCCATTCTAGGCATTCTGATGGGTGTATAGTGAGCTCTCATTATGAGTTTTAATTTGGATTTTAATAATAGTACATGATGAAAGACATCTTTGTATGTGCCTACTTCCCATATATATTTATATTCCTCTTTGTTGAAATGTCTGTCCATGTCTTTTGTACATTTTCTATTGAATTGTTTGAGCATGTATTTTTTTACTGTTTAATATGTGTAAGAAAATACAGGTATGCACTTACCATGAAAATGCAAAGAAATGAAAACCAGACATCCATTTTCCCTCTTTCCCAATTTTAAACTAGGGAGCTTTGAATTATCTTCCATACAGAAACCCTCCCTATGATCAATTTAATCACTTCAAATTACCTTATAGAACTACTAAGAACATGTTAGTATTCTTATGATCACTAGTCCTCTTGCTAGAGTTTCTGGTTTACCTGGTATTTTTTTTCCCCATTGAATAATTTTTTCCAGGGTTTTTGGGTGTTACAGTCCTTGGTAGCCTTTACATTTGGAAATGAGTAACTTGGTAACTATGATTTATTGACAACTTGCCTGGATATGGCACGTTTGACTCATACTTTCTTTCCCTTTCTTCTTATAGACTTAGCTCTACTATCTTAATGCAATGAATTTAGCTATTAAAAAGTTTCAGGTTACCTTATTTTTTTTAATTCTCTTTCATTTCTCTATCCGAAGACTTTATGTTTTAAAAATTGAATCATATGACTAGGATACATCTCCAGGTTGATCATTCTGATTCAATATTTTCTAGCACTATTGAAGGTATTTTGTTATCTGCAGTATTAGTCTTCTTTGTGTTATTATAACAATGGATCTGAGGCTGGATGACTTTATTAAGAAAGAGGTTTATATGAGTTCTCAAGGTCCAAGGTCTATGGTCTGCCCCTGCAGATGGCCTTGTTGTTGGCAGAGTTCCAAGGAGGTGCATCACATAACAAGAGACAAGGAGTGTGTGTTTGTCATTCCTCTATTCACCAAATGCCTCTCTCTTTTTGTAAAGTCACATGGTTCAATCATGGGGATTTCCCCAGAAAATCCTGTTCAATCCTAATCGTCTCTAAAAGGCCTTACATTTATACCCCACAGTCAGACTAAATGCTCGTCTTCTTAATACCTCACCATGTCATCTGTAAATATCAATTCATGAATCCATGGGGGATACAGTTAAACCATATCCAAACCGTAACATCTGTTATTTCTGCTAACTGAATTCAGGCAAATTATCTTTTTTAATTTGGCATTCATTTTTAGTTTCAAATTTTTTTGTCATTTCTTCAGGAATATCTAGAAAACTTTTACTAAATATCCTTTTTTGTACTACTGAATATTAATAACTTCCATCTCAAAACTTTGAAAATATTTTACTATTGTTAAGCTATTAAAACTTTATTCAATGTCAATAATTTGCTTTTGAGTTTTGTTTATTCTGTCATTGATTCTTTTTCATTTTCAGTTTTATGAATTTATATACTTTTGTTTCTATATTTGGTTACATAAAGTTTCAAACTATTCATGGTCATTTATTACTCATGCCACATGCTCGGCTTAAATTTGAACAGTCTTAATTGAAAGCACATTTTTGTAAAGTCTTCGATAGCACTTAAAGTTCTTACAGCTGAATCTTATTTTTGGTGGGATTCTATTCTCCTCCATAATTGATTCAACTTCACATACTTATCTGCTTTCTTTTCCCTTTTATATGTTTGTATAGATGCCATATCACTTTTTTCTACATACTGCTCATGCTTAAAATGAACAGCCTTTTTAAAGGTTTTCTTTTTTGGCAACATGCTTTATGTGAATTCTCAAAGCCTTCCTGACTTCTTCTTCTGAGTCATTCATCTTCTCTTAAAGGTTAAAATATGAGCAAAGGATGCAGGCGTTCTCTGAGAGTATGAGTGTGGTGCAGCAGAAGACTCAGCTCTATCAGCTTTGAAGGTCAAGCATTGTCTCTGTCATTTCCTCCCATGCCTAATTCATGCCCATCTGTTTTACACATCTTCTACACCAATGTGGAATGTCCTTGGGCTTCAGAGAGTCCATAACCACCTCTGTGGAGCCCTAGAACCATAGCTTTTCCAGTAGGTCTATGTTGGCATGCTCCTTCAGCTCTCTTCAATTCTTTCATCTCTATTCCCTAAAACAGAAGTAAGTAGAATGTTAATAAATGTTTGTTGCAACTCTAGAAAGGATTACAAAGATTAAGGACCTGATGCACACTCTTCTGGGCTGATTGGTATTTACTTTGAAGTAAGGAGAGCAGTGACTGGAATATAGTTTCCTTCCATACTTTACATTCTGGCATTCAGCCCTCCCCTCAGTTTATTATTAGGTGGGACACTGGGGAAGAGAGAAGACTCAGGGTGCTTCCATTTGTGTCTATCTTTGATAATAATCCTCTCTCTCTATCAGCTACCAAATATATATCTGCACTATATATCTAGGATGGAGAAAACACACACACACACACACACACACACACACATACTCTGGGCCAAATGGTCCCCTTGGACCTAACACAAAGCAGACACAAGTCATGACTTTATGTGTCCTCTGACTTCTATAAGCCCAAGTCTGATCAATGAAACAAGGTGTTACTTTGCTTTTATAAGAATTAGCATCAGTTCAGGGTCAGTGTCTAGTAATGGTCAGGAGTTTGGTAGGGGAAAGAGTCAGGATTGTACTTGTGTCTGCATTCAGCTCCCTGCTTTAAAGAACCAGCCTCTCTTTGTGTACAGATCTACAAATAGAGTAAATGTAGAATTTGCTAAAGATTACTAATATCCATTCTGACAACTTTGTTAAATGTTTGTCCATCAGACCTAGAGTCTTGTTGCATATGTGTGCTGAGCTAAACTTAGTCATCTGCCCATATATTTTTCTACCTATCCCATGATCCAATTGTGCCTTCAATAGATCCTCTTAAGTCAAGGTTTCTCAGGTGATCTGTACTGTGAGTTGTAATGCTTTTTTTTTTGGCAACATTATTGTCCTCTATTCACCAAATGACAATAGCACCCATCAACTTCTTTCCCATTGCAACACCAAAAGTGTCTCCAGACCTTGCCAAATGTTGCCTGAAGGCTAAAATCTCCAACTGAGACCTACGTCTATGGGTCCGAACACTCTGATTGGTGCTGAAACCCTGATAAGACACCATGACTGACATTGAACAATGCCACTTGGCCTCTAACAGCCTGCTTTCACATTGTTTCCATTAAAATATGGGAATTCTATTAAACTTAAGACTTTCACTGACATTTCTTGTCAGACAGAATAGCACCACAAATCCTGCCTGGGTTTCTGCTGTCCTTGTGTACATACTTTCAAAACTTGGCAAAGGGAACTAACTCTTACCCATGTACAATGGAAGAGAGAAATTTGTTTAGGAAGTATCTGCATAAACTGCACACATTTCAATCAACTTTTCCAGTTTTCTGAGTCTCATAGTCATTCCTCTAGAATTGATAAGGAAAACTGTCACATCCCAACATCTTCAATTGTTGACAGTGTTGATGTCAGGTTTCAATTAAACAGATTGACTGAGCAAAGCCGGAAAGTCAAAATTACAATGTCCAGCACAAGAAAAGGTATAAATTACCAAGAATATTTTTTTAAATGTAGATTGCTAAGATCTTTTTTATGTATTTCTATGTCCTTAGGTTGAAAAATGCCTAGGAATATCTAACTTTAAGAAATATGTCACTTGATTTGGAAGCGCATAGTCTCAGAACCACACTTGGACTAGCAAGTTATTTTACCATTTTATGACTCAATATGTTGTCTTGTGAAAAAAATTATACATGTAATTTACATTTAAATTAGGGTAGTTGGAGTTCAGGGAACTCAGTTCAATTAAGAAAACACACAAAAATACACATTAAATGTAAAGGTTAAAGCAACATCTCATTTCTGGTGTTTCACACTTTGTGCTTTACAAGCTGGGACCTATGCTACATTGCAGCTGGCATCAATGCTAAGGTTGCATTTTCTCTCTCGGTATCTTTTATGTCTCATGGCATTACTTCTGGGCCATTTCTAACTAATGCTACTGCATCACCACTAGAGCTAAGGTTCCATGGGGAACAGAAGAAGGTGGTCTGTGGGTACATTCTGCCATCTGAGGCCTTTGGTCTGATTTCTAAAGCTGTATATGCAATACTTACCTGTTCTTTTTGCTCTATAATTACCACCTCCCCACACTCTCCTTAGACATTTTCTTTTCAGAAACTTTCATCTGTATCTACTACTTCTTACTAACTTATTGTCTCCATGCTTTCCAGTTCAGATTTCATAGATAGGTAACTATAATCAAAATAATCTTTTTTTTTTTTTTTTTTTTTTTTTAACTCCAAGCAACATGAGTTCATTTTACTATTTGTTTGCTGTGTCTGAGATAGAAACCCAGGGCTCATCTAATAAGCTATGCCTGGGGCATGTCATGTACATAGGGCCCACACTTTTTGTAGAACACATGGATGGGAAACTTTCACTTAGAAAACGCTGCCCTGTCAATTACCATGACAGAATGTTTGATTTACTCATGAAATAAGAGGAAAAGACTATGTAATATGCCATAAATTTCCTTTGTCATTTTTTTCAAAGATCATTCTTGAGGCTAAAGTCCAATGTTAGAAGTACATTCTGAATTAAATTCAAACAAAATGTCAAATTCTATTTGCTTTTGAAAGGGTCTGAAAGTTTACTGCAAACCAAGGATCCAAAAGCAGAAAAAATACTCTATATGAATTTGGAACCAAGAAAGGACATTATGATGAAAGCAAATGTGGCCTTGCCTTGTATAATCAGGCACTTTTCTTTCATATATGTATTCAAAATTGGCAGATGAGAGGGTCAACTAGGTTTACAGATGAATACTGAGGAGGATATCTTTCATCTTCTTACTAGAGGAAAGCAGGTGTAAGCTCGCCATAACTCTAAGTGAAAAAAATCAAAAGCAAACGTAATAGAGTATTTTACAATAGCATTTTTTTTCAGATGGGACCAATATGAAGTGTACTTTTAAACCACACTGACTAGAATCTGAAACGAAATGATGTTTGAAATAATCGATAACACATTTTTACAGTAAGAATTTATTTTACCACATTTAGTAAATTCTACCCATTTCTGATTAAAATTATATATATATATATATATATGCATTTAAAATCTTCAATGGCACCTCACAACTTGTCCCCCAAAAGGAGCAAATTGACATTTAAAATTTCACAAGCATTCCCCTGATAATATTTCTCAGTTCATATGGAAGAGAATTAATGAGTTTGACAAGCTTTTTCATCATCGATAAGGAACAAGCAAGAAAGAGATTAGAAATAAAGTCAGAATATATGGTCTCCAAAGAGGAAATATTTTCACCTGCAGATTAGATTATGATACTGATATGGTGATGCTTTACAACATGGGTCTGGCTGATGGACAAGGGAAATCTTTTGAGTCTAAAACCTTTGGGAACGAAATTCAGGAAAGTGTCTATGACAATTATCTGCCCCTTTTGTAATCTGTTCTTTGTTATTGTGTTTAGATTGATAGTATGCTTTCTGCTAGACCAGTGGCCTATGACAACAGGCCAGGGAGATAACACTGAAGTGAGATTTTGAAGACGGCAAACAAAATGTGTAGCAGATGAAAATGACAAGCCTGTGCTGATAACTGGCATAGTGAAATGGAACCATTCCCAGTGTCCCTTAACAATAACTGTAGCATCAAAATGTGCTATCCACAGGCATGTTGGTTATAGCGAGTGAGAAATTCCAAGTTCTGATAATCTTTCCTCCACTAACAAATCCATAAGTGACTTTATAGCCCTAAATGAAGCTATCCCTTTTTCTCTATAAATAAAGTTTCTCTTTTCCACCATAATTTAGACAAATGCAATTTAAGAGTATAGGACTTCACATAAACACTACCACTAACATCATACTTGAGGGACTGAATTTTTTTCTCACTAACTTATAAAAGAAAAAGGCATAAAGTTCCTCTAGTCATTTGTATTTAACACCATATTGGTAGTTCTTGCTAGTGTCATGGGCCAAACTATATGTCCCTTGACCAGACAAACTTCATTTTACCCTGAGACTCCATTTCATATAAGAAATGTTTTCCCATGTGAAAATCCCACCTACATAATCCTCCTTCTGTTAATCACACCCTGTTTGGCAATGCACAATAGCTAAAATGTTTCTGTTATTCAAATACAATAAGATGTTCTCTTTTTAATTCCCATTTTTCTTGGGCAGCATACTGTACCCTAACCTGGGTCATTCTGATCTACTTCCTACATTGTTATGGTTTTGACTTACTGGTAGCTTGGGGTTTTTAGCTATTAAAAAGTACCCTACCTTCTGCAAAGGTTTGAAGTATGCAGAGGAAACTTAGTTGCTGTCCCTTGACCCACCGGTGAATGAAGTTTCATGTCCTGCTTCAAGATTGACCCGGTGATTTATTTCAAATGTGCCACAACACTAGTGAATATACAAGAAGAAAAATAAATAAATTGGCAAAAGATTATAGAGAAGCAGAATTGTCCTTACTCTGAGGAAACTTGATTATCTATGTGGAAAGTTCTAATAAATCAATAAATAATTTTGTTTAAGTCATAAACTAGTATATCAAGGTTACAAGATATACAGTTAATACATGAAAATCAATTGCTTTGCTGTATTAGGATTTAAACAACTGGAATTTGAAAAAAATTAAAATATCTTCTACAATAACACAAAAATTAAATACTGAGACATATGTTTAACACTATAGGTATTGGGTTTATAAACCCCAAACTATGGGGCACTGATTAAAAAAAAAAAAATCTCAAGACCTTCAGAAAAGAAGAGATACTTTATACCTATGAATTGGAAACCTCAATAGTGTGAAGATGTCAGTTCTTCTCTTCTTGGTCTTTTAGTAAAGACCTGCTTTCCAGTGATCTGGACCTCATATATCACTGATCAATAGACGTGGACAAAGGTAACAGAAAGACCAATAGTGGACCCATAAGACAGCAAAACTTTAACCAAAAAGCATGGACAATTCCATAAAAAGAGGATTTTCAACAAGAACTTCGGACGACTAGAAATTGCTATGCAAAAAAGTGAACCTAGACACAGACCATACTCATTTAGTGAAAAGTATCTAAAAATGTGTAGTACCTACATATGAAATACAAAATTGTCAAATTTCCAGGAGAAAAAGGTAAAGACAGTATATGTTGTGTTGGATTTTTTGATAAATGCATAGTTACAACACCAAAAACACAATATATAAAATTTTATAAAGTTAAAAATAGCTGTTTTGTTGTTTTTCCACGGTGCGATCCAAGATGGCAGACTAGAGGGTGACTGCATCTCCAGTCGCTCCAGAACCCAGAATTCAAGAAGGGGAGGCATTGAGAGACTCGGACTAAAATAGAGCCACGGGGTGAGTCTCCACCACCTGGTGAAGCGCTGCCCGGGTGGCAGGCCCAGATTCTGGTGGCTTATTAGAGTAAGGCAGAGCAGCTAGAGTCTTCCCCAAACAGCCCTGCACACTCCGGCAGTGGGCTCCTCCCACAGGGCCAGATTCTCCAGCATCTTGGAGCAGGCCTCCCAGTGAGAGCCGTTCTGCACAGAACCAAAGCTTCAAGTCCCTGAACCAGGGCGGCGAGTTCCTGCCCACAGGTTGCTTCAGGGACCAGGAGAGGGCAGCCAGGGACTTCCCCAAGCAGCCCACAGCCCGGCCCCCTCTGGCAGGAAGTGCCTTTCCAGGCTAGCATCTCGGAGCAGGCCCCCCAGTGAGAGCCTTTCTAAACAAAGCCAGCTCCAAGTCCTGGAACCAGTTGCAGGCTAGGGGCAGCTTTCTTTGGAAGCACTGCATTATCAAGTTCCTCCAAGACTTCAGGCTACAGAAGGCAGAAAGGTGAGACACTGGAAATCTACAGGGACACTATAAGCCAATAGAAGAATTCTGCAATATCACAAAGTCCCACTGACATCTGACCAATATGAGAAAACAAGGGAAGAAAATGTCCCAAACAAACCTAGATACTATATCAATAAAACCCAATGACAGCACAGCAGAAGAAATGTCAGAAAGGGAGTTCAGAATGTACATAATTAAAACAATCAGGGAAGCAAACGAGGAGATGAAAGAGCAAATGCAGGCATTAAATGATCGCACCAATGAACAGTTAAAGGAGCAAATACGGGAAGCAAGAGATCATTTCAATAAAGAGTTAGAGATACTGAAGAAAAACCAAACAGAAATCCTTGAAATGAAGGAAACAATAAACCAAGTGAAAAACTGCATAGAAAGCATAACCAATAGGATAGAACACGTGGAAGACAGAACCTCAGATACTGAAGACAAAATATTTAATCTTGAAAACAAAGTTGACTAAACAGAAAAGAAGGTAAGAAATCATGAACAGAATCTACAAGAATTATGGGATATCATGAAAAGACCAAAATTAAGACTTATTGGGATTGAGGAAGGCTTAGAGAAACAAACCAAAGGAATGAACAATCTATTCAATGAAATAATATCAGAAAATTTCCCAAATCTGAAAAATGAAATGGAAAACCAAGTACAAGAGGCTTATAGGACTCCAAATACACAAAATTACAACAGACCCACTCCAAGGCACATTATAATGAAAATACCTAACATACAAAATAAAGACAGAATTTTAAAGGCCGCGAGAAAAAAGAAACAAATTACATTCAGGGGAAACCAATAAGAATATCAGCAGATTTTTCAATCCAGACCCTAAAAGCTAGAAGGGCCTGGAACAACATTTACCAAGCCCTGAAAGAAAATGGATGCCAACCAAGAATCTTATACCAAGAAAAACTTACTTTCAGATTTGACGATGAAATAAGATCCTTCCATGATAAACAAAAGCTAAAGGAATTTACAAAAAGAAAGCCAGCATTACAGAACATTCTCAGCAATTATTCCATGAGGAAGAGATGAAAAACAACGATGCAAATCAGCAATGGGAGGAACTAGCCTAAAGGAACAGCCAAATAAAGGGGAAACCAAATCATGTCAAAAAACACAAAGGAGTCAAATGACTGGGAATACAAATCATATCACAATAATAACCCTGAATGTTAATGGCCTGAATTAATCAATCAAAAGACATAGACTGGCGGATTGGATTAAAAAGAAAAATCCAACAATTTGCTGCCTGCAAGAGACTCATCTCATAGAAAGAGATACCCATAGACTAAAGGTGAAAGGATGGGAAGAAACATACCATACACACGGACACAGCAAAAAAGCTGGAGTATCCATCCTCATTTCAGATAATGTGGACTTCAAGCCAAAACTAGTCAGAAGGGATAAAGAAGGACAATACATCGTGCTTAAGGGAAGCATAAATCAGCAAGACATAACAATCATAAATATCTATGCCCCGAACATTGGCTCATCCATGTACGTCAAACAAATCCTTCTCAATTCCAGAAATCAAATAGACCACAACACAATAATACTAGGCGATTTTAACACACCTCTCTCACCACTGGATAGATCTTCCAAACAAAAATTGAATAAAGAAACCATAGATCTCAATAACACAATCAACAATTTAGACTTAACTGACTTATATAGAATATACCATCCAAGAAAGAACGAATACACTTTCTTCTCAGCAGCACATGGATCCTTCTCTAAAACAGACCATGTCTTCTGCCACAAAGCTACTGTTAGCAAATACAAGAAGATAGAGATACTACCTTGTACTGTATCAGATCATAATGGATTGAAATTAGAAATAAAAGACAGAATAAAAAACAGAAACTTCTCCAATACCTGGAGATTAAATAATACACTATTATATGATGAATGGATAACAAAAAACATTAGGAGGGAAATTAAAAAATTCTTAGAAGTAAACGAGAACAAAAACATCATATCAAAACCTCTGGGACACTATGAAAGCAGTACTTAGAGGAAGATTTATTTCATGGGGCGCATTCAACAAAAGAAATAGAAATCAACAAATAAACGACTTAACGCTACAAGCTCAAAGCCCTAGAAAAAGAAGAGCAGACCAACACCAAAAGTAGTAGAAGACAGGAAATAGTTAAAATCAGAGCCGAAATCAACGAAATTGAAACAAAAGAAACAATTGGAAAAATTAACAAAGAGTTGGTTCTTTGAAAAAATAAACAAAATTGATAAACCCTTAGCCACACTAACAAAGAGAAAGAGGAAGAAAACTCAAATTACTAAAATTCAGAATGAACAAGGAAATATCACAACAGACATGAGTGAAATATAAAACATAATTAGAAGCTATTTTGAAAATCTATACTCCAACAAAACAGAAAACCTCGAAGACATCAACAAGTTTCTAGAGACATATGAATTACCTAAACTGAACGAGGAGGATATACACAACTTAAATAAATCAATTTCAAGCAATGAAATAGAGGAGGTCATCAAAAGCCTACCAACAGAGAAAAATCCGGAACCAGATGGAATCTCAGCCGAGTTCTACAAAACCTTTAAAGAAGAACTCATTCCAATACTTCTCAAAGTCTTCCATAAAATAGGAGGGAACCCTCCCAAACTCATTCTATGAAGCCAGTATCACCTCTGATACCTAAACCAGACAGAGACACATCAAGGAAAGAAAATTTCAGACCTATATCCTTAGTGAACATTGACGCAAAAATTCTCAACAAAATTTTAGCAAGTCGCATACAAAAATATATTAAAAAGATAGTGCACCACGATCAAGTGGGTTTTATCCCAGGGATGCAAGGTTGATTCAATATCCGGAAATCAATAAATGTCATTCACCATATCAACAGACTAAAAGTTAAGAATCACATGATTATTTCAATAGTTGCAGAAAAAGCATTCGATAAAATACAGCATCCCTTCATGCTCAAAACACTAGAGAAAATTGGGGTAGAGGGAACATTCCTTAACATTGTAAAGGCCATCTACGCTAAGCCCATGGCCAATATCATTCTAAATGGTGAAAAACTGAAAGCATTCCCCCTAAAACTGGAACAAGGCAGGGATGCCCTCTTTCACCACTTCTATTCACATGGTCCTTGAGACTCTAGCCAGAGCAATTAGACAAACCAAAGAAATTAAAGGGATACGAATTGGAAAAGAGGAACTCAAACTATCCCTGTTTGTTGATGACATGATTATATATTTAGAGGAACCTGGAAATTCCACCAGAAAACTCTTAGAACTCATAAGTGAATTCAGTAAAGTAGCAGGTTACAAGATCAATGCTCATAAATCCAATGCATTCTTATACATATGTGATGAATCTTCAGAAAGAGAAATTAGGAAAACTACCCCATTCACAATAGCATCAAAAGAATATAATACTTGAGAATCAATCTCACGAAAGAGGTGAAAGACCTCTACAATGAGAGCTACAGAACACTAAAGAAAGAAATTAAAGATGGAAAGATCTCCCATGTTCTTGGATAGGCAGAATTAATATTGTCAAAATGGCCATACTACCAAAAGTGCTATACAGATTCAATGCAATTCCAATTAAAATTCCAATGATGTACCTTACAGAAATAGAGCAAGCAATTATGAAATTCATCTGGAACAATAAGAAACCCAAAATAGCCAAAACAATCCTCAGTAGAAAGAGCAAAGCAGGAGGTATCGCAATACCAGATCTTCAACTCTATTACAAAGCAATAGTAACAAAAACCGCATGGTATTGGTACCAAAATAGACAGGCAGATCAATGGTACAGAATAGAGGACACAGACACAAACCCAAATTAATACAATTTTCTCATACTAGACAAAGGTGCCAAAAATATGCAATGGAGAAAAGATAGCCTCTTCAACAAATGGTGCTGGGAAAACTGGAAATCCATATGCAACAGAATGAAATTAAACCCCTATCTCTCACCCTGCACAAAACTCAACTCAAAATGGATCAAGGACCTTGCAATCAGACCAGAGACCCTGCATCTTACAGAAGAAAAAGTAGTCCAAACCTTCAACTTGTTGGCTTAGGATCAGACTTCCTTAACAGGACTACCATAGCACAAGAAATAAAAGCTAGAATCAACCACTGGGATAGATTCAAACTAAAAAGCTTTCTCTCAGCAAAGGAAACTATCAGTAATGTGAAGAGAGAGCCTACAGAGTGGGAGAATATCTTTGCCACTCATACTTCAGATAGAGCACTATTTTCCAGAATCTATAAAGAACTCAAAAACTCTACACCAAGAATACAAACAATCCAATCAACAAATGGGCTACGGAAATGAACAGACACTTCACAGAAGAAGATGTACAAGCAATCAACAGATATATGAGAGAATGCTCAACATCTCTAGTAATAAGAGAAATGCAAATCAAAACTACCCTAAGATTTCATCTTACCCCAATTAGAACGGCGATTATCAAGAATACAAGCAACAATAGGTGTTGGCGAGGATGTGGGGAAAAAGGTATACTCATACATTGCTGGTGGGGTTTCAAATTAGTGCAGCCACTCTGGAATGCAGTATGGAGATTCCTCAGAAAGCTTTGAATGGAACCACCAGTTGACCCAGCTATCCCACTCCTTGGCCTATACCCAAACAACTTAAAATCAGCATAGTACAGAGATACAGCCACGTCAATGTTCATAGCTGCTCATTTCACTATAGCCAGATTGTGGAACCAACCTAGATGCCCTTCAGTTGATGAATGGATAAAGAAACTGTGGCATATATGTACGATGGAATATTACTCTGCCATGAAGAATGATAAAATCATGGCATTTGCAGGAAAATGGATGAAATTGGAGGATATCATGCTATGTGAGATAAGCCAATCTCAAAAAACTAAAAGACGAATTATTTCGCTGTTAAGAGATGAGGACATATAAGGGGGGTATGAGGGGTTAGCGTTAGGCTTAGGGTTAGGTTTAGGGTTAGGGATAAGGAGGGTGGTAGGAATGGAGAAAGGAAGTACTCTATAGAGGGAAAAGAGGGGTGGGAGGGGTGGGGGGGAAGGGGAAAAAATAACAGAATGAATCAAACAATATTGCCCTATGTAAACTTATGATTTTCAATTAAAAAATATAACTGTTTTGTGAAGAGACAAACCATTTGAGGAGAGAAAATATGTGCAAAATCATATTTCTTATGGAAGAATTTTATCTAAAATACATGAAGAACTCTTCAAGAAAATCAGTGAGTTAAACATAGTTCAACATAGACACATAGACCTTGTTTTATTTTATTTTATTTTTTTAAAATTTTTTTTATTTTTTGCTGCTATAACCAAAAGACTGAACAAGAAAAATTTTAGAGGAGGGAAAGTTTATTTGGGGCTAACAGTTTCAGAGGTCTCAGTTCACAGATGGCTGATTGCATTGTGCTAAACCTAAGGAGACGTAGAACATTATGGAGGAAAGGTATGAAGGAGGAAAGCAGCTCAGGACATGACAATCAGGAAACAGAGAGACTAAGCTCTGATCACCAGGGACAAAATATAAAACACAAAGCATGCTTCCAATGACTCACCTTCTCCAGCCATAACCTTCCTACCTATAGTTATCACCCAGTTAATTTCTATCAGTGGATTAGCACACTGATTAGGTTAAAGCTCTCATAACCCAATCATTTTACCTCTAATCTTTGTTGCATTGTCTCTCACATGAACTTTTGGGGGACACCTCATATCTAAACCATAATACACCACCTTTTAAATGAACGTGTACAGATGCCAAATAAGTACATGAAAAGATGCTTCCAATTATTTATTATTAGTGAACTGTTTGTTAAACAATAATGAAGAACTATACACTATTTAACATGGTTAACATTAAAAAAATTACGGAACTAAATGCAACCAAATGTGGATCAAAAGTAACTTCCATTCTTGCTAATGGCAATGCTAAATGCTACAGCCTTTTTGGAAGAGAGTTTGGCAGTTTCTTACAAAACTAAACATGGTCTTCCAGTGATATCCAGTTCCACGCTCCTAGATATTTTTTTCCCTAACTGATTTGAAAATTTGTGACCATACAAAGCCAGCACACAAATGTGTACAACAGTTTTATTGTCCTCAAATGGAATAATTTGAGAAGCAAATAAAGCAGTGTTGTACTATAATCCTAATCCTGAAACTATTTTGTGTAAGATTGCATTTAATGTGAAACAATTATGAATTTAATTGGGAGAAGATATAAATGTTTTATGCAAAGGAATTCCAAACATTTTATGTTGATACTGTGCCCTCACTAAGGTGGCATACAACTCCCTGTCCTTAAGTGTGGCTGCTTATATTGAATTCCTTCCAAAGATTATAATATGGAAAAGGAGAACAAAAGAGGAGTTTTAAGGTGGATAAAAGTGATCGATATTCTCCGTCTATCCAGGTCAATCTCAAACGTGAGGATGAAAACGATGTGATGACAGTGCTGTCTTTCCAGGCTTCCTCTCAAAAACCCATCACCCAAATCTAAATGTGAGGAAGCAAAGCTAGAAAAAAATCTCAGTTGAGGGGAATTTTACAAGATACCTGACTAGCACTCCTTAAAACTGACTCCCTCTTCAAAAATAAGCAAAGTCTGAGAAACTGTCCTAGCGAAAAGGAGCGTAAAGAGACCTGATGACTGAACACAGTCTTACACTCTTACATGAGGAAAGAAAAACTGCAATGAGTAAAAGCGAAGAAAAATCTGAATGGTGTACTGTACTTAGTGATAATGTGCTATTATTGATTACTATGAACAGTATACAATATTGACAGAAGATGTCAAAAATAGAGGACAAAGGGCATGGGATATATGGAACCTCTGTACTATATAAATTTTCATGAATTAAAAATTATTCTCAAATAATAATTTATTTAAAATATAGAAATGAGATGATCAGACTTATGCAAGGTACACTGAAAAAAAATCTGCCATCAGACTGGTGATTTTTAACAAATTTCTCTTTATAATTTATAGAACATGCAGTACAAAAAAAAATAGTGTTTGAACAAAAACATTAACATTGGCAACGTAGGAAATTCAGTACCCAGAGACTGAGAGCTGTGTGTCTCTTCTTCTCTAGGGTTCATGGAGTAATTCTAAAAATTGACCAAGTAGCAAGGACATCATGTAAACTGCAGCATGTATCAATGAATTAACACAATTTAGACCAAAATATCTGACTGTGATATAAACTTCAAATCAATAACTAGAAAGGAAAACAAATACATCCAAATAACTTAACTGGGTCAGTTAGAAAACATCATGACAAGTATTAAATATGCCAAATTGAATAAATGTAGAAGTAAACCAAGGCAAATATGAATGAGATAAGGTGGTTCTTATTGGGAAATTTATAATTTTAAGTAGTAACAGTAGAGGTGAAACAGGTAAAATTAAGGAAATATTTTTTTAACTTCAGAAGTTGGAGTAATAAACATAGTAACCTATAGAAAAGGAAATCATAAAATAATAACAGGCATTGTTGACATAGAAAGATACATGAAAGAGAAAAAAAAAAGTCGATCTCTGAATAATATTTTGGTCTAAGTTCTGGCAAGATTAAACAGGAAGAAAGAAGTCTCCCTCTAAAAAAATTTAAGTGTGAAAAATGTATATAACAAGAGTCACAGCCAATACTTTTAAATAATGAGATATACTACAAAATATTTATGCTAACTGATTTGAAAATGCAAATGAAATGTATAAGTCAACAGAAATTTAACTTAATACATTTCTAAGTGAGAAATACTTTGAAAAATTTATTGGTATAGTTTTAGATCCTGAGAGTATTCTTGCCCTGTCCATGTTTTGAAGACATGGCATTCCTTCTTCCAAGGGGAAGGTAAATAACATCCAGAATGATAAGTTCTTCTTTCACTTATTCATTCACTTGCTCCCCAGATATTTATTTAATTCTACAATGTTCTACACACCTTACTAGCTATCAAGAATACATTGGTGATCAAAAAAAAAAAAAAAAAAAAAAAAAAACAATCGTTTGTGCCCTAGTGAAGTTTATAATATGAGAGATCTGAAATAAACAAATAGTTAATGTATGATATATTTCCAGATACTGCTAAGTGCTAATGGAACCCAAGTTGGACAATGACTTGGATCATAGGAAAAAAAAAAACAAAAAAACATCAGTTTTAGAGCAGGCATCCATAGGAATTCTTTAAGCAGAAAATTGAGCTAAAGTTCTAAGTTATTTGGAAATGTTGGAAATTGAGTTTCAGGCATCAAGAGCAATCAAAGGGTAATAACTTTAGGGTATTTCAAGGACCAGGTCAGGATGGCTGCATTATCCTAGGACATAGAATATAAGGTAAGGAGTTTGCTCACCCAGAAGAAGAAGGAATAAGAAACTTTCCTTGAATGAGAAAAAGAGAGTAGGTAAAGAATGGAGGAAACATATTTTTTGATCCCCAACATAGGCAAAGAAATTAAGTAGCATTGTAGGAGGAAGACTGGCATCTAAAAGAACCAGATATTTGAATAAATTTAAGAGAAATAATGTTTGTTTTTCATTTTTCTAAACACAAGTTTTGGAATGCTTCAAATTTTCTTAAACAAAACAATAACAGGATACCACTCAGATAGAAGGTATGAAATGAAAAAATGGCATAATGAGATGCTGGGGGAATTGCAATAACTCCCAAATTTCTCATGAACAGATTAGCCCCATTGGGGTTTCTTAGTTTCCACATGAATCTGGAAAATTCTGTGCAAATTACTTAGACATTGTTGATCTGTCCTCTCTTGTGCCTACGATTTCATGAGGTCACATAGTGGATTGAAGTGAATCCAGATAAAATTATGAATGTACTGATCATTAAGGAAAGAATATATAAAGAATCATACCTTGATAGGATACTAATATTGGGAAGCTAGAGAGGGCAGGTCCAGCAAGTTGCTCAAAGATCACCTATGGATTTAGTGACAAAAGTGGAGAAACTAAAAAAATAAAATAAAATAAAAAATAAACATTTTAGATAAAAGCAAAATGATATCTTCCAATGACCATTGAGTTTCGAGAGGACACACCTGGATCTGAGCGTTATCTCAGAATTGACAGTCTTCATGCACATCTACATACCAAGTTGGACAGAAGGAGAGTGGACAGGGATGATAGGCACTGTGAAAACCAGCATATTTAACCCTAATATACTTTGTGAATTTGAAAATAATTACTTTAAGGAAGAAAGTGAAATACTTTTGCAGGAGGGAATTTAAGACTGACGAAATTCTTCTTTCAATGTCTTATAAAAGAATTGTGCAAGATAAAGGCAATTACAGAAAAAAAATTCAATATATACTTTCAAATTGTCAACTCTAGTGCATAAATTTTGAGGCCAGTATAAACTGTTCCCACACAGATTTTTTTCTTTTTTCAAGATACCTCTGAGCATTTAAGCAACATTTGGAGGTAGACAGATTAAAGAAGTATTTTGTTTGCTTGTTTGTTTTTTTCCTCAAATGATTGTAGAGACCAAATCATTTTCCCCCTGGAAAAGTACATGCTAATTAGTGAATTTGACTCATGGATTGTAGCCACTGTCGACCCTTTGCAGACTTGATTTAAGGTAAAGAGGTTATACCCTGAAGAAACAAATAGAAGTTTCTATGACTTGAGTTTCATGAATAATATGAGGTATCCAATTCTGAAGTCCCCAAATTGCTAATCGAAGAGCCATATGTAGACCAAATTTTTCTAACAATTGTGCCTTTGGTAAACCTGCCATATAATATATTTGTTTGGTTGCTGACATTTAAAAATTCATATATTTCTTGCAGAATGTGAATTGCTGACTTTTGGTTTTATTAGATGTCAAAATGGGGCACATATTTCTTCATAGCAAAAAAAAATAGTTTCATAGAAAATTTGCCTTTAGCTGTGGCAAGAAATATCAATTTCACTTAAAATCTCCATCACTGCCTATTATATTAGACTCAGTTTTCTCATTTATTTACATGGTTAACTGCCTGACCCTGGTAGGCATTGGAATTTGTTGAACTTTGACATAGACCCTCACTTATGTGTTAGTGTATCTCTGTTCAAGTTTTATTCAAGTTCTGATGGAAAACAAAAATCAATTCCATGGTATGGTACACCTTATTAATTTTTCAATATCAAAGAACAGTCTACTCTGAAATATTCCCAAAGCCCCACTCATCACGGGTTTTGTACCAGCTCCTAGGAGCTCAGGAGTCCTCAGTTTGTGGTGGGACTTACTAAGTGATCTTGAACTATCATAAGAATGTCTGACAGACTTTTAGTTTGTTTGCTTGTTTGTTTGTTTGTTTCAAGGTATTACAGATCTACCTTCATCAGAGTTTTGTTTTACCCTTGAGCTACATCTCCAGCCCTATTTCTTTTCTTTCTTTCTTCCTTCCCTTTTTTTTTTTTTTTTTTGGACTTTGTGAGATCACTAAGTTGCCAAGGTTACCCTCAAACTAGTGATCCTCCTACCTCAGTCTCCAGAGTCTCTGGGTGTGCACAACTGACTGATGCAGGTTTTTCTTACTTCAAAAGCAGTACTATCAAAATGTATAAATGCATTCTACTGTCATGTAAAACTAATTAGAACAAATTAAAAATTTTTAAAGCAGTACTACGTTATTAATACAAATTGCCAAAAGACGTGTGGGTTAGGAACTTTCAGTTCATCATTTCATAACTGAGATTTTTATAACTACTTGTAAGAAAAGAAGGAAATGAAGGAAATAACGAGAGGAAAGGCAGCTCAATAGTAACACTCGTTTATTCAGGATGAACCTGTGGAAGGGGTCTTATCTCTACTTACAGACTGGGGTAGATATAGAGGCTTGAGGGAGTAGGGGAATTTCTATGGTCAGGATGGTTGCTAGGGGTTATCAAGGAAGGTCCTACTGGTTGTCACCTCTGTTCTTTGAAGATGTCACTGTTCCATGATGAAACGGGTGTTTTCAAGATTCCAGTCCCAGCAATATCCTTTCTTTGTATGATAATGAAGTGTTGTTTGGGATTTCTTCACAGGATGATGGAGTATTTAAGGTCAGACTGTCAGAGTGACTGTGGGTTGACCCATATTCTAAGATTCAGAAGATATTCAAAAAGGTGTTGCTTGTGTCATGTTCTCCTTAACATTACTAAATATATCAGATTTGCATACATCATCTTAACTTGATCTGTCTGAAACATCCTCTTCAAGATCACAGCTTTACAAGAACATACCTATTCCCCAAATAATTCTGACTTTATCATTACCTCTTCTGTCATCTGACTTTCCAGCCGTGTTTTCAGAAACCACAGTAATGGGTAGTCATCTCACAACTTTTACCCTGTATCTTACAGCTGGGAAGCCATAGTCAAAGACACTCTTACTTAAGTTTAAATTTAAAATGTAACCTAAGAGTTATCTGGACACTCCTTAATTAGGTGCTAAATCCAGATGTTGATCTCCAAATACAACTCTAAGAAATTATATGGTTTCTTTCCTGGCTTAGAACCACTTTGATTAAGATATATGTGTGACCTACTCATAACTTGAAGAAGAATGCAGATGTTAACTTGTTTTCTTAAAAGATTCCAAAATTTTTAAAATTCTAAGTACCCCAGAAAACTTCCCTAAATATCATACATACACTTAGGTTTTTCTCCCAAAGGCAATATTCATGGCAATTATTTAACATCCGTTGCTGTCTTGGTCAACCATGGAATTTTTTTACCTCTCCATTCTTCATACCATGAGAAATCTTTCAAGATTCTGGTCTCCTTGAGGACAGCTTTACTAGGACACTGTAGTGTGACAGATGGTGCGCAGTGTTCTATATATCAAGGTCTCCTTCTTCTTTTATTGATACTTGACCTTACAGCAACTAATCTAAATTCTCAGGCTAAAGTAGGTGAAAAGGAGAACAGAACAGTTAGGAGAATTAAATAGAAAAGTGATACAGATAGAATCCAAATGGTGGCCAGTATAGATATGTAAAAATCTAAGTTTCATAATTTTTTTATGAAAATTATTAAAAAGAAAGTAGCACCAACTTGTAAAGGAGAAAAAATGGACAATAAAAAAATAAGAAATTATCACAGGTAATTATGGATGTTATTTGAGAAGTTACTGTGGTTTCTTTATTAATGAGTTTTTAGTTCTATTCTAAATCTATGCTTCCATCTGATAATGGAGAAATATTGTTGGATGTTTGTATATTCTCTTCTTAGTGTATCTTCTCTTTCTTAGATCCCTCTTCTTTTCCTTTGCTCATGCAAATACCCAGTTCTGTGCACTTTACCTCAAGAGAGTTATGGGTATCAACATGGCAGAAGAATGATATGGTTTAGAAATATATGCTGTTTTTTTATTTTGTTTTTAGTTTCCAAAATCTGTGTATATTAGAATTTAGTGAGTTTTTTGTAGAAGTTAAAAGAAATGGAATATGCATCATAAGCAAAGTGTCTTGGCAACAGAAAACAAAGAATACATGTTCACACAAAAGTAAAATAAATCTCTCTTCCATGATGAAAGAAAAAGAGAGACAGAAAGTTATTCCTCTTAATCCTATGTTGATATATGATATATTACTTTGCTAAGATTGTCATAACAAAGTATAATGAACTGGAATGGCTTATGTAACAGAAATTGATTATCTCCTAATTCTGGAAGCCAAAAGTATTACATCAAATTGTTGTCACAACTGAGCCTTCTGAGGCCTCTCTCCTTGGCTTGCAAATGGATGTCTTTACCAGGTCTTCCCTCACACATGTGTCCTAAAACTCTTTTATAAGATACTCATGATATTGGATTAGGGCCCATTCATATAGTCTCATCATGTCTTAATTAGCACTTTATAGGCCCCATCACCCAATGCAGTCAAATTCAAAGGTAATGGGAGTCAAGACTCCAACAAGTGAATTTTGGGAAACACAATGTGGCTCATAACAAGTAATGTCTATGCATCCTTAAGAGTTGAGTACTGCATGTCTTAAAAATAAGCAGTGCCACCAGATCATGAATGGAACATGCCCCAGGAAGGAAACAACATGGTTTCTCTTGGCAAACACATTCATGGATGTGAAAACCTACCCAAGAGTGGGTTGCAATTAGCAGAAAGAAAATTCCCCTTAGGAATCTAAGAATCAGTGGCAGAGTGTGTTTCTGCTGTAACTAAGTGACTGAAAACCAGATCATTTCCTTTCTCCAACATTTTGATACTACAGAGCACTCTGGACTGTGGGGAATTCTGAGAACCAATGCCAAAAAAAAAAAAAAAAAAAAAGAAAGAATGAATGAAAAAAGAAAAAGTTCTAAGTTATATTTTCTTCCAAGTGAAAGGCAACAAAAAATAAAGATTTGCTTTTAAAATCATGACTGGTACATTTCATATAGACTTAAGTTTAGAAACTTAAATCAAAACCTGCAACACAATAAACATAATAAATGTTTAGTATAAGTAAAATAGCAAATGGAACTAAAAGGTGCTGATTTGAAAGTGGTATACTGGACAATAAAGAGATATATCCCTTAATCTTGTACTGATATTTGTGGTGCTGTAACTTAAAACTAAACTGTCAACCTTTAGTCCAGGGATCACGTACCCATTGTTATAAGGCCCTCAAAGATCATGTAGCTAATGTTTAGAGAAGTTCCAAGAGAATAAAGCATGAGCTGGTAAAAAGGGATTAACTACAGACCATGTTGCCTGTGGAAGGCAGATAAGAGAAGGCAGAGATAACTTTGACTCTTTTTGGAAACATTTTCTGTTTATAGGAATATTGTAAAATCATTAAAAACTCAAACCAGAAACAAATTATGCACATTACTGATTTCAAATAAATTTCATCTTGTGCTATAATTGTTACATTTGAATTCCCAGTATATTGAAGGATAGAATCTTGATGATATTATTCAAAGGAGTAACTCTTCATATGAACCTCCAGCATCTTTTAAACATTTATATACCAGGAAGGTGATATTAGGGAGGATGGAAAACTCCTCTCCCCCTCTAACCACCAAATCAACTCTTCCCTGATAAATATAAGCATTTCCAAATGCTAATATTTGGCTAATATTTAGGCAAAGGCCTAAATCTTGTGAGAGCTAAGGAGCAAAAGTCAAATATAAAGACTCTTTGATGCTGTCTGTAAATCTCACCCCAGTTATGAACCATATATTATTTACCATCATTAGAAAGATGGACTGGTTTGTAACTAAGAAACATGAAACATGGCTTCCTCTAGGCTCTTTTGAAGCATCAAGTGATACTTAAGCAATCAGATGAACCTGCTTGTGTGAGACATGCCTTACTACAACAAAAGTTAAATTCAAATCTACCCAAATCTTTGTAAAATCTTTACCAAGAGTTACCCCATCTTAGATGCTTAACATTTCTTGACACAATTATAATAGGTTCCATCAACTGCCAAAAGTTACTGCTGGTTGTAGAGTTTTTTTGCAGGCTAACCAATCCCCTAAGAGAGTACAATGGGGGAAAACAATCCCCTAAGAGAGTAGAATGTGGGAATGACAAGTAGATGTCATCAAGAAGTAAGCTATACATAGAGTTATTTTTGTGAGGCATATGTGAATATATAGGTTGATAAAAGAGTACAGGATATAGAACAGACAATCAGTAGCTTCAGGCCAAATTATCTTCAAAGGCAATCATCAGTTGACTGCTTCTTTTGATGTGTAAAAAGACGTGTCCATGACTATAATATAGGCATCCACATCTGATCTGACAAATGTTTGGATTCCATGAACTAACAAGAGTCAATCTTTTGAAATTTTAGGTAACATGCAAAGAAGAGGCAGGTGAACCAGATTTCTTTATTTAGAGGTTGAATGTGGAATACTAGGAGTGTATTAGTAGGTAAAATGACTAAGCAAGACTATGATATACCAGAAAAAGGAAAGGATGTAGCTCTTCAAGGTGATATAAAACCAAACAGTAATCTTTGTGTAAGAAAAGACACCAACTGAATTGAGCACCAAGAGGGGAGAATTGGGCACAAAGACAAAGCTCAGAAAAGAAACAAAAGGAAACTGATCCACACAGCTGCTGTGAGTTCTCCAGTGCCATTTCTAGTCTACATGTGTCCCGCGGTAACTGTGCTTCTCACCTATCTCTACACATCTTTCTTGCAGAAAACTTTTCCCCTCATCTAAAACTAAGGCATACTATTCAACGATTCATTTCTTTTCATGTAACCATATATAGTGAGTGTGTGTTTATGGCATATACAAATTTATTGCTCATTAAGTAGCTGTTTCTCATAGCACCTTGATGTCGAAAACGATTTTTCGAAATATACACTTTTTCAGCAAAGAGAAAACGGCCTATACCCAACTATGTAATTGGCCACTTTGAATGAGAATGTAATATTTGAAGAGAGACAACAGGAATCCAGTGATTGAAAGGAATATATTATTGGAGAAATGGCTGGAAACATGCTCAAGGACTTAAACATCTATAAGCCATTGTGCAGTAGCACTGCAGCAAATCAAGAACTACTTTATTTTATTTTTAAATATAAATATAATTATCTGGTATTGTCACAGGTCAGGGGTCTGCAGCATAGCTGAGGTAGCCACAGAGGTCTCCCTCTTCACTCTGATTCTTGTAATCATGTCAGAAAGATTTCAGAGTGTCACTTAGAGTCAGAAGGGATAGGAAAGGAAAAAGGGGACACTCAAGAGAGAGTGCATCCTCTCAGAGGGGAGAAGCACACCGTGCCCCTTCTTCTCTCCAGTTTTATTGGGGTGCCAGGGAAGTTTCCAAAGAATCAAGCCAGGTTCACCTCTTGACCTTTGGCAGCATGATGATGTCAGACTTCTGAATCACTATTATGCATGACAACTCTGGGTCACTGTAGTCATGCTGACTGGTTCTAATCGGAACCTATTCTTACAGATCCCTGAGTTCTTGGATGTGGTCTGTTAAGAGTCACAAAAGTCTTCCCTTCAGAATAACGTGTGTTCTTTTTATTGGCATTTCAGGCTAGCATTTCTCCTGCAGATAACAGGTGGTTTGCTGAGGAATCTAACATATCCTGTGGACTTAAGTCAGGCAGGTGTGCAGGTAATTTCTTTTTAAGAAAGAAAGTGGAGGTCAGCACAGTGGGCCCAGGTTATTGAATTATTCCCTTAACCTCATGTTCCCACCACTCATATCTGTTTGTTCCCTATCACTATCATTATGACAGTACAATGGGAAGAATCTCATGTTCTAATGAAACACATCAGTCAAAAAAGCTACATATAGCAAAATACAACCCTATATTGTATGAGGGGTTCACATTTGGTGAAAATACTTAGGTTAGAATAAAAAATAAATAAATGAGAAGAGGGCGTTTTGGAGCATGGACTACACAATAATTGACCTATTAGCAAATGTAGATGAATATTCCCTAATCATTATAGCAAAATATAGAGATATGGCAAATAGAGAATTTCTTCATGTTAAACTTTAAATAATATTATAATTTTGGGGGCAAAAACAAAAGTATGTCGTATCTTTTAACTTGCCCTTGATGACAATTTGCTTTCTTAAGATACAGTAACAACAACAACAAAAAAATCTAATTCTTGTCTATCTGAATTCTATCCAAAAAAAAAAAAAGGAGGAAGAGAATATGAGAGAAGGAAAATTTTATGTAAATTGGAAATAAAGAAACTTGGTGGTATAATAATGGTAAACCTTGAATTCACATTGAAACAGACTGAACTTGGGTCCACTTTCTGAACTCTGAGAAAGGAAGCTGAAGGACATGGGTCCCACATCCTCACAGGCGCCAAAGAATTTGGAAGTGAGATGCCCAAGCCTCGGGCCTGCCTAACAGAGGCTAACTCATCTGCATAAGTACCTTACCTGCCTTTTGACTCCCTTCCTGCAGCCTGTCTCTTTTCCCTTGCTTCTCCTTTGAAAGTTCCGAGTTTCAGAGATTTCAAAGATAGAACCTTCAAATGGAGGGTTTCTTCTACCTTCCTTCAACGTTGGTTTTGAATTGAATGTATTTTCCTACCAATTTATTGGGAAAATTTCTGGAGCAAGGAGCCAGGGAGCATGCAGCCTAGCCTCTTCCCTCCCAGGTGGTATTAGAACTGGATGTAACAATAAGAACTTCATAATTAACTTATGGTCATGATAAGGCATGTAGCCTCCATTATAGGAGCACAGTTTTATCTTCATTTTTTAAAACTTGAGATCTAGAATGCTAGGATTCTGTGTTTAAAAAATACAAGAGTATATGTGTCCTTTTGAAGACCCTCAAAAACAGACCTTAACAATGTATTTAGACAGAGCACAAGGTCAATAAATAGGCTGGAGACTACAAAACAACAACAAAGCAAAAAGCAAGATAAAGACTGGACAGCTACCTAAACTTAAATATAAACATACAATTTTACCTGAGAATGTGCATTTAGCCAAAGGGGACTCAAAGATTGACTCAGAAAGTTTAAGGTATACTGTTAGGAAATTAAAGAGCCAGAAAACCAAGGATAGTGAAACAGCACTCTAAATGCAAATGCAGTGTCCCTGTCAAAAGGGCAAACAAAAGTTAAGAGTCACTTTTTTGCGTGATGATGAAATAAGCATAATTGGTGGCAGAATGGAAAGAAAATTTTCTAATACTGTTTCTAAGAATAAAATTTTAAAATTGGAAAGGCTAGAATAAGAAATTTCAGAAGCAATTGGACAGAATACCTACCTTCCAGAACCAGCTATGCCAAATATTTTCTGCCTTGGATCCAATTTAATTCTCTGTGCCAACTTTTCTTATCTGCAAGATAAGAAAAATGGTAGTAGATAAATAAGAGATTTGTGGAAAAGATTAAGCAAAATAAGCAAGATATAGTGCCCAGAACGCTTTGAATATAGTACAACACTTAATAAATTGAAACCACTCCCTTAAGTAGTGCTTTTATCACCTCTATTGCCACTATACTACTAACACTATTAGTACTATCATGGTTTTAAGAAATATTGAATATTTAGTATTATTCTAGATTTTGAAAGTGATACCCATAGCAGATATTTTCCCCTTTGGGATAGTGATTTCAGTAAGAGAAATAAGAAATATGCTATCTTCAACATACATTATGGGTAGATTTTAGCAAAGTACATAAGAGATTTTCTTGAGATCCTTTTGAAAAAAATGTATATATGTAGCTTGGATAATAGTATTGCTAATCTGATTCCTGGTACACTGAATTCATCTACAATAATGCTTGCTAACAGATCCTGTATCATTTTTGAGATCTTCTATGTGCAATATGCAGTAAATTTGTGTGTCAAATTTGTGTTTCTCCAATGGGATGCATAAAATTCAAACTATGAAGTTCTTATACAAAAAGAACAAAAGAATGTTAGAACAAATAAAGGAAATAACCCAATAAAGAAAAAAAAAAGAATCTTGATACACAGAACATCAGGAAATTATGGTTGTAAATATGTTCCCCTGCCTACTTTCAATCTATCAAACTACCAACATGCCATCATTAAATAAGGAGTTAGGAAGAGATGCTCACAAATGACTTTCATGGACCAATATGTGGTGGCAAGAGCACTCAAGCAGAATCCGTCTTCTACAGTAAAATTAATAATGTTTTATTGATAGCATTTATAATATCTCACAATACATCAGATACTTTGTATTTTCTCAGCAAATGTTTCAATCAATCTTAGGAAATATAAATCACCAACATTTTTTATGTACATGGAAACTGGAGATATCCAAATTAACCGAAGTTGTCTCTGATCACTGGGCTAAACAAGAGAAGCAGCAACAGACTTCACAACTGAGCCCTGACTTTTGAGCACACCACTCTAATTTCTTCATATTTACAATAGTTTGAAATTTTCAGTATCAATGAGATGATAATACAGTATATTCTAAAACAATGTGATCTTGACAGGTTGCACCTGTGGCCCACTAAAAGAAAAATGTTAGGAGTAAGAAATTTGAAGTAAGCATAAATCCCAAATAAAACCATACAAATGGAAGATTAAGGTGTCTTTTAAAAATTCATGTGAAGAAAAAGAAAGTTTTGTTTTCAATTCCATATGAACTAATAATATGACTAGCTAATTTAATAATATCATCACCTTTTCAGTACTTCTAAGAGACATTAGACAAAGGAAATATTTGATTTTAGGATACTTAGAGTGCTTTGGGGGCATCATGATATGTTTTGGCAGCCACATTTTAAGAATTGAAAAAAAAATTGTCACAGAATTATGCAATCAGGAGGTTTGGTGGTCTGGATTCTACAGTCTTTTATGCAATAGTTGAAGGAACTAAGGATACCTATCATGAAAAAATGATGAAACACAAAAACTTTATGAGGACCTGAGAGTCATCCTCAAATATGAAGTCTTCAAATATAAAAGAAGAAACAGATGTATTTTGCATAGGTTATCAGGCAAAAAATAGATGTTGTAGGAAAAATTTTTAGGCTTAACCAAGAAGTTGAAAACTTGCATTTGTCTGAAAAACATAAAGAAGTATTTCCCTGAATTCAAACAAAAGCTGGAATCGACACTACATTAAGTATTCCTGCACTGGATAGGACGTTGGGAATTGGGATTTCTATGATCCTCCCAGTGATTAGCAGAATTGGTATATTTTGAATGGGTTATTAGTAAATGTATAAATGATTCTGAAATGGATAAGTGTGATGGCTGTATATTTAATGAACCAAGGAAAATATGACCCACTCATGCTTAGACGGGTCAGATGTGACCATTCAGGCAGAAATTGGTGGCATCTGTTGCCAGTTCAGAATTTCACAAGTGCTGAATATCATCATTTATGTGGCACATTAAATGGATGTGCAGTGCTTACTGGTCAAAGTGATGAGAACTGTCCTATATCAGATTTCTCCCACTGCTATGCCATAAGATATAGTTGATTATCATTTGATCATTAAGCTATTCTTAATGAGACACTGAAATTGTATTTTCAGGGACTATGACCAAATACTGCATACTGTATTTCCTAATTACTTTACATATGTGAAATACGGATGCAGATTATATGCAATGATAATTTGTGGTAAATTAATATATGCTGCAACTTGTTTAAAAACAGATAATTCTTAACTTTTCTGATTAGAAATGAAAATATGTAAACATTCTCTAGTTGTGACTTAAGCAACAATGTTGTTTGAGGTATTTCATTTTATTTTGGGGGCATTACAAATCTGTGAAGGTTTCCTTTAGTAATTTAAAGAATCAACTAAAAAAAATACTGCAGTTTGAGCCAAATATAGGCAGAATAACTGTGGAGAATGAAATAAATATAATTTTGAAACTTACAGGCTTTTTGTTTAACCTAAAATTTTGGGGTAGAGTAATAAATATTTTCAAAAATGTTGAAAAATAGCTTAAAAATGGTGATCTCCTTTAAAGTTGCACAATTAGTAGTCTTTGCTGTATTCTCTTTCCTGAAATAACCACTCCCTACCCCCCCCCAAAAAAAAATCAGGAAAACAAGAAATAGAAATAAAAACTCATCTTTGAAGATTACTTCCGTAGTGCCAAACCGAAATATTTATAGGCTGCCAAAAACAGGGGAAATCAAATGAATGGAGAGAAGCCAAGAAAGTATTATTGCAGCTGATTTTAGCTACAGATGGCAGAGTACAATTCCATGAACAAGTGATGTATCCTGAGGGTCAGAACAGTGTGCACAGGCTGCAGGTGGAGACTTCACTGGACCCTGTTGGGACCCAATGAGTAATTGGGAAGGTAGGACTGGATGAGTAAACACAAGTCACTGTCTTTTCAAAATGCAGCAGTTGGTAAGGTCACTTTTAGTTGCTAGACTAAACAGTAAACAGCCTTGTCAATGCTGAACTCATAGGTGAGAGAAAAGAGGATTAAAATGATACAGATACACACACATACACACTTCTGGTTCATAGGAGGGGTACAGTGCAGTAAAAATTACCATAAATTTCTGCCAACTGTATTAATAAGAATTACCTTCATTGAAAGATGACATCAATGAAAACAGATCTATATAACGATGATATAAAATAAGTTGAGAAAAGTCTCAGGGGGAAAACTTCACAGAGGACACTAATCAGAAAAACATTGTCACTAAGCAAATAGAAAGCATATACGTGTATGTTATCACAAATAAATTCATTAATGATACCACAAAAGAGTTTAAAACAAGGGTAACAAAACTAATTTAGATATGGTGAGAAAATATCAGACAATATAGCATGAGCTAGCTGAGTTAGGAAAAATACAAGGATGTTATTGTTTGGATATGAAAGGTCCTCCAAAAAGTTCATATGTTTAAAAATTCTTTCAAAATATCAATTTGCAGAGTCCCCATGATTCAATAATAGAGGGGAAATTTTTACTTAAGAAA
Source organism: Sciurus vulgaris (assembly GCF_902686455.1). Classification (NCBI taxonomy): domain Eukaryota; kingdom Metazoa; phylum Chordata; class Mammalia; order Rodentia; family Sciuridae; genus Sciurus; species Sciurus vulgaris. Next base: position 73,570,042 of record NC_136462.1, read on the forward strand.
TGTTCAAAGGGCATGAATGCATATTGCATAAAAACATAAATGCAAATGGCTAAAATATACAATTTTCACATCACTATTCATGAAAAGAGAAATGCTTCTGATCCTTGACATAGGTGCTAAACCTATGGTGCTTGGAGAAAAGATAGCATTTTAAATGGCTATTGCTGGGAAAACTGAATATTCATATATAGAATGAAACTAGATCCCTATCTCTCTCCCATCACAAAAATAAACTCAAAGTTATACATGTGCATTTATGTGTGCATGTGCATGTAAATATACATCTTAAGAAATCCTACTATTATGTGAAATATGCACCAATTTAAATATAAACAGAAGAGAGACCAGTAGAGTAGAGGAAGGGGATCAGAGGAAGGGTGGAGGAAAGAAAAGGGGACTGAAATGGAGCAAACTGTGCTGTACACATGTGTAAATATACCACAACAAATTCCACTACTATGCATAATTATATGCATCAATAAAGCAAAAAGAAGAATCACTTTTCATCTATTTGATTGGCAGAAATAATGAAGTTTCATAGGACACAATTTTGTTTATGATGTTGAAAGAATTTATTCAACTGACAAAACATTGAGCATTGACTCAAAGAGCTTTACACCCTCGCTCAATTTACAAAGAAAAGATAGATTTTATTTTAAAGACCAGATTCTCAACAATTCAGTTTGGGTCTGAAAAACTTTGAGTGTAATGATAAGGATAATTGTCTTAGCAGCCCACTAAGGTATTTATTATCACTCTGTATTTTATTTTATTTAAAAAAAATTTTTTTAAAGTTTTTATAGACTGCATTTTTTAAAACTTATTTTTATTGTAAACAAATGGGGTAATCTTGTTTCTCTGTTTGTACATGAAGTAGAGGAATACCATTTGTGTAATCATACATTTACATAGGGTAATGGTGTCTGATTCACAATTTTTTGATAAAGAATTTGGGTAGAAGATATTCTAGCACACCTCTTTTTTTTTGTCTGTGTAAATTGACACAACCTAAATTAGAAAAACTTGTAACATTCATCAAAATTACAAATTTTGTAAATTACAAAATTACAAATTACACATGTCCTTTGAACAAAAAATTATGCTTTTCATTTTTCATTATAAATTTAGTAGCCTAGAAGTGTGTATGTACATATGTATATATATAAACACACATAAAAATGTATATATGTATGGGCATATATAGGTGTGTGTATATATATATATATATATACACATAAACAAATTTTTTATTATAAAAAGTACACATAAAATTTATCATCCCAACTATTTCTTAGTGTACAGTTTAATGATATTAAATACTTTCACACTTATGCAATTATCACATTATCACTGACATACATTTCTAGAATTCTTTTCATTTTGCAAAACTTAAACTCTTGTACTCAGTAGATGATGACTTCATTCTCTCTGCCAAGTCCATTGCAAATAGGAATTCTATTATTTTTGATGCTATTTTAAGTGAAATTGTTCTTCTAATTTTGTTTTCAGATTCTTCACTGTTAATGCACCCAAACACAATTGATTTTATATCCTGATACTTTGCTTTATTAATGATTTCAAATTTTTATGTAGAATCTTTTTTTAAAATTTTTACAGACTGCATTTTGCTTCATTGTACACAAAAGGGGTACATCTTTTCATTTCTATGGTTGTACACCATGTAGAGTCATACCATTCACGTAAACATACATGTACATAAGGTAATGGTGTGGGTAGTTTACACATAAAATTTTATCTTCTGCTAACAGAGATAATTTTACTTCTTCCATACTTTTTATTGGATAATTTATCTGCCTAGGAGTTTCACTAATTAGCTGAAAAAAAGTGGTAAAAGCATGCCTCCTTGACTTGTTCCAGATCTTAGAGGGAAAAAAATACAGTTTCTGAAACACTTTAAATACCATAGTCTTAATGAAATATAATTATCTGAGTTAGGACAATAAACAAATTTGAATTAGTCCAGCAGTAGTCTGTACTGATGAGGAAATCATTAGTCTAAGGGCCCCAAGGTCCTTTTAAGCTCAAAGACTGCAATAAAGCAAATTTCAAATAGACTTAGCATAGCATTCAGGGTTACACCTTATAACATATTTTTCAAATATCTGCTTTTGTAATTTATTTGGCACAATGCTGGGTTACTGAGGAGAGGTCCTTTCTGTTCTTCTTCTTGTTCCCATTAAGTTTGAAACAGTATTCAGTGTAATTAAGATGTACCTTGGTAAAAGGTGGCCTCCTGACCACTGGCATACACGTATTTCATTGACTGAACCTTCTTTGTAGTGAGATTCATATTAATTTTTGAAGGCAAGTTTAAACTTTAGGGAGAAGTGCTTTTCACTCTGTTAAAATGTCGGTGAATATGGGTAGATTACACACTAAATACTGGGTAACCATAACTAATACCTGGAAAATGCATACCTCACCACTGTTAGCCATACGATTTCTTACTTTAATTTCCTAGCAAACTTTATGTGTATGTTTGCATACACAAAATGTGTCAGCATCACCATCACTGATGAATCTCTCAGGATAAATCAGAACAATTTTATTTAAATATTATAAAATATTTCTTTGAGGGAAGGTTCAAATTTAAAGATGATGGAATTTACATTTAAGAACTGCTGATAAGCGCATGAGGACATATAATGGGGGGTAGGAGGGGTTAGTGTTAGGGTTAGGGTTAGGTTTAGGGTTAGGGATAAGGAGGGTGGTAAGAATGGAGGAAGGAAGGACTGTATAGAGGGAAAAGAGGGGTGGGAGGGGTGGGGGGAAGGAGAAAAAATAACAGAATGAATCAAACAACATGGCCCTATGTAAATTTATGATTACACAAATGGTATGCCTTGATTCCATGTACAAATAGAGAAACAACATGTATCCCATTTGTTTAAATTAAAAAAAAAAAAAAAGAACTGAATGAAAATGGAAGTTCTGGAATAGGAGAGGATTTGGGAAAGATTTATTCAACATAGCCTATTAGAAGTGTCAGTTGACCTTATTAGCATACTTGAAAACAATATTATTCTTAAACAATCATAAAATTTACCAACGGAGTCTTTTTTCTCTGAAGAGAAACTGAAAGGAAAGCCTTTCTCATTAAAGCATGAAAAACCCTACCACAGAATACAGTGCTATTATTTAGATATACTGAATTCCACACATATTTGTTAAGGGCCAGGAATTGTTCAGACACTGGACAAATTGACATAGAGATGGTAATATATAGTAAGTGAGAAATGCCCTGGGAATCAATAGTAGGAAATTAAATAAAGTACAAGAAAGCAAATATCAAAAGGATTAAATTTAATGTTGTGAAAGAGGAACAAAAGTGCCCTTTATTAAAACATTGTGAGACAGAGAAGAACTACTTAGGTATTTATATAAGGTAATATTTAACTCCCAGAGAAGACATTGGTCTCTGTGGTTAGTAATACATCACTTCCAGTTACAACATGTAAATAAAATCTCAGTCAATATTAAATCTTTTAGAAAGTTCGTCACTTACTGTTATGGTTATGATTATTTTCATAATCTTCCCTTAATCGATACATCATATTCCTCTCTCAAACACAGCAATAAAAGCCAGCATTTCTCAATTTCTTAATGGCCCCCAAAATATTTATTAAATAAAATGATGATAATAATCTAGAACTTTCTTTTCCTATCCACAATGCACAAACTATGGCATTTGTTCAGTGAGAGAGAAACAGGATGTGAGAGAGATGTTTTATGAGTCCCTCCACCAACATTGTAGTTTCTGAAATGATTCTTAAGATTTCTTTTATTTCATCTCAATTCCTCAAGATGAATATCTCAGTACCATGGATTCTGTCATAAGACAGGCTATAATGAATAATGGTGGAAAATTATAAAATATTATAAGCTCTTACTCATGGCATAAGAGAAAGCTATTATAAGAAAATAACCCATTAATAACAAAAACTGCAGTGATCAGGGAATAATCCACCACCAGAGTCAGGCTTAGTGCAGCTTGCTACCCTGAAGAAGCATGATGTGTCAACCTGCTAACATATTGTGAGGTGGAAAGAAATTGGTCTGACAAACCTACTAAACTGTTTATGGGGTCTTAAAAAGTCCAGCATGAAGCCTTAAAAGAGTCTAAATTTCTACTTTACTCTAACATAAGTGCTTACCATTAGCACATCATGCCACATTTTCAGATCTGTATGATATTATTTTTTCTCAATATTTGAAATTATTTATTATGCTTCTACAATTCCTTGTAGAGGTTAAAATATCATCCCACTTTTTCTCTTCCATTTTTTAAAAATATTGATTTTTATGTCTTTTTGTGCTTCCTCGTAGACTATGACCAGAGTCATATTATAAGAAGTACAAATTGAATAGGTTTCCCCAAATACTAAAAATACAAAGAAAGAGATTTATAAATTGTGATACACCCTTTGCACCCTGAAAAATTACATTGTCTGTAGCAAATTACTGAAGTATGTAGTTACAAATTAATTAAAAATTGAGAAAATGGATATCTGTTCTTTCTTCAGACATACTGTGTAAAAGAAGCTTCTCAGGGTTATTTTTTTTTCAAATGACCCAATAAGCATGAAAATATGCATTATAAACATAGTTATTAAAACTGATACAGCATACTTTCAATATGCATAAATTTTTGTTCTTTTAATTTGCCGTACTGATCTTAGACATATGACCTAAAAACTTGCAATTTTGTATGAGTCTACTTTTGTTTTACATAGGTTTAGCATACACTAAATAGATTTTGATCACATGAATTAATCCTTAACATGCATCTTCTATAGCATACATGATACCCTTGAATTTTGATTAAAGAGAAGGAAAATTGCCACATAATCTTTTACAACATGAAAGAATTTTTTTGCAAAAGGAATACAAATACTTCAAACAAACTGATCTGTAACACAAGATTTATCATTGGGAGAGACATATATATGAGATAGCAATTTTTTGCCTTTCTCCATTTGACAATTGCTGCAAAACTTCTGGAAATGTGCTCTCAAATAATATGATAAAATAATCATAGCCCTGTAAAAATCTTGAAATTTTAATCTTTTTTTTCTCCTTCAGGAGTAATTATCACCTTTGGTATTTGATAGAAAACCTTGACAACTGCTCATTTTAGTAAATTTCAGTTTTATCTTTACTAAATAATTACAATGTTTGGCTGGTACTTTTTAAAGAATTAGCTACAAGAATCTGAAAGAGTACTTTACAGATAGTTTGTAAATTCCTGTGCTTCCCCCGAATATTTTATTTTATCCTATCTTTCTGATCCAATAACCAAAAGCCTACTCGCTAAGTATAGTCATCTCTTTATCATCTTACATAAATATTTAGATCACAGTGTGGGCTTAGAATTCATCTGCATTTAGTTTCACTTTGATAATTACATAAGTTTTCCACTATGTAATCTGAGTATAAGGAGAACATTTGTCAGTTTGGTTTGGTTGATTGGAACTACTGAGAATAACTAGATCTACTAGATCATGGCTAGATTTTTGGAAAATGTAGATGTTGTAGTGTACGTGCTTGCAGGCAGAGCAGTTTAGAGAAACTGATCATGGGAATTCATTGTAAAATGGCAGGAATTTGGAGCTATCTTTGGCACTAAACAGATTATAATCTGCAGAACTCTTGGAGGGAAGGATGGGTGAGAGATGACAGGACCTGATTAACTTGACTTTCACAGAAGATAGTTATCCACTATCTAGAAAACAGATACATGTGTATATTCAAAATATTTCAAAAATAGATTTCAGTAATATTTGCATTGTCAACAGGAAAACACAGGCAACTGACTGCTCTATCTGACTGATGGTGCTAGGACCTCATTTTAAAACCTCATTTAAAATTCATTGTCCTCTACAATGAATTGAGCAAAACATCATTAAATCTTGTATTAAAATTATGTTAGATTAATGATTTCAAGTCAGTAATTGTCCTTGTATAAATTATCTTAAATCCTTATAGATTTTACACATACATGAGATATATTGAGATTGCAGCTTTTAAAAATTAGACATTCTTGGAAAGCCAAAATGAGTTATAATTTATTTTGGAGTTTGTTACCAAGAGGATAAGTAAAGTAAATAATTTAGATGAATTTATTTAGAGACATTAGATTTGTGAAATCCAATTATCATTTCTGAAGAATATTTTAGCAACCAATGTGTAATTAATAAACTGTTCCTGCATTTTATATTGTCATAAAATTGAAACATAATTTTAGCAGATTGTACTGAAATTCTGTTTTAACAGGATCCAAGACAATATTTTGAAGTAAAATGGGCTTAACATTGTACAGAAAATAAAACTAAATTAGAGTGCTCTTTGAATCATGCTGTAGTTGTACATAAACTTGATCAGAAGTAGATCTTTCTTCTACAATAATTTTCTTACCACTTAACTCAGTGTTCCATAGAGAATGCCATTAAAATTGTCTTGACGAATACTTCCATGATAGGGATATTGACGGTAGAAATGTGCTGAGTGTTCTGTCATGTTTTGGATATGAGGTGTCCTCAAAAACTCCCTTATTAATGCAGGAGTGTTCAGAAATGATTAGACTATGAGAGTTGTGACCTCATCAGTCCATCTGAGTTTGAACGAACTGACTGGGTGGTATTTGTAGGCAGGTGGGATGTGACTGGAGGTGGTTCACCAGGGTTATGCCCTGGAAGTGTTCATCTTTTATGCAGCCACTCATCCCTTACTCTCTTTCCTTCCCAGCTGTCATGCTCGTCCTTAGATGCTTTCCTTTGCCACACACTTCTTCCATGATGTGCTGCCTCACCCTGGGCCCAGAGTAATGGACTTGGTGGACCATGAAACTAAATTTCTGAAACCATGAAACAAAATAAACTTTCCCTCCTCTAGGTTGTCAGGTATTTTGGTCACAGCAACAAAATTGATTAGCACATGCCCTATATTGCATTTAGTGACCAATATCTTTAGACTGTTTCCAAGAGACTTGTTACTGGTGGTGGTATTCTTAGTGGATACTATGTCTTTCCAGATCTAAAGTATATGAATTTTATGCATTTAGCTACACTATTCCACTTTGAAACAGAGAGTTCTTGGGGCTCTTATGTGAATTTAAATACTAAGTATTTGAGCGCTGAGTTTTCTTTTCCTGAACTAATGCACCTTTTGAATCCTCTTTAAGAAGTTCACTATTTTTAAACACTGAATATATAGATTAAAATTTATTTACTTCATAAAAACATAATTTGACTTCTAGGACATTCAGACTTTTCTGATGCCTCGTTTTATTTAGTCTTTCTCAGAAATGACTAGCTACAACATTTCCAGTGTTGTTTCTTTATTTTCAACATTTAAAGTTACTCAAACACTTGTATTAAACATATCAGACAAGCCAAAATCACTGAGTAGATTAAATCATTGTCTTTTAAATAATAAAACGTTCTTGTTTTCTGCTATAATTAAACACTTTCATTTGTTCAGAGTATTCAATAGAAGACTATAGTAGTCTTTCCTCAAGAGGTATATCTTTTCCAATAAAGATCATGCCCTCCTGGACTACTCCCAAATCATTTATTCCATTCTTCCCAGGAGTGTTTTTTTTTTTTTTTTACTCTCTTTTATCAAGCTAATTGAGGTCAATGACATCAGCTTTTTGCAACTTAAACATTTTTGTTTTTTCCTTCCTCTTTCATACTTTTGTTCATTCTGTCACTGATTTAGAGTATGAGATGCTTCTGTTTCTGTTCATGACCAACACTATGCTAAACTCCTTGCCACTCTCCCCTTTGTTCTCTCTGGGATTATACATTAGCACTTGTCCCTCTCTTTTCCTATGTTAAGTTTCTTCTCTTATTCTCTAAAATAATCACATGACCTAGCAATTTAGAATAAACAGAGAGAGAGAGAGAGAAAGAGAGAAATAAAGGGCAAAACCCTCTAAATTATACTGACTTGTGGCTTTTAATTAAGTATTTTCAGAATTACTTTAATTTGTGTAGACTAAAACTCATGAACTCATATGTTCAGTCCCAAGGGATCTGACAAGTGCATAAGGGATCTGACAAGTGCATTTCCTACCACAGTAACATACATAATGGTTTCAGAACTCCAAACTTTTCCTGTACCAGCTCTTGTCAACCCTTCAATATTCAAGTCAACATCTTTCCATCATCATAAGCTCACAACCACAGATCTGTTTTCTATCCTTACAATTTTGCTTTATCAGAATTCCTCACAGATGGAGTATACAATATGAAATCTTATATGTCTGAGTCACTTTACCTAGCAAAATTTATTTGAGTAATCTGTGTTGTTGTGTTAAACAGTATTTTCTTTCTGTTTTTCTTTTGTTTGCTTTGTTTTATTGAAAAGAATTACTCTAGGACGGATCTAAGATGGCGGACTAGAGGAGGCAGTGTTCTTTGTCACTCCATAACTCGGGTTTAAAATGGAGGAAAATCTGTTTCTCTGTGAGGCAGACTTTGTTGCTCATCCATCCCACTGTTTACCCTATTTGTCCACAGCAATCACCCATCATTTGCCAGCATATCGCCTACTTTTTGAGTGCAGATCACTTACTGACTGCCACATATTATCTGCCATTTGTCCATTTGCATGCCTCTTGCCTGCCCATCACGTGCCTTTCACCTACCCATCACCCACCCACTTGAGGTCCAACTGCCAATCTTCTGCCAGTAGCCTGCAGACCACCTGCAGACCACTAGTGGATTATCTGCTGCCCACTTGTTGCCTGGAAGTCCATTGTTACAGTCCCTGCAGGTTTGGCCACATGTGGCTGCCACTATTTTGGGACAACAGCCAGGACCTCCAGGACCCCTGGGCCATCAACAGCACCCTGCTTCAAGGACCCCCCCAGCCTGATCAACTGCACCCCATTTGGACTCAGCACCTCCACCCCATGCTGCAGCTCCCTATTTGCCAACATGTTTGGAAGCCAGTGCAGCCATGTTGGATTATCCTGTAAGCAGAAGTTGCCATCTTTAGGTGGGGCAAATCCCATTCTGAGATGCCTGGTGGAGACTGGAAGATCATGGTCAGGTACCTCTCATGCATCAGGCTACTGAAGACTGGGAGGTTTGAATACTATATGACTGTTATAATGTAGTGGATTTTTTTCTCCTTTTTGAAAATTTTTGTTTTTATTTCTTTATTTTTCTCTATGTTCTTTTGCTTACCTGTTTCCTCAGAGTTTCTTTCTTTTCTTCTTTTTCTCATGCTAATAACCAATTTCTTTTGATTCTGCTTTCACACTTCCTATGATCTAGAACTTCTATATATTCTTTTCTTATCCCGTGAACAGTTACATACCACACCCCTCCCCATCCTCTTTGTCCACCATTAGAAACTGTAGACCTCATTGTAAAGCTATTGAAACTGCAATATCCCAGATCTGCCCTGCTAGAGGGAAAGATACATGAACAAAATGAAAAAAAAAAAAAAAAAAAAAAAAAAGGGAAGAAAGTGTTCCAAACAAACCAAGATGCTGTGTTAATAGAATTCAATCACAGCATGGTAGAAGAAATGTCAGAAAAGGAGTTCAGAATATACATAATTAAGATGATTCATGAAGCAAAGGAGATAAGACAGCAAATGCAGGCAGTGAAAGATCACTCCAATAAACAGTTAAAAGGGCAACTTCAGGAAGCAAAAGATCATTTCAACAAAGAAATAGAGATTGTGAAAAAGCAAACAAACAAACAAATCCTCGAAATGAAGGAAACAGTAAACGAAATAAAGGAAACAGTAAACCAAATAAAAAACTCATTGGAAAGCATCACCAACAGACTAGATCACTTGGAAGACAAAACCTCAGACAATGAAGACAAAATATTTAACCTTCGAAATAAAGTTCACCAGAGAAAGTGGTAAAAAATCATGAACAGAACCTCCAAGAACTATGGGATATCATGAATAGACCAAATTTAAGAATTATCGGGATTGAGGAAGGCACATAGATACAAATCAAAGGAATGAACAACTTATTCAATGAAACAATATCAGAAAATTTCCCAAAACTGAAGAATGAAAAGGAAAATCAACTACAAGAAGCTTACAGAACACCAAATGTACAAAATTACAACAGATCCACATCAAGGGACATTATAATGAAAATGCCTAGCAGCCAAAGTGAAGATAGAATTTTAAAGACTGTGACAGAAAAGCATCCGATTACATATAGGAGGAAATCAATATGGATATAAGCAGATTTCTCATCCCACACCGTGAAAGCTGGAAGGACCTGGAACAAAATATTTCAGGCTCTGAAAGAACATGGTTACCAACCAAGAATCTTATAGCCAGCAAAACTAACCTTCAGGTGTGAAGATGAAACAAAATACTTCTATGATAAACAAAAGTTAAAAGAATTTGCAAATAACCTGCACTATAGAATGTTGTCAGCAAAATATTCTATGAGGAAGAAATGAAAAACAACAATGTAGGTCAGCAAAGGGAGGAACTACCTTAAAGGAACAGTCAATCAAAGGAGAAATCGTCATGTTAAGCCAAAATGACAAGGAATAAAGTAATATATCAATAATAACCATGAATATTAATGACCTAAACTCATCCATCAAAAAACAGACTAGCAGATTGGATTAAAATGAAAGAACCAACAATATGCTTCCCTTAAGAGACTCATCTCATAGAAAAAGACATCCACAGACTAAATGTGAAAGGATGGGAAAAAAGATACCACACATACGGACTCAGGAAAAAGTGGGGGTTTCTATCCTTATATCAGATAAAGTGGACTTCAAGCCAAAGTCAGTCAGAAGGGAAAAAGAAGGACATTTCATACTGCTTAAGGGAATCATAAATCACAAAGACATAATGATCATAAATATTTATTCCCCAAACAATGGCACATCTATGGATATCAAACAAATCCTTCTCAATTCCAGGAACCAAATAGACCACAACACAATAATTCTGGGTAACTTTAATACACCACTGTCACTATTGGATAGATCTTCCAAACAAAAACTAAACAAATAAACCATAGAACTCAATAACACAATCAATAACTTAGACTTAACAGACATATATATATATATATATATATAATATTCCATCCAACAATGAGTGAATACATTTTCTTCTCAGCAGCACATGGATACTTCTATAAAATAGACCATATGTTATACCACAAAGCATCCCTTAGTAAATACAAAAAAATAGATATGCTACCATGAATTCTATCAGATCATAATGGAATGAAATTAGAAATCAATGATAAAATAAAAATCAGAAACTACTTCAACACCTGGAGACTAAATAATATGCTTTTGAACGAAGCATGGTTAACTGAAAACATCATGGAGGAGATAAAAAAATTCTTAGAGGTAAATGAGAATAATGATACAATATGTCAAAATCTCTCAGACTCTATGAAAGCATTACTAAGAGGAAAATTCATTGCATGGAGCACATTTAAGAAAAGAATAAAAAGTCAACAACTAAATGACCTAACATTACATCTCAAAGACGTAGAAAAAGAACAACAGAACAACACCAAAAGTAGTAGAAGACAGGAAATAATTAAAATCAGAGCTGAAATTAATTAAATTGAAAGAAAAGAAAAAATTCAAAAAATTGACAAAACAAAAAGTTGGATCTTTGAAAAAGTAAACAAAATAGATAAACCCTTAGCCACACTAACAAAGAGAAGGAAAGAGAATACTCAAATTACTAAAATTCATAATAAAAAAGGAAATATAATGACAGACACCATTGAAATATATAACATAATTAGAAGCTACTTTGAAAATCTATTCTCCAAGACAATAGAAAATTTTGAATACATCAACCAATTTCTAGAGACATACAATCCTCTCAAACTGAATCAGGAAGACATACACAATTTATATAGATCAAATTCAGGCACTGAAATAGAAGTAGTCATCAAAAGCCTACCAACCAAGAAAAGCCCAGGACCATATGAATTCTCAGCCAAATTCTACAAGACTTTTAAAGAAGAACTAATACCAATACTCCTCAAAGTATTCCAGGAAATAGAAAAGGAGGGATTCCTTCCAAACTCATTCTATGAAACTAGGATCATTTTGACACCAAAACCAGACAGAGACACATCAAGGAAAGAAAACTTTAAACCAATATCCCTGATGAACATAGATGCAAAAATCCTTAACAAAATTCTGTCAAATCACATACAAAAATATATTAAGAAGATAGTGCACCATGATCAAGTGGGGTTCATCCTGGGGATTCAAGGTTGGTTCAACATCCAGAAATCAACAAATGTAATTCATCACATCAATAGACTTAAGGTTAAGAATCATATGATTATTTCAACAGATGCAGAGAAAGCATTTGACAGCATACAACACCCCTTCATGATCAAAACACTAGCAAAAATAGAAATAGTAGGAACATACCTCAACATTGTAATAACTATTTATGCTAAACCACAGCCAAAATCATTCTTAAAGGAGAAAAACTGAAAGCATTCCCTCTAAAAAACTGGGACAAGACAGAGATGCCCTCTTTCACCAATTCTATTCAACATCATGCTTGAAATACTAGCAAGAGCAATTAGACAAACCAAAAAAATTAAAGGTATAAGAATAGGAAAAGAAGAACTCAAACTATCATTATTTGCTGATGACATGATTCTATATTTAGAGGATCCAAATACTCCACTAGAAAACTTCTAGAACTAACAAATGAATTCAGTAAAATAGCAGTATATAAAATCTAAACACATAAATATAATGCATTTCTATTCATAAGTGATGAATCCTCTGAAAGAGAAATTAGGAAAACTCCATTCAAAATAGTCTCAAAAAAAAAAAAAAAAAAAAAAACTTGGGAATCAATCTAACAGAAGCAGTGAGACCTCTACAATGAAAACTACAGAACACTAAAGAAAGAAATTAAAGAAAATCTTAGAAGATGGAAAGATCTCCCCTGTTCTTGGATAGGCAGAATCAATATTATCAAACTGGCCATACTTCCAAGGTGCTATACAGATTTAACACAATTCCAATTAAAATCCCAATGACATTCCTCATAGAAATAGATAAAGCAATCATGATATTGATCTGGAAGAACAAAAGACTGAGCATAGCCACAGCAATCCTGGGCAGGAGGAGCAGAGCAGAATGTATCAAAATATCAGACCTTAAATTCTACTAGAGAGCAATACTAACAAAAACAGCATGGTATTGGCACCAAAATAGAGAGCCTAATGGTACATAATAGAAGACACAGAGACAAACCCACATAAGTTCAATTATCTCATAGTAGACAAAGGTGCCAAAAACATACAATGGAGAAAAGAGTCTCTTCAACAAATGGTGCTGGCAAAACTAGAAATCCATATGCAGTAAAATGAAATTAAACCCATATTTCTCACCATGTACAAAAATAAACTCAAAATAGATCAAGGATCTAGGAATTAGACTTGAGATCCTTCACCAAATAGAAGAAAAAGTAAACCTGAATCTTCATCATGTTGGCTTAAGACCAGACTTCCTTAACAAGAACCTCAGAGTCTAAGAACTAAAAACAAGAATCAATAAATGGAATGCATTCATACTAAAAAAGCTTTTTCTCAGCAAAGGAAACAATTAATGTGGAAAGAGAGCTTACAGAGTAGGAGAAAATCTTTTCCACACACACTGGACAGACAAAATGTATAAAGAACTTAAAAAACTTTACACCAAAAATACAAAGAACCCAATCAATAAGTGGGCTAAGGAATAGAGCAGACACCTTACAGAAGAAAATATACAGGTGTTCAACAGATATATGAAAAAGAGTTCCTCATCTCTAGTAATTTGAGAAATACAAATTAAAACCACCCTAAGATTTCACCTAACTCCAACTAGAATGACTATTATCAAGAAGACAAGCAATAGTAAGTGTTGGCATGGATGAGGGGGAAAAGGCACACTCATACATTGCTGGTGGAGTTGCAAATTGGTGCAGCTACTCTGGAAAGGGGTATGGAGATTTTTCAGAAAACTTGGAATGGACCCACCATTTGACAGAGCTATCCCACTCCTCAGTTTATACCCATAGGACTTAAAATCAGCATACTACAGTGACACAGCCATATCAATGGTAATAGCTTCTCAATCACAATAACTAGATTGTGGAACCAACCTAGATGCCCTTCAATTGATGACTGAGTAAAGAAACTGTGTTATATATGCACAATGGAATATTACTCAGCCATAAAGAGGAATAAAATTATGGGATTTGCTGGTAAATGGATGGAGTTGGAGAATATCATGCTAAATGAAATAAGCCAATTCCAAAAAACCAAAGGCCTAATGTTTTCGCTGATAAGTGGTTGATGATACATAATGGGGTGGGGGCAAGAGAAGAATGGAGGAACTTTGGATGGTGTAGAGGGAAATGGAGTAGAAGGGGTGGGGGAAAGAAAGATAGTGGACAGAGACAGACATTACCCTATGTACATGTATGATTACATTAATGGTGTGAATCTACATTTTGTACAACCATACAAATGAAAATTTGTCCCCCATTTGTGTAAAATCAATCAAAAGGCAGACTATAAAAACAAAAATTTAAAAATAAATAAATAAATAAAATGAAGTACTCTACTGCAAGAACATAACCTTGTTTGTCTGACCATTTACCTGCTAAAAGAAATCTAGGTTGTTTCTACCTATAGACAAAGATTAATAAAGCTATTGCCCAAATGTGCACAAGTTTTTGTGTAAGCATGTTTTGTCTCCACTTGCGTAAATATCCTGAAGAAGAATTACTTGACCTATGCTAATTATATGCTTAAGTTTAAGAAACAGTCAAACTGTTCCTAAAGTAGTGATTTACATTTTTTAATCTCACCAGTTACGTATGACAATCAATGTCACATTCTCGCCAGCAGTTTGCACGGCCTTCCTCTCCGCTAATTATTCTAATAGATGTGGTTTGGGTTCACATGTTCCTAATGACTAAAGTTGCTATGTATTTCTTCATGGACATATTTGTCATCTATATATATTCTTTGGCAAAGCGGGGTTGCTAGAGAATTTTGTGTTAATTCTTTTTTCCTTTAATGCAACGTGTCTCTCACTATCTGAGTCTCTTCAGCAATATTTTCAATCTTTCTTTTCATTATTTTGAACATATGTCTACATAGGTTTAGATCCCTTCTGGTCTTTTATGAGTTCTTGGATCTTTATTTCAAATCTGTCATGACAGCTAGTCACAATGTCTTCATAGATAGTTTGCATTACTCCCTAGATTCTATCCCTTACCACTATTTGAATTTAGGAAAGTTACGGAACTTTGTACCTCAACTCTTCATCACTAAAATGAGGATAATTATAGTTCCTGTCACACAAGGTTGAAGGTTAGATGAAGTGGTACGTGCAAAATATGTAGCACACTACTGGTATGCTGTGTTTCCCATAAACATTAAGTAGAATAAGCATTTTTATCATTGTTATTATAAGCATATTAATTATAATTAATATAATGATTGTATCTTAATCATTTCTTTCCCTTGCTCATTTGTTCTAGTCCCCACCCTATCCCCTCCACTGCCCTTGAAATCCCAATCAGTGTCATTTTCCTTTTCTTTCTTTCAAGGCAAAATCAATTAGTTTTAGACTTTAAAAAAAACCTTTGTCTAATTTTAAAGCATATTTACCACATTCATCAACTGCATTGTTTTTTGTTTGTTTTTGATCTTCTCTTCCATTATAGTTTTAGTTCAGGGGGATGAGGTTATCTTTGAAATTGTTTTTTGTCTATGGCTTTATCTGGACTCTTTGGATGCACAATGTATATTTTACTAGTTCATAAAGTGGCTTACACTGGTGTTTTTCAGCTATTTTCTAACATATCACATTTAGGTTGAAATGAAGCAGATGGCTCAGATTCACATCTAATCTTCACTGGACCTGTAGCAATTCTTGAAAGATACCTGCAGGACCTCAGATTTCCGTACAATCATGACCCAGGAGAAACCTTCAGCACGACTCTCCCTCCTGCTATATAGAAAAATGCCATTGGATAATCACTTTTTTATATCATATTATCCCACTAGATCATAGATGTCCAGTAACTATGGAATTGCAGAATAAGTGACATGTAGTTGGACTTCTGAGCATACCAGTTCCAAATATCTCTCACGGTGTACTACTTGAGGGTTAAAATGTTCTGTGGTAAAAATGAGGATATAAAAAAGCAAATGAAGAATTTCCATAGAAAAGGATTTATGAAGAGCTTTCAGGAATAATGTTATACATTTTCCCACACTGTCAAATGTCAACATTTTGACAGCTTGAGAAAGAGTGTTACACTTTTACCATCCTATCAAAATTTTGACATTTTTCAAAAGACACATTCATGAGACATACTAGTTTTGCCCATGGAAAGGTACAATGCCTACTATATACTAAGGAAGTCTTAGTCAGAAAGAACAAAAATAAGAGAAGCAGATTACATCTGATATCATCACAGGAAGATACAGAGTACAAATAGTACATAGAATGGAAAAATTTAAAGACTGTGTGAGAATTTTATGTTGATGTCTTAAGGGATAGATATTGTACATCACATAATTCTCAATTTACTGTGGTAATACTAAAAAGTGAAAACAGGAAAAAATTACCACAAAAGTTAAATTCCACTTTTATCCTTCTGTAGAGTTTTACTTTCATCAATTGTTTTGCCATAAAAATGCATCCCCCAGCAAAAGTTTATATAAACAATTTTGAGGTTTTTTCATTTTCCTGTTCTTATTTTTTCAAAAAAGTATAAAACAAAAGACAAATAAATAGTAGGGAGAGTATAAATAAGCTTTTAATAGTCAAATAGTTTGCCTCCTTTTATTTCTATTTTGAATCAATGAATTCTAGGATACCAAAATAAAATTTTTAAATAATGGTAATGTCAGTTTTCTGAGAAAGTAATACTTTAAAATATTTGAAACTTTTCAAAGTTTTTTTTTATTGTGAGTTTTTATGCCCATAAGAATCATTTGAAGTAGACGGTTCTTTAACAAAGAAATATTAACAGTTCCTAAAACGATTTTCAGATTTCCATAAGGGGACTAAATTAAAACTGTAATTTTATTCTCCAAATGACTTATCACAATAGTTTGTTACAGACAAGTATGCTTTCTTCCAACTTTTAGAACAATAATATAAAAATACTAAAGTAAATGATATCAAAATATTAAATTAAATACATCTAAAGTTCAATTTTAAAATCAAGTAAACATCTAAAATTGATGCATTCCTCTGTGCAGTTTGATACATATGTTCCTATAGGGTTTTAATACAACATGGTAATGTTTCAGTGGAAGTTAGCACTTCTATTCTATATAAAAATACTTTTTTTTTATATTCACCAAAGCAAGCATATTTCATATCCATTAGTTTTTAATTATATTTGATATATTCAAGTAAATTCAAATTTAGACATTCAAAGTTGTAGATGAAACTGAATATGAGGATTAATAAGTGAAATTTCATTTAAAAGAAGTATTGAGAAACATTAATTGTAAGGAAACAGAACATACCATTTTGACTCATGTTTTTCTTTGTAGAGAAGAAAAGGAAAACTATTCATATTTGTGAATTTTAAAACAGATTTTGTAAATGGAATGATTTAAATGAAGGATAACCTTAAGACTAGAAAATGCATTATTTCAAACCAAGAAGAAAATACAATGCAAAGATACTTCACAAATCTCAAGGGATGGTAAATTTTGGTTCATTATAAGGAAAAACTTTCTAATAAATTCCTGAGAGGAAGTGTAAAATGCCGTTCTTTAGAAGACACTAAAAAGTAGTTTGACTAGTTTGCATGGTTGAAAGGGGATACATTAAGGGGATACATTAAGAGATCTGCATAAAAGACCACTTGTTCTGTCTCTGCTCAAGTTGTCTGGTGTGTATGTAGGCATGATAGGAAGCATAGTGTTAGATGCTTTCTAGAAGGTACTTTTATATTTATCTGAACACACAGTGCTAATTGTGCAGATGCTACTTGTTGACATGCAATATCTAAGACTGTTTTCTAACTTCCTGTTAAGGGGGAAAAATACAACAAAAGACAAACAAACAACAAAAATCTCCATTAGGATAACAAGCATTGCCAAAGATGAAAACAAAGGATACAGCCTGTGAAGGATGAAGCCATCTCCCACTTTACAAATGGAATAGGATTTCCTTATATTATAAATGACATTAGCAACATCAGGACTACCACATCCCGTTCATGATTTTCAAAAGAAAAAAGAGAAACAGGAGGAGAATTATCAAATAAAGGTCATTGTGGAAATGGTTAAACTTCATTCTACATTATGTTTACTTCCCCTTAATTTTTCTGGACAATGACTATATCATGCCCAGACAAAATAAATATATTATCCATTAATTTTCCATCAAAGTTATGTACTGCTTATGGTAATAAAACTTGGAAGAGGTTTTTCATAGCTTAATTGTCAAGGCAGTCAAAATGCTTATGATATGCATGCTGTTTGACTTTCTATTAAAAATTCTATTTTTTAAGAATTCTCGTTTCTGTTATATATTGATGTCATCTTGTCATCAGTGTAGAATCAATGTCATCCAAATATCTGAGGTCTATGCAAATGATGCACTTTGTGTTTATCATCTTACTTATTTCAAATTAATTAGAAATATATAATAGAAAATTATATTAATTAGAAAAGTATAAATATACACCAACAGATGAATATTTGTGTCATCTGCATGCAGTAGAATACTATGCAATCTTAAAAATTGTGTTCTAAGTAACAAAACTCTCTGACAAACTAGAGAACATAATCACTTTTGTGATAATTCTGAAACATTAGCATGTTAAAAATATGTTTTAAAAGTGCAGTTAAATTTCCTTTATTGGGCTGGGGATATAACTCAGTGGTAGAGCAATTGCCTAGTATGAGTGAGGCCCTGGGTTCTAGTTCCAGTGCTTCAAAATAAATAAACAGATAAAGAAATTTCCCTTGTTATATTGTTTTCCACTTTTATGAATTTTGAATTGTTCCTTTCCTTTCTTCACTCTTAGAAATCTTGGGAATACTTTGTGACCCATAACCAATAGCAAGATTATTAGGCATTTCCATAACATACTTTGACTTCTGTTCCAACAGGTATCTTGTCACAAACAAGGACAGATGACTTGTACTGACCAAGAGAAATATTAAATTGGAATCTTAGATCCTATGGGCTTGCATGATTCCTAGAAACCAAAGTTGTAATAAAAAATGATCCAGGATCTAACTTCTTTAAAAGAAAATGTGTAACTACAAAGGAATTTTTTAAATTTCTAGGTAAATGATCAAAGTAGGAAATCAAAGTACATCTTTTTTTTCACGCAAGAGATTTTATTAAGAGAACAGGCAGAGTGTCTGCCCACAG
Organism: Sciurus vulgaris; assembly: GCF_902686455.1. NCBI lineage: Eukaryota > Metazoa > Chordata > Mammalia > Rodentia > Sciuridae > Sciurus > Sciurus vulgaris. Next base: position 73,589,475 of record NC_136462.1, read on the forward strand.
GGTGTGTGTGTGTGTGTGTGTGTGTGTGTGTGTGTGAGAGAGAGAGAGAGAGAGAGAGAGAGGGGGAGAGAGAGAGAGAGAGAGAGAGAGAGAGAGAGAGAGAGAGAGGAAGGTAGAGTGAAGAAGAGCAAGAGAAAGAACCCAAAGTACATCTTGATGTCACCCATTTGTCAATATTTACACAGTGTTTCTGGAAGGATATTGATCAAGGTACTAATAATAACTCTGTGCTGTTAGAGATATAGATGATTGTTGTTTGCTTTAAAAAAGGAAACGTAAATAAATATACAAATTTAAAATATGAATTTATTTTTTTCCTTAAGTCTCAGGATTATTGACACAAGTTTATTTTAAAATCAATTTGTTCAAATCTTAGCAATTAAAAAAAATCAAAGAAAACCTTAAATTTGTGGAAATAGTTGCACTTATGAAGTGAGATTATTACATAAGAATTGACATGGAGAAAATTAGGCATCCAGAAATTGTCAGAGAGGCCCTGGGAGTTCTACTTCTGGTGAGAAGAGAAAAAGAATTAATTTTCCCAGTCAATAAGGAGAAAGACATATAATTAGAAACTGTTTTTAATGAATTGAATTTCCAGTGCCTTTGGAGAAATCAGTCTTTGAGATTTTGGAGGTAGTAACCATGAACAAGCATATTTAACCTGCAAGGTGGGGATAAAACCTATCAATATAGTCAGGACACAGCAACAGAGTCTTAGGAGGAGCACAGGAGGACTCTGAAGGAGCAAGGCTGTGTTTTATGGCTGATGCATGCTTGTCAGGATAAGGAAGGACAAGCTACACAAGAAGCTATTATGAGGAGAGAGACTGAAGATACTTGGTGAGCCACGTATGAAAATGAAGGCCAGGAGATGTTGCCAGCATATGACCCAGACAGCCAAGGCAGTTCGGCTCAAGCTTCACAGGTTCCCTGAGCAAGTGATCAAACCTGCTGTGCTGCAGGTGAGAGCAGTGGATGTGGGATTATAACTATAGAAGATACCCAGAGATCCACATCTATGTGGATCTATAGGCTAGATATAATGCATAAGTTACATTATAATACATAATATCAGTTGCCTTTTGTTTGGGGCAACCTAAAACTTTCACTATTAAAAGATAATTCAATGACTTTTTTCATTTAAAAGAAATACAGTAAAAAATCAAAAATTAAAAACAATTTTTTAAAGAAATACATATGAACTCTATGATATTTGAGAACTTTACAAAGAAAAATGCCCATGCATTATTATCTGATTACACTTTTCTGAGACATTTCAGAAGGATCATGAAATGCTTTATTACTTTGCCCATGATCTGCAATATTTACAAAATCAGTTGTCCTTTTGTCCTTTCAACACACCTGGCTGGCAAAACCCTAGAACTGGATGAATCTAATTATCTGCCTTCCCTTGCACCTGGGTAGTTAAATCCAGCTGCCACTGGAAATTTATGGTCCAACATCAGCCAGGTTTTCTTGACTTTCTGGCGGCCCTTCCATCTCTTATAGGCAGGTGCTTCTCTCATTCTTCTAAATCATAACTTCAAGACACTGACCACATTCTTTAACCTTCTAAGCCCTCTCTTATTTAGAAGATGACATTGCCTCTCACTTCAAAGAAAGAAGGGAAGTCCCAGCATTCTGTGTACATGTGTTTGAAGCAGACACGTCTGCCCTTGTTCCATGCTCTTTTATCTTTCTCTTGCCATGGTCACACCTGGGCTGTCCTTCACCTCCTGACAGGCCCTCTCCAGCATCAACACATACTTAATTCTCTCAGCTTCTAAATTGTATATATCTTTCACTTGAGCCTGTATCTTTGCTTTCTACTTTTCCCTTTCTTCTACAAATATTTTAAAAGATCCCTTTACCAAAATTTCCATTGCTTACTTGCTTATTTCCTTTAGATACAAATTAAAACACAATATGGACCAACATCATTTAACCAAAATCTCCTCTGCGGAGAGCTCACTAACCCCAAGATACACTTTTTTTTTTTTCTTTTATTGTAAACAAATGGGATACATGTTGCCTCTCTGTTTGTACATGGCGCAAAGGCATACCATTTGTGTAATCATAAATCCACATACAGTAATGTTGTTTGATTCATTCTGTTATTTTTTCCCCTTCCCCCCACCCCTCCCACCCCTCTTTAACCTCTATACAGTACTTTCTTCCTCCATACTTGCCCCCCTCCCTAACCCTAACTCTAACCCTAACACTAACTCTTCCCTCCCCCCCATTATGTGTCATCCTCCACTTATTAGCGATATCATTCGTCCCTTGTCTTTTTGAGATTGGCTTATCTCACTTAGCATGATATTCTCCAATTTCATCCATTTGCCTGCAAATGCCATAATTTTGTCATTCTTTATGGCTGAGTAATATTCCATTGTGTATATATACCACAGTTTCTTTATCCACTCGTCAATTGAAGGGCATCTAGGTTGGTTCCATAGTCTGGCTATTGTGAATTGAGCAGCTATGAACATTGATGTGGCTGTATCTCTGTAGTATGCTGATTTTAGATCCTTTGGGTATAGGCCAAGGAGTGGGATAGCTGGGTCAATGGAGGGTCCATTCCAAGTTTTCTAAGGAATCTCCACACTGCTTTCCAGAGTGGCTGCACTAATTTGCAGCCCCACCAGCAATGTATGAGTGTACCTTTCTCCCCACATCCTCGCCAACACCTGTTGCTTGTATTTTTGATAATCGCCATTCTAATTGGGGTGAGATGGAATCTTAGGGTGGTTTTGATTTGCATTTCCAAGATACACTTTTATATCTATGATCTTTCAATAATGTCTTGACATCTGTACCACCTTTGGCATGCCAATCACTTCTTCCTCCTCAACTCATTTTCTTTTTTCTATGGACCCTTAACTGTTCTGGTTTTCTTCCACTCCATGAATTCTCTCTCAAATTCTTTTATTAGCTGGTCTCCTAATCAATGTTTCATTATTTGAGGTTTTTTTAATTAAAGATTTTTTAACTGATACATGAAAACTGTACATACTACTGGGGTGCCCTGTGATTTCTCAAGGCTCTTTCTGAAGTTCTCCCCTTACACATGATTTAAATACCATAGCTGGCATTTATAAAGCTCATTTTTAAAGCTTTCTTTGGAATTCTAATTCCAAAAATATGTCTAAATATCATCTCCAGATAGATGTGTCTCAAACATTCCTCAATTCCTCATAACAAACCTGTATTTTCTATAACTCAAGCCTTTTTCCCATCAAGTTCTGATCCCTATCTCAACCCACAGCACCAAAGTCCACTCAGATGTTCAAGCAAAAGACCTGAAAATCATTCTCACTCTTTTTATTTTCCATAGCTTTATTGAGGTAAAATTGAAATAAAATAAAATATTTGAAGTATGCAGTTTGATCAGTTTTAACATGTATGTAACCAATACAATCAATATAAAAAGCATTTCCATTAGTTTCTTTTTCAAATTTGAAATCATGCAGATTGTGTTTCCTGCAGGATTTATTAAATTAGAAATCAATCACCTTAAGACATATAGAACCCTACCCCTATATGTCAACTATTTCAAAATAAATGGCACACTTATAAATATCTTAGAGATCAAGGAAGAAAGTACAAGAAATGTAAATAAAAACTGCTTTGAGCTAAGAGATAATAAAAGCTTAAAATACCAGGATCTCTGGGATGAAACAGTACTCAAGTGAACATTTATAACTTAAGGTACTTGTATCAGAAAAAAACTAGAAAAACAATCAAATTATTTTCAAATTATGTACTAGGAAGTAAAAAAATAAAAGTAGGAGCAGAAATATATGAAATAGAGAAGAAATAATATGACTAAACCTTAAAAGTCAAACAAATCTAATCAAGGAAAAAGCAAGAACACAATAATTAATATCAATGGAAAGGGAGCTATAAAAATAACCCTACAGATGCTGAAAACATATTAATAATACAATTGTATGCCAACATATGTGATAACTTACATTACATGGTTTGTATTAGAGAAGAATTCATGTACTGCTGAGAAGAAAGTGTATTGCAGTCTTTGATGGATGAAATATTCTACACGTGTCTGCTAAGTCTAAATTATTAATCACATATTTTACTTCTATAGCTTTTTAATTTAGTTTTTGTATGGAGGATCTATCCAGTGGTGACAGAGGTAATGTTAAAGTTACCCAGAATTATTGTGTTGTTGTCTATTTTGTTCTTGAAATTGAGAAGGGTTTGTTTGATGTGTGCAGACTCTCCATTGTTTGGGGTATAAATACTTATAATCCTCATGTCTTGATGATGTATAATTCTCTTAAGAAGCAGGAAATGTCCTTCCTCGTCCCTTCTGATTAACTTTGGCTTAAAGTAAACTTTATCTGATATAAAGATAGAAACCCTTGCTTGTTTACACAAATCGTGTGAGTCACATGTTTTTTTCCTATTTTTCACCTTCAATCTGTGGATGTCTTTACCTGTGAGGTGAGTTCCTTAGACAGTATATTGGTAGATCTTGTTTTTTAATCCAATCTGCCAGTCTGTGTCTTTTGATTGATAAGTTTAAGCCATTAATATTCAAGGTTATTATTGAGACACAATTTGTATTCCCAGTCATGTGGGTTTATTTCTTGTTTTTAATTTGAATTAGTTTCTCCTTTGATTGACTGTTTCGTTAGTGTAGTTTCACCCTTTGCTGGTTTTCATTTTTTTTTTTTTTTCATTTCATCTTCATGGAATATTTTGTTTAAAATGTTCTGCAGGCTTTCTAGTTGCAAATCATTTTAACTTTTGTTTATCATGGAAGATTTCATCTTCAAATATGAAGCTTAATTTTGCTGGATATAGGATTATTGGTTGGCCTCCATTTTTTTCAGAGTTGGATATATGTTATTCCAGGACCTCCTGTATTGAGGGTCTGGGTTGAGAAGTCAGCTGAGATCTGCATTAGTTTCCCCCTCTCTGTAATCTGATATTTTTCTCTTGCAGCCTTTAAAATTCTATCCTTATTCCATATGTTAGGCATTTTCATTATAATATGCCTTGGTGTAGGCCTGTTGTAATTTTGTACATTTGGAGTCCTGTAAGCCTCTTGTATTTGATTTACCATTTTATTCTTTAAGTTTGGGAAATTTTCTAATATTATTTCATTGAAAAGATTGTGCATTCCTTTGATTTGTATCTCTATGCCTTCATCTTTCCTGAAAAATTTCAAATTTGATCTTTTCATGTTATTCCATAGTCCTTAAAAATTCTGTTCATGGATTCCTTTTTTTCCAATTTTTTTTTAATTTTTAACTTTTATTTTTTATTTATCTTTCATGGATTTTTACCATCTTCTCTGCATGGTCAACTTTATTTTCAGTATGACATATTTTGTCTTTGCCTGAGGTTCTGTCTAATCTGGTGGTGATGTTTTCTCTTGAATTTTTAATTTAGTTTACTGTTTCCATAATTTCAAGGAATTCTTTTTTTTTTCAGAATCTCTGCCTCTTTTATGAAGTGATTTTTCACTTCTTTATTTTCTGTCTGATTTCATTTCTTATACCATCCTTTACTTCACAAATCAGTTTAGCTATGTACATTATGTACATTCTAAACTCCTTCTTTGACATTTCTTCCACTGAGTTGTCAGTGGATTCTGTTATTGGAGTATCTTGACTTGTTTGGGGCAATTTGTTCCCTGGCTTTTTCATGGTCTTTGTCTGTCTACCCATCTAATAGTATGGATCTGAGACAGTAGAATTTCTACCCTGTGAACTTATAGTGTCCCTAAAGCTTTCCAGTACTTCACCATTTAGGGAGAGACAAATAATAACAACAACCAATGCAAACAATATACAGCATAAAACCAATTACTTCCTATTGTAATGTCTATAATGTTAATTATCAATATAAACAGAAATGATATGATCAGTTATTGCCTACAATAAAAACAGCAAATTTGCAAAAGGGTTTATAATATCAAATGGTGGACGGGGAGGGAATAGAAGTGATATAGGATGTGATGATTATGAGGGAGGAGAAGAAAAACTTAAAATAAGAGTGAAAGAGAGAACAATAGAGATCAACAATCAGCAGAAGAAAAAAGACTGTCAAGGGAAATGGGCAGGAGCAATATATATGTATTTTTAACTTTTTATTTTTTATTTTTCTTTCATGGATTCTTACCATCTTCTCTTTACCATCTTCTCTTCTTTATATATATATATATATATAGAGAGAGAGAGAGAGAGAGAGAGAGAGAGTAAAATTTTAAAAAATAAAAGAATAAAAAAAAACTAGAATATACTAATCAAACATCCTAGTTCACAAAAATCTAATCATGAAAAATAACTGACTTCAAGAATGCTAGAAATGAGAAAAAAGAAACAAATATAAATGTGCATAAATCTCCATGTACCATTAAGGTCACAATTAAACAGAAAAAGAATGAAAGAGTGAAAAGTTAAAGAATTCTTTCCTTTGGAGTTCAAAAGATTCTCAGTTTCTCTTCTCAGCAGTTTTAGGTGGGGTGACTGGAATGTGATGCTCCACTTTCTGGATTGCTAGAGTGAGAGAGGTAATCCTGTAGGTAGAATTCCTGGAAGCCGTTTTTAGGCTTAGACAGGCTACAGGCTCTTTGCTGAATGCTAATTGGTCTGGAGAGTTTTAATTAGCATGCTTCCAGTGCTAAGTACTTAATAGTTCATGCTGGAAGACTGTACCCCAGAGAACCTCCCTGGGTTCCACTACTGGGTTGGTGTTATGGGAATCACACAAGAATCAGCAAATGGCACCTGAAGAGTGGGAGGAAACAGACTTTATTTTACACTGGCGGGCCCAAAGAAGATCAACACTCCAAATTTTGAGCATCTGTTATCAGTTTTTCACAACATTTATAGGCTATCTAGTGTCATAGATTTTCTAGTCTAAAATGATAAATAATTATGTACAAGTTTTCAAAAAAACACAATATATGATTGTGTGTGTTTACAAGCAGGAAGTGTGTTTATAGAGTGTGATAAGAGAGACTGACTCTTCTTACATGGCCTTGGGTAAATCTCTAGCCTTGGATCTGAAGTCTTTGCAGGGGTGTTTATATTTCAAAGGAACATGGTTAGATTCTAGAGAAAGTACTTCACAATCCAAAAGGAAGAAGTGAATGGTGCTAATTAGATTCCCTGAAAACCAGCTGGTGGGAATAGGGAGGGGAATTTTCTCTTTCCTGGGCACTAATTCTTACAGGCAGCATCCTTAGTGTACTTTATATTCAGGCCTGGGTCAGTTACCCACTACAGTGGAGGACCCAATTCTTAGTCCCCTACATCACCTTTAGATCCCAGGTTTCCTGGTCTTAGATTCAGTCTCCAAAGTCCATTGGTCCTGCCCCTGGCCTCTAAATTCCCAGACAGATGCGTCTCTCCCAGCCTGTCCTGCAAACAATCAGGTTGGAGGGGCATTGGTAGAGCTGGATGGGTTTCTGTGACCAATTATTCACTGTGTAAACCTTTCTCCACGTTTTTTTCTTCTGGTCACTTAAGCACTCTCTATGCCATGCAGTGTATTTACTGGGCCTGTATTTTGGGCCAAACTCAGGTTTGCCAGGTATCAACTCCCTCAGCTGCCAGCCCTGTGCAGAGATGCAAAATGGTTGCTTCCTTTGTCCTCCATATGCCACCTGGAGAGATGATGACGTTTTCCCCTGCACACAAATATTGTGCAGTGTGTCTTTCTGGTTTGTTGGGCAATATTGTTGAGCTCTAAAGGTTGCATACCCACACTTACCTCAGGCCTCCCAAAAATGCGGGTTCCTTTAATTCCCTTATTCTTCCACCATGCTCATGGAGGGTGCACTCTCACTGGTGCTTCTGGCCCAGCTGTGGCAGTGGCTGTGAAGCTGAGGATTTCTTCCTTATTTTATCATATCCAACCTCCTGAGTCCTGATCTGTTTGAATGTCCATTTTTAAATCCCAGTAAAATCCACCTCTTTATTTATTTATTTATTTATTTTATTTTATTTTATTTTATTTTGTATGCATCCCTACACCTTTCACCATCTACCCCAAACCACCTATCTCTCTCTAAATACCTGTAATAATAAGCTTTCCATAATGTCATATATTCTAATTTCCAAGCCTAAACCTTTTAAATATTTTTTCTTTAATAATTGAATAAATATAAGTCCTGAACAGGGACTACAACTCCTGTAGAATCAAGCTTCAGCCTACTTCTCTGTGGCAGACAGTGGTTTGGATGACCCACAAATCTTTACAACATGATTTCTCCTTTCTGGAAAAACTAACTACTATTTAGTATCATTTCTTACAGCTAGAAAACTTTTCAATATGGATGTTATACACACACACACACACACACACATTGCAAAACTGAACTTATCAATGTAATATTTGGTGTTTTGAGTGCAGATTCCTAAATTATTATCTTGTTTTCTTTCCTGATTAAAAATGAGCTGTCACTTCCTTCTTCTGGCCTTAAGTACAGAAATAAGCACTGACACTAGAGGAGTTATCTAGGGACTATGAAGCATTCAGAGTAGGACAAAATCAAGTATGAAGAATGACAAGGCTAGAGAGACAGAAATAGTCTGGGCATCCCATGACATATTTGACCAGATAATGAAAGTCATTTAATTTTATGTGGACAAAAAGAACATTTTTTAATATAAATCTTTAAAAGTTATTTGCCACAAAAACTTCTCAACAATATTTTATTAAACTTCATCTTATGGTACTTTTTCTTTGCCTTTTAGCTTCAGACATACAGTACTTTATTAAATATATTAATTTGTACATTTTATTTAAACTTAAGAAAAATTCTAAACCACAATTTTTTCTCTCACCTAAAGGCCTTCATGGATGAACTTATTCTTGACTGCACACTCTCCTGACCTCATTACCCACTCTTTTGTTAACTACTTTAAGTATTGATTTAGACAAATTACTACAAAAAGACCTTCCTTGACCCCAAAAGTAGGTTAGGCTCACCTGAAATACATTATTGGCGAACTTCGTAATTCCTCTTTCTATATTGTCATCACACTTAAAAACCCTGCTCACACCATTATGTCTAGACTATATGGTTCTGATGACAGAAGCTGGGTTTCTTACTCCACTCTTGATTTTTAGCACCCATTTTAATATTATCATACTACAGATATTCAATACCTTCTTATTAAATATGTTACTTGATTTAGCATTTTGATTGATAATTAATAATGCTTTGTGATCTTAATCTTATTGTTTGCAAAATATGTAACATCTCATAAATATTTTTCAATTGTTTAATCTCATTATTTGAATATTCCAAATACTGGACTATGATGCCAAAAACACCCTTTTTTTCTGTCTCTATCTATATACTTACATGCATACATATATACACACATGTGTACAGATATAGATATAAGCTATCTATCTATATACACACACACACACACAAATACTATTCTACGTCTTTCTTTATGCTAGTTATAGCTTTATAATTTAAAATTTTTTTTTCCAGTTGAGGCAAAATGTACACAGACTGAGATGCGTGACTCTGGCATGTGGTATTTAGTTTGTGGTTCCTATCTGATTTGGACTCCCTAAACCTCCAACTGTTTCTTCAATGGAGGGAGAAACCCCATTTCTAACCAAATTTCCAATCCACTGTAGCTCACAAACTCTTCGCAAGGCTAGAGTAATAAATAAGACTCATTCTGTTTCCTTATTTCAGGATTCACTAGTTTCACTTCAAACACTGATGTTCACTGTATGAAAATGGTTTTTATATATTTGGTCAGTTTTTAGTTGCTTCGGCCCTAAAGAGCATCCAGTTTCCATTACTTAATATCACCCAGAAATGGAGTCCACACTTAAAACAAGTTTTGTTTAGTGTCTTGCTATTTGATTTCTAATTGTCTCACTTGCTTTTTGTTTCTTCTCTACATGATGGAAATTGTGAGAGCTTCCCTCTTCTTAAATTGTGCACTTGGCAGGCATATTTATACAGTGAAAAAATAAATTACTACTTAGAGTGTCTTGAGCTTGTGCCTTCTAAGACAGGACTACTTGCATATCATAGAAAATTATCAATTCTTCAAACTATTTCTTATGGTCTAAATCAAGGTATCACATGATTAGCTGACTCAGATCATGGTCATGATCATGTCTAAGAATGGAGGAAACAGTGGAAGAAATTTTAACTTCATAAAGTAAATGTTTTCTCTTATTAAATAAGGTCTGACACCAATTCATGAGAAACAGGCCATCACAGGTCAAGGTAGATTTCCTTATTACCTTCAGCTAGTTTCCTGATACTCAAACTGTGGGTCAGTGGCCATTCCGGTGGGCGTATAATGTATTAGCTAAATGTTTCAGTGAAATCTTACATCTCTACATATTCACTCTTATTGTTCTCATTTAAAAAAAAATACCTCTCTTTGTAAGGTAAAATTAAATCTGATGCATCTTCAAGCGTCTGAGTTAACATCATAGAGTACATTCTGCCTTTGTTTTTTTGTGTTTGGCTTGTTTTTCTTTGCATGGTATTCTCCAACTCCATCTGTTTACCAGCAAATGCCATAATTTCAATATTTCATTCTTCTTTAAAGATGAGTAATATTCCATTGTGTGTGTGTATGTATATATATATGTGTGTGTATATATGTGTGTGTGTGTGTGTATATAAATATATGTATACATACCACATTATCTTTATCCATTTATCTGTTGAAGGACACCTAGGTTGGTTCCATAGTTTAACTATTGTGAGTTGAGCTGCTATAAATATTGATGATGCTGCATCAATGCATTATGCTGATTTTAAGTCATTGGGTTATGAAACTAGGAGTGGGACAGCTGGGGCAAATTGAGGTTCCATTCCAAGTTTTCTGAGGAGTCTCCATACTGCTTTCCATAGTGGTTGCACCAATTTGCAGTACCACAAGCAATGTATGAGTGTACCTTTTTCCCAACATTCTTGCCAATACTTATTATTGCTTATATTTCTGATAAATGACATTCTGACTGGAGTCAGATGAAATCTTCGAGTAGTTTTGATTTGCATTTCTCTAATTGCTAGAGATCATGAACATTTTTTCATGTTTTTTGATCTATTGTATCTCTTCTTCTCTGAAGTGTATTTCGGTTTCTTAGTCTATTTATTGATTGGGTTATTGGTGGGCTTTTTTGGTGTTAAATTTTTTGAGTTCTTTATTATATCCTAGAGAATAATGCTTCATCTGAGGTGCATGTGATGAAGATTTTATCCCAATTTGTAAGCTCTCTTTTCACATTATTGATCATTTCTTTTGCTGAGAAGAAGTTTTTCAGTTTTAATCCATCCCATTTATTGATTCTTGATTTTACTTCTTGGACTTCAGGGGTTTTGTTAAGGAAATCAGATCCTAGGCAAACATGGTGCAGATTTGGGCCTACTTTTTCTTCTAGTGTACACAGGGTCTCTGTTATAGTGACTAAGTCTTTGATCCACTTTGAGTTGAGTTTCATGCAGGGTGGGAGATAAAGGTTTAATTTCATTTTGTTAAACATGACTTCCATTTTTCCCAGCACCATTTGTTGAATTAGGCTATCTTTTCTCTAGTGAAGGTGTTTGGGACCTTTGTGTAGTATGAGATAGCTGGATTTATGTGGGTTTGTCTCTATATCTTCTATTCTGTACCATTGGTCTACATGTCTGTTTTGGCACCAATACCATGCTACTTTTATTACTATAGCTCTGTACACAGTTTGAAGTCTAGTATTGTGATGTTTCCTGCTTCACACTTCTTGCTAAGGATTGCTTTAGCTATTCTGGGTCTCCCATTTTTTCAAATGAATTTCATGATTGCTTTTTCTAGTTCTATGAAGAATGTCATGGGGATTTTGATAGGAATTGCATTAAATTTGTATAACACTTTTGGTAGCATGGCCATTTTGACAATAGTAATAGTTTGAAAAATAGTGATAATTTGAGTTATTCTTTTCCTATTCATATCCCTTTAATTCTTTGGTTTATCTAATTGCTCTGGTTAGAGTATCAAGGACAATGTTGAAAAAAGTGGTGAAAGAGGGCATCCTTGACTTGTTACAGTTTTTATAGGGAATGCTCAATTTTTCTCCGTTTAGATTTATGTTTCTTTTGGGTTTAGCATATGTCTTTTATGATGTTGAGAGATGTTCCTACTATCCCTAGTTTTTCTAGTGTTTTGAATGTGAAGGGTGCTGTATTTTGTCAAGTGTTTTTTCTGCATCTATTGATATGATCATATGATTCTTGTTTTTAAGCCTATTGATATGATGAATTATGTTTATTGATTTCCATATATTGAACCAAACTTGTATCCCTGGGATGAACCCCACATGATCATGGTGCACTATCTTTTTAATATGTTTTTGTATGCAATTTGCCAGAGTTTTATTGAAAATATTTGCATCTAGTTTCATCAGGGATATTGGTCTGAAGTTTTCTTTCCTTGTTGTTTCTTTGTCTAATTTTGGTATCGGGGTGATACTAGCCTCACAGTATGAGTTTAGATGGGTTCCCTCCTTTTCTATTTCATGGAATAATTTGAGAATACTGATGTTAATTCTTCTTTGATGTCCTGGTAGATCTCAGCTGAGACTGGTCTTGGGCTTTTCTTAACTGCCAGGCTTTTGATGGTGTTTGCTATTTCATTACTTGAAATTGTTCTATTTAAATCATGCATAACTTCCTGTTTCAATTTAGGTAGATCCTATGTCTCTAGAAATTTGTTGATGTCTTCAATATTTTCTATTTTATTGGAATACTAACTTAAAAAACAGTTTCTAATTATTTTCTGTTTCTGTTGTGCCCATTGTGATATTTCCTTTTTATCACATATTTTAGTAATTTGAGTTTTCTCTCTTTTTCTCTTCATTAGTGTGGCTAGGGATTTATCAATTTTATTGATTGTTTTCAAAGAACCAACTTCTTGTTTTGTCAAATTTTTCTGTTGTTTCTTTTGTTTCACTTTCATTGATTTCAGATTTGATTTTAATTATTTCCTGTCTTCAACTGTTTTTGGTGTTGATTTATTCTTCTTTTCCTAGGACTTTGAGATGTAATGTTAGGTCATTTATTTTTGACTCTTATTCTTTTAATAAAAGAGCTCAAATCAATAAACTTTCTTCTTAATTCTGCTTTCATAGTGTCCCGGAGATTTTGGTATGTTTTATTGGTATTTTCATTTATCTCTAAGTAATTTTTTATCATCCTTGATTTCTTCTACTATCTATTTGTCATTGATTATTGTATTAGCATCCATAGGTTAGAGTAACTTCTATTTTTTATTTTATCTTTAATTTTGAATTTCAGTCCTTTATGATCTTATCGATTGCAGGGTATTATCTCCATTTTTTTTTTTTAATTTACTAAGAGTTGCTTTTTGACAAAACATATGATCTATTTTAAAGAAGGATCCATGTGCTCCTGAGAAAAAAGTATATTCACTTGTGGATGAATGAAATATTCTACATATGTTTGTTAAGTCTAAATTATTGACTGTATTATTTAGTTCTATGGTTTATTTAGTTTTTGCTCAGAAGATTTGTTCAGTAGTGAGAGACATGTGTTAAAGTCACCAATATTATTTTTTGTGGTCTATCTGATTCTTGAAATTAAGAAGGTTTTTTTTTTTTTCTTTTTTGATGTACATAGATGCACCATTATTTGGGGCATAAATATTTATAATCACTATGTCTTGCTGATGTACAATTCCCTTCAGTAGAATTAAATGAACTTCTTTGTCCCTTCTGACTAACTTTGGTTTGAAGTCCACTTTATGTGATATGAGAATAGAAACCCCTGCATGTTTACATAATTCCTGTGAGTGATATGTTTTTGCCAATCATTTCTTCTTCAGTGTGTAGATGCCTTTGCCCAGGAGGTGAGTCTCTTGGAGACAGCATATTGTTGTATCTTGTTTTTTAATCCAATCTGTCCATCTATGTCTTTTGATTGATGAGTTTAGTTCATTAATATTCAAGGTTATTTTTGAGATATGATTTGTATTCCAGGTCATTTGAGTTTATTTCCAGTTTTTAATTTGAGTCAGTTTGTCCTTTGATTGACTATTGACTAAAGGAATAGTTCCTCCCTTTGCTGGTTTTCACTTTTTTTTTTTTTTCATTTAATCCTCATGGAATGTTTTGTTGAGAATGTCCTATAGTGCAGGCTTTTTTTTCCTTTTAACTTTTTTTAATCATAGAAGGTTTTTATTTCATCTTCAAATATGAAGCTTAATTTTGCTGAATAGGATTCTTGGTTGGCATCTATTTCCTTTCACAGGTAGGTATATGTTATTGCAGGACTTCCTAGGTTTGAAGGTCTGAGTTAAGAAATCCAAATTGGTTTCCCCCTTTATATAATTTGCTTTTTGCTCTCATGGCCTTTAAGATTTTATCCTTATTTTGTATTTTATTCATTCTCATTGAAATGTGTCTTGGTGTAAGTCTGCTGTAATTTTGTACATTCAGGGTCCTGTAAGCCTCTTGAATTTGGTTTTCCATTTCATTCCTTAGTTTTGGAAAATTTTCTGATATTATTTCATTGAAAAGATTGTGCACTCCTTTGATTTGCATCTCTGCTCCTCATCTATCCTGATAACTCTTAAATTTGATCTTTTCAATTATTCCTTAGTTCTTGGAAGTTCTGTTCATGGATTCTTCCCTTCTTCTCTGCATCTTCCCTTCTTCTCTGTGATGCTTTCCATTGAATTTTTAATTTGGTTATCGATTACTTCATTTTGAGAATTTCTGTTTTTTTTTTTTCCTGAATCGCTAACACTTTATCGAAGTGATCTTTTACCTCCTATATTTTCTCTTTGATTTCACTCTCATATCAGTTTGTTTAGCTATGTACATTCTAAACTCCTTCTTGGACATTTCTTCTACTATGTTCAGTGGATTTTCTTACTGGGGCATCTTGGTTTGTTTGGGGTATTTTTTCCCTTGCTTTTTTCATGTTACTTATGTGTTTTCCCATTTAGTTGTATGGGTCTGCGGCACTACAGAGTTTACCCTGCAGACTTATATTGTCCTTGAATGTTTCCAATACCTTTAATAGGGAGACCAATATCAACAGCACCCAGTGTAGACGATATATAGCCTTAAATCTAATATCTCCTACTAAGGAATCTACTGCTTTCTCACTGTAAACAGAAGTGATGAGTTCAATCACTGTCCACAATATAAACACATAATTGGCTTAAAGGCATTTACAATTTGATATGGCAAAGAGAGAACAGAAATAGTGTAGGATGTGATGTTTGTGAGGGAGGAAGAGAGAAGCTAGAAGTAAAAATTCACAGGAAAGTGAAAGAGGAACCAACAAAGATTGGCTGTTGGTGGAGAAAAGGTAAAAGGGAATCCTGGAAAACAGACAAATGAGGGGAAGAATACAAATAAAGAGGTAAAAAATTAAAAATATAAAAGAATGTACAACAGAACTGCAAAACACCATGTATATATCACCATCCTTAACAAACTGATGCATGAAAAATACCTTGCTCCAAATATGGTGGAAAAATATGGTTATTTCAAATATGATTAAAGAAGAAAAAATAAACAGAAATAAATCTCCATGGAAAATTGAACAACTGTCTCTGTAGGAATTCAAAAGTTTCTTAGCCCTATTTTTGACTTCTCACCAAATTGCCTGGCCTAAACTGGCCCTGGCAGACCCAGACACTATCCCACTGATCTGGACTTCATAGGTTCAGTCACACTGTAGTCTCAGGATCTCAGTGCTGCTGGAGTTTGGAGATTGGCCATTAGGGATGAGCAGTCCTGAGAAACAGGAACTAGATGGTGGCCACCAGCACTCCCAGTGGGAAGACCCCATGCACATCCTAAGTTGTAGGCACCCCAACATTGAACCTCTAGGGTGTCCCCAGATAGGGGTAGCTGTGCCATAAGATGGTGATGGCAGCAAACCTGTTGGTGCCCCAACTGCCCAGGCCCTGGTCAGCATCCCAAGATGAATGTGGCCGTGTCTCTCTGGCAATGGACCTCTGGGTGATGGTGGAAGCAGTATTGATGGGAGTCAGTGTTAGCACACACTGGTGCAGGTCAGAGGCAGCTGCCTTGAATTAGTGGCATAGGCAGCCAGTGAGGGTTCAGGAGCAGTGGGTGGCGGTAGCTGTGGCTGCCACAGCCACAAAGAGAAGACCTCTAGGCGACCTCCAGACAGAGGCAGCAGCATTGGCAGCAGCAGTGTAGACAGCAGCCTCACCTGGAGAAAAGGCCTCCGGGCCTCCATGGCAGTAGCATCAGGAGCCATTGTGCTCCTAGAGAAGACCTCTGGTGGACCACAGCAGCCTCTGCAGCAGTAGCATCTGCAACAGTGGTTTTTGCAGCCTATATATTCTTAAAGTGACTCTCAGATACATCAATTCAAATTTTCTCCCTCTATTTTATCACAAACTGCTGTTTTTCTTCCTTTATTTGTAATGTACTTCCTTTATAATACACAAATGGAAAGTTCACTTAGCTTCATCTCTTCCTTTAAATATCTAAAGTATGTAAGATTGTGATTTCCACTTTGGAAATGAGCTTGGGTTGTGTAATTTTGAAATGATTACCTTAATTTTTTTTTCAGAATAGTTTCATTACCTGTTGGATCCCTTGGTAGGTTTTCAGAAGAAAAAGAAAGCATTTCCTAATTCATGTGGCCTTTTAAAAAGGGTTCAGAATTTTTTCAAAGTGTGTTGACATACATGAATCATGTATATTTTGTATTTAAGTAATGATTTTAATACACATTCAAAATAAAGTTTTGGAGTCTTAAAAGCTCTTAAGCTATACAATTTACTGAATATATATAATTCTTACCTATTGATTGTTCTTTGTGGCTTCCATTTCCCTTTTTTTTCTTTGTCTATTTATTATTATACAGGTTAATACCAATAAACTGATATTTTTCTAAAGATTTTTTTCTTGTCAACTCACCTTCAATTTGTTTTAGTTCTCTTTCATGTAAGTGACATAGTATAGCAAAAGTATCCTCCCTTCTGCTCTGACACAGTTTAAAACTTGACGTTTTAGACTCCTTATGTTAGATCCTAATGCTTGTGGTTTTATATAATGTGATCTGACTTTACATGGTCTGTACATCTGGTTTGTGTTAATGCATTTTACTTTTGAAATATGGATTTATTTATTTCTCTCACTCTTTCTCTTTCCTTCTTTCTTTCTCTTTGTTTGTTTGTTTCTTTCTTTCTTTCTTTTTTCTTTGTCCTGGGAAGAATGCATCCCAACTTTCAGGGTTTTGATTTTTTACATTTGATTCACCATTTTCCACCATTGTGTGTCCCTCTTTTCTTTTTTCCTAAGATTTTCTGATTTCCTTTTCTATATTGTTGAACAATCAAAACCAATATTTAAAATATGTTTAGATTCAAATGGTAATTCATTTATCTCGTCTCATCCTCATAGGTTTATAATAACATTTCCTTTTATGTTGTAGAGGGCTTATTGTTCTTTGTGTTCAGTTATGCATTGCTTTCCTTTTTCCTCCTCACTTTTAATTTATCATTGATTAGAGGATGTTTCTGGCCCTTGTTTTTAGCAGCAGACAACATAGAGATTTTATTTTTTTCTCCTCACTGCCCTACTGTCTCCTTTCAGGTGTTGACTATAAAACATGGGGCTAAGGCTTACATAATTTTAAGGGGTCGTTTTTTTAAAAAGGTTGTATGAAATTTAAAGACAGAATTAATTCTAAAATTGACATAGCGTATTTAGAATAAAGACATTAAAACAAACTACCAGTATCTTGAAAATCAGAGTCTCTTTCTTTCCCTTTAGTTTATTTGAAATTTTACATATAAATGATCTCCGATGGCAATTTGGTATCCCTTCCCTCTCCCATTCCTTTACTATCACAATATCTTCTATCCTATTGCATCACCACTTAGAACACTATCTCTGCTACTCAAGTGTATTCCATGAACCAGAAGCACAGCAAGTTGCTGAGAGTGCAAAGCCTTAGCCCTAGCTCTGACCTACTAAATCAGAATCTGCAAATTCCAAGAAGATCACCAGATGACTTGTGGAAGTATTAAAGACTATGAAATATTACATAACTCTGCCAGCTTAGAACTTCTAAACAGGTACCTTGAATCTAATGAAGTAGGCTTTTGTTGAAATAGGTTTTGCAATAAAAATGAGGTCACTTTGGTTCATGCAATAATGCAGAACATTTAGCTATATTGCACTGGCTCTATTCAGGACAAGAAAGCACACCACACTTAGGCAAACTCTTCATTCCAGGCTCTGTCCTAACAACTGCTGATTTCCCATTCCAGGATGCAAAGATAATGACACACAAAACTGAGTTTTCTTAGTGGCAGATTCCCCCTAGGCAGTTAGAGCAGTTCATTAAAGGAATGATTTGGTAAGTATGCTCTCAATTGGGCCTGCAAGACCTGGGAGTGCTGAAATCACTCTAGTTAGAAGGAGGAAAGCTGAGGATAGTGTTTTATAGGGAATAATCTGGAACAAAATAGGGGGTCCTAATGGCTACTAGTAGAGGAGGAATGTGGAAAAAATAAAAATCTTGAATGAGACTTTGTGTGAGGTTATTTGCTTTCTAGTATTTGACATAAATCCTCTTTTCCGTGTCCCCATAGAATCTTCTGTAAAATCTACTTTGCTCCCTAGTGCTTTTTATGGAGTGGATTTTCTTTATCAAGAAAAGAAGTGCTGGATCCTGCTGTGAAGTTGGCAGAAAGCAGAGCCGCCACTGGCTGCCCACCTGAGGGCAGCTGCCTGTGGGTTACTCCCTGCACTGTGGCCTCTCCTCCACCTCGGCTTTGTTCAGCACTGAGTGTTCACTGTGTGCCTGACTGCACAAAGAGGTTGGGAGGTGAAGCTCTCACCCAGTCAAAAGGCACTGCACTCAGTGGGAGGAGGGAGACACACTGAGGTTTTTATTCAAGTATTTCAGGTATCTAAGCCTCATCTTTTTTCATCTGTCCTCCATTTAGTGTTTCAGGGATTAAAATGTCATAGATTGTCCTAAAAGCCTGGAGGTAACTGGAGGAAGCACTGCCGTTTGTGTTCCAAATTGTGTGTGTTGTTCATATTTTTTCTCTGAGGTCCTCAGGATTATGTCGATGGATGATTAAAGGAGGATAATCAGGAATTTAAAACTCTTTAAAAATACTCCCAGAAAAATTTACTGGCATTACACAAATTTTCTGGAAATTTTGTAAGGAGGAATATGTGAATTCATAATATTGTCTGAAGCTAGAAATACTTCAGGTAGAAACAACAGCTCTGATAGCACTGGTAAAAAATAAATGAGAAACAAACTTTATGACTTTCAATCATAAATTGGGCCACAAATGGCACATCACCATCTATCCAGAAAAACCTACCTGGCTTATCATCCCTCTGATGAGTGGGACCATTTCTTATCCCTCCCTTCTTGCCTCCTTCTCTTCTATTGCTGTCCCAGTGGAGCCAACTTTCCAGTGAAAAATGGATGGCAAACAAAATAGATGGCCATTCTCTCGCTCTCTCACACTTTCCAATTTTCCCTTCTACAGCAGAGAGAAGATTCATGATGCAGGAAATCTTTTCTGCCCCATATCAGGGAGAAAGTTCATAGCCATCTTTTCATTGGATAGTGGCAGAAGTTAATGTGAATTCACTGATTAGACAGAGAAAACAAATCATGGAAATACATACTTTTGATGTGTTTCTTAGGAGATGGTTTATTTCAGCCCAGTTGCTGGGTCTGCTTTTTCTTCCAGGCATGATAATATAAATTATTTTTTAAGATAAGAATAAATCCATTTTTAAATATTAAATGCATTTCTATAAATATGAAGCTTTACTTTTTCTTGCCTAAACTATTTTGAGATGGAAGTTATATCTGCTACAAATGAATAATGATGTTTAGTTACTCTTTAGAAGATATTTTTATTGAAAAATAAAAACATTGTATATCTATGTTAACAATAATAGGAAAAAAACAGTTCTCCAATTTTAATGCCCTTTCTTTCTCCATAGTTCACATAAGTAGAAGGAATATGTAGTTTATAATCAAGACAGGAGCTCCGACTGTGGTCTTTTGAATGTTATTTGTATAATGTCTAGTGAGAATCTATTCAAAGATTATTTTCAGGTGGTGCATAACTAGTGAGTGTAAATATCATAGCTTTGGTCTTAACAGCAGGTTACAAAGGAATATTCATTTGAATAAAGATTATTTTGAACACTATAGGAAATTGTTTATTATTTTTCAGTGAAGAGGTCCATCTTTCCCTCAAGCCTGTACTTTGTTATTCTGAAATTTCATTCCCAAAAAGTTTTAAAGGTTAAATACCCAAATGAGATATTTGAAAAAATAAGAGAACAATATAACAAACCTGAAAGTACTCATTTTATGGCTCCAATAAATATCATTTTGCCAATTTTATCTATAAATCTCTATATTGTTGTGTGGTTTGAAAATTTAAAGCACATCCAACATAACCATTATTTTGTCTTTGATTCTTAAGTATCTCTAAAAATATACTTAAAAATATAACCTCAATGCTATTATCATACTTATCAAAATTTAATTTCTTAATATCATCTAATACCCAGGGCTATCTTCAAACTTCCAAGACTGGCTCAGAAATGCCTGTATATATTTCAGTTGTTTAAATTAAATCAAAGTACACACATTGCATTTTGCCACTTTAAAAATCTCCTTTACTCCATAATAGCACTCCTAATGTGCTATGTCTTGTATGCTGTATTTTTAAACAAACTGATTTTAAAGCTATTTGTACTTAATATTCCACATTCTGGATTTGATTGATTGTGATGTTGTTCAAATTATTCCTTTTTCTTTCATTTACTTTGTCACTAAGAAGTGGTAGAGAATAAGTTGCTTTTGTTTTGTAAACCAAGAGTATGATAGAACCTGCACCACAGGCTGGCTCTCGGTCCCAGCAGGTCTGGAGGCCGGTGAGCCTGTCCCACTGCTAAGCTAATGGATTTGGAAGTCATTCCCATCTCATTTTCTCTATCATTTTATGTCTTAACAAAATATTATCATAGTAAACATAATAAATTTTAGTTGGTCTTACGTGTGGTTTTTATAATTGTAAGTTTCTTGAAGTCAAGGATGGCAACAATTTCAAACTAGAAACTATCATTAAATACATTCATTCAAAAGATGAAAGAATAGTTTGACATAAAAACAATTATTGACATAAAAAAGCATACCAATCAAATGGAAAAAATACTAGATCATCTTTCATAAAATGCAAAGAAATGCATGCCTGGAGTATTTAAAAATAGAACGAACAGCTTACTCTTCAGGATGATAAAAAAAATCATATTTAGTGAAAAAAAAAAAAAAAGAAACTATTGTCCAAAAGGCGCTATCAAGCCAGGATGTCTTCTAATATCATTATCCAGGGTCCTACCCAAATGAAGGGGCAGGGCTATTTTAACAACCTACAAAGAACTTTACACCGAGGTACAAAATAATAATGCAATGATCATTTTAAAAATTCTTATTGAATTCAATTTCAATAGAATGTTGGATGAGTAAAAAGGAATTTTTGCTATTTATGCATATATTACATCTATATTTCTTGCAAAACAAACTTCAATTGAAATCACTATTTTGAAATTAACTTTGTATTATAATTAATGAAGATATATGTGATCTAATGTAAATGAATGTGTACATCCTTGACCAGAAGAAAGCCAATCATCCCTGAAAAAAAACCAGCTTTTAACTTTTCTGTTTTTATTCTTGTAGTGCAGTAAACCAAATGTGAAAATGTTTTGTATAAATTATTTAGTATGTGATCAAAAAGGCTAAGCCTTGTCTAAAAGGTAATATTCATTTTATCATTATATATAATTTTTTGTTGATGTATACTTTCTCTTAGAGCTACTGAAATATGAAGTTAACATGAAAGCTTAAGCGTTCTTTCTCACCTGTGTTTCCCAGTGTGAAGAAAATTTATACTATTCTTGTGAAAATACAATCAAATGCTCTGTAAATTTATATTTGGCATGGCAAATAATGCATACTGACCCATTTTGAATAAAAGGAAATTGCTTAGTATGCCTACTAAAAAACAAAGGCCAATTTATACTTTAGCCAACACAGTTTTGTGTTTGGTGGGGTTGACACAGTCAAATTCTGCCTTTGTCTTTGTTTTAAACCTGCAGGAGACTTCTTGACTTTGGCCAAAACATGCAAATGAGAGCATTGAAGAAAATAATGTGAATTTCCTAAATTTAAAAGTTTTTGTAATAATAACAAAGTGTTTTCTTTGTTCCAAAATTAAAATGGCAGAAATAGATCTGGAGTTCTAGAAAGAATATGTTCGTGTAATTTTATGTCTAAAAGGCATTCTAATTAGTGAGTCTATCATGAATTAGCAAGAGTTCCCTCCTATAAAATTTAGGACAGAATTTGTCAAGCCACTTTAAATGATTTTGAATGGTCCAATTATCCAAATTGTGTTTTGAATGCAATCATGCAAAATGTATGAGATTTCTATCCAGCTTCTGGTGAAACTGATTATTAAGATTATAAAATTGTGTTTTAAAATGGAATGTCTTCTTCCAGTTACCCAAATAAATATAGTTAACTTTGACAGGAGATATAGATTTTTCCTTTGTAACGTAGAGGAGTTCAGTACAAATTCTAAGACATTTGGATTGTTTTCTTTACCCAAGTCATCTGCTTCGATCAACATAATGCTGAAAATAGCTACGGATATGTGACTGTTTATTGTCCCTAATACACCCCTGTTCAATGTTTTGTACTTCTCTGTTTGGGTACAGTTTGGTTCATTTTCTTGCTTTCTTCAGTTTGGTGATGAGAAATCTGACTTCAGTGTGGTATTTATTCCTTTTTAGATACCCTATTTCCTCTCATTTCTGTTATCCTTAATATTTTGAAATTTCACTACAATGATGCATATTTTAGGTGTATTATCTTTCTGTTAATTTCTTATTCATCTTTCTGATAATTCAGTAAGTTCACTTAGTTTAATCATCTGCATATTTCCTACCTCAACCCAAATGACCCCCTATTATTTTTATAAAAAGTTTTTTTCAACCTTTCCTTTGTTGTCATTTCTCCCTCTTGAATGACCGTTCATAATAGAGAATGATCAGAAATTCTAAATCAGATTTCTTGCCTCTTTAGTTTTCAGTCTAAATTTCTTCTCTTTGTAGACTACTGCTCCATTATCAGATATTTTGAGTTCTGTCTTCCTGATCTAAATTCATTTTTCATCTATATACATTCTGCATTACAATTCTGCTAATCTGCTAAGTGTTTTATTTTGAAAATTCTACATTTGTGGGCTGTATCCACATACACAATTTCTAGACTATCTAGTTGTATTCTTTTCATAACCATCCCTTTTTTCATCATTTCTGACTGTTTTTCAAGGTAACTTCTCCTTCTGAACATATTGATATAGTCATTTAAATCTGAACACTGTTTTAAATGATGTAGTTCTGGTGTTATGACTTTATTTTGTCTTTCATTTCTTCTACTACTGTGTTATTCTTCCTTAGATATTTTACATTTTCTATTTGGTACTTATAATAGTTGAGATTGTCAGGCACTCTAGCTTCTGTTGGCAAAGGTGTGAAAAAGGTTTGAATTTCTCTTCTTTTCCAGTTATACTTTTTCCCTTCCTATCACCTTTTATTTGGTTTCAGAAAGAAAGGGACAGGCATGTGTCAATCTTCCTGACAAAATGATGGTCTTCTGGGAAGGAAAGATGTCCATCCTGCTTTGGTGTTATCAGTGACTTCTAGCCTTACCCAAGTTCCTTCACTCTGGGATGAGAGAGGAGAGGGAACTCTGCCACTCATACAGGGTCTATACAAGGGGACAGATAGAAAAAGATCAACCTCACTGTCTCATTCCACTCTGGAATCCAGTTCTTGTCATTCTAACTGCAATGTTTGCTTTAGATTCTGGTTTCCTATCCTTGTGTATTTCTATATTGCAAAATTCTTACAGATTAAGATATCATTATATTGTGTGTATTGTAGTCATCTAAAAAAGGGAGCATGCTTACCTTTCCAAGCTATTTTTAGTAATGAAATATTTCAAATATATGAGAACGGAAATATAATGGATACTGATCATTCATGAATAAGTTTTAATAAATCATAATATTTTAGCATATTTGTACTATTTACTTGTATTTTTAAAAATTATAGACATTTGAAGACTCTAAACAATCTTTCTTAATGCAATCTTCCTTTTCTTCTGAGATCATCATGCAGAATTTGCCTAAATCATTTCCCTAAATCTTCTTACAGGGCATATTTGTTCCTCTTGGCTGGATATTGGAAAGTGAAAAGTCTGTCTTAAAATATATATATTTAAAATAAGAGGGAAAAAGAAGATGGATTCTGGGAAAATGGAAGGGAGATCAGTGGAATAGAGGAAGTGAATAGAGAAGGAAGCAGGAAAAAATGGGAAAAGGGAGAAACTCTGGAATGAAATTGACAAAATTATGCTATGTGCATACATGAATACACCACTGTGAATTTCACCTTTATGAATACCTATAAAATACAAATTTAAACAATAAATAGAAGGAAGACCAGTATAGGAAGGAGAACAGAGGGATAGGAGAAGAAGATGAGAGGTAGCACTGGGGACTTAAATGCCCATGTATGTATGATTATGCCAAAATGAACCCCAGTAAATGTATAAATATAATGCACCAATAAAATGATTTTTAAAATTGGAGATGCTTCCTGATTTTTCGGGTGGCTCAATTGCTTTTATTTATAGAAATTAAAGAAACAAAAAACATAAATTAGAGCAGGCCTAGTCAACTGCATAACTTTATATCTTATATATAGGCAGGACTCTTAATACAACTCTAGTTTGCTACAGATCTGCCTCTTGTTAGGGTTTTCACTATTGCCATCATCTTGATAGTCAAATACACACAAGGAGGAAACCTCCTTTCCTATCACACAATCCCTAAATGCAATTATTGATATATCTTGCAAAGCAATGATATGTTCCAAGCAAATAACTCACTGTGGCAGAAAGATAAAATCATTTGAAACTGTTCTGCACCATCAATGGCTGTGTGCATGAGGATAACACCTCTGAGTCTTAATAACACAAATTATAAATAGAAAGAATTAAACCTGTCTTTAGATATGTGGATGAAACTGATGAACTACATATTGCAGGGCCTGCAAATAATAGATGTCAAAATTTAGCAACCATGCCTGACTAGTCTCCCCTTTTCTGCTTTACTCTAAGTTATTTTGAGCAGCTGATTGGAGAAATGGTATATGATGATACTCTACTAACTGCCAGCTTTGCATAAACTTCAAAAGAGTGGATTTTGTTGGAAGAAAAACCTGCATTTGAAACGGCATTGAATATAAAATATCCACTTCCCTACCCTCAACACTGCTTTATTGTCATAGCTCACTTGGTCAAAATATAAATAATCAATTAATCAATGATATTTGTGATTAAGAAAAACCAACCAAACGGTACTTATCAGAATTTACTGGTTACCATAAACAAAGAACAAAAAGAGTAGAGTCAATTTTGTTTTTATTTATGTAGGTTCAATTTTCTATTTGGGTCTTTCTATAGCTAACTAACTTTTGATATTTTTATTTATATATTGGTTAATATTCCTTTTTGTAATTTGTCTTTATTGTTTATTTCCTTGTACAGAAAGAATGCCAATGAAAAGAGAAATGGAATTTAAAATGGCATAGGGGTTAATTATTAGTTCAGAGATTAATCTCATGAATTACTTTAATAATTTGTCATCCAATCTTTCTTGGGTTAAATCAATAACCAAATACAAAAATTTGATATAGTATGCTTTACATTTGCTCTGGATAAAGATTCAGAAAGATAGCATTTGTTTTTATGATTTCTCTTCTTTAATATCTTTATCCTTAAATGAGCTTCAGTAGGGTAAATGCAGAAAGGACTTGGCTGCATTAGGACTAAAATTCTATTTGTGAGAACTTCTCCCCTGTTTAAAAAAAAAAAAAAAAAAAAGAGCTATAGCTGAAAATGAATAAAACAGCTTTGGTTTAGATTGCTTGGAAATCCTCCCCTCTGCTGCAATTACCGGATGAAATAGACATTAAGCTCAGAGGAGTTCTTCACTCAGTCTCTCTTGCTTCTTGCCTCTGTGAGGGACTGTTTTTCTGATGCCATTATTGGCAGATCGCCACATTGCACCTGCTGATCCACCTGCCTCTCACTGGCGTGCAGTATTTAAAATGTTACGCAATTAAAGTAAATGAGTTTAAAGGGCTGGATTTGCACTACACCTCCTGGGGAGCTGTTGTTCATCCTTAAAAGTGCCTGATGATGGTTTGGGAAGCAGTGCTGCTGGACTGGCCCTGGGGTGCTGAATTGCTCCCCTTTGAAGAACTCTGTGGTGAATCTCCTCATGAGGATGCTAAATGGTGAGGAAGCATAAAGACAGATATTTTGTACCCCAGGCATCCAGTCTTTATAGATTGAGACTAGGCAGCAAAAGAAAGATTGGAAAGTAACTAGAACCTCTGTTTCTTGACAAAATATAACTTTATCTTCACCAATTTTAATTTGTATTTATCAGTTTAGTTTTAATTATTTCCTGCAAACCCATGTGTAAAATGATGAGTAGAGATATTTCAAAATGGAAAAGTTATCTACTTATCGGAACACACTTTAATGTCTCATCATTTTCATAGTGGTCATTAGTTATTCTGTAGTGTATCTTACTGCTAGGCATGATATGATATAATTAAAAGGTGGTTTATTTTAGTGCATCCTGCTCTTTTGCATAGAGGTTTGAGAATATCTAGGCATACTGATTGAGACCACAAAGACATGCTTTAAAATAAATTTGTTACTTATTCACCAAAAATACATTTTTATGTTGGGCACTATCATATTAAGAATACAAAAAATAATCTCCTAGCTTTCAAGGAGTTTTTCTTGATATTAATGCCAAGCAGCTAAGAGAGTGGATTCTTTCCTTCTGGCATTGCATACATTCTAGACACAGCTATAAGAGAAACACATGAAAAGTTACGTGCAAGACCTCTGGTTCGTGTGTGGCATGTAAGTAGTTTGCAAGTCATCACTGCTGTCCTTACAATGAAATAAAAGCTGAACTTAAAACTATTTTCAACTGCTCATCTTAGATCAACCAGAAAATTAATGACGTAGGACAAACTACTGCCTCTGAAGTTGGAAGGAGAGATAGGTAGGTATAAAGACTCACAATATAGTAGAGCAGAAGCTAAAAAGCAGAAACCTCCCCAGGAATCAGAATTAGGATAGAAAAATCTAAATTGTAATTGACGGATGACTGAAGCCTCCATTTAGGTTAAGTGTGAGAACTCAAAATTCCAGGAAGGCTGAGGAGTACTAAAATACATTGGACACAGCCATGTAAAGAATTAGTGAACCTGAGGAAATGTCAGTAGAAAGTTCCAAAATATAAATGAAGAGAGAAAATAGGATGAGAAAAAAGAGCAGAATATTCAAACCTGAGATAGTTAACAAAATGGTCAAATGTGTACAATGGAAATGCAAGAACAAAAGATAAAATAGACTTAAAGTGAAAATGACTAGAAATTTTCCACAATTAATTATATCAGACCACAGATTCAGAAATCTTAGAAAATACCAACCAGAATGAACACCAAAAGTCTTCACTTATACATGACCTAGTAAACTGAAGACCATCAAGACAGAGAAAATCTGGAAGAAACTGAGGTGGGTTTGGGGAATCCTTGCCTATAGATGACCAAGTGTAAAAGTTACATTGGAATTATCTTCAGAAACTATACAAGCAAGAATGGTGAAGTGAAGCACTAAACTAAAAAAATAAAAAATGTCCATCCAGAATTCTATATACATCCAAATTATCCTTCAAAAGTAAAGGAGAAACACAGACTTTCTCAAGCAAACAAGAAATGAGGACATTTGTCACCAGTAGATTTGTGTGGCAAAAGACATTAAAACAAATTGTTCTAAAAGAAGGAAAGTGATATAGATCAGAAATTTAGATCTTCATTAAAGAAAAAAGACAAATAAGCAGTGGATGCAAATATTCTAATTATTTTAGTCTTAATCTAACATATGCCAGTCTGTTCAGAATAATAATAGCAAAAATATATTTGTTGATTATAACTCATATACAAGTGAAATGAATGTCAGGATAAGGAATGAAAGGGAGGAATCAGAAATACTTTGTTAGAAGATACTTCTACTACCTATGAAGTAATAGTGTAATTTGAAGAAGACTCAGGTTACTTGTCCATTATTTAAATTTGATGATTTGTGTATTACAACCCAACAGCAATTACTTCAAAATACCTAACAAAACAATTGTGTGATATATGTTAAGAGGAGAGAAAATAATGAAATAATTTTAATTGCTCAACTCAGACCAGAAAATGCAGGAAAAAAAAAAGTGGAAAATAAGAACAAGGAATAAGAACAATGAAAACAGCAAGAAATAGGACAGCTATTAATCTAACTATATTAATTATCATTTAAAATATTATTGTTCTAAATACACTAATGAAAAGAGACAGAATGGATAAAAATCATATGACCAAACTATCTGTTGTCTACAAGAAACCTACTTTAAATATAAAGACACAGATAGATTTAAGATGAAGAGCTAGAGAAAAATATGACATGCTAACTCTAGTCCAGAAGGAACCTGGACTAGCTATACTAACTTCAAACAAAGCAGAATACAGAAAGAACAAGGCTGTTAGGAATAGAGAGGAGCATTACACAAGGATAGAGTAGTCAATTCTCCAAGAATTCTCCAAGGACTGAAGATCCTAAATGTGCATGAGTCCAACAACAAAGCATCAAAGTATATAATGAAAAGCAAATTGATAGAACTTTAAAGAAAGTAGGTTAATCTATGAATACAGTTAGAGACTTCAATACTTTGCCATTAAAGGATCTGGCAATAGAAACACTAAGTGCATAGTGTAGCTAAGCAGCATGTCAATCATCTGGATATGACATCCCTGGAACAATTTCTCTGACAACAGCAGAATACACATTCTTTTTAAGCCCATGATGAAGATTAAACTATATGACTACATTCTGGGCCACAAAAACATAACAAGAAATTTTTAAAAATTAGAATCATACAAAGTATGCCTATGGAGCACAATGTAATTAAATGAGAAATAAATAACAGAAAGAGCTAGAAAACTCAAAAATAGTTTGAAATTCTAAAACATACTTCTAAATAACACAAGGTAGGAAAAATTTTTAAAAATGTTTCAAAGTAATTGGAAATGAAAATAGATTATTAAAATTTGTAGGATGTAGCAAAATCGGTGACCATGAATGTATGTATTGGGAAGTCAAAAGAGCTAAGAATCAATCCTTTATGGCTCTACCTTAAATATTAGAAAAAGAAAATAAATTCAGAAAAGAAGAATAAATAAGAAAATTTTAAATGGAAATAAGTCAAAGGAAAACAACGATGAAAAATCAATGAAATTCAAAGGTAATACTTGGGAGAGGTCAACAAAATAGATAAACTTTTATTGAGGCTTAAATAAAAGATACAAATTACTAATATCAGAGATGAAAGAGAGGCTATTACTTTTAATATGATGGACAGTAAATGGATAATAAAGGAACTACAATAAAGGAATTTATAAAACTGTATGTCCACAACTTTGAAAACAGATGAAATGGATCATGCCTTTGTAAGACACAATCTACCAAACTCACACAAGGAAAATAGAAAAATCTAGATAGGTCCATACCTACGAGAGTAACTAGTAAATAACTTTTTGAAAGATTATATTTTAAGACCCTATTAATAAGATGCTGTTACGGAAATAATGACAAGACATACAATGTGAGAAAAATCTTTGCAAAGGACATATCTGATAAAGGACTGATATCAGAAATAAACAAAGAAATCATAATGTTCAAATAAACAATTAAAAATGGACCAAAAATACTAACACACACCTCACTAAAGAAGTTATACATATAAAAAATAAACTCATGAAAAAATGTTTAGCAGCATGTGTAATTAAGGAACTGCAAACTGAAACAGCAATGAGATGCCAACTACACATACATTAAAATCCAAGACACTGACAACACCAAATGCTAATAAGGATGTGGATAAACAGGAATACTTATTCATTGCTGTTGGGATTGCAAAATCACATAGTCTCTTTGAGACACAGTTTGGCAATTTCTTACAAA
The DNA here is from genome assembly GCF_902686455.1 of Sciurus vulgaris. Lineage (NCBI taxonomy): Eukaryota > Metazoa > Chordata > Mammalia > Rodentia > Sciuridae > Sciurus > Sciurus vulgaris. Next base: position 73,619,713 of record NC_136462.1, read on the forward strand.
ACCAAACATACTGTAACTATATGATCCAGCTTGATTATGATGCTTGATATTTACCCAAATGAGTTGAAAATTATGTCTACATGAAAACCTGCACAAATATTTATCGTAGCATTAGTCATAGTTACTAAAAAATTGGAAACAATCAAGATTTCCTTCAATAAATGAATGGATTTCAATCGTGTCTGTTGTGATATTTCCTTGTTCATTCCGAATTTTAGTGATTTGGGTTTTCTCTAGTCTTCTCTTTGTTAGTGTGGCTAAAGGTTTATCAATTTTGTTTATTTTTTCGAAAAACCAACTAGTTATTTTGTCAATTTTTTGTATTGTTTCTTTTGTTTCAATTTTGTTGATTTCAACTCTGGTTTAACTATTTTCTATCTTCTACTACTTTTGGTGTTGGTCTACTCTTCTTTTTCCAGGGCTTTGAGCTGTAGTGTTAGGTCATTTATTTGTTGAGTTTTACTTCTTTTATTAAATGCGCTCCATGAGATAAATTTTCCTCTAAGTACTGCTTTCATAGTGTCCCAGAGATTTTGATATGATGTTTCTTTGTTCTCATTTACCTCTAAGAATTTTTTAATTTCCTTCCTAATATCTTCTGTTATCCATTCATATATAATAGCATATTGTTTAATCTCCAGGTGTTGGAGTAATTTCTGTTTTTTACTCTTTTATTTATTTCTAACTTCAATCCATTATGATCTGATAGAATACAAGGTAGTGTCTCTATTTTCTTGTATTTGCTAATGTTAGCTTTGTGGCCTAATATATGGTCTATTTTAGAGAAGGATCCATGTGCTGCTGAGAAGAAAGTGTATTTGCTCTTGGTTGGATGATATATTCTATAAATGTCTATTAAGTCTAAATTATTGACTGTGTTATTGAGATCTATGGTTTCTTTGTTCAATTTTTGTTTGTAAGATCTGTCCAGTGGTGAGAAAGGTGTGTTAAGATCACCTATTTTGAAAATATATACTCCAACAAAATTGAAAATTTAGAAGACATCAACAGGTTTCTAGAGACATATGAGTTGCCTAAACTGAACAAGGAGGACATACACAATTTAAATAGACCAATTTCAAGTAATGAAATAGAAGAAGTCATCAAAAGCCTACCAACAAAGAAAAGTCCAGGACCAGATGGGTTCTCAGCCGAGTTCTACAAAACCTTTAAAGAAGAGCTCATTCCAATACTCCTCAAAGTATTCCATAAAATAGAAGAGGAGGGAACCCTCCCAAACTCATTCAGTGAAGGCAATACCACCCTGATACCTAAACCAGACAGAGACACATCAAGGAAAGAAAATTTCAGACCAATATCCTTAATGAACATCGACGCAAAAATTCTCAACAAAATTTTAGCAAATCGCATACAAGAACATATTAAAAAGATAGTGCACCATGATCAAGTGGGTTTCCTCCCAGGGATGCAAGGTTGGTTCAACATCCGGAAATCAATAAATGTAATTCACCATATCAATAGACTTAAAATCAAGAATCACATGATTATTTCAATAGATGCAGAAAAAGCATTTGAAATACAGCACCCATTCATGCTCAAAACACTAGAAAAAATAGGGATAGTGGGAACATTCCTTAACATTGTAAAGGCCATCTATGCTAAGCCCATGGCTAATATCATTCTAAATGGTGAAAAACTGAAAACATTCCCCCTAAACACTGGAACAAGGCAGGGATGCCCTCTTTCACCACTTCTATTCAATATCGTCCTTGAAACTCTAGCCAGAGCAATTAGACAGACGAAACAAATTAAAGGATGCGAATAGGAAAAGAAGAAATCAAACTATCCCTATTTGCTGATGATATGATTATATACTTAGAGGAACCAGGAAATTCCACCAGAAAACTCTTAGAACTCATAAGTGAATTCAGTAAAGTAGCAGGATATAAGATCAATGTACATAAATCTAATGCATTTTTATACATAAGTGATGAATCTTTGGAAAGAATAATTAGGAAAACTATCCCATTCACAATAGCCTCGAAAAAAATAAAATACATGGGAATCAATCTCACAAAAGAGGTGAAAGACCTCTACAATGAGAACTACAGAACACTAAAGAAAGAAATTAAAGAAAACCTTAGAAGATGGAAAGATCTCCCATGTTCTTGGATAGGCAGAATTAAATTGTCAAAATAGCCATACTACCAAGAGTGCTATACAGATTCAATGCAATTCCAATTAAAATCCCAATGATGTACCTTACAGAAATAGAGCAAGCAAGTTTTATGAAATTCATCTGGAAGAATAAGAAACCCAGAATAGCTAAAGCAATCTTTAGCAGAAAGAGTGAAGCAGGGGGTATTGCAATAACAGATCTTCAAGTCTACTACAAAGCAATAGTAACAAAAACCGCATGGTATTGGTACCAATATAGAAAGGTAGATCAATGGTACAGAATAGAGGACACAGACACAAACCCAAATAAATACAATTTTCTCATACTAGACAAAGGTGCCAAAAATATGCAATGGAGAAAAGATAGCCTCTTCAACAAATGGTGCTGGGAGAATTGGAAATCCATATGCAACAGAATGAAACTAAACCCATATCTCTCACAATGCACAAAACTAAACACAAAATGGATTAAGGACCTCGGAATCAGACCAGAGACCCTGCAGATTATAGAAGAAAAAGTAGGTCCAGATCTTCAACATGTTGGCTTAGGACCAGACTTCCTCAACAGGACTCCCATAGCACAAGAAATAAAAGCAAGAATCAATAACTGGGATAGATTCAAACTAAAAAGCTTTCTCTCAGCAAAGGAAACTATCAGCAATGCGAAGAAAGAGCCTACAGAGTGAGAGAAAATCTTTGCCAATCATACTTCAGATAGAGCACTAATCTCCAGAATCTATAAAGAACTCAAAAAACTCTACTCCAAGAATACAAATAATCCAATTGACAAATGGGCTAAGGAAATGAATAGACACTTCACAGAAGAAGATCTACAAGCAATCAACGAACCTGTGGAAAAATGTTCAACATCTCTAGTAATAAGAGAAATGCAAATCAAAACCACCCTAATATTCCATCTCACCCCAATCAGAATGGGGATTATCAAGAATACAAGCAACCATAGGTGTTGGCGAGGATGTGGGGAGAAAGGTACACTCATACATTGCTGGTGGGGCTGCAAATTAGTGTAGCCACTCTGGAAAGCAGTGTGGAGATTCCTTAGAAAACTTGGAATGGACCCTCCATTTGACCCAGCTATCCCACTCCTTGGCCTATACCTAAAGGACTTAAAATCAGCATACTACAGAGATACAGCCACATCAATGTTCATAGTTGCTCAATTCACCATAGCCAGATTGTGGAACCAACCTAGATGTCCTTCAATTGATGAATGGATAAAGAAACTGTGGTATATATATACAATGGAATATTACTCAGCCATAAAGGATGATAAAATTATGGCATTTGAAGGCAAATGGAAGAAATTGGAGAATATCATGCTAAGTGAGATAAGCCAATCTCAAAAAACCAAAGGACGAATGATATTGCTAATAAGTGGATGATGACACATAATGGGGGGTGGGAGGGGTTAGAGTTAGAGTTAGAGTTAGGGTTAGGGAGGGGGGAAGAATAGAGGAAGGAAGAACTGTATAGAGGGAAAAGAGGGGTGGGTGGGGTGGGGTAAGGGAAAAAAATAACAGAATGAATCAAACAACATTACTCTATGTAAATTTATGATTACACCAATGGTAGGCCTTTATGCCATGTACAAACAGAGAAACAACATGTATCCCATTTGTTTACAATAAAAAATAAAAAATAAATAAATAAATAAATAAATAAATGGATAAACTGTAATACATAATTACAATGGAATATTATTCAGCACTACAAAGAAATAAAAGATCAAAGCATGAAAACAAATAGAGGAAGTTTAAGTGTATAATGCTAAGTGAAAAGAGTCAATCTGAAAAAGCTACCTACTTTGTGATTTCAAATACATGACTGCATTTAAGATACATGCACTGCATTTTGGAAAAGACAAAATTTTTGAAACTATGAAAAACATTAGTGGTTTCAAGGAACTCATGAAGAGGGATGAAAAGATGAATACATATAGCACAGGGAATTTTTAGAGCAGTGAAATCAGTTGGTAGGATATTGTGGACAAATGTCATTTTACATTAAGACCATTGAATATACAACATAAAGAGTGAGTCCTAGGTTTAATTATAGTCTTCACTCAAAAATAATATATTAATACTGGTTCATTAATTGTTTAAAAATGTACTATACTAATGAAACAAATTAAAATAAAGGAAATGGAATGGGAAATGAGTATAAAAATGGTAATATATGCGGTTTCCACCCAACATTTTCAGAAACCTAAAACTGTTCAAATATAGCCTGTTAAGAAACATGAACTGCATTTGGTATTGTATAATGCTAGCGACATACACAGGACATTATGGGAGCAGAGGAAAAGGCAAACATGGATGAGTGGTGAAGATGTGATACCTCCGGAGACATGGTATCTAGATTTGTCCACAATTATAAAATCAGTTTACCCTTAGAAAAGATATTCCAGATGGAGGGAACATTGAGCAAGAATAGAGACAGATTATCCCAACAGCCAATCTTCCTGCCCATGGTATAAAGCAGAGGGGTAAGGACTGCACTTGGAAACATATTCATAAATGGCTTACTGTAGAGATAAGGATGCAATAGCTGATACTGTTTTGGGAAATGGACCATGTACTGAAGGCATTCAAGTTAATGTAGACTCTGTACCAAGGTTCCTGGAGATTCCACAGGTTAATATTTTTTAGATGCAGGCATAGGTGTAAAAGACAGATGAGGTAAGGAGTATCTAGGGATTAGCACTGTTGCATACAAAGAACAGAATCTTTTGAAGATTCATTTTTAATGGAATCTTTATGAGATTTTGCTTAATACATTTCTGCATTGTTTTTGTTTTCTGCCTTACAAAGTAGTGAACGTGATATTCTGGATTGACCTGTTTTCAGAAATAAAATTTCTAATAGAAATAATAGATTCTTGGAGAAAGACACTTTATAAGACTTTTATGAATTGCAGCATGAATATCAATATATAGTAACACACATATGCCTACAAATATTGTTTGACTCTATGTAGAAAAATTGTATTTGTGTATAGTTATTAGAGTTTACCCCCTCCTGGATTTTGTTACTGTAAGCTAGTTGTATAGTATATAATGCACAATTTATTTCACAGCTTGTAGAACAACAGAACAAATATCAATTAGCATTTTACTCTTTATTCTTCCAGGAAAAGTAATACAGACTATTTAAAATTTCCTCCTGGGTTTGTCTGTATGCATTCTAATGAACTGGCACACACAAAGCAGAGAACTTATATTAGAAAATATACACTTTATACATAAATTATTACCCTTGGGTGTGAAAATAAAGATATTTTTAGCTTAGACTAGAAAATATTAAAGAAATATGTCAAATAAAAGGTTTACATAGATTCTAATTTTAATACTTTGTTATTTTTATGCCAATTTAAAAACTGATTTACATTTTAAGCTTTAATATATCTAAATAGAAGGGGCCTCATTAAAAAACTCTATTTTTCTGCCCTTAAAATTATGCACATTTAATAAAATATTATTGAATGATCTTTCACATAGTAGTTGATTAACATAAATTTCAGTGACTTGAAATTGGTTTTAATTCAGAGTAAGATGAAAAAAATAGTATATACGTATTCTTCATGATCAAAAAGATTGTTGTTGACTTGTATATTTATTTGAAGGTAAATATCATTTACATGAAACCTATTTTTATCATGCTCTAAGAAATAATTTAAATGCATTCACTAATGTTTGCAAATGATGTTATTTATTAATTTAAAATTATCTTTTCCAACATTAAACACATTTGCTGGTACAGCATTTAACAGTTATTTTGATACTTTGAGAAATTATATGAATGCTAGGATAACTTTGCTTTAAAAGAGATTATTTTCTGTAGGCATTTACTAACTCAGATCAGTCTTCTTTCAGGTAAGTCAAATTAGACATCATTTATAATGGTTAAAATTTTAACCATATATACAGCCATGCTGAAACATTGCATGCTTTTCTTTCGAGCAACAATTTTAGTGTTTTGGGAAAAAAAAAAATTTCTCTTGAAGTTCACTGAAGTGTTATTTGCCAAGTGTTAATTGCTTTCAGAAATCGTCTTCACAAATCCTCAAGTTACTATCAGAGAGTAAATCTCAGCTGTTAATCCTCAATCTTTCACAGGCTTGCTCAAGCTATGTGATTTCTTTCCACTAACACAACAAGGAAAGACTAAATTTATCATTTGGTTCAGAAACTAAATCTGTCTAGTGCTTGATGAGGTGTATCTTTTTATTTATCCTCTTTTAAGATTAAGGAAACAGACAGCTGAAGGGGAATGACTTTCCAAAGGTTAAACTTGCTCAATGACTGCAGGTAAATCTTGAATCCTCTGAGTAAATGATAGAGAAGAAAATATTAGTAACTGCTCCTGGAACTTCTTAGAGCTGGATCTCTAAGAGTTACTCCTTCTATAGCACTTCCCTGTCCACCCATGATCTTAATCCCATGTTGTTTAACTGGAACAACTTTAAATTTTCTAAATCTGTACTCCCCTCTTTCAGTGTCTCATAGTTAAACAACACTTGGGATGTTCTTCTGTGTCTGTTTCCTTTTAATTTTTTCTAAAAGGTCTTGATTGTTCAAGATTATTTCCATATTTTATCTTTTGTTACATTTGTTAAGACCAAACTGAAAACACTGCAAATTATTGTTGATGACTTCATCTTCACTGGATGTAGCCCTTGTTAATTTACATAAAAATAGAAAAAAATCTGTTTTTCTCAACTGCTGTCAGAGCTCATCTGACTCTATTTCTATTAATATAGGACTGGCCTTCAAGCTAACCCTGTATCTACTCTTTACTTCTTTGATCAATTCTTTTTTCAGTGTCTAGGATAAGCTAGATAAATAAGCTAGTTAAATAAATGAGACCATGTTATTGCCTTGTTTAATACTCTCCAGATTCTACTGCACTTAAAATAGAATCTTAAGTCTTATCCTGCTTGAAACTTCTGATCAATTTCAGTCTTGATTTTCTCTCCAAATCCTTAGTGTCTCCCAATTTCCCCTTCTCACTTTTCTCTAATTATGAACATTCTCAAGTCTTTTCTCTTTGTTGGAGGATCAGCTCTGATTCATTCTTCAAAGTCATCTATTCAGGACTTCTATGTAACATTTAGGGAAGTGATATCTTTTAGACCATTAATTTAGTAGAATTCTCGGGGTCGAGCAATGAACACTTTCATTCCAGGTAAAGCAACAGGTGTTTGTTGCTTCCTGGATCACACACGAGCTCATAGTGACCTCCTGGGTGAGACCTGACTTCCTATGCTCTGTTCTACATGCCACACTCCCTCAGACATCTACGCTTCACTCATTTTTCGTATTTGGTTACTTTTGCAACTTATCTTTGTCCGAATCTTCCTCTTAAGCCAGGTTATCTCCATTCCTTTCTCTTAAATTTTTCTACATATCATTAATCTCTTCTTCTGTAAACTCTATTTCCTTTTCTAGTCAATTCTATACAATGTAGCACTTAATTATTTTCAGTGGATTCATGCACATTAATTTTCTTTCCCCAAATAAGTGCTTTGATGGCTGTGATTTATTTTCATCTGTGTACAATCCAAGGAACCCACTCATCCTGTCATTTTCCAGATCTAAATATTTATCATGTCTTAACACACATATATATTCAAAGATGCTAAACAAATATTTCTTCTTTCATTCCTGTAATAACATCAATCACATTGTTATCATTTTTCCTATTATGTTTGCATGGATACCCTCATCTTTTCTCAATATTTAATAAATTATTCTAAAACTCAGTTTTTGATCTTATATGAAGAATTATCACTTTTCAAAGTCAGAGTAGTAAACACAATTTGAAAAATATGGAAAAGTAAGACAAAATTGTTATATATGTTTTCATCATGTATAAAGAAAAGCACATGACTCAAGTGACTAACTTTATAATGTTTATCTAATTATGTAAAGTGCTATTGCTTGGTTTTGGAATGTCCCCTAATGGTTCATGTGTTGAAGGCTTGTTCCCCAATGCAGTACTGTTCAGACATGGACTTTTGGGGACGTGATTGGATCATGAGGGAACTAACCCATCAATGGATTAGTCCATGATGAAGTGGTTCCTCAGGGGTATGCCCCCCTTTCTCTCTCTGTCTCTGTCTTTCTGTCTGTCTCTCTGTCTGCTTCCAGGGTGTCATGAGCTGAGCAGCTCTGTTCAACTTATCCTCTTATGTGATACTCTGCCTCACCATAGGCTCAGAATCAATGAGGTCAGCCAACTATGGACTGAAACCTCTGAAACCTCTGGAACCACGAGCCAAAATAAATCTTCCCTCCCCTAAGTTTATTTTCTCAGGTATTTCTTCACAGCAACAGAACGCTGACTAATACACAGGCTTCATGGAATAATCACTCTTATGTACAAATCTGAAAATTCCATACCCTTTTTTAAAATCTTAATTAACTCTATATATTTTAAAAAGTATTAAAATATAAACTATGTGGCTTAAATTCCTGGCTACCTATGATTTGGCTGAGAACTACTCTCATTGTTTTGATGCTTATTGCCCACTGCAGTTTTTCATACGACACTCACAAAAGTTGAATGTTCGAACATCCCCTTGAGTTATTCCATGAAAAATCAAAAAATTCTGATGAAGTTAGTCCTTTGGCTATTCACACAGTCTTAATCATTTTGATATGTAGTTTTAAAAAGAAAACTGGTTAACAGAGAGGAATTTAGCATTTCTTGAACTTATTTGTACTAGGTCATTTTTCATCTTATATCTAAGAAGCAAATTTTATAAATCCATGTACATCATTACTACATTTCTGTTATCTTTGTGGTAAAAATGTGAAAAGTAATATCTTACTGAAATCATGCTCAGAGATTAGTTACAGCAATCTTTCTAAATTAAGATTCATATATCATATCCAAAGAGGACCCACAGTATGGACAGTGGGTAGGGAAGTAATCATAATGTGGTGAATCTGCTATTTTGTAGGGTCGCTCCTTCAAAGATTGATCAGAAACCCCTTGTCATAGATCAAGAAGGTATTTTCCACTGGTATATGCTCATAAATCTTGCTAATCTGAATTAGCAGTTTATAAAAAATATTCCAAGTGATTAATTGGAATTAATTCATTAAATTCTGTGATAGTCCTCCTATGTTCCAGAATTTTTGTTTATATGTGTATGTGTGGGTGGAGATATAATGTCGCTACCAATCTTAAATAATATTTATAGGGATATCCAAATCATAAATAAGAACAGAGATTGGATCAGTACAAAAGAAACAAGATGAATTAACTTAAGTATCTGGTATATATTAGATTGGTAAGTTCATCCTAAAATGGAAATGATACATTATTCAAAAGTCTTTCCATTGCAAATTAAAAGTTTCAAACTAACTTAAGTGTTTTTGTTGTAGTTTTTAAAGAATGTATTGGCTCATGTAAATTAGAAATCTAAGGGATGGAACTAGCTTCAAGAATAGCTTGATCCGGAAATTCAAACAATTTTATCATGCTGAGAAAGATCACACAACTCAGTCAATTTAACACAACCAGTCAGCAGGAAAGATGAAAGGCATCTCCAGGTCATTAGATTTCTTGCCTTGTCCTCTATTTTCAATATTTCCCTTTCTTTTCATGTTAAAGAACTTAAATTAATGAAAGCATATTTTTACATACACAATTTTATTAGAACAATATGCGGAAATACTGTAATACTAATTGTATTTTTATAATCTAATCTGATATTTACACAATACCAGACACCAGTAAGCTATTTTATCCATTTTCTCTGTGGCAGAAATACCACTAAATTTGCAGAGACATTATTTTAAAAATATGAAGTTGATATTTCTGGCACTACAAAAAATTTTCACTTATTATATCTCTGAACTGTCAAAACCAAAATGTTGTCACCAGTCCTATTTCAGAGGTCATGAATTATTGAACAAAGAGTACAAGGCGCATTGCCAAAATAAAGGTGTGAGGCTCTCAAAAAACTTCAAAGTCAATTAATATGTGCAAATTGTGTGTTTTTTACTTTGCCCACATTAAGACACACTAAATATAGGTTGTTCTGGTTGTATACATTCGAGTCATTCCTAAACCCCATCTATTCTTCAAAGGATGAGTGCATGATGATTTGTGGGCAAAAAGGGAGATCACAGTCAGTATTCTTAAAGCTGAGTTTAACCTGTCAAATCTATCTCAATCTGCATGATATTTTGTGTCCAGTGGGATAAAACAAAATGTGGCAAGATAAGTACGCTTTAAAAGAATTCTGACCTCCACATTCAAAACCCTTTTTAGAAAAAGTAATTGTCTTTTATCGTTCGTTCTGTTTTTCGAGTAAATAATACATAAATTACAATCTGAGCAACAAAGAGAACAATCTCAATGCTGATTTGAAATTCAGCAAACACACCAGATTATGCTTTCAGGTGGCAGAAGCTCCAGGGTTCCCTGGCTTCTTTTGTGTTCCTGGGCTTGTAGAGTGCTAGGCGCTGACAGATGCTTATCAAACATTCATGTAAACACTGCTATCAAAGCTGTGCTCTCCAGCTCTGCCTTCACACAAGAGGGTCAGCATGGAACATCATTAATGCTGGGCCAAAGATAGAAATGTCATGCCACAAGGTTTGTAACGGAAGAGAACGCAGATGCTGCTGTTCTAAGAGACAGCACCCAAATTGTAAACTTTGCTGACATGAAAGATGAATACAGAGGTGATGTTTAAAACATTGCCAAATGTTTACTTAAGCATGGATTCTGTTAGTCATTTTTGTCTTTGTATCCTCAGGTTAAAATAGAGTTTGAGGTTTTTGGTTTTGTTTTCATCTGTGAGGATGAGCAAATGTGGTTCAGATCTGAGTACTACACAATAATGCTGTGATGAACAAAGAAATTATCACTGCGACTTAACCCTGGTAGCAATAATACAGGAGCCCTAAGTTTGAATTCTGTAGGTCTGAGGTCACTTACTTCTGCTTGAATGACTCCTTTCCTTCCTCAGTTTCTCCAGGTTTACATGTCTTTTGTCTTCTTTATAGCAGCGTTCACACTATCTTTCTGGATGACTCCTTAACACATAGTAGAAAAGCCATGAAGTTATAGTCTGCAAAATAAGCTCACCCTTCCTCCAGCACTTAGGAGATGACTTCCCTCCAATCTAAATTCAAGTCCTTAATTTTCATCTGAGAAGATTGTTACTTAATCTTCTCATCAGTTTTACATACTTAACAGCCTCTGTCTGGTCTAATATCCTGTATAACATATTCTCCCAATCACCTGTCATTACACCAGCATGGCTGTTCTCAAAGAGAACAATTGTACGACAGCACAATACCCCCTTGTACGAAGTATTTTCCTGGAATACAAAAGAATGGAGGATATTTGGGGAAAAAAAAAAAAAGTGTTCTTAACTATCACTGTTTTCTGGGATTCTAGCCTAAACCTATGGAATCAGAAAAGTGGTTTAAAATGTGATTTAGTCCATTTCCATTCTCATGGGTACAACATTTGAGAGCCATTATACTGGACTTGGAGAGTAGCTCAGTGGTAGAGTGTTTGTTTAGCATGCCTAAAGACCTGGATTTCAGCAGAATGTACACATACATACAAAATCTGATAACCATGATATGCCATCCAAACCTGCCCAGTTTTCCAACTATCTGGTCTGATTCACCACTATACAGATGATGTTTTCCTCCTTGTTCCTTTACCTTCTTCATGCAGTCTTAACTATAAGTGGGTTCTGATCCTCCATGATCCGCCTTATAGATCTAAGACTGTAATTGGTTGGAGAAATATTTTTTCTGACACTGCTAATATTTTTGTAATTTATCTGCTTTCCTTCTCAGTTACAAAAGTTATGAGACAACCATAAGGTGAGGATATTTTTCCAACTTCCTCAGTGTGCAGGTCAGACTTATAAATTGCTTTTCTCTCAGAGAACTGAGATGCTACCTATGACTTCAGATATGGTTATAGAGAACATTTGAAATTGAATCATTCACATGTGTTTCAAGAATGCCACAGAATATCTTTAAGATAGTTTGAACAACTTCAAAGAAATTAATATATGTATTGCATATTCTATACAAATACATATGATACGTATTTTAATTAGCTATTGTTTTATGAGCACATTATGAGATAGGTATCTCAGCTTTGAAGATCTTTTCTGAGTTGTTGGATAAAAATAAAATATATAGTGTACCAAGAATAATACAGTCCATGTTTTTACCTCCTTTTTTTCCCCTTTCCTCTCTCCTTGACCACAATTTTCTGAAAAAGGGCAGTGTGTTATTTCCAATTATGAAATAACATACTTCTATTTATTTTATTTGTTTTTCTTAAAATGTTCTTGTTGCCGTTGGGTCTCTGAGTCCATGAACAAAATACAAATTCAATATTTTAAGTACAAACATCTTATTTGTTTATAATGGAAAAATCAGCCCTAGGCTACCCTCTAGGAGTGGTGCAAACAAAGGGTGGGCATTGCTAAAATATCTGTCTTGATTTTTAATCTTATGGTGAGTTGTGATTCTTAAACTTATTTTTATGCAGAATATTTTACTCAATTGACTTCTCAGAGAAGGCAGTATTTGGGATTTATTTGGCTCTATAGGAAAAGGGTATTTATTATCTTTTTATTCAGAATATAGAAACAGTGACACTAATCCAAAAAATATTTATTTCTGTTAGATACTTAATTAGATCACATTATATACACATATCATAGTTTCAGTTTGGGTTGGCATGACTATAAGATCTGTAGCAAAAAAGGTGAAATAAAACTATGATAAAATTAAAAGATCAAAAAGCCACTTACTACTTAGAAAGATCAACAATTAGCACTACAAGATCAAATATTAAGCACTACACAACTTTTAATGGTGGCTTGCTATTATTTGCTAAGAATGCTGTTTAAACGAAAGTAGGGATGTTTTTGCTGTTCTGAGTTTGCACTCCACTCATGGTGCCAAACATTTTCAACTACTACAGTGAATTCTTCTAGTGTTTACCTCCCTATTTCCACTTAATGGTGGTAGAAAGCTATTTTTTTCATCAAGTTTTCTGTTGAATTCCTTTTACCATGTTTGCAACATCTATTATTTTGCCTTACTTTTCTTTTCCTTTTCCTGTCTGGTGTGTCTATTGGTATTTGGTTAGTTTATAGTATTTTCATATGTAAATACTGCTGCAACTAAATCAATAATTATGTTTTTCTTCTATGCTGCAAAATAATTTTTATTCATGTTTTATACATATATATGTAAATATATATATTTCTACTGATGACATGAATAAAGGAAAAGCAAACTTTTTAACATCTCCAAAAGAAGAAGATTGTCTGCAGGGCTACAGGGTTACATGGTTACATTCAGGAGATGACACCTGTGGACACACTGGATAACAGCAAGCTGGAGTATTAGGGGACAATACACATATGACCAGCAGTGGGTTTGGGAAGAGATGCTTAGAAAATTTCATGAACTGCCTGTGCAAGTGTTACTTTCTAAGATCCTGGGTGCCCAGGGACTTTCCTTAGTTGTATGGCATTAGACCCTGGGGGATTAGTGAGGGTGTATATTAAACCAGAGTGCAAGATCTAGATGAGGTAAGTGGTTTGGACGTGAAATTAATCAACTCCTTAAGAAGTGACCCTGACTGTCCTCTTGTCAGAAACAAATTTATATCGATTATATATGTGAACTCTCTTCATATGATTATTCTCAATCAAAGCTTCTTTCTTTCATCCCAAATTATCTACTATCTTGATTATTTTAAAAGTTACAAAATTATGGGGGGTGGCTTTATTACACAAATATGCATTCTTTGACACTACAGCCTTATGTAAATTCTATAGTGCTTTGTAGGTTTCTTCTAATCTATAGGTTTCTCCTTCATTCCTTTCTTTTTGTTAGACTTTATGCATTGAAAAACTGGACCATTTGTCCTGTAGTCTTCCACAGTCTGAGTTTTGCTGATTTTGTACTCCCAGTACAGTCTGACCTGTTTTCTCTTTCTTCTTCTTTATTTTTTCTGTTCTTTCCATCACCTGTAAATAATCAGCTCCATTGAGAGCTTTGATCATACTCAGGTTTAATTACTTTGGCAAGACTATAGATGGTATTGCATCCCATCACCAGGAGGTACATGATAGTCAATTTTTGCTATATTGAGTCGTCCTGTTTTCTTCTCAGATCATTGTTCCAACTGGGCAGTGTCCCACACCTTACCTTTCTTCTTTTGTTTTATTTGATTCAGCCTAATGCTAGAGTTCTGTCTTTAGTATTTGTGTAAAATTTGAATATTAACTCAAAATGCAAATTTATTGAACTTGCCCTGCAAAAATCAAAGTAGTTGTACTTCTTGAAAATTTTCTTGCAGAGAAATATTGGTCTTTTGACCTGCTATGTCCTCCCCTGATCAAAAAGATTTCAAACTTCTATTATATTTTGTTGTGTTTAGCTAAAATGTACCATTATTTTTTTAGATTTCTCTAAGATATGAGTCTTGTGTCATTTTCATATTTCTACCAGTGTATTTCAACAAAAAAACTCAGAGCATAAAGAAAGGAGAAAAAGGGAGAATTTTAACTTAATTTTAGTTTCACTTATTAATTTCTTATATCCAAATGAATAGAACAAGTTAATGAAAATAACTATGTTTAGCAACTGTGGTTAAAAGAATTATGTACAAAGGCAGTAATAGTGGAGATAGAATGCTTTAAGAAGAAGAGGAAATTATATTTTCAACCACAATGTAGTAACTAGAACAAACTGATTCTCAGCATAGCACAGAAAACTATGCAAATTGTATGAAAAAAAGAAAAGGTTTTCAGACATTTGAAAAACAAGTAGCATGGTATTAGAATCCCCTAAGAGGAAAAAAGAAAATGATCCTACAATCACACTATTCTTTTTTTTTTTTTTTTTTTCTCTCTCTCTCTCTCTTTTTTTTCTGGTGGCACTTGTAAGACCATGAAGCAGGAAAAGGATCCCAAACTGAAGTCAGCAGACTCACTGAATTGATAAGGCTGGATTTGAGCTTTAGAGAGAAGTTAGTAGATGAATTTATAGGGAAAATGACAGACAGAAGCAAGCTATATAGAGTAAGATTTCCCCTTGAGTCTATTGCCACATACTCAGCAGCTCACATATAAAGGCTGGGCCAAGAACTGTCAGAAAAGCACAAAATGTTCAAATATCAGAATTTAAATAGACAGGGAAGTGTATCTGTTTTATTGATCCAGACTGTAGAGTTTTCATCAAACACCAGGACAATTAGCAGACAACCCAGAAGGATTCCCTAGCAAAGTTTAAAATAAGGGAAAAAGGAAGAAGCAAATTAAGGAATATTTAACTGCATGCTGTAACACAACTCAAAAATCTTTAAAGAGGAAAAAACAGATTGATCTGTCAAAACATAAAGTACACAATGGCTAGCTTCCACCAAATTAAAAAAAAATGAAAAGATGTATGCCAATGTTGGAGCAGAAGCACTATGAAATTTCCCTGAGGGAAGTAAAATTGATCGCCCTATGAGAAGACATACCATGAGTTACCCAAACCCTCATCTTCTCCAGTTTGTGAATAGATGACATCAGAGCAATGACTTGCAAGAAGAGGAGCCACACATAGAAAGATCCACAGAAAAAAGAATCTGGGAAGAAAGGGAATCATTAGTGCAAAGGCCTGGAAGTAAAAATTGGCCTGATGAAAAACACTTAAGGTAACTTGAGTAAGTTGAATGAGTCATATGACATAATAATTAATTCACTAAATTATTTTATTTAAGACACAATCAAAGATTGGGTTTCTCAAAGGGCAAAAATCTTGAATTCTATCTTGGGTATGGAAACAAACAGGAAGTATAGTTCGAAATGAGAACAATGTAGGACACACAAGTATGTTGCAATAATTTCAATGGTGTTATGTTTATATGCACAAAGATCAAAAGAAAAAGCCAATAAACCTTCTGTTACTCAGTAGCTGCATTTATCCTTCAGCTTCAAGTGTCTCATGAGCACTTTTATGGCATGCAATTCCTCAGTGTGAGAAACATGGTGATAGAAAGGGGGATCTACATATCATAAGAAAAGAAGGTAAATCATAAAATAAGTAAAGATGAAAGAGTATAAATTATCAAAGTGCCTGGAAGATATAGGTAGAAGTGGGAAGAAGCAGCTACTAAAATAATCCACATAAAGAATGATGTATGAGTAAACTAACACAGTACTAGTGGGTCTAGTGATTAGGGTGTGGAAGCAAGAGGTCTGCAAGTCAACTGTAGTTATCCGTAATTAAGTCTTGCTGCCATTTTTTCATAGTCCCTTCGAGTTTGAAGTTCCATATTGAAAAACTCCCTGCAAGTATTAAAAGTTAGAAATGCTTGAATCATTCACCATGAAGTCATGACTTAAATCTGGCTAAACTCTTGCCTTTCATTTTTGCTAAAAAGTATTTAATCTGGTGTACATATAATGCAGCAAAGAGTTGAATGTGAAAACAGTTTATTGATTAAATTTATTGCAAAAAGAATCACAAGGTAATCATATGATTTACCTTGCTAAATTGTAGACATTCTGGAATTCCACAATGTCCAGTGTAATTGCTAAGGTATTCACCAAGAAATATGAAGAATATATATATATATATATATATATATATATATGTTGACATTTGTTAATTACTCTGGCTAAAATATGTTCTTAGCACTATCACATATAGTGTATAGTGAAATGAGAGCATAGTCAGTTTTTAGGAAAGACCCCAGTCTCTTTCCCTATTTTAATGAATGGATTGATTCTATTAACCATCATGCCTTGTCTACAGGGTTTAAAGCTGTGTAAGATAGGATAAATGTATTTTTGATGAAGGATGAAAGTCATAATATGTTAAGAGCTGAAACATTGAAAGAAATTATGTTTTCCTCTTATGAGTAGAATTGCACTGAGAATTAATGAAAACTATCATTAATAAAATGACACTCAGTTCACACAATTTGAGAAACTATTCTTCATTCAGGCATACCAAGTTTTACACTGTCTATATTCAAGACAGTAGTTATTACTTCTTTTCTTTAAAAAAGACAATTATTTAAAATTTCATAAATTAGGAAAAAAATCACACACATTTGCCATTAGGATTCTATAGCTTATCAGTTGTGCCTTGCATTCTGTATTGTGGGTATCTTTAACCTTGTCAAAACTTTGGCTCTCATCAGAGCCTCATGAGAATAATATAGTATTATTCTTAATTGGTAGTTTCTATTAAGTGAATTGCTTTGATTTGAATAGAAAATATTTAGACTTGTACAGTGGCTTATAAACTTTTATATTTGATATTACTGATGTTTCTATGATTACTGCTTCTGTCTTTTTTTTTTTCAAGAAAGTATAGTTTTCACAAAAATCCTAAGTATTTGGTTCTAATGCAGGGTATTTTGCACATTGTTTAAAATGCAAACTTCATATTTAGAAAATGGGGTTGTCTAGCATGTCAAGTAGCCTAAATTCTGTCCCTCAGGAGTGATACAACCTAAGAAATACCTAATGTCCTTTTCCTCACTGTTTTTTCCCCTTTTTCATATTACCTGTTATCAAGAAAAAAGGCATTTTTGGAATGAGTTTAGTATTTCCTCTCTTTTTTGTTGTTTTTGTTTTTGTTTTTGAGCTCTTTATAATTTTTATAGGCAAGTTTGGCTCTGCAAATCTCTTCAGTTTCAATTCCCAAAGAGGAAAATTTAAAAAAAATTCCTCATCTACATAAATGCAGTTTTGCAAGCTTCACAAAATGTAAGAGAATAGCACAATTTTATTAGAAAACATAAGTTAATTGGATTAAACAAGTTCAAGTAGTAATAATGAAAGATACAAAGACAGAGCAAAATAAAATTTGCTTCTTCATTTATTCAACTATCCAACAAATGTAAGTTGGGTCTTACTGTGCACTGGGCATTGTGTGACATGCAAAAAACAAAAAGAGATGTGATTCCAGGTTTAAGAATATTGTAATGCTTTGATAGAAATGGCAAGCAGAGAGACAAACAATAAATATGAAAGGGAATAAAAATAGCAAGCTTACAAATGTGGCAGAAGATATTTTTAAAATCTGTGTTGAGTATATTTTCTTATTCTTTGTAGTATTGAGACTGAAATTTGGGCTTAGCTGATTCAGACGGGACTGTCCCTCCAAGGGTTGGCTAATCCTAGAGAGATAACATAGTACACCTGGGAACACACCTTGGACTTGCAAACCACTCAATCCACAGCCCATATCAACAACCACCTCCTTTTCTGGTACTTAAACTCTGGGATACTATCCCCTTGCCCTAATTACTAAAAGGCCGGGTACTGATCACCCCTACAACTCAGGGTCCACCAAAATCATTATTCACTGCCCATCCCCAAGCCAATTAAACTGTATTTTCTTGCCTTGCCCATTCCTTCCCTTGAGAATCACAATAAGGCTCCTGTCAGCAGTTTCTCCCTCTGCCAGCTCACCTCACCCCAGTGACTCCTTGCTTGGCTCTACATGGCACACCTCACCTCCTTCGTATCGGACCATTAGTAAAACAAATCTTCCTTCACCATGTTCATCTCTGCATCAGTGTGTCCTACCATCTCATATTAGGACTATTTTATCTAAGAGGACAATTCCCTGGGAAGACTGTTTGAAAAATACGTTCAGGAAAAAAAAAAAAAAAAAAAAAAAAAAAAAAAATACAAAGCCAGAAAAGACCTACGACCATTAAAGAAAATTAACATATATGATACAAAGCCCAGGGATCTACCTCCTCTCTCCAATCCCATACCCTGCTTTCAAGAAAAATGATTCCTATGCCAAATAAGGTAAAAAAAAAAAAAAAAAAACAGCCTTAGTAGGCTGCAATGTGCCCACCTGCAGTCCCAGTGACTTGAGAAGCTGAAGCTGGAAGATCACAAGTGATAGTCCAGCCTTGGCATCTTAGTAAGACCCTGTATAAAAGTACTGCAAAAAGATTAAAAAAAAAAATCTAAAAAGCAGCCATTATTTTTTATGAGGCTTGCATGAGAATCCATATACAAACTGTCTGAGAAAGAAAATGTCACTTATTAATACAGATGTAAAAATATAAACTGGGCAATAGCAAATATAATTTAGACATATATGCAAGTTTTCTAAATATACAAGTGTTGAGAAATCAGAATCTATGTATTTAAAAATATTCTATGAAAACAGCAATGAATATCTGTTATTTAGCATAAATATTTAAACATGTATAAGAATTACATAAAATCATAACAAATGACATATTACATAAGACTTAATAGAGAACCTCCCCAAATCAACTTATAAATGACCCACAAATCCATGGAATTTGACTACTATATCCTATACTCCGAAGCTACATATACAAATAGAAAGGGGAGAATGATCAGGCAATCTTTCATAGTAATTTCAAGCAAAGATTCTCTTTACAAAAATATTTAGTAAAAGATTATGAAGGAGAAATAACATTTACTATAAGATTATAACATTTTGTATAAGATTAAGTACCAGGTTTTCTTTTTTTTTAATGATTGCTTGTTTTCCTGTCCTGACCATCATGAATAAATTTAACTCCAATACTTTTTAAAAAGTCTATAGTATACAAATAACCAGTATTAAAATAAGATGAAAAGTGACTTACATAGCTGAGACTTATATAGCTGAAAAAGAAGTATCTAGGCTAAATTTAAATATATATATAGTTTCTAACTGAAACGATAAATATTTAGAAAAATTATGGATAAAAGATTTGAAAAGGTATGACCAGTCATCCTTATTAGTAATCAGGGAAATGAAAACTAAAAAATCCATGAAATTTCATATCACACCCATCAGAGTGACAAAAAATAAATGTCTGATAAGTCAATGTATTAGAAAGTAGGTAGGAAATGAGAGCTATCGTATGTTACTAATGGGAACCAGAATTTGTACAAATACCTTGTAGAATTACTGGTAAACTATTAAAGTTGAAGAGGCGCATAATCCAAAAACTTCCTCGATTTTTGCATTTAGGTTTTTGCATAGAGAAATTTTGTATATATGCAAAAATAATTATCTGCAATTATTTTTACTGTTACTATGTGATAATGAGGAAACAACCTACACTACACAGATGAGTAAAGGAATGCTGTTTTCCCTGAAAGAAATACATAATTGTCAATGAAATGGAAAAGAACCAAAGTAGTACCATCAATGAAATGGAAAAGAACCAAAGTAGTACCATTTTGCTCTGACCTGACTCCATTGTATGCTTGCTTATAATGTTTTCCTTTCAGCCTCCTGAAACTGTATCTATATTGACAGTACAGGAAGACCTTCCCACGTCCTGACTATGGTTCTGATGTATAACAAAATGACTCTGAAATGTATAATTCAAACAATTCTCTCATGTAATCAAACTGTCTCAACAGAGTCGTTCTGACCTATATGTGCCTCAATTGTTCTTGTGGGTTTTGTGGTTTTTGCCTTTATAAACTGTACTTCCAAAATTCAAGTGCTGGGAGTTCTTCAAAGCATTAGCCTACTCCCAGCCACCACTTGTCTGGCATGCTCATTAAAGAGCCATTTTTTCTCTTTCAATTTGACTCAGTATGCCTAGTGGTTTGTAATGCTGGAGCACTCCATAACAGTCAAAGTTAATGTACATAGATAAGTGTTGCTGCAAAATCTCAGACTTAGTCCAGTGAAACAGAAGAGCAGTACACTAGTCGGCAAAGCAAATTTATTATTTACAGGTAGGGATTAGGGGTAAACAGAAGACTAGGACCCATGGAGAGCTGTTGCCGTAGGTTCAGAAAACATGCACAGGCCAGCTAGCAACTTATTGCTGGGTACCTCATGTTGCACCATGGCTGCGGGATCCCCAAACTCTGATGTTTTATACTCTGGTGTCACTTGGTTTTATGAGTGCAAATCTTGCAGAGAATCATGCTCCAGGAGGAATGAGAACACAGACTGTGTGGTTCTGGACATTTTCTCTTTATCCTGGGATTTTCATTCTCAGGGCATTCTACTACAGAAGAGCAAACTGGGGAGGAGGAAGAGCTCAGTTGGTCAATGATAACTGGGACCTGCCCTGCTATAGCCACAGTTTAAAAATGATGCAAAGTCAAACAGAAATGTACATATGTGTGTCATATGAATAAAGCAATGGAATATTTTTATGAGTAAATATTGGTGTCATAATAGAGTTTTGACATAGGGAGAAAGGATAAGGAGATGTAAACTTGACCAGTTACGAGACCTAGGTCTTCTGCAAAGTAAAATATTGTGGCGCCTTTTAAGAACCTAGGCTTCTTTTTCACAGATGTTACTCCTTTTAGTGGTGCATGTAAAGAAATGACTGTGTTGTGCTGCACACTGAAGGACTCAAACTTAAGTGAGCAGTTACTATGTCAAATGACAGCGGTTATTATACCAGTGTGACAAAGACATGGACACTTAAACGCTCAGATCCAGAAGTGGCATTTACAAACTTGTGATAAAGACTTTAAAAGGAAGGTGCAGCACATGTGTAAATAGATCCAAAGAGTGAAAAACAATTTGAATGACACAGAGGGCCATGAAATCCCTGCAAGAGAGTGATATTTGATATGAAAACTGTAGAAAGAATGGGTTGAACAGGCTAAAGAGTATGGTTAAATGTTCTGTATAAGAAGGACATCTGCCATAAAAATTCTTATAGAGGAATGTACTTTGCTTGCTTAGAAAATAAAGTGGTCAATTTCATTGGCTAATTCAACAGATTTTTTTTTTTTCAGGTTTCTATTACATGATGAATATTGCTCTTTGTAATGGAATCTCTTAGAGGACAAATATAGGTCATATGGTGAACCATGGGAAAACAATCTTTTACACTAGAGAGGTAAGCACGTTCCACCTAATTCAGACAGCAGTTTGTACGTAATTTCAAATCCAATGAAAATTATAGCACTGATATAAACTGATGTTTACATTACATTATTCATTTAAACTTTTCAAATATTTCCATGGTTGATATGTGGATAATGGATTTAAATGGCATAGAAAGAAAACAGAAAGAAGAGCTGAGAACTATAATTTTGAAAAGAGAAATGAGGACTAGGTCTCAAGTGGCTGTCATAAAAGTGTAACAGAAGTAGACGTCTAAATTTTCAATATGAAGCTCTATGTCAGTTGAGTCATTGTTGTTATACTTTCCATTCATTCTTTGAACATGATTTTGAAAAGTAAGGGAGAGAAAAATATCAAATAATGGCTGCTGGTTTTGACTCAAAGATAGATGGTAGGTAGTTATGTAGGAAAGTATGTATGTAGGTAGGTAGATTGATAAGTAGAAGGTAGATCCAAGAGTATTGACAGAGATGAGGGAACCGGAGGGAAATATAAAATGACTTCAGTTTGATTTTTTTTGGAAAAAGAATTTAAGAAGTTTATTAGATACTGAAATTGATAAGTCAGAAAAAAGGGAATGATTCAGAGCACCTAAAAGTTATAATTCATGCTTTAGTAATAATTTAGTAGTTGATTTTTATGTTCTTTGAAATCGTAAGAAAAGATATATCATGGTTGGTTTTTATTATAAGTTTGTCATTGGTGTATGAGTTCTATAAAATACAGTGCACATATTTTAACTTTAGAGTTTGAAGAATTTAAAAAAATATGTACATTATTTTTAGTAAGACCTAATTAAGACATAAGACATTCCCCTCATCTGGAATGTTTTTCTTATGCACCTTCCCATTTAAATCCTTAGTCCTCATCCTAAACAACCATCATACTGATTTATATTATTATACATTAGTTTTACCTTTTCAAATGACCTGTATATATTAAATCATACAGTGTTTTATGCCTTTTGTCCAATTTATTTCACTCACATAATTCTTAGATTTATCCTCACTGTTGCATGCCATTGCTTTTTGTTGTGTAATATACCATTGAATGAAGGAAACAGAATTTTATAAATCTTATTATCAGTTGGTGAACACTTTGATTGTATATAGTATTTGGTTATCATAACTAGAATTTTATATATAATTTTGTACAAATATTACTGTAGATTATTATTTTTCTTTCTTTTAGAAAAATATCCAGAATAGTCATATCCTCTCTCTCTCTCTCTCTCTCTCTCTCTCATTCTAAAAGTATACATCATAGAGATTAATACATGTTATATTTGTATATATATCACATATGTATAAATATAGTTGGCCTATTTGGACAATAATGGATAGACTTTTTTTCTTGTCATCCTTCCCTAAACAATGCAGAATAACAGTTTACATACTAATTACGTTATTTTAAGTATTCAAAGTAATCTAGAGATTATTTAAACTATATGGGAGCAAGTATATAGGTTATATGTAAGTACTATACAATTTTATATAAAGGGCTTGAAAATTCATGGATCTTGATATC
This sequence comes from Sciurus vulgaris, assembly GCF_902686455.1. Lineage (NCBI taxonomy): Eukaryota > Metazoa > Chordata > Mammalia > Rodentia > Sciuridae > Sciurus > Sciurus vulgaris. The sequence goes on from NC_136462.1 coordinate 73,643,285, forward strand.
TGCAGGGATCCTGGGACCAATCCCTAATGGATGCAGGGGATTTTATATATACATATATATATATATATATACACACATGTGTGTGTGTGTGTATAACTAATATAACTATAAGGTTTCTCAAGCGATTATATAATTTTCAAATGGACCAGGAATTTTAAGAGTTCCAATATCTCCATATTTTCAAAAATTTCAGCACTCACAGTCTTCTGACTTTTAGTCATTATAATGGGGATAAAACATTATCTTATAATTTTAATTTGCAATTTCCTGGTGTCAAATAATATGGGAGATTATTTCATACTTATTAGACATTATTATATATTCTTTGAAGATCTATTAATTGCCCATTTTTATTATAGATTGTTCATTAAAGTGTCATAAAAATATTTATATATTTTGAATATACATCAAAATTTATGAATGATAAATGATAGAGAGAAATAACTAGATGAATTTATAGAAACTTGCCTTTTAACTTTCTTCAAGATATCATTGAGAGCAGACATTTTTATGGAAAATAAGTTAGTATTTAGATATGTTTTCTTTGAGGGCTAGTGTGTATGTGTTCTGTCCAAAACATTAGTGCCCAAAATATTCAAGATATTCTTCTTGATTTTTGCAAAAACTAATGGTTGTAGCTTTTGTCATCATGTCTATGGCACATTTAAAAGTATATGTTGAATATGAAGCAAAGTAGAGATGAAAGTTTATTCCCCCTGCCCTATAAATTTATCTACTTTTTCCAGTAACATGCATTGAAAACTCCCAATTGAATTATCATTATGGCTTTGGTGAAAATTAATTGATCATATAGGTTGGGTCTACTTTTAGACTTTATTTAGCTCCATTTATCTCTTTGTCTGGGGATCCCCTGTTCCCAAACCCCTGCAGATATCAAATGAAATGCTATGTTCATTTCTGTGCTTTTATAAAAGTCCTGAGACCAGAAAATGCATGTGTAGTAACATGTATTCTTCAAAATTGTACTAATTTTTAAATTGAAATTTATTTATTAAAGAGAATGCTCATTCATGATTGGTAGGATTACAAATTGGTGCAACTCCTCCAGAAAGCAGCATGGAGATTCCTCAAAACACTAGGAATGGAACCATTTGATCCAGTTATCCCACTTCTTAACATATATCCAAAGGATTTAGAATCAGCATACTATTATGACACAGTGACACAGCCATATTGATGTTTATAGCCGCACAATTTATAATAACTAAGCTATTGAACCAACCTAGATGTCCATCAACAGATGAATGGATAAAATATTGTGGTGTATATACACAATGGAACATCATTCAGTCATAAAGAGAGTGACTTTAGGACATTTGCCAATAAATTGATGCATCTGGAGACTCTTGTTAAGTCAAATGAGTCAATTCAAAAAAACCAAAGATCAGATACTTTCACTGATAAGGGGAAGCTAAACCACAATAAAGCGGGGGAAGGGGAAGAAGAGAATTTCAGTAGATTACAGAAAAGAGGAAGGGGCTAAGGATAGGAAAGACAGTATGATAAATCTACCATGATTTTCCTATGTACACATAGGAGAACACCTAAGCAAACCCCACCATCATGCCCACCCACAACAAGTGTTCCTAATTAGAGTAAGATATATTCTATACTTGTATAATTTTATCAAAATGAATTCTACTGTCTTGTATAACTAAGAAGAATCAAGAAAAAATATTCTTAATAAATACCCTGTGGAGGCATTGACATTATACTTTATGCATTATTTAATGTTTTTAATATTTTCTTTAGCTCTCTGAACACCTGTAGAAATATCTGCTCTTCAGTCTGTTTGCCGCATCCAATATGTGAGCCCACTAGGAAACAGCTTTCTTAGAGTATGTGCTACCCATTCCTGTTTCTTTGCTTTTCTTGTGATTTTGTTGCTTGTGTTGTTGACACTGAATACTCAAGACAATGTATTTTAGCAACTCTGGATTGTGAGTTGCTCCCATGGCATTGGCCATTGTTTTTTCTGTTTGTTTATAATTTAGTGATTTTCCTATACTAGATCTGTAAAATCTCCACAGCAGTGTGTGGCCCTTCATGTCTCTGCTTAGTTTATTAATTTTTTTCATTTAAAAAATTTTCCACTTTGAATCTCAGAGGTCACTTTTTTGTCTGCATTGCTTAGTAGTCTGGCAATGACTAGTTGGAGGCTGCTTTAGCAGATTGGAAAATGCCTTCAGACATCTGGCAGTTTTAGGACTGCCAGGCTTTTCCCTGTATCATCTGAGCATAAGTTACGAGTCTGTTGGTCATTTAGGGACCTGCTGTGGTCTCTGGCATATGCATATAAATTGTGATCAGGGATATGCAGTGATCTTACATAAAGTTGTCTCATTCCCAGGATTTCCCTCTGAAAATTCTGGCTAGTAATCCAATCCCTTAGTTGCTCTAAGCAGATCCACAACCTCTGAATGTCAGAGCTACTCATCTTTCCCATTCATTTTCCACTGATATTGCTATTTTTGTTTGTTTGTTTGTTTGTTTTGACAGCCAGGTGTGGGTTTTCCTGACTTCTACTCTGCGTTGAGTCACCTGTTGCACTGAAACTGATATTTTTTCTGTTGTTCCCAACCTTGGTAAAACTGACTCACAAGCCTAAGTGGATCAGAGTAGCCTCAGATGAGGGTCCACAAACTTCCAGCTTTTTACTCAAGATCTATAATTTTTCAAAAACAAATTTGTTTGTATTTGATCAATTCCTAGAGCTCTGAAATACACATTTTTGAAAATTTCATTGAATATCTATTTTTAATTATTTTTTAATTTGTTCTAATTAGTTTACATGACAATAGAATGTATTTATACATTTTGATACATCACACATGAACAGAGTGTAATTTCTCACTTTTCTGATTGTACATATTGTAGGATCACATCAGCCTTGCAGCCATACATATAACAAGGTAATAAGGTCTGTTTCACACTACTATCATTCCTTCCCCCATATCCCTTCCCCACTCTTCACTCCCTCTACCTAATATAAAGTAACTCTATTCTTCTCTGGCACACACTCTCCATGGTAAATTAGCATCCGCATATCAGAGAAAACACATGACCTTTTGTTTTGGGGGTTTTGCTTATTTCGCATAGCATGATATTCTCTAACTCCATCCATTTGCCAGCAAATGCCATAATTTCATTCTTCTTTAAAGATGAGTAGTATTCCATCATTATATATATATCACACTTGACCCATTCATCTGTTGAAGGGAACCAATGTTGGTTCCATAGTTTAGCTATTGTGAGTTGAGCTGCTATAAACATTGATGTGATTGCACTACCGTAGTATTCTGATTTTAAGTCCTTTGGTTATAAACCGAGAAGTGGGATAGCTGGGTCAAATGGTGGTATCTATTGTTGATTTTTGGAGAAAAAATTTTCCAGCCTCTTCTCATATCATTATATTTCTCATATTTTTAAAATAAGACTGAATAACTGAAGAGAAGTCTAAATATAAATGTCCTAAAAATGAAAAAATTATATTTTAATAGATTATAATTTTTAAACTGTATGAAAATAGCACTATGAGGCATTTTGTCTTGTTTTATATTAAACAATTCTAAGGTAATATAAGGAACTTACCAGGAGTTGCGCCAGAAATAGATACATGAATGTACTTCTCTTTTTTAAGTCTAACCCCACACAACAAAACATCTAGGTTTGTAGTATACGAGTAAAATTCTTAGTCAATAAATCTTACATTAAATGTCAATCTACTGTGTTCAGAGTTGGACTGACACAGTAGCCCAGAACACTCAATCATTTATTTAATGGCCAATGCAGTAGTGCTATATTTCCCAGTAAAAGCATAAGAAAACCTTGAAGTGTAACCCTTGAGCCTCATGCTTAGTTTTAAGATGTTATCAAGAGTAATTTCTATGTACTCTATTAGCAAAAAAACCCAAAACAAAAAAAACAAAACAAAAACAAACAAACAAACAAACAAACAAACAAAAACCTCCACACAGTAACTAGGAAATGTGAATTTCCCCAGATCAGAATACACCTTAACTGGTCCAATTTGTACTGGTCTGAGCACAGCTAATAATGTAATTTCTGTTGTATGTGATCTATCATTCCATGGTCCTTTTAATATTTGATGATGGAGTTTCAACATTTTTCCATACATATATTAATGAAAAATTCTTTGTTAATAGTAAAATACTCTTAACAATTTTTTTGTATTTAAAAAAATACAAAAGAAATGTGAAACAGTGAATTTCAGAAAGCAAAATTAAAATTTTATTTTGGTTAGTTTACGTGTCACTGAGTCTAACAGAGTAATAAACTAATATCTGTGAAGCAAGTCTACCTTGAAAATTTTGCCTAAATGATCAGAGGTTTAACTAGAATAAAAACTTCTTTACAGAATATTTATGTAAACTTTGCTTTTAGAACCTCTGTGGTTTAGGAGAGACACTTAGCTCAGGTCATTGGACCTGAACTTTTCATGTTTCATCAACATTTATCAAAGTTATGCAAAAAGAATCAGCCATATTTAACAACATTGAATTAGGAATATTAGCATATAATTTAAAATGTAACCTGAAAACATATAACATGGTGCAGAATGGCATATTCCTATATCCACTAATAATTATATATAAAAATATTATGTTGATATGGCTTTTAAAAATTGTCTTAACATTTTAGAAGTACATAAAATTTGCTGACATGATTGGATGACAAATTTGCTAATTTATGAACTAATTATACATTCAAGCTCTTTTTATTTTTGTCTGGCATACACATACATTGCAACATAAAATATAATTGATAAATACAGTGATGTGCTGTATACTAAATGCAGTCAGCTTAAAATAAGTTTCCATATCCCAGCAAATCAATGAAATTATTATTCATCCCTTTATAACAAATCTTTTAATGTATGGTCACTTTTATTTTTGAGAAATCAGAATTAAATAATAGGGTAATTGAAATAACTGCCGATAATATATTTAATCTGCCCTTGTGGTGTCCTTTCCTTCTTTATTTCTTTAAGTGGGATAATGCATGAAGATGTCTTTTCTGATATTTGAGCAGGAAGAGATTCCAAAACCTGTCCTTAACAATAAAAAATAAGTTCCTCATATACAGAAACATTTTATAATCAATGCATTACTTAATACTGCAACAAACACTAAAAATAATTGGTCGGCACTTCAATAATACCTTAGCTCTATTAACTCCTTCAAGCCTTTCACTGATACTGTAATTAATAAAACTCAGGAACAGTATTCAAACCCAGGCAGTTCACCTCCAATTTTATCTCCACTGCAATGAACAGTATTTGTATAAATTTATATACTCTTTACTACTATTCAAATAATAAGATGAATAGTATTATTCAGAAAAATGTTATACTAATAGAAGAAAATTTCTTCCTATTTCTCCTGAGATTGATATCAGAACAGCCCATTTCTTAGTTGAACTCCTGGGGACATACATAGAGAGAAGGACGATAGGGAAAATATTAATTAATTTTTGATTCCATGAAATTAAATGATAAATGCATACATCAAATTCTCTATTTTATGAGGTGGAGGAAAAAGAAAAAGATTCAAGTAATTAAAGCTTCTTCACTGGCAGGTAAATTGGTTCTTCTCTCCTATTTTAAATCAAATAATTGTCTTGCATATATAAAAAAGTATAGGACTAAAATTCATAAAGAAAGACCATGAGGGAAGAAAAATTCTATAATAAAAGTTGTTATAGGAGATCCATAATCTTTTATTCAAATATATATTGGATAGTGTCTTTTTCAATAAAGAAATATGTCTTGATGTTTGACACATAAGACAATTCCCTGATTTCAATATCAATTATCTTTTTTCCCTTAAGAATCTGATAAAGATAAAAAATGTAAAATTATAAGTGCAAGAAATCCTCCATGAATTTTTGCAATGAATTAATCATGATCTTCTTTGAAGCAGTATATAGGAGTAAATGAACATCATAAATAGCAAAGAATATTCCAGATCTTTTATTTTTGACCATTTTCAAAATTTAAAACATTATAAATCTTCTATTTTAATACATGCATTTCAGAACATCAATACTTAATTATACTCTCCTCTCTGGAAAGCTGTAAAATTAATGTGTATAAACATCTTTTAAGAAAAAAAAATCAATGGATCTAATGTCAAAGGAAATGAAATTTCGATGCATGAGACCTTTCATCTTTACAATAGAATTGGCCCTAAAGTTGTCTACTTAACAAAACAAAAAAGCTTTGATTAGTGAAAACTGTTTTCAATGTCATATAACCATCAATTAAATAAAAGGAAAATATTAAAAGCATGATAAAAATTCCATACTTATAAATGAAGTCAGACTGGAAATATTATTTATTATGCTGGCCTCTTACCTATGCATGGTTTTGAACTTTTTAAAACATTACTTAGTGAGAACTACTAATCTCCACAGCAATTTCTGTTTGCTATGTTTTTGTTTTCTCTGCACTCTAGGACTAATTTTGAAATTGTATTCATTCCTTCCTATATGTATGTATGTGTGTGTATGTATGTATGTATGCATGTATGTAAGTTAACTTGACTAGGCTATGGAGTGCTGATGTTTGGTAAACTGTTATTCTGGGTATTTCTGTGGTAGTGGTTTTGGATTAGTTTGACTTTTAAATCACTAGACTGAGTAAAGCACTACCTAATGTATGGTCTTCATTAAATCATTTGACAGACTGAACATAATAAAGGACAGATTCTCTGCCATTAAGAGGAAGCTCCTCCTACCTGAGGCCTTTATCTGGCATGAGTTTTTCCTGCCTTCAGACTGGACTCAAACTGATAAAGAAGCTTTTCTGGAGCCTTGAGCCTACTTCATTTAACACTGGCATCTAAGCCATCAGCTCTCCTGGCTCTAAGGCCTTCAGACTTAGATGGAACTATGCCTTCGGTGCTTCTGCGTCTCCAGGCTGCTGGTAAGTTTTGGAGTTTAGGATTTGTTCTCCTGGGGGCTGCTAAAACAAAAATATCATGATGTGGGCTACTTATAAACAACAAACTTTCATTTCTCATAGTTTTGGATCCTAGAAAGTTGAACAGCAAGGCTTCAGCAGAATCAGTGTCCAATGAGGGCCTGAGGGTTGAGTTAACTTGTTAATTTTTGAGTATAACAACCATTCAGAATAGCAACCTCCAAAATCTTGTGAGTCAATTGCTTATAATTAAACTTTTTCTATAAATATGTACATTCTGTTGTTTCGGTTTCTTTGGAGAACCCTGACCAATACAGATTTTAGTAGTGGGAGTAGTTCTAAAGGAAGATAATTTTAAGGATAAATTTTCTGAATTAGTTCTGGGGCTTTTGGAATATTCTCTCTGATCTGATTAAATTTAAAGATGCTAATGACCTTACTGCAGGTAGTAAAGAACACTAATAGTTCATGACATGATTTGGTAATAGAAATATGCAAAACATTACTGTTGGATACTCTTAATCAACCACTTTCAAGATGCAAAGATCTGGATGATAATGTATGTGACACATGTCATATTATTATTTTGCTCCTGATTCCCAAGAATTTAATTTCTTGTGGTTTTTAGCACAACTATTTTTGATTTAATAATATGTAATGACAATATGCTAAAGTATAAGAATACATTGGGTCAAGATTGCTGTGTTATTCTCATATGCTTAAAATCCATACATGATTTGGGAAATAGACACAAATTTTGGTTTAGATAAAAAGGTATTTCTTGGATCCCTTCAATTTCCCCTTCCATTTTTGCTAACAAAAGCAAAGAGCAGTTAGTCTCTAAATGGCATTGTATCCCTAGAGTTAAATATACATGATGTAAAGTAGTAATGGGTCATTGCTTCAGTCCCAGAGACCTAGATAACCTTGTGAAAGACCAAGTGATGGGACTCACTGTTTCAGTATAAGATTCTCAAATGTCTCACCCTTCCCAACTATTCCCTCTGATCATACAAGAATCTGTGAACAGAGAGAAGTCTAACTTTAAATTAACTTCATAACATGATGTGTTTGATCTTTTTTTAGTTCACTATAGTTTGTCTTGATTTTTTCTTTTCCAAAGAAGAACACAGCCAACAGAACACAGCCTATTTATGTAATGTACACTGAAGAATTATTCTTTATTTAAAGAGTGAGGCAAAATTGGTGTTTAAAAATATTTTCTGCTATTCTTTCCTTTGTCTTTGCACAAGAAAAATTGTGTTATAAATAAGGGATGTCCTTTTTTTAGCATATTTCTTGGTCCTTCCGGCGGAGCGCTATTGTTGATGAAGGTGTTGATGGGCTATAAAGGCAAAGTATTCCATACATCAAATTTACCTTCTCATCTCTTGTAGTCCTGGGGAATTACACTTTACTAAACTCAAATGTCAGAGCTCTATTCTGCATCCCAGCATGACAGCTCAGCAGTGTGCAGTTGCACACTTAAGCAGAATTGCCTGCCTAGCCAAGTGTCTAGATGAGATTAATGATATCCGTTTATTTTAAATAAATCTATCTTGAGGCAATGTCTCAAGTTGTTTGTCTAGTTATATTGCAAGGCTCCTTGAAAGGTCCTAGGATAAGCATAAAAGGAATAAAGGCTTTTTTAAAGGTAATTATCTGCAGTCAATAATAATTAATCAATGAGTAGATTGATTGGAAACATGTCTTGAATTCTTTTTGAAGCTGGGAAAAGTTAAGACTAGATTACTTTTAACTTGTTTTTCAGCTCATAAACTTTGGGGATGCTTAACCATGTTCAGTTATGGTATGTTTTGATAACACTGATCTATTTCCTTCTAGCTAGCAATTATAGACAATAGCAAGCAACTTGTTTAACTCTTTCATGTCTCTTTGAATGAAACTCTAAAAATACTAAATCAAGTTCAGTTCTATTGTTCCCTAATCTCTTGAGAAGTATGATTTCAGTTATTTTCCAAAAGGACACAGTTTATTTTCAGACAGCAAATATAATTATTTGGTTTCTTCCTATTTTTCTTCTCTACAGGTTTGAAATAGTTAAGCATGTTCATGTACAGACTTCCTGCCCACTGAGTTTTTCAGATAATTTTTTTCCTGTAGGAGTTCTTCCTATCAGGATTCACTATGAAGAAAGGAGTAAGATTAAAGAAAGAATAATAACTAAAAATAATTGATCACCTTTCATAGGTAAAGTAGTTTACATATATACTTCTGCTTCATCTTTATTTAAACTCATACTTTAGCAAGTATTTTAGTTTGTTCAGGCTACCACAAAAAAGTAACATAGAATTTCAACAATAGAAATTCATTTCCTCCTTATTTGGGATATTAGCAGTCCAAGATCAAGGTGTTGGCAGGCTGAACCCTTCTCAGAATCTCTTTCTTGGCCCTCTTCGTTCATTGATTTCATATGATCTTCTGTGTTAACCTCTGTCCTAACCTTCTTTTCTTGTAAGGACATCAGTAATATTAATTATGCCCTACCTGTATGATCTCATTTAATTTTAATTATTTCTTCAAAACCCACATTTCCAAATATACGCATATTTTGAAGTATTGAGTCCTAGGACTCACATAAATTTGTTGGGGTGGGGGAATTCAGAACATAACAGCAAGATTTATATTCAAAGCCCCTGAGGCTTAGGGGGTTTAAAGGTGAGTCATACCCTTATGAAGTGAGGTGACCACTTTGGAAGTGTTCTGGGTGTGAAGTCCATGACACTGCCTACCCCATTCTTTCTCTCACCTAGGTGGTGTTCTTGTCTTGGTTGCTGAATAACATGGAGAAAATTCATAAACTTTTTATTATTATTTCTGTTCACTGTATAAACCGATGAGGTCAAATATAATTATACTTAAGGAATCCTGCAGACTAATGTTAATAAAACAGTAGCTGATTTTTGCCATTAGTAGTTCTTCTCCAGTTACACTGAAGACTTATTTTAGGGTGAGACCAAATGTCACTTCCTCATTTCACCAATACTTACAATAATACTCAGTTTCTGGTTAGTTAATTAAATTCCAGATTTTTAGTTCTCTATTACTAATAAGAAAGACGAGGTTTTCACTTTGAACCACTTATTGTATATTGGGTTTTAAAGGGCATGTAATGAGTTTAGTCTAAATTAGTAATGGAGCAGCAGCTACACAGGTTAATAAAATTGGAAAAAAATATTATAAACTGTAATCATCACCATCCACGAGATTTTATGTCTTCATTGGATATAATATATGACCATTTTTACCTATCTTTTTCAAAACTGATTTCATATAATGATTAAGTGGAAAACACACCCTAAGTCCGAGGTAGGGAGCTTATGACTGATTTACTAAGCAAATTCAATTTTCAGGTTATGGAATTCATTATCATAGTTAGTACAAGGTTCATTCTAAACTTAACTGTCATGTCATCTGCCAGTTCTTGAAATTGGGAAAATTTGAGTATAGTGTAATGTTACAAGTATGTTTTTCCCAAATAAGCATTGACTTTTTAAATTGTCTTTATTTGTAAATAATAAACAATTAATTTCTTAGATGGTATTTCATTAAATATTTTTTTCTTTAGGTTGAATTGTTTTCCACTTTCATATTTTTTAATTAGAATTTATGTTGATACTAGATGTAACATCAAACCAATTATCTTTGTATTATTTACTAGTGATAAAACGTAAGTTCTCACTATTCTTCTGAAGGAAATCACAAATATATCCTGGAATAAAAATGTATTAGAGTTTTAGAATTTAACATTTTTTCAATGTTCACAACCCAATTACTATCAATATTGTTTTAGTCAGCTTTTTCACTGCTATGACCAAAAAGACCTGACAAGAACAATTTTAAGGAAGAAAAATTTATTTGGGGGCTTACAGTTTTAGAGTAAGAGGGGAATGGGAGAAAGAGAAAGTGCTTACTCCACTCTTCAGGGACAAAATATGTACCCCAAAGACACAACCCTGGTACCAACCTCCTCCAGCCATACCCAACCTCCCTACAGTTACCACCCAGTAATTGCCTATCATGCTAAGCCAAATAAGTCAAGTCCCAAAAAACAAAGGCAGAATGTTTTCTCTGATATACAGATGCTAATTCACAATGAGGAGGGGAGACGGCTAAGGAAAAATAAGAGATGCTTTATATTAGGGTAGAGAGGAGTGAAGGGAGGGGTGGGGGAGGAGTAAGAAAGATAGTAGAGTGAAACAGACTTTATTACCTCATGTATATGTATGACAGCATGACTGATGTGATCCTACAATATGTACAATCAGAAAATGAGAAATTACACTCCATTATGTACGATTTATCAAAATGTATAAATGCATTCTACTGTCATGTATAACGAATTAGAACAAATAAAAATTTTTAAAGGATTAAGGGACTGATTAGGTTAATGTTCTTATCCCAATCACCTTTAAGCTTTCTTGCATTGTCTCATGAGCTTTGGAGAGGCAACTCACATATAAACCATAACAAATATATTCTTTAGGTTTGTTAGACAATTCAAACAATTGTTTTGCCTTGATAATTATGCCTTTAATTCTGCTCAACAGAAATGATTCTTGTTAGCATTATCTATGCCAGTATGTTTTCTGCCTGAATATTCAACTTTTTGAGACTGACTACACAACCATTTTATAATCCTCAACCTCTGTGGAGTAGAGCTCTCCTACATGGCAAAGGAATCATTTTTAAAGGGAATCTTCAATGATGCATGTCCAGAAATTTATCACGTACCCTTACAAAGAAATTAAGTATAAAGATAACTGTTTCGTGATTACAAGAACACATAAGAAATGTGACACTACCCAATTTTTTTTTTTTTTTTATCTTGATAAAAGGTGGATGTTAAGTTTTTCTTCTAAGGCAATGTTGACTATTCCATTATTCTGAATGCTGGAGTGAACAAAGCAGAGGACCATCACCAACTTGAGACTCTCAAGATGTGACACACACAAAAATGGTATCAGGACAGTGACTCCATGGGACATAAATGTTCCTACTACCTGTACGATATGGGTTTGAAGGGCAATATTTTTGGTTCACAGATTCAGGCTGATGGAAGTCCACCTACATATATGCTTCCTTCATCTCTGCAGAAGGAAAAGTGGTATGGGGGAAGCTTGCACCTACTCTTAGCCTTTTAGAATTTTCCATGACCCAGGAATGACACATTATTTGTCATATTTCATTGGCCAAAGAAAATCATACTGCTATATCTAACCTCCAATTAGCAGGATGGCTGTATTATTTGTTAACAGTTCAGTAAAATCACCACGCCATTTTAAAACCTCCTGTATGTAACAGCAGAGAATCTCGGAATTATATTACCTGGAATCCTCTTTTAGAAAGCAGGAGAGAAAAAGGTCATTATTCCCTGGAAGTGGTTACCAGCAGACAAGTGAGCAGATGAGAGATTCACAGCTGCTTCTTGGTGAGAATTGAGAACAACCACTATGCTGCTGCCAACCGAGATAAGTGGAGGGAACTTTCTTAGAAATTCCTAAAAAAGGCAATAATTTCAAACTCACTTTTGACAAATGCTTCTTCAATATGTCATGCTGATGTGCTCCGCTCTGTTTCCCTAACCTTATGGTGGCAGCTCCTCTGTCTTTTCATGAGGGCTTCCCTGTGCTTTGCCTACATATCCCTCCCACATGCATATAAACCTTTTCTGATATATAACATTGATATTCAGGATACTTAGAATAATGCTCTTTCCATGACAAAACACACACTGATAACAGAAAAAAATGCAAAATCACCTTGTTCTCAGAAGGAGGATATTCAGAATATTGATAATTAGCCCTAATGACCTTGACATATGCTGTGCTTCCATAGGTAACTATTTTCTCCATTTCAAAATCAAACATACATAAATCCCTGTTAAGTTAAACACACACACACACACACACACACACACACACACACACACACACACACACACAAAATCAAGCTCATTTGTGTGGTTTGCTTTATTGATATAACCTGATTATAGAGAAAATTTGAGAAGTCAGCTTTTATTAATCTTCTGGATATTGCTACTGGCCAGTAGAATTTGCAGAATCTGTACCCTGATGCTTCTGATATTAAAAAATATTACAGAATAAACTTTGTTAATACTTTCCTCCATCTGGTTTCTATACATTTTTCTCTTCTGTCCTCAATCTAGGACTCCAATGGTATGTACATTAGAACTCTGAACTATGGATGAAATTAGGAATTCAATGAGCTGCATTTAGTGAAAAAAAAATATTGTTTCTAGGATTTAGAATATACGTTGCAGCACAGTTTATGACAAGAATAGTACAAAAAGAGAGAGGGGACAAGTTTTTAAATTGTAGTAAAGTTTTTACAGTGTCTGAAAGTGGTATCAGTTTTAAGTTAGTAATTAATAAATAAAAAATTCAGGTTGTACATTCTACAGTAACCATTAAGGTGACATTTTTTCAAAAAGGTCATGTAACTAAAGACACAAATCTATGGGGAAATATATTCATGAAATAGATGTCTCATTATTGTTAAAATAAAAATTTTCTCCAGATGGTTATGTAAATGTACAATTTTTAATGGAATTTGACAAGAAAATTAGAAAATTTATATAGCAATGGAAAAGCCAAAAAAGTCAAAGATTGACTATTTCATTTTTTCAAATTAGATTCTTTTCTCAATTTCATTTGAGAAAGAACAGTGTTGGAAGACATACGTCACCAAATATCACAACTTCAAATCTGATTAAATAATGAGATACTGCTGCAAGGAGAGGCAAACAAACTGATATGGAGAAACAAAGACACCAGAAACAGACATGTGCTTATAGGTCATTAATTTATAATAAACACGTTACTATAGCCTAGCATACTGGGGAAAGGATGGTCTTTTCCATAAACTTACCAGCTCAATTTGATATCCATATGAAAATAACTTTAATGCTATATATAAAAATAAATGTATATGATTATAAAACAAATTCGAGTAGTAAAACAATTCAGTTTCTGGAAGATAGATGGAATAATTTCTTGACTTTGGACTAGGCAAATGTTTTTTTTAAACAGATTAATTTTTTTTAAATAATCACAAAATCAATTGACCAATGAGTTGTACTTCCTTAAAATTTCTATTCCTTGAAAGACAACATTAAGAAAGTAAGAATGCAACAGCACGCTACCCACATCCTAGCCGCTATCCTAGCAGTGCACACCAGCCAGCCCGGCCCACCATGGCCACCACTCAGCAGCTGGAAGGAAGATGGGGCCTGGTGGACAGCAAAGGCTTTGATGACTGAAAGAAAGAACTAGGAGTGGGACTGACTATGCAGAAAATGGATGCAATGGCCAAACCAGATTGCATCATCACCCTTAAAGGCCAGAAGCTCAACCTAAAAACTGAAAGCACTTTGAAAACAACTCAGTTTTCTTGTACCCTGGGAGAGAAGTTTGAAGAAACTATAGCTGATGGCAGAAAAACTCAGACAGGCTGCAGCTTTGTTGACGCTGCATTGGTTCAGCATCAGGAATGGGATGGGAAGGAAAGCACAATAACAAAATTGAAAGATGGGAAGTTAGTGGTGGAGTGTGTCATGAATAATGTCACCTGTTCTCGGGTCTATGATAAAATAGAATAAAAATTTCATCATCAATTTGGACAGAAATTAGCTGCAGGAATGAAGAAGCTCAGTTCAATGAGCAAATCTTCAGATTGCTTTTTTTTTTTTTTCATTACTGTATTCAATTATCTCTATCACAAACATTTTACATGCAACCATTTCAAAGTGTTGGTTTAACTAAGTTCATCCCTTTGGTTAGTAAGAAATGTGTTTGTGCTACAAAAAAAAAAAAAAAAAAAAAAGGAAAGTAAGAATGCAAAGCAAGAACAGAAATATAATTTCAATATAAATTGATAATGATGAGAAAGGACTCATATATATGGAACATATGTAAAGAACTCCTATAAATCAATAAAAACATCAACAACCTATTTTTTCAATAGTGGCTTAAGTAGATGCTTAGCAGATATTCAAATTGCCAATAAACGTGAAATAGTGTTTAATATTATCAGTCTTCATCAGACACAGATATGCTTTGAAAAATCTAGGTATTACATATGTGTCTAGTACGTAATCTGTCCATATGTAAAGTATGATTAACTCTAGAAAATTCAGCAGAAATAGAGTATCCAAAATAAACAAATACATTGAAATTTTATCTACTTGATTATTCTATTAAAATTTATATACCTAAATCTTTTGTGATTCAAACTTGACCTATTTCAAATATTTTAAATGTAAATGAAATATTTCTCTAAAACTCTGACCTAAATGTTAAAGTTGATTAACATGTGTATAATTTAAGAGCTAATTATCTGAAAAGTTTAGGATGAAACTATTTTCATAAAGAAAACCTGTCAAACATCAGGTATCTTCTAAAAGTGTTTTGAATGACTCCTCTGTAGTTCAAAATAAATGGATGAAGACAATCTAAACACACATTTTTTTTTTTCACACATATTGAGATAAAAGAAGAAATGCTCTTCCAATTGCACTTACAATTGGAGTACTTGGTATCTTAAGATAAGGAAAATTCCTACCACACCACTAAAATAACCAGGTCCACATAAGTTTGACTTAGTGTTAGCAACCAGGCAATGTAAGTGAGACAAGAAGGAAGCATCAAAACTATGTGCAAAAAGAGGCGTGCTTTATGTTAAATTCTTTAAAATTCTTTATGTTAAGTTCTTTTATGTTTAGTTGGACTATTCTTTAAATAGTCCAACTAAAAGACCATCTTCCAATTCTAAACAACATTCATGAGAAAATGTAAACCAAATTGTTTGTTTTCTTAGTATAAAACAACAAAATGATTATTTGAAAGAGCCTACTATAATTCGATTCTTTTTTCTTAACCAAAATCACACACAGATATAAACCTCCCACTGAATCATCAAACTCCATGAGTGCAACAGCTGAGTAGCTAAAAATTTAATTTAAATTATTTTATAGTAGTTTTGTCATCCTGTTTGTTTACTCTTCACTGGAGACATTTTCAGCTGTATGAGAAGACATCACGAGGACAACTCTGCTGAATGCATGGCGGTTCGGAATAGATTTCTATTTATGTTCAAAATGCCAAAATGTTGTTGAGCTTAATGTCCACCCACCCAATTAGACGAAAAAGTTAAACTTGAAAGGTTTGTTATGAAAATAAAATGCATCAATCATATATGCATATGCCTTAGTCTGACAAATTCATATTATTCAGCTTTCTGAAACTTTAATAATGAATGGCTCTAAAACTTCGAATGCATGAATTGCAAATGTGTTTGCTGAAAGAGACAATTTGAAGGCGTGATATTGCTAAGAATTTTAGTGATCTATTAGAAATTTACTTAGCAATAAGACTTGGTTGTTAATGCATTTACTAAAATGTTGAACACATTCTACTTGTCCATCTTTAATACTCAGGACTGGGTTACTCATTGTCCCTGTTAATAGCCTGCCTAATGGAAAAATGCATTTTATATCAGGCTAGTATATAAATTGAAAATGAATTCATATATCTGATTCAGAAACTACTTACTGAGGCATCGCCTTTTAAAATATCATCTTTCTGTCAAGGAATATATTAAATTATAATATTATTGAAGTGTAAGGATAATCAATTTATTAGACACTTTAATAGGAAGTCATTTTTCTTTTTTTAGCAATTTTGTTTCATTAATAAGAATCTAGGTTTTAATTTAATTGCAAACACATTATGCTTACTTCATGAGGGCAATAATAAGGTAAATGAATAATTTATTTGTAAATATTATGATATGACACATTCAAATCATTTTAGATAGGCTGACGCAGTACCTCTAATGTTGCCTTTATTGTTTGTTTTGTTCACTGAAGTAAATGTCAACAATGTATTGCCTAAACTAATTAACATTAAAAGAATTATATTTCCTACCAGTGAAAATGTCAGAACCATCATTCTTAGAGTTCACATTCAGATTTTGAAAGATACAATTATACCACAGATAGGCTGAGTATCATTATCATATGTAAAATTCTCCAGCTAAAGTAACAGTAATATTGACACCTATCATTGACAGCCCATACCAGAAAAACAACCAGTTTAGAAATATCAATATAGAATTCTAGGTGGAAACAGAAAGACATTTGCAACTCAAGAAACCTGAAGAACTACAAGAAACTACTTTCACATTTCCTGACACAAATTAAAAACTAGTAATAGTCAAATTGAAAACAAACAAAGTAAAACAAATAAAAACAACAGGTAAACCTTGGGTATCAAATTTGAAGAATAAGAAATGGAAAAATCTATTGTTGGTTTAATGTATTTCAGCAGATAGGGTAAACAAATTGTTATATGAGAGGTGCTGTTGTAGCTGAGAGTAGGTATGTGTATTCATGACTGAAGTATACTTGAGGGATACTGGAGATTTAACCTAGGGGTGCCCTACCACTGAGCTATTTTGCCAGCCCTTTTTGTTTTTAATTTTAAGACAGGGTCTTGCTAAGTTGCTTAGTGTCTCGAACTAAATTGCTGAGTCCTGAACTTGTGATCCTCCTGTCTCAGCCTCCTGAGCTGCTGATATAAAATGCATTTTTCCATTAGGCAGGCTATTAACAGGGACGATGAGTAACTCAGTCCTGGGTATTAAAGATGTACAAGTAGAATGTGTTCAACATTTTAGTAAATGCATTAACAACCAAATCTTATTGCTAAGTAAATTTCTAATAGATCACTAAAATTCTTAGCAATATCACGCCTTCAAATTGTCTCTTTCAGCAAACACATTTGCAATTCATGCATTCGAAGTTTTAGAGCCATTCATTATTAAAGTTTCAGAAAGCTGAATAATATCAGTGTGTACCACCTTGTTCATCTGAGGAATCGTTTTTTAAATTTCATATTTAAATTCACATTTCAAATCTACAGTTGGCACAAAGATAAAGAATAGGAGGTACTAGGTGATAAAGCCAAGAATCTATAATAAAGAAAGATTAAAAGGAGAATCTTCACACCAAATTGAATACTTATATTCATTTAATCTGCCATTTATTTTTCTAAATTGGTTGTTTGTTTTTAAATCCTTTCATTTCTATTGAATTTTTTGATTGGCACTTATTATTTGTACAAATGAATGGGATTCAGTGTGATATTTCAATACAAGCATAGAGCATGCACTGATCAAAGCACAGCTCCCTCAATACAACATTTTTCCATCTCTACTGATCACTACTCTACATTCAACTCAACTTCTTTTAGTTTCACATAAATTACTTGACTATGTCAAGTATTTCACTTAGCATAATGTCCTCCACTTCCACCCATTTTACTGTCAATGGCAGGATTTCACTTTTGTTTATTGCTGAGAAATATTCCATTTTGTGTATAACAACTTTTCTTTTATCAACTCATTGATTGAAAAGTGCTTTGACAAACATGGGCATTCAAGTATCTCTCTAGTATGCTGATTTCATTTCCATTGGATAAATACCCAGAAATGGAATAACTGGATCATATGGCAGATCTACTTTCAATTTTTTGAGGAATCTTTGTGCCACTCTTGATGGTGTAATAATTTACTTTCCCACCAACAGTATATAAACAGTATATTTTTCTCTATATCCTCTCCAACATTTGTTGTCATATTATTGTTATAATTATTATGCTTTGTAACTCAGATGAGATGATAACTCATTGTAGTTTACATTGGCATTTCCCTGCTGACTAATAATATTGAGTCATTTATCATATATTTGATGGTCATTTTTATTTTTTATCAAAATATCTACTCATTGCTCATTTTAAAAATCGGATTACATGTGTTTCGTTTTTGTTGCTGTCAAGCTATTTGAATTCTTTATATATTTAGGATATTAACTCTGTACCAGGTGAATGGTTGGCAAATATTTTCTCCTATTCTGTAAACTCTTCAGTCTGTTGATTATTTGCTGGGCATAGGCTTTTTAGCTTGATATAATCCCATATGTCTATTTTTCCTTTTGCTTGCTATGCTTTTGACATCATATTAAAAAAAAATTGCCTATATCAGTGTCTTCAAGTTTGTCCTATTTTTTTCTCCTAATAGTTTCATAGTTTCGGGTCTTATATTTAGGTCTGATTGATTTTGAGTTGATTTGTGTAACTGGTGGGGGGGGGCAAGTTTCAGTGTTTTGCATATGACATCTAGTTTTTGAAGCACCATTTATTGAATATGTTTCTGGTGCCTCCTTGAGAATCAGTGTGCTGTAGATGAGTGGATTTATATTTGGGACCCCTATTATGTTCCATTGGTAGATGGCCCTGTTTTTATGACAGCACCATGCTGTTTTGGTTACTGTGACTCAGTAGTATGTTTTGAAATCAGGAATTGTTATGCCTCCAGCCTTGTGGGTTTTGTTGTATTGTTGAATATTTTCTTGACTATTCAGAATCTTTTTTGTTTTGTGTGGATGTTAGTATTGTTTTTTCTCATTCTGTTGAATCTGTGCTTTTAAAATTTTATTTTTTTTTCAAATGAGCTTTGCTTTCTTTTCTTTTTCAGTCTCTTAGCTGTTTTTTTTTTTTTTTTTTTTTTTTTTTTTTTATTCTGTTCTCCCATCTGTGGAAGTGTTCTACCATAATTAATAAATATTGGAGAAAACAGTTAAGGAGACTCATGAATCAGAGGAATAGTTGGCTTCTCCTTACTTCAAAACACTAATATGCTATGAAGTACAGATTATAATATGTCTATGATAATGATTCCTTGGGGATAAGAATTTCTTTTAAAATAGAAGTAAATGCATTTTTTGGTAAAATGACTTTCTGAGAATAGGGACAGACCAAAGGGACAAAGTTTATCAGTGAATGAGAAAGTCATAATCTATATGAGAATGTAAATATTTTAAGTAATGTACCACAATTTTTTCAGAATAACATCTCAGAAAGTATACTCTACTGTTATATATTTGCAGTGCTCCAATCCTCAGCAATATTAGGATAAGCACAAGTCTTCTGTTTCACCACAAAGCAAATTTGCATTTCCCTGTGATGAGTTTCTTGACAATAAGTAGCCATAGTGAGTCACCATACAGAGTGGATTGTAGGCGGGTACTGAGATATAGGGACATTAAAATGTAAGTAAAAAACCATCTGAGGGCCAAGTTGGTGAGCTTTTAGAAATAAATTTTAAAAAATTATAGAATAGAATAAAACAGAACAGTATAGACCAGAATTCAATGAAATGCAATTAGGCAGTATACATCAGAATTGAATCAAATGCAAGTAAGCAGTATAGACCAGAATTGGATCAAACACCATTAGGTTTAAATACTGTGTTTTGTGAAACATGTTTTATTTTTGTGTGTGTGTATGTGTGTGTGTGTTACAGTTATATATGCATGTGTATATTATTGCTATGTAAGAAGTAGTTCTTGTGAGTGATAGTCACAATATACTGAAAGCTACTGTGTTCACCTATGTAAAATCATTTTGACAATAATGTAGTTCAACAGATAAATAATTTAAGAATCATTTTAACAGAGATATTTATATTGTTGAAATATTACAAAATGACTCAGGAAAACCACCTAGATATGTATAGGAATATAGGGACAAGAGAAAATAGACAATAAGTCAAAATTATTTCAAGGAGAGAAAGCAACTTTGCAAAAGTCTAGGGGAAGTAAAGGTTAGAGTGAAATAAACTGCTCAATCAAATTTGGAAGAACTGGAAATATAACGATGGCATTAAAGATAATAAGGATATTCCAAAATGTTGTTAAAGTTATGAAAAACAAAGCCTCAAAATGTTCTTTTGCAAAGTGTAAAAGAATCACACAAGGAGGGACAATTAAATTCAAATAGTTGGGCCTCCTGCCAAATCCCTAAAGGTTGAAACCAGGAATGTACACTTTCAACACATGTCTCAGATGATCCTATATGTACATCAAAATTTTAGGATATTGTCTTAATATTGTAACCTACCAATATTTCCTTTTATTCACTGTGAAGATTTTCATGAAAGAATAGATTTAACTGGAACAGCTCACAATGTCCTCACAAATCTACATCTTTATCATTGGAAGAAGAAAAATAAAATGGTATAAAATACATTCTCCTGAAATTCTGAGGAATATAATGAGAGTAGTCATACCAAATATATCTAATATTCAAATTTTTATGAGTACATAGGATAGCATTTTGTTCCTGCATTCTAATGATATAGAAATTGTTAGAAAATTAATTCCAGCAATTGTCAATCTCATGCTTCCCTTAAAGTACATACTTTGATGTTTATTTATTGGGAATCAAGAACTATGGAAGCATTGAAAGCTACTTGGTATTTCAGAAGAGAATTAAACATCATCTAGTTAAAAGTTCCGGTTGATTATTTGCAGGCAAAGCATTGCAATTAGCATTTAAATAATTCAATGTTAGAAACCATTTTCTCTGAGATTAACAATGATTCATTCTCACATGCTGTGTTTTTAATCAAAGAGGTGAAAGGTATAGAGCATGGGACAGGAACAAAGATGTCTAGTTACCAACTCACTCTTGCAATTTGCTAGTAATGTGCTTGTCTGCATGTTTAAAAGCAGCTCAGAAGAATGCAGTGTGCTGCCTATTCAGTCCTTAATGAGAATGTAAATGAAGGATTATTGGTTCTACGAGCAGATGATATTTCTTTAGAAATATTGCCTGCCCTTACTCTATTCTTTCCCTACTTACCTAAAAACACGTACAATAATGCACCTCATTAATGATATTGTCATTGTCATTTGGGAAACACGTAGAAACCTGCAAAGTCATTATTAATTATAGCCACATGCATCAAAGCAGAAACACTCGAATTCATCACTGTATTTGTTAATTAGCTGAAAAATCATTTCTATCTTATCAGTATTTCCCTGAAAATAACCCTATTTTTTCTTCACTAAGGACAAATTATTTTTTTTTTTCCCAAAATGGACACTGATCGGAAGAATCATAATACAGTTCTCAACACAAACTACTCAATTTATTCTGGCCCAAATTATCTCACCGAAAGAACATGGTAAATATCACAATAGCAAGGAGTCTTTTTTCCCACTCTGCCTCTATTAAAATGGCCTGATTGCCCCTTGTCCATTTCTAAATGATAGATAATATCCTCTTCTCTTTTGCTTTTCTTGTCTATTATGTCCTTTTTAGAAAACCTAAAATGAGGCATTTCCTGCAAGCCTGCAGAGAGAGAAGCCTGAATAGGAGGCTGAAAGGGAGTGTAGAGACTAGGATAAAAGACAGTTATTAAATTTGTGAACTCTATCAGAAGACAAGAAAATAAACTGTACCACTGGCTAGAAAGGTAGTGAAGTATGACATTTCATTTTTATGCAGGTCTCAGCATGACAGAAGTAACACATTGAAGAACAGGGTGAAAAAAACAGTTAGTGCATTCATCGAATGCCAGCACGGCTCCTCTGCTGTTCTTTGGTTGATCCCTTTCTGTGTCTTTGTGCAACAGTAGTTCAGAGTTTCATATAGATGAGATCAGACCCACCATCAACCCTTTGTGAATTTTCATGACAAGAGTCTGGAAACTCATTCTATGCAACTCCATGAGATTTAGGTTCAGGTATACTTTATGTTCTTCCTCATTTCCCTATCTTTCAATCTATGAATGCAGTCTCAGTCCCTCTCTCTCTCTCTTTCTCTCTTTCACACACACACACACACACACACACAGACTTTCATAGAATAGGAGTGTGTATAATGTTCTGTTTTGAATTCTCAGTTCAGTGCATGTATAATTTTATTGTTTAGTTCATGGAAGTAAAATTAAAACCATATCTTACTCTCTTCACTTCCTTTATATATTAAGTAAATAGATATTAGATAGATGTGCAAGAATGATATTTTTACTTACAGATTTTTAAATTGCTAAGAAAATATATATTTTTCCTTTCCTTTGCACAAATCTGCTTTCCACCTTCAAATCCACTAAACTTGTATAAAATTGTCTGCAGGGTCAATTGCTTTTAAGGTGGTATTCAGTTACAAAAGTTATGCAATTTTACTAAATGAAAAGCTCCGTCCTATGTAATTTTAATGTTTTTTTTTTATTGTAAACAAATGGGATACATGTTGTTTCTCTGTTTGTACATGGCGTAAAGGCATACCATTTGTGTAATCATAAATTTACATAGAGTAATGTTGTTTGATTCATTCTGTTATTTTTTCCCTTCCCCCCACCCCTCCCAGTCAATATCTCCTTATTTGGGGGTACATCCACCACTTTATTCTTCACTGCTAAAGAAAAGCAGCCACACATACCAATAACTTTTTGAAACACTTTCTGCTTTTCTTTACCATATGGAATTTTCAATTCTCTTGAAAAGTCCTAAAGACAATGATGATGTAAAAATTATTTGGGCTCAGCCATTTCACTGGTGAAATAAACAAACGGACAAACTGGCTTCACTTGCTACTTTTTTATTAGTTCAGGTGACTTTGCAAAAATTTAGAGAAAGAAAATCTAATTTAATAGTCACAGCACAAAGAAAGCTCTCATGTCAAAACTGCTTATATCAACAGGCGTGTTATAGTTGTTTAAGGTCACATCAACTTGGTCACCCTGTTGTTCTTCAAATTTGCCTCCATATTTAGAGCACCTTTGGTTATTAGTAAAATACTAAATACTCCAGATCCCACTTTTAAGATGCTTATTCAATGGGTTGCTCATTATTTGGTTTGTTTGTTTTGTACCATACAGTAGTTTATTTGTTTGTTCATTTTTAATTTTAAACCATGGAAACTTTCAAACAAGCACACATAGGTAGAAACAATAATGAAATAATACCTAGAACTCTTCCTCAATAGCCATTAAAATATGATCAGTCTTTTTCATCTTTATCTCTTCCTTCTTTCTCTAGCAATGCTTCTTCCCCACTTACTGTGGGTTAAAGTAAACATACAAGGGATATAATGTCATCTATAAATTATTTGATACATATTGTTAAATGAAGATGCATTTTTAAAACATTGTCATAGTAATGATATGGCTCATAAATCTTTGACAGTAACTTTTTAATAGAATTAATTATCCTTGATTTTCTTATAAATACATTTTAAAGTTTATTAGTTCAAATCAGAAGTCAAAAACTTTCAAGCACTGTATGCATTTTATCCTTTGTTTCATGTACCTCCCTTTTAAATCTTTTTCTTCTCAGTTATTTGTCTTAGAAAATACCCAACCTTCTGATTTTTCTGATTACATCTTTGTGGCGTCATTTAACATTTTCTCATATGTGGTTTCTGTAAAGTGGCTTAACCAAAATGTAATAAGATTGTATTTTCTGAAGAAAAAACAATACTAGACAAATAATTTTATGGTGTTCATACTGCAGCACTATGGTTCTCTGCATTTGCTCCTGTGTCCTTCCAACAAAACACCAGTAGTATCTGATAACTTCCTTGGTTTCTCCTATAATAAGAAGTTCTGAGCCACATGATATACATCCTACCAGTTCTCCAGGGAACAATGATTCCAATGTTTCTTAGATGAAGAAATGATAAACAGAGATCATAATCTGAGCACTAATGGTGCTCATTGGTAAAAGGTTAGTCACTGCACCTAGAACTTTACAGGAAACAGATAAGAATTATAAATTTTTTTTTTATTGGGTGGGGAGAGAAAGATACAACATGAATGCATGTTAATATGCGAAATGAATTAAGATGAAACTATTGGGCTAAAATCAACTTTGCATTTTATCTTTAAAATCTTTATTCCATACAATATTAGCAAAATCACATATTTACTTTATATACAAATAATGGCAATATATAAAGATATATATTATGTCTACCATAAAATATGCACATAATGAGCATAAAATATTAGTGTTATTAAAATAGTGAATTCTGAATATACACTAAGATTATTTTCAATTGTTAATTTTCTTTAAGATATACCTAGAAATCACTATATTTTAATCATATATCTTAAAGATATATAAAAATATATAGAGAGAAATTATATAGAAAAACAATCTTCTTCATGTGGTTAAATCACTAACTGAATACACAAAGTCACAGTGATTTTTTTTTTGCTTTAATATATTTAGATGTTTAAAGTATTTCCACTACTAATGAACATTCAGATTATTTCCAGTCTTTGTCATGTTAAATGGCAGAGCAATGAAGAGCCTTTAGCATATGCTATTTTGAGTTTTCCTCAGAATCATTTCTTAGAAGTGGGATTACTTGATTAAAAGAAAAATAAAGACATAATTTTGTTAGATGCAGCCAAATTCACCACCAGAGGTGTAACATTTTATATTAACACTAAAGACGTAGAAACATACAGTACTTGCTTCCTATTCATTCTTCGAGAGACTATATTGTCAAATATCAAGTGTCTCAAATGGCAAGCTATATTTCATGTAATATTATTTTTCATATAATTATGAAAGCAGTTCCCATAAATTGTGTACATTTCATCCATTTTCTATAAGCGATGATCTTTTTTCTTCATATAATTTTTAGCTAGGGTCTATATTTCCACACTATTTTCTGGCTCCAAGATGAAAAAAACATGATGAGAGGAGAGGACTGAAAATATGCCAAACAGATAAGTTAGGAATTAGAATAGGCTTCCTAATGGGAAAAATGAAAGGCAGAGACAGTGGAATACTGTTTTTTAAATATTGAAGAGGGCAAAAACTACTGTAAACTTAGTTTTATTTTTCCAATTAGAATGAAGACATTATCATAAGATAAAAACAAAATGTACAAAGTTTACCATGTACAGTTCCTTTCTGAAGTAGCCTGTAAAATAAAATATTATGTCAGATTAAATATTAAATGTATAGAAGACATTTTTAAAGTACTGACAAAATGAAATATGAGCAAAATAGCATTATAATTTGATAGAAGAATTTTTTGCATCATAATACATGCTAGACATAAGATTATAAGAACATTCAAATTATTAACTTTTTTTTCTTAGGAAATATCATGAAGAGAATGAAAAGAGAAAGCACGGTGACACATATTTAAAATGAATATAACTGACAATTGTTATTGATCAAATTATATATAAACCCCTCTATGTATCAATAAAAAAAAAATGACAACTCACTAGAAAAACAGGTAAAATCTATGAACAGATAGGTATTTGGCATAATAGAAAATGTTCATTAGGTAAATGCAATTTTATCTTATAGTTTTATAATAATTTCCCAACTAAACTTTAAAATTCTCATCTTTAACAAGCTTTGACAGGGACATATACCAGTGCCATTGGATAAAACTTTCTGTGATTACACAGATGTTCTGTGTTGTATAACACCAATTTAGATCTCCAGTTCCATTATGTGACTACTGAGTCCTTTCAATGTGACTAAGTGAGACTGAGGATATTTCAATGTTAGCTAAATTAATTGACTAAAATTCAATTTTAACTTTTTAGCAATAGTGGCTAGTGACCAATATGTTTAACAGCACAGATGTAAATTAAACTTGTCCTATTGTCTGCTCATGGACAATTCAATTGGCATAACTAGTTTGGAAAATGATTTGAATTTTCTAGAAAATTTGTACATGCTCTTTCTCTACGACCCAGCACTCCATACTAGATATAATCCTTAGAAAAAGTGTCACACATACACTTTGGAATACAAACATAATAACCTCCATAGAAATATTCCCTTAACATCAACATATTCAGATCAGGCCTTATGTCCAAGAACTATAGAAGGAATCAATGTAACAGGGCTAAATCATAAAGAATTCTATGCATAAGTGACAATGAATTGGATATTATCATGTGCATCCCTACAAATGAATCTTATACCACAATTTTGAACCAAAGAAACAGATAACACGACATATATAATGTGATTTTAAATGTACAGAGGTAAAATTACCAGAGACTGGGAAGAGGAGAGGGGAAGGAGAAATAAGGAAAGTTGGATTAATGGTTACTAAATTACAGTTAAATAGGAGCAAGAAATGCTGGTTTATTTCATGACAGGATGCCTACAGATAAAAGTAGTATATTCTACATAGGCTACCTTTCAAAAAACTGGAAGAAAGACTTTTGAAAGTTTGCACAGTAAAGTAATGATAAATGTTTGAGATGTGTAAGTTTAATTTAAATATTATACAATGTATAAACATATTGAAGAATCATATTGTCCATTAATATGTACAAATTTTGTGCTTTTATGTACTAAATTTAAACTAAAGTTAAATTTGATTTAAATTTTGAAAAGCAGTGAACACTTGAATGAAAAATAAAATTAAAAAGTAAATGCATTAACATAATTATAGGCATACATACATATGTTAATAAAAGAAATGATTTTACAAATCAAAGTCATGAAAATAACAAATCTGAACTAGCATTTAATTCTGGGGTGGAAGGTTAAAAGCAAACTGAAGGGAGTAGTATGTAAGTGTATTTCAATGGTCATTTGAAGGGTGTTTATCATTATAAATTTAACTACATACACATTTTTGTATGAATGATGTGATTCTAATATTAAAAGAGTTAAAGCATACTGCTTATAATGACTCTACTGGTATTATGACTGTACCCACCTGATCACTAAGACTAGTACAGTAAGCACTCAAAATATTAAAAAAAAACTTCCATTGAACAATAATTGAAAAGTTTTTCCTGTATGATCATCAGTCATAAAGAGAAGAGAAAAATTGAGAAAACTGAAGAGGAACCAGAATTTTAGAGTGAATGAATATGAGAACAGTCTCAGAATCCTGGGCCTATGAAATTTAACGGTGATTAAAACAACAACAAAACATAATATAAATCCCATGCATCATGAAAAAAAATATGCTAAAATATTTCTTATTCACCAGGACTGATTCCATATGTTTTGTGAAATTAGAAAGAAAGAAATACCTTTCCATTTATTTACTTCTTTTTATAATAAAATCTTACATGATGATATGTCTTTTTTTAATCTCCTTCATTACAGTTACATTCTCCTGGAAGGAGGCTTAAATTCTACTGTGAGTAACAGAAACTGAGTTAATAAGCATCTATTTTATCTTGTAAGATTTTTCTTATTGTCATGCGATACAGCATGAAAAAGTGATGATTTCACCACCAGTTATTTTCCAAGAGTTAGTTGGGCTCTAAGGTTTCAAAGATGAACAAATGAAAATCCACTAAGAAGATCACAGTTTACTGTCAAGGCATTTTTATTGTGCAGATTTATTTTTAATAATATGAAACATTCCTATCCCCCTAATTCCAATAAATTCACCAAAAGGAAAGCTGCCTTCATTAAAAATATCAATGTTTACATAACTCCTCATTAATGCTTTCCAAATAATAGAGAAAATTAATGGCGTGTTTTTCTGCATATTTCAATTGTGTATGATAATCACACAAAATAAAGTAAACCAAAATAAACAAACAAAAGCAGCCAGTATGAAAAGTCAGGATGAAATCAACCCACAGCTTGATAGCAGCAGTTTCCCTGCAGTCTTTCTGCATGTACTATAATATATTTATGGTAAGCACTTGTGATAACGCCAGCAAAAATTTTCCATCTTGCTGCATGCTTAATTTCATCTAACTTGTTTTATGGCAGTGTACTGAAACACAGAGTGAAGGTCTGTTTAAACCATTTGTCTCTGTTTCTCTTTGCAGAATGCCAACAGATTTGTTTAAACCAAAACAAAATGCATAAACAATCACGTCTTTTAGCTAAATGTACAATCTAAATTCCAGAACTTATTTTTGCAGTATGCTGAAATTTAGTAGCTCAAGTTTTTATTTTGGTGCTAAAGACTTCTTTTTCTGTTCCTTTTTTTCCCCTCAAGGTGACAAATGTTTATTCCTTTATTTTCCTTTAGATTCTTTTTCTTCTTATTGTGTTGGTTTTGTAGATTACATTATGCAAGTATCTATTTTACTGAAAATAGGGGAATTTCAGATCATTAGTAGGTGATATTTTAAAAGTTTTTTAGATTATCACACCTCAAAAATGATGACAGGTTCCTACTATAATTTAAAGTGTTGAGGTACCTGTAAAATTCTTGCTACAAGGGTGGCTGACATCAAATTATTTCCCACATTTAGCTGAGTGGTTTGTCTGTGGTTTGCAGACAAGGATCATTAGCATCATGTTGTGAAATCTGACACTGTGCCCCCCCCCCTTTAACCACTGAATGAGAAACTATATTTTGACAAGATCCTTGTTATTATTTATATATGCAGGGCCACCCAAAAGCTCATGTGTGAAGCAATGCAAGAATTTTCAAAGGTGAATTGATTAAATTATGAAAGGTGTAACCTAATCAGTGGATTGATCCACTGATGTGGATTAACTGGATGGTAAATCTAGACAGGTAAGATATGACTGGAGGAGGTAGGGTCACTGGGGTTGTGCCTTTGGGGTTTAGATTTTGTTCTTGTTCAGTGGAGGTCTCTCTGCTTCCTGGTTGACATGTTCTAAGCAGCTTTCCACACCACACCCTTCCGCCACGATGTTTTACCTCCTTTGGGCCCAGTGCTATAGAGCTGACCCACCCTGGTCTGAACCTCTGAGACAGTGAACCATGATATAATTTTCCACTTCTATTGTCTTTGTCAAGAATGTTGGTCACAGCAACACAAAAGCTGACTAAAACAATTCTACAGTGATCAATATGCATGTGAAAATGTGAGAAGCAAGGTCTTCTTATTGAAAGGTAAGTAAAGAAGGGAAATGTTGAAATGATGGTTTAGTCCTATATTAGGTCTTACTAGTGCGAATGGAAAGGAACAGGTAGGTGTTGGTTTTGCTTAAGAGGACAAGTTCATAGAGTCTTATGTTATTTTAACTTAAAATAACCTTAGATATTTGTAATGATTAATTTGAATTGTCAACTTGACTAGATTGAGATGCTAAAGATTAAGAGACTTCTGGATGTGTCGATGAAGGAGTGGCTAGTAATGACACAATGTGGGATAGTGAACTGAAGTGGAGACCCTCCCTAAGTGTGGGCAGTACTGCTCAATAGGATGGTGACTTGGATGGAATAAAAGTTGGAAGAACAAGGAAGCAGATGCAGATGCAAGCTCCACTCTTCTTGAAAGCGTTCTTGATTTCTGCTTCAATCCTCTGATGATATTGGACTCACACTTCTTTACTCTTTCAAAGTGGGCTCTGCCAGAGATTCTCCAGGGAGTTTCCAGAAACCTTAATCTCAGACTAGGGTAGCAGTATTGATCCTTCTTGTTCTGGGGCTTTGACCTCTTGAACTGCACAGCAACTGGTTCCTCTAGCTCTCCAGCTAGTCATTGTGAACTATCCAGCTTCTGGTCACATAAACCAATCTAATAAACCCCCTTTTTATAATCATACTTCCTGTTTATTCTATTCCTCTAGAGAACACTAATACAATATTACATAACCAATAATCTTATTTTTACATGAGGTAAATGAAGGCACATTATTTGATATTTTGGTACAGCAGCTAGAGACGCATGTAGGTTCATGTAAGAATTATAGAATATGTATATTTCTTTATTGACATTATAATTTGTTCCAGAAAGGTTTTATAGGATTTACACTAGTACATAAGATAAAAAGGGTAAATAAAATTTAAAACAGAAAAGCAAAAAAAGAATGTAATGAGATAGAAGTGAGGAAAATATGTCTAAGACAAATCGGCACCACATTTGACATTAGAACTTAAAAGTTAAAAAAAAAAAGAGATATATGGACTGTAAAGACAGAATCAAAACCAATTATTTGCTAATTAAAATTGTTATTCTTTGTACAATTACAGAAAGAAATTTGTCTGCTCTGTAATATACATTTTTAAATTATTCTTAAAGGAGACACAGGTAGAAATGAGCTCACTGACACTATATTTTTTCATAGTGGCAATAAATATCTAACAATAATATCATGCAGAATTACATTTTGGATAAATAGCTCTGTTATTGGGCTAGTGAGGTCTGACTAACAAGATTTTGCTGATTTGACTGCAACCAGTAAATAAATTTTAGCTGTGGAATGTTTCAGAAAATACTTTTCCTGAATATTCTTTTGATATTTTTGGTCATCTCTAGTACAACTGGTGCATATGAAAATTTTGTTTGCATATGTGTTTACTGAATTTTCAATGGCTGAATAGAAGGATAGTATATCCTTACAAGGAGTCTTGCTGCACACAAAAAGGAGAAATATCCATGAGATAGTTCTACTCTTTACCTCTATGTTATGGGGTGCAACTTAAGAACAGACTGATCACCACTGAGAAGACCAAATTTGAGAGTCTTTATTAAGCCGGCCGGCTGACTGTCTCACACAGTGCCCCAAAAATGGCTTTTGGGAGAACAGCCCCAACCACATGGTTGTAGGGGTTCTTATACCAAAAATCACATTAATCATAACTGTCTGTTGCTATGATTTGAAATTACACATTAACATCATGAGATCAGCCATTGAGAGGGGGAAGTGGGTCAGAATGACCCTTACCTAGGTACAAACTAAAGAATGGTTACTAACATCCACATAATCACTGTTCACACGGTACATTGTTTAGGAGCAATAGGAATCAAAAGAGAGCAATTTTTCTTTACATAGAAATTATCATTCTGTATTGTTAAACATGTCACATTAAGTAACTGATGATGGGCACAGAGGCGGGGTGTTCCCATGGGAGAAGCTTATTTCCTACATAACATGGAGTCTCAGAGCAAAATGGAGTCTGTTTAGTCATTTCCCTTAGAGTCTGGCCTATAAAATTCTCATGGAGCCAGTTCTGTCAGCCCATCACACTCCCCATATTCATTCCTAATTGCAAGATCATATAATTTACCTGTAGTGTCAAAATCAGCTCTAACAATAATAAATGGTAGGTCTCATTTTTATGCATTTATATAAAAATCAATGAAAGAGTTACATGTCACTTAATGTAACTGGGAGTTAGAATGGAATATGTTTTTCAACTTTGCAGTAATATGAGAAAGATAAAAGTAAAAATGAAAAAGAATAAACAAATTGTCTCATTGGTTTATAAAACTAAAACTTTGATTTCTTGTTCATAAAAACTCCTCATTGTTGAAGTTCTGCTGGTCCCAGCTAGGGAAATGTGTCTTTTTAGCTGAGACAGAACAATTGGACTCTAGGTTATGACATGCTGATGAAAAGAGAGAAGCAAAACACAGAGGACAACAGTTATATTTAAAGCTTCTACTCGGAAGGGAAATGCTTTTCTATGCTCATCTCATTGACCAAAGCGTTCATAGGGCCAAGTTCAATGTCAATGAGACAGGCACTCATGTACCTCACATAATTTGAACTGCCATAACATCCAGTAATCCCACTACTGGATACATATCCAAAGAAAATGATACCAATATGTTGAATGGACATTTGCACTTCCATGATGTTTACAGTACTATTTACAGTTGCCAGGATATGAAATCAACTTAAGTATGCAACAACAGATGAATGCTTAAAGAAAATTTGGTGAATATACAAAATACTATTCAGTTAATAAAAGCAATAAAGTTCTGTCATTAGTAACAACATGAATGGAACTGTAGACCATGTTAAGTGAAATAAGCCAGGTATAGAAAGGCAATCTCTGTAATTCTCACTCATATGTGGGATATTAAAAAATTTACTTTGTGGAAGTTGAAAGGGAAGTGGAAATGACGAGAGACCTAGGAGTGAAAGAGGCATGGAGGAAGGTGAGAGGTTGATCAATGAGTCAAGTTAGGTAGGAGTAAGCTCTGATGTAGAATTTCACACTAGGGTTATTATAAATAACAATTATGTATTAAATATCTTAAAACACTGAAAAAAGGATAGTGAATATTTTCACCATGAAGAAATGATAGATTGAGGAGATACATATGTATAACCTTATTTAAACATTATACAATATATACATATACCAAAACACTGCACATATCCCATTATTATGCACAAATTTATGTTTCTATCAGGACACAACAAAAAAAGTAAATTACAGGCCAATATCCCTGATTATCATAAGTACAAAATTTCTCAACACAATGCTAGACAACCAAATCCAATAGCACATTAAAAAGATTATTTACCATAATCAAGTGCAATTCACTCCAGGGATTTAATGATAATTCAGCATATGCAAATCAATAAACATGATATGCCACATTAACAAAATAAAGAATAAAAACCACATGATCATTTAAATAGATGTGGAAAAGGTATTTAACAACACTCAACATTCCTTCATGGTTAAAAACTGAAAAAAAATTAGATATAGAAGAAGTGCTCCTCACTGGACAGGGTGGTGCTTACCTGTAATCCTAGCAGCTTGGGAGGTGGAGGCAAGAGGAATTTAAAGCCAGCCTCAGCAAATTAGCAAGACCGTGTCTCAAAATAAAAAAATTAAAAAAGGGCTAGGGATGTGACTATTGGATGAGCACTCTGGGTTCAATCCCTGGTACAAAAAAAAAAAAAAAAAAAGAAACAAGAATGAAGAAGAAGTGCACGTCATCATAATAAAGGCCATTTATATAAGTCAACAACTAATATTATACTGAATGCAGAAAAACTGAAACTCTAAAGATCTGGAATAAGAAAAGCAAATGCATTTTCACCACTTTAACTCAACATGGTGCTGAAGTAATAGCCAGAGCAATCAGGCAAGATAAAAAAATAAAGGACATCCATGGAAAACAAAAATGAAAATTGTCAATGTTTGCAGATGAATGATATAACTTTATAAATAAACCCCCAAAACTCCACCAAAAATCTATTAGAACAGAAGAATTCAGCAAAGTTGCAGGATACAAAATCAACACAAAAATTACTAGTGCTGTTATATACCAAAAGCAAAGTTTCTAAAATAAAAATCAAGAAAGAAATCCCATTTATGAAGTTACTAAACAATACCTAGAAATAAATTTAACCAAATAGGTGAAAGACCTTTAGAATACAACATTGGATAAAAGCAATGAGCAAGGCATATAAAAATGGAAAGACATCTTATGTTTATGGATTAGAAGAATCAATCTTGTTAAAATGACAGTACTCACCAAGGAAATCTACAGACTTAATGCAATCCCTATCCAAGAACCATTGATGTTCTTCAAAAAACTGGAAAAAACAATCCTAAAATTATATGGAAATAAACAAACAAAAAAGCTCAGAAAAGTCAAAGCTGTCTTAAGCAAAAGAGAACAAAGCAGGAGGCATTATACTACAAACTTCATAGAATACTACAAAGCTGTAGGGATCAAAACATGGTATTGATATAATACAGGAACCTAGACTAATGGGAAGAATAGAGACCTTAGAAGTAAACACATATACCTACAACCTACTGACTTTTGACAAAGGTCCTATGAACATGTATTGGAGAAATGACAATTATTTTTGACAAATATCACTAGGAAATTTGGATATCCACATACAGAAAAATGGAACTAGATTCATATATTTTTCCTACTATAAAAATCAACTCGAAGTGAATCAAAGATCTAAATACATTATTTGAAACTATAAAAATGCTATAAGAAAGCATAGAGATAGGGATATACTTTAGACATTTTTATAGTCCATGATTTTTTTAAACCCAAAAGCACAGGAAACAAAAATAAAATAAACAAATGAGACTACATTAAACAAAAATGCCTCATCAACCCAGTGAAGTGCAATCTGCAGAATAGGAGAAAACATATGAAAAATGTGTATCTGACAAGTGGTTAATATTTCGAATATATGAGGAACTCAAAAACTTCAATAGCAACAATACAAGTAACCCAGTTTATAAATGGGCAATTCAGCCACGTAGACATTTCCAAAAGAAGATATACAAATGGCCAACAGCTATAGGAAAAATGCTCAAAGTCACTAATTATTAAGGAAAAGCAAATCAAAACCACAATGAAATATTACTTCGCTCCAGTAAGAACAGCTATTTGCAAATTGACTGAAGCTAATAATGTGCTAGCAACATTGTAATGAAAAGGAAACACTTGCACACTTTCAGTTGGATGTAAATCTGAAAAGTCTTAAAGGAAAACAGAATGGTGGTCCCTGAAAAAATTAAAAGTGAAGTACCATCTGATCCAGCTACCCCACCCAGAGTCTATATCCAAAGAACATGAAATCAGTATGGTGAAGAGACATCTACCCCACTGTTCATTGTCCCATTACTAACAATAGCCAAGAAATGAAACAATAAATGTGACCATCAACTGATGAGTAGATAAAGAAAATGTGATAGATGTGCACAATGGAATATCATTCCTCCATAAAAAGAATGAAATCCTGCCATATGCAACAACATGCAAGAGACTGGAGATCATCATGTAAGTGAAATGTCAGGCACAGAAACACAAGTCCCACCTGATCTCAGTCATGTGGAATCTGGAAAGGTTGAACCTTAATAAATTGAGAGTAGAATGTTGGTTCGTTAGGTGCCAGAGGCTGACAAGAATATAATCCATGATTGTGTATGTGTTTGTGTGTGTG
Organism: Sciurus vulgaris; assembly: GCF_902686455.1. Lineage (NCBI taxonomy): Eukaryota > Metazoa > Chordata > Mammalia > Rodentia > Sciuridae > Sciurus > Sciurus vulgaris. The sequence continues at coordinate 73,678,744 of NC_136462.1, forward strand.
TGTGTGTGTGTGTGTGTGTTTATTTAGGAAGGGGGGAGGGAGGCACAAGTCATGGATTATATTAAACTGTATATATATATACATAGAGTGAGAGAGAGAGAGATGTATAATGCATATGTCAAAAACCTCAAAAAGAGGTTTCAAGATGGCGGCCTAGAGGGTGGCTGCATTTCATGTTGCTCCAGGACTCAGGATTCAAAAGAGGAGATATTGAGACGCTTGGGACCGACTCAAAGCAGCCGGGTGACTCTCACCCCCTGGGGAGGCATCCCGGATGGGACGGTGGTCCCGGAACGCAGGGAACTTTGTGAAGTAGAACTGCCGGCGAGACGCCCCTCCCCCCGCTGGAGCAGTGAACTCGGACAGCTGGGAGCGCCGAAAGGAGGCCCCTCGGCACAGCGCTGGGACTCGGAGCAACCACTGGGGCTCCAGCGGCTGCCCAGGGGAAGAGTGGCGAGGAGAGCTGTGTGGACTCAGGACACCGGGGCCTGCCCTGAGGAGGAGGAGGAGGAGCGTGGCCACTTGGATTCGGAGTGACTGTGCCAGAGCTACAGGCGATTGCCAGAGGAGAAGCTGCGCGGCGAGCTGTTTGGACTCAGAACGACGCTTCTGAACCCCGGGGCCTGCCCTGAGGACGAGGAGGAAGAGGAGCGCAGCTGCTTGGATTCGGGTGACTACACCAGAGCTACAGGCGGTTGCCAGAGAAGGGGCTGCGTGGCGAGCTGTTTGGACTCTGACCACTTCTGAACCCCGGGGCCTGCCCGGAGGAGTAGGAGGAGGAGGAGGAGGAGCGCAGCGGGTCCTTTGGACTCGCAGTGAACTGCATTAGCGCTCCAGGCGGCTGCTCAGAGGAGAAGGCGAGTGGTGAGTTGTTTGGACTTAAAGGGACAGCTCCTGAACACAGGGGGGCTGCCTGGAGGAGAAGCGTGGTGGGACGCTTGGTCTTGAGTGGCCGCACCAGAGCTCCGGGCGGTTGCCCAGAGGACCCGTGCAGTGGGTCACGTGGATTCAGAGCCACTCAGAGGGACTGCTCCTGAACACCCGGGGGGTTATCTGGAGAAGGAGGAGGAACGGGGAGGGTCACTTCGACTCGGAGTGATTGATTGCCCCGGGCTACGGGTGGTTGGTGGGAGGAGGAGGCACGAAGTGAGTTTCTTGGACTCCTAGTGACCGCACCGGAATACTGGGCGGCTGTCTGGAAGAAGAGGCCTGTGGCGGGTCTCTGGGACTCAGAGCGATTGTTCGGGGCCACAGGTGGCTGCTCAGACGAGGGGCCACACAGCCAGGCGATTAGGTGCAGAGCAGGGTCCCAGGATCTAGGAGGCTTCTGGGTTGTAGAGCCGCACAGAGACAGGCTTAGGGCGGAGCGAAGGTTCCAGGCCTGTGGGCAAATTCTCTGAGGAGGGGCAGCCTAAGGAGATTCATCTGCGAAGGGTGAGGCTCCCAGGCCCAGGAGGTAGGGCCGGGCCCCTGGGAACTTTGCAGAGGAAGGCAGCCCAGCCCAGGAGGTAGCTGTAAATTGAGGGGAACCTCTAGGAGGGAACTGACCAGCGAGACCTCCCCACCGGGTGAGTCTTCCCTGCTGGGTGAGGTTTCCCCACAAGGACTGTAAAACCAGAGACTCAGGCCCAAACAGGCCTTGCCTCAGCCCGCAGCCTAGGTCCCCTTTGGATGACCATTGGTCAACAAGTGGAGGCACCGCTGCACACTAGCAGGGATTATACCCCGCCTGAAGGCCACCACTCCTAGAGAGGCAGCTTCCTTGTGGAGCACCGCATTCTCAACTTCCTCCATGACTTCAGCCTACTGAAGGCTAAGGGGGGATATATATAGAAATCTTCAGGGACATTGTAAGTCAATAGAGGAAATCTGCAATATCTCAGTGGTCCTCTGATACCTGAACAATATGAGAAAACAAGGAAAGAAAATGCTGCAAACAAATCTAGATGTTACATCAATAAAACCCAATGACAGCATGGCAGAAGAAATGACAGAAAAGGAGTTCAGAATGTACATAATTAAAATGATCAGAGAAGCAAACGATGAGATGAAAGAGCAAATGCAAGCATTGAATAATCGCACCAATCAACAGTTAAAAGAGCAAATACAGGAAGCAAAAGATCATTTCAATAAAGAGTTAGAGATATTGAAAAAAAATCAAACAGAAATCCTTGACATGAAGGAAACAATAAACCAAATTAAGAACTCCATAGAAGCATATCCAGTAGGATAGAACACCTGGAAGACAGAACCTCAGACATTGAAGACAAAATATTTAACCTTGAAAACAAAGTTGAACAAACAGAGAAGATGGTAAGAAATCATGAACAGAATCTACAAGAACTATGGGATATCATGAAAAGGCCAAATTTAAGAATTATTGGGATTAAGGAAGGCCTAGAGAAACAAGCCAAAGGAATGAACAATTTATTCAATGAAATAATATCAGAAAATTTCCCAAATCTGAAGAATGAAATGGAAAATCAAGTTCAAGAGGCTTATAGGACTCCAAATACACAAAATTACAACAGACCCACACCAAGGCACATTATAATGAAAATACCTAACATACAAAATAAAGACAGAATTTTAAAGGCTTTGAGAGAAAAGAACCAAATTACATTCAGGGGGGAACCAATACGCATATCAGCAGATTTTTCAATCCAGACCCTAAAAGCTAGAAGGGCCTGGAACAACATTTTTCAAGCCCTGAAAGAAAATGGATGCCAACCAAGAATCTTATACCCAGCAAAACTTACCTTCAAATTTGACGATGAAATAAAATCCTTCCATGATAAACAAAAGCTAAAAGAATTTACAAAAAGAAAGCCAGCATTACAGAACATTCTCAACAAAATATTCCATGAGGAAGAGATGAAAAACAAAGAAGCAAATCAGCAAAGGGAGGAATTATCCTAAAGGAATTGTCAAATAAAGGAGGAAACAAGTTGTGTCAAACAAATAAATAAACAAAATTTTAAAAATGAACCAAATGACCGGGAAACCAAATCATTTCTCTATAATAACCCTGAATGTTAATGGCCTGAATTCATCAATCAAAAGACATAGACTGGCAGACTGGATTAAAAAGAAAGATCCAACAATATGTTGCCTGCAAGAGACTCACCTCATAGAAAAAGATACCCATAGACTAAAGTGAAAGGATGGGGAAAAACATACCATGCACATGGACTCAGCAAAAAAGCTGGAGTATCCATCCTCATTTCCGATAATGTGGACTTCAAGCCAAAGTTAGTCAGAAGGGATAAAGAAGGTCATTTCATACTGCTTAAGGGAAGCATAAATCAGCAAGATATAACAATCATAACATCTATGCCCCAAACAGTGGCTCATCTATGTATGTCAAACAAATCCTTCTCTATTTCGGAAACCAAATAGACCACAACACAATAATACTAGGTGATTTTACCACGCCTCTCTCACCACTGGACAGATCATCCAGACAAAAATTGAACAAAGAAACCATAGATCTCAATAACACTTTCAATAATTTAGACTTAATGGACATTTATAGAATATACCATCCAACCAAGAGTGAATACACTTTCTTCTCAGCAGCACATGGATCCTTCTCTAAAATAGACCATATATTATGCCACAAAGCTAATGTTAGCAAATACAAGAAGATAGAGACACTAGCATGTATTCTATCAGATCATAATGGATTGAAGTTAGAAATAAATGAAGTAAAACACTGAAACTATTCCAACATCTGGAGATTAAACAATATGCTATTATATGATGAATGGATAACAGAAGATATTAGGAAGGAAATAAAAAAATTCTTAGAGGTAAATGAGAACAAAGAAACATCATATCAAAATCTCTGGGACACTATGAAAGCAGTACTTAGAGGGAAATTTATTTCATGGAGCGCATTTAATAAAAGAAGTAACACTCAACAAATAAACGACCTAACACTACAGCTCAAAGCCCTAGAAAAAGAAGAACAGAACAGCACCAAAAGTAGTAGAAGACAGGAAATAGTTAAACTCAGAGCTGAAATCAATGAAATTGAAACAAAAGAAACAATACAAAAAATTGACAAAATAAATAGTTGGTTCTTTGAAAAAATAAACAAAATTGATAAACCTTTAGCCACACTAACAAAGAGAAGACGAGAGAAAACCCAAATCACTAAACTTCGGAATGAACAAGGAAATATCACAACAGACAGGATTGAAATACAAAACATAATTAGAATCTATTTTGAAAATCTATACTCCAACAAAATAGAAAATTTCGAAGACATCAACAGGTTTCTAGAGACATATGAATTGCCTAAACTGAACGAGGAGGACATAAACAATTTAAATAGACCAATTTCAAGTACTGAAATAGAAGAAGTCATCAAAAGCCTACCAACAAAGAAAAGTCCGGGACCAGATGGGTTCTCAGCCGAGTTCTACAAAACCTTTAAAGAAGAGCTCATTCCAATACTTCTCAAAGTATTCCATAAAATAGAAGAGGAGGGAACCCTCCCAAACTCATTCTATGAAGCCAATATCACACTGATACGTAAACCAGACAGAGACTCATCAAGGAAAGAAAATTTCAGACCAATATCCTTAATGAACATCGACGCAAAAATTCTCAACAAAATTTTAGCAAATCCCATACAAAAACATATTAAAAAGATAGTGCACCATGATCAAGTGGGTTTCATCCCAGGGATGCAAGGTTGGTTCAACATCAGGAAATCAATAAACGTAATTCACCATATTAATAGACTTAAAGTCAAGAATCACATGATTATTTCAATAGATGCAGAAAAAGCATTTGATAAAATACAGCACCCCTTCATCCTCAAAACACTAGAAAAAATAGGGATAGTGGGAACATTCCTTAACATTGTAAAGGCCATTTATGCTAAGCCCATGGCTAATATCATTCTAAATGGTGAAAAACTGAAAGCATTCCCCCTAAAAACTGGAACAAGGCAGGGATGCCCTCATTCAACATCGTTCTTGAGACTCTGGCCAGAGCAATTAGACAAACCAAAGAAATTAAAGGGATACGAATTGGAAAAGAAGAACTCAAACTATCCCTGTTCGCTGATGACATGATTATATATTTAGAGGAACCTGGAAATTCCACCAGAAAACTCTTAGAACTCATAAGTGATTTCAGTGAAGTAGCAGGTTACAAGATCAATGCCCATAAATCCAACGCATTTTTATACATAAGTGATGAATCTTCAGAAAGAGAAATTAGGAAAACTACCCCATTCACAATAGCCTCGAAAAAAATAAAATACTTGGGAATCAATCTCACAAAAGAGGTGAAAGACCTCTACAATGAGAACTATACAACACTAAAGAAAGAAATTAAAGAACACCTTAGAAGATGGAAAGATCTTCCATGTTCTTGGATAGGCAGAATTAATATTGTCAAAATGGCCATACTATCTAAAGTGCTATACAAATTCAATGCAATTCCAATTAAAATCCCAATGACGTACCTTACAGAAATAGAGCAAGCAATTATGAAATTCATCTGGAAGAATAAGAAACCCAGAATAGCTAAAGCAATCCTTAGCAGGAAGAGTGAAACAGGGGGTATTGCAATACCAGATCTTCAACTCTACTACAAAGCAATAGTAACAAAAACGGCATGGTATTGGTACCAAAATAGAAAGGTAGATCAATGGTACAGAATAGAGGACATGGACACAAACCCAAATAAATACAATTTTCTCATACTAGACAAAGGTGCCAAAAATATGCAATGGAGAAAAGATAGCCTCTTCAACAAATGGTGCTGGGAGAATTGGAAATCCATATGCAACAGAATGAAACTAAACCCATATCTCTCACCATGCACGAAACTAAACTCAAAATGGATTAAGGACCTCGGAATCAGACCAGAGACCCTGCAGATTATAGAAGAAAAGGTAGGTCCAAATCTTCACCTTGTTGGTCTAGGACCAGACTTCCTTAACAGGACTCCCATAGCACAAGAAATAAAAGCTAGAATCAACCACTGGGATAGATTCAAACTAAAAAGCTTTCTCTCAGCAAAGGAAACTATCAGCAATTCAAAGAAAGAGCCTACAGAGTGGGAGAATATCTTTGCCAATCATACTTCAGATAGAGCACTAATCTCCAGAATCTATAAAGAACTCAAAAAACTCTACTCCAAGAATTCAAATAATCCAGTCAACAAATGGGCTAAGGAAATGAATAGACACTTCACAGAAGAAGATCTACAAGCAATCAACAAACATATGGAAAAATGTTCAACATCTCTAGTAATAAGAGAAATGCAAATCAAAACCACCCTAAGATTCCATCTCACCCCAATTAGAATGGCGATTATCAAGAATACGAGCAACAACAGGTGTTGGCGAGGATGTGGGGAGAAAGGTACACTCTTACACTGCTGGTGGGGCTGCAAATTAGTGCAGCCACTCTGGAAAGCAGTGTGGAGATTCCTTAGAAAACTTGGAATGGACCCTCCATTTGACCCAGCTATCCCACTCCTTGGCCTATACCCAAAGGACTTAAAATCTGCATACTACAGAGATACAGCCACATCAATGTTCATAGCTGCTCAATTCACAATAGCCAGACTGTGGAACCAACCTAGATGCCCTTCAATTGATGAGTGGATAAAGAAACGGTGGTATATATATACAATGGAATATTACTCAGCCATAAAGAATGATAAAATTATGGCATTTGCAGGCAAATGGATGAAATTGGAGAATATCATGCTAAGTGAGAAAAGCCAATCTCAAAAAACCAAAGGACGAATGATATCACTAATAAGTGGAGGATGACACATAATGGGGGGGAGGGACGGGTTAGTGTTAGGGTTAGAGTTAGGGTTAGGGAGGGGGGCAAGTATGGAGGAAGGAAGTACTGTATAGAGGGTAAAGAGGGGTGGGAGGGGTGGGGGGAAGGGAAAAAATAACAGAATGAATCAAACAACATTACTCTATGTAAATTTATGATTGCACAAATGGTATGCCTTTACGCCATGTACAAACAGAGAAACAACATGTATCCCATTTGTTTACAATAAAAAAAAAAAAACCTCAAAAAGAAAAATTAGAATTGTTACTGAAAGCATCATTCTATGTTCCTTATATTTACAGAAATATCATTTATTCCTCAGTGTTCTCAGACAGGCATAAAAAAAGGTCTTAGTGTTGTAATGCATATTAAAATTATTAAAGCTTAATTTTTAATTTCAATTGAATACAATAAGTAGGTGTTCTAAGTTTATTTTGTATTATGCTCTTCTACATGGATAGTACTGCTCACGTAGAAGCCTCCCATGTGGGAGATTAAAAATTTTAGTACAAATGTAAAGTGTTGTGAAAAGAAAACAAGAAAGATAGTCAATAGTGGGAAGATGATCAGGAGAGAACTCCATTGCATAGGCATGTATGCAATATAATTTAGTTTGACCCAGTCTCTTGTTGCAGAAGAATTGGGTAGATGAGGTTTTCTCTGCACCCATGTTACTTTTTAAGGTAAGTCAGTGTTTTAGCCCATTTGAGTTGATAAAACAAAATACAATAAACTTAAAAGTCTTTAAACAACATAAATATATTTCTCATAGCTCTAGAGGATTGTCCTCTGGTTCATATATAATGCCTCCTGGCTGAGTCGGGTGGAGGAAGGGGTCAATGAGCTCCCTTTATAACTCCTTTTATAAGAATACTAATCCTGTAGGTGAACTAATCTCCTCCCAAAGGACCTTACTGCCAATTTCTCTCACCTTGGGATTAGAGTTTGAATATATGGAATTTCTCTGCACCTACTGTGTGAGTGGGGGAAAGGGTTCCTGTAGGAGGGATGGACTGGCTGTAAATTAATCACTAAGAAATTTACTTAATAGAAAAAAAAACACAGGATACAATCATCTCTTGACTCAGGGGGCATAATGGGTTGAGCCATGCTACAGGGTCTGGTTCTAACAAAATGGAGGAGCCCACATTCTCTTTATTTATAGCAGATCAAAGAGGGACGGAGAAGAGCTTCTTCCATGAGAAACAAGATGGGGCAGAGTTAAATAAGTCATTTTGCTCTAGCAGGTCATGTGTACATCTAGGGCCTGCAAATTACTGGATAAACCAATCTGCATGGAAACCACATACTCCAGGCAATCTGGAACTGTGGCGGGCAAGACCCAGGGCCCAGGGTTACGCCACATGCATCTAAGATGGCGACTGGCAGAGAGCAAAAGGGCGTGCTGAATGTGCCTTGAGAAAAACAGGAAGCATTTACCATTGGCTGTATGATAATTAGTTCAGCCTCTTAGCACGTGGACAGATATATCTTACATGTATGCTTGAGCTTGTGATAGCTTGACCTTTAATAGGATTGGATGGACATATCTGATTACAATTGCTTATGCATGAGGCTGCTTATATATTGAGGGTGTTATCCGAATAAAGGGGAAGCTTTTTCATGAACTTCCGAAGAGTACGTGTTGTTTGTCCCGCTGGTCGGCGGCAAGCAGCAAGTGGTGGCCCATACAGGGAATCGGTGAGCGCTCAGGTAAGTAATAAAGAAGAAAATTTTAGCACAGTCAACTAGCAGGTTTCCCTATTTGAGGAAACAGTTGCCTTAAGGTTTTAACGGAAGGTTCCCTTAGAGAGGGAACGTAACGTAACAGAAGATTCCCCTAGTGAGGGAATGTAATGAAAGACTGTCCCAAGAGACAGCAAAGGACGTCCTGTAGTAAACGAATATGTGTAAGGTGTTATTTGTGTTACCTTTTCTTGTTTTGTTTCTGTTTGTTGTTGTTGTGGCGATATGGACATTAGTTCATTTCTTCAGTCTGCTGTTCAATGGGGAAAAGAATGGTTTGGGTTTTTGTCTGTGGGAGGTTTATTTTGTGTTGTATCTGTTCTGTGCATATAGTGTTTGCACAAAATGCATATACATTGGCACAGAGAAAAAGCCATTAATCACCAAGCTCTCTTTGCAATTGATGCTGGCTCATCCCCCCAAGTCTGGTTAAATATGCTGGACCAGTAGTCAAAGATGGGTAAGATTCATGGGGAGCTCATACTGACCTAAGACAGGAAATGAGGGCTAGAGCCTCATTGTCCAATGATGGGTAAGGATGTTGCTCTGCCGTGGACAACCTAAGATAGGCACGGTCTCTTTTATAAACAGAAAGGGGGAAATGTGGCGGGCGAGACCCAGGGCCCAGGGTTACGCCACATGCATCTAAGATGGCGACTGGCAGAGAGAAAAAGGGCAGGCTGAATGTGCCTTGAGAAAAACAGGAAGCATTTACCATTGGCTGTATGATAATTAGTTCAGCCGCTTAGCGCATGGACAGATATATCTTACATGAATGCTTGAGCTTGTGATCACTTGACCTTTAATAGGATTGGATGGACATATCTGGTTACAATTGCTTATGCATGAGACTGCTTATATATTGAAGGTGTCATCCGAATAAAGGGGAAGCTGCTTCATGAACTTCTGAAGAGTACGTGTCATTTGTCCCGCTGGTCGGCAGCAAGTGGCATGGAACAATTTCTCATAATTACTGATTCCTGAGAGCCAGAGTTCCATGTCTCATAGATCAACCAAGCCTGATTTTATTTGCTGCCCATGGACGGTGTCCCACAATGGAGCACATGTAGTTGAGGGGTGAGGGGACACAAATATTAGACAATGGTAGCCAGCAACTCTTACAAACTCAAATTATTCATCAACTAGCTGAACATCTTTTATTTCCAAAACCATTCTACTTTCTATTAACATATAAAGCACAATCTTTTGAAAGTGTATGATTTAATGACTTTTTTTAGCATATTCTCAAAAAATGTGCAACTGTCACCACTGTGCACTTCTAAATCACTTTCTTCTCCTCCTAATGAAATCCTATGTTCATCAGCAGTTGCTGTATGTTCTTCTTTCCTCAGTTGCAGTCTGTCTCTATTTCTACATTCTAGATATGATATCAGTGGAATCAAACTTTATATGACTCTTTGTGTCTGGCTTCTTTCCTTAAACTTAATATTTTCAATGTTCATTTATATTGTAACTTGTGTTATTGCTGTATTCCTTTCATGATAAATAATATGCATTTTATGGGTATTTCACATTCTGTCTTTTCATCCATTCATGGACTTTTGGAATTTTTCCTATTTTGAGGTATTACCAATAATGCTACTATAAACATTTGTGTATAAGTTCTTATGTGGAAAATGTTTTTATATCTCTTGCCTCCATACCTAAAAAAACACATGCTGGATTAAGTGTTAACTGTAAGTGTAACTCTTTGACGAACTGTCAAATACTGTTCCAGAGTGGCTGAAACATTTTACCTTCTCAACAACTATTTATAAGTGTAGCAATTAACTGGAATTCTTGCTAATACTTGTTATTGCTCAACTTTTGATTTTAGCAATACTAATCAATTTAAATTTTATCTCATTGTGGCTTTGATTTGCACTTATCTAGTCACTAAGAATGTTGAGCATTTTTTCATGAGCTTATCAGTCATTGTGTATGTTCTTTGGAGAAATTTCTGTTCAAATTCTATACCAAAGTTTTAAACATTTTTCTTTCATGTGTGTGTGCTATGGATCAAAACCAAGTCTTTATATACCATAAGCAAGTATTCTGTCACTGAGGCATAGATACCACTAGCCCCATACCACATTTCTTTTTATTCATTTGTACATTTTTTAATATATTCTGGATACAAGTCAATTATCAAAAAATGATTTGTAAATATTTTATCCCATTCTGTAGGTTATGATTTTGTTTTCTTGATATCCTTTAAAGCATTTATTTAAAAATACATAAAATTTTAATTTGGGTGTTTTGGTGGAGTTCATCTATTTTCCTTTTTATTTTGCATTTGCTGTCATATCCAATAAATAATCACCAAGTTCAACATATTAAAGACTCCTGTGCTTTCCTCAGATAATTTTATTGTTTTAGATCTTAATTATGGGTCCGTGGTCCATTTTGAGTTGTATTTCGAATGTGATATTGAGTACACATCCTCATTATGGTGCATGTGGACAGTCAGTTGTCCCAGAGTCATTTGTAGAAGACTTTGGTTTACTCCATTGATTATTTAAACTCTCTTTGTAAAATCAGTAACCATCAATAGAGGTGCATCTCTGTAATCTCCATTCTATTTCATATATCCCATGAAACATCTAACTGTTCTTTTTTAAGATCATTTTTTGCTGTATTTGATTACTCAGATTTTATATGAAAATTTTATTCTTATAGAAAATTTATTCGAAAACAGAGGCAGCTGAAATTTTCAATAGAGCTTGTATTGATTCTGTAGATCAACATGGGAAGTATTACTATCTTAATAATGTTGTCTTTCAGTCCATGAATATTATTCCTTATCTTTGGAGGTGGGTACCAGGGATTGAACCTAGGGTTCTTAACCACTGAGCCAAGTTCCCAGCCCTTTTTATTTATTTTTTTTATTTTGAGATAGGGTCTTGGTAAGTTGCTTAGGGATTCACTAAACTGCTGAGGCTAGCTTTAATCTTTTGATTGTCCTGACTCAGGCTTCCTAGCCACCAGGATTACAGGCATGGAACACCACACCCAGCTCCTTCCATTTTTTAGGTCTTCTTTCAATGATATTAAAAATTATCAAAATCAAGTATTTCTTTCTGTATTGATTTAGATAATGTAAAATTGCATTAAAAAGGTTTGGCAATCACACTATTAAACTTCCTAATGAGATGTTATCTTTTAGAGCTTTACGTATTTAAAAATATCAAATTTGGAAGAAGATCACGTTAAACCCATGGTTATTATAGTTTTCTTTAGAAACAACAGGAAAGTAAAACAAATTCAAATGTTCTCATCATTAAATGAATAATCTTAGTTTAGAGCTCTTGGTGAGGAGTAGACACACAATACTGGAGAAATGTTTTAACACTGTTTAAGGTCAACATCATTCTATTTTTAAATTGAGGGTTATGTGTCAGTAAATTACATATTTTATAATTCAAATGAATATTTTAATTACATTATACAGAATTTTGGACTTCCAAATACAGTCTAGACATGCTTGTCTGCAAATAACTTTTGAATTACTATACTCATTTTAGTAAATAAGGCAAATACAACCCAGATAATTTAATTTGCTGATGAAAAGAGAAAGCGACAATAGAGTTATCCACTACATGCAATATTATAGCTATTTTGCAACACTACTGCTTCTAAATATCAAAGTTTATAGTTATTGTTGCCAGGTTTAATAAATTTATCATCCCTCCTTATCCATGATCTTGCCTTCTGTGGTTTCAGTTAGCTGTGGTCAACTGCAGCCCAAATTACTAAGTGGAAAATTCCAGACATAAGCAATTCATAGTTTTAAAATATATGACATTCTTGGTAGCATTAGGAAGTGTCATGCTAGCCTACTCCAGTGAATCCATGCTCTTCAGGCTATTCACCCATTTGTCAGTTCCTGTCTCCAGTATCAAATTGTTGCAATATTGTAGTGCTTGAAGTTAAGAAACCCTTAGTTTTCTTAATAAGGGCCCCAAAGACCAATGCAGTGATGCCACCAGTTCAGATATGCCAAAGAAAAACATTAAAGTACTTCCTTCAAGTAAAAAGGTAAAAGTTCTCAAACTCACAGGGTAGGAAATAAAATGTGTATTGATGTTGTTAAATCTACAGTCATTATTGTTACTCTCATACTGTGCCTAATTTACAAATTAAACTTTGTTATAGCTACATATAGGGAAAAAAATCACCATGTATGTGTGTGCGTATGTGTTTGGTATTAAGAATGGCTTCAGGCATTCACTGAGAGTCTTGGAATGTGTGTCCCATGCATAAGGGGGGACTTCTACGTTATACATATATAAAATCCAGTAAAATTTGAATCTCAGATGAGCATGGGATAAATGTTAGTATAAGAATATCCTAAATATTTTGTGGGACATACTTAACACTAGAATGTATTCATCATATATTTGAAATTTAAATATAACTTGCTTTAGAGTTTGTATAGAATGTGTTCTACTATCGATTTTAGTAATTGAATTATAGGTTTTGAATTCAATTGTGGACTTAAGACTTTTCCTAATAACATTTCAAGTCACATGAAAAGAGTTTGTGAACTCCTGTAGGCTGAGATCTTATCTGCATATTTCCCTTTGGAAAGTGTTCTGCAGGAAAGCTACAAAATCGTTTTCAATACAAAGAATTTTTTATTGCTTTATGTAATACTAAATGGAATAAGGTACTTATTTATCTATCTATTTATTTATTTATTTATTTTGGTACTGGGAATTGAACTCAGGGGCACTCAACCACTGAGCAACATCCTCAACCTTATTATTTATTTTATTTAAAGGCAGGGTCTCCCTGAATTGTTTAGTACCTGACTGTTGCTGAGGCTGGCTTTGAACAGAGGATCCTCCAGGCACCACTTCCCAAGTCACTGGGATAAGTAGAGGAAACACTTTGACATGTACTCTCTTAATTAATTTTGTTTAGTCTTTAAAATTTACTTTATCTTTACATAATTGAGAGATCTGTAATTTTTTCCTGATTGAATACAGCTGAGGAAACAGAAACTTGGATAAGATAATTTCTTAAGGGTTTACAGTTAGTGATACTATAATTAAAGGCTAATCTATTTTATCCTAAATCCAATATTTTTCCCCTACATACTTTTTATGTTTTAAATTGTTTGTACATGATTTCCAAAGTTAGAAAATATTATCATTAACTTTACTTAATGCATGCATTTTTGTACTTCAAAATAGTATGTAAAACCTAAATATAGTAATTAGCTTAATATGGGAGATATTTATTATTGCTAATTGCACAAAAATCTTATGCATTCTTTACAATTTAAAGATAATGATTCATTTAATTTTATTAAGTGAGAACAGTGAAAAATGAAGTTGCCTTGATTATTATATTAATCCTTCTAGAGACCTTTCAAAGGATAGATGTTCATTAATCTTCCCATATGCAGTTATTCTTTGACATAAAAATACACTAAATGATGTCAGATCACTAATTAAAGATAGAACTTCATTTTACAGTATTTTTGTATTTTGAAATTCTGATACTGTACAAAATTGCTCCAATGTAAAAGAAAATTTATATTTAGGATACTTTATAGATTCCTACCTCTCTGGTACACAGCAAAGTGAAATATAAGGACACATTGTCATTTTCTGAGTGCAGGTTAAGTTTCACTGAGATGACACAAACTGCTTTTCTAGTGTAATTCCTCTGAGGTGTTTGAACCAACCAAAATATCAATAAATCATAAATGGAATTTTGCTCTAGGCTGAATTCAGTTTAATCATATTTCTGCCTGAAAAATTATTGCCTATGAAAGATTCAGGGTTATATACTACACATATATTATTGGAAAGCATCACCTACTAAACTTCAGAAGTATATAAAACATTCTTAAAGCACCAAAGTAGAAAACAGAGGATTCCATTATCTCTTTAGGAAATTGTGCTGGGTGTGGTGAGGCACACCTGTAAACCCAGCAACTCTGGAGGCTGAGGCAGGAGGGTCACAAGTTTCAGGCTAGCCTCAGCAATTTACTGAGACCCTGTCTCAAAAATTTAAAAGAAGGGTGAGGAGGGTTGGGGATGTATGTTAATGGTAAAGCCCTTTGGATTCAATTCTCAGTATGAAAAGAAAAAGAAAGGAAGAAAGGAAAGAAGAAAGAATTTAAGAAGGAAGGAAGGGAAGGAGGGGAAGGAAGGTAGGGGCAGGTAGCTAATATGATATATATATGTATATATACATATATATATATAAAATACAATAATCTATGATAATCTAGGCTTCCAGGCTTCCAGTAATTTATATGCTATAGTTTCAATATTTACTTTTTTTCTGTTAATCCTAATAGTCTCAGCCCTAGATCAGTTGAAAGCAAAGCTGTGCTGTGTTTGAAATTCATCTTTACACTTTTCAGCTTCCTTCTCCTGCCCTCTTCTCTCAGAGCAGCTCATCTTCATTCTGCTCAAAGGGAAACTATTTACCAACTATGTTTGATCTTTATTCAGAATCATGTGCTGTTCCTTATAGAATTATTTATCATTTGAAATCTGATTTTTTATTTATTCACCATAAATTAAGCGTTATCTGTGTGCAAATCACTAATGCCAATTTGAGGACCCCAAACTCCCTAAGGAGTTCACAACCTATTGGCTAGATAGAAATAAAGAAAAACAGGAAAGGGATGTTTGTGTCCCCTAAAAGTCCATGTATTAAAATCTTGGTCCCCAGGATGGAACTCTTGAGAAGTGCTATAACTGTTAGGAGGAGCCTTATAGGAGGCCCTGGGATCATCAGAGTGTGCTGGAAAGCTGGCTCATACTCTCTCTGATTCTTGGATAAAGATGTGAGCACTCACTCTGACACCCTCTCTTGCTCTGATGTGCTGCCCTCTTCTAAACCAAGGGGAGCTACGCAATTTCAAACTTGAAATTCCAGAATCATGAACCAAAGAGCCTCTCTTTATTTCTTCTTAAGTGACCTATGTTATATGTTTTGTTTTGTTATGAAACCAAAATTTCTTAATATAAGGATATTTAGGAACAAAATAAATAAAACAATGGAGTGAACATGAAAATAGCTGTATACCTGATATTAATAGAAATCACACCTAGAAGACATAACACAAATCAGCATGATAAAACAAGCATCCTTAATGTTTAGTTCTATAAAACAACATGAAAGCAATTGACAAGTGGACAGAAGACATGTGCAAGTATTTTACACAAGCAGACAAATGATAATTTGAATGAAAAGACATTCAAAATCATTAGTGATTGTGAAAATATATAAAATCCACAATGTAGTATGACTTTACACCCATGATATTGTAAAAAATTGTCAAATCTGATATTATCAAATATGGGGATATGTACAGCAATAGAAACCCTTATAGAGTTAAAGTGAACATATAAATTGGTTCAACCCTGTTGAAAAATACTCGGATATAATTTCCTAAAACTAAAAAGGTGCATAATTTATGGCTTAGCAGCTCCATTCCTAGGCTTATCCTGTTGACAGACTCTTCCTCACTTGCATACCCATGTACACAACATTCATAGTTACATTGTACATACTCAACAAGCATGAGAAACTATAAACAACCTAAATCTTCTTTGACATGATATTCCTTGGATAAGATGTGTGATAGATGAACTATTTTATGGAAGTGAAAATATATAAAGTACAGATATATAAATTGTGTTAGTCAGTTTTCCATTGCCGTGACAAAATACCTGAAAAAAATCAGATTAAAAGGAGCAAGGATTTGTTCTGGTCCATGATTTCAGACGTTTTAGTCCATTGTCGCTTAGCCCTATCTGTTGCCTTTGGGCCTGTAGAAGGATAATACATACTGGCAGAAATGCTTGGCAGAGGAAACTGATTACCTCCTGGTGACTAGGAAGCAGACAGAAGGAGGAGCCAAGGTTCCAATATTCCTTATCAGAGTACAACCCCAGTGACTTAGTACTTTTTACCTAGCTCCACCTCGTAAAGGTTCTACCAGCTTCCAAGAACACCATCAGCTGGGGAACAAGCCTTTAAGGTATGAGGCTTTAAGATCCAAATCATGACATAGATCTCAATAAAAACATTAATACTATTATGCATAAAGCCTTAAAAATTCTTGTAGACATATGTACATATGTAATAATACAAATAAATAAAATTTGGTGTGTGAAAATGGAAAAATCCTAAATAGACATTCATCAGTAGGTATTAAGGAATGATTGAATAAGAAGATTAAATATATTAAGTCAATAGGCACTTCCATTACTGTGTATTTCAGAATTTGTGTTTATGTGAGTGTGTATGCATGTCTGTGTATCTGTAATTTTTTGCAAGATACCCAAAATACTGAAAGATGAGCATATGTGGACTGGAAGAGTACTTTCAGTGTTAAAATACATTCCATAAGAGAAATAAATTAGAATTGTAACAATAGAAAATGAAGTAGCAATTATAATATTACTATTTGCAATAGATATGATTATATATCTGGCATAACCACAAAATGCAAGAAAAAGAGCTAAAAATTAATAAAACTATAATAGAATTCAGTAAGTTACAGAAGTACAAAATTAATACATGTAAATCAATACTGCTCATATTTCAAAACAGTCATTAAGAAAATGTTTTAATGAAAGGGATAATATCATTTAAAGTAGTAATAAAGAAGATGACATTCCTAGGAATAAACTTAACATGAAACTTGAAAGAATTATATGAAAAAAATTAAAACATTACTGAAGACACTAAGTAAGTTTTTAATAAATGAAAAGAATTATTGTGCTCTTAGATAGGCAGAGTCAATATTAAAGTCAATCTTTCATAAGTAAATGAGGTCTGGAGAAAAACTTTTGTATTTTCTTTATGTAGTAAAAGTTGATTTTTATAATTTATATTGAAAAAATAAACAAGAACAGCCAGAAAACTAATTTAATGGTTATTAATAACTCAATATTCATTAAAATATACATAGAAAATAAATATTGTAAGGTGGACACAGTAGCACATACCTATAATTCCAGCAGCTTGGGAAGCCAAGGCAAGAGGATCTTGAGTTCAAAACCAGCCTCAGCAATTTAGCAAGTCCCTAAGCAACTCAGTGATACCCTGTCTCAACATAAAATATAAAAACAAGGACTGAAGACATGGTTCAGTGGTTTAATGTCCTTGGGTTCAATTGCCAGTACCTAATAAATAAATATTTTTCTTAATAATTTCTTATTTATCCAAAGTCAGTTTCCCTGGAAAGCAAATTCTGGATTGGGAATTTGTGTACCAGAATTTATTAGAGAGTGCTTGAAGAGAGATGGGCAAAGGATGAAGTTGAAATTAGATGAAATCAATCTCACAGATTTCCCTTCAGAGAGATTCCACCTTGTGGCACCAAGATGAGGGCTTTAAACCCTAGCATCAGTTATTCGATGTGACTTTGTAAAGAAAATGCTCTTTGCCTAAAAGCAGTTTTTACTCACATTCCCAAGATAGGTTTCCGAGTTCTGGGTGTCAGGTTTTCCTTCTGATTTGGTTTTGAGGTCTCTTTCTTTCTCAGGAGAGTGACAGTAACCTCTAGTCAGGTCCTACTTTGATGGAGCTCAGAAGCAGGTAGTTGTGCAACTTCACAGCATGCCCCTTCTGGTATGATCCTGGTAGAAGCCTTCATGCTGAATGCCCAACCCATTTCCACGTGTCCCTCTCACAGGAAACTTATTTTACTGACAGATACCCCTGTGGCTCTTGTCTAACCTGTGTCCAGTTTATTTCCATAAAAATAGGCATTTTTCTAGGATCACACTGGCCAGGAAAGAATTTAGGTTTGGGTGTGTTGCTTGGGTTGGACACAGAGGAGGTCACTCAACAAAACACATGAAATAATAGAAGCAGACCTATATCCCAGAGATGATCAACATGCCTTTTAGAGCCAGTGGAAAGTGGGGCATTTTCCAGGACATGCATGCTAAACCAGCAGGTGAGAAGCAAGCGACAAAGACACCAAAAGGTCCTGTGAGCTCTGTTCTCTGGGTCCAGGGTATTACCTAGGTGACCTTCCTTGGAGGAGTTTTGCAGTTGTTGATTTTCCGGTACTGGAGATTGAACCCAGGGCCTCACATATACTAGGCAAGCCCTCTGTCATTGTGTCCTTTATTTTATTTTGAGACATGGTTTTATTAAGTTGCCTGGGCTAGCCTCAAACTTGTGGTTCTCCTGCCTCAAACTCCCGTATAGCTAGGATTAAAGGCATGAACGACCAAGCATGGTCCTGGGTTGGGGGCAATGGCTAAGAAACGCATTTAGATCAAGCAAATGGATTTAGATGAAGAATGAATAATTCTGAGTCATTGTTGAAGAGGTGGCCACCGAGTCATATCTACACAGTACATGGAGGTGTTGGGGCTAGCAAGGTTGGATAAATAGATTGTATTTAGCTATTGCACAGAGGGGGTGGTACCCAAGAGATGGTTATATAAGGTAAATATTGAATCAATCACAGTGAGGGACTGGAAAGAGGTGAACTGGTGACTGTGTCAAGGGTGACTAAGCCCTGCTTCTAGTTTAGAAAGTTAAACTTCTAGAATTCACCTTACTGGGCAGCACAAAATGTCATCCACTACCAACCTACAATGCTACCACTGATTTCTACTTGAATCATATAGAACATTCTGGAAAATATTACCTTTATGTAACATTTGAGAAAAAAGTTGTGAGCACGATACCCATTAATTTATAAGTGACTTGTGTATATTTCCTAAGGATGAAGACATTATCTTACACAGGCACAGTACAGTTATCAAAATCAGGTTAATAAATTATAACAAAATGTGGTACATATTTGATGTTTCTCCTTCTTCATAGGTCAGTTTCTCTTTTTTGTAGTCTAATATCCCCAAAATCCAATAAAATTGATTTAGATAAGGTAGCCAGACTTTGACAACTTTATTGACTGTTGAATTGTCTCCATTTTCTTATTTTACCTCTTGGGAGAAGTTGTGCAATAGATCTCTCTTCATGATTATTAATATATTATTTATTATGCTCATCACCATATTTTACTTAGCCAAAGCATGCCACACTTTTTTGGTTTTGCTGTTACTTCTCTCTTAGTTCCACCTGAGCAGGGAAGGAATAAGTAACCCTCGGAGGTGTGAGCCAGCTGGAAATAAAAGTCTGAAAAGTAGTATTAAGAAATTAGCCAGGTTTGGTGACACATGCCTGTAGTCCCAGCAGCTTGGGAGGCTGAGATAGGAGAATCTCGAGTTTTAAGCCAGACTCAGCAAGAGCGAGGGGCTAAGCAACTAAGTGAGATCCCGTCTCTAAATAAAATACAAATTAGGGCTGGGGATGTGGCTCAGTGGTTGAGTGCCCCTAATTTCAATCCCCAGTACCATGCCCAAGAAAAAAATTACAAAAGACATGGAAACCATTTTTTAAATCAAGGGCATGATGAGTGGAAAAGACCTGATGGGTCTGGTCCTAACAAAGGGGAAAAGCCTGCGAATGCTTTATTTATAATGAAACACACTGAAGGAATTAATTGTGAGGAGAGGGTTCTTCGAGGTAAATAAGAAGTGAGAGGCTAGGTGGAAGCTGGCCTGATCCAGGATTTACCACTTGCACAGTAATTCTTCCTCCTCCCTGGCAGCTGGTGCCTCAAAGCTAGTTGGGGCACTGGTATCTTTCTCCACCTCCAGGAAGTTGCGTTTGAACCTAGGGCTGTCTGAGCCAATAAATTTCAGGTATCACAGAATTCTCTTTGAGTAGGACATTTGCCAAGGCAAGGAAGCTGTCTCAGGTCAGTGAGATTACACCCAGAGTTTTCCAAGGTGCTCACTTCGGCTTAGAGATGGCTCAGACATGCCCACAGTTCATTGCAGGCTTCCAACCCTTCTCTAGTAAACAATTCTCACTATGCTATTGCTCCTGTCTTCCAATCACTAACAGTGTGCGAGTTCAGGGTGCCATCATGAACTTTTCTTATCTCTATCTGCACCTAATTCTGAGCGACCTCATACTGCCCAATGCATTTAAGTAAATTGATGGCCTCCTGATTATTACCTCCAGCCGTAACCTCCCCTGGGATTTCCAGACTGCTATGTCTAACTACCTACTGGACAACTTCTTTCTTATGTTTAATAAACATCTTACTTTTAATATGTAAAACATACTCTTGCTTCCTCCTTAACCTCTTCAAACCCATTACTGCACAGGCTTTTCCACAAAAGGTATGCTGTTGTCTTTGCCTCACATGTTCAGGCAAACAAAATTAGGATTCTTCCTTTACTCTTCTATCTATGTCTGACTTTGAACTAATCATTCTGGAAATACTGTGTGTTCTATTCATGAAGTCAGAGTTTCAATTTAATTAATTTTACACTTCTCTTATTTTTTTCTAGTCATAAGGACCTTTCCTGGACTGCAGTAATAGTGTTTCACCTAGACTCTGCTTCTACTCCTCCATCTCCCTGTCTCCCTATAATTTATTCTCTACTGACTAGGAAGTGAGATACTTTAAACAGAAAATGCATCATGAGTTGCTTTCAATTCTCTAATGAACTCTCCAAAGATCACATTTGGGAATAAAATTGAACTCTGTAACACATCCAAAGGGATCTACTTAATCCACCCTTTGCCAAAACCTTTAACTTGATTTTCTAAGGATCTCTATTTACTCTGTGCACTCGTATCACACTAGTCTTTTTGTCATAATACACATAGTTTTCTTTAAAGTTTGTGTATCTGCTTCTACTTGTCCCCAGAATATAATGTGTAGAGTCACATAACTTTATCAATAAAACCATATAGGATTTTACCTCTTCAAGGAAGTCTTATTAGACCAACCTCTTTCACCAATCATGCCCCAATTGAAACCACCTCTGTCCCCATTACTATTTTCTATCTCTTACAATCCCCATTTACCATCTGTATTTTATAATCTGATTTTATTCTTCTTGAATGGCATTATACTCTACATTGGCATTACACTACACATTTAATTAATGCCATTATATCCTATAGGTACTTACTAGGTCTATCTTCCTTATAGTGTAATCTCCATAAAGTTAGAAACTTGTCTGTTAACTGCTGTTACCTCAATGCCTGGAAAATAGTAAGAAGTGACACAAATATTTCCCCGCTCTCCTTACAGTATGTATCCCAAAGTAGATGTTTGTGTTCACTGATCACACAATTTATCTCCTAGTCTGTTTTCTAAACTTCTAACTGAACTTTATCAATATTAATCGATTAAAACATCTCATTGGCATAAAAAAGAAAAGGAGCTTTTAATCACTACTAATTATGTAGACAATTGGAAGACTCTTTTTGGAGTTCAATTTTGTTATATACAACATATTTTCAAGTAAATGTATGCTCTGATATAAAACTCTATATCTAGTTATATGTCATAGAGATCATATAAGGAATCATGTGCAAAGATGTTCATAGTAACATTATTTTAATGGATATAAACAAGATATAAGTGAGAGTACCCAATAAGAATGGCTAAGTACAATTAGTTGTATTTGTATATTTATACGCAACAACTTTAATTCATGGAATGGATTTAATCCATGGATACATAGATAAATCATAAATCAGAGTGTACTATGAAATGTTGAGTGAAGAAGACATACTGCAATTGCATTTTTAGAAATGAATTTAAAACAATATATTTAGGGGTACATACATATATGTTAGGTGTGTCTGTACTTAAAATATAAAGACATAAATCAGATATTCTCATGGTTTAATCACTGAGCTTGGGAAAATGGCAGAACCTAATGTTTCACTCTTTCTGCTTTGCTCTCTGTCACGCTTTCTCTGCCTATGCCCTTCTCTCAACAGCAATCATATCAATTTATGAATCAACATCCAACTTCTTGGTCATTTTTGAAATTTATTTGCCTAGAATTTAAGTGATTTTTTAATTTTCTTATTTCATACTAAATACCATGTGATGTTTTGAATTTCTGATACAATCCTGAGGGATCTCTGCTTAGAATGTACAATTGTAGTATATGTTCCACATTGTGGTATCTTGTCAGGTTTTGCCATAAGGATGATGTAGGTCTCATAAAAAGATTTAGATAACATCTCCTCTGTTTACATTCATTACTTATAAAATATAATGCAGAATTCATGATGAATACATGTGGTCCCCACATTTTCGTTGGAGGAAGCTTTTAAATTAAAAATTAAATCATTTGTGCTTATTGAACTAAAGAAATCTCCTATTTTTTCAGGTGTCCACTTATAAGTTTTTATTTTCTAACACTCACTTTATATAAACTTACATGCATAAATTTGATTGTATAACTGCATGTGTTTTACATATGCATGCACCAATATAACCACTTCAGAGAATGAGTTCTCAAACACTAAAAATCACTCGACAAATGTTCTATCTTAACTTTTTTCAGTAGTTATTAATCTTACTTCTATAATGGTAGATAAGTTTTTTCTTTTTTCTTTTTCTGGGACTTCATAAGTAGGAACATATTCTAATATGCTTAGCTTCTTCAAAATAATGTTTTTTAAAGAAATGTACTCATGATATATACATATATATCATTAAAGAAATATATACCATTAAGGAAATGTACTCATTTCAATTTTTATCACTGTATAGTATACTATTTTATGAGTATACTGTGATTTATGATTTATCAAATCTACTACATGATGATCTGAGTTATTTCCAATTTCTTGTCACTATGAATAAAGCTGCTATTTTTTGTGTACATTTATGGAATATGCACTTCCTCTTGAGTGTACACAGAAAACTAGAATATTGTATGTTTAACTTTATTCATTGCTAATTATTTTCAATGTGAATGAACAAATTACACTTCTAGCACCTACTTTTAAGAAGTTTTTAAATGCTCTATATTTTCACCAACAATTATATTTTCAGTCATTTTTATAACAATCACTAGGATGTAGATGAAGTGGTTAGTTCCTCGTGGTTTAATTAAAATTTCTATTGATACTAGTGAAATTATGCACTTTTAAATATTTTTCTGATTATTTGAGTATCTTACAGTGCAAGGCAACCCTACATAACTCTCCTCCTATTTTTAAATCTTTGCCTTTATTATCGATTTATAGCAGTTCTGTTTTTCACTCCTATGTCTATCAAAATCTTCTTTCAAATTTATGTGCATTAAGCATCTTATCCTTGTGGTTGGTTCTCCTTTTTATTTTATGAGTGATTTTCTTTGTTGAACAGAAGTTCTACATTTTAATTAAATCTAACTCAGTCTTCTGTTTTACAGGTGATACTTGTTTTCTATTTCTGAAATGATTACTTATCTAAAGCTCGTAAAGATATTCTGTTTTTATTCTAGAAAAATTAACACTTACAAATTATTTTTTGTGCATGTTGCTGGCGTCAAGGTTCATATTCCCCATTCTGATATCCTATTGATATCCTATTTATTCAGTACAGTGTGCTGAAAAGAAATTCATTCACCTAGTGTTTCAGAGCAGGCGAATGTGCAAGTGTGAGTCTGCTTTCAGACTGTTTTGCCCTTTTTTGTTTATGCACACTTCTGTCCACAATTTAATCTTAATACTATACTATGATATTAAGCCTTATGTTTTGAAAGTGTAGGACATTCCCATAGTTCCTGCATAGGATTGCTTCTCGCATGTGTAAATCTCTTATATTTTTATCCCCCAACCTCCCACCACCACTAAAAAGATAAATAAAGCAAAGGGAGGAAAGAAAAATATATGTAGAGGAAACAGAGCATTTCTGGGGTTTCAAATGCTATGACTTTGAATCTCTACGTCTATTTGAGTGGAACTGACCTCTCATAATACTATCTTCTAACATAAGAACATGAAACGTATCTCCTTTTATTTGGGAACTAAATAATATCTCTCAGTAAGTTTTCTAGTTTTTGGTGTAGATTTTTTATAACTTTTAGTAAGTTTGCATTTATGTTATTGTAAATATTATCTTAAAGTTTGTGCATTTGGTCACTTGGCTGGATGGATGTAAATGTGTATAATCAATAGATTTTTCCATATACAAAAGATATAAGAAATGATTATTAATAGAAATTTAGTTTTTCTTCCATTCAAAATGGCAAATGCCAATCATTATTTATTCAGTTTTTCTTCTTTTGTTTTCTTGCTATTCTTTTCCTCAAATACCCTGAGTGTCTTCATTTATTTTTCCTGTACTATTCACAGTTAGAAATTTTCCTGGCTTAGTATTCTTAAACCATAAAGTCCACGCTCTTCTAAGTGTCAGGAAAATGAAAGGGGTTCCTATTTAATAGGATCTAGTTGGATTATAAGACAGTTAGAGTTGAAAATAATGTTTTCTATTACAATTAAGGGAACAATCCCATGTGTCATGCAAAGTGATACTTTACTGAAATCTCTACTCCTCAGATAATACTATATCATACCCATAGTTGTTGCCGTTTTTAAAGGAATACTGACAGAGAAGCATTACCAAAATAAGGATTTCAGAAATACTTTCACGTACATACTTTAATTTTTTTTAATTTTTATTTTTACAGACTGCATTTTGATTCATTGTACAAAAATGGGATACAACTTTATTTCTTTTTTGTACACAATGTAGATTCACACCATTCATGTTATCATACATGTACATAAGGTAATGATGGCTGTCTCATTCCACCATCTTTCCTACATTTAAGGAACAAAAACCAGTGAGAGAAGACAAAGGGGAAAATATTTAAGGATATTGTAGAGAAATTTCTTGCACTCAGAGAAGGTTAGATGACATGATTACAGTATCTTACATGCATACATGAATATGCCACAATAAAATCCATTGTTCTGTATAATTAATATACACTAATTTGAAAAAAGCTTAAAAATACACAAGAGCCAAGCTCATTCTAAGATTTAGCTTTTGTAGATCAATTGTGTTGTTTGTTTTATCTTGTCATTTATGAGATAGTTTCAATACTCAAGATAAATAATCTTTGATTTGCTAAATTATCTTCAATTTCAGTTAATGGTATGTAATCCATGGATATTTGTTTTATCATAAGAGGAAATGTTTTCGTGACAAAAATCTCCCATATGTGTGATACATAATGATCAAATTAGGATAGGTAATCTTTCAATTTCCTTAAGCATTTAAAAAATTTTGACTGACATGTAATAATTATATATATTTCCACACATGTACACAAAATGTACTGATCAAACCAGGGTAATTAACTTTTCATTCTCTTCATCAGATAATGACTTTTCTATGAAGAAGTTACTGTGGATAATTTTGTTAGGTTAAAGTAGCATAAGAGTACTTCTATTTTTTTTTTTCCATTTGTTGAAAAGTTACCTTGTTTTTAAATAATGCCTAATTAATTTTTGCCTTTGCCATTTATTTTTTTCCACATGTGTATTAGTGCATTATAGTTGTAACTATTGATGGGATTTGTTGTTACAAATTCATACATACACAAAATATAGCAATATAATTTGGCCAATACACTCCCATGTATGATCCCCCTCCCTCACTGTCTCTCACCCCTTCCTCCTTTTTTATTTTTTTATTTTTATTTTTATGGAATGAACTTTGATTCATTGTACACAAATGGAGTGCAACTTTTCATTTCTATGGTTGTACACACTGTAGGTTCACACCATTCATGTACTCATACGTGTAATTTTTAGGAGATCCACCCCCAGCTTTGTGTTCCTTTTTCCTCTTTAGCTTCTGCATATGAGAGAACACATAGGACCCTTAACCTTCTGAGTTTGTCTTATTTAGCTTAATAGGATGATCTTTAGTTCCACCCATTTTCCTGAAAATACCATAATGTAATTCCTTTATCACTGAATAAAACTCCATTGTGTATATATATGATATTTTCTTTATATATGCATCCATTGGTGGACACCTAGACTGGTTTCACAGTTTGTAAATAATTCCTGGTGTTTTAGTATAACTGTTCTTGATATGATCTTTTTGTGTAGAATGTTATTGTATAGGATTTTACGGCTCCCTAAACATGTATATTTGTACAAGTTTAAGTACCCTAAAAATGTTGGCATTGTGTATGCTCACTGTCTTTTAGATTTAAACCTTGCTGATTTTCTAGAAATATGATATTCTTTCATTCTGCTTGATGGCAAAATTCAATGCTTTAATGTATTAAATGTGGGACTTTGTAATTCAGTAAAGCATATCTAAACATGCATGCATACACACAAACATATAATGTATTTGAAATGCATGGAACACATGTACTTCTTTTTATGAAAACACAATTACTTCCTGTTTCTAATTTATTTTCTCACATAATTAGCAACATTTTGGGCACTTCCTTGAAAGTTATCCTTCATGAAAACTATCATACTACCTTTTTCAGAATGATGTAGTTTTTATCCTTCATACAAACATAGGGATTTTAGAATCAAAATATAGATTGATAAATATTATTTCAGTCTAAAAGTAGATTTCCTCCTATGTTCACTTACATTAGGTTGTGTTTTCATAAAATACATGAATTTCTGTACCTGCCCTTCTGTTATACATTACAGTAAATAATTTTTCATAGCTCCTACACATGGATTCATGTGCATTTAAATATGTTTGTGTATATGTATGTTCGTGTTTAAGGGATGAGTTTTAGAGAAAGAAAAATCACCCTATGTATAAACATACTCTAAAATTCTGCTCATATTTAATTTTGTTTTACTCTTCCACCTTCGATCCCTTCTTTTCCAAAAGAATTATACTAATAATCTTATATTAGTATAAAAGAATTATACTAATATACCACCATATAGATATCTTTATTAAATATTATTTTTGAATAGAATGACTTTTAGAATTTGCTCTTTTCTATTTATTCATTCACTTTTTGGCTGAAATATACTCTTCTAACTTTCAAGTGGTTAATTTGCATTGCATAGTAACATATAGTCTAGACTTCATGGTCATAATCACAAGAAAAAATGAAAAAAGAAGAAGCCTTGTAAATTGAATGTTAATTCCATTTTGTTAGAAGGAAAAAATATCCAGATTTGGAAGTAAAAAACAATTGCCTGCATTCGTTACATATGATTGCATAGCAGGTTTATGGTTGTAAGACTAGACGACTCTTTCCAGTTCTGCATTTTTTTCCCTCAGTGATAAATAGTACAGATTATTCTGCTTGATTTCACTTTAATCCATTTTAGGCATTTATTTAATCAAAGAAATAAAAGTAAAGCAGAAGAACTTCTCTCATTAAAATCACATCAGGATTATGCCATTTTTATAAGGACTGAGTCTTGGTAAATTTGTACTGCTATTTGTTTAGACTGCAATTCTGTCATATTAATGTGTGCTTTAAACTTACTGGGACCATGCAGGTCAAATGATAGGATGACACTCACTCTGTGAGATCTGTATCGGTGAGTTTGAGTACCCTATAAATGTGCTAAACTTCTGCAACACCATCTACACTCTTCTAGGGTGTAATAAACTATTTATTATCTCTTGGAAAGAAACTGTCTTGTAAAACTAACATGATTGAAACAAAAAACAAAATCCCCGAAAAAAAGTCTTCTCACCATTCTCTAAAAGACTTGTCATACTTCTTAATAAACACGATGTATTATTTTTACCTGCATGCTCCTTCTATCTTTATTTGTATTAGTCAAAAGTTGAAAATATCCTGTGTGTCAACAAGAATACTGATAAATTATGGTACCTTCAGACAATGGAATATTGGAAACTCTAGTGCACAATTCAAAGGAATTAAATATTTAACAAGATGGATGAATCAAAAATATACCAAGTGAAAGATTCTATTCAAAAAGAACTACACGCAGTATAATCCCCTTTATGCAATGTTCTTGAAATAAATGTTTCTTTTATTCAATTTTTATTTCCAGTTAGTTAGCTTAAGATTTAAGTTAAAATAAAGAAATATAACATTCTGGTATAAGATGGTAGAGCACAAAGTGATGCGATATTCTATTTTACATAACCCCAATGTGTGATGAGAATGCTAATGAAAGCACACAAAGAAATATAATATTAATCATTAATGTGATTGTTTTCTGAAGATATTACCAAAGTATGAATGTGTGCCTAAAACAAAATTACTTAGCAGAGAAGACTGTCTACCATTTCTTAGAAGAAATCCAAAACCTAAAACTTCTTTGTTCATGTAATTCTGTTTTTACTTTTTTTAGATACAGATTCTATATGTGTTTTACAGCAATCTTTTTAATTATTCCATTCATACGTGTACTTAATAATCTTTCTCCCTTTTAAGTAATACATTAAGAACAAGCTCAGCATATATAACTAGATGTTTTACAATATCTATTGCAATAATATCTGTGTCCCATAGTTTACCAAAATGAATAGTCATTTTCTTTTATTCTTCATATTAAATTTATTACATATCATTTTCTTAGTTCTTAGGTCAAGCAGTGTGTCTTTGGAAACTTTTGTAGCTGAAGGAAAGTCAAGAAGACTCCCTGCATAAGAAGGGTTTGTCTTGCCCTTGATTATTCTGTTATGCAGAACCAGAAATACTTCTTGTTTTACAACCATAAAGAACTGAATTTGATTAACAAGCAGAAGGAGTTGTTCTTTCTCAGAGCCTCCAGTAAAGATGCAGGAAAGTGACAATCTTGATTTTATACTGATGAGACACTCAGCTTTCTAAGATGTTCACCTTTCTGGTAAGTATGTCAGATTATTTAGCTTTCTGTTTTCTCTTCTGCTCTATTTACTATTTAAATTTTTTTTTTCAGTTTGTTCTCATATCTTTTTAAACTTTTTTATCTTCTGCTTTAGTTGTGGGTCCTTGATTTACCTGATGTAATGTAAGTTTTAGGATTGGAAATTCAAATCAAAATATATACTTTCTCCTCTTTTAAGTACATCTGATAATATCTATAATATATTTCAAGCACGTTTTTACTATATGTATCTCAAACACTGTTTAAAGATGTTCATTTAATTTTGTATTAATTGATTTTCATGCAGTCCATCTGAAAAAGTGTTTTAATAGTATGAGCTTTTGCACTTATGTTCATTTGAGGTCCCTGAAAAGAAAATCTTAATGAAAGTGAAGAAACTGAGAGTCAAATTGTTATTGTTTTACATGACTGTCAACTAAAAAATTTTCTTTAAAGTTATTTTGATGCTTAAGCAGAGGGAAAATACATTTTCCAGTAATTTGCCAGCTCTATCAAGGTTTCAGGACAGAAATATAATAAATTACAGAGAAATATTGAAATTATGATATTCACATACATGAATAATTTGTCTTACAATTCATTTATTTATTGTGACCCAAGAAAAATGTCTCAGAGGTAGATATATAACTTCTCTTTTATCCATTTCAGAGGAATAAAATAAAACTTGGTTTTCTTATTCTTGGCTGATGATCAATTTTTATTATGAAGAAAGAAAGTTTTCTACTTTTGGTAATTCAGTAAAGCATATCTAAATACCTAGAAAAATTAGGAAGAGTGTATATTGTCTAATCACTTCATAAAAAACTTACAACATAATACTCATAAAATTCATCTTAACCTATAATATTGAAGAATCAGGATGAGATGCAATGTCTATAAAAAATTGCAAATTGAAGATTAGATCAATTTCAGTGTTGCAATATGAGAAGAGATAATTAAGATTTTTGTCTAAGATTTGCCTACTTCTATTAATTTGTTTACTCAATATGCATTAAGTGAATACCAGGCATATTATGGAATTCTAATTTGTAATATGTAGAAAATACAACTAGACCTGCAAAACCTAGCTAAGTTCAATAAAAACAGTAAATACTATCCTGAAGGAAATTGAATCATAATAGAATGGATACTAAGTCCATAATATTATGATATAGGAGAAAATATTCTTTTTTAAAATTTTCACAAGTAGTTATTATTTCCAGCTTGTTGGATCAAATAAGATTTCATTGAGGAAGTCACATTGGAACCAGGAAGTGAAGAATAAATGAAATGAGACAAGGAGAAATGGATGTCAAGCATTCTATAAAGAGATAAGTGGAACATATTGTGATTGGGGAATATGAACAATAAAATATTGAGAACTGTTTGCATTTTATCAGAAAACCATAAATTGACTAGTAAATTTATAGCTTGGCTAGAAATTGAGTCATAAATAATTGAGGAGATAATTTTTTTCCATTAGAATTAGAAAAATAGTTCAAAACCAATGTTTTGAGCATCTGGACAACAACTCTGATTTACACTACAGATAAAGATAATGAGAAAACATTAATGATAGTTGGATGGGGTTGAGAATGTAGTTCTCACAAGACAATTTAGTAATATTTTTGATTGAGATTTTATGTAGCTATATAAATGAAAGCTATATTAATTATTAATATTTTATTTTAAATATTATCTTTTTCTAGTTTATTGCTTTTATAATCATGTTAAATAATGTTATCTTCTCTATTTATAAAGAATATACTTTGGAATGAACAGATGTTTTACATAGTTATATATAAAGAAATTTCTTTATAAGACTACATTTATGAATATTCTTATTGTTTAAAATGTAGTATGCTTTATTTCTCTTCAAATTTATATGAAGTCAGAATTCAAGTGTGGCTTGAATAAGGTCTTTCTTGGTATTTTAATAAGTGTCAGAATAATATTTTTATTTAACAGTTCTCCTGATTTCTTTAATAGGTCTAATTATATAGAGGAGATTGTGAGAACTGATTAGTCCTTTCCATTTTTTATGATAAATGAAACCCAATATATTAGAAAAAACTTAGATTAATGTACATTTAATGAGTAAATAGTGATTCTTCACTTAAAGATACTTAGTGTGCCAAATTTGTAAATTATATTCTTCTGTAAAATTTAAAAAATGCGTTTAAGATGAATTTTCCCCAAATGTACATAGCCAACGGATTTGACTATTATGTTTACTAACATTCCAATAATCTTCACAACCTCAACAAAGTTTATTTTCTTTCATAGTACATGTTTTTGGAGGATTCCCTGAACCTTTGTTTAATGTTATCTGAGTTATCCTCATTCTATCATTCAACCTAAAAGAGTAACCTGCATTATGATCTAATGGCAGAGGCAAAGGGATATGGACAATCCAGAAGATGACTCCTAAAGACTTTCCTCCGGCAATGCCTATATTACTTCTGCCTACATTTCATTGGAAAAAGCAAGTCATAAGTCAAGCCACAAGTCAATGAACAAGAAAAATAACTTCTTTTTGCTATAGGAGGACCACTGTAAACATATGATAGTAACATACCACCTGGTAGGACTATGTCATCTGCTGACAATAAAGGAGCCATTATTGAATACAATAACAAGCTTATTCCATAAATACTAATATCACAAGAAACTCTGTCTTTTAAAAACTAGTCTTTGAAATTTATGAATTAAGGGCTGGGGATGTGGCTCAGTGATTGTGTATCTACCTGGCATGCAGGAGGCCCTGGGATCAATCTCTGAGATTGCAAAAGAAAAAAAAGAAGATTATAAGAAATAAAATTTTGTAAATTCTATTTATTTGAAAATCATGTTACATGTTGCTATATGAAGTGAATTCACTTCTTCTGGAGTATAAATTGGAGTTCTTCACAGTAATCCACTATATATCTTAAATTTGGTAGATGATGACTTCATCTTATGTCACTTAGAAAAATATGCTATTTTTTAAAAAATATTTTGATCTCAAATACTACAAAGGAAAGTATCAGGTTGACAGAAAATTCATTTATTCAGGGTACTCTTTTAAAACATAATATAAAAAAAGGACATAAAGTCTCTTGGTCATTTGTTGTCTTAGAAATAACCTCTGTCACTTCAAAGGACAGTGATGAATTCACAATATAATCACATATACTCCATTTCTCACTTCCTTATATCAGCTTTCTGTATTTTTTCCTCCATTACTACTTTACAAATCCTTTTCTATTGTCAAGGAAACAAAAAAAGACATACTAACTGGGAAAGAAGGAAGAAACTCACAGATTTGCAGTAATTGAATTTCGTGCCACCACTGGCCTTTTAGAAAGTCATTTACCAGGTGAGAAAGTCATTTCTATTATGTGCTGTTACAATGCCTATGAGATTCATTTACATAGAATCCCTTGACACTATTATTACCTCTTCATCTTGATAGTGGAAATGGTTCATTGTTATAGATAGTAGTGCAGAAACGAGTATTTATAGCTGCAGCCTTTATTGGGTTGGTCTTTGTGTATACTGTTAAACCATTCCTTAGAATTATGTGCCTATATTTAAGTGAGTACATTTTTCGTGTATTTGCTAATAAAGTTTTATCTGCTCTTATTTGCACTTCCAGTATTAGAAATTTCAAAATAATGGGTGTAGCTGAGATAGCACTTTATACAGCAATAAACTAACTACTCTCACTTAAAGAAATATTTAATACTATACAGTGCTATTATTTGACATGAGAATGTAGTTTACCATTCTACACAGTAGGTTTAAAACTCAGTCCATATATTTAAAATATACTGTGTTTAGAAAATGAATAAAATCACCCTACATTCACCCTCAGAGATACTAAAGTTCTACTTATTATTCTGCTTACGCGGATATTTTCATGAATGCTAAACTGTTTCTATGTTTAGCCAATTATTTATAAAGGAGTTGGACTTCTCAAACCTTAGTGCATATGCATAGACTCTTTAAATAAGATTTCTATTTCATGTCATGGTTCATGCTTTTCCAAAAAATCTGACTAAAATGCTTATGCTTTTTAGGTGCAGAGCTGAAGATATTTTTTAGAAATAGAACTTACCATTTCCATCAAGATTCTAACAAAGGCTCTCCTTGACCAAAATTTAATTAGGCTCTTTTGAGTCTTCTTTGGACCTGAACCTGAACTTTGGGCTTCTGTGTCTGTCCTTTCTAAGTCCAGTTTTAACAAAAATCCTACCACTTCAGTGTAGCAAGAATCTCCCCACCATGTTATCTGAATACTTTTGATATCTGATTCCACATCTTCCACACTTGGTGTCTAATCCTCCTCGCCTGCCTTCAGTGAGAAGCTTGGAAAGTAGAATTAGGAAGAATCCCTGGATCTTTGATGTCTCCTTTTAGTAATTTTCCATCTGTTAACCCCCTAACTCTGCTCCTTGGTTATAAATTTCTGCTTGTCTTTGTTGTATTCAGAGTCCAGCCCAATCTCCCCACCCATTGCAAAACCTGTATTGCAACAGTCTTGAATAAATTCTTACAGTTTTAAGCAGTGTCAGAATAATATTTTTCTGTAACAGTCCTCCTGTTTTCTTTAACAGGTCTAATTATATATAGAATATTGTGAGAACTGATTAGTCTGAAATCTGTAGGGCAAACTGGTATGTTAGAAATTCAGGCAGAATTTCTGTTACATTCCTGAGGCTTCTGCTACATAATTTCTTGGAATCCTCATTGTTTTCCGGTAAAGCCTTCAATTCATTGGATGAAACCCATCTTCATTATTTAGGATAATCTCCTTTATGTAAAGTCTGCTGATTATAAATGTTAATCACATCTGCAAAATCTGCACAGAAATAGCTATACTAGTGTTTGACCAAACAACTGGGCAACATAGCCTAGCTAAATTGACACATACAATTAATCCTCAGAAGTATAAAATATCACTCTATTGTGTTTCCAAAATATAGTCCACCAATCTTAAAAAAAAAAAACAAAAAAAAAACTTGTATGTGTAATCAAAAGGCATATAGTCCAATTCTACTTAAACACGGATCACTGGCATTCTCTACCTTTCCCCCATTAACATGCCATTGCTTGTTTATCATTTATTAATTAGTGACTGGAAATGAACTTGGAATTTAAAGTATGATCTTATGTTCTTCCAAAAGATTCACTAGTAAAACATTGTATGATAGCAAGGTAGGAGATTCATGATCTTTCCAAAAATCCTGAGGGACATAATGCTCTCACCCTATTTCCAATTCATCTGTGCTTTTATAGACAAAGCCCTGTATTGAAACATTCTTAAGTTATGATACTAGGATGTTTTGAGTCCTTTAAGAAGTTCATTGGCACAATTTATGGCATTATATATATATATCACTCACAAAAGCCTTGGGGAAAATCATGGATTTTCAGGGCCTTCTTGGCTGAGTTTAGGGCTCTGATTAATGCTTCACCATAGTGCTAGATAAAAAGGGAAAGTGATGATGTAATCAGTGCCCAATGACTGGTAATTATTTTATTTACTAAATTTTTATCTCTATATAAAATTTATCTCAATTGTAACTTGACATCTAAAAATTAAAAATACAGTAGAAATAAAATGACATTTGATTGCTTAAACTCTCATTTTTTAATAAGGAAGCAAAATTTTGCATCTAAGACATGATTATACTAGGAGTATGAAGGCCATAAAATTCCACTCAATCAAAGTCAGCGCAAAAGCAGACAAGAAGTGGCAGCTAAGGAGTCTGAGGGGTAAAACATGTAAAGAGAGAGAGAGAAAGGAAGACTCTGAATGCTGTTCAGGAAGAGCAGATAGTTTCCATAGTAACAAAGAATAATGTTTTTTCAGTGTAAAAGATCTATTTTGAATGTGTTATTGGTGATCCAGTATGAAAAGAAATATGTACTTTAAAGAAGGTGGCACAGGAATTTATATACCACAAATCTCAACTCCAGGAAGCAATGAGTTGTTAAGAATACACTTGTAATTTCTATTGGTAGATATTATGCTTAGAAGGTATTTATATTTGGTTTTATTTCCTTTACTATAGGAAATAAGGAGCATGTAATTTTGAATCTCAACAGTAAACATTTTATTATTTGTTCCAGTCCAAAATACCAATCAATGAGAAGGTAAAAGGGACTTAATTCATCACTCACTTCATTCACCAATGCTGACATATTATACATTTGTGCAGCTACAAGAGAGAAAGCCTCCCCCTTTTTTTCTCTAAGTTACACATGGCGTCGTGTAAGCTCTGTGTGTGTATTTATTGAAGAGAGAAGAATAAATGAATTTTTAATTAAAATGCATATGTACCAATATTAGACACAAATTCTTTCAAATTATTTCAGATCAGGTAACTATTCAGAAATATTTATTTCTTTTGTGCTCCCCCTCTGCAAGAAGAAAACTTTGGCATGGGTCACGTTGTTTGCTTTTGTCACTTGATATGACAGGTATGAAGTAAGAAAAAGTTTTAGGAAACCTGTACTATTGACCTTGATTTCCTGAAACTCTTTCAACCACTCTGAGAAAAACCCTGCATGGTCTAGCCTGATATGAGAAAATATAAAACAGACGCGGAACACAACACATTTCCGTTGATTCCATCCTAATCAACCCTCCTCCAACTGAGGATAGGACTGTTTTGTTGTGCATCAATAGTAAACCATTATAGAAGTTGGCAACTAGACATGGAGAGCTGGATAAGATATGTGACCATGACTTTGGAAATGGGAAGGAAGAAAGAGAAAACAGGTACTCTTAGAAGAAAACATGACAAGTTTACAAACCTAATTTAAAGAAAATTAAAACTAAATTGTCCTTAATCTATAAATTCTTCAGTAACACATTCTCAAATTAAGATTCAGTCTGGGAGTGTCAACAAAATTCAGTATATTTTTAGTCTCAGTGACTAAATTAGGGTTTATATTTGTTAAAAACTGAAACTTTTATGATTTTCTTGATAAAACAAATGACTTTTGGAATGTTGAGGGCATGTTCCAGAGCAGCCTGATGTACTCAAAACACTACATAATAAATACAAAAGAAGCATGTCACCCAAACTATTGCAGGTTTTTCTTTAACTTGAGAGCATGGACTGGGAAGACATATATTAAAACCACAAGATTTTATAGAGTTTTATTGTCATAAGAACCAATATTCTGATTTCAAAGAAACAGGGATTGTTCCAAATACAGTATTTCTTTTGCATTTTTATAGTTAACAGACAGGCAGCAAGCTGAGAATGCTATTTAGTGGTCACAAGATGTATATTTTCTAATGTCTCCTCCAGAAGTTGCTAAAGAGCATCATATAAAAGAAAGGATGTTCCATTGAGGGAGATGAATAACTCGGGGAGAACAATGGCCTGAAGAGTCATTTTCAGCTGGCAGAATCATATCTTCATCATGGAATAGCCTCCACCTGCAGAGCACAGGATGAAGACACTGAACAGCAATATTTTCCCAGCAAGATTTCAAAACTGCTACAAATGTGTTCCTGTCATTCATTCCCTCTTGGAGCAGGAGTTGTTTATTTTAGTCATTCTGTCCCTATTTCATCATTGCATTTTGAGAGCACAAAGGGGATATAGAAAAGTGCAAGGATAACTAATTTTTTTTCCCTTACAGCAGAAATTTCTAAATCATGAGAAACCGTATCCAGATCTTTTACAAATCTTGAGCTCTTGGACATTCAGCATAATCATGATAGAAACACAAATGAAAACATTTTTTTTATTTAAGTATGTATCTTAACTGTTGGAGAAAAAAATAAATTTATCAATGAAAGGGGTGATTGGTACCTCATAAATATTAATTTCTTCTCCCCATTCTGAAATCTAATGGCCACAGTGTATTTGCCTAACTTGGAATCAGTTTTGGTTAATAGGATAGTAGCAGAACTGCTGTGGGCACAGGATTACAAATGGCTCCTGTGATTGTTATTGTTTTCTTGAGCTTCTGCCACAGACAAGAAAAAAAGAATATATATATATATATATATATATATATATATATGTGTGTGTGTGTGTGTATGTATATGTGTGTGTGTGTGTGTGTGTGTGTGTGTGTGTGTATGCTAGATGTTGGTTAAGAAGTTTCAGGTCCTCTTTCCCAAAGAGGCATACTTAATTAACAGTAACATATGGACCAGAACACCTATTTGAGAACTTTAGAAAACAATTTAGAAGCTACAACATTTAGACCATTATAAAAACAAGAAGGATTTCTAGTGAAAAGGGTAGAGATATCCATAGCATTTGTCAAAACCATTTGTGCTTTTCCCTCAACATGGCATAGTACAGAACCAAGAAGAAATATTCCATACTGGGACTTCTTCCTTGGAAATGAAACAAGAGTGGATCATGCATACAATATTCTGGTTTGTCTTAGGGCTCATGGAGGGGTCAATTTCTGTCATATCTGACTCATTGCACTGACAGGTCACATGCCAGAGTCTGAAAACCACTAAAAACAGAGGAAGGCAGCACATTAGAGCTAGAGTTTTACAGGGTAACACCAGGGAGAGCAAGAGATCAGAAAGAGTTTGATAGGTTCAAGACTCACTCTCAGGGTTGATTTGTGAAGATCTTTCTATGCACAAAGCCAATACAAAAGACTGAGAGAGGTACTAGTTAATTTTTCAAATGCCCATATCACAAAAAAGATCACAAGGCATATGAATAAACAGGAAATTGTGGCCCAGTAAAAGAAACAAAACTCCAGAAACTGACTCAAAAGAAATGAAGATTGTTTTAGTCAGCTTTTTTTCACTTCTGTAACTAAAAGATCTGACCAGAACAATCTGTGGTTTCAGAGGTCTTAGTCTTAGTCAATGGACAGCTGGCTCCATTCCTCCAGACTGGAGGTGAGGCTGAACATCAAGGTAAGAGAATGGCAGAGGGAAGCAGCTCACAGCATGGAAATCAGAACAGAGTCACTTCAACAGATATAAATATATATCCAAAGTCACACCCTAGTTCCCAACTCCTCCAGTCACACCCTACAACTTCGGTTACCACTCAGATAATCCTTATCAGGGGAATAAATCACTGATTGGATTAAGATTCTCACAACCCAAACATTTCTCTATTGAACCTTCTTGCATTGTCTCACATGTGAGCTTTCGGGGGACACTTGACCATCTAAGCCATAGCAAAGATCTAGATTTGCCTGACAAAGAACTTTAAAAAGTGTATAAAGGCAGGGAAATAAAGCAAAAATAAAATGACATAGAAAAAACAAAACAACTAAGCAGAAATTCTGTACCTGAAGAATATGTTATCAGAGTTCAATTCCAACCTGATGAGGATGAAGAAATAATCAGTGAAATTGAAGACAGTTTTTTTTTTTTTTTTTTTTTTTTTTTTTAAGTAACAGAGTTGCTGATCAAACAGGGGGGAAAAAGTAAGAAAAGCAAGGAAAGCATAAAATATTTAGGGGACCCCAGCAAAACCAATAAATACATACATACTCCCAGAAGGATAAGAGAAGGGCAAAGGAGCTGAGGGCTTATTTAAAGAAACAATATTTGAAATCTTCTCAAATCAGATGGAAAAAATGGACACGTAGATCCAGAAATATCAAAAAATCTCCATCAAGAATAAACTCAAAGAACCAAATTCAGGCACATTGAAATCTAAAGTTAAAGTCAAAAAGATAATCTAGAAACCAACAAGTGAAAAATAATTTGTCAATGCAAGTATCCATAAGATTAATAGCTCATTTTTACGTGAAAACTTTGCCAAACAAAAGGGAGAGGATTACATATTAACAGTATTGAAAGAAAACAAAAATGTCCCAGAAAAAATAACTGAGAAACTGAGAAACTAGGATTGAAGAGATTTCCAGATTAAAAAAAAAAAACCTGAGAATTTATTATCTGTAGACCTGTTCTAAAAAAAAGTCAAAGGAAGTCTTTCAACTTGCAGCAAGGGACAATAGAAATCTACATGAGGCTAAACAAAAATATAAGGCCTTCCAGGAAAGGTAAATGCATGGGCAAATATGGCAACCTGTACTTGCCTAACTAGGTTGTATAGCATTTAAATGTGAAAAATATTTAAACATAAGCTATAAATCTATGTAAATTGGTATGCAGTATATATAGAATGCAATTTGTAAAATCACTAAGATAGAGTGTAAGTGGAGAGTAAAGGAGTAGAGTTTTGTAATCAATTGAAGTTAAATTTTACAAAATAAAATGCTATATTTTCAAGATTTTTACTTAATTGCAAGAGTAGCCAGGAGAAAATATTTATGGAATACATACAAAAGGAAGTCAGAAAGTGATCAAATCATATCAGTACCAAAGAGCAGAGAAGGGACAAAAAGGATATAATACATTCAAAAGCTGTAGTAAAATAACAATGGTAGTCTCTTCTCTCTCAGTACTTACTTTATATTTAAATGAATTAAAGTCCCCAATAAAAATAAATAAATTGACTGAATGGGTAAAACCACACAGACCAACTATATGTGCTATATATTCTGGACTCATTTTAGATGTAAGGACATGTATCATTCAAAATTGAAAGATGACAAATGTATTCCACATAAGTAGGAACCAAAAGGCAGCAGGAGCAACTATACTAATCTCAAACAAAAGAACTTTAAAAAGTGTTACAAGAGACAAAAAAGACATTATAAAATGTTTAAAGGACTAATTCACCAAGATTAACAATGATCAATATTTGTGTGACAAACCTCAGGGTTCCTAAATACATGAAGCAGACTTTGACAATATTGAAAGAGAAATAGACAGCAACACAATAGTGCTAGAAGACTTCAATGCTCCACTTTAAAAATGAATAGAACAACCAGAGATCAATACAGAAATTCAGAGCTTAAACAACACTATAGATCACTTGGACCTAATTGACATATAGAACACTGTACTCCATAGTAGAATGTACATTCTTCTTAAGTGTATAAGGGTGATCTCAAGGGAAGACTGCATAATAGGCCACAAAACAAGTTTCAATAAATTGAGGAACATTGAATCATACAGAGAACCTTTTCCAATCAGAATGGAATAAATCTAGAAATTAATGTCATAGGAAAATTGGAAAATCCACAAATATATGGAAATTAAACAACAAGTGTGTCAAAGAAGAATTTACAAGGGAAATCACAAAATACCTGAAGACATATGAAAATGAAATGATATATGAAAATTTATGGCACACGACAAAAATTGTACAGGTTCTAGAGGGGCTAAGCTTTGACTGTGTCGCCTCATGGTAGTTTGCAATGGTGTGAATTTGTGTAGAACAAGGAATCATATCTTCATACAAGAAGCCAGAGAGTTGGCTAGGACAGGTTCAGGGTTTTTATGACAGTCCTCCCATGAAACAAAAAAGCGTAAAGTACACATTTAAAAAAAGAAAGATTGCAGATCAACAATAAGTTTACACAGATAGGATTTAAACAAAGAAGAAAAAATTGAACTAGAAATGGGCAGAGAAAGCAATATTTCAGATTAGAATGGAGATTACTTAGAGAATTAAAAATTTTAAAAAAACAAATAGAACATTTTTAAAAGGTCATTAAAATTGATAAACTGGCTAGACTAAATAAAAAACACTCAGAAAATAAGAATCTGAAATGAAAGACATTACAACCAGTATCATGGAAATAAAGTGGAGTAAAATACAATGAATAGATCAATAAATTGGATAATCTGGAAGATGTAGATAAATTCCTAGAAACTTAAAAACTACTGAGTGAATCATGAAGAAATAAATAGGAATTGGATAATAATTAGTAAGGAGATTCAATCAGTAATAATAATTTTAAAATCTCCTCATAAATGTTATGCTCAAGACCAGACAGTCTCACTGGAGAATTCTACCAAATATTTAAAGAAGAATTGATAACTGTCTTCGTGAAACATTTCCCACAAAGAAGGGAAAATGTCCAAGCTCAGACTATGAGGCTAACATTACATTGATACCAAAGCCATGAAGACACTCAAGAAAACTATCGGTCAATATCCCTGATGAATGTTGATGCAAAATTCCTCAGTGAAACTAACTATGTAAATTAACCAGAACATTAAAAGTGCTATATAAGAATTTCAGCCTTTGGGACAGGAGTCCCCTGTGTTTTTCCTTTGCTAGCAAAGCAATAAACCTGGCTTTTCCTTTTTCTTAAAACTATGTCCTCATGATTGGATTGTCATCAGGGACAAGACCGAGGTTTTGGCAACAAATTTGGCAACCCAGATGGGACCCGAGAGCAGCCCCTCTTCCATCTTTCTTGGGTAAGCCTGGCTCTTCATGGAACCCTGCTTCCATGCTGAGGATTCATGGTGCTTGCAAACTTATTGAAAGCCAACTGCAGGAGAGTTAGGAGACTGGTGAGTTTGCCTCTTGTTGAACCAGAGGAGATGTTATGGTGAGTTAAGGGAGGGACTGAGGGACCATCCCAGCAGCTGCCAAACTCCTTTTGCTTAGGGAAACTCCCTTCTCTGCCTGAATGGTACAGGTTGCTCCATCATGGTCCACTTTGAGAAAAAGGAAACTGACCTCAGGAAAATCAGGACAACTTTGGACATTTGGTAAGTCCCCTGATATGCATGCCAAGACCCTTGATTCACACGCCTGATTTCTTTTTGTGGGAACATCTATTCACTCTTTCTGCAGGTATCTCTGGCGCCACTCCTGTAGGAGTCACAGTTAAGTGGGACTTGAGAAGATAGGGATATGTACTTGCTTCTGATCTCTTCTAGGTTCTCATCTGTTTGTTGGCCTTGGGCTTGGAAATTCCCTCTGGTTTTCTGTATCTGCTACTGCCTCTTTTAAGACATGGTCAGCACTGCATTGATTCTATAGGTAGTGTCTTAGGAAATATGTTAGCAGGTCAATTTAAAGGTTCCCTTCTGTTGGTCATGGTTTTGGGGCTCCTCTCTGTTTATCTCTCTCTGTGTTTCTATTGTGTACAATCTTGCAATTGGAGTTTGTCTATCAGAGGTGAAGTGAGCTGAAGAAAAGCCCCCCTATAAGCCTAAGATAATGTTTTACTGTAATGATCTGGCTTTTAAATAGCTTTCTAGATTATTGTACAGTCTTGAAGCTGGAGTTGATCTGTTGAAGGTAAAGTAAGTGGAAGAAATTTGTACATGCAATTCTGTCTGTTTTAAAGATTCCCTGTCTGTCAGCCCTGGTTTCAGTGATCCTCTCTTATCTGTATTTTTTTTTTTTTTTTTTTTTTCTGTTACTGGCCCTTTAAGACATGGGCCAAGCTGCCTTGATCTTACTGGTAGTCTCTTGAGCACAGAGATCTTGGCTGCATGGGCCACCTATAGGAATAAGCCTGTCTAAGAGAAAGAGGATTTACTGTAACATAATCTGGCCTTTAAATTGTTTCTCTGGATTATTATACAATCTTGACATTGAAGTTGGTCTGTCAGGAGTAAAGTATATGAAAAAGATTCTGTATGTATAGGCATTTATGCAGTTGCATGATAAGGGGTCTGATCCATCAGGAACTTAGTTGAAGGTGCCAAAAGGCACTGTCTCTGGTGTACAAGGATATCAGGACACCAGAAGAAAGGATTTAAAAATTTAAGTCTGGCATTCCCAGCACCATTTTTCAGCCTGACTCCAGGCAGTTTTTGATCATCTCACTGTGGGTCAAGAATACCAGCCCTAAACTGGGGAAAATATATCCCGGAAAAGCTGCCTGAACTATAGAAAAATGGTCAAAGAGAACCTGGCTTCTCCCCTGCCTTCTGACCTCTTTTGCTTCTGGGGTTTGGAGACTTCTGGCTCAAAAATATTCTGTGCTCCCACCCCTTCCTTGAATGCAATCTGGGAGAAAAAATATTAAGGCACAATGTTAGTATACACTGGATTAAACAACACTCTCCTGGTATGAAATTTGTTTTGTAAATTAAATACACAGATAACATTCATAATGACTATATCAGAATATTAATTTAAGAAAGGGTAAAAACTAGAAAAAAAAAAACAAAAGAAAGTTATAGGTATGGACATACATTTTAGTATGGAAAATTAGAAGGTAAAAGAAATATTTCTGGATTAGAAAGTAATTTGTCTGGTAAAGTAATATTCTGGGCTAATACCCAAGAGGAAAGAAGACAAAACTAAAGTAGTGAATGTCTAAGTAAGTTACAGGAAGTTTTTGGAAGGTAAATCTCAAAAGGTTTGTGTTTGTGATTAAATTGGTTATAATTAGCACAGTTAAAGTTATTTAAACTTTACTGTGCTGAAATGAAGCAAAGTCTGAAACATTAATCTTCTCTTATCTATTTGCTAAGTTTTATTACTTGGGGAAACTAAGTCTTAAAGGGACTAGGGTTTGCACATGTTTGTAACTCAATCAACAAACAACTGTTATTTAGGTTATAATAATATTGTTGACTCCCAAAGTATACATGACTAGGTATATATATGCATCTGAGAACTATATGTCTAAGCCTTGTCTAAGTGTTATATAAAAGTTTATAAAATGAAAGTTTGTGTAAGTTTAGGAGCAAGACAACCAATAAGTGCTCTTTCTAATACATTGTATCTGACATAGAAGGGCCACACTGTCATTTGAAGATTTGTCTTTTATCTGATTGCTCTGACTAAGCCAATTTTGTGATCATTAACACAGTTTCTAAATGTATAAGAGATTTAAGGCTATCCTTTGATTTTTTTAACCCATGTAGACCTGTGATTATTCTTACCATATACTCTGGATTCTAAATTATAATTTAAAAGTTAAACTTAGCTAAATGTTAAGGTTAAAAGAGTACATTACCAAGTTGATGTTCTCCAAACTAAAATTACATGTAGCAAGTCTCAAATTCGTATAGAAA
The DNA here is from genome assembly GCF_902686455.1 of Sciurus vulgaris. Classification (NCBI taxonomy): domain Eukaryota; kingdom Metazoa; phylum Chordata; class Mammalia; order Rodentia; family Sciuridae; genus Sciurus; species Sciurus vulgaris. The sequence goes on from NC_136462.1 coordinate 73,722,796, forward strand.
TAACAAATTTTGTCAGTATTTATTTATGTCATTTGATATTTAATAGCTGGATAAAGTAACCTGTTGTCAATAAGCTATATATACAACTTTGTGTTTCTCTTCACACTGAAGTAGGAATTTAAATGTATATTTGGAAGGTAACAAGGAGAACCTGATCTCTTTAAAGGTGACACTTTATAACATGGAAGCATTCTGCCATTTTTTCCACAAATATAAAGTTAAAAGCTCTCTTAACCTTTTTTTGATTCATGTTTCAGATGTAGTGTTGTATGGTGATATTTGTGAAGATCCCTGCCTTAACTGAGATAAGGCTCTGACTTTAACCTTACTTCATGTTAAAATGCCTCCAAAATAGGCTAGACTTCAGCTCATTTAAAGTTGTGTTCAAAAGGGTAAAGATTACTGTGATCTCAAATATGGAATACAATATATAACTAAGTAAAGTTTTAAGATTATAAATGTCACTTTTCTTGATTCATAGCTATTACACAAACTGAATATGTTTTTGCTCTGTTGATTTCATTTTGTATTTTTCTTGTGAGTTTTATAACTCTTGCCTGTTAGTGTTTTGCAGAGTTACTGCTTCTAATAAAAAACAAAAAACAAAACTGAAAACAAACAAACAAACAAACAAAAAAACACTGGGTTAATTTGAGATAATAACCCATTGCCTACAGGACAGATAGTATATAATGCGGACTTCCAGTACTAATACTAACCCCAATAAAATGAAAGGGGTATCTGTAAAATTATAGATATTGAAGTTACAACCTGTTACTCCCTCTTTAAGACTGATGAAACTGGCTTGCTGGGTGTTTAAAGTCAAAAAACTCGGACACCAAAGTCAAGGAAGTAAAAGGGCCAAGGAAATGGTAGCCAAGATGTTGGCCCTTGTCTTGCAGGGTCAGCGAGGACCCGGAGAATGACATGATCCCTCTCTGGGCCCTGAAACTCTGGTGAGTCACCCAATCTGCTGATCAGGGAGATTGAGAGGACCCCAGAGAAGAGGAAGCCAACCAGTGCACATTCTTCAAAGAGTAGGGTCATTGGCAACAGAAATGTCCCTGATGCTTCCAGGAGAAGACACATATAGTCAGCCAGACCCTGACACATCTTGGCATGTGGCACCACTGGTGGAGGAAAGCTAAAGAAGCCAGGAGGTTTTCACATGTTCCCAAGAATGATACCTGAGGAATTTCAGCTGACTCTTAAGAGTATATAGAAACGTGATTATAAACACCTGGCAGGAGAGTGTAGCCTAAAAACATACTCTTACATGGACATTTAAAAGGAAAAACAATGATTTCTTTTTAAATGTAATTTAAGACGTACACTTGTGTCAGCCTTACCAAAAGCTGGAGGCTGGAAAGGAATGTTTCTGGTATGAGAGTGTCAAATATGAATGACCACAAGAGTAGAAAATTTGTCATGAGTTAATTTGAGTCTGATTTCATAGACCAACAATTTTCCCTAACCTCCTACATTGATGCTACTTGATCTGTTTTTCACCGATAAGATTATGAGTTACTGTCCTCATTGTTTTCAGAGATTGACTGAAAAACCAATTGTTTTGTGCTAATTATTTACAAAAAGTAATGCTTTTTGTCTTTATCATTGTCTTGGCATGATCCTTGCCCTATGTATGCCTTGTCCAGTGACCTGCCATCTGCCACTGGGGACCTCTGGACTGCTCTAATGCTGAATGCCCTTAATTATCCACAACCTGGTAGAGAACAAGGACTTTGGGTTACTGCCTCCAACTTCACCCCCTTTCAGCAGGAAGCAGTTTGGAGACGTCATCACCCATTTTTCCACAGAAATGGAATATAGACATTGACAATGGGGAAAGGTAAGAGTGGTTCACCTTATGCCTGGAATGTAGCCATTGCTGCTCTGCCACTGCAACTTATTTTTATAATGGACATGTTTCCTTCTCTTTCTCTCTCTCCCTCCATAATCTCAGGGGAAACACAATTACCTTTCTTCCCCATTTTAGGCAGATATCTGTCCCTGAGTACATACCCACCTAAGTAATGAAGTAATTCAGACTTTGGGGATGGTACCAGAAAATCTCAGAAATGACTATCGCCCAAATTAACAAGTGAATTACAAATGCACCAGAGAACATGTGGAATGTAGCTTTAAGTCACCACTTTAAACACCCCCTGTTCCTGCTGATGGGCAGGATCAGTCTTTGGGACAGGAGTTCCCTGTGTCTCTCCTTTGCTAGCAAAGCAATTAACCTTCTTTTTCCTTTTTCTCAAAAAAAAAGTGTTATATAACATGACTATGTGAGAGTTATTCCTATAATGCAAGGATGTTTCCACATTTAATAAGCTAATACACTACATTAACAGAATAAAGGGCAAAAGCACATGGTAGTTTCAATTAACATAGAAAATGTTTTAGCAAGATTTAGTACCCTTTTATGGAATACACATTCAATAAACAAGGAATAGAAAGAACCTACCTCAACATGATGAGTGCTATTTATGAAAAGCTATAGGTAACACCATTTGCAACGGCACAAACTGAAAATTCCTCTATAACATATAAACAAGACAAGTATATTAATCTGTTTTTGTTATCATAATGAAATACCTGAGAAAGACAAACTTATAAAGGCTGAAAGTTGGAATGACATGGCACAGGCTGTAGTGGGTCTCCCCTGCACTACATCTTCTCATTGCAATTTGTAATGAAGGACCATGTTCAGAAACAAGGAATAACATTTTGGGTAAGGATAAGGTCAGGCTCAGAACTTTGTAACAATCATCTCATAAAAACAAACCAGTGTTCAACAAGAACTGCCTAATTCATTTTGAAGGTATATTCTGAGGACTAGGTCCACTAGGCCCCACCTCTAAAAATGTCCATCAGTTCCCACATTGCCCCACTAAGTTGAAGCTCCCAATATATGGACTCTTGTGGGGCAGACCACACACAAACCAAAGTAGCAAGGATACCTACACTAGCCACATCTATGCCAATTAATATCATATTAGTTCTGGTCAGAGCAGTTAGGCAAGAAAAAGAAATAAATGCAAACAGACAGGGGGAGAAAGAAAATTATTTCAGTTTGCAGATGATATGATCTTATATATAGAAAATCCTAAATTTTTCCCAACAAAACTGTTAAAACTAATAAATCCAACAAAGTTGCAAGATACAAATCAACACGTAAAAATCAGACTTCCTTAACAAGACTCCTAAAGTGCAAGAAATAAAAGCAAGCATCAATAAATGGAATGCATTCAAACTCAAAAGCTTTTTCTCAGCAAAAGATACAATCAATAATGTGAAAAGAGAGCCTACAGAGTGAGAGAAAATCTTTTCCATACGCACTTCAGATAGAGCATTAATCTCCAAAATTTATAAAAAACTTACAAAACTTTACACCAAAAATACAAAGAACTCAATCAATAAATGGGTCAGGAACTGGACAGACACTTTACAGAAGCAGATATACAGGCAATTAACAAATATATGAAAAGTGTTCAACATCTCTAGTAATTAGAGAAATTAAAATTAAAACAAACCTAAGATTTCATTTTACTCCAATTAGAATGGCTATTATCAAGAACACAAGCAATAATAGGTGTTGGTGTGGATGTGGGGGAAAAGGCATACTCACACATTGCTGGTGAAGTTGCAAATTGGTGTAGCCACTCTGGAAAGCAGTATGAAGATTACTCAGAAAACTGGGAATGGACCCACCATTTGACCCAGTTATCCCACTTCTTGGTTTATACCCTAAGGACTTAAAATCAGCATACTACAGTGACAGAGTCACATTGATGTTTATAGCAGCTCAATTCACAATAGCTAGATTGTGGAAACAACCTAGAGGCCCGTCAACAGATGAATGGATAAAGAAACTGTGGAATTTAAACACAATGGAATATCATTCAACCATAAATAAGAATAAATTATGGGAATTGCAGGTAAATGGATGGAGTTGGAGAATATCATGCTAAGTGAAATAAGCCAATCCCAAAATCCAAAGGTCAAAAATTTTCCCTAATAAGTAGATGATGATACATAATGGGGGTTGGAGGTAGGGGATAAGAAAAGAATGGAGGAACTTTATATTACATAGAGGGAAATGAAAGTGGGGGAGGGTGTGGAGGTATAAAAAATGGTGGAATGAGACTGACATCATTACCCTATGTACATGTATGATTACACAAATGGTATGAATCTATATTTTTCACAACCATAGAAATGAAAAATTGTACCTCAATTTGTGTACAATGAATCAAAATGCAGTCTGTAAAAGGTTAAAATAAAAATCTATGGTATTTCTATGTAGTAAAAATGAAAAGAGAAAAGAAAATTAAGAGAACAATCGAATTTATGATTCCATCTAAGAATAAAATAATTGAAAATTAACCCAACTAAGGAGGTAAATACTTGTACACTGAAGACTACAAAACACGACTGAAGGAAATTAAACAATACAACAATAAATGGGAAAACATCCTGTGTTTGCAAATTAGAAGAGTTCAATTTAAGATGTCCGTACTACCTGCTATGGTTTGGGTATGAAGTGTTCCTCAAAGTCTCATATGCTGAAGGCTTGGTGCCTACTGCAACAATGTTGAAAGGTGAGGATTATAAGGAGTAATGGATTATGAGGGTTATAACCTAATTGACGTATTGAACTATTTGATAGATTAATAATTTTAAAGAATCTTGGAAAGTGATGGAAACTGTAGGAGAGGTGAGTCAGTTGTTGGAAGCAGGAGTCATTTTCTGGAAGGGTATTTCTTGTGCCCAGCCATTCATGTGTGTGTCTCTCTTTCCGCCTTACCCCCCTTTTGGGCCTCCATGAACTAAGCAATTTTCCTCTACCATGCCATTCTTTCATGATGTTCTATCTCAAAAGCATTAGAACCAGTTGACCATGATCTGAAATCTCTAACCTCTGAAACCATGACCCAAAATAAATCTTTTCTCATCTGAATTCTTTTCCTCAGGTACTTATCACAGCAACGAAAAGCTGACTAACACACCACCCAAAGTGATCTGTAGATTCAACACAATCTTTATGGTCTCACAATGGTGATTTTGAACCAATAGAAAAAAATCATCCTAAAATTTGTGTAGAATCTTAATGAATCCCTGATAGTGAGAACAATGTTGAAAAGGTCGTCATGGTCAAATGATCTTTGACAAGGGCACCATGACCACTGAAAGGGCAAAAGAACAATATGAACAAAATGAAACTGGGAAACTCAATAACAATACACAGAAGAATAAAGATGGACTCATACCTTACACTATATACAAAAAGTAACTCAAAATGAATTGAAGACTTACACATAAGACTTAAATCTCTTAATACCAAGAAGAAAGCATTAAAAAATTCTTCATTATACTGAAACTGGAAAGGATTTCTTGGAAACTACATCAAAAGCACAAGAAGTTAAAAGCAAAAAAAGACAAATGAGACTATGTCAAACAAAATTCTGTGTATCCAAGATACTGAAGTGAAAAGACAATTTTGTAATGGGAGAAAGTATTTGCAAGTTTTATATATGATAAGGAGGTAATATCCATAAAACACAAAGAGCTGCAAGTCAATCGCAAAATAAAAAATAATAATAATAATAATAAAATTAAATAAATGGTAAAGGACTTGAATAGACATTTTCCAGAGATGACACACAAATAATTGACAAGCATATGGAAAGATGTTCAATATCACTGATCATCAGATAAATGCAAGTCAATAAGACAAAAAATGAGCAACTTATACCTATTAAGACAACTACTATAGGATGAAAAACAAACAAAATGAAAACAGAAAATAACAAGTGCTGCCAAGGATATAAAGAAGTTGTCACCCTTGTGTACCATTAGTAGGATTGTAGAATGTTGCAACCACTATACAAAACAATATGGTGATTCCTCAAAATATTAAAAGGAGAACTATTTTTACTCTTCCAAATATGTACCTAAAAGAATTGAAAGCAGGAGCTGAATATGGAATGCAATACCTTGGTTCATAGCAGCACTATTTACAATAAGCATGAAGTTGAAGAATTCAAATGTTCATTGATGGATGAGTGGAGAAATAAGATGGGTATATGCATACAATGGAATATTATTTACCCATTAAAAGGAAGAAAATCTTGTCAAATGCTCTAACATGGGTAAACCTGGAGGACATTAAACCAAATGTGATAAAACCATTTATCTTCACTAAGAAGATAAATACTGTATAATCATACTTATATGAGGTATCTAACACAGTCAAATGCATAGAAATGGAAAACAATGGTTCTTATCAGGGACTGGGGGCAGGGAAGGGGAAAGAGGAAGTTGTTTATGTACAGAATTTCCAATTTTCAGAAAGAAAAACATTTGAAGATCTGTTTTTGCAATAATGTGAATATACATATAACACTACAATACACTTAAAACAGTTAAGACAATGAATTTGAGCACAGTTTAATAAAAATATGCCTGGTCTTGTAGGTTGATCCAAGGATAAAAACAGATACACAGAGTAGAACATCACCAGCTGGGGCAACCAAGGCCAACTGTGCCCCACTCACAGCACTGGCCAGCAAGAAGTGACAAAATATTGTTGTTGCAAGCTCTTGAATTTGGGGATAGTTTCCTTATAGAGACTGTAAGGAAGTAATACTCTTATTTAAGGAAGGCAAGCAAATATGGAAGTGAACATAATTGAAAGTTATGTGTAAAATAGACATCTCAGGAACAGAAAAGAAGAAATTAAGCAGGTGATTATAGACTATAGAAAGATAGCATTTTTTTCTCTACCAAATTAATTGCTTGTAGGAGTTTGTCTCTTATTGGTTTTATTTGAAGCACTTAAGATGAATCAAGCTTTTTGGTTTTTACCAACCAATGAAGTAGTTATGTTATTAGTCTCATTTTATCAATTAGAAGACTGGGATGCCAAAATGATAAATGAGATATCTTCAATGTTCATGGATAGAAAGTGATGGAACCTGATTTTGGACCCGAAAATTTGCATAAGAAACCTAAAATCTTAATGATCTACTTTTCTTAGTACTTTTTATTAGCTAAATGTCCCCATCCAGCGGGACATAAAGACACGTATACCTTAGATTGTGATGAAGGAGCTTTTTCTTTATTTGGATCCCAACAACAACAACAACCCCCAAAAAGCAGTCTCACCCTTAATATATAAGCAGTCTCATGCATAAGCAATTTCGATCAGATATGTCCACCCAGTCCTGTTAAAGGTCAAGCAATTACAAGCTCAAGCATACATGTAGCCAATTGTAACAGCTTCCTGTTTTTCTCCAGGCATACCAAGCACGCCCTTTGGCTCCCTGCCAGCCCACATCTCCCCGTTTGTTTATAAAAAGACCATACCTGTCTTAGGTTGTCCATGACAGAGCAACATCCTTACCCATCATCGGAAAATGAAGCTTATATCTTCATTCCCTGTCTTAGGTTGGTATGAGCTCTTCACGAATCTTACCCGTCTCTGACTACCGGTCTAGTACAGCCAAACTTGGGGGGAGGTTCCCACATAACCTACTAAGTCGTAGGAGCCATTTGGGAAGGGTGTTAAGTCAGGAGAAAAGGGTACAGTAGGTAACCCTCATGTGGAATTAGTGGTAAGAATAGGAGGCTATAGATTGGAAGAGTTAGTAAGGGGCAAAGGGCAAGGCCACGCCTTTACTATCCCCCATAGGTAACGCACAGCTCCTCCATTAACATGGTGAGGGGTCATCAACAACAGCAGTTGGAGGAACTTCCACATCTTCTTGTTGTTCTTGGTTTTCTATTGAGGAAGCCTTGACCAATCTTTCAGGCACCCGAATTGGCGATTGTGGGTCCTGTGGGAAAACACAAACAGATCCTCGGGTCCAGATTAACACCGGATCCAGGCCTTTCCATTGTCCCGATACAATGTCCTTCCAGAGCACTTGAGGTAGATGTTTTTTATTAGTCTCTGAATGACGGTCAGCAGCCGATCGGCCCTCAGAATAGAGATTTAAAAAATTTAAAATAAATAAGGCAACAGATAATTTATCTTTTGGGGATATGTATGATGCCCCTATTCCCCCTTTTTGTTTATAAAGCATGTTTTTAAGTGTTAAATGGGAACACTCAACAATGCTTTGTCCAGTAAGATTATAGGGAATTCCTGTGACATGTTGAATACCAAAGGTGGAACAAAATTGTTTAAAGGCCTGGGACGTATATCCAGGACCTTTATCTGTTTTAATTTGTTTGGGAACTCCTAGGATGGAGAAAGAATGTAAACAGTGTGTTATTACATCTTTGGTTTTTTCTCCAGCGTGAGTAGAGGCCATAATAAATTCTGAAAAGGTATCTATTGACACATGGATGAATTGTAGTTTTCCAAATTCCGAATAATGAGTTACATCCATTTGCCAAATATGATTGGGCTGAAGCCCTTTAGGATTTACTCCTAACGAGGGGTTAGGAATAAGTGTAGCACATTTAGCACAAGACTTGACTATGTCCTGAGCTGTTGCCTTAGTAATCCAATAGCGTAAACGTAGAGTAGAAGCATTTATGTGAAATTTTGAATGAAAAGTTTTTGCATTTTCAAGTACATCAAAGATATGTGGATCTCTGGTGGCCATGTCTGTTAAATCATTGTGTAAACTTAGAGGACCTGGAAGGCCAGTATGAGCCTGAACATGCCCAATAAAAAAAGGGCTTTTTCTATCTCAAATAAGTTTTTGTAAAGATTGTAAATACTTAGTGATGGTGGAAGTGAGGGAGAGCAGATGAGTTAATTCTAAATTTTGAATAGCATTAACAATGTGTTTGCTATCAGAGAATAGGTTAAAGGGCTCATGGTGGGTTCTGAATACTTCTATAGCTACTAATAGTACTGTTTGTTGTGCAGATAGAGTATTAAACAGCAATGTTTATGTAACATTATCTACAGTAATAGCACCCATACCATTTTTTTGATCCATCAGTAAATATAAGGGTAGCTAGTATAATAGGTTCTTTTCAGGTGACTTTGGGGAAAATTATAGGATGTTGACTCCAAAATTGGAGAAGAGGATCAGATGGCAAATGATTGTCAAACACAGCAGAAGTACTAGTAAAGACTATAGACCATGAATTTGAATTATTAATAAGATATTGTATCTGATCAGTAGTATAAGGAATAGTTATTGTCGAGGGACGTGACCCAAAGGTGGAAAGGGATACTTTTAATGCCCTAAGGATTAATTCTGCCACAGATTCAGTAAACAAGGATAAGACCTTGTTAGGGGCATAATTCATGTGAACCCATAGAATAGGACCCTTTTGCCAAAACACTCCTGTGGGTAACTTATTTGTGGCCAAGACAATGAATGATAAATGCTTAGCTAGGTCAATACGATCAAGATGAACCTTTTCCATACCTGTTTCAACAAGCTTGAGAGCTGTTCGAGCCTAGGGGTGTAAGCATCCACTTAGAAAGGGGATCAGAATCACCTTTAAGAGTGTCAAACAGGGGGCCCAACTTGAGGTGGGTAAGTGAAGGTAAGGTCTAATCCAGTTAATGTCACCTAATACTGCTCTGCCGAAGGCACAGAGGCCCAATCCTGCACTTCCTCTTGTTTGTATAATTGGGGAGTCAAGGGGTAATGGGTCAGAGGTTCGGACTGGATAGCCCCGTATATTTGTGGACCCCGAGGCCAGGGGCACTGATTCCCATTTTTTGGAGGTAAAGTGTTACCTCCCTTTACCTACAAAAGCATGTGGATCTTTGTCTCTAGTTGATTTACAGTCACTTGTCCAGTGTTTCCCTTTTTTACATAGGGGACATAATTTTGTCACAGGACCCTGGGGGCAGTCCTTTTTTATGCGTCCATATTGTTTACACCGATAACACTGTTGGCCTGGGCGGGAGCTGGCATTGCCTCTAAGACCCTATGCAAGCACTGCAGCCATCACCTGACCTTGAATAAAAGCCTCATTAATATCCCTACAAGCCTTTAAATAGGCTCCAAGGTCTTTGTTTTTCCAAGGACTTATTGCTTCTTTACACCATTTATTTGCTTGCTCATATGCAAGCTGTTTGACTAAAGGCATAGCCTGGTCTACATCTCCAAATATACGTCCTGCTGTTTGAATCAATCTGTCTACAAAATCAGCATAGGGTTCATTGTTGTCTTGAATAACCTTAGATAACTGTTCCTGAAGATCACCAGCACCTGAAAGTGTTTTCCAAGCTTTAGTGGCAGCAGCACTAATTTGTTGATACACGCCAGGGGGGAAATTAATCTGATTACCTTGCCCTTCATATGGTCCTTGGCCTGTCAGCATGCCTAGATTCCATTGAGGATTGCCCGCAACTGCATTACATCGGGCAGTATCAGAACATACTCCTGGTTAGCCACCTTCCACATGAGATATTGTCCCCCAGATAAACATGCTTTTGCTAAATTACCCCAATCAGTCGGAGTGAGATGTTGACTTGCAACATTCTCTAATAAAGAAATGGTAAATGCAGCTTGTACTCCATAGGACAAAACTGCCTCTTTTTTAACTGTTTCACTAATTTTATATCTAATATTTGATGATATCTCTGATTGTTTTGATCTTCAAATACTGGGAATATTGGGAACACTGATCAAGATTCTACATCAGCCCACTGTCTGGGGGCTGCCCTGTGCAGCAAGTACATGTGCCCCTACAACTTGGAAAAGAGTGGTGACCTGGATTATATGCCGGAGGGCGCAGTGCGGTAGGGGCTAAATGCCACTGAGAGAACTTCTTTTCTAGCTCTGTCTCAGATAGTTCCTGTTCTTCAGAGTCACATCCCTGTTCTGAGTCTGAACATCTACTTTCTCTTTCAGAAGCTTGACTTGATTGTTCTTCTTTTACAGTTTCTAATATCTCTTCCTCTTCTCTTAGCTGTTCTTGAAATTTTGGAAGTCAGACAGAAACGAACTAATGTCCATATAGGCAAAGTACCAAGAGGGAGAGGCGTTAAGAGAGCCTTCCATGTGAATACGTGAAATTTAGACAGAAACCAAACAAGAAAAAGTAGCAAAAATATTAACACAACTAACACTATATACACATTCATTTACTATAGGACGTCCTTTGCTGTCTCTTGGGACAGCCTTCTGTTAAGTTCCCTCACTAGGGGAGCCTTCCGTTAGTACCTTAAGGCCACTGTTTCCTTAAATATGGAAACCTGCTAGTTGACTGCTAGTTGACTGTGCTAGTGAAAACCTTTCTCCTTTATTACGTACCTGAGTGCTCACCATTCCCCGTACAGGCCACCAAATGTCACCGTCCAGCGGAACACAAAGACGCATACACCTCAGATTGTCATGAAGAAGCTTTTTCTTTATTCGGATCCCAACAACAACAACAACCCCCAAAAAGCAGTCTCACCCTCAATATATAAGCAGTCTTATGCATAAGCAATTTCGATCAGATATGTCCACCCAATCCTGTTAAAGGTCAAGCAATCACAAGCTCAAGCATACATGTAACCAATCGTAATGCTTCCTGTTTTTCTCCAGGCATACGGAGCACGCCCTTTGGCTCCCTGCCAGCCCACAGTTAAAATTACATATAAATGTATATGTGTACTAATGTGCATATTTAGCTTATATTTATATTTGCATATTAGCACAATCATACAAACAGGCATGTATACAAAATACATATATAGATTTGTTCATTTAACATTTCATGAGGACTTACTATGCATTGCAGTTGGTACTTTGGGAATATAGAATTATGAACTAGACAGAGTGAGGACGGTAAACTTTAGAGGCAATGAAAGTTTCAGAAAAAGTATTAGATGGGAAAATTCCCAATTAGGGAAGAATCAATGGATTATTCTAAAAGTGATGTGTGACTGGCACAGGTAAAGAAGCATGCAGAAGAACAGTCTGCTGACATGGAGCAGAAATTGCTAGTGTAGTCCCCACAGCTGCTTTTAAGCCATATTCAGATTTTTGGTTTTCATATTGTACAAAATGGGAAGTCAGTTAAGGATTGGATATTAAAATAACAAAATATTTCATTAATATTTGTATTTGTAAATACATCAATTTGTATCTCAGGGGTTTTTTGTTCAGCAAGTCTAACTCCTATTTAATATCATATATTTACTGTATAAATGTGATAACTAAAACATCTGTCATGGCCTTTTCTTTCAATGTCTACATTATATTAACCTTTCATACAATGATTGTTTTACCTTATTTTTGTTATTGTTGTTTTTAAAGTTACATCATGGGATTGAGTACATGAGGAAACTACACAATTTTGATGATCTGTTTCTTTTAAAATTCATCCTTTTTAGAAAGGTGGTTTATATGATTCTAGAAAATTTTCCTTTAACTTTGCTCCTGGAAATATAACAGTAGACTCTGAAATAGGCATTAAAAATCAATTTTAATGGTTTACTTTCTTCAGGACATAGCAGGGGCACCACCTCAAAGCACCTTTTCTGTCCCCTCAGATAAGAAAAGGGGGAAAGTATTATGCAAGGCAACAAGATTAGCACAGTTATTGCTATCCTCAGACTATTCAAGAGTCAAAGGCAAAAGCAGCTTCCATCCACCAAAGTTTCCCACTCCACATCAGAGTCTGAAATCTAGGAAAGTTTCAGTGCTGGGGTAAATTAATACTTATAGAACAAATGAAGATATGAAACAAGACCCTGGAAGTTCATCTTGTCCTTTCTACTAGTTTTCTCTCTACCTATGTGAGTTTAAAGTGAGATAAACTGGCTATCAGGATCGCATATTCCGCAATATGCTCTTGAAAGTAAAGAGATTCTCACAAACACAATTTGCAAAAGGGGGAAAAGCATTGAAGAACTATTTTGACCATATTAAGTATGTAATGCAAAGAATATTTTTTTAATATGACAGAACAGAACTTTGAAGGGTCTCACAAAAGCACTTAAATGTTCCATTTCAAAAAGTGACCCAGATCTTCTCTGAGCATTAATTGAGGTTCAGAAATAGTCACATGTCCCTGGCTAATGACACAGAAGGCTATGCAAGTGTAATTCTCCCTTTTGCCTCCTGAAACTTTGGATTCATTAAGGTTAAAAACTGTATTGTGATATAGCCTAATTCATCCTTTTGAACTCACTTCCTATATCAAGACAGGCAGGAAAAAGGAATGTATCAAACGTAGGTCTTTCAAATGAATACGGAAATGAGTAAAAGAACAAATCAGTCTAGATTTGACTTAGATATTGTGATTCAAATAAACCTGAAATGCCATTAGAGTCAAACCATTGTTGTTTTTCCTAGTCTTACAGTGATTTATGAATGCTTAAATAAGCATATTAACATATTCGTCTTCAGTACAATAGAAAGTTGTGCCACCAGATAATCAAAAAGTCAGAACTTTCCAATTTGATAGTGAAAAAACGCTGAATAATTGGGTTAGAGTTGAAATGGTGTTATATATACCTGGAGAAGTGACATATTAAGGAGATCTTTTTTCTTGGATATTTAAGTGATCCCTTGGTCAGTAGCAACCGTAATAGCTTTGTAGAAACCCGCTGTGGCTGAGAATGAGTTGGGCATCCATGAGTGGTTCCTAGTGGTCTCTATCACAACCACTTTGCACTGGCATTAGCTGCACCCTATGGTGGTAGATTTTGTGGAGAGGTCGATGGGACACATATGGTAACTGAAATCCTGCCACCTACAGAGTCAATCTCTGCAGTGCACACATATTGTTATGTTGGCATTTCTTTTGTAATACTCAGCTTATGTACGAGTGGCCTTATTTGTTTCAATATCAATCTTATAATACACACCTTTATTGTCCACATTTAATTTGTAAAAAGCCTATCAAATACATAAAATAACTGTAACTGAATATCTCATTTCAGTTTTAATTTCCAGAGACTAAATCTCTCTTAATTTATTTCCTAATGTAGCTTCGTTTTACTTTCCTATTTTTTGTTAGTATATAGCATGCATTATGTCAGTGTGCCTATTTTCTTTTTTTCTTTTTTCTTTTTTTTTTTTGGTGGTGCTGGGGATTGAACTCAGAGCTTTGTGCTTGTGAGGCAAGTACTCAACCAAATGAGCCTTATCCCCAGCCCCAGTGTACCTATTTTCTATCACTTGATTTCTTTTCAAACAGCCAATGCTGTTTGAGATAAGAAATATATTAATCCTAATTAGATCATAGTCCTCAATTTTTTTTGTTTTTCAGTTTTCTTCCAGTGGCATATTAGTTATGTAATGTTGATTTCTGTGATGGTGATGAGATTGTTTATCCCCTTATGGCTTTACAACAGTTGATGTTTATATTTAAAGCCTCTTCAGGTAATAATTTTCAAAGAATGTTTTTTCAGGAACTGTTGTAACAGAATTACCTGGAAATTAATTAGGAATGTCAAATTCTTTTGCCATACCTCTAAAACAATGAGTCAAACCACTGGGGGTAAAGCCAAGACATTTAAATTTTTAAACTTTTAAACATTCTCAGGCACACCAAAGTTTGAGAACCATTGTCCGAGGGGAAAGTAATTTTAGTATATTCTGCTCCATGCAAAATACAGAAAATGCTTTTAAAGGTAAAATTATTAAGAATTATTAAGAATTACATAAATATATGCATGACAAGTTTGATTTTCTGTTGATTTTATTAATATATGTAAATTTTTAAAAGTTTTATTGCTTTTGATTTTGTTTTCTTCTTAAAAAAAAAATCTAATGGCTCCAGATAGACATGATGTATTAGGTTGAGTAGAGAAATATAAAACTGGTTTAACAGTAAGTATAAAAGTATAGAAGCACTATATATGCAAATTTTAAATGAAATTATTAAGTATATCTGTTAAACTGCAATGAATATGAAATGAAGTCTCAAATAACAGTGATAAGTTATAAATTCTGTCATATATAAATTATATTTGTCATAGGCCATTCATTTCAACCAGTACTTATAATTTGTATAACATCAACATGAAACTTAATGGGAATGTTCAGTCATAAATATTGCATATTCTATGACTAAGATAATGTGGTTGATAATATGACAGCAAAACCTTATTAACTTCAAATTTATCCAATTACATCTTGCATTGACAGAAAAAAATTCTAAATCACTAAGAGCATTCAGTGGGATTTTAGATAAACATCTAGAAAACTGATTTTTCCCTGCTTTATGAAGCAAAATTTGAATTATACTAGGTATTGTATTCTACAGGAATACATAAATGAATGCATATATATTAATAGTATTCATTTATAATATTATGAAACACAAATTTGAATATGATACCCTGTTAGCATCTGCATTAGCTTTGCAGCATTATAACAAGGTATGTGAAATAATGAACTTAGAAAGATTTGTCTTGGCTCACAGTTTGGAGGTTCTGGTCTGTAACTGAGGAACCAGTTGCTTTGAGCCTGTGACAAGGTAGCACATCATGGTGGTAACAAGTGAATGAGCAAACCACTCACCTCATGGTCAAGAAGCAAAAGAGAAAGGAAGAAGATGTGTTTCCCACAATCCCCTTCCAGGGGTTTCAGTGATACAAAGATCTCCCCTAGGCCCTACCTCTTGAAAGTTCAACCCGCCTCTCAATGGTCTACTTTGGAGACCAAGGTTTTAACACATGAATCTTTGGGAGACATTCAAGATCCAAACTGTAACAATATCTTTTCAGTGGGAGACATCTATTCAATAGTCTATCGTTCAGAAAATCTTCCAAGTGTCAGATGCATATTTTAAATTAACTTAAGCAAAATAGATACTTACTACTTAATCTGATGTTATGTTCAAGAAGGCCTTGCTAAGGCCTAAATCCAGATATGCAAATATTATAAGAAATCTACTTGGGTGCAGTGGTGCACAATCCCAGCAATTGGGGAGTCTCAAAAGCTTCGAAGTCAGGCTCATAAACTTAACAAGCAGCTTAGCAAGATTCAGTCTCAAAATTTTTAAAAATAAAATAAAATAAAATAAAATAAAAAGGCTGGGGATGTGGTTCAGTGGTTAATTACTCCTGGGTTCAATCCCTGGTCTCGAAAAAGAAAAACAGAAAAAATTAAATAAATAACTAGGAAAAACACATATTTCTCAAAGACTGGTTTTGTTTGTTTGTTTGTTTTATTTTGTTTTGTTTTCAGCTTACCTTTTATACTTCAGCATGTTCTGTTTATGTGACTGCATGGTGCCTACTGCCAGATTTATTCAGATTCATTAAAACTAAGGTTACTAAGGGACAAAAAGGAGGATTCTCCCATATCTCTGGCCAAATTCACAGAGAAAATTCAAATTGTTCCAATTTTGAACATTTATTGCTCTCTAAACTAATTGATGACCAAGGAGGACATACTCTGATTCGAATAATCAGAGTTGAATGCCTACATCTAAAATTAGGGTGGAAAGCAGGCAGGATCAATCCAATTGTCATGTACTATAGTGAATGGAGGACAGGCAGTTACCAAAAAGAAGATTGTGAGGCAGAAAACAGTTCATAATATGGAATTATTGAGTGAGACTAACTTATCATTATCATCAAACCTAAACTTCACATTTCTCTACTTAATTATTTAGTAAGTCATGTGAAATGATCATTAGATTCTACAGAACATTGTTCAAGGAAACCGCTATAAAAAGATTTATAAGAGAAGTTGGGTTTAGTAAGATTATAGCAGTAATGAGAGAAAATATTTGTATAAGTTATGTAAATCTTTAGGGGTCAAACTCTACTCATAACGATAGTCCTTGAACAAGTGACATACATATCCCCATTTTTCAGATGAGAAAATGGAGACACAAAACGAGTTGAATTATCAGTTATATTTGCTTTATCATATAGTTTTATATTGATGTACAAATTATCAGCATATTACAATGGAGCAACTTACAACAACACCAGTTTATAAATTTAGAGTCTCATAGAGCTCTGTAATTCTGATGCCCTACAGAGCACCAACTGAGTTCTTGCCTCCATGTACCACAAATCTGAAATCAAAATATTGGCTAGATTAAGTCTGGAGATTTGAGGAGAAATGCAGTTCCAAATCCATTCCTGTTATTCACAGACTCATTCCTAGAAGATGTAGGACTGAGGTCACATTTTCTTGCCAGCTATCAGACCAGAGTTACTCACTCCGAGCTCCTAGAGGCTGCCCACATTTCTTGCCATATGGCCTCCATCTTCAAGTCTATAATGGTACTTTGAATCTTTCCTGTGCTTCATATCTCTGACTATCTCATGGAACCACTAGAGAAAACTGTCTGCTTTAAAAAGCTTAATGTGATTAATCATTCACTAATCACCCAGATGATTTCACTAACTTTATGTCAGCTGATATTTTTCCTTTTTTTTTTTTTTCTCCTGTGCTGGGGATCAAACCCAGGGCCTCGTGTGCTTTTGGCAAATGCCCTACAACTGAGCTACATTCCCAGCCCCAAGGTCAACTGATTTTGAAAATTAATTACATCTTCAAAATGCCTTCACAGAAGTACCTACCATGAAGACAGAGATACGGGTACACTATGAATAAATTACTTAACACAAACATGAATATGGTACTGTGAGGGCATCTTAGAATTTTACCTACCACAGGTTATAAGTGGAATAGTGGATTCAAACTTAGCTAATCAGGTTTCACAATCCATGTGCTTAATAGTATGCTTAATTGTTCCATTATATTCACATGGTTGAAGTTTAATTAGGACTTGTACATATTCCTCATGGGTATCAATTTTCAGTTCTCTTTAAATATATATTTATATATATATAGATCATATATACACTAGCATTCTCTTATGTTCACCTCATTAACCTCTAACCGAAAGAAGGTTGTAGTTCTGTTGGGATTCATTCATGCACAATAAGTTCATTATTTTATTGATTCAAAGAGTATTTACAAAACACCAACATGTACAAACCCTGCCCTGGACAATGATGTGAATAACTCAGTTGTAGTTACATGGGAGCAAGAAACAAAAGAAAATGATAAAATTAATACAGAAACTATTGACTGCAAAATGCAGACTGCATTGTCAGTTCCACGGGTCATATGCACGTTTGCCTTTGAGGCTCCTTCTTTTGTAATAAAAAAATAAATCAGAAAGTATATTTCATGAATGGATTGTTATAAAGCTAAATAAATTAGTATTATATATTAAACATTCATTATATATATATTAAACATTTATTACATATATTACATATATAACATATATTAAACATATTTAACCCAAGGTTTACTTTCTCTTTTCATTTTAAAAGAATTTAAACATTTTGGTGGGTTTCTCAATTTGTCATGGTGCCTAGGCACTGTAGCCACTATGTCTTGACAAAACAATAGGTGCTACCCTGGAGAAGCATGAATGTGAAAGTCAGGAAGCTCTTTCCTGCCATTAGGAACACACTCAAATAGAAGTAACCAATTAATTTTTCTGGGGAAAGAGATATTTGGAAAGTCTTCAATGATTCAAGAGTAAATAATACTCTCCCAATGGAAAGAAGCAGTAACTTAATAATGTAACATTTGTTTACTTTATTCTGATATATTCTCATGTTTTTTATCCTCCTGCCTCAGTCTCCTGAGTCACTGGGATTACAGGTATGTGTCACCATGCTTGACAATAATATTTTTAGCGTATAAAGTTTGCTTTGTAATTTATGGAATCTACCCATATGTTTATATACTCAATTTTTATCACGAGGCACTCTCCTTTATATACAGTATTACTCAGTTATATAGATTAGCACTCCAAATGTAGGCTTTTAAACAGCTGTTGAAGACTGCTCTCTTGATCAGATAAAAATTCTTTTTAATATTGGCCTTTTTAAAAAATATAATTCATAAATCAGATTCTTTAGGCATGTGTTGAATCTGTTTCCAAAGTTTATCCTAATGAAAATTACTGGTTTTAATTAGATGGTTTAAAAATGAGTAAGAGCCATGTTTTTAAGAGATTGGATAATCCTTTAAATAGCAAAAAGAAACAGTATTTGAATCATTTACATTGAACTTCAGGACTCTCCTAAAATTATTCTTGGGGTATCTAGAAACATGACATATGTAGGCCTCTGTATCCCAGAACAAAATCTCAAATTGTGCATTCCAACAAATCAGCTAATTGGCTACCTTAAGAGTATTTGTAACATGTAAATATACACATATGCATACATGGGAGCGTTGGAATGTTACAAGCACCAATAAAGGAATCAGAAATTCAGTCTTCTACTTTTTGTTTTTTATAAAAGTGGCATGCAGCACAACCTGAAAATAGGTCAGATGTTAAATTAGAGTTATACAGAAGAAGGCAAAGTTAGATTGCAGTTATTTATCTTCGCTTGTATATTAAGTATTTATTTTGTTCTTTAAGGCATACATACAATGGATCATCTGGAAATAATATTAATGGTGCCATAGTATGTGTGAATTCACTGTAAATAACTAAGACCATGCAATAATAGTAATATTTTGGTAAAACTAAGAGGTGCTTGTTGGAGGTAACTCTATTCATAAATGAGTAGGGCAAATACATGAAAGTGAAATTATCATGGATGCAGAGGTAGCCAGTTATAGCAAATATTTGGAAAGGAATTGGCAGTGTTGTTAAGGTACACAAAGGAACTGTTATAAGAATTTTCTTTACCACTAGAACTTAAATCAATTTTATTTTCATATAAAAAGATATGAAGCTCATAAAAAATTAAATCATTAATAATTTTATACTAGCACACCTGACAGTTCTGACAGCCACATGTGGTAGCTTAGAACTATATTCCTTTGCCAGCTAAAATATTAATAGAATATTGACTAACTATCTTTTCCACGGTCTATAAGGCCCAGAAGTTATTATGAAATCTGAGTTTGCCTTCAGGGGATTTGGTTTAGTTCTTATACCAGCAGGTAGTTTTTGTATATTTGCTTTCTGAAGGATGGATAATTTTTAAAGCAAAGGCAGAGAAGTCCTAATAAATCAGATCTTTATGAAATATTCATTACATCTGTATATTCTTCACAAGGCTTCTGTCAGAGAAATTAAAATAAAGAATGATTAAAAAAACATTTAGTAGCAGGTTGACAAGGCACTTTATAAAAATTTGGGGGTTATAACTAGAAAAGTTTTCAGAAGAAATTCTGTCCACTATTCTCATACAAGTAGAACAAAAATTAAATAAAGAAGCAAAAGAGCTCTAGATACAGCTAAGTGGACTTTTTAGAAGTGAATTATCTCCTATCACTCTCTTTTGGGTGTTATCTTTTTACCAGAGAACTCATAATGTTCACTGCTTAGAGATGATGATTTACTGAACAGGGAAGATTGGTAAATGTAGACTATAGGCCCCAAAGAGCCACAAAGCAGGCCTGTAGAAACAATCTGAAAGGATTTCCCACGTGTGATATTAAGAACACATTCTGCAGCCTGACTGCTTGGGTACATATTCCAACTATGAACGATAAAATCACTTCTGCTTTCATTTCCTCATCACCAAAATGGGAACATTACTAGACACTAGCTCATATGGTTGTTTTGAATATTAAATGAATGATTATCTACTAAATCTTAATAAAGGACAAAGTGAAGTGATAAAAAAGGAACAAAATAGCAAATTTTGTTTTAGACAGTTATTCTAAGAGGTAATAGCTTTAGACAAAAATATACTATCCATGAATTCTTGTGAATAATGATTTAGTGTTTCTAATTTTGCTTTTGTTTTGTAGGTTTAAAATCCTACACTTAATCTCATAAGTATGTAGGTAACATAGCTCATGGGTTTTGGTTAGACAGAGATGAAATGCATTAGACATGTTCCCTCTCCCCCTTTGCTCTAAGTTCATCTTGAATGACTAACCTATGCCCTAAAGTTCCTGACTGTGTGAAATAATCCTCAATTCTTGTCCTGAATGTTGCCAGTACATCATCCTCCAGATTTTAGTCAGCATCTCTCAGAGGATATATATGCTCATGAAAGCAATGTTCACATTCTTAAGATTCATTTCTGGATAATTAATGACCATCTTACCACTACTACAGTTTAAATATCTCATGTGCAACCTGCTGAGAAACTCTTTATTTGGGCATAGATATTAATGATGGAGTCCATTTTATTCCTCCCAAGTGCAAGGGTCATGAGAAATAAACGGATGGTGCTGACAGACACAGTAAGTTATAGTACCACACTGCTGTGGAATATTTCATAAAGCTTCAGTGGTCCTAGGAGTGCAGATGCTTCTGAAAACTCACTGTAGTTGCTGTAGAAGAGTGAAGGACAGAAAAAGGAAAATCATTCTAGATCTGAAAATTAAGAATGTATTTATTTAAAACAGTTTTATATTAAACGATGATTCAGGAAGACAAAATAAATTATCATCTTTTAGCAAAGTGGAAAGTAAAGTTGATAAACGTAAGAACCAGTATTTCATGTTATTTTTCTAAAGCAGTACTTTGACCCCATGTTAAATAGAATTAAGTCAGAGATAAAAACATTGCAAAAAGAAAGTCTTTCTTCCAGGTTCATGGTAGCTCAAAGCAGTGGCTCATGAAATATACAATTTCATGATTTTAATTGTCATTTTTAGCTATGAACAATATTTTATCTGCAACTGAATATAATTTTATATCTTCTATGTTATTTCTACCTGCTCTTTTTGTATTCAATTATCTATGAAGAAATAGACAAAGTACTATTTTAACAACCATTATACAAAAGGATAGGAATGCAGGGCCAAATAAAAACCACCCAAGAGAGGACCCCTCAGCTCTATCATGAGTCCAAACTCCCTGCATGATATTAGACAAACAATTTTTGAGGTCATTATTATCTGGAAAATGATGACTCAATAGCCTTTAATGTTGATTTGATAACAATGTGGTCCTATTATATAGAGATTTCACCTTAAGTTCTTCATAGGATTACATAGGGTTAAATAAACTGAAATGTACAAACTTTAAAAATCATATAGGAGGCCAGGCATATAGCTCAGTGGTAGAATATTTGCCTAACTTGAATGAGATCTTGGGTTCAATCCTCAGTCCTGTTAAGAAAAAATATCATATAAAAATCTATGTACTCATTAGCTGGCACCTATGATCACCATTATCTTCCCCTATATCATCAAATCCCTGTGTGTTTGCTTTGAATCTAATTAGAATAGATGCTGAAGAAAGTATTTGAGTGTTAGAATTTTGAGCTTTAGGATTTTATATTAGCTGCCATACACACATTCTTATCAATGTTTCTAATGACACCATTTGACTAGTCTCATATAATCTTACAACTTGATAAAGAGTGGAGATTCCAGAAAATTAGCCTCATTTTTCTTCACCTTGAAAAAATATATATATATATATATATATATATATATATATATATATTATATTGTGGATATTTTAATTCAGAAGATAATGTTCTATCTACAATACTAGTAGAATTTTAACTTATCTTCCGTTTGGATTTTTTGTTTGTTTATTTTTGTGCTCCTGGGGTTGGAACCCACTGAGCCACATCTCCCAGATCCATTTATTTATTTTTAAAACAGCATTTAGCAATTCAAATGTAAATCATGGAGGATAGATTGTGGTAAAAAGAAAATAAAATTATAGTTAAATTGTTAATCAACACCTCATACTTTGCCCTTAAAAGTAAATACAAATACTAAATTCATGATAGGATTCTTTCAGATTTTGTCCTGTGCCACTGTGACAATTTTCTTTTTATATTTTTAATTTAAAATTTAATACATAAACATATAATTTTACCAGTTAAAATATAAGCTTGCTAGAATGTAGCTTATACTGCAGGTCAACTGGTAAGTGTTGCTTCTTTTGCTGGACAAATAGACATTTTTTCACTGGTTTCTTACACTGAAAATATCAATTAGCACATTTTGGAACAATCATTTTTTTTCTTAGGAAAGTCTGTTGGTCTCAACACAAGTAAGGAATTTGGGGATTTTCAGAATTCTGTGGTATATGTAAGTAACATACATATACATAGAAGGTTACTGACAATGCATTTCTCAAGAACACATTTTTTTAAAAAATCAGGACAGGGTTTTTTTGTCTTCATACTAAAAGACAAGTCAGGAGTAAGCAACTAGATTTTTATTTTGTGTGATGTTAATTTTCATCCTGTTATTTATTAATCTATCTTTTTAAAACATGTCTAGAGGTGAATTAATTAACTGCTCAAATAAACATAATTTGAATTCAAGGAAAACTGTGGTTTTGGAATATCAATTATCAGTTATGGTAGAGAGGAATAATATAAAATATCAGCATTCTAATTTGCTAGTTTACTTCTGTGACTTTCAGTGTTCCTTTTTAAAAAATAGTGTATTTTTAAGCATAAGCCCAGATGGCATCCAATGTACTTAGTTTAAAATCCAGGTTTACAATGACTTTCTTTTTCAAGCAGCCAAAGGCTAGTGGTTGGTGTGTGCCACTGTGCATATGCTCTGCTCAACTCCCGACTGAGAAAACATGCCTGAAAGCATTTCCCTGCCCGAGACTGCATTAAAAATCCATACCTGTGCTAGCAGCACGAGTCCAAGTTGATTATTCTTCGAGATCTGTGACTTCCCATTTATCCTCCTAAAGATATAAATGCTTACTTTTCAATAGGCCTCATGAATGGGAATTATTATGAAGGCAAGATTTACAAACAATAATACACAGAGTATTCCATTGGGATTAAACTGGATCACCCACATTAGACCCTCTTAAAATATATTTAGCAGAACACATGACAGAAAGCAGAAGAACAACAGAACATATCACAGCTTGGGTTGCATACTTTGTCTATTCTAATGCCATTGGCATCAATATAACTGCACCTTCTCGAGGTTTGCTCATTGTAGACTGCTTGATGTGTCTTTGTTTTACATTTTACTCTGAAAGGTAAGATAACATACCAAGTGATTAAAAAAAAAGGGGGGGGGGATCATACAAATAAATCCCTCTCAAAAAATAATAAAATTGTTTAAGGCAATTCAAATGAAGTGCTTTTCTTTCAGGTACTTGCGTAATATTTGAAGTTGGAGAAGTACTTTGGAACTTGTTTCAAATCACATCTTCAATACATGAATTGTGATCTTAGTCTAATATTTCCATTGTAGGAGTTAACTTTCATTTTGGAGATAGCAGCACATTTAATTTTTGAGAGCTATAATGCACAGACTATTCAAATTTTGTATGAAACCAAATTCTAAAAGTCTTTCCACAGGTTTTAGTAGCCAACCTCATCATCCAATTGCCTGATCAAAAAGACAAAAAACAAAAATACTAAAAACTTAAGTGCTCTATGGCTGAGATGATGTCTCAGCAACCATGCCTTTTAAAACCAAAGCATCTTAAATGCTGCCCTTGGTAGCCCATAATCAAGGTCTATAGGTCTTTCAGCATTTACATTTCATTTGTAAAAGTTTACTTTATAAAACTTCAAAAGTTGAATTTTTCCTCTTTTGTGTCAAGAGATATTATTTTACTATTCAAGAGTAGTACATTTTTATTTCATATCACTACATTACACTAAAATGCCATTTGAAGAGTATTAATATAGATATTTGATATAAAGTTAAGCAGAGATTTCAAATACAGAATATGTGAAAAGTCACTGAATTCTTCATCAATGAAAGATTACAGTATATATAGTATTTGACACATGACTTTTCAACTTCTTGTGAAATATGTTCATATTTTTCTGTGTAGTTTGTTATTAATTCTCACTTATTTTATGAATATATCAAGATTTATTTAGGTATTCTAGTTTTAAACAGTATATGAACTGTTTCCCATTTGGTGCTCCTATAAATGATGCTGCTCTATTAGTTTACATGTATTTGGATATAGGTATAAGAATAGAATTTCTGTTAGCTACATATTTAGATTTAGAATTGATGGATTGCCTGGTGTGGATATATTGCCCAGGAGTTTTTCAAAGTTGTCACATGGGCTTATATTTCCATCAAGAAAGGGCTTAAATGAATATGATAACAGTGAGGCAAAATATATAATGACTACTACACATAGAGTTTATTTTTACTCATTTAACCATATTGGAGAAATAAACAGAATGATGGGTAAAACTCCTCCATGGGGTTTCTAGACTAATGAAGTGTCTGTCACTTCAAAAAACAGCTCTTAAGGTGTCCCTGGATATCTATTGTCTAAATTGCAGGTATTAAAACAAGAAAAATGAAAAATGGAGCATGAAAGTTAAACTGTGTGGTTTAAGATTCAATGACATAAATACTATTTAAAGGTATAGAGTCCATGTCTTAGTGCCTACAGTGCTTTCATAGTAAAATCGTTTCAGAATCAGGTGAACCAGACTTAGGCCTAGTCATGCTATTTACTAACAGGCAAACTTGAGCTTTGCAGATATTCAGGTTTAGACGTCACAGGTAAGCAAGATTTAGTAGACATTACTTCATGATAACTATATCTACCTCACATAATTTGATAATGAATGAGATAATTTTTGTGGGCCATTTGGAATTTGAAAGACCATGTGCAGACATTTAAAAAAAAAAAAGCCTGTTTTTATATCTCTAAAAGTCATTTTTATATGCCAAGGATATAAAGATATATAGATGATAAATAGAGACATGCACAAATGAATGTGTATATATAAAAATATTGTAACTAGGTAAGAGATACAGTTTCTCATTTATCATGCTGTTATTTTCCAACTTCTTTGGTCAATGTTTCACAGAGGAAAAGAAGGTGAATCTGGAAAGGTGAAGTTTTGGAATATTAAATTATTATGATTACATTTAGAAATTTAAAATAGTAAAATATGTGATTGATTGTAGTTCACAGGATTATCTTGTCCATATTCATCTACTATGGTTTAACAATCTCTTCTCTACCAAGGGAAAATGAAATGGAGTTACAGAGGTCAGTGATCTGCTAGGAGATATATACCAGGGTACATGTGATGTAACTGCCTACCTTTACTGTGAGGAGAAAAGTGGAGAAGAAAGACACTTGAAATTTATCCTTTCAGTTGTCTTCTTATTTTAGAGTCTAATGAAACAAAATTGTGTCTGCTATAAACTTTGAGTAAAAATCAGTTTGGAACTGTGTTAACCAATCACTTTATTGAGATCATTTGAAGCATTGTTTTAATATTCAAAATAAAAGGCATCTTTTTATAGTTTCATACTCTCATGAGGTCAATTAATGCTTCCCCTCCAGACTGACACTTTGAAAGACATTATTATTAACACTACTGTCCTTAGACCATCAACATCAGCCTGCAGCACAGTCAATTTGTTGGTGGCTAATAAAGCACAGAGTACAGCAGCTGCCTGAGGGCAGGATTCAGAACTGACACATCAATGCAAAACCATGTTTTCATTTTTTTGAACAAGTTTCATTAGTCAAAAATTAAATTAGTTTCATTTTTCTCATACTAATATCTAGATTAGATTTATGATTAGTCAAAAACCAAATATATTATTCAGTCATATGAATGTGTATAACTCGTTAGAGTTCATGTAAGGTGTATGTAGGGTTTAATCTCAAAGATATAATTAATTGGAATACAGCCAACAATCAATAATAGGAATTAGTCAACCTAAATTGGTAACCAGAATAAAAGTTCATTTACAATTTTTGCATATTTTGTAGGTATTATACAAAGCTTCCAGAAGGGAATTAAATCAGTCACAATTGTTTATAGAGAATAGATAATTGATTGATAGATAGATAGAAAATGGAGTGATGGAGATACACATGTATCCATGATGTATTTTATTAAAACTCCACATTCCTTTTTTTTTTTACAGTAAAAAGCCTTCTTTCTGAAGATGAAAATGGTTTTCCTACCAGTGATCATCAAATCTATCCAAACAATATTCTTTATATGGATGATACATTTAATCAGTAAACTATAATTAATAGCCTCCATCAGTATGTTGATGTCTTTAGAAATGTGCATTTTAAATTGCTTCCTAAAAGAAGCAAACTTTCTGTGGTATTTTAGGAAGAAGAATCATAAGTAGTTGGTGAGAACAGACAGGGCATTCTAAAGAATGACTGCAAAGGCATCCCTGAAAAACAGCTAGAAGAAACCAAGGTCCAAAAAGAAATATCAGTATCAGGTACAACCATAGAGAACAAATGGTTTTGTTTTCTAATTGGATTGTCCAATCCACTTGTGTTCAATTATTACTATAGTAGAATGTTTATTTGCCATTTGATTAGCTGGTTTCGTTTATTTCAATTTGGTTTATTTTTTCCCTTTTTATCCTCTTATGTCGTTTTGGATTAATCCAGTATTTTAAATTTTGCTGTTGTTATTTTATTTTACTTTACTCTCAAGTAGCATGTTTGTTATACATTATTTTACTATCACTTGGGTAGCTTTACTGCTGTACACATTTGCCTTATTAAGTCTGGTTTAAATGAGTATGTTTACCTCTTCTTGACAACTAACAATAGCAACCACAAGGAGGCTTTAAGTACAATCATATGGAAAGATTTAATATCAAGGATGGGATAAAATACTAACTTGAAGAACATGGATTTAGCAATAATCCTGATTATTTTGTAAATGAGAGTGGCTAATGGGCACCCAAGCTACTTCAAGGCTGTTTCTTGAGCTGAGTGTTACCCTCTACAAGTGTGTTAGTTTTGGCAACATGCACGGGGTTGTCTTCCTACAGGTTGTGAAGTTGGGTTTATGCATATTTTATATTTCAACAAAATTAACTTTGAAAATGAAATGAAACTTGACACCATTCAAAAGTTAATATCCACTAGAAATTAAAACAATGAAAAATTAAAGTTTTCCTGGAATAGAAATGATTTTGATAAACCTTGTTCTTTAAAGGACTTTAAATTTAAATATTCTATAAACATTGATACAAAGAATAACAAGTGCCACTTTATAAAGTTTCTTAATATGTATGTGAAAATATTTGACACCATTTTATCTTTATCAATGCTAGAAACTGGATAATATTTTTTATTTTTATTTTTTGTGTATTGAAAGATCAAACCCAGGAGTGCTCTACCACTAAATTATACCCTCAACACTTATTTACATATTTTTAATTTTTTTTTTAATATGGGGGTTTTGTATTTTGTGCTACTGAGGATTTAACTCAGAAATGCTTTACCTCTGAGCTACATCCCCAATTTTTTAAATTTTAAATTTGAGACAGGATCTCACTAAATCATCCAGGCTGGCCTGAAACTTGTGATCCTCCTCCCAAGTAGCTGGGATTACAGGGGTGTACCACCATACTCAACAAGATAATATTTTAAAATACATGCAAATATATCAGCCAGACAGTCTCTCTATATAGTCAAAATTATCCAGGGAAACTTTACTTCTTTCTCAGTCTTGATAATTCATGTGATAGTAGCAAATTTTTCATTTACTAAAAGTCTTTAGAAAACTTCCAAAAAAAGGAAAATTCTTTTATGGGTAGGTCTTCAGAATCACAGTCTTAAATATTCTTTGGAACTGGGCCCATCATCAAATATGAATTCAATCTTCATCAAATATGACCTTGATCCTGAAGTGGTGGTACACTCCTTGTAATCCCAGCGGTTTGGGAGACTGAGGCAGGAGGACTACAAATTCAAACCCAGCCTCAACAATTAAGCAAGGCCCTAAGGAACTTAGCAAGATCCTGTCTCAAAATAAATAAATAAATAAATAAATAAATAAATAAATAAATAAATAAATAAATAAGGGCTGGGGATGCGGCTGGTTAAGCATCCTTGGGTTCAATCCCTAGTACAAAAAAAAAAAAAAAAATCATCATAATGATAATGATGGTGATGATAATAGCAATGACCAAATTTTACAGGGAATTAACAGTAGTCTAACTGTTCTACCTGTAAGTGAAGCTTTAAAATGCTGGAAATTTTCCACATTCACAGAGTAGTTGTAAAGCAATTTTTGAATGCAGGTATTTTTGGCACCACACACTATCCTCTAATTTAGTGCATTACTAGGGAACAGACATTATTCTAATTTTGCACCTGAAACATGAATTCCTAAGTTGAAGAACTGAGGATGTAGTTCAGCGAGTCTCTGGGTTCAATCCCCAGAATCCAAAAAAAAAAAAAAAAGAGGATTTTTCAATTAGAAGTATATGTTTCCAACAGCTGTTTATACTCTGTTCCCAACTAAGCAACAAATGAATATAATACATGTAGATTTTTGGGGTATAGATATATAAAAAATAATGATAAATTTTTCATGGCACTTAATATGGTTGGATACTTAAATGAATTTTATTTAATAATATATTTAATATTCGTAACAATTCTTTAAGTTTATTTATCATTCCAATTTTATCCTAGTTTATTATCAACACAATTTTACAAATGGAGATAGTAAGTAGTAGAGCTGGTATTGAAATGGAACCTATTAAAGGTACCAAAGCCCTGAATATGAACCAATAACAGTGTGGTGGTGCATACCTGTAATTTCAGCTACTTGGGAGACTGATGTAGAAAGATCACAATTTGGAGATCAACCTGGACAACTTAGCAAGATTCTGTCTCAAAATAAAAATTAAAAAGGGCTGGAAATATAGCTTAAAAGTGAATACAGGGCTGAGGATATAGCTCAGTTGATAGAGTGCTTGCCTTGCAAGCACCAAGCCCTGGGTTTAAAAAAAAAAGTGAATACAAATTCTAAATTCATGATAGCATTCTTTTAGATTTTGGCCTATGCCAAATGGTAGCGTGCTCCTGGCCAATTATATATATATATATATATAATATATTTTAATTTATATATAATATATATATTTATATAATTAATTTTTATATATATTTAAGTTATATATAATATATTTATAATTATATATAAATTTTATATATATGTAATGTATATATATATAAATTAATAAAACAAGTGAAGACCAAAACACCAGATTTTAAACATAGTATAATAACATATAGTAACATATAGTACAGTGTACAAATTCAGGTTTTTAAAAAATGTATGTGACCATCTACCCAACATCCAAGTCAAGTTACAGAGCTTTGATATCACCATAAAATGCTTCATATTAATGGAATCATAAACAATATAAACATGTTTTCATTTCTTTTGTGAAAATTTCTAAGGGTGGAGTTGCTGGATCCTAAGATTGGTTTACATTTCACTATTTTCAAGCCCAAAAAATCATTCTCAAAATGACTGTAGAATTTTGTACTTCAACCAGATGTGTGGCAGCTGTGGTTGCTCTCTGTCCTATTTATCATCTGGTGTTGTTTATGTTTTATACATTCTATTGGAGGTATAATGGAATCTCATTGTGATTATAGTTTACCTTTCCTTAATATCTAATTTTATTCATCCTTTCTTTCTGAGTATTCTGTATGTGTAGTATTCAAGTAATTTCTTCCTTTTAAACTTGGCTAGTGAAACTTTTTATTGTTGAGAGTGGACAATTATAGATGGGAAATGCCTAGTATTTTAACATTAAATTTGCTGTTTATGTCTTTAACAGATTGAATTAATTTTCTTCTATTCCAAGATTTCTGAGTATTTTTAACCTAAAGAAGGGTTGGATACTGTCAAATATTTCCGTGTCTATTGAGGTCAGCATTTGTTCTTTGTCTTTGTTCTATCAATGATGACTTTTGAATATAAAACAAAAGTTCACTTAGTCAAGAAAATCTATCACTATTATATCTTATAAATTCAATTTTCTAATATATTCTAAAATGTCAGGAATCTTATAATTTATGATTTCCTTTTCTTAAAAATTTGTTGGTATCATCAATATTCCTTCTCAATTCCGTGAAATGACTTAGAATTATTTTTATTAAAAATTTAAAATAATTTTCTAGTGGAAATATTTCAGCCTATTTATTTATAGTTGTAATAGTTTTCAAATATATGTGTATATATATATTTTTTTTACAGGAGATTGAACCCAGGGGTGCTTAACCACTAAGCCACAACCACAGTCCTTTTTTTGCTTTCTATTTTGAGAAAGGGTCTTGCTAAATTGCTTAGGGCCTCACTAAATTGCTGAGCCTAGCTTTGGACATGCAATCCTCCTGCCTCAGTCTTCCAAGTCAGGTGTGGATTACAGGTATATGCCACCATCCCTGACTGAATTAAGATTCTATAACAGGTAAAAGGGAGTTTAGTTTCTCTTCTCTATTTAATTTTAGATTTCTCTATGCTGTGTTTTCAATAACTTTTCCCTTTTACATTGTTTAATTTTGTTAGAAAAAATGTGTTCACTGTATTTTCTTATCAGATGTGTAATATCTGATAGATCTGAGATGTTATCCCCTTTTTCATTCTTGATACTGCAATTTCTTTCTCTTTTGTTCTTCACCAGTCCTTAAGGGATTGCCTATTTGCTAAATCTTTCAAAGGATCAACTGTGAATAGCATTGTTATCTCTATTGCTTGTTTTCTATTCCAGTGTTTTATTTTTTATTATTTTTCTTTCTTATTTTTATGATTCTTTTCTTATTTTTGATTTAATTTGCCCTTCTTACCAATGATTATTTAGTGGAAATTTTAACTATTATTATTATTATCTTCAAATATAATTCTTAAAATAGTATACTTTTATCTTACAATGTTTCACCTATATTCTATATATTTGGATTTTTTGTCTTTATTATTTAATTCAAACTTTCCCCAGTTTTCTTTGTGATTTCATTATTTAACCCAAGATTACAGATGTCTTTATTAATTTGTGATATTTGGTGACATTCAAAAATGTTTAATATTTATTAGTAATTAGTTTCTACTCAGAATGCTCTTTATAGAATTATCATCTTCTTACATGTATTAAAAACTTGCTTTATGACTCAAATGTAATGTGTCATAATGAATGCTACATATGGAGTTGAACGCAATGCGTGTTCTGCATCTGTCGACAGTATATTCTTTACATCATGTCTAATTGGTCAAATAATCGATTTTATTTTGATCCGTGTTCTTTCTAATTTTTTGTCTACATGTCCACGTATCAATGCAAATGAAGTATAGCATTTTTTGTTTCTATATGTTTTTTTGCCATGGTGGTGATCAATCAGTTTCTCATTTTAGTTTGGCAATTCTTATTTCATATATTTTGAATCTCTCTTATAAGGCGAATACATATTTATGACTGTTATATGAAAATGAATGGACACTTTTATCATTATAAAATGTCTCTGTGTTTCTGACAATATTCCTTGCTACAAAATCTATTTTTTTCTGACATTAATAAAGCATTTGTATGGTTAGAATTTAAATGGCATATCATTTCCATAATTTTAATTTCAGCCCATTTATTTTTTACATTTACAGTGTGTCTTTTACTTTGATTCATATTTATATACTCTGCATTTTAATTGAAATTTTTTCTTTTAATGCAATTTATATGGTTGATTTTGGATGTTTAATTTTGTTACTTATTTTCTATTTGTTTTTCTTTAATTCTATATTCTGCCTTTAGGATTGATCATCATTTTTTACTATCCTGTTTTGTCTTTTTTTTTGGTCTACATATCTTTGTGCATTAATGATTATTTTATTTTATTTTATGTTAATTTATTTATTTTTATGGCACTGGGATTAAATTTAGGGCCTCTCACATTAGACAAGTGTTCTACCATTGAGCTACCTCCCCAGCCCTTTAATGGTTATTTTAGAATTAAAGTGTATATTATGGCTTACTACTAATTGCTGTTATACCAGTTCATGTATAGTTAAGAATTTCAAAGCAATATACTATGACACCATCCATCCTTTGTGTTTTATTGTCATATTTTACTGTTTATTATATATAAAAGCATATTTTTATTTAAAATACTTTAAAAAAATTAATAAAAATAAGAAAAAATGTTATTTTATTTTTATACCTGTATTTATATTTTCATAGATCTACATTTCTATCTAGTATCATTTCTTTTAAGCCTGAAGCACTTTTTTAAATTATTTTTTTACAATACAGGATTGCTACCAATGACTTCTGCCATCATTTTAAAAATCTTAAAGTATACTTATTTCACTTTCTATTTGAAGGCTGTTTCGCTGGTGATATATTCTAGATTAGCAGGATTATTTTGTTCCTGTTTTATTTTGTTATTGTGCTTCCTCAATTTTGTACTTGCTAGGTGGAACTTACTGTTCTTTGTGTTTTCAATGCTTGTGGTATAAACTTTTGGGTCATTTATAGCATTTTTCTCCTGCATTTTTATATAATTTGGAATATACTTTCAGAAAACTTTTTTCTGCCTCATTAGCTCTCTTTTCTTGGAAATCCACTTACAGGTACATTAAGTGCGATCATTGTCATTGTTATCTCTGTTCTTTTTAATGTTTTATCTGTCTATGCTCCACTTTATACTTTCTATGAGCACTTAAAATTTAGATATTTTATTGGGCTATGTTCATTCTATTATTAAGCATATGTACTAGATTACTTTTTAAGAGTTTTATTTCCAAATTTTTAGATGCAGTATTTCTACCAATTTATGTTTATATTTTCATCTGAGTGCTGATATTCAGTATCTGTGTATCAGTTATTATTTTTATATTTAAATACATGTGCATATTTCTAAAATTGCATAAAACCCTTTTCTTCATGTTTTTATAGGTTGCTTTTGTTGATGTGTTTTATTTATTACGGTCTCACCAATTTTTCTTCTTCACTTCTTAAACTTGTTTTACTGTGCACTTCATGGAGTGTATAGGACAGAGACAATAGATGGATAGAGTTTTATTGTTGTTCTTTTATTTTGTTATTTTTTACAGTTAAAAGGAGCTCTGTTCTGTATGTGAAGACTAACATGAAAAAGTGATAATTCAAATTGCACCAAGTTTGGAGTTGATATATGACAGAGGCCCAAACGTAGAGACTGAGCTCCCTTTCGGTTAGTCTAGCTTCTGTACAACGGGTGCCACTTCTGCAATTCCTGCAATTCTGCAATTTATCTCTACTTCTGTTGCTTTTGTAGGTATTTTATTGGCTAGTTTCCTTGGCTGAGTTTGATCTTGCGGTCAGGAGGCAAGTAAGACTATTCCATTTGGAATCAAATGGTTCTAAAAACTATGAGAATAAACAATGATTAACCATTTCTTTCTGCTTTCAGTCCCATTTCTTGCACTTCTCAGAACAATTTGAGAAGGGGTGGAGAGTGGAGTGTTTTTATTTTGAACTAATTGTTGCTGCATTTGACTTTTCAAGAAATATTCATCAATCCCTTCTATCCCAGTCTTTGTCAGTAGTTCCACCAACCTGGTTTCTACTGCCTAGGTGTTGTGTTGTGGGAAGGGCTTCACTTCTATCAACCTTCACAACTAAGCTACCTTGGCTTGCAGCTGAAGAAGGGCTCAAGGGCTCAATCTATCAAGATTTATTGTGTCTATGCTTATCAACAATTAAATAGACTTGTGTAACACATATGCAGATTTTTCTTGGTATATGTCTTTCTACATCCTTATCTATAAATGAAAGTCATTTTTCTTTCTGCCTTTTGAATTAATGAACTAATCCTTAGTACATGTATTTTCCCTTTGTTTTTCCATAAGTTCAAATATTTCAACTAAATTTTTTATTTCAAAGCAAATTTATTTTCAGTTCTTTATACCTCTATCTATATGATGTTTTTAAACTATTAAATTGTTTAATATTTAATGGTGTTTTGATATCAGCATTCTTAAGAGACATATAAATCTGGATGCCATTGACTGAAATAAGTATATCATTATAATGTTTCAGGTGTTGTTTTTGGTATTAAATATTAAAACATATTTATTCTGTTTACCAAACTTTGCTTCCTCTCAGAATGCATATATTTCCCATAGTATGGTTCCAGAAGAAGTTTCAAATAATACTTTTTGATAGCAAATGATGAATTTTTTTCATTGAGAAATATACAGGCTACAAAAAGCAATAATGACATTAGTTTATGAGGATTTGTTAAAACTTTATTTTTGGTCAATATTCAGAATTATTTTACCCACAAATTGAACTCTTCTAAGGTGTTTTCATATTCTGACAACTATCTGCTTTTTAGCCAAATGTTTACTAATTAAAATTGACAGGAAATGAAAACCAAAAAAATTCCCAAAACTTTTAAGAGATTGACAATTTTCTCAAGTCCTCTGATTTTTTTATATAGTTTATATTTATTTGGATTTATAAAAGTACTTCTTATAGGTGAGCTTTTATTTTCTGTGCTTTGGTAGAACAAAACAAAAGTTTGTCTTTCTTCTTCTTTCTATCTAGAAAGTATATATATATGGTTGAGAAAGATGTACATTCTGTGCACGAACACATAAACGCAAGTGAAATATGACTGAGCAGAAGGACGAGAGACTGAGGATTGTGGTGATATCTCAGAGATTCAGTGCCGACTGGACCACCTGTCATAATTCTTTTCTTGTCAGAAAATTACATAAGCCACTTTTATAATTTATAGAAAAATACCCTTCTTAACTGCTATAAATAATTTCAAAATATTGGGAAATCAAACATACAGATATGAAAATCTCATATCACTTTAATATAAAGTTTGAAATTGTTTATGGATCAGTGAGTTACTTAATTTCCTTTCACTCCTGAGTCCACACTAGAAATTAAAATTAAGTCAAATCTGAAGAACAACCTCTTCAAAATTATGATGTGAATTTAAATTCTGATTTTAACTAATAATAGATCTTTCCTTACCTATATAATGTATAGAGCTCTTCAAGCTCTGGGTTTAATAGCCAATCAGAAGTACACAAGTTTACTCCCTTATTTACATAATTAAGAGGGCAGGACTAACCTTGGGGTCTGGCTTGTCTGTTGATGAGAGGAAGTGTAAGGAACAAGGGTAGATTTTATGTTTGTTCATTGCTAGGGTAGGGGTAGGGGCAACGGAAGAACTCTTGTGGTTGAAGTTGAAGGGCTAGAAGCAGGGTGCTGTCCAGGCCCCACATTTGCTCCAGGATGGCCTGATCTCATTCCCTGCTTCCCTTCTCCTCTAAAGGGAAGGGTCTTGTTCTGTGTGCATATGAGTAGTCTGCCCTTCTGCCTAAATAAAGCCAAGGGAAGACTGAGACTCATTCATAACATTAGAAAGCATTCTACCTACCTCACACAATAAAATTTAAATCAACAGGGCTCCAAAGTAATAGGAAAATTACAGCTATGAGAATTGCAAGCTATAAATAACACACTTTTTGTGTGTGTGGTTGGGTTTTGATTTTTAAAATTTGTTCTTTTAAGATATACATGACAGTAGAGTATATTTTGACATGTCATACATACATGGAGTATAACTTCCCTTTCTTGTGGTTGAAGAGGATGTGGAGTTATCCTGTAGAAGAAACACTCTTCCATGTTGAGCGCTTTAGGGAACCCTAAAGTCAAAAGAGGAGATGAAAAAACACTAGAGTAATCTGAAGCCCCTGGAATCTAAAGCTATAGCAAACATTAAACACAGCCCAACTACCAGATTAGCAGATATCTTCACATTAGAGGTCTGTCTCAGTATATATTACTGAGAAAATACACCTTTCAACAATAGCAACAAAATTACAAGGCATAACAAGAGGCAAAATAAATAAATCAACAGTCTTAAGAGACAATGAGATCACTAAAACATGATTCAGTGATGACATGTTTTAGAATTATCAGTCAAGAAATTTAACTGTGAATAAAGGGTTAAGGTGGATAGTGGAAAAATTAGACATGTAAGCACAGATGGCTCATATAAGCAGAGGTGAAAACATAGATCAGAAGGAAATGCTACAAATCATAAGAAATTAACACAAATGAAGAATACCTTTGGTAGTTTCACTAGTTGACTGGACACAGTTGGGAAAAAGGAATTGTTGAGGTTGAGGATAAATCAAATGAACATTTCAAACTAAAAAGCCAAAAGAAAAAAAAAATTAAACACATTGAAAAATCATTGGATAATATCTAAAGTTGTAACATTTAGATAGTTGGAACACAAAAGGAAAAAATAAAAGAGAGAGAGAAAAGCAACAAAGGAGAGTAGTATCTAAAGCAGTAATGGTAAAAATGTATGAACCAAACATGAATTCAGAAGCTTGGCACATATCAAGCATGATGAAAGCCAAAAACACAACAGCCAGATTTAAAAAATCTATTGGAAGCAAACTAAAGGCAAAGAGAAAATCTTGAGAAGCCAGACAAAAGAAAAATAATTACCTGTGAAGAAATAAGGATAAGGATTTTAGCCCAACTCTGGTAAGGAACCATAGGAACAAGAAGAGAGCAGAGTAAAATATTTAGTGGTCATATACAGATACAACTAGAAGCTATATTTTATTCTTTCAACTGTTTAAGTCTTAAAGGAATAAAAACATCAACTTAGAATTCAACATATAGCAAAGTTTTTCTTCAAAAGAAAAGAAGAAATAAGAACTTACCTGAAAACCCAAAGCTAAGGAAATTCATTGCCAGAAAACTGCCCTGCTAATGTGTAAATAGATTCTTCAGGGACAAGGAAAATGATGTAACTCACATTTACATGAAGAAAGCAAATGTATTGGAGAAAGAATAAATGAAACAAAAATGTTTTTCTTATTCTAAATTGATCTAAACTATATCTATATTGATAGCAAGAACATATCAAGTAATTCTAATATAGGAACAAGTGAAATGATTGATAGCAATGTTGTAAAAAATGGGGTAGAAGGACTAGGGAATATTCTGTAGAAGTAACAGCATTATATGTATGGTTGTATAGTGTTATTTGAAAGGTACTTTAGATTAAAAAAATATTGGAAACAACTAGAATAGTTTTAGAAAGTAGCATAATTCACATGATGAGATAAACATTGAATTTGATGATGAATTTTTAGATGCAACATTATAAAGCCCTAGTATTAAAATAAAAAAATTGAATTAGAATTTATTTAACATATTCTGCTATGCAAAGACACTGTCAAGAGAAGAAAAATTACATCTGATAAGATAGTCTTCCAAAATATACAAAAATCTTAAAACTCAACAATAAAAAACAATACATTTAAAAATGGCCAAAGTTCTTAAGGAACACTTTGCATACCCACACACGTTAATGGCAACTAGCATATGGAAAAATGCTGGACAGAATTATTCATTAAAGAAATTCAGCTTACAATAATCTTGGCATACTAACACAACAATAACAATTACTTGAATCCATAAATCTAACAATACCAAATTCTGGTAGGAATACAGAAAAATAATAGTGCTTATTGCTGGTGAGAATTTAAAATGGCACTGCCACAATGCAGGACAGCTTACCAGTTTCTTCAAACGTAGTCTTATTCTTCAACATAGTCTTACCATATTCTCCAACAATCATGCTTCTGGGTACTTATCCAAGTGATCTGAAATTTTATGTCATATAAAAACCTACACATGAATGTTTATTACAGTTCTTTTCATAATCACTGTGATCTGACAGTAACCTAGGTGAACTTAAATAAAGGAACTGACAAACTGTAGTATACTCAGTTATAAAAAGAAAGAAATAGGAAGCTACAAGAAAGAATAGCTGAATATTGAATACTTACTGTTTTGTGTAATAAGTTTTTTCCCCCAGGATATGATACAAACCTTATTACTCTAACTATATGACATTGTGGAAAAGGCAAAGTACATTTAATGACAAAGATCAGTGATTTCAGAGGTGAAGAAAGAAGAAGAAGGGTTGAATATGTGAGAAGTTGGGATTTTTCTAAGAAAACATAACTACTTTGTATGATGTAAATATGGATATGTAACATTATGTATCTGTCAAATCACAGAATTTTAGAGCACAAAGAAAATCTTGATTAATGTAGTACTTTAAAACTATGATTTAGGAAGTTGGAATACTGTAGGATGGAATGCAGAAGGTGATGAAACAATCTAATTGGTTTTAAAATGTATGAAACAACCTCGATGAAGTGGGGAAGTGTCCTTACCTAAGCAGCTTTGGAAATGAGAGTAAACTTTGTGACTAAAGGCAGAAATAACTACTGTATATGAGTATCATGCTCCAGTTTATAAAGTGGTTTCCCATGGGAATATAGGTTATTGGTTCTGATACTGCTGATCTGTTTATACTGTGAATGAACAATGAAGTAAATAGGTGGGGAACTGGAGAAAGCTACATTCCTCATCATTTATGTAAGAGTTCACCAGCAAACAATCTGAGAAGGTGAGAAAGAGCCAAGTGGTAATGCATTTATATTGGAGATATCAGTGTGAATTTATAGCTGGATTAATATAAATACATGTGGTTACCTTTAGGAATATTTACAAATATCTGCACGTGCACAGACTAGTGTCTCTATATATTTCCTTACTCTTTTGGCTGAGAGAGGAAAATAAAATATCGGATTATGCCACAGAGTAATCTAGTTTTCTGGTGAAATAATTTTCATTCAAATGAAGTACATGTAAATATTTTATTAAGTACACTCTGTCTAAGGAATATTAGTTGAAGATTTTTCAGTAAAATTTCCTTTGCTTAGCAGGCTATGTTCAGTGTTACAACTCTTCCATAAAATTAACAGGATTTTCGAGAACATTTTTTTTTTTCCAAATGCAGGATCATCTTTATCTTAGGGTCAGGTTTTTCTTAGAGTCTGTTAGTTCCCAAAATAGCTGAAGTCAAATTGGATAGTTCTGTAAAACATATGGTCATATATCATTAGTGTTAGAACTGGGGTGTGGAGGGGACTGAAACAAATCTCTCCCAAGTTTCAGTCAAGCAGGTACACAAATGAAAAAATAATTTGCCATAGATCAGTAAAAATATAAACTATCTTTTAGGCTGAGAAAATAAATTATATTTTCCTAATATGCATTTTTTCCAAATGATTCTACTGAGAAAGATTTCAGTTCCCAGTATAAATTGAAAAGGCCCGTACAAGAAAGAACTCTACCATAAATTGATAGAGCTAGTGTCTCAGGCTAGGTTACCCAGTTAGGGTTTGAAAACTTGAATGGAGAGAACGAGACAGAGTGAGGTGGTGCAGAAATAAAGCTCTCCCCTTCATCTGCTCACCACACACAAAGTAGAAGCATATTTCAAGCCTGCAACCTGAAATGTAGCATGCCAACCTGAAATGTAGATAGCCAGAAAAGTAAAGAGACAGCCATGCCATACATTATGGTATTAAATATAGCAAGTTTAATATAGAATAAGAATATAATATTAATATTAAAATAAAAATCTTGCAGGTCATGGTGGCACATGCCTGTAATCCCAACAGCTTGGGAGGCTGAGGCAGGAGGATCAGAAGTTCCAAGCCAGCTTCAAAAACTTAGTGAGGGCCTAAGAAACTTATTAAGACCCTGTCTCAAAATATAAAATAAAATAAAATAAAAGTGTTAGGAATGTGACTCAGTGAACACCCCTGGATCCAAACCCTGGTACCAAAAAAGAAAAACGAAAAGAAAAAGCAGAATCTTATCAATCTCTGGGCAAAAATTAAGAATTTATTTTTTAGAATAGATGGAGAATATTGAACACATTACACACTCTTCATCTGGGGAATGATATAGAAGTCCGTCCCCACTGAGGAAATAATATGATAGAGAAATAAATTGTTTTTTTCTTCATCTCAATATATTGAACTGAAAAAGCAAAGACTAAAGTTAACCAATTGTTTGGCTATTTTGATCAAAGGAGAAACACATATGGCAGGCCATACCCACTCTAATTAGGTCTCTGTGGTATTGAAGTTCCCAACTATTAATGTAATGAGGTCTATCTCTCCTTTTAGGTCCAAGAATATTTGCTCTGGCATTAGGTGCACATATATTTATGATTATTATTTTCTTTGGATCAGTTAACCCTTTTGTCATTATATAATAACCTTCTTTGTCTTTTCATGGTTTGGAAAATGCTAATTACCCTTATTTGCTCATTACATGCTAAATAACTATTATACCGTACCCTAGAAATATGCAAAAGTTATGAAATAAAAAAAATCATTTCTACTCTTCTACTTAAAATACTTAACTGAGTATCCCAAACTATTTTGTATGTTCATCTCATTCTTTCACTTGCTTATGTAACCCTAATAGTACTTACTATTTCAGGGTATTTAATCTCTTTCTTTTTCTTTCTGTATATGTTTGAAGCTTTTTTTTTTTTTTTCTTTTTTCCCCTCTTAATATGCTTTAAATTATGTCTTGTGGAGTCTTACATCATGATATTTGAAGTTAGTGGATCCTGAATCTATTTAAGTATCCATTATGTCATCCTTAAGCTATTGTTATATCTCCTTTTCCTATTTACATATGTCAAAACTCAAATTCAAGCATTCAAAGTATATTTGTTCTTCAAGTTCAGCTGTGTCTTTATTTTTCTCAGTTAAACTTTTCTGCTGATCATTTTCTGAAATACCAGAAAGTACTTTTAAATTTTCTTAAGTATCTCATACCTGCTACAGTGAGTTCTAGACTCTAGAAATTTCTTATTATTTATACATACTTATTCAGTTTTATTTCTCTATTTCAATCCAAGAAAATATACAAATTTTCCTTTCAGAATAATTCGTATACTCTTTTTGGCTGGTTAAGAATAACTTATTTGGATACCAGAGACGGGGACTTTTAACTGGGTGTCAATAAAAACTAATGCCAAGTCAACTGAGCATGAATATCTAGGCAAAGCTTTAATTAGGGAAAGGAAAAGCTGGGAGGGGCTTCACCTCAAGGTGAAGGAGGCAGCCCTGATCAAGAGAGTAGTCAAAATTGCCAGATACAAAAGAATGGCTCAACCTTTTATTTAGTGTCTGGGGCAGAAAAGGTCTGGTATTTTTGTAATTTAGGGCATTTCCTGTGGGAGATATTCTAATATCTCTTGGCATCCCTTACACCTGGTATTTATGGTTGATTTGATTATGAAGAAGAGGATGAAAAGAAACACAATCCATACAAGAGTGAAGGAGTAGGAAAAGACTCTGAGAAGGTCAAGATTATGAATGAAAGACTGAGAGTATATACCCCATTTTGTCCTTTAAGTGGTCCCTGTCTCAATTCCAGTCTAGGGTAATTCTATAACAGGTAGATTTTTGAAAGGCACATATATTATCAAGATTTATTAAATAAAGAAAATTTGGTACCCTGTTATTTTGCATAGAATGGGAGGACACAATACCAGGAGCCTGAGAGATGATCAAACATATTTATTTGCTAAATATTTCTTTCCTTGGTATAAAATGCAATTCTGAACAAGATGAATAGAATCCAAATTTGTGATTGCTGATTTACATACACACACACACAAATGTCATAAATCTGCTTTTATTTCATGTGGAAATACAAGTCCTGAGATTGGAAAGAAGTCTGGACTAGAGAAATCGTCAATTCCTTTGGTAACCATGTATCATGGAAGTGCATATGTCCTTCCATTTTGTATTGATGGCATTAATTATCAGAATTATTCAACTTTAATTTTTCCTGATACTTTAACAGCAGTCCACTTAATGCTTTAGATGTTGCCCTTGCTGCTTTGCCACTGCTACCTTTTTTTAAAGTGGACATGTTTTTCTTTTTCTCTCCCCTCATCACTAATCTTTTCCCTTCCTTAATCTCAGGGGAAACTGTATTACTTTTCTTCCCCATCCTAGGAAGAGTTATCTGTCCTTGAGCACACACTCACCACAGGAACAAAGTAATTCAGATTTGGGGATGAAAACAGAAGATCCCAATAATGACTATCTCCCAAATCAACAAGTAAATTATAACTCTGGGCAGAGGACACGTGAAATGTAACCTTTGAATCACCTTTTAAAAAACCCCTGTTCCCAGTGATGGGCAAATCACAGCCTCTGGAATAGGAGTCCCCTTGTTTCTTCTTTGCTAGTCAGGTAAAAAAAAACTTGTTTTTCCTATTTCCAAAGTCCTGGCTATTGAACTGTCATCTGGAACAAGGACCAAGCTTTCAGTGACAATATAATATATCCATCTATCATGTAAATATAGTATTTTTTCCTCAAATATAATAGGTATTCCTTTAGGCAGGAAATACATATGATTCATGATGAGGTAATTTTTTAAAATTCTTATACTATAGTTCCTGCTATAAATAAATATTCAGATTGTTTATCATTGTTATGGGTTGAATTATCCCCCCAAATAGATATATTGAAATCCAAACCCCAGGACTTAAAATGCATCCTTATTTGGAAAAGGATCATTGCAGGTATAATCAATTTAAGGTAACATCATTTTGGATTAGCATGAGCCTTAACTGAAAAACTGGTTTCTTTATAAACAAAGAGCATTTGAACACAGAAAGATACAGGGACACACAGGGAAGAAAACCATGTTATGACAGAGGCAGATATTGTAGTGAGACCCACCTGTGGAGCCAAAATGGACTCAAAGATTCTGACTCTGGTTGTTGCAATTCCACAGGAAGAATTTCAGATGAGTAGCACATAGGAACAGGGAGAAATTTATTTGGGCACGTGGGAATACAAGAGAGAAGCATACAGTGTAGGTGCTGAGTGACCTGGACCATCTCTGAAGAGGGTGGAGTGGCCCTTACAGAATGGAGGGTTCTTAAGGGGATTGAGTTTCTTTGTCCTTGTTCTATGCTCTTGTATCTCCTTAAGTGGCAAATTATCTCTTGGTGTAGCCTTTAGTGAATTTCCTACAAGGGTCATGATGGTCACAAGGGGTGAGTGTGGCATGGTTGCAGTGATAAAGGGAGGGTCATGGGGACCTGATCACAAATGATAGTGAATACATGGACTAGAAAGAGTAGCTCCTTTGAGGGGTTATAATTAACTCTGGCTGGGGGAAATTCTGACATATCAAATCCCATTTTCCTGAAGCATATCTGCTTCGGTAAGGTTCCCCATGATTTTAAGCAATAGTTCCCTTAAGCAGGTGTACTTATCTTTGAGCTGGGGAGGGTCAGACCCTATGGCTTCATTTTCCAGATGCTTTAATGTCTGATTAGACTACTCATGGTCTTAGTTTTGTGACTCATGATGATGCTTACTGCATATGGTTAGTGTCGGCCCTTTGTCATGCCTAACCCTGCCCACCTGTTCATACCTGACTGCCTATCTAACAGCAGAGATCAGAGTGATACACATACAAATCAACGACTATCAACAATTGCTGACATTTGCCAGAAACTAAAAAATAGGCCTGGAAGAGACTCTCCTTCAAAGCTTTCAGAAGGAGCATACCTTGCCAACATTGTGACTTCAGACTTCTAGCTTGCAGAATTCTGAGATGGTAAATGTTTTTTGTGTAAAATCATTTGTATTGTGTGTTAT
This sequence comes from Sciurus vulgaris, assembly GCF_902686455.1. Taxonomy (NCBI): domain Eukaryota; kingdom Metazoa; phylum Chordata; class Mammalia; order Rodentia; family Sciuridae; genus Sciurus; species Sciurus vulgaris. Next base: position 73,766,996 of record NC_136462.1, read on the forward strand.
TACAGTAACTTCGAAATCTAATAGTCAAAGGAAATAATTTATCTCCCTAAGGCCTGCAAATTAAAATATAAATTATATTCATATGCATCAGATTTTTCTTTTATTTGCATGTTTAATTTACATTAATTAATTTAATTAATTTACAATTAATTTTTATTGATACTTAAACATTATCTTTGAGAACACTAAAAAATATCTCCTAGGAATATTAATTCTGATTGACTACTTCCATTTAAAGAATTTAACATTTTTCATAATCATTACTGGTTGCTGCTGTGATATGCCTGTTGTTACTGTGGAAGTTGTATATATAACTTGAAATCTTAATTTTTGGTTAAAGTAGGAAACAGCTCTTCTGTGGATCTGTTTCTTAGCAGAACAGGGAAATAAATGCATGTGTGTGTGTGTGTGATGTAGAAATGAGTGCATTGATAAATGTTCAGCTATATGTTTTATTTCAATTTTCAGCTGCTAACCACATTTGAGTTCTTGTTGATTTCTTAAGAAAATGATGAAAATAAGAAATACCATCAATAAAAGTTAAAGGGACAAGGTGAATCAATCTAATGGGAGAATCTAAATCCTTCCAGGGATCTATCTAAGTCCATAAAAAGAGTACCAGTTGATAGGTAACAGCAGGGGATTAAAGACTGAAGCAGTTTACTGCAGGCTATGAATGACCTGATCCCTTCATCCATCTGTCTTTTTATATGAGAATGTTATGCTAATTAGCTGCGTAAATTGTTTCCTGATGACATTAATTTTGTGCCTTTTTGTTATTCTAAGCTTTGACTTTCACTGTGATAAAAATATACTAAGGGACATTTCCAATTTAGATGGTTCTGATCCTGATAAATTCCAACACAGAAGCAATGTTGTGGGGAAATATGCATACAGAGTAAACCTAATCAATCCTGGGGATAGACATAGAGGACTTTGACTTTCTATATAATCGTTCCCTTTAGCTTCTAAAGCATTACATTAACACACTTGAAATGTTGAAACATAATTCAAGGAGAACTTTCAGCAAATGCAATTTTCATTGCCCCATTTTCTTTGGAGAAAATCAAGACTTGAATATTAACATTGAGGAAGTAATGGAACAGATAGCCGTGATGTGAAATCTTATTAGTAAACAAGAGCTGCATCTGAAAAAATATTGTCATTAAAAGCTATGTAGTAGTTAATTGAGTTTGATATGAAATTTAGTGCTGGAAAGTTAATGACTAATGCAGCTATTTCACAGAGCTTGGTTACTGCAGGCTCCATAATGATCTCCTTTTGCTTCGGAGCAACAATGAAATTAACCTCTCTTTTGTCCTGCAGGTGTTGTGTTCTGATAATGCATATCCTTTACAAGTTTGGCTAAATTATTTGCTTTGCATATAAATTAACCCCAAAGCTGAATCAATATTAGAATAATGAAAATGCAGAGAATATTTTTATTCTAAGGAAATAAAAATTTATTGCAAAATATATCAAAATCCTAGATACAGTTTTAAGGGGATGGATTAAAATAAGAAGACAGGAGGAAATATATAGACTGAGGCAAAGGGGAAAAGGAGAAGTGATGCTGGAAAATAAAAGGTTTCATTGTGGTAACATCAGGGGGAAAATAATTGAGAATCAATACATTTGTTTTCCAGTATAAAAATAAGATTGTATTTATTTAACAATTCTTAAATGACTTCTTCTGAGTTCCATTTTATTGGGTATGTATTGTTCTTTAAACTCTAATTTCAAAATATTCCACATTACAGCCATAGGTATAGGTAAAGACCTAATTTCACTCAGACATAGTAGATTGATGGTTGTGTCTCACTAGCAGTGACAATTTTTTTTTTCCTTTTGTACCATCAGAGACATTTTCCTTGAATATTTTTCTCTACATTTTTATTCTTCTAGTATTTTCTTCCTTTTAAAATATGTATAGGTAATTTATAAATATAATTTTTTTCTTTGACATGACAGTTAACTACAAATGGCTTTTATTTTTATTTCATGGAAAATTCAGAGACAAATTCAGTAGTGGATGTGTGAAGGTGTGCCATATTACCTCAGGTGCATGAATTTTTGTGAAAAGTAGGAAGAAAAGTGAGCATTTTTTCCAGTGGTACATATTTAAAGTTTTTGTTTAACTGAGGCACTGTGGCTCACCCTGTAATTGAAGCAACTATGGAGGCTGAGGTAGGAGGATCACAAACTCAAGGCCAGCATAGGCAATTTATGGAGACCCTTTGTCAAAATGAAAACTGAAAAGGTCTGGAGATATAGCTCATTGGTAGACCACTGGGTTCAATCCCCATCACAAGAAAAGTAAATATATACATACTTAAAAATAAAGAATATGTTTAGCAATGGATATTGACTCAAAACCATAATGATGCTATTTGAATGGTAAAATAAGAATAAATGATATTATGAGTACTTAATCAAGCCTTCATATTTGCTTCTGTTTAAGTGTTTATAGAAATAACCCTGCTTTGTTCAATCCAAAATATTTATTCTTTTCCTTCTTTACATTCAAGCATTGGGTATAACTTTGATATTGTTTGTTATTACCCATTGGGCTCAATGTTCATCTTTGTTTCTAAATTCCAAAAGCAAAGTGGATTCTAAAGTACAATAATAATCGTTAATAATTTATAGAGTGCCCAGCTCCAAAACAGAGTCGGGAATGCTATAGACAATAATAAGCACACATTAAACCAGCTGGGCACTGTGCCCAGAAAATCAGCCAAGTACACACAATAGGCAAGAAAATAGCTTGCATGTGTGTGAGGAGAAATAAGAAAGGAAAAACAATGCATGAAAGACTTCTCAACAGAATATCCAGGGAGTCGACGAATTTCTAAACTTCCCTAGGAAACAAAAATATTTTGAAGTCATTTCTTCTGGGTCTACTTACTGTCTTGAAATGTATGATAGATATGAACCCCTACAGAAGTGGTTGAAGCAAGCTGAGTACACTGTAAAAATTTCAAAATTCTTAGGTATAATAGATATCAGGTTTTGCAAGCTACCAAATGATGAGTCCAATGTACTAGAGGTCTATAGGATTTCTCTTTGGTGAGTATGCCTTCTGCCAATCATTGTCCCTCTTATGATTTATTGAAATTACAGTGTTCCACATGAGATATCACCTGATTAAAACAAGGGGACAAGGAGTCTCATATGTGTGTGTGTGTGTGTGTGTGTGTGTGTGTGTGTGTGTGTGTTTAACCTGTCATTCTTAGATCACATTTCTCTAGCAAATTAAAACAAGAAAATTCCCCTGTATTGAAAAAATGGAAGTTAGCTTATTGAAATAAGCTAACTGAGTCTTTGTGAGGGGTATTCACAGGAGGCAGGTATAAAGAATGATAGAAATATATATAACACTATATATATAATATATATATTACAGTTAAGTTGGAAGTGCTTTTAGAAGGCCTAAGAATTGGTTATTTATTTTCTTACTATCCATTTATTATAAAACACTATGTAAGTAAAAGCCACACTGTTGAAATTGTTGAGGAAAACCAGAGATGCCCATTTGCTTTTGCTATATATCCAAAGAGAAGGATGAATCAAAGAAATAGGAAAAAAAAATTAACACAATGATATAGGTTAATTCTATTCAGTATAAAAAAGTTTGGTAGAATTTCAGAAACCTAACAAATGTTCTAGCCCTGTGTTGTAACCAAGGATAAGACAGTTTAGGTCTTGGGAAATAAATGTTACTTTTAAGGAATATGAATTTTCCTTTCTTTCCAGCAGTGATAATATTCTGTGAACAGAGAAATGTATATTATTAAACTGGAACAGAGATTTGAATAGATATTAAATGAAGAAAATGATTTTGCTCCACAACATTTTATTATTTATTGGGAATGAATGACCTTAAAACATTCATTCAATTTAATGAGTATCATTAGAACAAAAATGTCATTATTTTCAAACTACCTAAAAGAGAATGACTCCTATACTAATGTGTCCTTATGTTGTGAAATCTTATATTGGCAAAAGTACTTGCATATGAAATTCTAGAAATCTTTGAAGGTTTTCAACTAGTCACAGCATCACTGAGTAAGTTTTTTTCCAATAGTGTGTGTGACTTAGGGGTGGAGATTCAAGGAGGCCAGAGTAGGAAGATGAAATGCTCACTGCCTATAATTTTGCTTCCTGCACTATTTCAACCAGTCAGGCTTCCATAATTTTGTTGCTTAATTCTTCATACCTTTGGATAGTTCTTAATGAGTATAAAAGGTAACAAGGTTATTGTTTCCAAAGAAAATTATAGAAAGAATATGACTTTATTCAGAGATTATTAAAATGCAGATTTTTTTTCCTTAAAATGCATAGCCTGCCTAGCCAAATTTAACATAATTTTTTGTGACACATTAATATCCTAGTACATATATAAATGGATTCAGTCAAAGAGGTTTTTTAAATTTTTTGGATTGTTTCCTCAAGTGGCTTATAAGACCTATTTAATGTATTTTTCTAATAATTCCACTGCCTGTTGTTTAGGGCCAGATATTCACAACACAAATAGTGAAGTTATCAGAATTATTATTGCAAACTGTATGACATAAAAATTTTTATATGATATTATATAAAAACAAATTAATTTACATGCAAAATATTGTAAAGCTGAAAGTTTTCTAAGGATTATGTATACCACTTAGCTTATGTTTATCTATGTCTATTACTATCAAGTTTTCTCATCCAATCTTTGAACATCGAGCAAAGACCAGCTGTGCCCAGGAATCAATGATGAACGAGATTCTAAACTTTAGAAGGCCTATGATAGGAAAGTAAAAAAAGAACACTAACCAGGTTAATTACAGTAGAGTCTTTTAGTGATATATTAGCACTAAGAACAGAGAGCAGGAAAAAAAAAAAAGTGGAATAATATCTCTCCAAACTTGAGGAATTAAAAAAGCTTTTTTTTTTTTTTTTTTCCTAAAAATACTAATCTAAGATCTAAAGGACAAGTAGGAATTATCCAGGAAAAGGAAAAAGAATATTCCTGACAGTCTAAGGGGTTTGTTCAAGGGTCGGGAATGGATGAAATGTTCTATAATATACACGATTGATTGTTTAACATTTTGAAACTAACCATACTAACCAGTCTACACCATAGCTCATAGCAGAAACTTTAGCACATGAAATCCTGTTTTTGTAAGGCATTTATTTACAGGTATCATTTGAATGAAAATGCAGGTGTTTAGTGTTCATATGTGTTTAGAAAAAAATATGTATTTCCTAAACATTTAGGATTTTTTCCAATACAATTCCTCTTTAATAAACTAATATATGTGTGAGCCTCCAGAAGGTATTGATAGTAAGCATTACTTTTCAAATATATGTGACCAACAAACCCATTACTCATTGAGCAGCACTTTGAATAAGTTTTTTGAGCAATATGCTTGGAGGAATGTTGCTCTAAATACATGTAGAAATGAAATTTTACAAATTCAAATTTATTGCTGTAGAGACTATTGAAAATGTATGAGAGAAAATTATAAATTTTGATAGAGAATTATAGTGATTGGAATGGTGTTAGCACCAAAGATGCATCTACTAGGAACATTACAAATTGATCTTATTTGGAATAAGCTTCTTTGCAAATGCAATTAAGGTAAGAATGTAAGGTATGCTCATTCAGGATTATGTTGAGTCCTTAATCCAGATGAGTGTCCTCATCATGGGAAACAGGAGAGGGACACAGAAAAGCCATGTGTAGACATCAACAGAGGATAGAATGATGTATCTTCAAGTCCAGGGAGGCTGAAGATTGCTGCTAGCATGAAGCGGCTCCTTCTCAGACTCCAGCAGCATCCAACACTTTCAGTCTTCTAGCCTCCAGAACTTGAGAGAATGACTTGCTGTTAAATCACATTGTGTCAATTTCTTAGGACAATCCTAGGAACCCAATACAAGTGTATAGCACAAGTTGTATTTAAACAAAGTTTAACTTTAACAGACATCACCAAATGGTCCCCAATGAATCATAAGGCCTCATGAATTCATGTCCTTGAATTGCCCATCCAATCTAAAAGTCTGCAAGGGGCCTGTGTAACTTCTGTTTGTTTACCCTCTCTATTGCACTGAGAAACACACAATTAGAATTAGATTAGAAGCCCTGTAGTAAAAATGGGCAGAAAGAATAAAAGACCAGGAAGCCAGAGAAGAAGGCTCCATCAGCTCTCCCGCATTCCAGACGAAGAGGCTTCAGTTGTATTGGTGAACACAGTTTGTACTGGTGAATACAAACAAGTGAGAGAATCCACTATCTGTGGGAGAAACAAGCCACCCAGCTGAGTCCAGCCCACATTGTACAATCAAGAACAGGTCCAGGAATTTTGCTTAGTGGTTTCATCCTGTTGTTTTAGAGTGGTTTGTTATGTAGACAACAAAAACAAACAAACAAAATATAGCCATCTAGTACTCTCAACAAGTATTTATTTTTAAACAGATTCATGTATAAAAAATCAGTTGGTGAGTCAGCAAAGACAGTTCTAACTTGATATTCAACAATTAAGAATGTTGATCATCCTCCCCACACCATTTTAAAATCTTGTCTTCCGATATTTTTAAATCTCTGGGAAAAACAACAGCAACAACAACAAAAACATCCTTAAGTAAATAAATACTAAGTGTGCATGAACACACAGAGTTCTATTAAAATACTACAGAGGTGTAGCCAAAAAACAAAGAGCTAAACTAGATTTTCGTACATTCTGTTTTCAACCTTTAAATAAATGATCAAATGACAATCTAACCTATGATTTATTTTTAAAGATCATATCATAAGTCTAGCATAGACTCATAACATCTTCTATTTTATCAACTGTATCTACTAATTATTGCAGACAATTGATATTTAGAATGACCCTCCATGTTCTGAAATGGCATTTGGATATTAGCAATTAAATTTTGATTAGTTGTGGCCTTAAAGATTTTAGTTTTTTATCGACTTTTTAAAATTTGCAATTCATGTAAGATGGATAGTTCACTACCAGACACCTGGTTACAATAAATCCTGGTTTTCAATCATTACTAAATATAATCTGCTAAGGGATACAAGTGATAACTAACTACTGCTACAAATGAATTCTTATAAAAATGTATTCGAATCTCTTTCTCTCTCTCTCTCTCTCTTCATAAACACACATATACACACATGCACAAACACACACTTTCATGTGTATGCCTGTGGAGGATAAAGTAGTAGAATAAGAGTAAGTTCACAAATACAGAATTTTGTCAGAATCCTGTAACCAATAAGCTACAAAGAACATTGAGTCCACTTAGTAATGTAGTCTTGGTCTTGTGAAGAATGGTTTCTCTTTTCTGACTCAGTCTTATCCACTGAAAGTAGTCACACACTAATTACTCATCTATTTTCTATGGACACATGAATGTACACTGCATGGAGAGGAGGGAGAAAATAATCTAGATTTTATTTAATATATTGATTAGAGAGTTTGATAGATGAGTATAACATTAATGGTTTCAATTAATGTGTTTATGGTGTTTCTCTGTTAGTGTTTTGCTACTTTGGTTTGCTTCTTAATTTTTTCCTTGTTTATTTGGTTTTATTTCTCATTTTATTCCTTTTCCCTTTCTCTTCCTTCTTCTTTTTTTCACCCTCTCCTTCTCCTTCATTTTCATAAAGAAATATGAACAGTTGCAAAGACATACAGATATTTTAATCTCTAGCAATTGGATTTAACTTGGTGCTGCTTCTTATACTTATCTTTTTTTCTTTTCTTTTCAGTTTCTTCTATATTACTTTGTTTTTAATGGATACCACAGCTCTGATTTTTACCCTGTGCAAATGAACCTTGAGAGTAAAAACAGTTTAAATTTGCTGTAAGACAGAAACATAGCAAAGCATTCTGCACACAAAATTTACTATATATAAAATAAATAATAAACACTCTTCGTAAGATAACACAGCAACTCTTTTTCTTTCATCCTCCAGCAACATTTTTATCTGACATAGTGTCTGCTATTCCGAAGTTCAGTGTCCTCCAGCAATACAGAATACTTTCAATTAGTAGTTCTCTACTTCTCTGGTCGCTAAGCAACTGACCTATGGTGAAGAATACATAATGATCTGCATAGACACCTTAGGATGTTAGAAAGTATAGGATTTGCTAGTTTCATTTGCTCCTTTTTGTGGATGCTACAATAAATAGTTAAATACACGGCAATATTTGATATTAGTATGCTATAGTAAACTTAAAGGTTAAAATAATTCCTAGACAAAGAAAAGAATAAACATGGTACCAAATACAGTTGCCATCCACATGTTTCATTTCAATTGTTTAAAGAAAGGACAATCAGGTTAATATTTTAGTACATGCATCTATGTTCACTTGCAATGAAGACAGATCTTAGTATGAAGCAGAAATGGAAGACAGCAAAGGAGAAAAACAATGCCCTAAAAGGGAGAATTAAAGGTAAAAATGAAAACTACAAAGAAGGGCAATCAGGTCTGAGATATATATGTGTTTAGTAAAGTGTCCTCATATGTGTCAGAGAAGAAAAGGAAATATCAGCTGGAATCAGCTGAAAAGGATTAGCACTTGACCCTTGAATCTTTTCCACTTTATTCTTCTATTTTACTGGGTTTCATTCCAGTGAATCCTTTATGCAATGACCCTTAGTAAATTCACTCAATGGAGAAAAAAGATTACATCTCCTCTTTATCAGCAGAGCTGCTTAGCAAGATTTTTCTCCACATTTTTTTCTATGTATTTTTTCCAATTTGTATATAATATTTCACAAGCTATCTTAGAACAGTGGAATAACTTTCCTTTATACAGTATAGAATTCTAGATTAACTTTGAAAAAAATGAAACATAAATGAACATTTGAAATTTATGTTCCTATAATGTATATGCTAATATCAGAATTATAATACTACCAGAATTAATGCAAACAGTAACCCTAACATGTATTTTAAAACTTGAATGTTTACTGAATAGCAATAGATAATCAAAGTCCTATGTCATTCAATGAAATACTTGATTTATTATCTTTTTTTTTTTTTTCCAGTGCTGAAGATTGGACCCAGAGTTGCTCTATCACTGAGGCACACATCTCAGTCCTTTTTTTTTTTTTTTTTTTTTTTTTTTCTTCTTTTTCAGAGCTGGGGATTGAACCAAGAGCCTTAGGAATGCCAGGCAAGCACTATATCACTGAGCCCCAGCCCCTTTATTCTTCCTTTTTTACAGGGTCTTGCTAAGTATTAGCCTCCTAAGTCACTGGGTTTACAGGTGTATGTCATCATACTTGGCTGACTTCTTCTATTTTTTAGGATATCATTCTTACATACTAAATTCTTTCAGCACCATGATCATCAGAGCTAAAAGTTTTTTTTGTTTGTTTGTTTGTTTGTTTTTTTACCACACACTGGGAATGCATCTGTGAAAAAGGTCCATGAATACATATCATAACTTCAATTACATATATTCAGTAAGGTCTAACATTTTAGTTTCACATATATTTACACAAAGCTATTCCATTTGATAGCATATAATGTAAGCACACCACCCCCCACAAACACACACACAATGCAGACTCTGGTTCCACAAATGCCTGGGTGGTATCAGAGAAAGCCAAGAAGGAATCTGTGACTTTCATCCCTACCAAGTGGTAACAATGTGCTTCCTCCTTCCCTCAGGGTGGTGTCAAAGGGGGCCCCATGAGAAGCTGGAATATCCTCTTCCACCCACTATGACAAGGTTCATGGTTCCTGATACCCACCCTTGCTGAGTAAAGGACATACAGTGAGCAGAAACAAGAATCTTCCAAAGAACCTAGATAATTATCCCCAATCTAGCTGTAAAACACCGACCATATTTTTAGTTCATATGGTATCAGAAGCTTAATTTAAAAAAAAAAAAAAAAGTGCCTCAAACATGATATCTGATTTGGTCCAGATTCATTGGAACACACTTTGCATACTAAGAATCACATGCAAAAATAATTCTCATTTTGAACGAGTAGATAAAACATGCCAATACAAAGGTAACACTTACGTTAGATTCATCTAACAAGGGTTTTAAAGCCACCATGATAAAAATTTTTAAATAAGCAATTTCTAACATGCTTTGATTAAATAAAAAATATGAAAAACTTTACAAATTAATGGAAGATGCTAAGACCAAAACAAAATTTGCCTTGAAAATATATTAATTGAAATTATAAAACCTGATAAGCTCAACAACATAATTAAAAAAACTAAAAGAGAATAAGTAAACTTAAAAATATAATAGTACATATCTGCCACTCTTTAAAGTAGAGAGAAAATACACCGGGAAAAATAAAAGAATAGAGCCTCAGGACCCTGTGAGACTATAACAAGAAATCTAATCTTCATATTTCAGCTTCTGAGAAAGAGAATAGGAAAGATAGTAAGACTAAAAATGTATTTCATGAAGAAATCATAACTGAAAAAATTTCAAGTTTGGCAATACACCTTGTCAAATTCAAGAATTGAGTAGAACCCAAAAGGATGAACCAGACAAACCCACACCAAATCAGATCATATAAACTTAGATACTATTATTTACTGTTTTCAAGAACATTTTAACCTACACGGAAAAAACTATTTGAATAATGGATATATCTCATTGGAAACCATGAAGACCAGAAGGAAGGACACATTTTCAATTGTTGGAAGGTAAGAACAGTTAATCCAGAATTCTTCATCAGACAAAATTGTCCTTCAGTAATGAAATGGAATTAAAGACTTCCTCAGATGAAAGAAAACTAATAAACTAAGAAGCTGTTCCCAGCAGACCTACTCTGAAGAATAGATAAAAGAAGTTCTTAAAAAAGAGTGAAAATAAAATAGATGTTCTAAATCATCACAAAAGAGGAAAGAACAAGAGAAAGAGCAAATATATGCTGAAGTACCACCGATTTTTCTCTTCTCTTTGCTTTCTAAATTATCTTTTATTTGTGAAGCAATATCTGTAATTTTGTCTTATCTGGTTCTTCATATCTATTAGATTTTTGAATTATATATAGAAGTTGGTAAAGAGACATTGAGAGAGGCAAGAATTTTATACTTCACTAGAAGTGTTGAGTATCTTGATAACAATAGTGGCTATAAGAATCTACATATGTGAAAAAAATTCCATAGAATCCTACATGCACATTTTATTAATACCAACTTCCTGGTTTTAATACTGTTCCATAGCTACCAAATTGGGGGAAGTAGTGAAAGAATATGAGGGATATCACTGAGTGGTATTTGCAACCTTCTATAAATTTACAATTATTTCAAAATTGACAGTTAAGAAGACTTACTAGAAACAGACTCAATAAACCAGTAGTTTTATATAGAGGACATAATGATAGAAAAAGAAGGTATTCCATTTATATAAGTAGTCAAAGACATCCACAAATGAGGTTAACATTTTCAATTGAATAAATACAATGCTGAAAGAACATGAGGTATACCATACATAGAGTTTATATTAAATACCTTAGGAAGCCAGTCATCTCTGTGTGAATAAGTTCTATTACAAATATCTAAGTAAACTAAGAGAGTTCCCAGTCTCCAAAAGCATACTGTTTCTAAATGACTACACCTTATTTTGACCCTAAATCATTCGGTGCTTAAGATCATCATTGGTAACCATTGATCTAAGGTGGGGGGAATGAGATGAGAAATAAAGACATAAGAAATGGAAAAAGCATGCACAATTTTAAAGCTTTCCTCAGAGAGACAGTTTTTCAGATGACAAGTTTTAACTGCAACTGTCCTGGATTTTAACTCTTCTGGTGCTGATTGCTTTTTTGCTAAGTCAATGTATTTTATGAACATAAAAAGATTATAACCATTAAAGGTTCAACATTTTTTTAAAAAGCTATATATTGTTAAAACTTTCAAGAAAAAGGAACTATTTCAGTGGTCCTTTTCAATTGGGAGATGCATATTATCCTATGCTTCTAAAATAAAAGAGTCAAGTATATTCATCTGTAATAGAAAGTAATCATTTTACTAATGTTCATTAGCTAATATTTATTATAATTTTAACACACTACCTGCCACTCTTAGAATGTAGAAATATCTAGAAAATGGTATTTATAACATCTGTAAGATTACTAAGAAAAGTGGCAAAATTTTTTTTAATTTTTTTATCCGTATCTTAATTCCAGTGGTGTCATTCTTAAACCATTTCATTATTAGCATGTTATTTGCAAGAAGATTTAGAATCTAGTCTGTAATATTTACCCCCAAGTAAATCCCAAAATGGTTAGACTTTGAGCTTTTAATAGAAAATCAGCTGAGTTCAGAGATATAAGAAGCTACATGATTCTAATATAAGTCTTTTGGTGTTGACATTTCTCCACTGAAAATATATTGTTAAATAAGTTGCAGTTTGACCATGTCCACACACAAAAAAATGCATCGCTGTGTGTCTCTTGAATTTGTTAATATCCCCAAATCCTTAAATCATAGGTTTGAAGAAACAAAATGCAAATGCTCAAGAAGGTCAAATGGTTTCAAATTAAATGATTGTAAGTATTTCACTTGAGCAAATATACCCCAAAGAGCAGAAGGCTACAAGTAAAACTTTTCTTGGCCAAATTACCTGGGATAAATCATATCTTTACTGAAAATATTAATTCTTCTATGAATATGCTAGAACTCTCTTACTAATCTTAATATAGATTCCTGGCTACCTTTCCTAAAATTCTCTAGAGAATGTTTTACACTTCCTCAACTTTTTATTATTTCAGATTCATTGAAAAAACTGTAATTATTTAAATAATTAACAATAATGTATTCTGAAATAAAATGTCAATAACCATAGTGTTTCTTCAGATAATTGCTGATTCTTAAATATTCTCTACTATGGGCTTCATAGTGATTTTTAAGTTAAACACATTATTTAATTTAAAGGACAATGGGTGGAAGCATCTAAGGCTGTATAGAAATTAGTTTATGTATACAATTTGTAAATCACCATTTATTTATCTTTATTGTGATTTTACAATCAAATTTCTTTCCATTATAGGGTAACATATACTTTTGATAGATGGATGGATATGATTGAGTGAATAGATAGATGGGTAGAGGGAAACTTTTCACTCTATCTCTTGCTTTTCTGATAACTCCTTTTGAAAACATCATCCACAAGTAGAAAATAGAATGAGCGTCATGTTATTAGGCAGTTGGGTTAAATCCAGAATTAACTGACAAAAAAATTAAAATAAAATTGAAATTTTTTTCCCGTGGATTGAACACAGGTTGCTTTCTTTACCACTGAACTACATTGTCTTTCTTTCTTTCTTTTTTTTTTTTTTTTTTCATTTTGGGGTAGGGTCTTGCTAAGTTGCTGAGATTTCATGAAATGATCAAACTTGGCCTTGAACTTGCAATCACCCTGCCACAGTCTCCTGAGTCACTGGGATTACAGGCATATGCCACTGTGTTCAACTCCAATGGAAAACTTAAGAAAAAAGTGGTGAATAATAATAAAACATTGGGCTAGGGATATAGCTCAGTTGATAGAGGGCTTGCCTCACAAACACAAGGCCCTAGGTTCAATCCTCAGCACCATAAAAATAAATAAATTAATTAATTAATTAATTAATTAATTAATTAATAAAATAAAATGTTGTGGAAAAGATTACACTGGAATACACATACATGTTGATGAATATAATAAATGATTGCTGAAGGAAATAGAAAGACATTATTGCTTTGTGAGTATACCAGTGTTATTTTTTAAATATGACATGTTACCCCAAAACTTCTGTGTTAATGCAGAGGTGAAATGATTAGATCATTATACCTGTAACATAACCAGTGGGTTGATCCATTTGGTGGAATAATAATTTCAGTGGATTACTGTGTTGTAAGTGTAGGCAGTGGTATTTGACAGAAAGAAGTAGGTCACTGTGGGGTATTTTGTGGGGATTATAGATTTTGTCCTTACCTTCTCAAACTCTTTCTGCTTCCTGGCTACTATGAGTTGAGCAGCTTTCCTCCACTATGTCCTTCCGCCATGATGCTCTGCCTCATCTTGGGCCTAGAGCAATGGCGCTAGCTGACCATGGCCTAAGATCTCTGACAGCATGAGTCTAAGTAAACTTTTCCTCCTCTAAGTTGCTTTGGTCAGGTATTTTAGTCACAGTGACAAAAAGCTGACTAACACAACCAGTATGAAAAGATTCTGTAAGAAAGGGGAATTCTTCAAGTTCAATGTGAGGATTTACAGATGTGATGTTCATCTGGCTATTAAGAGTTACTTGCATAGCACTTTCTGTGCTACTTTTAAAATTAGACTATTGGGTTCAATCCCCAGCACCAAAAAAAAAAAAAAAAAAAAAAAAAAAAAAAAGAAAAAGAAAATTAGACTATTACTACTTACAACCAATATAAACCCTATCTTTTTTCCCCCTGAATTCCAGAATGACTTTTAAAATCCAAATTCAATCAAGCTGCCATTGAGGAGATACTGCTATATTAAACATAAATGTTTAAGACATATCAAATATAGCCTGGATTTCAGTAAGTCAGAAATGGTTAAAATTTTAAAAAGGATGAAAAGTAGTATAAAAGGAACGGCTATCTAATTGTTTATATTTTATTAAATAAAATTCCTGATTCCAAAACCAAAATTTAAAATCTAGGTAATTTTTTCCTTTTTCTAGATATGGTCTGGGCTAAGATTTTTTTTAAGTGTGGGAAATGCTACAAGAACAAACTTGAAGAACAGTAGGTATTGATTAAAGAAATAAACTATGAGAACACACTTTCACTGCCAAAACAATGTCGATGATACATAGTACTTCAGTTTTACATTTAGAAATAGCTAAAGCATATACTTTTTATGACATTAGTATTTTTTTCCCTACATTTCTCATTTTGTTTTGTTTTCATTTGGAATGAGGGTAAAGGAAGCTATTTATGAACAGGTTCAAGTCCTTCTCTAGTTGTTCCTAAATAAATATTGATAGGTCATGAGGATTAAAGTTATGAAAACCAGTTTCCCTACAGTCTGAGTCCTCTATTCACTGACACAGAGAAATTTTCTCTACAATTTTATAGGCTGAAACAAGAAACTACACACTTGATTTATTGAAAGAAAACTACAAATGATGCTTCATAAATTACTAACGTCTTGGAAAAATGTTAGCTACCCAGGCCGGTCCCTTATATTTATGGGCTCACATATGATATGCCTAACTATTTAAAAGACACAAACAACTTCAGAGCATCATAAAAGGCCAGACTGAAATTCAAATTCTTGGACTGAGTTCTATGCTTGAATTTGGGGTTGGGAAGGCAGGCCTGATGGCATCATCAATCTTCATTCTTTCTCTGCCTCAATCTGTCTTGCCTGAAGAGGGGTCTTGTGTTTCTTCAAGACAATTCTTTAGTCTAACCTTCTAACCTCTCCTCAGTAAGATACCCACATCTCTTATGGTTGCAGATACAAGTACACCCTCAAAAAAGGCAAACATGGGGAGGAGGCCTGAAAACAACTGTAGGATTTTTTGCTTTTTTTCTCCCACAGACGATTCCAGTCTTGAGTACTGGTATGTTTTCATGGCAAATGGGCATGCTTCTTGCTTCACGGGACCATGTTCCCTTGTTTCACGGACTCTTCCTGCCTCTTCCCACTAAGGCAGGAAGGTACAAGTGGTTTGCTCTAAGGGGTGAGGCTTTGAATATGACATTCTCTTCCCTAGGGTCTCAGTTTAGCACTGCAACAGACCCACTCTATTATTTATTTTTACTCCACAATTGTTTATTGAAGAGAACTGAAAGAAGCTTTATTAATTAATTAATTTATTTATTTATTTATTTATTTATTTATTTTGTGTGTGTGTGTGTGTGTGTGTGTGTGTGTGAAACTGGGCATAAAACTCACAGGTGTTTTACCAGTGAGCTCTGAAATTGCTGGGAGTATAGAAAGGTACTACTGCATCCTGCTAAGTATATATTGCAAAGCATATATGTTAGATATGCATATATAATATATTGGTATATATACACACATATTGGTAATATACATTAATATATATTAGCTAGTATATACTAATGAAATTGAAGATATCAACAAAATCAATTTTTTGAAACTGAAAAGGAAACACTTCTTATTTTTTAACGTTGCTATACATGTGGTCCTTTACCAAGTGTTCCACGTGGTTAGAAAAAGTAGTAAAGAGATACTTTACCTTCAGATCACTTAGTATCCAGGTTTGAACAGAATAAACATAAACATAGAAAAGATAGTTTGCAAAAAAAAAAAAATTGCTGTGCAGTGTGCACTGGCATTCTAGGGCGGGAGAGGCCATTGTGGGCCATGGTGATCAAAGAAAGGTTAACAGAGGAGGTGATGTCTGAGCATCGTCTTTGGAAGGCTTTTATGAGAAGAGAAAGAAATACCTTACAATTACAATTTAACAGTGAAAATTTAAGGTGATAGATTATAGGAAATGTATTCACAGGTGTATAGAATGGATGTTAGAAAGAATAATTTGCTTCAGAATATTTAAAGATTTGATTAGAAATAAATGGTTAGGATAAATTATGAAGTGTTTGGAAGACTAGTCTATGGAATTTAGATCTTATCAAAAAACGAAAGTACGATTAAAAATTGCAAAACAAAACAAAAGGAACAAAACATGGACCACACTACAAAAGGAGTATCAGAGAACAATAACCTGCATTGGGTGTATCCAAAAGAAATCAAAAGCCTGTCTGTGTTCTTTACCTTTTAGGTGTAAAGGTACACTAGGTAAGGATAGCAGAAATAAACTCGAAAGGTAGAATTTAAATATACAAGATGTATGAAAACCAAGTAAATCAAAGAGTCTATGCCCTCAACTTCTGAATCATATCAACAATGGTATGCATCTTTGATATAGATAGGGGAAACTTGAGGTTAGGATTTGTGCTTTACCCATAGTTCTGGACCCAAGAAAGAGAGCCAGCTTTAAGCTTTTAGCAGTCTTTGTTTTTTTCTTTTTTCCTCATACATATATCCAAGTAAGAGATAAAAATGGTCAGGAATAAGTTAGAAATGTGAGACTTGAGCTCAGAGCAAGTATGGTGATACTGTCTGAATATAATCACTTAGACAGAGATGGTGAGAAAACCTGTGAAAGTTACATGAAATCTCTGAAAGAGCAATCAAATCATAAGATGGAAGAGATGCTCAGTTTCTTGATTTAAAAAGTTATTGTAAATACTTTGTAAAGAAAAATAATTACCTTCTAATTCAGATTTTGCACAAATCATAATAATTTAATATTTGGATTAGATAAGATAATGAATGAAGGTTAATTTTTGTTGTTGTACTATTAATATTATTGTTCATTTATACAAACTTATTAATTGTTCCCAATCAGAAGTAAACCATTATCCAGGTAAGTAAAATGTTTGGCCTAGAAAATTGTGGTCTTCAAATTCATACAATGCTATCATTATCTATTTTATGTTTTTGAAAGCTTATTCTAAATTACCCAGAAACAAATAGGTTGATTTTACAGTTTTGTTTTTTTATTCTCAAGGTCTCAGGTAAAACTAAGGGAAAACAACTAAGTAAGGAAAAACAAAGAAAAGAAAATTGTATTCAAGTCACATAGACATATAAAGTCTCAGATTTATGTGAAATCTTCTGTTTGGTTGAGGATATAGAGGAGAGAAAGGAATATTGAATTTCTGACAATATACGTGCTTAGTACTTTGTCTACCAATGTGGTGAGCATATATTTATTTTTTCTCTGTGCTTTCTGCATTGAAACGAGTACATTATAAGCTTATCATACAAATGATTTAAAAAATACTTGCCATTTATTTTCTGAGTTCTTTTTCTCCTGAGGTTACTGCCCTACACAGAACCATTTTAACCTCCTCATGTCTGACAGTAGGAACATCTTGACACAACTCCAATTTTAATTTGGATGTGTTGGAAGAATAAAAACACATTTACTTGATAATTCTAAGGCATATTAGTGATATCATAGAAAGACATCTCACTTAAGATAAGTCCATTAATTTTACCTTTGTTAACATGTTTCAGCATGACTATGTGATTAAGGTTCCATTCTGTGCAGGCTGCAGCTGTAGCCACTGCAGCTGCCAAGAAAAAAATAGCAAAGTATTTTAAGAGCTACAGCAAACAGTGAGGCTGACACATTTCATTGTTCATTCATCGTTTATATCTTGGTTTGTTGTGTTTTACTTTCTCACTGTAAGTAGATAATGAAATACCATGATCACTGTCATCATCCCTAGATGAAAGCTTAGAGATCCTATCCTAGGATTGATTTTCAGACCATTTTGCTCTGGATGATCAGCAAGAGGATTTTCATTTGCTTCATCATTGGGAGTTGGCTGCTGGGCACTTTCAGTGTAGCTAGCACAGGTCCCTATATTCTGAAGTTGATTTTCAGTGATGACCTATAACAGTGAGAATCTGCAGCAAAAGTATTTACGGAGATCATTAGTGGGGCAAGACCTTGTTTAACTGATCTCTTATCAGCTTCATGTCTACCTTGATTTCATGTCTACCTTGATTTCCTCAAGGCTATAGATAGAATATACAATAGGAAAAAGCCACAGGGTGGGCACTTCTAGGGCTGGTGATATTTCTTCCAGCTATAGGTCTATTGATCCTCTGATAACAATGTAGTGCTAGTGATAAATGAAAGATTAAACTTAAAGCGCAAATTTCAAAGTCCAAATGTGTATGTTGTTGCAACAGGACTTCCTTTTCTTAATACCTTCTTGATTTCCGTTTGTTCTAAACCTGTAGTGAAAACAAGCTAGCAATAGTCAAGTATGATTTGTCTTTTCCTCTCTCAGGACTGGAATTGGCTTACTGAAGTTTTTGATATGCAGGCCATGACATGTGAACCCACGGTAAAAAGGCACCGAAGAAGGGGAATGTGTGAGTGAGAGGGCACAATGGACTTAGCAATCTGTCTGACCTCTATTGCAAATATTACTCACAGAATCAGTAGCATTCGAAATGCTGACACGAAGATTGTAAGAGGTCAGCAAAAATGTTCACCTACATGAGCATCTAGGGATCAAACCTTTAAGAATTACAATAAACTATGAGCTGTATATTGGCCACCATTGAAATGCAACTGTTCATTTAGTTCTCTTTTTGCTTTTTTTAACATGTGCCAAAATCAATAGTGAGTACTTCTTTCTTTGTTATAAAAATATATATCTAAAAGACTCAGAAGAAGTCAAGCCCTAGGAAGCTTCAATAAGTAGTTGACAATAAATGTAAAATATATATATATTTGAAAGAGTGTAAAAGTATTCCAGCGGCTCTCTCTGTCTCATGTTTTGGTTGAATGTCTCTTATTGAGAAGCACAAGGCCACCTACATTGTAATCTTTATTTTCAGTCCTAGGAAGTGTGAGAATTTTCTAGTCAGTGATATTTTATAGATTTTTCCATATATAGGGCAGTTGTAGGCCAGAGAAATGCTAATTCATCAATTTCATAAATGTTTATTGTGCAGGCTTTCTGTTTACTGGGTAGAAAGTAGAAATCTGACAGACCTGGTCCTTTTTCTCTTGGACCCAGTTTAAAAAGAAGAATGCAATTTTGAAAATAATGTGCATTTAATGTATTTTATATTACAATACATTTGGAGAGAGTTTCTCAATTTCCACCAAGCAAATAAGAGGACTCACTTATAAGTAATCGTTTAAATTTTGGAAGCAAATGAACTCATCATGGTATATTCTGACTTCTTTTCTAAGTGAAAGACTCCCTATGTATGACATCAATTCCAAATAAGGTCAATCCTTTTTGTCTGAGTTACTTTTATAAACAGAATTTTAGAAATAAATTCTCTTATACCATGACCTATAAATGCTTCCTTTAGACCATATGTTTCCAAAAGTGTTTTCTGCTTGCATACGTATTTATAAGCAAAAATATATTGGTGCTATACTCCATGGCTCATGCCTGTAATCCCAGTGACTGGTGAAGTTGAGGCAAGAGGACCACAGTTTGAGGCCAGCCTGGGCAATTTAGTGAGACCCTGTCTCAAAATTTAAAACCAAAACTAAAACCAAAACCAAAAACCAGTTTTGAGCTGGGGATACAACTCAGTGATGCAGTACCTGCCTAGCATGTGCCAGACCCTAGTTTAGATCCTGGGTCCTGCAAAACAATAATAACAATAACAAAAACAACAAAAATTAATTATATGTTGCATGAATGAAAAATAGAGTATAAAAATGAAAGAATAAAAGGAAGATAATATGAAAATTTGTGTAAGTTCTTGGATGAATAGGAGGAATTAAAAATTTGAATTGGGGCTGGGGAGATAGCTCAGTTGGTAGAGTGCTTGTCTTGCAAGCCACAAGGCCCTGGATTCGATCCCCAGCACCGCAAAAAAAAAAAAAAAAAAAAAAAAAAAATTGAATTGAAAAATATAAGCAAGTCCAGTTAAGACATGTGCAAATACATGAAATAACCTACAGTTGATAATGCCCACATTATTTACATAAAATTTCAGGATATAAATATGGATAAAGCTTTAATTATAGTAGTTAGAATGACCAAAAATTACTATGTCCATATTATAAATTGCATGCACATTTTGATTACTGGGAGGTAGGGATGCTTTATTGTGAATTTAAGTGGGTTGGAGACCACCAAATTTAGTACTGACTAAAGCACTTTGAGGAAAAATGATATTTACATCTGTTTATATTTCTTTAAATCTCATTTGAGTGTTTTCTCTTTTTCTAGGGTCTTGCTAAGCTGCTTAAAGCCTCGCTAAGTTACTGAGGCTGACTTTGAACTTGTGATCCTTCTGCCTCAACCTCCCTAGCCACTAGTGTTACAGGTGTGTGCCATCATCATGCTTGGCTCCAGATTCATTCTGATTGCATTTTGATGTCTTGGTAGCTCTTCTTCTCTCTCCCTTTTCTGAATTGTTTGTAAATTGGAACCATCATCATCTCCCTTTAACCCAAAATACTCCATCGCATATTTCTTAGGAACAAGGACATTCTCTTATATAATAAAATTTTAGTGTAGTTCTTACAATAAATTAGTAAAATCAGAAAATGTTGGACTATATTTTGGTGGTTTTTTTGGATGTCATTTTTTTGTTAATGGATAAAACATAGAATTGGAATTGAGTGACCATAACCAAGACCATTCATTCTTTGTGGAAGTGTTTGGCATATTATCAAAGAGATAAAATAGAATGCAAGTGGGTGTGAGTGGCAAATTCTTCATTTAACAGGAGCTTTGACTACTGGCAAAGTAACAGCTTGCTTGTGGGGGGCGGTCATCAGTACAGCCCTAAATCTCAACAATTTTAGAATTGATGGCAAATCCAGTCTTTTGAATCTTCCTTCATTTTCCTTAGTCGACTTACTCCAGAGTTTATCAACAGTTATCTTGTTTCATCTTGTGTTCAGCTATCAATCAGTTTGTTGATGTAGTTGCTGTCAATATTGATATTTTCTTTTAGTGCATAAGCATGAGACAATTTATCATTCCATTTGGAGTCATTTCTTAAATTGATATTCATTAAGTTAGCATTTTTGAGAAAGAATGAGGCCTGGCATAGTATACTGCACACTATATTTTGAAAAAGAAAGATGTATAAAAAGCGTCCTTGCTCTTAAGGGTCTTCAAGGACAGAAACGGAGAGACAGGTTTCTACTTAAGAATATGTTTTGTATAGTAGTGAGTACATGTGCACTAGGAGTTTACTGGGGGGAGAATTATTTCTACTTGGGTTATTCGAGAAGGCACTTTGAAAGAGCTGGCATTTGAGATGAGTTGTTAAAGATATGTAGGGTTTCTATAGGTGATAATGGATAACAAGAAGAGTACTTTAAAAGAGATATTTGTGCAATAATACAAAAGCAGAAAAATGTTAGGTGAATTTAAGGTGCTGAAGAATCTGATGAAAAGTACATGAACATAAAAGAAGAAATATTACTGAAAATTGTGAAGGACTCTAAATTACCGGTTATGTGGTTTGGATATTTCTAAGTGTATGAAAGACAAATGAACACTATTTTATTTTTTAAATAGGTTTTACATTTACATGATTCAAAATTAGAAAAGCTGACTATTGTGTCCCAGTTCTTTTCTGCTCAGTTCTTGCCTCTTACCACGAGGAAATGCTGTTTTTGATGAAATAGCCAGGCACTGTGATATATTCCTGTAATCCCCAGTGCCTTGGGAAACTGAGGCAGATGGATCACAAGTTTGAGAACACTTTCAGCAACTTAACATGATCCTGTCTCAAATTTAAAAAGTAAAGTATTAATTTTTAATTTTGAAGGCTACTATGTGTCTTTTTGGCACCTTTGCTAATTATATATCTTGAAGAGTTTTCTTTGTTAATTCATACAGAAAATTCTCATTATTTTTTACAGTGGCAGAATATTTTATCAAAGGCATGGATCATCATTTATTCAAGTAACAATGCATTCATGGTTTGCCCTTTGCAGAATTTTGTTAATGTCTATGCAGTGAATATGATTATAAGTGTGATTTCATATGCCAGTGGTTATTTTGGATAATTTACCTAAAACTTAATTGAATGGAAATACACACATGCATTTTTTCTTTTGGTGGGTGTTAACAACTTGCCATAGATAATCATGTACCAATATACTCCAACCATGTTGGTGTGTGGTTGGGAGCACCTCCTTTTCTATGTTGTAAAAGGTTCTGCTATCAGATGTTGTGTTATTCTGATAGATGAAAGAACATTAACAGGGTACAGTTTTAATTGCAGTTTTCTTATGAATGAATCTGAACATTCTTTCATATATTTAAAAATCATTTCCATGTACTTTTCTAGAAATTGTTTATATTTTGCCCTACTTCACTTTTGGTTGTGGTTTATTTTGTTCATATTTTTTGACCAACACTTCATATAAAGAAATTATACTATGTAAGAAACAATTGTTGTTTCTCAACTGATCACTTACAGTTTTACTTTATAGTATTTCTTTTCCATGGTATTTATTTTTAATGGAATGTACTCACACACATCTAACTTTAGTTTTGTGACTTTTAGATTTTTAATCATATTTTGATAAATGTTAGCCACTTTAATATTGTAAAAAAAATTTCACAGGTTTTATTTGTCCACATTTAATGTCCTAATCCAATTGGATATAATTTTATAAATATTAGGAGGTATAGGTCAATCCACATTTGTTTTTAAATGTAGTTACTCGTTTCACTTAAAAAATATAGTGTGTTTATTACCCTGGAATAATAATAATAATAATAATAATTATTATTATTTTTTTTTTTACCAATTTCTTTGTCCCTGCAGTATATTTTATATATTACACATGGATCATTATTACTAAATATCCTGTGTTATTTAATGGCTGAACCATCATGAGAAGAGATAGAGAATGATATATATATAATATGATGTTGGCACAGATTAGATTTTTTTTTTTTATTTACAAGATGTTTTGGAGAGCAAACTTATACCATATGATTCTTAGTGTTGGTTGTGAACTTAGAGACACCTAGAAAGATGTTAAAGCACTCTTCTGGCTGTTCAATAAGGGTGTAACATGTGGGTTAGTGAAATGAGGAGTGATATCCACATAAACTGGCAACCCAGATGGAATAAAAAAATGGAAGAAGGGGGAAGCCTGCCCATGCACTCAAACACTCAAACTTGATTCTTCTTGTGTTTTTCCCTTTTTTTTTCTTTTTTTCTTCTTTTTTTTTTCTTTTTCTTTTTCTCTTTTTGATGTTGCCATTATCGCAGACTTCAGATTCCAGCTTCTTCAGCCTTTGAATGTGGACTGACACCAGAAACTCTCCAGGGAGCTTCCAGACCTTCCTCCTTAGACTGGGGCTACATCATTCATCTTACTTTTTCTAAGGATTCCAGCAGTTTGGACTGAGTAGCTAATAGTTTCTTCAAAAATTCTCCAGCTTACAGTTAACGTAGGACTACCCCATTTCTGATTGTGTAAGCCAGTCTAATAAATCTCTTTCATAACTACACATACATTCCATTGGTTCTATTCCTCTAGAAAACTCAGAGCAATATACTCTATTTTTCTATTTTTCCAATGCTTGGATATTCAGGAAAGGTTAGGAAGGAGTACAGCCTGACTATGACATTTCAAGTGTGAGATATTAAAAGAGATGTAAAATAGAATCATCTTCAGTCTTGCAGAATTTGAGATGAAATTAAAAAACAAGACCCGGTTTTCAGAAAAAATTAAAGGATTTATTAAACCAGGTGAGCCTGGTTATACTTAAAAGTCTTCTTCTCTGTTAGTCACATTTACTTGAAGTGTAACTCTTCACTTACTATAACTTATATTCCTTACTTATAGCTACAAGTGAAAGAGCTGACTTGAGAGATGAAGAAATTGTATACCAAAAGTAGGTATTTAAGAAAGATTTTGGCTCTGGGTGATCTATGGTTCAGAGACCTGAGCAAAGAACCACATTCATTCCTCCTTTCTTCTCTGCAGTCCTCACATCAGCTCTGGCCATGTTTGACTCCCCTTGTAATGAATAATAACTGGCAGGAACAATAAGTACTTTAAGATATATCATTCAAATCCAGTCAATAAAAGGGAAGGAGTTTTGTCTTTTATGAATGTGGTTTTGTTCATCCATATAATTGAGACTGAACTACCTACTTACTCCTGAATAATAACTGGACTTATTGATGACTGATGTTTTGAAATGACCAGGAACAAAGGAAAAAATTGACCAGGATTGCCTTAAAGTAATGAGGGCTCAAGTCTAGAAATGAGAAATAAGTTTAGATTCTCCTTAGTTTCAGGAAATATGTAGAGATACAGAGAACATCTGAAGGAAATAAGGTTAAGGAAGCAAACTGTGGGGAGTAGGCAACCAGCAGTGTTCACTGCACATTGTTTCCTTCACATTCTATCAGGGCATTTACTGTACGTTCCAATCCATATTTGTGGCTGATACATTTTCCTACTTCTCAAAAATGTGCCATGTGAATTGATTTTGTGGTTTAAAATTCTGTGTCTCCAGAAGAGCAGGTAGCTATTTTGTAACTTTTCCTAAGATTTCTAATAGATAATATGATATCTTCCTTCTAATTGTAGAAATGACTTGGGAGGCTATGAACTTGGTCATGATCTAAAAGTGAAATGAGTTCATGTATTACCCTACTTTTTATGTATTGGACTATATGATAATTTATTTATTTAGAATTATTGCTTAATCCAATGTTTTGATTAAAATGGTAAATACTCCTACTACAGGAAAATTGTTATTAGGAATATATCTGTTTTTAGCTGTCAAGTGAATTTTATACTTTTGCTGCACCTAAGTTCAGGTTTACAAATAAATGGAATATGTGACCTCACCCCAGAATTCTTTGGGAGTCACAGTTCTTTTTTCTTTAAGATTTTGTGAAGATTTAGTGTATCTCTTAGTCAATTCCTCACTTCAAAGTTGTTCTGAAACCTCTTTTTTTCTACAGACTTTTGAAGCATTTTGATTCTTTCATTTATTTTATAAAATAAATTTAAAACACATTTTTCCAACAAAACCTAATTCTTCACCAGGAAATTTTGAAATGGATACGCAGTAGATCTGCTGGTTCAGGCTTCCCCTTCATTTTTGGAGATACTCAGAGTTGAAAAAATAGTTCATATCCTTGTATTATGAACTGAACTCCATTCCCCTCAACACCCCTAGGCTGAAGCATAACAACAGATCAAGGTGATTGTAATTGTGGATATAATTTTCAAAGTTGTAATTAAGGTTTAAAATGGGGTCCTAAGCAGGGGACCCAAACCCCAACAGAAACTAATGTCTTACAAGAAGAAGAGGGATGGGGAGATCGCTAGCTGGTAGAGTGCTTGCCTCATAAGCACAAAGCCCTGAGTTGGATCCCCAGTACCGCAAAAAAAAAAAAAAAAAAAAAAAGAAGAAGAGACACCAATGATAAATATGCCTTGAGAAAGTGCCGTGGGACACAGTGAGAAGATGGTCACCTTCAAACCAAGGAGGGAGCTCTTGGGAAGACCCAAACCTACTAATCTTGATCTTGAATTTCATCCTCAAAACTATCAGAAATAATTTCTGTTGTTCAGCCAGTATGTGATATTTTGTTGTGACTGACCTAATTGACTAAACACATGTGTGAACAAGTTAATGGCAGACTTCCTAGCACATAAGTCAATGGCACGCTAGTGGAAGAATCTATCTATGGGATGTTTTCAGCAAGATACACCCTGGCTGCCTAGTACTCCCATATTAACTAAACCTAGATCTATTAATATATGGGGCAGAGATTTCTGAAAAATATCATGCACATTGTGTGTCTCTTTGAGAAAAAATAGGGAAGTTTTATGACTCATACTGTTTATCTTTTGTGGAAATAATGTGCCAGAAAATGCAGTAAGGATGTTATTTTTAATGAATAAGGACAGCCCCACAGAGTCACATTCACTATCTCAGGCCTCTAGATACTAACCTTGTATGTCCTAAAAATGATTAATAAGTCCCTGATCCATATAAACCTGATTTGACATTTTGATCTTTTTTATTATATCAGTGATCAAATTTAGGAATTATTTCATGTGGAATATATAGTAAGTGGTTTAGAATTTTTCTGTAAATTTATTCAGGGAAGAAAATACTGTTAACTAATGATGAAACAGAACAATTTCTTTTCCACATATATAAGGAAACTAAGAGTTTACATGTGAGCCTTAGACAAAATGGCTATTCAAGAATGCACAAACAACTTCACTCAGTGTAGTATCCACTGAAGTGGAAATACTTTGATTTTATGTTTTAAACTACCAAGGAAGAATATGGAGTGAATCCACCAATTGAGACAAACTATCTTCAGTTTTGTCCATCAAATAATTATTGTTTTAGACATGAACCTGAGAGATCATATTTAAATAGTCTACTTTAAGAGCCTCTGATTATGTATCAGAAAGAGAAAACTACTTAACCATAAAATATATTCAAAGGAGGTTTGGAAACGTCCAACAGTAACAGATCATAGGGCCTAACAGCACTATCAATCAAAAATGACCTACATACAATCTCAATGTAAACCCTTCTTCCTACTGCAATTTAAAAACATTCTCAATTTTCTTGTCCTCAGTAAACAGAAGGAATAGCCATTCACCATTTCAAGGCACCCTCTGGACTTCACAACTATAATCTAATACAGTGAATTTCATATATGCTGCTGTGCCTCAGTCTCTGTGAAGGATTAAAGCCACATTTGAATGAAAGACATTTGGTTCTTCAGTTAAGTTGAATGTGAACTGGATCACATCCATAGTCTCTATAGAGCTAAATATCTGTATTTGGAAAATGAAGGTATTTGATTTTTCATGCTAATCATAGAAGAAGCCATGTCTCCAAATAAGAACCTAAGGTTTTCTGGAGAGAAGGGGAAACTCAACTCAGGACTAGCAGGGTTCT
Source organism: Sciurus vulgaris (assembly GCF_902686455.1). Classification (NCBI taxonomy): domain Eukaryota; kingdom Metazoa; phylum Chordata; class Mammalia; order Rodentia; family Sciuridae; genus Sciurus; species Sciurus vulgaris. The sequence goes on from NC_136462.1 coordinate 73,794,456, forward strand.
TGGTTTATGTTATGGAAAAGTATTTCAGCAGGTCCCAGTCATCGGCATAGCAGAGGTTTATATTTAGGAAAGTAGATATGCATTCAAGGGAGAATGTGGGCAATCTTAAGAAGGAGACACAACTTAGGGATCCCCAGCTCTGTTAAAAAGAATTTTGGCGAGGGGTGGGTATGGAAAGTACATAAAAATGATATCAATTTGGTGATCTCAAGACAGTTTCTGGTGGTCTAGTCAATCTCCAGATCCTTAGATTCATGTGGTCTCTATTATCCAACCAGTAGATAATATCATAAAGTCCCCTAAATTATAGGTTTCACAAAATATCAAATCTCTCTTTGCTTAATCTATTTATTAGGGAGTGGGGGCTAATTAACAATGCATAGGTGGATTTATAGATTTCCCAGAAATTTTGGAGTAGCTGGCTCAGGAAAGAGACTGACTTAGAGACAGGCTTGGGAAAGTATGTGGAACGTATGAATTATAATTTTTTTCTTATCACTTCTTCATGTGTCCACTCTACCTATTTTAAAATTTTTCTTCTACTTTACTTTATTAAAACGCATCCTCTCGCTGGGCTCGGTGGCACACACCTGTAATCCCAGAAGCTTGGGAGGCTGAGGCAGGAGGATTGAGAGTTCAAATCCAGCCTCAGCAAAGCAACTCAGTGAGATCCTGTCTCTAAATAAAATATAAAATAGGACTGGGCATATGGCTCAGTAGTTGAGTGCCCCTGAATTCAATCTCCTGTACCTCACCCCCAACAACAAAAAAAAAAAGATGTATCTTCTCTTTGAATCTGTGAAGTTCTAGCTGATTTTCTCTCCTTATCTATGAAGATAACAGTCCATGAAAATTTTAATACTTGACCCAGAAAATTATCATATATATGGTAGGCGGAAGAGTTTTCATGTACAGAATTCGTTCTTCTTGTTGTTCAGGAAATAATGTGTTTTCGAAAAAATATAAATATAAAACTGTTTTTGCAACCAAAATGTATTTTGCCTACATGATATGAATCAATGTAATTCCTTGTTTTAGAAGATACAGACCCACCCTATCGCAGCTACTTACTGCAAAAATTCTATCACTCTGGAAGTAGTATAAAACAATTACACAGATAATCACCGGTAGGAGGCACTAAATGTCCTAACAATGGGTTGTGAGAAAGGTAAGAAGGGTACAAACAAATGCTAAAATGTTATGAAACTCAGATCACAGGGATAGAAATCAAATGATGGAACAGGTTTAAGGGAAATCCATGAAATAAATAAACCTGTATCCCTGGGATCTTTCAATTTCTGAGAACATATTGCATTGAATCTATTTCCTTACTGATATGTGGTTAACCTTCCTTTTTAAATTGTTGCTATAAAACTTTCATTAAAATCTCAGATTTTGCCAATCACAGAAGACAATAGCAGAATTATATGTCCTGTGAATCACTATATGCATAATTTGAAAACAAGACACAAGGAAAGAGATTTGTCTGAGAAAATAGAAACAAAGGATTTCTTATTTCTTTCTGTGTATTTTTTCTTCCTTCTCTCTTACTTCCATTAAGGTTGTATCTTCTCTTTTAAAACTATAAGAAATATTCTGAATACTAATGTGACAGAATCAGACACAATCCCCAAATACCGTATTTGCTCAATGATAAATACTTCTTACCTTTCAGGAGATTTAGACAATTCAGTTTGTCCTGTAGCCTTGGGGTAGTCAGGAATGTTAGGCATAGGATTTTAATGCTCATCCCTCCTCTTTTGCTGTTAGCTATCATTAATCCCTAATGCCTGGAACTGCATAAATTCCTTCTACAAAGGAAGCCCACAGGTCGTTTTTATTTGGAGCGCTTTTTTTTTATATGCGCCACAATATATTCCGTTATGTATTACCTCGTCTGAATGCAAAACTGTTTTATATGCAGATTTAAGGTAATGAGCACTCAAGTTTAAAAAATGGCTCTGGTATCCTGTAGCTTCTCAATAATAATATACTCTTACATTCCAACAGAGAAGGATGGATTATGGGTTTTTCAATTTGCATCAGGCATATTAATTGCAGAGTAGGGCTTCCACATAAAATATCAATGTACTGGAACAAACTGTTAATGTACCAGAATATGAACACTTACATTCATTTCTGGAGCTTTAAAAGGAATCGTCCTTTTTTTTTTTTTTTTTTTTTTTCTGTACCTCTGGAGATGGTACAGTTTTTTAGTCAGTTAATGAGAACTATGCAACCACCGTTTCTCCAAAAATCCGTAATTAGATTAAGTGCAATAGGGCTTTTTTAGTCGTTTCTGCTAGAGAACAATACAACAAGCCATTAGGGAAAGACAATAATTTAGAGGGTTTGGAAGAAACTTATTTTAGAGTTGCTTTTAAGAAACATGACATGGAAGATCAACTTTATGTTGTAGTTGGAGACACAGCACACTCCACTTTTATTTGCATTATATTTCTCAACTGTGAAGAGAATACCTAAACTAGTAAAACTGTAATTGGAAGTTTTGTAAGTAATTTTCAGCTGAAGTTTTGCACTTTAGGTTTAATTGTAGAATACTATGTATTATGGTACTTATTTTGTGGACATATTCGAATTATATATTCTCTTGTAAGTGTAAAATTTTGAAAGTCAATTTTACAAGATGAATTGTAATAAATACATAGAAATAAATGAATAAACTCTGGTATTTTAATTAGTCTTTTAGATTTGTTAACTTTTATAAATTACATATACATTGGTTGGACTAGAATATGGCTTTAATATTTTAAAATGTGGCCTTCATGTTCTTTATGTAAACATTTTTCATGTTGAAAAAAATTAAGTAGCAGAAAGTAAAGTAGAGATTTAAACACACAATACAATTTTTCTCAGACTACAATTTGTTTCTGAAGCCTTAATTATAATATGCAAATGCTATGTAATTGGCAAATAGTCATTGAATAAGATTCTCATCATTGTTTCCTAAATTGTTACTTCTTTTACATTGACATTTTATTCCACATTCTTTTTGATACCTAATGTAATTTGTGATTTTATTATCCTCAAACAACAATGAAACGGGGACCCACTTTTCAAAACTATTCTGAGAAAGACAATTTTTGAGTTTGCATGCTACAGCTGTAAGCAAGGAATTATCTCGCTGAAGAAAGAAGAAATACTACCCACATAATCCAACAAGAGACTTGATTCATTTTGTGTCTGGAGCAATCGGTGCAGTGTTACAATGTGAAATGAGTTTCCTTTTCAATCTTCAGGTGAAAAAAAAATTGTGAGAATGCCCTGCATTTTCTAGCAATGTGAACTTTTTAGAACCCTCTTTCTTAAAAAAATGTGTATGTGTGTGTGTGTGTGTGTACTATTTTGCAATGCTTGCTTTGACCTCATAATGATACTATAAGCTAAGTGTGCCATGGGTCAAAAATGAAGGCAAGATAGACTTTTCTCAGCATTAAAACATAACCTAATCTACGGTAAAAGTAATTTTGATTCTGTTCTAAAGAAATAGCCCAGGGCAACTTGAATGTTCCTTTGCTGTAACATGCTGGCTGAAAAACAGGCGTAGATATATGCTTCGTGAAGAGAACAGGGTAAATCACTACAACTATAAACTGTGTCCGCATCTGCTGGTGCTAACATTTTGAGAAATGCTTAAAGTATGTTATTCTGCTTTTGGATTATATTTAGTGGGTATATTTTAAACTTGAGGAATTTGATTTCCAGCAAGAAGACCAAATAAAAAGGTTGCGATTGTTTTATTTATGGGCAATTCTTTCAACTGAACATTTTTATTTCCAGATGTGTTTTGTTCCTTGTTTGACATGCTGCATAGCACAAGATACTGCCTATTTTCTCTGTCTTTTTATGTTGCATATATAGATAGGAAATAGGTTCAAGTATCTTCTTCAAAAATCCTTTATTCTATCAACAGAAAAGATATCACATTTTTAAAATTTGCCTTTCTTGGTAAACATCACTAACAGAAGTTTAATGTTTATGATGAATACCATAAATTGATGCATACAATGATTTAAGTCTTTATGAATTTTTACTATTTAATAAAAATGGCTTGTGTTATAAATGATAATTTTAGAGGTAGTTATTAAATGTACCCGTCACTCCTCCTGATGCATCTACCTTCTATTTCCTTCGATAAAAATCAAATAAAGATTAATCTCAGTTCCAAGTGATGTTAACTGTATTCAGGGATCATATGATGTCCTTTACTTCCTTTGAAGCATCACCTGATAAGATAATTACAATTTCAGAATAGCTGGTGATGTTTGGTTGCAGGTTTTATTTTTATTTTTATTTTCACATCCTTGTGAAGATAGAGATTTAATCTCTCAAACTTTGTTGGTAAATTACATTGATGAATGTATTCTGACAGGAAGCTTTACTGAAATGAAAAGGACTCATGTGTAAGGGTGGGAATAACTATTCTGAGAGCTTTCTCGTGGTTCTCGTTGCCAGGGAAACCACTGCTTTGTCTGTACGTGTCTGGAATGGCTGCCTCATTAGAACTCAGGCTCTCAGACAGTCACTCTGTGATACTGATGAAATGAAAGGGACCAACCTATTTTAGTTGATTAACTTCAAATTAAGAAAAATAGTATATTTAAAAGACAGACTTTTAAAAGCCAAACATATAGAATTATGGGGAACTGTGAAGTTAATATTGATTAGGCCTATTCAGCCACTTTTGTGTGGCTTGAAGAATATTTTTATTTTTTCTTATTCCATTTTCCTACTTACATATTTATGTGGGAGTAAGCAAATAGAATATTATATGTTAGTGCTACCAAATAAGCTTGGATATGAGAGATTATGATATTTGCAGAAATATGCAGATACTTCATTTATCAATAATTCCTTTTTTTCTTGCAGTGACTCTAAATCACAATATAATGTGGCTGTAATATTATATTATCAAAGCCAACTAGATTTATTGACTCAGGGAATAAAAAGTAGTGAGAACCTATGTTGGAAATCCGAGTTAAGGTAATTTTCATTTATCCTGAGAAAAAGAAGTAATATCATACTCAGAAATCATATGAATCAATATTAATAACAATGAGGTCAATATAATTTTATTGTTGTTTTTAATTTTAAATATATTTTCTAAAAAGAAGTCGTGAAAATAAATCGAGTTTGAGGAAGCTCAGACTAACTTCCATTATGATACTTCATTTTTTACAAGCTAAATTTCTTTTGGAAATTCATTGGCATTTAAAATTTTGTTCTTATGACAGAGATGAAGCACATTATAAATTCTTTTCTTCCAACAACAGAAATTCTATAAATTTCTTGCTCTATTATTCTATATAAATCTACAGAAACTACTAAATCCTAAATAATACTATTTAATGATTTATCCTGATGTTAAAAATATACACAAAATCCAAAGACATATGATCAGATCTTTTTTTTTTTTTAAAGAATGTCATTCATATAAGTTAGCTTCAACTGAATTGAAATATTGATTTTATATCTATAGTACTAATCAGAAAGAGAAATGTCAAAATGACATTCTGAACTTGGCAGTCATTCCTCATTGTGGTTAGAAATGCAGTATAAAAAAATTTGTTTTATACATGCGGAGCTTAAAATTCTATTAGACATTCAAGAGATGTTATGAGTGGATATCTTACAAAGGAAGAGTGCACAGGATTTGGCTTTTAATTTTGTGTGAAATGAGAGAAAGATGGGATGAAGTCAGAGTTTAATATGATTCCCAGACCTGGTAAAAAATTGTTTAGGGAGAGTGCCTTTCAATGAGATGGAAACTACTGTAGAAAATGTTCTCAGTCTTGCCCATGCCTAAGTATCACCTGAGGAACTTTCAAAAATAGTAATCTCTGAGATCCAACTTCAGGAATTCTTACTCAACTGAAATGAATTTAGTTCTACGAGAGTATTTAAAAAGTGTGCCCTTGGTAACTCTAATGTGAAACCACAATTGAGGCCTCGATACTAGAACTCATTCTTGTGCTTCTTAACATTGCTTGAACATTGGAAGTTCTTGGAATATTTCCTAAATCACAGTGTCCAGATCCCATATCAATATAATCAACATTCTAAAAGTAAATTTCCAAATTTTAAATATCCCAAAGTGATTCCCATGTCAGACAGTGCTGAGAATAATCATACCAGAGCAAGAATTTTTCAGCGACAGCAAAAGTGAATTTGAAAATCTGGAGCACCAGTTCAGCAGTATTTAGTAGGTACTTGAATATGAATCTCATGCTACAGAACAAAGTCTACATATAAAATGTGTGCCACAGAAACATATAGTTATAGACATAGAACACTGCAGAAAGAGACAGTCATTGGAATGCTGATAAAGAAAGAAGAAAAAAGTAGCCAAGTACTGATCTTGGAAAACCCTGTCCTTTGAGAGGAGGGAAGTATGGAAGAATTAGAATTGAAGATTGAGAAAAACAAAGGAAGGGACTTGGAAAGAATAATGCAAAGAAAAGTAGAATGGTCATTCTCTTCAGAGGTTTGGTATGAAAATTAGTATGAAAACTGAAAATAATTAACTGGAGTTTGAAATCACGTAGATATTGATTCAAAAGAACAGTTTAAAGGAAAAAATAGAAGTAGAAAGTAATTGGAGTGAAAGAGTAGGGAATGAGAAACAATAATCTGAAATAGTAGAACAGTGGTTTCCAAATCTGGTTTAATATTAGTACTAGTTTAAGAAAAGATACTAATGACTGTACTCTACCCCTAGACCAATTGAATTAGAATTTCCTGGGAAGGTGTTACGGTTTGGATATGAAGTATACCCAAAAGTGTCTGTGTTGATGTATGAATGTTCCTATCAGATAATGAGGGGTTGTATCCTCCTAATCAGTGGATTAGTCTATTTAATCATGTGAATGGACCAACTGTTGGTAACTCTGGGCATGCCAGAAGAGCTAAATAAAGGAGGGGAGTCATTGACAGTGTGCTTTTAGGGATTGTATATCTTGTCCCTTGGATCTTCCTCCTTTCTTTCTCTCTCCTTGACAGCCACGCAGTAAGCAGCTTTCCTCTGTCACTGCCCTTCTGCCATGGTATTCTGCCTTACGTTGGTCCCAAAATGATGAAATCAGCTAACGGTGGATTGAATCTCTAAAACCATGAGCCCAAAAGAAACTTTTCCTCCTCTAAGTTAGTCTTGTTAGGTATTTTGGTCATAGAGATGAGAACCTAACACACACAAGACAGGATATCAGTATATTCCAAAATCTCCCCCAGGTGATTCTACTATGCACCCAGAAAATCATTACATAGTGGAAAGAAAGATACAAGGCAATTCTCACTTAGAAGTAAATTTGTTAAGAACTGATACCAGGACATCAAATAAAGAGACTTGACGATAGGAATTATGACATATGACAAAACCAACAGTATCTGAACAGAAGGTAAACTACTGGAGATTAGAATAAAATTTATAGAAGAAATGGAACTATAGAGATCAAGGACACTGCTGGAAAAAAATCCTTCTAAAAAGAATGAGCAGCTCATCTACTTTGCCTGGAGAAAACGATGTGAACATGAGAACAATTATAGTTCTGTCGCTTTTCTCTTCTATTTAATATGTAAAGAGATTAAGACAGGAAGTTGAGGGATAATAGTCACTATTTCCCCCTTAATTATCATCACCCAGTGCAGTAATAATGTGAGGAATTTGAAGAGAGTGATAAAAATGTGAAATGACTTATGTGGATGATGGGAATGATAACTGTTGAAGATAGCATTCAAGTAGTTATTATTGACTAGATGAGGTTTGAAGCATCATAATCTACACAAGTGTGTAGTTTTCTCCAGTTAAATGCTGATATCTAGATATAGTAGGACAAAGAGAATGGCTAGAGTGACTTGATATTCACAGTCATCAGGGAAGATTTAAAAAAAAACAATGAGTACTGCTGTGAGGTTTTCACTTTACACATTCTGTCATCTGAATAGAGAAACTATAGGTGGTAGGTGTGAACTCAGATGAAAGGGGAAAATCTGAAGCTTTCAATGTAACTAAGAACAGTTAGATACATAAGTAGTAAGGGAGTGGGGAACTGGCAGAATCACATATGACTTCTAGTTGGCGCCCTTTAGAGACTGAAATTTCAAATTTGAAATAGTTCTGGATGAAGCGAACTCTAAGAATGACAATGATCACTATGAGGTAAGAGCAGTTCTAAGATGTGGATTATAACAGAACATAGGGTAAATCAACAAATTTAGAAGTTATATTACTGTAGGCTTCTCAACCTAGACATTACCCATAATAAAAGCAGATTTTAGTGGGGGGAGAAATAGCAAATGTCCAATAAAAGAGAACAGACAGGAAAGAAGAGAGGTGATATGAATAACTGGAGTTCACGCTGCCTCAGCCTCTGATAGAATCATAACTTCCTCCAATGGGTTAAACATTACCTCTGGAATAGTCAGAAGGTTGATATGCCAGTTTTTATTAAATTAATCTTTCTGAGTTTGTGTGAAGACTGGAAGTACCAATAAGTGCTTATTCCCTCATGGAATGACTATAACTCAAACAACTAGAAGTTGTTAACAATAAGAAAGGCTTTATTTCAGGTGTGTATGATTTTTACTGGTAGAAGTTTGGGGTGCTAGGAGGTTAGGGAATTGAATAAGAGAAACCAATGTTACTTCGTGGGTATTAGAATGATATAAATTTCATATACTTTTTGAAATGCAGTTTAATAAAACACAAATTTAAGGCAGAATTTAAACTCATGAAGGCTAACAGGGAGACCTTTTCATCAATCAGAGATGGGGGTGGTGCCAGGAGGATTTGGTTAAAAATCTTGAAAGCAAAAGTGGATAAGAAGAGATGAAAGGTAAAAGAGTTTAAAGTGATACGTGTAGTGGATGAACTCAATAGTAGATTAAATTTAATAGATAAAAAGAGAAAAAGAGGATCTCAAAACTATTTGACCTTAAAATGGGCAGATTTATGTAACAAATGGCTATGTAGGATAGTTGAAAGAAAATAATGATTTGGGATTGGAAGGCATCATTTACAGTAAAGATATCATAGTTTGATTTTAATCAAATGACTGGCCATTTATGTAACAATTGAATTAGTGTGCTTATACATGCGCCACTGCAGTGTAGGACAAATGCCGGGAATAAAGATGTAGCTGTGTCACTCACGCAGATGTGGACATTCAGATCTTAAACATGGATGAAATCTTGAAAAAAGTATTATAAATGATGAAAGAGCCAAAGACTGTTAAGAGGGACATACATCATGATGAGAGAACACAGCCTTTGTGATCAGAGTGAGCTGTGTTTGTATTATGGTTTTTTTTTTTTTTTTTTTTTTTGCGATGCTGGAGATTGAACCCAGGTCCTTGTGCTTGCAAGGCAAGCACTGTACCAACTGAGCTATATCCCCAGCCCTGTATTATGGGTTCAAGACTTAAGCCTTGGGCATTCCTCTTAAGTGATCAGCTTCATTATATTCGTGTTATAAATTAGGGGTAAGATTATCTTCATGGACTTGTGAGTGTATGTGTGTGTTTATAGAAGGACAGAAGAAATATAAATTTCTGTTCAATAAATACTTCTATTTTATGGTAGAATCTAAAAGTAAGCTAAACTGAAAGTTAGGTATAAGTAGTTAGAAGGGTCTCAAGATATGAGAAAAATTTAGAGTATTAGAAACCAAAAGGAAATAGTTTTTAAAACAATGGTTGCTTAAAAATCACCAGAGAAATTACTCTTAGAGGTGAATAATTCATGTACTATAACAGCCACTTGCCATATTTGTTAATGTGCTACTTCTTCAAATTAAAACATAAAATACTTCTATGCACATTATCTTATTCATCTTATCAATGGTTAAGAGAAATGGAAGCAAATGCTTTCCAATTTTAAAGACCTCTATTTTTTTTAACAGACCTTATTTTTTTATTATAAAAGTGACACATGAACAAGATAAAACATAAAACATGCCAAATGGTATACCACTAAAGGGAAGGCCTGCCCTGGTGACACAAACCAGATATCTCAGCAGCAACTGCTATTGGTTTTTTATGGATGTGTGTGTGTGTGTGTGTGTGTGTGTGTGTACAAACATATCTGAATATGTTGTTTTATCTCTTTTTTTTTTTTCAAAAATGGGATGCAGGACAGCATGTTCTTTTATTTTTCTTCATTCTCTCTTGTTCTTTCCCTCACTCCCCATTCTTCTTTTATTTACATTTCAAAGTCATTCCTAAAAGCACGTATGGACTTTTTTCCCTTATCCTTTTCCCCCTTCTCCTTCTTATTCTTTTAAGTTGCTTAATATTTTATTTCATGATGTGCCAAAATTTACTTATTGATGGACACATAGGTCAAGTATTTCTTGTTAAGTCTATGGAAAATGTGTTGAGTTTCATAATTGGAGATAAGTTTTTATATTCTAACTAGGGATATAAGCAAAAATTGCATTCCTACCACCAACTGTGCTGGAAGCTTAAAGCAAAACATATTCTAGAGCTCTCAGTGTATTTCTTGGGTTTTGTCTTGCTAAATTCAATTCAAAAAGGGGATGATTTTTGAAGGTAGTACATGCTGAAACATCCAAATCAGTATTACCCAACAAGGACGTTGCATTAGGAGATTTATTAGCATATTCTTAGAGGGGATTGGTAGTGAGAAAACCTGATACATGGGACCCCTATTGCTGACCAAATTACTTTTGTGTCTTTGGCATAGCAAAACATTTTGATGGACAAATGCCTTGTGTAAGTGACTATGCTTACCTTGTCTCACAGGGGTGCAAATATGCAGACAGTATATTAAAGCAGATGAAAAGACCTTATGGGATAGGCAGTTGAACTCTTTTTTAAGTTTTATTTCCATACAAAAATAACAAAACTTCCTCACTTTTGTTCCAACCATTGAGGATCTCAAATATGAGAAAAATAATGGCATAATTCTTTGCATGATTATACATATATAAACATAGGATTAGCAGAAAATTACTTGGATCTATATATTTTATGGATAGTTTTCTCCCCCTCCCAATTTATAATTAGTTGATCATAGTCATGCACTTTTACAAAAACTGATTATTTTTTATTATTTATGGGGTGATGGTATTTACAAACTAGAATTAAGCTGGAAAAGGTTGAGAAACCAAAGCACGGAAATTCTCTGCCAGAGAATTCCATTTGCACAAGTAGAATATTCTTTGCAATTCTTACTCAGCTGAAATGTATTTATAGTTGTGTTTGCAGATTTCCATCATTCTGAAAATAGGCACTTCTGAGGTCCTCATTTCCATATAAAAACAATGTTTACTGGCAGTGAATTTCTTCCAGAGATTCCATTTCTGAATATTCACAAGGTGAAATTGTGTTTTTCTCTATTCGAATGGAGATTTTCCTCTGAACAGTAATTGTGTGACTCTCAGAGAAGACATATCACATTTAAATGATAACATTCGTAAAAGGACTTGAAGTGTGCACATTTTGTAGATAGGTGTGTGTGTCTGTGTCACAAACTATGGGACAGATAGACGCAAAGTATAAAATCGTATGCTTATAAAACAGTTTTTAAATAATTAAGAAAGAAACTGTCTTTCAGGAAAAGTAATATATAACTGATTTTTACATCTTTAACTTGTATTTTATAGCTGATCATTTCTACTCTGATCTTAGTTTTCTTTTCTATCCCTGCTGTGGAACACTCTGCCAATGATAGAAAATAGCCTCATAGGTTTATGTGTGATGACATCGAAGGGGTATCTACAAATAGATAAACTGTTTTACTGAGTGAAAATTTTTATATTTGTGTAAATAAACATTATGTAGTTTTATGCAACTGTATGAGGTACATACTCCCACACTGCTATTATGTGGACATTCTAGATATTACTGCAGACAAATATACTGTGAATAGAAATGATTAACATTTAAAAAATGCATTTATGTTTATATATACATGTAAGAAGAATGGGAATAAGCCCTACAGTGTCAACAACGAAAACCTTTAGTAAGTGTAGTGTGGAAAGAGTACACATGAAGTTAATTTTGTCTTTCACTTTACTTTATGCACTTTTGTATGGACTGCATTTTAAAATAGAATTTGCATTAATTCCATAATATTTTCTTGAAAGTTTAGCTATAATCGGGATTCTACATTATGAATTGTACATACATTTTACTTCTGTCCTTTGTCTTTAATCATCAGTTTCTTCACTGACTACAAAAACACTAGATTCTTCCCATTTAAGTCAATCAATCAATCAATCAATCAATCAATCAATCCATCAATCAATCAATCAGAGAAAATGAAACAAAACACAGATGTAAACCAACTAAAATGAAATCTTCTTTTGGTGACATCACCTGTATTCCTGGCCTTGAAATGAGGTGGTATGAACTTTTGTTGACACCTCTCTCTCCCAACAATGCTTGATTTATTCCATAATCAATTCCCACCTCTGCGTGGTTCACACAGATAGCCTTTTCTTGACATTCCTTCTAAAACGCTGGCCCGATTCGGGCATTTATCTTGAATTAGAGTTCATAGCATCTTCATGGGTTTCCCTACTTCTCATCTTTTGCCTTTGCAATAACCCCTACACATTGCCCTAGCATTATATTTCCATCCCGTAGAACAAATCATGTTGCTCTGCTTAAATATTTGTAGGTTCTAGTAGTCACAGAATAAGTTTTCAATTTCTAGGCATACCCTCTAGGGCCCTTCATGTCCTGGGGTCAGATGGCAATTTCAGCACCACTTTAAACTCAGGGCTTCATGCATGGGAAGCAAGCACTGGACCTTGAGGCTACATCCTCAGCTCAATCACTGAAAACTTCCAAAAATACTAGGTGCCAATTCCTTCCCTCTTAGCATTTTTATCTTGTTGTTTACTTCTCTTACTTTCATCTTTCAGGTCTACTACAAGTACCATTCATTTTAGTGAACCATTTGTTTCATCTGACCACATAATGAAATACTTCAAACCATCCTAGAGTATTTTGCTTGACCTAGTACAGATACTGTTTCATCTAAGGTAAGACATCTTACTTAGTTATCTTTTAATTAGTTCCATACTTCACTGAACAATTTGTTTCTTGAGATCAGAACCCACCTTCAATTGATCTCTGAATTCTCAGAGTTCCTAATAAATGAATTTGATGGATTATTTTGTCTAGCTTTTAACTAAACATTTAGAATCCCTTTAGAATCCCTTTATCCATAAACTTACAAGGAAATACTATTGAGAAGGTTGCAAAATATGAATATGACTATAGCAAAAATAAATGTCACCTTAGCTGTGTTCTAAAATAGGTAGGAGTCCTATCTACTTGCTTAATTAGTATTGAGAATACTATATTTTCAAACATTTATGGATTTGCACCGTTGTCTTTTATAGACATGTGTGGCTATTTATTTGCTTTTTTTTTTTTTTTTTTTTTTTTTTTGCAGTGCTGGGGATCAAACTCAGGGCTTTGTGCTTGCAAGGCAAGCACTCTACCAACTGAGCTATCTCCCCAGCCCTGCTTATATTTTAATTAGTTGCAACTAAATAAAATTTAAAAAGTACTTCCTCAGTTATTTTGACCAGATTTTAAGGACTCAAGGATTTACAGCATAGAAATTTACATCATCACAGAATTTTCTATTTGATAGTGAAATTCTAATGTTTAAATTCAAAATATGCTGGATTAATGACTGATTCAGCAGTGCCACACTTTAAAATTGAATCTTAGCACTTATTTTATCTAAGTTGTACTTATCTGTACTATAAGCACACCAGGGAACTAATACAGGGATTATTAGTATCATTACTTCAAAGCTACAAAATTTACTTCATAAACACAGTTGACTGCATGTACCTGTTTACACATTTTGGTCACATAGATCCTTGTACTACATCAGCAACTTTGGGAAGAGAATGTGAGGGATTGGTTATGTTTACTTGTGAAACGCATGTTATTAAAAGTCCAGCTCCCTATGATAACAGATCTGACCATTCTCAGCATCCTGTGGATCAACTTAGGGAAGTAGTATCAAAAAAGGGACGAAGAAAAAGTGAGTGTCCAAGGATCAGAATATAAGTATCATTTTTCTTAGTTCTGGTGTGGAAATGTCCCTTGCCTATGTAAAGATCACACACAATGTCATGCCTTTAAACTTGTCCTTCATGACATTTACTTTATTCACTCTCCTCATCATTCAAGGTTTACTTTGAAGTTTTTATTTTCTATTTTTCTCCACAATGGTTAGGAAGCCTGCAAGTACAAAATGAAAGGAGAAAAGGACACTTCCCTAAGTAGAATTTTAAACCATATGCTAGATCTTATCATAGCAGCATTTTTAGGCAGACCCATTACATTTTAATGCAGACGCAATGCATTTTTGATCATCTGACATAGAAGTCAAAACCTTGGCATCTCCTGGAAAGCCACCACTGCCAACTATCCTTTAGACATACAAAGGAACTCACTGCCCTTTGTGTTAACTAGATAAGGTATATATTTCACTTTGAAAAGACATGCCTGTGATGCTTTGATGGTGAGATATTGCCTCATAATTTTCTTCTTTCTGTTATGAAGGTACTATAGTTTTGATTTAGGAATTTTCTGCAGAGATTCATTTAGCAATAGAGTGAAATAAAATCTAAGCATGGATCAACTTGTTATTGTTGGAAATGTAATAACCTCTACCAACTGACCTTCAGTCATTGACAGACTTCTTAACAGGAAGAAAGCTTTCATGTTGGTACTTTTCTGACAGACGATTCTGCACACACCATCCATGAAGGGCGGGCATAGCTTTATATTTCATATGCAAAGTAAAAATAAATCATAAAAAGAGATGGAATTAAATATTGCTAACTTCTTTCCCCAAAGTAGTACTGTTAGCTTTTATAAAAGTGGGGATTGAAAAGACACAAAAACATGAGGATAGGCTACCCTGAAGAAATTTATTCTGACCAAGTGATAGCATTTCAAAAGAAGATTTGAAAACATTCATCCTGCAAAATTAATTTTTGTGGTCACATTTACCAATTTCCTTTCTGCATTGCTCTTTTTAACATGACAATTCCTTTAGTACAGTACCTATATAAAATAACAGGTATGCATAAATATCTGTTTTAAAATTGCTTTAAAAACTATGTGTCTCCTTGTATAGAGGGAAAAGAGGGGTGGGAGGGAAGCGGGGAAAGGAAAAAATAACAGAATGAATCAAACACTTACCCTACGTAAATGTATGATTACACAAATGGTATGTCTCTACTTCATGTACAGAGAAACAAGATGTATCCCATTTGTTTACAATAAAAATAAATTTTAAAAAACTATGTGTCCATTTAACATCCATATGTTAACACTAACCACAGGAAAAAAATTAAAAGTGAAGAAACACTGTCTTTACTGCTCTTAGACATATGAATCTCTTAGGTATATTTGATTGTGTATGACTATTCAATTATATTTGCATTCTATATGATTTCAAAACTTAGTTTTAATCAGGGATTTCACATGAACAAATATTCTCCATCATTTGTAACCTCTTTTATTTTCCACAATATGTTCTTCCCTGCATTCATGGCTTTGTAAGTTTACCATAATGTGAAATCTCCAGAGATTTCTTCTGGGCCAAAGTGTGAAGAGCATACCTTAGGATTGCAAAACAAATGTATTCAAATGCATTTTCATGAGTGAATTTTTATTAAGCAAATTCAGTGTTTACTTTTGCCTTGCCTTATATGAAAATTGTTATAGGGTCTTTCTGAAAAATAACATCATCAGATTAAGATGTTGAAAATATCCCCAAACACGTACAGCTCATAATGAGCAAGGGAAGCCAGCGTGCCAGCTCATCTAGTTCACTGTTCTCATAAAGGGCAATGGTGGCACTTTAGAGCCAGTACATCTATTCATTGTAATAAAACCATTCCTGAAAGTGACTTTGTCCAGAGGAAATGGCTCTGTGTTATAACATGATGTACTTCAGAGGCAGGTTGTCATAGATCACTAAAGATTGCTGCCATCTTATATCTTAATAAAAAATTCTCTGCTCATGCAACTATCTTTTTGCAAACTGAGACAAGTTCTCCTCCCTACCTAAAACTTAGTTCTCTGTTTCAGTAGAAAGAAGTGTAATCTTAACAGCTATCATAGTCAACAAGCAAAAAGAAATGCACAGGAAACAAATAAGTAGGTATTCTCGCAGAGAAACAAGTCAAATGCTTGTGTTAAAACCACAAAGAAAAGCTGCTATGCTATGAAAAGAAATTCTGATGTAACGGTTATTGGTGAAAAGAGAAAATTATGAAAGTGATTGTTACATATATTCATTGGATCTGTCTTGCTCCTTGTGGAAGAAAGAACTGATTTTTAAAAGTATATTTAATTATAATTACTTTAAAATATATTTATGTTGTAAATAGTATAACCCTCATGAAGTTGAGTAGCTTAAGAACAAAAACAAAAACAAAAATAAAACCTATGGCTTTATTTTTAACGTATTTCTGTAAAATGAATTTCTCATTTGGATCACAAATGTGGTACAGATCAAGGTTTAATACAAATATCTTAGAAATTGCATTTTGGATTATAATTATATAGTAGAGTTAGGCATTTGTATTCTCAAGAATATTTTATTATATATGGTATAATTAACTATTCTACCGAAAAGGAAAGAAAAAGAGTAAAAACTATAAAGGGAAAGATCAAAGCAGGGAAACACTGAAGGAAAGACAATAGAAATACTTCTAGCTATTCTAGTAAATTTTTTATTCTTTTCTCACTACTGACTTAAAACAGTAAGAGTCTGTACACGTACACTCTAAATTCATGGTTATCTTGTTTTCTCTTGGATTAAGAAGAAATAGTGATAAAAAAATATCATTCCTTGATTAAAGCATGCCTTTGGTTAAATCATAGATTCACATTGTTTTCAATATATAATTCTCACAGACAATTGAAATGCAGTTTGAATTGAACACAGTATCAATGGGTGGTTTAGTGACTAGACTAACAGAGTTCTGCAAAGGGGATTAAGAATACTCTGTACCTTCTACCTACATGCATAGGAGGGCATAACAGAAGGCAATTATTCTATTTCCTCAATTATATTTCTCTTGATGCTTGATTGATTTGGAGCATAAACTAGGGGCCTATGTAGACCTACACTGATAGTCTTTCTCTGTCTAAAAGGAATTTATAAAATGAGTTAGAAGTGACCTTTGTGCTGATTTGGTTCAAATGCTCATCCATTTCAAAACTTTTCTAATGTAAAAAAATCCCAGCAAAAAGACACAACATTTGTCTCTGATTGCATTCGTTTCTGTAAAGGTGTCTTCTGTTTTCTGTTGGGTAATTATAATTTTCACATGATTTTATAATTGTAATATATTCATCATTACCGATTTCAAACATTTGTTCAGGTTTGCCATCAGAAGTAATATTGAGCAAATTGGTTCTATTTTTGATAAGTAAAACAATCTTTCTAATATTGGAAAACAATGAAGTTCTGTTACTGACTGTGGTAAGCCATAATTTTGCTCTTCCATTTGATTTTCCATTTGCATTTCCTTTAAACATTTCCTTTGGAAATTTCATCCCCATTACCTGAGGTTTTAAAGCAAGTTTTCTCAACCTGTGCATGACTGATATTTTAAGACAGGAGAGTGTCTTGTTGTTGGGATATCCCAGTGAATTATAAAGCGTTGAGTAGCATGCCTGGCCTCTAACCATAGATGCCAGTAGCATCTCATCCATATTCATGACAGCCAAAAATATTGCCAAATATTCCCTGACAGAGTAATCATAGAACATTCTTCCTCTTATCCCCTGAAGAAAGTATTTCTTGCCTATGAATCACATTTGGGATGATGACGGCTGTGATGGACATCCTATCTCTCCTATTTTTTTAATACACTAATTTTGTTTTACCTACTCTAAAGAAATTTAATGCAACACTGTCTAATAGTAATAGCTTTGCTTAAGGACAAAAGCAGTACATATCTAAAGTTTCTTCTCACATTCAAACTATTTTCTTATATATCTATTCAGTCATTCCATATCTATCACATCACGACTACAATGAGCAAGGTACCCAGAGATAAAAATGTAAAGGATGCCTTATGTTCTCAGAGAGTTTGTTAGAGTAGAGAGAACAAATTAATGGGAAGACAACAATTTTGTGATAATCATGTGTAAGTTATAAGAAGAATAGGAAATATTAGACAAGATAGGAGACAAATTTCTATAAGGAAGAAGAAAAGAACAGTAATAATAAGATGTTTTCTGTTGAATCATTTTAAAATGCAGGATGAAGGCAGGGTGGCTACAGCTGGAAAAAAAACAATTTTTGTCTGTACTTCAGCATTATGTATGATGACATGCAGCAAAATCTGAGTTTTAAATTTCTAAAACTGTCTGCCAGCCATCTATTCAATTTGTTTTTAACTTGTGTCGCAGACTAGCATATCTTCTTGTGCCTAAGTATGCTCAATTTTTTAAAAAGTTTCATCATATTTACTATCTTTGCACCCCAAAGATGTTTGCTGAGAAACCAAACAAACAGTTTTCCATGGACACACCATTAGGGACGTGTGGGTGTGTTCCTGCCTCCTTGCCCATCTCTCCAGGCGCCCTGATTGCCTTCCCCTCATTCCCATTCTCAGATTTGCTTCACGAGCACTAGACTGTGTCATTAGATATGACTCATCAGTTGTGGCATAATCATATCAATTCCAGCCCAATGTCTTCTGTCCTCATTTAAATACAATTTTTTCTTTATTGCCAAGCTATCAAATATGTTTTATTCACTGAGTCTTGTAATAAAAGGTGAAGCAGCACAGTCTGCCTTCGGCAATAAGATATTTTTTAAAAAAGGTTGTACATTGTAGCATTCAAATTATTGCATTTCTTTTCTGAGATATTTATTTTTAAAAAATCTGACAACTATGACATCATTAATGTACCTCTGCTCATGAGAGTAATCGAGTAAATACTTCTTTAAAAAACCAGGACATTGTTAGTCATATCAGTTCTTTGTTTTTGTCCTTTAACTAGTTTTCCAGACATCCTAGAACTGATCCCCAAATAAAAGTCCTGATGATTCCCTTAATTGGTATTGCCTGAATACCAGCCTTCAAAAAGGAAAAAGAAACTCTAACCTTTCAAACACGAATGTCCAGTGTATTCAATATTATAACATTACAACTCAAATATCTTCATTTATAATGAAATATAATAAAAGGTACACCACCTGGTTCTCACAATTTTGTTTATAATCTTCTTTTAATTTGTTAATTTAAGCACCACCAGAAGGGTTTATTCTATTTTCTGCTCACTTTTTGTCATTATTATTCTATTAGTTTCATTTTCCCCAGTCATTTTAGTACTGACCTCCAATTTTCAGGAATATCTAAATAGAACGTCTGTGTTTCATGACATCAGGTATTATCAAACCTGTATAAATGGCAAAAACTAGAAATAAGAGAGTCCAAAACTCCTCCAAAGAATTTTATCACATATTAGGATTTTAAAATTCCCACTATGTATTTGTTAATTTATTGGCAGATTTAAGTTTACCTATAATCATTTTTAAAAGACAGAAGTAGAATTAAATTATAAACTTGTTTGGTTACAATTCCATTCACATGATTACATTATATTTTTACATTAATGTTATTAACATTACAATTCTAAAACATTTTTCTCTCTCAATACATTTACCAACAATTCTCTCATATCTTAGATATATCTCAATTTTTTTCTATGTAGAAAATAAAACAACTCAGGCAATTAAAATAGGTAGAAATTACACAGCAAAGATCCACGTTTTTTGAATGAGCAAACCTTTTGTTATGTCACTCAATACAGCTTCATCTTTGTCTTCCATGATTCTTCACAAACATGTTCAGGAAGTGTGTCTTGATCTACTGAAAAGTTAAGCAGCTTCCATCACTTTTCTGATCACTGATATTTAATACATGTAAATATCTGTAAAATAAAATCTGTAAAACAAATCTCTTCAGATATCAGAATCTTAATTTCTATATTTTAATTAACATGTACTTCAAGGATATTTCCTCATACCCCTCTCTCATCTATGAAATTTGGGAAAGGGGTCATTCTTGGTTTCTTTTTTCTTTTCTTTTTTTTTTTTTTTATTTTGCCAGCTTATTTTTCAACTTGCTTGCATCTTATCCTATTAAGTAATTGCTTTTATTCACCATGTTAGAGATTGAAATTTGGAAATAAGTGTGATTCATGCAGAAAGAAATGTCTTTCTTGAGTGTCAGTGAGTGATGCATTTGCTCTCAACTGTTGCTCCTCATTAAATCTCTCATTTTCTAGAACCACATTCTACATAGTTGAATCCTACCCAAGTTAGTATTCTTAAAGAATATAAAATGTTCCAAACATGACTCCTTTTTGACATCTCATGTGATTGTATCTGACCCAGGCTGAAAAGCAATCCATTCTCATACCTGAAATTCAGAAAATGAAATCCAGGGCCAGCTCTTAATTTCCAGGGAAACTTATTGAAGAAGAAGAAAAAGGAGGAGGAGGAGGAGGAAAGGAGGAGGAGGAAGAAGAGGAGAAGGAGAAAGAAGGAGAAGGAGAAGAAGGAGAAGGAAGGGGAAGGAGGCAAAACCAAAGCAAACAAAACCAGAATTTTCTAGTTTTTCTCTTAATCTGGTATGGTTTCTTGTTTGTTTGTTTTAGGTTCTCAATATGACACTTCCTCAAATAAAAGGATACTTCACAGAGCACCTCAATATACTCAGGTATGATCTAGAGTCTCCTTGTGTTTGAACCTTTCCATGGTTTGGATATGGTTTGAAAGGGTCCTTCAAAGTGTCATGTGCTATAAGCTTGATTCCCAGAGCATGGTGCTCAAGTGGAAATCTTGAAGAGAGGGTACTGAGTGGAAGTGGTTAGATAACTGAGGGCGCACCATTCAGAATGGATTCATTTAGTACTTATAGGATATAGTTAGCAAGAATAACAGTTAGCAAAATTAACTTTTTCTTTTTTTTTTGCAGTACTCGATATTGAACCCAGAGCCTTGTGCTTGTGAGGCAAGCACTCTACCAACTGAGCTATCTCCCAAGTCCAAGATTAACTTCTGAATCCCCCTCGCTTTCTATCTTGTGATCTTGCTGGTCTCCCACCTTGATGCCTTCTCTGATGTTGTGATATAGAAAAGCAAGTCCACATCAGAATTAAGCAAATACTGGTACCAAGCTCTTAAATCTCCAGAACTATGAATCAAATAAACCTCTTCCTTTATCCATTATCTAGCTGACAGTATTTTTCTGTAGCATTAAAAATGAACTAATCAGACCCAGATGATACCTGGGTCAAAGGTCTCTGGGTCTGGGTGGGAGAGCAAATTTGTTTATAATCAGAGACATCAAGTCTTTGGTTTATGCTTCATTAGCCCGCCATATTTCACTCACAAAATACAAATTCAAAGATAAAATTATTAAACATATCAAGATAGCTATAACAAAATCTTGAGTCCCAAACATGGGACATTCTGTTGAGTGTGGAGCCTTCCTCCTACTACACTAGTCACAAGCCCATCAAGTTCTTCCGGGTCAAATCCAGAGTACCACTAGTTTTTCTTTACTGTATTCTCAAAATAGTTATTAGTCTTTATCTTTTGTCGTATACCCCCGGTAAGGAATTAAATAAAGTCATTTGCTTCACTAAATTTGGGAGATATATATTAAGATTTTAAAATACATCTTCTTCACTAGGGTAGAGAAACTTGACTTCCTCAACCTCAATGTGGAAATCCTTGCATACATTTTGCACTTTTTCTAATAAAATCCTTGGTTTCCTTCACTCTAAAATTCATGTGGTGTTTAATTGTACCATCTTGGATAGGCAGAAAAGAACATTTTTCATAATTTCCTTTTCCATATTATATAAAAGAGGAATTTGCTTATGATTAGGAAAGAGGAAATAAAACCCTAGTCACTGTTCTCTGAAGTTCATGATTGTCAAAAGAAACATTCTATCCATGCAGAGAATCCTGGCAGGTTTATGGCTTGTGTTCAGTCTGTTCCACTGCACATTCATTTTGTTGGCCAACTGCTGTCTGCCAATCAGTACTGGGCACAGGTTCACTACCAAATCCACAAAGGTAGCAGCTACACAGAGTCACAGTCACCCAAAGAATATTCTAGAAACTCCATCAAAATGAGACATGTTCAGCTTTTCATATTGACTTGTCAGTGAGCTCCCCTCTGATTCTCCAACTTCCAGATCTCCTCTTTCCTGCTTCCACAAATACACATGCCAAATTCTTCTACTAATCTCCTTATCATATGCATTCATTATTGAGAGTACTCCCCTCTCTGACTGTCTGATATGCTTCATGATACTTGCATGTTTTGAGTAAGTCAACTCTTTGCCACCTAACTATAAAATCTATGCCTCAAATGTGTATGGACATATAACTTTGTATGGACGTTGTCTGGGTCAAAAATCAATTTTATTTATTTATTTTTTTTACAATTTTATTTCTTTTTTTTTTTTTGCCCCCCCTCCCATCCACCATTATGTGTCATTGTCTGCTTATCAGTGAGATCATTCATCCTTTGGTTTTTTGAGATTGACTTATCTCAGTTAGCATGATATTCTCCAATTTTATCCATTTGCCTGCAAATGCCATAATTTCATTATTCTTTATAGCTGAGTATATATTGAGTATATATATATTAATATATATATATATATATATATATATATATATATATATATATATATAGTTTCTTTATCCATTCATCAATTGAAGGACATCTAGGTTGGTTCCACAATCTGGCTATTGTGAATTGAGCAGCTACGAACATTGATGTGGCTATATCTCTGTAGTATGCTGATTTTAAGTCCTTTGGGTATAGGCCAAGGAGTGGGATAGCTGGTTCAAATGGTGGGTCCATTCCAAGTTTTCCAAGGAATCTCCACACAGCTTTCCAGAGGGGCTGCACTGATATGAAGCCCCACCAGCAATGTATGAGTGTACCTTTTCCCCCACATCCTCTCCAACACCTATTGTTGCTTGTATTCTTGATAATTGCCATTCTAATTGGGGTGAGATGGAATCTTAGGGTAGTTTTGATTTGCATTTCTCTTATTACTAAAGATGGTGAACATTTTTTCATATGTTTGTTGATTGCCTGTAGATATTCTTCTGTGAAGTATCTGTTCATATCCTTAGCCCATTTATTGATTGGGTTATTTGTGTTCTTCGTGTAGAGTCTTTTGAATTCTTTATATATTCTGGCAATTAGTGCTCTATCTGAAGTATGAGTGGCAAACATTTTCTCCCACTCTGTAGGCTCTCTCTTCGCATTGCTGATAGTTTCCTTTGCTGAGAGAAAGCTATTTAGTTTGAATCTATCCCAGTTATTGATTCTTGCTTTTATATCTTGTGCTATGGGAGTCATGTTAGGAAGTCTGATTCTAAGCCAACAAGTTGAAGATTTGGACCTACTTTTTCTTCTATAAGATGCAGGGTCTCTGGTCTGATTTCAAGGTCCTTGATCCATTGTGAGTTGATTTTTGTGCAGGGTGAGAGATAGGGGTTTAGTTTCGTTCGGTTGCATATGGATTTCCAGTTTTCCCAGCACCATTTGTTGAAGAGGCTATCTTTTCTCCATTGCATGTTTTTGGCACCTTTGTCTAGTATGAGAATATTGTATTTATTTGGATTTGTGATTGTGTTCTCTATTCTGTACCATTGATCAACCTGTCTATATTGGTGCCAATACCATGCGGTTTTTGTATTGCTGGTATAGTTGAAGTTCTGTTATTGTGATACCCCCTGTTTCATTCTTCCTCCTAAGGATTACTTTAGCTATTTTGGGTTTCTTATTCTTCCAGATGAACTTCATGATTGCTTGCTCTATTTCTGTAAGGTACATCATTGGGAATTTAATTGGAATTGCATTGAATCTGTATAGCACTTTTGGTAGTATGGCCATGTTGACAATATTAGTTCTGCCTATCCAAGAACATGGGAGATCTTTCCATCTTCTAAGGTCTTCTTCAATTTCTTTCTTCAATGTTTTGTAGTTTTCATTGTAGAGATATTTACCTCTTTGGTTAGATTGATGCCCAAGTTTTTTATTTTATTTATTTTTTTTTTGAGGCTATTGCAAATGGAGTTGTTTTCCTCATTTCCCTTTCAGCTGTTTCATCACTTGCGTATAAAAATGCTTTAGATTTATGTGTGTTGATTTTATAGCCTGCTATTTTGATGAATTCATTGATGAGGTCTAGAAGTTTTCTGGAGGAGGTTTTTGGATCCTCTAAATGTAGAATCATGTCATCTGCAAATAGTGACAGCTTAAGTTCCTCTTTTCCCATTCGTATCCCTTTAATTTCTTTAGTCTGTCTAATTGCTCTGGCTAGAGTTTCGAGGACAATGTTGAATAGAAGTGGTGAAAAAGGACATCCCTGTCTTGTTCCAGTTTTTAAATGGAATTCTGTCATTTTTTTCTCCATTAAGAAAGATGTTGGCCATGGGCTTAGCATAAATAGCCTTTACAATGTTCAGGTATGTTCCTACTATCCCTATTTTTTCTAGTGTTTTGAGCATGAAGAGGTGTTGTATTTTTTCGAATGCTTTTTCTGTGTCAATTGAAATAACCATATGATTCTTATCCTTAAGTCTATTGACATGATGGATTATGTTTATTGATTTATGGGTGTTAAACCATCCTTGCCTTCCGGGGATGAACCCCATTTGTTCATGGTGCACAATTTTCTTAATATGTTTTTGGATATGGTTTGCCAATATTTTGTTAAGGATTTTGCATCTATATTCATCAAGGATATTGGTCTATAATTTTCTTTCCTTGATGTGTCTTTTCCTGGTTTGGGTATGAGGGTGATATTAGCTTCATAGAAAGAGTACCCTCATTTTCTATTTCATGGAATACTTTGAGAAGTATTGTAATGAGTTCTTCTTTGAAGGTCTTGTAGAACTCAGCTGAGAATCTGTCTGGTCATGGGCTTTTCTTAGATGGTAGATTTTTAATGGCTTCTTCTATTTCATTGCTTGATATTGATCTGTTTAAATCATGTATGTCCTCCTGGTTCAGTTTGTCTCTAGAAATTTGTCAATGTCTTCGGTAGTTTCTATTTTGTTAGAATACAGATTTTTAAAGTAGCTTCTCATTATGTTCTGTATCTCAGTGTTGTCTGTCGTGGTCATGATATTTCCTTTTGCATCATGTATTTTAGTATTTGAGTTTCTCTCTCCTTCTCGTTGTTAGTGTGGCTAAGGGTTTGTCTATGTTGTTTACTTTTTCAAAGAACCAACTTTTTCTTTTGTCAATTTTTTGAATTGTTTCTTTTGTTTCAATTTCATTAATTTCAGCTCTGATTTTAATTATTTCCTGTCTTCTACTACTTTTGCTGTTATTCTGTTCTTCTTTTTCTAGGGCTTTGAGCTGTAATGTTAGGTGTTTTAGTTGTTGACTTTTCATCCTTTTCTGGAATGCACTCCATTCAATAAATTTTCCTCTTAGTACTGCTTTCATAGTGTCCCAGAGATTTTGATATGTTGTATCATTGTTCTCATTGACCTCTAAGAATTTTTTTATCTCCTCCCTGATGTTTTCTGCTATCCATATTTCATTCAATAGCATATTATTTAGTCTCCAGGTGTTGGAGTAATTTCTATTTTTTATTTTGTCATTGATTTCTACTCTCAGTCCATTATGATCTGATAGAACACAAGGCAGGATCTCTATTTTTTTTGCATTTCCTAAGGGCTGCTTTGTGCCATAACATATGGTCTATTTTTGAGAAGGTTCCAAGTGCTGCTGAGAAGAAAGTGAATCCACTCGTTGATGGATGGAATATTCTATATATATCTATTATGTCTAGGTTATTGATTGTGTTATTGAGTTCTATGGTTTCTTTGGTTGGTTTTGTTTGGAAGATGTATCTACTGGTGACAGTGGTATGTTAAATTCACCCAGAATCATTGTGTTGTGGTCTATTTGATTCCTGAAATTGAGAAGGATTTGTTTGATGTACAGGGATGCACCATTGTTTGGGGCATAAATATTTACTATCGTTATGTCTTCCTGATTTATGGTCCCCTTAAGCAGTATGAAATGTCCTTCTTTATCCCTTCTGACTCACTTTGGCTTGAAGTCCACTTTATCTGATATAAGGATGGAAACCCCCGCTTTCTTAATGGGTCCACGTGCATGGTAGGTTTTTTCCCATCCTTTAACCTTTAGTCAGTGGATGTTCTTTTCTATGAGATGAGTCTCTTGCAGGCAACATATTGTTGGGTCTTTCTTTTTAATCCATTCTGCCAGACTATGTCCTTTGATTGATGAGTTTAGGCCATTAACATTCAGGGTTATTATTGAGATATGATTTGTATTCCCAGTCATTTGGGATTATTTTCTGTTTTTAACTTGGCTCGGTTTCTCCTTTGAGTGGCTTTTCTCTAAGGTAGTTCCTCCCCTTGCTGACCTACATTGTTGTTTTTCATTTCCTCCTCATGGAATATTTTGTTGAGAACATTCTGTAGTGTAGGCTTTCTATTTGTAAATTCTTTTAACTTTTGTTTATCCTGGAAGGATTTTATTTCATCTTCAAATCTGAAGGTTAGTTTTGCTGGGTATAGGATTCTTGGTGGCAACCATATTCTTTCAGAGCTTGAAATATGTTGTTTCAGGCCCTTCTAGCTTTTAGAGTGTGGGTTGAGAAGTCTGTTGCTATCCGCATTGGTTTCCCCCTATATGTAATCTGATGCTTTCCTCTTGCGGACTTCAAAATCCTAACTTATTTTGAATGTTAGGCATTTTCATTATAATGTGCCTTGATGTGGATCTGTTGTGATTTTGTGCATTTGGTGTTCTGTAAGCCTCTTGTTTTTGATTTTCCATTTCATTCTTCAGGTTTGGGAAATTTTCTGATATTATTTCATTGAATAGGTTGTTCATTTCTTTGGTTTGTATCTCTGTGCCTTCCTCAATCCCAATAATTCTTAAATTTGGTCTTTTCATGATGTCCCATAGTTCTTGGAGATTCTGTTCATGATTTCTTACCATCTTCTGTTTGCACAACTTCATTTTTAAGATTAAATATTTTGTCTTCATTATCTGAGGTTCTGTCTTCCAAGTGGTCAAGTCTTTTGGTGATGCTTTCCATTGAATTTTTTATTTGGTTTATTGTTTCCTTCATTTCAAGGATTTCCATTTGTTTTTTTTGTTTTTTTTTTTTTTTTTAGAATCAGTATCTCTTTGTTGAAATGATATCCTGCTTCCTGCAGTTGCACTTTCAACTGCTTATTGGTATTATCATTGCCTGCATTTGTTCTCTTAACTCATCCTTTGCTTCGTGAATCATCTTAATCATGTATAATCTGAAGTCCTTTTCTGACATTTCTTCTACCATACTGTCATTGGATTCTTTTAATATAGAATCTAGATTTGTTTGGATCATTTTCTACCCTTGTTTTTTCATGTGTTCATGTATCTTCCCCTTTAGCAGTGCAGATCTGGGGTATTGCAGATTTCCCCCTAGGCTTATAGTGGCCCTATAGGTTTCCAAAACCTTTTCTTTAAGGGGAGATCAGTATTAGCAGTGCCCAATTTAGACACTATGCAATCCTAGACCAAATAGCCCCTATGAGGACAATAACAAAATTGTCATAATAAACAAAATGAGTTCAACTATTTTCTTCAGTATAACAAACAGATTTGCAATAAGGTCTTCAATTTCTAATGGAGGACAAAGAGGATGCAGAGGGATCTAGGATGTAGCCGTTAATGGGATAAGAAAAGAATATATGGAAGTTTTAGATAATAGAAAGGGTGAGAGTGTAATCAAAAGAAATTGGATATTAGCGTGCACAAAGGGAGAAAGAGACTCTGAGGGAACAGATAAAGAAAAGGAGAAGAGAGCCAAAAGAAAAGAAATAAAAACTTAAAATTGTTCAAAAAGGAGAAGAAAGAAAATCTACACTATAACTGTCATATAGTATTCAAACCTCCCAGTCTTCAGTAGCCTGATGCAAGAGAGGTACCTGACTGAGCTTCAAGTCTTTAGCAGGCATCTCAGGATGGGATTTGCCCCACCTAAAGATCAGAGCTACAGCTTCCAGGATTATCCAAGATGGCCGCTCTGGCTTCCAAATGTGTTGGCAAATGGGGAGCTGCAGCTTGGGGTGTGGACATGGTCAGCTGGAGGTCCTGGAGGCGGGGTGCAGTTGGTCAGGCAGGTGCCCTGGAGGTCGGGTGTGTTTGGTGTGGTTGCGGGATCTTGGAGGCCGGGTACAATCAGTTGGTCTGGGGTCCCGGTGATAGGACGCAGTCAATTGGTCTGGGGGTCCTGGTGTCAGGGAGCAGTCAGTCAATGTGAGGGCCCCGGAGACAGGGAGTGATCCGTCGGGCTGAGGGATCCTGGAGAGGGGTCTCAGTCAGTCCGGCCAGGGATCCTATGGGTCTTGGCTGTTGTCTCAAAATGGCAGCAGCCACATGTAACAAAACCTGCAGGTACTGTCACAGTGAACTTCCAGGTAGCAGCAGGCAGCTGGCGCTCCACTGGCAGTCTGTGGTCAGTCTGCTGGCAGCTGTCGGACAATCAGGAGGTGAACCTCGGGTGGTGGGTGATGAGTAGGTGAAAGGCAGGCGATGGACAGGCAAGAGGTAGGCAAATGGCAGATGATAGGTGCCTGACAGTGAGCAATCTGCACTCAAAAAAAGGTGCCAATATGCTGGCAGACTGCAGGTGATCACAGTAGACAAATGGGGTAAACAGCAGGGGATCAATAAGCAGCAAAAAGTGCCTCACCAAGAAACAGAGATCCTCTGCTTGAAACAGGAGTTATAGAGCAACAAGGAACACAGCCTCCCTCTAGTCCCCCATCTTGGATATCCCAAAAATCAATTTTATCATCTAATTGCACTAGCACTAATTCTTCATGAGGTATTCACGGCATCAGGGACAAAGTCAGTTTTGTTCCAGTAATATCAGTATAAAAATAAAGAGGATCCCTAGAAATATTACATGTTAAACTTGTAGAAATCCAACTGGGTAGGCATCAGATTCTTTACAAAGTTTTGGTTAGCACTGGAACCAGTACTAACATCTTCATTGTCTTTAATATGTCATGCTTGTGTCCCATGCCTTTAATTCTCAGAAATATGACTGCTTCAGACTTACTATCCACTTGCCCATACATCTTTTAATGCATATCCAATTAGTACCTGTAGGGAAATACTCACAAAATTCTGTTCTTTATATTCTGACATCAGATCTTTGTACTGCTAGCTCCATAAAAGGTTTTTCTTTCACAGATGGGAGGTTAATAATCTGCTCTCTTAGGAGTTAAGCAGTTGGAGAGATTTTGCTTCTGCTACTGTGATGTACACTTATTCACTTACAACAGTTTCATCCATTCCTGGGACATAAGACTTAGAATTATGCTTCACCATATATATCTCTGCAGTTTGCTTATTTGTTTGTTTGTTTGTTTTTGCCTTGACTAGGATTATGCAAACTCAGGGCTAGGAAGAGATGATCAAGCTGTGGTGTCTAGGTACCTGCTGTGCTGTGAAAAACCTTTTTTTTCCTATGATCCCTCTATTCAGAAGTTTCTTGTTTCTTGTCCCCCAATTCTCGACTTGGAAGAGGTGTAATGAATGAGCAGAAGCCACTTGTGAAATACTGAAATATTTGGTAAAAGTTATCAATGACCCATCCTGTCCTGGTGTTTTCTGATTTAGCAGGCTATTAAGTATTGGTTCAATGTTTTTGTTAAAGCCTATTCAGATTGTCTATTTATCTTGTGACAGCTTTGGTAGACTATGTCATTAAAGAAATTATTCCATTTCATCTAGATCATCAAATTTGTGGCTCAAGAGTTGTTTATAATATTTTTTTACTGTCCTTGTAATGTACCTGGGATCAGTAGTGATATCCTCTCTTTCATTTCTGATAGTGGTAACTGTGTCTTCTATTTCATTTTTCTTTAGTTTAACTTGCTAGATGTTTATCAATTTTATTTATTTTTTCAATGAACCAGATTGTTCTTTTCACTGATTTTTTTCTACTTATTTTTAGTTTTCAATTTCATTGATTTCTGCTCAAGTAAGTTTTTTAAAAGTATAAATCTTATTATAAAAATAACAAATTATATTGAAGCAATCATGAAACATTTTTAAATTTTTTAAATTACAGCAATATTTTAGTACATAAAATTGTAATTTAAATAAAAGTTTATTTGTTAAATATAGTTAGTACTAAAGTGTTTTGTTTAATTTTAAGAACTCATTAAATCATGACATGGTATTTGATAAGGCCCCATGCATATCTTATTGGATCTAATTGATTTATTTTGTTGGTTTGTTCACCAGTGTTGAACATCTTAATTTGTAAACATTTACTCTTGCTTGTGGAATGAAAGTTTCCATAATTCAAACAAGGTGAATTTAGGCTTATAACAAGAAATTTCAAATTTTATAAGATTTTTTTCAATTAAAGTCCAAACAGTAATTTTTTTCTTCTAAAAACATGGGAATACTTAATGTTTTAGAGCAGGGAAAAATGAGCTTTAATCTCAACATGGTTTCATGCTTAAAAGAATAGTACCTTCACTTTAGCAATTACAAAAATATGAATTATCTAATTACAATTTTCCCACCTCACAGGGACATGAGATTGCAAGACAACTCAGTTAACCAAATTGCAAAGAAGCAAACATCCTCAAATCAAATAGGACATGCACAAATCTTTGACCAATCACAGAATGAAGAGTAGTCACTACATAAGGAGATAAGAAGAAATCAGCTAAAATTTTAACAAATTGTTAAAGGTCAAATGGGGGTAAATGTCTCTCTTTAGAATAACAGTAAGCTATTATACCTATACTAGGCATATACAGTTACATATACAGTATTTAAAAGATGAGATTAACTGAAAACTGAAGAAAAAAATACTAACAAGTAAAATATTCCTTGATCTAAATACCAGTATCACTTGATGCAAATTTAAATGTGTGTGATTGTGTAGGGAACATTCCTCAAGCTTATTTGCCAGCAGTCGCTGACATCATGGTCTAAGTAAGCCAAACAGTCTGGACAGAGAAACTGAGGTAATGGTAAAGACTCGTCATGGAATGAAGGTCTTTGCAGTTGTTGAGGCTGAGCTAAGAGCTGAGGGGAAGCCTCGCTCTTCAAGCATCCCAGCAAGCTGTGATGTGAGCTTGCCTGTTGTGCCTTGCTTCGTGCTGTGTACCAGAGCTTACCATCCCAACAGTCCTTTGTCTCAGACCTGTTGCTGGGCAGAATTACTTAGGCATACATGGTTTGTTTACATTATTTTGATGTATAGCTTACCTATAGGCTGATTCTGTTATGCTTTAACAAGCATGTTGACCTGATTGGATAATGTGCCTATATATGTCTTGTATAATCCTAGGAAAAATTAGATCTGTGTCTTCAGAGCCCAGTCTCCAATGTCTGAACTGGGGTAGACATCAATGTCCTCACCCTCAGTGGGACACCTAATCTCCGAACAACAATAAGTGTTGACCTAGGCAGAGACTTGCTGACTTTCCTCAGGTTGAGTGAGTGACCCTCCATAATGGGTAATTTACCTCCTTCAACAATGGAGCCTCAAATGAATGCTTTGAAAGAATTATTATGGAATAGGCGAGTTAAAGTGTCTGAAAGAAATTTATTAGCATGTTGGGAAAAGGTTCAAAAAATAGTTCCTTCTGTGGCTCAGGTCTGGGGACCTGAAATTTGGGGAAAAGTTTTATATATTGCAAGGAAGGCAGAATTGAGAGAAGGTTTTGTCCTGCCAGCACCATTTCATCCTATATCAGCAATTTATGCTTGTTTGAAGGAAGTTCCGACAGAGAATGTAGATCCGGAAATTTTACTCTCTCTGACTATAGAAGAAAGTGAAAAGAAACAAAAACTGTAGTCCCACCTGGAGAAAATGGTGGAGAAAACACAGCAGAGATAGCAAGAGATAGGCCCCCTCCAGCTACTCCTCTTTGTTCTCCACAAGTAACTGGAGAACAGGACATTCCTAAGCAATCAATCTCTGCCAAGAAACCTGTCCAGTTGCATTCCTCATCCCCTGCCCCCCTATCCAAAACAAAAGAGTGAAGCAACAACTGCACTTAGTGGAAAAGGAAAACCCCCATGGGAGGTGACTGGTGTGGAGGAAGTAATCCTAACCAGCCCAACAGCCAGTGGCATGTCATAGTAAAGAGTATGATATAGCAGCACCATTCCTCAAAAGCAGTGGGAGATGTTTCATGATTGTCTGCATCCAAACCTGACCTGATTACCAACCAGGAAAAAGGGTTAAAAGGCCATGGGCAATTTCCCCTGTCTGGCCTTGCTGAAGTCTGCATTAGAATGTAGACTGCAGCAGGCTCAGTGGGGGACCAACCTGAGACTGAAAAAAAAAAAGTCCATCTTAAACTTCTTCTGGGCTGCAACAGAGAACTAACTCATTGTCTCTCTTCCTCTCCCTCCATCTCACCCATTCTCCCTGTCTTCCTCTTTCCCACTCTCTCATGTTGTAATTAATGATCATTATCATTTTTCTCCTAGGATTCTTGTTTTGTTTTGTTTTTCTTAAATGCTATATTTTTTGAGCTCACAGTTTTGATCCTACATACCTAGGTTAATGATTTTTTGATCAGTTCTATTTTTATTCAACTCTAGGATTATTTTTGAACCTCTCTTACATTGCAATGGAGATAAAAGCTACAAGGCTTTTGCTTTTGTGTTATGTATATATCATGTTGTCTGATGTCATGTTGTCTCTCTATGTTCACCTAAATATCATGTACATGATATCAAAATTGAGCACTCATAAAATTTAAATTTAAAAAATGGATCCAAATACCTTTAATTCACATGATTTAAAAGGTTCAATTTAAATTGGGTAAACAAAAGAAAGCAAAATGTTTTTAAGATTAACTCATAAGTTTCTAGGTGGTCAAACTAATAAAATGTTAATGTTTATAAAATGTCTAATATCAATTGTTTCTAGGACTTTTCTTAAACAGGAAGGAGACAGCAAATGCTATTCAGTACACTTGTCTTATACCTTATTTTTACAGAAGAATAAGTGAATTATATTTGACATGTATGGCTTTACTCAAATGTGTTTTTTAGAGGCATCTGATTAATTTACAAAGTTAAAATGCTAATGTAATTGCTTTGTGTCATCACAAAGGTAACTAAGAGTTAAGTCCTAAAAGGTACAATTCTATATACAAAGGATTCCAAACATTTCAACTGTGTTTCAATTAGATTACTGCACATAACATAAAGTAATGAAATGGAGTAATTTATCTAAATTCAAAAATTTTGTATAAGGGTTTTTTCAAAATGTGAACAAAAAGGGTCAGCAGAGAGGAAAGAAAAAACAGGAGGTTATAAGTATGGGAATATATTCAGTAGAAGGGAAAATAAAATGTTTCTGGGTAAGAAAGTGCTTCTTTGATAAAATACATGAGGGTTTAAGTAAGTGCTAAGAAAGTCTGTATGTAAGTAAAGAGCAAATTTCAACAAATTTGCATAGAACTAAGTTGGTTATATGTATGTGAGACAATCAGTTAAAGCTATTTAAGTTTTTTCCCTAAGGTCAAATGTTAATGGGCTGATAAAAACCAAAGTTTAATCTCTATGTTAAAATGACAAGGATTTCTTTAAAAATATTAATTTACTCTTAACATTGTGTCTTTTAAGTTTTATTCTTTAGAGCAATCTTAAAAATTGGGGTTTATACAATTATGGTTAAACAACAAATGTTAAAGTATTGTACTATGTTGGAGTCTAAGTTTGTTTTTAAAAACTAAACTTGGTTAATATAAAACATTACTAAAACTCTTCTTTGTATAATAAATGTGTTCATATTTTACAGGTATACAAGTCTTTTAAGCAGAAAATTTGAAAGAATGTTTTTATCAAGCTGCTGTTCTTCAAAGTAAACTGTAATGATAACTTTAAATTTATAAAAACAGTAGATTTTATTGGAGATTTATATATATCATTTAATGTTTTATAACAGGACCTATTATCGATAAGGTGTATATGTATAAAATTTGATCATACATTTTACACTGAGGTAAAAATTTTAAATATATTTTTGAAGAAAGATAAGAGCCTGATCTATTTAAATATGAATATTGTAAAATGTAAAAACATTTTGCCATTTTTCTACACTAAAGAAAAGTTGAAAGCTCTCTTAGCCTTTCTTTAATTTGTTATATTATGCTAACTCATGTTTATATAGACTTTAAAAGCAATATATACACACTTTGTAAGATAACATTTAAGAAAGAGTATGGAGAGCGATAACAGAGGATGGGACAGCAGTGACTGAGATTGGGGGTCTCTGATGACCCCATGGCTGTGGCGTGCTTGGTGCTATATTGGTTCCCTTCGTGAAGAGCGTCTGTAACAATTTAAATTGTCAAATATTAATGGAAGGATTTACTGGAGAAATAGATAATCATATGTCTAAAGACAAACTTCTTTAAACTTTGAAAACTTTACCTCTTGATACTCAGCAAGTTTTTCCTCAGTCTAAACCTTTTCCAGAAGTCACAGTAATTATTACGGATGGGAATTGAACTTCTTGGGGGATATTAATCATTATCACCTACAAAAAAAAAAAACAAAGAATAATAAGGGAAAACTTTAATGGATCGCCACAATTAGGAGAGTTATTAGCAATAATTAAGACTTTTGAGGTTTGACCAGAATCTTTCAATCTCTTTTCTGACAGTGCTTATGCAACTCAAGTAGCAAAAAATCTCCCATAGTCTACTTTTAGACCTTCATTGTGCCTGCTAGATCAAGCTATGGACACATTAAAGCTTCTAATAGAGAATTGAACTAATCCTTGGTTTATTCAACATATAAGATCTCATACTAACTTACCAGGACCTTTAACTAAAGGCAATGAAATCATTGATAAATTGATAATGTACATAGATTCTTCTCCAATTCAACAAGCAAAATAGCTACATGCTAGATTTCACATGTCTGCTCAGTCTCTACATCATTTGTATCCAGATCTAACTATTTTCTCATGCAAATATTTGATCTGGACCTGTGCTAAATGTGCACCCTGTTGCCTTTAGGAACTCTTCAATCTCAAGGTGTAAATCCTAGAGGTCTACAACCAAATAAGTTATGGCAAATGAATGTCACTCACATACCTTCTTTTGGGAAATTAAAATTTGTTCATGTAATTATAGGTACATATTCATTCAAGTTACACTTATGCTACTGCTTTAAGTGGTGAGAAAACAAAACATGCCATTAAGGCATTAAAGCAAACATTCTTGATAATGGGAATACATTGGTTCTTGAAGACAGATAATGGGCCATGTTTTGTTAGTTCTCAATTTAAACAATTTTGTACATCATGGAACACTCGTCATCTTACTGGTATTCCTCATAACCTGCAAGGACAGGTAATCATAGAACGCGGAAATCATTCTTTAAAAACTCAAATACCAAAGGAAAGGGGGAACTCATCCTCCCCTGGAGAAATATTAATATCTTCCCTATTTATCTTAAATTTTTTAACTTTCGATTTGCTTGGAATATCTCCTGCCTATAAACACGGGGGATCACTTCTATTATCTCCATCACCATTACCATTGGTTAGATGGAAAGATCCCTTGACAAATAAATGGAATGGTGCTTATCCTCTTCTAACCCAAGGTTTAGGTTTTCCTTGTGTTTTTCCAGAATTGGCAACATTGCCCATCTGGGTACCAGCAAGAAATGTCAGACCAGTCACAACAGCAAAAGCAGATGACACCACCAACAAATTAATGGCACAATTGAAGATGCTCCACCCACACCAGGACTGATATGATGATCAAAATGCCCACACTCCAGAAGACATCATGCCATAACATGGGGAGATATGAAGAATCTGATGCATCAAGCAGAGCAAATGTCACTGGAGGCCAGTCCAGGGCCTATTAATTAATTAATTAATTCCTATTAATGTGTGCTATCACTGCTTAATTCCAATGCTCATGCCTCTGTCCTCATCATCTACTTTAACTGATCATATGCATAATAATATTTTCATTCATTTTGCAGAAATTGTTAATTCCTCTGAAACTTGTCTGTAGGGGCATCGAAAGGACTCATGAAATTAGCCTGTGCCATGGTAAAAAATATTAATTATACCTCTAGGGCTACTGCAATGCTCAATGAGGAACAAAGGCAGCAGCATCAAGCTCTTCTTGATAATAGAGCTACCATTGATTATTTGTTGCTCTTACACCATAAGGGCTATAAGGAGCTTAGGAATATGTGTTGTTTCTACTTAACTGATAATGGTAATTCTATTTCCAAAGAGCTAAGTAATTTAAAAGATATTGTTAATCACATTCATCAAGAACCTAGAAATATAGTCTGCTAGATTAGCTGACTTCTTGGTTACCAGACATGTCTTGGTTAAAGCAACTTTTTGTAACTGTGCTCATATTTGTCATACTCTTATGCATATGTGGGTTTCGTTGTATATTCAATCTTCTTTCTAAGTGACTAGCTTACCATGCCAAATCACAAGTATTTGCAAAGACCCTACTTGCTTCAATTAGTAAAGGAGGAGGAAATGTAGGGAACATTCCTCAAGCTTATCTGACAGCAGTCACTGACACCAGGGTCTAAGTAAGCCAAACAGTCTGGACAGAGAAACTGAGGTAATGGTAAAGACTCGCCATGGAATGAAGGTCTTTGCAGTTGTTGAGGCTGAGTTATGAACTGAGGGGAGGCCTCGCTCTTCAAGCATCCCAGCAAGCTGTGATGTGAGCTTGCATGTTGTGCCTTGCTTCATGCTGTGTGCCAGAGCTTACCATCCCAACAGTCCTTTGTCTCAGACCTATTGCTGGGCAGAATTACTTAGGCATACATGGTTTGTTTACATTATTTTGATGTATAGCTTACCTATAGGCTGATTCTGTTATACTTTAACAAGCATGTTGACCTGATTGGATAATGTGCCTATATATGTCTTGTACAATCCTAGGAAAAATTAGATCTGTGTATTCAGAGTCCGGTCTCCAATGTCTGAACTGGGGTAGACATCGATGTCCTCACCCTCAGTGAGACCCCTAGTCTCCAAACAACAACATGATTCAATAAAAAAAATGCAGAAATTCTATACCCAAAATTAGAAAAGAAATGATCAGTCTAATAGTAATACAGATGCAGTAACATAAGTAGTTATCCAGAATTACCTAGTTACTAGAACTCCATAAAGAGGTAGAAAATATAATGAGCAAAAGCCACTTTTTAAGTATTTGAAATTCTCAAAACTGATTAAAAACATTTAAATCAAAGACTTAGGAGGTTCTTCAAGAAATACAATGAACCATATGGCTTATTGTGAAACTATGGAAAATAATGGAAAAAAAAGTTATAGAATTAGGACACACTTATTTCAGATGAGTGATACTTAAAGATGACTTCTGTCATCTTTAGGTCATATTATCATCTGCTAACTAGAAATCTAAGTAAAATAAAAATATCCTACAATATAAAAAAGGCATTTCAGAAAAATCAAATGAGAAATTTGTCTGCATCAGATGTATAGTATGCTGAATTAAATAATGGTATTTTTCAGGCAGAAAGGAGATTATTCCAGATGTAAATATAGAATTTCAGAAGTGAATGTAGAGAAAGGAAAGGATAAGAAATGCAGCAAAATCTAAAAGGATATTAGCTATATGAACTAAAATGTTGCAATGTAAAACTTAAGATAAATGTTAAGGAAAACTAACAAAATGTAACAAAACTATTCTAGCATGACATGTTTGAGGAGAGAGAGAGTTTAACCTGATTTTCACATTATACAATGTATGCATCAAATCTTCATAAGCTGTCCATAAATATGTATAATTTTCATGTCCATTAACATAAACATACTCTAAGATCTTTATATTATAATAAAAATGATGGAAGTTTTACTTTATATTGGACACTAATAAATTAAGGTATACAATATTATGCAGGGTAAAAGCAAAAGATACTAAAACTGGTAGAATCAGAGAGGGGCACATGAAAAAATTAAAATGCTTAATTGAAAAAAAGGCATGAGAGAAATTGAAACACACAACAGGTTTTGGTAAAAACAAGGTGGTAGATTAAAATCCAACTCTCTCTACCTAAATATCAAGTATTTTAGTACTCCAAATGAGGGAACATTCAAAATGCATTTTTAAAGTAATTAAATGCTTTTTTTGCACAAACACACGAAATTGTAAGGGTAAAGAAATCTGAAAGATGAAAAGGAAAAGAAACATATTTTGTCATGCCAAAATAAGCAAAAGAAATCTAGCATAACTGTGCTGATGTTAGTTAAAATGAACTTTGTGGCAAGAAGTAGTATTAAGAACCTAGGAATACCTTTCATAATGATGAAAGAAGCAATATACCAATAAGTTATGACAGTTTAAATTTATAGGCTTGTAATAATTGAAGATATATATATAAATTCATAATCATTGGGAGTTTTTATCCATCTTTTCATACTGTTGGAAGGAATTGAAACACAATTATTATTACAAACTAAGAAGTTTGAACTATCTCTAACAAATTCAACCTAATTGACAGATGTAGAACATTACACTTAAAAATGGCAATATGCATTATTTTGATGTGTGCATTTAATATTTATTCAAATGCACCATATGTTGTCCCACAAGCAAGTCTTGACAAATTTTAAAAGATTGAAATAATGAATTTTGTAACGTTAGTACAGAAGGACAACTTAAAAATTCTGAAATGTTTTCAAATCAGGCAATATGTTTCTAAATGATTTGTGAATCACAAAATAAATCTCAATGAAAATTAGAAAATATTTTAAATTAATAGACACAAAGAGATCATGTATTAAATGTAAAGAAAATTTATCACCTTAATAGTGTACATTAAAAATAGAAACAATAAGTTAAATGTCAGTTATCTAACCACCCACATCAAGGGTTGAAAGCAAAACATCTTCAACAACCTACATATAAAGAAGCTGAATACAGAGCAGTAAATTAAATCCTGTGAAACAGAAGTCATGAAAAAAAATATTAGCAGAAATAGATAACATTAAAAACAATCACACTGTCAAGGAGATCAAAACACCTCAAAATCATTCTCTTGTAAAAAATGTTAAAATTGATAAAGTGTAAAATTCAGAGAGAAAAGGAGAGAAAAAGAAATAGTGAATGATCATAGCAGTATAAAAAAACAAAGTACAGGTACATATCTTCCAATGTACCTGTACTTTGAATTTCTTCCAATTAAGAAATTCATAAGCTGCAAGATACTAAGATTCTTCATGCCAGTACCTTTGACAACTGAATGAAAGGGATTAAAAAAATGCTTGAAATATCTCACAAAGTTGACATGTGAAAATATGAAAATTGGAATATTCCTATAACTATTTTTAAAAATAATCTATAATAAGGAATTTTTTCCTCATGTAAACACAAACATTCTAGATTATAGATGTTCACTGGAAAATTCAGTGGATAATTCTTCAGAACATTTAAGAAGGAAATAAAGCCAACTGACACAAACATTTCCAGAGATATGAAGGAAATACTTTCCAGATGTTCTATAAATCTACCACTATTTTAAAATTGAAATCTGTGGAGGGCATTACAGGAAAAAACAATTAAAATCAACTTCTATGGACATACCTGCAAAAATCTTAAATATTATGCATTTAATCTAGTAATATAAACCACAAACATTGTTGGGTTTGCTATAATAATCAATGTGTCTTAATAGTAAAAAATCTAAAACTAGAGTCTATTACTGTAAAAGCATAAAGAAGAAAAATCATGGTGGGGCTAGGGTTGTGGCTCAGTGGTAGAGTGCTCAACTAGCATGTGTGAGGCAGTGGGTTCGAGTCTCAGCACCACATAAAAATAAATAAATAAAGTTATTGTGGCCATCTACAACTAAAAAAAATCTTTTTAAAAAAATCATGACATTCTTTTTGATTAAGAAATACTCAAATCCATAGTCCACTAATGATAAAAAAAAATCAACAAATAAGCAATGATAAAAAAATGTCTCGTTTTATAACAGCTATCTCCAAAATGGCTGTAGAAAACATCATTTGTAATGATGAAATATTGAACATTTCCCTTCTGATATTGGGAACAAGAAAATGATACACACAATCATCAACTCCTTTTAGCATCATAACTTGACAACATAGCTTGAGGGAAAAAACAAGATATAAGAACTTGAAGGAAGAAATGAAATGTTTTTTCATAGAATAGCCTAATAATTAATAAACTATTATAACATAAATAAAAGAACATTATGCGTTTATAAGACATGAAGCAATTACATTTCTTTTTTAAGCTTTCAAACATGAAATTTGAAAAAAAATTTCCTCTCTTGATATCATCAGAAACATCAATTGTTCAGAAAATAATGTACTAATTAAAGCATAAGATCTCAAACAGAAAATATTATAATATATAAAAACCTAGAAAATACCATGAAAATACTTTTGGAAGTCAGGATATTAGTTACTTGGAAATGAATGAAGGAAATTATCCTGATATGGATGTCATGAGGATTTTGAATTGCTTATAATGTCTAACCAAGTACCTGACCTAGGTGGCTATTATTACCTAGTGATGCTTATTGTAAAATTCTAGACTATGTTTTTTTTTAATTTTGTAATATTTATTGAGATGCTTACTATGTTACATCCAATGAGATATTTATTTCTTGTTCATGTATAATTTTTCTGTGCATAAAAAAATATTTATTAAAAAGCAAATTAATGAATAAATAGCAATAATTTTACCAAGATATATTATGATTTATATGTCTACCTCTTGACAAACTATATATTATTTTTATTTTGATATTTTCTCTAAAAATATTTTCAGTACATGTTTTGTATATATAGTAAGCCACTTAAGACAGAGCATGCTTTGGAATATTTTTTATAACATTCTTATACTCAAGAGCATTTTACATCAGAGTTGTTCTCATTCAATATTTTAGTAACATCTCATGTCTTCTTGCAACCAGGTTTTGGTTAAAGCTTTGGTCCTCTGTAACTGATCAGCTTTTATTCTTTTATAGGTGTTAGAAGTTTTTGTGACTTAACCTAATTGGCATATAAATAGAAGGCATATGCTTTTGAAGGCACATAGGATATTATAAAAAAAAATGCTCACATGTTGACTGTATAGGAAGTCTCAAAAAACATAAAGATATTAAAATCACTCAAATTATGTCCTTTGGCTAATAATTTTTCAAATTCTGTGTAGATGTATAATTTCTGTCCTTTTTGATAAATGTTACTTTTGACCAATGTTATATTGGTCTCTCTCTTCTATCTTCCTTAATCAATAACACTAACTGTTTCGTTTTTGTTTTATAGTTCTTGTTTATTTCTTGATGTAGGCCTATTTTTCTCCTCAGGATTTAGCATTTACTTTTTTTCTAAAGTGTTGAATGACATTGATCTAGCTAATATTTTTTTAATGGTTATATCGATTCCTCATCATTTCCCCAACAAATGATAGGTAAAATTTTTCAAAGTTGATGTTGATAACTACGTTCTTGTGATTTTTACATTTACTATGCCTTATTGCATGGTGAGAAAAAGGAAGAGGATTAGAATTTTTCAAAGTGAGGTTTGAAAAAGAATGTGGCTATGGAAGCTATGGAACTGTGTCCACAAGCTTATTGATTATAGTTTAGACACTGATTACATAGGAGCTATAAAAGGAACAAGGGATAACATACTTAAGGGAATATGGATGCAAAGTGATGGTTGGCACTGAATTTCTGAAACAAAATTAATATAATGGGCTATCAGTGTCTCTAAAGAAACAGACCTAATGGGAAATAGATTAGATAGACAGCTATTTAGTTGAGAGGAAATTTCTTGAGAGAATTTATTCATGTGATTGTGGAGACTGAGGAGTTGTTTGATATGTTGTCTGTAAAACTGTAGAACCCGGGAAGTTGATGGAGTAATTCTTAGCCCTAGGCCAAAGACCTGAGAACTGGGTGTAGGTAGAGGCAGAGGGGAGGGTGCTACCTCAAACCTGGAGTTGGAGGACCAGAGAGCCTGGCTTTTTGATGTGCAAGGACAGGAGAAAAATGGTGTCCCTGCTCCAGAAGAAAGTGAATTTGCTGTTTCTCTGCCCTTTTGTTTCATCCAGGTCTCCAGCCAACTGTGTGGTGCTCATACACATTGAGGGCAGATAGATCTTCCCCACTCAGACCATCAATTCATATGCCAATCTTCTCCAGAAACAACCTGAATGACACAACCCAAAATAATCTTTACAACTCCCTAGGTATCCCCTGATCTAGTCAAATTTGCAAGTAATATTAAAACAGAAGGTGAAGGATAGGTGTAACTTGAATGGAAATTAAATTGCTGTGGGCTGGTAAAGGCTGAACTTTAGAGATCGTTTTCCAGATTGAGATTAGATAAACAAAATGAGACAGTGAAGAGGCAGATCATGAAACATCAAAAGATAAAAGCAAAACTGGAATTCTTTAATGGTAAAGAAGAAAACAAAAGATTTCAATGAGTATTGATTATAGCAAATATATAATTACTTATGAATACATAGGAATGCTAGTTTGAGACAGTAATAATTATTATCATCTAGTTTAATAAGTTGGGTCACCTGTTAAATACTGGTAAGTACTTTTCTAATTCTTTTTTCTACATTTCAATATACGTGAAATAACTTGAATCATTTTTAAATCACTTGTCATCTTCTGTCTTGTCAGATGATGATGATGATAATGATGATGGATTTGTGGTATGGGAATTGAACTCAGGGGCATTCTACAAGTGAGCTACATCCCCAGCCCTTAATGACAGGGTCTCATTAAGTTGCTCAGACTGGCCCCAAACCTTAGCCTCTCAGGTAGCTGAGGTTACAGGTGTGTACCACCACAGCCAATGTAGTCAGATCATTTCAAAAGTCAAAATCAAACCTCTTTTATTAATTCTACATGTCATGCAGTTCTTACTTGGGGTTTTCCATATATTATTGATAACTCTATTTAAATTTGCACTTCTGGAAGTTTGATAGGTTCCACTTCTGAATGTTGCTTTGTTGGTGTTGTTTCTATATCAGACTTCTGAAATAAATTATATAGCAAGAAACGAAGTTGTTCATATGTGGAAAAAAAGCAATGCTTTTGTTTTAAAGAATAAAATTAATATATATATGTATGTACATATATATACCTATTGATATAGAAATTTATATATCAAAAAAATAGAATTAAAATATAAATAAAATTTTCAAGGAATCTGCAAGGCTGTGCTCTTATCTAGAAGTACTGGGAAAAGTTATCCCGATTCAGTTAACTCAGTTAACTCAGATTCTTCAAAAAATCCAGAGTCTGGTGATTGTAGGTGGCTCTTTTCGTCTTCAAAGCCAACATCTGTGTACCACGTTCTTATGATTGAAATAATTCTAACTTCTGCTAAAGCCAGAGAAAACCTTGGTTTTAAAGAGTTTATTTGATTATGTTAGGACCACCCAAATCTCCCTGTCTTAAGGTCAACCGATTATTAACATTAATTAACATCACAGAAAGTGAAGATGATGTGCAACTTGAGTGGTGGAAACTAATTTACTGTGGTCTGCAAATCTCTATATGCAAATCCCTTTTGCCATATAATACATTTTAATCATGTAAGTAACACCAGCAGAAAAGGCTATGAAGTCTGTCTGACAATTCTAAGGCATTACTACATTCATTTTTGAGGTCATGGGACAGTTTTAAGACTTCATGAAAGTTGGGTTTTCTCTGCATATAATAAAAATATTAGTAGGAAGAAAAGTAGGGACTATATAATGAAAGAATATAACTACTTCCATTAGTGTAATGGAATTAGCAATGATAAATAATAATAATAAGTAATGATAATAATAATAAATAAGCAATCATAACATACTAATAATTTTTAAAATGTGAACAAAAGAGTGGCAAGTATAGAAGTTTTAGCAAAATATTGTGAATCAGATACTTTAAAGAATTTTCAAAAATACTATCAGAAGCGGGGTGCAGTGGAGCTTGCCTGTCATCCCAGTGGCTTGGGAGGCTGAGACAGAAGGATCATGAGTTCAAAGCCAGCCTCAGCAAAAGCGAGTTGCTAAGCAAAGCAGTGAGACCCTGTCTCTAAATAAAATACAAAATAGGACTGGGGATACAGCTCAGAGGTCGAATGCCCCTGAGTTCAATCCCTGGTACCCCCCAGCGGAAAAAAAAAAAAAAAATACTATCAGGAAAAGCAT
The DNA here is from genome assembly GCF_902686455.1 of Sciurus vulgaris. Lineage (NCBI taxonomy): Eukaryota > Metazoa > Chordata > Mammalia > Rodentia > Sciuridae > Sciurus > Sciurus vulgaris. The sequence continues at coordinate 73,838,793 of NC_136462.1, forward strand.
AAATTTCAAATATATCCCCAAATAGAACTATTGTTTTGGTTAGTGTTATTGTTAATGTAACCAAAAGACCTGAAAAGAACAATGTAAAGAAGGACAAGTTTATTTGGATCACAGTTTCAAAGACCTTAGTCCTCCATTGATAACTCCATAGCTCTAGGTGAGGCAGAACATTCAGGCAGAAGGGTGACTTAGAACATGGCAGTCAGAAACAGAGAGAGCTCTGCTCATCAAGGACAAAACATAAATCATGAGGGCTCAGCCCCAGTGACCTACCTCCTCCAGTCACACTTAATCAGCCTCCAGTTATCCCCAGTTAATTCATCAGTGGATTAATCTACTGATTAGGCTACATCTTTCATAATTGAATGATTCATATCTGAACATTCTTGCATTATCTCACACAAGAGCTTTTTGGGGACCCCTCATATCTAAATCATAACAACTATATATCACTAATACTTATGATATGGATCCTAAATAAGAAAAGGATAAAAAAAAAGTTCAATCAAGTAACAATCTTAACATAGTAGAACTCTACATACTTGACCTCAGGAGAGCTGTGCACATTTGTCAGGGATGTATACCCCTCTCCTCTTGCCCTTAAGCCCTCCAGCAACATATGGACTAAGATCCAGCCATGAATCTACTATAAGTTGGGCACAGTATTTAACTCACTAGTAGGTCCATATTCTGTTTCAAAAACAATTCTATCTTGAATTCCAGTCATGAAGTGAAAGAATTTAAATTAAATAGGAAGAGAGTTCTTTGAGATCTAGAAATTTCCTGGGCACTGATGGCCCAGTGCTTCTTTCAGTGATTCTGATTGAGATGCAATGAATAAAATTTATTATCTGTATTATTTTAGCTGCTCTACTTCCCTGGATTGCCATTTGAAAGAATCATGGCCTAGAATAATGCCGGAGCTCCTTCTTCGAATATTTGAGTTCATATTAAGATACATCAGTGCTCATTTGACCTACAGTAGTTTGCAGCTTGCTGGGATGAGGCTTAGAACAGAGGTTGTTGTCTTTAAATTCATTCTTGAGAAACGAATTGAATATTTTCCATTTCTTTATACCCCATTCTATTCTCTGCTTTTCCTGCTACTTTGCCCTTAATGCTTGCTGTAATTTACATCTGCAGTCTCCTTAAGGCTCATGTTAAAGGTGTGGTCACCAGCCCCTGTGCTATTGAAAGAGTGGTGAAACATTTAGGAGGAGGTGTTTTAGGTCAGTTTTTGTTTTGTTTTGTTTTGTTTTTTGTCACTGTGATCCAAAGAACTGACAAGAACAGTTCAAAGAGGAAATGTTTATTTGGGGCTCATGGTTTCAGAGAGGGAAGGCAGGACATCATGGCGACAAGTTGTGGTAGAGGAAAATGACTCAGGACATGATTCCAGGAAGCAGAAGGAGGGGATGGGGAGGGAAAGACTCTTCTCATCATGTTCAAAATATAAACCCTAAAGGCATGTCCCCAATGATCCTCCTTCTCCAGCCACACCCTACATGCCTAGGATTGCCCTATCAGGGGATTAATACACTGATTAGATTAAGGTTCTCATAACCCAGTAGTTCTACTTCTAATTTCTTTGCATTGTCTCACACATGAGCTTCTGAGAGATACCCCATATCTAAACCATACCAGGTGAGGTCTAGAGGAAGGAAGCTAAGCTGCTGGGGACATGCTGTTGGAAATGATGTTGGGACCCCAACCTTTTCCTGTCTTTCTATTTGATTCTTAGCTGTCCTAAGTTGAACAGGACTCCTCTACCACATGCTCTTGCCATGATGTCCTGTGCCTCCACAGTCACAGCAACGGTGCCAAAACTGACGGAAAGCTCTGAAACCATGAGCTAAAATCAACCTTTCCTTCTTACAAATACATTTATCAGGTATATTTTCAGCAATAGAAAGCTGACTAACCCAATGCTCCAGTCTCAAGAAAATACTTGGGTTTCCTTCCTCTGGATTCTTTTAAGTCCCTTAATATATGCTTAGTGAGTGAGTGAGTGTATGAATGACTATTACTTAAAAGTATTATTCATTGTCTGTTTTTTTTTGTGCTTCAGATTTGCTTATAGTTTTAGTGTAAAATGCATCCTGCTGTGGTTTGAATGTTCCCGTTGCAAAAGTTAGGAGTTGCCAATATGATCATATTAAGAATTTGATCCTTTAAACAGTGACTAGGCCATGAGGGCTCCTCCCTTGTAAATAGGATTAAGTGGTCCCATGATTAAGGAGTTTGATAAGGGGATTTCTTCTCTCTTATCTTGTGTCCCGTGAGGACATACCAAGATGGCCTCAACAGATGCTGATTCTTGCTCTTGAATTTCTTGGCCTCTAGAACTGAGAAATAAATTTTATTCTTATGAATTACCCAGTCTTTGGTAGGTTATAAAAGCACAAAGTAAACTAAGACACACACTTTCTACCCTAAGTACAAATTAAATGTAATTTCATCAAAAAGCTTTATCATTTCCCTAATAATATTTTTAAAATATTTTGTATGTGCACAAGTATATAAATTTATATACATTCATAAATATATTTATTATATATGTGTATACACATATAAACAGAATAAAAGATATCTCAAACTACTTTGTACCTTATTATTAATTTCTTCTTCAATTACCTTTCTCCAAAGTAAAAATGCAGATCTCTTTCATATCCTTATTCCTAGAGCATCCAGCACAGATGATGTTTAAAAAAATGTTAAAAAATTAATGAAATCATTGAATACTATTTTGTGCTTGTATACTACTTTCTATGTATGTCAGTATGTGATGTACAACTATTTTCATTTGGAAGCTATTTGAAGGCATAGAACTGTATATTGTATAGATTCAAGTCATACAAAATAGGTTAATTATTCATGCAGTAAACACAAATAATTAAGTTTTATTTACCACTTATTAGAACACTTATTGATTTAACCACTTACCCAATTTAATATAGGGTTTAATGCTATTGGAAAAATATCGCTTCCTTGTAAATCAAAGTATGACATTATATATCTGAAGTACCTTAGGCCCTTTTGAAATATGTATATATATATATATATGCATATATATTGGAAATATATATAGATATTTATGTATAAATAAGTATATATATGCATATATTTATATTTATGGTGTTAATATACATTTATAGCATATTTATACCTATATAGATATGTTGTATATATGTGTATATTCTACAGTTCTCTCTCTTATTTTCTCTTTCCAGATAACATTTAAAAAAATTCTACTTTTTAGTTGTCAATGAACCTTTATTTATATGCAGTGCTGAGAATGGAACCAGTGTGTCACACATTCTAGGCAAGCACTCTACCACTGAGCTACAACCCCAGCCCTCCAGATAACATTTTGAAATCAGTGCTTACATTCTTACATATAATAAAATAATTCTTATTTACAACAATGGAAGGAATATATATCTTGGAACAGGGGAAATTAAGCATATACTTTCAAAGTATTGAAAACTAACTCATTTTTTGTAGAAGAGGGATAAGGAGATGAAGATGTATTTTTAGTCAAATTCTTAATGCTTTGGCAGCATACTTCCAACTGAAGTGAACCTTAAAATTGTTTGTTTACTTTTATTTTTAAATCAAAATACTCAATAAATGATACTTAATTTTTTAAATATAGGAAAACTCTTAAGAGATATAAATGATGTTTTCATTTGTGAGAAAAAATTGCTATAATGGTTTGGTTGTGAGGTGTCCCCAAAAGCTCACATGTAAGAATGCAAGAAGGTTCAGAGGAGAAATGATTGGGTTGTAAGAGTCTTAACCCAATCTGTAAATTAATTCCCTGATAGGGATTAATTGAGTGGTAATTGAAGTGGTAGGGTGTGACTGGAGGAGGTGGGAATTGGGTCCTGGTACATATTTGTATCTGGCAAGTGGAGACCGCTCTGCTTTCTGATCATGATGTGAGCTACTTCTCTCTGCCACACTCTTCTGTGGTAATGTTCAGCCTCACCTGAGTCTCGAGAAATGCAGCCGACCTTCTGTGGACTAAGGCCTCTGAAACCGTGAGCCCCTAAATAAACCTTTCCTCCTTTACAAATGTTCTGGTTGGTCTTTTTAGTCACAACAGTGAAAAAGCTGACTAAAACACTTGCTTTTTTACTGCTAATTAAAGGTTGTTGCAACCAAAGGGGCAAATCACAGATTTTTAAAAAAATATTCATTATCTTTTATAGGTAGCTTACTTCTTTTTGCTGTTCTAATAGAAAAGGAAATGCAAGATTAGATCATTGCGGTTTTATTTTTAATATAAAATTTAAAATCCACTGTTTTTCATGTTTTTGTTTTGTATTTTTATAAAATTTAACTGAACTTTTGGAATCTTATGAATACAATAGGCAAAGGAATGTAATTTCTATTGTATATTTTTTCAATTTATCATGTTTAGCAAAACATGAAATAGCGCAGATATTACAACCAATTTTATTTTACCATATAGAAAAACATTTTCTGTAAATGATGCTTCTTCTTTCATATGAAATCACTGAAAAACTGAGAAAATCAGTTGTAACATTCACCTTTGAGTGGGGAATGTTAGACATTCCATAGTCTTGTGATTCCAGTTACAATTTGGGTAAAACTCAGGGCATTTTGACCAAGAAATTCAATAGATAAATTGTACATATTTTTGAAGCACAATATGATAATTTGATACATATATAATACAAATACTGTTCTTTAATAATTATGATTCACTTTTCACCTGAGTATTAATATAGATATTGTAGAAGGAACAACTCATTGATAGTAGGCTGGTACATGGATCTTCAACAAAAGTATCTTTTTTTCTCCTCTCCAGAATGATCTTGTTGCTTACAAGGAATATCAGTGAATAAACATATATTGACTTGCTGAAATATATAGAAGCATAGTCTTCCTAAAAATAAAATAACTCATTGGTACATTAAGGATTTAATTTTCTCATAGGAACATCACTAGGAGAACTGAAGACTTGAGAACTATTAGAGACCTCCATTACCTGAGTTTCCCCTCTTTTTTAATGACATTGAGTAGATCATATGTAATTTCTCATCATTTCATCAACAATTTTGTCCACTTCCTTACCTACATCCTTTATACTGATTTAATAAAACAAAACCTTTAGACTGGGTAATTTATACTTTCTCACAGCTCTGTAAGCTGAGTAATCCAAGAATTAGGTATAGATTTGATGTTTGCTGAGAGCCTCTTCCTTATATGGTGCCATCTTGCTTCGTCATCATCGGATGGAGGAGGGAGAGATGAATGTCATATCCTCGCATGTGGCAAAAATGTTGGCAGGGCTAAGGGCAGAGAAGTTCAATGAAACCTGTTTTATAAGGTCATTAATTCCAATTTCAAGGGTGGAGCCTTATTAACTAAAATCACTGCCCCAAACCACAACTCAGTATTTCACTTTACTTTGGGGTTTTAGTTTCTAAATTTAGATTTTGGAGAAGCACATACTTTCAAATCAAGCAGGTGGTATCCCATTGGCTCAGTTACTATACTTTAAGACAGTAATGAAAATGTTCCATAAAAGTATGAATTAGACACACTCACATGCCAGTAGACCCAGTGTAATTATCATTTTTTAACCATAAGAAGAGATATTGCCATTATTTTTCCTCATTTGCACAATTCTATTATTTGTATACTATCTTTGTTTTTTTTTTTTGTTTGTTTGTTTTGTTTAAAACATCACATAATCTACATTACACAGCAATTTAGGAGAGAACAGCAAATAGATTTAAAATCTGTTGAGTTTTCATTAATCCTTTCCACATTTACCCTAATATCTCTCTTTTACAAACCATTTCCTATCTACTTTCTTTTCTGAGATTAATTTGTCATTCTTTATAGAGTTATAAACATGTAATTTAGATGTAGAATACTAAATAAATATTGGATATTAAGCAATTTTTAGAACTAAACTTTATTTATACCTTATAAAGAATATATTTACATTTTCCAGTTCCATAGATGTTATGGAATTCAGAAAAAATAGCCATGGTTAAGACTATGGTTACACAAATATGCTGTTTTTTAAAAATTAAAGATCAGTTGTAAAGCATCCTGGCATTTTTTTTTTTATTATAAGTACCACTGAACTACATAAGATAAAATTTATATAACCTTTGGAATTAGATGTGAAAATATGTTTGTGTATTAATTATTAATCTAAAAATTTGTCAACTAGATGTCAGATTTTAATAACAGTCTTTTTATCTTAATTGTTGTATTTAGACGATAATTATTTAATGTGATTATATATAAAATTAGTTGGATTTCTATTTACCATATTGGCGGCTATATTCTATTCCTATAGAGCAGAATAAAATTTTCTTGCCACATACACCCACTTTTTCTGCCTCCTCTGGATTCAATTGGCATATTGTCTAATTACATTGTATCTTCAACAGTATGTCAATTTTACTTTTAAAAATCTTTTACTAATTTCTCTAGAATTTTCAACATATGTTTTAATAATCTCAATCTGACTTCAAATAACAGTTCTAATAATTCTACATAAATGTCACTTCACATACAGAGTATCTTACTACATACTACTACAGATTGAAATGCCCCTTGCCAAATACATGCTGAAACTTAATTCCAGTATGGTGCTTGAAGGTGGGAATTTTCAGAACGGTGGGAATTTTCAGAATGGAATGGGTTCTTAGAAAATGAGATGTCACCTTATTTGGTGTTCTGCCATGTAAGGACAGAATAAGAGAGTGCAATCTGAGTCAAGAAGCAGCCCTCATCACACACTGCATCTGCTTTTGCCTTGATATTGGACTTCCTGGCCTCCAGAACTTTGAGTAATAAAGTCCTGATGTGTATATAAGTCTGCATTTGTAGAAGCTCAAACACACCAAGACACAAATACTCCCAGTTCCTCCCATTCTTTATGACATTGCTACCATTTCATTTTAATCTCTTACATACTATATTTAACCAATATATCGTTACTGTATTACTTTAAACAAAGTGTTACATTTAAGATCAATTAAGATAAAAGAAAGATGTTTAATTTTACTTTCCTTTATTCTCCCTTTCTTTATGTGGGTCCAGTTTCTGATTTTGCCTGTGTGTGGTCTTTATCTCCAATTTACTATTGAAAGATAATTTTACTGGATATAGAAATTTAAGGATGTGTATATGTGTTTTGTTTTAAATGCATTTAATCTTTCATCCTATGTTCTTACTTGCATAGTATCAGATAGGAATTCCTGTATCATTCTTATCCTTACTTATCTATACAAAAAACATTTTGTCTACCTCTGGCTCCTTTCAAGATGTCTCTTTGTCTTTAGGTTTTTAGAAGTTTCAGTAAGATACATACATTTATATGTATCATATATATATATATATTAGTGTAGATTTATGGTATTTATTCTGCTTGGTATTCTCTTAGTTTCATGTATCTGTACTTGGTTTCTGATATTAATTTTGGAAAATTCTCTGCTATTTTTAATTTAAATATTATCTTTGTTCTGTTCTTACTTTCTTTACTTTTGGTATTCCAATTGGCAAGATAATAGTCTTCTAAAGTAAATTAGAATATAAAAAATATGTAAAATGAAACAAAATAAAAACCAGTAATGCAATGATTTTAATATGATTTGTGCCATTATAAAAAACCTGCATAGTGATTTATATGGTTATCCAGTTATTATACAATACAAAATTCTTCAAATTTAATCTTGAGTTTTCCTTTTCCATAGTGGTTTTGGAATAAATATAGATCAAATTTGAACGTGTATGGGTCCTAAAAAGACAAAACAAATTTAAAAATAAAACAAACCTAAATCTAATGAGCATGGTTTCATTACTTTTTTACCTTAATTTATTTATTGTCCATCAGGATAAAGAGATTACAGATTTATACTGCTTATCTTAACTTTGCAGTATGCAATATACATTCAATAATGTGTTTGTTCTTTTCTTTCCTGTAATCTAAATGTTACTCCAAGGATATGCTTGCTATCTTATTTCTTGAATAAATTAAAGATTGCATAGACCATAGTGCATTATTATGTCAAAGTCAAAAAAGAATATTCCTCACCACAAAGTTTTTCCTTTTTTTTTTTTTTTTTTTGTGGTACTGGGGATTAAACGCAGGTGTGTTCTACCACTGAACTATATCCCCAACCACCCATTTTTATTTTTAAGTTTGAGAAAGTGTCCTGCAAAGTTGCCTAGGCTGGCCTTGAAATTGCAGTCATCAATCACCACCACCCCAGCTAAAATTTTCTTGCATTTGGGTAGTACATTAATTGCAATTGAAGGGCCAAAGTTGATGTATTTGTTAGGTAAAGTCCGCAGTTTACTTTAGGATTCACTGTCCATATTGTACAGTTCCATGGGTTTTATCAAATACATAATGTCACATATCCACCTTTACAGAATCATACATAATAGTTTTTCTTTTTTTTTTATTTTATTGTAAACAAATGGGATACAAGTTGTTTCTCTCTTTGTACATGGCGTAAAGGCATATCATTTGTGTAATCATAAATTTACATAGAGTAATGTTGTTTGATTCATTCTGTTATTTTTTCCCTTCCCCCAACCCCTCCCACCCCTCTTTTCCCTGTATACAGTGCTTCCTTCCTCCATACTTGCTCCCATCCCTAACCCTAACTCTAACCCTAACACTAACCCTTCCCTTCCCCCCATTATGTGTCATCCTCCACTTATTAGCAATATCATTCGTCCTTTGGCTTTTTGAGATTGGCTTATCTCACTTAGCATGATATTCTCCAATTTCATCCATTTGCCTGCAAATGCCATAATTTTATCATTCTTTATGGCTGAGTAATATTCCATTGTATATATATACCACAGTTTCTTTATCCACTCATCAATTGAAGGGCATCTAGGTTGGTTCCACAGTCTGGCTATTGTGAATTGAGCAGCTATGAACATTGATATGGCTGTATCTCTGTAGTATGCTGATTTTAAGTCCTTTGGGTATAGGCCAAGGAGTGGGATAGCTGGGTCAAATGGAGGGTCCATTCCAAGTTTTCTAAGGAATCTCCACACTGCTTTCCAGAGTGGCTGCACTAATTTGCAGCCCCACCAGCAATGTATGAGTGTACCTTTCTCCCCACATCCTTGCCAACACCTGTTGTTGCTCGTACTCTTGATAATTACCATTCTAATTGGGGTGAGATGGAATCTTTGGGTGGTTTTGATTTGCATTTCTCTTATTACTAGAGATGTTGAACATTTTTTTATATGTTTGTTGATTGCTTGTAGATCTTCTTCTGTGAAGTGTCTATTTATTTCCTTAGCCCATTTGTCGACTGGATTATTTGAATTCTTGGAGTAGAGTTTTTTGAGTTCTTTATAGATTCTGGAGATTAGGGCTCTATCTGAAGTATGATTGGCAAAGATATTCTCCCACTCTGTAGGCTCTTTCTTCGCATTGCTGATAGTTTCCTTTGCTGAGAGAAAGCTTTTTAGTTTGAATCTATCCCAGTTATTGATTCTTGCTTTTATTTCTTGTGCTATGGGAGTCCTGCTAATGAAGTCTGGTCCTAAGCCGATCTGTTGAAGATCTGGACCTACCTTTTCTTCTATAATCTGCAGGGTCTCTGGTCTGATTCCGAGGTCCTTAATCCATTTTGAGTTTAGTTTTGTGCATTGTGAGAGATATGGGTTTAGTTTCATTCTGTTGCATATGGATTTCCAATTCTCCAAGCACCATTTGTTGAAGAGGCTATCTTTTCTCCATTGCATATTTTTGGCCCCTTTGTCTAGTATGAGAAAATTGTATTTATTTGGGTTTGTGTCTGTGTCCTCTATTCTGTACCATTGATCTACCTGTCTATTTTGGTACCAATACCATGCCGTTTTTGTTACTATTGCTTTGTAGTAGAGTTGAAGATCTGGTATTGCAATACCCCCTGTTTCACTCTTCCTGCTAAGGATTGCTTTAGCTATTCTGGGTTTCTTATTCTTCCAGATGAATTTCATAATTGCTTGCTCTATTTCTGTAAGGTACATCATTGGGATTTTAATTGGAATTGCATTGAATTTGTATAGCACTTTAGGTAGTATGGCCATTTTGACAATATTAATTCTTCCTATCCAAGAACATGGAAGATCTTTCCATCTTCTAAGGTGTTCTTTAATTTCTTTCTTTAGTGTTGTATAGTTCTCATTATAGAGGTCTTTCACCTCTTTTGTGAGATTGATTCCCAAGCATTTTATTTTTTTCGAGGCTATTATGAATGGGGTAGTTTTCCAAATTTCTCTTTCTGAAGGTTCATTACTTATGTATAAAAATGTGTTGGATTTATGACCATTGATCTTGAAACCTGCTACTTTACTGAATTCACTTATGAGTTCTAAGAGTTTTCTGGTGGAATTTTCAGGTTCCTCTCAATATATAATCATGTCATCAGTGAACAGGGATAGTTTGAGTTCTTCTTTTCCAATTCGTATCCCTTTAATTTCTTTGGTTTGTCTAATTGCTCTGGCCAGAGTCTCAAGAACGATGTTGAATAGAAGTGGTGAAAGAGGGCATCCCTGCCTTGTTCCAGTTTTTAGGGGAAATGCTTTCAGTTTTTCACCATTTAGAATGATATTAGCCATGGGCTTAGCATAAATGGCCTTTACAATGTTAAGGAATGTTCCCACTATCCCTATTTTTTCTAGTATTTTGAGCATGAAGGGGTGCTGTATTTTATCAAATGCTTTTTCTGCATCTATTGAAATAATCATGTGATTCTTGACTTTAAGTCTATTGATATGGTGAATTACGTTTATTGATTTCCTGATGTTGAACCAACGTTGCATTTCTGGGATGAAACCCACTTGATCATGGTGCACTATCTTTTTAATATGTTTTTGTATGCGATTTGCTAAAATTTTGTTGAGAATTTTTGCGTCGATGTTCATTAAGGATATTGGTCTGAAATTTTCTTTCTTCGATGTATCTCTGTCTGGTTTAGGTATCAGGGTGATATTGGCTTCATAGAATGAGTTTGGGAGGGTTCCCTCCTCTTCTATTTTATGGAATACTTTGAGAAGTATTGAAATGAGCTCTTCTTTAAAGGTTTTGTAGAACTCGGCTGAGAACCCATCTGGTCCCGGACTTTTCTTTGTTGGTAGGCTTTTGATGACCTCTTCTATTTCATTGCTTGATATTGATTTATTTAAGTTGTGTATATCTTCCTCGTTCAGTTTAGGCAATTCATATGTCTCTAGAAATTTGTTGATGTCTTCAAGGTTTTCTGTTTTGTTGGAGTATAGATTTTCAAAATAGCTTCTAATTATGTTTTGTATTTCACTCGTGTCTGTTGTGATATTTCCTTGTTCATTCCGAATTTCAGTAATTTGAGTTTTCTCCCTTTTTCTCTTTGTTAGCATGGCTAAGGGTTTATCAGTTTTGTTTATTTTTTCAAAGAACCAACTATTTATTTTGTCAATTTTTTGTATTGTTTCTTTTGTTTCAATTTCATTGATTTCAGCTCTGAGTTTAACTATTTCCTGTCTTCTACTACTTTTGATGCTGGTCTGTTCTTCTTTTTCTAGGGCTTTGAGCTGTAGTGTTAGGTCGATTATTTGTTGAGTTTTCCTTCTTTTATTAAATGCGCTTCATGAAATAAATTTCCCTCTAAGTACTGCTTTCATAGTGTCCCAGAGATTTTGATGTGATGTTTCTTTGTTCTCATTTACCTCTAAGAATTTTTTAATTTCCTTCCTAATATCTTCTATTATCCATTCATCATATAATAGCATATTGTTTAATCTCCAGATGTTGGAATAGTTTCTGTGTTTTACTCTTTCATTTATTTTTAACTTCAATCCATTATGATCTGATAGAATACATGGTAGTGTCCCTATCTTCTTGTATTTGCTAACATTAGCTTTGTGGCATAATATATGGTCTCTTTTAGAGAAGGATCCATGTGCTGCTGAGAAGAAAGTGTATTCGCTCTTGGTTGGATGGTATATTCTATAAATGTCTGGTAAGTCTAAATTATTGATTGTGTTATTGAGATCTATGGTTTCTTTGTTGAATTTTTGTCTGGAAGATCTGTCCAGTGGTGAGAGAGGCATGTTAAAATCACCTAGTATTATTGTGTTATGGTCTATTTGGTTTCCGAAATTGAGAAGGATTTGTTTGACATACATGGATGAGCCACTGTTTGGGGCATAGATGTTTATGATTGTTATATCTTGCTGATTTATGCTTCCCATAAGCAGTATGAAATGTCCTTCGTTATCCCTTCTGACTAACTGTGGCTTGAAGTCCACATTATCTGAAATGAGGATGGATACTCCAGCTTTTTTGCTGAGTCCATGTGCATGGTATGTTTTTCCCCATCCTTTCACCTTTAGTCTATGGGTATCTTTTTGTATGAGGTGAGTCTCTTGTAGGCAACATATTGTTGGATCTTTCTTTTTAATCCAATCTGCCAGTCTATGTCTTTTGATTGATGAATTCAGGCCATTAACATTCAGGGTTATTATTGAGATATGATTTGGTTTCCCGGTCATTTGGCTCATTTTTTAAATTTTATTTATTTATTTGTTTGACACAACTTGTTTCCTCCTTTATTTGACAATTCCTTTAGGATAATTCCTCCCTTTGCTGATTTGCTTCTTTGTTTTTCATCTCTTCCTCATGGAATATTTTGCTGAGAATGTTCTGTAATGCTGGCTTTCTTTTTGTACATTCTTTTAGCTTTTGTTTATCATGGAAGGATTTTATTTCATTGTCAAATTTGAAGGTAAGTGTTGCTGGGTATAAGATTCTTGGTTGGCATCCACTTTCTTTCAGGGCTTGAAAAATGTTGTTCCAGGCCCTTCTAGCTTTTAGGGTCTGGATTGAAAAATCTGCTGATATCCGTATTGGTTTTCCCCTGAATGTAATTTGGTTCTTTTCTCTCACAGCCTTTAAAATTCTGTCTTTATTTTGTATGTTAAATATTTTCATTATTTGTGCCTTGGTGTGGGTCTGTTGTAATTTTGTGTATTTGGAGTCCTATAAGCCTCTTGAACTTGATTTTCCATTTCTTTCTTCAGATTTGGGAAATTTTCTGATATTATTTCATTGAATAGATTGTTCATTCCTTTGGTTTGTTTCTCTAAGCCTTCCTCAATCCCAATAATTTTTAAATTTGGCCTTTTCATGATATCCCATAATTCTTCTAGATTCTGTTCATGATTTCTTACCATCTTCTCTGTTTGTTCAACTTTGTTTTCAAGGTTAAATATTTTGTCTTCAATGTCTGAGGTTCTGTCTTCCAGGTGTTCTATCCTACTGGATATGCTTTCTATGGAGTTCTTAATTTGGTTTATTGTTTCCTTCATGTCAAGGATTTCTGTTTGATTTTTTTTCAATATCTCTAACTCTTTATTGAAATGATCTTTTGCTTCCTGTATTTGCTCTTTTAACTGTCGATTGGTGCGATCATTCAATGCCTGCATTTGCTCTTTCATCTCATCATTCAGTGCGTGCATTTGCTCTTTCATCTCATCGTTTGCTTCCCTGATCATTTTAATTCTGTACATTCTGAACTCCTTTTCTGTCATTTCTTCTGCCATGGTGTCATTGGGTTTTATTGATGTAACATCTAGATTTGTTTGCAGCATTTTCTTTCCTTGTTTTCTCATATTGTTCAGGTATCAGTGGACCGCTGAGATATTGCAGATTTCCTCTATTGACTTACAATGTCCCTGAAGATTTCTATATATATCCCCACTTAGCCTTCAGTAGGCTGAAGTCTTGGAGGAAGTTGTTAATGCGGTGCTCCACAAGCAAGCTGACTCTCTAGGAGTGGTGGCCTTCAGGTGGGGTATATTCCCTGCTAGTGGGCAGAGGTGCCTCCACTTGTTGACCAATGGTCATCCAAAGGGGAACTAGTCTGCGGGCTGAGGCAAGGCCAGTTTGGGCCTGTGTCTCTGGTTTTACCGTCCTTGTGGGAAACCTCACCCGGCAGGGAAGACTCACCCGGTGGGGAGGTCAGTTCCCTCCTAGAGGTTCCCCTCAATTTACAGCTACCGCCTGGTCTGGGCTGACTTCCTCTGCAACGTTCCCAGGGGCCCGGCCCTACCTCCTGGGCCTGGGAGCCTCACCCTTTGCAGATGAATCTCCTTAGGCTGCCCCTCCTCAGAAAATCTGCCCGCAGTCCTGGAACCTTCGCTCCGCCCCAAGGGTGTCTCTGTGTGGCTCTTCCACCAAGAAGCCTCCTAGATCCTGGGACCCTGCTCTACACCTAATCACCTGGCTATGCGGCCCCTCCTCTGAGCAGCCACCTGGGGCCCCGTACAATCGCTCGGTGTCCCAGAGACCCGCCACACGCCTCTTCCTCCAGACAGCCGCCCAGTATTCCGGTGCGGTCACCAGGAGTCCAAGCAACTCACTGCGTGCCTCCTCCTCCCACCAACCGCCCGTAGCCCTGGGCAATCAATCACTCCGAGTCGAAGTGACCCTCCCCGTTCCTCCTCCTCCTCCATGTAACTCCCCTGGGTGTTCAGGAGCAGTCACTCTGAGTGGCTATGAATCCACGTGACCCACTGCACGCGTCCTCTGGGCAGCCGCCCGGAGCTCTGGTGCAGCCACTCGAGACCAAGTGACCCACTGTGCTTCTCCTCCAGGCAGCCCCCCTCTGTTCAGGAGCAGTCATTTTAAGTCCAAACAACTCACCAATCGCCTCCTCCTCTGAGCAGCCGCCTGGAGCTCTAATGCAGTCACTGCAAGTCCAAATGACCCGCCGCGCTCCTCCTCCTCCTCCTCCTCCTCCTCCTCCTCCTCCTCCTCCGGGCAGGCCCCGGTGTTCAGAAGTGGTCTGAGTCCAAACAGCTCGCCGCGCCGCTCCTCCTCTGGCAACCGCCTGTAGCTCTGGTATAGTCACTCCGAATCCAAGCGGCCACGCTCCTCCTCCTCCTCCTCCTCAGGGCAGGCCCGGGTGTTCTGAGTCCATACAGCTGTCCTCGCCGCTCCTCCCCTGGGCAGCCACCAGAGCCCCAGTGGTTGCTCCGAGTCCCAGCGCTGTGCTGAGCGGCCTCCTCTACGATGCTCCCAGTTGTCCAAGTTCACTGCTCCAGCCGGGGGAGGGGCGTCTCACCGGACAGCTCTACTTCACAAAGTTCCCTGTGTTCCGGGACTACGGTCCCATCTGGGACGCCTCCCCAATGGGAGAGACTCACCGAGCTGCTTTGAGTTGGTCCCAAGTATCTCAATATCTCCTCTTTTTAATCCTGAGTCCTGGAGCAACATGAAATGCAGCCACCTTCTAGGCCGCCATCTTGAAACCTCCCACAATAGTTTTTCTATCCTAAAAATTCTACTATGCTATACCTATTAATCCCTGCATATCTAAAACCTGGCAAGTAGATCTTTCAACTATCTTTGTAGTACTGTCTTAAAATAATTAATGTACTAATAAAACAAACACAAAGCGAACTGAACAAAACCTATGTCTATTGTGACAATATGCAATTTAGCTTATAAAAATATATACATTTCCTTATTTACTACATATTATGTGAAATAAAGGATGAAAATTTTAATAATCTCTAGTTTTACTATTTTATAATAGATAAAAGCATCAATTAAATATATTTTCATTGCTCAGAGGATATAACATTGCAATAAAAGGGAATTATTAGTCTTTTTTAATATATATTTACATATTGTAATATTTCAAGGATTTTTGTTTCCAATTAAAAGGCAATTGACAAAATACAGTTACTCAATGATGACTATCACAATAATAACATGGATCCCTTTCATACTTAAACATTTCATCTTGTTAGCAACAGAGGCAATCTAAAATATTTCAACCAAACATTTAAGAAATAAGTTGGATTATGGCTTCAATTTTTACAAAAGATCAAAGGATAACTCAGACCACTTCTCCATATATAAAAGTTTAGCAAGGACAACATGGTTGTAAACCACATAACAAAAAACACAGATTGATAGATAACCAGGAAGAAGAGTACTCTATTGTCAATATTGGTTGTATAATAAAATCTTTAGAAATTAAAAGTTTTTTCCATTATATTTCAAATGTATTATATGCTTTATTTGAACAATAATAGTTGTCATAATGTTATTACATTTAGAGACTTACCCTAACGCTTCAATTGAAATAGTGCTAAGGATTTAATTGTATCTACCAAAAAAGACATGTTGACATGTTTATACCAGTACCTCAGAATGTGACCTTATCTGGCAATAGAGCCATTGCAAATATTATCAGTGTGTTTAAAGTGAGGTCATACTGAACTTCAGTCCAATACAACTAATGGTGAAAACCCTTATAAGAAGAAGATAGAGGTCAGACACAGAGGGAGAATGCCCAGTGATGATAGGGCACAGGTTGTAGGAATGCAGCTACAATCAAAGAATGCCAAAAGTTGCCTGCTGCCACCAGAAGTTAGGAAAAGGAAGGAATGATTCTCACAAGCTTTAGATATCTATATTTTTGGACTTTCAGCTACAAGAACTTTAAGAAAGTAAATGTTTCTCATTTCAAGCCACATAGTTTGTATTAATTTGTTATAGAAGCCTTAGAAAACTAATACATATTTTGGTAACAGGAAGTGAAATGAAGATGGATTTTGTAATGTTTTGCTAGAAAAATTTTGAAGCACTTGACAGAAAGAACCTAAACTGCCTTGAAGAAATATAAACATATATAGAAATACGGACATTAAAGTTGATTCTGGTGAAACGGTAGAAAGAAATAATGAACATCATATTTACTACTGATAGACCAATGTTTTCATAAGTTATAGAGAAGCTGGATGAATCATGTTCTATTATTAAAGTACAGACGGTCCACAACTGAAAATAGTTTGACTTGTCATATTTTGACTTTAGGGTGTTGCAAAGGAAATATGAATTTAGTAAAATCCATATTTCAAAATTTAAATTTTTATTTTTTTCCTGGACTAGTGAAATGTGGAATGACACTTTCTGGTAATAATGTGCATTCTTAGTGAGCATTCAGTCATGTGATCATTATGATAAAGAACAAATAGGTCACGGAGGACTGAGTTGCTAAGGACTGAGTTGCTAAGCAGTGATGATTTATAGGTTAAATACTAAATGCATTTTCAACTTATGGTATTTTCAACTTATGAAAGATTTATCATTTCATCCCCATTTTAGATCAAGGCACATCTGTTCCTTGCAGTGAAATTAGATATTTAGCTGAGGCAATTTGGAACAAAATTTGGAAGGTGCATCCTGGTTTCTCCTCATTGTTTACACTAGAATGAGAAAGAAAGGAACAATTAAGAAAGGTACTTTTAAAACAAATCAGCTTGTGAGCATTTTGAGAAAAATAATTCAGTATATTCATATAGGGTGCTCCAATAAAGAGTCAAGATGTGGCTAGTCATCCATTTGCTTTAGAGATTATGTGTGTGACTCGTGAATTCTATCAACCATCTTATCAGAAGCCAGGAATGAACACCATTATTCGGTTATCCGTTATATGGCCTATTTTGTGATAGATTAAACCCTTAATAACTACATGGGAGAATTATAAGTCTCTTGATAATTTTATACCAACAAAAATACTGTTAACTTACACTGGAAAGAACAGAGATATTACAAGTAAAGGAAGGCCTCCAAGGGCAGAGCCACAGATTCATAAGCCTAGGTTCTGAATCTCAGCATTTGAGGCTGAGAATGCATAGATACTTCACTGGTGGGCCAAAAGGCCAAAGCCCTCATCACAGAAGGCCCAGAGGACAGAGCATTGAGCACATAGGATAATTTTCAGGACTTGAAATCTAATAACATTTGTTCTGCTAGATCTCAAGCACGTATGGATCTCATAGGATTCCTTTTTTCCTTATAATTCTTATAATTTCTCAGTTTTGGAGTGGGAATGTCTACCTTATGCCAGACTTATTATTGTATTTTGGAATGAGATTGTTCTCTATTTTTAGGTGAACAGAGAGAAATTTTGCCTTTGAATGAACCATATCTCAACTTTGTCTTATAATTAATTTATATGATTTAGATAATGATATTTAGGGAATTTGAGCAAAGATACCTAAAGGAGATTTTGCATTTACAGTTTATGCTGGAGTGGGTTATGTCATGGATTTTGGAGGGCCCATGTTACATGCTGAATTGGCCCTCTCAAAAATATAGTTTGAAATGGTAACTCCAATACCTTCTAGAAATAACAGTCATTGCAGATGCAATTAGTTAAAGTGATGCTGGAGTAATGCAGGCTCTTACTCTATGGTGTTGTTATCAGGAGACACAGATACATACACACACACACACACACACACACACACACACAGGGAGATGGCATCAAGAGTGGCAGGGACTGTAATATCCCACTGCAAGCCAAGACCTGCACGAAATCTAGGAAGATGCAAGACAGATTCCCCTTGATAGGGCTCAGCATGGAAACAGTTTTTTGATACCTTGATTTTGGATGTCGGTCCTCCAGAACTGTGAGAGAAAAAAAAATTGTTACTGTAAGTCACCAAGTTTGTGGTAATTTGAATGACAGCCCTGGGAAATTAATACAAACAGTATCAATACAAAGGTAACCCATGAAGCTACTATACTATTATGATTTGAAAATTATCTCTTTTATCTTGTAGAATACAAACACCCTGAAGACAGGGCTTTGTCAATTTGATCTTTTTTTTTTTTTTTTTTTCCTAGTCATGCTTAGAGCACTGCCTGGCAATGAATATATTTATTAGGATTTTTCTTAGGACACTGGTTATTTTGTAGTAACAAAAATCCCCTAAGTCTCAGTGGCTAATGAAAAATTATTTTCCTTGCTGCTCCATATGCAATACAGGCCAAGGAGGGGATTCCTGTGAGACCAGTTAGTCAGAACTCCAGGGTGCTGGAGAATCCATTTGATGTACATCTCCATAACCACAGAGATGCGAA
Source organism: Sciurus vulgaris (assembly GCF_902686455.1). Classification (NCBI taxonomy): domain Eukaryota; kingdom Metazoa; phylum Chordata; class Mammalia; order Rodentia; family Sciuridae; genus Sciurus; species Sciurus vulgaris. The sequence goes on from NC_136462.1 coordinate 73,857,721, forward strand.
GGGGAAGAGAATATGACAAGGAGAGACTGAACACTCAGAGGTTTTGTATTTTGAATTAGTCAGATTCTCAACAGGAAATAAAAAGTAAACACAATTCTAATTAAAGGAAGAAGCAGAAGAGAAAGCAATAAACCTAGAACTGGGACTGGATCATGGAAAAAGAGATCAGAATACCTGGAAAGAGAGGAGGTTCAAGTCAGCTCTAGAACAAGAGACCTTCTATAGAGAGACTCACCTAGGTAAGGTGAATTCAGAGGGACAGAATGAGCAGAATGAACACTATCACCCCTTTATCTTCTTTCTGTTCTATGTCCTTTAAGGGTTTCTCACAGGCTGAGTCTAACCTCAGACCAAAGGGTAAGGTAGTTCCTTGATGTTTCTTACAAAGTCAGTATCTTAAGTCCAAGTAGCATCAAGAGGGATGGAGAATGAATTAGAGGTACAAAGAAGATATTTGGCACATTATTTCTATTTTTTACCATTACAATGAGACATTTAAAGGACAATCTTACACATTAATCTTTACATCTCAAATTGTTTCTCTAGGACATATTCCTAGGATTAGCTAAATGTTTCTCATGTGGAAAGCACAAGGTCTCATTCTTCAAAGTAACCAAATTACACACTGCCAACTTCAGTTACTTATGCATAGGGCAAATTGTGAGGGGTGATTTAAAGAAATAAGGGATCCTTACTTAAGTTTTAAGTTATGAAGGACAACAGTACATTTTTAAAAAGCTATTTTTAATGTATGAAAGTATTTTAATCTATTTCAAAAAATGTATTGAATATTTAGAAAACATTTAGAAAATGTTTTGAATAACCTAAATTTTAATTGGCTTGCAATTTATTTTTAGTGTAGAGAATGATATCACTTCTACTTAATATATGTGAAATTAGATGTTATATAATTTCTCCTACTAAGCTAAGTAGGAAAGAAGCATTGACTATATTGGTTTATTTATTTGATATGCATTAAGAGGACTATTCTTAATGAACAAATCAGTTAAAATTCACCATGATTGATGCTGTGGTATATAAAAGTAAAGCAAGGACATAGTCTCCGTCCTGAGGGCATCACATCCTTCTTGGCCTCCAGAAAGTAAATTAAGATAACTGTAATGTGCAGCAGTATGAAATAGGTACTAATATAGGTGAGAGTGTTTGGGGAAGACTTAAGTCATTTAGTAGAAATAAAGAATGTTATTTAATTCTGTATGGGAAAATCAGTAGAGAGTTCTTAGAGAAAATGGCATTTGACTATTAATGATTGAGTAAAGATTAATACTTTAAAAAAGAAGGAAGGGCTTCACTGTATAAGAGATTAACATAAGCAAAAGAACAAAGATGGAAATAGTACTTTCACCAAAAGAGTGAACAATGGTGAATATTGAAGCCATCTTTATAAGTGCAAACCATAAGGATTGTGCAAAGAAATACATGCAAAATGTATGAAGTAAATCCTATTTGAAACAAATGTTTGCAATCACCTAAACTTCTAATAGGATTTACTTCGATATTGTGTCAGAGAAAGAGTAAAAACTGAAAATATTAGATTAAACGATAGCTGGGAGATGTCTCTGTCCAACCAAAAGTACAGATATGCCAACAAGCAGGAAAATTGGTCAATAAAGAGGAAAATTTATGGAAATTGGTTACCTACACTACAATTATTTCTTTCTCTTCTTTTTTCCTCCATTATTCTTAAAATACTAAATGGCACCACCACCACCACAGCAAAACTCAAGCTTGCTATTCAAATTATCATGACAGAATCCCCAAAGTTTCGAGGAAACCAATCTTTTGGGATCAAGGAAGCCATTGTATTACTCTAATAGAAGCAGGAATACCAAACACAAGGCTTGCTTACTGCATATCTTATGAGGAACTTCAAAACCTCATGAATTACTTGAATGCCGCCTCATGAAAGTATCTGTTATCCTCAGCAGAACAGTCCTAAGTCAAAGATGAACAGATAAAAATAATATGAATCCTATTCAAACATGTAAGGGAAATATGGTATGTACCAAAAATAAAAAGAACACTATAAAATAAATGTTTACTTCAAAAAAAAATTCACTTTTAGAGGAAGAGTTATTCTATCACATGGCTCTATGAGAGAAGTTTAGGAGTTCGTGATCTCATGAAGTAAGAAATCAAAACACACATTACAGTAAAACAGAATGAGATTATAGAAAAATTGCTGGAATTAAAGCAAGAATATAAAAACCCTCCAAGTGTGTTCCACTGTGGTTCATAAGAGACATGTTTTGTGCTGCCCATATCTCCCTTCCAGGAAGGACCCAATGCTCCATCCGGCTTTGCCTCCCCTGTCTTATTTCATGTGTGTTTTGCCTGGTTCATACAATGTCTCAACATTTTATGTTGAACAAAATTTAACTTACTTTTCTGTACTTTAATTCCCCATCTCTTTATTTAACATAACAATACGTACAGTACTATGAGGCTGATAAAATAATTCATTTTTGAATTTTTGAAACCTCCTGTTTTTTTATTCTAAACATGTGCCTTACCTATAACTTTGTCTGGATATATGAACTCTTCGGGAAAAATAGCATTAACTTCATAGTGCTATTTTATGCTGTGTTCTATGTCTATGTTCTATGATGCTCACATCACAACTTATGGACTGTGAAATGCCGTACTTGTCCACTGCTATCAATATCACTCTTAATACTAGTTTTAGTGAGACATTAAAAGAATCTGATCATCTCCACTAATTATAATTGTTTTGCACTGCTTTTAGATTAAATTTTGCTTGTTATAATAGCCATAAATGCTCTATTTTTTCCAGCTTTTTCTTCATTATTGTCCTGCTCAATTTCTGTAGTCCAGCTATGCTCACCTGATGGAATTGTCCAATGTAAAATAATCCAGCCTGTCTCAGGACCTTGAACCAATTTTCTCACTGTGTGGAATTCTCTTTCTTTCTCACTACAACTACTAAATAAATTCCTGCTAATTTTCTTCATATCTTGACTCAAAAGTATGAGATCCTTCAGGAGCACACTTTAAAAGTCCATGAGGTTTTTCTTTACAGTTTGTAATTATATATGTATTTACATTATTATTTGAATGACTGCAGTTCCCAATATAAACTAAACTACAGCATATAGTATGCAGTAAAACCATTATTTGAAGTACTAAGTGATAACGCTTGAGAAAAATCACAGAAAATCTAAGTAATTTTACATCAGAATCTACATAAGATTTAAAGGGAGTTGGTGAGAAGATGGTTATTTTGAAGGAGAGACAACTAAGAATCCATGTAAAGATAATTGGTATTTCTAAAGAATGAAGAAAACTAACATGGGAGGAAAACTCTTTAAAATGAACATTTATGAAATACACAAGAAAAAAAATGGCAGAATATAAAAATTAAAACATAATCTAATAAATGTACTGACCTACAGGGATTAAAAATAGAGTCCTACAGGGTTTTTCTTCTCTATGGACTCAGTCTTTAAAGAAGAAAGGGAAGACTATATATTTATGTGGGAAAATCATATTTCTTACATTGTATAAATGATACAAAAAATATATTCTCAAAATAGCCAGGGATTATGAAAAGAGAGTATGCCTATATGATTTTGAAAATATTCTGATTAAGTAATGTAGTCAACTGCCTAATTAATTAAAATGAAGAAATTATAGTTAGGGTATTTGTGTTACAAAAAACCTTATGGCACTTGGTGAATTTTTCTAACATCCCACAACAATGTAAAATTCTCTCTACAAGTTTAGTATTTCTTCTATCTGTGATCAAGTGGTAGTGTCTCTGAGAGAATTTTGATAAGAATGTATATTATATTGTTAAACAATATAAAATTGCTGTTTTTAGGTCAAAATAGTTGCATATAATAATTTTATGAAATTTATCCTCATAGTAAGAAAGAATTTGTTGCTGAATAATTTGATGCTGAAATAATTTTAGGCATCTGTCTTTCTTGATTATGGGCAGATTTTAAAAGTATATCTTTGTGAAGTCCATTCTTATGCTACTATATTTCCATAAAATCCATACATTTTTCTTAATTAGATTTCCTAGCAAACTCCTTTATTTTTTCAGATCTAAATATAAATAAATAAATAAATTGCCAGAGCAGAATAATTAGGTTAACTTTTCTTTGCTCAAAAGTTCACTCGTAAAAGTCATTGTGATTTATAATAGCATCAGCGTACCCTCTCAATGTTTAACAATTAAATCTATTTTTGTTCTTGTAATCTTCACTTTGAACCAAAAGTTAATCATTATTTAAAGGAAGGTTTTTAATGTGAAATAAATTATTTCCATATACAATATTTCAATCACTTGAAAGCAAATATTCTCAATATAAACACAATTTTTATTTTGTTTACAAATCTGTATGAGGAAAGAAAAGCCTTAGTTAGTTTAACTCCAACATCCTGCTGTGAACAAAAGATCCTTTGTGCTGGGGGTTTCTGCAAATATGACATGAGTACTTCTTCCTAGTCCTCCAGTTCCAACTGTCTCCTTCTTTGTAGTCAGGCTCTTTTAAATCTGGGTAAAGTAAACTTTGATATAACAATAACCACTATTAAATTTTCAGAGGGCTCCTTTCTGTCATCTTGGAAGAAGAAATTTATAGAAATCAAGGACAGAACTGGGAGGAACAGATCCCGGTTTTGAAAGGTTTAAAAACATTTCAATTTTCAAAGGATTGAAAACTTAAGTCCAAAGGAAACTTCAACATAAATAAATACATGATGAATCTGATCTTGAGAAAAGGTCAGGAGAGAGCTAAACTGATAGGCTTTCCTAACTACATGAATGAATTGTGTTCAAGATAAGAGATGATTTTTCCAGGTATTATCTGAGGTGTCTAGTGATCTTCTCTTAAACCACACACACACACACACACACACAAAAACCAGATGATTTAGCTATTTCTTTTTTCTGAAATCAAATAGAAGATTACTACCTCATTGATATTTAAGGCATATATCATATTCAAGGAGCCATGAAGAAACTAAACAACTAGCATTAAAATTCTTGTTTGTAAAAATGGAAGTTAGAAAGTAATAAATTAACATCTCCAGAAAGAGATCTCACACTAATAGTATCATCCCCGTTATGGGAAAAATAAGACATGAAAGGTTGTTTAGGAATAGAGGAACATTATCACTCATATACTTGAGAAAAGACTTCATCCACAAAAATGAAGAAACAGAGACCTCAATATGGGAAAGATAAATGGCAGGAAAATACTCGTAAGTTAGCCTTGATACTTAAAGAAGGGTTCCTGAGTCAGAAGAGTCATAGACTGAGAGATTTTTATTAGATACAAATTATCAGGAAAGCAAAAATTCTAGGAGATGGACGTTGAAATGGAGCAAGTTAAGCAAATCTATCCTAAATTAATTAGGGGAGAGGGTAAGGAGAAATAGGTGAGTGAGAAGAGGGTAAGTAAATGGTTCTAAAGATGATATCCTTGTCTTGAGGTATTAAATGAATTAAAGGACTGTGGCTCAGGAAAATACATCTCTCAGTGATTTAGTGTGTATCTATTTTAAATAAACACTACTCATTCATATATGTTGACAGGAATAGATTTTAAAAAAAACTGTAATTGTTTAAAGTAATAGAAAATTGAAGTAGATACTAACAGGTAGAAAATACAAAAAGTCAACTCCATCACGCTAACAGAATCAGAGACAAAAAGAAGAAAAACAATGAGCATATATACAGCAAAAGGAAGGGAATGAAATGAAAAGAATTACCAGATAGAGATAATGTAGTATTAAACAAAATTCTGTAATATGCTGATAACAAGAACTACAAGTAAAATAAAGGTGAATATAATAACATGCACGCAGAGTCCCAAGGAAAAGTAAATCAAAAGAAGTCAAAGGGACATTAATCTTATTGGATACAGTGAGATTAATGTAAGAATTATGAGACAGGATAAGTCAGGGCAATATGTTTATGATAAAAAGCAAAATTGTTGAAGAACATGTTAATAAATTATTATGTATCAAGGAAGCTAAGTATATAATAAAGACAAACTATTATAAATGTGAGGAAACAAAAATAAGATTATATTAAAACATTATACATACCTTTTGGAATTGGTACACTATAGAAGAAACTACTAACACAAAGAAAGATTTTGCAAAAATTATGAATAATTTTTGAGTAAACAGCATTATGTATACCTAAAAAATATTTTTATATATCCACAAAATAACTTAGGAAAAATGGATCATGTATTTGGTGATATCAGAATTTTAACACATTAATTATTGACCTACTTTATGATAAAATTATCATAAACTGATATAATTGAAAAGAAATAATTAAAAATAAAATATTGCCCTAAATAATATAAAAACTGACTCTAAAAGCTTAACATTGAGACAAAGCATACATAGAGACCATATTTATTTTATATCAAATAATAAACTAAAAGACTCTCAATTATTTAGAAGACAAACAAAACAAATAATTTCAATAGCAAACCTAGTCAACACAGCAAAAATAGTTTAGAATAGTTGTATGGACCTAAACCTCCTCTTTGAAAATAAACATTTGAAAACTTGGCCAACATCATTACAATTTAAAATCTCTATGAGATGTTATTACATAAACAACCAGAATTACTAAAAATTTTAAAAGAATAAGCATAAGAGGTGAGGACAAGGAAGTGATACAATTGGAACTCTCAGACATTGCTTGTGATAATATAAACTGGGAAAATAATTCAGTAAAAATTGTTTGGCGATATCTATTAAATTAAGCAAACCCTTCCCCAGTGATGCTGTAGCTCTCCTAGGAACATAAGAGAAATGAGTCCACAATTCTTACGAAAGATGTGTTAAGAATGTTTTTCAGGTTATTAACAATAACTCTGAGTTGAAGCAACGTATATATCTATCAATAGAAAAATGGATAAATGTGGCTTATTCATAAATATAAGACCACTCAGCACTAAGACAGATGGACATACTGGTATGATAACAACCTGGATGATTCTTGCAGATATTATGATGGGCAGAAGAACCAAAGCAAATTATAAGGCAGGATTCCACTTACATGAGGTTTGAGAACAGGCAAAACTAATCTATGGCAATCATATTAGAATAGTGTTTACTTCTCTGCTGTGGGGTTTTGAATGGAATATCTGGGGAGTTAGCAAAGGTTCTTATTTTGCTCTTGGTGGTGGTAATACCCAGGCAAACACACACACACACACACACACACACACTCCCCAAACAAGAGAAAAGGTCATGAGTGTTACACTTAAGGTCTGCATAATTTCATTGCACATATGTTAATATCTAAATTATAGGAAAAAAATATTGAATTAAAGCACTAACAATAAAAAATTATAAGAACTATGTAAGCCAGCACAATTCAGAGTATATTTGACTTATCTGGGAAATAGCAAAAAGTCAAAGTAGCTTAAAAAAAATGAGTAAATGATTCAGAGATAGGATGTCAGAGATAGTGAGGGCCAACATCAAAACCTTAATGACTGTGGTAAAGAATGAATTTTATTTTGAGTGAGATGACAGACACTAGAAATTGATGGACTAAAAAAATATGATTTGCCTGTTTTTTCATATGTTTGCTCATTTGTGTTGAAAAGAATAGGTAAAAACATAAGAAGAGAAAAAAAGTGAATTTCCTTACAGAGTTTTCAATTGGATAATATCTCATGGATAGAAATGAGGTAGGGACAAATCACACTGGTGTTTCACAGTGGGTTCTGCCAGATAAAGTTTACTTTCCAATATCAGTTCCTCAAATTTTTAAGGAGTATATTCCTACATAATTGGAAGGATACATTCCATTTAGCCTAAGGATTGTATTTCCCCCATTATTTTGCAAATGGATGTAGAAGGGTAACTATATTCTGGTCAGTTAGAGTTAAATGTAAGTAATATGCTTTCTCCTCATAAAATTTAAGTGTGTCAAAACTGGAACTACCACTTCGGACCATGAAATAGACTTAGATATACGCATATAGGAGAGCAAAGTTAAAGGAATCTAGATATACGGTACCCCAGAAAAGTACATCAGCTCTGCACTACTTACATTGGTCTTCATTATAAACATTTTATTTTATTTCAATTACAGTTATTTTGGGTTACTTTTACCAACAGTTGACTACATTCCTGATATAATTTAGCAAATTAAAGAATCTGTCTTAACCACTGAAAATTTCTACCAATACACATTGGCTATGTGGGCCTATTATTACAAACATTTTGGTCATTTTGTGATGAACGATAGCAACAAAAGTATAAATACAAAAGGACAATTTCCACTTATTAATCATCTTTGAGCAAGTGAATTTGACTTCCAGGGTTCCAATTAAGACCACACAAAAGGATTTATAATCTTCTACCTATCAATTTTAAGTTACTAGTTAACCAGGTTTCCTTCTCAAGACACTAGAATAAGGAAAACTGTACATTTTTACTATAATTAGCATACAATTGATACACAGTGCATGCTTGAAGCACTGGGCAACTGATTTTAGTGTATTTTTAAACATTTCAATAGACAGTCACTTATTTTCATGGAAACAGAAAATATTATTTTATTTCATTTTGAGTAATTGCCTAATTTTTATGACTTAGATGTAGAGTTTAGTGAGCAAGTACTTAATTTTATGATTGTCACAAAATGTATGGTTTTAAAAACCAGACAAAATGTTGTCAAAATATATAAGTAGATTTTCTCAAAGTCAAGTTTTTGTTACTCCTGATTATGATTTTTAAAATTTTCTAATGATGAGTAAAATGAATGTTTATCAATAGAATTTGAAAAATGTATAATATAAAACAACTTTAAAGTCATTTGAATAGTTATATGTATACAAAGAATTTTATCTTCTAATCTTAATAACTATTTTTATTTTACCATTTTATAAATTATCTTTCACTTCCTTAAAATAATTTACTCAAAGAATAATTTGGGAAAATTGTTATTCTTTATTTTTAAACTAAGAAAGATATTTCATTTTCAGCTAATTTCTAAATTTTCATTTGAAAAAATTTAAACTTTTATTGGATATTCATTTGATCCTAGCAAAAATGGTCAGGATATCTGCAAATCACTGGAAGAATTTATTTAAATAGCTGTCATTGCTTGGTCCAATCAAACCTTAAGTACAGCAAAACTCTTCTGTGGCCTAGTAAAGGAAACATTAGAAAAGCAAGCTATCCTTAGTTTGCCAAAGAAAAGTTGTGCCTTAGTACGCTCATTGACATAAAAAAATTTTAGTGTATAAGAGAATAGTAAGACCTATCCTTGCAAAGTTACTAAATTTCAAGAAAGCCCCCCACCCCCCCCAAAAAAAATCTACAAAGGGTGTAGGCAGAAATATGTCAACTACAAAGAAAACAATAACTTGTATTATTACTGTTCTTAATCTTTCCTCAATGCTAGAAATCAAAAATCAACAGAAACTTTTGACAGCTAAATATGGGTAAGAAGACACATGTGGATAAATCTTTATTTGATAAATTATAAGTAAAAAGGACATGAAAAATTTTATTGAACTATTTAATGCTAGAAATGTAGTCAAAGTCAGTGTGGTGGGGCACGCATGTAATTCCAGTGGCTCAGGAGGCTGAAAGGAGGATTTCGAGTCCCAAGACGACCTCAGCAACTTAGCAAGACCATGAGTCTTACAACTCAGTAAGACCATGTCTCTAATAAAATAGAAGAAAGAACAGGGACATGGCTCAGTGGTTAAGCACTCCTGGGTTCAATTCCCAGTACCAATATTTATACATATATATATATATATATACGTATATATATATATATATATATATACACATATATATACACACACTCAATCCATAATAATTTTTGAAGACATAATTTGCCCAGTGAAGAATGCCCTATTCAACTCACATGTGGGGAAGCTATTTAAAGAAAAGTCCCATATTTAATTACGTAAAAACATAGAATTGATACAAAAAATTGCCCAAAGATTGCTATTGATTGTTATATGCAATTGCTAACAATTATATTTCCTGATGATATAAAAATAATAAACATGAAAAAGTACCAGTTCCAAATGTTGAAATGTATACTGAGGTGTCAGAAATTAGATAAAATATGCTAATTCATTCAGTTTTGATCTCAAGATTCAAAATTGTGACCAGAACATCTGGTTCTCTCTCTCATGGCTCACTAGTCTGTGCTCTATTCTCTCATATGCACCTAGCCATTTCCCTTTTTGCCAATCCAACGATAGACAACAGTCACATAAAGATTTTAATGCCCAAATTAGAGCATGTAATACTCATGTTCGAAACCATCCAGTCTTCTAATTGCCATGAAATGAATTTCAAACTCCTTATCAGAGATATGATTCCCTACACTGTGCACCTTTCTATGTCCCAACTTCAACTCACACTGCTCTCTAACTCAGTCACTGAGCTCCAGTTGTATCCTGTGAACTAAATTTTCCACTGCAATGGTCTCACATTGGCTTGGAAATTTCTTCCATAAACTCACTGTTTGGCTGATTTCTTCTCATCTTTCTCAGCTAGAATTTCACCTACTCAGAGATACTTTACCTGATCACAAAATCCAAAACTCTTTCTTGTGTTTCATTCTATAGAAACACTCTGTTTTAATCCCTCCAGTAACATTTGTAATATTTTAGTTTTTCTCCATAAAGATGCATTTATTGTGTTTCATTACTATTTAGTTTGGGTTTTTAAATCGCAAATGGTTATAAAAGTATATAGTTGATTATGTCACATAAGCACTCCCTTAAATATGGAGAATGATCCAGAGAGAAATAATACACAAGGCAGAAAGACGTATAAATAATAAATTCTGCTCAAGATGGTAAATGTTATATTGAAAGTAAACGAATGATGCTGTGTAAACATAGAAAGGCTTTCACTTAAGTAGCTTACTGATCTGGACATTCAGAGTGTTTTAGCTGTAGCAGCCTTTCTACATTCATCTTACCTGCCTCATTGCATTAAGAGATTGTACTATGAAATTCACATTTGTAGTTTTTAGCCATCGGATAAATTTTATACACATTGCTTTCATATTCAATGAAAAAAAAATCTTACTGATCATCATATCTCTAAGTACATGCTGTATTTGAACAAAAGACTTATAAACATAAAATATGATTTAAAACATGTTTTAAAAAAAAGCCAATGATGATCTTTGAATAACTAAAAGGCACATTAATAAATATTTCTTTTAAATGAGTCTCCAAAATAATTTTAATAACAAGTGTTATTTTTGGAGTCTAATATTTCTGAAAATGAATGGATTTGAATTCAGAATAAATTTTCAGTAATGATATTAATAAATAAAATTACAATTATTACCACTCACTGATAGATGATGTTATAGTTATTTAAAATGTTTACATTGTGTACTACATATGTTCTATATTTTTAGAATGAGAATTTGCTATTTGTTTAATAATTTTCAGTAATAAAACCATCATTTAAAAATATTTATCAAGCAAGTTCTGTATACCTGAGATTTCTTCGAGGCTCTTGGATATATAAGTGAATGAAAGAGAAAAGACCCTTTCATTTGTGGAATTTATGTTTTAGAAAGGAGAGATGGAGGCAATGCTTGATTCATATGTAAATACATAAGTAAATTATGAAAAGATAAGCAATGCTATGGAAGAAAAAAATAGCAAAACAAGTAAGATCAGTGTGCCCAGTGTGGTTACAATTTAATTGGGCTTGTCAAGGGAGGACCTAAAGAGATTTGGCACTACAATTAAACCTAAGGCAGGGAGTAATGCATGTGTGCCAGGTGAGCATTCAAAGGAAGAAGCCCCAGGTACAGAGAACAACCATTAGAGTAGTGCCTAAAGTGCCTATACCATTCTAAAGTGCCTTCCACATTTCAGGAAGAACAATGAGGCCAGACAGAGCTATAGGGAAAGGGTGGCAGAAGAGGTGGTGAAAAGTGAAAGTGTTCAAAGATGACTTTTTTCTCTACCTGTTCTGCTATATGTATAACACCCACCTACACACACACACACACACACACACATACACACACAAATTACCCTAATACTTATGAATTGAACACAAATAAATGCATGTGTTTGTATGCTTATATTGCACAATTTTCTTTTTTCTGAGCTGTCCTTTGCCTTTAGTTGTTCCTCTGGCAGTTGAAGAGAGCCAGGGTGAAATACAAAGGCTTAACATCAAAGAGATCTGAATTCAGCTCGGCTTTATCTCAAGGGACAAATACACAAGAATTTACACTTTCCAAGTCTCAATTTCCTCATGTAAGTTTTAGAAATCATACTATCTAGCATATGACTTTTTCTGATCATTATAAAAATTTTTTAGCACAAAAGAAAGCATGGGTTGTTTATCTCATAGTGAGCTCCTATTTGATAACCATTTATTAAAATGATCACTATTGTCATCACTGCTACCTGTCATCACAACTATGTCATTACTTTCCCCAAATTATCTCCCATTGCTCTCTATATAGGCCATCTCCTCCAGGTAAACCAGATCTGATGCTATTTCTATACTATGTTTATTCCTTCTTTGATTTTATCTAAATTTGAAGAATCTTTATGTCTTTCTGTGTCCTCAGAGACCATTTATGTGATTTTTCAGTATACTTTCTCTCACCTTGAAAATCCTATAGCGCTTGATAGCTATACCATTCATTTGACTCTGGTCAATTGCTAACATCTATTGCTGGTGTTATTTTATGGTTATTACCTGCTTTCCCAACTGTCTTTAACCTCCTTAAAGATAGGGAGACTACTTTTAAAGAGTTATTTTAAAAATGTCTTATATATTGTAGGCACGCCATCAATTTTGTTGATTTAGCGTTTGAGAAAAAGATAATACATCCTCATTACTAAATAGAGTACAATTTTCAGTTATGGCTGGGATCACTTTGTTAATAAAAGAACTACTGGCAGGATATTTAAATTATGGCTATGTTTCCAATGTATACTGGAAAATGAAGTACTACAATTTTGTGCATTACTTCTTCATCTGGCCTGGAGAGAGAGGTGGTAGTTAAGCTGTTGGGGGTGATATAAAACTTTTAAGAGCCTGCTGGAAAACCACAGAAAACAAAGTGAGAACCAGGACTGGCATGGCAGGAACATAGGTCTAGTTGCCAGAACTATTGTAAAGTAATAAAAGTCTTTCCACCAACTGCATTTAGATCACTAACACCTGCCCCAGCTGCCTAGGAAGCTCTAGGTTGACTGTTGGCATGCTTGAAACCCAGATGCTGCTGTGATTACATTATTTACCTCTGTTTGTTTCACTATAGGTTTGCCAATGCACATGGAATCCTGAAGCCGTCTCTGTATTAATGCTTCAAATTAAAAGGTTAGCTAAAAGGTCATGCATTTTTCCCAAATAATGCTTAAAATTCATCTTGAAGAGCAGGAACCTAAATACTAGTGCAAGGACTAGTTTATTCCTTTCTTACATTTGGACTGGAAAATAGAGGAATTCCATCTTTGATAAAAAGTGATGTTGAAATTTTGGAGAATATACCAACATAGCATTAGACTATTTTTTAGCAGTTTTTGACTGTAAAATGATTTATAAATATATTCAATATAAAATATTTTATTCTTAAATTTCTAGTAACTAGAATTATAGCTGTGTCACATGCATTCATTTTAAAAGTTATATATTTCACAATTTTATTTTGTGTAATGATATATACTTTAGAAACATAACATGCCAATTACTCAAATAGTAGGCTTTTAAGTGGAACTTAAGCCTTTCTAATATGTTTTTGTTGAACAAAATAAAAAGAATGTAATCCCTAAATATGGCCATGTTTTGTAAACTAATAATGTAATAAATGGTTTAAAAAACTAACAAAAATTGTTAAGAAAAAAACACTGATGAATCATTTTGTTTTCTTCCCAAAGAGAATTAATAAGCAATATATTGACCCGAGTATCTTGATCAGTTAGTCATGCCTTTTGATATCAATTGCATTTAAAAAACACCAATTGTGACCTGTTGGGTTATTTGGTTGTAAACACATAGGCCCTGGTGTTTCAGTAGTTGAGTTGAAATTGTAGCCTCACTATTTGTCACCTCTGGAAACTGTAAAGAGATGGGACAATGTAATGCCTCAGTGAAACAAGGATGGTGGTAATAATAATGTATCATAGAAGGTGAGAGTATAGTACACACAGAAATAATCTATTTAAATATTATACTTAATTGCTTAATAGAAATCAGTGATTATTGTGAAGATTAAATGGACATGTGAACTGTGGCTTCTAACATATGACTTCCCCCATTGTATTTAAGTTTGAAACATTTATATTCCTTCCAGATTCCTTAAAATCAAGTCAAGACAAAGTGTTCGACAATAGGCACACAAAAGTCAAAGCAAAAATTATAATATTCAGCAGAATTGGAAAAAGCCTCAGAGAAATCTCTCGTTCATATAAACTCCAAAATGCTTGTACTGTTTAAAATAAGTAAATGAAAGTAAGAAACATACAACAGAACAAATCCTCAATTATCCAGCTTCTTCAGGAAAAAACAGGACAGAACACAATCCTATGGAATCAGAATCTCAGTAGATTTTTGCCAATAAAAGAAGGAAAGAGCAGCATCTAATCATTTTAACACTTTTAAATACTTAAAAGGTGGTAATTTCTTTTTCTCTTAAAAAATGGGTTTTAAACTAGTTTCAGAATTAGGTAGTTATAGAGCAACTGAACAATATATGACTCATTTTTAAGTGATATATTTCATTATGCAGATGTGCATGTAAAATGCAGAAATGGTCTACTTAGATTTTAAAATACACTGACAGAGAAAAAATTGTGTGCCATATATTGACTTAATGCATGTGCATTTTATGATAGCATATGAAATTGACTGAAAACCGGAAAGTGAGCCATAGTAAAAGAAAATCTGCAGAATTGGATGAAGGAAATCATATGGAAATGAAATTATATTTGCTATTGCTTTTCTGCACAAAAATTGGAAAGAAGAATGTAAGGAAGATTGGAATCAGGGAACTAGGGTACTCTCAGTATTAATGGCAGCTAAATATGCTCTATTGTGAGCATGGAGAAAGTCTAAAATACAACGGAGTAATTTGTAGGAAACAATTTTGTAGAAGGTGGGAGTGAAAATCATTTTGATGATTACAGAATGCAAGGAATACATGCCCATGCTTTAAATTTCATTTCATTTTATAATGAATCACACATAAAATCTGAATGGTATATGAAAAAGTAAGCCTTAAAATAAAGAGATGTTAGCATATACTTTTAACCTGACACCACTAGCTCTTTTGATATAAAATTGTGTATGTACATTAAACTCTCAAACATGCTTATAATTGGGAAAAAACAAATACTAAGGTATAAATGGCAGGATGATCCCATTTTAAATAAGAAATGAAAAATTAAAAATGCTTTTCACAAGTAGCAATGTTCAGGATGAAACAAATGCAGATGTAGTGTACTTAGAAGTAAACTATATGATGGTTATATGGAGAGGATATATGTGGTAGAGTGAAACAACAACAGTAATGGCTATGATAATCAAATGGTTCAATTTCAAAGGCAAATTAACAATTCAGACTCCCTGGACACATAAACAGGAGAACAGTGCAAACGACGAGAGAAGTAATTCCCCTGGCGTAATACAGTGCTGGGTACAGACCTGGACTAAGTTAAAAAGACCTTGGAAAACTTGAAGAAGGTTTAAGGACAAGCAATAAACATGATTAATAGCTTGGAAAATAGAATCTCAGAGGAAAGGTTAAGGGAACTAATATTATTTAAGTTGGAAAATAGGCTGGGGAAACAAGTTGGTTTTCAATTACATGAAGGATTATTACATAGAAGGTGCTGATCGGTACTCCGATGCCACAGAGGGCAGAACAAGAATAAGTGAGCTTGAAATGTTGTATAAAGCATTTAGGTTGGCTAAAAGAAAGAACTTCCATCAGGACTACAATGCATTAAAATGGAAAGTACTTAATTTCTTCCTGGATAGACCTTTCAAAATGCACTTGAAACTCATTTGTCTAGGGAAGTTTACGTAAGGCTGAGCTCACAAAGAAGAAAGGAAAGAGAAACACTTGACATTTATATTAGGACTGTCTTTCCTCTTTTCCCTTCACTCTAAATCCAGAATGTGTGTATTATGGATTTGTTGTGGTGCATTACAGGAAAGAGAATGCCCAGAGATGAAAATCTTCAAAATATAGCTTAAGTGTGCACATGTCCTTGTTTAATGTAGCAACCTTAAGAAACACTGCAACTTTAAAACTGCTCAATGCACTTGTTTAAGCAATTTCAGTTTGTTTACTAATTCAACTTCATGAGATTACTAGCAACTAATTGCATTTTTGTTTCTTGATTTATCATCTGCTTCTTTGCAATATATTTTTGTTTATTCTTTCAGAAATGAATCACACCAATTGAATATTCTTTCATGTGGTAATAAAAATAATATATTTTCTTCCAAAAGATTTTATTTACTTAGAAAAATGGGCTATTCTCTGAACACCTGCACACTTAATTCTCTTAGAGTTAAATTATACAAGAATTCCATACCACTGATTTCTGAGGCTTGTGCTAACAAAGATAAATGAAAGCAGGGATTTCAATAAAATTTTGCAAACAATTCTGTTAGAGCTTGTCAAATACACACAAGATATGAGCTCTAACTCCTTTCATTTATGTGTCAATGTTATGAAAATCACTAACTAAAAGTATAGACTATTGCGTTCAGTCTGTACACAAAAGAACAAAAATGAAAATTCCAGCTGGAAGCTTTTAACTATTTCTTTGGCAATGGTGTATCTTTCTCCTGTAACATATTTCACTTTCTATAAAATTTACAGATAATGGAACATTTCTGCCAACTACAAATGGCATAAATTGTATTTAAAGATACTTTAAAGTGTTATTTATTGATTTGTATTTGGGAAGTGTTTTTATTTATTAGTAAATAATATTGTACAATGTCAGTAAGAATGTAGATGTGAGACCATTATTATTTCTTCTTCTAAGATGAGAAAGGAGTCATG
This sequence comes from Sciurus vulgaris, assembly GCF_902686455.1. NCBI lineage: Eukaryota > Metazoa > Chordata > Mammalia > Rodentia > Sciuridae > Sciurus > Sciurus vulgaris. Next base: position 73,874,792 of record NC_136462.1, read on the forward strand.
AAGAAATGAATTACTAAATTTACAGGAGCTAGTGAAAAGAGAGAATTTTAACTGTGAGGTCTTACCTCAAGTTTTTGTGCTTTGATTCTACAAAAACACTTGGACAAGTTCACATAGGCAGGGAATGGTGTTAAATCTGTATCAGAAAACAATGAGCTGGGAGTTAATATTCTACCATGTCTAATAGTTCGTGCCAAAAGCATCCATTTAGGATAAAGAGTCTTTCTACAATGTAATGCTGTTACCAGTGGAAATCAAGACCAACCAGTTCAGTGCCCCTTCTCTGGTAACACACATGGGATGGAAATACAGCATATAATGAGAGGTCATGCCTGTTGTGTTACTGAGAAAAGGTAGGTGCTTGTTTGCCAATTACGACACATTTAGCATTTGTACATGCAGAAAAAAACATTCTGAACACAAATGGCGTTTTCATTATGTCACTTCTATCAAGTTTATTGGACTTTGTCATTTAACCTCAAACAAATCTGACAGACACCCCAATGAGAAGTTTAGGATTTTCTACAACTGTAGATCTGGAGCCCTTTGTAAATCATCAGATTCTGTTCACCTTCTATACAAATTTAGAATGAAAAATACACAATGACTATCAATGAATTGCACATCCATAAACTGAAGAAGCATCAATTTTCCATATCTGCTCCTTGTCACACTACTCACCTGAAGGTTCCTCTATGTTTGAAATGAATTTTTTTTAAAATAACTAATAATTAAACCTAGAACTCTCCTGATGGCATTCCTCAAATTTGATATTGTTCAATATCAAGATCCAAAAGAAAAATACACAAATGACAGAATATGTTGGCCATTTATAACACAGATTTAAAGCCTACCTTTTTATTGTGTATTTGTGTACACAGTTTTAATGTTTGCTGTTATTCAGTTTTACAATAAAAATTACATTCTTTTTTTTTTTCTTTTTCTCTTACTTCCTTTCTATAAGGAATAGATGTTTTTCTTTTTGTGAAGTATTTAATATATGACATTGATTATTCCTTAATGTTAATCATCATTAATCAAAGCTCCTAAGGTTTGTCAAGACATATGCAGTTCTAGTACCATAGACAGTCTATGGTTGCAGGGGATTCCCCCTTTACTTGCAAGGTCATAAACTAACCTTTAATCTTGAATGCCTTTTGGACAGTACCTATTGAGATCCCTGGCAATAATACATCCTGCAAGCTATTTAATACCTTCAGTTAATTAACAACTCTTCTCCCAATGACCTAGGAAAGATGCTTTCTCATTCCTGACATCTTATTTCTCATTTGATGGTGGCAAACTATTGCTAACTTCCCAAGAATGCATTGAAGAATCCAAAAATCATGTGTAAAATGCTAATACCATCAGATCATTACTCAACAAAAACTCAAAACTTATTTTATTTCAAGTCTCCATCTGACAAGATGCCCAAATTCTTCAAACTTATAGGAATTCACTTTTATCATCAAGAAAGTAATGAGACAGAGAAACGTCTCTCTTAACACTAAGAAACTAGGTTATCAAGAATTTCATTCTGATGTAAAAGATGTATGAATCAGATTTGCTTATTTGCTCCAAATTTGTTAATAACAAAATCATACTAGTTACTATTGAAAAATATCACTAGAAGTACATGTCTAAATGTTTAATTATAAACATATAGGTAAACAGACAGTAGGTCAAGTTCTTCCTACTATTATCCATCATTTTCTTTTGTGAGATAAGCATGCTTAACCAGGCTTTAGAGGAAAAGGCCGCAGGTCAGTCATGAACACCTTGCAACTATTCTATGCCGATCTGAAGAGAAGAAACCCATGTTGAAAGGCCTGAAATCCATGGAAGTTTGAAGGTACTAGAAAGTTGCCATGATTTCCTTTTGTTTGTTTAGCTGGAAAAAATGACAGTGTGTACAAATTTCCTAACCCCACTGGGAAGGGCACTTTTAATAGTAAGCAGGGCAGATTTTAATTTTTATAAGAAAACATGCCAAACTTCTTGTACACTGTCAAAAAGTATCCAGGGTAATAACAATCCTTTTCCTTCATAAACACCATAATTTTGTTGCTTTTGTTTCTGTTTTTTGACACTGACAAAATTTCCTTCTGTGTTACTGAGCCAAACATGGGCATATATCCTCATTTCCTCCCTTTCCTCATCTGCCTTAGTAAATTATGCAGCAAAAATGCATATTCTTATAGCTTTCTCATTCTTCATCCAGTTCTGCCTCTGAGTATATTTAGCTAACAATTTGATTCTTTATATTTTGATAACAGTCCATTTCTTGATTAAATATCTATAGTCACATAAGATGTGATAAAAGACATTAAATGCCATCAGATATCAACAACATAAATACTTACACAAGAGCAGGACACAGTGGTGGTGCATGCTTGTAATTCAAGCTACTCTAGAGGCTGAGACAAGAGGATCCCAAGTTTGAGACGAGACTTAGCAACTTAGCAAGACCATGTTTCCAAATAAAAAATAAAAGGGGCTGGAGTTTTAACTCCAGTGGTAGAATCCCTCTGGGTTCAATCTCCAGGACTTAAAAACAAAAACAACAACAAAATTAATCTCTGTGGGGATGATGGGTTGGGGATGTGGCTCAGTGATAACACATTACCTAGCTTACAAAGGTCATGGGTATGATCTCCAGTACCAAAAAACAAACAAACAAATAAACATCAACAAGAAAAACTATGTGAGAACATATTAGCCAGTTTGGCTGAAATCTTGAGATAATCACCATTTAAGCTTTTGAACTGTGAGTACTTGATGAATTTATGTGATTTTGTTGTGCTTGTTTTAAAGAAAAAGTATTTGAAAGACTAGAGTCATCTAGTACATGAAAAGGGGTTTAATATTTTCCTTCGGCATCGATTATATTATTCATTTTTTCCCTAAGACACATCTCTTATTTCTTTCTTTTCAGTTTGATCTAAGCAGATCTAGATTTTTAAGTCATGAAGACAAAACTTGTATGCTTAATTTTTTATGTCCACGCTGCCTATAGTAATAACTAACAATGTCTGAAGGTTCGCTTCAACTACCTCATCTCATGAAATGTTATAAAAACAGTAAGAAGTCATTATTCTCTGTACATTATTTTGTGCATCTTAAAGATGAAGAAAATAGGACAGAGAAAAATGAAATAATTTGTTCAAAGTTATGAATGAAATAAACAGGAACAAAGAGAAATGTAGGAAGGCACATAGAACACTACTCACTCATAACTACTTTGCACTAGTATAGTAGTTAAATGTACTTTACATATATTAAAATTTTGTGTATACACAGAGGTATATGTGCATGTGAATATATTTAGCAGATGGCCAATAAAGTCTTACTTGCTACCTATTGAATGGTACATTATCTTTTTGAGAGTCCTTTAAAATGCAATACCACTCGTGCAACCAGAGAAATATTTCAGTCCTCTTGATTTTGTAACTGAACAGGATTGCTCTGTGTTATACTGGAATACCATAACAGAATTCAATTTGTAGTAACTTTTTAACAGGAAATGATTTCTGACTAGGACAATCACTGTGTTTAGTGAAACAGTAGCAACTTGTGGCATCTTAATTTGGAATAAATCAATTATTAAGTTGCAGTAAGATATTTTCTAAACTGAGTGAATAATTTCCTACAATCTTCACTTTTCATTGACTGGCCAATGATTTTATAAGAGCAGAATCACCAAAAGTGAATGGTAAATATGCACGTTGCTGGGCCTTACTAAATTCTCCTGCCAAAAGAAACTTACAAATGCAGACCTAATCATCACATATCTAAATTGAATTGCCTTAAATGAAAGAGGAGAATCATCCCCCCAAGGTAGAAAGTATTGATAAATGAGCAATATAAGGAAAAGAATTTTTTGTAGGTCCTCCTAGAAGTCAATGAAAACACATGAGCTAGTATGCTTATGTTATATTGTATTTTTCCTCATTAGATTATCATAGAATGTCACTATATATAATTTTGGTATGGAAGATTGACAATAGGCTATAATCGAATGAATCATATTAAAATGGATTAAATATTTAAAGGAATAAAGAAATTATAATATTTGGCAATGCCAAAGTTAGAAATGAGTAGGATATAAGAAGATTACAATCCTTAGAGAAACATGGATTATTGCATCAGTCAGCTTATTGTCACTGTGACCAAAATACCTGACAAGAGTAACTTTGGGGAGGAAAAGTTTACTTGGTGTTCAAAAATTTTAGAGGCTCAGTATATGGTCCAGGGTCTCCATTGCTTTCAGCCTGAGATGAGCCAGAACACATAGTGGAAGAACAGCAGCAGAGGAAATCTGCTTACCTCATATGGCCAAGAAGCAAGAGAGAGTGAGGAGGAAAGGGCCATAGGGAAGATGAACTCTTCCAGGGCACCTCCTTTAGCTATGCCCTATCTGCCTACAGTTACCACCCAGTTAGTCCATTCAAACTAGTATTCTGTTACAGCTCTCATAATTGAGTCATTTTTACCTCTGAATATTCCCGCATTAACACCAGAGCCTTTTCTGCAAAAGCTCATATCCAAACTATAAAATTTTGCACATAGTCCCCAAGATCTCATGTCCATCTGACAATACAAACTGAATTTAGTCCATTTTCAAGAATCCGCATAACTCTTAAGTTTTAGCATTTTCCAAAAGTCCAGTCCAAAGTTTTATCTGAGACTCAAGGCAAATTCTTGGCCGTGAGCTCAGGCAAAAATCAGAAGTGGGTGACATACATCTAAAGTATAATGGTACAGAGTAGATATACCCATTCAAAAAGGGAGAAATAAGGACATAAAGAGAAGGGAAAGTACTAAAGAAAGACTTAAACCCAGTGGGGAAGAATTTCTTTTAGCTCTACCTCTGGCATCTGGCACATGTGGTAGTGAGTTGTTCTCGCTCAAGGGCTTGTGCAGCACTGTCCCTAGGGTCTTGCCAGTTGCAGTGCACATGGCCTCTCTTTTATCCTGGCTGCCTCTGCAGCTGTCACAGTGGTCCACTTTATGTTTTGAATATAGCCCTTGCTGCTCTGCCACTGCAACTTAATTTTAAAATGGACATATTTCTTTCTCTTCCTCTGTCCCTGCTATTCCCTTATCTCTCCCCCTGCCTAATCTCAAGGGAAATAGGATTACCTTTCTTCCCCATCCTAGGCAGATTTATCTATCCTTGAGTACACACCCACCATAGGAATGAAATAATCCAGACTTCGGGGATGGTACCAGAAGATTTCAGTAATAATTACCTCTCAAATTACCAAGTGAATTACAACACCAGCAAGACGTGGAATATAGCCTTTGAATCACCTCTTTAAAAGCTCCCTGTTTCTCTATCAGTAATGTGAAGAGAGAGCCTACAGAGTGGGAGAAAATCTTTGCCACTCATATTTCAGATAGAGGACTAATTTCCAGAATATATAAAGAACTCAAAAAACTCTACACCAAGAATACAAATAACCCAATCAACAAATGGGCTAAGGAAATGAACAGACACTTCACAGAAGATCTACAAGCAATCAACAGATATATGAAAAAATGTTCACCATCTTTAGTAATAAGAGAAATGCAAATCAAAACTACACTAAGATTCCATCTCATGCTGAGTAGAATGGCGACTATCAAGAATACAAGCAACAATAGGTGTTGGAGAGGATGTGGGAAAAAAGCACACTTATACATTGCTGGTGGGGCTGCAAATTAGTGCAGCCACTCTGAAAAGCAGTATGGAGATTCCTCAGAAAACTTGGAATGGACCCACCATTTACCCAGCTATCCCACTCCTTGGCCTATACCCAAAGGACTTAAAATCAGCATACCTCAGAGATACAGCCACATCAATGTTCATAGCTGCACAATTCACTATAGCCAGACTGTGGAACCAACCTAGATGTCCTTCAATTGATGAATGGATAAAGAAACTGTGATATATATATATATATATACACACACACACACACACAATGGAATATTACTCAGCTATAAAGAATAATAAAATTACGGCATTTGCAGGCAAATGGATGAAATTGGAGAATATCATGCTAAGTGAGATAAGCCAATCTCAAAAATCCAAAAGGCGAATGATCTCACTGATAAGCGGAAGATGACACATAATGGGGGGCAAGAATGGAGGAAGGAGGGACTGTATAGAGGGAAAAGAGGGATGGGAGGGGTGGAGGGGAGGAAAAAATAACAGGATGAATCAAACATTATTACCCTATGTAAATGTATGATTATGCAAATTGTATGCTGTTACTCCATGTACAAACAGAAACAACATGTATCCCATTTATTTACAATAAAAATAAATTAAAAAAAAAAAAAAACCTCCCTGTTTCTCCTGATGGGCAGAATCATAGCCTTGGGACAGGGGTCCTCTGTGTTTCTCCTCTGTGAGCAAAGCAATGAAACTTCTTTTTCCTTTTTCTCAAAACCATGTCCTCATTATTGGATTGGCACTGGGGACAAGGACCAAGCTTTCAGTAACAAATCCAGCAGCTTTTCTTGCCAGTCTACATTACTGGAATCTCTTAATTTGCGGAATCACAATTCCAACTTCAGCTTCACCATCACAGCTTCAGACACAACATTCTCTGGGATGGTCCATGGGGATTCTGACCCTGCTGTATTTTTCCTGGCCTCTGAGGCCTTCCTTTGAAACCTTGGTGGAAGCTTCCATGACTTGTTAGCTCCAGCATCCTGCAAAAAGAGCACCATGTGGTTGATGCCAAGATCTGTTGCCAGTTCACACAGTAGCTGGGCCCTCTGGGATCATGACTGGAGTTGTAAGGCCCCCCAAAAAGGAAACCCCAACTCTGTCCCATGGATGGATGGCAACCCCAATCAACCACAGGAGGCGTCACTTGATGCAAACCGCAAGAGGTGTTTATTCCAGCGCGCTGGGACCCAACTCCAGGAGTCGAGTCCCTAGCAGAAAATCTTGTAGGTTTATAAAGGCAGAAACCACACATCGGGAGGGGTCACACATGAAAGGGGGAAAAGGGGGAACAAAGCTGCCAGGAAATTTCAAAGGGGGTCTGGGTTTGCTGACAACATGTTTCACAATGTTTTACAACAGGCTGTAGATTCTGGTCAATAGTTTCTGGTAATCCTACTGTTTGAGCACTATCTGGCTATCAGGCTCAATTTACTCTTTTACTCTCTGTTTGGGAACAGAGAACAGCTTTAAGGGCTTTGTTCCCATTACTGGGAGGGAAACCTTAGGGAGTTGAGATAAAACAGACAGCTTAAAAAAATGTCCATTCTTTCAGAGTCACCTCTGAGTACCTGGGCAAGTGTGCATGGGAAGCTGTAATACAAACCTGCTCCCTGCCCTTTCTGTTGCATCACAACCTAGCTTGTCAGTCTGAAAGCTGCTCTCCCCACCCTTTCCAGTGCAGCCAATGTCCCCGCCTCCCAACTACTTGTCAGTCTGTGAACATCCTAGCTAGCTATTGGTTCATCAGTCAGCTTGCAAGTATCCTTCTCTGTTATTGGTCTCCTGTTAGCCCAGCAGAATTCAACTGCTTAAGGGTAGCTACCCTGCCATCTTTTCTCTTGCTTTCTCTCCCCCAACTCACTTTCTTTTTCCTCCTCGCTTTTCCACTCTCTCTAGCATGCGCCCTTTCTCTTTCCTTTCTCTTTTCCTCTCATTTTCTCTCTTACCCTGCAGGGAGACACTCTGTTTGCTTAATAAACTCCATTATTTGATTTCCCGTGCCCGGCGTGGTTTTCGTGGGTTTTCTTACAGAAGCAACTTCCCAGGCCTCTCTGTCCAAGTGATACCTTGGTTTACCGGTGATGAGTCCTGCTTCCTCAGGTGTTGAAGTATAACACCAGAGAAGCACGTCAAGGCAAGTGTAGAGTAGAAAGTATGTTTTATTAAAGAAAAGTAAGAGCAGACTTCTCCTGGGTGGAAGAAGAGGACCCAAAGGCAGAATCCATCGGACTGAGCAAATTTGATTTTTTATAGGTTTTATTCTCCGGTTCTTTCCCCCTTATCTCTTTCCTTCCTGCCTACATTACTAGGCCAAGTTTTGCATAAAGTGAGAAGTGATGGGCAGGGGGAGGGCCAGGTGATTCAGGCAGGTAAGGGCCCAGGGGGCATTAATTAGCATCTCCTTGCCTGTGTCCCTGACAAGGGCAGGTAAATTTGGTAATCATTGGGCTCCGGAGATCCTTGACATTCCATTCTCCAACTGCCAGAGGCAGATGACTTTCATGGCCCCCATTTTCTCCATCTGACCTGATTCCCTATTTCTACACTAACTGCCTATCCCTAATTCTGGCTTCACAAGCAGGGTAATCCAAGAACCTCTTAAAGAAATTTTACCTTCTGCATTCTTGAGACTGCAATGAGTGGTCTTGCAAATTTCTGAATTGCCTTCAAGCATTCTTTCCTATTGTGCCTGTGCAAAGTACTTATCAACATCTCTTCAATGCCTAATCTCTTCTACAATCACACCTTTCTTGGCCCTGTTTTAAATGCACTTTTCTGGTCAAACAGCAAGTCTTTTAAATATGGCTTATGCTCCCAATTCTCACAATAATCCTGACTAAAAGTTGCCATCAAAATTCATGCCACTGACTGAATGCTGTGCTGTCTTGAAAATTCCTTTGCCAGATTAATTAATCCATCACTTCTTTTTAAAATTTCTTAGTCCATCACTTGAATTTAGCCTCACACAAAGTCTCAAGACCTGGATAAAACATAGGCAAGTTCTTTGCCAGAGTGTAACATGAATGTCCTCAAGCCCAATTCCCAACAGAGCATAGTTTTTAGTCTCTGCATTCTGGTCTTCTGAACTCCACCAGAATCACCCATTAAGCCATGCTTACAAAATTCTAAGCCTTCTCCAGCCTGCATCTTCAAACTTTTCCAAACTCCTCCTTCAAGAGAGCTCCAAAGAATTCTTACCCATATAGTTAGTCACAACAACAAATATCCTACTTCCTGATATCAATTTCTGTTAGCTTTTCACTTCTGTGACCAAAATACCCAACAAAAACAAGTTTGAGGAGAAAAAACTGATTTCGGATGCACAGTTTCACATGTTCAGTCCACGGTCTACTGACTCCATCAATTTGGGCCAAGATAAAGCAGAATACCATGGGGGAAAGCAGCAGAATCAGCAGAGAAAAACTCCTCACGTCATTGTGGCCAGGAAACAAAGAGCAAGAGGTATGCACAGCCAGGAAGCAGAGAAAGCAAGGGTAAAGGGCTGCACTCCTCCAGAGACTCACTTCTCCAACAATGCCACGCCTGCCTGCAGTTACCCAGTTAGTCCATTCAAACTAGGATTAACTGATTAGGACACAGCTCTCATAACTGAATCATTTTACACTGAAGAGTCTTCAATTAACACAGGAGTTTTGGGGTCACCTCATATTTAAATCCAGAAAATTGTATGTTGTAAAAATAAAACTTTGAGGAAACAGTAGAAAAATGAGGGAGTTTTTGAGAATGGTTAATTCCAACTTTAAGAGATGGACAAACAACTATGTGACTTAATTCATTTTCTGGAAGTAAAAAAATAGAAGTAAGGAACTACTTTCTCAAAATGATAATCTAACAGCTTGGTTGAACAATTGAAATCTGCTAACAGAAAAGGAAGAAATTTCCCAAAATATTATTTAGCTAAGAATGAATGAAAGGAAAATTATTTGAAAAAAATCAGAATTTTTTTTGGGGGGGATGGTACTGTGGATTGAACCCACTGGCAGTTAACCACCGAGCCATATCCCCAGCCCTCATTTGTAGACATGGTCACCCTAATTGATTAGTGCCCTATTAAATTGTCAAGCCTGGTTTCAAACTTGTGATCTTCCTGCCTCAGCTTTTGGAGTTGCCAGGTATGTGCTATTGAAGGACCTCCAAAAAGGAGACCCCAACTCTATCCCTTGGATCGACGGCCACCCCAATCACCCACAGAAGGCGTCACTTGATGCAAACCGCAAGAGGTGTTTATTCCAGTGCGCTGGGACCCGACTCGTGACTCACGCAGGAGTCCAAGGGTCGAGTCCCTAGCAGAAAATCTTACAAGTTTATAAAGGCAGAAAACCACACATCGGGAGGGGTAGCACATGAAAGGGAGAAAAAGGGAAAAAAAAAAAAAAAAAAGAAAAAATGGGGGAACAAAGCTGCCAGGAAATTCCAAAGGGAGTCTGAGTTGTCTGATAACATACAACATGTTTTACAATGTTTTACAACAGGTGTAGATTCTGGTCAATAGTTTCTGGTAATCCTACTGTTTGAGCACTATCTAGTTATCTGGCTCAATTTACTCTTTTACTCTCTGTTTGGGGCTATTTCTTGGAACAGCTTTAGGGGCTTTTTTACCATTACTGGGAGGGTGACCTTAGGGAGTTAAGACAATGGGAGGGAGACCTTAGGGAGTTGAGATAAAGCAGCTTAAAAAAATGTTCATTCTTTAAAACAGCTTAAAAAAATGTTCATTCTTTCACTATCATGATCAGCCCCAGAACTTTCTTTAAACATTTAAGTTATGTATGTGTTTTTGACACAGAGAAAAGAGAAATTATTACTTAAGATCTGTATCATAATTTCAAGTTTGTTGGATTTACAGTACCAAGATTAGGTGCCTTGTTTCAGTCAGCTTTTTACTGCTGTGACTAAAAGATTGGAACAGAATAATTTTAGAGAAGAAATGTTTGAGGGCTCATGGTTTCAGAGGTCTTAGTCCATAGAAGGCTGGCTCCATTCCTTGGGGCTCCGGGTGAGGCAAAACATGGTGGTAGAAGAACGTGGTGGAGGGAAGCTGACTCACATGATGATCAGGAGGCAGAGAGAGATTCCACTTGCAGATACCAAATACATACACCTAAGGCAACAGCCTCAATACCCCACCTCCTACAACCATGCTTCCCACCTTCAGTTACCACTCAGTTAATTCCATGAGGGATTAATTCAGTGATTAGGTTAAGGCTATACCCCGATTATTTCTTCTCCAGATTTTCTTACATTGTCTCACACATGAACTTTTGGGGGATACCTCACAGTCAAACCATAACAGTGCCTTTTTGTATATAGCATTTTTATTTGTAAATGTTATTTTGGGCAAAATAGTACAATCATGTTTAAATGAATTATGGATCTGAAAAAGGTATCCATTTTATAAGTACATATTATATCCACTTTATATCAATATTCCAGAATAAACATATAAGATAGAAATAATTCAGATGAAAACCTTTACATTCAATACATAGTTAACAAGAAAAATAGTAGAAAGTTCAGAAAATGGAATATTATATGACAAAACTGTTAGAGATTTAAGGGATACAATAGATGTGAAAAAGAAAATTAAAATCTTCACTGATAGCTTCAAACTTGAAACTTTAATGAAGAGTAAAAACTTCCTGAACCCACAGAAAGGGAAAGGAATTTATAACCGAAAAGTGCAGGGAGAGCCCAGAGGGATAAGTAATAAGCATCATTTTCAGGTATGGAAAAGCAAGTTGTATGATGCATTAGACTTAACTTTTACCATGAGAAAACTAAAGGTCAATGACTATGTGAAATTTATAAAAATACACAATTTTACTTGAAAACTGAGAGCAGAAGGATAACCAGAAGACAGACTCTTAAGACTGGTTTTATAAAAAATATTCTGGATTGTTCCAATTAACCAACCAAATGCGTTCCTAGTATCATCACAGTGCAGAGCAGAGTTAATTGAGTCCCAAAGCTAACCTCTTACCTAGGTGTGTCTAAAAGTTGTACATGCATAGATGGATAGATGGCAGATAAATGTGTAAGCACAAAACAACGAGAAGCAGACCTCAACGGATTCAGAGAAGCCTTTATTCCTTCGCAGATTCAGGTGCTGTTGGGGCCCATTTTCCAGATGGGGAAAATGGCCCTCAGTTACAGAGGGGATTTTGGTTTTAAAGGGTACAATGATGTAATCATTAGAAGTCCTGTGCATGCAGCTTTGACCATCAGGGGCTAGTCGAACAGGTTAAAACTTTAATTTAGGAGGGTAGTTGTAAAAAAGTTGAAACTGGTTATCTGGGGAGATAAGAGTCCAGATCCCAAGGGATGAGTACTCAAATCTTGCCCATTGTTATTTAGGACTAATTTGCCAAGGGAGAAGGTCAAGGTTTAGGACCCAGCATTCAGTATCCTTCTCTTTCCTCCAAGGCCCATTGTTATCAGGAAAGAATGCTCTGGGAGAGGTTTAATGTTTGGCCAATTTTCTCCTCCCTCCTTCCAAACCATTCCACTCCTCCATTTTCTTGGGTAGATATCTTATAAGAATATTATTTTCCATAACCCTTCAAGATGGATAAAGTTTTACAAATAGCCTAAAGAATAAATATTTGGCACAATACCGAGTACTGGGAAAAATAACATCTGTTTTCTGTAACATGTCTTTCCTAGATGTGGTTCTGGATTTGCTACATGTGGGAAAGTGAAAAGTAAAGGAGGAAAATGAAGTGTGGATAGAGACAGGGAACCAGAAATTGCACTTGCAAAGCTTATTAGCATCTTAAAACATATTTCTAAAAATATGAAATTACAAAATCATTCAAAAATGAGAGAGTTGTTTTTCTATCTGCTGGCATCCAGCTGTTACTATTATGTAGCATGATGAATATTTGCAGTAAATTATAGAAACAAAGAATAGAGACTTTGGAATCAGAAAGCCCTGAATTAGGAATTGTGATCTCTCATTTCATAGTTCTGTAACTTGGACAAAGTTAAGTAACTTGTTTTGAGTTCTGACACCTCTTGTACTCTTAAAGATAATGTTTGACTCAGACATTCCTGGAAGATAAAATGAAGACCAACCACATTAACTGCTCTGCATCTTACCAAAACCTGTACAGTCTGCTAAGAGAAGGAATATGATTGTAATAGGGGTTCACTTCACCTTTTGAATATAACTCTGAGGCTTATTTTTTAAAGGAAAACAATGTTTTCCTTTTCCTCTTATCCCGCTTCCTCTCCCTAACCCCAGGGGCGGGAGCAGGGGTGGGGAACAAGATCAACTTGAGTTATACGTGCTCCACAGGAAGGAGATATCTGCCAGAGGATTTAGGAAATGAATATTCCCAAAATTAATAAGTGAATGTTAACACGCAATCAGGTTGTCCTGGGACCCCCTGTCAGGGTACACCTGGAATGTAGCCTTTGAAGACTTTTTTAAAACCGCCGTTTCTCCTGATGGATGGAATCACAGCCTCTGGGACAGGAGTCCCCTGTGCTTCTCCTTGCTAGCAGAGCAATAAAACTTTTCTTTCTTTTTTCTGAAAATTGTGTCCTTGTTATTGAATTGGCATCAGGGACAAGGACTGAGCTTTCCGTTACATGATGTTGGGAGACCTCTCTTCTCCAGGCCTGCCTGTGATGAGAAGGCAGGAAGAGACACAGCCGTTCATTCTTCTCCTTCCCCCACTCTTGGTGAGGGTTAAGTAAGAAAATGGAGCTTCTTCTCTATCTTTTCTACCCTTTTATATTTTTGTTTAGAGACAGGGTCTTGAAAAGTTGCTTAGGGTCTCACTAAGTTACTGAGTAGATTCTCACTTTTGATCAGTCTGCCTATAGGGGAAAAGATGCATTCTGGCCTATTTGGTAAGATTCATTGTGACTCCTATGTCTTATTTCTTACTTCAGTAAGCGAGAAAAAGGTGCTATGTCTTCATAAAGCCAGACATGTGATTGCTATTATTTTCCTAGCAATAAATAAGCATCGTGCACTACTTCTTATGAACTAGAATTCAGAAACATTCACTGTTTAGCAACTTTTATAATTATATTCAATAATTAAGACTTTAAAAAGTCTTTAAGTAGTTCTAGGACAATCATAAGTTTGTATACTACATGAAGACATATTTTAAAATCATCATGATGAATGAGTGTAAAATAGAATAAATGTTAAAATAACCAGGCAGTCAGGATAATGGGCCCCACTCCACCACACCTGGAAGCTAACAGGTAGGCATATTAATGAGAACCATCAAGGCCTATATCAAATGTAAAAGATCTTGAGACTCACCTATGGGGACACTTCCAGCTAACTCCTTTGCTCCTGAGGTGGAACATGGAAGGTAGGGGCGAACGCAGAAGAAAGGTGCAGGAAGGATGGAAGTGACCCAGATGGTAGCCAGTATGCCTTTTAATACCTATTTTACATAGATTTTGCTTTGCCCAGAACCATATATAAACTCCTAAGCTGGAAAACCAAAATTGGTTTTTCTGCTATCAAGCCCCCTCCTGCACAGCAGGAGTTCTATTTCTTCTAGCTTAAATAAATCCTGCTCCATTTACTCTTCCCTTCCATGATTGTCCATGGATTTTATTCTTCAAAATTTGTAAGACAAGAACCTAGAGGAAATTGGAAAAGTGGGAATCTAATCTCCTGTTTCAGTGAAGAATATTATCCTAGAAACAGTATTATTAGAAGAATGAAACTCAGAGATTTATAACATTAATAGATATCATGGGGTGATAATGACAAGAATATTAGTTATTTATATGACATTATGTGACAGAGATGGTTAACTCAATTAGATCCTGGTGGTAATAAAACCAAGGTCACGTATTTAATTTCCATATGGACCAGCATACTTGTAACTGGGAAAACTCTATTTTCTATTTTCAGAGTGCACCCCTAACCCCAATCTGTTATTTCTCTATTATGTGCCATTAATTGATGCAACATCCTACTGGTAGAGGGTCACCTGTGCTGTCTGCATAAATGAAGGACAGCATGTCTATGAGGCAGGTGACAGAACAACTTGAGGCTGTTAGTACCAGAAAATTCAGTAATAACCTATAACTTTCTTAGGTTAAAAAAATGAAAAAAAAAACTTCCAAATTTTTCAGAAAAAAATTAACTACAAACATTAACACAAAAGAAAGTTGAAGTCAACTCACAGTCTTTCTGTAAAAACAAGGCAAATGGAAATTCAAAAATTCTAGTATGGCTTTAAATTGGTTTGCACTTATATTCAATACATATTTATCTGGTAAAATTCCATCTGAAGAGTAGCATACTTCCCAAGAAATGAAACATTTTTAGTTTACTTTCTATTTACTGACTGCACTCTCTTGTATTAGTTTCAAGTCCTGTTGAGAATTGTAATGTGCCCCAGTGCTATCCATTAATAAATTTAATGGACCACCACATATTTGATTAACAGATACATTGCCATATACACAGAGAATAGCTGCATATTTGTCTTTTTTACCCACTAATGAGCGAACTTACTTCCACATTCTGATAAATTCCTGATCCAGTGTGATATAATGAAGTCCTACATGCCAAAACTCTTAACAGTTTGTGTAGAGGCAAGCATAGACTTCTAAGAACCAACTTCTATTGTATCACTCTTTCGTGTCTTCTTTCTCATTCAGGATTTAAACAAACTCCTTATTAAACCTCTCCTTATGAAAGAGTTTGACGGATATCACGTAAATCCCAGTTCATTTAGGCTAAAAATGTTTCATTTATAAGGAAAAGAATTTTAGGTGATGTCTATGTAGGAGATAAATGGGAACATCTGTCTCCTATGAGTATATTTCAAGCAGCAGTCACCAAATGGAACGGAATGTTTTGGGGATGGTGATACACTGGGGCAGTCTTTACAAAACACCAAATGTTTTGGGGATGGTGATACACTGGGGCAGTCTTTACAGATATTCTTCATTTACGTTTGAGGCATTGTGTAACATCAGAATAGTTAACAGAATACCAAAAATTTTAAAGTACCTAGGTTCCTATTAGGACTTGTCATTCTAATGGAATAGAAAATAGGTATATTAAGAGGAAGAGAGGGCTGGGGTTGTGGCTCAGTTGGTAGAGTGCCTGCCTTGCAAGCACAAGGCCGTGGGTTCAATCCCCAGCAGCACTGCAAAAAAAAAAAAAAAAAAAAAAAAAAAAAAAAAAAAGGAAGAAAGAAAAAGATAAAATTAGGGAATAAAGTTATGGTAAATCACATGGCATTTGATTTTAAATGTTATGAAACTTCCCTGAATAGGTCCCATAAAGAAATATAATCTGATTTTGATTTCAACAAAATTAACAAATTTTGAAATTGTAAAATTCAGCCTTCCTGCTTATATCTTTTCCCTTTTATAAATACTGTGTCTCTGTTTTCAAGCAAGCAACATATTCCTTTATTATCGGATTTCACATCTGTATCTATAGAGTCTTTCTCAACTGCAGAACAGAAATCTTCCAGTGCTGCAATTTCATGATATCTGGAATCTGTTTTTACGGCGGGACTCGTGAAAATCTGTGCCTTTGACTCCATGCTTTAACCCTTCTAACTGCCTGAGATACAATGTCTGAGTTGACCATGGACCACAAATACTGAAAGCATCAGGCTGCTCTCAACCTGTGTCTCTAAGTAAACTTGCGAAACTGAATCCAATTTCCACTTTGGAATTGGAAAGCTAGAGGTAAGTTATAACATGGCTACCTTTATGCAGTTTTGGATGTAAATGTTACTGTAGTCTAATATAACTAATTCACATCCCTTAATGATAATGACTATATCTGGTGAATGATGTACAATTGTCCAATGCCGCCTTAGAGAACATTCTCCTTAACTGAACATAGTATTCCAATGGTAATTTGGTGAAAAGTGGAGCAGGATCATTATGCACCTTATTCTAAAGATTGTATTTCAAGTAATACAAACTAAATTCAAATTATAATTTTAAAAACCACTAAAATTATATATTGCACCTTCTCAGGGCCATGCATTTCAAATATTTGATCTTCATGTCACTCACAATCTAATTCTCATAACTTAGAGATACAGTTAAATAGAATGTGATAGAAGGTGAATTTATATTTCCTTTATGTTGATCTTAATGCAGGTCTGATTTTGATCAAAAAGATAATTTTAAACATTTTTGTGAACAAGAATGCTATAGGACAACATCCCTTTTTCCTGATGCAAGATAATTGTCTTTGGTTGAAATAGAAAAAACAATTAGATGACAACACAAAATAATTAAAAACAAAATATTTGAGTTTTCTCCCTCTTTCTCTTTGTTAGTGTGGCTAAGGGTTTATCAATTTTGTTTATTTTTCCAAAGAACCAACTATTTATTTTGTTAATTTTTCCGATTGTTTCTTTTGTTTCAATTTCGTTGATTTCAGCTCTGATTTTAACTATTTCCTGTCTTCTACTACTTTTGGTGTTGATCTGCTATTCTTTTTCTAGGGCTTTGAGCTGTAATGTTAAGTCATTTATTTGTTGATTTCTACTCAAATTACTAAAATTTGAAATGAACAAGGAAATATCACAACAGACACGAGTGAAATACAAAACATAATTAGAAGCTATTTTGAAAATCTATACTCCAACAAAACAGGAAACCTCGAAGACATCAACAAGTTTCTAGAGACATATGAATTACCTAAACTGAACGAGGAGGACATACACAACGTAAACAAATCAATTTCAAGCAATGAAATAGAAGAGGTCATCAAAAGCCTACCAACAAAGAAAAGTCCGGGACCAGATGGGTTCTCAGCCGAGTTCTACAAAATCTTTAAAGAAGAGCTCATTCCAATACTTCTCAAAGTATTCCATAAAATAGAAGAGGAGGGAACCCTCCCAAACTCATTCTATGAAGCCAATATCACCCTGATACCTAAACCAGACAGAGACACATCGAGGAAAGAAAATTTCAGACCAATATCCATAATGAACATCGACACAAAAATTCTCAACATAATTTTAGCAAATCGCATACAAAAATATATTAAAAAGATAGTGCACCACGATCAAGTGGGTTTTATCCCAGGGATGCAAGGTTGATTCAACATCCGGAAATCAATAAATGTCATTCACCATATCAATAGACTAAAAGTTAAGAATCACATGATTATTTCAATAGATGCAGAAAAAGCATTCGATAAAATACAGCTTCCCTTCATGCTCAAAACACTAGAAAAAATTGGGGTAGTGGGATCATTCCTTAACATTGTAAAGGCCATTTATGCTAAGCCCAAGGCCAATATCATTCTAAATGGTGAAAAACTGAAAGCATTCCCCCTAAAAATTGGAACAAGGCAGGGATGCCCTCTTTCACCACTTCTATTCAACATTGTTCTTGAGACTTTAGCCAGAGCAATTAGACAAACCAAAGAAATTAAAGGGATACGAATTGGAAAAGAAGAACTCAAACTATCCCTGTTCGCTGATGACATGATTATATATTTAGAGGAACCTGGAAATTCCACCAGAAAACTCTTAGAACTCATAAGTGAATTCAGTAAAAGTAGCAGGTTACAAGATCAATGGTCATAAATCCAACGCATTTTTTTTTACGTAAGTGATGAATCTTCAGAAAGAGAAATTAGGAAAACTACCCCATTCACAAAAACATCAAAAAAATAAAATAAAATGCTTGGGAATCAATCTCACAAAAGAGGTGAAAGACCTCTACAATGAGAACTACAGAACACTAAAGAAAGAAATTAAAGAAAACCTTAAAAGATGGAAAGATCTCCCACGTTCCTGAATAGGAAGAATTAATATTGTCAAAATGGCCATACTACCAAAAGTGCTATATAGATTTAATGCAATTCCAATTAAAATCCCAATGATGTACCTTACAGAAATAGAGCAAGCAATTATGAAATTCATCTGGAAGAATAAGAAACCCAGAATAGCTAAAACAATCCTCAGTAGAAAGAGCGAAGCAGGGGGTATCGCAATACCAGATCTTCAACTCTATTACAAAGCAATAGTAACAAAAACGGCATGGTATTGGTACCAAAATAGACAGGTAGATCAATGGTACAGAATAGAGGACACGGACACAAACCCAAATAAATACAATTTTCTCATACTAGACAAAGGTGCCAAAAATATGCAATGGAGAAAAGATAGCCTCTTTAACAAATGGTGCTGGGAAAACTGGAAAACCATATGCAACAGAATGAAATTAAACCCCTATCTCGCACCCTGCACAAAACTCAACTCAAAATGGATCCAGGACCTCGGAATCAGACCAGAGACCCTGCATCTTATAGAAGAAAAAGTAGGTCCAAACCTTCAACTTGTTGGCTTAGGAGCAGACTTCCTTAACAGGACTCCCATAGCACAAGAAATAAAGGCAAGAATCAACAACTGGGATAGATTCAAACTAAAAAGCTTTCTCTCAGCAAAGGAAATGATCAGTAATGTGAAGAGAGAGCCTACAGAGTGGGAGAATATCTTTGCCACTCATACTTCAGATAGAGCGCTAATTTCCAGAATCTATAAAGAACTCAAAAAACTCTACACCAAGAATACAAATAATACAATCAACAAATGGGCTAAGAAAATGAATAGACACTTCACAGAAGAAGATGTACAAGCAATCAACAGATAATGAAAAAATGTTCACCATTTCTAGTAATAAGAGAAATGCAAATCAAAACTACCCTAAGATTTCATCTCACCCCAATTAGAATGGCAATTATCAAGAATATAAGAAACAATAGGTGTTGGTGAGGATGTGGGGAAAAAGGTACACTCATACATTGCTGGTGGGGTTGCAAATTAGTGTAGCCACTCTGGAAAGCAGTATGGAGATTCCTCAGAAATCTTGGAATGGAACCACCATTTGACCCAGCTATCCCACTCCTTGGCCTATACCCAAAGGACTTAAAATCAGCATACTACAGAGATACAGCCACATCAATGTTCATAGCTGCTCAATTCACCATAGCCAGAGTGTGGAACCAACCTAGATGCCCTTCAATTGATGAATGGATAAAGAAACTGTGGCATATATATACAATGGAATATTACTCCATCATGAAGAATGATAAAATTATGGCATTTGCAGGCAAATGGATGAAATTGGAGGATATCATGCTAAGTGAGATAAGCCAATCTCAGAAAACTCTAGGACAAATGATCTCGCTGATAAGCAGATGAGGACATATAATGGGGGGTAGGAGGCGTTAGCGTTAGGGCTAGGGTTAGGTTTAGGGTTAGGGATAAGGAGGGTGGTAAGAATGGAGGAAGGAAGGACTGTATAGAGGGAAAAGAGGGGTGGGAGGGGTGGGGGGAAGGGAAAAAATAACAGAATGAATCAAACAACATTGCCCTATGTAAATTTATGATTTTTAATAAAAAAAATGGAAAAAAAATATTTCCCATTCTTACAGCCTAAAATATGTTTTGCTCTTTCATTTTTAATCCTTACTCTACAGGGTTTTAGGCCTTCCTATTAAATCTGCCTTCAAACAAATAGAAACAATAATCAACCCACTGACAAAGCAAGGAAGTCTTATTGGTTTGATATCATAGATGGAATGTTCAACTATATTCAATTAGTCTTTGAATATAGAACTAACTAATAAAAGAAGTAGCAGTATTATAAGTAGAATAAGGTGAATTCTCCCACTCTTCTTAAATAGTATTTTTGGGGACTTCTTCAGTATAGAGTCAGATTTTTTGATTCACTGGGTGTGGGGTGCACACCTGCAAACACAGTGACTCAGGAGACTGAGGAAGGATTACTCCAAGTTCAAAACCAGCTTCAGCAATTTAACAAGAGCTTGTCTTAAAAAAAAAAAAAAATAGGTTGGGGATTTAGCTTAGTAGTAAAGTGTCCTGGTTTCAATTCCCAATACAAAACAAACCAAAACAAAACAAAACACTATTTTCCTACTTCTGTGTTAAAGGATGAACCTGGAATATCTCCACTTCCTTAGCCCTCAGAAAACAAAACATAAATCAATGTGCTGGACTATGTTTGATTTCCTTGAATAGCAAGAGAAGTAGAATAGTAAAAAGAAGTTAGTTCATCAGACTGGTGAGCCTTACATTAGGTTTGACAATTTGGGAAATACAATCCAGAAACTGCTCCTTTCTTTAGAATGAGTTGATGATCTGATGAACTAATCAATCCATGTTTTAGTTGCAGCTTCTTCTAATTCATTAGGTAACATGTAGAGACTATTACATTTGCTATAATGAAAAACTTAAGGTACTTTTGAGTATCAGCAGCTCTGCTGGAAATTATTTGTCTTTAAATACTTATTTTGCTATTAAATATAACAACTTAATTTTTATTCATTAAAATTCTAGTATAAATTATACAGGGATAGAGATTTTTTTAAAAATTTTGTTCACTGAAGTATCCCAAGTGCCAATACCAGTGCCTGAAATCTTGTAGGCATTTAGTAAGAATTCACTGAATTCTATGAAAGACTGAGTGAACTATTTGCTAGATCTTTGCACTACAATCATGCCACACCTTCTCACTGTTTTTAAATGCCAACCTTCATCAGGTTTCATTTGCTTTACACATGTTGTCCTTGAAGCTACCTTTGAACAGCTACTCTTTACTCCTTGAACAGATCTCATATCTAATAGTTCTTTCCCATTAAGCCCTTCCCTGAGCACAGAAGCAAAATCAGAAAATTTCTCCCTGGCCTCTGTTTGACAGACTACTCTGATTTTCATAGTCTCTATCAATTCTACCACATTTCATTGCAAGTGTGTTTAGGATGAAGAATGAATTGATCTTCCTCACTGTCATGACCCAGAAGATTGTTTAGGGAAAATTAGATGTTCAAAATATACCTGCTGGTTGCTTGACCTGCCACAGGTTTCCTGGCACTTCCTTCATGATGGAATGTGCACTGGTAAACAACTCGCTCTCATGGAACTGATAGAAAGAACATGAGCAAAAACCATTTTGCTCCCATTCGTTGTTAGAATTATGAAAGAAACAAGCACTGAGATGGAGAATCAAATAGGAATCAAATAGGAATCTATTTAGATATTTTTAACTACTAAAGACCTCTGGGGTGTTGATAAAAACACAAACCTTGAGGAGGCAGCATCAGCCACATAGAAACCTGGTGGGAACTCTATGGGAAGAGGAAACCTTTGTTAAGGTCTGATACAGAAAAAAAAACAAGATATATTTGAGAAACTCAGAAAACAGTGGCCAGGGGTAAACTAGAGCTGTAGGATAAAACCAGGTCACGTCAAGGCCTGTAGTACAGACTCAGATTTTATAGCAGATACAATGTAAAGAACTGAAAAGAAGCATTCACTTTTCTTTAAGATTGCTGTGTAAACCATAGAAAATGGATAGAAGAATGAAAGGATTAGAATATGGGTAGAAACTGTTTCAGCAATCTGGTAGCTGCTGTGAAAACAAGGGAGACATGGAGAGAAGAGACTGGATTTCAGATCTGGAAACAAGGTGGTTTTTAGGTGGTATGTTCACTCTCATTTGTTCAATGTTTTATAAATAATAATTATTTTTTTAAATGGGAAAGACTCAGTAAGTACACACACAATGTAGAGTTGGGCAAAAAGGTATTATTTGGGTAGTCAGAAAGATCTAAATTGCAAACACACTGAGATGGAGAGGGCACTACATGCTCTGGACCTACTCAATAGTCCAGATATAACCTAAAGTTGATTGGAATATGATAGGGGTAAGTATTGTAGGTCACTCTATGCTGTTATTAATTACTAAGGTGTTGTGAGTAGTTTCAATACATTATCCAGCATATTTTGTCTGAAAATAACACATTAAAAATAAGTATAGTTTTCTAGCTGCTTAAAATTAACATTTTAAATCTCAGTACTTCAATTTCCCAATAATTCTAAAACAAATTATGACTCTTTAATTATAAATACCCATACACTTTAAAGAAACTTAGAAGCCCAAATAATTTATTTTGCAGAGTTGCTCTTGAAAAAACAAACAAGGGACTGATGGGAAACCTTATTCATACACTAATAACTATTAGAATAGAAAATATTGATGAGTTTTTTATATAAGTTGAATTTAAATGCCTAAGAAGACCCAGAAAATCCCTACATCTATTTACTTCAGATTGGATCTGAAAGACTATTGCCATCCAATTTCTCAGCATTATTAGTAGTGAAATATAAAGCCAGGATTACTGACCTAAGTGGATCATCAGATTTAGAAAAACCTATACATCACATCACTTTAAATACAGATTAGCAGGCAAGAGACTGTTATTTTAAGTTCAATGAAGTTTGATAGGGTTTTTATGACTAGTCTGAGAAATGAATTCCTGAGGTTCATCTTTACAAAGAATCTGTTCACTGCAGCCTTAATGTGAAAGTCAGACTGAAAATTTCTATCCATTGCCAGAACATAAATGGATTTTTCCCCCTTAGATTAGAAAATAATCAAAAAAATGTTTTGATGTAAGAGCTCTGATATGACAAGAATTATCTATTTACTTATGCTTTACTTTCCTACATTTTGATCATTGTTTAAATGCACATCTGCTGTTCTGATGGATGAGCTTGTTGCAGATATGGTACAGGTAATGAAAAGATGGCACAAGACTTAAAAGATACACAAAGATTTATAAAAGCTGGAAAGACTAAGCACAAAAAGAGAGAGTGGGCTAATCTGAGACACATATTTCCCCTTAATTTCACTATATAAAAAGATTTGTATTATATTCAGAGAACTGGGTTTGTATTATGCTTACAAGATTGTAATTCTGAATGTTTCCATCTTTCCTTTTATATTTGGAGTCTTCTAGTCCCTCTGCATGGTTGAATAGGTATATGCACAAAATATTTTTCCAAAATTACAATGGGTTAAAATTCATAATAATCTTAAAGTTTTCTTTTAAGAATGAGTCATAGAAAGAAGCACATTATAAATCCAAAGGTGGATGACTTTTCATGAACTGAGCATATACCCATATGCTGGCATCAACATCAAGTGATAACTTTCCCAGGGCTCTCTTATAGTCTCACATGACAAAGCTTAACTTAAATGTTTCAAACTTTTAGCATCATGAGGATACTTCTTTCGCTTTTTGTCTCTTTGTATGTCTGTTTACAGTCTGTTAGTTTTCAAAACTAGAAGCATAACACTTCCTGATAGCAAAATAAATTATAAAGGTACAATAATCAAAACAACATGGTACTTGCATAAAGACAGACAAGACAATAGAATACAATGAAAAGGCCAGAAATAAATCCACACATATGTGGACACATAGATTTTGACAAAAGTAATAAGCGCACCCAATTGGAGATGGTATATTTTTTCCATAAATAATATTTGGAAAACTGGGTGTCCACATTCAAAAGAATATAGTTGTACTCATATAACATAAGCAAAATAAATCCAAAATAAATTGAAGACTTCAGTGTAAGCCCTGAAACTGTAAAATTCATTGAAGAAAACAAAGGGGGAAAGCTTCTTGACATTTATCTTGGCAATGATTTTCCAAATGCACAGATGGCAAAAGCTAAAATAAATAACTGAAACTATACCAAACTAAAAAGCTTCTATGCCTCAAAGAAAACAATCAACAAGTTTAAAGGCAATCTAAAATTGGGAAAAAATAATATATCTGATGAAAGTTAATATCAAAAATATTTTAGGACCTCCTATAACTCAAGAACAAAAGAACTAATAACATGATTAAAAAATGAACAAGGACTTGAACAGACATTTCTCTAAAGACCTACAAATAGACAATAGTATAGGAAAAAATGTTCAATATCACTGAACATCATGGAAATGAAAATAAAAACCAGAATGAGATTTTTATTCATATTTACTCATATCAGATTTGTTGAGATGGTCATTGTCAGAAAACAAAAGATAAGTATTGGTGTTAACCTAGAAAAAGTACAGCAACTGTGCATCTTTAATGGAAACGCAAATTGGTGCATGAACTATGATAGCAATGGAAAACATTATGGCACTTCCTAAAATATTAAAAACAGAACTGCCATAAGAGTGAGCAATCCCTCTACTGGGTATTTACCTAAAATAATTGAAATGAGGATCTCAAAGAGATATTAGCACTTCTTTTGTCTTTGAACTATATGTAAGTAGACAGAGTCTTATGAACTCCTTTGTGTATGACTTCCTTCATGTGATATTGTTTTTGAGAGATTTATACATTAGAGCAGTTGTAGCATGCTCATTCTCATTATATGTTACTATTCCATGATTCACACAGAATAATTTTATGAATTCTTCTGTTGATAGGAATATAGATAGTTTTGAGTTTTAGCTATTATATCCTGTGCTGCTATGAACACTTTAACAAATATATTTCACAGAACATACATATATATTTCCATTAATTATATACTTAAAAGTATCTGGCCAGGTATATGAAAATAATCACTGTGAGTAACTAATGCTAAATTGTTTTTAAATATCTTAGTGTTAATTTATTTTCTCGCAACCTTACCAAAATTTGGCGATGGCTTCTGTTTCATTTTAATGGTTGTGCTAGCATGCTGTAGTTATATTTTGCAATTCATGAAGATTAATATGAACACTTTTATTTATGCTTTTTGATCATTTAGGCGTTTGCTTTTGTTTGTTCATTTTTACACGATTTTCAAGTCAGATGACCCTAATTGTCTACTGGGTTTCTGTATTTTTCTTTCTTACTTTCTTACTTTTCTTTCTTACTCATACAATCACAAATCATTTGCAATATATGGCATTGCAAAGAGTACTTCCTACTCTGAGAGCTCCCTATTATCTTTTATATTAGAAAAGACTGATATTATTATAGCCTAATTATTTTTATTTTGATGTGAATCTTTATTCATCCAACTTAAGATTCTATATCATAGGATTATAAAGATGATCTCTTATGTTCTCTTCTAAAATATTACATTTATTTTCATTTTTGGATCTGCAGTTTCTGTGGAGTTGACTTTTGCAGTTCATGTGAGGTATACACTAATATTATTTATTGAAAAATGATGGTTTCCTCCCTGCAGTATCAATTTGATATATAGTCTATATGAACATTTATTTTGGCAGGCTTTTTTCCTTTCACAAATTCAAGTATATGCATGTATATATTTGGCTATGTATGTTTAAAATCTCAGAAAAATTCCTTAAAGATTTGTATATGGGTTTCCTTTTGTAAAGAAATTAGCATTATTTGAGTGAGGTACACTTCTTTATCTATTCTTTTTGAATTTTTTCTTATTGGCTTCTGGGTTTGTCGCCTTGTTTATGTAAATATCACTCAAATTAAACTAGTCCGTTTGAAATGCAGAATAGAGTCCAATCATTCTCTTGCAGAAGGATAGCCAGTTAGGCCCATATTACTGTATTGCAGAAACCATTTTTCTTTCTGAAATGAAAGCTTTATTAAAGTATCATATATTAAAGTCTCAGGTATAATTTTTTCCAGAGATTCTTTAATGTTTTGCTAAAATATATTTGCCAATTCTATGTTGTTATCTTACAATTTTGATTCCTGTAGCTTGGGACTAAATGTATATAACTGATAACTCCTCTTGTTTTCCTTTTTACTCACACAGTTATAAAGCCTGATATTTCTTCCTTTCCCATAACAGATTCTTCAGCAACAGAGGTACGCAGAAAATATTCCATTCACTCCCTCTCACTCCTTATCCCTTTGTTAGGCAGAGTCATCTAACCACAAACAACCTAGCACAGGTACCTCATTTTACTTGGTTAAAATTTACTGAATCTGAATCACTACCCAGAGACACCACTATGTGAAGTCTGAAATCGAGACGCTTTTTCTAGGTGGTGAAACTTGGAGATGTTATATACTTAAACCTAAAAAAAAAAAAAAAAAAAAAAAAAAAAATTGTTAAAAGAAATTTAAGAAGACCTAAACAAATGGAAAGGCAACCTGGGCTCATGAATCTGAAGACTTGATATTGTTGAGGTTGTAACACCCTACGAACTGATCTATACATTAAAAAATCATTCAAAATTCCAGCTGCCATTTAAACAGAAATGAAATTTCTCCTAATATTCATAAGTAATTACAAAGAACCCTGAATAAGCCAAACAACTGAAAGAAAGAACAAAGTTGGGATATGTATACTTCCTGATTTTTAAACTAAATCCGTAGTATCAAGCTGTGCGGTACTGGCATAACAGCCATATAGACCATTACAAAAAAAAAAAAAAAAAAAAAAGTCTCCACAAATAAACACATTGATGGACAGTTGATTTTTGATGATGGTGCCAAGATACCTCAATAGAGAAAGAAAAACCTTCAATAAATTTTGCTGTGATAACTGGATAATCACATACAAAAAATGAAATTGTTTCGTTTTCAAAAAAAATATTTTTATCTTTTATATTGCTTTTTAGTCTCTTATTTTTTCTGCTCTTACCTTTATTAATACCTTCCTTGAATTAATGTTAGATTGAATTTGTTTTTGTCTTTCATTTCTTTAAGGTGTAATGTGGGTTGTTTCTTTGAAACTTTTGTTCTATTTTGATGTGAACTTCTTTCTGAGAATTGCTTTCACTATATTCCTATTTTCTGTGTGTATTTTGTGTTTCCATTTTCATTTGTTTCAAGAAATTTTAAATTTCACTTAAAATTAAAGGTCAGAAAAGGTGCTTATATGGTTTCAGTCTTCTTAAATTTGCTAAGCCTTGTTTTTTAGCTTATCCTGGAGAATGTGATCTGTCGTAGAAAATGTTCTATGTGCAGGTGAGAAAAGAGTGAAGAATGTGGATTTATTAGTGGTTGGATGGAATGTTCTGTTGATGCACATTAGGCCCATTTGGTCTAAAGTGTAGTTTAAACCTAGTATTTTTATTTATTATAATAATAATAATAATTATTATTATTTTGGTACTAGAAATGGAGCCCCATCCCTTTTTATTTTTTTATTTTGAGGCAGGGCTGTGTTAAATTGCTTAGGGCCTCATTTAGTTGCTGAAGCTGCCCTTGAACTTTCAATCCTCCTGCCTGAGTCTCCCCAGCTTCTGAGATTATATGGTGGCATGGGCAACCATGACAGTCTAGTTCTTTGTTTTCTGTCTGTATGATGTCTCCATTGCTGAAGGTGAGGTGTTAAAGAACCTAACAAACACTCTATTGCTATCAATCTCTCACTTTTGGTCTATAATATTTTCTTCATGATATTTAAGTGCTCCAATATTATAACTACATCTATATGTAGATGCTGTATCCTCTTATGAACTGACACTTATCTTTAAATAATGTCCTTCTTTGTCTTTTTTTAACAAGTTTTGACTTAAAGTCCATTTTATCTGATACTGCTACTAGGAGTGTAGCTACTCCTGCTTTATTTTGGTTTTATTTTGCATGGAATATCCTTTTCAATTCTTTTACTTTCCTTCTGTGTGTGCTTACAGGTGAATTGAGTTTCTTATAGGCAGCATATAGTTTTCTTGTTTTTCTATCCATTAAGTCACTCCATATCCTTTAACTGGAAATTTAATTCACCTACATTCATGGTATTTATTAAGAAGTAAAAAATTTTACTGCTATTTGTTAGTCATTTTCTAATTGCTTTATACCTCTTTTTTCCTTTCTTACCATCTTGCTTTATGGTGAAGTTACTTCTCTAGCAGTGTGTTTTTATTCTTTGATTTTTTTTTTTTTTTTACTGTAGATTTTTGCTGTGTGTTTACTACTAGAGGAGAACCCTCATAGACTTTGGTGGGATTATAAATAAGTCCACATATTTGGTAAATCAGTATGGAGGTTCCTCAAAAAATTCAAAAAATAATATGATCCAACAATTCCACTTCAGAGTATGTATTCCCAAAGAATTGGAATCTGTATGCCAAAGAGGCATCTGCAGTTTTGGGTACATTGCAACCTCATTCACAATACAAACTATGGAGACAACTTAAGTGTCCATCAAGTCATGAATGATTTTAAGAAATGTTGCACATATACACTATAGAATAATATTCAGCCTTAAAAACACCCAAAATTCTGTCATATGCAAAGATATAGATAAATGTAGAGGACATTAGGTTGTGAAAGACAAATACTGTATTGTTTGACTTACATTTGGAACCAAAGTAAGTTAAACTAATAGAATAAAGAATAGAATGGACAACCGAGGATGGTGAGAGAGGTAAAAGGGAAAAAGGTTCAAAGTTATAGTTAGATAGAAATAATTTCTGTTGCATAGTAAATTAATAACAATGTACTATGTTTCAAGTAGGTAGAAGAAAGGATTTTGAGTATTCTTACCACAAAGAACGAACAAATGTTTGATTTTATAGGTAGACTAATTACCCTTATTTTATCCTTATAACATATGTACATGTATCAAAGCATCACAATGTACTCCATAAATATATACAAGTATTTTCTACCAATTTAAAAAGAGTAAAATAAAATCACTATTTCACATGTACAGACCAACTCAAAATTTACCACAGACTTAAAACTAAAAACTAAAATTACAAAACTTTAGAAGACAACATGAGTAAGTCTTTTTGATCTACTTAGCAACAATTTTTTAAATATGAAATTCGCACAGATAACAGAAGAAAAAATGGACAAATAGGAATTTCATCACAATTAAACTTTATGCTTCAAAAGATACCATCAAGAAAATGAAAACATGATTCACTGGATGGGAGAAAAATTTCCAAGTCACATATCTGATAAAGAGACTTGTATCCAGAATATGTAATTCTTATAAATCAATATAAAAATGGAAATAAACAATTTAATACACATGAAATGATGCTCACCATCATTAGTCAAATGAGAATATAAAGCAGAAGTGTAATGAAATAGTATTTCATATGTACCAGAATGGCTAAAATTTACTTTTAGAAATTGAAAAATTAAAACTTTGTGAGAATTTGGAGAAATTAGAACCTTCATTCATTGCTGATGGGATTCTAACATGGCACATTAACTTTGGAAAACACGCTGGCAGTTGTAAAATCAAACAGATGCAACCCAGCTAATCCACTCCTAGACAAAATGAAGCACGGTTCTATTCAAAAAACTTATATGGGAACTTTTAGAGCTGTGTTAGTAGTCATAACAAAAGAGCGGGAGAAAAAATGTGTGCAGTAACCAACAGACAGAAAAAACAAAATATAGTATATCAATACACTGGGAATAAAAAGAAATCAAATTCTAATGATGGTACAACATGATTGAACTTGAATACATTGTGCTAAGTTAAAGAAACTAGTCATAAAAGTCCAGATATTGTGTTACTCCATGCACATGAAATGTTCAGAATAGGCAAATCCATATAGACAAACTTAGTGAAAGAAGAATGAGAAAAAAAAAGGTGAAATGTCAAGGTAACAATAACCATTGGCAGTAGACATCATAGAAAACAAACTAACCAACCAAGATATCTAACTTTTAAAATTATACTACCCATTATTATTCATTAAGTGATAGAATGGTCTTGTACTGATAGGAATGTTCAAATAGTGGTGGGCAATATTTTCAGAAATTATTGCAAAAATCTTAAGGAAGTGGATATTCATTCACCTTGTTAGTTCTTAGGCATTTTTCCTAAAAATAAACATGTTTTCATTTATGCATGTATCTATATATGTGGTGGTTCTTCATTTTCATAGTATTGAACAAAGCATTTAAATATTTAAAACTCAAGGTGCTATCTAAATAGACTTGTTGAAAAAAACTATGATATTGGAATGACATATATTTGTAAAGATTGAGTTATATACATATACATGTTCATGTAAAAGCATAAATTTGCAGTGAAAATGAGAATGGGGAAGAGATCTAAAAGCACACGTGTCTAAAGATTGCAATTTCTTATAGTCAGTTAATGGATCATCATTTACAGAATATTTTATATTTAAGAAAAGGTGTATTTAGTCAAATGACTATTCCAATCAGTATGTATTGTCAGCTGTTCAAAAATTTTTAATAGAAGAAATCGCAGCTGTACCCCAGTTATTAAATATTCTAATGTCCCCAAACTTTGTTCAATGTAGTTTATGCCCCCTCTGGGGGAAAGGGACTTATGGAAACCATACACATTTAGGTGTGTGCTTCACTGTAAGAGCGGAAGAAATGTTTTCTGAGATTGTAACATGACTGCAGCAAAACAGCAAACATAATTATGACCTCAATAATCAGTTATGGAATAAAATTGCATGAAAAGTAGTGCTTTCAGATTTCTTAAAATCATGCACATAGCCACATAATGAATGGTGCTAGCTGTAAGTCAGTGGCATTATATTTTATAGACTACATTATGAGAAGAGAGAAATTTAGAAATTGTCATTTGAGCTGTATTAATAATGAGGTTTAAGTGCTGTCTTTACAGTGTTTTGTTTTTCAGTGTGAAATACACCATATTTATAATCAAGCAAAATGTATACATGTGGTACAAGGCTCTTCTTTTTTCACATTTCCATATATTTTCCATTATTATTTCATTTTCTTCCAAGCATTATATAAATTGAGTAGATAAGGAAAAGTGTTTTCAGTAGAAAAATATTTAATGTCATTAGGGAAATAGTAGCCTGTCTGAAAATGGCTAAGAATGAACATAAACATAAAAATTATAATAGTATGCTAATGTTTATAATACATAAAATACAGTAACTTATTACATTAAAATGTACACTCATGCAAGGAGAAAATGAAATTTCTTTTAACACTTCGCCTCATGCTTTTCTTTGTTTAAATAATGGAGATAAAGCATAGTAGTGTGGAGAAATGAACACAGGCTTTATAATCTGATACTCTAGAGTTTACTCCTGCTCCACCAATGTTTAATTTCAATACATTTGGAAATTTCTTTAACCAATGTCAGTTGATCCTCTCATCTATGAGAATTATAACATATACCTCTCAGGACTATCCAGAAATTTGAATGAGATATGATTATTAAATGGGGGTTAATTGAAGACACCTAGTGTATCTTTAGCTATGTTTTCCCATAAAAGAAGAAAGAAGAAACATATCTTAAAAGTATAGATTGTAATCCTATAAAGTTGTTTTGGAAATGGAAATTTATTCCAATGCAGTTGACGCCTTGGTATCAATTTGAGAATAAAGAGAATTTCAAGTTTGCTTATCCAGGGTTCTGGCCAGGAGAAAATAGTACATGAAGTAGAAAACTGCACTCAGTTGAAATGAACCACACAGAAATACACATTTCCCAGCAAGAGGCATCTCACATGTGTATGATGTGTATGTGTGTGTGTGTGTGTGTGTGTGTGTGTGTGTGTGTGTATGCAATAAACCACACCCACTCATATCTTCTGTTATGACCTTGTCTGATTTCAGACACATTTCTTCCCACCAATTATTAATAACTTGCAAGCTGCAACTTTTTTCTATTAAAAATATTTACAAACAAGCTTTATGTAATTTTCAAAATGAAATGCTATATTGATTGTAGTATTTGTGCATTTCCAACATTGCTTTTTATGTATCGCTGATTGAGTTTGTGATTGTTGTGTCCCTAACCCCATTTTCTTTTTAATATGTCATGAGTTCCTACATGCTTTTTGTTTAGGAAGTTAGAGAAAATTTATCTATACATTTCTTTGAATAATTCTAAAATAAAAATTTCTAAATAAGACTCCTAATTTTCATAGAATAAGACATTCAGTTATTTAGAATGTTGAATACATAGAAACATCTTCAATAAATATGTATCCTGGCTAACCTTGCATGCAAAACTTGTAATGGTTAATACAGTAGCTTCCTCACCAAGAAAGGGCTTGCTGCCCAGCTGCAAGGTGGATGATCAGTAAACAGCCTTTTAACTGTGTGCAAGTGAGTCAGCCAAAACCATAGATAACTGCCTCAGCAGATGTCACACCCTTCCCAAGGCAGCCTTCATCTGCGAAAAAGCACCATGGGGATATAAGTGCCTAACCATTTTGGCCTAATTTGAGGCAATCTGATGGTCAATAAATTCTTTAGAACTTCCTGTAGGAATGACTTTGTGAGGACTGTTTTGCAGTCTGACTTATTCTATTAAATCCTGATTCTTGCCTTCTATTCGCAAGTGTCAATCACTAATGAAATCTGGACCTTTTAATTCCATCTCAGCATATGTAATCTTGGAGAATCAAACCCACACACAGATAAACCATTCCCTGGAGAGCAAACTTTCCTCAGAAAACATTAATTATCTCAATAAATAATTCCATATATTAATTCATCTCAAAATAAGGGAAGTTGACAGTACTTGACAGACATTTTTGTTTGTTTGTTTTTAACAAATGGTTTCATTTCCAAGTACTCAGAATGATTTAGACATGTAATAACTTGCTTATAATGTTGAAGACTTCATGTCGTTGATTTTTACACTTTCTCATTTGTTGTTGTCAGTAGTATTAAAACTCAAAGTAAGTTTGATATGGATCATCAAACTTTCGAAGAAAATCAGTTTGGTAAATCTATCTCTCCTACAAAAACACATCAAGAATACTGGCTGATCTGCGCATCTTCTTAAAGCAAGGGACTAGAGCAATTGCTAGAAGAATGCTTGAGGCTAAGGCTGTGTATTAGGGAAAGTTGGCACCACAAAAAAAACCTTGGTATTTTTGTCACTAGTGAAGAAATTTCTTTCTTTCTTTCTTCCTTTTTTTTTTTCCTTTGGGTTGCATTCTGACAAATACAAGCAATGTTTTTTTTCCCCCAAACTAAAAATGTCTGCAGATCAGAGTTTCCTTCCTGTTTTCAAGCAAGCCTGATTCCTGATAGAAAACTTCCTATGAAGCGTAACTATTTTCTTATTACTGGCTTTTCTTTAAAATGAGTTTCCATTTTATCATTCATCTTCTAAGTGAGGCAGACAAGTAAATCAGCAGCAAGTGTTATGATACATTTTCTACTGGGTAGTGTAGAAACACAGCAGAGAAGCATATGTAGTTGGTATATTAAATAAATACAACACAAGACTATCATCAAAATACAATTTTATTTTCTTCTGCTAGCCCATTAAGTTTTATTCTGTATAAATCAACTTACCCTGCCATTTGATCTCAATTCTGATAAGCACATACCTTTTCTATTCACTGTTAGGTAATAGATCATCACATTAAACCAGACAGTCTCAAATATTTATAGACTGTCCATCCTCCTGTGATAATTAAAACTCAAAACCTCACCAAGAATTTCATGTTTTAACTTCCCCGACCTATGCTTGCTTTAGGAGAAAGCCTGTTGTGGGAGAAGGGACTAGAATTTCCTTTTGCTTTTTCTTGCCTTGCTTCTACCAGCATGCTAAATTTCTCCAGTAACTCGTATTTGAAGGGCAGGGAAAGGGATAGGTCAGGTTAAGATTTTGCCTGAGCTAAAAGTTTTCTGAGATTTTTTTTCCATTTTTGAGGAAATCTTTCAGAGGAAAGATGAAATTCTATTTCTGTGGGAAGCTTTCCTGCACTTCATACAGATCCCTACAGAGCTTATAACTCCTTACAATTTCTTTACTTCCGGTATCGCGAATCCAAGAACTTCTTGCCAAACTCTCTTTATCCATCCAGGTAGCTCTACTGGAAAAGATTCAAGATAATTCTCTTCCACAAAGACCACATCTACTCTGTGGGAAACGCATCATGTATCCCTTGGCCCCCGAACTCTGGAAATAGAAACTGATATGAAGTAGAACTCTGTTGGATCCTCTATCCAAGCGGCTGGTCATCCTTTCTGTTCCTTCTCTATTTCCAGAACATTGTGCACGCAGGAATCTCACCGGTTTGGCATCGTCGTCTTCTGCTCCACATTTTATTCCTGCAGGAAACTCATGTTAGACAAAAATTCACAAGGCTATTCAAGGCATGGAAATTTAAACATGTAAATGAATAGAGACCCAAAAGAAGATGAAGGTTTGGGGCAACTTCCTTGTGAACTGTTATGTGTCTTACCTGCAATTTACTTTCTCTTCTACTATAGTATTTCAAATTTAGTTTTGGATTTCAGATAATGATCAGATGTCCCATGTCATCAGTTAGCATTCCTCGCGTCTGGACACAGTGGTCGGTATGATAAACACTGTGGAGTGCAAAAAGGAGAGAGTGCGTCATGATTATCAAAATATCCTCCAAAGGATTTTGAGGATGCTCTTACTGTGGTTATTGTGTAATAGCCTGTAATAACAGATCAGAAAACTGTCAAGTGTAAAATAATTTCAACATAAGAATATTCCATAATGTGAGAATACTGATATAAATCTAGAATTTATACTTCCACAAGTTTCATAAAAAAGTAAAAAAAAAAAAAAAAAAAAATCAATTTCCTTGTCTATAAACAACTAAATTGGACTCATGTCTCTGTATTAGTTATCTATTGCAAGAGCCCTCAGAGCATCTAGTGATAAATTAATAATGTCATAAATTTCAATTTATATCAATATCACAACTCCTACTGATTACTTGCTGAACATTAAGGTATGTTTATGTTAAAAGAGTGGAAAATCTGTCTAATTTTTTGACTTTTCAGTATGAATATGATTATTGAAGAAAGTCATATTTTCCACATACCCTATAATTAATAGGAACCTGTGCCAGG
The DNA here is from genome assembly GCF_902686455.1 of Sciurus vulgaris. Classification (NCBI taxonomy): domain Eukaryota; kingdom Metazoa; phylum Chordata; class Mammalia; order Rodentia; family Sciuridae; genus Sciurus; species Sciurus vulgaris. The sequence goes on from NC_136462.1 coordinate 73,910,077, forward strand.
TCCACTAAATATGAGAAGTAAAGTAAACATAAAACAAAAGTATAAAAATAAAACACAAGTCAATATGAAAAACAAAAGAATGATTTTGTTCTTTTACCCATGTCACTGTTTTGTGCTTCAGAAAAGGGAAAACTTGGAAAGAGATAGAGGAGGGAGGTGGGTAGTTAAATAGAAGAGCACCTCAGAACATTTGAAAACTGATAGGGAAGGGTGATGCTAGTGGCCAAAGGAAGAATTGCTTTAAGAACTATAACTGTGTTTTGGCTAGCCTTGAATATGGAAGTCACTAGTTTGATTTTTGAAATATTAAGTTGCCCAGAAAAATAATATATTTCTTTACCAATTTGGGCACATAAATCTATATGAAATTTATTATGAATACAATATGGGATATGGAAAATTCAAATTTAGAAAACGGAAATTTGATACTGTGGAAGAATGAGAGTTTTGCTCCCTTTAATCTTTAAAATTCAGGTGGTAAATTTTGACTTGCCTGTACTTTACAAAATAACTGTCTGTGAGAACATCCCTGATTTAATAGATACAGAGTTTTCATATACTGACTGCATTAGTTATAATTAGCAAGGAAGTTAATTTTCACTAGATAAATTAGCATATTCAAGTTTTCATGACAATAATGTTATACCAGCTATAAGTAAATAAACAAATTCTCTAAAACAAACATCCTTACAGATGCTTTTTCTTACAAGACTATAAATAGATTCAAATTTACTAATTGACAATCTTTGCATATTAACTGTTAAAACACCCTTCTACCAATTCACCATGCTCCTCCCTGAGACTAGGGTTGATGTGGAGAACCCCTTGTTCAGGGAGGCTATGTGAACAAATTGAAAAGTAGCTGCCCCCCTCACCTGTCTCTCAAAGCCCACAGAGGGGAGCATGATGCTTAGGTTCATAGACAACCTGCTTCTGGGTCCAGGTTTCCTCTGCAGCAAAGCATCTCCCTTCCTGTGTGATCTATTGATGTCATCTCTGGACCCAAGGATTTGTTGCAGAATAAAAAAGAAATATACATGTATACACATACACACACATATATAAATTTCTATATCAGAGTAAGACATATACCCTATTTGGTAAACAGATAGCAATTTAATATATAATGAAAAGACACAAAGGTTATAAATTAGGGTTATTTTTGACAACCTATGCAAATATTTCTGTGTAAATCATTAGGGAAAAGTTAGTGTTTTGCATTCTAACAAAAACTTTTCTCAATAATATCTTTACACAGTCTCTTATTAAGTGCTACTAAAATTTGTTACAAATGATGGAACTTAATATGACATTCCAAATAATTTGGTGTTTACTATAATTATTTTTGCAAATATAATTAGAAAAAATGCCTGATCATAATAAATTTAATTATACAGTTTTTTTTTTTTCCTATTTTCAATACTAAACAAATGCTAGGAATTTGAGAAGGGAAAAGGGAAAACTAGAAGGGAGTCTAGTTTTTTTTGTGGCACTGAACTTCATTCATACATTCCTTTAATAACTGTTAAGTAAGTAGTAAGTACCTACCATGTGACGCACTAGCAAAACACTTGGTAGAAATTCAATGAAATTCCAAAAGTTTAATTTCTTTGTCACTTGAAGAAGGATGAAGTTTGAAATCAGTGAAAAGCTGTGTCTAAGATCAAAGAAGGAACTTCTGCATAGAGGACATGAGTTTGGGAAGGGAAAATAACACTGAAAAAGAGGGAAGGAAGAATGAGACTGCTCTAGAAGGCCTTATTAAATGGCAAGAAGTTGCAAGTAATTTTAGTTACTATCATATTTCCCTCTTACTCTAGGCAGTCAATTCTCTCTCTCTCTCTCTCTCTTTCTCTCCTCTCTTTCTCTCATTGCCTCATTGCATAATGTAAGTACAATAAAATACTAGAGACATGGTAAAATGTTTTTATAGATCCAGAAATACATAGTTCAGGTGTTGTTAACATGGCTTAAATATATGTGCTGGTTTACAAATTATAGCAAGGTCGCAATACCACATTTAGAAATAATTAGATGCATGTTGGAATAATTCGAGCCTTGTCTTTCTCATGAACATCTGATCTCAACAGGTCTCTCTGAGGAGCACATATTCCATTCTGGGTCACACCTGCCAAGCCTTCCACATCAAAACCTGTGCACCTGCCTCTGGTCCATCTCCCAGATAGTACATTTTTAACACATCATCTGCCAGGGGGAAAAAGATCACATAACAGAAGCTTGCTTCAAATAAAAGATTTTCTGCTGAGAGATTTGGGAATTATGCTGCCAGGATGGCAGATGATATGGAAACATAAATCTGAAATCTATTCTTTTATGCCATCAGGTTTGAGACATTTTCATTGCCACTCAACCCTAAATTCTACCCAAAAATATGTGCATTAGGTTAATTTACATAAATCAGAATAAAGCACTTTTTCTTATTTAAGAAAGTTTTTCAACCAGACTTGTAAATATATTCACAAAGTGTTGTTTAAACATTACAAAATTGTTCCACATTTTGTGATCTCATATTTTATAAGTTCTTTCATGAATGTATTTCATTCTAGTAGTTTCTATTGATATATAACTTTATTTTTATTTGATACCAAGGTTTCAATCATCAATGTGAAAAAAATATTGAATACATGTGATATGAAAATCTAATCATCTTTATTAACCAAACATCAAAGTTTATATGGGAATTTTTCAATTGATAAAATAGTTCATATGCTTAATTATAACTAATAAATATATTTCTTTCTTTGTACTTGTCCTTCATTCCCCTATTAAGGATCATCTTTAGGATTAATTTTTTTCCTCTAATAACCCAAAGATTAAACAGATTTTTACTAAACATGTCAATATTATCTTATTAAATATCTATTACTCTATACTATGGCATTTTCTACGATGTTGAAAATTATTAGCAAATAATTGAAGCAATACTAAAAACTAATTTTAAAATAATAAACATCATTCAAAATTATATTCAAATTTTCTTTGGCATCAAACAATCTTTATTTTTGATCACCAAAATTAAGTTAATATTGGAATTTCTATTGTATATATTTAGGTTGGGTGATTCAAATTCAAAACAAACTAATCTATAATTTATTAGCAAGCTCTAAATAAGGTTTCTTTGGAGAATTAAGAAAGTTAATCTTTTATTTGTCAATTACACACAAGTATACATCACCATGTTGTGATATTAAATGGTCAGATATTAATGAACAGTCTTTAATGCTACCACTGATAGTACATAATACATTGGAAAGTAGTTTAATAACTGAAAATTTCAGAAAAGCTAAACAAACTTTTATATTGCTATACAAAATAAATATGATTCAAATTAGGGATTTTTTTTTATTCAAATTAGGGATTTCATTTTCCTCATCTTGCTTTATTAATGTCCTCCTACCTCAACTAAGGTTACACTACTTCGTGTCTTATCAAACAGTTAATTTATTTTTTATTTTTATTTTTCAAACAGTTAATTTAGACCTACAAGCGACCTGGAGAAAATAGTAGGACCAATGAAACTAAATCAATTTTCCAGAACTCGGTAGGTGTGAATTTGAGGTTGAAGTTGATAAAAGTAGGAATTCATTGTGTAAAAAAATTTTTTTCAAACCATGGAGTAAAAAGCTTTCAGGTGGACATGGGTCTGATATTGACTCCCACAGGGTATCCTTAGGATACAGAGCAGTAACCTGCAAAAGCCATGAATAACAAATGAGTCAGGCAGATAAAACTGTGAAGCCTGTGGCTACTCCAGCTGGATTCTTCTCACAGGGTCACTTTATGGGAGACAATAAAGAATGTGTGAAAAATTTAGGAAATTGACAGAACATTTCAGATTAGAAAAATTCTATACCAATAACCCAAGTCTTCAAAAACCTTTTAAAGTGTATCTTTCCTCAATGTAATGATATAATGAGTTGTTTACAAACCTCATGATTTGGAGATCCAAGGATTGCCTGAGAATGCAAATGGAGGCTTGGATAGGGAAGAATTTATAACAGTATTCTTTGACCTTGATTTTTGATGTTTTATTTCATATTTTCTCAGCATAGAGCCCTATCAGATTCAGTCATTTATAAGTTGGCATACATATATACAAGTGGGTTAAAGCTTTAGAGTCTAGATAGATATAGAATAATGAGTACTCTCTCACCTTAAAGCTTCCTGAAAATAATTTCAACAAGTAGAAAATAAGAAAAATTTTAAAAATAATAAGTGATAAAATTAGAGAAAACCCTCCAGAATTCCACATCTATGAAAGAATTAAATTTTGTTCATCATTTTTCTTCTGAATATGTTACCTTAATAAAAAAATGTATATGGCATATTAAGCATATTTATCACCTATACATAGTTTATAATATTTTGGAATATTTTGTCTCAGACATATAGACTATGTTTCATAGATATAATAGGTCTAGGAATAAATATAAACTATTTGGGTATCAAATTTACTCAGTGAAGAGCCTTAAAATATAAATGTACATCATACAAAATAACAAAAGAGGTGCTAGTACATTATGGAATTGAGAATCCAATTGTATAAATATTCTATTAAATAGGAACAAAAAATTCTGGGGAGCTCTTGGACAGTAGGATGACTATATATAACAATAAAATGTTATACTCAAAAAGATAGAATAATTTTATATGTTTTCTCCATGAAGAAATGAAATAGGAGACAGATATGTTTAGCTTGATTCAAACATTATACAAGGTATACTTGCATCAAAATGTCACATGATACCCCATTAATGTATATAATTTTTGTTTTTACACATATGCTAAAATGAACTTAAATTTTAAAATTGTAACTACTCAAAAGCATTTCCACCATGTACCAAGTTCTAGTGAGGTTTTGATGGAAAAAATGTAATAAACATGTCCATAATGTATGATATAAAGACATATGTACAAAAGTTCTAGAAAGGAATTTTAACTTATCTTTGAAGAAGAATTAGCTCAGTTTCTCAAAACAGATTTTTTTCAATGAAATCAGTGATGATGGTGATGAAATATGTTTGAGGGGCATCATTCACTGGAGATCTCTGTGTTTTATGTAATTTGAGAGTTATTTTAAAGCCTTGCTATTTTTGTCTAGGAAAATACTAACGATCATGTTGCCACAAATATTTTTGCCATCATCTCTATGTCAATAACTATATTCCCTTCTTTGTTTTATGGCATAACTCTATATATTTGGTTGCTGTCACTTAAAATACAGTTAACATGTCTCAGAATACCATTCATATTTTCTTTTTATCATTCTTTTTATCAATATCTCAATAAAATTGCATAGATAGCTCCACACCAGTTGATATTAAGTTATGTTCACATCTAAGTTAACATATCATCTATCAAATAAATTCAACAAAATAGTATTTAAAAAAGAAAACAGATTCTTTGTGGAAACACCTTTTTAAAACTATTAAGTAGTACAAGTATTTACTCTAATATTTATTAAGGGCCTATTACTAGTCAGTTTCTCTGCTAATTGTTAATGCTCATAAACCAAAATTAGTTTCTACTGTCATAAATTTATAGTATAATGGAGGAAAAGGTGACTTTTAAATACAGTCCCACAAACTTCTATAAAATTAAAATGCAATACATAAAATACTTCTACGGCATATATAATTGAATGCATCCCTGTAGAAGTAACAGTAATGATGAGAAGTGGCATTAGACAACAAGAGGTTTGAAGGAGACAATAGAACAGGTAAACTGCATGTGAAACTAACATAGGAAAAACAAATAGCAAAAGCAAAGACACCACTGTGGGAGACTGATACAATTTCTGTAATTAAAGAAAACCAGCATAGCCAGAGCACAGACAATGGATGGCCATTAATTTGATTACTAAGGCAAATTACTTTGGGGTTAGACCATACCATGCCTCATCAACAAAAATAATCCTCATCCAACATGTAGTAATATTCTTTAACATTGTTTAAGGCCAATGTCCATTCAGATTTTTTAGACGTCTCTTCATTTAGTTAATGATTGTGCCAGTGTAGGTGTTAAGAATATTTTGACTACCACCCTTCCTTGTGAGCTGGGCTGACTATTTTGGTGTTTTCCTTAAATAGACTTGAAAGCCTTGCAGTGTTTAAGTGAAACATCACTATTTTCCTTTCCACCCTTCTAAAAGGCATCATTTTGGTATTGATGTTACCTAACTGAATTCTGAACATCAGTACAATTCTACACAATAGGGCAGATACATAGTAAATGAAGTGAAGATAGTACTTTCTACATAAAAATTCAATTATAAATAACATTAAACTTCTAAACTTCTAAAACTTTATAAAATATGGTTTATAATTTCATTGTGAAAGTCCCTTTGAAAAACTGTATAATTTTTTAAATGTTTGTACTCTATATCTTTAATTAATTTGGAGAAAAATACTATTATCATGTAATACATGTTATAATTCAAAAATTTATTTAGAATCACCACCAACACATGTATAAGCTTTTAGTTTGATTTCTAGATAACTGTAAAAGATGTGTATATTTACATAATTATTTTCTCTGAAATTCAACAAAAAATAGGAGGATTAAAATTTATATATATTTAATTTATAGAAGTTACTGTCTCACACTGAAAAGCCAAAATGTCCGAGAAGACCAAATGTAAGATGAAGACTTTAGAGTTTACTTATCTTTTCTAAATATGTTTGTTTTTTCAGAAGGGAGATATTTGATCAAATAATATAAGCCTACAATTGCCCCTTAATGAGCAACAGGTACTTTATAGACATTTTAAGTTTGTACCTCATAAAAACCTCATGAAGTGCTTTATGTCCATGTGATCATGGGAGAAACTGGAGCTGATCAAATATTAAGGTCTCCTTCAGGTCCTAGAATAGAAAGTGGTGGAGCTAAGATTGTAACCACAAACTACTATACCAGAGACATACAACCAACTGTGTTTAGATTGAAATCTTGGTAGGACATAAATAAGATTGGAAATACCCTGTTTGGAGCCCAGTTCTTACACACAAAATGTCTTGGTAGAGGGGGAAAGTGGATGAAGAAGAAAACTTTTTTAAAGGTTGATTCACTCTCTACTGACTCCTTTTTCCCCCCCCCTAACTAAAATAGTTCACAATAGCTAAACTATGGAACCAACCTAGATGCCCTTCAACAGATGAATGGATAAAGAAAATGTGGTACATGTACACAATGGAATATTACTCAGCCTTAAAGAAAAATAAAATTATGACTTTTTCCCATGAATGGATAGAGCTGGAGAATATCATGCTAAGTGTAGTAACCAATCCCCAAAAACCAAAGGTCGAATGTTTTCTCTGATATGCTGATGCTAATTTACAATAAGGGGGGTGGTTATGGAAAAATAAATGCATTTTGGATTAGGCAGAGGGGAGTGATTGGAGGGGGGTATGGGGGTAGGGACGACAGTAGAATGAATTGGACTTTATTACACTATGTGCATATGTGACTACATGACAGGTGTGAATTTACATCATTTTCAACCAGAAAAAAGGAGAAGTTACACTCCATTTAAGTATGATGTGTCAAGATGCATTCTACTGTCATGTATAACTAATGAGAAAAAATTTAAAAAAATATAAAACAAAATACATTCTATTGTCATGTATAACTAATTAGAACAAATAAAAATAAGTAAATAAATAATGCTCCCTTTAGTTCAACAATAGTTTAATCAATTGTATTTAAAAAGAAATACTATATCCCTTCCTCTCTACCTCCCCTTCCATTTTTTGTATTTAGTGGCATTAGTGTTTTCAGTTATTGGTTTGGTGAAAAAGTGTTAAGAAGACTAGATTCCCTATGCTCTGGACAAGGGTAATTAGCATAGACACTAACTTCTGGAAAGTTTGAAAGAATACATTGATGGACTTGTCTAATACTAGACTTAATATGGAACAGGTTATGATACTGGCAATAGAAGGACAAAATATTTTTTTAAATTTTCTTTTTATTTTATGCTTTTAAACAAACTTCAGGTTGAACGTTTGTGTCTCTGCGTTTGTGGCTACTTTTTTCCCTTTCCTGATATTCTAATTTTTTCCCATTCCATTCCATTTTCCCTTTTATGTAATGTCAGTTATTTGACTACCATTATTATTATATGTTGCATGAAGTCTTTATCAATGCATTTTCATGCTTAATAATGAAATAAATATGAGTAGTGGGTATTCTCTATTTCTAAAATGTACCCCATTTATTTATTTATTTTTATTTAGGTCACCAAACTGTGATACAGGTAAAATATACAAAACCTACTACACTAATTAACCTTTAGTATCATGATTTCACATGTTTTAAAAAAACATAGTTGATTATGTCAAGGAAGATAATAATGAAAAGTATGACATTAAATCCAGTACCCCCCAGTGAAATTGACCAAGAAATTCCCCTGCCCCTTCTTCATAATTTTGATAACAGCATTTTTACAGATTCCATTAAAATTGAAAACACTCTGGAATAGTTTAATGTCCTAAGAGCTGACCCTTAATAACTTAGCAATAAATAGTATAGAACATGAAATATACACATACATAAAGAAGAATGCATATAAATCACATTATACTCCTTGTCTACATGCATAAATACAACTTCTGTGTGGTTGTTTTTACTTTTTCTGGTCAGCATATCCTCTACTGTGCTTCATGAATATCATTAATATATAAAGACACTGCTTAAAAAGAAAATATTTCAGAGAGAGTTGAGAGAGAGAGAGAGAGAGAGAGAGAGAGAGAGAGAGAGAGAGAGAGAGAGAGAGAGAGAGAGAGAGAGGTGCTAGTTAAATTGATGGTGAATTGAAGGATAAGTGTTTTCCTCTGATTACTCCATGTGTGTATATATGGCTCCAAATGAAACATTCCTGATGTATTTTGAAAAATAAGGATTACTTCACTTTGTTCTTTTGCTTTTTCTATCAATCCATCACAAACTGCTTGAAGAGTTCTTGGAATAGTGGTGAGAAAATGGGAGTAAGTAGTTTCATTTTGGGACTAGTCAAACTCTTCAATTTCATCTAAAATTAATTCCTAAATCAACCAAAGCCATGACAATCTAAGTTCTCAGAAAATTAGTACTGACCATATGCAAGTTATAGAAAAAAAAATACAGAACACATTTTATTTTGAATCACTGTGGTTTTTAATTATTTTTACATTTTTTTGCAGCTGGGGATTGAACCCAGGGCCCCATGCATGCTGAGCACTGCTTACAACAGAGCTACACAATAGCTTCAACAATTTTGAAATAGGAGTATTTCAAAATCCACGGCTCAATCCGGAATACAAAGAGATAACAACAAAACAAATTTTTATTAACTCAAAAAAGAAGAAAAGTTTCTTGGTTAGAGTTACTCAGGCTACAATTTGGATAAACAAGGACAGTAAAGATATGATTTTTCTAATATTTTGACCTTTATCTTAAGTCTTCCCCTTGCTGGCTGCCAGTATCCATTCAACTAAAACTGTCTTCAATTGCTAGAAGATACTTTTAATGTTCAGATTCTTTTAGTTTAAGAATGTTTATCCCTTTACAATTTCCCTTACATCAGTTACTCTTTAGATTCAAGATTTCAGTTAACTAAGAGTGACAAACACAAGTTTGAAATTAGAAATGCATCCTCTCTCATGGAAAGTTTGTCTAGGATTTAGAGTAGTCCAGAACAATCTATAATGGCTTAACAAGATGACTTCAAAAAAAAAAGAAAAGAAAAAAAAAGCATGTCTGTCTGTGAAGTAGCTCAGTGATAGAGCACTTTCTTAGCATGTGAGAGTCTCTGGGTTCCATCCCTGGTACCATTGAAAAAAGAAATGCCTAGATTAAAAGTGCCATGTTTCCATTTCTTCTTATGCACTCTGTTTTTTGAGGGAAAATATAACAAAATTAAAAGAAATAAATAATATTTGGGGATAAAATTCCCAAACCAAAAACATGGTGCTTGAATATTCCAAGTCTACCTCTGGTCCCTTGAGGCAATAGTGTTTGTCCTTCCTAGTCACTTTCTGCACTGTTCCATTAGAGACACAAATTATCAAAGGATATCATTTGTGTTCTTGTCCTGGTGAGGACCAGAGAGAGAGCACCTTAACCAACCTCATACAACATTAGAGATATCTCAAAGATCTGACTGTGACATTTTTGGTCCCACTTGGGGTAGACTACACTTTGGCTCTCAAGGTAAAGCAACCTGTACCCTAGGAGCCTATTCTCCTTTGACAAGATCCCAGATGTACTTTCAGCTATTCCTGATTCAATAAGGAAACTGATAATCACTAAGAAACACTAAAACATTGACTCTTAGAACCCACTCCCATCTATGTTGTGCCAAATTTCTTTGATTTATCTGTACTACATTTATTCTGCTTAGCTGTGTTCTCAATCTATAATCTACTCAACTTTAGTGTCTCTGAAACTCCAAGAACTGAAAATTCATGTTTCTTTTTTTTAATCTCTCTAATGTGACATCCTTTACTGTAGAATACCATACTTTCAAGTTATTATCATCAAAGACGAAAAGATCATCTAATTTACTTGGTAAGATAACTCCGTAAGCCTGGCCCTACTTCCTCCAACATACAACTAATACATGAATTTGAAAATAATTAGGAAAGTCTCCTTCTAAGAAGATAGCCTAGAATTCAATGTATTATTGCAGTATCTTATTTTTGAAGATTATATTGTTCTATTCCAATATTTTAGGAAAATTCCTGGCATTCCATTCACAAAATACATCCTGCTTTACAAACAGATAATACTGAGATGAACTAAAGCAAATACTTGTATTTGCTTCAGAAATGTCAAGGGAAAAATAAATTAATTATTTTTTTAATCATGTAAGTATTGCGTATAAATTTTTATTTGAACAATTATACTTCAGATACAAACATGTTTATAATATATTTCGTCTTAAATTTAGATAATATATGTATATCTTTCTTTAAAAGATTTTTGAAATGCATTGTTGGCTATAATAAAAACTTTAAAAAATTTAAATTATCACCCAGAGAATAGTAATTATGGTACAAACATTTATGAGACAGTATCATATGGAAACCAAGGAATTGTGCTATTAAGAACAAATGCTGGAGCCAAATTGGCTAGATTCAATTGCAACGTTGACACTGTTAAAGATACTTCACCTTTTGGTTTCTGAATTCCTTTTCTGTAGAGTAAAAACAGTAAAACTCATAGGATTGTTGGGAATTCAGACTCATTCATGCAAATATTCCTGGTAATACTTGGCATAAAATATATACTCAATAATTGTTACCTACTATTTTGCTGTTGATGTTATTCAGTTTTAAATTGGAGTAAATATATCCTATGGATGCTGTTATTAAAATAACAAAAGCATACTGTGAAGTGAAAACATTTAAGTCATTGTAGAATAAATACAGAACAATATAATCTTCTATAAATAAAAGTTTATTTGAGCAGATGTATGCACATCATTATGTTTATTAAGTGCACAGAGAAGGGACCAAATTAACACAAACCAAACTGTCAGCCACGGTCTGTTACTGTGACTGGAAGGAGACAGAATGTATCAGGAGATAGAAATTGGACGTATACATAGTTTTGCTGAGTATAACTCAGCTCCTTTGACAAAACATAATTATATATTAATTGCATTTTTAAGATGGAAAGAATAAATTGAAATTTATGATTAAGTGATTTAATAAGAAAGATTTCATTAAGATTTGGAGGGAGAAAACAATGATCTGGGTTGCCAACGTGCTGATGTCAAACTTGGTAACGTGTCTGAATCCGTACTGACAATTAAGATGTATTTACTCAAAAACAGAAATAGAGCATAGCAAAGTGGTCTGTTGCTAGGATTCCAGATTGGACTAATGCAGAAAATGTTGAGGAAAATAGCATAAAAGAGGTGCTATTTACATAGCATGAAAAGTAGATATTCAATCAAGGGCTGCTGACATAAAATGGAAGCACACACACAAAAAAATCATTTTTCACTTAAATGAAATTGAAGAGCAATGCATTTTTTTTAGTTTTGTAGAAAATGTTTATGAAAATTCAATTGTTTGCATTTATGAATCATGAAATCACTCTTCTAAAACAGATATTTAATTTTTTAGGTGTTCCTTATTTTTTGTTAAAGGAGAAAACAACACTTAGATGAAAGAGATTTCAAAGCATTAATTTCAGTGTTATTTTAATATTTTCAATATAGATCCTTTATCTTTTATTAGTGAACAGGATTTTATAAAAGGCAGATAAGTTGCTTTTAAAAAGAGATTCTAAACAACTATAAGACAGACTACAAATGGCATAATGCCTATAGCTCCTTTAGATTCATGGAATTAGTTTAACTGTCTTTCAGGCACTTATTTATATAGAAAACACCTTTGGAGTTTGCCATTTTCTGCATGCTGTTTTTGTGTCCTGATTTTCTTCACTCTGAGTTAATCAAGCATAAATAATGAAAATGTTATTTGATTACATCTTCAACTTTTGCATACTTTATTGCTCTATTTTGATATATACATACATATATATGTCACATACTTCTTTCACTTACTATTGAAAGATAGAATAAAATACATAGATAAAAATGTGCAAAATGGAACTTGTTCATAATGTTTCCTGCAATTGTAGTAAAATACTGTATGAATAAAATTCTAAAAATAAAAGTGTTGGTTATTTAACACACTGCTATTTGATTTGGGATTATTTCCCTGTTGATTACTATTAATATAATCAATGCAAAATGATCTTTAGCTATTTTATTTTAAAAAGTACACTGGGAAGTCTCCATGTCCCCTGTTCTGAAGGTCCAGATGACTGAATATCATATCATTCCATGAGCTGTAGGCGCTAGGAGATCCCTAAGAGAGTCACAAGGTCAGTTCATAAGCCAGAAATAGAATCAATCATTTCCAATACAAAAACTATCCAAAAACTCCAAAAGTTGCAATTTAAAAAACAAGTACAGGTCATTTAGCAAGATGGTGGAGTAGAGAAAGGATACACTTTTCACTGACTCTGCTATAAGAAATTTGAAAGACAAGAATAAGGCTTCCTAGCAAGTCTATCATTATGAGAATGGAATAAAACAGTTCAAAGGAAGCCACATTTTCCTAGAAGCTTCACAAGTTTGAATCAAAACAGCAATTCAGCACAGGCAAATTGAGTCTACAAAGCTCAGAAGAGCAAAAATCTCTGTGACTTGAAACAAGTAAACTGAGCTCTGAAATTAGGAGCCTGGCAGACACAAGGAAGGGGAGGGAAAATGAGACCAATTAAGACCAAATCTGGTTAGCCTTGAGTAATTTATTCCAATTCCAGAAAGGACTGGAGAAAATGGTGATGCATTTTACTTTCCTTATTCCAGGTCATGATCTGAGACTCCAAGAAAGAGGTTGGGGGAACATCAGAACTATTAGCCAAGAAGGGAATAAAACACTAAAGTGAAACTCTGCACACCGACTCCTCTAACAAGTTTAACCACTCTGGATCAGTGCTGAGAATAAAAAAAACTGGAAAATAACTGAAATTCCAGAAAGAGGATTACTTTCTACAAAAGCATGACCAAGAATGCTGTGACCCACACAGCTATTAATTCAGGTTCCTGGACTGGGAAGTGAGGGGATGAAGAAAAGACGGACACACAAATGGAGAAAAAGCTGGATTTCTGTGATTGACTATAATCCTGGTAGGGAAGTACTGACACAAAACAAGCTCAGAATATTTATTATATAGGTATAAACATCAAAAAGATTTATTGTGAGAAAGTTTCTTCAAATTAAGCAGAATCAAGATCACAAATATGAGCAGCCTGATTATGATTATAGACTTGAACTCATAACTTTTTACCCCCAGAATCTGGCTTCTGAACCTCAAGGTCAAGAACTGAATAGCTTGGTGATTGGTGCAGAACCTCCTATTGGAAAGGGCATTACTATAGCAACTGGGCAGTCTTAAATTGATACCTCCACACAGAGTTCCCAAGACAGGAACATGGACAGTTACAGGACAGTTCGAGACCCATAATTCAGTCACCACTCCAGACAAAAGAACAATAAATTGGTGTCTACTGAAGAACATTGTTAATATATATTTTTTTAAAAATTATCAGATAATACATTGTTCTGAAGCAACTGTAATTACTGGGAAACATTATATCCTCTCAATGTTGTATTATACACCGAACATAACAACAAGTTCAAATTGAGTGAACATAGTAACAGTAAAATATTTGCCCAACCCAGGACATACACTAAAGAAAAACCAATTCATTAAAAAGTCCCTTATCTAAAAGTGAGATTCATCCCAGAAGATGGGTAGAAATGCTAAACTATATGAAAAGTCAAGAGAACAAGCCACCCCAAATAGCTCACATAAAATTGATCTGTGGACACCAACACAGAGGAAATGCCAGAAAAAGAATTTAGAAAGTTGATAATTAAAATTTTCACTGAACTAAAAGATCATCTAATGAATGAACTAAGAGAAAATATACAGGAAATAAAATAACATTTCAATAAAGTGATAGATATTCTGAAAAACAAAACAACAATAAGAACACAAACCAAATAAATCCTGGAAATGAAAGACTCAATAAATCAAATTAAAAATTCAGTTCAAAGAATAACCAATAGATTATCTGCTTTACTGACATATCCTCAGGCCTTGGAGTTAAAGTATATAGTCTTGAAATTAAGTTGACAATAATAAATAAAGGATGTTAAGAGTTCATGATCAGAACATTTAAGTAATCTGTAACAACATCAAGAGACCAAATCAAAGAACCATTGGTATACATAAAAGAACTCAAATATAAATGAAAAAATTGTGCAATATTTTCAATGAAATTATGTCAGAAAATTTTCCTAACCTTACAAATGAGATAGAGATACAAGTACAAGAGGCATGTAGAACCTTAAAGAGACAAGATCACAAAAGATTCTCTCCAAGACACAATATAATTGAAATAATTGACTATTATACAGAATGAGGATAAAATTTTAAAAGCTACAAGAGAAAAATGACAAGCCACATTTAGTGGTAAGCCAATTAAAATTTGTGCTGATTTCTGAACCTATATCCTAAAAGTCAGGAGAACTTGGAATAAAATATACTTTGTCCTGGAAGATAATGGGTGCCAAGCAATATTGCTATATCCATAAAAACTATCCTTCAGAATTATAACTGAAATAAAAACTTCCCATGATAAGCAGAAATAAAATAATTCATAACTACTAAGCCAACACTATAAAATATACTCAATGAAAGATTTCATGTAGAAGGAATGAAAAATAAATATCAAAACCAGTGTGTGGATGAATATCACTAGAAGAAAAGTCAATTAAAGAAGAATCAAGTCTGGATGAAGCATCAGAAATAAATCAAAATGATAGGAAATAAAAATCATCAATAACAAATTGAATGTAAATTATCTAAACTCTCCAATGAAAAGACATAGATAGCCAGAATGGATCAAAAACAAAACCAATCATTTGTTTTCACAAGAGATGTACCTTACAGGCAAAGATATCCACAGGCTTAGGGTGAAAGAAGGAAAAAAAATACACCACACAAATGGAGCCCCAAAACAGTCAGGAATAGTTACTATCATATCTGATAAAGTAGTCATCAAGCAAAATTAGTAAGAAGAGGCAAAGAAAGTCATTTCATAGTGGCTAAGGGTAGCATCCAACAATGAGATATAAATGTTATAGCTATTACCCCAATATGGGTACACCTATGTATATAAAACAAACACTATTCAATAAAAAGAAGTGAATAGACCCCAGTACAATAATACTGAATGATTTCAACATACTTCTCTCATCAAGAGATAGGTCATCCAGACATACACTAAGTCTATTTAGAACTTAAAAGGTGTTATTAATTAAAATAACGTTAACAGTCATCTATATAATATTCATTCATCTGCAAATGAATTCACTGTCTTCTCAGCTGTACATGGAACCTTCTCTAAAATAGACCTATCTTGGGAAACAAAGAAAGTCTTAACAAATATAGAAAGTAAGGATAATTTCTTGCATCCTCTCAGATCATAATGGTTAAAATTAGAATTCAATAAACAGATTTAAAGAATTATTTCAACACCTGGAGATTAAATAATATAACTTTGAATGAAAAGCTTTTCATAAAAGATATCAGGGGAGAAATAAAAATCTCTTTAAAATGAATGAGAACAGAGATAAAACTTATCCAAATCTCTGGGAAAGTGTAAAGGCAGTTCTAAGAGGAAAGTTTATGGCGTTGAATGCCTACATTAGAAACAAAAGAAAGAGCCCAAATAAATAAGACCCTAAGAAAGGAAAAGCAAACATTCCAAAATCAGTAGAAGACAAGAAATAACTAAGATCAGACCCAAAATTAATGAAATTAAGAATAACATCAAAAAACAATGCAAAAGATCAATGTAACAATGAGTGATTCTGAGAATATATAAGCAAGATTGAATAAACACTCAGCCAAACTAATCAAAAGGAGAAAAAGATCCCAATCAACAAAATTAGAGATGAAAAAGGAACCACCACAGATACTTCTGAAATTCAGATATCATTATAAAATACTTTGAAAATGTATAGCCGATAAATAGAAACATTCAGAAGATAGTGACAAATTTCAAGATACATATGACCTAACCAAACTAAATCAGGGATATATAGAAAACCTGAAGTGAACAATACCAAACAATTAGATTGAAGAAGCAATTGAAAGTCTTCCAACAAAGCCCAGGACCAGCTGGATTCTATACTGAGTTCCAGCAAACTTTTAAAGAACTACTACCAATCTTTCTCAAATTATTCCGTGAAATAAAAGTGTTGCTCCCTGTTGAGCAACAAGGTCCGATGTATCTCCTTAGGGCCCGCCCAAAGGAGAATATGGGGCCCAGCAGGATGATGAGTGTCAGAGGCTAAGGAACCACACCAGAGCCGGGAGGTCTGTCAGCACACGTGGTGAAGCAGGAACTCGTTTATTGAGAAGGTTACACAGGTTTTATGTAGGATGGGGGCTAGGTGGGAGCTAATTAGCTTAAAAATTAACAAGAAACGGGGGATTCACACAGGGAGAGTGTTCCATAGGACTATATGGCAAGCACGAGTTGATCACTTTGCGGAACTGCTACTAACCAATCCCTGACAGTAGGGGGTGGAGATAAGCAGGCCAACCAGGGAGTTACACACAACTGGTTGCTGGGTAAGAACATACCTCCCAGGTTTCAGGGAAGGGCGGCAGTGCAAGGAGGTCTGAGTAACCTGTTAGTGAGTCAGGCAGTGCCACGTATGAGGAGGGGGTCGCCATGAGAGTGCAGTCACTATTATAGGGTGTGTCCCCTATATAAAAGTGGAGTAAATGCTCCTTAATTCATTTCATGGAGCCATTATCACCTTGATACCACAGCCAAACTAGGATGCATTAAGGAAAGAAAACTTCCAATAAATATCCCTGATGACTACACATGCAAAAATCCTTAATAAAATATTAGCGAACTGCATTCAGAAACACTCATATATGTAGTTGGGACTACAAATGAGTACAACTGCTTTGGAAAGTAATATAAAGATTTCTCAAAAGTCAAGGAGTGGAAGCATCTTATGACTAAGCTGTCCCACTCCTTGTTATTCATCCCAAAGAATTTAAATCAGCATACCATTGTGATAAAGGCATATCAATATTGATAGAAGCCCAATTAACAGTAGACAAGTTATCCAATCAGTCCAGATGCCCATCAACAGATGAATGGATAAAGAAAATATGATGTATATTCACAATGGAGTTTTATATAGCTATGAAGAAGAATATAATTGCATGTAAATGGACGGAAGTGGAGAACATCCTACTAAGCGAAATAAGCTAGATTCAGAAAGTCAAGGGTCAAATGTTTACTCTCATATGTGGAAGCTAGAATAAAATAAGGGGGGGGGGGGAGTGAAGAACAACATAAAAATGGAAGGGAGACCAGTAGAATGGAGAAGGAGGTTTGAGGAGGTGTGGGGAAGAATAGAAAAGGATAGGAACAGCAGAATGAGTTTATCTAATTATGCTATGTACATATATGAATATACAGTAGTGAATTCTCTCTTTATGTATCACTCTAAAGTAGCAACTTATAAAAACAATAAATAGATGGCAGGAAGACCAGTGGAGTAGAGGAAGAATAGGAATGAGGGAAGGGGAGGGAGGGAAGGAAGAGGGAGGAGATAGTGAGGAAATGGAACAAAGTATATTCCATGCATGTGTGATTATGTCAGAATGAACCACATTACCATGTATAGGTGTAATGCACTAATAAAAACATTTGCAATTTTTTAAAAGTAAAAAAAAATGTTTGGGAGATATATTCTCAAATATATTTTTCTTTAGTTTCCACCATAGGTCCTTCTGTGCTTGGTAATAAATCCCTCCCCTAATTTGCAAAGAGCAAACCACCCCCACTTGCAGTTCAAAGAATTATCACCTTTTTGTTCTCCATGCTACATTTAAGTGAACACAATATTTTAAGTTTTTAACTAACAGATAATAGTTTTTGTTGGGAGCCACCCATAGTTTGTATGCAAACCAAGCTTGGTTGAGCTATTAGACAAGAGGATCTGGCCTCAGGAACTGCCTGAGTCTTGTGGTTATCTTGTGTTGGCTGAAGTTCAAATGCAAGCCCTGGATGTGAGAATGACCCACCAGAGTCAAATGGCTTGTTTAACTTTACCCACTATCTTGTTTGTTTCTCCAAAGAAGCTCTTACTGGTCCCCTTTTGATCTGTACTGCTATAAAAAAAACAAGCTGGGTTCCTTCCTTTGTTAGAGTCAGATCCTTATGGATGGCTCAATTGGTCATGCCCCTGCTTCTAAAAAAAATTCTGTTTTCTGTTCTTTTTTCTGATAAATTTCATAGCTTTTATTTCATAGCCAGTCCATCCCTCCTACAGGATCCCTTTACCTTGCCTATTCAAAACATGGGGAGAGAAGTTTTTAAAGGATTTACTTTCCATTTGGGAATATTTTCCATGAAAATAAAATAATGATCACCTGGAATTCTGCTAAAATATGTATGATTGGTTAAAAGAAATTATCAACCTTGACATTCAGTATATGCATGCATGACAGCATATTTCAGGCTGTCATAATAAAAGACTGTAGACAGTGTGGCTTAAACAATAGAAATTTATTTTCTCATGTTTCTGAGGTTTGGATGTCTAAGATCAGGGTGCCATCTTTGTTGAATTCTGAGAGGGTTCTCTTCTTCACCTGCAGACAGTCTCACTTTAGATGTGCTCGCACTGTCTTTCCTTGGCATGCATGCACAGAAAGACGGAAAGGCCAAGCTCTCAGGTGACTCTTATTAAAGGGCACTAATTCCATTGTGACAATCTTTAACATTAATCATCTCCTCAAAACTCCATCTCTCAGTATCATCATTCTGATGGCTGGACCTTCAACATGTGAATTTGAAGAGCAAGAGATGAGCATTCAGTTGAAAAATTGTATAGACTCTTTTTTTATATGGTGTTCTTTTATAATTTATTGTCAATTATTTTTATGTAGAAAATGACTTTTCTCAGAAAAGAAAAAGGTAGTACTTTGTCTATGTCCATTATTTTTATGATGGCCCTTCAAAAAAATGAAACTATTTTAGATTAAGTTTAGCCCATCTCTCACAGCATATTTACGTAAGTTCAGTGAACTAGAATGAGTAAAACTCAAAAATTAAAATTAAAAAATTGATGCAGCACACTTTATTATCGTAGCATTAAGACAGAGTATTAAACTTCTACCTATATAAAAAGACATATCACTAGGTAAAATATCACTTGTGTCTGTGGTACAGTATTAGGAAAATGTTAATAAATATTTTATAATACAATTCTTAGTTGCATTTTCATCTTAATAGAAGAAATAGGGAAATAATTACTTCTGAATTATTCAACTGAGGAAACTGTAGATACCGATATGATATTCATGCACATTTGATGATATGGAAAATATTGACTTTAAATGTTAAAGTTACATGTGTACTAGTTTTTAATGTACATGTGTTTTAATTTTAAATAAATATATAATAATGGATATAAAAATTCAAACACTGTTTATTCATAGTATAGGTATAATGAATGAACATAATCAAATATTAAATCTAATATTTATCAAATATTGCATAATTATTAAAAATATAGCATATTTGATTTTATTGGATTACATTTTATCAGATTTCTGATTTTTATTTTGTGTAAATTCTTGCCTCAATTGTCAAAATCTTCTCCTTTTGCTGCCAGATAATTTGATTAACAAATCTTGGTGAAAATGTCTTGTTTATTTTTATCTTAGTTTTATTTAAGAAAAATTTTAATATACTTCTTTGGTAAATAATATATTTTGCATAATTTTTTATAAGCAGAATGGTAAGATACTTCAGCACACACACACTTTGCTTGGTTAAGTAGAAAGCATTGTGATATCACTGTACTCCCTGATGTCATCCACAAACAGGACCATATAACAACTTCTTTTAAACATACTTCTTAAAAGCTATGATAATATTTCTGTGTTCAGTTATACAGATGAAGACAGGAGGCACTGAATTTTCATTCTTTAGATAATGAAATTGATTTAACAGGAAAGAGTTACCTGTAACACCCTTTACCAAAAGGGTAAAATTTGAAAACAAATTGAATGAACAACGATTTCATTTTAAAAGCCTAATATATACAACAAATGATATGGGTATTACTACTGCACTTCAAGTTATGACAATCATAGAAAAGGAGATACTATAATTAGATTTTTAGAAAATAAGAAAATTAAAATAGAAACAAAACAACTATCAATATTTTGTAAAGGAAACTAATGCAACTCTACTCTTATTGTTCTTTTAATAGAAGTTAACATTAAAAAGCATTAAATTATAGATATCAAATGAGTCAATGTTGTCCATTAAATAAAACTGGGTCAAATTCTCCATTCAAGATTTATGGGGGATCTAATGCCAAACTAATGTTTCTATAAATTCCCAGTTACTTGTTTTCAATGTCTAATGATTAAATCGGTGTAACTAAAATTCTGTCTTACTAAAAATTTACCATCTTTGTGTTGGCGATCTTCAAATTCTTCTCTTTTAGTTCTTTGTAGAATCCATATTAAATTTTTGGAAACTGTAGAACACTTTTGTGTGTAGGACACTCTAATTTATTCCTTGTAACTATATTTTGGTACCTGTTATTTGACCCCCTTTAATCTCCCTCAATACTTCCTTCCTAGGCTCTGTTGACCACTAGACTACTTCCTACTTCAATGAAGTAATTGCTTTTAGATTCCACATCTGAGTGAGAAGTAGAGTATTTGTCTTTCAGTGACTGGCTTATTTCACTTAGTGTTTTCCAGTTCCATCCATGTTGCCACAAATGGAAGAATTTCATTCTTTTTTTATGACTTAGTGATATTTTTCTATGTAAAAATAACTCATATTATTCATTATTTTCCACTGAGGAAACCTTGGTTGATTTTATATCATGTTTTTTGTAAATGCTGCTTCAATAAACATGGGCATGTAGGGCTCTTTCTTTCTCTTTCTTTCTTTCTTTGCTTTTTAATTTTATTTTCTGTGTTACTGGTTTTTGAAACTAGGGGTTCTCTACCACTGAATTATACCCCTACCCCTTTTTTATAATGAGGCTAGTCTCAAACTTTTTATCCTCCTTCCTCAGCCTCCTGAGTCGCTGGGATTACTGCTATGCACTACCAGATTGGTTAAGTAACTTATACTATATTGATTTTATTTACTTTGGATATATGCCCAGTAGAGAGATAGACAAGTCATGAAGTAATTCTGTTTTTAATTTTTTGAGAACCTCCATGTCAATTCTTCTCAAAGTATTCCACAAAATTGAAAGGGAAGAAACACCTCCAAATTCATTTGTAAGGAAAGCAGTGATTACCATGAAATCAGGGAAGAACAAACAGAAAAAATTAAAGACCAGCATTCCTGATGAACATGAGTGCAAAAATTATCAACTAAAATACTATCCAACTTTAGCCAGTAGTAGATCAAAAATATACAGCATGATCAAGTGGGGGTTATCCCAGTGGTGTGAAGATAAGTCAACATATACCAATCAATAAATGACATACATCACATCAACAAACTGAAGGATGAAAATCATGATCATCTTAATAGATGCAGTAAAATAATTCAATAAAATTCAACATCTCCTCATGATTAAAACTTCAGCAGAATAGGTATATGAATAAGATACCTCAACACAAATGAAGGTACATAACAAACACACAAGAAACATAAAACAGTACAGCAAACCTGAAAGCATTTACTCTAAGTTCTAAATAAAGACCAGGATGTCTAGTTTCATCATTTTTATTCCACATAGCAGTCACAGTAGTAAAAGTCTTAACCAGAGAAATTAGGCAAGAAAAAAAATAAAAGTCAAGAAAACATAGGATATAATTTTAGTGGAGAAAACCCTGAAGAGTCCATAAAAAACTCTAAAATGATAAATTCAGTATGTTTACATGACACAATTCAACATGAAAACATCAGTAGCATTTTTATACTTTAATAATAAATTTGCCAAGGAAGAATCAAGAACACAGTTGCATTCAAAATGGTTACAAATAATCAATCAAACACTTTTCCTTATATTAGTTGTTCGTTTTTGATTAAAAATCAGATGATTCAGATGAATCAGACATTATTACCCTGTGTACATATGTGATTACAAAACCAGTATGATCCTACATCATGTACAACCAGAAGAATGAGAAGTTATACTCCATTTATGTATGATGTGCCAAAGTGCATTCTACTGTCATGTATAACTAATTAGAACAAATTTAAAAAAAGAAAAAAAAAAAGAAAATCAGATGATTCAGATAATATGAGGTAGCAACTCTGGGATGAATTATATTTTATTTTTGAGTTTCTTTGTATGTGTTTTACTAACATGCTTGAACTTCATTGTATAATTTGTTTCCCCTGCATTGTTTCTCCAAAGATGATGTCTCTCAACAGATTTTTAAAATATTTATTTATATTCTTTAACCTGACTCCTGAGAGAGCATTCTTGTGCTTGCCACATTTTGGGGTCAGCCAATATTTTGGCAGAGGTTACAAGCTCTGCTAAATGCTTAGTATTTAATGCTTAGCATAATGAGTTATATGTCTAAAGAAAACATTCTAAAGAAAACATTCAAATTTGCAGTCAGTTCTCTGATGTCTCTGTAGTTTTATATTTTTGTTGTGTTCTATTGGGTCTTCTGAACATATGAATTTATGAGTTAAGTAGGTTTATTTCATTCAACTCTATGGATTTCTCACTTCCATTGTTTCTCATTAAATTTCTGGCTGGTCCTACAATCATTCCAAAAGGGTTAAACACCAGATTTTGCCTGTCTTGTATGAGTGATACAATTGGTTTTTATACCATGTTCTGAATTGAATAATACTTTAACCTCTGATAATAATAGATCCAACCCTCTTCCCCAAGATAAGAATCTACTGAGATGGAAGAAGCAGAAGGGAATGAGAAAGATGACCATTCAATACATTTCTTACATAAAACTGCAATAAATTTTGAAAGTAAATTTCATTTATAGTTTTCTCCTCCATTTATCAATTTCAAATGCCCTTAATGATTACTGTAGAAAAGTGCATCCTAGATCTTCTTGTTTTCTGCAGAGAGAAATTACATGACCTCCTTATATTGCCCTACTAAAAATCAGATTTCAAAGCCATTCATGTTGCATAGTGCTGCTCAAATGCCCATGTTGATCTTCTCTCTGAGGGTTCTATCAATTATTGAAAGTGGGATGTTGAAGTCTGCTGCTATTACTGTATAACAATTGTCCTGCTTTCAATTCTTCAATGTATGATTAATGCATTTCAGATATCTGATGTTGCATACATATATGTTTAAATTTCTTACATTTTCTTGGTGAATTATTATATGGAACCTTTCTTTTTCAACCCTGTTTTTGTTTAATATTAATATAGACACTCTGCTCTCATTTGTTTACTATTTATATGTAATATTTTATATATATATATTCATTTTCAAACTATGTGTATCCTTAGATATAGAATCTGTCTGTTGTTGGAGGTATGTGATTGGATCCTTTTTTTTTTTAAATACAATCTGTCAACCTGTATTGTGATTGTGGAGTTTAGTACCTTGATATTTAAAGTAATTACTGATATGGAAGTACTTTTGTTGTTGCCATTTTTTAATTTGGTTTCTACATTTATTATTACTTTTATTCCCTTTTCTTCTTTACTGTTTTCCTTTCTGTTTAGTTGGTATTTTGAAGTGACAAGTTTTAAGTTTTATAATTTCTTTTTGTGTATAATTTATAAGTATGCTATTTATGGTTATCATGGGTATTATAAATAATTTATATCTTATGATAATTTATCTTAAATAGATATTAACAACTTTAATTACATGTAAATGCCTACTCCTTTTTAACTCTACTCCCCTACACTCTTACTGATGCAGATATTTGTACCTTTATGCAAGTAACATAGATTTATATTTAATATATTTATATATGATGCATTTATCTTCACATGATGTAGAAAAATAAAAAGTAGAGTTATGAATCAAAATTTCAATAATGGATTTGCATATACTCACCTTTACTAAAAATTTTTACATTGCGTATGTCTACAAGTTATTATCAAGCATGTTTTTATTCCAATTTGAAGGACTTCCTTTAGCATTTCTCGCAGAGCAGGTGTAGTGGTGATTGACTCTCTCAGCTTTTGTTTATCTGGGAGTGATTGAATCTCTCCCTTATTTTTGAAGAAAATTTTGTGAAATATATAATTCACAACTGACATTTTTCTTTCATTATATTTAATTTGAATTTATTTATTTACACTTGTTTTTGTTGATGTTGTTATTGTCATGGTCTGGAATCAAACCCAGGGTCTCACACATATGAAGCAAGGGTTCTACTGAGCTAAATGCACAATCTGAATTTGTTTTTAATTGATACATAAAAACATAAAGTGGTATATCATGTGGTGTTTCAATACATGTACATACTATGCAATGTATAAATTTGAATGTACCTTTCCCTTTAAGTGTGAATTTCTTATGGTGAAAACATTCAAATTCTTTTTTTCCAGTTTTTTTAATTATAGTATGTTATGGTTATCTATAATGTCCATATGATGCAATGGCACAAGAGGCTGTCTTACCCCTATCCAGTGTTATCTTAGAAACCACTGATCAATTTGCCCCTATACCTTCCTATTCACTACTTGTCCTGGCCTCTGAGAAGTACCATTTCACTTCCAGCTCCTCTGAAATCAAATATTTAGGTTTCACATATGATTGAGATTAGGCAGTACTGGTCTTTCTGTGCCTGGCTTATTTCACTTAAGGTAATGATCACGGCCAGGTATAGTGGCACGTGCCTGTAAATGGGAGGCCAAGGAAAGAGGATAGCAAGTTCACAGCTAGCGTCTGCAACTTAGTGAGACCCTACCTCAAAACAAAGAAGGACCAGAGAATGTAGCTCAGTGGCAAAGCACCTGTGTTCAATTTCCATTACTGCAAAACAAAATTAAACAAGCAAACAAAAAATAATGATCTCCAGCTTTTCCATGGTGCTATAAATGACAGAATTATACTCCTTATTTAAATGGTTTTCCATTGTGTATATGCACTGCATTTTCTTTATCTGTTTGTGGCTGATTGATAATTAGGTTGTTTCCATTTCTTGGCTATTATGAACAGTGCTGCAATAAACATGGGAGTTCATAAGTCTCCTGAACATACTGACTTCATTTCCTTTGAATATATGCCTAGAACTGGGCTTACTGGATCTTATGGTAGTAGTTTTTTTTTTTTTTTTTTTTTTTTTTAATGAGGCCAATATATGAAATGTTTTTATTTCTATATATTTGAAGTAAACTATTAGAAAATAAAATTTTTAAAATAACATTTACCAAAGTATCCAAAATTAAATTAACTCAGAAATTAAGTAAGGCTTATGTATTGACTATTACAAAGCATTGATAAAAGAAATTAAAGAAGATCTAAATAAATGAAGTATTCTATGTTCATTTACCAAAAGATCCAATATTATTATCATGGCATTTCTCCCTCAATTGATCTGTAGAATCTGTGCAATTTTAAATAAGATTTCAATGGGCTACTTTATAAAAAGTAATGAAGTAAATTTATAATTAAGGTCTGAAGACAAAGAAACAAGAAAAAATCCCAAAGAGTAAACAAAGTTGGAGCATATATCACCTAATGTCAAGTAGCTCTAAGAATGGAGACACTTTTTATCACCTGGCTATCACCTTTCCAGTGGATCAGTGTGTGGGTATTGATCTAGTCATGTGATACAAGCTCTGCATGGCATTGATTTAATTGTGGCAGGCCTGGTGTTGGGTTTTAGATCTGAAGACCCAGTTTACTTCCTTCTTCTTTTTCCAGGAAGGTGGTGTCTCACAATGCTTTACCACTTGGAGTTGGGGGAAGGGTCACACAGTCAATTAATTATTACTTACCTTCTTCAGGGCATCTTTACTTTCTGTATTATAGAACCAAAAACTGTGATCTCTCACCTGGCTTTCTTAGCTCTTGTGATGGTAATTTGATGCATAAATAGTTGTTCACATTTTTGTCTGTGTGGACCCTTTTGCTTTGCCTTTTTCAGTACTTCAAATATATCCTCTCACCTCCTCTAGTCTACAAAATTTATCATAAGGACCATTGACAGTCTTACAACTAAACCCTTATGTGTGATGACTCCCTTTTTCTTGTGACTTTCAGGATTTTTTCTTTCCTTGTGACTCTCTATAGTTTCTTTAGGTTTTAGGATTTCTTCAGGTTTATCAAATTTGGAGTTCCTTGAACCACTCTGATCTGCATAGACATATTTTTTGGGATATTTTCAACTATTATTTCTTAATATATTTTTCTTTTATTCTTTCTGCTTTTTTGGCACATTCTTCATGTGCTTATAGGTCCACTTAACACGTGGACAGCCTTAAGCTGTGTACAATTTTCTTCATTGCTTTTCCACCTTTTCTATTCTTCGGAATCATTAACTTCAAATGACCGGCCCTAAATTCCTCTGATTCTGATTTTTTTCTTCTGCCTGTTCACTTCTTCAGATGTACCACTTCAGTGAATGTTTCAATTCAATTATTATATTGTTCAGCTCCAAAATTTTTGTTTGATTCATTTTATAGTTTATGTGTTTTTGGTAACATTTTTATTTTGTCTGTAAGTCATTTTGTGGCTTACATGGGCTTTTAGTTTTACCCATTTCCCTTTGCTTTTAAAGCATGTTTAAAATAATTGTTTAATGAATCATTCTAGTATACTGTTTAAGTCAGTTTTTTTCACTGCTGTGGCCAAAAAATCTGATAAGAACAATTTCAGACTAAGCAAGGTTTATTTGGCACTCATGGTCTCAGAGGTCTTAGTTCAGAGATAGCCAGTTCCATTGCCCTGGGCCTGAGATGAGGCAGAACATTATGGTGGCTGAGTATGCAGGAGGAAAGCAGCTGGGAATGTGGCACCAGGAAGCAGAGAGACAGAGTCCCCTCACCACAAACAAAATATTTACTCTAGTCATATCTTTAATGACCCACTTCCTCCAGCACACCCTACCTGCCTACAGTTATCACCCAGGTAATCCCTATCAGGAGATTAGTGCATTGATTAAGTTAAGGATCTCATAATCCAAATATTTTGCCTCTCACATTTCTTGCATTGTCTCACACATGAGCTTTGGGGGACACCTTATTCTAAACTATACTATATACCTAGTACATACATTTCTTCAGAGACTCTCCCCCTGAAGATTTATTTTGTTCCATCTAATGGGCCATGATCCCCTGTGTCTTTGTATGACTTATAATCTTTCCTTGAGAATATAGTGTTCAAAGAAACAACCACCTCTCCTTGTGTTTACAATCTGGTGTGAAAGATATTTGCTAATCAGTAGGCTCAAAATCCTTTATAGTTGCCTGCAAGGAAGGCTTAATGTTTTGTCAGATATATTTTTTTTAAATATGTTTCCTGTCTGAAGCAGTATGTGTGCTTCTTCCCCTAACTTTTTCAAATTGACGTTCTACTGAAATGCATTCAGTAAGAGCTCTTATACAGTGGATTTATTCACACACACACACACACACACACACACATATATAGCTGAAACCTTTTCAGTTTATTGGAATTAAGTGTTCTTTTACAAGCTCAGTTTTTACTTCTGTCTGTCTGAGACTGAAATGTCGTTTATCTTTAGTCATGTGGAGATTCCTGATAACTGACTTATATTTATCACACACTCCACAGTCATGAAGATTTACCACAATAGATCAATCTACTTTAGATTTGTGTATTTTCTCTTTGATTGCTTGTGGTGGTATATTGGGGAGACAAAGAGGGCACCATATTCTCACAAGATAAAATAAGTTATGTTGGGGTAAATATTCTGTATTGGTGTATTTGGAAATTTCTTCTATTTTTAAAGATAAAGTAAGTAGTTTGCTATTAGAAGCCTATGACCATTACAAATCTGTTACCATAGCTACAGGTTTTTTTTTTTTTTTTTACTAGTTTATAACAGAATCTCAGTAGCGAGAACTATAAAACAAAACACTATAATTCATATATTAAACACACATGCACACAGAGACACACATAAAGGTATCACAAAAATGTATACTATTAGGGCTTTAAACATGGATTTTGGTATTTGTTTCCTTCATATTAAATGCTATCTTGACTACCTTCTCATTCTCTAACCTTAGGGACATTATTTAATTTCTCCATTTTTTATTTATTTTAGCTACGAAATGTAGAGGAAAGTAATACATAGCAAATGTATCTCCTTAGAGTTAAATTACTTAGTACCTGTCAAACATTACTATTTCTGGCATATAATTGTACATAATGCAGATATATAGATATAGATATAAATAGGCATGTGTATATATTGAGTAATTTTGAATATGACAATACTAAAATAAATATTTGATTATTTTTAACAGACAGGAATAAATAGAAAAAGAAAAATACAAAAAGATTAGAAAACTGTAAACCGAAATAATATTAAAAATACAAAGACTGGAGAGTATAATCACAATACCATTTATCAAATTATAATAAAAAGTTATCCTATTTACAAGGTTCACACATAAAATAAGGCCTTATTAATGTAAATAAAATAGTGGAAAAATTTATCATGGAAACTGCTAAATAAAAAATAAAAACAAATAAACCACTCTACAGCTAACATTATACTCAGTGAAAATTCTGACTGCTTTTCTTCTAAGATCAGGTACACACCAAGATAACTGCCTTCTACATTTCTTTTCAATATGATGCTGAAAGTTCTAACCAGGACAACTTGGCAAAAAAGGAAATAAAAGCATCTCTTTTAGTCAATTTTTTTTTCCTGATGCTACCAAAAGATCTGACAAGAACAATTTTAGAGGAAGAAGAGTTCATTTGGGGGGCACACAGTTTCAGAGGTCTTTTTCACTAACAAAGAATAATAAATAAATAGCTTTTTAAAAAATACACTCACAGTGCTATGAAAAATAAGAAAATATGATAAATTTATCATGAAAGCAAAATAATTTCATTGCTAAATATTGTCAAAAAAGTAAAGAAACAGATAAACACATACACTGCTAAAAAGAGATTAAAAACACACATAAATGAAAAGACATACAGTATTCATTGACTAAAATACTTAATAATCTTAAGATGTCAATGCTACTAAAAACAATCTATAGATTTAATAAAGCTCTATTAAATGCAATCTCCACTACCATTTCTTCAGAAATTTGTACATTCATCCTAAAATTAGCATTGAATCTCAAGAAAACCCAAACTAAAATAATCTTGATTTAAAAAATGTGATAGTCTAAGATTTCCACATTTTACAAAACATTGTATGCAGGTATAAAGACATAACTATTAACTAATGGATATAACAGCTCTGAAAAAAAACCCTTATTTCTTCAGTCAACTTGCTTTCAGTAAGTATGCCAAGCTTGATATGGTGGTACACACCTGGAATACCAGCAGGTGGGGAGGCTGAGGCAGGAGGATCATGAGTTCAAAGCCAGTGTCAGCAAAAGAGAGGCACTAACCAACTCAGTGAGACCCTGTCTCTAAATAAAACAGAAAACAGGGCTAGGGATGTGGCTCAGTGGTTGAGTGCTGCCCTCCCTCACAAAAAATAAGTATACCAAGGCCATCCAACAGGGAAAGGACACGCTCTTCAACAAATGGTGCTAGCTAAACTGAATAGGTAAACCCCGCAAAAGAAAATCGAACCCTTATCTTATTCAATATATAAACATTAACTCAATATTAGTTGATTTAAATTTAGAATAAAACATAGACACAAAACTTCATAATATTGGACTTAGCAATGAGTTTCTGATAAGACACAAAGCACAGGCAATGAAAGTAACAATAGGTAAAATTGGACAATATCAAAATTAGAAAGTTCAATACACTACGGAACACAATTAAGAGTGAAAAATAACATCCAGAATGAGAGAAAATATTTGCCAATTACGTGTTTAAAATAGGACATACATGTATTTTGTAAAATTAATATCTCAATTATACAAGGAACGTCTATCACTCAATAACAACAAAAAATAAAAAGAGCCTAATTAAAAATAGATAAAAATCTTCAGTAGCTATTTCTCTAAGAAGATATACAAATATCCAATAAGTGTATGAAAAGGTGTGCAATAGTACCACTCAGTGAAATGGTAAGTTAAAAGCGAAATTAGGTTCCTCCTTTCACACATTATAAAGTCTATTAGCAGCAACAAAATAAGTAGAAATTAATTAGTGTGCATGAGAATGTGGAAAATAATAACCCTTGTTTAGTGTCTTGTAGGAATATAAAATATTGAAGATACTGTGGAAAATAGTTGAAAATTGAAAATAGAATTAACATGATTTGTTGGGACTAATGACACGTTAACTAACTCAAGCTGACTCCTTACTCCCTGGCGGGTGAGCAAGATCAAGCCCTCAAAGGCGGTGATCAGCTCGTGCTTGCCATATAGTCCTAATGGACTCTCACCTGAGTGAATCCCCCCATGCCTTGCTGACCTTTAAGCTGATTGGTTCCCACTTAGCCTCCACCCTACATAAAAGCTGCGTGACTTCCTCAATAAAGGAGTTCCTTCTGTGACTGGTCTCCCTGAGGCTTCTGATTATCCTCTGCCCAGAGGGCTGGGTGTGGGCGGTCAGTCAGCCCTACCTATCCTGGTCTGACCTTGTTGGAGAGCGTCCCCTTCCCATGCCGCTGGTTGAGAAGAGCAAGGGGGCTTAAGACCCCGACAATGATTCACCATTTCTTCTGGCTGTATATCCTAAATAATTGAAAATAAAATCTTGAAGAAATATTTGTGTAACCATTTGTTTAGTGGCAATATTCACAATACCAAGGATGTAGAATCAGCCTAAGTGTTCATGGATAGTTAACATGGTGTGATGTGTGTGTGTGTGTGTGTGTGTGTGTTGTATGTGTGAACACACTTGCACACATATAATTCAGTCTTAAAAATGAACCAATTTCATATACATTCTACAACGATCTGAACTTTGAAGATATTCAGTTAAGTGAAATAAGATAAGCAAAAGACAGATAATGTATGGTTCTCGCTCTTTTTTGTCAAAAATAATTTTAATATTAGTTCTGGTAATTTATTTAGCTTTTATATCATTGCTTTAGCTTTTAATTCATTTTTTAATGTTTATTTTAACTGATAAATATAAGTATGAATATTAAACATATTAATGGAGTATCATGTGATGTTTCCATAATTTGCATAGTATTTAGATCAGGTTAGACATGTATATCTTCTCACATAGTTATTATTTCTTTATGATTAAAACTTTCAAAATCCTTTTTCCTAACTTTATGAAATGCATAATATGCTATTGCAACATTGAGTCACTCCACTATATAATACCACATAGGAGCTTGTTTCTCTTATCTAATTGTAATTTAGTACCCTGAATCAACTTTCTACTTCTAAGCCTCCACATTCCCCAACCTCTGGTAACTGCTATTCTATTCTTAACTTCTATGAGATCAACTTTGTTTCATTTCACATATGAATGATTTCATGCAGAATTTGCTTTTCTGTGCTTGACTTATTTCATTTAACATAATGATCTCCAGTTTTATCCATGGTTTCACAAATGACAGGATTTCGTTCATTTTTATGGTTGAATAGTATTCCATGGTATATAGGTATCATATTTTCTTTACCCATTCATCAGTTGATGGACACTTAAGATGTTTCCATATCTTGCCTACTGTGAATTGTGCTGCAATAAACAGGGGAGTGCAGATGTCTCTTAGACATGGTGACTTTATTTTCTTTGGGTATATACCTAGCAATGGGATTACTGGATCCTATGATAGCTTTTTATACTCTTTATTTTTTTTAAAGAAACTCTGTACTGTTTTCACAATGATTATACTAATTTACATTCTCACCAACAGTGTGCAAGGATTTCCTTTCCTAAACATTTTAAGCAGCACTCATTATCTTTAGATTTTTTGTTTTTGCTAACAGACATTGTGACTAGGATGAGGAGATATCTAACTGCAGTTTTATTTTGATTTTTAAATTTGTTTTATTTTTACAAAATGCATTTTGATTCATTGTACACACATGGGGTACAACTTTTCATTTCTCTGGTTGTACCCGATGTAGAGTCATACCATTCATGTTATCATTCATATATGTACATAGGGTAATGATGTTTGTCTCATTCCACTATCTTTCCATTCCCCATCCTCTCACCTTCCCTTATTTTCCTCTACACAATCCAAAGTTCCTCCATTCTCCCTTTAACCACCCCCCCAATATTTATCAGCATCCACTTAATCAGAGAAAACATTCCACTTTTAGTTTTTTTTGGAATTGGCTTATTTAGCATGATATTCTCCAACTCCTTCCATTTACTTCCAAATGCCATAATTTTATTCTTATTTATGACTGAGTAATATTTCATTGTGTATACATACTACAGTTTCTTTATCCATTCATCTGTTGAAGGGCAGCTGGTTGGTTCCACAATCTAGTTATTGTGAATTGGGCTGCTATAAATACTTATGTAGCTGCATCATTGTTGTATGCTGATTTTAAGTCCTTTGGGTATAAATTGAGGAGTGGGTCAAAGGGTGGGTCCATTCCAAGTTTTCTGAGGAACCGCCATACTGCTTTCCAGAGTGGCTGCACCAATTTGCAACTCCATCAGCAATGTATGAGTGTGCCTTTTTCTTCACATCATTGCCAATACCAATTATTGTATGTATTCTTGATAATAGTCATTCTTATTGGAGTGAGATGGAATCTTAGGGTAGTTTTGATTTGCATTTCTCTAATTTTTAGAGATGTTGAACATTTTTTCATATATTTGTTGATTGCTTATATAACTTCTTCTGTGAAGTATCTGCTCAGTTCCTTAGTCCAGTTATTGATTGGGTTCTTTGTAATTTTAATGTAAAGTTTTATAAGTTCTTTATAAATTCCAAAGATTAGTGTTATATCTGAAGTGCATGTGGAGAAGATTTTCTCCCACTTTGTAGGTTCTCTTTGCACATTATTGCTTCCTTTGCTGAGAAAAACCTTTTTAGTTTGAATCCATCCAATTTATTGATTCTTGCTTTCATTTCTTGCGCTTTGGGAGTCTTGTTAAAGAAGTCTGGTCCTAAACCAACATGATGAAGATTTGGGTTTACTTTTTCTTCTATTTAGTTCAGGTCTCTGGTATAATTCCTAGGTCTGTGATCCATTTTGAGTTGAGTTTTGTGCAGGGTAAGAGAGAAGGGTTTAATTTCATTTTACTGCATATATAGTTCCAGTTTTCCCAGCACCATTTGTTGAAGAGGCTATCTTTTCTCCATTGTTTCTGGTTCCTTTGTCTAGTATGAGGTAACTGTATTCATGTGGAGTGTCTCTATGTCTTCTATTCTGTACCATTGGTCTACCTGTCTATTTTTGTGCCAAAACTTTGCCATTTTTATAACTATTGCTCTGTAGTTTAGTTTAAAGTTTGGTATTGTGATATCTTCGGCATCACTTTTCCTGCTAAGAATTCCCTTGGTTATTCTGAGTATCCTATTCTTGCTTTCTCTATTTCTGTGAGGTATGTCATTGGGTCATTGTGTTTTTCATTTGCATTTTTCTAATGACTAGTGATGTTGAGTATTTTTTTCATATGCTTGCCACTAATGTGTCTTTTTTGATATATATATATATTTTACATATATATATATTTATTTAGGTCAATGCCCATTTTTTAATTGGGTGAGGGTTATTTATTTTCTTGCTATTGAATCTTTGGCATGCCTTAAACTCCAAAAATAATAAACCCACAAAACTAAATAATGAGAGAGAGGTATATGTTTATCATATAAAAAATAACAAAGAAACATTACCACTCACAGATCTACCCTAAAGAGAAGAGGCAAATAAATTTTCTAAGGAAAAGAAAAGAATAAGGGAGAAATCATGTGCCATGTGACATTGGGGGAAAAAAGAACAAAATATCAAACAAAAATATGGGTAAATAGAACAGGTTTTTCTCCTTTTGAGTTCTCTTAATTATGTGTGATGGTTGAAAAAACATTATATTTCTGTGTTACTTGATGAATGCACATAAGGGAAATATTTAGAGCAATTTCTTATAGTGGTAGAATAATAAAGGACATAAAGAAAGGTAATTTTTCTGTTTTCCATAATAGGGAGATAGATAGATAGATAGATAGATAGATAGATAGATAGATAGATAGATAGAATGTAGTCACTAGAGTGACTACTAAACTATATGACACTACAGACAAACCAAAATGCAAGTCCAGAAAGTCTCAAAAAATTCAAGAAAGCCATAGTAATGCAGAAAAAAGGGAAAAAAAACCAGTAGACTTACAGATAAACAATCAATAAATATATTAAATGTAAAAGGCCAAATATATTCATTAAATGATTCATAAGGTAATAAAACAAAGTGACTCATTTATAAGTCATAAGAAGCTTACTTCAAATATAATGATATATTATTTTGGTTTCCTTGGGATTGTATAACAAAATGCCACAACCGTATAGCTTAAAACAACAGAAATATATTGTCTCACAGTTTTTGCTTTGTGTTCATCTTTATCATTTCCTTACTTCTTGGTTTGGATTTATTTTCTTCTTATTTGTGAAAATAGAAGTAAAAATCAAAATACTGCCAAGTCCACACTTCCTCTGAAACCTGTAGGGGAGAACCCTTTAGGTTTTAGCCAGCAACTTGGTGCCCCTTAATTTGCAACAGCAGCCTTTCAATATGTGTTCTTTTTATCACATGCCATGCTCCACTTAAATGGCTTGGTCCAAATTCCTGACATTTCAGAAGTCATATTAGGTTAGGGTCTATCCTTCTCCAGCATGACCTCATTTTAACTAACTACTTCTGTGTTGAACTTTTTTTCTAAACATCATCCCAATTTGAGCATTGGATATTAGGACTTCAACATAATTCAGGATGGAAAAAATTCAAACCATAACATATAGTTAAGTAAAAAATAAAAGAACACAATACATTTACCCTGCACACATCAAATCCAGAAATCCAAAAGTGACTATATGAATACTAGTGTCAGAGAAAGGAGATGCCAGAGTAAAAAAAAATCATTTGATATAGAGAGCATCACTATATAATGATAAAAGGTTCAATCTTCAAGAAGACATAGTAATCCAAAAAGCACATGCAGCAAATGACTGAGGTAGAAAACATCAAGTAAAAATTGATAGGACCTAGAAGATAAGCAGAAAAATCCACAATGACAGTAAACAAATACCAGCAAGATACTAGAATAACTCAAGAACATCATCCTGCAACACTATCTAATTTAACATTTACAGAATGTTCCTTTGAACAACAGGAGAATATACATTATTTTCATATGTTTGTGAAATATATGCCATGACATGCCATATCCTGGGCCATAAAGAACTTTGAGAAGATTTTAAAAGATACAAATAATGTTTTCTCACTGTGATATTACAATAGAAATTAGTAATAGAAAGATAAAAGGAATATGTTCAAACATTTGAAAACTAAATAATGCATTTCTGAATAATACATGAGTCAAAGATAAGGACTTTGGGACATTTTTAAAAAATACATATGTATAGAACTGAATGAAAATGAAAATGTGTTCTATCAAAATCTGTGGAACTCGGGTAAAGGCATGTTAATGACAAGATTTATAAATTAGATGTTGATGGAAGAGGGAAAGTTTCAATTCAATAATCCAAACTCTTATCTTGTGAAATTATAAAAATAAGAACAAAATAAATCCAAACCAAGAAGTAAGGAAATGATAAAGATGAGCACAAATTAACAAAATGATAATACAAAAATGGAGAAGATAAATAAAGCAAAAAACAGATTTTTGGAAACTATTGCTAAAAACCAGCAAATATTCAGTAATACTGACAAGGAAACAGAGAGAAGACACAAGATACCAATATCAGGAGTGACACACACAAGGGATGTCCCTATAGTCCCTGCAGACATCAGAAATGTGTTTAAAAAGTACTACGAATAACTCTACCTAGATTAGCTTGTCAGGTTAGAGGAAATGAGGAAATGGAGCAGTTCCCTATAATGTGCAAACTATCCAAACTCACTCAATATAAAATAGATACGTGATAGATATAATAGACAATTATAATAGATAATTAGGTAATTATACATTTTAAGTGAATTGGATATATAATAAAAAATCTCATGTAAGAAAGTTCTTCAGTTAAAACTGGTTTCACTGAAGAATTTTAAAAAAGTTTTTGAAGAGAGATTCACATCAATTCTACAATAATCTTTGCCAGAAAATAGGAGAGGAGGGCAACTTTCCACATCATTGTATAAACCCAGAATTACCCAGATACAAGGCAGAAATATCCACTTTCACCTCTGCTATTTGACATACTACTGGAAATTCTAGCCAGTGCCAATACCAGAAAAGGAAAACAAAAGGTATAAAAATTGGAAAGGAAGAGGTCAAACTGTCCTTAGTAACAGACGAAAGATGGAAGATAGCCTACAGAGAAAATCTCATGGTGAGCTGGTACAGTTCCCTAGGTCAGCTGTAATAAAGTACCACAGACTGAGTGAGTGGTTTAGAACACTCAGATGCATTGTATCACAGTTCTAAAGCCCGGAGGTCTGAAATTAAAGTTTCATCAGAGTCATGATTTCTCTGAAATCTACCAGGGGGAACTTTCTTTTCTGTTCTGGTGATTGATGGAAACCCCTGGCACTGCTTGGTTGATAGGTGCCTGACTCCAAACTCTCTTGTTCACCTTGTTGTCTTCTCTTTGTGTTTCTATCTTATGAAATCACGAATCATACTGGATCGAGGGACAATCCTACTCCAGGATAACCTCATCTTAATTAATTGCAATGTAATGATCCTAGTTCCAAATAAACTCATGTTCTGAGTTACTGCAGTTTAGATTTTCCAGTATTTTTTGGAGGGGACACAAGTCAATGCATAGTGACAGGCAAAGCTAACTGAAGGGTAGTCATGCAGAAATCAAGATAATTAAGAGGGCAAAAAAAAAAAAAAAAGAGTTTAGAGGAAGTAGTACATATATACTTTTGTAAGACCACCAGTTTTGTTCTTTTTAGCATAGTTACACATCTCTGTGTCCCTACAGAGCAGAGATGTTGTTCAGTAGGATTTATCCAGAGTTAGAAATGCACCAGGTGAAAAACAGAAGTGGTAATCTTGAGGATGCTTTCAGGGGAATTAGAGATGCAGTGCCTGGGAAAATAGCAGAGTTGCCTGTATTGAGATTTCTGAAATTAAAGAAATTTTAGACAGAGAAAAAAGACTTTTCATCTTTGTGTATTATTGACACTATATTGATGGCACAACTTGACCTGAGAAAAGTATTTCATTTGTTATTCTAAAATCTCCATTAAAAGGGGGAATGAACAGATAATTGGTACATGACACAGACCAAGAAATCTGAACATGACATGACCAAAATTTCAGTGCTCAAATGAAAGAGGTTTTTACATGTAAATGGAGAAAAAATATAGTTTGGAGGCAGCACCAGGGGAAAATGTACAAAGGTTCATTATATGGAGTATAGAGGAATGATCAGTTTTTGTTGAGTACTGCTTTTCATTTTAAGAAGCAATTGAGGCTTGAGGAAGAAATCAGCACATCGAGACTTCAGTAGCTGTTTTCTAATGCTTTGATTCTATACTCTACCAAAAATAATGAGAAGTTCCTTCCTTATAAATATCAGCATTTTATTTTATTACTCTGGATAGAAGTTTTCTTTACTTGTTTACATATTTCTCTGCCACTTTCATAAACGTACTAAAATATTTAATAATTATTTAATAACTACATATACAAAGCTAATTTGATATTCTAGAATAAAACACCAATCAAGAGTTTACTATTTTTTCAAGGCATGCTACAGTTTATTTTTAGTGTTTTATTCCTTACGAGTTAATTTTAATTGTAAGCTGTTAAGAAAGATGGTAACTTTGGTTTGTTTAAACCTTATTCATAGCAAAGGGTTGTCTGAATCTTATATTTCCTAAATATCTATTGAGACATGAGACTATTTATAGCTATGTTTTAAAATTCAGTATTCTTTTTTTTATTTTTCCTCATTGATTTGAGTATTTTCTGTTCATTTTCACTTTATTAGGTGTTCCTTCTTGACAACTTTCATCTTGTTTTACCAGCCCTGATTTGTGGTTTGCCATATCTTCTTACTTTAAGAATTAGAGACCAGAGAATAAAAATTATTAGAAGCCTAAGCAAAAAGTAAGCAGACCCTGAAGAACAATCTTGCCAACTTTCTCTTAATTTAGATGTTCAAGTTATGTTCTAGATACATAAATTGTAGCTTATCTAGTACTAAATGTGTCAAATCTCATACATTTTATATCAAATACCAACTATATAATTTATGCTAAACATCGGTATTATTAAATAGCATCTTATTTGCTTTTTTATTTGAATATTACAGTTACTTCAGAGACAAAACATTCCTTGGGAATATATAATTTATTACTATATTATCATTATGATGGTGATAAAGGCATGCAAGTATGTTTCGAGATAGACTAAATAATGGCACATAATGTACACTTTCCCAAAATTCTCAGAGGCTTAATATAGCTAATGTTTTCTTTGGGCTCATGCATATAAAATGTAGGATGTTATGCTTAACTCAAAAGTCCAAGCTGATATTTTGATACATGTTTCTACACTTCTTGAGGTGTTAAAAAGAAAGGAGGTGATGGTAGAATCTGACTTTTGTGCATATCACCTTTCATTTTCCAAAGCAAGTTATGTGGCCAATCTTAGCTTCAATGGGGTAGGATGTCATAATCAATACCCTAGTAAGTACACAGAAGGAGAGGACTGGAATATTTTGTATCAACCAAATGATCACTATATACAAAACAAGTAAACCTTGGGAAAATAATTTCTTTTTTTTTTTTTTTTTTTTTTGCGGTGCTGGGGATTGAACCCAGGGCCTTGTGCTTGTGAGACCAGCACTCTACCAACTGAGCTATATCCCCAGCCTGGGAAAACAATTTCTTAACAGGACCTACACACTCAGAGGCCTAATAAATTGAGGTATACATGAATTCTTTGAAAATGTTATTTCTAGGGGATATATCTATTACTTTTGTCAGATTGCCAAGGACTAATAGAATTATTTTACTAGAAAAGCATGTAGAAATTATATGTGAAAAAGAACAGAAATTCTGACAAATAAGCAAAGCACTATAAATACCTGGTGGCCCTTTACTTATATAATGTGAATATACTTGAGGTCTTCTAGAAGATTTTATTCAGGACTGTATTTCTTGTCCTAAAATCTCTGTGTAATGTAATAAATAGTATTATTTCTTAGGGCTTCTAGATTGCTCCATCTCATCTTTGCAGCAGGATAATCAGGACATTTGCTTATTAAGGGAATTGCTTTAAATTCACTGGAACAAATATCACCTTATAACATTAATTTTAGTATGATTCCCTTTTTCCATTTAGCACATCTAGTTCTAGGATAAATGATGAATCTGTGATCTGGGAAGAAACCAAGGTAGATAAAGAGTTATATTCTGTACTAAATTGAAAAGTTTCATTCCCTATTTTCAGATCTTTAAAGTACCGGGCAAATTCATATTGCTCTTTGTGCTGACATATCCCTTCCAGAAATGATCCACTTTTTGCCATCAAAATAGAGTTGATGAATCCAACTCATTAAAAACGTTGTTATGAAAGAGGTTTGGATGATGCAGATTAATTTCCAACCACTCGGTGCTTTAGAAACTTTAAAACATTTATTATTGCCATGTTTATGTGCTGTGCCGTGCAGTGAAATGACAGCAACATTTTATCTCAAGCAGTTAGAGAAGAATGCACTTTAAAAATACATTTATTGGACATTTTACTGAAAATACAGGATTGTAATAATGCATACAGCAGTATTATCATAAATGGTAGCTATAATAAACAGCAGTTAAAAAGATTTTATGGAAAATAGCCAAAAATCAGCTTTCTCTTGCAGTCTAGGATAGTACTTTAAAATTGCTAAGAGTTGTCCTTCTTAGAGTTAATACATGTTTTTGTATTTAACAGAACAAAAAAGTTGATAAAAAAAACTCACTGTGATTTTCATGAGTCAGATATTTTTTGCTAGTTTAATTTTGAAAACAGTGCTAACATATGCAAATTGAAGTTTAGAATCAAAGACATTACCTACAGTAAAACAAATTCTGGTTTGAATTTTTTCCACTTTAATTGCCTTAAATGGCTTATGTAGAGAATAATGTTCAGGCTTTTGAAAATTCCAAATAGTTGTGTAAATTTGTTGCTGAGAATAAGTAATATTTGGTTACCCTAACATCATGGATTAAACTGGAATTTTTGGCCTCAAATATATCATAAAATACAAAGTCACTTTTTTTAAAACAATTATGGTCTAGACTATTTTAATTGAATGGGTTTTTAAACAAAGAAGATTGAGTAAATATCTGCATGTTAGTAAATATGAGTTTACCATTTTTCTTACCTTTATTTCTTACAAATTAGACAAGAAATTCTAACCTCTTTCTTCGTAAAGGGCAATCAGACAAACTACAAGGTTTTAGACTGAAAAAGAGGATTTGTACTTCACAGCTCTCAGGAGATTTACGGCACATAAAATAGACTTTTATGGCCTGGAATGAGATTGTGCTTCAGTCTTGGACATATCCGTTTTTTATGGTCATTAAAAGTTATTGAGTTAACTGCTCATTATACAGTTTAATCTACCCTCTTACTTTTGATCTACTTTCAGGAGAGCTGAAGTAGTTAAGCTAAAATAAGAGCTTTCACAAAACTTTGCAAATGTGTAAAATTTGACCTCAGGTGTAAATGTGACTGAGATTAAGAAAGGTTATTCTGATGTGATCTTCAGTTACACACCTCGTGCATATCTTTTCCAAACCCACTGTCTGCATGCTTATATTCCTTCATGCAATTGTTTTTGAGAAATCTTTAATTTAAATGCAGTCCTATATCCTAATTCTTTTCCTTTACAAATATTGTTTATATATTCATTTAAACAAAACTTTCTATACTATAAGTCAGAAATATATTCTCATATAACTGTAAAAGAAAAATATGGAACCTATTCTCATACACAATAAAGAAATATATTCTGATATAAAGGAAAAATAAAGCATTAGGGATTTTCTTTTAATTTATATCAGTAATCTACTTGGAGTTGATTTTCCGTACAGGTGTATGTGAAGGGTGGAGTCAAGCATCATTGAAACAAGCATATCATAGAATTCTAATATTAAATATATAAGAATGACCATACAAACATCAAATTATTGCATACTTTGATAAGAATAGCCAAATGTTAAGGCTACCTCTGTGTTCTACAGATGTTTGTCCATTATATGTTATAAAGGATTGAAAATTATATCATATACTTTTCAAAAGTGCCAAATGGTATGTAGCAATTTAAGGAAAATTGATATTGAAAATGATTAAAATTGATATTGAAAATGATCAAGAAATAGCCCCTTTCTATTTCTTTTGGATTTTGATTCTGTGAAACGGAATGGGCCTAATTAATTTTGACTGTTTGATTTTTTAACCTAACTTTCCTAGATTTATCTAAGATATTCAACCCAATTTTGAGAATTCTCTGTATAACAGACATCTCAGATTTCCTTGTTTCTTCAAAGATACCCTGAGAGAACTTCCTTTCCACTTTAATGCAAAATTTCATTTTTGGATTAGTTATATTCTTTGTGTCTCTCTTATAGAAAAGTCATGTGATCACTCATTTTAATTACTAATTCTGTCGCAAGACTTTGTCAAGGTATTAGTTGCATCATGTGCATATGACAGTTTCTTTTTTTTTTTTTCTTTTTTGCAGTGCTGGGGATTGAACCCAGGGCCTTGTGCTTGTGTGCTTGCAAGGCAGGCACTCTACCAACTGAGCTATATCCCCAGCCCCAATTTCTTTTCTTTCTTCTGACATCCATCTATGTATGTACATATGTATGCATGTATCCATCCATCCATTCATGAACCCATTCTCCTAACTGCACTGTGCCTTGGAGTCTGGGACTCCAAAAGCAGTGTTGACTGAGGTAACAGCAAGCATCACTTATTCTTAATCTCATATGGAAACTTTTAGCATTACAATATTAAATTTTTTTTGCAGTTTTCTAGGTATTTTAAAAGTTTTATTGGATTAATAATCTCTTCATATAATAAAATTATTTGGAACATTATTTTTCTCATTTTATTGAGGATTTAACATTTTTCTTCTTTGTTTTTAATATGAGTAATTACATTGACTTCATTTATAATTGTTGAATCAACTCTAAAATCCTGGATTAAACACATTTAGTTGTGTTTTTTTTTATTACTGTCACATATTATTAGATTTGGTTTACTAATGTTTTGTTTGGAATCTTTTTCTGTGTGTTCTTAAGAAAGGTTGACCTCAATTGTTCTTGTTTTTCTTGGCAATATCCTAGTCTGGTTTAGTTGTTAAGGTGATGATAAACACAAGCAGAGAATAATTTCCTATTTTACTGTTCCATGAATTTTTACTTAAATGATGTTATTTCTTCTTTAACTCTTTAGAAGAAATTATTGTTAAAGCCATGCCTGGCCCTAGAATTTCTCTTTGGGAATATTTTAAAGTTTGGATTGAATTCCCTTTATAGAAACAGTAGTGATTAAATATACGATCCATATTTGTGTGAATTTTGTAAATTGTTTTGGAGAAGTTTTCTGTCTTTCAAAATGTATCCTCAGAACATTGACCAATGCTGAGGAATCTGGCTCTTCATTAAAACCTCTGAGAGTTTTGAGACCTGACTATAGACAAAAGCTACATGGCTTTGTCTGATAGGTCTCACTAAGGAAAACTGCCTTCCAAACCCTAAACTTAGTAGCACAGGCAATTTATTGCAGTCTTTAAAAGAATTTCAGTCAAGGTATTTGCACTAATGGTCAG
This sequence comes from Sciurus vulgaris, assembly GCF_902686455.1. NCBI lineage: Eukaryota > Metazoa > Chordata > Mammalia > Rodentia > Sciuridae > Sciurus > Sciurus vulgaris. The sequence goes on from NC_136462.1 coordinate 73,953,698, forward strand.
TCATTTTTATCTTTATCTTCCTTCATGCCTAGGTCTCTTTATCTAAGTCCTAGCACAGAGGTCTTTGAGTTCTTCTTGGAGGAGTATTTGTGAGGGGAGATGGGATCCCAGTACTTTTACACTTTTACACCCCTCTTCCTTTCAATGATCACTCTGGTCTATAATACTGCTGAAGTCTCTTCCTTGGGGCTTCCTCAGCAGTGGGGGGGAAAAAAGACATACATCTGATCCAGTCTACACTAGAACCTGTGCTATTGGATGGGGGAAAATGGAAACCGAAGAACTTAGAGCTTTCTCTGTTTTTAGACTCTTGTTTATACCCCTGTAGCAAGTGATCAAAGGCTAATCCATTCATTTTTGACTTCCTCATTTTGAACAGCTCTTCTAGCACCTGGCAGTTCACTTTCAAATTCCAAGTCTCTCATCTCAATGGAGCTGCTGAAAAGTGCTTCAATAATATATAATATATAACACACATATTAGTATGTATGTGATATGTTATTCACATTTAGTATTTCTAGAAACTGCAAAGATGCTTATATTTTCTGCATTAAACAATTTCTCCTTTGAATATCCTCACTCTTGGACATGATATCTATTTTTATTTTTATGTGATGCTGAGACTCGAACCTAGTGCCTCACATGTGTGAGGCAAGTGCTCTACTACTGAGGCACAACCCCAGCCCCTATTCTCACTTTTTCTATTGATGTTATTCTGTTAATGTCTAAATTTTGTTTTTGTCTGTTTTCTCTATTGTACATTTGTTTTGACCACTTTTTAATACTTGACTTGATATTTTTTATCAGTTTCTGATCTAATTCTGTTTTTCTCTGCCTTCTATTTCCTTAGGGACAATTTAATTTTTTTTTTCCCTTAACTTCCAAAGAGGAATAGATAGTTGATTTTCAGAATTTGTTTTCTCTTGATATGCATAGTTAAGACTACAAATCGCCTTACTGAATGATTGTTGTGGCGTTCCACATATTTGTTATGAAGTTTCCTTGTTATTCAGTTGAATGTTTTCCAATCTGTATTACATACCTTATGCCCTCTGATCTCTGTGTTATGTCAAATGGTGCTGCTTATGTCCTACATACTTGGTAAGCATTTTTCTTTATATTATTGTATTCTCATTTACTGTAGTCATCAAATTCTTAGAATGATTTATCCTCTTGAAATTTGTTTTATGGTTCAGCATATGGTCAACTGTGCTAAATGTGCTACATGTACATTGAAAAAGAACATATTTTTCAATGGTCTACATATATTAACATTTTAGTTTGAAATTGTGTTCATATTTTCTATATGGTTATTTATCATCTATTTATTCTTTCAACTAAAACACATGTGTAAAAATCTCCTGCTATTTCTTCTTTCAATTCTCTTATTTTTTTTATATATATTTGGTAATTAGACTGTTACTTCTAAATAAGTTTATATTAACATATATTCTTGATCAATTGGCAAGGTACCTGAGGATGCTAATGATGTTTCTTCTATTATTTAACCACAGGGTCTGAAAATAGTAGTCACACAGTAAATATTTGTTTAGTTGGTTTAATTGACAAAACCTTAGAAGTACTTTGTAATACATTACCATATCATGTATGCTTCACTCTGACCATTACCAGACACTGAACATTTCAGAAAGTATTTTGAGGTATGTGTTGTAAATATTTAAAATACTCAATTTGAATGTTTCAAAAGGTATTGTGAGTCATCAATTGTGTGAGAAAAATGACTTAAATTTCTACAAATGATAGTATACTAAGGTAAAATTTAACTTATAAATTTTAACTACTAGAAAAATGATCTCAAAATATGAAATTCTCTTGAGTTTCTGATCATGTGGATATGAGCTAAGGAAAGCTATTATATTTGACTTTAAATATGATTGCCTTATTACTTCTTAAGTATCCTGTCATATTTCAATAACCATCTGCTAAGGAGATATTAAACAAAATGGAAGAATCAAAGCAGACAAGAAAGAAAATTAGACACTTGTCATAGATTGTAAAGCTCAGATATTCATAAATGGGACAACTGAAAGGTTGGAATAGGTTAGATAATCATTCTCTTATTAATTCCTGTTGCAGTCTTTTGTGAAATCACAAAGAAATAAGTGAATGTAATTTTTTTTTTTACTGATTTCTTGTTTAAACATGTAGGATAATTTATAATGCCAATTAACACTAATAATTTCACCTGATATTTCCTGGAAAATGACAAACTATGGAAATAGGGAAACTGATTTTATGTCTATAAAAGGTATTAACTCCACAGTATGATAACATCTTTGAATTTTTATTCTTAGAGATCATCACTACTCTAACCTTTGAGTTTTGGTTTGTTTATATTTTTCATTAGAAGAATGAAATGTGAGAGCTGAAAATATTTTTTCAAAGTTATCCATTTAGAAAATAATGAATCTACAAAAAATAAAAGGATTTCTACATATTTGATTTTTTAAAAAGTTATTCTTAAAAGTCTTTATACTTGTAATGCTAAGCCCAGTAATACAACGATGCTATGCAAGAGAACTACATTACCGCCAAGTACTAGTATCAGGCAACAATCTGGTTGAAAAAAGGAGTCAAGAGTTTATAATAAAAAACAGAGAAATAAATCAAATTGGTTTACAAATGACTTGAATACAGGGAACAATATTGAATAACTGAAGTATTAGAAGTATTTAATGACAAAGAGTTTTATTTGTGGCTAATGTTCCCTAGGAAAGCTTTTTCAAGTTTCCAACATGATGTTTGTAAAAACTAAATTAATACACAAAGTTTTAAAATGTATTTTAAAATCTATTTTTGGTTAATATATTGTAGAGAACTTAGGCCAAAACCAATTTATTTCATTTTATATTATTTTTGTACAAGTTATCAATATTTATTTCAAGGTAAATCCCAGAGAGCAAAATGGAGTATTGTATAAGTCCAACATAAACGTCTTTTAGGTTAGTATGATTCATCTTGGATTTCAGAAAATATATTGACCCATGCTGGGTTTAAGACATGGAAAACATTATTGACAATTTATCTTAAGTATTCTAATTTTACATACATCAATTAATTTAGCTTACTGAAGAAATTCCAATGAAAATATGAGAAGATGCTTTCTAAATGCCCTTAGTAAGTAACCGCATCATGAAATTCACATATTATGCTTGACTCTTCTTTCATCCCTTGCACATACACTTAAACTCACATGTGCAATGTTGGCAAGTACTAAGTTCTAAATAGTTTTAAAATCTCTTAAATCTGACCCTGAATGATGCTCAATTCCTAACAGATCACTCATTTCAGTACTACTAATTTGAAGCCTGAAAAAGTCACATAAATGGTAAATGTAATTAAATTACTTCCTTAATCAAATCTTCAAATGTGTTCTATTATCTTTGACTTATCTTACCATACCTCTTATGATTTCACCTGTTTGTTTTATTTTTCACAACTATGATTTTTGTACCCTATACTCCTACTGAATGACTTCTCTTGGGTCATTAATTTATTCACAACTATTTGTGAACCATCTATTTTGCGTGTTGCACTCTGCAAGTGTTGAAAAGAAACTCTGAGGAAAATATTTAACTTAAAAAAAATTTCACATCTCAGAATCTTCATGCATTCATAATCCATTTGGACAGAAGGGAAAATATACCAATCTTTCACCAACTCTGTTATATGTGATACTTAGTATGGTGTAGCACTTGTGATTTGGGGAAACAAATATAGAAATACTAAAATAATATTAGTTACAACAATAAACATCCTCCTATATATATGTGTATATGTTTGCATAGATACATTTAATTGTGACAGTGACAATAAATATAATTTTATTACCCAAGAGAGAAAGATCATGAAAATGCTTGATTGTAAAAATATTTTAGGAACCTGTTTAATAGCTAAATATTATGTAGAAAATGTGGCCTCATTGTGTTAGCATCTTTCCATGACTGAAAAAATACCTAAGAGAAGTCAACATCAAGGAGAACGATTTATTTTGGTTTATGTCTTCAGAGGTTTCAGTCAATTCTCACTTAGCTCTATCACTTTTGAGCCTGTGGTAAAGCAGTACATCATGGCAGGGAATGCATAGCAGTGTAAATTACTTATCTCATGGTGACTGGAAGTAAAAGGAGAAGCATAGCAGTCAGGATCTAAATACCCACTTCAAGGGTCTGATGCCAATGATCTCACTTCCTTCCACTAGAACCACCACCTCTTACGGGCTCCATTATCTCACAATAGCAGAACAGATTGGTGACCAAGTCTACAACATGTAGCCTTTGGGGTACACTTCAGATTCAAAGCATCATACTTATTTCGAAGCAGAAAATGACAGGAAAGAAATAAGAAAAGAATATATAGCAGAGTCATTTGGTAAGTGCTATGAATTACATTAAAATAATTTCAAAGTAATACAACAAATTTCATTGTAGAAGTAAAATTTGTAGTTCTCTGAGAGGGGAAATTGACCAATACAAAACTAATTTAATTTAATGATGGTTCTACTGGAAAAACACCAAGTCAAGTAAATGCTTTGCTCCTAGTAAATATATGAGTAAAGCACAGCAGGGTAACTCAAGAAAAAATTAGGTACTGTATATGACAAAACAATAGAAGAAAGTATTTTTAATCTTTTAACCATAAGGAATGATAACTATTTGAGGATATACATATCTTTTATCTGAGTTAAATATTTTAATGTGTACATTTATTGCAACATCATATGGTATCCTATTAATATTTTTAATTTTCATGTATCATTTTAAAATAAATTTAATGAAAAAATTTAAAAAACAAAAAATAACAGAAGAAAAAATTAATGGATAAGAGAATATTAATATACTTACAAAAGAGAATGCTGAATTTTTGGAGATGTGTTTTATTCTTTAAAAAATAATAAAAATGTAAATATATGTAATACTAGTCATGAATATTTTACAATGACTATACAATAATATGAGTCATGAATAATATACAATTATTTAAAATGTCTTATAATAAAATATTGAAATAGAATATTGAGAACTATGTGAGAGAAAAATATGGGGAAAATAATGCTAAATTATTTGCCAAAAATTGTTTTATTAAATATGTTATTTAAAGCATTAAAATAAAATGAATGATAAAATAAGTAAAGAACATATAAGAAGACTTAAAAATATATACAAGAGAAATAATATAAGAAAACATAACAAAAGAAAAAATAAAACTAAACCTCATGATAATAAATGTAAATAGTTGAAACTTCCATATGAATAGCAATTGTGTGTAAAACTTATGTGCTATTGCAATGAGGAAATCTTAAATTATAACATATTCCATGATTTAATGTTATCTATATCCATGTTTTCCAATAATATTTTCTGGACCTTTCTAAGGTTTGGTTTCACTGTTTCATGGTAAAAGTGAATATACTGATAGAATAATTAGTACATTGTCTTCTTGAGAAAAAATAGTTGCAGGTACTCACTTAATTCAGCATTCAAAAATGTTTTAAAAGTTACCTGATTATTTATGGTACCACTCAAAGTACTTTGAGAATTGTTGAAAGAGTAAACATAGTCAATAAATGAATAAATGAAAGGGACAAAATGTAAAATATTATCTTTATTCTGTAATGTAATTTCAGGTAAATCAAACAAAAATCATACATTAAGGAAAATAATGAAATGAAAATTCAAATTTCCATGTTCTGTCCTTCTGGAAGCAACATATGCATATAATATGAATTTAATAAAAGAAATCAAAATAATAATATCACCTTGATGTAATAAAACAATAAAATTTTAATATTGGCTATAAAATGTTAGCACCTCTTAGCACTATCTGCAGATACCTTAGGAAGCATACCTTAAAATTATCTTTCCTTGAGCACAAAATGTTTGAGGCCCCAGATAACATCAATATTTTGCCAGAGTTTGCAACCCACATATCTATCAAGCATTGGCAGTCTTTCACTTTTCTATACAATTGCCTTTTAGTAAATGGCACATATTTTTCTCATTATCCATGTCAACTTGATTACAAACAAGATCAAAAAAAGTACCTGTGTACATTCACAAGGAAGATGAAGCTATGAACATCACAGGTCATTGTACTTTTTAGATTGCATAGTGTATATGAATGTTTACAGAAGATAAAAATAATGGTTATTTAAAATATAGTACAGTAGAGAGAAGTTAATTGATTTAAGGGAATACAAAATATAGAAAATCATGTTTCTTGTGCATATGTTATTGACACCTTGGGATCTGTGAATGTTCATCATAGTCTTCAGTTGTATCAGATGAAAAAGTGAATAAATTGTATAAATGAGTCTGAATTGGAGAAGGTATAGCCTGATTTTCCCTGAGTAAATGAAAAGGACAAAATGTTACAAGTTCAGTCAAGAGATTTTCCTTTTATCACTCCCATACACACACACCATTTATGTACTACAAAATATCTGGAAAGTGCACATGATTATATTTATTTGACTGTCACAGAATTATTTCTCAGAATTATTACGTAATCTGCTTTCTTTCAGATACCGAACAAGCAGATTCAAAACTAGTTCTGTGTGACCTAACCATCTATCTTTTGTGTATTTTGTTGTAGCTTTTTGTCTTCTACCTTAGATATGCCTAAATTACAGTTTATGCCATGCTATTAGCAGACGGGGTTAGTGGGTAGTGGAGAGGTGAGGCCATGTCAGATTTGTGTTCACCTTAACTGGGAGTAGATTCATGACAATATGTTTTAAAGGAACATAAATAAGCATTTCTCAAATCTTGCCACTGTCCATGTCTTTCATTATCAAGCTCAGGTAATATTGAAAATAAAGGTGAGGATGTGTTTTGGGAGAACATGTAACATTTGACCTTGTTTTGTAAAACAGATGCAGAAAACATCTCATGAATTCCTGTATCAAAGGCAGGTAAAATGCGGGCTTATGGAGGCAGCCTGGGAGATACCCGATAATTTCCATGAAAAATTAACCCTTGTTTCTTACCACAGACAGGAAAGTAAAAAGTGCCACTTTATTGTCTCTAAACTGGAAAAAAGCAGAGAGAAAAAGGTGCACCATCATGCATATCCTTAGAATCTATGTCTAGGTTGATGAAGAGAAAAAAGAAAATAAGGTATTGGATTCCTTTTCAACAAAACACATATTCACCACTCAGTCTTGGACTAGGGAGAAGAGGTATACAATGCCAGCAAAAGACTGTGAAATGGGATAATTAAAAAGAAAACCACTGAGGTGCCTTGCCAATGTAAAAAGAGTCTGGGTGCCTCCACACTCAATTAAGGAAGTGATTTAAAAGTATGGGTGTTTCTCTGGGGAAATAAAACTTCCTCCCAGAAAGATGGAGTAAACCAACATATTGGGGGACTCAATAAAATTTCAGATGAGGAAGCAAAAGGATAGGCCCTTTGACCAAACTGCATACCAGCTGAGTTTACCTGCCTACTCCCTACATTCCCCAGCTGGAGAGAAAGTAGACACAATTCAAAACGCAATCCTCAAATTGTCACTCAATGTGAAAAAGCACACACAAATACATCCACCCTAACTCAGATGAAAGAACTGTCCCTCTTACAAAATAACAAGAAATCAGACACTTCAAATGATACAAGAGATATGTTATATTGAAAAATTTTAATACATTTTATAAAATCAAGGATTGGCCAGGTTATAAGCAAACAAGTGCTCTTTTACATTTGTTTGTGGCATTATAAGTTAGTGTTTAGGTGAAAGAATGTGGTGATATAGAGCAAAAATTGAAAACTCATCTAATTAGACGCAACTATTAATCTAAAAATTGAACTTAAAATTTATTTGCATGTCAGGTGTGGTGACTCATGCCTGTAGTCCCAGTGGCTTGGGAGGCTGAGGCAGGAGGAGCACAAGTTCAAAGCCAGCCTTAGCAACTTCGTGAGGCAGTAAGCAAATTAGTGAGACCCTGTCTCAAAACAAAATAAAAACAAGGACTGGACATGTGGCTCAGTGGTTAAATGTCCCTGGGTTTAATCACCAATTCAAAAAAAACAAAAAAAAAAAACAAAAACAAACAAACAAACAAAAAATCCACACACACACACTTAGCAAAAGCATGCCAAGTAATGAACAGGGAGGTTTCTTTGTAAACACTATCTTTTTAGCATCCAGTTTCTAATTTACAAGAAATTGGGAACAACCAGGATATCTACAACTAGTTTCCTAGAAAAAAATATACCAAAGCTTAAAAACTGAGTTATTTTTGTAAGATTTGAGTTTATATGAGTCAGAGTTACACTTCTGAAGAACATATCATAAAAAAGGAGTGATGTTTTTGCTAGCAAAAATGAATTTAACAATGAGGCATGGCTACCAGCCAAATTAATCACTTTTCACCATAATTAAACAATATCCAAGTTCCACCAAGAGTCTTCATAAGGTAGAAGACAGAGCTCCCAAAAATCCACTAAACTGAGAAACAGATTGAAATGAGAATGGAGTACTTGCAAAAGAGACCCTGACTGAGACCATATTTGGACCTCTCAGTCTCACTAATCTGATAACTGACTGCTTCCTTTGGGAAGAAAATAAGGGGCAGAAAGAACAATAAAGTTATTTTCCTAAATGTTATTTCCAGAGAATGAATGGAAGTTTCCTACTCAATGTTTCATGGTTCAATATAATAAGAGAAATAAACAATTTCCTCTAATGGTATGAATACAGCAAGATGTGGAGCAGTGTTTCAAGTCTAAACACAAATTAAGTGCATATTTTTCATAAGAATAGACATAACCCTCATAAACGAAATCCAACAGAAGTGCAGGAAATATAAAAGATGACTTTAGAGAAAACTAATACTTAATCTATAATGGTAATGATTTATTTATAGGCTACATTTACCCACTAACCCATTGTGAAAGTGGTGTTTATCTGCAGCCCTTTTTACTTCCAAGTCACCTTTTCCATTTTCCCTTCTGCCTCTGATCCCACTGTTCCTATCTGATCCACCTTTCCATTCATCTTGTAGGTTACCAGTGTCTTTAAGTTTCCTGGCTCCTTCTCATAGCAGAGCCTGGAATGAGTATCTTAAGTTATTACATATTCTAGAAAAACAGATAGAAACAGATTAAAGAAAAAAGTATTTGTGAAAAAATCTGGGTTGGATCTGTCTCTTCACTTAGTTTTCTAGATGTTCTTGAGCAAGTATACTTAGCATCCTTTAGCTCCACTTTTTTTTTTTTCATGTAGCAAGCACAAATATCTTAAGTTATCAAGGTTTTTGTTATAAAGAATTATTAAGAAAGGGGAGAAAGCAGGATGAAAATTTTCTAAATTGGATCTCAGGATTTAGCAATACTTTAATAAATGACTTGTTTTGGGGGGTGTTTTTTTTTTTATCCTAAACTCCTTCAATTATTACCCTTGAAATCTCCAAATACCTTCTGAACTCAAAATACATAGCCCTTGTGGACACAGATTTAAAATATACATTTATCAAATTTGCATAACATTAGACTTCACCGTGTAATAATTAGGAGATCACAGTGAATTGAACGCAAATTCTGTTTATAATGGGCAATTCCAAAGTGTTTTAAAACATTCACTTGATTGCTTGTATTTGTTTTATTTTGCTTTAAAAAAAACAAACATTAACAAATGGAAGAATTGTGTGAAAAGCCCCATTTTTTATAAAGCCAAAATGTATTTACTACTCATAAGCATTTAAAAGAAATGCCCAAAATATGCCAAAGCTATTAATTCAATTATTTAAAATGGGGTGCTGCACAGAAAACTTAATTCAGTTACAAATTAATTGTACAAATATAAATTAACATGGTATTTACTTTCTATAGGAACCTCTACAGCACTGATTTTCAAAACAAAATTTATCATTCTGTGTTAGATAAAATATAAGAAATGCATAAAACACTAGCAAAAATTGTTTTCAAAATTGTAGTTATATTTTGTAACATTATGGGTGGAAGGATAGTAAACTTGGAAACAAAAATCTCTATTTCATCAGTTTTTCTTTCACTGTGATTAAAAATAACTTCAAACATCTGGAATTTACTATTTAGGAAATCTTGTTCCCCTGCCACAGATTACTGACATGGAACCATCAGACTTATTTGCTGTGATACTATCTCAGAGGTCAAGCAGTGTTTTCTTATATTTGTCTACTTTGAAATCCTTTCATTCTCTCTCTTTCCCCTAAAATGTGCTGATAAAGCTGGCTTTATGTAAATGATACTAGTTACTGTGATCAAAGAGATGCTCCTATGTTAGGCAGTTCCCCTTTGCATTCAATGAACACATATACACACACATACACACACACACACACACACACACGCACACGCTCCAACCTTCCACACACAAATTATACATTTTTAGAAATGAGCCTGAATGTATATACACTAGAGACATAGCTTCAAATTCTACACAATGACAATTTACTCAGTTGTCATAGAGCCTGTGATCTGAGGGGAAGCATATCTAGTAGTTTCTTTCTCTAGCCAACAAGAAAGAAGAGAAAGCCCCTCCCTCCAATGTTTGTCATTTAAGTCCCAACTGTGCTGTAGCCTTTAACTGTGTAAGACAGCAAGACAGCACATTTTGTAGATTAAACCAATAAACTCGCAAACATAAAAGAAACAAATCTCATAATTGCGAATTTCAATTAAAGGAAGGGGGATCAAAGCAAACATTCTGCTTGAAATTACACAGCTGCTATCTATACAAAATGAGAAAAACGTCTAGAGCCAGCCATAATTTTACAGAGGGAAAAAAAACACGCAGCAAGCCCTGCAGTAGGACAGATTGTCTATGCTCCTCACGTCCCAATCAGTAATACAGAAATATTGAGTAATAAATTCCCTGCCTCTCTCAATCTGAAAAGCTCCCACCATCTGTGAAAGACAATTTGTAACAGCCTCAATATTAAGATTCAGTAAACAGACAATCACTCCCATTGTGCCAAGTAGTGGCTACATTTGGAGAAAAGCATAAAGCAAAACAATTAGTAACACCAAGACCCCTCTATTACAAATTATTGAGGCACCAAAACAACTAGTTTCAATTGCAGTTGCTCTTCAACTGGAGAGGAATGCAGGAGATTGTGCATATTTGGTACCTCCGAGGCCCATACGTAGGTTTCAACCTAATATCTTGAATTATTATTGATGGCTGAGGCAGTTCTGCTCTGTTGGTGAACCAATAATGTCAAGGCAGTACCTACAAGATTAATTATAGGAGAGAATAAACTGAGGTTTCCTGGGACGGAGACATTAATACAGAGCAAGCATTAGTTTCAGAGGATTCAACAGTGTGATTCAACCTCAGTGTGATTCGCACCAAGTCCCTGTAGCTCTACTTTAGAAGCGCTTGAAGTTTGGAATAATTGTTTTTAACTGTGAGGTACAAAGCATCATAGATAGTTAAAATAAGAAGTCTGAACAAAAATTGACAATTCTTCCCAAGTTACCAATTCAATATAGCTTTACAGTCAGGACAGATGACCTTAATTCACCACAAAGAAAGGTGATATCATTTTTTGAATACCCTTGTCCTTGGAAGACATGAAATGCGTACATCTCATTGACTATAATTTACAATTTTTTGAGAAGGATGACAATTAATCTGGGTTTGTCTGAAACAGTTCCCATTCACATCTCAAGCGATTATTGAAAGCATGTACATTTCACTCTTAAACTGATGGGTTACATAGTCACTCTGATCATAACACATTTGAAGACTGAAGCATATTCTCTCTGTGACTGAGCCATCTTTTATGTAAATACCTTATTTACTTATGATATATGGGTATTTGTATTCATTCATATATTTAAATTAAATTCTTGAAGAGATGCTAAGATGTAGCATTAAAAAGAACAAAGAAAATGCTGTAGTTTTAATCTTACTGAAATTTAACTTAAGGCATCCACTTTGGCCAAATTTTAAGCTGAACAATATACAATTTCATCATATATGTATTTATATGTCTGCATATACATGCATATGATATTAGATAACATACTTTAAGTTTTTACTTTGTGCCAGGAACTCCTCAAAGTACTTAATGTACAGTAATTAATTTGATATTAACAAGTACATGTTGGTTCTGTACATAATTTTATTGATATTTGCGTAAGAGAAACATGAAACACAGACAGTATCATGTTCATGGTTACAGAACGAGTAAATAGAAGTGCTCAGATTCAAATTCAAACCTCTGGTCTCAGCATCCATTCTTTAACCAGTTGACTTGCTTTCTTAAAGTGTGTGTGTGTGTGTGTGTGTGTGTGCGCGCACGCGTACATGCGCATACACACTTAAAGCATGCATTGCAGTGGTTTCTATATCATTCTCACTATTCTAAAGCATATGGAATTTACCAGAGAAAACTATAACCATGGTAACAATACTATGTGATGGCCAGAGGCTTATACTATGTACTGCTGAATTTGTCATTGAAATCGGGAGACTACTTTATATTCTAACAGATTATCCAAAAATAATTTATTTTTCCTTGTGAGTTAATGCTATTTTCTACTTTCTCCCTAGTTTCCCTCAAACAGAAATTATAGGGAAAGTGAAAAAGAAGTTCATTGTCTTAAAATGTCAAGACTGTGGAGTATGTGATAGAAGTGAGTTATCAGCCATCTCTGCACAAGTAAAGACAGATGTCTTTGTCAGCACTAAATAGACAGGGAAGAACAGTGTGCCTGTGGAAGAACTCTAATTCCAAGTAACTGGAAGAATTGCATTCATATGTATGTATAGATCACCTATCATGGGAGTGACTCAGTAGAAAATTTAGTACTTAAAAGGTTTTATAGTCTGAATTCATGTTAAGAGATTGTTTGGTGTTATTTTTTTCCTTTTGCATGAAGAAAACACAAATAAAAATTCAGAGGTAGGGAAGAATGGAGGAATTTGAATTGTGCAAAGGGGAGTGAGGAGAGGGGAGGGGATGTGGGGATTGGAAGGACTGTGGAATGAGGCCAACATTATCACCCTATATACAAGTATGATTACACTACCAGTGTGACTCTGCACCATGTACAGCTAGGGGAATGAGAAGTTGTGCTCCATTTGTGTACAGTGTGTCAAAATGCATTCTACAGTCATGTATAACTAATTAAAACAAAAAAAAAGAAAACATGAGTAGAGACCATGCCTACTGCTAACCATGGATAGCAAGAAGCAATAGTCTACCTGTGCACCATATTCTTCCCACTATGCCTATGTCACTTTTAAAAGAGATATGCAAGGTTTAGGAAGGATCTCCAGCTCTTCTAGCATTCCCATAATTTCATTTGCCTATGAGGCATTTACACATGAATTTATAAAACTGTCCTCTTTCTGTGTTCTTTTCTCCATACATCCTCCACAGTTATTAAATATTAATTGTGCCTCCGAATCAATTCAACACTGAGCTGGATGCTTGGATACTGATGTGACAGAGAGTACTTTTTGTTGATAATACCTCTAGTGCTCTTCTTTTTTTACTTCAGTCTCATCTCTCATATCTCTTATATTCCTATTATCCGAAAGTCAATCACCAAATTTTTTAGATTTGATTTTGAGGAAGTTTCTTCATGGTTCTTGCTCTGTTGTTTTTATTCCTATGAGTTTTTAACCATGAAAATGTTTAATGCATCGTTTTGTTTTGTTTTTTGGTTCATTGTACACAAATGGAATACTACTATGGTTTCTCTGGTTGTGAATGAAGTAGAGTCATACCACTTGTGTAAACATACATGTACATATGGTAATGATGTTTGTCTCATAATCTTCCCTTTCCCCAACCCCTCATTTCTGTCTACACAATCCATCCTTCTTCCACTCTTACCTTACCTCCTTCCCCATTATGTATCATCAACCACTTATCAGAGAAATTATTTGGTCTTTGGTTTTTTGGGATTGGCTCATTTCACTTAACATGATATTTTTCAACTCTCCATTTACCTGCAAATGCCATAATTTTATTCTTCTTTATGGCTGAATAATATTCCATTGTATATATGTACCAGTTTCTTTATCCATTCATCTATTGAAGGGCATCTATGTTGGTTCCACAATCTAGTTATTGTGAATTGAGCTGCTATAAACATTGATGTGACTGCATCACTGTAATATGCTGATTTTAAGTCCTTTGGGTGTAGGCCAAGGAGTGGGAGAACTGGGTCAAATGGTGGGGTCCATTCCAAGTTTTCTAAGGAATCTCCATATTGCTTTCCAGAATGGCTGCACCAATTTGCAACCCCCCCAGCAATGTATGAGTGTACCTTTTTCCCCCACATCCTCATCAACACCTACTGTTGCTTGTATTCTTGATAATAGACATTCTAATTGGGGTGAGATAAAATCAAAGGGTAGTTTTGCATAGTTTTTTAAATAGTATCATTTTCCTTGGTTTCATTATTATTTGCTGTAATTATCTTTTGTAAATAAATTGAATTTTATTTTATAAACTTATTTTATGTACACACACACAATTTGATTTCTTCTTTTTAGTATTAAAAGTATAGTTGACACTTGCTTTTATATTTGTGATCATCTGAAATTTATTTAAGATCTTTAACTCAAGATAATCTTGGTATGAATTTTATTATGATTAAAGTATTTTTTAAAGTACACATCCATGTGCACTGTGTGGAATTCATAATACTCCTCGGTTCATGGTCCATCATCATCATTAGTCCATGTCACAAAACTCTATTTTAAAAGAAATGTATTTGCTTCATTCTATATTTCTATCTCAATCCCCCCATATACTCCCACATTCTATCTTTAATGATGGACAACCTGCTACAACAAACTTTATTATAAAAATATTGAATATATTACTTCATACCTACCTAGTTGGCAATATCTTTGTGTATATTCCATGTGACATTTCTGGGTCACAAATTATCAAAAGAAAGGGTTAATGGATAACCCATTTTCTATTTTTCCATTTATCCATTGTGTGGGATCTCTTTGTGTGTCAGAATTTTCTCTTCTTGTGAGCACAAAAATCAATTTGGTTTAGAAGTCAC
This sequence comes from Sciurus vulgaris, assembly GCF_902686455.1. Classification (NCBI taxonomy): domain Eukaryota; kingdom Metazoa; phylum Chordata; class Mammalia; order Rodentia; family Sciuridae; genus Sciurus; species Sciurus vulgaris. Next base: position 73,968,737 of record NC_136462.1, read on the forward strand.
TCTATCACCCTCATCTTAACTTCGTTACTTCTTTAAAGGCCCTTTCTCCAAATACAGTAACATTCTGAGGTTATCAGGGGTAGGACTTCAAAATAAATTTTGTTGAAATAAACATAACATAAGTTGTTCCTTATCATCTATGTTGCTTATTTTAAATAAAACTGGCATGTCTCCTTAGAAAATATCATGCAGTTTAGATAATTTTCAAAATGTAAAATGAAAATATTTCATGACCTGCATAATTTCCTATTGTATAAGTTATGTCTCTAAAGAATAGCTGAAAACCCGTACATCAAATTTGTGCTAAACATGCAGCAAATTAAAAATCTTGAAAAACATGAAAGAAGACAAGATGACATTTGTACCAAAAATAGAGTAATGCAAGGGACAAGACTGGATGAACTATTATTTACCTAGACAATAATTGTACTGCACTGAGAAATAATGCTGAAAGTGCACACATCCTAGGCAAGTTATTCCATTGCTTTTTTCTTGTTTCTTTAGGATTAATTTGTATGAAGAAAAGCAAGAACAATGTCTGTTATAATTATCATTAAAAATGATCTTCCCAAACTTTTCTGCAACATGAGATGATGATATTCTGGAGTGGAAGCACCTAGTTAAACATAAGAGGTTTGAAGAACTACCAGAATAGCAATTCTGAAGGTTCACTTTAAATATGGAGAATAAATAGAAAACAGCTTGTGGTTATCTATTCTACTCAACCACAACTTCCAGCAGGCAAGTTTTTTTTTTTTTTTTTTTTTTTTTTTAAAGCAGTTTCACTTTTACAACAAAATTGAGGGTAGAGATTTCTCATGTACCTCCTGCTTCCACACATGTGGAGCTTCCACCATCACCGACATCTCCTTCCAGAGTGGAACAATAGCTATAATGATACTACACTAATGCATCCTTATCATCCAAAGACCATAGATTATATTAGGGTTCACTCTTGATGTTTTGTATTCTATAGAATGGAAAAATGTATAATGACATGTTATGGTTTAGTGTTCCTCAAAAGTTTATGTATGAGACAATGAAAGAATGTTCAGAGGCAAAATGATTAGGATATGATACATGTACCTAATCAATGACTTAATTCTCTAATATGGATTAACTGAGTGATAACTGTAGGCAGGTAAGCTGTGGCTGGAGGAGGTACATCACTGAGGGCATAGCTTTGGGGTACATATTTTGTCCCTGATGAGCAGAGATTGCTCTCTCTACTTCCTAGTGGTCATGTCCTGAGCTGCTTTCCTTCACCACACTGTTCTGTCTTGATGTTCTACCTCACCTAAGTCTTCAGTCATGGAGTCAGCTGTCTATAGACTGGCTCCAAATAAACTTTTTCTCCTCTATGTTGTTCTTGTCAGATCTTTGGTCTCAGTGATGAAAAACTTGACTAAAACAACATGTATCCACCATTTAATATCTCCATGGTTTTGCCTTTTCCAAATGTTATGGTTAGAATTATAGAGTATGCAACCTTTCCAGATTGGCTTCTTTCTCATAGTAATATGAATTTAAGTACCTCCATGTATTTTCATGAATTGACAGCTCATTTCTTTTTAGCACTGAATAATGTTCCATTGTCTGAATGTACCACAATTTATCCATTTACATACTGAAAGTTGTCTTGTTGTTGCCTCAAAGATTTTGCAATTATGAATAATGCTGCTATAAATACATGTGCAGATTTTCAATGCACAAAATTTTTAACTCCATTGGGTAAATGTTGAGGAACAGGATTGCTGGATGGTATGGTGACAGTATGTTTAGTTTGGTAACAAACTGTCAAACTGTCTTTCAAAGTGGCTGTACTAATTTGCATTCCCACCAGCAATAAATGAGTCTCTGTTGCTCCATATTTTAACCAGTGTTTAAAGTTGTCAGTGTCCTCCATTGTTGCCATTTTAATAGATGTGTAGTAGTATCTCATTTTTGTTTTAACTTGCATTTCCCTGATGACATATGATGTGGAGTGTGTTTTTGTATGTTTGTTTTTCATATGGATATCTTCTTTGTTGAGGTGACAATACAGGTTTTAGACCCATTTTTCCACATAGTTCTTTGATTTCTCATTGATAAATTTTAAGCTTCTTTTTTGGTATATTTTGGATGACAGTCCTTTATCAGATGTCTTTTGCAGATATCTTCTTTCAGTCTATAGTTGGTCTTTCCTTCTCTTGCTAGAGTCACTTGAAGAGCAGAACTTTTTAATTTTAATGAAAATGAAATCTAACTTTTTTTTTTTTTTTTTTTTTTTTACAAATTTCGAGTTCAATGTTTATAAAATGCCACCACCATATTCAAGGTCATTTGAATTTTCTCCTGTATAATCTCTAAGGAATTTTTTCCTGTTGATATTAGATCTTTTGAGTTGTGTGTGTGCAGGAGCGGTAGAGTTTAAACTCTTTGTCTAGGCTTATATTTTTTCATGTGGTCATTCAGTTGATCTGCAACTACTTGTTGAAAGGACTACCTTTTCTCCTTTTATAGCCTATGTTTCTATTTCTGGGCTCCCAGTTATTTTCCATTAATATATTTGTCTATTCTTTATCCATACTATAATCTCTTATTTAGCATAGTAAATCTCAAAGTTGAGTAGTGTCAGTTCTCCATTTCTGATCTTGTTTGAACTTTTCTGAATCTTTTGCTTTTCCATCTCAATCTTAGAATCCAGTTTGTTCATATTCATAAAATATTTAACTGACATTTTGATTTTTATTGGAAATGTATAGATTCAATTGGCATCTTGACAATATTTAGTCTTCTTACCCATGAATATGGAATGTCTCTTTATGTATTTTCTCTGATTCCTTTCATGGGCATTTTAAAGTTTTCCTCATATAGATCTTGTACATATTTTGTTAGATTGATACCTAAATATTTCTTCTTGGGAATGCTAATGCAAATGTGTTTGCATATCTTAACAATGAAGTGATTGCATTAAGAATACATTTGTTGCAAATAACGTAAAACTCAAATATCAGTTACTTAAGTATGAAAAGAGTTTAACAGCAAATTCTTCTTCAGGTATAAATGTGCATTCTAAGTAGACAGACAAAGGAGTAAAGAACAGTAGAAATTTGTGAGGCTTTTAATCAGAGAGGCATTAAAACTTCCCTGAAAACTGTTATCAAAATCTCCTTGCATATCATTGACTACCATTCTTATACAGACATTGCTGAAGTGTAAAAAAAGGTGTGCATTTTGAGCTATGTACCTTGCAACTCTGAGATTTTTATTGCTAGACAGAAAACAATGATAGATGTTGTATAGGTAAGTAAAAATGATTGCTGAATTAATGTCTCATTAACTCATCTGTAGAAAAGTTGTGTATTTGAAACAGTAAACCAAAGAATCTATATTAAACTTAATTCCCAACTTTGTATGTTATTTTAAATTAGTATAACAGTCATATTTTTATAAAGTATGTTTGCTAAATAGCTACTGACATGTGAAAAGTTTATTTAAAATATAAAAATTAATTGCTCAAATTATTCAGAAAGCAAATAATAATAAAAATTGATGAAGATGTGGGGAAAAGGTACGCTCATACATTTTTGATGGGACTGTAAATTAGTACAACCACTCTGGAAGTCAGTATGGAGATCCCTCAAAAAACAAGGAATGAAACCACCATCTGATCACTCCTTGATGTATATCCAAAACATCTAAAATCATCATAATATAGGTATTTGGCCACATCAATATTTATAACTGCACCATTCAAATTAACCAAGCTATAGAACCAGCTTATGTGCCTGTTAACCAATGAACAAATACAGAAAATGCACTATATATATGTGTGTGTGTGTGTGTGTGTGTGTGTGTGTGTGTGTACAATATAGTATTGCTCAGTCATAAGAAAAAATAAAATTATGGCATTTGCCAGTAAATGAATGGAACTGGAGACTATCATGATAAATGAAAGAAACCAGACCTAGAAAGTCAAAGGTTGAATGTTTCCTCTGATATGCAAAAGCTAGTCCAAAATAAGGAAAAAAGAAAAGAAAAGGCAGAAGGGATTCCATCAAAGGAGAAGAAAGGTCAGTGGAGTAGAGGTAGGGAATTGAAGGGGAGGAAGGAGGGAAGGGAAAAGGGAAGAACAGTGGAATAAACTAACTTTCCTATGAACACATATGGATATACCAGTAAACCTCACCTTTTTGTGTATCCACAAGGCACTAATTAAAAAATTAATAAAAACTGTAAGTAAATAGCAGAAAGATCAATAGAGCAGAGGGAAGGGAACGGGGGGAGGGAGAACAGGGGAAGGAGAAGTACTGGGGATTGAATTAGAGCAAATTGTATTCCATGCTTTTATAGTTATGTCAAAACAAAATCTAGCATCAAAAGAACTAATTGAAAATTGAATTGCTCATTATTTTTTTCCCAGAATATTTAGCAAGTGATGCTAGGAGAAAAAAATTATTTATTATTTCTCTATTCGAAAAAAACTAAGGACATGTAATCAGTATCAGAAATCATAAAAGGCACCTGGTGTTTTACTATATCTCTAATTCACAACTCTTTCCACGGTCACATAATCTTTATGTATACAATTGTCTTATATAGTCTTGCCAATTATCAGTCCCCAATGTTACCACTATTTTGAGCGAAATTTTAATCTCTCTATTGCACTTAACTATTTTTACCCTGGTAATTTATTTATTTGACAAGGTGTACTTTATTTTTAGATACCCTATATACATAAGATGTATCCTATTTATGTGTTTCTTTATAATCTGGTTAATTTACAACAGAATTAGTTCTAAATATATATTTGCAGTCTGAATGAATCTAGTTAATATTGATGGCCATATTACTTCATACGCTTGTAGAATTTAGTAAGTTTGTTTAAAACGTATTTTCAACTCTGATTTAGCCTCCATTTTTATTATGGTGGTGTTGGTGGTGGTGTGTGTGATATTTATATTTTAGTAGAGTTTTATAAGTCAATCTTCTACAAAATTGAAAATAATCCAGGCATGGTGTTATATGCCTATAGTCCCAGCACCTTAGTAAGCCAAGACAAGAAGATTGCTTGAACCCACCAGTTTAAGACAAGCCTGAACAATGTAGTGAGAACCTTTCCCAAAAAAAAAAAAAAAAAAAAAAAAAAATTCAAATAAATTTTGTTGTTGCTGTGGTTTTGTTTTGTAAGAGTATAAGAAAATGTAAATACCCAGATATCCTGAGAAATAAGTAATTCTTCACTTCATTCCAAATTATTTGTCTACTTTTTAATAAGAAGAAACTATATAACCAAATAAATGACAATGGTAGATTATAGTCCAGGTGATAAAGTATGTAGCATCAAGTGGCAATATAAAGTTTCATAAAATAAGGAAGTGCTTTCTCCTCTTAGATTTCTGAAAATGATTTTGTGAATTTGTATTAATTTTTCTTCAAAAACTTTTTCCCATTCAGAGTTTGTTGACACAGATTGGAATTGGATCACATTTATTGGCTTTAGGTTTTTTTGTGTTGTTGTTTGTTTTGTTTTCATGTTTACTTGGGACAGAGTAGTCATTGTATGCAAACTTTCTGCTTTTTCCTAGTCCTTTGATTAGACAGAAAAAAAAAAATAGTTACTCAATGGACCTCTTTTTGTCTGTACATGCTGGCACTTTCATAATTTCAACTTTTTCAATTCCAAGTCTGACAAATGAGACCATAACAAAGCTCAGGAGACTCATTAAGTTGTTCTTTGCTCCTGAGGGCCCTAGCTAGTCTGCATACTTCTTTTCATTTCCACAAGTCTTCTTACGTGCATTTTATATCTGATATAAATGGTTTCAACTGTCCTTGATGAGATAATTGGAAAAAAACATGTCTACTTCAGTTTCCAAGAAGTCTCTTCTAGACATGTTTTTAAGTGTCCCAATATTTGAAGATTTTATCAGTATCTAATTTATGTAATTCTGATACAGTCTGAGAACATACTTTGGATATTTCAGTCCTTTTAAAGTAATTACCTCATATACAGCATACAGTACTTGATGAATATTCTATGTGCATTTTGAAAGAATATATACTTTTCTGTCTGGGGGTAAAATATTCTATAAGTTTCAATTTAAAAAATTGGTTGATAATGTAATGTAGATCTTCTATATTCATATTTATTTTTCCTGAAAATGTTCTATTAATTACTGCTATGGCTAGAATTATTCCCTTAAATTTTATGTGATTGAAACTTAATCCCCAAATTCATATGTTAATAGTATTTAGAGATAATTAGGATTAGATGAAGTCATGAGGATGAGGCCCTATGATTGCATTAGTGGGTTTTATAAGAGGAAAAGAGAGCCAAACTAGCATTCTTGCTGCCTTATACCATGTGAAGCCCTTCACAATGTTATGAAGAGTAAAGGAGGCACTAACCAGAATTCTCAGCCTTTCAAATGATGAACAAGATAAATTAGCTGGTTGTAGGCATTTTCTTATAGCATCAGATAGTGGGCTAAAATGTATGCTGAAATCTAACTTCACAATGTGAATTTGGCTATTTCTACTTTCTATTCTCTTAATTTTGGCTTAATATGTTTCACAATTCTGTTATTATGTAATGCACATATTTAAATTTATTATGTCATCTTGGTGAATCAATAATCCTTTTGTCATTAAAAAAATCCCTCTTAAACTCAGGTAACATCTTATTTTGAAGAATGTTGTATTTGATATTAATTGCTGACATTTTTATTAATAATTACAATGTATGATTTTTCTGTCATATTTTTCAAGATTATGTTAAAATTATCTTTTCAACTTTGACATGTTTATGATTAAGGTGAACAGAATATAGTTTACTCTTGGTTATTTATTTAACCTATCAATTCATGTCTTTTATTTAAAGTTTGAGGCACATTTACTTTTGATAATATTGGGCTTAAATCTATCATTTTGCTTTTTGTTTTCTTTTGTTCTATCTGTTCTTTGACTGTTTTGTCTTTTTCTTGGCTTTTGAGATATATTTTTTTAAATTTATTTTATTTCCTGTATTAATTACCTATACATATTGTTTTTGTAACATAGAGTAATGAAGAGTGAACAAAAAGACAAATGAATTGTGCTGTCATTTTTGCTATTAATTGATGTTTAATTGAGCAAGCCATTTATCTTTTTTGACCTGCTTACTCAAGTGTGGTATTAGATGGTTCTAGTTGCTTAATTTTCCACTTTTATAATTCTGTTTTACCGTCTATATATAAACACTTGTAATGTACTTGCAGAGCAAGGTTATTTTAAGTAGAACTTCCAAACTTCAATTACTACACACACACACACAATCGTTGAATTATAATTTTACTACCTAAAATTTTTAAAAACACATTTTAACATTTATTTTAATTGGTGTGTTAATGATGTATAAGCCACTGCATTTTATTTCAATATTTCTGCAAGGACAGAAATAATTATAAGTCCATGTTAACAGTGTTGTCATAAACAAGTGAAATTTTATATTGACAATGTTATTTTTCTTTTTTTTGTCTTCTAATTTTTCTTCCCTTCAGATGAAGCATAAGAACCTGTGAAGGCGAATTCAACAGTTAAATTGCCAAAAAAAAAAAAAAAAAAAGAAAGAAAGAAAGCAAAGCAATTAAGTCATTCAATCAACTGGATGAGTCCTTGAATACACTAGGGAAGACCGTCAAACTTACTGGCTTTAAGCAGCCAAAGATTCAAAGTAAGGATGTGATCGAAAATTTTGTTTCAATAGAGAGTTTTTGTTGTTTGTCTGTTTTGCCTAACCATGTGCCAGTTAAGTGATTATGCTCTTGAAACTATTTCTATGGTGTAAAGGGAAGTTAATCGACAGTCACATTTTTCATACTAGTCAAAATATATATAATTTTTATTTACAGAAAGGACTTGAAGAACTTAATTTTTTATTCATCTTCTTAGTAAAGGAAACGGCACTTTTATACTTCATTGTGCAACATTACGCTATGCTACAATAAGCAGATATTAGACTACGCTTCTTTCATTCCACCATAGCAGATTTCTCGAAGATCTCTGAGATACATTTAAGACTGTATTCTTAAAACTTAGCTTATGCTTGCATAAGCATTTGGGTTTCAAAAAATATCATGTCCTTTGAATTTGAAAGTATTTTATTATTTTTATTCAAATTGACAATGTATTTTGTTCTCCTTGCTCTTTCCCTGGTACTGGGGATTGAACCCAGTGCTGCTTTACCACTGAGCTACATCTCTAATCCTTTTTTAATTTTTAATTTTGAAGCAGATTCTCACTAAGTTGTGTAAGACCTTCCAAGGTTTCTGAGTCTGGCCTTGAACTGTGATCCTCCTCTCTCAGCCCCCCAAGGCTCTGGGATAATGGGTATTTTGTACTTTTATGATATTTTTAAAAGCTAATTGAAATTACTTAATCAGGGCTGAATGAGAGAGAAACCACAAAATATTTCATACAGGGAAGGAATACAGAGATCTAATAACTATAGTTTTGGATTAAAGTTGTGAAAGATAGGCAAAGATAACTTTAATAACATAGATATAGTAGATGAAAGAGGCAGAAGATGAACAAACCAAAGGAAAATACCCCAAGGATGTTGAAGATAGTATAAGACTGGATCACTTAGTAATAAGGAAATTCCTATAGTATTGTACCATGGAACTTGCTACGGTTTATTATTTTATTTTCAATGTTATACAATATTTATTAGCACCTATTATAAAAGAAGATTTGGGTATCACATTGGTTCCACACATTAAACCCATATAGAAATAATATCCCCTTCCCCATTGTTCATTGTAGTCAAAATACATTTTACTTACCATATTTTATTGTATAGGCTACTTGTTGACATAAAAATTAAGATCAACCTTGTGTTATGCTGAAACTATTTTTCATTTCTAGACAAATTTTATTTCTCATGAAGTTAATAATCTATTGTTTTAATTTGGTTAGTTTTCTCTGAGCTCAATGAGATCAACTTTCTAATAAATCTTCTAACTACATTTTCATAATAACAGGAATATCTCTGATGTTAATGTTTTGATAAGAAATCATCAGTACTGGATTGTTGTCAAGTTGACTTCATCAACCATCTATCAAAACTCTCTTCTGCAGTTTAGAAGAGAAGCTAGGAACTTCATCTCTTGACCTTCCTTTATTGGTATGAGCTAGCCAATGGGAGGTACATATTGATATACTGATACAGATGTCAGAGGAAGAAGAAAAGTAAGTAATTTTGTAAGAGAAGATTATTGTAGTCAGATGCTTGAGTCTGGGTGACAAAAACTGGGGTGTTCATAAAAGCAGACTCTGTACCTACAGCTAACATTGGAAAGAGGTTTCTAGAGTTTCTTAAGAATTCTGATGATGTCTTTGTTTACACAGTTTTTATCAACATCTAACTGGATGGTTCAGGGTAAGACCTTAGGTGGGACCTTCCATGACCTTCACTCCCTAATGTATATGGAATAGATGTGTTGGTCTCAACATTTTATATTCAATTGCTCATTACTTGGAGTACATAGAACACTTTCTGACTCCTTGAATAAATTCTGATTAGTATTACATGGTAACCCACATTGTCCATGCTCCCGTTGAAAATGATTACACTTTAGGCATACTGCTCAACTGAAATGACTGCAATTCTTTCATTATAATCCTGGAAAATATGTCTTATTCCATCTCTAAATATTTAATACCCTCCTTCTTGCTTTACAAATTAAGATTTTTTGTTTGTTTTGTATACTCACTTATTTTATTACAATATAATGCAGTGTAATGCAGCTCTTAATGGTTGCATGTTTTTTCTCCTTGCAAGCTGGGAAACAATGATTTAGTTACAAAATGATATGTAGAAAAATTATTGCTACATTGCTTTAGAAGTTCCAGTTTATCCAAAACTTTGTGTATTTCCTAATTACTTTTATTTTCAGAAGTATTCTAGCATTTTTTCTTTGTGCAGAGTTCTAAAATTGCAAAATGATATGGCTTGGTGTATTTCGCTTCTGTGAAATATATATTCAGTAAAATTCTCTAATTATTAGTGTATAATGCTATGAAATTTAGAAATGTGTAAAGCCATATAGTGACCCCTGAAATCAGTAATTAGAATATTTCAGTCATGCTTTCTTATTGTCATCAAGAATTACAAACACATCTTTGAGTTTCCCTTTATTATGTGCAAGTAATTAGAAATGGATGTTTAACTTTTTAAGAGGCAATCATTTTTTTCTAATATGGAGATGAAATATTACATTGCCACTATTGTGCTGGCAACCAATGATCTCTGCAATCTGAAAACACATACGTTTTTGTTTTTAGGAACTTTGTTGTACATATTCTTTGTCAAGCACCAATTAGTTGTATATCAATATTTCTGTATTGATATTTTAATATTATGAATTTTATGGTCAAACAAAAATTTGCATTTCCCCCCTTGACTTCAAAAAGTTGTGACCAGTAAGTTCTAACAGAAAATACATTTGAAAATAAATGTTTGCCTTTTCCATGAAGAAGCCATTAAAATTCTATGAAGCACAAAATTTTCATAGAAGGAAAGAAAACAAAATATACTACTTTGCTTTTTGTAATAAGATGAATGTTAATATCAAAGTACATATATATTTATATATATATATCACATGCTCTCATACACTTCCAAATAATATGCTTATTATATTTTATTGGATTCCCAAAGTTCTAATTGTTATTCTATAATGGTATTTTCCTTTTTGATGTTTTTGTTAAAGACATTTTCTTCAAATGTGAGTAAAATAACTATGCTCCACTTCTTCAGAATGAATAAAAACAACTTTGTAGCAAAGCTATTTTCAAAGAAAAAATATCAAACTTCAAAAACAATTAAATAGATTAAAGCATCTTTTTAAGAGATGTGCTTATTGAGAGCTTGGGGAGTTAAAGACAGAATTTCCATTAAAATGACTGAGAAATTGTGCATGAAATTTCCTACTTGCTTTGATGAACATTCGGCTCTTCCTATTGAATTTGAAGAAAGGGAGTAATTCCATAGTTTAAAAAGTACCTGGCAATCTTGTCAACACAGACATTCTCTAATTTTAAGTATAAAGTGTTTATGAGTATTCTTGAAGTTCAAGCTGAATAACAAGTGTACCTGTTTTACATTTCACTCCTATATATCTTGTTGCTTTAATGCAAAATGTTGCATCTATTTCTGTTTCTTAAATAACATTCTTACCAGTCTTTTATGATAAAACTTAACCCTAAGATTTTTTTTTTCATTGAATTTAAGAATTTTCAGTACATTGAATTATTTGACTTCCAGGGTGAAGGGAGTCAGATTTTTCTAGCACAAACTTGATTTTTGGCAAACAGTGCTAGACACAAAAAAGATTGAGGACAAAAAAAATTGTTTTATTTCATTTCCTTTCTATCTTCCTTGGGGAAATTTTAAATTTCCTGGCACCTCAAACTCACATATCAATGCTTACTGGAGGGACAGATTCTTTTTGACCTTTTGGCCACAATTATGTATAAATAAATGCACTTAATTTATTACAAACTTTATGGATGACATGATTAAATTGATCAGTTTATGTGAAGAAGAAAGATAAAGTGTCTTCAACACTTGGTGACTCTACATTAGACCTTATATGTGGACTCAGAGTCATCAATTATAGCAGCTGCTGTTGATGCCCTATCGTGTCTCCCCTGAGCCTATGTTACCAAAGTTGTGGTAGACCATTCCAGCATACTGATTAGTTTCCTACTCACTATCTGAATTGCTCAACTTTCATGCTAGGATTCTTAGGCACTACAGGAGCTCCAGGAGCCCCTCCAAGCTTAGAGAGTGAGGGAGTTAATATCCTTCAGGACAAAGAATACTGGCATATTCGTCCTCTTGCAGGACAATTTGGAGGTGTGTGTTCTACAGTTACTTGAAAGGTTGTTGTGTCTGACTCCTGTTACTCATTAATAATGTGCTTGGATTTTCTCTATTCCTTGCCTCATTTGTACTACTCTTTCACTTATATGCCCTTTGGTTAAATTATAGGTAACTATATGTATCCTAACATCAATCTCTGCTGTAGGTAAGATTTATTTAAAACATAAATTATATCAAATTATTATTCAAAAAACATTGAAAAAGAAAACAAAATCTTAATAAATGTTATGTGAATTTTTAGTGGAAGAAATTTGAATAGTCTTTATACTCATTTTAACTTTCATTTTTTGCATGATCATATTGTAAATTATTAATTTTGATGGCATTATCTATACGTTTTGTGCCTTTTGGAGAACAATATTAAAGCAACTATCAGTGTAAAATCTCATTCACTCACATTGAACATCATAGTTGGACCCATATTTAAATAATTTTCTTTTTAGATCCAGTTCTTATCAGTGGTAATTCTATATATAAGCCTTACATTTTCAGGTCTGTTTTACCTATTTACATATTTATCTTGTTCAATACATATTTATCCAGTTAATTTTCTCAGTTATTTTCTGTTTCATTCTACTACTAAATAGATAAAATTGATAAGTAAAATAGATTAAATTATATGAGCATACAGAGGAGAAAAGCTGTAATGGAATACCTCATCTCTACCATTCCTTTATCCACCATATTCTTCCTGCTAATTCCTTATTGTGCTTCAGAGAGAGACAATATACATCATGAATAGTTGGGAGGAGATATCTGGGAATGTAGGGGATGGACTGAGCAAACGTTAGGGTCTTATGATTATGGGAAATAAACTATCAGAAACATGAAGGAAATGTTACAGGATTCTCCATTTTTAAAATATGAAATCTACCAGTAAGAGCATGCTCATGGATCTATGCTAACCACTACAAGTGGTTAGATACAGGCAGCAAATACCATATTTCAGTTGTTGGAGATTACTTGGGATAAAAGCAATACTTAGATGAAGGATGACAAGGAAATTGACAAATGAGATAAAAATTGGACAAAGGCAAATTTTCAATTTTTTTGGTTACTGGTTTGCATGTTTCAAAACTCTTACCTGCAGACATATTTGGGAGGAATAAAGCCACACATATGATGCATACAACATGTGTGACATTTATTCTATGATATAGAATATTTGTATAATATTAAACAGTTAAATATAGCTCTTCACTAAAAGTCTAATACCGCAATCATTGGTTGATTCTGAATTAGACAATGTTAAATGGTTCATTGCCAGTTACATTGTCATTTAAGAGTTCAGAATATATTGAGGCAAATTGATAACCTGCATTATTTGAAATGTAATATCTTAGAAGAATGTTAGATTTTTTTTTACAAAGTAAATTCTGTGGTAAGTAAATGTCATTAGCTAGATTTAAATTTTTTATAAACAAATACACAGTTTCTGATAAAATTTAAAGTTTATTAAATTTAGAGCAACAAAAATATTGGGATAATTTTTCCATAAGATTAAAGGAGAAAATTCAAATTATTATGAGCACAAATTATAACTCAGCAAAAAAACACAACTTTCTACAAGATCTGAATAATTTATTATTTATAAAAAAGTTTAATATCTGATTTGTTAGTTCAAAAATCTTTTATATATTAAGGTTTGTTTTTCAAATCACCTAAGCCAAAACTTTCTCTTGATATTAGGATCTTTATTATTAAAAACTATATAACATACACATACAATGTCTGTGTGTGTTATTATGACAAATATCTGAGAAAAATAACTCAGAGGATTAAAGATTTATTTATGACTCATGGTTTCAGAATATGGTTAGCTTTGGGCCTGAGGTGAGACAGAACATCATGATGGAAGGGTGTGGCAAAGGAATGCCATATCATGGAAGCCAGGAAGCAGAAAGAGAGAAGAGGCCAAGGACAGAAGGGATAGGAATACCCTACCAGTCACAACCCTAGTGACCAAGTCCCACCTCATACACTTTCCAATGCCTGGAAGTAGATCATTCAGCTATCAGTGATAGCTCCCTCATGATCCCATCCCTTCCTAATATCCATGAACAATCCCAGCACCTCTGAACATTGCTATATTGGGGACAAATCCTTAAACAGATGGGACTTTGGGAGAACATTCCAGATACAAACTGTAACCATCTATTTGTAAATTAAAATCTTAACCTTGTTTTACATCTTCATTGTATTCTTATAAATGAAGTATATGAACATTTTCATATGATCTATTACAATATATAAAAATAATTGCTAAATTGTATGACATGATGATTCATTCACTAATTATGGACTAGTTTACTATTTATATATAACTTAACATCTTGCATTGTTTCTTAGCTTTTTTCCTCCATAGCCATGTTATTATTTTAAAAGCACAATATCATTCTACTTTCAAATTTGATGTACTGTATATTTCAAAAAGCCAAAGAAAGGATTTTGACAGCTTTCACCATAAAGAAATGATAAATGTTTGAAGAGATATGTATGTTTGACCTGATTTAAACATTACAGAATGGATACATGTATTGAAACATCACATGGGTATCCCACAAATATTTATAATTTTTGTTTTCATGTATCAGCTAAAAATAAATTTAATAAAAATACAAATTTCATTGACCCTCAAAAGTTAGCTTTCATTTAGACACATCCTATGTACTTTAAAATATAGAATCCTGGGTGTAGGGATCAGATATCATAATTTTTATAAAACTCACATTGCTTCTGATATAGGCTACTATGTAATATATTCTATGAAACATGTTTCTAGAAGGTCAGCATAAAAAAGGAAAGAAAGAAAGGAGTGACAAAGTGACAAGAAAATATACAAAGAGGCAAAGTTAAATGGAAAATGGCAATAAATATGAATAGACAATTTACGGAAAAAGAAAATTAAAAGCTTAACAGGATGTAGAAACAGGCAAATTCATTATGGCTTAGAATTGTAATGAAAAATAATGAGACATCATGTTTTATCAGAAAAATAAAAAGTAAACACTGGATCACGTTAGTATTATAGGGAATATATAAACATGAAGCCTAGGATCCTGGTGTTGAATGGTAGAATGTTAAACTTTCTCTAGAGGGGAAACTCCCAGTCCTATACATGTATTAACCAAGCTGTTACTCTGGAAAGATACAGGTCCATGAGTAAGCATTAATAAGGGTATTCATTAATCTCAGTAAAAGTGGAGTAGTGGGCAGACAAGATGCCAAAGATATACCAGATATACCATGATGCACTGTACAGGGATTCAATGAAACAGGCCAGATTTACATATAGTAAATAAGGCTGATCTTAAACACAGGGCTAAGAAGGGGAAAGCATAATACATACAAAAGTAACATATTATTATATAAACTTAAATATATCAAAACAGCATAATTGTTTTATGAAAACAGAAGATTCACTACCTGTATTAGGATAATTGCTTAGAGATGGAGATAAATGAAAGAGGGATAAAAGAAAAGAGAAAATAAATTACTTTAAAAGTAATAGGAAGGATTACTGCAGGCTAATTATGATGATGGGTCATGGATTAGGAGGTAACTTTATTTTGGACGTGATTTTTCTGAGTCATAGTTGTTTACCTGTAGCACATATGCCTGAAAACTGGTGGACTTCACATAAAAAAATGTAGCAGATTTTTTCCTATGTGCCTCACAGACATTACTGATTCCATGAAAATTTGTTTTATTTCAACCTGTGCTTTCAATTGTGGCAGAGGATTGTATTTTTCTTTGCAATTTCTACTGTAGTTGCTTTGAGAAATAGCATAGAGATTACATCCAATGGTCTACAAGAACCTGCTTGTAAATCCTGAGATATGAGGAAGTAAAATAAATTTTATCCTAAAAATTATAAAATTTAAGTATACTTAAAATAGTGATTATATCTAATATTGATTTGTAATAAAAAGTTTAATGAATTATGATTCTGATTTAAGAGTGAAGGGGATTACAATATTCTCCACAAATGTCTATTAGTATTTATTCTACATTTTTTTAAAATTAGAATGTTTTGTCATAAGAGCCACAAATGAATATGATATCAGTGTTTGTTTCTCAAAACTGCATTATTCTACCTCCACTCACAAGCAACAAACATAAATGGAATTTTGAAACTTATATTTTGATGGTACTCAGACTAATTTCAAAGGCAGTCACATTAATATTTAAATGTAACAAGATAAACACGTTTAGTAAAGGTTCAGAAAATTAACAAAGAAATTCTAATTACACTTTCTAACTCAGTATATTTAAATATTAGGAGAGTAAAATATTCATTGTTCTGTGATATCCTTCTAGAGCACAGAGATATCACAGAAATAGTGCTAAAAGAAACACATATGTTCTTATTTCATATGTTTGTATTTTCTCCTATGAAAGATGATGCTTTTATTCAAGAATATCATGATGATATGCATTCATGTATACTGAGTCTGTAAATTCTCACCCTTATGAAAGGTGAAATAATACAGACCAGGAAAAACTATTTCTGGGAGAACTAATGAAAACTCAGTTTGCAGTGCCAAGAAGTACCCTTGCTCATCAGAAGCCTCATCTGCTTAGAGACATACCAGGAGAGCCATCAGCTTGATATCTTTTTCTTGTACCCTATAGCCAATCAATTCCTATAAATGATAGATTTCATTTTTGCCAAATCTACTCTGATTTAGTATAACATTATTTGTCATATGAGCTATTAAAATAGGCTTCTCATGATTGTTTTGAGTTCATTCCATCTACCATCTCTCCTTCCTTCCATCATTATTAGCTTCATATTAATATTAGAGTTCTTATCCTAACAGTTGAAACACTTTGCAATGTCTAAGTATGCCCAAGTTACAAACTGATCTCTCACTACTTCACTTACCCTAAACTGTTCCCTATTGAATTATTCCATGTAAAACCTGTTTTAAATGCATGAATCTACATGTGTTTTTTATGTTCCTCCTGTCTTAGACAAAGAAACCTCTAATCTGTGGGAAAACAAAATTTCTCTAGTTCTTAGTATTCCTTTCTATTTTTTACCTAAAACTACCAGTTTTTTTTCCTTTCTGAATACTTATACAATTGATTGATTCATTTGTTTACTGATTTTTAAAATACAATATTGACAGGAATTCACAATAACAAAAAGAAAACTGTAGAAGATAGTCCCATTTCCCTGTCATCCAGTTTTACCCAGTATTACCCAAGTGGTGCATCTTGCAAAACTATAGAATAATATCTTCAGAAAGTTGGTACAATCCAAAGAGCTAATTTAGAATTCTTAAACTTTATATCCAGTTTTGTTGCATATGTTTGGATGTGTGTGTGTGTGTTTCTATATGGTAAGCTCTGTGTAATTTTGTTACAGGAGCAGATTTATGTAGCCATTGTGATAGACGACAACACATAGAGCTCTTTCATCACTGGTGGCAAGGTTCCCTCATCTACCTCTTTATATACACATGTCCTTTTTGATCTGCTAATCCCTGGGTCTTGGGAATCCACTAATCTATTCATAATCTCTATAATTTTGTTATTTAATGAATGTTATACAAATGGAAACAAACACACTGTATGTATGTGTGAACTTTTGAGATTAGTTTTTTTTTTCACTCAGCATATTTCCCTTGAGAGATATATATATACATATATATATAATTATATGCCAATAATTCATTGTTTTTTTATTGCTGACAAGCATGTTGTATGACATTTATATACTACAATTTATTTAAACATTCATTAATTGGAAAGATATGTATGTTATTTCCAGTTTGTTTCTATTACAAATAAAACTGGTATGAACATTTTTGTACCAGCTTTTGTGTGAACACACAATTATATTTTTCTGGAATAAATGCACAAGAGTATGTTGTTGCATTATAGTACACACACATGTTCAAATGTATAGGATACTCCTAAACAGCTTATTGGAGAGGAACTACCTTTTAAAATTTCTACTAGTAACATATGAGTGGTCCAGTTTTTCTGCATATTCATTAGTATTTTGTATTATTAACATTAAATACTAGAATTTTTAATTTTCTAATAAAGATTGTACACATTTATTATATAGGGTTTAAAAAACACACAAATACACATACATTGTGAATGACTAAATAAAGATAATTAGCATATGTATCACCTTACATGCTTATTATTTCTTTGTGTGTGTGGTGAGAAAACTCAAAATCTACTTTCAGCACTTTTCAGGTGTACAAGTTGTTGATGATTATAGTCACCATGTTGTACAACAGATCTCTTGAAATGATTCTGTCTACATGAATTTTATGTCTTTTGTTCAAAATTCCCTTCTCCCACTAGCACCAGGGAACCACTTTTCTGCTTGGGTGAGTTCAACATTTTTAGGTTCAACACGTAAGTGAGATCAAGCAGTGTTATCTTTCTCTGCCTAGCTTGCTTCACTTAACATAATGTTTGTAATAGTTAGCTTTTTCGCTCTGTGACCAAAAAGACCTGGTAAGAACAATTTTAGGGGAGGAAAAGTTTATTGGGGGTTTTACAGTTAGAGAGGTCTCAGACAATAGACTGCTGGTTCCATTCCTCAAGGCTGGAGATGAGGCAGAACATCATGGTAGAAGAGTGTGGCAGAGGGAAGTGGCTCACATGATGATAAGAAAACAGAGACAGAGGCTCCACTACCCAGATACAAAATATATGCCCTAAAGCCATGCCCCCAATGACCCATCTCCTCCAGCCACACCCTACCAGCTTTCAGATACCACTCAATTAATCCCAAAGGGGATTAATTTGCTGATTGGGTTAAGGCTCTCATAACTCAATCATTCCTCCTCTAAACCTTCTTGCATTGTCTCACACATGAATTTTTGGGGGACACCTAACATACAAACAATAAGAAAGCTCCTCTTCAGTTAACTGGTTCATCTAAGTTTTTGCAAATGACACAATTTCTTTCTAAGAATGAAAAGTATTTCCCCGTGCATGTAAACCATGTTCCTTATTAGTTCATCTATTCATGTACATCTTGAATACTGTGAATAATAATGCAATGAACATGGGCATACAAATATCGTTTCAATATTCTGGTTTATATTCTTTGAGTATATGCCCAGTGGAGACATTGCTGAATCACACATATGGTAGTTCTATTTTTAAGTTTTTGAGGAACCTCCATATGGTTTTCCATGTGGCTCTACTAATTACTTTCCCACCAACAGTAGCCAAGAGTTTCTTTCAATTTTTTTGCCAACATTTTTTAACTTTTATATTTTTGATGATAGTCATTGTAATAGGCATGAGATTATATCTCATTATAGTTTCAATTTACATTTTCCTGATGATAAGTGGTGCTGAGAACTTTTTTATTTATCTCTCAGCCATTTGTATGTCTTCTTATAAGAATGTATATTTAGGTCCTTTATATTTTATTTATAAACAAATTTATTAATCAGATTGTATTTTTGCTGTTGAGTTTAATTTTCTAAATTTATTCTTTACCAGATATATAAAAACATAAAAGTTATATATAATAATGGGGTAATATGATGATATTTTAATAAAATTATTTTAATTCATATCTAAACTATAAAGATTATACATAATAATGGGGTAATGTAATGTTTCAATGGGTATACGTTGTGTGTTGTTTAAATATTTTTATCTTCTCAAACACTTAGTCATGTTGAACACTTTCAAATCCTTTCTTCTAGCTTTACGTGCAGAATGTTATTGATATCTATATTCATCCTACCATGCAATCTCACACTAGAACTTTTTGCTCCTGTCAGTTTCAATTGATTAACTTTTCCTCATTCCTGCCTCTCTTCTTTTCTCCCCATCCTCTAGTGTCTACTATTCTATTCTCAATTTTCATGAGGCAAACATTTTTATGTTCCACGTTTGAGTGAAATCATGCAGTACTTGCCTTTCTGTGTTGGCTTTATCTCACTTAACATGATGATACACAGTTCTACCCAGGTTGTTGCAAAGGATTCCTTTTTTCTTATGGCTAAATAGTTTCCAGGGTGTGTATGTCCCATGTTTTCTCTATTCACTCATCAATTGGTGGACACTTTAGTTGTTTCTATTTCTTGGCTAATGTGAATAATCTTGTAATACATGTGGAAATGCAGATGTCTTTTGGATATACCAATTTCATTTATTTAGTAGTGGGATTGCTGGATCATATGATAGTTTGATTTTTTTTTTTTTTTGAGGGGTGCTGGGGATCAAACCCAGGGCCTTGTACTTACAAGGCAAGCACTCTACCTACTGAGCTATCTCCCCAGCCCCTGATAGTTTGATTTTTAATTGTTTTGAGGAACTTTCATACAGTTTTCAATAATAGCTGTACTAATTTACATTCCTACCAACAATATACAAAGATTCTCTTTTCCCCACATCTTATAAATATTTGGTATCTTTAGTCTTTTTTCTATAGCCACTGTATCTTCCTGCAGTGAGGTTCTATCTCATTGTGGTTTTGATTTGCATTTTCCTGATCATTATTGATTTTGAGAATTTTTTCACATACCTGTTGCCTGTTTGGATGTTTCTTTTTGAGAAGTGTCTTTTTAGGTTTATTGTTCATTTAATCTTAATTTAACTTAATTTATATTTTACTGTTGAGGTTTTGAAATTTCTTGTGTATTTGGATATCAATCCATGTCAGATGTATAGGTTGCAAGTATTTCTTCTACTCTGTAGGTTTGCCTCTTAACTCTGATGATTGTTTCCTGTGTAGAAATTTTGCTTTGATGTAATCCCATTTGTCTATGTTTGCTTTTGTATCCTGTTCTCTGGGTTCTTATCCAAAAGATCCCTGCCCATACCAATATCCTGAATTATTTCTTTGGTGTTTTATTCAAGGGGTTTTATAGTTTCATGTTTATATTAAATTGTTAAGCTATTTTTTTAGCTTATTTTTGTAACTGTTATAAGGATCTAGTTTCATTTTTCTGTATTCCAATTTTCTCATCACTATATATTGTAAATACTGTTAGTTCTTCAATTAATGTTCTTAACACTTTGTCAAATATCAGTTGGCTATGGGAACACGGGTTCACAGCTAGACTCTCTATTCTACTGCATTAGTTTATGTGTCTGGATGTCACTACCTACCATTTTGATTACTATGGTTTTGTAGAATATTTTGAAATCAGACAGTGTAATGTGTCCTGCTTTCTTTCTTTTTCTAAAGATGGCTTTGCCTCTTCAGGATTTCTTTGGCAAGGTTCCACATAAATTTTAGATTTTTTTCTAGTTACATGACTATTTTTCTTGGCATTCTGCACTGAACCTATAGATAATATTCAAATTATGGAAGTTTTACTAATATTGATTCTTCCTGATCATAAATATGCAATGTCTGTTCATTTTTGTATGCATACTCTTTAATAGCTTTCATCATGTTTTATAATTTTGATGAAAATAAAACTTTCATTAAAATAAATTTCATTAAACAAAAACTTCCACCACTTTTGTTAAATTTATTACTAGGTATTTTATTTTTATTTTATATAGCTACTATTATGTGAGCTTATTGTATTTTTTGGCCCAGCCATTTTGATGGTTATGTAGTGATATCATGTAGGGGGTCCTGTCTGCATTTCTCTAATGACTCATGATATTTAATACCTACTCACATTCATATTTACTATTTGTATATTTTCATTGTGGAAATATCTGTTCATGATTTTTACCCTTTCCTAATTGTATTGTGTGATTTTTACCATTGAGTCTGAAAGTTCTTTATATATTCTAGATATTAATTATTTGTCAGAGACCTGGTTTGCATTCTCAGTTAATTTTAATAATATATTTGTGTGATCTACAGTATTTTCTATTCATATTTAATTTTGAATGTTTTTCCTATGCTACAAGTATTCAATTTTCTTGAAAGATAGAAACATAGCAAATAAATTCTTGCATGTACCACAAAAATAATTGTTCACTAAAAAAAATAACACATTGTTAAGAAAGTGGTAGGCAGATACATTCTAAAAATAAGCATTCTAACAACAAAAAATCTCACAAGACAGTCCTATTCAATTTATGCAAAATAGAATTATATACTTTCCAAATTTCTAATTATATTTGTTCTTTTTATTCCTCACTTTGAACTCTGTATCTTCCAAGCAATGAGTCTTTTAAAGTTTCTCCCCAACCTATAGGAATGTGTATATTCCACCATAAGCGTTAGCATGATGGAATTATTTAGTTTATCCTGGTGTAAGTTCTTTGAACTTCAGTTCAGAATTTGTTTCAAGCCTGGTTTGGACAGTCAAGACATGCATTTCTAGATGTACCCTCTATGTATGTCTCTGTAGCTGCATTACCTTCCCTTCCTTGGCATCTAGCATTTAGAAGGTGATGCAAAACCCTCTTTTACTGCTTTAAACTGCTAGCCATTTATTGATTCACTTGGGATTTAATTGCTTGAGCTCAGTAAGTGTTCTAATCAGAACAGCCAAGATCACTTCACTATTCTCAATTCCAGTGGAGTCAGAAATTGGAGTTGCAAATAACCTGTTAAGTCACCCTTTTAATCTTTTCTCTTGGCAGGGCTTTTCCCCGTGGTGTATTTTTCTTATTTTCTCTTTTTGTCAATCTAAACTTTAAAGAGGTTCAATAAGTTTGTCTTCTAGTGCTTCCACTTCAAGGTTGAACATGGCAGAATGTTTCTGGGAGGAAGGAATATCATTCACTTTTACCAGTGTCCAATCTGAAATACTGCTAGGCATGAACCTAATGACTCCTTCTTCCTTTACTCTACAAAATTTTTTGAACTTCTAGTTTCAAGTTCAATGATGAAAGAGCGACCCACCACTTCTGCCAAGTGTATCTTCCTTTGTTACTAACTGCCAATTTAATCAGAAACATGATTAACAGAACAGTTAGAGCATTTCAGGGATGACAGAGTTATGCCACTGACAAGGAAAGGAACTCAAATAATTTTCTGTCATTTATATCCACCCAAAATATTCCTTTACTGTGTCACCTTTCTTAAACGTAGGCTACACACTTCCTGTAAAAGAGATGTAAGTCAAAAGTTAAATCGAGTTTGACTAAAATACCTTACATAAGAGTGATATAACATTACAGGATATTGTCAAGTATCTTATTATAGTAATGAGGTGAAATGGGATGGATTATTATCCACATTTTATAGATGACTATATTAAGGTTATGATCTATTGAATTGTTTTAGATTACTCACATTCTCAAGTCTAGTTCTTTTGATCACATGAAATTTAGAATAAGAGCACAGGATTTAATACATTTTTTTAAAATTCTTCAGTTGACTCCAAAGTGCAGGCAAGTTTGAGAACCAACATTTTAGATTTCTATTCCAGGAGGCATTCTGATACATTGTGATTCCACAATCACTCATTGTGGAAATTTTGTTTTCTTGTTGCCTATGGGTTTCTATTCAGTATACATCTCCACCTTGAATTCTTTGCTTTAGAAGCTTCTCCACTGGTATAGTCAAAAACAAAGGTCTTCAAAATAAACAAGACTCAAAATGAATTCATGAACTTCTTTTTTTCTACTTTGTTAGCATGCAGATGCTACAGCTGTAAAAGTGTGACTCCAATTCTGTGCTTAATTCAAATACAAGGTTTTTTCTCTCTCAGCTGATGGTCTTGAGATAGGCATGCAAGCTAGGCGAACTGTTCTGTCCTTCTCCACTACTGGGTATTTGTTTGTTTTCTCTCATCATTTCCACAATCAGCCTAAATGACTAAAAGAAAAGGTAAAAGTGTCAGGGGTCCCTTTAGAGGGCAGGGTCCAATTTGTGCATATATTACCTCTGCTTTTGTGCCACTGATCAGATATCAATCACCTGGTCACATCAATCTAACAGGGAAGACAGAAGCAGATTGTACTTAGCAAGATAGACAGATGCCTGGTTAAAACAAAAAAGAAAGAACTCCTGACTATGGATACAAGAGCATGCCAGGACTTGAATTACCCTCTGAGTAAAGTAATAACAGCAACAACAAGAAGAACCACCTGAAAAACTACATGAGACAGCAGGGTTTGAAGCTGAATATGGACAAGAGAAAGCTAAGAGATATGAATCAAATGTAGGCAGTCTTTCAACTTCTATAGCTTACTCTCCTGACAGACTTCAGGTCATGGTATAGGAAGGAGTGATATCTAGATTTAGGAGCAATCCATGAGTTGAAAAGATGGACTTGAGGATCAAGGGAGACCAAGATCTTTAGGCAACTAGATCTTGCATTTCAGAGTATCAGAAAAGATAACCTGGCACAGACCAAGAATAGCAAAGGTCAACAGAGCATTCAACCATACAACTAATAGATGCATGTGTGTGAGGAAATCACTCATTGCTAGGAGATAAACCAAGTTTAAGGTCTAAAGGTAAGAGTTCCTGGGACCTCAAAGAGGCCAGAACTGTACCTGTTCTCCCCAGAAAATCTAGAAAATTTCATGAGTCATAGGGAAGCAGGTAGAGTATTCAGGAGGTTCTTTCCTCAGCTGTGAAGGAAACAGCACAGTCCAGTGATTCCTTAGAAAATCTTGAAAGCAAGATTTCAAATGATAAAACTATTTTCAAGTAATTTAACTGTATCACAAAACAAAGCTAAAAAATACATGGGCATTAAAAATAATCACAAAACCTGCCAGGAGTGGTAGTGCACACCTGTCATCCAAGTTGCATGGAAGACCAAGGCAAGAGTATCTCAACTTCAAGGCCAGCCTCAGCAACTTGTGAGATTCTGTCTCAAAATAAAAAATAAAAGGGGCTGGGGATGTGGCTCAGTGGGCAAGTGCCCCTGAGTTCAATCTTTGGTACAAAAAAAAAAAAAAAAAAAAAAAATCACAAAATCCAACTAGGTATGATTCACAACATCTTACATTTAATAAAAAGACATGAAACAAAAAAATAACCCATATTGAGGAAATAATCAAAAATGGTCCCAAACTAACACAGGTATTGCGATTAGCATATAAGTACATTAAAACATGATTATATTTCATGTGCTCAAAATATTAGAGACTTAAGATACACGTTTTTCTAAAAAAGAATTGAAATTCTAAAGATGAAAAGTAGAATATGTGAAATAAGAAATATACTCAAGATTAATAGATTAGATTAAAAGAGTAAAATCTGAAGCATTACAGTAAGAACTGTATAAAATAAAACACAGAGAACAAAAGACAATAAGATAGAGTGAAGAGAGATTGAGAACTGTGAGACAACTTGGGGTGACCTCATCTTGATGCAGCTGGAGTCTCTATAGGTTAGGAGACATCAGGGAAAACAGGGCAAGAGGGACCCAGACGTTTTTGAAGAAATGATGGCTGAACTGTTTCCAAAGTTGCTTAAGATGACAAACCCATAGTACAACGGTCTCAATGAGATGCCACCACAAGGGACATCAAGGAAGCTACTCCAAGGCACAACATAATCAAATTTCTTTAAAACAGTGACAGAAAATCTTTAAATCAGCAAGAGGAAAAGACATTTTCTTTAACATAATTATGTACTTAACATAAAGTATGTTGTGTACAGAGACAAAAATGAAGATTTTTTTTCTCATAGAAAATGTACAGTGGAGATGATAAGGAAATCACATCTTTAAAATATTGAGAGAAATGTCAAACTGGAATTTTATATTTGGTTAAAAAAGGTAAAATAAAGACTCTTTGAGACATCACCATCAGACCTATACTGCAATAATGACACTTTCTTCAGTTTGGAGAAAAGCAAGAAACAAAAAACAGTTATATGGAAATCTGGAATGAAGAGTCCAACAAATGGAAGTTATAGTCTAAACTTTAAAAAAAATTAAATGACTATTTAAGCTAAAATTATCATAACGTATTATGGAATTTAAGACATAAATAAAAGTGAACCGTGTGCCAACAAGAGCACCAATTTGGGAGGAAAGAATGGAAAAGTGCTACAAGGACACCTGGAACTACACTGTAAGTTAAAGACCTCTATAAACCTGAAGCAATCGAGAACTGCAACACCCGAGATGGAGCTAATAAAACAAAGGAAAAAATGGATTCATAAAATCATTAAATTAATCAAAAGTATAATTAAAAAGGTTAAAAGAGAATAAAGATTGGGAAAATCAAAAACAAATAGTATATGATATAATTTCCAAAATCCTCAGTACACCCTACAAATTCTGTATGATCCTACCTAATCTCTCTCTACCTTATCTCTTATGATAGTCTTCTCCCAGCAAACTGAAATTTAGTTTTAGTAAGATGCTATGTGTTTTCCCACATATGATCCAAAGTTAAGTTTCCTCCTTCCTGATAGAGACTCCATTTTGATTTTCATTTCATATTTAAATCTCCTCAGTTTGAAAGTTGCTGTAGACTCTGGGACCTGACCCTTCACTTCTGTACTGTCTCTCTCATTCATTTCTCTACCAGCCTGTCCTGTCCCCAAATGCCTTACAAAAAAGGATGATTATTCTGTTTTGTTTTGTTCCTTGGAAGATACATTGATTTTTGACTTGTCCTAGAATTTCAGTAATGATGATAAAATAATTAGATTTAACATATTGGGAATTCCAACTAAAGAAATTTGCTGACATATGGATATGGGTGAGAAAAGAAGTGGTACCAAAAATACCTCTTCACATTTTGTCATAAATACCTGTTTGCTTATTATAGTTACCAGTATACCACAAATTGCATAAAGGTAAAGAATACTGGTAGTCCCAGATTTAGCATTTGCCCAGTGCATAGGATATATTCTTTAACATCAGTTCACTGAAAAACTGGATCCTCACTCACAGTAGTCCTATATATTTTAATTTGCAATTTTCACTTACATGTGAAAAAATTTACCTTCAGAGAATTTACATGACAAGAAGGTAGCATGATCTAGAAATGAGTGTAGTTCCTGGAGTCATACAATTCAGATTTAAGTTTGATTTCCATCACTATAAAGCTGTGTTATGGTTTGAATTGTGAGGTGTGCCCCAGGAGTTCATGTGTGAGACAATGCAAGGCTTAGAGATGAAATGATTGGGTTATGAAAGTTTTAACTCAATCTGTGTATTAATCCCTGATGGGGATTAACCTTTAACTGAAGGCAGGTAGAATGTGCCTGGAGGATGTAGGCATTGGGAATGTGCTTTGGGGTATGTGTTTTTTACCTGTTGAGTGGAGTTTCTCTCTCTCTATGCTTCTGTGTTGCAGTGTCCTGAGATACTTTCCTTCACCACACTCTTCTGCTATGATGTTCTGCCTACCTGAAACCATGAACTACAAATAAACCTTTCCTCGTCTAATTGTTCTTGTCAGGTCTTTTAGTCACAGCAGTGAAAAGACTGACTAGAACAACTGCATGAACTTGAACAAGTTAGTTTCACGTTCTAAAGTTGATCTCATCATCTGCAAAAGAGTGATAAAATTATAGTAAGCTGTAGGGAGGTTTATGGGAGATAATACAAGGACACTAGTAATACAGTGTCTGAGCACTTGATAACTGCTAACTATTGCTATTATTTTAATTATCACTATTATCATTAGACATTATTATAATCTTATTATCCAAGGTCTCTTTGCTAATTAAAAACTGATGCCATATTTGAATGCAGGCTTTTTTTCTGCTTCTTTCACTACAATTTAATACATTACAGTATAGTGAACAGAAATAATTACATTCTAAATTTTATCATATTCTTTTTTTACTCTCTTGCCTATGTTCTTCTTTGGACTCTTCAAGTACTTTGATTTTAACCTCATTGATGATTTCAAAAACTTAGAGTTTAATCACTTCTTTATATGATTATGGGTTTTTGCTCTCTAGATTCATAATACAGATATTGAACCATATCTAAGCCTATGATGATTATTTTGGGGAATGTTTCATTAATATTAATAAATGACAGTTGCATTATTTTATCTATGACCTTCACCTTGTTTTTAATCTATGTACACTTTTCTAACTTCAAAATCGATTTGAATTGATTTGACAGGTTGGAACCTTGGCATACATTTTGAAAGAATTTAAGAACTATTACATAATGTACACATTAAATTTGTTGAATAGTTTTCAAAGAGCTTAGCCTAAATACAGTATTTTTAAGAAAATTAAAAGTATTAGTAAATATGTGTTGTTTCACTTAAATTTACATATTCAAATAGATTTTCTCAATTCAGTATTTTACTCATTTTAGTAATCTAAATGAACACGTCTAGGCCATGAGGGTGTCCTTCAGCACATTACTATCTCAGGCCACTAAATAGAATTTTGATGAAATGAAAAAGACCATAAATGGAGTAGGGGAATCGCCAGTCCAGGCCTACAGAATATAATGTACCTATGACAAAAATGATTGAGACATATCTAAATCAATAGCAGTAAAGGTGGTGTTTTACAAATTTTACTATAGGGAATGTTTTACCTAACTAAAAAAATCAGTTACAGCAGACTTTAAATTTTATTTTAAGGATATGCCAAAATAATGGCCAACATGCTTCCTCAAATACCCTTAAAGTTAATTAGACCAGAGAAATAACAGAGATTCTCATTACAAGTCTTTAATCAAGGAAAGAGAACATTGTTCCGAAAGATGCTTATCTGAGGTACCAGCAAGAATGCAGATGTGACTATATACCTGAATAATCTGGGAAAATCACTGCAGGGAGTCCAATATTGTCCAAGCTCCTCTCAGTGTTGCTAGCATGTCTTGATATTGTAATTAAAGAAGAAAAGAAATTAGGGAAGAATTAATTGATTATTTGAAAGGGAACTAAAACCATAAATAGACAGAATTTCATACCATTGAAAAGGGGGGAAAGATGATGGTAATGAAAAGAAGAGAAATTGCTGACATATGTTTCAATAAATTCAGTGAACTATTTGGAATACCGCTTGAGATATTGAACCATGGTGAATCTTTTTGCCACTACTTCATAACATTTTCTGAATTCCTGTTTAATAAAGTTATTATAATTGGATGTCTCTTAACATTAATTAAAATAGCTAACTCACACAAGTATATTTTATAAAGACAAAATTTTTCCTGTGGAATGATAATACTAAGCTCTCTATTAATAATTAGCTAATATATATGTATATATACTATAATTGTATTATTTTAGCACAGGTTATGGAAATTTCTTTGGTATGCGTTTGTGTATTTTCTAAATCTTACAAAAAGTAGTATTTCTTTTATAATCATAAACAGAAATTAATTACTAGAAAAGTATACAATGTGAAACAAATATATGCTAGATATCTATGTTTTTGCAGTAAACATAACAGTCTGAAAATTTTAAACTTCAATGGAACTGGTCCTTTTAAATAAAAGTGTCCTCGCCATACATCTGAAAGGTTGATTTTAGCTGGTGTTATTAGCAGCTATACCCAAATATATGACCTTAAGACTACTGTATACTTGTTTTTAATATTAACCTAATGCATCCATGCAATAATAATCTTCTTCAATAAATGCTAAAACCACCTTTTTCTGCGGCACAAATGCTAGAGGAACTTTTCCATGCAAAGTTTTGTGATTTACCATAGTTCACTTCACAAGCTCTGTTCAAAGACTTCCTCTGGTTTCAGAATTAGCCCTTGAGATAAGATTAAGTTCTACTCTCCTATTGATCATTCTTCCTCTGTGGTCATTTGTCTAAGTTTAAATAATACAACAATTTATTAATTTCCAGTCCTCGCTATAGTAAGAGTAATTTCTCAGTACAATGATCTGAAAAACCTAAGTGGACTAGCCTGGCTTACAATTTACATCTTGGGGTTTTCAGTTTTCAAGTCTTGAAGGAACCCCTTGGGTGGTGGTGGTACTGGTTCAAAAGAAACTGAGATGTGTTTGAATGAACTTCAGGAATATTATTAAGTTCTCAATGACAGCTGTCCCTCTGTATTTACACATCTAAGTGAATTTTGTTCTGTAGATTCTCTCAAGGCTGCTGTTCAAGCCTTTCTAGTTAAATCAATTTCTATTATTAAGTCTTCTCTTTACTCTAATGATCTGTTCTTGGTCCCACAGTTTTATCATTTGCTCTTAGATGTACTCTTGCAGCATGGTCTCTCTGGTCCCTGTATTTCTTTCCCCTAAAACAAATATTTTTTTAGTCTGAAATAGCACTTTATAAAGTTTAACAAATTTTAGAAATTAAAAATTCACATAAAGTCAGTTAAAATTTAATTCAGTAGCTTTATAACATATATCGGTGCACTATCATTGGATGAGGGTATGTAATACATACTTATTTGGTTGCTTAAAATGGTAGTTTTTGATATAAGCATAAATTAATGTTAGAGGATATTTGTAAGACCTGACAAAAGGAATCCAATTTAAGTTTTTAGTTTTAAGTGAGAACATTAAATAATAATGTATAACGATGAAAGGAACCTCAACATCTGTCAATATAATATTTTCTAAAGAAACTGTGATTGAAACAGTATACATAGGTGATATCTGGATGGAAATCTGAAAAATTACCTGTGGTTCAAAAATAAAAATTTTACATTTAATAATTAAATAGATAACAAAGGAAATACACACCTATAAACCATTTTAGAGTAAAATGCAACGTTACTGAATTAGAGTGAAAAGGAAAGGGATGATAATGTGACTTCATAGACATTTTAGAATCAAGCATGCCTTGTTATTTTCATTCTCACTAACTCAATATTCACTAAAATTACACAAAATCACTACTCAAAACTTCCTATCTGAATAAAACTGGTTGTAATGAATTAGCTTCCATGTCCTAGTGAAAAGTACTGATGTGGAACATTTTTAGTGAGAAATTGTATGGTTGAGGTTAGTTGTACTTAGTCATATTTCAGGGGTTTGCCATTAGGACCTAGTCTCCTGATCAAATCTTTGGACATTTATTCTTTTACGGACCCTCTCTCTGTCATACATCATCAAGCAGCAGTAATTACAACCTCCATTTTTTTTTCTCCCTATACCAAACTTCACTCAGTCTCAATTTTATTTGGTTGGTCAATGAAAAAAATGTGATGCATACTTCTCTGATGTTTTATCTGCCATTTTATTTGCAGTGCTTTTCCCAGTTTCATAATCTAGAACAATGTTTTTTTTTCTATTTGGATTACAGTATAATCCAAATAGAAAAAAAAAATCTACTTTGTGGAATGAAAGAAATCTGCTTTGTATATGCATGCCATGCCCTCCACAAATGAGTTTTAGTAATAAAGTAATTATTGTTTTAACTACTATATTTGATTTGATTTTTGAAATAAATGATAAATTTTACACATTTATCACTTTCATTCCTTTTCTTCTGCCAAATATTTATTCCCTTATTTCTGAGAAGAAAAGAATAAATTCTTATATTATAAAATAAGACTAGCATTACTCTAATTTTTGCTTATATCTTCTCAAATTCTTACACTTTTATATGTCTAATTTAGTCCCCACATTCTTGAAATTTTCTTTCTCACAGATCAGAGCCAGATTTCTCAGGCTCCTTGTGGAACTGGATTTCTCTCTCTCTCTCTCTCTCTCTCTCTCTCTCTCTCTCTCTCTCTCTCTCTCTCTCTCTCTCTCTCTCTCTCTCTCTTTTTCTCCTTTTCTCCATCTCTCTTTTTTGGTACCAGGAATTGAACCTAGAGGCACTCATCCACTGAACCACATCTCCAGACCTTTTTATTTTTTATTTTGAGATAAGGTCTCACTGAGTTGCTGAGGCTGGCTTTCAATTTGTCCTCCTCCTGCCTCAGCCTCCCACAAGGCTGTGGTGCTGGGGATTGAACCCAGGACCTTGTGCTTACAAGGCAAGCACTCTTCCAACTGAGCTATCTCCCCAGCCTCCTCCCTCTATTCTGATAGCATCAGCTATCTGGACTGTTTCTTCATCACTTATCTGAGTTGAAACCCCTGCCCCAAAAGATATGTTTCTTTTTTCCCCTCGTATGTGTCTCCTTTTATTGGAATGATTCATTATGCACCTTTTAACAGACCATATAGAAGGTAAACTTCCCATACCCTTGCAAAGCTAAATCTGTCTATCCATATGAAATGATGACAAATGAATGATGAAATTCTAAATCGAAATGCTTTTTCTCTCACAGTTTGGATGAAATTATTGCTTTGTCATCAGTACACTATGCAACTGCTAGAACCAAAGGATTATGAAGCTCCATTATTGCCTTTAATTTCTCATTATGTGCTTTTATATCTCCTTATCTGGGGGTACTCTAAAGTCTTATAATAAAAAACCCAAGGGTGAGACTATTTTTATTCATTTTTATAAGATGTTGGTGGATCTTTCAATTTGCAAATGTACGTCTTCAGCTCTAACAAAATTCCTTTTAATTTGTCTGTTTCATATGGCTCTGATTTGTGGGAAAGAAAATTTTAAGAATGTAGGGACCAAATTAGAGAATATAAAAGT
The DNA here is from genome assembly GCF_902686455.1 of Sciurus vulgaris. Taxonomy (NCBI): domain Eukaryota; kingdom Metazoa; phylum Chordata; class Mammalia; order Rodentia; family Sciuridae; genus Sciurus; species Sciurus vulgaris. The sequence continues at coordinate 74,001,030 of NC_136462.1, forward strand.
GTGAGAGTTTGGAAAAATGTCTAGTTTTACTCTTTTTTCAGGGACTTTTATTCATCAGTTATAAACCTCCTGAATCGATCATGTATTCTGTGTTTTTTATATTTTTATATTGCATTTTGAGAAGATTCTTCCCATTTCTTTATATGCCATGCATTGTAAACTACTTAAGTAATTGCATTCAAACTAAGTTCTTTTTTTTCTTTGTTCATGGGTTTTGTACTTGTTCTTTAGATGTGATATACTCATGGATTTATTTTATTATGTCATTAGAGTACTTTAAAAAATTCGTTTACATTAACTTTTTTTTTTTTTTTTTTTTTTTTTTGGCGGTACTGGGGATTGAACCCAGGGTCTTGTGCTTGTGAGGCAAGCATTTTACCAGCTGTGGTATAGCCTCAGTCCCTAACTTTAATTTTTATTATTCAAAATTTTGGATGCCATCAAACCTCCTAAAAGAACTACTGAATTGTATATTTAAACAATTGTTTAAAGGGTATAACTCATGTTAACTGTTCTTACCAGAAAAAAAGGAAGGAAGGAAGGAAGGAAGGAAGGAAGGAAGAAAGGAAGGAAGGAAGGAAGGGAGGGAGGGAGGGAGGGAGGAAGGAAGGAAGGAAGGAAAGAAGGAAGATCAGTTTCTGGAGAGATTGTTTATTTTTGTTATGAACATTTTCCTAGAATAACCCTTTGACAGGATTGTAAAGTGGTAAAACCTTAAGAACAATATGGCAGCATGACCAAAACCTTGAAAAATATTCATGTCTATTCTACTAAGTAATTCCACATGTAGTAATCTATCATAAGGGAATATTCAGAGATGTATTCCAAGATCTACATACAAAGATGTTCATCATATGTTTATGATAGTGACATATGGGAACAACCTCAATGCTTAATAGTTAAATGATTAAATAAGTTATGATATTATGGGATAAATGGGGTTATTTTAGAATAATATGTAAACAAATAATATAGGAAAAGGTTACTGATTTAATTTAAGCTAAGAAAAAAATCTCCAAAATTATAATGTATAACATAAATTTAAAACAATTTTCACATAAATTAGAAACTTGTATTTTTATGTAAAACCAGGAGCATTCCAAAGTGTTGCCTATTGAAGTATTGTCTCTGAGCACAAGTTAAAAAGAGATTCTGTGTCTTTCTGTGCTTTCTTTTGTTGTTCAAGTTTTCTCCAGTAAACTTGCATTACATTTGTGATTAAAAAAAAAACATACAATGACTTATAACAATGAATTGTTTTTTAGAACAACTCAGTAGAGAAGAAGTCAGCAGGGGAATATATTGCATCTCTCCCTTTTTCTCATATGAATTCTTCATCTACCTTCATTTTTGTATGATTATGGCCACCAGGGATATTATGGGCATTAGATTCAAACTTAATTATTCATAACTTTGAGTTAATTTATTTAGCTCCACCTATAAACATGTGTAACAAGACTAATAATTTCAAAGAAGAAGAGTAGAAAATGTGGATACATTATCTGTATTTCAACATTGTTTTTGGTTTTGTCAGGCAATGTGTTTGTATTCTCACAAACAAGAAAGTGATCTGATAAGACACTAAACAAGCCTGCTTACTGAACCATGATGACAACATTTTCTATTACTTGGGAAAAATAACATGTTTATTATAAGAGTTCGAATAACATTATTTAGGAATTCAAGTTATACCTTTTCTTCACCGAGGAGCTAATATGGATCATTTAGTTTCAGATGTGAAGACAGATTGACGTTTCATAGTAAAGATGTAGTGGGAATAATTTATCACTGCCTTACTGGGATTATTTGCATTTGTAGGCAGGGTGAATTCATTGTTAAATATCTCATAATTCTGAAGTGGCAAGTGAAATTCTACCATTACTGCAATTTTTCTTTTAGTTAAGGATACTGAATTCAAGCTGAATCTTGCAAAATGTATGATTCTGTACAACATTTATTATTGTTTGTATTCTTGATAACTGCCATTCTGACTGGGGTGAGATGAAATCTTAAAGTAGTTTTGATTTGCATTTCTCTAATTGCTAAAAATGTTGAACATTTTTTTTCAAATATCTGTTGTTCAATTGTATTTCTTCTTCTGTGAAGTGTCTGTTCAGTTCCCTCGCCTATTTATTGATTGGGTTATTTGTGTTTTTGGGGTTAGGTTTCTTGAGTTTTTATATATCCTGGAGATTAATGCTCTATCCAAAGTGCATGTGGTAAAGATTTTCTCCCATTCCGTAGGCTCTCTCTTCTCTGACACGGGGATACTAATTCACAATGTGGGGTTGGTTGCTAGGGAAGAATAGAGTTAATTTAGATTATGTAGAGTGGATTGAAGGGAGGGGAGGGGACTTGGGAGTAAGAAGGATAGTAGAATGAATCAGACATTATTATCCCATGTACATACATAACAATATAACCGGTGGGATTCTACATCATATATAACCAGAAGAATGAGAAATTATACTCCATTATATATGATGTATCAAAGTGAGTTCTATTGTCATGTATAGCTAATTAAAACAAATTAAAAATATTTTTTAAAAATGGCAGTTGAAAACCATTTAGCATTTTGAAGAATTTTTGTTGTTGTTTATACTTTCCCCAAGAATGCTTTATTTATCATTATATAGTCAAATAATGCAAAGATTTATACAGAAAGTCAATTTTCTACTTGCTGTCCCCACCTCTCCCTAATTCCCACTCTCCTGAGGCAACCAGTCCTACACAAGTTTTTTGACACCAGCCTGATATGTATCTTTCAACCATTCTTCCCTACTTATACAAACATAAGCAAGCATATAAACTTTAGAAAGTATTCTAGAAAAGATACTGGTATCTTTACTTATTATTTGTTACATTTTTAATTATTTCATTAAGGGTGTTGTTGCTTGGTACCAACCTGACATCTAAATGGCATGCACCGTTGGGCCCTATTACCGACTTAAGATGCATGCATGAGAGCATGGATTATTTTATAATTTTCTGTTTAGTATTTCTTGTTGAGAAGGTATGTTTATGGTGTTCACTGTATTTTTTTTCCTATTGCTATTATAAGACACCAATGTAGATTGTGCTCATTCTTCTAATTATTTTCTGATATTTTGTTTATGATAAATATTGAAAATATTTTGAGGATGATCTATCATTTTAGATATATATATATATATAGTATTTATAACAGGTGAATTTTCTTATTGTAGTATTAAACTATCTGCATTCAAATGGTAAATGTACTTACTACTAAGGACTGCAGTTTTCCAATATTGACTTTAGTAAAATTATGCCATAATAATATTACAGAAAAAAGTCACTGAATCATTAAGTTTTTAAATATTTTAAAACTATTTTCATAAGGGGCTAGTGCTATATTATATGCTTACCTCAATACACTTATATTAAATTAACTATTTCCTTGTTTCTCTATTAAATGACACAAAAATATAACAAAACACAGAGACAATGCTCTTAGAAGAAGTGATGAACATATTTATAATCAAACTCTTAGAAACATATTTTTAAAACCTTATAAAACGGGAATATTTGTAGAAAGTGACTGCTATTTTTCACAGTGGCAGGTTGCTCTTTGTTGAAGATTGAATGTATTTTTTTTCCCTCTATGCTGCAGCTGAAATAAGTTGTCAAAGTACAGGATGAAAATAAAGGAGTGAAAGTACAGCAGAGAAAGTGAAATATGGTTGTTATGTTTTGCACACCTATTCTTTAGCTTTATAATCACAAAAATGATTACTGTGATCATGACCACATACTTGCTAAATTAAATTGTACCAGAGAAAGTTTCAGGAGACACAAAGAAACATGCATTTCCTAGGAAATCTCGAGGATTACCCCAGCCAGCACAAGGAGCTGTCAGAACAGCAACGGTGAAAATGTGGCACAGTCACTTGAGGTACATGGAGAAGGATATGCTGAGAAGAATCTGCACTTAGTGGGGAAGCATGCACACCCAGATCTAAAGGCTCTTAAGCTGAATTTGCCACATACTGTTAATGAAATAAATGATGCAGTATCTTGATGATCTGTAAAACTCAGAAAACGTGTTCTAGACCTTGATTTCAAGGATGTCACTGTAGATATTTTTAGTAATTAGATTTATATATTTATTTGATATTCCCATGTGCTCTCTTTGTTAAGTCTCATATTTTCCTAATCCTCTATTATTATATACATACTAGAGGGCAAACCATTGTACGTAAGTTTAAAGCAATTTTTAACTAATTTATTTCTGGTCATACTAATAAAAAAGGGAGCAGGATAAAGGGGAGAGTTCCTAACCACAATACAATGAATTGGCCTTTGTCTAATCAATAGCAATAAAATTGTAAACCTTAGATCGTGATCATAAACATACATTCTGTCTTTCCTCTCTATTTCTGTCTCTCACACAGCATACACTCCATCCTATCCTGTGTCCTAAGATTTCCCATTTCTGAGCAATCAGCAAAGAGCTTCTCCAACATATTTTCCTTTATATTCTTTTGTTCTATTTATATAATTCCATTGAGCTTGCATCCCACTTCATTGTTATGCACTATTATGGATTATTGGGTTCAGGTGGAAATCAACCTTTTAAGAAATATTCTTAAATTTTTTAAGTTTTTAAGAAGTTAAAATTCTCTAATTTTTAAGGATTCATACTTTCAGTGAATGAATGCTCCCTTTTAAACATTCTTATTAAAATACTCATTAAGATATTTATAAAATCATTTTAATGAATTAAAGGATATCCATGTGTATACAAAGAAATATGATAACTTTAATTTTGTATATCTTATGATGGATTTAGATAAGATCCTAGTAATTATGTGAGAATATTACTGAAAAAATTTTTTTAAAAACTTTTTTTGCTTGTTTCAAACAGGTGCAACCTTGGCTTTCAGGGTGGTGAATGGTTACATTTACTTTCCATTTTCAATTCTTGGCTTGACAATGTATACTAATGATGTGTCTGTGTCTCATCAGGCCCTCAGAGGAAATGTTGATAATGATTCACAGTCTTTAATGTTGATTCATGATAGGTGCCATATATTGAGTAAGATCTTTTCCCTCAGCTCATCTTTGCTCTAAAGTTTAATATTGTAATTTAATAAAAATGGCTTTGCAGCTGTGAAGCTAGCCTGGTAAAGAGATATATGTATTTCCAAGCTGGTCGAGGTTTCAAAGTTAAAACAAGATTTTTTTTTTCTATTGCTGTGTCCGTCTTTCTCTACCAAGGGAATCACCTCTTCAAAGGAAAAGACAGTAAATCTCTAAATCTCCATATTTACTCAAGTCCCGAGACTCTGCAGGGCAAAAGCTGCCAAGTCTATAGATTTTACAATGTTTTATGATAATGATTTCCTCAAGGGCTCACCCGAGATGAAAAGATAAATTAATTTATCCACTTCCAACCACTAGTGAAAGTTAGTCTCCATTCCAAAAGCTGCCTCCAGAGCAGTGCCTGCACTATATAATTCATCAGCAGTGATTAAAATTTAAAGAGCCTCTGGATATGACCATCTTGCACTGGGCCTATCAAGTGGAAAGCATTTGTAAAAAAGATGAGTTTATAGATGAAAAGGACATTATAACTTTTTTTGACCTTGTGGATACTGCTACTACTGTTATTGATAATAACAACTAGTTACCACAGACTATTACCCATGTGCCTTATATGTATAACTTTTATTTCATTACTTTTAAACATTCCTGTAAAGGATATTTTAAGAGACTTTAGGATAGGAGAGGATAAAGTCTTTCCAAAAATCCTAACTTATAACTTAACAGAACTAGATAAGAACCCTGATACTATGATTTCATGGTCTTAAACAACAGGGCCTCCAACATGCATTGTGCCAAGGATCACAGCTTGAGGACTTTTATTTTTATCTATATTGAATTATGATTGACAAAACTTGCATATATTCAAGGTGAACAACATATCGACCTTATATACATGTACTTTGTGAAATGATTATCACAATCAAGCTGATTAAAATATTCATCACCTCATATACTTACTGTGTGTGTATGTGTGTGCGAATGTGTATGTATGTTTAGAACATTTAAAGATCTACCTTTGTAGGAAATTTCAGTAGCGCAGTACATTGTTACTGACTATAGCTCTCTATGCTGTATGTTAGACCTCCAAAACATATTTATCTTTTAAACAAAAGTTTATACCATTTAATCAACATCCTCCCTTATCCCCTACCATTAATTCCCTGGTAACCACCATTCACTCTGGGTTACTCTCTATATGAGTCCAGTGTTTTTGGATTCCACAGAATTCATATCGATTACAGTCTACCTTATTTCACTTAGCACAATGCCCTCTTAGTCAATGTCCTCCTATATTTTTGTCACAAATATCAGCATGAGTTTCTTTTTACAATGCTGAATAATCTACTTTGTGTACAGATTATTTCTTCATCTATTTATCTGTCAATGGGTACTTAGATTGTTTTCATATCTTGACTGTTGTGAATAATTTTATAATGAATGAGGCAGTACCTCATTTTATAATGAAAGGGGTGATAATTTCATCCCCTTTAGACTTATGCCTGCAGGTGCGTGGCTGTTATCACTTGTATTTTTAAAATTTTGAGCAACCTGCTCACTGTTTTCTGTAGTGGTTAAACAAATTTACATTCCCACCAATAGTGTACAGGATTCACTTCTGCCATCATATACAGATGAGCTTATTTTGGTCTCTGTATTGTTTTCCATTGGTCTATGTGTTTGGTTATATGAAGTTACCATACTGTTTTGATTATTATAGCTTTGAAATAAAACTGACCATCAGGAAGTATAACTCCAACCTTGATTTTCTTTCTCAGAGTGGCTTTAGTTTTTAGTCTTTTGTAGTTACATACAAGTTTAGTATACATATTTTCTATTCCTGTGAAAAATCTCCTTAAATTTTGATAGTTATTGCATTGAATCTGTAGGTCAATTTGAGTAGTATGAACATTTTTATAGTATTATGCTTCTGATGAATGAACCAAGTATATCATTTCTTTGATATTGTGTATTTTTCAGTTTCTATCAAAAATGTTTCATAGTTTCTAATGTACAGATCTCTAACCTCCTTAGTTAAATTTATTTTAGTATCTTATTCTTTTGAATCAATTGTACATGAAACTCTTTCTTTGATTACTTTCTGGTTAGTTCATTGTTAGTGCACAGAAATACTACTGAGTTTTTATGTTGATTTTTTTATCCTGTAACTTGACTGAATAAACTTATCAATTCTTAACTCTGTGTGTGTGTGTGTGTGTAGAATTTAGGAATTTCTACATATAAATTCATGTCATCTGGAAACAGAAATAATTTTACTTTTTCCCTTCTAATTTTGATATGTTTTAATTATTTATATTGCCTAATTGCTTTGGCCAGTACACCTAATAGGCATACCTATCTTGTTCCTGGTATGAGGAAAAACTCAATATTTCACTACTAAGCATGATATGGGCTGCAGAGTGTCATATATGGAACTTTATTGTATCAATGTATATTCTAATTTTTCATTTGTCATATATGCATTTTATTGTAGCAATACATTGTTTTTATTTCTCATTTGTTCAGATTTTTTTTCTTTTACCATGAAAAGATGTTTTATTTGTCAAAAAACAGTATTGACAAATTGAGTCCTATATATTGTCAGTTTAATTTTTTATGACACTTGTCATTCTTTAGAGAAATTTGTTATTGTCTTATTATATTTTATTTTTAAAGCTTTAATTTTATTTTAATTAATTGTACATGACAGTTGAATATATTTATGCATCTTGATAGATCATACATAAATGGAGTATAATTTTTTATTTTTCTGATTGTACATGTTGTAGGATCACATGAGTTATGCAGTCATAACTGTATATGAGGTAATAATGTCTGTTTCACTCTACTATCCTTCCTACCTTCATACCCCTTTCACTGCCCTCTACCTAATATAAGTAACTCTCTTCTTCCCTATTCATCCCCCCACCATGTGAATTAGCATCAGCATATCAGAGAAAACATTCAGCCTTTAGTTTTTTTAGGTTTGGCTTATTTCACTTAGCATGATATTCTCCCAACTCCATACATTGTATTGTCTTATTCTTTTAAATTTTATCATGTACTAAAATTTATTAATGCCTATGATATACTAGTACTTATTTAATAAATTATAAACATATGTGATTAGAGTGCATATTTATACCATAAATTACAACTGAATTACAGCTTTTCCCATTTTTTCCCCTTTCTCCTTCTATTAGTAAAGATGAACATTTTCCTGGTTCACTTCCATTCCAGAAATGTTTGTATTTAGCCATCATGTTCTTTGTCTCCTTTATGCTGAAGATCCTCAGATTTTCTTTGCCTTTTACGTTGACTCACGAGAAGAACTCGTCAGCTACTTTGCAGAAAGATCATTAATTTGGATGTGTCTTCCATTGACCATTACTTGTTTTAGATTGGAATTTTTGGTGATAGTGCCATAAAAGAGATAAATTATCTATCTCAGTGTGCTATACCAAGAAGTCAGCATGATACTGAATTTATCTTTTACTGATGATATCTTTGGTGATTTTGATATTACACTGCTCCAAATTTATGATAAGAACCAACAAAAGTCAGTTTCACTAAAGAGTTTTCTCAATAAAGCAGTAAAAATTAATTTATTAAAATCTTGAAAATATAAGTATATATCTATTTAATATTTTGTTACAAGATGGAAAGTATGCAAAAAATACTTCTACTATATACCTAAATATGGTGGTGGTCATGAAGAAAATTACTTTATGCCTCTTTGTACATAACAAACTGTTTTCATGTGAAATGCCAATGACAAACAGACTAGAGCTGTTCATTTAGATATTGGTAGATGCTTTCTAAAAAACAAAGTAAACTTGACACTTCAAGGAAAGGAACTGAGAGTATTTGTTTCTGATGATAATATTCAGCCTTGAAAATGAAAATTGCAATTTTGGAAAGCTGACATCTATCATCTTGAACTTTATAGCTTCCCAATAGTACAAAGCATTTCTGATAAAGAAATCAAATGTATTCAGAATATACAATAAAATTCTAATATGCTTGCCTATGTCTACTTGTTTTGAAATTAGGATATCAGTACATATTTCAATGTTTTCAAACTCTGGTAAATAATTTCTTAGAAATGCAAACATAGGGAAAAATCACAAGCACAATCTTGTCTCTCAATAAAGTTTACCCACCTCACATGATGGCCATACCAATGTAATCCAATAGGAAAGGAAGTTGAAAACCCTTGTCATTGTTTACTCATTGTCCTCCCGCTGCAGCAGCCTCTGGAAAAGAAAGCATTATAACTTAAATGTCAATGTTTATTATTTCTATGAATAACCTTAAATGAAAAGGAGATATTTAACAAACAAAATAACTTCAGATATAAAAAATAAAGTCAAATATTTTAACAGTCTTGTATAGTGGCATATTTTTAAAGATATTTTTATGAATTCCTACTTCCATTAAAAAGGAACAAAACTAGCAAATAGTGGGAGGGCAAAATAAGATTAGATAACCGAATAATAACCAATAAGGGATCCCCTTTTTGATAAATTTAACTGCTGCTTATCTTGGAATCTAAAGCAATATAATGGGACGTTTTTGTCCATAAAAGTTACTCAATACCCAGAAGTATAAATTTCAATGATCTGCATAAAAGCTCAACTTTAAAGATTTAGTACCATGTACAAATGAAGAAAAAAATAAACACAAATATAGCAGTTGCATTTTAATATAGGTATCCATTATCTAATGTTTATATAATGGAAGCCAAATGACTTCATTATTATCTGTGCTATTACACTGAATACAAAATGAACTCATCATACAGACCTACTTGCTTTAAAAACGATTCCAGCCAGATCAATGACAAAGGAAGCATATATATGCAAGCATCATTGGGTGACTAATTTGATTTTTGTGTTCACTACTAATGTATTATTAATCAACAGTTCATTATACTTTTAGATAACCTTAGTTTATTTATGCTTTATTTGTACACAACTCATTTCTATAATCTCTTGCTTTATAAAATTTTATTTCTGTTTAAATACTAGTATCCTTAGATAAGGAATACATATATGTAAATATCAGATGGAAGAATATGAAACCTACAGAATTACCTGGTTATATCCATATATTAATAAGTGTAATCATTTTGACATGAAACTATTTTTCCTGTTAAATTATTATTTTTCAAAATAAAATGATTGAGCTTTGGTTTAGACTATATATTCACATCAAAGTAGCTCCTTGAAATTATTTAGTTTATCCCTTCAACTTCTGTGTTCTGAATTGACCACATGGATGGAAATTTGATTTGCTTGGTACATGAATTGTTGTTTTGATTTGCTAGATCATACCCAAAATAAATATTCAAAAGTGCATTAAATTAAAGATCATGTATGGAAAAAGTCAATAGTCAAAAATTATGACATTGATTTTTAAAATTAAAACAAGAAGATACATTTTTATAGGTAGGTTTAATGTTTATGAGAAACAACCTATTTCAAGAAAAATCTAGAATTCAAACAAGTTGATATTATGGAAAGATGGACTATTATTTAAGGAAACTGGCAATGGTTTTGATCCTTCACCAAGATAATCAGAGATAACTAAAATTACATATACTTTATATGAGAAACATACATTCAAATCTTTAATTCAGCCATCATTTGGGTTTTAATTGGATGTTTACATTCCTAAGTCTTATGAACAGTATGATGGATTATTAAAACATTGTCTCAAATATGGCGATTTTAGCAATACAAATTACTTCACACAATCAACTTACCACGGTGCTTCTTAAACTCTTATGTGTCATGGCACATACAAGAAAGAGAAACATCCAAAGTGACAGATAGGGAAGGGTGTTTACAGAGAGTGGAAGAAAACCCAAGGGTTCTAGTCAACAATGGTCATTGTACATAGAACTCATTTTAGGTAGAGCTAAGAGACTGTGATAGAAATGTATTTATACTGCATGAAGTTACTTTTAACATTACACCAAGAAACAAAGAGAATATTAGTTAAATATACTTCCATATGAAAATACAAAGTGAAGTTCAATGAATACATACTTCTTGTGAAATATTTCAGTAGTTAGTAACATTTATTTTATCATTGAAAAAAGTAGGCACCAGTTTAAGTTCTTTAATGTTTATTACAATCTTATGAGATAGGAGGTGTTACTTACATCATATAGGTAAAGGAAGTAGGACCTAGGGAAGTAATTTTTCCAAGAGCACATAGCTAGAAAGGAGCAAGATTCAAGAACAGAAAGCCTCATTCTTAACTTAAATTTCTTACCATTGGCCTTTTGTTGTATTTATTATTTTTAATTTTCAAATAAAAAGAAACAAATTTTATATCTAATAATTTATAATCTTTTCAATCTTAAATGATATTCTGCAAATGAATTTGTTGAACTTAAAATTTACATATCTAAATTTTAATTATCTAGATAAAAGAGAACAAGCACAACTTTAACCATGAAAGAAGAAATATTGATCCTCATTTATTTAAAGGTATGAAATAATTTAAAACCTCCTAAATTTATTTCTTATATTAATATTTGTCTACTTATATAGTTTTTGTTAATTATTCTGTAGATATTATAAATAAATTTATGTCTCTAGAATAATTTAGTTATATAAAAATGGTATCCTGAACAGAATACTACATTATACTTGTTGCTGTTTGATATCACATTCTGTTTGAATAATAACTTGTTACAAACTGGTGAACCAACCATTCATTATTCTAAATATTTTCTTGCACAGAATATATTTAGCATTGTCTTGGCAAGACTATAAACACAACAGATGTTTCAAAAGTTTACTTAAAATAATCCCAATATTAGTAATATTTTCAGCTCAAAATTCTTTCAGTTATTACATATTATGACTCTACAAATTGATTAGAAAAAAAAAAGTCTGACAATAAATCTTGTTCTACTATTAATAGCTCCTCTGCTCCAATGTAGCCTTAAAAAGGGATGTACATATTTAAATTCAAATAAAGCAGATTTTCTTGTGATGTAGCTCTAGACATTGCAAATTTGTGTCTGACATAATCAGAACAAGTAGTTTTTACTCCTAAGGGATCACAGACTTTTATTCACCTCATTCATAGGACTTGTTTTCAGATATGGAATATTTAACCAAAGTTGTGATTAATTGTGTTGCTTAAAGTATGACAAAGGAAACAAATCTAAAAGATATAAATCTGTATTCTAACAAGTTTACCCTTGTACCCCACACAATTATTGGCAATAATGATTCCTGTGGATTGTCTTAAAAGTCTTGGATGCCACCAGATGGTGCTCTTAGTGAACCAAAGAGGCAAAACATTCACCACAAAATTTGAAAAAACAAATGCAATGACTTCATGAACTACAGAGGTCATTATCTTTCTTCCCCATGCTCAGAGAATAACATAAGTTTCAATAATTCAGGCTTGAAATTATATTTTCAGGGTCTTGAAATTTTGGACAATAATGCATTTTTAAAACTTTTGAAAACATTAACAAAAAAGTTAAAATTGTCAAAATGCTTTCAAATTGCAGGATTCTTTTGCTGTTGTAGTTGTTTTATTTATTTTATTTATTTTTGCAGTAGTGGAAATTAAACCCAGGGCCTTGTACATACTAGACCAGTGCATTACCACTAAGCCACCTCCCAACCCTAGTTCACTCTTGATACGTAAATATGGTGTATGTATGTGTGTGTTTGTAGACCTTAATATATAAATACCTCTCTGTCTCTTTCTTTCTGTGTACCTCAAGGTGATATTATCTATGTAGTCTTACTTGCAGTGTGTGCTCATAAATGTTAAACGTTTCATCAAATATTATTGTCAAAAGTAGTATTAACTAATATGTGTATAACAGTTGATCAAGTGTGAAATTTAACCAAGGCCCACTGGAAACCCGCTGGAAATATATCACATATGAATATTTGTGCATATATTCAAATTTATATTTATTGATATAACATATAAAGAAGTTATAAAAAATGAACTTGAAATGCATTTATAGCAAATACCAAGTATCATAACACTTATGATCACCTAAAACATCATTTTATGACAATATAAGTAAACCTAAAATATATCTATTTGAAATACCAATAAAAATTGAGGGAGTATATGTCTTAGTAATATATACTACTAGAAAAAGAGCATTTGATTACTTGCTGAGCAAGAAATATAACAGAGCCAAGATTTATAATGTATCACTCTAGTTAAGTTCCAAGGTGAAATTGTCACCATATGTTCTTTCAAATTTAACTTTAAAATCAGTGCTTTTCCCTACAAATTTTCAAAATTTGTTTATGCATTGTCTTTGCCTTCTTTAAGTTCATAGAAGCTATTTTTTGGAAATTAATGCTAGAGTTTTATGCCACATCTTACATTTAAAAAGAAGAGTAAGAATGGAAGCTAATCCTTAATAACTCTTTGGGTTCAAATCCTGCATCACCCACTTAACTGTGGTATGTTGGGCAAGTTTTTAATATCTATAAGTTTTGAGGCTCTACTACAGTATTTAAATCATGCCTTCAATACTATTATTTCCCCATTGGGGATCAAATTAGGAGATGTGCACACATATATGTGCATGCACATATGTATCTTGAAAAGTAATTAAATACTAGCTACTGTCATTAGCATTATGGTTTCTATGGCAAAACAACAAAGTAAACACAATGAGTTATTATTGTTAAATTAATTTAAGAAATTCTGTGTTTGTGATTATGGCATTTAAACAACAAAGAATTAGATAACCTATTTTTGTTGTAATTATGGTAACAGTCAATGATAGTTTTGTCTTATATTAATACTTTTATGCAAAAGGATAAGCTCTTATAAAACAATAAGTAATATTTAAGCATGTGGAATAAAAAGGGAGTGTGCATCCTCTCCATCTCTTTTACATTCACTTGCATTCCAAGAGAGAATCCTGGTTACCATTTTTAATGCTACTTTCAATGGTCCTTCTAGGAAAACTAACAAATTGGCAGTGTTTCTGATTCATTAAAACTCAAAGTCAGAGAATCTCTGATGAATTCTGACTTTAAATATTGGCAGGACTGCTCTTTGTGTTTTCTATACCATAAATAAATCTTTACATATGAGGCAGTTAATCAAAGGTCCAATGTTTTCTCTCATGCTGAAAAATGAATAAAATAAAGGAAATGGGGAAGGAAGGATAAGATTACATAAAGCACCAATCAAATACAAATTAATAGACATGCAAAAGGAAGTGTAGGAGAGTAGAGGAAAGTGAAGAGGAGAGGGGAGGGAGGAGTGAAAATGGGGAATCATGAACCAGATAGGCTTCCTATGCATGGATGAGTTTGTTGGGATGAGCCCAACTACTATGTATAAAACTGTAATAAAATTTTTTGAATTAGGCAGTTAAGAGGAGTACCCATTCTTCCCCAGAACATTTTACTCTCTACTTCTATTTTCTCAAGAATTTCTATTATAGTTAGTCCAAATTTAGAGGCACTAACCACAGTTCTCAGTCTCAATTTTGTATGGATTATGAAATGTTATGTTTCAAATCATATACATGCCATATGCTTATATATTACCATCACATACAATATAACATATATATTACTATAATATATCAAATATAGTATATAACATATATCACATATAATATATATTGCATATTATATATGAACTGATTTGAACTATATATGTAAATATATATACTATATAACTATATACATATTTGTGTGTGTGTGTGTATATATATATACACATATAATCCTGAAAGTACAAACAACATTCAAATCAGTGAAATAAATTCTCTTAGGCATTTAAAAATTTTATTCATGGATTTTTTAAAAGTTATATCCTAGCTGTAATCTTACTACATCTCCTCTGTTTTTTTTTAATAATGTCAATATGGAAAAAAATATGGTTAGCATTTAGCTCTTTATTCAGCAATAGTTATCTTAACAATAGCTCTTATTTAAATTGCAATGCCTCTCCTATGACTATTGCCTAAAATATCACATTATAGATAAACTTCACTGAAAATTCTAAAGCTTTTTTCAGCCCATATTTTTAAAACTCATTTATTCAAACTATTAGCAAAATATTTAAGAATTAGCATAGTGACTGGAGTGTATTTTTCTTCCTAATTATTTATTTATTTCTTTGGTTTTCTCCAGTGGAGGTGATAATAAGCAAATGGCAGGAAGCCAGGGATGTGTTAATGTGAAGGAAATGGGAGATGCTAATGCACAAATGGCAAAGAGAGACAAAAAGATGGTGAATTTTTCTTAGAATTGGAAATGAATTGTAAATAAACAACAAAATTTGATTTTAATGTGCAAAAATCAAAACTTTTTAGAACTTTACCTATTAAAAACAATTCTTCAGTAAATTTTGCATTAAACAAAGCTACATTATAATGCTTTCAAAGCATCTCTTCCTTTCTGCTCATATTGTTGTCCCCAGTTTTCCTAACAGAGCACAACTTATTTTTATTTCACTCTGTTTTTTCCCTTTCCCTATATTTCTCCCCTGTGTTCCTCTTAGCCACTAACCTTTTAGTGTGTCAATCATAGTCAATATTTTCAATGAAAAATTCCTTAATTATCTCAACTGTCTGCCTTCCACACTTTCACAGTTATAGTATACTTATATACTGTGCAATTTACTTTCTTTCTTTTGCTGCTGCTTCAGGTCTATTAGGCCTTCCTTCCCAGAATACCCATCATAAGGCAGGAGTCCTAGTGCTATATTTCTTCTTTGTCTACATCTCTCAGCCCTCCCTTGTCCTGATGCAGTGAAGATTACATAGTAGGTATGTTAAAAGGCATAATGTGGGTCTTTGGATCATATATATTCATATTTTTCTCAATATATGTCATATTTTTACTAAAGTTTTCAAGAAATATATGAATATAAGGAAAAAACTGACATTATTTTCAAATAATTAGCCAAGAGAATAACTTGCTTGTGTTATTTTTATGGTTAATTTTGACACTTGTTAATTGGATGCATTCATTTGAAAATTTTCCTCCTTACTAATGATGAGATGTGTATTAGAGACTACCAAGATCTAACTAAAATCTTATTATTGTTAATATGGGTGATCCTACCACGGAAAATATCTTGAATTTCCCATTGAACTCTTCTCTCGTTTGACCCAGGATTCTGCTCATATGAAAACTTGCTTCAGCTCATAGGCATTCATAGATCATATTCCTCAGTCGTTCTGGCATGTAATTAGGAGGGATTGGACTAATAGGAGAAAGTATCAATAAACAACAGAGGTTTCTTATAATTTGTTTTCCCCTCTTTATGTCCCTTTCTCTTGAAAATCTCCAGCTGCCACACATTCCACTTCCTCCAACTTCACCACTATTTTCACCACTGCCACTATAAATGTCTGTGTTGCTTGAGTTGAATATTTATGCTTTAGACAAAGAAATTCGAGCTTCTAGATAACAGAAAATAGAGGATACATATTAAATACAGGAAATCCTCTCCCATTCAAAATGTATAAGTCTTTTTCTTATGACACAAAGCCAAAATCTTATAGTCATTTACCGATTTGCTTTGGTTGTCAGAGTAAATACAAATTTTACTTTATATGAATAGATTGAATTTTATATCAAGACTTTTTTACTTTACCTAATGATCTTTCTATTTGCTCTTCATTCTGATTGAATGGCTCATTTATTAAATGAAGACATGATTTCCCCCTACTGTAGTAAAACCATACCCAAAGTCATGAGGAGAATAAAGGATATGATCCCTTTAAGTTATTCCCATAATTGGGAATAAGATAATGTTACCAAAAAATTAGAAAACAATTTTGGGGGGGTACTTGGGATAGAACCCAGGGTCACTTAACCACTGAGCCAGATCCCCAGTCCTCTTTTTTATATTTTTTATTTTGAGATAGGATTTTGTTAAGTTGCTTAGGGCCTCACTAAATTTCTAAGTCCAAATTTGAACTTGTGATCCTCCTGCCTCAGCCTCCTGAGCCACTGGGATCCTAGGCATGTGCCACCACATCCAGCTAAAAAACATTTTTTTTTTTTCTGTAACTATTTAACTAACGAAATCAACAAGTGTGTGTCAATAAGGTTAATAGAAGGGAAAACTATGCATCTTTTAGAGTTCCTCATGAATTCACATTCTCATACTGTTTTGTTTTCTTCATGTCTCTTTTAAAGTATTGAATACACTTGAAAATTTTGAATCATTTAAATAATTCCAAGTTTCTTCAAAAAGTGCTAATAGCAACTCAATTTTAAGTCAATCTGGTGAACTCTAAGGGAGAGCACCAAGTGATTTAAACTTAATTCTTGACCTTCTGTACTTTCTCATGCACTATATGGAATCACACATGCATATTCACACCCACATACTAAGCACTTTGAAAAAACACTCTCCATAAAGCATAACTAAGGATAACATAAACTTTAAATATTTCAACAGAAGGAAGAGTTACATCTGACTGGAATTATTTACTAGTTTGCATAAACCATGTGTGTTTTCTTTATCATTTTCAAAATATTCTACTTTTTTATAAATTGATTAAACTGTGATGATGTATATTCACATGGATTGGTCACCAGTTAATATTGTTGCAAAAAGTAAAATATGGTTCAAAGAAACTAAAAGGAAAATAGTTTGACATCTATAACTCCAAACATATTTCTACTGCTGGTTGATGGAAAGATGGTCATTCCATTTTTTTGTTCTCTGAGGAAATTTCAAATGCAGGCCTCCAGATTTTGACATTATTTCATATGTGTAATTTCAGAAATCTGATTTTTCTTCTCAACCAAAGACCAGAAAACAATTTTCTCAAGAGAACTAATTAGCTAATATATTCATATATCCTGACACATAGGTAACAGTAAAAGTTATTATTAATCTATAAGTGATAATAATATACATTATTGCCTCAAATTGTACAATTTTATAATAGGCTTCACTTATGCCCAAAGACATCTCTGTCTTGGATGTAATCTTTCTATCTTCTCTCATTTCTTAGCTAAGCAGTCAGTTGGAGTTCTGAACTTTCATAATAGATACTTCAAAAATCAGAGTAAAGAGAGAACTAGAAAACAAGAGTAGAAATAAATAATATAAGAGAGAAGAATTATTGTGGTTAAATGACTGAGGAAAAAATAAAATAATAGAATCTTGTAATCTTAAAGTTTGGAAAAATATTTTGACAGTATTAAGAGTAATAGTAAAGACAGATTTTGGTACATATCTACAATTTTGGAAAGTTTTACACTATGATTTAGATATCCCTTAAATTTATTTGAGAAATGCAAGTAAACACTTGGAAAAATTAGAATCATTTAACTGACAGGCTGAAAGGGCTTTTTCCTTTAAAACTTCTCTCTAGTGGGAGTTTATATTATACCTTAGCCACAAGTTCCTTTTCTTACAGTACATATAATTATCAGTGAAATTTATAATCTATTTCAAGTTGATCTCATAGTCATTATTTTTCCAATCAATTCTTTCCTAGATAAAGTGTACTGTATTGATAGGTTAATTACACTGAAATATGAATATGGAACTGAAAAATTGGCAATTGATACCATTGATTCTGTCAGAATTTTCATATTACTTCTGTATAAACAGAAATTTTCCAAACTACAGAATTAATAATTTTACTCTTAATCATATTACCAACTCATTCTTTTTGGGATTGTGAAATATTTCATATGCATATTTATTAAACTACTTTATTGAAAAAGTTTCCAAAGTACTAAATATTCATTTTCCCTATAGAAGACACAGAGACAACAATAAGAAAACACATTTTATTGTTTTTTTTCCCAATCAACTGCATTAGCTAACCTAAAAAAAGTTTTCCTCTCATTAAGAAGCATGAGTAAAAAATATCACTCTTGGCTGGGCGCAGTGGCACCTGCCTGTAATCCCAGTGGTGCAGGAGGCTGAGACAGGAGGATTGCCAGTTTCAAGGCAACCTCAGCAAAAGTGAGGTGCTAAGCAACTCAGTGAGACCCTGTCCCTAAATAAAATACAAAATAGGGCTGGGGATGTGGCTCAGTGGTTGAGTGCCCCTGAGTTCAATCCTCAGTTCCTCGCTCCCTGAAAAAAATCTCTCACTCTTTGAAGTCACATTTCTGTCTTCTGTAGATGGTATGAAGAAGTTACCAAAGTCAGCTTCTCTGGTGATAAGGGATCCTATTTACAAATGCACATAAAGACTCAAACTCCATTTGCACTTAGGTCTAGTTAATGCCAAATGAGATTTGATAAAACTGTGAGTTCAAGTGGATAATTAAAGGTAAGAACAGTCCTCATTTTATGTAGATTTTTCTTATATTCTTTATTTTATTAATTTTTAGTTATTTTCAGGAAAAAAATGGACAACTGCATTATAATCAGGGGTATTTGAAAGTGGAACAAGATCAGAATCCACTGTAAACTATGTATGTTTGTGTGTCTACTTTACTCTAAAGCAATGACTCATTTGATTATATCCTACTATAACCACAAATTGTATTCCTTCTAATTTAGCCAAATCAAATACAGAATTTAGGGTTAATATATTGAGTGATAGATGACCATACTGATGTAAATTACAAGTTTACTGGCAAAGATAGGGATGTCCAAGGAAATGTTTCTCCATTATATTCCATTTAATTAAATGATCAATTAAATATAATATGATTGTCTTTAGGTAACATCAATAGTCACAAAGTTTCAAATGATTATAATTCAGAGAAAGTAATATTTGTACAACTTTACTAAAAAAAAAAAAAAACCCAGGAAATTAAAACAAAATAGAAAAGAAATTTAGATAAGTGTTCAATTCAAAGTAGTCAATCTTAAGATGATCAAAAGAATCTTTTAGAAGTATACTCATTAGTACTTCCACCATTATTAGACATTGACTTTCCCTCAGACTTCATATGTAACCAATGCAGTTTTAGAGCAAGATGGGCACAGCTAGGCATCAGTTCAGAAATGGAAAATAGTAATAACTGTATTTTTGCAGACATAATTCACAGGTTAAACCTAGTGGGAATTACTTTCCTGAGTGAACTTTTAAGGATGATGCATTCCACAGAATGTGTGTTGCTTTCCATCTGCCAGTGATGATCGCTGATGTTGAGAGATGAACATGGTGATACCAGCAAATGCTGTAGACTGCCACTGAATTAAACCCCCTGGATTTCATTGGCAATCTGTTGATATAAGACTCACTACTACGTCATTCTTTTTTTCTTTTTTCTTTTTTTTTTTTTGGTTGGGAAATATAATCTTTAATGGTTGAATAAATTTCTTTCCACATATTGACTAATAGTAAATCTTTTTAGATCTCATTCAGCTTTATAGTTCCCTCTGGCAGTTCGGTTGTTGGTCCAGATTTATTGAAGTCCAATATAAAGCAATTGAAATCTCCCTTAGAAATAAAGTTCCTGGAAGGAAGGGGAAGGAAAAAACAAACATAAAAAGCTTCATCCTTAGGACAGCAACTTTTATAATGCAGAACTGATCTGAATAGCTCTCTTGACATTGGCCTTGGATAATAGTTCATACTGTATTATTGGAAATGGACCTTGAACTCCTAGTCTCTTCTCTTGCTTTACTAGCAATTCCACAAATATCCCAGTCACACTCCCTTGTTGTACAAAAGAGAATCAAATCTTAAATTAGATATAAAACAGCCTTGCCAGTGTTTCTCTCTTCTCTAATCCAACAGAGCAACACAACGTCCAAGAAACTAGTAATGTCTTTTTTTAAAAAGGATTTTAGATTTCTAAATTCATGCTAAATTTATTCTTCGATATATAACAGTAAATGTTGCCTTGCAATTAAGAATAAATGGTGAAACACTATAATTATTTAAGAAATAACACCATAAAAACCTGTTAAAGCAATTGGTAGTCTGTTTATTTTGCATTTATGTTGTACAATAAAACATTCTTAGAGACAGGACTTCACTGTGGCAAGGACTTCCTCTTGAATGAAATGAGAATGGAGATAACATGTTAAAGCAATGAGTAACTTGAAAAGAGCATGGACTAGGAAACAATATATCTGGATACACTGGATACATGCTCAGCTATTGCTTTTGTTAATGTTGTCAGATAATAGAAACTGAGCAAGAGAACTGACCTCTGCCTTCCAGGAAGTTCTGAGTCAAGTTTTTCAACTTAGTTTCACAATTTGGGTTAAAATTCTGAGTGTCTGAGAACCTGACTAGAAAAAAAAATTATATGTTTATTTTCAACACTTCTACAATTATAAAAGTAGACAATAGTGTTAGCAGAAAATAGTGTAATTTTTGACAAAGAAAATGAACATTCAGAGATCTTTTATGTCACTATAGCTATAGATTTCTCAAGATACCATTTACTATTATTACTTCAAAATATTGATGTGTAAAAGACCTATTATATGATCATGTTATCCATTGCTGCATAAAAACACTATATCACACACTTCTTAAAGTGTTTTATATTTTCTTTGTAATCCAATTTATTTATTTATTTATTTATTTAGGGTAATTTTGAATGCAAAATACAAAATTCCCGTCAGATCAGCCCTTTGACCTTAATATGATATTTCCTTATTGACAGCTTTCACCAGAGTGGTCTACTTGTTACAAAAGTAATTGATGAACCTGTAATAGCATATTCTTATAAACCAATACCATAGCTTGCATTAGGGCTCACTCTTGGCATTCTACATTCTATACATTTGGAAACATGAAAAGTGACATGCATCCATTATCAGAGTGTGCTGAGTTATTGCAGTGGGCCTAAAAATTCTCTGCTTTATTCATTCATCACTCCTTCTCCAAACCCTGGAAACCACTGACCTTTTTACTGTTTTTAAGATTTTGCCTTTTCCAGAATATTATTTATTTGTAATTATGTGGTTTGTAGCCTTCATACTTTGACTTCTTTCACTTAATAATAAGTATTTGTTTTCTCCATTTTCCTTTTCATTGCTGGATAGCTCATTTTATTTTAGTATGGAGAAATATCCCATTGTTCACATATGACACAGTTTATCCAATTACCTACCAAAAGAAATCTTGGTTCTTTCTAAGTTTTGACAACTATGATCAAGTTGCTATAAATATTTGTTTGTAGGTTTTGTTAGAATGTACATCTATTCAAGTGTTTTACCTATTTTCTTCCATGTTTTCATTTGTTATTGTTGAGTTTTAAGGATTCTTTGTATACATTGCCTAACAGGCCTTTGTCAGACATGTCTTCTGCAAATACTTTCTCAAATTTTGTAGCTTGACCTTTCATTTGCTTGACAGTGTCTTTTACAGAGTAGATGTTTTACTTCTAAAGAAGCACTGCTAATAAGATCTTTTCTTCATGTATTATATCTTTAGTATTGCATTTTTAAATGTCATGTTCATACCCAAGTTTATTGAAATTTTCTATGTAAACTCTAAGAATTTTATAATTTTCCATTTAACATTTAAGTCTGTGACCTATTTTGAGTTCATTTTTGTAAAAAAATGTGAGTTTTATATGTAGATTCCCTTTCTTTAAAAAATTGTGGATATTCTATTATTCCAGAACTGTCTTTTCTCCACTGTCTTTGTAACTTTGTCAAATATCAACTGTCAGTATTTATGGGGGCCTATTTATGGACTCTTAATTTTGTTTCCATTGTCTATTTCTCTGTTGTCTATCTAGTATTACACTTTCCTGATTACTATAAATTTATAATCCCAAAATTACTACTGTAAATCATCAAAATTTTGTTTCTTCAATATTGCATTGTCTATTCTGGATTGTTTGCATTTTCATATTGACTTTAGAATCAGTGTCTGCAGAATAATTTTCTGGGATTTTGGTTGAGATTAAATTTGAACACCAAATTGGGAAGAATTGATGTCTTGATGATATTCAGTCTCCTTATCCATGAACATGGACTATCTCTCCATTTATTAACATTTTCTATCTTTCATCAGAGTTTTATAGTTTTCCTCATCTAGGTATTGTAAATATTTTGTTAGACTTACACATAAATATTTCCCTTTGAGGGCTCCTAATGTAAACAGTAATGTGTTTTGAATTTCAAATTATACTTGTTAATTGTTAGAATATAGAAAAGAAATTGACTTTTATACTTTAACCTTTTATCCTACAACTTTCCTATGATCACTTAATAATTCCAGGAGGATTTTGTTGTTATTGATGTTGTTGTTGTTGATAGTTGCAGATTTTCTGTATGTATAGACTGAAAGTTTTATTTTTTCCTTCTTAATATGTATACTTTTTCTTTTTGTATTCTTATTTCACTACTAAGACTTCTAGTGTGATTATATTTTATTTTATATAACATAGGCATACATAATCATATAGTTAAGAACTAGCATTTTTTTAAAGAAGAAAATACTTCCAGAGACTGAATCAGATGCATCTATCATGATTCAGGCTTGCAACATAGAAGATAAAAATTCCCCTATCCATTAAGGATTTTTTTGCTTGTACTACTGTTAAATAGGAATTATAAAAGCACTTTAGTGAAAACATAGACTTGTAAGGATGTTTGGCTTGTGTTTGTTTTTGCTTTAGATGTATATTTCCCAAATTATGTGCCAAATTTTCACAAGATACTGCAGCAAAATTAGGTGTTCCTTTTATATATATTTTCTAGGGAAATTCATGATGCTGAATATCCCAGTTGCTGCATGAACTTCTAATTCCAGTAATTAAACAGATTCAACATCAGATCACACTACATTTTTTTGCATGACACCTATTCACATTTGGATTTTTGGAAGGCACTTTGAAACAAAACAGCACTAAGGAAAAATGGATTTTGAACAAAAAATGAGAATGGTGATGAAGGCCTGAGTTCACAGAGAAATTGAATGAAATTGAGAAATTGTAATGCCAATGGATGTAAATATTTTTAAATTTTTAAATTTTTAAATTATTATTATTCCCTTTATTTTATGTATGATATTTTCTCAAGTAGCAAACAAAATGTTAGGACATACATAATAAGTTATTTATGTCTGTCTATCTAATAAATATAACTGTTATGGATTATAATTCTCTATCATCTTTCTTTTGCCCAGGATTAATATGAAAAATTTCTGAGACACTACCATCACAATGAATTAAAAAGAATTATGAAAATTTGCTTGAGATTTTATATTGGAATAGTAAGATTAACACTATGAATAACTTTCACAAATTGGAATGGCAATTTAAGGATCTAAGAGGTAATACATTTTCTTTATAGGCACCATAATTCCATTGAAACATCTTCATGAAGCACTAGGATATTCATATTATAATTAGAAAATGGAAAGTTTTGTAATTATGATGAGTAAAGTTTACTATGCTATTGTTCTGTTGTAGATACATATTTTGTAGGCAGGAAAGATGGATGATTGAACACTTGGAGGTAAGAAAAGGATGTAGTTGCCCATTGTAATCATTTGTTTGAAAATGTTTGAGAAAGTAAAATAAAGTGTTCTTAGGTGCAGATAGAAAGGACACGTGAGATTTCTTTAACTGAATGATAAGGAAAATATGATGTAAAAAATGAAGGAAAAAGTCAGTGGCTCAATATTTCTAGCTTTAATGTGTGGGTGAATAATGGTACCATTGGCTGAAATATTAATACAATTTATATTAAAAGTTTCTTACTTTAATAAATTAAATTTAAAGTGCCCAAGATCACACACTTGAAAAAGGTACCTGTAGGTAGTAAGTTAATGGAAATTAACATTCTTGGTGAAATCCTCAGGGCAAATAAAGAAGTAGATGCTGAAAAAAGTGTAACATTCTAACAAGAGATTGAATGCCTAGAAAAGGAAGTAAAACAATTGCAAAGGATGTATTCAAAAATAAGGGAAAAGAATTTCATGCAAAATATATCTTTATTAATTTTATAGACATTTTTATTTTATTTTTCATAAAATGACCTTATTACCTAGTGTCTGTTTTTTCCTAAATGAATTTGATAGTGTGCAAGGTTATATAAGTAACAGATAAGTTTTGAATTATGAGTTTGAGTCCTAGTTTCACAATTCATCTATATACCATCATGGGGAAGTCACTTATTACCTTATCTGACTAGCAGAAATTTAAAATAGTAGCAACTACTTTTTGAGGGTATAGAAGCATTAAAATTTCTATAAACATAGAACAAAGAAATTACCCAGTACATATCACTATAAAGATGTAATAGTTGTCAGTTATTATATTTTTATCAAAATTATAAAATTCCATGTAATACTTTTCATATTTTATTCAAAGTAGTATAGTTTTCTCTTTTTTGATAAGGTATGGTTTTCCTTCAGAATCCTTCATCTTTGGGAATCTAGTTAATTCCTATAAACTTCCAGAATTATTTTGTTCTTTCTAGGCCTAGCAGTAAATGACCCCTACTAAATCTCCTTAATTTATGTCCTAAAACACATATATAGTTATGTGTTTTAATAAATATGATTTTATTTCACTTAGTCAATGTCAAACTTCATTTTATTAATATTACATTTAGCAACCATTTCAAATCCAAAACATCATATGTTGAAATTTAAAACATTATTTCTTTTTTTAAGTTTGTTCTTGTTACCAGTGGCAGATCTACATTTTTTTTCTAGACAACTGTATGTTCCCATTTTCAAGAATCATGCTGATGTACTGTCTTCTGTTGACTTCTGTTTAATTTACCACCAAGTCTGAGAGTTATTTTGTTTGCCACATCTCTGATTCAAGTCTATTAATAAGAACAGTCACCACTAAAAATGAAAGTGTTAAATTAATTTAAATAAAGGTGATACTATAATTTATATCTTAATTTATGAAAAAAAGCATTGCATACTAAGTGATTATTTGAAAAGTTTAAAAATGCTGCATCGTTGGAGTAAAACTATAGTGAGGTATGTTGTTTTGCATTAATGTATGCTTATTAGTTTAGTTTATTTAACTTGGAAAATATTTATGGTGAGATTCACTTAAGTGTAAAAAGGCATATAATGGTACTCAAATGATTATTGAAAGAATAAAATGACAAAATGGACATCAGGAGGAAGATGTCAAGTGCACGATGCATCTGCCACTCATTTACCAAAGGAAAGGTGCCATCTATTTCTATACTAAAATCCTGGAAGCCCCTGGGGGAGCAAATTATTTTTGGTAAATACTATCTCAGTCAAGCTGGGCATATTTCCAAATTTGGATTCTGAAGAAATGGGGTTGAGATGAAAAATGACAGTGAGAAGTACACAGATCATCAAATCACTGTTTCTAAAATATTAGTGATTTCCTTCTATTTCCTATATTAAACATTTCTGGCATGGAAATCATGATGTGTGAATAATTGAGAAACTAACTTAGTAGCCACATGTACTATTTCTTTTTGTCCAAGAGGTATCACCTTGATAGCAACATGATTATTATTCTCCCTTTTCTTAAAATGTCTAAATGAATAAGCCAATATCAGTATTTCATTTTATTTAAGTACATGAAACACTTCTCTAACCATATCTTTCATTTTGATTTTAACCAGAACATGTATATTTGAACATAGCACTAAGATTTATTAATTTTAGACCTTTTCTCAATTCCAAATGGATTATTGAAATTTACAATTAACAGACAAGAAATGAATATGATTTAGGCAATCTCCAACTTTCTGATAGCTCATTTTAAATCGACCCCAAATTGTTGGTTTTTTTAACATATATTTATCACTTTTAAATGTGTTAATTGTGTTGCAAGCACTGCAGCTGGGATTAATTTAGGGAGTTTGAATTGCCTTCTCTACAGCTGGTGAACACTGAAGCAAAACTGTGAAATAAGCTTTGCTAAAAGAATTAGATAGTTTGCAGTGTTAATTATTCAACCCTTTTTCTTCAGAATTCCTTCTAAGAAGTATGGTCAAAATTATAAAAGAAATTCTGTTTCTCATACTATGAATAGGAGTGTGACACTGGAGTGTTTAAGATGCTTATTTTATTTGTATTCTCCAGTTCAAAGTCACAACTATTTGGGAAAAGCAACACATTCTGATGAACAAAGTGACAAAAGAGAAACTCATCTACTACTTAAACTAAATGAATGAATTAATCAATAAATCATATATGTGGGTTAGTGCCTTTGTTTATGCATTTGAGACTAGTCATATTCCTTTATTTCTAAGGTCCCAAGGAACATTATTCTGTGTCATCATTTTTAAAGCCTCAAGCCTCATCTTATTGCTATCTCTACTCATGCTTATGAATGTATAAAAAGCATAAAGTCACTGCTCCCTAAGCATAGATAAATATGCTGAACAATGCCAAACAACTCTCTTGCTCATTCTCAATATTTACATTGGATTTTAAGACAAAATATGTATTCAAGTAAGTACTTCTTGAGTATTGAAGTATGGATGGAGAAAATGTAGAAAATGTGGTCTCTGGTGGCAATTCCTGTTTAAGTTAGAAATGAATGTCTCAGAGTCTTTTGAAATTAACTATTAATAAAGAAAAATTACTCTTTATCAAGTCCACTGGCAGCATCTGTGACTGGAGGACTCTAATCCCTTTCCTCCCCTATTCAACCCCAAGTAGGCCAACTCACCACGTCATGCTGCCTTGACTCTGACTCCCACATACACTCTCTGTGGGAACTCAGCCTTCCTCTGCTTTCTCCCACCTGGAAGGGACATTGCACCTTCACCTCTCTAGTCCTCATATTTCTCCAATTCCCTAATCCCTGTACCTCTGTTACATTCTAACCAGCACAAATGTAAGGCCCTGGTCCTGAAAACACAGAGCTGAACCAACATCTATTCTCATCCTTCTTCGTCTTCAAACAGAAGTTCATTAGGAACAAGAGGAATGGCTCACTTAATCCAAACATGGAACTCTTTCTCTTTAAATCAACAAGTTGTTGAACAGGCTTCTACCCTCCAAGTAGTCTAAAGACAGATTGACTCTCTGGCAGGGCAGTCCTTCAAAACCTGCTACCCTTAGACCTAATAATGAGGATGTGCCCTATTATAAGAGTGCTGCTTTTATGTTAATGAATTAGACTAGGTCCTAGGTAACCTTAATAGCATTATCAAAGAGGTCAGAAGTGAACAAGAAAATTATAAAAATGGGGCTGATGGGTTCTCCTGGAAACTTTACTTATGATCTCTCATAGACCTCCTAGAAGTAATTGCCTCCATCTTAATTTTTGGACTTTATCTCCTCTTCTTAATCTCCTTCATCCAAACTCTCATTCAATCTCTGGAAGATACTCTCAGACATAGATGAGCTGTTTCTGATATGATATTTAGGACAATTCCCTTTAAATGCCTCCCTCCACCTCCTTTGTCCTCTTACCCGTTTTAGGGGCAGCTCTGTGTCCAAGGTCAGCAGGAAGCAGCTACAGAACATGGATCTTTGCCCATCTTCCCAGTTAAGAATAATACCAAAACAAGAAGAGAAGGAATTCATAGGACAAAGCTAATTCTCTTTCGTGACAATCTTGTCTTTGCATCCTAGGTAAGTAGAAAATTATGGCAAGGTAAAGCAGCACCTGAAAAAATGAAGTTGGACATCAAGATCCCAGTGATTGGTTAGTGCAAAAACACATCCTGGGAAGGTGTTGCAACAGTCTTGCCAGAAGTACCCCAAGAGTCTGCAGAACATCCTGCTCTTCACAGCACCTGCTAATCCCTGCCAATCCTTACAAACCCATAAAAGGCCCTTTCCCTGAGGACCCTCTCTTGGAGGCAATTACTGATAATTGCTCTCTGCCTACAAATCTTTGCCCCCTGCAAGCACCATCTCTGTTCGAACACCCCGACAGGCTTAATCCTCTTTTATTAGCTCTGACCACAAACAATATACTTTAATGATTTGAAATGGAGTTTTATTTTTAAACTGTGAACAAAAATACTTAATTCACAAAATATTTTAATGATATAGCATAGTAAAGTTGGTTTGTCAAATACTTTTAGGACAAATTCTCAATAAATGAATCCTATTTTGTATAGGTTTTCTGTAATTTTCCTACATAAAAATTTTAAATGTACTCCTATATAGAGATATTAGTATAGTGGAACCACATGTATCCATCATCTATCTTAAAAACTTATCAAATCATAGTTAATATATTTTCAAGTATAAATATCCCTGCCAAGTCTACTTTCTCCTTACATTTCTTTTTGGTCAAAGTTATTAAGTCCTTCACTATGTTGTTCTCTACAGACTGGGTTTTGCTGGTGGCAAAAATGTGATGTTATTTAATATGTTTCTTTATTCCACAAGTTTGCTGTAAATTGAAAGCTATGTCTAGAGGCTTGAGCCAAATATTCCTTTTTTATATCTTACTCCCTGTGGCAATTTGGTGTCTGTATTCATATTACACCATTTCTTTTCACCCCTTGCTTGACTGCTTGATTTCTGAAATCTTTTGAAAAATGAAGATTAAAATGATCTACAAATCAAGGGGAGAATATGGCCTTTGATGAGAAATGTCTGACTCTTTGCTCAATTTGAAGTTCTATTTCACATACTGTACATTTCAAGAAGCTACAAGAAAATATTTTGAAATTTGATTATAAAGAAATAAATATTTTAGGAGACATATGTTTAAACTGATTTAAATGTTATATAAAGTATGTATATATATGAATATATATACAAATGTCACATTATTCCTTTAATATGTATGATTTTATATAACATTTAAAACAAATTTAACTATAAAAAATAGTTTAGCAAATAAAAATATTATAGTATGAATAACTTTACTAATGTGAATGGCATAGTGCCCAAATATGAAATAAAAATCAATGTGTGATAAAAACCCACAAAAATAAAATTCTAATTAGGACCTAATCTTAACCTAGATTTGAACTTCAGTGACTGACTGGTTGAGTAATAAACTTCTGTGATACTTTGTGGTGTAATTCAGTGATTCAACAAATAATTACAGTTTCTTTTATATACTAGACATTGTTCAGAGTTTTTTCTTAATGAAGGCATAACAAAAGCTCAAGTAACTTCCATTTTAGAGATAATCATTAGCTATCTTGAAATATCTGTTATTTTCACCAAATGAGGGAAAGTTCATAATGAATTTTCCTAGTGAGAAAAAATAACAAATAAGTATTTTAAGTACAAGATTCTTGCCTCAGTGATATTCAGCTTGATCCTTATTTAATGCCTGTTTGTCCTAAATATGATTATTTCTTCTGATTAGTAGACTTATCTATTTTTTTATATAAAAGACCACTTTCCTGAGAACCAGCTTCTGGTTTTGTTGATCACCTCAACTGGATTTCTTTACATATTTTTAATACCCATCTTTTCAATTTTTTTCAACTTGATTTTAATTTTTATCTTTTGGCAAATTTTTGTTATAGCAAAACACATGTAAAATCTACTAACAACTATTTTAAGATATAGATCCGATATATTAGGTACATTTATATTATTGTGCAGCTCTCACCACTATCCATCCCTAGAAAAATTCCCTTGCAAAACTGACACTCTTTACCTGTTGTCTGAGTACATGCAGACTTTTATTTAAAAATACCATGTGGTTGCTGATTTACAAACACAAACTTTCTCCTCACAGTTCTTAGGTTGGAAAGTCCTAGATCGAGAAGTCATGAGATTCTTTGTCTGGTTATTGCCTCCTTTCTGGTTCATAGATCGTACCTTCTAACTATGTTGGAAGAGACAAGGAAGTTTTCTGGGCATCTTTTATTAGGATACTAATCCCATTCAAGAGGGTATTGCCATATGACCTAGTCAAATCCCAAAGGCTCAGCCTCTTAATATTCCCATGCAGGTGATTGGATTTTCACATATAAATTTTGAGAAGATATTAGCATTCAGACTATAGCATCCATTAAACAATTCCCCATTTCCCCCTTCCTCAATGCTGACAATCACCCTCTAACTTTCTGTCTGTAAAATTTTGACAACTCTAAGTATTTCATAGAAATATTTTCATGCAGTATTTGTGTTTTTTGTGTGGGGTGTTTGTGTTCTGGCTTATTTTATTCATGGTATCATCAAGATTCATCCTTATTATAGCATGTCAGAGTTTACTCTCCTTTTGAGACTGAATAATATTTCATTGTAAGTATAAACTAGACCTGCTTATCCACTGAGCTGTTGATGAGCATGCATAGCTTCCAGGAATAAACTCAACATTTTCATGATGAATAATGCTTGTAATATTCTGATGAATGTAGTTTACTAACATTCTGTTTAAGATGTTTTCATATTCATAAGGGATTTTGAACTATAATTTTATTTTTTGTATCATCTATATGACTGTTATCAGAAAATTGTGGCCTCATTAAATTAATTAGGTAGTGTTCTCTCTTCTTAATTTTTTTTTTTTAAAGTATCACAAATGTTGGCATAAGTTTTTTAAATGCTTGAGAGAATTCTCAAGTGAAGCCATTGGGTTCAAGGCTTTTCTTTGTTAAGAGAGTTTTGATTACTGATTCAATCTCCTTGTTAGTTTTAGGTCTATTCAGAGTTTCTGTTTCTTCATGACTTAGTCTTGGAAAGTTTTATTTTTCTAATTATATGCCCATTTCCTCTACTTTATTTGTTTACATATAATCACTTATTGTAAACTCTTGTAAAACTTTTATTCCTGTAGAATCAGTAGCATTGTTTCCACTATCATTTCTGATTTCTTGTAATTTGAGCCTTCTTTCTTTTTTCTTTGACCGTCTAGGTAAAGGTTTGACATTTTTGTCAAGCTTTTCAAAGAACCAAACTTTGGTTTTACTAACTCTACTGGGAATTTAACCCAGGGATACTCAACTACTGAGGTACATTCACAACCCTTTTATATTTTTATTTTCAGATAGTATCTTGCTAAGTTGCTGAGGCTGGAATCAAACTTGCAATCCTCCTGCCTCGATCCCCTGATTTGCTGGGATTACAGGTACGTGCCACCATGCCCGACTTAAAATGTGTTTTTAAATGCCTTCTCTTCTAAGAAAACTGGCTATAACCAGTTGCAGATTCTATCAGTTCTCTACAATTCAATATTATTTGGTTTTTAATGTTTTAAGAAATACATGGTTTTTTTTCTTTCGATATAAAAATCTCTATTCACTTTTTATGGCTCCACAATAGGAAGCCTTAGGATCTAGTCAACTCTGTAATCACTCAATTTATCATTGTAGTATATAAATGTATAAATAACAGATTTTTTTGGCTGAGACAGATGATATTTATATTTTTTCAATAAAAATATTTAAAGAACTATGCAATCATTACTGAAATATTAGTTTCATAAAGGAAAGCAATATGAAATAATTTTATTTGTAAAGAAAAATGAACAGTACTAACCATACTTTTTTGAAAATACAATCCTTTATTTTCTTAAATTTGTGATTCTTCTTCTCATATCTATCTCTATTTTTAGAACTATTTTTAAAATTGTTTCTTGTGATTGTTTTCCTTTCATTTTCTTGTTTCATCTTTTTCTTTACATACTTTGCTTTTATAATCTCTACCTTCTATTTCTCTTTTATGTAGTCAACATTTTTATTTATCTTTCATTATATTTAATATTGTTCTTTCATTAAGTTCTCATAAAAATTGAAGAATTTACCTTAAAATAATATTTTTCAAATAACCATTACATGTTTAATGTCTCCCTTATTTGTTCACAAAGCACTCTTCAAAACTTTATTAAATTTTCTTATTTTATGTGTTCTCTGACAGATATATTTTCCATGTGAGTCAGCAGGTAATCCTTATATTCTTCAATATAACAACTTTGCAATCTTGCTTTTGTGCAAGTAATATCTTCATTGTATTATAAATTCCAAAACCCATGACCTATTCAGTAGCCAAATGACACAGAATATATTGCAATAACATATTTTCTCATACATTAATGCATGAGTGAAATGATAACATTCAGTGATCATGAGAATATACAGTATTAGACTTTGTTCCAGGAATTATAAAGCATGTCATCTAGGTTTCTCAACATTTGAGGGAGTAACAGCTGTGAACTTTCGTTTAAATAATTGTCTAATTTCTAATATTATACTTGTGACATTTGAGACTTAACGAGAGGATTATAACAAATACATTTGTTTTAAAAATTCATTGTTAGAACTTACTTCTTGATTGTATTTTTAAAGGAATCACATAATGCCTTTCATTAAAGGTAACTTATAAGAGTGGCTTTGACTTTAGACACTGGGTTATTTGAAATATGAAGAATAAAGAGAAAAATATCTATTTACAGTTTTTATTTACATGTTCCCTTTCATACAAATTCTGATATTACCATTGCATTTTTGAAAATACTTTTATTATGAGAATTAATGGTTTTGAAAATTGACATGTGTATCTGGAAGATATTTGGCATAGATTCTACACATAGTATCACTTTTATTTATTTATTTATTTTTATTTGTTATTTTTAGATATACAGGACAGTACAGTGCATTTTGACAAATTATACATACATGGAGTATAATTTGTTGTAATTAGAAACCCATTCTTGTGATTGTAAATGATGCAGAATTACACTGGTTGTGTATTCACATGTAAGGATAGGAAAGTTATGTTTCATTCATTCTGTTTTTCTGATGCCCATTCCTCCTCCCTTCCCTTCATTCCACTTTGCCTAATCCAATGAACTTTTATTCTTCCCCTCCCTATTCTCTCTTGTAGTGGATTAGCATCCATATATCAGAGGAAACATTGGGTCTTTGGTTTTGGGGGACTGGCTTATTTCTCCAGTTTCAACCATTAACCAGAAAATGCCATAATTTCATCCTTCTTTATGGCTGAGTAAAGTGTATATATACCACATTTTGTTTATCCATTTATCTGTTGAAGGACACCTACATTGTTTCCATAGCTTGGCTATTGTGATTTAAACTGCTATAAATATTGGTGTGGCTGTCTTGCTGTAGTATGCTGATTTTAAGTCCTTTGGATATAAGGCGAGGAGTGGGATAACTGGATCAAATTGTGGTTCCATTCCAAATTTTCTAAGAAATCTCTATTCTGCTTCCCACAGCGGTTACACCAATATGCGGTTCAAACAGTAATGTATGAGAGAAACTTTTCCTCTACATCCCAGCCAACATTTATTGTTACTTGTATTCTTGATAATTGCCATTCTGACTAGAGTAAGATGGAATCTCACTGTAGTTTAATTTGCATTTCTCTAATTGCTAGTGATGTTGAACATTTTTTCATATATTTGTTGACTAATCATATTTTTTTCTTCTGTGAAGTGCCTGTTCAGTTCCTTTGCCCACTTATTGATTGGGTTATTTTATTTTTATTTTTTGGATGTTAAGTTTTTTGAGTTCTTTATATATCCCGAAGATTAATGCTGTATCTAAGGTGCAGGTGGCAAAAACTTTTCTCCCAATCTGTAGACTCTCTGTTCACATTCCTGATTATTTCCTTTGCTGTGCAGAAGTTTGTTAGTTTGATACCATCCCATTTATTGATTCTTGATTTTACTTTTTGCACTTTAGGAGTCTTGTTGAGGAATTTGGTTCCTAAGCTGACATAATGGAGATCTGTTCTATTTTTTATTCTGATAGGCACAGGGTCTCTGGTCTAATGCCTACATTTTTGATCCACTTTGAGTTTTGTGCAGGTTGAAAGATAGGGGTTTAATTTCATTTTGCCACATATAGAATTAGTTTTTCCCACACCTTATGTTGAAGAGACTGTATTTTCTCCATTGTATGTTTATGACATCTTTATCTAGTATGAAATAACTGTATTTATGTGGGTTTGTCTCTATGTCTTCTATTCTGTTCCATTGGTCTTCATGTCTGTTATGTGCCAATACCATGTCAATTTGGTTACTATAGCTGTGTAGTATTATTTAAGGTCTAGTATTGTGATGCCTCCTATGTCACTTCTCTATGCTTTGAATATTCTGGACCTCTTTATTTTTCCAAATGAGTTTCATGACTGCTTTTTCTATTTGTGTGAAGAAAGTTATTGGAACCTTAATAGGAATTGCATTAAATCTGTATAGTGCTTGTAGTACTATGGTCATTTTGACAATATTAATTCTGCCTATATAAGAATCTTTTTCAATTTCTTTCTTTAGTGTTCTATAGTTTTCATATAGAGGTCTTTCACCTCTTTTGTTAGATTGATTCCCAAGTATTTTGTGTGTATATGTGTGTGTATTAGTTAGGAATGTAACTAATTTATGGATGTTAATTTTACATCCTACTACTTTGCTGAATTTGTTTGAGTTCTAGAAGCTATCTGGTGGAGTTTTTGGGTCTTTTAAATATAGAATCACGTCCTCAGCAAATAGGGATAATTTGAGCTCTTTTCCTATTTGTATCCTTTTAATTTCTTTCTTTTGTCTAATTGCTCTGTCTAGGGTTTCAAGGGCTATGTCAAATAGGATTGCGAAGGTTGATCTAAGAGGAATGTTCATTGCATTGAACTCATTCATTGAAAGAATAGAATCACCAAATAAATAACCTAACTTTACATCTCAAAGTCCTAGAAAAGAAGAACAAATCAACACCGAAAGCAGAGGACAGGAAATAATTTAAATCAGAGCCAAAATTAATGAAATTGAAACAACAACAAAAAAATAAAAAAATAAAACAAAAAGTTGGTTCTTTGAAAAATAAATAAAATTTATAAACCCTTAGCCAAGCTAACAAAGAGAGAATACTCAAATTATTAAAATCGATGATGAAAAAGGAAATATCACCATGAATATACTGAAATACAGATGATAATCAGAAACTACTCTGAAAATCTATATTCCAATAAAATAGGAAATTACAAAGACATCAACAAATTTTTGGACACATATGATCTACCCAAGCAGAATCAGGAAAACAAAAAATTCAAATGAATCAATTTCAATCAGTGAAATTGAAGATGCCATCAAAAGTCTGCCAACAAAGAAAAGCCCAGGACCAGATAGATTCTCAGCTGAGTTCTACCAGACCTTCAGAGAAGAACTTACACCAATACTCTTCAAATCATTTCATGAAATAGAAAAGGAGGGAACACTTCTGAACTCATTCTATGAAGCTAGTATCATTCTGATACCAAAAACCTGACAAAAACACAGCAAGGAAAGAAAACTTCAGACCAATATTCCTGATGAACATGGATGCAAAAATTCTTAATAAAGAACCAGCAAATTGTGTACAAAGCATATTAAAAAGACAGTGCACAATGATCAAGTGGGGTTCATTTCAGGGATGTAAGTTTGGTTTAATATATGGAAATCAATAAACATAATTAATCACATCAATAAACATAATATTTTTAAATAAGTAAGTGCATAAATAAATACTAAAATATGAATGTGCTTTATTGACTCATAAGCAACCAGTCTCATTCCACTGTAGTTTAAAAACATTTTCTATTCAACAATTTACCTCACTTTTTAATCCTTGCTTTCTTCTGCCCAATTATGAAGAAAATAGTAGTTTATAGAATTATTTTGAAGATTATTTGTGAAGCTTTATATTAAAATTATCCAAATATCCAGCATACAGTGATCTTTCAGAAAATATTACCTCTTATTTGAAAACAAATTTAGAAATAATGCAATATTGTTTCTTCCTTTTTATGGTGCCTAGAAC
The DNA here is from genome assembly GCF_902686455.1 of Sciurus vulgaris. NCBI lineage: Eukaryota > Metazoa > Chordata > Mammalia > Rodentia > Sciuridae > Sciurus > Sciurus vulgaris. Next base: position 74,037,666 of record NC_136462.1, read on the forward strand.
AATAGAAGGAATAATCTGCTTTTTAAATACAATGAGAACATTAATAACTGGGAAAGCTGAGATTGAAACTCACATCTATCTGACTCAAGTTAATAGTTTAACAACCACTAAAAAAAAGCACATAAGAATGAAATGGAATAAACCCAGAAAATAAAAGAAGAAAGAAAAAGACTTTCACCTTTCACCAAAAAAAAAAAAAAAAAAGTCCTGTTTAAATCCATTTTCCCATTTCCCACATGAACCAACAATGTCTGTAATAACTTAATATAGACTTAGAAAGCTGCACTGTGTCCTCATCCAGACTGCTTAAAAATAATCAATAAAGAACACTAGTTGTAATAAGTGATCAGATATAGGGATGAACAGCCCACAAAAAAATTACTTCTCCTCATGAACTATTCAAAGATGGCAAAGCTCCAAATGATGATGCAAAAGGGAAGCAAACAAGAAAATGTGTTCTTTGTCCCAAATTCCTACCTTTGTGACCTACGGCAAAGATACCTGTACTATGCACCATTATCCTTTCCCAGGCTTATCAGATTTAAACAGCTTGAGATCAAACATATTAGTGCTATAGCTCTCTGTATTTCATTCCTTTCCCCTCCTTCACTGCAAACATGCTAGGATCATAAAGAGCTACTAATGTCAGAGGGAATAAAATAGTGAGCTGGTTCATCTTAGGCAGGTTTTCATTCAATTTGACCTATGTCCCAACTGCCTTTTATACCAGTACATTGTCCCTAAGCATTGTTGCAACATGGCAGAAAGGAGAGTGAAGAGGTATGTAGATCTTTCTTCCAAGAGAGAGACCTAGGTCTTTCAGCAACTCTGATGAAATAAATTGGAAGAAGTGGAAGAAACCTATCCATGTACTTCAATCATTTATAATAATTTTTAGATAAAATTTTGTTCTTGTGCATGACTATAATTATATAATTAAAAACACATTTGCTCACTATATTCTATGACAGAAAGAAATAAAAGAAGGAACACAGGAAAGAAAAAAGGTTGGAACAAAAGAGATTTCTATTTATAATTACATTCTATTTTAAAAGTCTAGAATAAATCATAGCCTAATATCCTGTTGTAAAAATTAGTAAGAGTTGTAAAAATACATATATTTTTGATAATCTTGTTATTTTTTGAAATTTTGATTTACAGTTTTAAATATTTTAATACTCACCAAAAATTGAAAAAGTACCAGAAAGAATTTCTATCTAAACTTTTTCCACCTTTCCCAAATATCACTTTCTATAATAGTAAAATGATGAACAGCATGAACTTATTGATATGATACTGAAAACTAATATTAGGATGACTGAAACAGGAAAAAAAACAGATACAGAGAAAGGAAATAAATGATATATATATATGTATATACACACATATATACATAAAGTATAAAGTATGTAGTTACATATGTATGAAGTAAAATGTACATAAAATATCATATTATGCACATGTAAATTAAATCTAATATAAGTTCTCTAATATAAGTTCATTGGAAATCAAACATTTATTTAAAGAATTTAAATTTAAAAAATAACAGTGCTAATTGACTTTTATGTCTACAGTATAGGTTCTAAGTCAACTTTAATATTTTCTAAAATGCACCAATTGACAAAGTTTTATGAACTTAAAAAATGGAACTCAAATTACAGTTATAACTAAGCATCCCACTAAATTTAAACATTGTATTTACTCTAATCTTAGAAAAATAACTAATAAAATAGAGATTAAAGCAAAAATACTGTACTTCAATGCAGTCTAGCTAAATTTTCATAACAATACCCACTGCTCTAAAATATCTTATAATGTACATAGATTCTGTAATAAAATGAGTAGCAAATTCAAATTGATATAACTTTTCAATATTTACAAAATGGCTTGATAAAATGAGACCCCATGGAGTTCCAGTTAAAATAGGAAAACAGAATTTTAAGGATTAATATAATTATATAAAATCCAGTTTAGTAACAGTTTAATAACATCTCTACTTTTTAATCTATTTGATAGGCCAATTTGGCCTGTTCTTAAACTTAGAAAGAAATATGATGTGGCCCCATCCAGTAAATTCTCCATATCCAATACCCACTATTATTAACTTCCTGACTCCATCTGATCAGCAACTGAAAAATATTTTGCTATTACAGATTTGGCTAATATGTTCTTTTTGGTGCCCGTCTGAATTGCTTTCCAACTGCAGCTTTCTTTCACTTCCTACAGGATCTATGACAATTTATCAGCTTTGATATCACATAGAACCTTTGCAGACAAAATCTTATCTCCATCCTCCTTTCTCCAGGAGCTCAGGTTTGACATTACACTTATGATATTCTTCTCAAAGGACATTTGTTTGACATACTTATGGCTTATATCTATTAACAATTTGGGGAATTTGTAGCAACATATTCCACCTTTTTAAATTATACTTAATCTAACTTGACATTATTGATTGTTAATAATTATTAATCTGCCCATCTAAATTGCATATCCTCCATCAATAGTCCCTAGAACCTGTCCAAATTAAATGGGCATTCCTGTCCATTCTCTCAGAGACTCCTTCACAATAAAGGCTTTGACAACATCCTCTCATGAAACCCTGAGTCTCTGAAAGATCTGTGATGGCTATAAGTTTCCCAAAGGTTTCTAACGTCAGAAATTGTTCCTCTTAGTCATGAGCAATGGTCCATTAAAACAAAATTTACTAACTGAATTCTGGTTAGTCTTAGAATAAAAATACTCAGAGATCCTAAGCCCATCAGCCTCTGTATTCAGTTGCTTATTAGGCCTTGGATAATGGAAATATTATTTCACAAGCATAACTACTGAGGCCTCCTTAATACAGGGTGATTCTGAACCTGGGCCTTTTGACATATAATACCTACAGGAAAGGATGGACCCACATGTACTCACTCAGGTCCTTTCTCTATGCTACCCAAGAACCCCTTGAGGGAGATTAGCTGAGCAAACAGTAAAGGGAGTTTACAAACTGTGTGAATGGCATTTATGCCAACACCAAAGTTTGAATTCAGTGAATACTGGTGCTTTTCATGCCTTAGCCAAGATGTTCCTTTCAAAGAATTAGACCAAAAAGTCAACATAATAGACCATATTTTCAGTTATCTTAGCCCTGGATGCTCTGGCCAACAAAGGGCCTATTTTTTCATATTTATCTATCTTCTGTTAGGCCATGTTCTAATAGTCTGAAGTAAACATTTACATAAAGGTTTCACAGAATCTTCTGCCTCACAAATATCCAAAATATAAATCAAAATCACACATATCCCTACATATAATAAGGTCATAATGTAAGAACTTGCCTCAATTCTATCCTTCTTGGATTTACAGATATTACTGATAGTGACCAAGATATACATTACACTTTTCAGAAAACACCTCGCTGGGCTTTAAGAAAGCATCCAATAGAAGTTTTCATATCCCACATAATTCCCAGAGAACTGTCAATGAGATACATAAGATCTACTCAAACATCTCTCCTTATCAAACATCTCCTTTTTAAAATCTAATCTAATAAATGAACCACTAAATGGTTCTCTATTTGTCTTAGTACTCAATCTCTCTCAATTCAGGGCCTTATCAGACTCACATGTTAGTTAGCGTTCTGTGTTATAAAGTGTTTATAAAGTGTTATAAGGAAAAAATACTTATTTTAGCTCATGGTTTCAGAGGTTGCAGCCCATGATCTATTGGCCCCATTGTTTTATGTCTGGAGCCAGGGTGTACATCAAGACAGGGAGTGCAAGGTAGAGCAAACCTACAAACTTCCTGGTTAGGATGTAAAAAAGAGAAGGACAAGATTGGGATCCCCTTGAATTTTATGCTCCTAATAATGAGAAAACTACCCACTGGACCCCACATCCTAGTTTTCACTGCTTCCCAGTAGTATCACAGGTTGGGGACAAAACTTTTAACACATGGACCTTTTGGAGGTATTTTGAATCTGAACACATTAACACCAACTTAAAATTAAAAAAAAAAAAAAACTGTCAGATTTTCATTTCTGTAACCAAAATACCTGACAAGAACAACTTACACAGGGAAAAGTTTATTTGAGACTCATAGTTTCAGAGGTTGCAAGCTATGTCATCCAAGTGCTATTGCTCTGGGCCCAAGGTGAGGCAAAACATCATGGGGAAAGTGCATAGTGGAGCAAATCTTTTCACCTCATGGTAGACAGGAAGGAGAGAGAGGAAAGGTGGAGCCAGGAGATAAGATATCATCCTCAAGAGCATGACCCCAGAGACCTACTTCCTCCAGCCACACCCCACCTTGCCTATAGTTTCCGCCCAGTACAATAGACACTTCAAATTATTAATCCATCAAATAGATTAAACTACTAATTAGGTTATGGCTCTCATAATCTAATCATGTCACCTCTGAACATTCCTGCATTAACACAGGAACTTCTAGGGGACCCTTCACATTCAAACCATGACACATTCCCATTGCCTTTTTCTATATTTAAAAGTGTTATGCTTGTCTCATGTATATAAAGACTATATATATATTATATATCTATATCTATATATAATATATATATGAGACCCTTTAATGAGGTCCATCCATCTTTATAAAATTTCCTATTTGTTGCAAACACTGGAAACCAGATAAAGAGCACCTACCCTAATGGGACCCATTAACCATTGATTGTTCTACATGCCAACATCTTATGGGGAAATTAAAATTTCTATCACCCCAAACATCTTCCTTATTATTTGGGTTATAAGAGGCAGATAATTAATCCAGGATCTCCCTCTAGCCCTTTCAAGTCATTAAAATTATAGGGCCATTCCTATAGACAACATTGAATATCAAAAGTAAAGACAGAAATATCCACTTAGTACATAAAAATCACATTTGGAGATAATATAAAATCAACACTATATTCTAAAACGATGAAAGCAGATCCCGCCTTGTTTATAATATATACCAGAGGAAAATCAGCATAAAATATCCAAAACTTGCCAAGTGCAGCTGCATATCATTATGTTGCCCATTAGTTTTAACAATATTTCTTTGGATTCTTTCGGTGGTTTGCAACCTTGAAGCCCAGATTCTCAAAATAAACCATTCTTTCAACCAAATTCTGCAAATGCTAAGGCATCACCCGACCTCATCAGTTTACCTTTGGAGATTACTTTTCACCCTGAACTGGAATAAACTTCACCCTGGACACTAAACCCTTCACCCTAGCAACACATATAATTTGTCTATCCCAATGTGCTGATGAGATGAACACCAGTCATTTACTGCTTTTCTCCCCTTTATAATATACAATGATTCTATGTTTCCCAAGATTTTTGGTTGTTTAACCTATGATCCTGGTATACACTTGTTCTCTGCCAAAATGTACTTTCATGCCTAAAGAGAACTATGCTAGGGATTATTTATATGTATGTCCTTCTAAAAATTAATGGAGATTATTGCTTTCTTTGGGAGGCACCTGACTCATAGTGTGGTCCTTTGATTCACCTAGGGAAAATGACCACCCAAAGTGTCTTCTCAACCTACCTCCCTCCAGCCTTCCACAACAAACTTCTGCTCAGCATCCCCTATCATGGCCATGATATATACTGCTTCTCCTTGTATGGTTACACTTTGCTATCCTTTACATATTCTTTACTGAACCATCATTTTGAACCCTCAAATGAAAATCTGCAGACTTGTCTCCTTAACCTGAGAATGATGTGAAGATATTATTGCTACACTATCCAAAGTTCCTAGAAAAATATATGTAGTTGTCTTTGCAGTCGTTGTTGTACCCTGGTCTGTTTTTGGTATCAGGATAATGCTGGTCTAACAGAATGAATGATTCTTTGGAATGTTTTGAGGAAAACTGATACACCGTGTTTTCTTTAAATATTTTTTAAAATTCGGCATTGAAGCCATCAGGTCCTAAATTTTTCTTAGATGGGAGACTTTTCATTACTTACTCAATTTCCTTATTCATTATTGATGTGTTCAAACTTTCTATTTATTCCCAATTGACTCTCAGTAAGTTGTATGTGCACAGTAATTTATCCATTGCTTCTCTGTCTTCCAATTTTTTTTAACATATAATTGTTCTTCATAGTCCGCTATAATTCATTTTATTTATGGTAATAGTTGTAATGTCTGAGTTTTCATCTTTGATCTAATTAACTGGAATCATCATTTGTTTCTTGTTCTAAGGTATGTGAATTTTGTTTATCTTTTCAAGAATCCAAGTCTTCATGTCAGATCTTTTGTATTTTGTTGTTGTTGTTGTTCTGGGGTTTGAACCCAGGGATGCTTTACCATTGAGCCACATCTCCAATCCTTTTTATTATGTTGAGATAGGAACTTGCTCACTTGCTTAGGGTCTTGCTAAGTTGCTGAGACTGGCCTCATACTCGTATTCCTTATACCTCAGCCTCTCAAGTAGCTGGGATTAGAGGTGTATGCCACCATGCCCAGCTATTTGTTGTTTATGCCAAGGTTACTGGCACTCTCCTGCTCAGAGGTACAAGCCACCTGGGAAAACAAAAATTCTGAAATAATCAGTAAGAAATAAAGACAAAGTCAGAAATTAGATTTAAAGGTGGGCTCCCGAGGGGTCTTCCAGCCCTGATAGAAACTGGAATTGAACAAATGAAAAAAGCCCCAATTCTTTATTTAAGGGTAAGTGAATCACAGGTTTCAGTGTGGGAGGGATAAGGTTTCAGTATGGCAGGGATCTTGCAATACACAAGTTGTTTGGTGCTTGGCAGGTTAAGGCAGGATGCCAGCAGGATCTGGACTTTCCTGAAATGGGAAATTTCACCCAGGAGTTCCCAGAAAAGCAGCTTTCCTACCTTAATAGCTCAAACAAACGAATAATTTATACACAGGTCTCAATAGTTGTGGTTGTTGTTTTAGTCTCTACTTATTTCTACTGTGAACTTCATTATTTCCTTCCTTATCCTGATATTAGGCTGAATATGGTCTTATTTATTTACTTATTTATTTTAGGTCATTGAGGGCCAATATTCCTGAAGAACATGAAAATCAAAATCGTCAAAAAATGACTAGCAAATTAAATTCAACTCCATATTAGAATGCTTATACTATATTATCAACTATATTTTATTACTGGAATGTATACAGCATACATCATATGAAAATCAAATAATATAATAAAGTACATTAACAGAATGAAGGATAAAAATTTATCTGACATCTCAATAAATGCAGGAAAATCATTTCACAATTATCAGCACTGATTAATGATAAAAAAGTGAAGAAAAACAATAAACTAGAAGTTGAAGTTAGGTATCTCAATATAATAAAAGACCTATATAAAAACCCCACAGTGAACATAATACCCACTGTGAAAAATTGAAGGTTTCTCCTCTAAAATGAGAAAAAGGGCAAGGATACCCACTATCAACTTTTGCCATTATTATTTGACAGTAGAACTAGAAATTTTAGCTAACATAGTTAGGCAAGAAAAAAATAACAATAAAATACACCAAAATTGTAAAAGAAGTAATGTTATTTATTTTTGCAGATGCCATATAGGATAAACGTTTCATAAGTAAAAAGTCATTTGCACTTCTAACATTAAAAATTAAAAACATTAAAGGAAGTTAGGAAAAAATCCATTGATAATACCATCAAGAAGTTAAAACACTTAGGAGTAAACATATCCAAGTAGGTGAAAGACTTGAACACTGAAAACCATAAAATGTTACTCAAGATTATGAAAAAAGAGAAGTAATGAAAAGATATTCCGAATATTCATGGATTGGAATGCTATTTTTAGGATGTTTATGCTACCTAAATCAATGGGCAGATATAATTAAATGCCTATCAAAGTCCCAACAGCATTTTATTTTGGTAGAAACAGAAAAGAATCCTAAACACCCATGCAATCTCAAGTGAATTCCAAATAGTTGAACCATTATGGAAAAAGAAGAGTAAAACAGAAGTATTCAATCTTTTTTATTTCATACTTCAAAGCTATGCTAATCTAAACAGTGCAAAACTAGCATAAATGTGGGCATATAAATCAGTTGAATACAACACAGATCTAAGAAACAGTGTAATTTTTATGGTTAAATGTTCTGTGACAAGGAATTCAAGACCACTCAATTGGAATAGATAGTTTTTTTTTTTTTTTTTTTTTTTTTTTTATCAATTAGTGGTGTTGGAAAAATGGAATATGCACTGAAGTAAGACACTGACTTTACACCATATTTAAAAAAATTAAAAAATGAACTCAAAATGTAGTACAAACTTAAAACTATACAATTGTTAGAATAAAAATGAAGGGAAAAGTTTCATGACCTTGAATTTGTCTTAGATACGACAGCAAAAGTACTAGTGAAAAATGTAAAAAGGAGACAAGTAGTACTAAAACAAACTTAAGTATTTCTTAAATATATTGATATAAAAAGTAACAGAATGAAAAGACTGTCTGAAGACTATGTTAAAGATATTTTAAAATCAATTAGCAGATAAGGGTCAATATCTAGAATATATGAAAAATCCCTAAATCTCAACAATACTACCCAATTAAAAAATTCACAAATGTCCTAAATATATATTTTCTTCAAAAATGTTACACGAATGGCCAATATGTATATGAAAAAGTGGTGAACATCAGAGGAACACAAATCAAAATGACATTGAGATATCACCTCACATTTATCAGGATAGCTATAAAACAAAATATAACAAAGATAACAATGTTGACAAGGATGTGGAGAAAATTGAACCCTTTCTCATTACTGGTGGAATTAAAAATTGTGCAATTGCCATGAAATATAGTATGATATCTCAAAAAAATACTAAAAAATACAACTACCATTAGATTTTTCAATCCCACTTCTGAGTATATATTGAAAAAAATAAACAGTGCTCTGGAGTGATAATTACACATAGTGTCACTATTCACAATAATCAAGATGGGGAAGCAACCCAATGTCCACAGATGGATGGATAATATTAAATAATAATATTAAATGAGAATAGCTTCAGTTTCTCTAAAACAATGGTCAGTAAATATTATTCTGTCACACCAGTTCCCATCAATTGATAATCTAATTTGTTATTCACATGTAACCTAAGCTTTTAGAAGATCAAAATATTTAATCTCATAGTTTTCAATACTTTTTAAAATCAACTTTCTTCATTTCCATGAAAATCGAATAGGCTTCATTCTGTATTTATTTGAAATTATGAATTTACAGAAAACACATTTGCCAGACACATTCAAAGAACTTTTTAGAACTTTTACCCTTCTTTGTGTCTTAAATCCTTCCTTCATAAAATAGAAATGATAATAGAACCAGTCTCATTGTGGTAAATGCATTAAAAGACCTAATATATGTAATAAAATAAAATAATGTTCATTTTTCTAATATTTTCATACTGTTAGTACATTTTTTCACTTAATTTTTTAACGTGTCAAATTATAAATTTGCTCAATAAAAATTAATATATCTTCTTTATGACATTGGAAGGATCAATTACAGTTCATTTAACTAGCATTGTATTAGACATTTAAGCTGTTGTCAATTTCTTTTTGATTTGTTTACTTAAGCTCTTGCACAACCTTATTTTGTATTTTCATATGCATAATTGTTGTATAAGGTCTAATTAGGATCTTGGAGCAAAGGGTTTGGCTTTAATAGCTCTCAATCTTAGTGATTATAAATTGACAAACAATGTGGACTCAGTGGAATTATTTTTACATATCATTCCTAATTAGATCTTAGCAGTATACACATTGTTAGTGTACTTTTATGGTAGAAGAAGGGCTTTATATAGTGAATGACTCAGGCACAATATGTACCCAAAGACAGTGGGATAGCATATATTTTCTAGAAGAAATAAGAGAAGATATAGCTATATTTTGCATTTATAAATTTGATTTTTTATCACTACAAATGTGTTTCATTTGTCCTTACCTTGATTCATTTCTAATCCTTTCACAGGCAGCTTCTATTTTAGATATGCATTGAGTGGATAAGTTAGTGTGAAGCTAGAACTAGTGAATCAATAGAAGGGTGAAATACCTCTCATATTCTTTGTTTTCTTTCTTATCTTGTTCCTACTAGAGAGGATGTCAGAGTTCTGTCTATAATGGGAAAAGATAACTATTATATTGCTATATTAATTCATGTTCACCCTGTTCAAAGGATTTATGTTTATGGTTGACTAATAAATCTTAAGGTATAATAAATTATGCTTTTTGTTTTTTCAAGGCAGACACAATTTTTCAGAATTTCATGAGTTCTTGGAAGAATAAGCCTCTAATTATATGGTGTATGGAACTAGAAATGGGGAAATAAGACAGTAACTTGTCACTAAGGCAATGAAAATTTCCTAATAATTATGAACGTCCTGGATTCTATGCACATCTATTTTTATAAATGCCATATGTTGAATATTTTCTATATGTCAGATACTGTTCTAGGCACTCAGGACATTAAAAAGTCTGCTTCAATCATACTTTATTCTAGCTAAGAGAGACAATAAGCATGTAAACAATATGTCAAATATTACTGTATCACATGGGACCTCTAGAAAAAATTCACTGAGATGGAGTTAGGAATTTAATGAATTTAGGTGGAAATGCCTAGGAAAAATAAAGAAGGTGCAAAATTGAATAGGGATGTTTTCAGACAATGCTTATCTGACATCTATGAAAGGACAATATGGATAAAGTAGGATGGAACCAAGAGATCACCAGGCCATGATGCAGATCTGACAGACATGGCCAACCAAATGTGAAATTTTGGAGCTAAGACTGTACTGTCATTGATTGTAGTCTTTCCTGAAGCAAAAATGTCTCATGATCTTACTATCCCTTGGGTTCTCAGTAGTTGGTTGACATCTGCATGGGAGAAGTTTGAATTTTGGCTAAAATGCTGAGGTTATACTGAAGGTGGTGCAGTTCATGGTTGACTAATAACTTCATTCCATGAAATGAATCAAATTTTTTCTTGAAGGGAGATCTGAGAAATTGCATCTTCATGGCTGTCATAAAAAATATTAATTTAAAAATAAACCTGTGCAAGAGATAGAATGTAATAGGTATAATATATGGGAGTGCTATTTTAGGTAGGTCATTTAAAACAAACTCATTTAAAGGTAGTACAAAGGATAACGTTTGAACACAAACATTAGTAAAGTAAGGCCGTGAGCCATACTGAAAAATTGAGAAGAGCATTTCATACAGAAGAATAATTACAAAAGATTTGAGGTAAAAGTGATTGGTGAGAAATGAGAAAGAAATTCCCCTGGAATTAGACTGATGTGACATAAAAGAATATATGAAAGTGTAATTGATCAAGAATAGCCTGGGAACACTGGGACAGGGCACTTGCCTAGAAGGCATAAGGGCCTGGGTTTGATCTGTGGAAACTACCAAACCAAAAGCATCCAGAAAAATCCTCAGTATAAGAGCATGTGGTGGATGATGCCAGATTATAGAATTATTTAGACTTAAAAGTTTAATTAAAAGTGCTATATTGGTACATAAATGGGTTTAGTGACCCATGGTGTGAAATATGTAATCAAAAATGGCATAAGAGGTTATGAAATTTAGCATTCAATAAAAACAAAGTTTTAAAACAAAACAGAAAAGGCAATTTTAAAAAATGATATTGTGATTCTGGAACAGACATAATAAAGATTAAAATTAATATGCTTCCCTACCACTGCCAATACACTCAGTTGCATCAGAATTATACCTTTAAAATATTCAAGGTCTTAAAAAATAAAACATGAATGAATTCATGAATTTCTTTAATAACTTCAGAGGGAGAAAAAATCTGCTAATGATGACTTAGAATTCAGAAGTAATGAAAGATTGATCAATTTGATTATATAAACTTAAAAGAAGAAAGTGCCCTTGTGTATGGATAACACATACTTCTAAGTTATTTTAAGTCCATCATGGGCCTCTTTAGAACATACATACTTGGTGGAATAAAAATTGAGAGTAGTATAGATCTGATCACTTTGGGGCGATTCAAGAATTAATGTTCTTACTACACATTCAAATTGTGTCTTGTCTTCAAGGAGGATTATTATTTATTGTGATAATAAGATCCCTGAAATACAAATATGTATGATTTGCATACTAAGCATGTAAATAATCATTAGTTGAAGATTTTAGATAACATGAAGATACACATCTAAACAAAATTTAAACCAGTAATTTTCTACACCACAATTGGATTTATTGTTCTTTGTTTTCAATGTTGTTTCATAATTTCTCTACTGCCCTTAATGATTTTTGCAGGGATCTGGGACACTAGAAATCTGTCAATATATTCAAACTATATATGTACAATATATAATATACCAGGACAAGATTTTTAGAAAGAAATGATCTATTCCTGTTTACAGGTGAGAAAACACAACCCAGGAGTCATTGCCTAGCTTTGCCTAAGATGATTGTATTTAAAGATTTTAAATAATGATTATTTTTCCCTTTAACAAATTTATAAAATTTGTTCTCATTTACCTCATTTGTTCTCAGTCACCTTAACCATAGAAATATTTCTTTTATTAGAGAAGTTTTTGAAAACATTTCCCCACAAATTCTGTGCTAGCAGAAATTGACTTTATATTTCCTATTTCAAAAATTAATCAAACTTTTAGCCCAGACTATTGATAGATTTCATTTCTCATAATGAGATGCATCCAGTTTCAATACTGTGTACCATAAAGTAGGGTTTTTATTTATTCATCATTTTCATTATGAGTAATCTTCATGTTCAATATTTTAGTCATCTGAATAAATAGCAAAATTATACTGTACATGTCATGAAAATGAGGTTCGTCTATGTACAAGTCAAGTGAAAAGACTTTCTCTCATCTCAACTGAATTTGTGAAATAATAAATAATGTAAGAGGGAAAAGATTGGCTGGTAAAAATCAATTCCACTATCTAAAGTATATCAATAAGTTAAAAATATAGAGAAATTGTAATGAGGCAAGTCATCACATAAGTGGGGAAAAAACCCTATAGTAAGTTGCCAGACAGAATTTTATTATATATTATATTAACACATCATCTGTAGGCAAAAGAGCATGATCCATGTCAAGGTTTTTAAAATAAGACATGAATCCTTAGGAAGCATTATTATAAATAAATTTTATCAGTAAGATTTAAGGAATCTTCAAAGATTCAATATAAACCCTCCTTAATTTTGTTTCTGAGTATTCTTTTCTCACATTGTAATTTTATGACATGATATTTTTATTATAGTGACTCTCGAACAGAAAAAATAAAATATATTGCAATATTCTCAATGAAAAACTGCTTACATTATCCAGTATTATCAAAATCACTTAGGAGGAACAAAAACACTAGACTTAGTCTCTAAGGAAAATCTAATTTTTTTTAACTTTTAAATTTGTATCTGTGACAATAGCTTGTCTCAAGATTAAGTATAAAAATGCATAAAAATCTCTCAACAGACTGTTAAATGTCTTACATAAAGTACAGGCAACTTTTTAAATGCCAATGTCAAAGTTATATTGAATCCAGTTTATACCAAAATTATTAAAAAATTATTAAACATTTGAAACATATTATTTGCATTCTAAACTTGCAAAAGTCTCCTTAAATTTGAACTTCAGTTGCTCTATGGTAAAAAGGATAAGCCATGTAATTTGTGGACCCAGTACAAAGTGAATTCTTAGGGCTCCCTGCTGAAATGTTATTAAGAACTTCTAGATGGTAGTCACAGAGCATTAAGCCAGGTGTGGTGCCCCGTTCAGTATGGGACTCTGGTGATGCTAGTCTTGATTGTGGAGTTTTGGTTGTATTACTTAGCTCTTTTTATGATTTGGTTTATTGCTGTATATTTAAGGCAGTTGTTGAGATTAATTTATTGAGATGGCCATGTAAAAAACAGCTTGTATATAAATCAAGAATTTAATTTTTATTGTAATCAATAGTTGTCATTTAATGGTATGAATTAAAATATTATCTATGAAAAGACACAAAGCATATTTATTAATTGTTAGGAAAACTTCAAGTTTACAATTGGAAGATAGTTTTTGATATTACTGATGCTCATTTCCAAAAGAAAAGAAGATAATGCACAATCATTTTCACTGTAATAATTGAAATAGTTTTATTTTTTTTCTGGCCTTTCAGTAGTTTCAACACCACATACTACATTGCCTTTAAGAAACTAAGTTAATTTTTCAATGAATTATAATGTATTTTGACAGATGTACAAGTCACTACTGAAGAGGTACCAAACAATAAAAAGACAAAACACAATTAAAACTAATGAAATGTCTTAAATAGACATTTTTCTAAAGAAGCAACAGAAGTGATAAATAAATACAATAGAAAAATGAGCAGCGTCATTATTTATTAAGAAAATGCAAGTCAAAAGCAGGAGATAACACTGCACACTCCCTTGGATGGCTATAACCAGAACAATGAGAAATAGTGCAGCCCCTGCAGGAAATAATTTGCCAGTTCATTCAAAATTTTATGTAAAATTATCAAATGACCTAGTAATTTTTAGGTATGTACCCAAATAGTTGAAAACAAGTACCAAGAGGACACTCATACAAGACCATTCATAGCAACAACATCAACATAGTGCAACGATGGAACTAGCCCAAACATATCAACTGACAAAATGATAAATCAAAATAATATTCAGCCAAAACAAAAAACAGGAATGGAACTCCTATACATGATACAATGTGCATAAACCTAGATAACATGTTAAGCAAAAGAAAAGGGAAGGAAGACAGACACAAAAGTCATATATTATACAATTTCATTTATAAGAAATATTCAGAATAGGCAATTCTGAGAAACAACACATATTGTTGATTTTCAGGATCCAGGAAAGAAAGACATTAGACAATTACAGATTGAAGAGTATAATATTTTCTATTGGAGGATGAAGTATTTTGAAACACCATAGAGTCTCCCCCCTAAGAACATACTGATAAAGTTTTACAACTAGCCTGAATGCTACTATCACACATTAGTTTTGCCTATTTGTGAAGTTTTTGGAAGTGTAATAAACAGCCATGTTTTTTCTTTGTTTTGGTAAATATATATTTTTTTGGTAAATATATATTTTTTAAAGTGGAACCAGTCATCCTTATTGTTGATTGTATAATTAGATTTTCTTCTCATTTTCTTTGTTGCATAACACATATTATCATATCATCATTTGTACATTTTACTTCTAGTGGGTATTTTCTAGTTTCTAGTTTGGGACTCTTATGAAAAAATATGCTGCTCACATTGATATAAATAACTTTTGGGTAAATATGAAATTCATTTCTCTTAGGTATATTACTGGAAGAAAATTGTTTGGGGCATGTTATATGCACCAGTGAAAACACCTATATTCCCAATGAATTCTCTATTATGATTACATAAATTTACATTTCCTCTAGAACTACAGGAAAGTTCAAGTTGCTCCAGATCATCAAATTTTAATTTTTAAAATTATTTTTTTTAAATTTATGATACTGGGATTGTACCCAGGGGCACTTTACCACTCATATGCATTCCTTTTTATTTTTTATTCTGAGAGAGGGTCTCACTAAGTTGCTCAGGTCAACCTCAAACTTGAGACACTCCTGAATCAGCCTCCCCCAAGTCCCTAGGATCACAGGCATATGTCAACACACCAGGCACATTAATTTTTTAAATATTTATCTTTTAAGAATCTAGTTTCCCCTTCTGGTATAAGTGCAGAGATATCTACTTATGGTTTGAATTTGCATTTCCTTGATATTTCATAGAGTAGAGCATATTTTCATGTGTTGATTAACTGAATACTTCTTGGTGAGGCTCCTGTTAAATTCTTTTGCCAAAGTTTGTATTGATTTGCTAACTTAATTAATTCAGGAATTTGATAAATATTCTGAATTATTTCTTTTATATATGTATTGCAAATGTTTACTCCAACTTTGAGACTTAACATGTTGCTTAATGGTATGTTTTGTTGACAAGTTTTTAATTTTAATGTATTCCATGTTAACTCTTTTCATATTTAATACATTTTTGCCTTGTATATGAAATATTTATTCTTCACAAAGTTATGAAAATATTCTCTTCCCTTACTTTTTACTTTAGGTCTATAATATATACTGAAATTGAATTTCATGCATGAATTGAGGCAGAGGTCAAATGTATTTTTCCATATAAATATCCAATTAAGCAATTTATTTCTATTTTTGACAATACCATGTTTTATATTACTATAGCATAATATCACATTTATCACAATCTTGATTATGTCTGTGGATGTGTTTATAGACAATCTATATTGTCCTCTCGATCAATTTGTCTATTGCTGCACAAATATCATAGAACTTGATACCTGTTACTGTACTATCTCTAGTTTTCTATCTTCAATATCACATTAGTTACATTTTATAACTGAGAATCATGTACCCATTTTCTCTAAAATTTGACTATGGCTTTTATTTGTATGGCTAGGGTCTCATATATGCTAGGCAAGTGCTTTGTCATTGAGGTGCATCCCCAGCCCTACATTACTCTGATTCTATAAATCTCTTAGGGAACAATTCATACCTAGAATAATTTAGTATAATTTATATGTATATATACAGTGTATTCTTCCATTTACCATATTTCACCACATAATCCTTTTCAGTTCTTTTTCTATTCATTTATTTTTTTGTACCAGAGATTGAACCCAGGAATTCTTAACTACTGAATCACATTTCTAGTCACTGAATCACATTTCCACGCCCCCCTCCCTTTTTTGAGACAAGTTTTCACTAAGTTGCTCAGGGCCTGGTTAAATTGCTGAGTCTGTCCTTGAACTTGCAACCCTTCTGCCTCAACCTCCCAAGTTATTGGGATTACAGATGTGAGCCCTTTCCCTCTCCCCCAGGGAAAATTAGTGTTTTAAAAACTATTCAAAACATTAAGTATATTACAAAAAATGTCCTGGTTACTGAAACATAATTCACAGTTCCACATATTTTCTTTAGTGAATTATTTTTAATACTTAATAAAGAAATTAATTTTATTCAAACTTAGGGAAGAATAAAAGAAACATTTTCTAACTTTACAAGTCTCGAAAAACTTGTATACAAAAAATCAACAATTTTATGAAACATGAAAATTATTCCAATTATTTCATTAAAACATTTGCAAACTTAATGTATATAAATCTATTTATTATTGTGTATCCATTTATCTAATATAATCCAGAAGTATATAAAATAATTATGATGCATAATTACAAATGTCATGTAGTGTCATTTTTAAACATCCAGTGAATATATTTATCATACTAATAAAATAAGAAGATAAAAAGAACATGATCATCATCAGAGAAGCAAGAAAGAATGTGAATATATTCAGTATGTATTAATTATTTCTTAGAAAACTAGGAAATTAGAAATAAAAGGGAATGTCTTTACAGAGTACTTTAAAATGCAATTACCATCATCCTAATGATAAAATTATAAAATCTCTCCTCTATGACTGAAAAAAATAGATGAGAAAGCTTTTAATTGCTGTTTCTAGTTAAAATTATATTGAGGCTGCTAAAAACCAAACTGGCATTCAAAAATAATTGTACTTTTTTATGATAGAGACACACAAACCAATTAATTTTATTAAAATCACATTAACAATAGCAGTTAATAACATTAATTCAAATGATTAAGTGTAAAACATTTACTGTAAAATGTCCACATATTATTAGGAGATATGTTAGAAGATGTATATACATAAACAAAAGAAGCACTGGTGTCACAGATTGCAAGAACAAATTGAAAAGATGGAAATATATGCCAAACAAAATTTTTTACTTTAACAAAAGTTCTTGGCTCGTTCTTATGGAAATTAACTTGGTGACTAGAAAATTTTTGTGCAAACACTAAGTTTAAAAATGTCAATGACAATGTTGATGAATGATTGCAAACTTAAAGTACTTGTACTACCAGCTAGGAAAATCCAGTATAAAGCAATACTAATGATGAAGTATGATATATGTACAAGGATGAGCAAATAGACCAGTTAAACAAAGTCCAGAAACCAATTTTTGATACTGGTGTTACACACTATTGTAAGAAAATAAGGGATCCTTTATGAATTCTGAAGGAATTACCATGATATCTATGGGGAAAAAAATCAGAACTTGATTTTTACTTTTTACCATTCATAATGGTTAGCTCCAAGCACCCTGTCTCCCTGTAGATGTAAATACCTGGGTCAGGGTCATATACCTGGGTCAAGTTTTTTTTTTTTTTTTTTTTTTTTTTTTTTTTTTTAATTCAGAGAATGTATCTCCATGTATTGGTAGAAATAGCTAAGACAAAAAAGCATTAGATATGTAGGGAAAAATCAATGAGTGGACTACATGAAAATCATCAATGTTTCATTAAACAACACCAAACCAAGGTAGTAAAAAAGAAAAAAAGCACATAAATAATCGTATATTAACATTAAAGATCATGCCGGGCATTGTGGTGCACGCCTGTAATCCAAGCAGCTTGGGAGGCTGAGGAGGTAGGATGGTGAGTTCAAAGCCAACCTCAGCAAATTTGAGATGCTAAGCAACTCAGTGAGACTCTGTCTCTACATAAAATAAAAAATAGGGCTGGGGATGTGGCTTAGTGGCCATGTATCCCCTGAGTTCAATTCCCAGTACCATGGCTCCTCCCCATTTATTGAATGATTTTATCATTTTATGATGTAAGTCTAAATATTACCAAGATTTCTTTTCCCACAGATTCATCTATAGATTCAATGCAATTTTAATCACAGTCACAATAGGATTTTTGGTGAAACTTAATAATTTTATAAAATAGGATAACAATGATATATAAAAAAGGTATAATATGTACCATTGAAGAAGAGCATGTCGTAGTCCCTCATCCCATTAGATATGTTCACTTTTTAGGTGACAAGCTACCATAATCCTGGCATAGAGAGAGACTGAGAAGAAATGGAATAGAAACCAGAGGAAACAAACAGACCCAAATGATACGCTCAGTCACTGTCACAACAGGTGAACATCATCAGTAGTTCTTGGGATATTGACTTGCTTTATGGAGAAAACATGAAAAAGCTCAAATGAACATTTTTAACAAAACTCCAAAAGATTTAACCCTATAGGAAATTCAAGATAAAATTGAGAATGTTAAGAACTTCTAAGTATCAAAAAAGACAATATGCTGGACAAAAGGTAAGAGTTCAATAAGCAACCTAAGATAAAATGTTTTTTGATAAAATATTAGTATTCCAAATATGATGAAAATATCATGAGAAAATAATGTAAATTTCACAAACTCTCTTTCAAAATCTGATGCTTTAGGCTACTAGGAAGTTTCAAGTAGCAGTAGCAGAAATAAGATTTGATTGAATATGAGGGCTGTGTAACTATAATGATGTTCGTGGCCTTTTGAAAACCCACATTGTTATAAAGATAAACATCGGCAAAAGGATTGTTATAGTTTATGAGCTATTTCCATTGCTCTACATAAGAAAAACCATGAACTATGTATTCAAAGAGCATTATGGAATAAATTATGTACAATAGAAAATAAATAGTATTTCATAGCACAACTAAAATTTCTGTTCAGGTTTTTTTATTGCAATTGAAGACTATAGATCATTTTAAGATAAAAAAATTAAGAGTTCTTACATACAAAAAAAAGAATCCTATTTTGTTTATCATACAGTTCCATTCTGAATATGCAACTTAGATGTGGATGGACTATCTCAATTTTTCTTTAGTTATTAATAATACTGGATTAAATATTGCTATTTTGAAAAATAATCGGCTAGGATAAATTTTCCAGAAATTATATTGTCAGTTGCTCATTTGACATTGTTCTTAACAAAACCTCAAATTCAAAGTTTCTAGCTAAAAATGGCATTACTATTTAATTGACTTTGGTTTATACTGACTACAAATGAACTTGGCAAAAATTTTTGCAATATAAAAGAAAATGTAATTGTAACATAACTGAAACTAGATAGTTTTGTGGATGGTAACATTTTAATATCTAATGCCAGGCAGTTAATTAATGTTCCACGCAATTATATTGAGCTAATTCTTTTGATGCTGTCAAATTATTTGACTATGGGCAGAGGTCCACTTTTATAATAATATTATCAAAAATAACAATAGGTCATCCAAGATTTAATGGATACATTTTAAAATTTAAATATATCTTTGGTATAATCAATTAGTTTGAAAAATATTTAAAGTAGATCTGGTTCAATACTTTCTAGTATATTATGCTGAAAATATTATGGACAAAAACTATTTAGGAATGAAGGAACTTTAGATTACATAGAGGAAAATGAGAGGGAGGGGGTTATGAAAAATGGTGGAATGAGACAGACATCATTACCCTATGTATATGTATGATTACACGAATGGTATGAATCTACATTGTGTACAACCATAGAAACAAAATGATGTACCCCATTTGTGTACAATGAATCAAAATGCAGTCTGTTAAAAACAAAACTTGATTTAAAAAAAATTTCAATTTAAATTGTTGATATAAAGTCTAGAACATATGTGAATTCTAGTTGAAACCTGAAGAATTTGAAATAAAAAGTTCAGGGCAGATTGTTTTAGACAGAAAAACAAACTACTGGCAACCAGTTTTAATAAAAACTTTTAGTTAATAAATCCATCAGTATGCTGTAATTACATGCCACAGTTCTGTGTTGTTATACCTATAACAACAATTTTTTTTTCTGATTTGTTTGCTTTTACTTTTTGGTGCTGATCATAGAACTCAGGGCCTTCCTCTGAGCTACTCTATGCAATTTAAATATTTGTATATTTTCTTGAAATTTTGTCTAAAATATAGAATACTTTAGTGAATAATCTTGTACAATAAGCCCAGAAATAGCCGGTTAATTTTTTTAAAAAATATTTTCTACAAATGCTCAATTTGGTTTAAAGGAAATGAAATCATAACATACATTCTTGTTAGATCTTAATTTTTCACTCTTAATTACTTTAATCATTACAAATTATTGAGGTACAGTGTCATAATATGATACATGTATATAGGTCTGATTGTTTCTGTAGAATTTGCCTAGGATATGGATTAATGATTTGATTTTAATGCTTCTGATCCACATTATCAAATTATATAAGGTTGATTGGAGAATATTAAAGTGCTAATGTTTTCCTAATTATTTAGGTATAGACCACATTTCACTACTGAAATGTGTGTATGGCTACTATACATATATATACATGCACAATCTCTATATCTGTATCTGCATCAGTATATATCATTTAAAATAATAAATTTTAAAAGTATTTAAAGAAATTACAATTCTTATATAGTTCTTATGAGGGTGTAAAGATGTAAGGGTGCCAAACACTTCAAAAACTCTTGTGATGGCTCGTATTGTGGCTGAGAAAATCCTCAAAGCCAGGTCTGTCTGACCCTGATTCATATGCTTTAAAGTCACATTGTGTTCCTGACACTGTTCTCTATTTCTGCATACAAATGAATTTCTTGCACAAGCTGTAACAAAGCAGCATGAAGACAGTAATATAGTACTCAACAAAGGACAAAAACTCTAGCAACAACTAAAGTTGCAATAATCCAATGATTAAAACATTTACACCATTTGTGTGTGTGTATATATATCTACCAAAGGAAATATAGGTATACAAGTAGATAGGAGCAAAACATTAATTAGCAGCACTGTTTTTAAGAGTAATAAATTGGAAATTATCTGAATATATTTCAGTAGGAGCAGGATAAAGAAATTAAGGCATGGACATTCACTATATAAATAGTAGTAAAAATATAAATATGGATAAATTCACAAAATCTACTTTTATTAAAAAAAAAACAAGTTTTGAAATCTACCTAAAGCAGAATTCTTCTGTAAAAATTATAAAACACTAAAATTAATGGTATTATTATCATCTAAGAACCACTTAAATGCTATGAATATATTAAAAATCATGGAAATAATAATCAAATTCAAGATATTTGTTTCACCAAACACATGGAAGAGACAAATTAGAACATACTCATTAGGAATTCAAATAAGTTTGTATAATCACTCATTTCTTCATTTATGTGATTGCTACATGTTTTCAGAAAATTTGTGCCTTTATACATTTAAATATTTTATAAATTTTCAAAAAATAAATGTACACACCCAATGCAATATAGAGAATATTCATTTTCTATATGTATCCTTGGCAACATTTTTGAAATTAACCTATCATATATGAGTGCTTTTATTTCTGAACTGTCTATTCTGTTCCTTTGGTTTATGTGTTAATTTTGATGCTAAGATCACTCTGTTTTAATTACTATAGCTTTGTAATATATTTTGAAATCAGGAAATGTGGTCTATAGCTTTGTTGTTTTTGAAATTACTTCTTTGATTGCATAGGATCTTTTGTGGCTCCATGTGAATTTTATGCCTTATGAAAACAAATTGTCATTGAAATTTTTAAAGGCACTGCATTATCTTTGGGTGCTACTGAAATCATAATAATAATTCTTCCAATCTATGAGTGTGGAATTTCTCCTTCATTTATATTTGTTTTAACTTCTTTTATCAGTGTTTTATAGTTTTGAGGATAAAAGTTTTGTACCTCATTGATTGTATTTGTACCCAAGTATTTTGCTCTTTTTCATGCTATTGATGATGGGAATGTTCATTTTAATTTTCATTTTGTTAGTGCATATAAACACAATTTATTTTTATGTCCATTTTGCATTCTTCAACTTTACTGATATAAATAACTAATAGATTTTAGTGGAACTCTTCATAGTTTCTAGAGATAACATCATATAATCTACAGAGAATATTTTACTTTGATTCTTATGTCTTTGATTTCTTTTATCTTGCTGTCTAGTACTTCTAGTGCTATGTTGAATAGAAGTGCTGAGTGGGCATCTTATCCTTGTTCCTTATCCTGGAGGAAAAGTTTTTAGGGTTTTTTTGCTCTTAAATAAAATGGTTAGTTGTGAACTTTTAATATATATTCTTTGTTATAGTAGTAAATTCCATCTATACCTATTTTATCATGAAAAGTTGTTGAATCCTGTCATATACTTTTCTGAATCTACTGAGAAGATCATATGATTTTTATCCTTCATTCTACTCATGTAGTATATAGCACTGAATGATTTGGATATGTTGAACCATTCATACATTCCAGGGATAAATCTATTTTTGGTTCAGTGTGTAATTTTCTTACTATGTTTTCTAATTCAGTTTTCAAGCATTGTGCTGTAAAATTTTCTGTATCTATTTCTGCTTTAGTCTTTTTATCACTGTGGCCAAAATATCTGACAAGAACAACTTGAAAGGCAGGTAAGTTCATTTTGACACATAGCCCCAGTGTTTCAGGCCATGGTCAATAAACTCCTTAGCTGCAGGATCATGATGAGGCAGAACATGTGGAAAGAAGCAGTTCAACACATGGTACCCAGAAATTGAGAAACTTCCAGCCCAATTTTCAACAGTCTTCCTTCTCCTATGAAACTTCATGAATCCAATCTTTATTGTCTGTTGTCCTATCAATCTTTTCATCTTCTGAGCTCCCATCAGAATCACCCATTAAGCTCTACTTACAGCATTCTAACATTTTTCTGGATTGTATCTCTGAACATTTAAAAATTCTTTCCCCTGAAAACCTGTTCCAAAAGCTTCTGAACCACACAGTCTTGTTAGTTTTAGTAATGACCCAACTCCTTTTACCAATTTCTATTTTAGTCCGGTTTTTCATCACTGTGACCAAAAATCCTGACAAGAACAATTTAAAGGAGGGTACATTTATTTTGTTTCATGGTCAGTCAACTCCTTAGCTCTGAGCCCACAGTGAGACAGAAAATCATGGTGGAAGCATGTGGTGGAGAGAAACAACTCAGGACTTGGTAACCAGGAATCCTGCTAACCAGGGATAAGATATATACCCCAAATGAATGCCCCTAGGGACCATCCTCCTCCATCTACACCCTATCTACCTACAATTACCACCTACTTAATCCATATCATAGGTTTAATCTACTGATTAGCTTACAACCCTCATTATCTAATCAGTTAATCTCAGAATATATTTGTATTGTCTCACATATGAGCTTTCGGGGGACACAACATATCCAAAAGTTAATATTCACCAGAGGTTTTGGCCTGTAGTTATCTTTTCTTGTAGTGTCATTCTGTGGCTTTAGTATCACAGTAATGTTGGCAACAAATCTTCACAATAAGGCTAAGGATATACACTGCAGAAAGAACAGTATGTTCAATAAGTGATTCTGAGAAATTGGTTATTAATATGAAAAATAATGGAACTTGACCCTTAAAGTCAAGGAAAATCATAAAATTCCAAAAAAATAAAAATAAAAAAGGGGAAGAAAGGAAGAAAAAAAAAAAAAAAGAAGGAAAAGGAAGGAAAAGAAGAAAAGAAAATCCAAGAAAAAGGAAAAGAAAAGCCTGCCCTTCCTGATAAAAAAGACCTAGAAAGGAGAAATCCAGCAGTGCTTGGCAGTGTTATCCATACCCATTGGCATAAGAGACCAATCTTCCTACGGCAGCATCACCAATGTGGCCCTGAAAGTAAGACCATTCCCTCCCCTACACCCACTATCAGTGGTGACCTTATCTGCTCACAGACAGAACTCCTCACAGACAGAACGTCAGAGTAGCTGGTGAGGACTATACGAACCAATAAGATCAAACATATTATTATAATAACCAAAATGCACAGGACATAGTTGAAAATCACTCATCATTCTAAGAACCAGGAAAAAAATAAACTTAATTGAGAAATGACCATCTATTGAAATCAGCATAAAGTAAATCATATTTTGGAATTATTTGTCAAACATTTTAGAGCAGCCATCATACAATAAGTACTTATTATTTGTAGAGATCAATAAATAAATGACAAAAATATACAGCATCATCCTATATATGGATAATGAGCAAATTACTTAAGGAAAGTAAGGTAATTATATGTGATTGTGTTTGGAGGAATTATACAAAAAATAACAATAGAAATACAATTGATTCCTTCTAATGACTATGTTGGGTTTAAAACCAGAGGGAGAGAGAACAGTTTTAATACTGTACTCTATAATTCTGCACTTTGGAAATTTCAGCTTTATGTGAGGCTTGCTAAAGGTTACTGTTCAAAGGCATGAAGAAAGAACACACTAACTAGTTAAGCTGAGCCATATCATCACAATAAGTGGGAGAAAAGATGTTTTGGGAATGCATTTGTTAAGGTTTAGATATGAAGCTTATGTGTGAGACAATGCAAGAAACTGAAGAGGTGAAATGATTGGATTATAAGAGCCTTCACCTAATCGGTGTGTTAATCCGTTGTAGGGATTAACTGGTGGTAACTGCAGACAGGTAGGATGTGACTGGAAGAGATGGATCATTGGGGTATGTTCCTGGGGTTTGTATTTTATCCACAGTGAAGGGAGCTTTCTCTTTCTACTTCCTGATTGTAGTGTACTGAATACTTCCCTCCTCCACACACACTGTGATGTTCTGCCTCACCTCAGGTCCACCTCAAATCCATAGATGGATTTGGCCATCTATGGACTGACACCTTTAAAACTATAAGCACCAAATAACCTTTTTCTCCTCTAAAATTGTTCTTGTGTCTTTGGGTCACAATAGTGAAAAGATACTAAAACAATCTACTATACACCAAACACTTAATTAAATGCCAGAACTTATGCAATCTCATGGTAGAACTGTAGGAATCAGTATTGCTCAGTTTTTATGATTACATAAAAATTAATATTTACCTAACTTTATTCTTTCACTATTTTACAGATAGAGGAACAGAGCTAAAGAAGTTTAAAGCAATCACTCAAGATCATAATTCATTTATTTATCTTTGTTTCTTCCATGCGAAGGATCAAAAACAGGGCTTTATGCATGCAATATTCTACCACTGAACTACACTCTTGACCCCAAGTTGGTACATTTACTAAATAGTCATAATAGCTTCTGATATAGGCATCTGACTCCCTACCATATAATGATTATATTTTTATCTGATTGTCCCCATCTACATTTGATTGTTTGGCAAAAACATTGCCAATAATTATCACTACAAATGAAGGACAGGATGTAGTCTTTAGGAAGGGACTGATTTTTTTTTTTTTTTTTTTTTTTTTACCAGAGAGAGTTAATAAAGGAACAGGGATATGAAAGTGCATATGTTTCTATGAGGATCTGTATCTAAATTAGCAGGTTGATGCACATCATGCAAATAGAGTAAGCATGGTGAGGTATATTTTAATTAAAGAACAAATATAAACTAAAGTTGTTTTCAGCTGAATATTCAAAATTATTTTCACAACCAGTAATTGTTAAGTGTACTTAACAACTGAATGGGGTACTGATGCCTAGCATAGTTCTAGAAGTATTTTCAATAAATCTAAAAATGTAACTGTATCAGGAAACTAGTCTTAGGTGTGTGAAAATGGAGCACAGTTCTCTGATATGAGGGTATTGGGTATGGTTGAGTGTCTTTTCTATTAGCTGTTTCTCTGTTTGATTAATAAATACCTCATTATTTTGCTTATGAAGCATCTACCACTTCAATGGTCTTGATTTTTATTCTTAACAAGCATTTGTTCTAGTTTCTTAAATATAATTACAACATATGTAATTGCAACATTTGATCATTTTCTGTATTAATTTTAATTCTGTAAAATTTCTGTATTAATTGTTCATTGTATCACAAATTAAAGTATTTAATCTGTTTTATAGGTAAACATTGTGCTTACATATTATAAATGTTCATATTATGGTTTTTGCTTCCTGTAAAATCTCTCCTTGTCACAGCTTTTGCCCTTCTTGAAGAGAGCATGAATTCAACTTCAGTTTCCTGCAATTATTTTATATGCATGGAAAGAAAGAGTGTTTCTGAGTTGCTGGTAATTCTTTTAGCCATAAATTTAAACCATGTGGAAAATGAGAAGAAAAGCATATTAAAGAAAGGTCTGACATGATCACTTGCTATGTGTTGTTGGTGTGTGTGTGTGCACATGCATGCAAGTAGTTAGATTCTGTTATGAAATGACTCCAATGACATTTTTTGCACATGGATGGAATATAAAGCTTACTGAATGTAAGGAATGACCACATTTTAAACAACAGAAGTCATGTTCATTAATCTATAATATTTTTACTTTCTAAAAGAATAATATTGTTAATTGTAGCATAGACTATTTTTATTTCTTTTTATTCATCTCAATGAATAAATTAAAAATTGTTCCATCATCTACCTGCATCCTCTTAATAATATTAGTAAAGACTGGAATTGCTTATAATCTACTTATTGTTATTGTTGTTCTCTTTCAGGTAGCTTGATCAACACTCATGATTAGT
This sequence comes from Sciurus vulgaris, assembly GCF_902686455.1. Classification (NCBI taxonomy): domain Eukaryota; kingdom Metazoa; phylum Chordata; class Mammalia; order Rodentia; family Sciuridae; genus Sciurus; species Sciurus vulgaris. Next base: position 74,065,048 of record NC_136462.1, read on the forward strand.
TACTCGTATGTATCAGTGACACACAATTTCTCCACGACACACACTTGAGTTTCAACTCTAAAGTCCATTTATTATATGACATTTTCACTTGCACATGTAAAAATACTTTCATATTAATGTTGAAACTATAACCATCTTCCTGCAATAACTCTGATTTTTCCATTCTGGTTCAAAAGAACCAGAAAACCATGGTTTCCTATTGCAGTACATGAAAGCTTATCAAGGACTTCTCAAGCCAGCAACTTAAAAGTGACTCTGAAAAGTTCTTAATAATCTCTTACTGTCTTTCCATCACTAAATCCTGTGCTTTCCCTGTCCACTTTTTTCCAATTAAAATTGTCTTTTCCATTTCTATGGTCACCAAACAAGTCTAAGCCACCTTCTATGAAAGTTTTATTTAAGATCGACTTGCATAAAAGTGAGTGTGTTTACAGCAGCATGTAACTTTTGGTCACTGTCAGATAATCCCTCCTGGTTTCATTCAATTTTCCAACCCATTTCCTGCACAACAACCAATCCAACCTGATTTCTATCATTATAGGTTTGTGGTGCTTTCTTGGAACTTCATATCAGTCAATGGTATGTTCTTATATCTCTAATTTTTCATTTTATGAACACATGAGAATTTGTGTATTAAAATATGTTGGACTTTGGAGTTATAAAATACTTACCTATTAGAAATAGAGTTGGTATAAATACTTATGCCTAAGTTGTTTTCTGGACACATAATTTAATTTCTTTTTAGTAAATACCTAGGAGTAGAATTGCTGTTTCAAAGGTTAAGCTTATGTTTACTTTCACAAGATTCTGCTACCATGATTTCAGCTTCAACTCATCAAGGGTTTATCTGCCAAGCGAGGGGTTGCCTTGCTTTTAGAAATTGTAAAACCAGGTTTAAAATGAAGCAAGTTATAGACAATGGACAACAGTTACTATAAGAAAGACTGCAATTCCTAAACGAAGAGAAACAAATGGAATATACCCTACAATTATGCCATCTTTGGGGCAGCACAGGAAAGGAATTCAAACTTACATACATAGCTGAGTTTAGGAGGTGGATCGAGGAGGCTAGAATTTGCAGGACTGAGTACCAGAAAGAAAGGAGCTGCACAGAGAACTACTAGAAGGAGCTGAAGGTTTCTTTCTGTCTTTTGCTACATTCATTTTATACATAGATGGAGCAAAATATAACAAAATGGTAAAAGAACCAAAGCAAACTAAGCCAAACAGTCTCAGAGCCCACCCAAGTCAGACAGGAAAGAACGCAGACTACTCGGTACTTTGGATGAGTTCTGTGCAGGGTCTTGCTCTAAAGTGAAGGGTTGTTCAGTAACTAAGCAATGCTAAAAAGCAAGCACCCAATGAACAATGAAGATTTGTGAAATATTTAACTATGTATCAGAATAAAATCCTACATATTTTCAAGATGTAACAGTTGCTTGTTAATGAAGGAAAGATGAAGGCTGAAGCAACTCTGTATGTGTGTGTGTGCGCGAGTGCGTGTGCACGCACGTGTGGTTTTCAATTCTGAAAGAAAGGAGATAAGATACACAAAGCAATGAGAAATTATGGAAATCAAGAGGAATTTGTATAAATATGAATGAACAACTGCCCTTGTGACCAAGACATTAAGTACATATATGCATGCATGTGCACAGGCACACACACATACATGCACATGCACACACATGTACTCCCCACCTTTGAAATTTTATTTAGCAAAAGATGAGTCTAAGAATCCTAATGCAGGAATTAAAACAAACCCTTTGTCTAAACAAAGGAGCTGTTGCTTCCTGACAAGTTAACTGACATTGAGGAAAAAGAGTTAGTTGAATAAATTTATGTGCTGTCATCAAAATTTTTAGAAATTCAATCAACTCTATTTGTGCTAGTCATATTTTCAAGGATATATGCTTTATAATGTATCACTTGTAAAAATGCTATTGTTTGACTTATTGTTATTTGGTTAAAGATGGGTCAAGGACTTTCCAAATATTTGTACCAAAGGAAGTGTAATATCAGTTGTGACTCAAGAAACATTGGTAGAATTATGAAAATAAAATGTCAAAGAATGTGGTAAATTTTAAAAAATGATAAATGGTGAAGTTTATTTTTAAAAGTCTTAAATATTACTTATCCAAAATTTATTTTTTCCTGAAATTTGGTTCCTAATTTTATGACTGTATTGAAATTACATCAGAAATTTGAAGAGTAGGAAAAGATAAACTTCTATGAAGTTTGATATAAATTCACAAATTTGCAAATAATTATTTTATTTTTAATTTTTTTTACTTTTGTAATAATTGTGTTCATGGATATAAAAATTATTTGATTCCAAATTAATTATTTCACTTATTGAACAAATTTCCTATGTGGATATACCACCAGTGAATCTGCACATCATGTACAACCACAAGAATGACATCTTAATTAGAATAAATTATACTCCATGTACTTATGTCAAAATGCACTCTGCTGTCATGTATATCTAAAAAGAACAAATAAAAAAATAATAAAGTATATATAAAAAATGTACACATGCCATTTTAATTTTAATCAAATTTTAATTTGATTTGAAAGTGACATTCCTCCTACTTTGGATTTTAGATTTTAGATCTTATAGACATAATATATCAGTGACAGAACTTCATGTTGAAAAATATTTATTTCCCTCTATTTTTTTTCTTTAGAACTTTTTATTCCCTTTCTATGTTGCATTCTACAGCTCTGAAATAGTAGAAAATTTAGTTAGGTCTCCTTGGAGACCATGGAGGTTTCTAATTTCACATGCAACAAGCTCCTAACTAAACCAATATTCCAATTCTCTATTAACAGATTATTTTTATATCACATAGGGAGGCTCTGTCATTTATCTAGACAACTGTATATGGTAGGTCTTACCTACTCCTAGCAGTAATCTCAAGGAAAAATAAAAAGGTCTAAATAAGTCCTTGAACAAGTCATGTGGTAAAATTTATGGAAAAATATTCCTTAAACCACAAAATTAGATATGGGTTATATAGTTACAACCTCACAGGCCAAAAAGCTAAATGTAGATGATAAAATTGTGCATGACATTCACTTGAACTTATGTGTCTCTGGGTATAACTGGCTACAGGGACAGAAAGGAAAGATTATTTTTAATAATAATGATATTTAAATTAATCCAGGGCCTATGGTGTGTTAGGTACCATGAGGTACTCTATGTCTACTTTATTATTTAATTTTTTTACCACACCATGACATAGGTATTATCATTATCTTCATTTTTACAGATAACTGAGTTAAAAGAAGTTAAATAATGCCTGATATCATGCAAATTTAAGATCCTAACTTCAGAGTTCGTTTGCTTAACTCTGCCTTTCAGAAAAGGCCATTTTTCACTAATACTTGCTTATCACTATTTTTTTCTAACTTTTCTCCTTTAATAGGAAGGAAAATATTTTTTTGTGTATGGTGAGACAACAATCTACTGTCTCAGCAATTTTAAGAATGGATCATTATTGACTACAGTCACCATGTTTTACAACAGCTCTCTTGAACTTATTTCTCCCATGTAACTGAACTTTTGTGTACTTTGACATCTCCCATACCCCTCCCACACCTTAGTAACCACCTTTCTCCTTTAATTCCATGAGTTTTAATTTTTTAGAGACAACATACAATTTTAGTTGGATGAAATTGAAGAAATTATTAATATCCTTACCTTCAGTTGCTCACTACTAATAGCTTTCTAATCAGTCAAAAATCACATATTTGAAACATAATTATAAACCAAAATATATTGCACTTAAGGAAATATCATGTGGTATTTGTCTTTCTTTGCCTGATTTTTTACCCTTGGCATAATGTTCCCAAATAATAGAACTTACTTCACTTTAAGTCTGAAATCATATTCCTTTGCAAGATATACCATATTTTTAAAATCTATTAATCCACTAATGGATGTTTAGTCTCATTTTATATCTTGGTCAGTGTAAGTAATGCTATAATAAATATAGATAGGATTGAAGATCTCTCTTGGTCATGCTGATTTTATTTCTTTTTGATATATACCTGGTAGAAGCACTGCTGGATAGTACTATTCTATTGAGCAAACTACACTATTTAACAAAGGTTATATTAATTACATTTCCACAATGTTCATGGGATCCTTTTTCAGTGTACTAACCAATATTTATCTTTCATCTTTTTGATAACAGCCATTCTGACTGGTGTGATTTCATAGTTCATTGTGGATTTATTTGCATTTTCCTTATTGGTGATGCTGAGCACTTTTTCAGATAACATTTAGATGCCTTTATCTTCTTTTAAGAAATTTCTACTCCTTTACCCATTTTTAATTAAGTTGTTTTCTTGCTAGTGAACTGTATGATTTCCTTATATATTTGGGATATTAACCCTTTACCCAATGTAATTTTTGCAAATTTTTTTTCTAATCCATCCATGGAATCTTCTTTCTGTTGATTGTTTCCTTTTCTGTGCAAAAGGTTTTAGTTTTCTGTAATCCCATTTATTTTTACTTTGTTGCTTTTCCTTTTGTGTTCTTATCAAAATAATTATGGGTCATTCAAATATCACTGGGTTAATCTACTCTTTTCTTCTAGTAGTTTTACAACTTCACTATGAAGGGAGCAGATTTGTTTCTCTATGCCCTTCTACCAATTCATAGTGCCTACTCACCACAGGTCCAGAAACAATGGAGATAGACGGTCATGGACTTAAACCTCTGACACCAGGAGCCAAAATATATCTTTCCTTCTTTGTTTTTCTCAGATATTTTGTCACTGCAACTGAAAAATAACACAGCCATAATTGTGTCAAGGTACACTCCTTCTAGTCTCAATTTATTGAGAGGTTTTACTATGAAAGGGTATTGAATATTGTCAAATGATTTTTCTGCTTCTAATTGACAAGATGATATATAGTTTTTGTTTTTTGTTATCTTAATGTCACTTATGACATTGTATGATCAGCATTTGTTGAAACTTCTTTTATCACTAGGATAAGCCCCACTTCATCATGGTATTATCCAATATTAATGTGTTATCCAATTCAGTTTGGTAGCGTTTTGTTTTGCTTGTTTGTTTTTGGTCAATATCCAGGAGGGATATTGGTCTTATTATTACTATTTTTTCCTGCAGCTTCCTTGCTTGGTTTTGGCATACGGGTAATTTTAAGATTAGTGTATTGCTTTTCCTTCTAATGTTTTGAACATTTGAAAAGGATTAAGATTATGTTCTCTTTACATGCTTGTTAGAATTCAGAAATGAAGTAGTAACTGGTCCTTTTGTTGATTAGAGATTTCTTTATTACTAATTTTATTTCCTTAAACATTATTAGTTTGTTCAACTTTTCTATCTTGCATGAGTCTACCTTGCTAACTTGTGTCTGGAAGTTTATACATATTTTCCTGGGTTATTCAGTTTATTGGCATGTAATTGTTCATAGAAGCATTTTATGATCCTTTGTGTATCTGTAGTGATCTTTGTTGTGATGTCTCCTCTTTCATTCCATTTATTTGAGTCCATTTTTTTCTTCTCAGTCTAGCTACAGATTTGTCAATTTTCTTGATCTTTTCAATAAACCAGTTTTTAGTTTTGTTGATATTTTATATTTTTAATCTAGTATCTCTTTCATTTATTTTTGCTTTCCTCTTATTTCCTTACTTCTAATTTTGAGCTTAGTTTCTTATTGTTTTTAAATATTTTCTAACGTGAAAAATAAGGTATAGAAGGAAGTTATGGCAAAATTCCCATTATTTCAAATTAATTAGAAGTAAATCACCAGAAAACTTGGAAAAATATTAGAATTATTACCAGAACAGAAATGTGAAAAACCATTAAAATGATAGATTTTGGAAATAAATTACATGAACTACTATAAAACATACAATTGTTTAGCAGACAAGACTATAATTCACCTTTGTTCAAACACTGTAAATAGAAATTGAATCCTTGACAAAATTTGGTGTGTATAAAAGGATATATTACTATATAATATATAGTAATAGCCTGGGTTTGATTTCATTTTTTTTTTTTTTTTTTTTTTTGCAGTGCTGAGGATCAAACCCAGGGCCTTGTGTTTGCAAGGCAGGCACTCTACCGACAGAGCGATCTCTCCAGCCCCTTGATTTCATTTTTAATGTGAATGTATTAAATCTTACCCCACAAAACCAAATACATTAACTTTTCTCTAAGTATTTAATGAAAATGTTTGGTATTGTCAATTATATTTTATCATTCCTACTTAATGAAAGTATTTAGAAATAATGATTGATTTAGAAGAAGAACCTATTCAAAGAAAGTCTAAAACAATAATTCTTAAGCTTAACCATTATTGAAAATAGTATGAGTGTGAAGGCTCCTCAAAAACTAGAAGTAGGCCAGTCATGGTGACTCATGCCTGTAATCCCAGTGGCGTGGGAGGCTGAGGCAGGAGGATCTCAGGTTCCAGGCCAGTATCAGCAATTTAAGAAGACCCTGTCTCAAAATAAAAAAGAATATCAAGTGCTGGGGATGGGGCTCAGGGTTAAGTGTCCCTGGATTCAATCCCTGGTACAAAAAATAAACAAATAAAATAAAATAAATAGAGCTACCATATGAGCCAACAATTCCATTACTGGGACTATATTCAAAGGACATGAAATCAGTATGCCAAGGAAATGTATGAACTCTGATGTGTACTGCAGCACTACTCACAATAATCAAGATTAGAACCAGTAGATGTTCATTAACTGATGAATAAAGAAAATATGGAATATATACATAATACAGCATCATTCAGTCTTTTAAAAAAACAATGAAAATATTTCATTTTCAGTAACATGGATGGACTGAAGAATATTACATTAAATGAAATAAGTCAGACACAGAAAGACAATATATTGCCAAGTTCTCACACAAAAAAAGTAAATTATTAATCCCACAGAGGTAGAGAATTGAATAATAGTTACAAAAGGCTGGAAAACATGTGGGGCATGGAGTGGATGGAGAAAATTTTCTAATGAATTCAGAAATGGAACAGAATAGGAGAAATAACTTCTAAATAACATTGTAGGGAAACTGTGGTCACCAACGATTAATTTATGTCACAAAATAGCTAATATGAAGGATTTTGAATGCTTCCAACACAAAGAAGTGATATGTTTAAGATGATATACTAATTATGTTGATCTAATTATTAGAAATTGTACACATATGTTGAAATATTACATTGTACCCCATTAGGATGTATAAAAATTATGTGTCAAATTCCAAAAGGAAATGTTAAGATGCTAATATACCTAATTAAATTTTATGCATTTTACTTAAATATGAATATGCATTTATTAAGTTATGAGGAGAATAAGTGTAATGAAGTTCCTCTATTCCATTCATATTATCTATTTAAATTTAGACAAGCAAAGGGTCATATATTTTATAGATACAAATGACCTTTTTAGAATGAGAGGCTAATTAAAGCCTTTATAAAGGTTCCTAATGGTGGGAATAAAACATACATATTTTTTCAATTCACTCAGGATTTGAAATAAGACAAATACAAGTAGAAAATAGGATGAAAGGCGGTGGAAAGAAACTGTAAAAATTGTCTTTTCACTAAATCATTCAGAAGCTTAAGAATTTGCTATGGATTAAACACTTTTATTTGAGTGCTGACTCCAACGTTATTTAATAACATGGTCTCACTGTATTTTTGTCCTTGAAAGTTATGAAATTTATTATATAATTACAAATAGAGCAAGATTCTAAAAACTTGAAACAAATGCACATGTTAATTCTTTTTTGTAAGTTGTACATTTGCTTTGAACTTTTTCTCTATCTTTTGCATTTGTAATTTATATCTCACTTTTGTCTTTATAAAAGATGTCTTAGTAGATACAATACTCAACTTTTACTGTTGATAAAATTAAGAAAACTTAGGTACTAATTCTCTTTATTTTAATTCCTTTAGAACATATGTTTTGAATAACAACTCTGCAAAACACTATCAGAAATTGTGTGAAAAAATAAGGTAATATTTAAAACAGAATGCCTATTCTAATTTTGTGTGTATTATATTTGTGTATTTTTGTGTATTATTTTCAAATACAAGATATTACATTAATATCAATATATAAGAAATAAGAGTACATGTGACCTAGCAAGATACAGAGAAATCTTTCTTCTGGAGTTTAGCCAACTAAAGATATTTTAGTTATAATTGTAATAATATCTTTATAAACAAGGTAGAATTTGAGATGACATTTGATGATAAAATAAATACTACTAGAAAGGGAGTGAGATAACACAATGCATCATTATATAGCATGTGGTAGAAGTATTGTAAACTTGTATTTCAAGTCCTATGTTAAGAAATTTTAACATATTAGTTCATGGATTATCACATTAGCCTATGAAATAGATACCACAAATATAACCTTTGCATATATGTGCAAACTGTTTTAGGGATTTTGTAACATACCTAAATCACAGAGCTAACCATCAATGAATACATGGTTTGAATTCATATTGAACCAATCCACCAGATTGTGGCCATTGGAATCAGTTTCCTTCTTAAACACATTTAAACAAGTAATAACACCTGGCATGCATTACAATTTAAGATTTGCTATTGTTAAATTTATTTCTTTGTTATTATTGGTTGTACTGGCTTTTCTTGATTAATCTATTTTTTACATATTTTTGTGCTTTGGATATGAGGTATAAATGAAAAGTTTCCTGTAGGAATGAACAGAGATAAAAGGATTATATTGTGGGAACTACAACCTAATCGGTCCATTCTAATTTGAACGGAATGACTTCGCAGTAACTATGTACAGGTGGGTCACTGGGATCATGTCCTGGAAGGGCTCATTTTCTCAGCACCTCCTTCACACTCTGCTCTGTCTCTCTGCTTCCTGGCTGCCATGGATGGAGTAGCACACCTAAACATGCCCTTCCACCAGCATGTTCTGCCTCACTTTGGGCCCAGAGCAATAGACTCAACTGATCTTTGACTAAAGTTCTGAAATCTTGAGCAACAAATGAAACAAAAACCAAAAAGAAATGAAAAGAAAATGAACCTTTTCCCCCACTAACTTGCTCTTGTCAGATATTTAGTCACAATGACAGAAAGTTGACTAACATATGTATTGTGGTAGTTTATAATTTAAAAAAAAAATACAGAATTTCATTTTTTGGAAGGAAAAAAATTGAAATATAACAAAAAACAATGAGAAAGGAAAATATAATTTTTGCAATATCATTATATGTAGAAGGAAAGCAGAAAACAGTGAATAAGAGACATGTTTTTTTCTTAATTTCCATATCTTATCAATTACTGATTCTAGCTCAACATTTTTCTATGCTGAGAGGATGAATAGTCAATAATATATTTCTAACTCTGTCAATAATGTATCTGTACTGCTGCAATTATTTTATATCTGCTTTTGTCACTTTTATAATCTGCCTCGCACATTTCTTCCAGTTAAATCTTTCTGAAATACAGGTCCTATTTGACAGCCTACTTATTCAAAATCCTTACTAGGAAATTTTGATCAAGATGGTGCTATGAGTTTATAATATAAAAATCAGCCTCCACTTCAAAGCCAGTAATGAAAGCAAAAGTAAACAAAATCTTCCAAAATGAAGAAATATATAATAGAAAGCAGTAAGCAGAGTATAATAAGATTTTGTAAGCCACAACCTACAAAAGTTATAGTGTAAAAATTGAAATGGGTGCCTGGGAGTTCAATTCCCCTGGAATAATGAAAATCCAACCAACAAACAAGTACTGTTGGAGTGAGGCACCCTTTCAGCCTTTGTAAGACTTCAGAACTGTGCTGCAGTCTAAGGCAGCTACTTCTGCATTCTTTCCTTTTTCGTCTTTTATATATGGGTGTCAGATCTGCATTGCTATTTGAGATCTCTTCCTACTACCTTCTATGTCCTCCCTCTGTATTTTCTTTTCAAACATCTTGCACATAAAATTCTATACTTGAATATTTTTATTTTAGGTACTGAAATAATGGAATTGATAGCAAAAAAAAAAAAAATAGTTCAAAAGGGAGGCAATATGGTGAAGTTTTGGGAAGCTCAATTACTCATTGGCAAGCAAAAGAGACCCAATACCAAGTGGAGTATAGACAATGGGCATATACTGGAAAAAATGTAATGAACAAGTCAGTAATATTTCACTGCTGCCAGGCTTGGTGGTGCATGCCTGTAATCCCAGAAGCTTGGGAGGCTGAAGCAGGAGGATCATGAGTTTGAAGTCAACCTCAGCAACTTAGTGGGGCCTTGAGCAACTTAGTGAGACCCTGGCTCAAAACAAACAATAAAAAGGCCTGGGAATGTGGCTCAGTGATAGAACACCTGTGGTTCAATGCCTGTTACAAAAAAAATTTTTTTCACTGCTTTACATAAGTGTCTTTATAAAAGGAGATGCCCTTGGTAATGCAATGATTCAGGCATTTGAGAAATATGGAAAAACAATGCCTATAAAAACAGTGAACTGGCTAATCTTCACCAAGATGCATTGACTATACAGCATGAATTAAAAACCAGAGATGTCTTAAAGTCAGAAAGCCTCTTTAGTAGCTTAACAAAAGTCCTTAACTCTCACAGAAGAAGTATGAATAAAGCTGTAGAGAAAGTTTAAGATTAAGGAAATGGCAGAATTCCAGAAATACAATGATCAGCCAATGCTTCCACTGAGGTCAGGATCCTAGTAGGGAAATTCTTGAAAATCTTGACAAGGGGTTTAGAGATATTATTTTATTGTTTGGATATGAGGTATCCCCCAAAGATCCTGTTAATGCAGGAATGATGAAAAATAAAATGATTTTCTCTCTCTGCGTCCAGGTTGCCATGAATGACACTTCTTCATCACATCCTCCTGCCATGATATTCTGCTTCACCTTGCCCTGGAGCATTGGACTCAGTCAACCATGGACTGAACCTCTGATGTTATGAGCCAAAATAAACCTTTTTTTCTTATAAGTTGTCCTGGTCAGGTATGTGGTCATAGTGATGTAAAGCTGACTACCACATATATAACTGGCAGGAGCCTAGGGATAAACATGAAAATGAATTTTGAGTATGCTTCACCAAGGGAATCAGAAAAATATAAAGGAATATTTAAAATTTCATTGACAGTATGCCCACGATAATATTAATTCTGCCTACCAAGAACATGGGAGATCTTTCCATCTTTTAAGGTCTTCAATTTCTTTCTTTGGTGTTCTTTCTTTAGAGTTCTGAATGGGTTACACTTTTTGAAGATATAGATGTGAGAACTGACAAAGGTCCAGGGATAGGGCAAACTTTTTGTTAAGATGATTTCTAGAAATTGGGAGTAAAAATCGTCTCAGTGGGGTAGAAAGGACCAATTTTTTTGTATTCAATATTGTAGAAAAGGTGAAAAAAAATGTGAAAAAAGGTAGTCATACAGGAAAGGATACACGTTGAAGTGAGACCAGAAGACCCAGGATTATGTTTCTCAGGAGAGTTTGGAGGACATATTCACCATGGCAGTCAGGGCTGGGCTGCTGAGGGGAGCACATGCCTTAGGAAGTTCAGAGGTTGCTCTCCTCTGCAGTCAACACTGACTTAGTTATTAAAGGGCTCTTCTCACTGTACAAGAAGAAAATGGAACCCCGAAATAATAAAAGCCAGGTTGAGGTACTGAAGCCCAAAATTCTAGGAGAATGCAAGAATGAAAGGGAAGCTAATGACACTACAGGGAGTTATGAGCTTGGTGATGCCAGGGGAATGACAGCAGATACGCAGCTCAGGCTCCCTCCTAACAGCCACAAGAAGTACTCCTTAATGAACTTTATTACTTGCCATAATTTGCAGATCAGAAACAGAACTTCAAAGGAATGAGATCATTTCCACTCGGCTACAGTATATAGCTACCAAGTGGAAGAACAGTTTGAAAACCCTTTTTGGATTTTTATATTTGACTTTTACTCCTTCTCACATTTAGGGCTAGAGTTTTGATTCTGTGAATGCTAGGATCCATTTAATATGTGTTTGGGGATTATCACTGGGGAAAATAGCTTCTCATATAACAACTCCCATGATCAAATAAATTTGTGAATCTTTGCCTACTCTATTCTTTGCTTAGGAAATTGAATATGTACCTTAGCATATTAAAGGCTTAGTGACTTCTGAAGTAAATACAAAACAGAAAACAAACTAAAACTAACCTTCTAAACAAACAGGATCCTTCAGTATTGTTAAATCTGGTATTATCCAAGTTGTATGACTGTCCTATCAAGAAATTTTGGATGGAAATAACAGGGAACTCAACTCAAATTGAATTAGTCAGTTCAACCATTTACTATCTCTCATAACCAAAATCATAAGTAGAGTAGCTTCTGACTGAATAATTTAATGGATCAACATAATTAGAAAGTACACAGGACCTTTCTCCTTGTACTCTGCCATCATCGATTTTTATTTATTTTTCAATTTGATACTATAAAATCACATATCAAAATATGCATGGTGCAGAGAAAAAAACTCCCTGTGTGGGAAAGGAGAGTAAAATGAACATCTGACTTTATGGAAGACCCCAACATCAAGCCCAACCCAGTAAACCCCAATGCCAAGTTAGCTTGGTAACCCCAAGCTCCAGATACATCCAAGTGCCAGGGTCCTGGAAGCAGCCTCCAGGCTGGTCCCCTGAGACTCACCTCAATGATCTGTCAATCCATATGTCCTCCGGATCTAGAAAACACCTGTAGCTCTAGGTACCAAGAGAACTAAAATACTAGGATGTACTTGAACAGATTTAGAATCTAGGTCAGCTCTTTCTTGATCTTGGCTCCAGATTTAGCACCATGGCTCCAATCATGGGACCTAGCCCAAGAACTCTAGCACAAAGCTAGTTCCCAGGGACTCATAATCAGGTCCATTTCTGGAGATTCAAGTGCAGGCTTGTTCCAATACCAGGTTTATTCCTGTTGTCATAGGCTCAAGTCTTGCCCCAGTGCCCGATTTGCCTCCATGAATCCAGGTTTTGGGCAAGCTTTCAGGGACACTGCAAACCAATTCACTAGGATGTACCTTCATAAACTCAAGTTCCAGGCCCCTCCCTCCAGATCCAGTTTCCAGATCTGTCATCACTGACCCACTAACCAGTTTTTATGTACTGGTCACATAAGAACCACCGTGGGTCCCAGTGACCTTATCTGCAAACAACCCCCTCAATTCCATATGGCACTGTTGTGGGCACCCTAGCTTTGAGATCAATTGTGGCAGCAATTATGCTTGCCTTCCACTGCCAGTAGGATTCCCTTTTGTGGGCTCCCCCTAGCTTAACTGTACAGAGCATGGTTAAGACCTTTCCTTGCCAATGCCAGTCTGTAAAAACTGTAAAAGTGTGCATTTCTTCAAATGAGCAGACACCAGTGCAAAGCTGCATGATCCCCCAAATCAGAGAAATGTAACAACATCAAATGAACAAAACAAAGTAGCAGTAAATGACTTTAAAGAAATAGACATCTATGAACTAATGAAAAAAAAATAAAAGAATTATCTTAAACTCAGTGAGCTGCAAGAGAACACAGATAAACAATTTAACAGTGTCAGGAAAACAAAACATGTAGAAAGTGACAAATTCAACAAAAACATAGAAGCCATAAATAAACAAACAAGAACCCTGGGACTGAAAAGTATAAGGACTGCACTAAACAGTTCCATACAGAGTGTCTACATCATACTTGATCAAGAAGGACTAATGAGAAATTTCGCCACATGGAAGAGAAGGAGATCCCAGTTCTCATTTTCCACAAAATATAACTGAACTATCCTTGAATAAAATAACTCTTAAGAGAACATAGCAGTTCCGTTAAGAAACTGTGGCATATATATACAATGGAATATTACTCTGCCATGAAGAATGATAAAATTATGGCATTTGCAGGCAAATGGATGAAATTGGAGGATATCATGCTAAGTGAGATAGCCAATCTCAAAAAACTAAAGGACGAATGATCTTGCTGATAAGCAGATGAGGACATATAATGGGGGGTAGGAGGGGTTAGCATTAGGGTTAGGGTTATGTTTAGGGTTAGGGATAAGGAGGGTGGTAAGAATGGAGGAAGGAAGGACTGTATAGAGGGAAAAGAGGGGTGGAAGGGGTGGGGGGAAAGGGAAAAAAATAACAGAATGAATCAAACAACATTGCCCTATGTAAATTTATGATTTTTAATAAAAAATAATAATGAGCGAAGTATACAGAATTCCCACTATGTCAATGTTTAAAAGAGCTGTGAAGTTTGAGCTACTTCAGAGAGCTCCTGAAAGGGCAATGTCTAGTAGAGCTGTGGGGGCAAAGTTGCCACTAAGACTCTACACTGTTAAAAAAAAAAAAAAAAAAGAAATTTCAATTACACTGTGGCATGTGCACACAGACATACACACACACAAACACGTAGAGACACACAAAGCTAAGAAGAACAATTTCCTATAGGCTGCATCATCCCATCCTTACTCCAACACTGTGCAGCACCAAGGGGGAACTCTCCAGCCTGAGTTCTCTTATAAGGGAAAGAAGTAGGGTGAATTATCAGGTTCTTAAGCCTTTTGGAATAGTATATAAATAACATTTTCTGTTTCACATCACATGGATCAGAATAACTGAGACATCTAGAGAAAACTAGGAACAAAGAAGATCAGGGGTCATATAGGTACTGGTCACATAAGAACCACTGTGGGCCCCAGTGACCTTATCTACAAAGAACCCCCTCGTTTCCATATGGCACAGTTGTGGGCACCCTAGCTTTGAGATCAATTGTGGCAGCAATGATGCACTCACAAATAACTTTGGCCCTGACTACTGGTCTTGCCTTCCACTGCCACGGATGTGCCTGTGGCTTGCATGGGTAAAATTGTGTGTGTGCACACAGCTGACCATGACTGGTGCTTCTGGTCCCTACACACTGCATGGAGAATTGCAAATGCCCCCTGCAGCTATATATACATATGCCACCATCCCTGATCTTCACAGCTGTGCAAAAGGTCTTAGCCCCAACACCTATTGTAGGTCTCCCTTTTTCAGGCTTATGTATGCAGGTTGCCCCAACAGTGGTTATGTGCATATTTCACATATTTGCACAATCCTGCCATTACATTCAGGTATGATTATAATTCCCATCCTTGTGCATGTGCCTACAGTGAGCCCTGGACCACAACACTGGCTTTAAAACTACACATATGCCCATGGCTACAGGGCCCCGTGATGATTAGAACTACCACACTGCCCTGCTCTTGGCTCCCAGAACTACTACATCTGGTGCTACAGCACTCTCCAGTATGCACTGTGTCATGACTCCTAATGAATTAGTCTTTTCATACCAAAGATTGTTTATAAACTTTATTACAACAAAGAGTGTAGAAAAGTTCAATACTTATATATCTTCCTTACAAGAAATGATAGAGCAAGTTCTATAAGCTAAAATTGAATGATACTAATTATTAACATGAAAACATATGAAATTATAAAGCTTCCTTGTAGAGGTAAATATGTACTCAATTTCAGATTATTCTAATTCAGAGTATTCATTAATATTATAATGATTCCATATAAATAATTTATAAATCTAGCATAAAAATTAAAGAACAAAAATATTAAAAATAACTATAGCTTCAACATTTTATTAATGGCTATACAATGAAAAAGATGTAAATTATGATCTCAAAAGAAAGTGCAGTGTTAGGGAAACAAAAATGTAGAGCTTTAGTGCACACTTGAAGTTAAGTTGTTACAAGGTTAAAATAGACTGTTATAACTATAAGATGTTTTATGTCTGCCTCATGGTAACCATAAAACAAACCATTATACTAGATGTACAAAAGACAAACTAAAAGGAACTAAAACATAGCACCGCAAAAATCATCAAATAAAAATGGAAGATGGTAAGAGAGAAAGGAAAAAATAAACCACAAAACAACCATAAAATGATAAAATTACAATAGTATGTCCTTACCAATAATTACTGTAAATGGAGATTAACTAAATTCTCCAAAGGACTAAGAGTGAGTGGTTAAAAAAGAAACAAGTTCCAACTGTATGCTGCCTGCAAGAGAGACTTGCATTAGATTGAAGAACACATATGGATCTAAAAGGAAGGAATCAAAAAAGATATCACATACAAATAGAAACAAAAGTGAGAGAAGGAGAGAGAGAGAGAGAAGAAAAAGAAGAAGGAGGAAGAGGAGAAGGTGGAGGAATACTAAGGCTCAATGGATTTTATGTTAAAAACTCACTAGAGACAAAGAAGGTCATTAATTAACAATAAAAGTTTTAGTTCATCAAACGAATATAACAATCAGAGATACTTGCACTCAATAAAGCAGCACCTAAATGAATAAATCAAATATTAATAAAAATGAAGGGAGAGATATACTGCAATAAAATAATAATAGGGAACTTTAAAAAACTTCCATTTCAACAAAGGGTAAATTGTATAAACAGAAAAGTAAAAAGAAATTATCACACTTAAACAGCACTACAATGAACCAGATAGGCATTTGAGAAAATTTTGCCCAACAACAGAATACACATTCTTTTCATGAGTACACAGAACATTCTATAGGATAAATTAAAGTTTTGTCCATAAAATAAATCTTGTCTTGGCTGGAAGTTCAAGATGGTGGAGTAAAGGAGGTTGCTTTATTGGCTGCTCTACTGTGTAAAACCAAGAGAGTAGACAGGAAGCTTCTCATCAAGATGGGTGAACAACAAAGGTGGGTGGGACTTACTGGATTTAAAACCTGACTTTCAAAGCAGATCAGGGACTGGGAAGTTTGGATATAATAAAATAAGAAAGAAATTCCCAGCAGCACAATGGCTGCTATGTCTGGACCAGAAGCACCAGCCAGAGTGGTCTCTCCAAAAAAGTGAGAGATAGAGGGGTAAGAAGAGAATTAAAGGAACCCACATTTTTAGGAGGCCTTAGGCATATCTGAATATGGAGCATATTGAGATCAAGGACATTGCCCTACTAAACTGAAAGTTGTGCTGCACAATATCTTTGTGCAGGAAAGAAGCTACCATCCATGTGGAAGACAAAGAAGGAACCATTTTGCAGTCTTGGCTGGGGGTTGGCAGCAGAGGGAGCCTATTCCTGGTCAACCCAAATTTGGCCCAAAACACAGGCCTAGTAAACACACACTGCGTAACATAGAGTGTGCTTAAGTGACCAGGAAAAAGTCATACATGGAGAGAGGTTTACACAGGGGACAAATGGTCCTGGGAATCCACCCAGCTCTACCCATTACCCTCCAATGTGGCTGCTTTCAGGACCAGCTGGGAGAGAGCATCTGGGCAGGAAGTCAGAAGGGTTGGGGTGGGAGAGATTGCATTTGGAAACATAATCAAAGATCAGGAAATGTGGGGGACATAGGTGGCATAGGAGACAAAGACTGGTTCCTCCCTCACCCAAGTGGAACCCAGGAGAGATGTCTGAGGTACAGTCTTTCAGTGTGGTCCAGCAATTACTGGGCCTCCTGGAGGTGCACTGATTTAAAATCTCCAGACCAACTGGCAATCAGTGAAGTGCCTGGAGCTCACCTAATCCTAAACCCCACCTCTAGGAATTCCAACTATGGGAGTACCTGTCTCATTCCAGCAATCAGAGGGTAAAGCAGCACACTCCAGAAGACCCAATCTAGAACTGCTGAGAAACAGAATCTTGCAAACTCCAATAGAAAGAATTCTTGAACTTTTCATCAAGATTTTTTACGTCTCTCTCTTTTTCTTTCTGTTTCTTTTTCTTTGTTTAATTGTGAACTTAATGGTACATGGACAGGACATTTATATATATTCATTTTGTTTCTCATTTCTAGCATTTTGAAGCCAATTTTTTTTCATGGATCAGCTTTTTGATGACTAGGATGACTGATTAGTATATTTTTGTTTTGTTTTGTATTTTTTAATTTTAATTTTTAAACATTTTTACTTTGTATATAATTTTTTGCTCACCCATCTGTTTTTGTTGATTCTCTTTCTTTCTTTTCTTCTGCTAACAACCAATCTCTATTGTTCTCTATTCACATTTCCTTTAATTTTTTAGTACTTCTCTCCTCCTCCCTCATAATCATCACATCCTATATCTCTTCTATTCTCTAACTATCCACCATTTGAATCCCTTTTGAGAACTTGCTGTTTTAATTGTAGGCAATAATTTGATCATATCATTTCTGTTTGTTGTGATAATTAACATTGTAGAGATCATAGTAGGAACTATTCAGTTTAGTGCTGTATGTTGTTTGCATTTGTTGTTTTTATTATTTGTCTCCCCCCAAACAGGTACAGAAAACCTTCAGGGACACAATAACTCCACAGGGTAGAAACCCTATTGCCTCAGATCCATACTGTTACATGGGTAGACACACAAACAACATGAAAAAGCAAGGGAACAAATCACACCAAACAAACCAAGATACTCCAATAGCAATATCCATTGATACCATAGTGGAAGAAATGTCAGAGAAGAAATTTAGAATGTACATAGTTAAAATGATCTGCTAAGTAAAGGATGGTATAAGGAGTAAAATCAGAGAAAATTCAACAATTGAAAGATCACTTCAATGAAGAGTGAGATATTCTGAAAAAAAAAACAAACGAATGAAGAAATCAATAAGACAAATTAAAAATTCAATTTCACCAACAGACTAGATCACTTGGAAGACAGAGTTTCAGTCAATAAAGACAAAATATATAATCTTGAAAACAAAGTTGACTATGAAGAAAAGATGTTAAGAGACATTGAGCAGAAATTTCAAGAATTATGGGCTAACATTAAAAGACTACATTTAAGATTTACTTGGATAGATAAAGGTTAAAAACAAGATATGGATGAAATAAATGGAAAAATCTTTTCAATGAAATAGTATCAGAAAATTTCCCAAACCTAAAGAATGAAGTGGAAAATCAAATATAGGAGACTTATATACAACAAATATACAAAATTACACCAGACCCACACCATGACACATTATTATTATTATGTCTAACATACAGAATAAGGATAGAAATGTTAAGGCTACCAGAGAAAAATGACTGGTGGCATTTAGAGGTAAACCAATCCAGATCTCAGCTGATCTCTCTACCCAGACCTTCAAAAGTAGGAGGTCTTGGAATAATATACACCAAGCCCTGAAAGAAAATAGATGTCAACCAAGAATACTGAACCCAGCAAAATTTAGATTTGAAGATGGAATAAAAATATTCCATGATAAACAAAAGTTAAAAGAATTCACAAATAGAAAGCCTGTGCTATAAAACATTCTCAACAACATATTCCATGAGGATGAAATGCAGAATAAAAGTGAAAACCAGCTACAAGAGAAAGTACAGTAAAGAACAGTGACTCAATGGAGAAACTAATTCAAATCAAAAGCCAGAGATAAATCAAAATGACAGGGGAAAAATATCTAAATAATAATATTGAATATAAATGGTCTAAACTCATCAATCAAAATACACAGACTGGTAGATTAGATTAAAAAATAAAAAATAAGACCGAAATATGCTATCTCCAAGATACTCACCACAGAAGCAAAGATATTCACAGACTGAAAGTAAAAGGATGGGAAAAAAACACAAGATTCACATGAATCTCATAAACAAGCAGTGGTTTCTATCCTTGTATAAGATAAAGTGAACTTCTAGCTAAATTTAATTAAAAGTAACAAAAAAGGACATTTCATACTGCTTAAGGGAATTATACATCAACCAGACATAACAATCATAATACTTATGCCCCAAACAATGGAGCACCTAAGTACATCAAACAAACTCTTCTGAACTTCAAGAAGCAAGTAGAACACAACACAATACTACTGGGTGACTTTAACACTCCTCTTTCACCCTTGGATAGATTCTCCAAACAAAAACTAAATAAAGAAGATATACAACTAATATACACAATTTGTAATTTAGACTAAACAGACATATATAGAATATTTCATCCACCAATGACTAAATACACTTTCTTCTCAGCAGCACTCACATCCTTCTCTAAAATAGACTGTGCGTCATACCACAAAGCAACTCTTAGCAAACACAAAAAAATAGAAGACCTTGCATCCAATCAGATCATAATGGAATAAAATTTGAAATCAATGATAGAATAAAAAAAAATAGGAGCTATTCTAACACCTGGAGAATAAATAATATGCTGTTGAATGATGAATGAATAGCAGAAGACATCAAGGATGAAATCAAACAATACTTAGAGATAAATGAGAATTGTGATAAACATATCAAAATCTCTGGGACACTATGAAGCCAGTGCTAAGAGGAAAGTTCACTGCACTGAGCTCATTCATTAAAAGAATAGAAAGCCAACAAATAAATAACCTAATATTACATCTCAAACTCCTATAAAAACAACTAATCAACAATGTAAACAGTAGATGGGAAATAATTAAAATCAGAGCTGAAATCAATCAAAATGAAATAAAAGAAACAACCTAAAAGTTTAAAAAACAAAGTGTTTGTTCTTTAAAAAAAAATGAAATTTATAAACCCTTAGCTAAGTTAACAAAGAGAAAGACAGAGAAAACTCAAATTACTAAAATTCATGATGAAAAAGGAAATAACATCATGAACACTACTAAAATACAGATATAAATCAGGAATTACTTTGAAAATTTATAGTCTAATAAAATAGAAAATCTTGAAGACATCAACAAATTTCTAGAGACATATGACCTACTGAAATTGAATCAGGAGAATATAAAAAATTTAAACAGATCAATTTCAAGCAATGAAATGGAAGACACCATCAAAAGTCTACCAACAAATAAAACCCAGGACCAGACAGATTCTCTGCTGAGTTCTACCAGACCTTAAAAGAAGAACTAACAACAATCCTCCTCAAATTGTTCCATGAGAAAGAAAATAAGGGAATCCTTCCAAACTTATTCTATGTAGGTAGTTTCACCCTGATACCAAAACCAGATAAAGACACCTCAAGGAAAGAAAACTTCAGACAACATGAAAAACTTCATTCTATGAAGCTAGTATCATCCTGATACCAAATCCAGATAAAGACACATCAGGGAAATAAAACTTCAGGCAATACCTATGATGAACAAAGATGCAAAATTTCATAATAAAATAGTGGCAAATCACATGCAAAAACACATTTAAAAAGATCAAGTGGGGTTTATCCCAGGGATGCAAATATGGTTTAACATAGAGAAATCAATAAACATAGTTCATCACATCAGTAAACTTAAAGAAAAGAATCACATGATTATTTCAACAGATGCAGAAAAAGCATTTAACAAAATACAGTATCCATTCATTTGCAAAACACTAGAAAAACTAGGGATGGTAGGAACATAACTAAACTTTGTAAAAGCTATGTATGCTAAATTGAGAACAATTCCTCTTAAATTTGGAAGAAGATAAGGATGCCCTCTTTCACCACTTCTATTCAACATAGTCCTAGAAAATCTAGCCAAAGCAACTAGACAGCAGAAAGAAATTAAAGGGATACAAATAGTAAAAAAAAAAAAAAAAAAAAAAAAAAAAAAAAAGAACTCAAACTATCCCTATTTGTTGATGATATGATTCTATACTTAGA
Source organism: Sciurus vulgaris (assembly GCF_902686455.1). Lineage (NCBI taxonomy): Eukaryota > Metazoa > Chordata > Mammalia > Rodentia > Sciuridae > Sciurus > Sciurus vulgaris. The sequence continues at coordinate 74,086,640 of NC_136462.1, forward strand.
AGACCCAAAAAAGCTCCACCAGAAAACTTCTATAACTCATAAATAAAATCAGCAAATTCATAGTATATAACATTAACACCCATGCATCTTGCATTCCTATACATCAGTGATGACTCAGCCAAAAAATAATTAGGAAAAATATCCCATTTATGATAACCTCAAAGAAAATGATAACCTCAAAGAAAATAAAATATTTGTGAATTAATCTAACCAAAGAGATGAAAGACCTCTAAAATGAAAACTACAGAACTCTAAAGAAAGAAATTGAAGAAGACCTTAGAAGATGGAAAGATCTCCCATGTTTTGAACAGGCAGACTTAATACTGTCAAAATGGCCATACTACCAAAAAGCACTATACAGATTTAATGCAATTCCTATTAAGATTCTGATGACATTCTTCATAAAATAGCAAAAAGCAATCATGAAATTCATTTGGAAGAATAAGAGGCCCAGAATATCCAAAGCAATCTTCAGTGAGAAAAGTGGAGCAGGAAACTATACTACAGAGCTATAGTAACAAAAATGTCATGGTATTAGCCCCAAAACAGACATGAAGAACAATGGTACACAATAGAAGACACAGAGACAAACCTACATAGAAACAGTTATCTCATACTAGACAAAGGTGCCATAAATATACATTGAAGAAAAGATAGCCTCTTCAACAAATAGTGCTGGGAAAGTGGGAAATCCTCAGGTAATAAAATGAAATTAGGCCCCTATCTCTCATGCACAAAAGTCAACTCTAAGTGGATCAAGGACCTAGGCATTAGACCAGAGACCCTGCAACTACTACAAAAAAAAATTAGGCCCAAATCTCCATCATGTTGGCTTAGGAACCAACTTCCTCAATAAGACTCCTAAAGCACAAGAAGCAAAATCAAGATTTGATAAATTTGATTGTTTCAAACTAAACAACTTCTTCACGATAAACTACACTGAGACTCCATCTCAGTGTAGTCAGAATGGCAATTTTCAAGCATACAAGTAACAAATGTTAGCAAGGATGTGGGGGAAAGTGTACACTCATACATTGATGGTGGGACTGAAAATTAGTGCAACTACCAGGGAAAGCAGTATGGAGATTCCTTAGAAAACCTGGAATGGAAACACCATTTGGTCCAATTATCCCACTCCTTGGCATAAACCAAAGGACTTTAAATCAGTATACTTTAGTAACAGTCACATCAATGTTCATAGCAGCTCAATTCACAATAGCTAAGCTATACAACAAGCCTAGGTGTCCTTCAACAGATGAATGGATAAAGGAAATGTGGTACATGTACACAATGGAATATTAGCCATAAGAAAGAATGAAATTATGTCACTTACTGGTAAATGGATGGAACTGGAGGCAATGATGCTAAGTGAAATAAACCAATTCCCAAAATACCAAAAGCTGAATGTTCTCTCTGACATGCAGATGCTGATTCACAATATTTGGGGGAAGGAGAGGTAATAGGTCCACCGGATTGGATGGGGGAATGGTGTAAGGGGAGGGAGGATGGGAATGGGAAAGACAGTAGAATGATTGGACATAACTTTCTTATATTCATATATGAATATGTGACCAGTGTAGCTCCACATCATATATAACCACATCAATGGGAAATTACACTCCACAGATGTATGATACTTCAAAATAAATTCTACTGTCATGTATAACTAAAAAGAACAAATTTAAAAATTTTTAAAATATCCATCTTGACAAATTAAAAAGATACAAGCCATATTAAATATGTTTTCCAAACACAGTTGAATGAAACAAAATCAATAACAGGAAGAAAAATGGAAAAATTCACAAATGTCTGGAACTTCAACATACTCACCCCTGAACTACCAATGGGTGGAAGACAAAAAGTAATGTAAAAAACATCTAGAGACAAATTAAAAAGGAAATAAAACATATTAAAACTTACAGTGTATGAAAATGATGTGCTAAAAGTTTCACTTATAGTAATAAATACTGATAATTAAGACTAAAAAGATTCAACCATTGGTGGTAGCACATGCCTGTAATGCCAACTACTTGGGAAGCTAAGGGAGGGGGGACCACAATTTCAAGGTCAGTCAGGGTAATTTAGTGAGACCCTGTCTCAAAAATAAAATAAAATAAAATAAAATAAAATAAAATAAAATAAAATAAAAAGGACTACAGATGTAGCTCAGTGGCAAAATACATCTAGGGTTCAATCCCAGGTACCTCAAATAACAAAAGAAAGAAAAAAAGAAAAGAAAATATGAAAAGAAAAAAGAATTATCTTTAAAAAAATCCCAGCTTTACACCTCAAGCAATTAGAAAGCAAAAAATCTACTAAGTTTAAAATTGGAAGAAGGAAGGAAAATAAAGATCAGAGCAGAAAATACTAGAAAAACAATACAAAATATTTGTATTTTGAAAAGATGTATGCAATTAATAGTCTTTTAGCTTAACTAAGAAACACGAGAGAACACTCAACTATTTAAAATTATGAATGAAGAAGAAAGCATTACACCTGATACTACAATTTCTTTCCATAGTTCATTTTTATGTCAATTTTATATTCTGAAATTTTCCTGGATTAGTTTATTTTTAGTTCTAACAGTTATATGAGATTATGAAATCTATAATACATAAATGTTCTCACCACAAAACAAAAAAATTGGTAATAATATGATTACATTAATTAGATATATAAGTGAAAACATTTCACAGTGTGCCTGTATCAAAATATCAAATTGCATACAATGCACCATATGTACAATTTTCTTTGGCAATCACACACCAAATATATATACTTTTTATCTGTCATTTATAATTTAGTATATTAGAAATGAAATAAATAAATAAAATAAATTATGAGCCAAAATATATTTTTAAATACCTGGAAATGTTTTTGCTGACATGTCAATTGGTCTATGTTATTCTGTATACTGATATTAAGGGAAATTTTTCATTTTAAAAAGTGGGGGATTTCATATAGATGCATATAGATACATGTTCCAATTTTCAACTTTAAATTTTGATTTTATGCCTAATATCTCCTAAGTCAAACAAATGTGAAATTAATTTTAAGATATTTAAGTATACTGTGTCAGAAGTACATCAAAGAAATAACATTTCTATATTACTAGGGCTAAACATTACTAAATCATTTAATGGTAGAATTTATTTTTATTTTTATTAATAATTTACTATCAATTCAACACTTCTTATAACACAACAGAATCATGGCATGAGGAGTTTCATAATTATTATCTGCATTTTAAAAAATCTATCACAACTGAAAGTTGTGAGTTCTTTTTTTTTTTTTTTTTTATAAATTTGAAGAATGATGGACGTGTTTGTCAGCTTTCTGATACTTTGTTCAAACACCTGAAATAATTTACTAAGTGAAAATGTTTGTTTTGCCTCATAGACTTGGAGGTTCCAATCTAGGATCCATTGGTCCAGTTGCTTTGGAATTGTGGCAAGGTAACACATCATGGTAGGAGCATGGGGTAGAAGAAAACTGCTAATCTCAACAAGGAAACAAAAGAGAGAAAGAGGAAAGGGCCAGGAATCTACAGCTCCCTTCAGGAGACAGTCTTCATGAACTCCAGACATCTCACCAGGACCCACCTCCCAAGAATTCCACCACCTCCTAATAGTACCACCTTCAGACTAAACTTTTAACTCACAGACCTTCGGGTCATTCAGTATCCAAACTACAGCAATAAGATTCCAGTCATGTTATTTAAAAATGTATCAGGCAGCAAACACCTAAATAGTTTAACTGTTAATCAAATTGCAGTTTATTTTTAATAGAGGTGGTTCAGCTATCTAATGAAGTCATTAAGGATCTAGGCTTTATGTTATCCCAGCAACTCTAGAATGCAGTTTAAAACTAATAAAGTTAAGATGGCTACTGCAAGCCAGGCACCATGGTGCATGCCAGTAATCCCAGGGGCTAGGGGGCTGAGGCAGGAAGATTGCAAGTTCAAAGTCAACTTCAGCAAAAGTGAGGTGCTAAGCAACTCAGTGAGACCCTGTCTCTAAAAAAAAACAAAGACTACCTGCAGCTCTCGCAATCATGACTGCTCAAAGAAGGTAGAGGGAGTATGCAAGATGCACCATGTGGGTTTATTTTAATTGAGAAAAGAAACACTTTTTCAGAAACACTGATTACAAACTCATACTTCAATATCCAGAATTTGACCATTCATAGATTTAACTTATGCTGAGAAAATGAGGGAAAGACTTGTCATGACTGCTTTGGATCAATTTTGATTTAATGTCCTGAGTTGTTCACATTTCTACCATAAAATAAATGAGATTCTGTTAAGAAAGGAGGTTTTGTGGATCTTGCCTCAGCAACACTGTCTGCCACACCTTCACAATTCTGATACTATAATGCTGGTAGGACAGGCCGGTGAATGAATTTGAGTATGAATCTGTTCCTCTCCTTTAGAAGTGATGCTAATCTTGAACGCATTACAGTAATATATGAATACACCAGAAACTGAAGCAATTAGAAGATTCCGATCAGTCTGCATTCTCACTTACCTTCATCTGCACCCACAATCTTCCCCTCCCTTACTTCCTGATACCACAGATGGATTATCTGTTTTCCTATGTAACATCATCTCTCTACTTGCTCCCTAGCTCTCAGTTCTGTTAACTCTTCAAGGATATAGTTCAGTAATCCTCACCAGTTCCCTTCTGTACTATTAATTTTCTTTTCTGCTGGATTTTTCTCATTAGCATGCACAATTGCACAATTTTTCTCCCATGTCATTTTAATTTTTTTCTTGAAAGTTTTCACTCCACTTCTTTGTTCTTCTTTATAGCTAGCAGTTCTTGAGAAAATAACCTATGTTCTATGATAAAATTGTAAACTTATTTGCAACAGTTGTAACAACTGTAAAAAACAATATGCATATGGTCAAAGTTCAAAGGCAGAAAGGGATCATCTTTTCCTATGAAAGAACATTTTTGTCTTTATTAATCTTTGCCAGAATTTGATTCCATTGTGATGTTCAAGCATCAAGACTAAAACAAACATAACTGCATGATGACAAAGAGGTAAGCTGTTCCTGTCATGCATGGCCAAACAAGAGAGTAGGCATTTGGGAAAAATTAAGAGGAAAGTCCAGTGAAAGGAAAGACATATTGAACAAACTAGGAAGAACAAGTATCAAATAGACCATTTGGTGTATCCATGTTATCCACTGTCTTCTAATGACCTCTTTAAGTGTATAATAAGTATCAGATATCTATTAAACACCACAGTGGATAGAATTTCTGGTAAAGCATTATTTCATTTTGGTAGCAGCAATATTGACTATCACATGAGAAGCTGGTGTTCCATGAGACACAATTTGGACAGTGTGCATAATGGGAAATGGAATAATATAAAGAGACAGAGGAAGAACTATGAATGACTTGGTTAAGTCTTTCAGGAATAATCAGCTAAGTTAAATATGCACTTATCTCAGAACCAAGAAAAGTGAACACTTAAGTAAGATATACTGGGAACCAAAATACATTTAAAACAAATTGGAAATTAATCTAAAAAGAAGTTCAATGTCCTTTTGAAAGTAATTCACAAACTGTGTCATGTTTGATAGGTCACTTGAAGTTATATTAATAAATGATAATTATTTTTGTTTTGGAATATTTTAAAAAGATGTTCATATAATCTTAGGTTCATATGAATTTAGTTAGTGATTAAGTTACTTCTAGCCTTACAGTGGGATTGAATTTGCCTGTACCATCATACTAGGATGTCTATTTATGGATTTCTCAGAGACAAGTTTACTTTCAGATTTTTGAACTTTTTTGTAGTTATTAGCAAACTGGATAACATACACTCAACTATCACAGAATCATTTTTTAAAAAGATGAGAAAGAACCAAAATCTTTTGCCAACACTCTACTTATGAATGGAGACTGTGTGGATTTCATGACCTAATGGATTTATGAGGCTTGTATTTGCTTGTTTTATCTATCCCCAGGGGAAATAATTCTAGCAACACCACCTGAAAGGCAAAAACTGAAGTAGAGGAAACAACTCAATTTTCCTGCAAAGATTCTTTTGGTGACCTGTTGCTTTTATCAGGAGCCATATCTTCATCATTGAAGAAATCTATAAATCTTGATTCTCTGAAACATACATACTATTTGGCAATTATTTCTAAAAAAGGAAGTGAAGACTAATGGGAAAATAATAGAATAGATAATGTTGCTCCATTGTCCTTTCAGTATCTTATCTATATGAGTATGTGTGTGTGTGTGTGTGTGTGTGTGTGTGTGATTGAATACCACTAATACAGAACACGTGTACTTTTTCTGATAAAACCAGATAAGAAAATATGAGAGGGACAATTTCCAATGTAAGGGTTTATTATTCTCTGGTACCCTGACCTGAAGATATGTTAAAACTTCAGAGCAGAATCTAATTGTATGTGTGAAAATGTCTTAGATCCAATGCTAAAAACCTAGTTATGGTTATTTGATACAGACTACAACCTATAAAATACATTTGCCCTACTTAAGGATGTACCAAAGGTGGGGGAGAAAAAAAGTAACATCTCCCTCTACAATGCATGAATAATTGTTGTTTTGATTACTATTGTATTTCATGTGACTGATGCACAGACAGTGCTTACAAATATTCATGGAGTGAACAGCACAAAATGATCTGCTTTCCCAATAAGAAAAGACTGTTTCTGAATTGAACATCAAATAATTACCTGAAAATTTCCATTTTCATAATCAGTAGAACATACACTTTCTCTGACTGAGGGCTAGGTTTCTAACTAGATAGCTTGAACATCCAAACTGTGTTCTCTGGCAGCAAACATACACTATTCTTCTGAGCCCACAATGAACATGTGCTGCACCTGGAAACAATTAGGCACCAGGCCTGTTCGAGGAGTGCAGGTGTTCTGGCAAGTGGGGAACTTCCTTGCTCTATAACCAGTTGAAGAATCTGATTAATTGACTTGGTTTTAACCTCAAGCAATGTCCATTGACTTGTCCAGAGACATGAGAGGATGATGAACCTTAGTTACAAGGGGAGAAGGAAAGCCATTATGTGTTTGTGTGGAAAATAAATGTAATTCATCTTAGCAGCACATGTAAGAAGGTGTTAGTGTTAATAATTCTTCAGTTTTTATGAATACTTTTCTTTCTCTCAGTAGACTTCAATAAAATAGTCGACCTTATAGTGGAGTGGCAAAAATTTCATTAATTTGAAAAAAATGATCATCTCAAGAATCTACTCTTGAGAAATCTATAATATATTTTCTTGAAATCAATTTTCTTCTAATCTATGGTGAGGACTTGAGGATGATGCTTCTAGGGAAAGATTAATAAAAGTCTCTGAAATTAGTGTATTATTGATGTTAAGATAATTATTTCTCTTTTTAGAAAATATTTTAGGTAGAATAATTGTACTGCTAAGTATACTGACATTCCAAATGTGTCACTTGTAGTGTGGCTAGGAAATATCATCTATAACATAACCCATGATGGTTGATTGAGCACAGTTTCAACATTTAGATTTTCTATTTATTTTTGATGTATTGTGAATAGATCTAGTGGCTTTTTAGAGCTTCTGAAACTGGAATAAAGTTTCTGAGAACTAATTTTTTTTTTTTAAGAAAACATCAACCTTAAAAATATATTTAAGCAACTGCCTGTGACTTCTCTTCTTCCCTTAATGATTAACTACCTTTGAAATAATAGCATTCAAGTCTTGTTTTTGAATAATTTAGATGTTTATTTTATGTTACCATCTAGCAAGTAGACAAGGTTATGCAAAAAATAAATTACACAAAATTATTCAAGGAAGATCATCTATTAATTATAATTTCTGTAATTTCTATTAGTATAGATGCATTCTAATGTCTATCCCATTTCATGTGACTTTGTCTCTGAAATTTGACAGTACCATATAGGCTGTACCTACATAAATAATATATATGTATAGATAATACATATGTATACATACATATACAATTATTTTTGTCTTAAGTTTGAAGGTGGTTACTTCAAGAAAATGTTTTAAATCCTAAGAAACAGATATGAAAGATGAAAGCTTTTAATGATAAAGTTTGCCATATCTTACCTTTTTTATATCTATCTCCTTTGTCTTAGTCTTGTTAAAGAGCTAACCCTGTTTAAAAATCACTAATGTAACAAACTGTTTCTTTCCCATGCTTCCTATTCTTGCTCATAACACCTTCCAAACTGCTATTTAATTGATGGGCATTCTATTTACTTTCAATTTTTCTTTTCCTTCATACCTGAATCTAAGCTACAATATCTAGCAGAGTTGATTATAATAAGTAATAAAAATCTCTTGTATGAGTATATGAATAAATAAATGAAAATTTTCCAAAGGTAAGTTACTACTCAAAGTTTAATGCTGCTATTTACTAGTTAACAATAACTATTTAATGTATTTTAAAATATTTAGTTATCCAAGGAATTAAGAGTATAGCTACAATGGCTATTATCATTAATTTTAACAATCATCTGTTGGCCATTTACCAGGCATCAGAAAGTATATTGTCTTTATATCACAATAATATAATATTAATGTTGCAATTCATCCTTTATACACTTTAAAGGTGAGAAGACAAACTAAATTTTGTCAACAAAGTATCTCTTGAAAGATCACAAAGCTAGAAAATAATGGTAGCTAAAGAATTTCAAGCCTGGTCTATACTGGCTGTGTACTTCTAATGAACAACTAGCCAGAAATATGAAAACTGGTAAGTTTTGTAAACTTAAATGCAGTATTTAAGTGTAAATGAAAATAAATCAAGTCCTTCTTATGTTCTTTTTTGATGCTTCAGAATGAGTATGACAGATAAAGCAGTCTAATAAATGAATTTTATGTCTTGGTGTATGTGTTTCTAGTGGTTCCTCTATTTTACTAATACTCAGAAACTACATGATGAAAATAGGTTTAACTTTAACACTGTAGGGGTGCCAGGCTAGCTTAGGTGCAGGTAAGGGCTGCAGAGTCAAGACCCCCAGACTCCCAGAGTTGGGTGGAAGCAGGCTTATGGTGAGCAGCCTGCAAACTCATTTATTGCGGAAACAGGTATACATTTTATGTTTCTTGCCCAATCACAATGTGCCATGGGGGATGAGACCACCAGGTTCCTATACAGGCTCCCTTGGTAACACTAGGTCAATTTGGGGCAGTTGTTTACATTCCTAGGTGGCCAGAGCAGAATGCTCCTCTCTGCAAGTTTACACACTTGGGACATTAACTGCTGGGAGCCACGAACTAGGATTTCTCCCATCACATCACTACCCCAGAAGCAGATACTTGTTCTGTAACTTTCTAGCCTTAATGAAGGAAGGGGTATAGTCTAAACAGAAGCATAGAGAAGAGAGGAGAAAGGGAAATAAAATGGAGAGATTGAGTCACTCACCTCTCCATCCTTTAGTAAATAAAGGCCCTCAAGATTGGCAGAGGTTTAGTGAGTAACCAGGATGACTCGGCCAGGTCACTGAGGTCTATCAGCAGTTCTTGCTATAGCAAAAACATCAGAATAGTGCTGCAGAAACTGCTATTTCCTCTAAGCCTCACAGATTATTTTTGTTCAAGTTTGTAGAAATACACACACAACAAATATTAGAGTGCTTACACTCTAATATTAGAGTGTTACAGCATTTAGGTATTTTTACAAAGGATATTCATATTATTTATTGCATGAGACCTGTGCCCTACTTTGACTTTTGCTTTCTTAGATAATCTCATGTGCATGTGAAAGATTTCAGTTTTGACAGGATTAAAGTTATTGAAAAGACCTGGAGAAAAAAAAAAATGGTCAAACAAAATGATGCTTCCCAGATTTTTAAAAATAGGCTTTTATTAAAACACATCTTAGATTTACATAATATTGTAAAGATAGTACAGAGAATTTCCAAATACACCATACCTAGTTTCTCCTGTTATTCACATCTTATGGAACATGTGTTGAAATTAATGAACGAACATTCAGACATTATTACTAACTGAAGTCCATACCATTTATAATAACTCCTTGTTAATCTAATCATGTTGTATTCCAGCATCCCATCAGAATAACTCATTACATTGAAATGTCATATTTCCTGAGGTTCCTCATGACCATGAGAGTTTTCTTAGACTTCATTCTTCTAATGAACTTTATGGAGTTGCAGAGGACTGACCAGGTATTTTGTAGAATGTCCCACACCTGAGGTTAGTCTAATATTTTTCTTCAGGTTAGACTAGGGTTACATGCTTTTGGAGAAGGAAAGAATAGAGGTAAAATGTCACATTCATAAAAAGGAAAACCTTACCTATTAATGACATGTGCCATTGTGCATTCTTCTTATCCAGCCATTAGGAAAACTTATGAGAATTTAGACCAGTCAAGGAAATTTAGTGAATCCTGTCTTAAAAAAAAAAAAATTAAAAAGGGCTGGGGATGTATCTCAGTCATAGAGAGAGGACCTGGGTTCAACCTCTAGTACTGTAAAAATAAACAGCAATAACAACAACAACAAAAAAACCCTATCATAATATGAGCATAACTTATTCCTGTTGACATTAACCTTGATCACCTAGATCAGTGTGTGTTAGGCTTCTCACTACAAAAGAACTCTTCTCCCCGACTTCCTTTCCATATTATACTCTTTAGAAGTGGTCTCTATGAGCTGCTCATATTTAAGGAGAAAATTAAATCCACTTCTTAAGGGCAAACACAAACTATTTGAAATGGTTTTCTATGAGGGATTTGTTGATTCTTTGTATTCATTTATTTAAATAACTCATTGATATCTGGATGGACTCACTTGTTTCTGAATTCCTGTGGGACAAATTTTATTTGATTACATATAAATATTCAGGTCTTATTCTGTAAGAATCTTATTTTTTGTAGTCTTATATTCTCTCTCTTTCTCTCTTGTGTTATTCTAAAAATGCAATTTAACCTTAGAACAGTTTGGCATGCATTTTTTTGTAGAGAGCCAGGTATTAAAAGTTTTAGGCTTAGCAGAAACACCAATGTGTGAGAGCAGCCACAGAAAATATGTTATTAAAATATGTTATTAAAAATAACTGGATAGGTTCAATAAAACTTTATTTGCAAAAAGCAGGTAGGACAGATTTTAGTCACAGGCCATAGAGTGAGGGCCCCTGTCAAAGAACTTGAATTTTATGTATTCAAGTTCTTTTATGCTTCTCTAAGACCTTTACTGGTAGACGTTCTTCTGATGCCCTAAATAACCTCTCTCCTGGAATGACTTGTTTTTGTGGATTTTTGTTCCATATAATTAGGTATTTGTGATTTTTATTAATAATTTAAAGTTTTAATAATTCCTCAAAAACTCATGGTAATATTAATATGATCCAGAAATCACATTTATGAGTATTTACCTAATAGATTTGAGGAGATATCAATAGTACCATGTGCATGCCAGCATGATTCAGAATAGTCAAGATAAAACTCAACCTCAGTGTCATCAAAGGGCAAGTGGATAAAGTATGGAAAGGTATGCAATGAGACACTCTATTCAGCTTTTTAAAAAGGAGCAATTCTTTCATTGGCAACAATGTGTATATAATTGGACATAATAGTAAATGAAATAAACCAAACAGAAGGACAAATACTGCATTTTCTCACTTACACAAAATCTAAAGCAACCAGATTCACAGAAGCAGAGTAGAATGGTGTTTTCAAAGGCTGGCAGTAGGGAATATGTAGAGCTGGCAGTGAAAGGGTACAAAGCCTTAATCAGAGAGGAGAAATATACCTCTTATTATTTTTGAAATGTATTGCCAAGCAAGGTGAATATAACTAATAACTAAATACTGCACATTTCAATATCATTAAGACAGTAAATTTTAAATGAACATCACAAGAATGTTAAATATTTGAGGCGATGCATGTTATTAGCTTGAATTAATTATTCTACATTCTATTTTAAAATCCACAGAATTTTGTGATTTTTAATGATGACTGGAGTTACCCTTATTTTGTTATCCAATACAAAGAAGTCAGTAACACTGTTTCCATTTCAAATATCTTGGTACTACTAAAATATTTGATATGAACTCAATCCAGCATTTGTAGCAAGTTTTGAATGGGTGGGACTGGATAGGGAACAACACTGGACAGTAGTAATAGGGCACTTTTCAGACCCATTTTTTAAGTGCTAGAAAATGTAATTTTTTTTAAAGAAAAACAAATTTTAAAATGAAAAAAATAGTCCTAACACTACTTTTTGCCCCATAAGTATATACAAATGTAGTTTATTAATATATGATAGTATTGAAAATAAATGAATTACGAAGAAAATGAAAATTTGGATGAATAAGATGTGGTCTATAACTAAATCCTGAATTCACAAATTTAGAGAAGAAAGAATAAAAAAGCTTTCCTTACTTAGACTTTGGATTAAGACATAGCTAAACATCCTGTGGCAAGATGCTTGGCTCTAGTAATTATGTCTTTCAGAGTCAATAAATGTTGATCCTTCAGAGCTGGGTGTATAAAGAGGGGCAAATGGAGGGAAGGGTATCTCTGAAAACTGAGTAAGTCAAGTCCTTGTAGGCTAAATAATTTTGAACATCATTTGCAGAGCTTCATTCCACATTGTGACACATTTATTCAAAATAAAAACAAAAAGAATCAGAATGCAAACTGAACAACAGTCTAAGAAATAATTTTCTTCTTTTTCATGCCCGAACTGCGTAAGGCCTGTTAACATAAACATTGTATTAATGATAAAACATCTACAACTTGATTAGCTACAATAGCTTCTGTCTATTCATATGTGTTAGTTCTGAAGGGACATTGCTGCACCTAATTTGATTTCCCCCTGAGCAGTACATGATGTGTTATTTGATGCCCTTCAAAGGACACGATTAGCCAAGCTATAAAGTGTCTGATTTTATTAGCTTTGCTGAGTTTTATCAGTTTGTAAATGTGTTATTTTCTCCATTTATTGTGCCTATGGGATCCAGAGATAGAGTAAGCATCAAGTTAATATGTTTTGGGGAGGCAGCGAAGGCCATACTTTAACACTTACGCTGTGTTGTGATGACATTGAAGGTGGAGTCATGGAAACTGTAATGTCAGGGCCATTTATCAAGGCAATTCTTCAATTCTGTAAACCTCAGCTCTGACACTGAATTCAACAGTAGGCTTTTGTTTTAAATAGAACCAAGTGTTCCTGGACTTCACTGCTAACAATCCTCCTTAACTGAATAACAAGTAGTCAATAATAAGAAAATAGGTCAGGCAGGTGGTCAGAGGAGGGGAAAAAAAAAAAAAAAAAAAGGTGTTGAACTAAAATACCATGTTTGAAGTTTTTTGATTAGAGAAAACCCAGGTTCAATTTTAGTTATTTAAGTAAAAAAGGAAATACTCAATAAGCATATAAAACTGCCACCAACCCTTTGCTTTTAATTGGGATACAAACACAGTACATTTATTGAACTAGATAGCTTAGCGGGAAACAATTTCAATGCCATGTATTCAGAGGGTGCCAAACCAAACGACATAATCAGCATCGGAGATGCTCAGAGCAGTTAACAGGTGTTTGTGGCTTTGAGCTCCTGCATTCTTTTCAGGTTGCCTTCCATTTATTTTTCTCACTGCTTATTCAAGCCATTTGCCAATGCTTCAAAGCTGGATACTGTACTTGTTATTCAAGCAATTAATTCATTACAGATAATCCCTACTCACATAATGGCTTTTCTCATTTTTTTCAATCCCATAATTACTGTTTTCTTTTCATCTGAAATTCAAAAGAAAATCTGAGGCCTTCCCCCGACACATGCATAACTTTTCATTTGATCATTTCTACCCTCTTACTTACAGGGATACAAATATGGCTTATAAGTGGTGTGTTAAAGTGATATGCACTAGTAGGAATAATAAACAACCACTAAACATTATTTTATAAGCTTAAAGACAGAACTGCAATTCAGTGTGTGTGTCCCCTCACATACACATTTTTGGTATATTAGCTGAGAATAGAGCTAAAATGATTTATGTCAGTCAATTATCTTTCCCAGTACATTTTCTGTTTTGCATGTTAGATATTATGTCCTTAACACCACACTTCCACCTTACGAGATTAAATTCACTTTCATACCAGTTAACCCAAATGATTTGTACCTAAACCTCATAATAAGGGCTAAGATGATTGTGAGATGAGGTCTAAGATACCAAGAAAATGGGAAATCTAATTTAAATGGTATATACAAGATAGGCTATGAATTTTTCAGTAGAAAGGTCTATATCAAGCAATTCTCACATTTCCTATAGGTTTTCTTTCCCATACCAACTTATCCTACTTACCTTATGTATAACCCTCACATATAAGAAAAATAATCTCTGAATTCTATCAAAGAATATGTTGGTAAATTACTGCTTAAGGTTACAGTTGATATAAAGGAGAGGGCTGCATGCTTCTACTAAGTCACTGTGTACTTTTTCCATGGAAATGTAACATTTATCTTCTTTCCGGAAGGGCACAATTGTCTTCTTCAGATTTTCATGTGCATTAGTCATTACATAACATTATTTTATTTAAATTTTTTATGAAACCCTATGACTATGTATGTAATTACCATACTATATTTTAGAAATTTTTTAAATCCTAAGTTTGGATTAGTTATTTGAATGTGAAAGAATAAGTTTATATCTACTCTCTACCTATCTATCTGTGAATGACTTGGACCTGTCCTGTACAAACTATCATGCTCATCAAGATTTCATTCAAAAGTAAGCAATTATTGAAATTAACATTCAAAAATTATCCTCTGCTATAAATTATTTTACCTTACACTTAATGATATTCAGCATACATACATGCATACACAGACACTTTCACACATGCATATGCTCAATTATATTAATTCAGTTTATTTTTTCAATTGCCTTTCATAAGTAATCCAAGGAGACATGAAAATAAGAGTCAGTAATTTAGTGCTATGAAAACATAAATAGGGGCCTTTTTTAAAAAAAATTAAAAAGGTAATTATTTCAGAAAAAAAAAAGTCCTGTACTTCTTCCTTTTTTTCTAATTGATGTTGTATTCTTTTTTTTTTTTTTTTATTTAAACAAATGGGATACATGTTGTTTCTCTATTTGTACATGGAGTCAAGGCATACCATTTGTGTAATCATAAATTTACATAGGGCAATGTTGTTTGATTCATTTTGTTATTTTTTCCCTTCCCCCCCACCCCTCCCACCTCTCTTTTCCCTCTATACAGTCCTTCCTTCCTCCATTCTTACCACTCTCCTTATCTCTAACCCTAAACCTAACCCTAACCCTAATGCTAACCACTCCCACCCGCCATTAGATGTCCTCATTCGCTTATCAGCGAGATCATTCGTCCTTTAGTTTTTTGAGTTTGGCTTATCTCACTTAGCATGATATTCTCCAATTTCATCCATTTGCCTGCAAATGCCATAATTTTATCATTCTTCATGGCAGAGTAATATTCCATTGTATATATATGCCACAGTTTCTTTATCCATTCATCAACTGAAGGGCATCTATGTTGGTTCCACAATCTGGCTACGGTGAATTGAGCAGCTATGAACATTGATCAAGAACACAAGCAACAATAGGTGTTGGCGAGGATGTGGGGAAAAAGGTACACTCATACATTGCTGGTGGGGTTGCAAATTAGTGCAGCCACTCTGGAAAGCAGTATGGAGATTCCTCAGAAAGCTTAGAATGGAACCACCATAATCATTAACTATGCATTTCCTAACTTGGGGTTCTTTTATCTTTCTTCTTCCTTGGCTAAGAAAGTGTTTTTTGTCTGTGTGTGTGTGAGTGTGTGTTCACTATAACACTTATTACACACACATAATATGCATATATAATACATACAATTATGCATGCAATACATGTGTAAAATATGTACAATGTATATTTGTAAAATATGTATTTCATTATGGTATTTCCTTATCCAAATCACAGACAACTTTATACTTTTTTATTAGTAAAGCAGTGATAGGAAACAAATAAGGAAGCAAACAGGAAAAAAAGGGATTCCAGCTTTTAATATGTAGGAAATATTTCTTCCTACAATGGGAAATAACATAAAATTTTGTCATTTCAAGAAAGCTTAGTAGCATTAGTTTTACGTTTAGAACTGATTCTCATTTTAAACACAGTTATTACTACTATTAAGAAACTAGAATCGTTTCCTACCAGCAATGGTATTTTATTGCATTTCTCTCACATAACTCAAAATAATTATCACAATCAATAAATCAAATATTAATACATTGTAAACATGATTCAAACACTATTCAAACATGAAAATTACTTCAGTAATATCCCACACAGCAAAAAGAAAAGAAGAAATTTTTAAAAATGGTCTGGTCTACAATTCAATCCAGAATCACATCTGGCATGTCTTCATTCTACTTTAATCGTTACAATTAGGTGTTCTCATGACCTTGTCACTTTTAAAGATTATATACCATTGATTTTGTAGAATGTCCTTCATTTGGATTTGACTGAAGTTTTGGCAGTGATAGCATAGAAGTCATATTGTATCTCTCAAGGTGCATCTCATCCATAAGCATATGATATTGATGTGTTCCATTGCAGGTGATATAAACATTCCTGGCTGCATTTACATGATGTCTCAGGCTTCTTGATTTTCCTTTTTGATTTAGTAGATAACTTATGGGGAAATTCTTTGAGTTTATATAAAGCATCCTATTTCTTATGAAATTTATTTGTTCACTATATGTATTGCCTATCGATAAATCTTACCTGAAACAAGTATGGTATGGTACTATCTAAATAGTGATTTTCTTAACTCCATCATGCTTTCTACATTTGTTAGTTGAAATTTTATTTAAAAGAAAATATTTCCATCTCCATTTATTTATATATTCCTTTGTATATATCAACATGAAGTCAGGACATTTGTAGCAATAAATGCCCACATTCAAAAAGAAGGAAGAGCTCAACCAAATAGTCTAACATTTCACCTTGAGGAACTAAAACAAACAAACAAAAAAATAAGCAGAAACTAAATCTAAATTAGCAAAACGAAGGATATCCATTTTATTCTAGTTAGAATCTGTCTGTAAGATTGTATATTTTGTTGCTGAAATTGACTCAGATTTGACCAATGGTGGCTGTTTCAAGTTGGCTGATTTGTACTTTTGGGGAGGCCCTCATCACTTTTCAAGAACTTTTCTTTGTACTTAAATATCTTTTATGCTTAGCATAAAGCTTTCTCAGTTCCAGTTTGGGAATCAAATATTTCTTAAGTAGCCCTGTTCCTGTGTTGTAGAACACCATTTAGGAATCAAGATCTGAGACTTGAGTATTATCTTCATTGCGACAAGAGTTCTTGATTTCACAGAGCTTTAGGGTTAAGGGTGGTCTATCTACCTTTCTTAATTTCACCTATCTTGTATATCAACTTATAGATGTATAAATATGTATGCATGTAATGACTTGGCTATTCCCCAAATTATGTAGAATAAACAATAATTTTAATGGAACTTGAATGGTTGTATAATTTATTTAAAAAATTATTTTCTCTGGTTCAATTCCATTGCAGTTTTATTTCCATCTTTATATATTTATTTGAAAAATTTATAAAATATTAACATAGTTCTAAACACACAAACTTACAAAAGGTATAAAAATAGTTTTGCTCACAAATTTCTCTATAACTCAAGCTTGTGATTATCACTCACATTTTCTTTTTGTTAGCAACAAAATATGGTCTACTTTGTGCTTTTCAACACTTACAATTACAGTGTATTAATATCATCCTTATAGCTATGAATTATTGAACATCCATAACTGAATTCTAAAGATTAATTCTTCTAATTATAATTTTTGAATGAAATAGTGTAAGTCTCTATAGATTTAATTTTATCTCTTAAAAGTGATATTTTGTCATAATTGTCATAAATTCATGAAAATAATTATTTAGGAACTTATTTGTGCTTCATATTAATCTATTCCCTCTAATTTTATAGCAAAATATGTATTTCATTTTTGTTCTAATCTGTTTGACAAAAATTTCTAATAAATGAAACAAATCTCTGAAGGATTTTTTGCCACAACTATTTCTTCATTATTTGACTATATGCTTCTACTATTTATGTTTTCTTAGTGTTTAAGAGCCTTTCAAGGTTTCTAAGAATATATGTAAAAAAAATGCAGATATTGAATATTAGTGGACTAAACTCATCAATCAAAAGACATAGACTTGCAGATTGGATTAAAACACAAGACCCAACAATATACTGTCTCTAAGAGACTCCCCTGAGAGGCAAAGACATCCACATACTGAAGATGAAAGGTTGGGAAAAAGCATATCACTTATATGGATTGCATAAACAAGCAGGGGCTTCCATCCTCATATCAGATAAAGTGGACTTCAAGCCAAAGTTAATCAGAAGGGGCAAAGAAG
This sequence comes from Sciurus vulgaris, assembly GCF_902686455.1. Taxonomy (NCBI): domain Eukaryota; kingdom Metazoa; phylum Chordata; class Mammalia; order Rodentia; family Sciuridae; genus Sciurus; species Sciurus vulgaris. The sequence goes on from NC_136462.1 coordinate 74,105,071, forward strand.
AACATTTCATTCTACTGAAGGAAATTATACATTAGCAAGACATAAAACATGTAAATATCTATGCCCCAAACAAGAGAGTATCTATGTACATCAAATAAGCTTTTCTCAATTTCAAGAATCAAACAGACCACAGCACAATAATAGTGGGAGACTTTAACACACCTCTCTCACTACTGGACAGATAGTCAAACAAAAACTAAGTAAAGAAACTATAGAACTAAATACTACAAGCAATAATTTATTTTTTAATTTTTTTTATTTTTACAGGCTGCATTTTGATTCATTGTATACAAATGGGGTACAACTTTTTATTTCTATGGTTGTACATGATGTAGATTCACACCATTCATGTAATCGTAAAAGATGGTATAATAATTTAGCTTAAGAGACATATGTAGAATTTTCCATCCATCAACAAGTGAATATACTTTCTTTTCCACAACACATGGATCCGTCTTTAAAATAGGCCATATCTTATGTCATAAAGCAACTTTTAGTAAATACAAAATAATGGAGATAATATCCTGAATTCTATCAGATCATAATGGACTGAAATGATAAAATAAAAAATGGAAGGCATTCTAACACATGGAGGCTAAAAATACACTACTGAATGATGAATGGGTAGTAGAAGAAATCAAAGATGAAATAAAAATTACTTAGAAGTAAATGAGAACACTTATACAATCTGCCAAAATCTCTGGGATACTATGTACTAAGAGGAAAGTTTATTGTATTGAGCTTATTTATTTAAAGACTAAAAAGTCCTAAATGACCTAACATTATATCTCAAAACCCTAGAAAAAGGAAACAAATCAACACCAAAAACAGTAAAAGACAGAAATAATTAAAATTAGAGCTGAAATCAATGAAATTGAAACAAAAGAAAGAATTCAAAAAATTGACAAAACAGAAAGTTCGATCTTTGAAAAAAAAAAAAACAATAAAATCAATAAACCCCTAGCCACACTAATGAAGAGAAAAAGAGAGAAAACACAAATTACTAAAATAAGTGATGAGAAAGGAAATATCACAACAGGCAAAACTGAAATACAGAACATAATTAGAAACTATTTTGAAAATCTATACTCCAATAAAATAGAAAATATTGAAGACATTGACAAATTTCTAGAGACATATGACCTACCTAAACTGAATCAGGTCATACATGATTTAAACAGAATAATTTCAAGTAATGAAATAGAAAACACCATTAAAAGTCTACCAACCAAGAAAAGCCCAGGACCAAAAGGATTCTAAGCCAAGTTCTATGAGACCTTCAAAGAAGAATTAACACCAATACTCCTCAAATTATTTCATGAAGTAGAAAAGTAGGGAACCCTTCCAAACTCATTCAAGGAGGCAAATATCACCCTGACACCAAAACCAGACAAAGACACATCAAGGAAAGAAAACTTCAGATCAATATCCCTGATGAACATAGATGCAAATATTGTCAGTAAAATTCTGGCAAATTGCATACAAAAGTATATTAAAAATATGGTGCAAGTGGGTTTCATCCCAGGGATGCAGGGTTGGTTCAACAAATGGAAATCAATAAATATAAATCATCATATCAATAGACTTAAATACAAAAATCATATGATCATCTCAATAGATGCAGAAAAAGCATTTGAAAAAATACAGCACCCCTTCATGTTCAAAACATTAGGAAAACTAGGGATAGTAGAAACATACCCCAACATCATAAAAGCCATGTATGCTAAACTCAAGGCCAACATCATTCTAAACAGAAAAATTGAAAACATTCCCTCTAAAAACTGGATGCCCTCTTTCACCACTTTTTTCAACATTGTCCTTGAAACTCTAGGCAGAAGAGAGAAATTAAAGGTATACAAATAGGTAAAGAAGAACTCAAAGTATCGCTATTTGCCAATGATATGATTCTATATTTGGAAGATCCAAAAAATTCCACCGAAAATCTTTGAGAACTAATAAATGAATTCAGCGAAGTATCAGGATATAAAATCAATACCCATAAATCACAAGCATTCCTACACATCAGTAATGATTCCACTGAAAGAGAAATAAAGAAAACTACCCCATTCACAATCATCTAAGAAAAAAAATACTTGGGAATCAATTTAACAAAAGAGGTGAAAGATCTCTAAAATAAAAACTACAGAACACCATAAAAATAAATTGAAGATCTTAGAAGATGGAAAGACCTCCCATGCTCTGGATAGGCAGAATTAATATTGTCAAAATAACCATACTACCAAAAGTATAATACAAATTTAATGCAATTCCTATTAATATCCCAATGATATTCTTCATAAAACTAGAAAATGCAGTCATGAAATTCATTTGGAAAAATAAGAGACCCAGAATAGCCAAAGCAATTCGTAGCAAGAAAAGTGAAGCAGCAGGCATCACAATACAAGACCTTAAACTGAACTACAGAGTCATAGTAATAAAAACAGCATGATATTGGCACCAAAACCAACATGCAGACCAATGGTACAGGTTAGACAGAGATAAGCCCACATAAATACAGGCATCTCATACTAGACAAAGGTGATAAAATCATTCACTGGAGAAAAGATAACTTATTCAACAAATGATGCTGGCAAAAATGGAAAGCCACATGTAACAAAATGAAACTAAACCATTATCTCTCACCCTGCATGAAACTCAACTCAAAGTGGATCCATGACTTAGGCACTAGAACAGATACCCTGTACGTCCTACAACAAAAAGTAGGCCAAATCTTCACCATGTTAGCCTAGGACGACCTGACTTCCTTAACAAGACCCCTAAAGTGCAAGAAGTTAAATTAAGAATCAGTAAGTAGGATGGACTCAAACTAAAAAGTTTCCTTTCAGCAAAAGAAACAATCAATAATGTGAAGAGAGGGCCTACAGATTGGGAGAAAATATTTATCACATGCACTTCAGATAAAGCATTAATCTCTAGTATATATAAAGTACTCAAAAAACTTAACACCAAAAAAAAACATATAACCCAATCAACAAATGGGCTAAGGAAATGGACAGACACTTCACAGAGGAAGATATAAAATAGATCAACAAATATATGAAAAAATGTTCAACATCTCTACCAATTAGAGAAATGCAAATCAAAAGTACGCTGAGATTCCATCTCACTTCAGTCACAATTGCAGTTATCAAGAATACAAGCAAAAGTAAGTGTTAGCAAGGATGTGGGGGAAAAGGCTAACTCTTATATTGCTGGTGGGAATGTAAATTGATGCAATCAATCTGGAAAGCAGTATGAAGACTCCTCAGAAAAGAGACTGAAACTACCATTTGACCCAGTTATTCTACTCCTCAGTTTAAACTCAACATACTACAGTGACACAGCCACATCCATGTTTACAGCAGCTCAATTCACAATAAACTATGGTACCAATCTACATGCCCTTCAACCAGATGAACTGATAAAGAAAATGTGGTGTTTATACATTAAATTATTACTCAGCTTTAAAGGAGAATGAAATTCTGGCATTTGGTGGTAAATAGATGGAGTTAGAGAATGTCATGCTAAGTGAAATAATCCATGTGCAATAAATCAAAGGCTGAATATTTTCTCTGATATGAGGAAAGTAATTCACAATAAGGGGCGGGGAAATGGAAGAATAGAGTTACTTTATATTAGGTAAAGGGGAGTGAAGGGAGGGGAAAGGGCATGGGGGTAGGAATGATGGTAGAGTGAAACAGACATTATTACCTCACGTACATATATGACCGCATGACTGATGTGATCCTACAATATGTATAATCAGGAAAATGAGAGATTACACTCCATTTATATATGATCTATCAAAATGTATAAATGCATTCTACTGTCATGTACAGCTAATTAAAACAAATAAAGTAAATAATTTTTAAAAAGAAAATAATATATGCAGATATACCTATGTGTGCTCTTATGTGTAACATATTGAGATAGGTATTTATTTGGTTTTTATTCTATTGGATTTGATAGTCTGCTTACATTTTCATCTTATTTACTGGAATTCTACACTTAGCAAAATCTCTTCCCCATATTAAGAGGATAGAATGTTTATCCATATTTTATTTTATTACATCATTTGCTCATTTTGAAATTTTGCCATTGACACATCTGGAAGTTATTCTGGTATGTCATGAAATGTAAGTCTAGTATTGTATTTTATAAAATAAATAATTATCTAGTTAAATCAACCTTTTATATTTAACATTCAGTGTTTTCCCCTGATTTTTATCCAACTTTATCATATGCTACATACTTTAATTTTCTGGAGTTTGGGAGGAAATTTTTTTATTATTTTATTATTTAGTCTATATTTTTACATAAGAATTATACTAGTTTTAAATTAAAACATTTTAGGCCATTTCAATATCTTCTAAAGGAGGTCCCCTAAATTATGATTTAATTTTAAACATAATAAGATATTTGTTATAATAAGGCATTTGTTTTCCCAAATGAATTTTAGAATATTTTTCAAGTACTCCAAAGTTGTTTTCATTAGAATTACACTAAATTTATAAATTAAATAAGAAAGAAATGGCATCACTCCATATTAATACTTATTCCAGAACCTAACATATTTTTCACTAGTAATTTTATATCTATACCTTCTGGAGATTTTGATCATTATTTTATTCATGAAACAAACTCTTCCATTTACTGTAATAACTGTATTTCTTCATCATAATTCTCTAGTTCTTCCTTCTCTGCTGGACACTTAAATGATGGTTATATTTCAAGTTTCCTTCCCACTATTTTTTAAAAATTTTATATATTCTCCCTCAGTGTTCAACTCTACATTCAGCATTTTTAATTAGTAGTCTCAGAAGCTTAGTGAATATAAAAATAAATGTATTGTCTATTCGGTTTGAGATCTAAACCCATGTATCTATCTCAAAATGAAGGACAAAATTATTTCTTCATTTATATAAACTAGAAACATGGGAGTCAATCAAGACCTCCTCTTTCATGTTAATCATCCAACAGTACCTCTCCCACTTCAAAAAATTATCTCCAAGGTAGTTCTTCCTCTCAACTCATTCCTACATTATCAAAGCAATTGTCTAAATGGTCACTAAATAAATCAGTTGCACTTCATAAATCCTGTCCATCCTTTTACCATTGCGTTTTCAAACTGACATCCAAGTACATTTCCCCTCCTTTTGGTGTTGATGGCTTAGTGAACTCCTTGAGGGTAGATGGTGTCTGTTTTATTCACCTGTACACAATATAGCACTGTAAACACAAATTGATTTTCAGTTAATGATTGAAAAGTGGAAGTATATGCAAGAAACTGCAAAAGATAATATTAAAGATTTATGTGACTTGGGAGTTAAATGATCAGTAATAGCAACCAACGTTAGTAATGATCAGTAATAACCAACGTTAGTGTGAATAGCAATTCTAAAGTAATACATTTGACAATTTAGATGTGTTCATCCACATTATTTGAAAATTAAATAAGTATGCTTCAATGGTCTTACCATGAGACCCTCTGAGAGTTGATAGTACAGACACTGGAGCCATACTGCTTGTGTTAAGATGCATGCACTGTTTTTATTGTTTTGGTTTTACTGTGTTTGTTTGTGTAATCCCTTTCTGTCTCAGTTCCTACATCTACAAAAAGGGTATGATGATGGTGATTACCTCATAGGGTAAGACTAAAATGAGTTAATATAAGACAAGTGTCTAGAACAAAGCCCAGGTCATAAAAGTGTCATATAAAACTGTGATTACTACTACTATTCTTATCATTGATAACTTTTCATACTTTGACCACCCTATGTCAAGATTATGTAAGTTTTCTTAACCTAAACCACATGTTGGAAAGTAATGTTAAAGTGAAGCATATTCTAAGAATGGTGTTCCATTCTGAATTCTGGTGGTTGTTGAGTCGTCATTAGCATTCCACTGTATCAGTTCCTCCTACTTCACATCTACCCTACATCATTGTATGCATCTATTATTGTAATTGGACCAAATTTTCCTGACATCAGAAAAATCATCTCTGTGTTACCACAACATGCTGCATTTCTTCTGAGTTGCTCTACACAGTACCAGCACATGTTGTAAACAAAGTGTGTGCTAGAATTGCTGTTTGTCTGTTAATTTATCTTTCCATGTCTATTCTTATAAGCTATAAAAGTACAGAGATGTTGACTGATATAAAACGCTATTTATATGCCTCAATTTTACACTTTACCATATCATTACCCTAAAAGCAAAATCAGAGTCTAATACTTCCATGCCTTAAGCATGTAATAAATTTTTTGCTTTCATTTTCCTGAAAAAAAAAATCATTACTATAACACAACCTTTCCTATAAAAGAAAATAATTGGAAGGTAGAACTATAAACATTTGATTATTCTACTCTTGTTGAGAGATGAGTGTCTCTGCTACTCCAGCATAATTTGATTTTGTTTCCTCAGGAAGTTGTTAATGAAATGGAAAAAAGTGATTTATATTTTATTTCCTTTAATCAAAAATATAGTTAATGAGACATCTTACTATCACTCTTCTGTGATCTCAGGGTCCCATACTATCTCTCACCTAAGTGTAATCACAGTCTGATACAAACTGGAAAATAATGTGAATTATATCAGTTTGTGTCCAAACTGTGCATGCTCTCATTCTTTTGTCTATTTTTCGTTAACTGTGTTTTGGATAGACTGACTCTGATTAGATTCTATCTGACTAGTTTGAGTTCTTTAGCATGACTAGAATGACTTTTTCTCTTTTCTTTTCTTTTCTTTTCTTTTCTTTTCTTTTCTTTTCTTTTCTTTTCTTTTCTTTTCTTTTCTTTTCTTTTCTTTTCTTTTCTTTTCTTTTCTTTTCTTTTCTTTTCTTTTCTTTTCTTTTGTAAAGACCTGTCTCTTGCAAGAAAACAAGATGGACTACAGTTGGGAGAGTGGCCAGGCTTTCATAAGCTTTTCTTTGAAGAATTCTATGAAATCATCGATATTTATTATTTTTGACTACATTATGGCTTGAAATCCAGCTTAAGGAATTATTAGTATTATTATTTAAGCTTCATTGGTAGGAATGACTCAGTTGAGTTGCTTCAAAATTCACTTGAGAATGGTTATTACGTAACAACTTTAGAAATCTGGACAATAGGAAACTGAACTTCTTTTACTCTGAAACGTAAACTGTTTGAAAAAAAATCTTTTACTATTAATACTTTTTATTATGAAAAGATAAATGTCCCTGGGATAATTAGGATAGTCATCTCTCACATATTATTGAAAATTAGTTTATTAGAAAGAGAACATACCAATTGCCAAGGGAGGAAAGATGCTGAATATGGAGAATTGAAAAATAAGGCAAATTGCTGGCAGTTCTGTTATGTTGATTAACACTGTGCAATATTTCTGTAGCAGGGAGAGATCTTCTGTATATGTTCTTTGGACATGACCTTTTCCTAAAAATGACTGACTGCCAAATCAGAGATCTGAAAAGTCTACAAAGAAAAATGCACATAATATCCACAAACATGTGATAATAACAATGTCTGAAATATATTGAGGATTACTTCAAAATTGGTGTGACTTCCGAGAGCTTTAATACCTCATTCACTTCTACCCATATCTCCTAATGCTTACTCTGTACGGTTCCTGAAATTAAGAATGAATATTTCTCTTGGTTCCCACATTATCTTTCACCTTTCACAATAGATGTCAGATAACACATGTTTAACAAATATGCATTAAATGAACTTATTTATTTATACATTTGTTTACTGGTTTTTCATTTATAATATTTATATGTGTTTCCTTTGTATCAGGAGACTCCCTAAGCTTTATGAAAATATAAAGTTTATTGTGGTGTCAGAAGCCTCAGTGTTATTTCTTAAGTCAGTTTAAAATAATAGACTCAAGACAAATACACTACTTTATCACTAATAATTTCATATTATTCTAAAGATACTAGTGAGGGCATATATTTCCCAATAAAATTAATTTTAATCTTTATGTATATGTACCCTAAACAACTTCTGAAAGCATCTTGACTGCAAAGCATTTAAATACTGTAGTTAGATTCACCAAATTATTATGGTGTGTGTGTCTTTGGACAGTAAATAAATCATATTATATGTGTAATATGCAATGTAATATGATCTATTTACTCTTCATAGTATTTTTTGTTTTGTTTTGTTTTAAGAAAAACTATTTCTTAGCCCACATACTCATGTTTTTTAATTTAGGAACACCAGTCCATGGAAAATTTATATGGAAGTCAATCCAAAGAAATTCTTTATGTTCCAAAATCACTCTGCACTCTGGAAGACACCAACCTTTGCATCTACTCAAATTCTTTCATGGAATTATAATTTCTGTAGAAATTTTCATATGCCTTTTTTCTTGGTTCAACTGCAGCAAATTTATAGAGAGCTTCAACCTCCAGAGAAAACAAATGCTCCAATAAAGTGAAATCTCAGACTCTTGGCCAGAAAATCCTACATCTGAAGTTTTGTTAAGGCACAGAAGGCAGTGTTGTCCCCAACTCCAAAGTTCTTCCCACCTAATTGAGAAATGGACCTATTGTATAAAATTTTAACTACATTGAAAGCCTTGTGTCTTCTTAAAGAAATGCTCATCATTTCCTGCATAGGTATTTTTAATTTGGAAGATATACATTTGCAATTGCTCAGGACTCCAGTTTTTTCAAGTGAAATGTTATTTTGTAATACATGCAATACAACCTTGGTAGTAAAGCTTTAATTTTTCTATTTTCTGCTTTTGTGATTTTAAGATGTGGTCTAAAACTTTCTTCTAAGCTCTGGAATACTTTTTATTTCAAAATATTATTTTTTATGTTCTCTAAAGAAGCAATCATTTAGGCATTAGTAATTAATTGTAAGCATTCTTATTGGCTCTGTAAAAGGACTTGTTGGAAGTGCAACTGGGAAATTATGTTGTTTGAATTAAAATCACAGATTTTTTTATTATAACTATTGCCATAGCAATAGGTGTTTATTTATAGTTACAGCAAATTATTATTTAAAGACAAGTATATGATATCAATTAAATATCTGCATACATAAATGTTTATAGATGCTTGTGTAATTGAAGAAATGTATGGAATTATATAAATCAAATTAAAACTGCCTTCATAACAACATGTATCCCATTAGTTTACAATAAAAAAAAAAAAAAAAAAAAAAAAACTGCCTTCATTAGGAAGGCAGATTAGGAGATTAAGGGGAGGGGAGGATGGAAGAAAAATAAACCTACTTTTTTTCAGAAATTCCCAAATCTTTGGAATCACTAAGAGAACACATCTTAATTTTATAATACCAAATTATAGAATTATATTCAATGTTACTATTTAAAAGCACTAGACAAAAGGATATATAAGGATAAATATTGTCAAATAACTCAGCACTTGGTGCTTGAAACATAATTCCAACCAATTTTTTTATTATTATAGTGAGAGCCAAATTTTTAACAAAGAGTTAAAGATAATATTCAACCCAATCACCTCTAAGACTTAGAAGATTGGAAGTGAGATATTTTTCTCCATTTATATATTTGTAGGGGATAGATGGTATTTAGTAAACTTAAAGATGTAGAAGATTCAAACTGTATATTTAAATAACAAAGACCTTTGTTCTTAAACTTTGTGATATACCATTGTATTTAGTTTAAAACAAATTAGTAGTTTATGCTGTATACTTCATTATTCTACTAATGATATTTATATATTTATTCATATGAGATATGAGATATTATGTATTATAATACCATAACATAATTGCTAGGTGACCCCACAAATTTTTCCACATTCATTTTTATTCTTCCTCAAAAATATAAAAGTTAGATTGTGCTTATAAGAAAATACAACATTTAGTTAACTGTTCTTAAATTAAAACTGTTCCTAAGATAGGAAGATAAGGTTAAGATTAGGTAGAAAGGAGACATGCAGGAAAACAGTGGCCATGATTTAAAATCCACTTTCACATGGATTAAATTCCAGATTTAAAGGTTACTTTCACATAACATAATCAAAGGCAGCATTATTAAATCGATTATTAAAACTTACCTACAGACATACTAGTGTAGTACTGTTTGAATTCACAAAGCAAAATTCATAAGCAAGGATGAAAAAAATGTATCTCCTTATCCTGGTAATGATCCACATGTCAGTAAATGACTCCCATTCCAATATGGTTCACACATCTAGTCACCAGCACAAAAGAGGTCTAAAATCACACCTTTAGATTACATCTCTGCACTATAGACTTTACATGAATAAATACACCTAGCTAAGATGGAGCTAGTGTGCTCATCTCCACTGTCCACACTCTACCCTGACTCAGTGTATATTTTTGTTCTCTAATAAATTTGATCTGTGCCTCGTTTTGATCCAACCTTAAGTTCCTTTCTGCAACGCCATCAATGATGCTCATGGTTTGAGTCAAGGTCCACCACCCTTTTGGGGAAACCTCTTCAGAATACTTGTTCCAAGGACACTTCTAACTAGGAAAACATGGACATTTTTTATCCTCAATCTTTATCTGACAAAAATTGAATTTTACAATATTTTTCTCTCTGCATTCATGAAGTCTCTCTTGATTTGTACACTTCTAAATTTTGAGTTCTCATTTTCAAAGTCCTCCAGGCCTCAAGGAGTGTGTGAACACAATTTTTTTCTTTCAGTTTAACAAGATTAAGTTTAAAATAAGACCTTTCACTTTACCATATTTGTTCCACGTCATATCAGTCAGCCTTGTCTTTTTAAATGAATGTTCCTTCAGTACAAGTCTATATGAAATAATCTAGGGAAGCATTCTACAGTATAATTCAAAATGACTACAAGATGCAGAGCATATGAAATCTGCAGACTGAGACAGAGAAGTTTGGAAGAGAACCTTCTTGAGAAGGAAGTCCAGGAACACCCTGAAGTTTTTCCTTGATTAAATCTCCACTGAACATATAATGTGCTCTTTTATAAGAGGTATAGGACTTGAAATTTTTTGAAGATTCCATGATGTGGAAAAGTAACACAACCTTTGTTTTTCATGTTTTTTAATGTTAAATCACAGAAGATAAAGAAATAGAGTACTTAAATATTGATCAACATACAGTTATGATTCTGATTAAGTACTTGGAATTAGAACAGAAATTTGATTTCCATAGTATTTGTCAATACCCACATATACTCATTATTGAATAACTTTTTGTTAATGCCTAATGGATAAGAGGATATGAGCTAGACACTGAGGTCATAGTTTACATGAGTAAGAAATTGTCCTCACTTCCATGAACTAATAAACGATCAATTTGGATGTTGAAAAAGTCTGAAACATTACAGAAGACTAGAATTCTCTTTGTTAACTTGATAATTGTGTGAGCATTTACTTTAATTTTTCTAGAAAATGTTCAAGAATAATTATACTACATGAAAAAACTGATAAAGTTGAACCCTGGTTTGAAAATGTCCAATGTTAATTAATATGCTTATATATTATATTATGTATAGTTTAACTCCCTGCATTATATTTAAATTTTTCTTTGATGGGAACAATTTCCCATACATTATAGTTGTTTTATGAATTGAAATGAGAAAAAGGTGGAAATGGTAGTTAAGTACATACTTGTAACAAAAGAATGCCTGTTATCCCAGAGACTCTGGAGGCTGAGACAGGAGGATCAGTAATTCAGTCAGCCTCAGCAAAAGCAAGGCACTAAGCAACTCAGTAAGATCCTGTCTCTAAATAAAATACAAAATAGGTCTGGGGATGTGGTTCAGTGGTCAAGTGCCTGAGTTCAATCCCCAGTACCTCTGCAAAAAAAGTAAATAAATTAAAAAAAATAAAAAAGTCTTTAGAGAGGAATAAGAAAGCAAAAGTTTCTTTCTTCTTTTTTTATTTTTAAAGGTAGTTCAAAGTCAAGCTGAATTATTGCAGATTAGCATGTTCCCAAGAGTCTCAAGTGATGACAGAAAATTCTACGTTTTCTGAATTCTGTTACTATTTTCTGTGATTTATTTGTTTTTTTCCTTTTAAATTGAAACATAAAAATTGTACATTCTAAGATAATCATATAGTTTTTATACATCATTCTGTTGATGTGGCATATTGTATTTATTGATTTGCCTGTGTTGAATCATCTTTCTATCCTTGGCATGAATTTAACTTGATCACAGGGAATAATCTCTGTAAGATGCCACTGCGTTCAGTTTCTTACAGTATTTTTGAGGATCTTTGCATCTGTTTGTTCAACAGAGACAATGTCTTGTAGCACTCCTTGGTTTTCTACTTGTCTAATTCTAACATTAGTATAATGTTTTGGTCTTCTAGAAGGAGTTTAGAAAAATTTCCTCCTCATCCAATTTTTTGGAAAAAAATTAAGAAGCATTGGTATCATTTCTTCTTTAATTAAATACTTGATATAATTCAGCAGTGGAGCCATCTGGTGCTAGACTTTACCTTGGGGGCTATTTTGTTTTTCAGCTATTTTACTTTTAAATTTATTTTTAGCTGATATTTGAAAATACAAAAATGCTACATATTGTTGGAACATCATGCTACATTTCTATATGTGTGCATATTGCATATTTAAATCAGTTTAACAAATGTATCTCTTCCAACATTAATTATTTCTTTAAGGTGAAAATGTTCAAAACTCTTTCTTCTTTTTTTTTTTTTTTTTGGAATGTATAGTACATCATTGTCATTTGTAGTCACCCTGTCCTGCAATAGCACACCAGAGCCTCTTGCTCCCATCCCCATCCCTACTCTTTCTGGTATCTGGAAAGCAACATTTTACTCTGAACTTCTATGACATCAAATTTCTTAGATCCGTCATATGAATGAGATAATATAGTACTTGTCTTTCTGTGCCTGATTTAGTTCACTTAACATAGTATTTCCAGTTCCATTCATGTTATCATAAATAGCAGTATTTTGTTCTTTTTGATGGTTGAATAGTATTTTATCATGTACATCTACCATGTTTTATTTTTCTCTTACTGATTGAAGGACACTTAGGCCATGTACCTTTCTTGGCTGATGTGAATAGTGCAGGAATGAAAGTGGTCGTGTAGATCTCTCGGACAGCCGATTCCATTTCCTTTGTATATGTACTCAGAAGTGGATTTCAGGATCACATGGTACCTTTATTATTCTAATATTTTGAGGAAACTCCATACTGTTTTTTGTAATGGTCATACTAATTCACATTCCCACGAACAGTGTGCAAGGGTTCCCTTTTCTCCATGTCCTGCCAGGAATTTCAATTTTTTAAAATAATAACCATTCTATTTGAAGTAAGGTGGTTTGCATTTCTCTGATGATTAGTGACATCGAGCATTTTTTTCATATATGTTGGCCATTTGGATGTCTTCTTTAAGAAATGTCTATTTAGACCTATTGCCAATTTTCTTTTTTTTTTTTTTGTTACTGAAATTTTGGAGTTCCTTTTATATTCTTGATATTAACTCTGTGTCAACGTACAGTTTTGCAGATATTGTCTTCCTCTCTATGTATTGTCTCTCTTTTCTGTAAAGAAGTTTTTTAGTTTGATGTAACCCAATTTGTCTACCTCTGTTATTGTTTCCTATGCTTCTGGTATCATGTCCAAAAAATCCTTGCCCATTTCAATGTCCTAAAAGCTTTACCCTATGGTTTCCTCCATTAGATTTATAGTTTTGGGTGTTACATTTAAGTCTAACTTTTTTTGAGTTGATTTTTAACTGATGAAAGATAAAAATCTTGGTTATTATTCTGCATGTAGATACCTAATTTTTCCAGCAACATGCAGTGAGAAGATTATCTTTCTCCAATGCTTGTTCTTAGAAACGTTATTGAAAATCAGTTGACTGTAGATATGTGGTTTAACTTATAGGCCCTCTATTCTGACCCTTTGGTCTATGTGTCGTTTTTTGTGCCAGTATAATGCTGTTTGATTCGTACAACTTTGTAGTAAATTTTGAAGTCAGATAGTCCAATGCCCCCTACATTTGCAGAAGATAGCTCTCACTACTCAGTTGTGTGTGTGTATGTGTGTGTGTGTGTGTGTTTGTGTATTTCCCTGCAAAAGGATAGGATTTTTCCCCATATGAAGACTGTCTTTGATAGTTTGATAAAGTTGGATTGAATCTGCTTTGGATAGTTTGAACATTTCAACAGAATCAACTCCACATTCCAATGACATGAGATATCCTTCCACTTTTTGGTATCCACTTTAATTTATTTAATCAATGTTTCACAGTTTTCACTTAAAAGGTGATTTATCTCTTTGGTTAAATTTATTCCTCTGTTTTTAGGTTGTTTTGTTTTTGTAGCTACTGTAAATGGAATTGTTTTCTGGATTTATTTTTTATATACTTAGCATACAGGAACACTCACACTACTGAACTTTGTGTGTCAATTTGTATTCTGCAAGTTAACTGAATTTGCTTAGTAGTTCAAGGGTATTTAAGAATATTTTTTAAATGATTTAATATGTTGGGGATTTTTTGTGCATAAGATCTTATTGTCTGGCCTAATTGATCTGGCTGGGACTTCCAGTACTATTTCGTGGTAGAAGTAGGTATCTTGTCTTGCTTCAGATCTTAGAGCAAAAGCTTTAAACTTTGCCCTATTCTGATGATATTAGCTGTGGGTTTACATATGACTTTTATTGTTGTGGTACACTGCTTTTTATCTATTTTTTTTCTGAAATTTTTTTTCATGAATATTGAATTTCATAAAATGTGTTTCACTGTATCTATTGAAATGAGCACATAGTGTTTGTCCTTCATTTTGTTAATGTGCTGTTTCATATTTGATTTGCACATGTTGAGCCATCCTAGCATTCTTGGAATGAATACTACTTGATCATGATAAATCATCTTTTAAGTGTTTTATATTGGTTTTATAGCATTCTTTTGAGGATTTTTACATTTATATTCATCAATAATATTGGTGTATAATTTTTTTAATTGTATTCTTGTCTGGTTTTGGTAGCAGGATAATGCTAGCCTCATCGAATGAATTTGGAAGCATCCCCTACTCTTCAATAATTTTGGAATATTTTGAATAGGATTGGTAACAGTTTTTCTTAAACTGTTTGATAGAATTAATCAGTAAAGCCATAAAGTCCTGGGTTTTCTTTGATAGGAGAATTTTTATTACTAGTTTAATTTCATCACTCATTATTGATCTGCTCATATTTTCTATTTCTTTATGATTCATTCTTCATAGGTTTTATGAATCTGGGAATTTATTCATTTCTTCTAGGTTATATAATTTTGTTGGGTATGTAATTGTTCACAATAGTCTTTTATTATACATATTTTAAGTATCAGTGTAATGTCTCCTTTTAATCTTTGGTTTGACTTTTTTCTTTTTTCATAGTCTTTGGTTTGAATCTTATCTTTGGTTTGAATTATTTCTTTTTTCGTAGCCTGGTAAATGTTTGTTGATTTTATTTCTATTCGAAAAACCAATAGTTCCTTCAATAGGCCTTTTAAATTTTTAGTCTGTATTTCATTTATTTATGCTCTCATTTTCTATCATTTCCTTCCTTTTAATTATGAATCTGGTTAATCCTTGTTTTATTCTTTCCTTAGGCACAATGTCAAATCACTTATTTGAGAACTTTCTTCTTCTAGATATAGTTATTTATAATTATAAACATTCCTCTTGGAAGAGTTGAGTCAAAAGCATATAATAGTTACAAATAGTTATATGCAAAAGCATATAATATATAGCATATACTACACAGTTATGTATAGTTATATGCAAATGTTATATATATACATCATTATATATGCCTATAACTATACAGTTATATAAATATATGATATATAGTTATATATGGTTATATGAAAAAGCATATGATAGTTATAAACACTTCCAACATTAGAACACCTGAATATATGCAGTAAATATTAGTAATTTAAAGGAGAGATTGATGGTCTGATGATAGTAGAGGATTTCCATTATTATTCACTTATATATTTATGTAAAGGATAGATAATTCAGGTAGATCACCAACAACAACCAGACAAAACAAACAAAGAAGCGCCACCAGAATTAAACTGCACTCAAGACCAAATAAACCTAAAAGACATTTTTACAACATTTCATCCAACAGCTGCAGAATACACATCCTTGCTAGTTATACAAGGAAGATTCTGCAGGATGGATTGAGCATAGCACACAAAACAAGTCTTAACAAAATTAAGAATATTGGAATCATATCAAGTATCTTTTCTGATCACAATTGAATAAAGCTAGAAATCAAAGATTGGATGAATTTCAGAAATTACAAATACATGGAAGTTAAAATTCTGGAAAAAATTTGTAATTTTTTTTTCTAGATACCTAGTGATATACAATTTCAAGAAATAATTTTTTAAAAAAATGCAAACATACATGCAGATATGTTTATTACATTTAAAAAATCAAGACAACACTAATGGGTAAAAGCATAACATATGGAGAACTTTAAAGTGAAGAATAAAGTTAATGCTCAGAAAGAATTTTAACAAATTATATTAAAGTATTTTGAAAAGCAAAAATACAATAAGTAGTATTTTGGGCTGGGATGTAGTTTAGTAGTAAAGTGCTTGCCTATCATGCAAAAAGTTCTGAGTTCAATTCCCAATACTGCATAAAAGCAAAAACAAATAGAAAAACAACAACAACAACAAAAATAGGTGTTTTATTTACTCCATAATTCATTAAAGGAATTATGGGAATTCATTAAAGGAATGGGAAAAATTGTAACTCTACCATCATGAGTAACTAGGAAAAAAAAACAAAAAAAAACCCAAAAACCCAGAACCTCTCAGAAGAAACCATTAAGTAATCAAGAGAGAAATGTACTGCTTTGTCCGTTTACTAAGTCTGTGTTTCTTACATATTGACCACTGAAATCGGAGCAGGACCCGGAAGAACCGATTATTCAGTTACACTAACACATAAATAGTGCACATGAATAGTCTTAAATGGAAACCAAAACTAGGCAAACTACAACAGAACAATGTAGACAAGGATATCACTAATACAGGAAAGTCTTAATGCAGCACCCAGAATATATTTACTTATATATTCAAATACTTATTGAGTAGGTACTATGTAACAGGCATTTTAAATATACTACTATTATAAAAATATTTAAGTTTAATCCATGCTTGTGGAAGTTACCTGCTGAATAAAGCTTTTTAACAGAAAACTCAGTATTTTCCTTGTCTGACCTTATCTGTTTCAGCCTAGTTAAATTTTTACAAATTCTAACCTGTTAGAATAGGTTGGGAACCTTTTGGTCCATTAGTTTAGCTCCTATTTTGTGTGTCCTTATGTATGGTTGCACATGTATTTCTAAACAGGGTCCAACATCCTTTTGGGGAAAGAGGATAAAGAGAAATATAAATATAACTTCTCTGAGTCCTTGAAGTTCAGACTTTCAAATTCTTTTTCAATTCTGGAAATATTAACTATTCTATGCCCTAATAGAGTTTTGTAGATATCTTTATTATGCAATTTCCACATACTTTTCTTCTCAGCTAAACTTTTAATACCTTCCTTATGCAACCTATTAAATGGATGAATTTCAACTTCAAAGTTATGGCCCTGGTAAGAGCATATTGTATTAGTTATGTTTGAATTATAACACGTATTCATTGAGTAAGTAAAACAATGACCCACTAGTTCAGTATCTCACTGGCAGAAACATTTGAAACCCACATAACCACAATTAAGCAGGGAGAGAGCCAGCATTTTTAGAATAAAACAGTGATTATACTAACCATCTTATAAAAATGGATATTGTTGGCTAATAGTGTATGTGTTTATGACATACACCTTGTTTTAGTTTTTGTATTGCTGTGACCAAGAGACCTGACAAGAACTTAAAGGAGGAAGTTTATTTTGGCTCACAGTTTTAGAAGTTTAGTCCATGGTCAGATGACTCCACAGCTCTGGGACCAAGGAGGTGGAATATCATAGCAGAAGGGTGTGTTGGAGTTAAAAACAGTTCAGGAACTGGCAGTCATGAAGCAAAGAGAAGTCTTTTTACTAGGAACAAAATGTAAACCCCACAAGCACAGTAACCTACTTCCTCCAGCCACATCCTACCTGTTGACATTTACTACCCAGTCAACCCATATTGTAGACTAATCATAACCCACTCATAATCTAATCATTTTACCTCTGAACATTTGGGGTACCTCATATTAAGCCATAACACACTTCTTTATTGAACACTTCAGTACTGAATAATACTGTTTCCAAGAACCCAAGCTAAGGCATCCAGATGTTTTATTCTGTTAATAAGTAAAAGCATCAGTGAAACATATATTATTGAGATTGGAAAAATGAAAAAACAATTGCCTGAATACCTTTTGAATTTCAAAGTATAAAGGAGCCAGAGTTCATTGGCCATTAATAATGTCAAATTATTGTTTGTGCAAGGTATTTTTAAAAGCAGCTTTGTTCCATAGTAATTATATTTTAGGTAATATTATATGCCTCTATGTATGTATTTTTAGGAGAGTCAGGAGAATTAAGATATACTTACAATAAGAATTAAACGTAAACACCTACTCACACCTTAGGAGACTTTTCAAAAGAGGTCCCCTTCTACTTCTCTGATGTTATTTCCAGCTAAGATTCCCTGTGTTTATTGTGTTTTAGCTGTACTAATCAAGGGACTTTGTTCTACTCCTCATCCAGATGAGGTCATTTTTACTCTGTTAAAATTACACAGGTTCCTTTTGCCTAGAGCAATCCCCAGATCTTCACACAACCCAGGCACCTTATTAGTCAGCTCTCAGTTCAAATATTATTTCCTAAAGAACCTGACCTTAACTTCATCAAAGGTAACATTTCCTTCAACCCTCCCTATATGCTTACCTCCTCTGATATCTTTCATAAAATTTGTCACTCTCTTAAAATGATCTTACTTATGCATCTGCTTAAATGCTTCTCTCTTCCAAGAAGACAGGGAGTTTGTTTTCATTGTTTCTAGATCTATCTTTAACATATGTTACAATTCCTGACACAATACATGCAAAACTAATTGCTGAAAAAATGAATAATTGTAGTGACTAAATGACCGCATTTGCTTTCTTGAGTGCATATATCCTTGTAAGGCAGAACATTCATTTGAACTTTGTAGATTTGTGCTCCACATAACTTTCTCCATAGCGTACAGTCTCCTAATTGTGATACATATTAACCTGGAAATCAGTGAGCTGATGCCTTGGATATAAAAATTAATGCCTTACCACCCCCACATTATAGATCACTATGTCTCAGAGTAATACAAATTAAGACATTTTTATCTGAGATAGTGTTAGAAAAGCTGAATAACATATGACTTAATAAATATGATAGGAATGAGAATATATCTCCATCTAACACTGACTCGTTGGATAAGCTTTCTAAAGATTTGTAAATGAAGTTTCTCTGATTATGTCCTAGTTTCATGACAGTGGTCCTTCCTAAATAAGAAAAACTTCTACATGGAGAGAAAATTACAGGATAAACAGGATCTGTTGCTAAGACCCTCGGCTACTTCTTTTTGTAGGGTGTTATGACCTTCAGTTTTCAATAATATTATGGGAAAAAATCTGGGCTTTTATCTAGAGGAACAGAACTACAGGAGACATATCTATACGTGATTTATCGGATTGGCTTATAGGATTAGAAACTGGATAGTCCCACAATGGCTGTCTGCAGACTGGAGAGCCGGAGGAAACTGTAGCTGCTCTACCAAGAAGTTGGAACTTCAGAAGAAGAACGACCAATGATATGGTCCTAGTCCAGGATCGAAGGCCTAAAAACTTCCTGGGGACTCTCTGGTCAGAGCCCTATGGGAAGAATAAGGAGCTGAGTCTGATGTCCTCCATTACAGGACTTCAAAGTACACACTCAAGAATTGAGCTTGCATCTCTATTAGCTTCCTCATTCTTTCCACCTTTCTATTCCATCAAGGTCCTCAACCTGTTGGACTGTGCTGCTTATATTTAGGGTGCCCCCTCAGTTTTCTGTCCCATATACCACTCATTCCTGAAAATACCCTCATCAACCCATTCGGAAGCCTTTTAACTTTAGTGTTTTTTGGGTGTGAGGGTACTGGGGATTGAATTCAGGGGTGCTAGATCACTGAGCCATCCCCAACCCTATTTTTGTATTTTATTTAGAGACAGGGTCTCACTGACTTGCTTAACACCTCACTTTTACTGAGGCTGGCTTCAAACTGGTGATCCTCCTGCCTCAGCCTCTTGAGCTGCTGGGATTATAGGCCTGCACCACCTGGCCTGGCTAATTTTAGGCATCTCTTAATTCAATCAAGTTGACAATTCAGATTGACCATCACAGAAATCACATATGTACATACTACTATTAGTGCTCTCTCTCTCTCCACCCGCCCCCCAACACACACACCACAAAAAGGAGTACCAACATCAGATGGCTGGTTTCAAAGATCAGGGACTATTGGTTAAATAGCTTATAAAGTGAGTCTTATAATAATACTGGTGCATCTATGAATCTATACTCAAAATACCTCCCCAATGTATTAGATGTATGTTTACTAATTATGTGAGGAACTGTACCAGAATGTTTTTATACTTTAATTCAATTAGGACATAACAAGGGGAAGAGCATCATCATTTGACAAAGAAGTAAACAGATTATTTAACTAATTTAATACTATACCTGTTTCCTAGAAAAAACTATGATCTCCCTTATACAAGGAGATTCTCTTCCTATGAGAGGGTTTTATTTTTCATTTAAAAATAGTGCTCACTCAAGATTAACTTGAACCTGAAAATTTCAATATATATTATCTGTCATATATTCTGATTCATAAAGGAATATATATCACTTTCTTTTTTGTTATATGTAGCTGTGTGATCAACGAAGTATTACAATTATCACTGGGAAAGAGAAGATTTCTCTTTCAATTTTTAGCACAGTCAAGTTCCACAGTCCCATGTTATGTTGGCAAAAGATAAACTTATCTCAAATAGTGCTAACATTGGAAGGTGGAACCCCTACCAGTCTAAATATCTGTACTATTCCATGTGGATTTCACTTGGAGAATGTGACAAAGCCTGCAGAAAATTTTGAGTGAGCATTACATCTTGGTGGTATGAAGTAACCTAGAATTTATGGTCTTTTGTGAAACATACCCTAACCTATCCTGACTAATCCCTTGCCTATTCCAAATATAATATGGAACTTACAACTTCCTATATTTTATAATTAATGCTCATTCACTCAATAAATAAAAATTTAAAAAATGCTTTTAGCCTTTTATTTTGAACTAATTTTATATACATAAAAATTAATATAGATATTTTCTATATAGTCCTCTCAAATTTTCACTCATATTAACATCTTACAAGATTGTGGTACAATTATAAGAAACAGAATGTTGACATTGGTGCAATGCTATTAATTAAACATTAGACTTGATTCAAATTTCATCAAATTGTTTCTCTAGTATCTCTTTCAGTGGTTGTTGTTCTTTTTAGATATACATGACAGTAGAGTGTATTTTGACCTATCACTCTTACATGGAGTATAACTTACTCTAGTTAGGATCCCATTCTTGTGGTTGTACAGGATGTGGAGTTTCTCTGGGGGTGTATAAATATATGAACATAGGAAATTTACATCTGACTCACTCTACAGTCTTTCCTGTTCCTAACCACCCTTCCTTCTACTAGTGTTTTCTTTACTCTTAGGATTCTAACACTCCATAATGCATTTAGTTATTATTTCTTTATTTCTTTTTAGTACCCTGAAATCTATAACAATTCACCTATCTTTACATTTCTTTTGTTCGTTTTTATAACCTTGATTCTATTGAAGAATATTTTTCAGTCACTGTATAGGATTCCCTCAGTGTGGGTTTGTGTTGTGTTTTCTTATGTTTAGGATCAAGTTATAAATTTTTGACATAACACAGAAATGACATTGTGTCCTTCTCAATGTTTCATATTATAAGTTTTGATGCTAATTTGTCTTATTATTGGTGATGTTTTGACATTAATCTTTTGGATAAAATGATTGCTGCCAGGTTTTTCCACTGCAAAGTTGCTCTTTCCCCCTTTGTAATTAATAATTATTAGGTGGGAGAAACTTTCACACTATGTAAATCTTCTTTCTTCTCAAACTTTTTCCCATTAAATTTAGCATCCATCAGTAGGTCTTGTTTGCAGCAATTATTGCTATGATATTTGCCAAAGGATGATTTTTTATTCCATTTTAAACAATACATTTAATTGAAATTTTAGTGCATTAAAGAGCCCTCCTTTATCCATTTACTTAATTATATTTTATCTATATTAGTATGAACTCATGAGTATTTTATAACTATTGATTATAATTCAATATAAGTAGTTTAGTCAATTTTTTTCAGCTTGTCCATTAGATTTTCTCCTGGATTATTTTCATAATGCTTTAACTTTTTTGTCATTTTACTATGCCATTTCTGACATTATAAGAACATCCAGGGTCATCTCTTAAAATCAGTCAGTAGACTCAATGATTTCTCAAAAAATCCTTCTTCCTTTTATTGAAGAATGTTGTTTAGAAATTAAAATTTAGTCACTAGGTTTATCCTACTGGGATAGCATAGCTTTTAGTTCCTGAAAATGAACAGAGATAAGAAGTTTATGCATGTTTAATAACCCACATCTATAATCTACATGCCTGTTTCTATTTATTGAACAGTACATGAATGAAAACTGATAGCTATTAGAGCTACCACAAATGCAGGAAACTTTAGCCTATATATATATATGTACTCAGTTACTATTGAACATGAAAAATCATGTCCATCTTTATGAAGATTTATTGATTTATGAATTTTTTTCAAAGCTCATAACGAGTTTATATTTTCAGCATGAAGTATAAAACATAAATAATACATGATCTCTGTTTTCAAAGTTTTTACAATTCATGAGAAATAAACAGAGTTTTGCTTAAATATAGCTCTATCAAAGCCAAATTTTAACAAGTAGAAAGTCATGCAGGTGAGTAATCACATGACAGCTATTATACAAACCAAGAAATTCTGTCATAGCAGAGAGCTGGAAATGGAGTAGAGAGTAGTAATAATAATATCATTTAAAGAGTGCTTAGTATATATCGTGCCTTGTGCTAAGTGCTTTAAACATATTTACTCATTTAGAACTCAACAACTTACTAGATGCCATTGTTATCTCTTTCTTATAAATCGGGAAACTTAGATGCAGAGAACTTAACCTACCAAAGTCAAACAGTATTAATTGGCAGAGCAGAAATATTAACTAAGTTTAATCCAGAGTTTCAGCTTTCAATCATGACAGTCAAAGGAATGAGTTGAGCATGGGACTGACCTGTCTCAGAAAAGAAGAGGAAATACAAAGTAGGTTATTTTTTCTTTTCTTCACTTATCTTGGACATTCATCAGTAAATAACAAGGAACTTTCAAATATCAGGGTAAACACAAGTGAATTCTTGTGTTAGTTCTTGTGTTAGAATTCTTCTAAGTTTCAACCATCAGTTGAGATCTGGGTTGAAATCCTTACTGTATCTGTTACGATTTGTTAACTGTACATGGTAGTCACACATTTAAATACCAAATCCTTCAGTGCTACATATGATCTAAACCAACATAACGTCTTTGTCAAGGCTAAACTTTTGATGATAAGGAAGAAGGGTATTTGCAAGATATTCCACATCATAGGTCATACGTGAGTGATTCATCCCCAAAAGTAGTTACCCTGAATTTTAATGGTTTGCAAGTTTAAAGTGTGAAGTATGTCATCATGTAGTTGTACTTTAAAATATGAACTCTGTATTGAATCTGAGTACAGTGCCACAATTTTTATTGAAAGCATGAAATGCAAAACACTAAATATTACCTATTTTACTAAGTTGATCTTAATGAATAATTGTTGCATTAGAGTATGTATGAAGATAATGTTATCCTGAGTGCTCTTAAAGAGAAAATAATTATAAAATCACAGTGATATTTTGAACATGTATGTAAATCATGTTCAAAATAGAGGTATGTGCAAACAAATAAGTGTTTATGGTGACAGCAAATAAATTCATATCCATATACTTTTGTGAGTACCATATGAAACTGATGTTATCTCATTTTCTTATTTTCAAACAACTATTTATATGTTTAACATGAGTTATGAAATCACATTGATAATCTTTATAAAACAATGAAAAAAGATGAGAATACAAAAACAATTTCTAGAGAAAAGATAAAATTGATTAAGTGTATTTGACACTATCTCTCATTATTACTAATAGTATTATTATATTCTCAAATGTAATTCTGGTTAAAATATTATAAGTAGAAGTACTTGAGAAGTATTAATGTTTCCCTCAGTTTTTATAATTGCAGCAAAACATTTTTAATTGCCTAATTTTCTTTCACAAGTTATTCATTAGACTATAAATCTAAACCACATATTTAAAGTCATTTATATTATATAGTCATAATGCAACACAGTATTTTTTAACAGAGAGAAAAATAGTTTAAAAGCATTGAATTATAATTTTGAATTATAGTTTAAATGATATCTCTCCTAAAACATGTATTTTTCTATTGCTGTAATATCTATTTATCAGCAATTTTAAGAATCAATTAAGTAGTAGCAATATAAGCAGTAATAAAATAAAGCTATATTGCTTGATCATGACTATGATTTTCATAATGCAAAAAAAAATCAGTGCTAACTTTAATGTGCTATTTTTCATCACCACAGTTGCAAAGGAGACTCTATTAAAGCAAGGAAATCTATGCAAATTTCAGCTAAAATGAAGAGTCTTTACTAATTACCCCTAAGTATGTGTGAAAACAGGAAAAAAAGGACAGTTTAGGATCCTAATATCAGTGACTCCAGTTAGTATGGTAGTAAACACTTCTACAAGTATCAGAGTTCTATAACAATGTGGATATTTAAAATATGTAAAAAACTCATGATTATTTTATTCCAATCTGAAACAAATTTCTAAAAGAACATTATAAACAGATTTTCCCATTTGGCATCTGTCCTTGCAGAGAAAATATCATTGAGCAAAAATCATGAATTCTACTTCAGTTGATCAATTATGTATGTGCCAGAGCTTTATAATGAAATGGTAAAGCTGACCTGAACAAGATTCAGGTCTTTATATTATTTTGTAAAATAGCTGATAATCAACTCAGTTCTCAACTGGCATTTCTTAGTTAGAATGAGTTTTGTTCTCCATTTGTGTTATATAAGACTATTGCTCATACTTAATATTTGGGATATTTACGTTTCCTGTCCACTGCAAGGAGCTAGAAGTATCTTTTCATACTGAATTCTTTAAGCATTTATCACTTTAGTATGGAAGTTTTTAATTCTTTAGAGAGAATATATTTACTAAATTTCAAACCTGGTCCAGTAAATCATTCAAACCTCAGTGAAACCAATGACAATTATATTCTAGCAAGTTAAACTTCTAGATAAATGAAATAAGCCCACTAATAGTAGATGTGTAGTATTCAAGTCACATGTCCATATCATCTAGCTTTTCTATATTTGAACTAGAAAAAAAAATAAGCTTTCTTTCACAGATGCAAGGAGATTGTTGTGGTGCCTGCTTATTTTACCTCTTCTATCTGTGGTTATTGGCTAGTTTTTCTCCACAGGGTTTTTCTAACATTTAACCTTAGTTTGACTCTTTTTCTTACATAAATCAGGAGCAAAGTTCTCATAAACCAACCATTGGTCTTGCCAAAGTATGCCTTTTTCATTCCATATTTAACATTTAACAAGAAATATCAAATACTTATGCATGAAAGGTACCACTTAACTACTAAAAAAAAGGGTCCTGTTTACAAAGAGCCCATATGATATTCAGTATTAGAAAAATAAATAAAGAAGTAAATATCATATTATGGCAAAATTGTTTAAAATTAAATAACCTAAATATACAGGGTTTTCAAATTAGTTTGATATTTTATAATATATTTTTGTTACTTAATATTATATATTTTAACAATATATACATTAAAAAATGTAGCTGTTTAAGCTATCATTTTTGTTGCTATCACTTGAAATTGTTCCAAGAAATCTTATCAAATAAAACCCCAAAACTAAAACAAACCTAAAGCATGTAGCAGTTATTTGCTCAGTGATATCACTGTAAAGTGCTTTCTCCCTGTTCTTTCAATAAGCAGAACTCATTCTCAGATTTATTTCTGTGGTGCAGAACCAACCAAGTTAATCTACATAATTTTTTTTCAAAAATTCAGTTTTGATAGAGGCAACTAGGAAAAATTTTTTAAAATATGAAAATTTTATAAGAATTATCATATGACCATAACATATGCTGTTATCTACTCATCTCTAATTTTTACTCTGATTTATTTTTACGTGTTTGTGTCACTAATAAAGCAAAATGTTTTTCAACTTAAATATACAAATACTTCAACTTGCCTGTAATAATTAAAAGTAAACACATAAAAAGTTAGTTTGGGAACTTACTTCAGTACAGATCACCTCACCAGGAAATATAACAAAAATGTACACGTCCCTCAGTTTTACAGTCTTGCCTGAATGATCAATCTGATCTCAACTCACAATTTTAATGTATTGTATGACACTGCATTCAAAATGTTCTCTAATGCCCTTATTTTGAGATATTAATTGCATTACTGGTGACACATAAAGATACTCCTCTTTGTGTACACCTACTAGGTTAACTAAGAATGTGTAACATACTACCTAAGGCATAGAAAAGGCAAACACTAAACTAACTGAATGCCAGCAAGTATCAAGTCTCAAAGTATGTAAAGTTTAGAATCTGGGAGTGTAAGAAATTAGATGGTTAATTGGAAGTTGTGTCCTCTAGGGAAAAGGAAGGGTTGTCAGTGTCACTTCAAACTTTTGCCCAAGTTCCATCCACCCTGCCACTGGCTGATGGCCTTGATGTCTGTCATCTGGTTTTGATCTCTCCCCCATTAGTGTACAGAGCAGATGAAAATCAGGCAACATTCCATCTGGAACTTGTTGGGTCAGTTTATTCTATGTGGAGACAGAATGGTAAAGAGTTGGCAATAATATTGACACAATACGTGGAGTTTTACATCTTTGATTGGATTTCAGCCATCACAGCAACAACCTGCACCACTGTGTTATAAATTTTGGATGCAGCTACTTAACAGAAGGCTAACTGAGATTATGAAGAGACAACTGTTTGGCTCATTATAAAGTCAGATGTGTTCTTTGGCATTTGAGTGGACAGCAGAGACTTTGACATTAACACATGGCTCATTAGGAATGAATTTGAGTTTGGCCTTTTGCTGCACTTAAAACAAAATATCTAATATAGAAAAGCAACTCCTTGAAAATGCCAATACAACCTCTTAAACATACACAGCTGTGATTTAAAATGAAGGCATCACACCTCTAGGCATTTGCCATCAAGAACATAGTGCGTGTCTTAAAACTGTGAAGAAAACAATGAAACAGCACAAGATCATCTTCCTTTTATCTTTCTTGTTCCTAGTGACAAATACACTGCCTTTTCCTGTTCCTCCTAACTGAATGTCATGTTGTAGAACGGACAGTCTTGTAGTATCATGATAGGGTCATGTTTACAGTGTTGCATGGTAGGGTAGTTAATGATCAGTTACCATTTTTATGATAAACTTGATTTTACAACTTAACTCATTCAATTTTCACCACACTGAAAGTTGAAACATAAACCAGATTACTACCTTGGATCTACAAAACAAAATACTCTTTGATGTCAAGGCAGCTTAGTGATGTGTATTAACAGTGGTATGTACTTAAACTATTGGCACAGTTGCTTATTTATCTTACAGCCATGATCGGCTTTGCATTTCTTCTAACCTGCATCGTTTTTGTTGCTTCAAATGCTTTAAGCTTTCTACACTAAAACATAGATTGCTTCACTCAATCTGAATATAATTTTTATTTAATTTTGAACAAGCCTATGTTATAATCTATTTCACTTTGTGAGAATGTAAAATTATAAGCAAATAATGTTGCTTTAATAATTTATGCATATCAAAAACATGCATCAAATCAACTGAGAGAAGTGTGTCTGCTAGTCTTGTCAGCTTTGATGAAAATTACAAATTCCTTATACTTTGAGCTATGTTTCTCGAAGCAAATACAATGCCCAAGGAAAGAGCACATCTGTCAAATATTTCATGGACAACATGACATGAATAAAAGCTTCAGAACGTGAGTAATGCTGAAATGCACAAAACAGGTTCATATCGTTTTAAACTTTGAAAATTTAAAAGATAAGAAGGTACTACCAAGAATCCATATAACAAACAAAATAATAGATAAAATGAATTTCCATGAGCAAAATTTAGTTCGAGACTGAATTAGCATCCATAACTCCTTCTGGTACTGCTCCTTTCTTGTAGGGACTTCAGCACGGTATGTGACACACTGCAAATGATGGAACATTCCCTCAGAGGCTTGTGGACTAACAGCAGGGTAGAACTTCCCCATCAGGCCTCTATTAGGTTGCACCAAAATATAAAGAGGAGACTCTGCTTTTCTTTATTTTTATGTGCCTTTTTGATCCCTCATCTGTGGAAGATACTTCAGTGAACATTGACTAATGTGTTGAATTACTTTCTAAGTTCTCAAAAACAAGATAAATATGTGAATGAGCTTGCAAAAATAGATCCTAGAATAAGAAATGAAGTAGCTACATAGTGAATATCATCCAGTAGGAATCAGAACAAATGTTTTCTAGACATGACCAGAAAGTAACTACTTAAAACTTTCAGTTTTTACCAATCAAAATGGAGAGAACCACTTTTGCCTTTCCAAACTGCAAATTAATAAAGGACAAAATAGAAAACATAGTAAGACTTTCAGGAATTTTACATATGGGAGGTTAGGAAAGATAGTATGCATATAATAAAAGAGGTTCCAATAAAAGTGGAATAAATCTGACATATGTACATATAACTTTTCCATGCATATATATAAATACACAACAGTGAATCTCACCATTGTGTACTTCCACAAGACTGGGGTTCTAATTAGAATAAGATATATTCCATTCTTGTGTAATTATATCAAAATGGACTGTACTATCATGTATAACTAAAAAGAACCTATAGAAAAAGAAAAAAGAAGAAAAACAAACAGGCTTGAAAATAAAATCTTGAAAGAGATTTACAAAATTTACTGAAAGTCGAAATTCCCAGTAGAAAGTACAACTCTTGAGTAAATGAATTTAGTTCTGTTGAGTAAGGAAATACATTCTCATTAAGTATGTGGAAATTTTTCATTTCCCCATTGTTTGTTAAAGTATCATTCTCATCCCAGAATTCAGACAAGCCTGGGTTTTCTGAGCTAGAATTCCATTGCCCCTGATGTCAGTCAGGTGCCAAGTATTTGGAAGTATCAGAAGAATTAGTCACTTTGTGTTATTCTGAATTTTCCTGACCAACTTGGAACATTCCATACTAAATAAATGAGTTCTATAAACAAAGGAAGAATTCTCATTTAACACCTTTTTCGCAAATGACTATTTGCATTTTGTTTGTTGTACATAAAGGGTACAGAGAAAATAATCAGCTTGAAAATTTGCCTGACCCAGTTATTTTAAATAGATTTGCTTGGCTTTGGAAGCCATAGAGCCAGTTTGACAATAAGAACAAGAGAGGGAGAGGATGTACAAGTGAAAATCTGAAAATGTATGAAAATCTGAAAATGATGACTTATGTACTGGTTAAAGATTTATAAACTTCCATAGACATGGATAAGGATATTTATTTTTGAAAAGTAGTCTATTCTGTTGCTACCTGGTAAATATTCATTCAATTTCTAGTATTAAAACAGAAAGAAGACACTGTAAAAATGTCTCATTTGTAGCAATTCTGGCAATTAAATAAACAAGGTTTTGCAGAACCACTATTAACATGTATATTTCTCTCAAATATAATAAATAACTAACTTAATTTAAAAAGCTTCATATTAATGATAATGGAGACTCTTCTCCCCTCCCACCCACACCTTTTTTATTGCTTTTAAATTCCTCTAATTGCCATTCACTTAAAAACTAAGAGATTACTCTGTATTTTTGTATATAAAGGATATTCAACCAATGTGGCACTAAGAAAAGTAGAACAAAGTGGCCTTATTTTATTCTTCAACAAAGCAGGCAATCCACATTTCTCATAAATTGTCTATATTTTCTGTGGGGTAGCCCCTGAAAACCCACTGCAGCAAGTGAGCGCATATCTACATGCCTGTCTACATGAATTGAGACGCTTGGAAAACAATTCCAAGTTTACTGTACTACTTACTTAACTCCTTGATCTTTTACAGTCACCAAAATACTCATAAACATATCAAGAAAAAAAAACAAACCCTGTTTATTCCATAGTTCCTCAAGGTGTGTAAGAGCTAAGTCACTCTAAAAGTGATCTAGGATTGTGTGCACAAGTGAATCTGGAGATAAATATAGACTTTCAAAACAATTATTGTTATGCAGCAGTTTATTGTAGTTAAGTTCGCCTCTGTATGCATTTCCTTATTCATCACCAGTTCTACCCATCCATACCCAGTGTTTGAGATCAAGAGGACACCAAGAGAGACTTGAAAGATAATTCTTCAGAGTTGTGCACCAAGTGTGTGATTGTATCTCAAAATGAAAAGAAGGGATTGATTCTCAGCACACATGATATGCTTTGTTTTAAACTCTGCAGTCCTGTTTCTTCTAGGCTACTGTATTCATCTTTATTTGTAAAGCTTTCATTTAGGGTATGCGCTAGAAGAAATTGTGCTCAGTTTTATACTCATATACATTTGCCCCATTCTTTTTGCTTGTTCTTGGCAGTGCTTTCCACTCTTTGGAATTAAATTTGAGTAGAATCTTTATCCCCATCATTCCTCTAACAAGGGACACTTTAAAAAGACTTTGGTTACTGGTGAAACTGTAAGCACTGACCTCCGAACGTCCTAAAGGAAAAAGCTCTCATCCATTGCCAGAAAAAGTCTCTCAGGGATATCTCTCCCTGTATTTGGCTGGATTTCTGAGCCTGAGCATTTCCGTACACCACAGAGAAGGTTATCCCTCCTGGTATAATCATCCTATCAAACAGTCATTTATCCTGAACAATGCTGTGCTGCTGCCTACATTTAGTCTCATAGTGAGAATGAAGTCATTTCTCATGAAATCCCTTAATAGATATCTCCACAACTCATTATTTTTTATTGTAAATAAGGTGCTAGGCAGTAATAAAACATGATAAAATATAAAATGCATTAGTGCTTTTTGTTAAATCTCAAGATGGTGTTGTACCTTAAACCATATATTTAGAAAATGTTTCTTACATTTAAACAGATAGAACTTGAAATTATTTTATTTAACAATTCTACTTTCATAGGTATTTAAAACAAATGACAAAGTATAAGGGAAATGGGGATTTTAAGCATTAGGCATACTGCTTGCATTCACAATGTACTACCAAAAGGAGGGACAAAGAGAAAAATTATTTCACTACTAAGAAAGTTCCAGTTCAAGTGAAGGATCAAAACAGATATTTGAACACAATATTGGAAAAACACATCTACAAGACAAAACTCATCAATTGTAAAGATAAAGATGCTTGTCTTAATTGGACATAGGTACTGGTTGGAATAAATTCAAACTCTTAATTTCAAAATCTTGTTGGTAGTATGTGAAGGGTCAACCTCTACCATATAGCAAAACGAATGAGCTCATGCACCAATTTTTATATATAATTAGTCTGAGGTATTTGAAAAGTATATTTATCCTTTGATGTGATTTGGTAAAAAAATGTAGATTAAGTAAATGTTGTATTGAGCTTTTTACTAGCTTTTCCTTCTCATGTCTCTATCCCATTCTCCAGAACAGCACTTTTCATGGATTCTCTAAGAATCCTTCCTCTCTATTCATATAGAGGAAAACCAATGAACACATTTAGCTAAGATTTAGATACTGCAACATTTTAATCCTCATGTCACATCCTTATTTTAATATTTTAGACATGTTCTGCCTTCCATTTCTTCCTGGCATATATGCCCCCTGTCCCTGCATGTAAGTTTATAAATGTGACTTATGATTATTCAAATAGGCTAGGGGAGTGGCATGTGTACCTTTCAAGCATGAATCATAAAGCCATTAATCTCTTCTGTGCTCTTTTTTCTTTCTTGCAGAATGGCCTAGAAATGCCCATACTGACACTGGAGGCCACACGTTAACAAAGTCTTCTCCATATGTCTACATTTCTAAATGACCAGGTAGAGGAGAACCTTTTCTACTGTCCTGAAACATCTTTGCACTGTTACACAACACATCATAGAATTCTATTCCATTTGATTCATTGTTCACTTTCTGGTCTGTGCGTTTCAGCAATGTCAATACCAAATACTCTTAAAAATCACACACATATGGCACACCATCAGAGACCCACGTTCGTAGGTGGTAGAGGAAAGTTTGCTTAACAATATAATCTAGGTATCTTTCCACACAGGTCCAAAACAGTTATTTCATTGTTTTAAAAGTTATATATTTTTGCCACATTTTAATTCACTAATTTCCTACTGACAGGACATCAAATTTCATTCCATTACAGATATGAATCTATTCAGTGCTTACTAAAAGACCATTTTGCCATAATTGTTCATCCTTGATCTAATTTATATTTTATCAGTTGGCTGGATTTGATGCTTTCCACTTTTTAAAATCTCCTTAGAGTCTACCTTTTACAAGTGATTTTTGTATTTGAGATATTCTGTTCTCTATTTAAATGAGAATTGTGACCATGCTTACTTCCCCCTAAGGTCCATAAGACATTATTCCCCAGTGACTTACTCAACTTCGCAATGTAGAATATGGAGACAAACCAGATTTTTTTTTCCCTATTCTCTGTAACACTTTGTCTGAATACTCATAGGATGCTATTTTTATCTTGAAAATAAATAAAAGCAGAGATCCCTTCAACTGCTTTAGGTTACATTTTTACTCTTACTTTAATAACTATAGAAAGTTGTTAATATTATAAATAGTTAATATTTGTATTCCTCTACCAATTCCTCCTGGAACAAATAAGCCATTTGATATGGAGATTATAGTTTATATCTAATGACTATTACTTTTTTATATCGTTTAATAATTTTCAGGTGAATTAATTATGCATACATTGCAACACTTTTGCCTAACTCCTTTATCTATTACCATCTCTTGGGTTACATTTATTTATTTATTTACTTTAACTTTAGAATTGAAAATTGAAAGATTTTTCAAACTTGATACCCATTTTCCTACATGAGTTTTTAGGTATATCATTTCTAATGCTTACTGCTTCTAATTTGTTTCACCTCCATGAATTTATTTAAAAATTTTATATATCTTTATTTAAAATTTTAGATAGCTTTAACTGAAAGTGAAAACATGTATGAGTTCATACTACCATATTTTTTCTTCTTGGTAATCAAATATATTTCACTTTCTTTATTTTATTGGGTGTCCTTCTCTGCTTGTATGATAAAGGATAGTATATATTTAGTTATTTCATTATATAAAAATTCCATGCACATTATTTTTGCCATTTACCTACTATTTATTTACCAAATTTATGTTCTCTACTAGTATATCCATGGGACTATCCTTATTATGAAAATATATATGTAAGTGAAAACTATCAAGAATATTATCCAAAGATAATAAAATTAAGGAAATTGGAGACTACACTGGAGGTGATAATAGAATATATAAACAACCACAGGACCAATGTAACTAAAGAAAATGTCAAGCACACAGGTCTTGTGTTTTCTGCAGTACAGATTCCCAACATAGACCAAAAGCCTGAAGAAAATTTGGAATTAAAAAAAAAGACCTACTCTAGTGTTTAAAATGCATAGAACCATTTCTTTTAAAATATATTTCATAAAACCCTGGGTTCTTGTATAAGTTGACCCTTATGACATCTATCCCATCAGCTCTTCAGATATACCCAGTCTATATCATTCAGGAAGCATATATTCATTTCTAATCAAGTTTCTTAGAAGAAAAGAAGAGCAAAGTACATCTGAGGTAAAATGACAGGAAAAACCATATTTTAGGAAGTACTGAGAAGAAAATATTTGAATAATAATTTTGGGTAGGTAAAATCTATCCAAGTTGAATAGCAACATCAAGGATGACATTTGATGAGAAATACTAGTCATTAGAGAGCTTTATTCTTTCCCAGAAACAATTTTTAAGATTGCAGTGTGCAAAGATAGCAGGGTATGTGTGTTATAGCAGGGTATGTGTGTTATAGGAGAATACTGGCAAAGAGATGATGTCGAGCTTCTTAAACAGAAAAAATTGTATCTTCTATGGTGCATTTGTATATAAATTCAACATGGGCATACATACCTCTATTTTATTAAAAAGAAACCTCATAATACAGTACATTATAAGTGTGAAAAGAGATTATTTGTAGAGAGGTCATATAACTATCTTGGAATAGTCTAAGTAAATAATAATTAATGATAACCTAAATAGAGTCAGTGGAGGAGAGGGGAAAATTTGCATTCAAGGTCAAATTCTGTGGTATATTTGATGAAATGAATGTACAAATGTTTATGAAATCGAGTTGTGGTTACAAATAAAAAAGGAGAAGAGAATAAATGGAAATAAAATTTTGACTAAAATTTACATATATTGTGTAGTATCTTGGGAGGGCAAGTTATGAATCCAATATAATAGTTTTAGTTGAAATTAATTATAATTAGGGATTCTATTTGTATGGAAATATTTGTATTAATTTTTAGAAATGTCATTGAGAGCACCAAGCTTAGAAATTATAAATAAAATTATTGAAGTTAATAATATTCCATTAAAATTTGTCAAGTAAGAGTTTAAGATTACAAAGTAATCAAATTGAAAAGGTCAAAGAAGCTCCACATCTAATGCATTTAATGTGTGAACTGGAGGAAATGATCTACAAAGGCTAGAACCATTATAAATGTAATAGCAGAATCAGGTGCCACTAGAAGAAATTAATTTCTGAGCCTAATGCGGAACATATTGTGAAACTCAGAATATGTGTAACATTATCAAAATATTTAAGAAAGATTAAATATGATGGAAATTTTCTATGAGTCAATTTTTTTTTTTTTTTTTTTTGTTTTTTTTTTGTACTAGGGATTACACTCAGGAGCACTGAACCACTGAGCCACTTTCCCAGACCTTTCTTGTATTGTATTTAGAGACAGGGTCTCACTAAGTTGCTTAGGTGCCTTACTGTTGCTGAGACTGGCTTTGAACTCACAATCCTCCAATCTCACTCACCCAAACCCCTGGGATTACAGGTGTGTGCCACCTCACCCAGCAATAAGCACATTTTTATGAGCCAGGAAGCACAAATTGATAGTGAGCATAAGAAAAGACTAGTCAAACAACTAGTTTGACTAATGATAAGACACTAATGTTTTAAGAAATGTGTGACCTTGAGAAAGTAAGCACAAAATATTAGTTCAAGATGAACTGTGGTAAAGGAAATAAGTTTCTAAGGAATGTTGTACTAAAACTTTATCTTGGTTGGTTGTTTTCATTGTGAAAATATGGTGACACAAGACAAGAATTAAAAGAAAGCCAGAGAGAACAAAAGATGAGAGACAGAGAGAGAGAGAGAGAGAGAGAGAGAGAGAGAGAGAGAGAGAGAGAGAGAGAGAGAGAAAGAAAAGGGTATAAGATTCCTGGAAAAGATTTATCTGAGGCAGAAGGAAAGAGAAAAAACATATGAGCTTGGAAAAATGAGACATTTCAATTCAGAAAGGAAGAAAGGGGTGGGTGTATTGAGGAACTAAAAGGAATGGAGGGGTTATTCGTTTGTGCATATGTATACACATAGGCATGTGTCTTCTGCCATTATTGGTAATCTACAAAATATGAGGCAAAAGGCAATGCTTTTACAGGCTTAACATGTTTTTTATGGGCTTTTGCAAAAGTCTGTACACACAAAGAGTTTTATGCTTTACATGCAGTTATGTGGAAGGTATGGGTTTGTGGCACCAGCCCTGAAGGTTGTGCAATTTTCTCTAGCCATTTCAGGCAATGTTAAGGCAACTAAGGTGATAAAGAACACCTTCCTTCACTTCTTGTTTGGATTAGTCACCATTTAAGGATAAAAATGAGGTTTAGAAAATTCGGGAGAAATTCTTGGGGGAAATGTGTTGTTGGAATTAAACCTGAAACACTGGGTTAGGAGGTTCTTACTTGGAATGCTGTTATTCCACTTGAAAACCACCATGTATAAATTCCTACAAAAATCTGTTTCTCCATACTGAAAGAGTTTAGTTTCTGTTTATATTTTTCACATACCTCCCTCACTTCCACAGGGAGTGTTTAAATGTTTTACTTTTATATTTTCTGAATAGTTTCCTTCAGCCATAACAGGGATACAGGAATTTCATTCACTCATTTTTCTCATTCTAGTCAACATTTTAAATCTCTTCCTTTTATCAGATTTTTGCCTGTAGTTTCATATATTCAGCCACACATCATTTAGATTTGCTTTACCTTCAAGTTACCATATGTTTCCTACTCTTCCCTTCCTGTGAAATTTTCAAAGTCTATAAGCATTGTTTCTATGTCTTGATCACATTTTTGCTCCCTTCTTATTTAGTCTTACTTTTAACAACACTACATTTCAGAAATTATATTATCAAAAAATCTCCATTTCCCATTATCTTTTGTCTCTATGCCAGCTTGGAAGATGTCCCAATGTAACTTCCACCTATTGGTATTCACTTTTGTTTAGCCTCTTCCCAGATTATAGCATGATAGCAGAGTTGGTGTCTGTGACCAATGAAATGTGGCAGAAGTGATAATGCAATAGCATTAAGAATGCCAGGAAGGATGTGGAAGTTTCTATCATTCTCTCTATCCCCCCTCTCTTCTCCCTCTTTCCCTCTATTTGCTCTGGTAGAATCCAGTTGCCATGTTGTGAACAGTTCTATAAACACTTAATGTAGATCTGACATTCACTATATCTCCCATTTAAGTTTCTACCAGCACTTATCACAGCACTTATCTAAATGTGTCTCATGCCTTTATTTGTATGTATTCATTACCTGTCTCTCTACTAAATTGTACTTTCCATAAGATAAAGGACTTACTGTTTCTTTACCACTATAATTCAGAAACTACAACCTTATTTGACACAGAGTACATCAAGAAATTCTTATTAAGAGAATTTGAAGTCCTTATCTTCAAAAAGAGGGAAAAAAATGAATTTCATTATTCATTCATTATTCATGTATTTTTATGGTACACTCCTTATGTCCCATAAGAAAAGCACATTGAGTTGAAATGCTACATATGCAAATCACATTTCATTAATCAAGATGCATAAATAAAAGTTTGGAGATGCTTCATGTGAGGTAGATTATTTAAAATTTCCTGGTTACTGGCTACTTCTATATCCTTTGTATAAATGTTACCTTGACACTGATTTTACATTTCAGAATGAGAAAACTTTTGTTTAACTACTTTCCAAAATATATCCTTAAGATGTATTATTGTTGATGACCTCATGGTATTCACGAATCTCACAACTGAAGATAAGAAAAAGAGTTCTGGCCATGCCATCATCCCAGTATCTCCCAAGAAACAGGAGTTTCAATACTTGACATCTAGACATTGATTTGTGTCCATGTGGGCCACAGTTGATTCAGTTCATAAGGGGTTCTACAAGTGAAAAGCTCTGATTTGTTAATTTTTTTCTAGCAGAGTCATTGAGATAATGGGATACTGATGTAAGTTATACTTCTATTAATTTTTTAAATTATAGTGTCATCATTATTATTAAAAGTATTTTTCAAAATATTAATTATATGAGCATATCTTTCAATAAAGTTCTTATTACTTTAAAATAAACTTTTACAAACAAATTAAGACCTATTTATGAAATTAAATGTCATTGTGAAAGATATTTCCATCAAACTGTCTGAGTTCTAGATAAATGAAAAAAGTCATACCACAGATTGGAATGCAAAGTCTACCCATTGACAAAAAGGCAAGTTATTAGCTATAAAATACCCAGAACAAGTTCAAGATAAGAAAATTAATAAAAACTAAATATGCATTAGACTAGTTACAATTGTAACAGTAGAGGAAAGTCCAGTAGTCAGAAACTAAATGACTGTCTGTATACATAATTTTTGTACTTGTACAAATTAATTCACAGAGTACAAAGTAGTTTATAATTACTTAAGATTTTTCAACTTGTAGAACGAAATGAGTCATTTAAGTTCTCTAAATTCATAGTGTTACATTGGTACTGCAATTTTTTTTAAAAGAATTATTTTTTCTAATTAGTTGTACACAACAGTAGAATGTATTTATACATTTTGATACATCATACATCAATAGAGCATAATCCCTCATTTTTCTGATTGTACATATTGTAGGATCACATCAGTCATGCACTCATATATGTACATGAGGTAATAATGTCTGTTTCATTCTATTATCCTTCCTACTACATTTTTTTGAAGTCCCTCTCATTGTGTTCTATGTCATTCACCCTGTAATCAGGGTTGAGTTTGAATCCTTTTACTTTCCCCATAGAGCTATTTGAATTGGAAGATCTCATTACAACTATGCTACTACATTTTTATTCTTGAAGTCTCTTCATAATTTCTACATACAAACCGAGAAACTCAGTAGCACTTATGTTTGTATTTACAACCTATGTTCCATTTGGACATATATATCCTGAAGCCAGTTGGAATCATATCCTTCAGAAATAAATCTGGAGACTACATACAAACCTCCAATAAAATATTAAGATGTGCCTTGTCTGTTTTATGTATTTATTATAAGAATTAATTAGTAATAAGTTTTTAAATCCCTTGCCTTGGCTTTATGCAGTTTATAAGTGATTTCACAGCTTTCAGATAATTAATTCTGCTACTATTCTTTGATCTTTAATCAACATTTCATATTCCTCTGTTTATTTCTAATGGTACCCTGCAGCTTTTAAATTTACTCTATTCCCACTTTATTTTCAAGACCTAAAAGCAAAGCTTAATTTTCTAGGAGGAGCAACAGGAACAAAACACCTGTGCCTTAATCCAAAGAGGAAAAAGAAAAAGAAGAAAAAAGCAGAAATAAAAAATATTAAAAATTTACAAACTAAAAATAATTGAAGAGAAATTTTTAAAAAATGCTTTCTCCTACAATGAAGTCTTTGGCATCTCATCCACTGTTCTTATGTTCTTACTGAGATTACCCAAACTTTTACATACATGTGCTACAAACTTACAAAATTTAGTAGTTATTACAATTGAAGATCTCACAAGAGTAAATATATAGATGTACCTATAATAGATAAAGTACATCAAAAAAAAATCTATGGGATTTAAAATGCATCATAGATTTTTTTGTCACATTTACCTCAAAAGAAAAAACCTCAAAAGAACTATAGTGTTACTGTATCACAAACCAGTGTTCTATTGCAGTTTGATTTTTCACATCAAGGAAGATAATATAAAATAGTTTTTTTTTAAAAAGTAGGAACACATTTTGCTGACCAAGATTAAAATTTTCTAATGAAATATGCAAATAATTTTACATGATTTCAGATTTTTAAAATACTTTTAATTGTCAATGGACTTTATTTTATTTATTCATATGCAATGCTGAGAATTGAACCCCATGCCTCACACATGCTAGGCAAGCGCTCTCTTTAAAGTGGATGATATGACTTATAAATTAGAAATGCAATGGATGATATGACTTTTATAAATTAGAATTGTAAATGTAGAAATTACTTCAAATTTAGATTATGAGAAGATTCTGCTTGTGAAGTGTTACTAAATGGTATACAAACTAAATTCTAAAGTTGACAAATCACTCACTTTTTAAAATTAGACAAGTATATTACCTAACCCACAGGATGGTAAAATACAGTGAAAAAGACACCCTTAATATGATCTCCCTCTAATTAGAAATAATGCTAAAATACAAAGACTTTGACCGAAAAAGCTTAAAGACAAACTTAACCAAAAATCATCATGATATTATCAAAACTCATTGTTTTGCGAAGAAGTTTATTTACAAATTGGGTAGAACTGAAATATCTAATTCAATGATCAAAACAGAAAAATCATGGTAACAATTTATTTAAACTTAAAATTACTTATTCTTACTAAAGCATCTTAAATAAATTGCATTCATTTTTGTTCATTCATTTTATACACCATATTTTTCTCACATTTCTCACTACATCTAGTGCTTAATACAAAATGTAAAATCTTAAATTCAAAATGCCAATGAGAAACTACTTTCTAGCTAACATAAAGCAACCTGAAAAGAAGTCCAAAACTTCACAAAAGCAATTAGATCAAATTTGAAAATGCACAATCATATAGATGGATATAAAAGATATAATAAAAGACTTGCATGTCTGCTGAGGCATCAAAGACTTGAAAAGTCTTCAAAGAAGTGTAATAAAAAAGAGGTAAGTCAAGTTTGCCTTAAAGATAGTTGCATATTTTGGGCAAGTCTAGGAAGAAGTCTACTTCTGAGAAAAAGACAGTAAGCAGAGGTTTTGAGGCTTTAATAGCACTTAAGAGTTAAAAACTGAAGTTCTGATATTTAAAAAAAGTATTATCTGGTACTCATGGGGTCAAGACCTCTAAGAAAAGACAGGCATAGAAACATGAGTCTTTTGTTTGGTGTTTTTCTCATGACATTTTACAAATTTTAAATACACAAAAACCAGAGAGATAAGAAGACAAAAATTAAATATAATACAATTAAAATGAGAGGAATTTTAGAAGATGAAACATTCTGAAGTTACAAAAAGTGGAGTTCAGAAAGAAACCTTTGAAAATACCATGGGATCAATGAAAAACTGTTGAAGGCTATGCTGTCCCAACAGGCAATACAGACATCGATAAAATTAAACTGAGGCTGCAAAAGCGTTCCAGTTTAAGATCAACTACTGACCTAGACGACATGTATATCTCTCTTATTTAATATGAACATTAAATAACAACAAACAATGAATGACTTCAATGTCTAGCACAAGGAGTTTGACTCCAATTTTGTTGTTTGAGGCCTCACAGCTTTTAAGACTCACTCCTTCTTTAATTCCTCTTGTGCCTACATCTGCACAAGCTAATATGACAATACATTCACTAAGACCCAAACGTTAATGGTGATTTGGGATTTAAATGTTCTCAAGGAAATTGATCCAGATGTTTAAATACCAAATTACATAGTTCCTATTTTTCCCACTTCCTCCAAAGGAGACTTAACTTTGGAACAGGAGATCTACTTGGGTTAAGAATCTGTTCTTTCTGGAGTTCTGTTTTCTTCTTTATTAGTAAACCTTATGCCTCAATCTCAGCTCTTTTTGCATCCACCTGCAAAAAATGAGTCTCTAGTTGCCAAGTGGCCCTCTGTTTCAAAACTTCACTTCATTGGTGATTAACCAAACTCAGACTTTCATCATGTTTCTTCAATACTTTGAAAGCACCCTGCAAGAGCAATTCAATTCCACAGTATTTTAAATGAATCTTTCCCCTGTACTTCTCTAACACCTCATGAATTACGTAGCTGGTGTATTCTCTTCCATCTCAATTCATCACTGATGAAAAGTTTGACAATTAAATCATGAGTACATGCCAGGAGCTATCAGTGTTCTACTTTCAGTAATGATTTTCACTGTTAGCCTGCTACCAATTAAAATTCCCTGGCTTCAAATTCCCATTTTTAGAATTTCTCCTAGAAATATGTCCATTACCAATTGTTTTACATGCATTCTATGGAAACACTTCTGAGGTGGAGATTTGTATGATGGAAATTTCTAGGATGATCTCAGAAACAACATTTGAAGAACATGAGAGAAGCTAAATTGGACCCTGGAAGATGTTCAACTGTAAAGGGCTGCAGCAGACATCTTTGATGATGTCACTGGGAGCTCTGGATTTGAGCTGACAGTAGTGCCAAATTGAGGTAAGGGGACTTAACAATGTGCACACATGGCATTCTGTGTAGGCTACCTCCATGAAGCAGGTATGAACTTGGGTCAAGGAGCTCCTTTACCTCAAAGGCAATTCTGAGACAGACATATCTGGAAACTGTCAGAGCCAAAATTTTTGGTAGCTAGGAGAATAAACATTTCAACCCTGAAAGACATGGCTAGCCCAACACAGCCTCTGCTACATCACATTTTGTGTAATTGCAACTTCATGTAATTTTTTTAAAGGTAAAATTAATCTATAGCAATGGAAATCACAATAGAAGTTAACATTAGAGAGATAATCATTGGGATAAGGCATGAAATGGATTTCTGTGATGTTATTAATGTTCTAGTTGTTTTATAAGAATGATTATATGGGTAAATTCAATTTGTGGAAATTTCTCAAGCTTCAAAATTACAGATTGTATATTATTGTATACATGCAATATTTCTTTTTTTTATTGTAAACAAATGGGATACATGTTGTTTCTCTGTACATGGCGTAAAGGCATACCATTTGTGTAATCATAAATTTACATAGAGTAATGTTGTTTGATTCATTCTGTTATTTTTTCCCTTCCCCCCACCCCTCCCACCCCTCTTTACCCTCTATACAGTACTTCCTTCCTCCATACTTGCCCCCCTCCCTAACCCTAACTCTAACCCTAACACTAACCCTTCCCTCCCCCCCATTATGTGTCATCCTCCACTTATTAGCAATATCATTCGTCCTTTGGCTTTTTGAGATTGGCTTATCTCACCTAGCATGATATTCTCCAATTTCATCCATTTGCCTGCAAATGCCATAATTTTATCATTCTTTATGGCTGAGTAATATTCCATTGTATATATATACCACAGATTCTTTATCCACTCATCAATTGAAGGGCATCTAGGTTGGTTCCACAGTCTGGCTATTGTGAATTGAGCAGCTATGAACATTGATGTGGCTGCATCTCTATAGTATGCTGATTTTAAGTCTTTTGGGTATAGGCCAAGGAGTGGGATAGCTGGGTCAAATGGAGGGTCCTTCCAAGTTTTCGAAGGAATCTCCACACTGCTTTCCAGAGTGGCTGCACTAATTTGCAGCCCCACCAGCAATGTATGAGTGTACCTTTCTCCCCACATCCTCGCCAACACCTGTTGTTGCTCGTATTCTTGATAATCGCCATTCTAATTGGGGTGAGATGGAATCTTAGGGTGGTTTTGATTTGCATTTCTCTTATTACTAGAGATGTTGAACATTTTTCCATATGTTTGTTGATTGCTTGTAGATCTTCTTCTGTGAAGTGTCTATTCATTTCCTTAGCCCATTTGTCAACTGGATTATTTGAATTCTTGGAGTAGAGTTTTTTGAGTTCTTTATAGATTCTGGAGATTAGTGCTCTATCTGAAGTATGATTGGCAAAGATATTCTCCCACTCTGTAGGCTCTTTCTTCGCATTGCTGATAGTTTCCTTTGCTG
This sequence comes from Sciurus vulgaris, assembly GCF_902686455.1. Classification (NCBI taxonomy): domain Eukaryota; kingdom Metazoa; phylum Chordata; class Mammalia; order Rodentia; family Sciuridae; genus Sciurus; species Sciurus vulgaris. The sequence continues at coordinate 74,148,500 of NC_136462.1, forward strand.
AGAGAAAGCTTTTTAGTTTGAATCTATCCCAGTGGTTGATTCTAGCTTTTATTTCTTGTGCTATGGGAGTCCTGTTAAGGAAGTCTGGTCCTAGCCCAACAAGGTGAAGATTTGGACCTACTTTTTCTTCTATAATCTGCAGGGTCTCTGGTCTGATTCCGAGGTCCTTAATCCATTTTGAGTTTAGTTTCGTGCATGGTGAGAGATATGGGTTTAGTTTCATTCTGTTGCATATGACATGCAATATTTCAACTGAGAGTTTATTTTAAGGAGTGATGTGACACAGAGATGAAATAATTCCAAAATAAGAACCAAAATAATTTGTTTGTAATTTAATCATTGGTTTACTTTCACACCAGTTTGTGTTTGGGGATAATTTTTTATCCTCTTTAACCAACAATATATTATTTGGTTTTCCATAGTGAATATGCATTATCTTCATCAGAATATTAAAAATTAGCTAGTTTGATAGTTCATTCCTATAAATGTTTAACTGATATCTAAAAATATTATTTTAGCCAATTATTAAAATAAGAAAAACAAATAGCAGAATAACTACATCAATACCAATGGCAATGGCTTTAAAATATATATACTTTGGTATTTAAAGGTTGTTTAGCTCAACCACTATTCCTGGACAAAATTTAGGAGATGGAGCTGACTAAATTAAAGGAAAGACAATGTAAAGGCTTAGTAATTTCCATGTAAATACCCCATCATTATAGTGTGAATATGTGATTGCTTCTCTCCTCTAAAGAAGGCTATGGTTTACATGGTATTTACTTCAGGACTATTAAATGTAATTATAGGATACATTTCAGAAGAAAGGAAACAAAGTGAAATTTGGTTTTTTGCTTATCTATACACCTGGAGGTTAATATTTATTTTCCAAAAGTCATTTTGGATATAAATGCATTGGTTGTCTCTAACTTTATCAATCGATAAAGTTACACAGTTGTCCCATAGAAGTTTTTAGCATCAGATAACTTACTTAATATTTTACATAACTTATTTTGAAACATAAGAATATTACAGCTTGAGAAATAAAATTATTAATGTTAGGAGCTCAAAAATTTTGTTAATGATATTAGTGATATTAATGTAATGTCACATGACGATCTCATTACAGTTTTTATTACAATGCTCTTTGAGTTGATAATAGTCTGTAGCTGATATTTTGTGGTCATGGAATATTTCTACTGCTTACTGGAGGAATCATGCTACAACCCCAGCATCCCCTACAATTACATTTGGTTATGTAACTAAGTCACAGACAAGGACTTGGTACTTCTACTTGATGTACACTTCTTCCAGGACTGATCCCATAAAGACTCCTCTAAATAGCTTCCACGCCCTCTTCTTCTAATTGTTATCCAGAGACAGGCAATCCACCAGAAGCCTCTGAGACTCAGACAACAGGAGAGAGGAACATGAAAGGAATCTAAGTGCCTGGATGGCAAAGTGCAATGCTACACAAGGACTGAAAATGCGGACATTGTAGTTTATGTAAGAACTCAACTCTGTGTTAAGGCTCTTGAGTCTGGAGGTACCTTTGTTGCTTACCTACTACCCTAAATACTTACTCACTCTATGTACCACAGAAAATCAGACAGCAATTGATGTGCTGCCATTAAAAAAAATAGGGCCTTTGCTTAACAATCAGGAGATGAACATAAAGATAACCTAGAGAGATCTGCTGAGCTGGGATGAAATCTCTATCTGCTGTAACTTCCAGTGCAGGTCATGTACAAAATGAAACTATTATGCTAGAGAAAACATTAGGGAGATGGCAGTGTGTTAGATATTTACTATTGGTTGCATTTTGTAAGTTATTTCAAGAAAGATATGCTTACAAAGTTTCAAGAGAAATTTAAAATGTTCAGATATAAAAAGCCTTTAAGTATTAGAAAGGCAACTATTTTAGACTCTCCTTTAAAAAGAAGTACATATTGAAAAAAAAAAAAACCATGAAAACAGGCTCAATGAAAGTTGAATAGTATATATATATATATATATATATAACTCAGCTTAGTGATGTTCCTTTCCAAATCTGTCTTTTACATTAAGTAACCTCAAGATAATTATTATTAAGTTGAGAGAAAGAGGGAGAGTGGGAGAGAAAGGACCATCAAAAATAAAGCAGAACAAAATTGGGAAAAGAGTTTTGGGTGCTTATTGGACCATGGAACTGACTGGATTCAAGTAGATGAGAGGCTTAGCAAATTTACTGGGAATTATACAGGCAAAATAAATCAAGAGTATTGTGCAATAATGCTTGTGACTTTCAAGTGAAAACAAAATCAGATAGTAACAGACCCCATGTAAATACTCTCCTTTGTTCATATGAATTATGACCAAGAATGATAACAAATAAGAAAGGCCCTACAAATGGTAGAGCCAGTTCCCAGTGAAAATAAGGATAAGGATGTTTTACCCAGATGCCAAAATCAAAGTCTAGTGAAAGGATTTTCCTCACAAACTTCTACCCTAAGTGTAGGTCTTCATGAGATACATCCAGCACAGGCATGCAAACATTGAAATGTATCTACAATGGCTATGTTTTTTGATTTTTATATTTTCATTTGCTCTTTTGAGCCTTTTCTACCATCATGCATTTAATGAATTAGGAAGAGATCAATTATTTTTCTGGTTATAATAGTTGCTGGACCAGGAAAATCTGGCCTCAGCCCAAAAGCCATACTTTACGGTGGATGGAATGACTACATTTGATGTTACTCCTATGTGTCCTATGTGTGGAAGGAAGGATATAACAGATGTTTGTTAATCCAAAAGGAAGGTTATGCTGAGACTGCTTTTCCCTCTACCATCCTGCCTAAGGATAAATTTCCCATGAAACATTCTAAGAGGTTGTTTTGCAGGTGGGTTTGTGTGCCTTGTACACAGAAATGAAGGAAATAAAATGGAGTTGAACTGTTTTGAATTCACATCTAAGGCCTCAGGCAACCCATAGCAAAACCTTGATCCCAAAATGCCCTTCTGAGTCGTACTTTGTGACAAGTGGCCTAGATATTTACTTTCTACAATGACTGGCTATCAGACACAAATGAGGCAAGAATATAGCTATGCAGATTTCTTTCCAGAGAGAAGTTCTCAGAGTGAATTAACTAAAAATAATTCCCTGCCAGTTCTCAAAGCAGCCAATTAAAGAAAAAAAAAAAAAAAAAAAAAAAAAAAAACCTCAATATCTAAGGCAAGTACACTCAGCATCCACTACATTTCAAAACTCAGAGTGAAACTACATTTCCCAGCCACTGTTGTGCTTAGACATGGCTACATGACCAATTTATTCTCAATTTCCAAGTCTGGCTCATAAAAATCTCCTCCATGATTTTCTATGATTCTCCACATTCTGTCTTCATCCACATGCAGCTTTTCACATGTCAAGCATATGACAAGTTTCCATGGTAAATCAAGAAAAGAAAGACTCAGATCCCGAATGCCAGGTCAAAGGTCACCAACTCACCAAATATCTAATTCTGGACTTTTTGCAAGGATGAAATAAACACATAAGCTCATTTTGTGTTGAGAAAGAGAAATCTGTGAGTTATTTACCATGAAACACAGGCTATTTAATTTTCCAAAATTAATAATTTCATCAGAAATAATGATGATGGTAACAAAAAAGTGACATAAGGAAACAGACTTTACATATTTGGTAATTCACTTGACTCTCCAACTCTGTTTTCTATTGTCTAATTAATAACTGGTACAAACCTGTAATCCCAAGCAGCTTGGGAGGGTGAGGCAGGAGGATCATGGGTTCAAAGCCAGCCTCAGCAACAGCAGGGCACTAAGCACTCAGTAAGATCCTGTCTCTAAATAAAATATGAAATAGGGCTGGGGATGTGGCTCAATGGTTGAGTGTTCCTGAGTTTAATCCCTGGCACCCGCCCCCGCAAACAAAATAATTGGATTGAATCATCAAAGTTCTTTCTAATATTAATTGTCAGTGATTTCATCACACCCTTTCTGGGATAAAATGGTCACATACAGTCACTCTTTTAGGTCTAAATAGTTCTACAGAGTTGCACAAGTCACCCAGGGTGAAATTTTATATCTAGAATTCATGCCCAAATGGATGTAATTCTCTTAAGGGAAGTCCTCTGCTTCATCTTGTTCACTGAATCTTTGCAGACCTAGACTGCATGTTCATGATTAATATACTTCTTTTTGGCATGCCTAAGGCCTTGATGGCAGCACACTTTGCTATTGATTAAATAAAGTATCAGCACCTCTTTCTTGATACTCTGGGTTCTTCATTTACAGGAAGTCTTAATACATAGACTGCCTATCCTAGTGGAAGGGATTTTCAGAACTTTTTTTCTTTTTTATTTCAAGAAATTGATGTGTTTTTGCATTCCTAAAAAGATTTTCCTGATCTAGTCAATCATAGTAATCAGATGCCTCCTCTTTGAGAGGTGTCTTTCCTAGCTATTAATAGTCGATTGACCAGGTATGGTGGGAGATTTGAGAGAATTATAGGATAATGAGTGTACTAAGGGATAGTCCTACCTAGCAGAAAACTGATATAGCTTCTAAAAGTGTGTAGAAACTTGTCAGGAGGGAGGGTTTCAAGCACAGTTAATGGCCACCTTGTGCTTTTTTTAAAATTGACATATTATTGGAATGGTATTCATTCAAGGTTGCACAGCTGGTTTGATGCTGATTATACTTTAAGCCAGAGAGGATAATTAAATAGGATAGAAAATAGTGTAAGGTTATTCATGACAGAAAAGATGCCAAGAACACTACAACAAAGGCCACTTGCAGATTAAAGAAGGAAGCTATGATAAATTTAATGAAAATCTATTAGTTTACAACTTTTTCGTCCTCCTTCTAACAGAATTTGCTTTGTTAAAATGTTGTGCACACTTGGAGAGTTCTGCCCTTTAAACAAAACTCTCATACACATTCTTATTGTTCTCATTCTCTGGCTTATATAGTGACTAGGACAGATAAAACCCAATTAGAGTTTAGCCTTATGGGCTTTTTCATATCTGTGTTAATCAAATAAAGCAATGATCTCAAAGAAAAGGGCTCCTTGGGGCCTAGATTAAAACATAAAAATTTTAAGAAATACGATCTTACCATAATTATTTTAATAGGTGTTTATATCATTAGATCATTTTGGGGAACTTGGATTTCATTGCTAATACTTTAAAACATTTTATTAGCATTTGATTTTCTTTGTCATGCCCTTTTGTTAATGATTCATTGGTATTAATCTTTTAAATATTGATGCTTCTTTAAGCATAATAATTAAAATTTCTCAAGTATTCAGACACCATTTTAAGAGCAATAGTAAACTCATTGTGTTGTAAATTCTTGTTCTCATCTTTAGGAATCTAACATGATATTTCTCAATTGAAGTGACTTGTTTCATTGATTTTAGCTTATTTTAAAAGTTTTTTCCAGAATCTTTAAAAATTTTTATTAGATATTTACTATCATTGGTTAAGATTTGAGATCGTTGAACTGCTTAGTGCATAGACATATATGAATTGCAGAATTTCAGAATTATTTTCAAAACAATTAAAATTTGTATATACACACATTTACAGAGCCTAAAGTTTGGGGAGATTTTGCTTGTCTCTGGTGAAATTACTAAAGTTTCAAAATGACAACACCAACTTCAATAGTTCTTATAAGTATATATAAAACATCTATTTTTCCACTTGGACCACTGCGCAAATGCATTTCATGGAGAAATTGCAGCTATCTGTTACAATATCTTCTATGAATTTTAAGCTCTCTAAGCAACAATGCATTTCAGTGAACATCTTTCTGTACTCTTATTACACGAGATAAGGTAAGAGCAAGATGTAAAACATCTCTTCACTTTTAAGAGGAAACAAAACTTTGGTCTAGGAATGTCTAGGAATTACTCTTTAAGGAATTATTTCTATAGATTTTGCAATGATTCAGGAGCAAAATTCATTCTGCATTGCTTTGTTAGCATCCTGCTGATGGTTCAGACTGTCACCATATATAAAATATCTTTCTCTGACATCACTTTGCAATCTTGCCAAGCAATTGCTTTCCAAATATAATTATGAATAAACACATGCCTTCAGACATGCTACTTTTTTATTCATTTCAAGTGATCATTTTACAGAAGAATGCATTCTACTTTTCCATCAGAGTCTGATTTACTATTCAAATAAATGTGATTTCTTTTACTTATCAGATATTTTATAATAAATTCCTATTTTCATTTGAAAAGTTATTAATTTAAAATGATACTTTTAATAGTTACCAGTTCATCTCCTATAAACCTCAATGACATCCAAAACAAAGAACTTTTAATACTCCTTCAGCTGATGAAGATGAAAAATATCATTTTAGTTGTCCTTTCATAATGTGATAGAAATAGATACACAGGGTCTTAAAATTTTTACTTGGCCTAATTAAATGGAAAAGTTCTCAGGTATCATCTTGATATTTAAGATTTTTAAAAATGGTGAAACAAATGCATTAGTTTCTTATCACACATGAAAGTTTTGTTGATTTTGTTGTTGTTACTTAAAGAGTACCAAAATGGTACTGATGACAAGGTTAGTTTAGAGGTTCCAGGACTTCATTCTCTCTGCCAGGGCAAAGAACATTCTTTATCATTCTCACCAATCCTTTACAAAGTTAGATTCAATAGTTCATACTCTCAAATAGTGTCACTTTCACCCTTCCAACTAATTATAAAAACACTGCAAATTAAAAATTCATGTTTAGATAGATAATTTCTAATAGTATAAAAATGCATGCAATTCAGTTCACCCTTGCTACCTATTATCACATTCTTATTCTCACACCTGATGGCTTTGGTTAACAGGCCTTAGAAAATATCTTACCTAATACTGTGTGTGTAGTGTGTCTATCATATATTTGATTCCCCTCTGTATGATAAATGATTCCTTTATGTTTTGTGAGCGGCTACTTACAGATGTTTTATCCAAGCTCAACTTCATGATGTAATTGATTACTAAAGAATTCTTTTCAAGATATTTATCCACCCAATGGAATTTCATAAATGATATTGTTTATTCTAGATCATGGGTTGTTTTATTGTTAATCAAGCAGAAATGTTGCCACCTCCAAAATATCAAATGATACACTGTAGCTGCTGCTAGGGAAGCTGCATTCTGCTTTTAGAAAATGTTTTATTTTTAATGGACACATAACACACAATGTGATGTTTTGGAACATGTATATATTATATAATGTTCAAATCACATTAATCAGCATAATCAAATCTCAAATATTTATTTTTTTGGTTGGGGACATACAAAATCCTCTCTTCTAGTTAGTTTGAAATAGACAAGGCATTGTTATTAATTAAAGTCACTGTACTGTGCAATAGAACATCAGCACCTATTCCTCCTACTTAGCTGTAAATCTGCATCCGTTTATCAATCTCTCCTCTTTCCCCTTTCATCCCTCCTCCACAGTCTCTGGTAAATACAACCACTGTTCTACAGTCTTGCAATGAGATCAGGGTTTTTAGATTCCACATATGAGTGAAACCATAAAATACATGTCTTTCTGTGTCTGCCTCATTTCACTTAATATAATGTCCTCTGGGTTCATCCATGTTATTACAAATGACAGGATTCCATTCTTTTTGTAGCAGAATAGTATGTGTATATATAGCATACTTTCTTTAGCCCTGTGCTGATGGAAGGTTAGGTTATTCCATGTCCTAGCAATTGTGAATAGTGCTACTGCAAACATGGAGAGGCAGCTACCACTTTGGAATACTAATTTCATTTCCCCTGAGCATACAGCCAAAAGTGGAATTCTGGATCATACACTAGTTAGGTTTTTAATACTTTGAGTAACCTGGATGCGATTTTCAATAACAGATGTGATAACTTACATTTCCATCTCTACATTTTTGCCAGATGTTTTTATTTTTTTTTCTTTGACTTTTGCTACCTTCTTTTAAACCAACTAATTTTATGAATGATTTACATTAAAACACTAAAAGATATTATTTATAATTGTTTAAGACAATTTATGAGTTCCCACTTATGGATGTAGTTTCTGTGTTTATCACCTTTGAGCTAAAATGAGTGAACAAACACACCAGTCAAAAGATAGGATTTGGTTTAACAAAATTACTTTTTATACTAATTTTCAAGGCAGTCAATATTTTGATCAAAGTTCAATTCTAGTAAAATTACTAAATTGTAATAGCATGAAAAGATTAAGTTGATATTATTTGTGTTGGGTATTAGAAAAAGACCTTTAACTTTGAAAATTATATTATAATACCTATAATTATAACAAAAATACCATAGAATGGGTGGCTTACCAATGACCAATATTAATTTCTCAAATTTTGAAGGCTGTAAGTCCATAATTGGTCAGGTGCTAATGAGGGTCCTCTTTGGGGGTGCAGACCACTGTGTTCTCTTGAATCCTTTAATAGTAGAAAAAAAGAAGGAGAATTCTTTGGGGTCCCTTTAATAGGGACATTAATCCCATTCAGGAAGTTTCACCCTCATGACTTAATTATCTCCCAGAGACCCAGTTTCCTAATGCTGTTATGTAAGGGCTTAGAATTTCAACATGAATTTAGAAGGACACAATATGCAATCGTTTGCACTGGCTTTCATATATACTATCTCTCATTCCTAAATATATAGGTAATGTTTATGAATATGAAACAAAAAAGAAAACATATTTGGCACAGGAGTGCATTCATGTGAGTACAAGTCCAATGGGTTTCCACATCCACACTGATTCATCTTTATTTCAGATACTTTCCTCCCAGAATCAGTTTTGCAGGCAAGTATGCATTGGCTTTTGGTAAACTATGATCAAACCTCTATTACCATATATTTGTTAGATTCTATTAGCTTTCATTAGATAGTTTTATTTAAAAAAAAACTATTTCTCATTGTGGGATGTGATTGGACCACTTTGGTGCACTAATGAGTACGCTCATTTTGGTGAGGTTGCTTCTTTTGAAGGCACTAATGTGATTCCCTCTGTTGCTTCATGTGGCCAAGCTTCACTATGCTAAAACCCAGCAAACTTGCTTTTCCTCTCTTGAGTATACCACATTCCTTTTTGTCTTAAGGTCCGCACACATCCTCTATTGAAATTGTTTACCGTAGCCCACCTGTTCTATTACGTGAAAACTTCTAAATTTTATGTCTAGCCTTCTGAATCACCTTTTCACTCCACTCTCCTTTTGGTTGAATATTTTCTTTTTTTTTAATTGTAAACAAATGGGATACATATTGTTTCTCTGTTTGTACATGGAGTCAAGGCATACCATTTGTGTAATCATAAATTTACATAGGATAATGTTGTTTGATTCATTGTTATTTTTTCCCTTCCCCCCAACACTCCCACCCCTCTTTTCCCTTTATAGAGTCCTTCCTTCCTACATTCTTGCCCCCCTCCCTAACCTGAACCCTAACCCTAACTCTAACCCTAACACTAACCCCTCCCACCCCCCATTATGTGTCATCATCCACATATCAGCGAGATAATTTGTCCTTTGGATTTTTGAGATTGGCTTATCTCACTCAGCATGATATTCTCCAATTTCATCCATTTGCCTGCAAATGCCATAATTTTATCATTATTTATGGTGGAGTAATAGTCCATTGTATATATATACAACAGTTTCTTTATCCATTCATCAATTGAAGTACATCTAGGTTGGTTCCACAATCTGGCTATTGTGAATGGAGCAGCTATGAACATTGATGTGGCTGTATCTCTGTAGTATGATGATTTTGAGTCCTTTGAGTATAGGCCAAGGAGTGGGATAGCTGGGTCAAATGGTGGTTCCATTCCAAGCTTTCTGAGGAATCTCCATACTGCTTTCCAGAGTGGCTGCACTAATTTGCAACCCCACCAGCAATGCATGAGTGTACCTTTTCCCCCCACATCCTCGCCAACACCTATTGTTGCTTGTATTCTTGATAATCACCATTCAAATTGGGGTGAGATGGAATCATAGGGTAGTTTTCATTTCACTTCTCTTATTACTAGAGATGTTGAACATTTGTTCATATATCTGTTGATTGCTTATAGATCTTCTTCTGTGAAGTTTCTGTTCATTTCCTTAGCCCATTTGTTGATTGGATTATTTGTACTCTTGGTGTAGAGTTTTTTGAGTTCTTTATATATTCTGGAAATTAGTGCTCTATCTGAAGTATGAGTGGCAAAGATTTTTCTCCCACTCTGTAGGCACTCTCTTCACATTACTGATAGTTTCCTTTGCTGACAGAAAGCTTATTAGTTTGAATCTATCCCAGTTGTTGATTCTTACTTTTATTTCTTGTGCTATGGGAGTCCTGTTAAGGAAGTCTGATCCTAAACTGACATGCTGAAGATTTGGACCTACTTTTTCTTCTATAAGACACAGGGTCTCTGGTCTGATTCCGAGGTCCTGGATCCATTTTGAGTTGAGTTTTGTTCAGGGTGAGAGATAGGGGTTTAATTTCATTCTGTTGCATATGGATTTCCAGTTTTCCCAGCACCATTTGTTGAAAAGGCTATCTTTTCTCCATTGCATATTTTTGGCACCTTTGCCTAGTATGAGAATATTTGGGTTTGTGTCCATGTCATCTATTCTGTACCATTGATCTACCTGTCTATTTTGGTAGCAATACCATGCCGTATTTGTTACTATTGCTTTGTAGTAGAGTTGAATGTCTGGTATTGTGATACCCCCTGTTTCGCTCTTTCTGCTAAGGATTGCTTTACCTACTCTGGTTTTCTTATTCTTCCAGATGAATTTCATAATTGCTTGCTCTATTTCTGTAAGGTACATCATTGGAATTTTAATTGGAATTGCATTGAATCTGTATAGCACTTTAGGTAGTATGGCCATTTTGACAATATTAATTCTATCTATCCAAGAATATGGGAGATCTTTCCATCTTCTAAGGTTTTCTTTAATTTCTTTCTTTGGTGTTCTGTAATTCTCATTGTAGAGTTCCTTCACCTCTTTTGTGAGATTGATTCCCAAGTATTTTATTTTTTTCAAGGCTATTGTGAATGGGGTAGTTTTCCTAACTTCTCTTTCTGAAGAGTCATCATTTATGTATAAAAACGCATTGGATTTATGAGCACTGATCTTGTATCCTGCTACTTTACTGAATTCACTTATGAGTTCTAAAAGTTTTCTGGTGGAAAATCCGGGATCCTCTAAATATATAATCATGTCATCAGCAAGCAGGGATAGTTTGAGTTCTTCTTTTCCTATTCATATCCCTTTAATTTCTTCAGTTTGTCTAATTGCTCTGGCTAGAGTTTCAAGGATGATGTTGAATAGCAGAGGTGAAAGAGGGCATCCCTGCCTTGTTCCAGTTTTTAGGGGGAATGCTTTCAGTTTTTCACCATTTAGAATGATATTGGCCATGGGCTTAGCATAGATGGCCTTTAAAATGTTAAAGAATGTTCCCACTATCCCTATTTTTTCTAGTGTTTTGAGCATGAAGGGATGCTGTATTTTATTGAATGCTTTTTGTGCATCTATTGAAATAATCATGTGATTCTTAACTTTTAGTCTGTTGATATGGTGAATGACATTTATTGATTTCTGGATGTTGAACCAACATTGCATCCCTGGGATAAAACCCACTTGATCATGGTACAATATCTTTTTAATATAGTTTTGTATGCAATTTGCTAAAATTTTGTTGAGAATTTTTGCGTCGATGTTCATTAAGGATATTGGTCTGAAATTTTCTTTCCTTGATGTGTCTCTGTCTGGTTTAGGTATCAGGGTGATATTGGCTTCATAGAATGAGTTTGGGAGGGTTCCCTCCTCTTCTATGTCATGGAATACTTTGAGGAGTATTGAAATGAGCTCTTCTTTAAAGGTTTTGTAGAACTCAGCTGAGAACCCATCTGGTCCTGGACTTTTCTTTGTTGGTAGACTTTGATGATCTCTTCTATTTCATTGCTTGAAATTCATTTGTTTAAGTTGTGTATGTCCTCCTCATTCAGTTTAGGTAATTCATATGTCTCTAGAAACTTGTTGATATCTTCGAAGTTTTCAGTTTTGTTAGAGTATAGATTTTCAAAATAGCTTCTAATTATGTTTTGTATTTCAATGGAGTCTGTAGTGATATTTCCTTGTTCATTCCAAATCTTAGTAATTTGAGTTTTCTCTGTCTTTCTCTTTGCTAGTGTGGCTAAGGGTTTATCAATTTTGTTTATTTTTTCGAAGAACCAACTATTTATTTTGTTAATTTTTCCAATTGTTTCTTTTGTTTCAATTTTGTTGATTTCGGCTCTGATTTTAACTATTTTCTGTCTTCTACTACTTTTGGTGTTGGTCTGCTCTTGTTTTCCTAGGGCTTTGAGCTGCAGTGTTAAGTCGTTCATTTGTTGATTTCTACTTCTTTTGTTGAATGCGCTCCATGAAATAAACTTTCCTCTAAGTACCGCTTTTATAGTATCAGAGATTTTGATATGATGTGTCTTTGTTCTCATTTACTTCTAAGATTTTTTTTTATTTCCCTCCTGATGTCTTCTGTTATCCATTCATCATATAAGAGCATATTATTTAATCTCCAGGTATTGGAGAAGTTTCCGTTTTTTATTCTGTCATTTATTTCTAATTTCAATCCATTATGATATGATAGAATACAAGGTAGTGTCTCTATCTTCTTGTATTTGCTAACAGTAGCTTTGTGGCATAAAACATGGTCTATTTTAGAGAAGGATCCATGTGCTGCTGAGAAGAAACTGTATTCGTTCTTTGTTGGGTGGTATATTCTATATAAGTCGGTTAAGTCTAAATTGTTGATTGTGTTATTGAGACCTATGGTTTCTTTATTCAATTTTTGTTTGGAAGATCTATCCAGTGGTGAGAGAGGTGTGTTAAAATTGCTTAGTATTATTGTGTTGCGGTCTATTTGATTTCTGGAATTGTGAAGGATTTGTTTGATGTATATGGATGAGCCAATGTTCGGGGCATAGATATTTATGATTGTTATGTCTTGCTGATTTATGCTTCCCTTAAGCAGTATGTAATGTCCTTCTTTATCCCTTCTGACTAGTTTTGGCTTGAAGTCCACATTATCTGAAATGAGGATGGATACTACAGCTTTTTTACCGCATCCATGCACATGGTATATTTTTTCCTATCCTTTCACCTTTAGTCTGTGGGTATCTCTTTCTATGAGATGAGTCTCTTGCAGACAGCATATCGTTGGATTTTTCTTTTTAATCCAATCTGCAAGTCTGTCTCTTTTGATTGATAAGTTCAGGCCATTAACATTCAGGGTTATTATTGTGATATGATTTTGCATTCCTAGTCATTTGACTCATTTTTGTTTTTTGACATGATTTGGTTTCTCCTTTATTTGGCTATTCCTTTTGGCTAGTTCCTCCCATTGTTGATTTGCATCATTGTTTTTCATCTCTTCCTCATGGAATATTTTGCTGAGAATGTTCTGAAATGCCAGTTTTTTTTTTTTTTTGTAAACTCTTTTAGCTTTTGTTTATCATGGAAGGAATTTATTTCTTCATCATATCTGAAAGTAAGTTTTGCTGGGTATAAGATTCTTGGTTGGCATCCGTTTTCTTTCAGGGCTTGGTAAATGTTGTTGCAGGCACTTCTAGCTTTTAGGGTCTGTCTGGTTTGAAAATCTGCTGATATTCTTATTGGTTTCCCCCTGAATGTAATTTGATTCTTTTCTCTCATGGCCTTTAAAATTCTGTCTTTATTTTGTATGTTAGGTATTTTCATTATAATGTGCCTTGGTGTGGGTCTGTTGTGATTTTGTACACTTGGAGTCCTACAAGCCCCTTGTACCTGGTTTCCATTTCATTCTTCAGATTTGGGAAATTTTCTGATATTATTTCTTGAGCAGATTGTTCATTCCTTTGGTTTGTTTCTCTAAGCCTTCCTCAATCCCAATAATTCTTAAATTTGGCCTTTTCATGATATCCCATAATTCTTGCAGATTCTGTTCATGATTTTTTTACCATCTTTTCTGTTTGTTCAACTTTGTTTTCAAGATTAAATATTTTGTCTTCAATGTCTGAGGTTCTGTCTTCCATATGTTCTCTCCTATTGGTTATGCTTTCTATGGAGTTTTTAACTTGGTTTATTGTTTCCTTCATTTCAAGAATTTGTCTGTTTTTTTTTCAGTATCTCTAACTCTTTATTGAAATGATCTTTTGCTTCCCGTATTTGCTCTTTTAACTGTTGATTGATGCGATCATTTAATGCCTGCATTTGCTCTTTCATCTCCTTGTTTGCTTAGCCAGGCAGCTCTGGGAAAGCCTCTCCCTGTCCTGCCTTGGTTCCAGAAGCCGCCTGTGGGCCGGGGCCCACCGCTGCTTCTGGGGCTTGGGGATGGCTCTGTGTGGAAAAGTTCTCACTGGGTGGGCCTGCTCTGAGAACCTGGTTGCGGATTGCTCCTGCTGTCGGAGAGATCAGGGCTGCTCCAGGAAATCTCTTGCTGCCCTGCCCTGGTTTGAGAAGCTGCCTGCGGGCTGGTCTGCTGCTGGGTTTGGGGCTTGGGGTTGACTCTGTTTGGAAAAGCTCTCACTGGGCGGGCCTACTCCAAGAAGCTGGCTTGGATTGAACCTGCCGCGGGAGAGAGCAGTGCTGCTTGGGGAAGACTCTTGCTGCCCTGCCCTGCTCTGAGAAGCTGCCCCCTGTTGGGGCTGCTGCCCACACCGAGCTCACCTGGTAGGAGAGACTCACCCCGTGGCTCTGTGTTGGTCCCAGTCTCCCAATACCTCCCCTTCTTGAATCCTGAGTTCTGTAGAGACGGGAGATGCAGTCATCCTCTAGTCCGCCATCTTGGATCTCCGGTTGAATATTTTCAAAACATACTAAGCTCTTTTTACATAGTGATTGTCACAACTATGATCATTTTGCTTTTAGTTTTTTTGTTTTTGTTAAAGACTTTTTCCTTATATTCCTTAGTTAGCAAGAAGATTGAACCTCTCTGTTTTAAACACATTAATACCAATAAATGGAAATATTCCATAATGTTTGTAAAGAATCCTTTGATATAAAGAAGGTAATTTTGAAGAATGTGGAATATAGATTCATATTTTTCTTCTTCACCAACAGGAGTAATTTTTTCAGTGAAATAATTTTAATAACATTCTGGAGTAACTGAGAACTGTTAGAAACAAAATATTTAGTAGGTGCCTACTATTAGGACACATTCTACTGCAAGAAATATAATGAGTAGCAGTAAAGTTGTTTTGCAACAAGATGGAAATTTATTACTTCTTATGACTAAAACTTAGTCATAGCAATAATCTAGACTTCATTAACTCAGTGCTCAAAAATATCCTGCAGGCTGCATGTTATGTACATCATTAGAATTCTATAATCCTAGGTGTTACCAAGACTAAGCTACTGAAGCAATTTTATATATCAGTTCCAGAAATGAAAAAGAAAATACAGAGAAATATTTTGTTTTGCTTGTTTTGTATGTTTCTATATGTTCCAGAAAAAAAGTTTTTGTGGTCAATTATAAAAATAAAATAGTACAAACACTCAAAATAATACAACCAACAAATAAGACATTAATTCTGTATGTACTACCACAAAAGATTATTCACAGTATGTCGTTACATTAAAAATTATAAGCAATGATCTATACTTTGAATTACATTTTATTTAAATATGAATGCATAGTTGTTCACTTTCAATGAATAACCAAGAAATAATTTTTATTTTGGAATATTTTTCTTAGCAGCAGATTGTCAGTCAGGACTCATCTGCTGGAGTTACCCAGTAGATGCTTTGAAGTAAACTAATTACGAGCCAAGAGGAGAGGGACCACCATAATTAGCTTAGAACAGTAAAGATCTACCCAATCTCCCCTGAGCTCCAGCTACCAGTAGGAAATAAAAAGATATAACTAATCAAATCAGTTTTCTTTTAGGAGGAAGGGAAGGGTTGGGGGGATCAAATTCAGTGACCCCAAAATGTAAGTAATGTAAAACAATTTCTTCTAGCATTTTCTACTTTAGCTAAAGAAAATAGTGGTTTAAAATTGCACTTGTGTTATTTTTCCTCAATACATGACACAATATTCACTATGTAATTTGTGTGTACTGTTTTCAATTTTTAAGTGGAAGGCAGTCAGGGCATGGAGTTTAGACAGAGGTTAAAAAGCAGAGGATAACTGGAAAAGCTACACAAAAGGTACAAAGGTGAAAAGAAAGATAATTGCCATTTTTTTGTAATAAAAAGATGTTTCCTATAAAATGTATTCTGTCAATAGTACAGAACAAAATTATAACAGTGGAATTTCCTTGGGAAAAAATAGAAGATGGGTAGAGAGAGAGATACATAGAGAGACAGGAAGATAGCTAGATATAATGTTTGCTAAGACAAGCACCAAAATGTAAAAAAGTGTCACGGAATGTGAAAATATATTTTCTTTTTTCTGAAGCAGATTTAAAAATCAAACTTCTTATATGATCCTAAAATAAGAATTCTACTTTTCTTTTCTCTCTCTCTCTTTCCTAAAATGAGGTAATGCTCTGCTAATGCATTTAGCTGGAATTGGATGTGAGGCTCAATTAACATGTGTTCCTTGTATTCAAGAATATTATGAAAAGCATCCTAGCATGATAATAAAACCTCAATGTATCCAAGCAGGGAAGTTAATCACCATCATTACCATTTATACCTCATTCTGATAACTGCTGAGTCTTGCAGCAGTAAATTACATAGACTCCATAAAACGGCAAAAACCAATATTATGTTCAACAGAGAACCCAAAATACCATATACAATATAAATTCTTCATAAGATTTAAGAATCCTTTATTTATGTAAAAATAAAGAAAAAAAAAACACTGAATAACACTAGTTTTATTATGGCAAAGGAGATTTCAAGGTGCACACCAGTTGTATACTAGGTAGAAACAGTCAACTATGCTAGCATTACAACTGATAGTCATCATTATTTTTAGTAAATTAGAAGCATTTTCTACGGTTTCAAGCATTAGCAAGAAAGAAGACATTAATATTTCTACAATGGACTTTAGCTTTCCTTTCATAAGTGTTCTGAAATTGCAATCTTTCCGGTATCTCTACTTACTCCTTTGGATCAAGAGATGGTGTTAACTTTGCAAGTCCAACTACAGTTAATCATGGAATCATTTAATCAAAGCTTAATAAAAAGTCATCCCTGTGAGTTCCCTTAGTGTTTCTATTATTTTACAAGATGATTAGTCAGATGAAGCCATAAGAGGGGACACAAGAGAAAATCAGAAAAGTAAACCTTACACTTACAGGTCTATGGAGAAGGAGGCCTGGATCATGAGGCAGGGCCACACAGGAAAGGTGCTCAGGTCTCTAAAGTTGCATTTGAAACATTAGCGAATATCCTTCAACATCTTTAAAATAAAAAAGTATGTGTTAACAATATTTTTTGTTTTTTTTGTTATCAGAAATTATTATTATTATTATTATTATTATTATTAAGAGCATTTGGTAAGATAAATTGTCCTAACTTAGCAAAGAGATTTTACACAGATTTATAAATGTATCATTATTTCTTACTTATTTATTCATATTTTAATCCAAAGACAAAAATTATTTTTACTGATATAAAACATAAATATATTTTGTAGACTAATGTAAAATTCACATTAAAGATGAGACATGAAATTTCAAAAATATCTTATGCAAGTTTTGCTCATCACTGGATACTATGTAGATACTTTATCTACATAGAGACTCGGTTATCATATTTTTCTGTACTTAGACCAGTTTGACCAAGCTACTATATAAATTGCTAATTGATAACTCAGAAATAATGTATGAATCAGTTCATTCCAAACATAGGCATTGAAAATGATTTTTTTCCCTTTGGAATAGAAATGTGATATGAGAATAACTGGAAGTAACTGATGTTATATTACTATGACTCTGTTGTATTTAGCACAAATTTCACAAACTTTGACCAATAGGCACTAGTCAAAATGGGTTAGTTATTATCTATTCTCACAATTATATATTGCACATTATGAGTCACATATGAAGTGGCACATAATAAATATTTCAATCCTGCAGAACTTGTTGGGTAATTTAGCAGGATACATTCAACCCCAACAGATAGCTGTAGTGCTAAATATTCTTTAAATATTACTTTTCAAAAAAAGGTGTTTTATATATATGTATATATGGGCACATCCATGCATGTGTGTGTATGTCTATCACATACACATAGACGATGCAGAATGACAAGGAGAATGAGTCACATTTTTCATTTCAACAGTATTATGCATTGGATTTTAGAAACCTAAGGCAGGTCAGCAGCTACTAGATTTTCAAAAGTCACTTTAAATACATTAGTCTCAAGGAGCAGGTTCTATAAAAGTGTTGAGAAAATGTGGATCAGTTCATTACATTAAATCTCTGAGAACTGGACAGAGGCAGGTATTTCTCTATGATAGTGACTATGAAAAGTAACAATTGTACAATATATTACTCAGAACACTGCATCAAAAATTATCATTTTCTGTCAGTGTTTTCACTCTTTCTCTGTTCATTTCTGGTAGCCTTAGAAGAGAACAGTTATTCTTTGTCAGGTTGAGGGCATTCAAGTGAACCAAAAGGTCAATCTAATTAAAAAAGGGAAAGAACTTCAAACCACAAGGGGAAAAAAGATCCAGCTAAATGCCAAGGAATTTATATTACTGAATACATGAGGTAAACAGTCAAACAATGAGATGAATGCACAAAGGTGTCAAAGACAGAGCAAAAAAAGTAGTCTGTGACCTTTAAATTATTATTTTTTTAGCAAATTAAATGATATTTACTCCTTGAAAGAGAAACATTATGCAGTAAGAATCATTTAAAATATAATTAGGTTTTATCACAGCTTAGTTTTGTAAAGCTTTGGTTTTCTCCAGTGATTCAAAATAGATTTATATTCATAAATATTGAGAAGGGAAACTAGATTAAAAGGTAGGACCTTCTCTGAATGACTACTCCCCCCCCCACAAAATTTAATTATGTATAGTTTTAATATTTGCAAAAAAAATTGCTATATTTTTATTTGGAATTTCTCCCACCCAAAAAATACCAAGTCAAAACATATTGCTAAAATTCAGTTAGACCTTTTCAAGAATAGAGTTCAAAATTACAGTATTAATGTAGGCTTGCAAAGCAAATGAGTAAAAATGGTTGTGGCTGGACCTTCTGATTTTATCATTTTTCTCATGTCTTTTGTTTTTTTTATCCTTTCTAGCTAATTTGGAGCCAGAAGTGACTACATAGCACAAATTTAGCAATTTCAAGAGTGAGGAAGGACCTTTCTATTCTCAGCAAACCAGCTAATATGCAATCATCAAATGGTTTTAATCCACTATAACACTTCAGTCAGATACTTCATGATGGAATCTGTCACCAATCCTTAGTTCACCACCAACTCAGTGCCATGGGCCATGGGAAGTAGGCCTTCCATTTTCAGCTATATTATCTTATCAATGATTTAAGATCTTGAATGAACTGGCATTTTGCCATTGGCTATTATTCCCGCATATTTTAGAAATCCTTTCCAGTTTGGCCTAACTTATTAACTCAAAATGTCTTTTAACTTTGTTTTAGTAAAATCATTTCTAGCTGAAATGAGACTGAGAATACATTGTCCAGGTGTGAGATTTGGGTTAATGACCACATTTCACAATAAATGACCATTTCTCCTGTTGCTTCTGTCATTTTCCTCTGTGGGTGTTGTCTGCAGTTGCTCTATTTTCTTCTACAATATCCTAGTTCTTCAGGGTGACTAACACTCAAGCTCTCAGCACTAGCACACTTGGTCTGGCCCCGGAAACAGGCCAGTTCTTACCAGTTTTCTTTACCTTGATGGCTCCAGCATCCCACACTCTTCCAGCTACTCCTGCTTCTATGCAACACTCTCAGAATCCCCAATGCTGCCTGCCTACTGGTTCAAAACATGAATTTGTCTTGCTCTGCATCACACTGTGGATAAATCCTGAAGTGTTTATGTTTTCTTGGATTACAAAGTAGCCCACTGTATCTCTCAGCCTTTGTGCATGACATTCCAGGTTGGCCTAGCTTCTGTAGTGGGGTTAAATAACCCAAACAAATCATACATTTACTGAATGGTTTCTTCCTTTCTGCTATAGTCTCACTTTTCCTAGTTTGGTTAGTGTTGTCTAAGTATTAGTATATCTTCTAATATACTAAGGAAGCAGAATCCCAATTGGTCCGATTTGAGATAAAATGGAATGATATTGCTTCACAGTAGGATCTATTCTTAGGTACTGATTTTTAAAAAATTCTTTATGATGTCTGAAGACTCACTATGACTTATGTACTGTAAAACTGTCCTAGATAATTAAACAAGGCTTGATGACTTAGGACCTAATGTTAGGCTTATCCTCAATCTCTTCAGTATGTCTTAGGTTCTATCTTTGTATAAATTCTTACTGAATATAATGGGATAATTATAATAATATAATTAACAGCACAAATAAAGATATGAGGTATAGTCAGGATAGAGTTTTTATTTGTAACAGATTTTAATTTTTGAAAATATTCTGATTTTTGAAAGAATTCTGAATATGGGGCAGAACCAGTAGGATGCAAAAAGTAACTTTTTAAAATATTTCTCTTATAATCTTTTATCCCCAATAGCTCATGCACATTAGGCAGTCAATGTATATTTTGGGTGTGATTTATTTTTAATATTTACCATGGGATCATACACTTGATGCCAAATTCTTGATTTGATTGTTTCTCAGAAGTTGACTCATGTTGATAATAATAATAAGCTAGGACTGAAATTTATAATAAAAATGTTCCTTTATACTTAATGTCTACCTTCTAAAGTGAAAGAACACTAATTCAATTCATACAAGGAGTGCATTATAATTCATGAATGCCTTGGTGAGGATGAACCACAGTAAAGGGCATTTGTATTTTAATGTAGTAACAGGCTTTCAAACTAGCTCTTGGGGTACACATCCTCAGCCAAGGACAATAATTGGAAAAGTATTTTAGAGTTGCATTTTCAATGTTTCCTTTTCTAAATTTCTGTTTAGTCAAGGTTTTAAATTATATATATATATATATATATATAATTTCTTTAGATGTATCAAAAAAATCAATGGGATTGGACTGAAGTCTTATCTGAGAGTGGTATTATTTAGCTTCTTTAAGAATCTTTCTCTTTTTGTGCTGATCACTTGTTTTGTAGGTTTAATTCATACGGACATTGTACTCATGGTCTTCTAGGAACCTTACTGCTTCCCTATATCTGTAATTTTGTTTCTAAATAAGTACATTGTGAGGATCTGCTGTCATCATTTCTCATCTCAAAGAAAGAGCAGAAGAGCAGGCCAGGAAGGAACAAGAACCAAAAGCAGAGAGAATTCGTATGGAGAACATTCTGAGTGGAAACCCTTTTCTTAATCTCACTGGCCCATTCCAGCCTCAGACCAACTTCAAAGTTTAAAGAAGGTGGGGTGATGATGTTGTGTTCAAGAACTGCACAAAAGGTGTAGATGATCAAAAGAAAGACAAAAGATTTTTGTAAATGATACCTGCGATCTGAATTTCACAAAAAGTTCACGGAAAAATATATTAAGTAGTACAGTTTTATGTGCTTAATTAAAGTCTGTAAAATGTTAAGGATCATTTTGATGTTTTTTTTCCTTTCCTGCTGTCTAAATGGTATATAATAGACTTCTCTAATTTTAAGTTCCAAAGTATCTTTTCCTTTATTGAATAATGGATTGGGAATAGGTTTAACTCAATTTCTATTCTCAGTTTCCAATCATTTTTTTTTTAATATGGGAAAAAAGAACCTGCTTGTAATAAATGATTTTAATCTAAATAAAAAAATTACTTGTAAACTTAAAGCAAGAGAGAGTAAGCAAAGTAAGCAAATCTTCCTCCTTTTCCACTTTTGTTTCAGATGTAAGAGGTGGACATTTAATCCTGTAATATTTATTGTTGATGAAAACATTGCTTTTGTATCCATAGGCAACCACCAAGTGATTAAATATTTTTAGACAGAATTGTACTTACATTTTTTCTGATCTTCCTTTCCTGGAAAAAAAATCAAGAAATTCAAAGTGTTTTTCTCACTTCTTAAGAACTGATTTTTCTTTTCTGTATCTTTGTATTTGGTATCACAAATTATTTCTCACAGTGAGAGTGTTTAACATTTACATGGTAGACACACAGTTCACAAATGGAGGAATTGAAGCATAGTCCCATTGAAGAACTTTTCTAAGGTCCACAATTTGCCAATACTCCAACAGAAAGATTCTTATATGTGCCACCCCAAGATTACAGTTTATTAAGTCAAATTATAAATTCTGATGGTGTTTTCTCCAATTTATGGAATGTGATAGCTAACACCTCTGTTTCAACATCTGTCTAGTTCTCAGTCTATAGAATTATTTAGGAAGCATCTAAGCAGATGAGAAAGAATTAAGATATATTTTACTCCTAAACAATCTACTTCTTTGGAATTTTAATTAACTTACCATCCTTGTTTATTTCTCTTACCATGAATTACATAAATGATAACAGCCAGTTTCTGGCTTGCTGTTATTGCCAGCCAATGAAATGCATTTGCACTGATTTTAGGGTGCTTTTGAATGAAACCCTTCTAGGGGTACAGTAATCTCAAAACAGAGTTGGAATAAAATCTCTGGGAAAAAAGACTGTATATAAACATGTCCACCAATAGTATGTGCACTGATTTTCAAATACACTTTTTTTTAAAATATTTGTTTGACAAATTGAAAGATGAATTAATAGATGAATCTTGAATACATCTATCAATGAACACTTGTTTCCACGCCTTTGCTATTATGAGTAGTGCTATAATGAACACAGAGGTATGGCTGTCCCTTCAAGACAGTGATATTAATAAAAATTCTATTAAAATTACCTCTCCTCCACACCCTCACTACCACTTGTTATTTATTTAGTTCCTTTCATAATAGCAATCCTAATAGGTACAATGTGATATATTATTTTTATTGGGTCTTTTCTGTTACACACTATTATGGGATTTGTTTTGACATAATTATAAAATCATGGAATATAATTTGTTCTAATTCAACCCTCAGTACTTTCCCTTATCCTTCCATACGCCTTCTCCCTATTCACTTCCCTCTTTTCTATATTTCTGGTATTTCTGTTATTTACTTAGTTTCTTTTTTTTTCAGTTTTTTTTTATTATAAACAAATGGGATACATGTTGTTTCTCTATTTGTACATGGAGTCAAGGCATTCCATTTGTGTAATCATAAATTTACATAGGGTAATGTTGTTTGATTCATTCTGTTATTTTTTCCCTTCCCCCAACCCCTCCCACCCCTCTTTTCCCTCTATGCAGTCCTTCTTCCTCCATTCTTATCACCCTCCTTATCCCAAACCCTGAACCAAACCATAACCCTAACGCTAACCCCTCCCACCCCCATTATATGTCTTCATCCACATATCAGCGAGTCCTTTAGTTTTCTGAGATTGGCTTATCTCACTCAGCATGATATTCTCCAATTTCATCCATTTGCCTGCAAATGCCATAATTTTATCATTCTTCATGGCGGAGTAATATTCCATTGTATATATATGCCACAGTTTCTTTATCCATTCATCAACTGAAGGGCATCTAGGTTGGTTCTACAATCTGGCTATGGTGAATTGAGCAGCTATGAACATTGATGTGGCTGTATCTCTGTAGTATGCTGATTTTAAGTCCTTTGGGTATAGGCCAAGGAGTGGGATAGCTGGGTCAAATGGTGGTTCCATTCCAAGATTTCTGAGGAATCTCCATACTCCTTTCCAGAGTGTCTGCACTAATTTGCAACCCCACCAGCAATGTATGAGTGTACCTTTTTCCCCGCATCCTCGCCAACACCTATTGTTGCTTGTGTTCTTGATAATCGCCATTCTAATTAGGGTGAGATGAAATCTTAGGGTAGTTTTGATTTGCAGTTCTTTTATTACTAGAGATGTTGAACATTTTTTAATATATCTGTTGATTGCTTGTAGATCTTCTTCTGTGAAGTGTCTGTTCATTTCCTTAGCCCATTTGGTTGATTGGATTATTTGTATTCTTGGTGTACAGTTTTCTGAGTTCTTTATAGATTCTGGAAATTAGTGCTCTATCTGAAGTATGAGTGGCAAAGATTTTCTCCCACTCTGTAGGCTCTCTCTGCACATTACTGATAGTTTCCTTTCCTGAGAGAAAGCTTATTAGTTTGAATCTATCCCAGTTGTTGATTCTTGCTTTTATTTCTTGTGCTATGGGAGTCCTGTTGAGGAAGTCTGATCCTAAACCAACAAGTTGAAGATTTGGACCTACTTTTTCTTCTATAAGATGCAGGGTCTCTGGTCTGATTCTGAGGTCCTTGATCCGTTTTGAGTTGAGTTTTGTGCAGGATGAGAGATAGGGGTTAAATTTCATTCTGTTGCATAAGGTTTTCCAGTTTTCCCACCACCATTGTTGAAGAGGCTATCTTTTCTCCATTACATATTTTTGGCCCCTTAGTCTAGTATGAGAAAATTGTATTTATTTAGGTTTGTGTCCATGTCCTCTATTCTATACCATTGATCTACCTGTCTATTTTGGTACCAATACCATGCCGTTTTTGTTACTATTGCTTTGTAATAGAGTTGAAGATCTGATATTGCAATACCCCCTGCTTCGCTCTTTCTACTGAGGACTGCGTTAGCTATTCTGGTTTTTTTATTCTTCCAGATGAATTTCATAATTACTTGCTCTATTTCTGTAAGTTACATCATTGGGATTTTAATTGGAATTGCATTGAATCTGTATAGCACTTTAGGTAGTATGGCCATTTTGACAATATTAATTCTGCATATCCAGAACATGGGAGATCTTTCCATCTTCTAAGGTTTTCTTTAATTTCTTTCTTTAGTGTTCTGTAGTTCTCATTGTAGAGGTCTTTCACCTCTTTTGTGAGATTGATTCCCAAGTATTTTATTTTTTTCGATGTTATTGTGAATGGGGTAGTTTTCCTAATTTCTCTTTCTGAAGATTCATCACTTATGTATAAAAATGCATTGGATTTATGAGCATTGATCTTGTAACCTGCTACTTTACTGAATTCACTTGAGAGTTCTAAGAGTTTTCTGGTGGAATTTTTGGGTTCCTCTAAATATATAATCATGTCATCAGCGAACAGGGATAGTTTGAGTTCTTCTTTTCCAATTCGTATCCCTTTAATTTCTTTGGTTTGTCTAATTGCTCTGGCTAGAATCTTGAGAACAATGTTGAATAGCAGTGGTGAAAAGAGGGCATCCCTGTCTTGTTCCAGTTTTTAGGGGGAATGCTTTCAGTTTTTCACCATTTAGAATGATATTGGCCATGGGCTTAGCGTAGATGGCCTTTACAATATTAAGGAACGTTCCCACTACCCCAATTTTTTCTAGTGTTTTGAGCATGAAGGGATGCTGTATTTTATTGAATGCTTTTTGTGCATCTATTGAAATAATCATGTGATTCTTAACTTTTAGTCTGTTGATATGGTGAATGACATTTATTGATTTCTGGATGTTGAACCAACCTTGTATCCCTGGGATAAAACCCACTTGATCATGGTGCACTATCTTTTTAATATATTTTTGTATGCAATTTGCTAAAATTTTTTTGAGAACTTTTGTGTCGATGTTCATTAAGGATATTGGTCTGAAATTTTCTTTCCTCGATGTGTCTCTATCTGGTTTAGGTATCAGGGTGATATTGGCTTCATAGAATGAGTTTGGGAGGGTTCCCTCCTCTTCGATTTCATGGAATACTTTGAGGAGTATTGGAATGAGTTCTTCTTTAAAGGTTTTGTAGAACTTGGCTGAGAACCCATCTGGTCCCGGAATTTTCTTTGTTGGTAAGCTTTTGATGACCTCTTCTATTTCATTGCTTGAAATTGATTTATTTAAGTTGTGTATGTCCTCCTCGTTCAGTTTAGGTAATTCATATATCTCTAGAAACTTGTTGATATCTTCGAGGTTTTCTGTTTTGTTGGAGTATAGATTTTCAAAATAGCATCTAATTATGTTTTGTATTTCACTCGTGTCTGTTGTGATATTTCCTTGTTGATTCCGAATTTTAGTAATTCGAGTTTTCTCTCTCTTTCTCTTTGTTAGTGTGGCTATGGTTTATTAATTTTGTTTATTTTTTCAAAGAACTATTTATATTGTTAATTTTTCCAATTGTTTCTTTTGTTTCAATTTCGTTGATTTTGGCTCTGATTTTAACTATTTCCTGTCTTCTACTACTTTTGGTGTTGGTCTGCTCTTCTTTTTCTAGGCCTTTTAGCTGTAGTGTTAAGTCGTTTATTTGTTGATTTCTACTTCTTTTGTTGAATGCGCTCCATGAAATAGATCTTCCTCTAAGTACTGCTTTCATAGTGTCCCAGAGATTTTGATATGATGTGTCTTTGTTCTCGTTTACTTCTAAGAATTTTTTAATTTCCCTCCTGATGTCTTCTGTTATCCATTCATCATATAATAGCGTATTATTTAATCTCCAGGTATTGGAGAAGTTTCTGTTTTTTACTCTGTCATTTATTTCTAATTTCAATCCATTATGATCTGAGAGAGTACAAGGTAGTATCTCTATCTTCTTGTATTTGCTAACAGTAGCTTTGTGGCATAAAACATGGTCTATTTTAGAGAAGGATCCATGTGCTGCTGAGAAGAAAGTGTATTTGTTCTTCGTTGGATGGTATATTCTATATATGTCTGTTAAGTCTAAATTGTTGATTGTGTTATTGAGATCTATGGTTTCTTTATTCAATTTTTGTTTGGATGATCTATCCAGTGGTGAGAGAGGTGTGTTAAAATCGCCTAGTATTATTGTGTTGCGGTCTATTTGATTTCTGGAATTGAGAAGGATTTGTTTGATGTACATGGATGAGCCAATGTTCGGGGCATAGATATTTATGATTGTTATGTCTTGCTGATTTATGCTTCCCTTAAGCAGTATGTAATGTCCTTCTTTATCCCTTTTGACTAGTTTTGGCTTGAAGTCCACATTTTCTGAAATGAGGATGGATACTTCAGCTTTTTTGCTGTGTCCGTGTGCATGGTATGTTTTTTCCCATCCTTTCACCTTTAGTCTATGGGTATCTCTTTCTATGAGATGAGTCTCTTGCAGGCAGCATATTGTTGGATCTTTCTTTTTAATCCAATCTGCCAGTCTATGTCTTTTGATTGATGAGTTCAGGCCATTAACATTCAGGGTTATTAATGTGATATGATTTGCATTCCTAGTCATTTGACTCATTTTTGTTTTTTGACATGATTTGGTTTCTCCTTTATTTGGCTATTCCTTTTGGCTAGTTCCTCCCGTTGCTGATTTGCATCATTGTTTTTCATCTGTTTTCATGGAATATTTTGCTGAGAATGTTCTGAAATGCCAGTTTTCTTTTTGGAAATTCCTTTAGCTTTTGTTTATCATGGAAGGATCTTATTTCGTCATCAAATCTGAAAGTAAGTATTGCTGGGTATAAGATTCTTGGTTGGCATTCATTTTCCTTCAGGGCTTGGTGAATATTGTTCCAGGCCCTTCTAGCTTTTAGGGTCTGGATTGAAAAATCTGTTGATATTCTTATTGGTTTCCCCCTGAATGTAATTTGATTCTTTTCTCTCATGGCCTTTAAATTTCTGTCTTTATTTTGTGTGTTAGGTATTTTCATAATAATGTGCCTTGGAGTGGGTCTGTTGTAATTTTGTATATTTGGAGTCCTATAAGCCTTTTGTACTTGGTTTTCCATTTCATTCTTCAGATTTGGGAAATTTTTTGATATTATTTCTTGAATAGATTGTTCATTCCTTTGGTTTGTTTTTCTAAGCCTTCCTCAATCCCAATAATTCTTAAATTTGGCCTTTTCATGATATCCTATAATTCTTGTAGATTCTGTTCATGATTTCTTACCATCTTTTCTGTTTGTTCAACTTTGTTTTCAAGATTAAATATTTTCAATGTCTGAGGTTCTGTCTTCCAGGTGTTCTATCCTATTCTTTATGCTTTCTATGGAGTTTTTAACTTGGTTTATTGTTTCCTTCATTTCAAGGATTTCTGTTTGTTTGTTTTTCAGTATCTCTAACTCTTTATTGAAATGATCTCTTGCTTCCCGTATTTGCTCTTTTAACTGTTGATTGGTGCGATCATTTAATGCCTGCATTTGCTCTTTCATCTCATCGTTTGCTTCCT
Source organism: Sciurus vulgaris (assembly GCF_902686455.1). Lineage (NCBI taxonomy): Eukaryota > Metazoa > Chordata > Mammalia > Rodentia > Sciuridae > Sciurus > Sciurus vulgaris. The sequence continues at coordinate 74,176,707 of NC_136462.1, forward strand.
TGATTGTTTAATTATGTACATTCTGAACTCCCTTTCTGACTTTTCTTCTGTTGTGCTGTCATTGGGTTTGTTGATATAGTATCTATGTTTGTTTGGGACATTTTCTTTCCTTGTTTTCTCATAATGGTGAGATGTCACTGGGACTCTGTGATATTGCAGATTTCCTCTATTGGCTTATAGTGTTCCTGTAGATTTCCAGGGTGTCATCTCCCAGCCTTCAGAAGTCTGAAGTCTTGGAGTAAATTGATAATGCAGTGCTTCTGAAGAAATCTGCCCCTAGCCCGCTACTGGTTCCAGGGCTTCGAGCTGGCTCTGTGTGGAAAGGCTCTCACTGGGGGGCCTGCTCCGAGAAGTTGGCCATGTGGGAGGAGCCCATTGCTGGAGTGCACAGGGCTACCTGGGGAAGACTCTAGCTGCCGTGACCTACTCTAATAAGCTGCCCAAATTCGCGCCTGCCGCCCATGCTGATCTTCCCCGGGTGGGGGAGACTCACCCTGTGGATCTATTTAAGTCTGAGTCTCTCAATGCCTCCCCTTCTTGAATCCCGGGTTCTGGAGCGACTGGATATGTAGTCACCCTCTAGTCTGCCATCTTGGATCGCCCCGTCTCTCTAACTCTTTATTGAAATGATCTCCTGCTTCCCGTATTTGCTCTTTTAACTGTTGATTGGTGCAATCATTTAATGCCTGCTTTTGCTCTTTCATCTCCTCGTTTGCTTCCCTGATTGTTTTAATTATGTACATTCTGAACTCCCTTTATGACATTTCTTCTGCTGTGCTGTCATTGGGTGTTATTGATATAATATCTAGGTTTGTTTGGACATTTTCTTCCCTTGTTTTCTCATATTGGTCAGATGTCAGTAGGAGTCTGAGATATTGCAGATTTCCTCTATTGGCTTATAATGTCCCTGTAGATTTCCAGTGTATCACCTCCCAGTCTTCAGTAGCCAGAAGTCTCGGAGGAACTTGATAATGCAGTGCTTCCAAAGAAATCTGCCCCTAGCCTGCTGCTGGTTCCAGGGCTTGGAGCTGGCTCTGTGCGGAAAGGCTCTCACTGGACAGTCTGCTCCGAGAAGCTAGCTTTGAAAAGCACCTCCCGCCGGTGGGAGCCAGTCTGCTTGGGGAAGTCCCTGGCTGCCCTGTCCTGGTCCTTGAAGCTGCCTGTGGGCCAGTGCTCGCTGCTGGTGGGACTTGGAGCTGGTTCTGTGCAGAAAGGCTCTCACTGTGTGGCCTGCTCCGAGAAGCTGGCCGTGTGGGAGGAGCCCACCGCCGGAGTGAGCTGGGCTACCTGGGGAATACGCTAGCTGCCCTGCCCTGCTCTGATAAGCCTCCCCTATCCAGGCCTGCCACCCAGGCTGAGCTTCACCCGGTGGGGGAGACTCACCCCGTGGCTCTATTTTAGTCCGAGTCTCTCAATGCCTCCCCTTCTTGAATCCTGGGTTCTGGAGCGACTGGAGATACAGTCACCCTCTAGTCCGCCATCTTGGATCACCTACTTAGTTTCTTTTTAATTATTGTTCTATGGATGGACATGATGGTGAGGTTCACTATGGTATATTCATATATGTACATAAGAAATTTAGGTTAGATTCATTCCACCAACTTTCCCTATTCCATTCTTCCTCCCTTTCTTTAATTCCCCTTTGTCTGCCCCACTGATCTTTCTTATTCTTTTTATCCACCCCACCCCCCTTATTTTGGATTTGCTTCCACATATCAGAGAAAACATTCAACCCAAGGTGATATTTGTGATTTGAATTTGCATTTTTCCTGATGAATAGTGATATTGTCCACCTCTTCCTATACTTGTTCGCTAGTTGTATGCCTTAATCTCATTTGTAAGAACATCAAAAATAAGAAAATATTTAGGAAAAAATTTAACCAGAAGGTAAAAATCCATATTCTAACAATTATAAAACTTTGATGGAAGAAATTGAAAGACTTATAGACAAATGGAAAAGAACCAATGAATGGAATAGGAAAGAGCCACATACACTTGGTCAATTCTTTGACAAGGACAAGAAGAATACACAAAGGTACAGTTTCAAGTGGGAATGTCTTCCAAAGGCCATGTTGCAAAGGCTTGGTCTCCAGCATGATCCTTTTGGAAGGTGGTTGGGAAAGTTAAGGGCTTGGGATGTCTCTATGCCCTGCACAGAAAGGGATCAATAAAATGAATGGAGGTGTGAACTGACTGAGAAATTAAAAGTTTGAAATGATTAATTAAAAATAAAAGACAAAAAGCATAAAAAATACTTTTATAGATTCTGGGTCTGTTGTCCAACAAAGGAAAAAAGTCTGCCAATGCTTTATTTATAGCAAAACACATCAAAGGGGATTATTGTGAGACAGTCTTTCAAGATACCCAAGAATGGAGAGGCTGTAGGGAAATTGGCCTAATTGGAGACATATCACTTTCACAATAATTCTTCTTCCTCCAGGCAGCTGGTTGTCTCAAGGCTATTTGGGCACACTGGTATCTCTTTCCACCTCCAAAAAATTGTGTTTGAACCTAGGACTGCCTGAACCAATAAATTCCAAGGCATCACAGAATTCTCTTTGAGCAGGACTTTGCCAAGGCAATGGTGCTATCTCAGATTGGCACCATTCTCCAAGAGTTCTCCAAGGAGCACAGCTCCTGTTAAGGTTTGGATGTGAAGTGTCCCCCAAAAGCTCATGTGTGAGACAATGCAAGAAGTTTCAGAGGAGAAGTGATTGGGTTGTAAGAGTCTTAACCCAATCAGTGATTTAATGCCCTGATAGGGATTAACTGAGTGGTATCTGAAGTGGTAGGGTGTGGCTAGAGGAGGTAGGAATTGGGGTATGGCTTTGGATATATATTTATATCTGATGAGTGGACTCTTTCTGCTTTTTGATCACACATAAGCCATTTCCCTTTGCCACTCTCGTATGTCATGTTGTTCTTGTCTCACCTGGAGCCCTGAGGAATGGAGCCAGCTGCTTACAGATTCAGATTTCTGAAACAATGAATGCTCAAATAAACTCTTCCTCCTCTACAGTTGTGCTGGTCAGGTCATTTAGTCACAGCAGCAAAAAAGGTAACTAAAACACCTCCATTTCGAGATGACTCAGACAAACCCACTATTTATTTGGGGTTCCCAACATGGGGACTTTAATAGGTCCGGTCTAGTAGTACATTTTAGATCATTCTGGGCAAACCCTCAAAGGGGACTGTGAGGCTCTGCTCCTTTCCTCTCTTTGTTTCCTGACTGTCATGGGTTGAGCAACTTTTTGCTTTACCATACACTCCCACCATAATGTAGTACCTCACTACATGCTCCAAATCAATGTGGAACAAACTATGAACAAAAACTTCTAAAACTATGAACCAAATAACTTCTTTCTCTTTTTAAGTTGATTATTTTGTCACAGTGATAGAAAGCTCACACGTAAGGATAGTTACTTCAATAGTGTTGGAACAAATGATTATTCACATGGAAATGCAAAAATATGAATGAAATGAAATGGTAAAATTAATTATAAACCATAACAATCAGGGCTATTATGCAATATACACAAGGAACCCAAATAACACAATGGCAAAAATTGCAAAATAAAATAATTAAAATATAGACAAAGGATTTGCATATATATACATATATACATATATATGCTTTTGAGTTTTTCATAAGATATGGTAAACAGGGATGATTATGACTACTATATTGAAAAGGAAAGTTGAATGTATTCCAGGTGCTTATAAACCAGAATTCTGTATGTACTCAGGAATAGTATATAATGCATAATATCAAATATATTATGCATTCAAAGTAGTAGATATCCCTTAGATTATAGTATAGGTAATGTGAGATTATTAATATTCTAATATTAATGTCATTTCATAGAATATAAATGGAATAATGATATATAATTTTTGTTTTATACAAGAAATGTAATTGAGATTAGCATTTCATTTATTCAATATAATTTGACACATAGAAAATATTGAAATATTTTTATAGAAACAAATTAGGAGTAACAGAGTTTCATTTTTAATCTTTTCTTATTTCTCTAAGTGTGTTTTCTTTTTATGAAATCAGCAAATGTTGAAGAGTAAAATATCCACAGTACTCACGTTTTGGGGGTGGGAGGGAGTTCCAGGGATTGAACTCAGGAGCATTCAACCACAGAATCATATCCCCAGCCCTATTTTGTATTTTTATTTAGAGACAGGGTCTCACAGAGTTGCTTAGTGATTTGCTTTGGCTGAGGCTGTCTTTAAACTCAATCCTCCCACTTCAGCCTCTGTAGTCACTAGGATTACAGGTGTGCTCCGATGTATTCACATTTTTAATAATTTTTTAATTCAAACTATCTCAACATTGAATATAATATTTCATTACATGTATAAACTTTGCTTTTTGCCAAGGGTTCTTTAAAAAAGATAATAAGATAGTCATAAAACTGATTTGATGTAATGAGAAGCAAAGGTCATCTATTTTTCAGTGGAACAAATATTAAAGTAAGATTATCATCATCAGTGTCAATAATTTAAAAACTCTTATGTTATACTAGTCTTATAAAAACAAAAACACTAAAAAAATTTTTTACAGTATTGTATCAAATTAGTGACTTAAAACATACACATCTTCAAGACTTCTGGAATATGACACAATGAAATAAATTGTGCCTCTCAAATTACTAGACCAGATATTGTGCAGAATAGGAAGTAAAACCCAAACTTCTGTAGCATTGTCCATCATGTCTACACTTCTATAGAGCTCATAAACTAATTTAATTCAGGAACAACAAAAACAACAAAAGAAACTAAATACTTTAAAATCTAATAATGCTATTAATGATGGAAAACAATGGTTTTTAAAATGTCTGCATAATTAAACTAAAATGATATAAAATTAGGATAGATAGCTGTGTTGATATATAATTATAGACAAGGTTTTAAAAAGTGAGATCTCAATTGTTCCTTAGATTATGAGACATTCAAGAGATTTTTATAACTGATAATTAACATAATTGGCAAGTTTCAATTTCTCTGTTTGCAAACAAGCAGCTTGCATTTTGAATTAGAAATGTTGGTAGAGAAATAACAGTTTTGACTGTGAAAACCTGCTAATGAAAGCTGCTACTTTATGCTCAATGCATAGAAATTGCATAACTACTGTACTGAATTGATATTTTTATCCCACAGAATTTCAAAAAAGAAACCCAAAGAATGTAATTCATAGCTTAGAACTTCCTCTTAAATGTCTAATATTGAGTGAGGAAAATAGATGAACAAAATAACAGAAAAATATTGTTCATGGATGTAGGAAATTAACACAAAAATACCTGTTTTCTGTGTATGGTACAAATTCCAGGAACACAAATATTTATTCTAAAAATGTAGAACTAATAACCAGTGCAATAGTAATATTATTATAAAGTAATATTGTAATATACAAAATAAATGGGAAAGCAAGATGTATGGAAATTTTAATCTCAATATTTATTTAGGATGAATGTGTATATTGATGTATTAACTTCAGAAATTAGTTTATACAACACGTGCTGATATTAAAACAGAAATTACTGTAGTTGGAGATAACCATGTCATAATTCTGTAACTGTCTCCTATGGGTTAATATTAACTTTAGTTTTGTAATATGTAATATCAACAGTAACATCACCATCATCAAATTAGTTAACAATATAGGTTAAATAATCTAATTCTCTTAAAAATTCCACAGTGTAAAACTATTAGCATCTCTATATATGTATAAAATGAGACTCAGATATTATGCAGGTTAACCGGATCACAGGGATGATGTGCAGCAGACCTGAAGTATAAGTTAAGCAATTTGGACCCAGAAAGGAAATAAAGCAAATGATTTCACACAACATTCCTCTTCAAAAAACTACCAGCTGTACTCAGGCAAAATATTCTGGTGGCTCCCTTTTTTCTCTTAATTAGTTACTTGTTCAGACTACTATAAAATTATGTAGCAAAGTTAAAAAATCAAAAACAAAAACAAAACAGATTTTGCTTCTGAGTATCATTGAGTAAAGATATTTCTAAGTATCATTTACAAAGAACTGTCTTGCTCAATCAATACTATGATATAGACATAGAAGTGACTAGTAAAATTTAAAAGAACTATCTGAGAAAGTTGAGGCTATGAGGAAAGAAAGGCCAAGATCAAAGAGAGAAAACAACCTCAGAGAGGGTAGCTTTCATTGTGCCAGTCATCTTCCTGCTCAGCATTTAATGATTCTTGGTACAAAGCAATAGACAGAAGACCATGATCAAGAGACAGAAAAGACCATATATATACTAACAATTTTTACAAAACAGACTTCTACATGATTTTTAAGTGAACTAAAGCTTAGTGAATAATGGAAAAAGTGCCGAAATAAAATTTTTGCAAGTATAGAACACTATCTAGTTGAAATATCCTTCAAAATAAAAACTAAGTAAAAATACCTCTGGATTAAAAAAAAAAAAAAAAAGAATTGAGATAATTCAGTGCCAGAAAACCATACTATGTAGTTACTAAATCAATACAATTAATAAGCTCTCAGCAAATATGATTTTAAAAATAAAGTTAGGGAGAGATGGCACCAGTTTCTAACATTAGGAACAAAAATAAACACAATATAGCCTACATACATTAAAAAATTAAGAATAAAATATCAAGAACATCTTCTAAAATGGGGAAGATTTTAGGAAATACTTCAAAAATTCATACAAAAAAAAGAAAATATGACTGACTTTTTATTTATTAACATGAATTTCAATTAATTAAAATATTTCTCATAAAGAATATGTTAGCTTCAGATACCTTTATCAATGAGTTCTTAAAAACATTTAAAAGAGAAAAAAACCATAAACCAATTCTACAAAGCACAAAAAAAAAATAATTGAATACCAGTTATCATTCTATGGTGTAAGGATAACACTGAGAAAGAGAACACAAAAGACCACTGAAGACTGAAGAAAAAATACAGTCTTATCATTATCACAAAGACATGAAAGATAAACTAAAACGTTAACAATACAATTCCAGTAGTATTTGAAGAAAAACATAAACCATGACTATTGTACACTTTTCCCCAATGCCAAGTTAGCTTAACATTCAAAACTCTAAAAATTAAACATATTAATTTAATATAGGATAAAACATATGCTAATTTCAATATAGGAAAGGCATAAGCCAAAATCTAACACTGATAAATGACAGAAATTCTGAGTCAACTACATTTAAAAAGCTACTCTCCCAATGGAGCAAAATTGTAACTAACATCCTCCAGTCCTAATCTAGCCACAGAAATATAAGTTTTGTTAAAGTAGGTACACAAATGTGAGCTGGAGAATGGGGGAAGACAGAATAGGGCCCACTTCATGATCACTCCATCTCAGATGATGAAAAATCTCATCCATAAACTACCTTCTTCAAGACCAGATTCTACATTCTAAAACTGAAAAGAAAATGGTATAACCAACCTAAGGGACATATCAATTTTGGAATATGAACAGAGCACTAAAGCACTAAGCCATGGCAGGAAATTATGGTAACCACCTAAATTAATAACTCAAGGAGAGAGAACATCCCAAGTCAGCCATAAAACCCAAAATGCAGAAGATACATGGTCACTTCCTGCATTGGAAGAGCCCTGCCCATGTTCTCCCTGGAGTGTACTTTCATTTCACTAAATAAATCCTTTATGTTTTTTCTATGTCTCTGAACTGAAATCTTTCTTTCAAGAAGGTAAGAACAGAGGAATCTTCACCCAGTAATAGTTTGAGTAGCTATTTATGCACCAAACTACTTTTACAAGAGCTAAGAAATTCACATGAAAGACCATAGTGTCTATTATAGTATTATAAAAAGAAGAAATGCATTGAAGAAGCCAGGAAGGAAGGAGTAGTCAGTGTCATCTCTCCCTCAACTCCAAACACCATGGAGAGATGCTTCCCATTTGGGTGAAGAGAAAGGAACTAAGTCCAGGTCTTAAACTTGAACCCAATACTAGGCACACCATAGTGAAATGCAGTGGTAGTGGAGCCCAATCATTTCTACACCCAACCCACTGGAAATTTTTCTGCCAAATGGTTGCTGCCTCCACCATTCCTACCTGAAACTCTGCAGCAGAAAGAATGACTCCAGCCACTGGGAATCAGGGCACAAAGGCAAGCACAGGGCTTTGTCTTGTAGCTCAGAGTGAGGCTACAGTAAAGTCATCTGGCACTAGGTTTTACTTTGGTAGGAAAACATATCTTAATACATAAAGTCCATTTGTAATAAGCCAACCTCTAACAATATAGAGAAAGGGTAAATATGCACAATTTTCTAAGATCTGGAACAAGCTAGGAATGCCGGCTTTCACCACTTTTATTCATTGTAGTACTGGAAGTCATAGCCAAAGCAATCAGGCAAGATAAAGAAATAAAGGCAATACAAATTAGAACAGAAGCAAATTATATCTCTTTGTAGATGGCATGATATGATATGTAGAAGACTAAAATTCCATCAAGAAACTACTAGAATTAATAAGTTCTGCAAAATTGCAAGAAATAAAATCAACAACAAAAATCAGTAGGACTGCTGTACACTAATAATAAAACTTATATGAAACAGAAATCGGAAAAGCAATCCTATTTCTAGTATATACAATAAAATATACTGATAAGTGAAATAAGTCAAACCCAAAAAATCAAAGTCTGAATATTTTCTCTGATATGTAGATGCTAATTCACACTGGGAGGGTGTGCTAGGGAAAAATAGAGTTACTTTAGATTAGGTGGAGGGGAGTGAAGGGAGGGGAAGGGGTCTGGGGTAGGAAGGATAGTAGAGTAAAACAGACATTATTACCTCATGTACATATATGTGTACATATATGACTGCATGAGAAATGTGATCCCACAATATGTATGATCAGAAAAATGATCAATTATCCTCCATTTATATCCAATTATATTTGATTTATGAAAATGCATAAATGCATTCTACTGTCACACATAGCTAATTAGAACAAATTAAACCATTTTTTTAAAAAAACAAATGAAGAAGACACAAAGAATGAAAAGATATTCTTTGTCAAAGAATTAGAAGAATCAATGTTGTTAAAATGTTCTTTATGACCAAAGCAATCTACATATACAATGCAATCCCTCTTAGACCCAGAAAAAAAAACAAAACTTCAGATTAGTAGAGAACCCAAAAAGTACCTGAAAATGAAAGCAATCTTGAGAAAATAGACAAAGCAGTTGATATTATACTACCTAACATCAAAATATAGTGTAAAATCATAGGTTTTGACATAAAAACAGACACATAGGACAATGGAAGAATAGATTACCAAGAAGTAAACTGACCTATTTACAGCCAATTGATTTTTGATGAAGGTGTTAAAGCATGCATTAAAGAACCATCTTTTCAATAAATACATTCAATAAATGCATACATATTTACACACATATATATACATATTTATAATACAGTGGAATTTAATTTAGCAATAAAATTAAAATCCTGTCATTGAAGAAAACATAGATGAAAATGTACATTATTATGTTAAGTAAGATTATCCAGACACAAAAAGATGAGTACTGCATGATCTCACTCATATATGGAATCTAATATTGGTGATCTCATGGAAGTTGGAGGTAGAATGGTGGTTAACAAGGCTACAGAGAAGATGGGGGGAGGTGGGATGAAGACAGGTTGCTCGATGGGTACCAAACTGCAATTAAATGTAATTTCTATGATGTGATTGCTCAGCTTGGTGACAATAGATGGTAATACTACAGTTTACATTTCAAAAAAACTAGAAAAAAGAACTTTGAATATTTTCATCAGAAAAGTGATGAATGTTTGAGGAGACAGTTATGTTTCACTTGATTTAAATATCACAATGTGTACTGAAACATCATGTTACACAAATAATGTGTACAATTTTTAATTGTTTTTATGTTTTATGTACTACTTAAAATAATTGTAATTTAAAAACAAATTAGCACTCAAAAAATAACTAAAATGGCATAGTCTGTAATTTTATGTTCTCTGTCAAATTAGGAGTATATAAAAATTCACATGTCAAATTTTACATTTAGTTGTAAAATGTTTAAAACTTCCTAAGAGTAAGATAAGAACCTCAGTTATTTCCATTGATACTTAACTCTGCCTTGAAAATACTAGGTAGAGTTACATGGTAACTAAAGAAACAATTTAAAAGTAAGGTCTGAGAACTGTGAGGGGGAATATGAATAAAATTACCATAAGAAACAAGTTTCCCTATGTAGAAAGTCCACAGTAGATTAAAGATGAGCTTTAAAATGAATAAGAGAAATTATCAAGTTTCCTGGAGACAAGATCAATATGACTTCACCATTTTTGTGTATGCAGGTGTATGTGTGTATGCATAGATATATAACCAAATGCACATACACAGAAGCATACAACTGGGCGTTTTACTTTCAAATTTCAAATATGTCCTACATTAAGTGAGGATAATGATCTAGATCTTGTTCCTTTTTATGTACATATCACTTGAGTATGTAAGGAAAGTTCTCGTAAGAAATACAGAAATCCCTAAACTTTTGCTTCAGAAGTCTCTTTTATTCTCATGCTCATTGGTTTCTGAGGTGCCTTCCAGTTCGGAGCTTGTCATTCCATGATTCATGGATATAGTCTACAAATCTGCACAATCTCATCCTTGCAGGGTATAACCTATACACCTGCACCATTAATTTTCTGTCCCCTATAACACCCTCTATTGTTTCTTTCAACATTTCATGGTCCACAGATATTCTTGGAACATAAAAATAGCCTCCAATGTTTTTGGACTTAACCAAGATAGTTTTTGTAAAAGAATTTTCTTTTAATTAAATGAATGCCAATGAGTTTCATCATGTACAATATCTCATGAATATAAATGTATCCATTCAAAGTCATTGTTCAGTAGTGATGATGTATTGTGCAGTATCCTATGTACATGTAGACTTAGGTATTAGCCCTATATTATCCCTTTTAGCATTCAATTTTTTGTCCAATTCCATATAATATGTGTTTAATACATATATTACAAATAATCTTTTTTAAAGCTTGGAGTAGAGAATTTAAAAATCAATATAACATGCTCTTACACAAAGCAGGCATACATATTAGGAGGTAAAATGGATTCATCAACCAAGGATTATGGTTTTAAGTAAAGCATGACTAGATTTTTTAAAAAGAATATCATAGTAGCATCACCTTAAAAGTTCCTAGTATTAAAAAGAAATAGTTTCACACACAAACACAGACTCATGAAGCTTGTGCTTTTCAGATTTTTAAAAAAAATTACTTATTAGATATGTACTCATCATTATTTAGCTCTGAGGAAAATATCATGTTATTTTCCCATTTTTCAAAAAAAGTTAAAAACCTCTCTGTACTTGATAAATAATGCAGACACATATTATGAATCAAAGGAATAAATTGACAATGGGGACGAAAAGTACACGGGACTGTGGTTTTGCCTGTGTGAAATGGTACTATCTTGAGAGCTCATAAAGTTCTTCATCACTGATAATTGTCAGGTGTCACCAATAAATCTGTTTGGAGTTGAGGTTTTAACCTCTTTTTGGATGCTATATAAGGTGAATTTCAAATCCCCTACTTCAAAGTCACTACAACTCTGAGGATATAAATTTCACATGTATGCAACATGAGGGGATTGCACTGGACAGAATTTAATATTCCTCTCAACTTTAATTTTCACTGAGTCACGGTACATAACTAATTATAATTCAAACATTTTAGGATGACAACCCATTAAGAACTTAGGCAATTTGAAGAGGGAAGGGACAAGATATATTTTTCTGGAGTGGAGTGTGATTTCAGTGATGTGGATCTTAAAGAACTCAGAGCTACTGTCCATGGGGGACCATTCTAGACATAACTAGTGCAGGTTCACAAATTTTGATATAAAATATGTGGATTTAGGAGCACATTAGACACTAGCTTGAAGAGGTAATTTGAGGGTGATAAGTATGTATTAACATTTCAGGGCAGAAAAGAGATTTGCTGCAATTCATTAGGTACTAGGGGTGTTTTAGTCAGCTTTTTTGTTGCTGTAACAAAAAATCTGATGCGAACAATTTTAGGGAAGAAAAGTTTATTTCAGGGCTCACAGTTTCAGAGGTCTTAGTCCATAGAATGCCAGCTCCATTCCTCAGGGCTCCAGTGAAGCATAACCTCAAGGCAGAAGAGTGTGACAGAGAGAAGCAGCTCACATGATGATCAGGAAGCAGAGAAAGAGACTGCTACTTTCCAGATACAAAATATATATTCCATAGCCCCACCCCCAATGAACCATTTCCTCCAGCCACACCCCACCTGCCTCCAGTAACCATTCAGTTAATACCACCAGGGATTAATTCACTGATTAGTTTAATGCTATAAGCGCCATCATTTCTCCTCCAAACCTTGCATTGTCTCACGCTTGAGTGTTTGGGGAATTGCACAGCTAAACCATAACAAGCTGGCAATTCTAGGCTTTGACCGAAGAGTATCTTAGAAGTTATCTCAATATTTTGTTTTGCCTATTCATTCAGCATACATGAAATAATAAAGAAATAAAGGTTCATACTTAAAATTTATAAAATTATTGCCTTGTAAGCGTATATAATGCAATACTAAATCTATATAGTTAATCAACATATGCATTACAAGTAATTATTTCTCCATAATTTCCAAATCATCATATTGCCTAAATGAGTGGCATGAACATGGTAGGTATTTAGTCAATATGTTCTATCATGTGGTTAATGGTGACTAAAGGTTATGAGTATAAGAAGGGAAAAATGATTACCAGTATTAAAGAAAATGAATGAAAAAAATCTGGCTTTCTCCTTTGAGAAAAAGCCTTTTAATAAATGCTATTAAGTATTTTTTTTGGATTTATTTTTAGATGGAAAGTAAAAAAAAAAAATGTATACATTTATTGTGTAGTGGAATTTGGTTTGAAATATAAACACTTTCCATAGTTAAATCCAGCAAATTAACATATGTGTAATCTCACATGTTTATCTTTGTGGTGAAAACATTTAAGATCTACTCGCTTAGCAATTTTCAAGAATATAATAAATACATTGTTATTAACCATGGTCATCATGTTTTACAATGGATGTCTTGAACATATTCTCCAGCCTACCTGAAGATTTTTATCCTTTAACCAACACCTACTCAACTCTTCCAGCTCTAGGTAATCAATATTATACTCTATTTTCATGAGTTCAACTCTTTTAGATTTCTCATATAAGTGAATTCTTATCCATTTCCTCAGAAAAATAAGTGAAGTTATGTAATTTACCTCAAAGTTAAAAGCAACCCTGGGTTTGATCTCCAGCACCACAAAAAAAAAAAAAAAAAGTTAAAAGCAAGAATATACAGTATGGCCATTTAAATGATACAGAACTTATGAAATATGTATGACTCACTCATGAAAACTTATTTACAAAATTCATTTCACATCCATTATAATTTATTTTAATAAATATTATTGAAGTTCCATATATTTGAGCTTCATAATAATCATATGCAAAATACTCACACCAACATGAACAAACATATTAAAATTTTCATTGTTTATACAGTAGTTTCTTAAAATATTCAAATGACTGTCAATTAATTTAAGGAAAAAAAAAACTTAGGATTAGAATTGTAGTTCAGTGGTTTAATGCTTGCCTAGATATGTGAGGTCTTGGGTTGCATCCCCAGTACCACACACACAGACATACACACACACACACATACACAAATATGTTTAAATGTTGAGATAGTCAACTATTTTATTACTTTATTTTTATTTAAGTGCATTTTAGCACAAATCAAAACAAAATTAAGACATCATCAAGCAAAATGCAGCACTTTATTGTATTAAATTACATTAAAACAAACATCATATATAGTCACAACTATATTAGATCTCAATTCATTTTACCTCCACCAGGCCACACAATATAGCAGAGGTCATGTATATGGCGCAATGCAATCAGACACAATTCCTAAAATTCATAAACCCAACTGTTTTCTGCTTCAGTGGTGCAGTGAATTAATTGAAACTGAGTACATCTCAACATAAATTTGAAATGCCTATGCTATGTCCCTTCTCTTAAAATTTGCAAGAATTAAAAATTCATTGGATTCCAAGAAAGTTACTGTAAATTTTCTTGAATATCTCAATTATTTTATGTAATTTATGTTCATTTATGTTGATTTATACAAATTATTGGTACGTGAAGATTAATGAGCCATCACATCCTATATAAAATTGCATGTTCCCTCTTTATATTATTCCTTTATGATTAAAACATTACATTCTGAGAGATGAGATATATTGCTGGCACCATGGGTTTGATGTACACATCTTATTAAGCCAAGAGGATGTCAAGGTGCTTTATTGCTCTGCTGAGAGAGTGAAAAATATAAAAAGGCCAAATGTGAGCAAACTAATGAAAAGAAATTATCTGTGTGTGCCTTTAAGAATTAATTTATACTTTACCTTTATTCCTTTTAGATATTTTACATTTTTGACCTTAGAATTATTGTATGATTTTGTACTTTGCAGTTTAGATTTTTATGGTAGAGTGGTTCTTTCATTTATAAACAAATAGCCAAATATCTATTTTTTTAGTTAGCTAGTTATTAATCCAAATGAACTGATGTCCCTTAGTGCCTGCTCATAATTCTAAAAGCATCTTTTATTATTTTTTATATTTAGTCACTTTTGAACTCTATGTCATTGTCATAGTTTTCTCAGGACACAAATGTTCCTAGATATGCAAACATGCATTACTTCCTAGGATACAACAAAAATCAGATCTAACTCAGTTTATTAATTTAAAATTTTGAATAAGTTATTTGTTTTACTCAGACTTTTGCCATCTGATAATATCAAATACAAAATTTAGGGGGTTTTCAAAATGGCAGACTAGAGGGTGGCTGCATTTCATGTTGCTCCAGGACTCAGGATTCAAGAACAGGAGATACTGAGAGACTTGGGACCAACTCAAAGCTGCCAGGTGAGTCTCTCTCATTGGGGAGGCGTCCCGGATGGGGCGGTAGTCCCAGAACGCAGGAAACTTTGTGAAATAGAGTTGCCCAACGAGACACCCCTCCCCCTGCTGGAGCAGTGAACTCGAACAACTGGGAGCAACGTAGAGGAGGCTGCTCAGCACAGCACTTGGACTCGGAGCAACCAACCGGAGCTCCAGGCAGCTGCCCAGAGGAGGAAGAGGAGCGCGGAGGGTTACTTGGACTCGGAGCAACCGCAGGGAAAACTGGGTGGCTGCCTGGAGTAAGAGGCACGTGGTGGGTTGCTTGGACTCAGAGTGACCGCACCAGAGTGTGGGTGGCTGCCAGAGGAGAAGGCATATGGCGGGTCACTTCCAGGTGATTAGGTGCAGAGCAAGGTCCCAGGACCTAGGTGGCTTCTTGGTAGAAGAGCCACACAGGGATAAGCTGAGGGGCGGAGCGAAGGTTTCAGGACCGCGGGCCGCTTCTCTGAGGAGGGGCAGCCTAAGGAGACACTTCTGCCGCAAGGCGAGGCTCCCAGGCCCAGGAGGTAGGTCTGGGACCCTGGGAATGTTATAGAGGAAGGCTGCCCAGCCCAGGCGGTAGTTGTGGATTGAGAGGAACCTCTAGGAGGGGAACTGACCAGCGAGACCTCCCCACCAGGTGAGTCTTCCCTGCCGGGTGAGGTTTTCCCACGAGGACGGTAAAACCAGAGAGATAGTTCCAAACAGGCCTTGCCTCAGCCTGCAGCCTAGTTCCCCTTTGGATGACCATTGGTCAACAAGTGGAGGCACCTCTGCCCACTAGCAGGGAATATACCCCATCTGAAGGCCAGTACTCCTAGAGAGGCAGCTTCCTTGTGGAGCATTGCATTATCAACTTCCTCCAAGATTTCAGGCTACTGAAGGCTAAGAGGGGATATATTAGAAATCTACAGGGACACTATAAGTCAATAGAGGAAATCTGCAATATCTCAGCGATCCTGATACCTGAACAATATGAGAAAAAAAAAGGGAAGAAAATGCCCCAAACTAATCTAGATGTTACATCAATAATATCCAATGACAGCATGGCAGAAAAAATGACAGAAAGGGAGTTCAGAATGTACATAATTAAAATGATCAGGGAAGCAAACAAGGAGATGAAAGAACAAATTCAGGCATTGAATGATGAGATGAAAGAGCAAATGCAGGCATTAAATGATCGCACCAATTGACAGTTAAAAGAGCAAATACAGGAAGAAAAAAGATCATTTCAATAAAGAGTTAGAGATACTGAAAAAAAACAAACAGAAGTCCTCGAAATGAAGGAAACAATAAACAAAATTAAGAACTCCATAGAAAGCATAACCAATAGGATAGAACACCTGGAAGACAGAACCTCAGACATTGAAGACAAAATATTTAATCTTGAAAACAAAGTTGAACAAACAGAAAAGATGGTAAGAAATCATGAACAGAATCTAAAAGAATTATGGGATATCATGAAAAGGCCAAATTTAAGAATTATTGGGATTGAGGAAGGCTTAGAGAAACAAACCAAAGGAATGAACAATCTACTCAACGAAATAATATCAGAAAATTTCCCAAATCTGAAGAATGAAATGGAAAATCAAGTACAAGAGGCTTATAGGACTCCAAATACACAAAATTGCAACAGACCCACACCAAGGCACATTATTATGAAAATACATAACATACAAAATAAAGACAGAATTTTAAAGGCCGCGAGAGAAAAGAATCAAATTACATTCAGGGGGAAACCAATAAGAATATCAGCAGATTTTTCAATCCAGACCCTAAAAACTAGAAGGACCTGGAACAACATTTACCAAGCCCTGAAAGAAAATGGATGCCAACCAAGAATCTTATACCCATCAAAACTTACCTTCAAATTTGATGACAAAATAAAATCCTTCCATGATTAACAAAAGCTAAAAGAATTTACAAAAAGAAAGCCAGCATTACAGAACATTCTCAGCAAAATATTCCATGAGGAAGAGATGAAAAACAATGATGCAAATCAGCAAAGGGAGGAACTATCCTAAAGGAATTGTCAAATAAAGGAGAAACCAAATCGTGTCAAAAAAAAAAAAATGAGCCAAATGACAGGGAATACAAATCATATCTCAATAATAACCCTGAATGTTAATGGCCTGAATTCATCAATCAAAAGACATAGACTGGCAGATTCGATTAAAAAGGAAGATCCAACAATATGTTGCCTGCAAGAGACTCATCTCATAGAAAAAGATACCCATAGACTAAAGGTGAAAGGATGGGGAAAAACATACCATGCCACATGGACTCAGCAAAAAAACTGGGGTATCCATCCTCATTTCAGATAATATGGACTTCAAGCCAAAGTTAGTCAGAAGGGATAAAGAAGGACATTTCATATTGCTTAAGGGAAGCATAAATCAGCAAGACATAACAATCTTAAATATCTATACCCCAAACAGTGGCTCATCTGTGTATGTCAAACAAATCCTTCTCAATTTCAGAAACCAAATAGACCACAACAAAATAATACTAGGTGATTTTTAACACGCCTCTCTCACTACTAGACAGATCTTCCAAACAAAAATTGAATAAAGAAACCATAGATCTCAATAACACAATCAATAATTTAGACTTAATGGACATTTATAGAATATATCATCCAACAAAGAGCGAATATACTTTCTTCTCAGCAGCACATGGATCCTTCTCTAAAACAGACCATATATTATGTCACAAAGCTAACGTTAGAAATACAAGAAGATAGAGACACTACCTTGTATTCTATCAGATCATAATGGATTGAAATTAGAAATAAATGAAAGAGTAAAAAACAGAATCTACTCCAACACCTGGAGATTAAACAATATGCTATTATATGATGAATGGATAACAGAAGATATCAGGAAGGAAATTTAAAAATTCTTAGAGGTAAATGAGAACAAAGAAACATCATATCAATATCTCTGGGATCTATGAAAGCAGTACTTAGAGGAAAATTTATTTCATGGAGCGCATTCAATAAAAGAAGAAAAAATCAACAAATAAATGACCTAACACTACAGCTCAAAGCCTTAGAAAAAGAACAGACCACCACCAAAAGCAGTAGAAGACAGGAAATAGTTAAAATCAGAGCTGAAATCAAGGAAAACAAAACATAAGAAACAATTCAAAAAATTGACAAAATAAATAGTTGGTTCTTTGAAAAAATAAACAAAATTAATACAAAATTTAGGATTATAAGAATTCATTTTAATTGGCCTTTACTATTCTCTATTAATATTTAATAATCTCATTAAATGATACTCTCAATTTGTTTCTTTTATGCTTAGGTTTATATTGTTTCATCACTTTTATTTTCACTCCCTTGACTTGTAGATATAGAATATTTAAGAATTCAGCCCTTTTTTGGTTTGCCACAGACAACTCAAATTGAACATTCCCACATCTCAATTCCAGTTCTCACCAAGAATCCTAGTACATCAGCGATCTTTTCCCTATGAAAGTTCTATCTTCTGTCCAATTTCACTAAATAGAAAATTGAAGTTATCATTGATATCTAATTTCACTTTGACTTTCATGGCTATTCAAATAATGACTGTATGGAGTTCAAATCTTATTATTTCTTTAATTTACAGATTTTGCTCTGTTTTGTTGCCACCTTTCTGGTCTGTATGCCTTTATCTCTAAATCATATAATTACAAAAGACTCATAACCCATGTACCTGCATAATTCTAAAATCTTTCTACTTCATATTTTCACATTAGAATTAGGATGATCCCTTAAAAATAATTTATTATATTGTCCCCAAGATTAAAAATGTTTAGTTCTGGCATCAATTGCACTTTATATAAGGATAAATACACCAGACATTAGATGAATACAACAGTAGTTTTTACATACTTACATATAAACACCTACATAACATAAGAAATGTAAGCATGCCTTCAAATTCACCCTAGATAGAATGTATAAATTAGCATGCAGACCAAAAAGAAAAGTCTTAATTGTGTGGAAAATATGTCATATAACTTAACTTAGGAAACTGATTCTTCAATTGCTTATGGTTTATTTATTTATTTCCTTTTTTAAATGTTTTTAAGGGGAAAAAATACAGAGCAAATTAAAAATAACCAAAAGGAAAACCATAACAGAAAACATCACAAAGTTCAGTAGCAGAAGTAAAGAAATGTTACATAATTTACTACCCTTCCTCTTTTGAACCTGACTTTGCTTGTCTTTTCCAATAATACATTACATATAATTATAAAACTAGACTTAGGTGTCAATTTCAGAAGGGCCATTATCTACCATTTAATGTTCACATGTATTTTCATGATTGAAAGACACATATGCATTTTTATTAAGAGGGAATATCACTTAAATTTAACTTAAATTGGAATTGAGATAAATTCATCTACTATAAATTTCATTTATTCTCATATATGATACTCACAAAAGTCTACAAATTAGATAAAACAATTTATATTTTCAGGGAACACAAAAATGACCCCATCACATGTTACTCAGTAAGGACCTTTAGAATAATTATGCAAAGCTAGGTTTGCATGATGTTCTATTTGCCAATTCACTTTCTATGAATATAAGTTTACTGTAAGGTCTTAAAGAAAACAGATATACTGTTTTCAAAAATTCCAAATATTCAGTCAAAGAATATTACATTTAGTGGGCTAAACTGCAGAACTTAGAAACAGATTGTCAAACAGTGCCACTGACTAAGAACTGGTGGTTTTAGGATGCAGAGGTCTGACTACTGTTGGGAGTTACTGGGTCACTGGGCTTGAACTTCATCCTGGACTCTAGTCTCCTGCCTTTTCCACCAACTCTGTGTCAGAGTCACTGTCTTATCAAAAAATGAAAATGCTGAATTGAGCAAATGAATGAACTTTGATTCATGAAAAAAGTGAGAATTAATGGAAGCAGCAAGATATTAAACTTAGCTTAACCAGTGATACTTTAAGCTATTCATTTCAACCAGCTCTGCTTCTCACATATATCTCATAATAAAATAATATATACTTTGTATGGTTTCTCAGTAAATTGAAGTTGGTCAGTAGATGACTGATTCATGGCAACTATTATTTCATTCATTAAGACACATCACTAAAACTCATAAATTCTTACATTAAAGAGAATGCATTACTTGTGACAAGTTACTTGCTAACTGAATTTAATTCCAGATGAGATGTATCTGCAAAGCATCACCTCATTGTTTTTAGCCAAAGCTCTAGACATATAATTCATCTTAAAACATTTAAAATTTAGTACCATAAATGCAAAACCCTAGCCTTGTTTTATTCTGTAATGCAATCTCTGTCTTCAGATTATTCTGAATTGTAAGTGGGGCACTCAATCTTATTTAGCCCCCAAATCCAAGGTCAATTGAAATAAATGGAAGTATTGTAGAGAAGTCATTTCCCAAGAAAAGGTAGAAGTTATTTATAGGAATGAGTCTGATATAATGTTATTTTATTTTTTAAGTTCTCTGGGCACAGAAAGAGATTGAATTACTGATAGTTTTGATCAGAAACCAATCACATTCAGCAAGCCACCAATAACTTCACATTATAATTATATTACTCAAAGCCCTTTGAGATTCAAGTCCTTCAAAGTCCTGGCCCTTATATGTCCCAGGTTAAGAAAATACCATTTATTTTAGGCTTTTGAAGTGTTTTCTACTATGAAGTTGCTATCAAAGGACAAAAATTATGTAAATACAGGAGGAATAAATGCACATTATTAAAAATCCCTGAGGAACACAGTCCATGATCCTCATTCTAATTTTCATCTCTGACTTGAGATAAAGATAAAGTAATACCTGGAAAATAGAAGTATCAGTAACAGAGATTCAATTTGAGACTTGGAATTTCCAAACTTTCATCTACATATAACTTTTAAATGAATTTCAGTAATTCACATACATAGTATAAAATTTAAAAGAGACTACAATTTTCATATGAGTACTTTTTAAAAAATTTTCAGTTCAATTCAATTTAATAAATATTTATGGACATCTTATTTCCTTACCACCAAGAAATCCTTATGCTGATTCATATTTCCTGTTGCAGCATTGCTGATTTTCTCTGATGAATGTGAAGGGGCCAAGTCTTCTTATTCAAGAAGACTTTTAAAGTTATAAGGACTCCTATGTGATTATTTGTCACCTGACACATGAACATGAATTTTTTAAAATCAATGGAATTGTAGTCTACAAAGAAAAAACTTTGTGTAAATTTTAAAAAAAACAATCAGAATATCAGGAATTCTACGATGGAAAACTCACTGTGGAAAATTAGTATGTTAAACATGGATGGTATAATTTCAAAAAAGAATATCTAATGTATACCATATGTAAAGATTTAGTATAATAAAGGAGATAAAATAGCTCAATTATTTTTATTGGTTGCCTCTTGAAATAATAATGTCATAGATATTTGTTTAAATATATTATTAATATTAAAAATATATAGATGATAAAAGGAGCTGATCTTATTAAATTTGGGAAAGAGTGTTTTGTTTAGATACTGTAGAACTAAAAACAAAAAGAACTGTCCATGAACATGTTTTTCTTTTTGGTAATTCTGAAACTACATGTATACTAAGGTTGAACAAATAAGTAAGTAAATTGTAGAAAATGTGAATCAGGTCTCTTCCTGTAGAAGGTAAATGTTATAATTAAAAAGGAGGAAAGCTAGGATGGACCCTGCAATGCTGAAATAGAGTTATAAAGGTGAAAGATGGAGATACATGAATAAATGAATATAGACAGAGAGATGTTCGTATATTTGAATTAGCACACACATATATTTCCTAACTCTTAGTGCTAAGATGGCCTAGAAACAAAGAGCACAACTAACACCCATACACATCTTGGTTTTTAAATACCATTCTCCAATAAACAAATATGGATATCCTTGGAGAAACATATGATTCTAAAAATGGGACTTAAAACAAGATGGCCTGGAGTATCTTCTAGTAATTGAAAGAAAAAAAGTGTCGATATGCAAGAAAAATCCACTGATGAATACTAAAATTAGTGAACCAAAATTTAAAGAGAATAAAATAGTTGTATGGTCTCAAGGTGGCTTGCTCAAAATATTTATTAATTACTCTGGTGGTTCTAAAATATCTCCACAAATTATTTGATATTCTTCCCTCCAGGAGGTAGAGTTTAATTTCTCTCTTCATAAGTAGTGTCAGGATTTAGCAGCTTGCTTCTCTAACAAAAAGAAAATTAAAAGGGAAAAATAATACTTCATAGTGGAGAAGCCTAGAAAATGTCATCTAATAATGAATAATACTTCATAGTGGAGAAGCCTAGAAAATGTCATCTAATCCAAGTGAACAAAGCTAAATCCATGGTAACTAATCATGTTGCTATCATGTATTACTGATATTACATTAAAAAAAAGAATACTTCGTCTTTGTGGTATCCTTTCTCAAAACCTATAATCACAGACTAATTATGAGAAAGTACTAGATAAACTCAACTGAGTTTATGCTTCAAAGCTGATTATGAAGGTCCTAAACAAAACTCAATCCAACTACAATGGAACAAAAACAAGGGAAGACTAAAAAGTGACCAGAGACTGTGGGAGACCCAGAAGACATGATAACCTAATGAATCATGGTATTCTGTACTGAATGTTTGATAAAAGAACATTTGTGAAATGCACAAAGAAGTCTATGATTGATAGTTTATAATATTGTCCTTTTAATTTCTTAGTTTAGACAAACACTAAATTACATGAACATTAACATTAGGAATGGCTGGATTCTAGGAACATGAGAACTCTCTGTACTATCATCACAAATTTCAGTAAAGCTAAGATCATTGATCATTTCAAAATTAAAAGTAAAAAGAAAATAACAAATTTTTTCTTTACTACTGATTGTGAACTGAAGCTAAGCTTATATGTCTTATTTTCTTTCTTATTTTATATTATTTAAAATTTTGTAGACAATAATTGCATCTGACAAACTATTCTTCTAGGTTTCTCTTTTAAGATTTCTGACTTTTAAAAATTGACTGGCAAAGTTCAAAAAAACTTATTCCCTGATCAATTTTTTATGCTGCCAATGTCACTCACATACAAGACCTTTGACCTACAATTCTTCTAACTAAATTTCTACAGTGTTGACTGTCATTCAAAGAAACATAAACACTATCCTCTGGGAATCATATGTGCAATATGGAGCACATTGCTATCATTCAATGAGTCAGTGAGTTTTATTACTCTTCACAAAAATGTGTATATGGAAAAATAATTTGAAATTTAAACTGAGATGATATATATATATATATATATATATATATATATATATATCAGTTGAACTTATTACCTTATGGCTTAGCATTTATTGTTTTTAGAGTGATAGACACCATGCAGCAAAACTGAAAAAGCAAAAGTGGATATTCTGTCTTTAAATAAGTTATAAGATGAGAGCACAGAAAGATAGTTGCACTCTTTAGACATGAATCTATATATCCTCATATAGAACAAAAAAGAATTGTTAACTCATTTCCAAAAATTGTATAAAATGATGCTTCTAAGTGGACTTGCCAGTTAATACTTGTCATCTTTAGTGTCTGGCTAGGGTATGGAAGAGAACAGAGTAATTATTACAAAGAAGAATTAAGTTTTCCCTAATGTTCACTCTTACTCTAATCTTTACAGCAACAATCTCAATGGGTCTCTGATTCTTAATTTTTAGATGTTATTCCTGGCCTCCACCTAGACAAAAGTTGTTAAGAAATTGAACTTGCCCTACAGATCTATCCTGTGTAGATGTATTATCCATCTTAAATTTCTACTCCAATGTGTCTTTATGAGGTATCATATTATCTAAAAATGAGCCAAAAGTTCTCAATCTGAATCAAAAGCATTGGTAAGTTTAGGACAGAAGGTTGGTATATAGCACCAGAAGAAACAAATAGATCTTGGAAAGAAGTAGCAATAAATAGCAGGTCTGTATGATAATACAGATTAGGAAGTTTGCTCAAAACAGTCTAGCAGTCAGATATAAGAAAAAAATACTCAAGCTGGGAATAATTTGGTCAGACTCAGGTAAGCCTTTTTTTTTTTTTCAGGTAAGTTTTGAACAAGAAAATCAGACACAACATATCAGATCTTTGTTCAAGTAAAATGTGACCTCAGACACGTAAATAATTTTCACTACATTCTACTGGAGTAAGATTCACTGAATATAGCTAATCAAGATGTGGAAAATTCCCCCTGTTGAATTTAAGTAATTCTCCTTTCCAAACATGTATTCTGAAATATGCAAAATTAAGTTAACTATATTCAATTATTTTCATGCACAAATTGTACTCTTCTTTCAGCTTTCTTTTCTCTGATAAAGGTATTGACAATACATAATACCCCATACTTAAATCCACAAACTACTGTTTCCATACCCTCCCATGGTCAATATATAAGGCTTCTATCCGTGAATGCTGATGGTATCTATCCCTTTTCTTTTGTGTTACTGACAGTCTCATCATTTCACATAAGACACTTCATAATATTTTAAATGTTTTTTTGTTAAAATTTTCTTTGAATTTAATGAACTTCCTAAAAGACTTGCATAACTGTATCAGCCATAGCCAAGAACTTTGACCACTCCCAGAATAAGTCTTTAAATCAGAGTTGCAGATCCTCCCTGACAAGGCAGTAATGTATACTTTTTGCTCATGCAGGCTTCACTGACCTGATTTGGTTCACTTAATCTCCCAGACACTCTAAGCATTTCTCAGAATATATATGATTACTTACATTGCTACTGCTCTAGTCTTTCATTTTTCCCCGTTTCCACTTGCAGATACCCCGACCATCCTTTACAGTACAGTTTACCTGCCATCATGCCAATCATGCACTTAATATTTATCCTATCAGATTCTTCTTTCTCAGTCTTTATGCTGCTATACACAACCCTTACATCCTTACATTACTGTGATTGTATTAGCTTTCTTCACCAGCTGATTGCTGGATATTGAGGTAAGAAGCGCTGTCTGGTTCATTTTTGTATAACTCAACATCTGAATTGAATAACTGCTTAAGAATTAGGCTAATAGGAAATAGAAATTTGTGTAGAAAACTAATAGAAAAACAACATGCAATGAATGTAAGGTAAGATTTTATAAACAGAACAACTTGAATAACAAACATTCAGTAAAACATGCCTAATCTTAACAAAGAAACTACTTACCAATAGATAAAACTAAGGATTTTAAACATCTAATACTGAAAAAATATTTATGCTTTCAGTTATTGTTCAAAATGGTGCTTCTCCTTCAGTTAGCCAAGGTTTTCCATATTTAACTCAGTAAAATGTACAAACTGTTATTAGTGAGTATATAATCAGAAGATACCTAGTGGCTGGTTTTAACCACAAATTTCCTAAATGAATCACATGCTTTACTATATTTTCATATGTATTTATCAGTTACTAGAATCGAAAGATAAAACACTCTGTGTTTTTGGCAGCATTTTTTTTTCCAAGATTAGTAGTTTTACTAAAGGGGAAGTAAATACTAGATCTAAATTCTAACTCAGTTCTACCATAATCAAACAATCATATTGGAATACTATGCACTAAATCACTTGATTTTCATTCTCACATGCTGACTTGAACATTTTTGCCAGTTGACTGACCTTCTGCTCATTGGGCTATAATGCAAATGCTAAAAGGAAACAGCTTATTTTAATTGCACCCTAATGTAGAAACAACCCTAAAATTATAAAATATAATTTTCAAGAAAGAAAATGAAAATGAAGATAGTAGTTTGTTCAAGAAATCAAAACCAAACAATGCATAAAGAAAGAAAGAAACATTTTTTGAAATTCTGGACTTTCAGGCCAGTGATGATAATATGCAACATTATTTCAAAATTATACTATTCTACTATTATTCATAGTCCTCTACCATCTCAACATTATACATCTGTCCTTTCTATCTAATGAAATGTAGATAAAACCCTTCAGTCACTATGGTAGAAACAGTACTGTCAATTACATATCTCATGTGCATAATTGCATTACTTAACCTCCCTGAAGTTATATGACAATTCATGAATATTTCTAACCAACAGATTATAATTAGCCCACATAAATTCTGACAAATAGAGGAGTTGAGTTCTACATGTGATTTCGTCTCCTGTCAAGATGATCAAGGAGACCACAAAGAGAATTGATTCAGATTATTTAGTCTTTCTCTGACGTCCTGAATAGGAACTGGTATCAAAATATATTTTCACCTTTGAGAAATGAACTGGTGTACTCAGCTGCTTTAGTCGTGATGTTATTTGTTGTTGCAAAATATACTCATCTACCCAGTCTCAGCTTTCAGACAGTAGGGAAACTCAACCTATACTATTCATATTTATAGTGCCTAGAAAATAAGTTAATCAAATTCTTGAAAATCTACTTTTCTTATGGAATATGTTAAGGATCTTTACCAAAGTGTTGTTTTCACATTGCATCCAGCACAAATCTGTATTTTATGTGTAGTAGTTCAATGGTTCTGTCTCAATTCTGGTATATGAAATACCTAGTATGTACCTGAGCACCTGATTTTTCAAAACTTACAGGATTTCAGCTCATAGTGATAGTTAAGAACCACTGCTACATAAAACAAAGTTATAGTTTTAATTACTTGCTCAAATTTGGATGTACATACCTTAGTTGTATGTCAACATTTTAGAAATTAACTTTATAGTACATATATTTTCTTACAAATAATGATAACAAATTAAATTAAAATGATAATACTAATACAAATACAAATACAAATTGCTTCCTTTTTATTCCTGGAATATTACCTAACTCATACTTTTAATGAGAAAGTGTATGAATTCAATAAACAAGCAAACCAGTACAAGAATACAAATTTGAAGTTAAAAAAAAAAAAAAAAGAAAGAAAAATCTATCTTCTAACATCAGTTTTTCATTTACTTACTCTGTGGCCTCAGGTAAAATCTTAATCTCCTTGATGTCAATTTCTTTTCTGGAAACTTGAGATAATATGCTTCTTATAATGTTGCTCTAGGATTAAACAGAATAATTTAAATAAAGGCATAATTATAGTAAGTTAAAGTTGCTCAACAAAATTATGCATTTTGATGTAAAATCAAGGGTGCTGAATTTGTATGATGGCTCAAGAATATATTTCACACTGGTTTCTCACTACTGGAACGTCTACAATTAGAGGTCATTTTTCTGGTTAATGATGTACTACCTGTTTCATGTACACTTTAGAAAAATAACACATTATGCCCTATCTAAAGCACATTTTCTTCCAGAAGTACCTTCAAGTCCTCTTCAGGATTTCTTGAGAAGAATCATTGAGAGAAAAAAATATTGGGAAAAGCATTTGGCCATTGGTTTCCTGGAGAATAGAGATTAATGACTTAGAAAAAGTCGAGTTATCTTTGCTTTTTAAAACAGATCTACAGAAAATTGACCTTGAAAGAAGTGTTCTCAAGATGATATTGAGGATGTGGTATACCTCATTATTATTAAGTTTTTGCCTGTTTTTCAAAATTAACATTTTCAACCTCGGTTACATCTCCTATAGTGCCAAGTACTGAAAGTAAATTGAATGTGAAAATACACTGCCTTCAGAGAACTTTTAGTACAGCTGGCAGGAGAAGGTAACTATAAAACTGATTAGGGATAAGAACACGGCAAGAATATAAAAACATATGACATCTGTGCTTAGTAGAGGTTTCAGCAACATAGTAAAGAAGCAGAAAGAAAAATTGATAATGGCATTAATCACTTAAGCACATACATTCCCACCAAATAACTTAAATTTCTTCTCATGATTAAAAATATAACCCAAAAGCAATACTAGATTTCTGTGGGGAGGAGGAGAGTGGGAAAGAAGAGATGAATGAGAAATACTGTTCTGGTTGCTCCACATTCTTAGTGTCATTAGCATGAGATAATAGACCCTGTAATATCGTGCAATCATTCAAACCACTTGCTTCATTCAGAGGTACTGAAACTGCTGAAAGAATCAATTGCTAAGTAAATGTATGTTCTGAGTCAATCACTCCCTATACCTAATCAATAATTAAGTGCTTCCATATCTCTAAAAGTTTTTGAATCACACGGGCTATTGAATTTGTCAAAATCTTAAACACTAGCTCTATAAATAACCTTATGAAGTAGAGTTCTTAAAATAGGAACATTTATGAAGATAATTGTTTGAGAAATCCAGCAAAAAAACAAAGACAAGTGTACACTCTAGATAGGTGATCACAAAAAATTGCATATGCACATATACAAATACACATAACCCAAATTAACTAAAAGACCATGAACACTTAAGAATATAGTTATTCATGTATTTGACGTGGTATAAAAGTAATTTTTCTAGTCTGTTTTAATGCCTGAAGAATTATCAACCCAATCACAAGATGTGGTAAAAAATTAACATTGCATTTAATATTCTTACAGGTTCCCAGGTATCAAGTTTGCTAGTAAATGTTGAAAAACCATGTGGAGAAGGAATTGGAGATGTTTCTCATTTTGTTTTATCTGATATACAGTTCGTTATTCACCACTACACTACAAATGCAGGGAAAGGTATTAGTTTTGAAGAAATATTTAGGTTGGTATTTTTATACTTCAGTTTTTTTTTTCCATAGGAAACTTTTCTCTAAGAAACTTCTACTGTTGTCTTTTTGAGAAGTCAAGTGATTAAAAGAGCCTAATGAGGAAAAGAATCAATGGCCCAGAAGAACTAAAATTAGAATTAAGAATTAATTGATTTTGAAAAATCAGATTCAAAGGGAATATTAAATGCAATTCCTCTAGAACCATTAAGCTTATGGTAATAAAATGAGTGAGTATTGCTTCTTCAATGGAATATTTTTATTAGATGAGTTTTAAATTTCCAGAGGTTGGTTTAGAAGAAAGTTTTTCTGAAGGACATCAACAAAATCTTCCTTAATTATTAAAGATTACATAAAGCCAATGTGGTAAAAGTTCTTTATGGGGATGAAAAGAAATATACAATTTGCTATCATCACTATATTATATAAAAGTTTACATATGGTCACTTATTATAGGTACAGATATGTTTTAGCTACAAATATGAATGATTGATTTGGCCTTTCAACCTCTCTTCCTAGCTTGTCTTCTCACTGACACGTTAATTAGATTTTAAAATTTTGTATTTGCCTTAGGAATTAAACATTTATAATATAATATATTGCTGTTAAAAGTCCAAAATAAAGAGTAAAGCTACTCTGCAAATTTTTTTCAAATTAGTTCCTACTGAAAAATATAATCTTGATACTGTAATCTAAAATCAATCAAAAAATGTCCACAGTTAATATTATTGAGAAATTAGCCATCTTATTGTAACCATCTTTTATTGTTTATGAAGTATCTTAGATGAGCAGATGTGTTTATGTAATTTGGTTTGATAATTTACTGAAAATAAGAAACTCCACACAAGTGCCAAAAAACACAGGTGCTACACAAAGAGCTCTAAAGAAGCTTTATTGAATTTCATAGATTTATCATTTAAAAGCCAAAAATATATGATAGAATAAAACTGTAGGTATTAATAAAGTCTAGGAAGCTTGATATACATTCAAAAGGGAAACGAAGAATCTGTTTAGTTAAGATTTTTCCTATGAAAGTTCTCTCTCGCTCTTAATATATGTGTATGTGTGTGTGTATTATATGTGATTATATGTGTATACATACTTATACACATATATATCACTATATGTGTATATAAGTTCATAGGCATCTATGCATATGTGTGTATGTATTGCTAGTACAGTACATGTTTGAATGTAATTTATTATTAATTTATTATTAATGTAATTTATTATTAATGTATATAAATGAATAATCATATAGTTGACATTTTTAAATGACACAGTTTATATGAAATTTGGAGGGTAGTGAGAGTATAATTCAATATTATTATTGCTTTGAAAACTTCTATATACATTTCCACATCAATACTATTTATGTGAGAGCACAGCCCACTGTGGTATATGATAATAGACCACATTTAAGAGATAAATAATAGCCAGGCACAATTGTGCATATCTGTAATTCCAGCTACTAGAAGGACTGATGCAGGAGGATGGAAAGTTGAAGGCCAGCCTGGGTAAGTTAATGAGACTGTTTCAAATGAAAAAGGCTTCAAATGTAGCTCAGTAGAAGAGCACCCCAGATTCAAACCCCACTGCTGGTGTGGGAGAGAAATAATATAGAAGAATTTTCTTTTCATATCCAAACAGATCTCTTACTCAAAAAAAAATTTAAAAATTGGTTATTATAGCCAAAAACGGTATGTTGAAAATATTATTTTAAAATGATGGTAAAGCTCATTCAACCTGATACTATCAGAAAACAATTTTTTAAAAGTGTGACTTCCTAAACTATACTTAGTCTTTTCCACGTTCAAGTAGAACTTTGTTTTTACTTTGCTTTACTTTGCTTCAGAGTAATCCTTGCTTTAAGCCAGCCCTCACTGAATTGAACTTCTCTATAGCATAGCTCAAATACTACCATTGCAGCGTTGCATCATTAACAGTGGATGATGAAGTTCCAGCTAATGTTGAGGAAAAAATAGCTGTCAATTGGATTTGTTGAGCTAGTAATAAGGTGACTATATATAGAAATTGTGTACTGTGTATCTCAAAATCCAAGAAGTACAGATTTTGAATGTTTTCACTAAAAAGAAGTGATTGATATTTGAGGAGATAGATTAAACCTGATTACACAATGTATACATATATCAAAACATTACATGGACCAGGCGTGGTGGTGCACACCAGTAATCCTGCTGGCTTGGGAGGTTGAAGAGGGTGGATCGCAAGTTCAAAGCCAGCCTCAGCAACTTAGTGAGGTCCTAAGCAACTTAACAAGACCTTATCTCAAAATAAAACATGAAAGGCTGAGGATATGGCTCCGTAGTTAAGTGCCCTTGAGTTCAATACCTGGTACTAAAAAAAGAAAAAAAACTATATGGTGCCCCACTGATAGGTGTAGTTTTATAGTTTTGGGTTTTCAAAATAATTATATATTCTTTTGGCCCTAATTCTAAAAGTATGTATTTGTGTGCCTATTTTTGAATGATTCTGTAACTAATTTATTGTCTGAATCCAAAGGTCTCTGTATTTTACCTCCTTTCCACCTTTTTCATGGTGAATATTGCTACCTATGACCTCCTCTTTAACAATGCAAATCTTTTTTTTTATTTGCACATATCACCTACACAAACTAATGGATTTGACTGCGACATGTCCCTGCCTGCTCTTATCATGCCTGGAAAAGGTGGACAAGTTTTTCGCCGCTCCCACAGTACCACATGCTGAATCTGAAGTTTGTTCTGCTCTGGCTCTACAAGTAACATGAACCAAGCTGAGGCTTCCTTTGCCATCTAAAAATATTTAAACAAAAATGTTCTATTTTGTTATCACCAGGTATACGCTTTTATGTCAAATTCCCTGTATACAAATCTTGCTGTACCTTGTAGTGACTAAGTGACTTTGAGCAAGACAGTTAAGCCTTTTTAAGGGTGGATGTCTACTTCTGTGAGTTGAGAACTGATGCTTCAGTTCCATTTTTGAGTTTTTGTTTAAAGTGAAGTAATAGAGATTCTTCAGCATTAGCTAGCATAATTATCTGACTCACATTTCATGTTGCTCCACTCTTCATTCCCGGTTGGCTCACCCCTGCATCACTTCATATACAGATGCTTACAGGTGCCGTTACTAGACTGCAGATTTCCTAAAAGCAAGTACTGAACTTTACACTTCATAGGCATTACTCTTAGTGAAAATTCTTCCACTATGCAAGAAAAAATGTATAGTATCTCAGAACTCTCTTGCTGATCTCATTATATGGCTAAGGTGAAAGGGAGTGGTTTGAATCATTGGAAAATAATAATAACTACAATATTTAAAACTACAATATGAGAGCAGTAGGTTAGGCAATTTAGAGCATTTTATCATATTTAATTCTCACAAAAATGTACTGTAAGTCACCCAGCTAGTGTAATGGAACTAGCCTGCAAATTCAGATTGCTCTTACTCTACAACCAAGGCAGTGCCTACCTAGACAGGAGAAGATAGGCCTAGGTAAGGACACTCACTTTTGTTTATAGAATTGCATATTTTAAAACCAACTATGGTAATTATAGAGCATATTAGCCATGTCTTTCAACCTGAGCTCTATTAATTAAAGTCACTAACCAGTTTTATTATTTTCTTATTTAGGTAAAAAGAATAAAAGTCTCAGATTTTTTTTTTTTTTAATTTGGTAAAGTTGGTTGTAAGAGCTAGAGTTTCATTTCCTTTCAAAGCTGTTTTATGATAAATAAAAGAAACTTAAGCTAAAAATATTGAGTCCACTTTCAAATATGTCACTAAGACTGAGTACTAGATTTAAAAAAGGATATGGGTTTTCATCCCCCAGAAATAAGCTTAATATGCATTCTTAAATGACCAAAGGACAGAGCTTTCTTCTTTTTAATTATCACAAGCATCAAAATTGTTTTACTTCCATGAATGCATCTGCACTGAGACTGAGTTTAAAAAGAAAACATTTATTTGAAAGCAATAGATGCCGACTCAGATACTTTGTATAGTGATTTTATATTTGCCCTCAAAGGACAATTGGTTTTGTAACCAACATGATTTATCATAGAATGACAAGGTGGGAATGAGCTTGAGATGCCATAAACTCCATTTTTAAACCTCCAAATAGTACAAAACTTATTTATCTGCAATGGATAAGAGTATTTCAAAGCAACCAAAAGTTTGCAACACAGACCACTACTCTGTGGACATGCACCATAGTGCTGCTAGAGAATGAATTGGTCACTGATGCCATAACATGAAAATAAATTAATGAAAGAATTCCTCTCCTTTCTGGGGAGGAGAGTTTTCATCCTACAAAGTAAATCTATTGTTGGTGTGATTTAGTGCATCAGTTACATAATACAAAGCAGCAGAAACCATTTTTACACTAAAAAGCAAACACTAAAATATTGACTTCAATGAGTAAAGTAGAATAGAATCTGCATTTTTACTGAACAGGTTATTCAATTTCTGCTGAAGACTCCATTTAATATGTTACTTTCTACCAAAGCAAACAACACAAAACTAAAACAATTATTGTTGCATCACCTTGCATAAACATGAGATACACACAGCAAGTTCTAATCAGTGATGGTCAGTAAAAACAACAAAAATATGTGCTATAGACTTTTGCTTTCTGTTTCTGCATGTAAGAAGCTTAAAAGACATTGCTTTATCCTAACAAGTAAAAATTTGAACAAACATAAAAATGAAGAAAACTTCTTGGATTCATCAGAAAGATGAAAACAGAATAAACTGGGGCTCTCAAGACAGAAGTGCAGGTGGGTAAATGAAGGGAGTAATGGCTTACCAAAACAGAAACTCATAAGCACAAACCACCATATGAACCAGTGCCCAGGTCAGTAGAGATAAATGAAATTATAATTGATGAATTGATGGAGGCTCAGTGTTGAATCTGAGAGTTAAAACTCCATGGGATTTCAGTCATATACAAACTTGCTCAATTTTGTGAGATTTACCTGTAAGTGCTTGGCCTGGTTCCATCACTAAATGTTGGGAAAAAATCCTTTGGTGCTTCTTGCAGAGGAGGGGGAAATGAACCATTTTGAAGTAGGGCAAAATATTCTGTTTCTAAAGAGTCATGCCTTCAGGAGAAACTAGTTTAGTGGAGCCTAACCTGCTTTAGTATTGTCAGAGCATAACTTACCTATGGGAAGGGAAATACTTCACTGTGCAGTCAACTCTAACTTTCTATGTGGGAAAAGGTAAACACCCAATTTCAGCCCATTCTAGTCCAACCCATTCTACTTAAGGGAAGAGAAAAAGAAACTAAGAATAAAATGTGACGTTTCAACAGTCCAGAGCAAAGACTCACTAATAGATTGAGACATAATCATAGATCTATGTAAGTTCTTCCTCTCCCAACATCTAACCAACAAATTGTTAAAGCCTATTTAAAGCAGTTCGTTTTACCTATCACATTATATCTGTCTCAAAAAGTCACCAGGCATAGCAAAAGGGAATATACACTCACAAACACACACACAATGAAAAAAAATTGGAGACACAGAGAAAGCATTAGAAAGATTAGACTTGCAAAACTATAAGATCAGGAATTTAAAATAACTTCATAGTATGTAAAGTGAGTGTTCTAAAGGGTAACATAGACAACATGCAAGGACAGGTTGAAAATAAACAGAGATGGAAATCCTAAGGAATCAAAAAGAAACGATTGTGATAAAAAACACTGTAATGGAAATGAACAATGTCTTTGATGGACTTATTAGTAGACTTGGAATAACTGAGGAAAGATTCTCTGAGTTTTAGGATATAGCAGTAGATACTTTAAGAACTAAAAATAAGGGAACAAAGCCCAGGTAACAAAATGCCAGAAGGAAATGTCCAAGATTTGTGGGTATTATATACTGGTGAATGAAATGAAGGACAGCAATATTAGTTCCTTAATTAGGAGCTAAGATTATTTTGCTATTATAAGTTGCTTTCACTATATGTGTAGTAGTACAGTGGACTTGGATTAGTATCAAACTGTAACGCAAACTGTAGTGCAAATTCTAAATAGTTTTTTTTTTAAAAAACTGATAATATTAAGAATGAGGAGAAAATGAAATCATATAAAAAGCTCACTTAACACCATTAAATAACAGCAGATTTCTCAGATGAAACTCTAAAGGTCAGGAGAGTGTAGAATATCTCTTTCAAGCCCTGAAAGAAAGTAATTGTAAAACTAGATTGCTATATCCATTAAACCTATCATTCACAATTGGAGAAATTAAACCTTTTGAGATAAACTGAATGAATTCATGACCACTAAGCCAGCATTGCAGAAATTACATAAAGGACTCCCACACACAGAAGATAAAAATAAGCAAGAGAACATGGGTAAAAATAAATATCATTAGAATAGTAGAAAAGAAAATGAGAATTATACATTAATCAAACATTAGAAATGAAACAAAATGACAGAAATTAATACATACTCTCTATAATAACAGTTAATGCAACTGCTCTTAATTCTCTAATTAAAAAACACAGACTGGCAGAGTGGAATAAAAGACAAGACCTGACTACATTTTCTACAAACAACATATCTCACTGAGAAAGACATTCACAAACTACAAGTGAAATTTGGAAACAATGTTCCAGTCAAAGAAAATCCAAAGGAAAGGAGTGGTTATTCTCATATATGACAAAGTAGTCTTCAACCCGAAATGAACCAGAAAAGACAAAGAAAGTCACTATGTATTGGTAAAGGGAACAATCCAAAAGGAAGATGTAACCAAAATATATTTTCTAAATTTCAGTCCAACATAGAACAAATACAACTTGGCATAAAGGGACAGATATCCACCAATATAATGATAGTGAGGGACTTTAATGTGCTGTTTTAATAGGTCATCCATACAAAAAAAATGAACAAATAATACAGTTAATTATATTTTATTCATTTTTATTTTTTGAGTATTATAAGTATACATATTTGGTTAGCTTTTGACAAAATTATGTACACAAGGAATTTTATTTTAATACCCATTCCCCCTTTCCATTTCTCCCCTCCTCACTTCTTCTTTTCTCCCTCCTCTACTCTACTGATCTTCTTTTCACTCCTGTATTTTTTAATTTTTGATTGACACTTTCTACATCTACATACAGGAGCCCTTTGATACATTTATATAGGTATATAACATGATTCTCTTAGATTCATTCCATATTTCTTTCCCTTCCCTTTCCTTTTCCCCTCCCTTTCACTCTCTAATTCTATTCCAGTGATCTTCCCTATATCTTTATGATATACAATTCCCTCTGCCACTGCCATCTTTCCCTCATTTTGATTCAACTTCCACATATGAAAGAAAACATTTGGTCTTTGATTCCCTGAGTCTAATTTATTTCACTTAGCAAGATTTTTTTTTCCATTTCCATCCATTTACTTGCAAATGCCATTATTTTATTGTTCTTCATGACTGAGTAAAAAAACCATAGTGTGTGTGTATATATATACCATAATTTCGTGATCCATTCATCTGTTGGTAGACATCCAGGTTGATTCCAGGCTACATGAGTCATGCTGCTATATACATTGTGGTGGATCTATCGCTACAGTATACCGATTTTAGATATTTTTAATTAATGCCAAGGAGTGGGAATGGTGGGTCATATGGTGGTTTCATTCCTAGTTTTAGGAGGAATCTCCACACTGCTCTCCAGAAAGATTGTACTCATTTGTAGTCACACCAAAAATGTATGAGTGTGTTTTTCCCCCTCATCCTCAACAAAATTCACTATTATGCTTATTCTTGACAATTGCAATTCTGACTGGAGTGAAATGAAATCCTAGTAATTTGATTTGCATTTAGCAGATTGTTAGAGATATTGAACTTTTTTTTATGTTTGATTCATTCCGTTATTTTTTCCTTCCCCCACCCCTCCCACCTCTCTTTTACCTCTATGCAGTCCCTCCTTCCTCCATTCTTGTCCCCATCCCACCCCCCATTAAGTGTCATCACTTAATCTAATCTAATTCTAATCTAATTTCTAAGTCTTTGATATATTTTCATTTGACTTTTGTGGATGGTAAAAGATAGGGATCTAATTTCATGATGATGAGATATTGAACTTTTAAAAATATATTTATTGCTCTGTTTTTTATTTTGAGAAATTTTTGTAAATAGATATTTATACATTGTGTTATTTGTTTTATTTGGTATTGATTTTTTTTTGAGTTCTTCATATTTTCTGGATATTAATCACCTGTCAGAGGAGTAGATGCCAAATATTTTTTATATTCCTTAGGCTCTCTCTTCATTTAATCATTTCCTTTACTGTGCAGAAGCTTTGGAATTTAATACCATCTCACTTATTTACGCTTTGTTTTATTTCTTGACCTTTAGGGGTTTTTGAATAAGTCCCTTCACCTATATGATGGATTTTTCACCTTGTTTTCTTCTGGCAGTTGATAGTTTTCTGATCTAATTTCTAAGTCTTTGATATATTTTCATTTGACTTTTGTGGATGGTAAAAGATAGAGATCTAATTTCATTCCCCTACATGTACATAACCAGATTTTTTTTTTTTTTAGCACCACTTTGTTTAAAAGTCAGTCTGTTCTCCAACATATATACTTTTTGGCACATTTGTCAACTATCAGATGACTGTAAGTATGTGTCATTTGTTTGTTTCTGTCTTTAGTTCTCTATTCCACTAAACTTCATGTCTACTTTTTTATATCAGTTCTTTTTAGTTACACATGACAGTAGAATTCATTTTGTTATCATTACAGAAGGATGGAATATATCATATTATAGATAGAATCCCATTCTTGTGAGTGTACATGATAGTGTGGATTCACTGTGTTGTTTTCAAATATGTACATGGGAAAATTGTCAGATTCATTCAACTGTCCTTTCTTTTCCTATCCCCCTTCCTTTCCTTCTACTGCCCATAGCCTAATCTACTGAACTTCTATTCTCCTACTCATCCACCTTTATTTAGCTTCCATATATCAGAAAAAACATTCAACCTTTGGCTTTTGGGAGTTAGCTTACTTCACTCAGCATGCTAGTCTCCAGATCCATCCATTCAATGTCAAAAGTCATGAAGTCATTCTTCTTTATGGCTAAGTAATATTCTTTTGTGTACACAGACAACATTTTCTTTATCCATTCTTCTGTTGAAGAGCACCTAATTTTGTTCCATAGCTTAGCTATTGTGAATAAAGTTTCTATAAACATTGATATGGCTGTTACTATAGCATACTGATTTTAAACCCTTGGATATATACCAGGAGTAGGAAAACTGTGGTGGTTCATTCCAAGTTTTCTGAGGAATATCCACAGTGTTTTCCAGAATGGTTACATCAGTTTGCAGTCCCAATAATGATGTATGGGTGCACCTTTGCCCCGTATCCTCACCAAAATTTATTATTGCTTGTATTCTTGATAATTGCAATTCTGACTAAAATGAGATGGAATCTCAGTGTAGTTTTGATTTGTGCTTATCTAATTGTTAGAGATGTTTGAAATTTTTTCATATATTTGTTGACCATTTATATTTCTTCTGTTTAGTGTTCAGTTCTATTGCCTATTTATAGATGGGGTTATTATTTATTTATTTACTTACTTATTGGTGTTAAGCTTTTTGTGTTCTTTATATATCCTGGAAATTAGCACTCTATCTGAAGTGCAGGTGACAAAGTTTTCCTCCCCTTCTGTAGGCTCTCTTTTCATGATCTTGATTGTTTCCTGTGCAGCAAAGAAGATTTTTAGTTTATTGATTTTATTTCTTGCCCTTTAGGAGTCTTGTTAAGATAGTCAGTTTTGAGCCAATATATTTGAACGTTGGATCTACATTTTCTTCTAGTA
This sequence comes from Sciurus vulgaris, assembly GCF_902686455.1. Lineage (NCBI taxonomy): Eukaryota > Metazoa > Chordata > Mammalia > Rodentia > Sciuridae > Sciurus > Sciurus vulgaris. The sequence goes on from NC_136462.1 coordinate 74,215,201, forward strand.
TGTGCAGGGTTTCTGATCTAATTCCTAGGTTTTTGATCCACTTTGAATTTATTTTTACACAGGCTGAGAGAAAAGGGTTAACTTTGTTCTTTTACATGTGGAAATCCAGTTTTCCCAGAACTATCTGTTGAAGAGGCTATCTTTTCTTCAGTGTATGTTTTTGATACCTTTGTCTAGTATGAGGTAATTGTATTTTTGTGGGATTTTCTCTGTGTCTTCTAATCTGTTTCATTGGTCTTCTTGCCTGTTTTGGTGCCAATACTATGCTGTTTTTGTTGCTATAGCTCTCTAGTATAATTTAAGTTCTGAAACTGTGATGTCTCTTGCTTCTTTTACTTGCTGAGGATTGCTTGGCTCTTCTGGACTTATTTTTCCAAATGAACTCTATGACATCTTTTTTCTATTTTCTACAAATCACATCATTGAAATTTTTATGGGAATTTTGTATAGTGCTTTTGGAAGTATGGTTATATTGACAATATAATTCTGCTTCTCCAAGTACATGGGAGGTCTTTCCATCTTCTAAGTTCTTCTTCGATTTCTTTCTTCAGTGTTCTGTAGTTGTCATTATAAAGCTCCTTCCCCTCTTTGTTAGGTTGATTCCTAAGTATTTTGTTGTTTTTGGACACTGTTGTGAATGTAATGGCTTTCCTAATTCTCTTTCAGTTGATTCATTATTGGAAATATAGGAATGTAACTGATTTATGGGTATTAATTTTATATCCTGCTACTTTACTGAATTCATTTATGAATTCTAGAAGTTTCTTGGTAGAGTTGTTGGGTCTTCTAAACATAGAAGCATGTTATCAGCAAATAGAAATAGTTTGAGCTCTTCTTTTCCTATTCATATCCTTTAATTTAATTCTGTTGCCCAGTTGCTCTGGCTAGAGTTTCAAAAACTATGTTCAATAGAAGTGGTGAAAGTTGGCATTCCTGTCTTGTTCATGTTATTGAGGAAATGCTTTCTGTTTTTACCATTAGAATGATTTTGACCTTGGGTTTAGCATATACAGCTTTTACGATGTTGAGGTATGTTCCTACTATCCCTAGTTTTGTAACCTTTAAAACATGAATGCATACTGCATTTTATCATTTGCTTTCTCATCACCTATTGAGGCAATCATGTGGTTCTTGTCTTTAAGTCAATTTATGTGATGTATTATATTTATTGATTTCTATATGTTGAACCAACCTTGCATTCCTGGGATGAAACACACTTGATCATGAGGCACTATCTTTTTAATGTGTTTTTGTATGTGATTTGCTAGTATTTATTAAGAATTTTTGTGTCTATGTTCATTAGGGTTATTGGTCTGAAGTGTTTTCATTGATGTGTCTTTGGTTTTGATATCGGAGTGATACTGCATTCATAGAATATGGTTGGGAGTATTCCCTCACTTTTATTTGTGGAATAATTTGAGGAGGATTGGTATTTTTCTTTAAAGTCCTGATAAAACTCTTCTGTGAATCCTTCAATATCAGAATTCTCTTTGTTAGTAGGTTTTTGATAACTTTTTCAATTTCATTACTAGAAATTTATCTGTTTAAATTTTCTATATCCTCATGGTTTAATTGGGGTAGGTTCATATGTCTCTAGGAATTTTTCAGTGTCTTCAAGATTTTCTAGCTTGTTGGAGTATAAATTTCAAACTGGTTTCTGATTATATTATGTATTTCAGTAGTGTCTGTGATGATATTTTCACTTTCATCATGAATTTAAACAATTTGAGTTTTCCTCTACTTTCTTTTAGTTAGCTTATCTTGGGCTTATCAATTTTATTTATTCTTTCAAGAACCAGCTTTTGTTTCATTGATTTTTTTTACTGTTTTTTAGTCTCAATTTATTGAGTTAATCTGTGATTTTAATTATTTCCTATATCATCTTTTTGTTTTTGTTCTTCTTTTTCAAGGGTCTTGAGATAGAATGCTAAATTATTTGAGACTTTTATTATTTTAATGAAAGAACTCAATGCTATAAACTTTCCATCTTAGAACCAACCTTCACAGTGTGTCCAGAGATTTTGGTATGTTGTATCACCATTTTCATTTACTTCTAGGTATTTTTTAATTTCATCCCTGACTTCTGCTATTCATTAATCTCCAATAATCAATTGTTTAATTTCTGGCTGTTAGAATAGGTTTTGTGTTTTGTGTTATTAATGATTTGTAATTCATTCTGTTATAATTTGATAGAATGCATGGTATTATCTTTATTTTATTTATTTTGCATTGCTAAGAGGACTTTTTGCTCTAAATGTCATCTGTTTTAGACAATACTCTATATGTTACTGAGAAAAAGGTGTATTCCTTCATTGTTGGATTAATATTCTATATATGTCAGTTTAGTCTAGATTATTAATTGTATTTTTTGTTTGTATATTCTATATTTAGTTTTGTTAGACTGATTCATCTAATGTTCAGAGATGTGTTAAGTCACCAGTATTAATGTGTTGTGATCTATTTCATTCTTGATATAAAGGAAAGTTTGATGTACATAGTTGCTTCATTACTTATGACATAAATATTTATTTCTGGTATTTCTTGTGGTTTATAGTTCCCTAAGCAATGTGAATGGTCTTCTTTGTCTCTTTTCATTAACTTTGACTAGAAGTCAACTTTATCTCACATGAGACTAGAAACTCTTACTTGTTTATTAGATACATGTGAATGATAACATTTTTCCCATCCTTTTACCTTCACTTTGTGGATGTCTTTCTCTATGAGCTGAGTGTCTTGAAGACAGCACATTAGGGGGACTTTTTTAATCCAATCTGCCACCCTATGTCTTTTGATTGATGCATTTAGACCATTATAGTCAATGTTATTATTGAGAGATTATTTTTGTTTCCTGTCATTTATTTCTAGTTTTCAGGTTGAACTAGATTCTTCTTCAATTGACTGTGCTTATAGAGTACTTTCTCCCTCTGCTCATTTCATTTTATCTCTTTTTTATTTTTACCAACTGCATTTTGATTCATTATGCAAAAATGGGGTACAACTTTTCATTTCTATGGTTGGGTATTATGTACATTTATACGCATTCATAATAATCATACATGTACATAGGGTAATGTCTGTCTCATTCCACTATTTTCATACCCTTGCCATCTCCTACCTCTCAGTTCCCTCTACATAATCTAAAGTTACTCCATTATCCTCTCACCCCTCCTCTTCCCACCCCCACTATAAATCATCATCCAATTATTAGGGAAAACATTTGGTCTTTGGTTTTTTGGATTAGCTTATTTCACTTAGCATGATATTCTCCAATTCATCCATTTATCTGCAAATGCCATAATATTCTTCTTCTTTATGACTGAATACTATTCCTTTGTGTATATATACCACAATTTCTTTATTCCATTCAGTGTTGAAGGGCATCTAGATTAGTTCACAATCTAGCTATGTGAATTGAGCTGCTATAAATATCAATATGGCTGTGTTACTGTTACTACGCTAATTTTAAGTCCTTTGGATATAAACCAAGGAGTGGGATAACTGGTTCAAAAGGTGGGTCCATTCCAAGTTTTCTGAGGGATTCTCCACACTGCTTTCCAAAGTGGCTACATCAATTGCAAATCCATCAGTAATGTAAAAGTGTGCCTTTTCCCACACATCCATACCAAAATCTACTATTGCTTGTGTTCTTGATAATAGCCATTCTAGTTGGAGTAGATAAAATCTTAGAGTTGTTTTAATTTGCATTTCTCTAATTACTAGAGATGTTGAAACTTTTTTCATATATTTATTAATCACCTATATATCTTCTTCTGTAAAGTGTTTGTCTAGTTCCTTAGCCCATTATTGATTGGGTTCTTTGTTTTTTTGGTTTAAAGTTTTGCAAGTTCTTATAAATTTGGAGATAAGTGCTCTATCGAAGTGCATGTGGAAAAGATTTTTTTCCCACTCTGTGGGCTTTCTTTTCACATTGTTTCTTTTGCTGAGAAAAAGCTTTTAGTTTAATCCATCTGATGTATTGATTCTTGCTTTGATTTCTTTGTGCTTTGGAACTCTGGTTAAGGAAGTCTGATCCTAAGCCAATATGATGAAAATTTGGGCCTTTTTATCTTCTCTTTGGTGCAGGGTCTCTGGTCTAATTCCTAAGTCCTTGATCCATTTTGAGTTGAGTTTTGGTGAAGGGTGAGAGATAAAGGTTTATTTTCATTTTACTACATATGGATTTCCAGTTTTTTCCAGCACTATTTGTTGAAGAGAGTATCTTTTCTCCATTGTATGTTTTTGGCTCCTTGTTAGTATGAGATAACTATTTTTGTGGGTTTGTCTCTGTGGTCCTCTATTCTGTACCTTTGGTCCTACCTGTCTATTTTGGTGCCATACCATGCCATTTTTGTTACTATCTCTCTGTAGTATAGTTTATGGTCTGGTATTGTGATACCCCCTGCTTCACTCTTTCTACTCAGGATGTTTTAGCTACTCAAGGTCTCTTATTCTTCCAGATGAAGTTAATGATTACTTTCTCTATTTCTATGAGGAATGTCATTAGAATTTAATTGGAATCGCAGATTCAATGAACCTGTATAGGACCTTTGGTAGAATGGCCATTTTGACAATATTAATTCTGTCTATCCAAGAACATGGGAGATCTTTCCATCTTCTGAGGTTTTCTTCAATTTCTTTCTTTAGTGTTCTTTAGTGTTCATTGTAGAGGTCTTTAACCTCTTTTGTTAGATTGATTCCCAAGTATTCTATCTTTATTTTGAGGCTATTGTGAAAGAAGTGGTTTTCCTAATTTCTCATTCAGAGGATTCATCACTTTATTCATAAATGCATTATTTATGTGTATTGAGTTTATATCCTGCAACTTTGCTGAATTCATTTGTTAGTCTAGAAGTTTTCTAGTGGAGGTTTTTGGATCCTCTAAATATAGAATCATGTCATCAGCAATTAGTGACAGCTTGAGTTCTTCTTTTCTTACTTGTATTACTTTATTTATTTGGTCTGACTTATTGCTCTGTCCTTGAAACTGTTTTCAAGGACAATGTTGAATAGAAGTGGTGAAAGAGGGTATCCCTGACTTGTTCCAGTTCTTAGAGGGGATGTTTTCAATTTTCTCCATTTAGAATGATGTTGGCTGTGGGTTTAGCATTGATAGCCTTTAAAATGTTTAGGTATGTTCCTACTACCCTATTTTTTCTAGTGTTTTAAGCATAAAGGGATGCTGTATTTCATCAAAACGCTTTCTCAGCATCTGTTAAAATAATCATTGATTCTTAACTTTAAGTCTATTGATGTGATGAATTACATTTATTGATTTCCAGATGTTGAAACAACCTTGCATCCCTTGGGTAAACCCCACTTGATCATGGTGCACTATCTTTTCAATATGGTTTTACGCAATTTGCCAGAATTTTGTTAAGGATTTTTGCATCTATGTTCATCATGGATATTGGTCTAAAGTTTTCTTTCCTTGATGTGTCTTTGTCTGGTTTTGGTATCTAAGTGATACTAGCTTCATAGAATGAGTTTGCAAAGGTTCCCTCCTTTTCTATTTCTGGAATACTTTAAGGAGTATTTTTATTAGTTCTTTTTAAAGGTCTTGTAGAATTTGACTGAGAATTCATCTATTCTTGGGCTTTTCTTGGTTGTTAGGCTTTTGATGGATTCCTTCTATTTCAGTGCTTGAAATTGGTCTGTTTAAGGTGTGTATGTCTTCCTGATTCATTTTGAGGAGATCATATGTCTCTAAAAATTTGTAATGTCTTCCATATTTTCTATTTTGTTGGAGTACAGATTTTCAAAGTAGCTTCTAATTATGCTATGTATTTCATGGTGTCTGTCATGATCTTTTCCTTTTTAATCATGAATTCTAGTAATTTGAGTTTACTCTCTCCTCTTCATTAGTGTGACTAAGGGTTTATCTATTTTGTTTACTTTTTCAAAACACCATTTTTTGTTTTGTCAATTTTTTTGTTCTCATTTCAATTTTATTGATTCAGCTCTGATTTATTATTTCCTCTTTTCTACTACTTTGATGTTGATCTGTTCTTCTTTTTCTAGGACTTTGAGATGTAATGTTAGGTCATTTAGTTGTTGACTTTTCATTTTTTTAATGTATGTGCTCTATACAATGAACTTTCTTCTTAGTACTGCTTTAATAGTGTTCCAGAGATTTTTGATATGTTGTTATTGTTCTCATTTACCTCTAAGATTTTTTTTTATTTCCTCCCTGATGTCTTCTGTTTATCATTACACCATTCAATAGCATATTATTTAGTCTCCAGGTATAGGAGTAGTTTTTGCTTTTCATTTTATTATTGATTTCTAATTGTATTCCATTATGGCCTAAATAGAATACAAGGTAGTATCTCTATTTTTTTGGCTTTTACTAATGACTTCTTTGTGGCACAGAGTATGGTCTATTTTGGAGAATGATCCATGAGCTGCTGAGAAGAAAGTATATTCACTTGATGATGGATGAAATATTCTGTACATGTCCTGTTAAGTATATATCATTGATTGTATTATTTAGTTCTATAATTTCTTTATTCAGTTTTTGTTTGGAAAATCTATTCAGCATTGCCAGCAGTGTGTTAAATTCCTCCACTATTATTGTGTTTTGGTCTATTTGATTCTTAAAACTTATAAGGGTTCGATGTACATAGATGCTCCATTGTTTGGGGCATAAATATTTAAAATCATTCTGTCTTGCTAGTTTTGGGTTCTCTGAAGCAGTATGAAATGTCCTCCTTATCCTTCTGACTAACTTAGGTTTGAAGTCCACTCTATGTGATAGCAGGATGGAAACCCCTGCTTTTTTACTGATTCCATGCTCATGGTATGATTTTCCCCATCTTTCACCTTTAGTCTTGGATGTCTTTTTCATGAGATGTGTCCCTTCAAGGCAGCATATTGTTGGGTCTTTCTTTTTAATTCAATCTGCCAGTTAATGTCTTTTGATTATTGAGTTTAGGGTCTTTAACATTTAGGGTTATTATTGTGATATTATTTGTATTCCTGGTCATTTTGGCTTATTTTTGGTTTTTAACATGACTTGGGTTTCTCCTTCGATTGACTTTCCTTTAGGATAGTTTCCTCCCTTTGCTGACTTGTATTGTTGTTTTTCACTTCCTCCTCATGAAATATTTTTGCTGAGAATGTTCTGTAGTGCAGTCTCTCTATTTGTAATTCTTTTAACTTTTGTTTATCATGAAAGAATTTTATTTCAATATCAAATCTGAAGTTTAGCTTTTCTGGGTATAAGATTGTTGGTTGTCATCCACGTTCTTTCAGAGCTTGAAATATATTGTTCCAGGAATTTCTAGCTTTTAGGGTCTTTCTTGGCTGAGAAATCTGCTGATATCCATATTGGTTTCCTCTTAAATATAATCTGTTGCTTTTCTCTCACAGCCTTTAAAATCCTATCTTTATTTTGCATATGAGGTATATTCATTTAATGTAACTTGGTGCGCATCTGTTGTAATTTTGTGCATTTGGTGTTCTGTAAGCCTCTTGTATTTGATTTTCCATTTCATTCTTCATGTTTGGGAAATTTCCTGATATTATTTTATTGAACGGGGTTGCTCATTCCTTTGGTTTGTATCTCTGTGATTCCTCAATCCCAATAATTCTTAAATTTGGTCTTTTCATTATATCCTATAATTCTCGGAAGTTCTGTTCATGATTGCTTACCATCTTCTCAATTTGGTCAACTTTATTTTCAAGATTAAATATTTGTCTTCATTGACTGAGATTCTGTCTTCCATGAGATCTAGTCTGTTGGTCATGCTTTCTATTGAGTTTTTAATTTGATTTATTGTTTCTTTCATTTCAGATATATCTGGGTTTTTTTTTTTCCAGAATCTTTCTCTCTTTATTGAATCTCTATCTCTTTATCTCTTTTTTGCTTCCTGCACCTGCTCTTTTAACTGTTTAGTGGAGTAATTGTGCATTGTCTGCATTTGCCCTCATCTCATCTTTTGCTTCACAGATCAATTTAATTATGTAGATTTTAAACTCCTTTTCCATCATTTCTACTGATGTTGTCATGTTGTCATTGGATTCTATCACAATAGCATCTAGGATTGTTAGGGACACTTTGTTCTCCTGTTTTTTCATATTTTTCTGTACATTCCCCTCTTGCAGTGAAGATCAGAGGTGTTACAGCTTTCCCCCTTTAGGTTTATTGTGACTCTACATGTTTCCAATACCACTCTCCTTTGAGTGGAAAATCAATATTAGCAGCACCCGATACAAACAATATGCAGCCCTACACCAAATAGCCCTTATAAAGACACTAACAGTATTGTAATAAACAATAGGATGAGTTTGATTATTATCTACAGTATAGCCAATAGGCTTGAAATGACCTCTACATAACTTGTAGTGGTGGATGAAGAGGATGGGGAGGGGTGTAGAATGTAACTAATGAGATAAGAAGTGAGTAAATAGAGGTACCAGAACAAGGGAAGTGTGAGAGCGGGATCAAAAGAAGTTGATCTTTAGCATGAGAAAAGTGAGAAAGACTCCAAGGGAATAGGTAAATAAAAGGAAAATAGAGTGAGCAAAAAAAGAGAAGAAATAAAAATAAGAAAATAAAAAGTAAAAAAAAAAAAAAATCTATGGCTCACTGTCATCCACTACTCAAACCTCCCAGTCCTTGGTATCTCAATGAGAGTGTAGTACCTGTCAAAGGACCTCCAGTCTCCTTGTAGGTGTCTTAGGATGGGAGCTGCTCCTCCCAATGATGGTGGCCACACCCTCAGGGATAATTCAAAATGCCTGCACTGGCCTCCAAAGAAGCTGGGGAGTGGCAGTGTGGGCGCCTAGACCATGCAGGGCAGGAAGGTGCAGAGATCCAGAAGCAGCAGGGGGTGGCTGATTTTCATTTTTATTCTCCATTTCTTCTTCATGAAATATTTCATTAAGTATGTTGTGTAGTGTTGGCTTTCTAGATGTAATTTTTTTTAACTTTTGTTTATCATGGAAGACTTTTATTTCCTTTTCAAATCTAGCTTAATTTTGCAAGATATATTATTCTTGGTTGGTGTCCATTTTCTTTCAGAACTTGGTATATATTCTAAGACCTTCTAGCTTTTAGGGTCTGGGCGGAAAAATGAGCTGAGATTCAGATTAGTTTACCTCTACATGTGACCAATCATTTTCTCTAGTCACTTTTAAAACTCTATCATTTTCTTGTATGTTAGGCATTTTCACAATAATGCATCTTGAAGTGGGTCTGTTGTAATTTTGCATGTTTGGAGTCGTGTATGCCTCCTGTATTTGCTTTTCCATTTTATTCTTAAAGTTTGGGAAATTTTCTGATATTATTTCATTGAAAAGATTGTGCATTCCTTTAGTTTGTATTTTAGAGTCTTCATCTATCTTCATGAATCTTAAATTTGTCCTTTTTATGTTATCCCATGTTTCTTGAAAATTCTCTTACCATTTTTTTTCCAAAATCAACTTTATTTCAAGATCATATACTTTTTCTTTATTACTTAAAACTCTATCTTCTAAGTACTCTAGTCTATTGATGATCCTGTCCATTGAATTTTTAATTTGGCTTATTGATTCCTTCGTTTTGAGGATTTCCAATTAATTCCTCTTCAGAATCTCTATTTCCTTATTAAAGTGGCCTTTCACTTCTTGTATTTTCTTGTTAATTTTACACCTTACACTATCTTTTTACCTTGTAGATGGGTTTAAATAAGAACTTTCTAAATTCCATCTCAGATGTTTCCTCCACTATGTAGTCAATGGAGTCTATAGTTGTGTTCTCTATTGTTTTGTTTGTTCCCTTGCTTTTCCATAATATTTTTGTATCTACCCATGTATCTGAATGGATCTGAAGCAGGGGAGTTTCTACCCTATAAGCTTATGGTGTTCCTTTAGGTTACAAATAACTCACAGATAATAGGGAGCCAAATAATAGCAACAATGTATGCAAATAATATAACAATAGACTAGGTACTTAGAATCTATTATGGTGCCTACAATATTATTTGGAACAATAAGCAGGAATGGTATGAAAAGTGATTCCCATCAGTAGAAACCTTCCACTATATTAAGTATTGCTGTAGCATTGATGGTGGTGGTTGGTTTTATATAAACCAATTAGTGTTAAGAAGTGTTAGGGATACAGTTGATTGAAAGGAAAGAAGAGATAGGAGGGTAGAAAAGCATTTGCAATTTGAAGGGGTGAACAGAGCAAATGCAGTGATGTCATAGAATGTGTTGGTTATGAGAAGAGATGAGAAAAATGTAGAAGTGAAAATTTAAAGGAAGAGTGAAAGAGAGAACAGTACATTTGGTTGTTAGCAAAGGAAAGGAGAACGAGGGAAACAAGGGGATTAGGGAAAAAGACAATAAAAAATATTAAAATACACTAATCAAAACCCTAACCCTAACCCAAAAAACAAACCAAGGAAATATAACTACCTTCAAAAACAAAAACAAAAACAAAAATGAAAACAACAAAAGAAAATGGAAAAATGAAAACTCTAGGTGTAAATTGAAAGGGTCATTTTCATTTCCAGGGGCAAACTAAATAGTCAATGAGAATATATGTTCACTGTCTGTGTCCAGCTGATTCTCTTTTTTGTTTCTTCTTGAAATATGAACTGAACATGGGGTATGGGCCCAGGCTGTTGAGTCCTTCCATTTTACTGTGTTGCTCATAGAGATGCCACTTGGGGTTTAAGACTTCTCAACTTCCCTTCATGGCAGAGGGCTGTTGAGAAGGGATATGCAGAGCTGTGGGCTCCACTCCCAGGGTGTGTTCCTTACTGGATTTTATGAAAAGACTTCCAATAGAAGAAATTCCTGGGAATAGGGCTTAGGTTTAGTGAGGCTTCATGTGATTTATTGAATGGCAAATTGACTGGTGATATTGAATCAATGCTCCTCTAGAGCCCAATAGATGTCAATCGATTCTGGGAGACTGTACGCCAGGGTTCTCCCCACGGTTTCATTTGTGGGATTGGGGATCATATCCTTCACTGCTTCACTGCCCTTTCCGGCCTTCGTGGATCAATCATTCAGTGCTGAGCAGCAGACCGTACACTGAGGGCCAAGTAACAGGAGCCCAGCGCCAGGCACCTAGCTAGTGGAGGACTGGAGGCCAAGTGGTAGGTTACCAAGTGAGCAGAAGTCCAGAGGTCCTTGGCAGGTACCAAGTAGTGGGCTGGGGACACTGAGTGAACAGTGGGCTGAGCACAAAACAGCAGGCCTTGCAGTGGGTGAGAGCAGGGCACTAGCACATCCACCCATTCAAAATTGCTGACCCACCTTAGCTTCCCTTGGGAGCCCTCTGGAGCCACGAGTCAGAGTTGAAGGGTGCTAGTTTCTCCCAGATTTCTCTAGCTTGATTCCTCTGGGGGAAAAGCTCTCAATGTCTGATTTTCCCCTAGTTTGGTGTGCTCAGTTAGTTCTTTGCTAGACTCAGATAAGATCATGCTGACCCAGCCACAAACTACCAGATCTGACTTCCCAGTTTCTGTTGATGCTGCTGCATGGTGTTCTAAGATGGTGTCTGGTCTCAGTTCCCCAAGATGAATGGTAAATCGGGGGCATTTTCTTGTGGACCCATTTAATGCATCAAATAGCCTTTGTATCAGATAGAGCAGACTGCCTATCCAGTCTCAGGATTTTCTGCGCTAAGCCCATTTCTCAGAGTTTTCTTCTGTGTGTGTGCTAATTCCACTTTTCCTGCAAGTACCTTATCTCTAATTTTCTACCTTATTTTTTTTTCTTGTTTAATGTACCCACACTTTCTATTTTCTAAGGTTTTCTGGCCAAATTGAATATTTGTGAAATTCCTTTTTCACCTATGTTAGGGAGAAATTGTTTCTACTGCTTGAGACCTGGGTGGCCGAGCGATGGAAAATGCTGTTACACTCTAATCCTCCATCTTGCTCCCTCTCCCTTAATATTATTTCAATGTGGTTTGGTAATTTGATTAAGGATTTTTGTGTCTATGTTTCACAGGGATATTTGTAGTTTTCTTTCTATAACATATCTGTCTGATTTTAGTACCAGGGTGATACCTGAGGGATATGGTTATCTACTCATCTTCCGACCGCCCTAAAAGGTCCTGCCACCAAACTCCTCCTATGACCTGGCTCTGCCCCCTGCCCAACGAAGGGACCCACCAAAAGTAACTAACCCCTCTTATGGTCTGGCTCTGCTAAGGTTATATATAAAGCCTGGAATCTCATGGTCAGCAGCCATTTATAACTGAAAATGAGCCACTTCAGGTATTTTTCCAGTTGACCCCGCCTCTGAATAAAGAGAAGCTTGCTGGTCTGAGATCTGCTCCCTGCCTCTATCATTTATGCATCATGTGTTTACCATACTGACTTCATAAGATGTGTGTGAAAGTGTGTTCCTCTTTTCAATTTTATGTACTAATTCAAGAAAGACTGGTGTTACTTCCTCTTTAAAACTCTGGTAGAATTCAGCTGAAATCCATCTGGTCCTGGGCTTTTGCTTGTTAGCAGGCTTATAATTGCTGTTTTGATTTTCTTACTTAATATTGGTCTGTTTAAGTTTTCTGTATATTCCTGGCTCAATTTGGGCAAGTCATGTGTATTTAGATAACTGTCAATATCTTCCTGATTTTGCAGTGTTTTGGAGCATAAATTTTCAAAATAGTTTCCAGTGATCCTCTGTTTCCAGAATGGTCTATGGTGGTATCTCCTTTTTCATCTATATTTTGTTGATTTGAGTCTTCATGCTCTCTTTTGGTTAGTTTGGATATGGGTTTAATATCATTTATTTTTAAAGAACTAACACTTTTTGCATTGATCCTGTGTATTTTTAATTTTTTCTCAATTTTATTAATTTTGGCTCTGATTTTTATTATTTCCTGTCATTTACTGATTTGGGGATTAATTTGAACTTTTTCTAAAGCCTTGAAGTGGAACATATTCTTATTTGTTGGGATTTCTCAAAGTTTTTGATGTAGGTATCAAGAATAAATTTTCCTCTTTGTACTACTTTTATACTGTCTGAAAGATTTTGATATGTTTTATCTTTGTTTCATTTGCTTCTAAGATTTCTTGATTTTTTTCTGACATTACCTCTAGGAGGGGAACTGACCAGCGAGACCTCCCCACCAGGTGAGTCTTCCCTGCCGGGTGAGGTTTTCCCACGAGGACGGTAAAACCAGAGAGATAGTTCCAAACAGGCCTTGCCTCAGCCTGCAGCCTAGTTCCCCTTTGGATGACTTGGTCAACAAGTGGAGGCACCTCTGCCCACTAGCAGGGAATATACCCCATCTGAAGGCCAGTACTCCTAGAGAGGCAGCTTCCTTGTGGCATTGCATTATCAACTTCCTCCAAGATTTCAGGCTACTGAAGGCTAAGAGGGGATATATTAGAAATCTACAGGGACACTATAAGTCAATAGAGGAAATCTGCAATATCTCAGCGATCCTGATACCTGAACAATATGAGAAAAAAAGGGAAGAAAATGCCCCAAACTAATCTAGATGTTACATCAATAATATCCAATGACAGCATGGCAGAAAAAATGACAGAAAGGGAGTTCAGAATGTACATAATTAAAATGATCAGGGAAGCAAACAAGGAGATGAAAGAACAAATTCAGGCATTGAATGATGAGATGAAAGAAATGCAGGCATTAAATGATCGCACCAATTGACAGTTAAAAGAGCAAATACAGGAAGAAAAAAGATCATTTCAATAAAGAGTTAGAGATACTGAAAAAAAACAAACAGAAGTCCTCGAAATGAAGGAAACAATAAACAAATTAAGAACTCCATAGAAAGCATAACCAATAGGATAGAACACCTGGAAGACAGAACCTCAGACATTGAAGACAAAATATTTAATCTTGAAAACAAAGTTGAACAAACAGAAAAGATGGTAAGAAATCATGAACAGAATCTAAAAGAATTATGGGATATCATGAAAAGGCCAAATTTAAGAATTATTGGGATTGAGGAAGGCTTAGAGAAACAAACCAAAGGAATGAACAATCTACTCAACGAAATAATATCAGAAAATTTCCCAAATCTGAAGAATGAAATGGAAAATCAAGTACAAGAGGCTTATAGGACTCCAAATACACAAAATTGCAACAGACCCACACCAAGGCACATTATTATGAAAATACATAACATACAAAATAAAGACAGAATTTTAAAGGCCGCGAGAGAAAAGAATCAAATTACATTCAGGGGGAAACCAATAAGAATATCAGCAGATTTTTCAATCCAGACCCTAAAAACTAGAAGGACCTGGAACAACGTTTACCAAGCCCTGAAAGAAAATGGATGCCAACCAAGAATCTTATACCCATCAAAACTTACCTTCAATTTGATGACAAAATAAATCCTTCCATGATTAACAAAAGCTAAAAGAATTTACAAAAGAAAGCCAGCATTACAGAACATTCTCAGCAAATATTCCATGAGGAAGAGATGAAAAACAATGATGCAAATCAGCAAAGGGAGGAACTATCCTAAAGGAATTGTCAAATAAAGGAGAAACCAAATCGTGTCAAAAAAAAAAAAATGAGCCAAATGACAGGAATACAAATCATATCTCAATAATAACCCTGAATGTTAATGGCCTGAATTCATCAATCAAAAGACATAGACTGGCAGATTCGATTAAAAAGGAAGATCCAACAATATGTTGCCTGCAAGAGCTCATCTCATAGAAAAAATACCCATAGACTAAAGGTGAAAGGATGGGGAAAAACATACCATGCACATGGACTCAGCAAAAAAACTGGTATCCATCCTCATTTCAGATAATATGGACTTCAAGCCAAAGTTAGTCAGAAGGGATAAAGAAGGACATTTCATATTGCTTAAGGGAAGCATAAATCAGCAAGACATAACAATCTTAAATATCTATACCCCAAACAGTGGCTCATCTGTGTATGTCAAACAAATCCTTCTCAATTTCAGAAACCAAATAGACCACAACAAAATAATACTAGGTGATTTTTAACACGCCTCTCTCACTACTAGACAGATCTTCCAAACAAAAATTGAATAAAGAAACCATAATCTCAATAACACAATCAATAATTTAGACTTAATGGACATTTATAGAATTATCATCCAACAAAGAGCGAATATACTTTCTTCTCAGCAGCACATGGATCCTTCTCTAAAACAGACCATATATTAGTCACAAAGCTAACGTTAGAAATACAAGAAGATAGAGACACTACCTTGTATTCTATCAGATCATAATGGATTGAAATTAGAATAAATGAAAGAGTAAAAAACAGAATCTACTCCAACACCTGGAGATTAAACAATATGCTATTATATGATGAATGGATAACAGAAGATATCAGGAAGGAAATTTAAAATTCTTAGAGGTAAATGAGAACAAAGAAACATCATATCAATATCTCTGGGATCTATGAAAGCAGTACTTAGAGGAAAATTTATTTCATGGAGCGCATTCAATAAAAGAAGAAAAAATCAACAAATAAATGACCTAACACTACAGCTCAAAGCCTTAGAAAAAGAACAGACCACCACCAAAAGCAGTAGAAGACAGGAAATGAGTTAAAATCAGAGCTGAAATCAAGGAAAAACAAAACATAAGAAACAATTCAAAAAATTGACAAAATAAATAGTTGGTTCTTTGAAAAAATAAACAAAATTAATACAAATTTAGGATTATAAGAATTCATTTTAATTGGCCTTTACTATTCTCTATTTAATATTAATATCTCATTAAATGATACTCTCAATTTGTTTCTTTTATGCTTAGGTTTATATTGTTTCATCACTTTTATTTTCACTCCCTTGACTTGTAGATATAGAATATTTAAGAATTCAGCCCTTTTTTGGTTTGCCACAGACAACTCAAATTGAACATTCCCACATCTCAATTCCAGTTCTCACCAAGAATCCTAGTACATCAGCGATCTTTTCCCTATGAAAGTTCTATCTTCTGTCCAATTTTACTAAATAGAAAATTGAAGTTATCATTGATATCTAATTTCACTTTGACTTTCATGGCTATTCAAATAATGACTGTATGGAGTTCAAATCTTATTATTTCTTTAATTACAGATTTTGCTCTGTTTTGTTGCCACCTTTCTGGTCTGTATGCCTTTATCTCTAAATCATATAATTACAAAAGACTCATAACCCATGTACCTGCATAATTCTAAAATCTTTCTACTTCATATTTTCACATTAGAATTAGGATGATCCCTTAAAAATAATTTATTATATTGTCCCCAAGATTAAAAATGTTTAGTTCTGGCATCAATTGCACTTTATATAAGGATAAATACACCAGACATTAGATGAATACAACAGTAGTTTTTACATACTTACATATAAACACCTACATAACATAAGAAATGTAAGCATGCCTTCAAATTCACCCTAGATAGAATGTTAAATTAGCATGCAGACCAAAAAGAAAAGTCTTAATTGTGTGGAAAATATGTCATTAACTTAACTTAGGAAACTGATTCTTCAATTGCTTATGGTTTATTTATTTATTTCCTTTTTTAAATGTTTTTAGGGGAAAAAATACAGAGCAAATTAAAAATAACCAAAAGGAAAACCATAACAGAAACATCACAAAGTTCAGTAGCAGAAGTAAAGAAAATGTTACATAATTTACTACCCTTCCTCTTTTGAACCTGACTTTGCTTGTCTTTTCCAATAATACATTACATATAATTATAAAACTAGACTTAGGTGTCAATTTCAGAAGGGCCATTATCTACCATTTAATGTTCACATGTATTTTCATGATTGAAAGACACATATGCATTTTTATTAAGAGGGAATATCACTTAAATTTAACTTAAATTGGAATTGAGATAAATTCATCTACTATAAATTTCATTTATTCTCATATATGATACTCACAAAAGTCTACAAATTAGATAAAACAATTTATATTTTCAGGGAACACAAAAAATGACCCCATCACATGTTACTCAGTAAGGACCTTTAGAATAATTATGCAAAGCTAGGTTTGCATGATGTTCTATTTTGCCAATTCACTTTCTATGAATATAAGTTTACTGTAAGGTCTTAAAGAAAACAGATATACTGTTTTCAAAAATTCCAAATATTCAGTCAAAGAATATTACATTTAGTGGGCTAAACTGCAGAACTTAGAAACAGATTGTCAAACAGTGCCACTGACTAAGAACTGGTGGTTTTAGGATGCAGAGGTCTGACTACTGTTGGGAGTTACTGGGGTCACTGGGCTTGAACTTCATCCTGGACTCTAGTCTCCTGCCTTTTCCACCAACTCTGTGTCAGAGTCACTGTCTTATCAAAAAATGAAAATGCTGAATTGAGCAAATGAATGAACTTTGATTCATGAAAAAAGTGAGAATTAATGGAAGCAGCAAGATATTAAACTTAGCTTAACCAGTGATACTTTAAGCTATTCATTTCAACCAGCTCTGCTTCTCACATATATCTCATAATAAAATAATATATACTTTGTATGGTTTCTCAGTAAATTGAAGTTGGTCAGTAGATGACTGATTCATGGCAACTATTATTTCATTCATTAAGACACATCACTAAAACTCATAATTCTTACATTAAAGAGAATGCATTACTTGTGACAAGTTACTTGCTAACTGAATTTAATTCCAGATGAGATGTATCTGCAAAGCATCACCTCATTGTTTTTAGCCAAAGCTCTAGACATATAATTCATCTTAAAACATTTAAAATTTAGTACCATAAATGCAAAACCCTAGCCTTGTTTTATTCTGTAATGCAATCTCTGTCTTCAGATTATTCTGAATTGTAAGTGGGGCACTCAATCTTATTTAGCCCCCAAATCCAAGGTCAATTGAAATAAATGGAAGTATTGTAGAGAAGTCATTTCCCAAGAAAAGGTAGAAGTTATTTATAGGAATGAGTCTGATATAATGTTATTTTATTTTTAAGTTCTCTGGGCACAGAAAGAGATTGAATTACTGATAGTTTTGATCAGAAACCAATCACATTCAGCAAGCCACCAATAACTTCACATTATAATTATATTACTCAAAGCCCTTTGAGATTCAAGTCCTTCAAAGTCCTGGCCCTTATATGTCCCAGGTTAAGAAAATACCATTTATTTAGGCTTTTGAAGTGTTTTCTACTATGAAGTTGCTATCAAAGGACAAAAATTATGTAAATACAGGAGGAATAAATGCACATTATTAAAAATCCCTGAGGAACACAGTCCATGATCCTCATTCTAATTTTCATCTCTGACTTGAGATAAAGATAAAGTAATACCTGGAAAATAGAAGTATCAGTAACAGAGATTCAATTTGAGACTTGGAATTTCCAAACTTCATCTACATATAACTTTTAAATGAATTTCAGTAATTCACATACATAGTATAAAATTTAAAAGAGACTACAATTTTCATATGAGTACTTTTTAAAAAATTTTCAGTTCAATTCAATTTAATAAATATTTATGGACATCTTATTTCCTTACCACCAAGAAATCCTTATGCTGATTCATATTTCCTGTTGCAGCATTGCTGATTTTCTCTGATGAATGTGAAGGGGCCAAGTCTTCTTATTCAAGAAGACTTTTAAAGTTATAAGGACTCCTATGTGATTATTTGTCACCTGACACATGAACATGAATTTTTTAAAATCAATGGAATTGTAGTCTACAAAGAAAAAACTTTGTGTAAATTTTAAAAAAACAATCAGAATATCAGGAATTCTACGATGGAAAACTCACTGTGGAAAATTAGTATGTTAAACATGGATGGTATAATTTCAAAAAAGAATATCTAATGTATACCATATGTAAAGATTTAGTATAATAAAGGAGATAAAATAGCTCAATTATTTTTATTGGTTGCCTCTTGAAATAATAATGTCATAGATATTTGTTTAAATATATTATTAATATTAAAAATATATAGATGATAAAAGGAGCTGATCTTATTAAATTTGGGAAAGAGTGTTTTGTTTAGATACTGTAGAACTAAAAACAAAAAGAACTGTCCATGAACATGTTTTCTTTTTGGTAATTCTGAAACTACATGTATACTAAGGTTGAAACAAATAAGTAAGTAAATTGTAGAAAATGTGAATCAGGTCTCTTCCTGTAGAAGGTAAATGTTATAATTAAAAAGGAGGAAAGCTAGGATGGACCCTGCAATGCTGAAATAGAGTTATAAAGGTGAAAGATGGAGATACATGAATAAATGAATATAGACAGAGAGATGTTCGTATATTTGAATTAGCACACACATATATTTCCTAACTCTTAGTGCTAAGATGGCCTAGAAACAAAGAGCACAACTAACACCCATACACATCTTGGTTTTTAAATACCATTCTCCAATAAACAAATATGGATATCCTTGGAGAAACATATGATTCTAAAAATGGGACTTAAAAACAAGATGGCCTGGAGTATCTTCTAGTAATTGAAAGAAAAAAAGTGTCGATATGCAAGAAAAATCCACTGATGAATACTAAAATTAGTGAACCAAAATTTAAAGAGAATAAAATAGTTGTATGGTCTCAAGGTGGCTTGCTCAAAATATTTATTAATTACTCTGGTGGTTCTAAAATATCTCCACAAATTATTTGATATTCTTCCCTCCAGGAGGTAGAGTTTAATTTCTCTCTTCATAAGTAGTGTCAGGATTTAGCAGCTTGCTTCTCTAACAAAAAGAAAATTAAAAGGGAAAAATAATACTTCATAGTGGAGAAGCCTAGAAAATGTCATCTAATAATGAATAATACTTCATAGTGGAGAAGCCTAGAAAATGTCATCTAATCCAAGTGAACAAAGCTAAATCCATGGTAACTATCATGTTGCTATCATGTATTACTGATATTACATTAAAAAAAAAGAATACTTCGTCTTTGTGGTATCCTTTCTCAAAACCTATAATCACAGACTAATTATGAGAAAGTACTAGATAAACTCAACTGAGTTTATGCTTCAAAGCTGATTATGAAGGTCCTAAACAAAACTCAATCCAACTACAATGGAACAAAAACAAGGGAAGACTAAAAAAGTGACCAGAGGACTGTGGGAGACCCAGAAGACATGATAACCTAATGAATCATGGTATTCTGTACTGAATGTTTGATAAAAGAACATTTGTGAAATGCACAAAGAAGTCTATGATTGATAGTTTATAATATTGTCCTTTTAATTTCTTAGTTTAGACAAACACTAAATTACATGAACATTAACATTAGGAATGGCTGGATTCTAGGAACATGAGAACTCTCTGTACTATCATCACAAATTTCAGTAAAGCTAAGATCATTGATCATTTCAAAATTAAAAGTAAAAGAAAATAACAAATTTTTTCTTTACTACTGATTGTGAACTGAAGCTAAGCTTATATGTCTTATTTTCTTTCTTATTTATATTATTAAAATTTTGTAGACAATAATTGCATCTTGACAAACTATTCTTCTAGGTTTCTCTTTTAAGATTTCTGACTTTTAAAATTGACTGGCAAAGTTCAAAAAAAACTTATTCCCTGATCAATTTTTTATGCTGCCAATGTCACTCACATACAAGACCTTTGACCTACAATTCTTCTAACTAAATTTCTACAGTGTTGACTGTCATTCAAAGAAACATAAACACTATCCTCTGGGAATCATATGTGCAATATGGAGCACATTGCTATCATTCAATGAGTCAGTGAGTTTTATTACTCTTCACAAAAATGTGTATATGGAAAAATAATTTGAAATTTAAACTGAGATGATATATATATATATATATATATATATATATATATATCAGTTGAACTTATTACCTTATGGCTTAGCATTTATTGTTTTTAGAGTGATAGACACCATGCAGCAAAACTGAAAAAGCAAAAGTGGATATTCTGTCTTTAAATAAGTTATAAGATGAGAGCACAGAAAGATAGTTGCACTCTTTAGACATGAATCTATATATCCTCATATAGAACAAAAAAGAATTGTTAACTCATTTCCAAAAATTGTATAAAATGATGCTTCTAAGTGGACTTGCCAGTTAATACTTGTCATCTTTAGTGTCTGGCTAGGGTATGGAAGAGAAACAGAGTAATTATTACAAAGAAGAATTAAGTTTTCCCTAATGTTCACTCTTACTCTAATCTTTACAGCAACAATCTCAATGGGTCTCTGATTCTTAATTTTTAGATGTTATTCCTGGCCTCCACCTAGACAAAAGTTGTTAAGAAATTGAACTTGCCCTACAGATCTATCCTGTGTAGATGTATTATCCATCTTAAATTTCTACTCCAATGTGTCTTTATGAGGTATCATATTATCTAAAAATGAGCCAAAAGTTCTCAATCTGAATCAAAAGCATTGGTAAGTTTAGGACAGAAGGTTGGTATATAGCACCAGAAGAAACAAATAGATCTTGGAAAGAAGTAGCAATAAATAGCAGGTCTGTATGATAATACAGATTAGGAAGTTTGCTCAAAACAGTCTAGCAGTCAGATATAAGAAAAAATACTCAAGCTGGGAATAATTTGGTCAGACTCAGGTAAGCCTTTTTTTTTTTTTCAGGTAAGTTTTGAACAAGAAAATCAGACACAACATATCAGATCTTTGTTCAAGTAAAATGTGACCTCAGACACGTAAATAATTTTCACTACATTCTACTGGAGTAAGATTCACTGAATATAGCTAATCAAGATGTGGAAAATTCCCCCTGTTGAATTTAAGTAATTCTCCTTTCCAAACATGTATTCTGAAATATGCAAAATTAAGTTAACTATATTCAATTATTTTCATGCACAAATTGTACTCTTCTTTCAGCTTTCTTTTCTCTGATAAAGGTATTGACAATACATAATACCCCATACTTAAATCCACAAACTACTGTTTCCATACCCTCCCATGGTCAATATATAAGGCTTCTATCCGTGAATGCTGATGGTATCTATCCCTTTTCTTTTGTGTTACTGACAGTCTCATCATTTCACATAAGACACTTCATAATATTTTAAATGTTTTTTTGTTAAAAATTTTCTTTGAATTTAATGAACTTCCTAAAAGACTTGCATAACTGTATCAGCCATAGCCCAAGAACTTTGACCACTCCCAGAATAAGTCTTTAAATCAGAGTTGCAGATCCTCCCTGACAAGGCAGTAATGTATACTTTTTGCTCATGCAGGCTTCACTGACCTGATTTGGTTCACTTAATCTCCCAGACACTCTAAGCATTTCTCAGAATATATATGATTACTTACATTGCTACTGCTCTAGTCTTTCATTTTTCCCGTTTCCACTTGCAGATACCCCGACCATCCTTTACAGTACAGTTTACCTGCCATCATGCCAATCATGCACTTAATATTTATCCTATCAGATTCTTCTTTCTCAGTCTTTATGCTGCTATACACAACCCTTACATCCTTACATTACTGTGATTGTATTAGCTTTCTTCACCAGCTGATTGCTGGATATTGAGGTAAGAAGCGCTGTCTGGTTCATTTTTGTATAACTCAACATCTGAATTGAATAACTGCTTAAGAATTAGGCTAATAGGAAATAGAAATTTGTGTAGAAAACTAATAGAAAAACAACATGCAATGAATGTAAGGTAAGATTTTATAAACAGAACAACTTGAATAACAAACATTCAGTAAAACATGCCTAATCTTAACAAAGAAACTACTTACCAATAGATAAAACTAAGGATTTTTAAACATCTAATACTGAAAAAAATATTTATGCTTTCAGTTATTGTTCAAAATGGTGCTTCTCCTTCAGTTAGCCAAGGTTTTCCATATTTAACTCAGTAAAATGTACAAACTGTTATTAGTGAGTATATAATCAGAAGATACCTAGTGGCTGGTTTTAACCACAAATTTCCTAAATGAATCACATGCTTTACTATATTTTCATATGTATTTATCAGTTACTAGAATCGAAAGATAAAACACTCTGTGTTTTTGGCAGCATTTTTTTTTCCAAGATTAGTAGTTTTACTAAAGGGGAAGTAAATACTAGATCTAAATTCTAACTCAGTTCTACCATAATCAAACAATCATATTGGAATACTATGCACTAATCACTTGATTTTCATTCTCACATGCTGACTTGAACATTTTTGCCAGTTGACTGACCTTCTGCTCATTGGGCTATAATGCAAATGCTAAAAGGAAACAGCTTATTTTAATTGCACCCTAATGTAGAAACAACCCTAAAATTATAAAATATAATTTTCAAGAAAGAAAATGAAAATGAAGATAGTAGTTTGTTCAAGAAATCAAAACCAAACAATGCATAAAGAAAGAAAGAAACATTTTTTGAAATTCTGGACTTTCAGGCCAGTGATGATAATATGCAACATTATTTCAAAATTATACTATTCTACTATTATTCATAGTCCTCTACCATCTCAACATTATACATCTGTCTTTCTATCTAATGAAATGTAGATAAAACCCTTCAGTCACTATGGTAGAAACAGTACTGTCAATTACATATCTCATGTGCATAATTGCATTACTTAACCTCCCTGAAGTTATATGACAATTCATGAATATTTCTAACCAACAGATTATAATTAGCCCACATAAATTCTGACAAATAGAGGAGTTGAGTTCTACATGTGATTTCGTCTCCTGTCAAGATGATCAAGGAGACCACAAAGAGAATTGATTCAGATTATTTAGTCTTTCTCTGACGTCCTGAATAGGAACTGGGTATCAAAATATATTTTTCACCTTTGAGAAATGAACTGGTGTACTCAGCTGCTTTAGTCGTGATGTTATTTGTTGTTGCAAAATATACTCATCTACCCAGTCTCAGCTTTCAGACAGTAGGGAAACTCAACCTATACTATTCATATTTATAGTGCCTAGAAAATAAGTTAATCAAATTCTTGAAAATCTACTTTTCTTATGGAATATGTTAAGGATCTTTACCAAAGTGTTGTTTTCACATTGCATCCAGCACAAATCTGTATTTTATGTGTAGTAGTTCAATGGTTCTGTCTCAATTCTGGTATATGAAATACCTAGTATGTACCTGAGCACCTGATTTTTCAAAACTTACAGGATTTCAGCTCATAGTGATAGTTAAGAACCACTGCTACATAAAACAAAGTTATAGTTTTAATTACTTGCTCAAATTTGGATGTACATACCTTAGTTGTATGTCAACATTTTAGAAATTAACTTTATAGTACATATATTTTCTTACAAATAATGATAACAAATTAAATTAAAATGATAATACTAATACAAATACAAATACAAATTGCTTCCTTTTTATTCCTGGAATATTACCTAACTCATACTTTTAATGAGAAAGTGTATGAATTCAATAAACAAGCAAACCAGTACAAAGAATACAAATTTGAAGTTAAAAAAAAAAAAAAAAGAAAGAAAAATCTATCTTCTAACATCAGTTTTTCATTTACTTACTCTGTGGCCTCAGGTAAAATCTTAATCTCCTTGATGTCAATTTCTTTTCTGGAAACTTGAGATAATATGCTTCTTATAATGTTGCTCTAGGATTAAACAGAATAATTTAAATAAAGGCATAATTATAGTAAGTTAAAGTTGCTCAACAAAATTATGCATTTTGATGTAAAATCAAGGGTGCTGAATTTGTATGATGGCTCAAGAATATATTTCACACTGGTTTCTCACTACTGGAACGTCTACAATTAGAGGTCATTTTTCTGGTTAATGATGTACTACCTGTTTCATGTACACTTTAGAAAAATAACACATTATGCCCTATCTAAAGCACATTTTCTTCCAGAAGTACCTTCAAGTCCTCTTCAGGATTTCTTGAGAAGAATCATTGAGAGAAAAAAATATTGGGAAAAGCATTTGGCCATTGGTTTCCTGGAGAATAGAGATTAATGACTTAGAAAAAGTCGAGTTATCTTTGCTTTTTAAAACAGATCTACAGAAAATTGACCTTGAAAGAAGTGTTCTCAAGATGATATTGAGGATGTGGTATACCTCATTATTATTAAGTTTTTGCCTGTTTTTCAAAATTAACATTTTCAACCTCGGTTACATCTCCTATAGTGCCAAGTACTGAAAGTAAATTGAATGTGAAAATACACTGCCTTCAGAGAACTTTTAGTACAGCTGGCAGGAGAAGGTAACTATAAAACTGATTAGGGATAAGAACACGGCAAGAATATAAAAACATATGACATCTGTGCTTTAGTAGAGGTTTCAGCAACATAGTAAAGAAGCAGAAAGAAAAATTGATAATGGCATTAATCACTTAAGCACATACATTCCCACCAAATAACTTAAATTTCTTCTCATGATTAAAAATATAACCCAAAAGCAATACTAGATTTCTGTGGGGAGGAGGAGAGTGGGAAAGAAGAGATGAATGAGAAATACTGTTCTGGTTGCTCCACATTCTTAGTGTCATTAGCATGAGATAATAGACCCTGTAATATCGTGCAATCATTCAAACCACTTGCTTCATTCAGAGGTACTGAAACTGCTGAAAGAATCAATTGCTAAGTAAATGTATGTTCTGAGTCAATCACTCCCTATACCTAATCAATAATTAAGTGCTTCCATATCTCTAAAAGTTTTTGAATCACACGGGCTATTGAATTTGTCAAAATCTTAAACACTAGCTCTATAAATAACCTTATGAAGTAGAGTTCTTAAAATAGGAACATTTATGAAGATAATTGTTTGAGAAATCCAGCAAAAAAACAAAGACAAGTGTACACTCTAGATAGGTGATCACAAAAAATTGCATATGCACATATACAAATACACATAACCCAAATTAACTAAAAGACCATGAACACTTAAGAATATAGTTATTCATGTATTTGACGTGGTATAAAAGTAATTTTTCTAGTCTGTTTTAATGCCTGAAGAATTATCAACCCAATCACAAGATGTGGTAAAAAATTAACATTGCATTTAATATTCTTACAGGTTCCCAGGTATCAAGTTTGCTAGTAAATGTTGAAAAAACCATGTGGAGAAGGAATTGGAGATGTTTCTCATTTTGTTTTATCTGATATACAGTTCGTTATTCACCACTACACTACAAATGCAGGGAAAGGTATTAGTTTTGAAGAAATATTTAGGTTGGTATTTTTATACTTCAGTTTTTTTTTCCATAGGAAACTTTTCTCTAAGAAACTTCTACTGTTGTCTTTTTGAGAAGTCAAGTGATTAAAAGAGCCTAATGAGGAAAAGAATCAATGGCCCAGAAGAACTAAAATTAGAATTAAGAATTAATTGATTTTGAAAAATCAGATTCAAAGGGAATATTAAATGCAATTCCTCTAGAACCATTAAGCTTATGGTAATAAAATGAGTGAGTATTGCTTCTTCAATGGAATATTTTTATTAGATGAGTTTTAAATTTCCAGAGGTTGGTTTAGAAGAAAGTTTTTCTGAAGGACATCAACAAAATCTTCCTTAATTATTAAAGATTTACATAAAGCCAATGTGGTAAAAGTTCTTTATGGGGATGAAAAGAAATATACAATTTGCTATCATCACTATATTATATAAAAGTTTACATATGGTCACTTATTATAGGTACAGATATGTTTTAGCTACAAATATGAATGATTGATTTGGCCTTTCAACCTCTCTTCCTAGCTTGTCTTCTCACTGACACGTTAATTAGATTTTAAAATTTTGTATTTGCCTTAGGAATTAAACATTTATAATATAATATATTGCTGTTAAAAGTCCAAAATAAGAGTAAAGCTACTCTGCAAATTTTTTTCAAATTAGTTCCTACTGAAAAATATAATCTTGATACTGTAATCTAAAATCAATCAAAAAATGTCCACAGTTAATATTATTGAGAAATTAGCCATCTTATTGTAACCATCTTTTATTGTTTATGAAGTATCTTAGATGAGCAGATGTGTTTATGTAATTTGGTTTGATAATTTACTGAAAATAAGAAACTCCACACAAGTGCCAAAAAACACAGGTGCTACACAAAGAGCTCTAAAGAAGCTTTATTGAATTTCATAGATTTATCATTTAAAAGCCAAAAATATATGATAGAATAAAACTGTAGGTATTAATAAAGTCTAGGAAGCTTGATATACATTCAAAAGGGAAACGAAGAATCTGTTTAGTTAAGATTTTTCCTATGAAAGTTCTCTCTCGCTCTTAATATATGTGTATGTGTGTGTGTATTATATGTGATTATATGTGTATACATACTTATACACATATATATCACTATATGTGTATATAAGTTCATAGGCATCTATGCATATGTGTGTATGTATTGCTAGTACAGTACATGTTTGAATGTAATTTATTATTAATTTATTATTAATGTAATTTATTATTAATGTATATAAATGAAATAATCATATAGTTGACATTTTTAAATGACACAGTTTATATGAAATTTGGAGGGTAGTGAGAGTATAATTCAATATTATTATTGCTTTGAAAACTTCTATATACATTTCCACATCAATACTATTTATGTGAGAGCACAGCCCACTGTGGTATATGATAAATAGACCACATTTAAGAGATAAATAATAGCCAGGCACAATTGTGCATATCTGTAATTCCAGCTACTAGAAGGACTGATGCAGGAGGATGGAAAGTTGAAGGCCAGCCTGGGTAAGTTAATGAGACTGTTTCAAAATGAAAAAGGCTTCAAATGTAGCTCAGTAGAAGAGCACCCCAGATTCAAACCCCACTGCTGGTGTGGGAGAGAAAATAATATAGAAGAATTTTCTTTTCATATCCAAACAGATCTCTTACTCAAAAAAAAAATTTAAAAATTGGTTATTATAGCCAAAAACGGTATGTTGAAAATATTATTTTAAAATGATGGTAAAGCTCATTCAACCTGATACTATCAGAAAACAATTTTTTAAAAGTGTGACTTCCTAAACTATACTTAGTCTTTTCCACGTTCAAGTAGAACTTTGTTTTTACTTTGCTTTACTTTGCTTCAGAGTAATCCTTGCTTTAAGCCAGCCCTCACTGAATTGAACTTCTCTATAGCATAAGCTCAAATACTACCATTGCAGCGTTGCATCATTAACAGTGGATGATGAAAGTTTCCAGCTAATGTTGAGGAAAAAATAGCTGTCAATTGGATTTGTTGAGCTAGTAATAAGGTGACTATATATAGAAATTGTGTACTGTGTATCTCAAAATCCAAGAAGTACAGATTTTGAATGTTTTCACTAAAAGAAGTGATTGATATTTGAGGAGATAGATTAAACCTGATTACACAATGTATACATATATCAAAACATTACATGGACCAGGCGTGGTGGTGCACACCAGTAATCCTGCTGGCTTGGGAGGTTGAAGAGGGTGGATCGCAAGTTCAAAGCCAGCCTCAGCAACTTAGTGAGGTCCTAAGCAACTTAACAAGACCTTATCTCAAAATAAAACATGAAAAGGGCTGAGGATATGGCTCCGTAGTTAAGTGCCCTTGAGTTCAATACCTGGTACTAAAAAAAGAAAAAAAACTATATGGTGCCCCACTGATATGTGTAGTTTTATAGTTTTGGGTTTTCAAAATAATTATATATTCTTTTGGCCCTAATTCTAAAAAGTATGTATTTGTGTGCCTATTTTTGAATGATTCTGTAACTAATTTATTGTCTGAATCCAAAGGTCTCTGTATTTTACCTCCTTTCCACCTTTTTCATGGTGAATATTGCTACCTATGACCTCCTCTTTAACAATGCAAATCTTTTTTTTTTTATTTGCACATATCACCTACACAAACTAATGGATTTGACTGCGACATGTCCCTGCCTGCTCTTATCATGCCTGGAAAAGGTGGACAAGTTTTTCGCCGCTCCCACAGTACCACATGCTGAATCTGAAGTTTGTTCTGCTCTGGCTCTACAAAGTAACATGAACCAAGCTGAGGCTTCCTTTGCCATCTAAAAATATTTAAACAAAAATGTTCTATTTTGTTATCACCAGGTATACGCTTTTATGTCAAATTCCCTGTATTACAAATCTTGCTGTACCTTGTAGTGACTAAGTGACTTTGAGCAAGACAGTTAAGCCTTTTTAAGGGTGGATGTCTACTTCTGTGAGTTGAGAACTGATGCTTCAGTTCCATTTTTGAGTTTTTGTTTAAAGTGAAGTAATAGAGATTCTTCAGCATTAGCTAGCATAATTATCTGACTCACATTCATGTTGCTCCACTCTTCATTCCCGGTTGGCTCACCCCTGCATCACTTCATATACAGATGCTTACAGGTGCCGTTACTAGACTGCAGATTTCCTAAAAGCAAGTACTGAACTTTACACTTCATAGGCATTACTCTTAGTGAAAATTCTTCCACTATGCAAGAAAAAATGTATAGTATCTCAGAACTCTCTTGCTGATCTCATTATATGGCTAAGGTGAAAGGGAGTGGTTTGAATCATTGGAAAATAATAATAACTACAATATTTAAAACTACAATATGAGAGCAGTAGGTTAGGCAATTTAGAGCATTTTATCATATTTAATTCTCACAAAAATGTACTGTAAGTCACCCAGCTAGTGTAATGGAACTAGCCTGCAAATTCAGATTGCTCTTACTCTACAACCAAGGCAGTGCCTACCTAGACAGGAGAAGATAGGCCTAGGTAAGGACACTCACTTTTTGTTTATAGAATTGCATATTTTAAAACCAACTATGGTAATTATAGAGCATATTAGCCATGTCTTTCAACCTGAGCTCTATTAATTAAAGTCACTAACCAGTTTTATTATTTTCTTATTTAGGTAAAAAGAATAAAAGTCTCAGATTTTTTTTTTTTTAATTTGGTAAAGTGGTTGTAAGAGCTAGAGTTTCATTTCCTTTCAAAGCTGTTTTATGATAAATAAAAGAAACTTAAGCTAAAAATATTGAGTCCACTTTCAAATATGTCACTAAGACTGAGTACTAGATTTAAAAAAGGATATGGGTTTTCATCCCCCAGAAATAAGCTTAATATGCATTCTTAAATGACCAAAGGACAGAGCTTTCTTCTTTTTAATTATCACAAGCATCAAAATTGTTTTACTTCCATGAATGCATCTGCACTGAGACTGAGTTTAAAAAGAAAACATTTATTTGAAAGCAATAGATGCACGACTCAGATATATTTGTATAGTGATTTTATATTTGCCCTCAAAGGACAATTGGTTTTGTAACCAACATGATTTATCATAGAATGACAAGGTGGGAATGAGCTTGAGATGCCATAAACTCCATTTTTAAACCTCCAAATAGTACAAAACTTATTTATCTGCAATGGATAAGAGTATTTCAAAGCAACCAAAAGTTTGCAACACAGACCACTACTCTGTGGACATGCACCATAGTGCTGCTAGAGAATGAATTGGTCACTGATGCCATAACATGAAAATAAATTAATGAAGAATTCCTCTCCTTTCTGGGGAGGAGAGTTTTCATCCTACAAAGTAAATCTATTGTTGGTGTGATTTAGTGCATCAGTTACATAATACAAAGCAGCAGAAACCATTTTTACACTAAAAAGCAAACACTAAAATATTGACTTCAATGAGTAAAGTAGAATAGAATCTGCATTTTTACTGAACAGGTTATTCAATTTCTGCTGAAGACTCCATTTAATATGTTACTTTCTACCAAAGCAAACAACACAAAACTAAAACAATTATTGTTGCATCACCTTGCATAAACATGAGATACACACAGCAAGTTCTAATCAGTGATGGTCAGTAAAACACACAAAAATATGTGCTATAGACTTTTGCTTTCTGTTTCTGCATGTAAGAAGCTTAAAAGACATTGCTTTATCCTAACAAGTAAAAAATTTGAACAAACATAAAAAATGAAGAAAAACTTCTTGGATTCATCAGAAAGATGAAAACAGAATAAACTGGGGCTCTCAAGACAGAAGTGCAGGTGGGTAAATGAAGGGAGTAATGGCTTACCCAAAACAGAAACTCATAAGCACAAACCACCCTATGAACCAGGCCCAGGTCAGTAAGAGATAAATGAAAATTATAATTGATGAATTGATGGGAGTCTCAGTGTTGAATCTGAGAGTTAAAACTCCATGGGATTTCAGTCATATACAAACTTGCTCAATTTTGTGAGATTTACCTGTAAGTGCGTGGCCTGGTTCCATCACTAAATGTTGGGAAAAAATCCTTTGGTGCTTCTTGCAGAGGAGGGGGAAATGAAACCATTTGAAGTAGGTGCAAAATATTCTGTTTCTAAAGAGTCCTGCCTTCAGGAGAAACTAGTTTAGTGGAGCCTAACCTGCTTTAGTATGTCGAGCATAACTTACCTATGGGAAGGGAAATACTTCACTGTGCAGTCAACTCTAACTTTCTATGTGGGAAAAGGTAAACACCCAATTTCAGCCCATTCTAGTCCAACCCATTCTACTTAAGGGAAGAGAAAAAAGAAACTAAGAATAAAATGTGACGTTCACAGTCCAGAGCAAAGACTCACTAATAGATTGAGACATAATCATAGATCTATGTAAGTTCTTCCTCTCCCAACATCTAACCAACAATTGTTAAAGCCTATTTTAAAGCAGTTCGTTTTACCTATCACATTATATCTGTCTCAAAAAGTCACCAGGCATAGCAAAAGGGAATATACACTCACAACACACACACAATGAAAAAAAATTGGAGACACAGAGAAAGCATTAGAAAGATTAGACTTGCAAAACTATAAGATCAGGAATTTAAAATAACTTCATAGTATGTAAGTGAGTGTTCTAAAGGGTAACATAGACAACATGCAAGGACAGGTTGAAAATAAACAGAGATGGAAATCCTAAGGAATCAAAAAGAAACGATTGTGATAAAAAACACTGTAATGGAATGAACAATGTCTTTGATGGACTTATTAGTAGACTTGGAATAACTGAGGAAAGATTCTCTGAGTTTTAGGATATAGCAGTAGATACTTTATAGAACTAAAAATAAGGGAACAAAGCCAGGTAACAAAATGCCAGAAGGAAATGTCCAAGATTTGTGGGTATTATATACTGGTGAATGAAATGAAGGACAGCAATATTAGTTCCTTAATTAGGAGCTAAGATTATTTTGCTATTATAAGTTGCTTTCACATATGTGTAGTACAGTGGACTTGGATTAGTATCAAACTGTAACGCAAACTGTAGTGCAAATTCTAAATAGTTTTTTTGTTTAAAAAACTGATAATATTAAGAATGAGGAGAAATGAAATCATATAAAAAGCTCACTTAACACCATTAAATAACAGCAGATTTCTCAGATGAAACTCTAAAGGTCAGGAGAGTGTAGAATATCTCTTTCAAGCCCTGAAAGAAAGTAATTGTAAAACTAGATTGCTATATCCATTAAACCTATCATTCACAATTGGAGAAATTAAACCTTTGAGATAAAAACGAATGAATTCATGACCACTAAGCCAGCATTGCAGAAATTACATAAAGGACTCCACACACAGAAGATAAAATAAGCAAGAGAACATGGGTAAAATAAATATCTTAGAATAGTAGAAAAGAAAATGAGAATTATACATTAATCAAACATTAGAAATGAAACAAAATGACAGAAATTAATACATACTCTCTATAATAACAGTTAATGCACTGCTCTTAATCTCTAATTAAAAAACACAGACTGGCAGAGTGGAATAAAAGACAGACCTGACTACATTTTCTACAAACAACATATCTCACTGAGAAAGACATTCACAAACTACAAGTGAAATTTGGAAACAATGTTCCAGTCAAAGAAAATCCAAGGAAAGGAGTGGTTACTTCTCATATATGACAAAGTAGTCTTCAACCCGAAATGAACCAGAAAAGACAAAGAAGTCACTATGTATTGGTAAAGGGAAACAATCCCAAAAGGAAGATGTAACCAAAATATATTTTCTAAATTTCAGTCCAACATAGAACAAATACAACTTGGCATAAAGGGCAGATATCCACCAATATAATGATAGTGAGGGACTTTAATGTGCTGTTTTAATAGGTCATCCATACAAAAAAAATGAACAATAATACAGTTAATTATATTTATTCATTTTTATTTTTTGAGTATTATAAGTATACATATTTGGTTAGCTTTGACAAAATTATGTACACAAGGAATTTTATTTTAATACCCATTCCCCCTTTCCATTTCTCCCCTCCTCACTTCTTCTTTTCTCCCTCCTCTACTCTACTGATCTTCTTTTCACTCCTGTATTTTTTAATTTTTGATTGACACTTCTACATCTACATACAGGAGCCCTTTGATACATTTATATAGGTATATAACATGATTCTCTTAGATTCATTCCATATTTCTTTCCCTTCCCTTTCCTTTTCCCCTCCCTTTCACTCTCTAATTCTATTCCAGTGATCTTCCCTATATCTTTATGATATACAATTCCCTCTGCCACTGCCATCTTTCCCTCATTTTGATTCAACTTCCACATATGAAAGAAAACATTTGGTCTTTGATTCCCTGAGTCTAATTATTTCACTTAGCAAGATTTTTTTTTTCCATTTCCATCCATTTTACTTGCAAATGCCATTATTTTATTGTTCTTCATGGACTGAGTAAAAAACCATAGTGTGTGTGTATATATATACCATAATTTCGTGATCCATTCATCTGTTGGTAGACATCCAGGTTGATTCCAGGCTACATGAGTCATGCTGCTATATACATTGTGGTGGATCTATCGCTACAGTATACCGATTTTAGATATTTTTAATTAATGCCAAGGAGTGGGAATGGTGGGTCATATGGTGGTTCATTCCTAGTTTTAGGAGGAATCTCCACACTGCTCTCCAGAAAGATTGTACTCATTGTAGTCACCACAAAAATGTATGAGTGTGTTTTCCCCCCTCATCCTCAACAAAATTCACTATTATGCTTATTCTTGACAATTGCAATTCTGACTGGAGTGAAATGAAATCCTAGTAATTTGATTTGCATTTAGCAGATTGTTAGAGATATTGAACTTTTTTTTATGTTTGATTCATTCCGTTATTTTTTCCTTTCCCCCACCCCTCCCACCTCTCTTTTACCTCTATGCAGTCCCTCCTTCCTCCATTCTTGTCCCCATCCCACCCCCCATTAAGTGTCATCACTTAATCTAATCTAATTCTAATCTAATTTCTAAGTCCTTTGATATATTTTCATTTGACTTTTGTGGATGGTAAAAGATAGGGATCTAATTTCATGATGATGAGATATTGAACCTTTTAAAAATATATTTATTGCTCTGTTTTTTATTTGAGAGAATTTTTGTAATAGATATTTATACATTGTGTTATTTGTTTTATTTGGTATTGATTTTTTTTGAGTTCTTCATATTTTCTGGATATTAATCACCTGTCAGAGGAGTAGATGCCAAATATTTTTTATATTCCTTAGGCTCTCTCTTCATTTAATCATTTCCTTTTACTGTGCAGAAGCTTTGGGAATTTAATACCATCTCACTTATTTACGCTTTGTTTTATTTCTTGACCTTTAGGGGTTTTTGAATAAGTCCCTTCCACCTATATGATGGATTTTTTCACCTTGTTTTCTTCTGGCAGTTGATAGTTTTCTGATCTAATTTCTAAGTCTTTGATATATTTTCATTTGACTTTTGTGGAATGGTAAAAGATAGAGATCTAATTTCATTCTTCCCCTACATGTACATAACCAGATTTTTTTTTTTTTTAGCACCACTTTGTTTAAAAGTCAGTCTGTTCTCCAACATATATACTTTTTGGCACATTTGTCAACTATCAGATGACTGTAAGTATGTGTCATTTGTTGTTTCTGTCTTTAGTTCTCTATTCACTAACTTCATGTCTACTTTTTTATATCAGTTCTTTTTAGTTACACATGACAGTAGAATTCATTTTGTATCATTACAGAAGGATGGAATATACTCATATTATAGATAGAATCCCATTCTTGTGAGTGTACATGATAGTGTGGGATTCACTGTGTTGTTTTCAAATATGTACATGGGAAAATTGTCAGATTCATTCAACTGTCCTTTCTTTTCCTATCCCCCTTCCTTTCCTTCTACTGCCCATAGCCTAATCTACTGACTTCTATTCTCCTACTCATCACCTTTATTTAGCTTCCATATATCAGAAAAAAACATTCAACCTTTGGCTTTTGGGAGTTAGCTTACTTCACTCAGCATGCTAGTCTCCAGATCCATCCATTCAATGTCAAAGTCATGAAGTCATTCTTCTTTATGGCTAGTAATATTCTTTTGTGTACACAGACAACATTTTCTTTATCCATTCTTCTGTTGAAGAGCACCTAATTTTGTTCCATAGCTTAGCTATTGTGAATAAAGTTTCTATAAACATTGATATGGCTGTTACTATAGCATACTGATTTTAAACCCTTGGATATATACCAGGAGTAGGAAAACTGTGGTGGTTCATTCCAAGTTTTCTGAGGAATATCCACAGTG
The DNA here is from genome assembly GCF_902686455.1 of Sciurus vulgaris. Classification (NCBI taxonomy): domain Eukaryota; kingdom Metazoa; phylum Chordata; class Mammalia; order Rodentia; family Sciuridae; genus Sciurus; species Sciurus vulgaris. Next base: position 74,250,547 of record NC_136462.1, read on the forward strand.
TTTTCCAGAATGGTTACATCAGTTTGCAGTCCCAATAATGATGTATGGGTGCACCTTTGCCCCGTATCCTCACCAAAATTTATTATTGCTTGTATTCTTGATAATTGCAATTCTGACTAAAATGAGATGGAATCTCAGTGTAGTTTTGATTTGTGCTTATCTAATTGTTAGAGATGTTGAAATTTTTTCATATATTTGTTGACCATTTATATTTCTTCTGTTTAGTGTTCAGTTCTATTGCCTATTTATAGATGGGGTTATTATTTATTTATTTACTTACTTATTGGTGTTAAGCTTTTTGTGTTCTTTATATATCCTGGAAATTAGCACTCTATCTGAAGTGCAGGTGACAAAGTTTTCTCCCCTTCTGTAGGCTCTCTTTTCATGATCTTGATTGTTTCCTGTGCAGCAAAGAAGATTTTTAGTTTATTGATTTTATTTCTTGCCCTTTAGGAGTCTTGTTAAGATAGTCAGTTTTGAGCCAATATATTTGAACGTTGGATCTACATTTTCTTCTAGTATGTGCAGGGTTTCTGATCTAATTCCTAGGTTTTTGATCCACTTTGAATTTATTTTTACACAGGCTGAGAGAAAAGGGTTAACTTTGTTCTTTTACATGTGGAAATCCCAGTTTTCCCAGAACTATCTGTTGAAGAGGCTATCTTTTCTTCAGTGTATGTTTTGATACCTTTGTCTAGTATGAGGTAATTGTATTTTTGTGGGATTTTCTCTGTGTCTTCTAATCTGTTTCATTGGTCTTCTTGCCTGTTTTGGTGCCAATACTATGCTGTTTTTGTTGCTATAGCTCTCTAGTATAATTTAAGTTCTGAAACTGTGATGTCTCTTGCTTCTTTTACTTGCTGAGGATTGCTTGGCTCTTCTGGACTTATTTTTCCAAATGAACTCTATGACATCTTTTTTCTATTTTCTACAAATCACATCATTGAAATTTTTATGGGAATTTTTGTATAGTGCTTTTGGAAGTATGGTTATATTGACAATATTAATTCTGCTTCTCCAAGTACATGGGAGGTCTTTCCATCTTCTAAGTTCTTCTTCGATTTCTTTCTTCAGTGTTCTGTAGTTGTCATTATAAAGCTCCTTCCCCTCTTTTGTTAGGTTGATTCCTAAGTATTTTGTTGTTTTGGACACTGTTGTGAATGTAATGGCTTTCCTAATTTCTCTTTCAGTTGATTCATTATTGGAAATATAGGAATGTAACTGATTTATGGGTATTAATTTTATATCCTGCTACTTTACTGAATTCATTTATGAATTCTAGAAGTTTCTTGGTAGAGTTGTTGGGTCTTCTAAACATAGAAGCATGTTATCAGCAAATAGAAATAGTTTGAGCTCTTCTTTTCCTATTCATATCCTTTAATTTAATTCTGTTGCCCAGTTGCTCTGGCTAGAGTTTCAAAAACTATGTTCAATAGAAGTGGTGAAAGTTGGCATTCCTGTCTTGTTCATGTTATTGAGGAAATGCTTTCTGTTTTTACCATTTAGAATGATTTTGACCTTGGGTTTAGCATATACAGCTTTTACGATGTTGAGGTATGTTCCTACTATCCCTAGTTTTTGTAACCTTTAAAACATGAATGCATACTGCATTTTATCATTTGCTTTCTCATCACCTATTGAGGCAATCATGTGGTTCTTGTCTTTAAGTCAATTGTATGTGATGTATTATATTTATTGATTTCTATATGTTGAACCAACCTTGCATTCCTGGGATGAAACACACTTGATCATGAGGCACTATCTTTTTAATGTGTTTTTGTATGTGATTTGCTAGTATTTATTAAGAATTTTTGTGTCTATGTTCATTAGGGTTATTGGTCTGAAGTGTTTTTCATTGATGTGTCTTTGGTTTTGATATCGGAGTGATACTGCATTCATAGAATATGGTTGGGAGTATTCCCTCACTTTTTATTTTGTGGAATAATTTGAGGAGGATTGGTATTTTTCTTTAAAGTCCTGATAAAACTCTTCTGTGAATCCTTCAATATCAGAATTCTCTTTGTTAGTAGGTTTTTGATAACTTTTTCAATTTCATTACTAGAAATTTATCTGTTTAAATTTTCTATATCCTCATGGTTTAATTGGGGTAGGTCATATGTCTCTAGGAATTTTTCAGTGTCTTCAAGATTTTCTAGCTTGTTGGAGTATAAATTTTCAAACTGGTTTCTGATTATATTATGTATTTCAGTAGTGTCTGTGATGATATTTTCACTTTCATCATGAATTTAAACAATTTGAGTTTTTCCTCTCTTTCTTTTAGTTAGCTTATCTTGGGGCTTATCAATTTTATTTATTCTTTCAAAGAACCAGCTTTTTGTTTCATTGATTTTTTTTTACTGTTTTTTAGTCTCAATTTAATTGAGTTAATCTGTGATTTTAATTATTTCCTATATCATCTTTTTTGTTTTTGTTCTTCTTTTTCAAGGGTCTTGAGATAGAATGCTAAATTATTTGAAGACTTTTTATTATTTTAATGAAAGAACTCAATGCTATAAACTTTCCTCTTAGAACCACCTTCACAGTGTCCAGAGATTTTGGTATGTTGTATCACCATTTTCATTTACTTCTAGGTATTTTTTAATTTCATCCCTGACTTCTGCTATTCATTAATCTTCCAATAATCAATTGTTTAATTTCTGGCTGTTAGAATAGGTTTTGTGTTTTGTGTTATTAATGATTTGTAATTTCATTCTGTTATAATTTGATAGAATGCATGGTATTATCTTTATTTTATTTTATTTTGCATTTGCTAAGAGTGACTTTTTGCTCTAAAATGTCATCTGTTTTAGACAATACTCTATATGTTACTGAGAAAAAGGTGTATTCCTTCATTGTTGGATTAAATATTCTATATATGTCAGTTTAGTCTAGATTATTAATTGTATTTTTTGTTTTGTATATTCTATATTTAGTTTTTGTTAGACTGATTCATCTAATGTTCAGAGATGTGTTAAAGTCAACCAGTATTAATGTGTTGTGATCTATTTCATTCTTGATATAAAGGAAAGTTTGATGTACATAGTTGCTTCATTACTTATGACATAAATATTTATTTCTGGTATTTCTTGTGGTTTTATAGTTCCCTTAAGCAATGTGAATGGTCTTCTTTGTCTCTTTTCATTAACTTTGACTAGAAGTCAACTTTATCTCACATGAGACTAGAAACTCTTACTTGTTTATTAGATACATGTGAATGATAACATTTTTCCCATCCTTTTACCTTCACTTTGTGGATGTCTTTCTCTATGAGCTGAGTGTCTTGAAGACAGCACATTAGGGGGACTTTTTTAATCCAATCTGCCACCCTATGTCTTTTGATTGATGCATTTAGACCATTTATAGTCAATGTTATTATTGAGAGATTATTTTTGTTTCCTGTCATTTATTTCTAGTTTTCAGGTTGAACTAGATTCTTCTTCAATTGACTGTGCTTATAGAGTACTTTCTCCCTCTGCTCATTTTCATTTTATCTCTTTTTTATTTTTACCAACTGCATTTTGATTCATTATGCAAAAATGGGGTACAACTTTTCATTTCTATGGTTGTGTATTATGTACATTTATACCATTCATATAATCATACATGTACATAGGGTAATGTCTGTCTCATTCCACTATTTTTCATACCCTTGCCATCTCCTACCTCTCATTTCCCTCTACATAATCTAAAGTTACTCCATTATCCTCTCACCCCTCCTCTTCCCACCCCCACTATAAATCATCATCCAATTATTAGGGAAAACATTTGGTCTTTGGTTTTTTGGAATTAGCTTATTTCACTTAGCATGATATTCTCCAATTCCATCCATTTATCTGCAAATGCCATAATATTCTTCTTCTTTATGACTGAATAATATTCCTTTGTGTATATATACCACAATTTCTTTATCCATTCAGTGTTGAAGGGCATCTAGATTAGTTCACAATCTAGCTATTGTGAATTGAGCTGCTATAAATATCAATATGGCTGTGTTACTGTACTACGCTAATTTTAAGTCCTTTGGATATAAACCAAGGAGTGGGATAACTGGTTCAAAAGGTGGGTCCATTCCAAGTTTTCTGAGGATTCTCCACACTGCTTTCCAAAGTGGCTACATCAATTGCAAATCCATCAGTAATGTAAAAGTGTGCCTTTTCCCACACATCCATACCAAAATCTACTATTGCTTGTGTTCTTGATAATAGCCATTCTAGTTGGAGTAGATAAAATCTTAGAGTTGTTTTAATTTGCATTTCTCTAATTACTAGAGATGTTGAAACTTTTTTCATATATTTATTAATCACCTATATATCTTCTTCTGTAAAGTGTTTGTCTAGTTCCTTAGCCCATTTATTGATTGGGTTCTTTGTTTTTTTGGTTTAAAGTTTTGCAAGTTCTTTATAAATTTTGGAGATAAGTGCTCTATCTGAAGTGCATGTGGAAAAGATTTTTTTCCCACTCTGTGGGCTTTCTTTTCACATTGTTTCTTTTGCTGAGAAAAAGCTTTTTAGTTTAAATCCATCTGATGTATTGATTCTTGCTTTGATTTCTTTGTGCTTTGGAACTCTGGTTAAGGAAGTCTGATCCTAAGCCAATATGATGAAAATTTGGGCCTTTTTATCTTCTCTTTGGTGCAGGGTCTCTGGTCTAATTCCTAAGTCCTTGATCCATTTTGAGTTGAGTTTTGTGAAGGGTGAGAGATAAAGGTTTATTTTCATTTTACTACATATGGATTTCCAGTTTTTCCAGCACTATTTGTTGAAGAGAGTATCTTTTCTCCATTGTATGTTTTTGGCTCCTTTGTCTAGTATGAGATAACTATTTTTGTGGGTTTGTCTCTGTGTCCTCTATTCTGTACCTTTGGTCTACCTGTCTATTTTGGTGCCAATACCATGCCATTTTTGTTACTATCTCTCTGTAGTATAGTTTATGGTCTGGTATTGTGATACCCCCTGCTTCACTCTTTCTACTCAGGATTGTTTTAGCTACTCAAGGTCTCTTATTCTTCCAGATGAAGTTAATGATTACTTTCTCTATTTCTATGAGGAATGTCATTAGAAATTTAATTGGAATCGCAGATTCAATGAACCTGTATAGGACCTTTGGTAGAATGGCCATTTTGACAATATTAATTCTGTCTATCCAAGAACATGGGAGATCTTTCCATCTTCTGAGGTTTTCTTCAATTTCTTTCTTTAGTGTTCTTTAGTGTTCATTGTAGAGGTCTTTAACCTCTTTTGTTAGATTGATTCCCAAGTATTCTATCTTTATTTTTGAGGCTATTGTGAAAGAAGTGGTTTTCCTAATTTCTCATTCAGAGGATTCATCACTTTATTCATAAATGCATTATTTATGTGTATTGATTTTATATCCTGCAACTTTGCTGAATTCATTTGTTAGTCTAGAAGTTTTCTAGTGGAGGTTTTTGGATCCTCTAAATATAGAATCATGTCATCAGCAATTAGTGACAGCTTGAGTTCTTCTTTTCTTACTTGTATTACTTTAATTTATTTGGTCTGACTTATTGCTCTGTCCTTGAAACTGTTTTCAAGGACAATGTTGAATAGAAGTGGTGAAAGAGGGTATCCCTGACTTGTTCCAGTTCTTAGAGGGGATGTTTTCAATTTTTCTCCATTTAGAATGATGTTGGCTGTGGGTTTAGCATTGATAGCCTTTAAAATGTTTAGGTATGTTCCTACTATCCCTATTTTTTCTAGTGTTTTAAGCATAAAGGGATGCTGTATTTCATCAAACGCTTTCTCAGCATCTGTTAAAATAATCATTGATTCTTAACTTTAAGTCTATTGATGTGATGAATTACATTTATTGATTTCCAGATGTTGAAACAACCTTGCATCCCTTGGGTAAACCCCACTTGATCATGGTGCACTATCTTTTCAATATGGTTTTACGCAATTTGCCAGAATTTTGTTAAGGATTTTTGCATCTATGTTCATCATGGATATTGGTCTAAAGTTTTCTTTCCTTGATGTGTCTTTGTCTGGTTTTGGTATCTAAGTGATACTAGCTTCATAGAATGAGTTTGCAAAGGTTCCCTCCTTTTCTATTTCCTGGAATACTTTAAGGAGTATTTTTATTAGTTCTTTTTTAAAGGTCTTGTAGAATTTGACTGAGAATTCATCTATTCTTGGGCTTTTCTTGGTTGTTAGGCTTTTGATGGATTCTTCTATTTCAGTGCTTGAAATTGGTCTGTTTAAGTTGTGTATGTCTTCCTGATTCATTTTGAGGAGATCATATGTCTCTAAAAATTTGTAAATGTCTTCCATATTTTCTATTTTGTTGGAGTACAGATTTTCAAAGTAGCTTCTAATTATGCTATGTATTTCAATGGTGTCTGTCATGATCTTTCCTTTTTTATCATGAATTCTAGTAATTTGAGTTTACTCTCTCCTCTTCATTAGTGTGACTAAGGGTTTATCTATTTTGTTTACTTTTTCAAAACACCAATTTTTTGTTTTGTCAATTTTTTTGTTTCTCATTTCAATTTTATTGATTTCAGCTCTGATTTTATTATTTCCTCTTTTCTACTACTTTTGATGTTGATCTGTTCTTCTTTTTCTAGGACTTTGAGATGTAATGTTAGGTCATTTAGTTGTTGACTTTTCATTTTTTTAATGTATGTGCTCTATACAATGAACTTTCTTCTTAGTACTGCTTTAATAGTGTTCCAGAGATTTTGATATGTTGTTATTGTTCTCATTTACCTCTAAGATTTTTTTTTAATTTCCTCCCTGATGTCTTCTGTTATCATTACACCATTCAATAGCATATTATTTAGTCTCCAGGTATAGGAGTAGTTTTTGCTTTTCATTTTATTATTGATTTCTAATTGTATTCCATTATGGCCTAATAGAATACAAGGTAGTATCTCTATTTTTTTGCTTTTACTAATGACTTCTTTGTGGCACAGAGTATGGTCTATTTTGGAGAATGATCCATGAGCTGCTGAGAAGAAAGTATATTCACTTGATGATGGATGAAATATTCTGTACATGTCTGTTAAGTATATATCATTGATTGTATTATTTAGTTCTATAATTTCTTTATTCAGTTTTTGTTTGGAAAATCTATTCAGCATTGCCAGCAGTGTGTTAAATTCCTCCACTATTATTGTGTTTTGGTCTATTTGATTCTTAAAACTTATAAGGGTTCGATGTACATAGATGCTCCATTGTTTGGGGCATAAATATTTAAAATCATTCTGTCTTGCTAGTTTTTGGGTTCTCTGAAGCAGTATGAAATGTCCTCCTTTATCCTTCTGACTAACTTAGGTTTGAAGTCCACTCTATGTGATAGCAGGATGGAAACCCCTGCTTTTTTACTGATTCCATGCTCATGGTATGATTTTCCCCATCTTTCACCTTTAGTCTTGGATGTCTTTTTCATGAGATGTGTCCCTTCAAGGCAGCATATTGTTGGGTCTTTCTTTTTAATTCAATCTGCCAGTTAATGTCTTTTGATTATTGAGTTTAGGTCTTTAACATTTAGGGTTATTATTGTGATATTATTTGTATTCCTGGTCATTTTGGCTTATTTTTGGTTTTTAACATGACTTGGTTTCTCCTTCGATTGACTTTTCCTTTAGGATAGTTCCTCCCTTTGCTGACTTGTATTGTTGTTTTTCACTTCCTCCTCATGAAATATTTTGCTGAGAATGTTCTGTAGTGCAGTCTCTCTATTTGTAATTCTTTTAACTTTTGTTTATCATGAAAGAATTTTATTTCAATATCAAATCTGAAGTTTAGCTTTTCTGGGTATAAGATTGTTGGTTGTCATCCACGTTCTTTCAGAGCTTGAAATATATTGTTCCAGGAATTTCTAGCTTTTAGGGTCTTTCTTGGCTGAGAAATCTGCTGATATCCATATTGGTTTCCTCTTAAATATAATCTGTTGCTTTTCTCTCACAGCCTTTAAAATCCTATCTTTATTTTGCATATGAGGTATATTCATTTTAATGTAACTTGGTGCGCATCTGTTGTAATTTTGTGCATTTGGTGTTCTGTAAGCCTCTTGTATTTGATTTTCCATTTCATTCTTCATGTTTGGGAAATTTCCTGATATTATTTTATTGAACGGGTTGCTCATTCCTTTGGTTTGTATCTCTGTGACTTCCTCAATCCCAATAATTCTTAAATTTGGTCTTTTCATTATATCCTATAATTCTCGGAAGTTCTGTTCATGATTGCTTACCATCTTCTCAATTTGGTCAACTTTATTTTCAAGATTAAATATTTTGTCTTCATTGACTGAGATTCTGTCTTCCATGAGATCTAGTCTGTTGGTCATGCTTTCTATTGAGTTTTTAATTTGATTTATTGTTTCTTTCATTTCAGATATATCTGGGTTTTTTTTTTCCAGAATCTTTCTCTCTTTATTGAATCTCTATCTCTTTATCTCTTTTTTGCTTCCTGCACCTGCTCTTTTAACTGTTTAGTGGAGTAATTGTGCATTGTCTGCATTTGCCCTCATCTCATCTTTTGCTTCACAGATCAATTTAATTATGTAGATTTTAAACTCCTTTTCCATCATTTCTACTGATGTTGTCATGTTGTCATTGGATTCTATCACAATAGCATCTAGGATTGTTAGGGACACTTTGTTCTCCTGTTTTTTCATATTGTTTCTGTACATTCCCCTCTTGCAGTGAAGATCAGAGGTGTTACAGCTTTCCCCCTTTAGGTTTATTGTGACTCTACATGTTTCCAATACCACTCTCCTTTGAGTGGAAAATCAATATTAGCAGCACCCGATACAAACAATATGCAGCCCTACACCAAATAGCCCTTATAAAGACACTAACAGTATTGTAATAAACAAATAGGATGAGTTTGATTATTATCTACAGTATAGCCAATAGGCTTGAAATGACCTCTACATAACTTGTAGTGGTGGATGAAGAGGATGGGGAGGGGTGTAGAATGTAACTAATGAGATAAGAAGTGAGTAAATAGAGGTACCAGAACAAGGGAAGTGTGAGAGCGGGATCAAAAGAAGTTGATCTTTAGCATGAGAAAAGTGAGAAAGACTCCAAGGGAATAGGTAAATAAAAGGAAAATAGAGTGAGCAAAAAAAGAGAAGAAATAAAAATAAGAAAATAAAAAGTAAAAAAAAAAAAAAAAATCTATGGCTCACTGTCATCCACTACTCAAACCTCCCAGTCCTTGGTATCTCAATGAGAGTGTAGTACCTGTCAAAGGACCTCCAGTCTCCTTGTAGGTGTCTTAGGATGGGAGCTGCTCCTCCCAATGATGGTGGCCACACCCTCAGGGATAATTCAAAATGCCTGCACTGGCCTCCAAAGAAGCTGGGGAGTGGCAGTGTGGGCGCCTAGACCATGCAGGGCAGGAAGGTGCAGAGATCCAGAAGCAGCGGGTGGCTGATTTTCATTTTTATTCTCCATTTCTTCTTCATGAAATATTTCATTAAGTATGTTGTGTAGTGTTGGCTTTCTAGATGTAATTTTTTTAAAACTTTTGTTTATCATGGAAGACTTTTATTTCCTTTTCAAATCTGTAGCTTAATTTTGCAAGATATATTATTCTTGGTTGGTGTCCATTTTCTTTCAGAACTTGGTATATATTATTCTAAGACCTTCTAGCTTTTAGGGTCTGGGCGGAAAAATGAGCTGAGATTCAGATTAGTTTACCTCTACATGTGACCAATCATTTTCTCTAGTCACTTTTAAAACTCTATCATTTTCTTGTATGTTAGGCATTTTCACAATAATGCATCTTGAAGTGGGTCTGTTGTAATTTTGCATGTTTGGAGTCGTGTATGCCTCCTGTATTTGCTTTTCCATTTTATTCTTAAAGTTTGGGAAATTTTCTGATATTATTTCATTGAAAAGATTGTGCATTCCTTTAGTTTGTATTTTAGAGTCTTCATCTATCTTCATGAATCTTAAATTTGTCCTTTTTATGTTATCCCATGTTTCTTGAAAATTCTCTTACCATTTTTTTTCCAAAATCAACTTTATTTCAAGATCATATACTTTTTCTTTATTACTTAAAACTCTATCTTCTAAGTACTCTAGTCTATTGATGATCCTGTCCATTGAATTTTTAATTTGGCTTATTGATTCCTTCATTTTGAGGATTTCCAATTAATTCCTCTTCAGAATCTCTATTTCCTTATTAAAGTGGCCTTTCACTTCTTGTATTTTCTTGTTAATTTTACACCTTACACTATCTTTTTACCTTGTAGATGGGTTTAAATAAGAACTTTCTAAATTCCATCTCAGATGTTTCCTCCACTATGTAGTCAATGGAGTCTATAGTTGTGTTCTCTATTGCTTTTTGTTTGTTCCCTTGCTTTTCCATAATATTTTTGTATCTACCCATGTATCTGAATGGATCTGAAGCAGGGGAGTTTCTACCCTATAAGCTTATGGTGTTCCTTTAGGTTACAAATAACTCACAGATAATAGGGAGCCAAATAATAGCAACAATGTATGCAAATAATATATAACAATAGACTAGGTACTTAGAATCTATTATGGTGCCTACAATATTATTTGGAACAATAAGCAGGAATGGTATGAAAAGTGATTCCCATCAGTAGAAACCTTCCACTATATTAAGTATTGCTGTAGCATTGATGGTGGTGGTTGGTTTTATATAAACCAATTAGTGTTAAGAAGTGTTAGGGATACAGTTGATTGAAAGGAAAGAAGAGATAGGAGGGTAGAAAAGCATTTGCAATTTGAAGGGGTGAACAGAGCAAATGCAGTGATGTCATAGAATGTGTTGGTTATGAGAAGAGATGAGAAAAATGTAGAAGTGAAAATTTAAAGGAAGAGTGAAAGAGAGAACAGTACATTTGGTTGTTAGCAAAGGAAAGGAGAACGAGGGAAACAAGGGGATTAGGGAAAAAGACAATAAAAAATATTAAAATACACTAATCAAAACCCTAACCCTAACCCAAAAAACAAACCAAGGAAATATAACTACCTTCAAAAACAAAAACAAAAACAAAAATGAAAACAACAAAAGAAAATGGAAAAAATGAAAACTCTAGGTGTAAATTGAAAGGGTCATTTTCATTTCCAGGGGCAAACTAAATAGTCAATGAGAATATATGTTCACTGTCTGTGTCCAGCTGATTCTCTTTTTTGTTTCTTCTTGAAATATGAACTGAACATGGGAGTATGGGCCCAGGCTGTTGAGTCCTTCCATTTTACTGTGTTGCTCATAGAGATGCCACTTGGGGTTTAAGACTTCTCAACTTCCCTTCATGGCAGAGGGCTGTTGAGAAGGGATATGCAGAGCTGTGGGCTCCACTCCCAGGGTGTGTTCCTTACTGGATTTTATGAAAAGACTTCCAATAGAAGAAATTCCTGGGAATAGGGCTTAGGTTTAGTGAGGCTTCATGTGATTTATTGAATGGCAAATTGACTGGTGATATTGAATCAATGCTCCTCTAGAGCCCAATAGATGTCAATCTATTCTGGGAGACTGTACGCCAGGGTTCTCCCCACGGTTTCATTTGTGGGATTGGGGATCATATCCTTCACTGCTTCACTGCCCTTTCCGGCCTTCGTGGATCAATCATTCAGTGCTGAGCAGCAGACTGTACACTGAGGGCCAAGTAACAGGAGCCCAGCGCCAGGCACCTAGCTAGTGGAGGACTGGAGGCCAAGTGGTAGGTTACCAAGTGAGCAGAAGTCCAGAGGTCCTTGGCAGGTACCAAGTAGTGGGCTGGGGACACTGAGTGAACAGTGGGCTGAGCACAAAACAGCAGGCCTTGCAGTGGGTGAGAGCAGGGCACTAGCACATCCACCCATTCAAAATTGCTGACCCACCTTAGCTTCCCTTGGGAGCCCTCTGGAGTCACTGGAGTCAGAGTTGAAGGGTGCTAGTTTCTCCCAGATTTCTCTAGCTTGATTCCTCTGGGGGTAAAAGCTCTCAATGTCTGATTTTCCCCTAGTTTGGTGTGCTCAGTTAGTTCTTTGCTAGACTCAGATAAGATCATGCTGACCCAGCCACAAACTACCAGATCTGACTTCCCAGTTTCTGTTGATGCTGCTGCATGGTGTTCTAAGATGGTGTCTGGTCTCAGTTCCCCAAGATGAATGGTAAATCGGGGGCATTTTCTTGTGGACCCATTTAATGCATCAAATAGCCTTTGTATCAGATAGAGCAGACTGCCTATCCAGTCTCAGGATTTTCTGCGCTAAGCCCATTTCTCAGAGTTTTCTCTGTGTGTGTGTGCTAATTCCACTTTTCCTGCAAGTACCTTATCTCTAATTTTCTACCTTATTTTTTTTTCTTGTTTAATGTACCCACACTTTCTATTTTTCTAAGGTTTTCTGGCCAAATTGAATATTTGTGAAATTCCTTTTTCACCTATGTTAGGGAGAAATTGTTTCTACTGCTTGAGACCTGGGTGGCCGAGCGATGGAAAATGCTGTTACACTCTAATCCTCCATCTTGCTCCCTCTCCCTTAATATTATTTTCAATGTGGTTTGGTAATATTTGATTAAGGATTTTTGTGTCTATGTTTCACAGGGATATTTGTAGTTTTCTTTCTATAACATATCTGTCTGATTTTAGTACCAGGGTGATACCTGAGGGATATGGTTATCTACTCATCTTCCTGACCTGCCCTAAAAGGTCCTGCCACCAGAACTCCTCCTATGACCTGGCTCTGCCCCCTGCCCAACGAAGGGACCCACCAAAAGTAACTAACCCCTCTTATGGTCTGGCTCTGCTAAGGTTATATATAAAGCCTGGAATCTCATGGTCAGCAGCCATTTTATAACTGAAAATGAGCCACTTCAGGTATTTCTCCAGTTGACCCCGCCTCTGAATAAAGAGAAGCTTGCTGGTCTGAGATCTGCTCCCTGCCTCTATCATTTATGCATCATGTGTTTACCATACTGACTTCATAAGATGTGTGTGAAAGTGTTCCTCTTTTTCAATTTTATGTACTAATTCAAGAAAGACTGGTGTTACTTCCTCTTTAAAACTCTGGTAGAATTCAGCTGCAAATCCATCTGGTCCTGGGCTTTTCCTTGTTAGCAGGCTTATAATTGCTGTTTTGATTTTCTTACTTAATATTGGTCTGTTTAAGTTTTCTGTATATTCCTGGCTCAATTTGGGCAAGTCATGTGTATTTAGATAACTGTCAATATCTTCCTGATTTTGCAGTGTTTTGGAGCATAAATTTTCAAAATAGTTTCCAGTGATCCTCTGTTTTCCAGAATGGTCTATGGTGGTATCTCCTTTTTCATCTATAATTTTGTTGATTTGAGTCTTCATGCTCTCTTTTGGTTAGTTTGGATATGGGTTTATCAATATCATTTATCTTTTTAAAGAACTAACACTTTTTGCATTGATCCTGTGTATTTTTTAATTTTTTACTCTCAATTTTATTAATTTTGGCTCTGATTTTTATTATTTCCTGTCATTTACTGATTTGGGGATTAATTTGAACTTTTTCTAAAGCCTTGAAGTGGAACATATTCTTATTTGTTTGGGATTTCTCAAATTTTTTGATGTAGGTATCAAAGAAATAAATTTTCCTCTTTGTACTACTTTTATACTGTCTGAAAGATTTTGATATGTTTTATCTTTGTTTTCATTTGCTTCTAAGAATTTCTTGATTTTTTTCCTGACATTTCATACTTGATCCATTTTTCATTTAAAAGGGCATTGTTTAATATCCATCTGTTTAAGTGGTTTCTAATATTTTTCTTGCTGTTGTTTTCTAGTTTCATTCCATTATGATCCAATAGAATGTATGGAAATATAAAAATTTTTACTCTATTTGCTAACTCTTGTGAACTAAAATATAGTCTATTTTGGAATAATTTTCATGAGCTGCTGGGAATAAGGTAAATTCAGCTGTTTGGGAGTAAAACATTGTGTAGATATCTATTAGGTCTATTCAATTTATAATATTATTTAAGTTATACTTCCTTATTGATTTTATTCTTTGATGATCTGTACCAAAGAATGGTCTACATGGGATTTATTGTCAAGTAGTATTTTTTTTAATGTAATTGAGTGCTGACATTTGGGGCATATATATTTGCTATCATTTTATGTTTTTGTTGGATTGTTTCCTTTATGAAGATGTAATGGCCTTGTCTCTTCTGTTTAATTTTTTCTTGAGATTATCTTTATCAGATATGGAATAGGTATTCCAGATTCTTCCCATACTCCTTTTGCATGGAATTTTTCCTTCATCCTTTTATCTTCTTCCTATGAATGTTTGTGCTAAGAGATGAGTCTCTTGATAGCAGAGTTGGATCTTAATTTTGATCCATTCTGCTAATCTATGTCTTTTCATTGGGGAGTTAACACCATTTATATTCAGTGTTATTATGGATATGTGTTTCTGATTTACTGTCATTCTGATTTCTTGTTATGTTTAATACTGTGTTGATTCTCATTTAGACAATTAGTCTTCTATTTGTCCTCATCTATTTGGGAATCTGGGGATTTTTTTTTTCTTTTTTCTTTTTTTTTGGTTCGTCTGGGTGCAGTTTATCTTTGAGAATTATTTGTAGTGCTGCATTGGTTGTCCTGAATTCTTTTAGTTTATCCTTATCTTGGAAAGTTTTTATTTCCCATCAAATATGAAGGAAATATTTGCTGGGTAAAGCCATCTTGGTTGACAATTATTTCCTTTCAGAGCTTGGAATATCTTATTCCAGGTCTGCCTTGATTTTATGGTTGAGAAGTCATAAGAGAGCCTTATTGATTTGCCTCTTAATGTGATCTGATTTCTCTCTCTTTCAGCCTGTAATTATCTTTTCTTATTTTCTATGTTAGATATTTTGATTATGATGTGCTTTAGAGAACTTCTGTTCATGTCTATTTGGGGTCCTATATGCACCTCTATGTGAATATCTATTTCCTTTCTTATATGGAAAAATTTTCCTGTGACTATATCATTGAAATATGCTTAATGTCTTTAGCTTGTATCTCAATGTTCTCTCCTACCCCAGTGATTCTCAGATTTAGCTTCTTCATGTTGTCTCTGAGTTCTTATATATATTTCCATCATATTCTATGATTTTTTTCCTTTGTTGTGTTCTGTGTACTCAAATCCATGTATTCTGTTTTCAAGGTCTGAGGTTCTGTCATCAGGTACTGAAGTTCTATTGGCTACACAGTCTACTATGTTTGTTATGCTTTCAAGTGAATTTTTAATTTGTTTCATTGTGTCTTTCATTTCCAGGAGTTCTAATCAGTTTCTTTTTAATATCTCTATTTTGTTATTAAAAAGATTTTTCATCTCATATTTCCTGTCTTAATTCATTCCTTAGATTTTCTTTTATTTCATTGAACATTTTAACAATCAGTTTTTTATTATCTTTCTATGGAATTTCATTCTCTTCCATATTTTAGAATACATTGTTGGGGGATTATGAATTTGGGGGAAGATTTGTTTGACTGTATATTCATGTTTTCAGAGTTATGGACTTGCACATGAATTGAAATGTATTCCCCTTCCTCTTTTATATGCATGTCCTTATGGGTGGAGTTCTTTTTTATGATAGTATTTCGCTTTGTTTTTGATATATGAGTAGATATCGAAGGGTGTACCTGAAGTTCTACTCTTACTGTTCCTCTTTGGAGACTGGATTTTGGTGTGTGAATTTTTGTCTCTTCAGTTCTACAAGTTGAAGTTATATTTAGGTTCAGGTGGGGCTAGACCATATGTGGGGTGTGATTCACTGTTGCTTGTCTATGTTTTGAAGGTTTCTTGGCAGCAGAATACTGCTCTGTCTCAAAGTGTCCTAGTGACTTCCAGCCCCACATAGAAGGAGAAAGGAGCCAGGAATAGCACTAGTATTAGCCACAGATGTAGTTTTATGATAAAGGTCTAGTGCCTACTTTGACACCTGTAACAGAAATTGCCAGCTATTTAGGAATGGTGGGGTCACCATTTAATATCAGTATCAGCATTACAAAACTGTGGACAAGGTCAGGCATTCAACATTAAGCATCTACTATGTCATTCACTGTCTTAATCGTCACAACCACATGAAATGGGATATGAATTTTATAAGCTATACGTTCCTGTTATTACAGTTTCTTAACTACAGAGAAATTAGAAAGCAAAGGTGAGAGAAATTTGAAATTTTTTAATAAAAAAGAGGCATATAGTAGGTCACACATCTCAGCCATAAAGATGAAGGAAAAAAATTAAAGAATGTAATGAAATTTAAAAAGAGAGGAATTAGGAACAAGAAAATGTGGCTGTTAATGCAGTAAGAGATTGAGGAAGGGGAGATAATAGGGATGAAAACTATGATGTGGACAAACCAGCAACTGTAAGATCAAAATAGCTTAAACTCACATCTACTTGAATCTCACCAAAGACAAATCAAGGCTAATTAATAAACAGATACAGATGAAAGCAATTAATATGAAAGTAAAATTATATGAATGTACATTTTTTAACCTGTCCATGTAGTGTGTACACACACACACACACACACACACACAAGCATACATAATGGAAAATAAAAAGTGATACAATATGTTATAATGATATTTGAAAAAATTTTAGAAATAGTTATTTTTTTAAATAAAAGGGTTAGATATAAAATGGTGAATATGAAGGAAAAAGAAAAATGAAATGAAAAAATAAAAAATAAAAACTCTTGCTGAGAAATAAAGGGCTTATTTCCACTGAGGTGATCAAAACTGATGGCAGGAATGGATTTTCATTCTTGGGATTTGTTTTTGGCTTTGTAATCCTTTGGCTGAAGATTGGGGGCTGTTAAGCCCAAAACCTTTGTGTTCCTCTCTTAGTTCCTCCCTTAGTGGCTGGGAGGCAATGCCAGTTGTAGTAGATCTCAGCTTCCAGTATCCTAACATACAGTGGGATAACACAATTTACATGTTGACAAACTGTGTTTTTGTGACAGAAGTGCAGCAAAGTTTTAAATTGGAGATTCTAGTAATTGGGGATTAGTCTAGATCAAACTTTGGAACATTACGGGTGGGTGTTTGAGAATTGCTCTACACCTCCTATTGGGATTGTGACAATCTTTGCGGGATGTCTGGATCTCGAGATTCTCTAGTAAAATCCACTTTGAGGACATAGGGTTTTACCTCCACAGGTTTAACCTTCACAGGCATGAATAAGAAATACTGGGTATCTGCCCTAGAGTTCAGACATTTCTGTGGGTCTTCTGTAGTGCCCAAAACAGTGGGATCTAGAGTCTGAATGGTCCAGGCACACTTTTCTTTCTCCCTATTTCAGTCTCTCTGGTTCAGGCATCTTCTAGGAACTTTTTTGTCAGCTGCAGGGGTTCCTGATTTCCTGTCTTCCTGATGATGGGTGCATGGGGGTAAAGGAAATATGCGAACTATGGTAATTGGGTGGGGACCATACCAGAATGTGTTTTCCCTGGCCACCCTCTCAGGTAGTGCAAATACAAGAGTGCACTTCCCAGCCAGGGGAACTAAGCAGGCAGCTGCTTTCTCTAGTAGAGTGATTGCAATGGCAGCTGCCTATTCTGGTAGGGTGACTATGTGTTTTTCTGGTTGTGGGAAGTGCCATAGCACGTTTCCCCAGGAGCCTGGTAGCCATTTTCTGAGCCCAAAATTCTTCCTATCCTGTGGGAGTTACTTTTGGAATTGCTTTCACTGATTTGCTTGCCCTACTGACTCTTTCTAATTCACATGTTACCTGGAGTCATTCTTTGTAATTTTTAAATTTATTTGTCAGCCAGGCTATCCCCCTTGTTTGTCTGTGTTGCCCCTCTGTTGGTGTGTCAAAGCTGGTGCTTTTCTAATGAATTATTTCTTATTTCATGTTTCTGACTTCTGTGACTCTATAGATGATCTTTTTTTTCTTTTTCTTCTTCTTCTTTTTTTTTTTTTTTTTTATAGTTCAGTATTAAGTTTTAGTGAGTGTACCCAGTTACCATCTTGCTGAGAAGCTGGCTCTTTGCTCTATAAGTTCAGTTTTGAGAAACTACTGGGACACGCACTCTTCTTTTAATACACCAATTTATTTGCTCATAAACCATACTTAAGATCAAATGAATGTAACTGACACCTACAGAGAGTTTAATTCAACAACTGTTGAATATACTTTCTCTTTAACTGCCCATGAATACACTTTCTCTTCAACTGCCCATGATAACACTTTTTCTTCAACTGCCTATGGTACTTTCTCTAAAAATAGATTACATAGTAGGCAACAAAGCAAATCTTAGAAATAAAAAAAAAAAAATTATTCGGATGTTTTTATAACATGATGGAATGAGAATAGAAATCAAAAGAAAACTCCAGAAGCTAAGAAAACACAGTTTAAATAATACACTTTTGAATGATGACAGGGTCACTGAATAAATCAAAAGAAAAATTTTTAAATTCTTGGATTCAAATTAAAATAGAAATACAACATGAATCAACCAACACAGTGAAGGAAGCACTGAGACAAGTTTAAAGCTATGAGTGCCTAAAAAACAGAAAGATTCCAAAGAAACAGCATAATAATGCATCTCGAGTTCTGGAATAAACAAGAACAAAATAAACCCAAAACAAGAAGGACTGAAATAACTAAGATTGGAACTGAAATTAATGAAATGGGGAATAAAAGAACACACAAAGGACTAATGAAACAAATAGTTGGTTCTTTGAAAAAAGAAACAAGATTAATAAATCCTTAACTTAGATAATCAAAAGAGAGAGAAAACAAAAATTCATAAATATCAAAAATAAAAAGGAAATATAATAGACATCACTAATATCTTGAAGAACTATCATTAGAGACTATTTTAAAAACTTATATTTCAATAAATTGGAAAAGCCAAAGAAATAGTCAAATTTCTAGAAACAAGCAGCCTAACAAAATTGATACAGGGCACATAGAAAACCTAAACAGACCAATAAAATTCAATGAGATTGAAACAATAATAAAACTCCTCCCAACAAAGAAAAATCCAGGACCAGATGGATTCACAGATGAATTTTAAAAGACCTATAACAAAGTCTTAATTCCAATGTTTCTGAAATTTTTCATGAAGTAGAAAGGAAAGGAATGCTTCCAAACTCATTATATGAAGCCAGTATAACTCTGATTCAAAAATCAGATAAGGAAGCATCAAGAAAAGGAAATTATACTGCAATAACTTTGAAAAAAAATAAATGCAAACATTCTCATTAAAATATTGCAAACTAAAATCAGCAATACATTAAAAAGATCATAGATCAAATCACTTTTATTTCAGGGATGCAAGGGTGGCTCATCATACACAATAATAATAAACAATATTCACTCTAAATAAAATCAAGGATACAAATCACAAGATCATCTCAATAGAGAAAGCATCTTTGAGAAAATTCAACACCATTTCATAATAAAAAAATAAATAAAAACCTAAAGAAACTAAGGATAGAAAGAACTTTTCTTAACAAAATTAAAGCTATATATAATAGGCCCAAGATCAACATCCTACTGAATAGGAAAAAAAGTAAAAACATTTTTCCCAAAATCAGGACAAGATAAGAATATCCACTCTTGACACTACTATTCAATAGAGTAAAATTAAAATTTTAGCCAGAATAACTAAACACAAGAAAGAAAGAAAGAAAGAAAGAAAGAAAGAAAGAAAGAAAGAAAGAAAGAAAGAAAGAAAGAGGTATAAATAGGAAGAATTTGAATTACCACTGTTGATAATATTAACCTACACTTAGAAATCCCTAAAGCTCCACCAGACTTCTAGAGCTTAGGAAACAAACTCAACAAAGTAGCAGGATACAAAGTTAATAGGAAAAATTCAACAGTATAATCTATACCAATAATGAACCCACTGAAAAAGAACTTTTCAAAATAATTCCATGCACGTAACCTACAAAATTAAATAAAATACTTAGGAATAAATATAACCAAGAAGGTGAAAAGCCTCTACAATGAAAATTACAGAATCTTGGGAAAAGAAATAGGAGAAGACAGTAGAATATGGATAGAACTCCAATGTTCATAAATTAGGAGAATCAATATTGTTAAAATGGCCATGCTCTCAAAAGCAATTTACATATTCATACTACCAAGGATATTCTTCTCATAGCGAAAAAGAAAACTAAAACAAAAATAAACAATTTTAAAATCTATGTGGAAGAAGAAAAAAATAAACATAATAACCAAAGCAATCCTGAGCAATGATTCTACTGGTATAAAAGCAGACATATAGACCAAAGGAGCAATGTAGAAGATGCAGTGACAGACCCACAAAACTATAGTCATTTGATTCTTGATAAAGTTGCCAAAAATACATATTAGAAACAAGTCAGTCACTTTAACAAATGGTTCTGAGAAAACTGAATATTCATGTGCAGAAGAATCAAACTAGTTACCTACCTCTTAACTTATACCAAATTCAACTTAAAATGAATCAAAGACCTAGATAGAACAGCATAAACTTTGCAATTGATAGAAAAAAATCACCAGGGAAACTTTTCAATACATTCATCAATGATTTCCTGAATAGGAGTCTTATGGCTCAGGAAATAATATAAAGATTCAATACTTAGGATGAAACAAACTGAAAAGCTTGCAAACATCAAGTACAATTCACAGAGTAAAGAGACAAACTATGGAATGAAAGAAAATCTTTGCCAAGTGTTCTACCAAAAGAAGATTAATATCCATAAATTAAAAATTAAAATAATTATATGAAGAATTGTTCAACATCTTTGAACATAGTGGAATGCAAATCAAAACAACATTGTATCAGTCATGCAATGATCCTACAATATGTATAATCAGAAAAAATGAGAAATTTTACTCCATTTATGTATGATTTATCAAAACACATAAATACATTCTTCTGTCATATATAAGTAATTAGAACAAATTAAAAAGAGAAAAAAAGAAGAAAGAATTCTACATTGCAATTCCATCTCCCCCCAGTCAAAATGGTAATCATTAAGAATACAAGTAACAATAAATCATGCTGAAGGTTTTGGGGAAAAGTAACTTTTTTTATGTTGTCACTTGGAAAGTAACTTTTATACACTGTTAGTGTGTATATAAGTTAGTACAGTCACTGTGGACATCAGCATGAATGTCCTCAAAACACTAAAAATAGGTCTAGCTATACTATTCCTTGGTATATATATACCAGAGAGTTAAAGTCATCAAGCTTTAGAGATTAGTGACTACGCTTGTTTATTTCTGCACAATTCACCCTGAGTTACAGAATCAGACTGAGCTTTCATTGACAAATGAATGAATAAGAAAAAATGTGGTATATTTACACAATGAAGCTTTCCTCAGCCATAACAAAGAATCACATTATGTCCTTTTCAGGAAAATGGATGAAATTGGAAAGCATCATTCTTATGGTTTGGAAATGAGGAGTCCCCCAAAAGTTCC
Source organism: Sciurus vulgaris (assembly GCF_902686455.1). Classification (NCBI taxonomy): domain Eukaryota; kingdom Metazoa; phylum Chordata; class Mammalia; order Rodentia; family Sciuridae; genus Sciurus; species Sciurus vulgaris. The sequence goes on from NC_136462.1 coordinate 74,271,917, forward strand.
TGAGTCAATGCAGTAATTTTTATAGCTTAAATAATTATATTGTGAGACCAGTAAAGTAATCCATCCATCATAATTGGAATGGATTCACTAAGTAGTAACTGTTGGCAGGTGGTGCATGGGTGGAGGAGGTATGCCATGAAAGGGTTATTCTTATCTGTGACTCTTCCACCTCCCTTCTCTCTGTTTTCTGACTCTTCTGCAAGTTGAGCAGCTTTTCTTTTCTGGTTCCTTTCCCCAAGATGTGCTACTTCAACTTGGGCCAAGAACAATGAAATCAGTTATCTATAGGTTTAAACCTCTGGAACTGTGAGCTCCAAATAAACTTTCCCTCCTCTAATTTATTCTTGTCGGGTATTTTGGTCACAGAGATGCACAAGCTGACTAAAACAATCATGCTAACCCAAAATTAGCCAGAATAAGAAAGGCATGTATTATATGCTTTCTTCTTGTATGGGAAGTCATAGGCTTAAAGAGAAAAAAAAAAAAAAAAAAGAAAACAAGGACATAATGAAATTAGAAGGTAGACAGAAAATAGGGTAGTAAGGAGGAGCAGAGGAGGGAAGATGAGAGAATCAAAGGGTAAAGGAAAGCATTGGGGAGTAAAATTGATCAAGTTGTTATATGCATGTATGAATATGACACAAAGATACATACTATTCTGCACAATTACTATGATCCATGTTAACAAAATAAAAGCTAGAAAAGAATGTATGAAAAAAGAGAACAAAGAATAATGACAATAAATAAAAATGATATTATCCCTCTATAATAACAAGCACTTTTATCATTAATAATCTAAATATACCATTTAAAAGGCAGTGATTGTCAGAACAAATCTAAACTTAATGCTCAGTTATGTTTTGCCTAAAAGAATCACACTTTAAATATAATTACAAAATGTAATAGTATTTAGTATACTTACTAAATGTAAATGGACAGAGAAAAATAAAACATGTTAACATTAAAAAAAAATAACAAAGCAGGAGTAGCCCTAGTAATTCAAATAGAGCAGACTTAAAATCAAGAAGAGTTATGGATCAAGAAGGATTTTATGTAATGATAAAAGTGCAGTTGTCCAAGCTATAACAATATTTAACATACATGCAACAAAAAACAGAGCATCAAACTATGTGAGGCAAAAACTAATGGAACCGCAAGGAGAAATAGATGAACACACTATCAATCCTCTATCAGAAATTGACAAATTCAACATAGAGACAATTGGCAAAGACAGAATTGAATTTAACAATACCACAAATGAACTATATTAAATTGACAACCACAAATTACTTTATGTAACAATAGTAGGAAACATTTTCTCAAGTTCACATGGAATATTCGCCAAGATAAACACATAACATGCCATAAGACATACCTTAACAAATTTAAAATAATAGAATTCATACAATATCTGCTGCCAAATCACACTGAAATTAAATTAGAAATAAGCAAGGATAATATTTCTGAAAACACCCAAATATGGATGGTTAAACAGAACACTGTAAATGACTTATGGCTCAAATTAAAAATATCAGAAATTTAAAGTCATTTTGAATAAAAAGAAAAATGTATCTTAATTTGACCAATATTATTTCTCAGTATTCCCCCTTCCTTTCCCTCTTACCTCTAAAGGTACCTTTCCCCTACACCACTGATCTTCCTTGAATTTGAGATCCCCACTACCTTTCTTTTCCTCTATCCTCCCTAGTTTCCACATAAGAGAGAAAACATGACCTTTGATCTTCTGAATTTACACCACAACTTTTTCAAACATGATAGAAATAGTAGCTAATGCAGTAAGACAAGAGAAGGAAATAAAAGGTATACAAATTGATGCTGGGCATGGTGGCTCACACCTATAATCCCTCCAACTTGGAAAGCTGAGGAAAGAGGATCAAGAGTTTGAAGCCACCCTCAGCAAAAGTGAGGCACTAAGCAACTCAGTGAGACCCTGTATCTCAATAAAATACAAAATAGGGCACGGGATGTGACTCAGTGTTCAAGTGCCCCTGAATTCAACCTCCAGTACCAAAACAAAACAAAACAAAAACAACAACAACCAAAAAAAAAAAAAAAAAAAGCAAAAAACAAGGAATACAAATTGTAAAGAAAAAAAATTAAACTGTATTTTCCACAAATGAAATAATTGTATATAAAGAAAATTCAAGAGAATAGGTAAAAAAAAATCCTAAAACTAATGTTACTATGGAAAAGGCATAAAATAGAAGACTAACATACAAAATTCAATCACTTTCCTATATTCCAACAGGGAAAAAATGGAATTTAAAATAAAAAACCTAGTGCCATATAGTTAGCCCCCATCCAAATGAATTAATAGGGCATGCATTTAATAAAACATTTATGTATGCAATATATATGAGAAAACTCACAAAATTCTGGAGGTAAATCAAAAAAACACTAAAATGGAGAAGTATTATATTTTCATGGATAGGAATATTGAATATTGCCATGAGAAGTTCTTCCCTTTTGACTTATAGATTTGATGTAATTCCATTTACAATAGCCAAACTATGGATCCAGTCTAGGTGTCCATCAATAGTTGAATGAATAAAGAAAATGTGGAATACATACACAATAGAGTGTTTCTTGATCACAAAGAAGAATGAAATTATGTCATTTGCAGGAAAATGGATGCAACTAGAGATATTCATATTAAGCAAAATAACCATCTGACCCAGTTATCCCACTCCTTGATTTATACTCAAAGGACTTAAAATCAACATACTACAGTGATGCAGCCACATCAATGTTTATAGCAGCTCAATTCACCATAGCTAAAATACGGAACCAAACTAGATGCCTTTCAACAGATGAATGGATAAAGAAAATGTGATATATATGAATATGTATATATATTATATATATTTTATATACATATAATGGAATATTACTCAGCTTTAAAGAAGAATGAAATTATGGTGTTTTCTGGTAAATGGATGGAGTTAGAGAATATCATGCTAAGTGAAATAAGCAAACCCAAAAAAGCCAAGGTCAATGTTTTCTGTGTTAAGTGGATGCTAATTCACAATAAGAGGAGGAGGAATAGGGAAGAAAAGAGTTACTTTATATTAGGTAGAGGGGAGTGAAGGGAGGGGTAGGAAAGATAGTAGAGTGAAACAGGCATTATTACCTTATGTACACATATGACTCATGATTGATCTGATCCTGTAATATGTATAATCAGAAAATGAGAGATTATACTCCATTTATGTATGATCTATCAAAATGTCTAAATGTCTAAATGTGATGTACAACAAATTAGAGCAAATAAAAAATTATTTTAAAAAAAGGACTTGGAATAATGGGGAAAATGTCAGTCTTAGTAGGACAAGGGTCTTATGTTTTCTATATGTAGGAGCTAATGAGGAAAAAGGAAAACAAATGTGGTGGAAATCTCATGAAAAGCTAAGTGAGATCAGTAGAGGAAGGTGATCAAGGGCTGGGAGGCTGGGAGCACTGGAGAAAGTGCTGGGAAGTGATATCAGCCAAATTATATTGTCATTTAAATTGTTATATTGTGCTCATGTATGAATATGTAACAACAAATGTGATCATTATGTACAACCATAATGCACTAATAAAATATAAGTTTATCAGTTTGAGCATGCCCTACTCTAGTATGGGATGTTGATAATGGGAGAAGTTATTCATATGGACTTATGGGGACTTATTTTGTCTGTGAACCTAATGCTGCTCTAATAAAAATAGTGACAAGAACTGGCAGAAACATTACATATTTTAACTCATTCAATTCAATTATTTACAAAAAGATGAGAATACATTTCTCATAAAAAGAACATGTTCTGGCATGTATTTTGCTGAGGTTAAGAGCAAATAAAAATTGCTCACATGTATCACATATAGGACTATGTTATTTAATAACATATCTTGAGCAATTATGGATTACATTATGGTTAGACTCTTTTAAAAAATATTTTTGGTTGTATATGAACACAATACCTTTATTTTACTTGTTTTTATGTGGTGCTGAGGATCAAACCCAGTGCTTCATACATGCAAGGCAAGTTCTCCTCCACTGAGCTACAGCCCCAGCCCAAATTATGGTTAAACTCTTGTTGTAAACATTGCTACTTATTTCCAAATTTGGATTTATTTACACTAAGTGAATTTTGTATTCCAGATTTTGTATCAGGTCTGAGGATTCAACAACAAACTAGGCAGACATGGTCCTGACTTCATGAAATACATACACAAAGTAAATACATACACACAAAAAAAATCAAAACATACCAGAATTGCTGAGCAGAGCACAGAAGATCCAAACTGAAGAAATTCACCTTCTGTGTAGCTCGTGTTAGTTTCTTAAATACTTTATGTACAATTATAGTAACCTAAAAAATTCAAATCAAAATCAGTATATATCACTTATAATTGTAAACATAATTGTGGTTTTGTTAAATATATCATGAAATATGTGTATTGGTATTCGGTATTACAGTTTTAGATATCAAACTTTTAAAGAAATTGACTTACTATATTCATTATATCTTATTTAACTTTCCCTATTGTTATATTCAGGTTTATCATGTGAAAGTCTTTGCTACAATAAACATTATACTATCACCTCCAAAATATTACTTTATCAGTGTTCTTATCTCTACCTTACAAATATTAGAGTGGCCTTTTGAGTTATGGGACTACATTGAGATTTCAAATTATCTGAAATTTAATTGCAATAAGATTTTCTGTAATTGAATGCTTAATGCTATTAACTACATATGTTAAATTTTATAGCACAGTTTCATTTTGTCTGCACATATTTCATGATAAACTGAGCTAAAGAATCAAGGAGGTCACCATCAGGCACTGCTTCACCCCGAGCATGAGCAGGGGCACACGAGTGTGTTTGGCCACCTATTCAAAATGCCATCAGCAGTATATTGTCATTGTGATGTGTCTAAGATCTTAACAAAAAGGGTTCAAGATGTGAAAATCTTAGGAATGTAGACATTTAATTAATTATAACTTGCACCACTTATTTTGCTCTTGCCAAATCTTAAAAATTTCTGAACTGCAATCTCTAAGTTCCACAGTCAGATTAGAGAAATATTTGTGTGGAAAGAATTTTATATTTCATATTTCATTTTATATTTCATCTCATAGATTATGGTCACGTTCAATATTTGATATACTTGAATACAATGCTTTCAGAAAGAAGATGAAGTCTATATTCCTAAACAAATTTATTTCAATAACATTCATTTAATTAGAAAAACTCCTCCAAAAATGCTTTTTATATAATAGAGGATACAATGGGATAAAATACATATAGTCAATTGAGGAAGTAGCTTGACTTAGTGTTAGAAAACAAATAATTTCCTTGAGAAAGTTAAAGATGATCTTGTACTTGGAACAGAAGTCCAAGGGAATTATATTATTATTCCAAACCAAATATAAATCTAAAGTAAGATTTTTGTTTTTCCTCACCTGTGTAACTATTTTTGGCTCATTAACCACTCCTCAATAAATCAAAACTACATTATAACCAAGTCAAATAGCTGGATTCTTTAATACATTGTATATAGTAGTTTGTATGTGTGTATGTTTTGGCTATACACAGAGCAGGTATAATTGACTTTTATTTCATAAAGTCTTAGATAGATTTTAATTCTCATTTTGAAACAATTTATTAGAATATTTGTTCCCACTGAAGGTCACAACTTTATTTGATGATTACCAAGGGAAACTTACCAAAGAACTGACAGCTCAAACCTATGATTTTCATTCAATTACCTCATTTCTATTGATTGTTCTATGAAAAGAACTTCATTTCCACATTTCACTTTCACTCTCATGCTGATATGTAACCACTTTTGCTTGCTTCCAGGAAAAGTTAAGGGCTTGCCAAGAAAGAGTTTAGGAAATTAAATTTTGCAAATAGTGTTCTTAATGTAACAGTATTCTTAACGTTGTCTCTGTTTTACTAGAAAGATTGACGTCTACCTACTCAATTTATTGACCTTGACAATGCCATAAATTATAGTGAGGAATAGTAGCGGGATGATGGCCTGAATTTTGGTCTTATCTTTATGTTTTCAGATGGAGGAATTACAGGCCAGTTCCAAAAATATTCTCATGTGGATTATTTTATTTCACTCTCTTAATCTACAAAATGCAATTATTTTTCTGTTTAGTAAATGCATGCTTTGATTCCATGAAGAGTATGACACTATATTCTTGCAAAGTCCTAATCATATTTGCATTTTTTGACATAACATAATTAGCAACCTCTCACACATTGATACTAGGTGTCAATTGCCTCCCATATGCTTTCTGCTAACACCCTGAAACAGCTATACAAATAAGTAGATTTAATGAGTTACATATAATTATAATAGAAAACTAAGTAAAACATAATATAAATCTCACCAACCAAGGATAAAATGATCAATATGACTTTATGTAAATTCTGCATTCTGCATTCCTTTTTTGTGGGATATAATTTTACTAACAAACTAAGTTAAAGTATTTAATAAATAGTATGTATTGAATATTTACAGATCATTTTCAAATAAGTGGACAATAATACTTTGGTATTTAGTATGAAAATTTTATTTGTAACATTTGACAATTTTTTACTTATTTTATATGTTCTTCCTTTAAACCTTTGTATTTATTAAACTTAAAAAATGTTCTACTCATCCCATATACAAATATGTCCCTTTCTCTAATAAGAAATATTAAAACTTTGAGATTTTAATTGTATCTCTCAGAAAGTTAGTCAGATTTCTGTCAGTGTAATGAAATATTTGAGATATTCAAGTTATAAAGAGAAAGGTTCATTTCAACTACCAGTTTTATAATATTGTTATGAGAAGCAGTCCTTTTTCCATGTCCTATCCATGATTAGTTGATATCATTTTGGGGGGGGGGGGCATGGTCAAGGAATGCATTATGGGAGTGTGTGGTAGAGCAAAATCCATTTTTATCACAAGATAGGGATCCAAAGAGAAGGAGCATGAGGTGCTGGGGGTAGTCTCACAATTCCCTTTTGAGACAAGCCCTCTCTAACATAATGATCTATCAGACCCTAACTCTCAAAGTTTACACTGCTTCCCAATATCACTACCCTGGGCCACCAAACCTTTAATACAGGGACTTTGGGGACCATTCAACATCCAAACTATAGCAACTTACTGGTTATTTTGTAGTTTTTTTTTTGTTTGTTTGTTTGTTTGTTTGTTTGTTTGTTTTTTGGTCTTCATGAACCAAAGAAGATTTATCAAAGAATAGCATTCATTTCTTTTGTTATATAAAGAGTTCAATGATAAGAACTTCTTCATAATTACTGGATGCATTATCAAATTAGACTAAATGTTTTAAAATGTAACTCAGCATTCTGTGAGAGCTTTCAAGTTAGAAGTGCTTCCCATCTGAATGCTTTGCTATAATTGTGATGAATGACCAACTAGAGCAAAAGTTCAAAAATAGAACTTAAATTTAATTAGCCAATGAAAAATCTAAGTGCTGCCATCATATTTCATGACTGCACTCAGTTCATAATTTATAGCATTGTTATGAGAAGCAGCCCTTTTCTCATACATAAACTGATGTGCAATATTTTAAGGAGTAATCAACATGTCCTGTAACTAATGATTTTTTAAAAAAATAAACATATAAGCATACAGTAGGGTGATACAGATTGCTGACATGCTTAAAATGCAAACCTGTGATGAAATTGCTTAATTCAGGAGTCTTGAAACCATTTCCAAAAGTAAAATTTTAGTTCTAGTTTCACATTTTATATAGGACAATTTCCAAGGTATTAAAAATGGCAGCAAATATACAAATGACCTAAACCCAGCATCATCTCCCAGCATGCCAAAATGTCCATACTAGGTTCCTTCAATAGCAAAATGCCTCAGTTCTCACACATTAAGGATTTTTCTTACTTCAGTTCTACATTTCTCATGGTATTCATCCACTGAAGCTCAGATTAACTTCCTGTACACCTGATTGATTCTTAGTCAAGCAGTAAGATGAAGCTAAAACTCACTTGACTAAACTATCCCCATTACTTTTAAACCGAAGCATTTTTTCTGTTCTCATATTCTTACCAGATTCTGATGCAGCAATGTAATTTACTTTTCTATTCATAGCACACCAAGAATTAAGTAATTAGTGAAGATCTGATTAAATAAAATACCTAGAGACATAGGTCCATTAATTTATGTTATCTACTTTAAAATGTTTCCTGTATAATAATATTATCCTTACCAGACTATAGATTAATTTAAATATTTATTATTTATTGATATAGTTTATGTTCAAATATGTAAAGAACAATTAAAATGAACTAAATAAATAAAGCTTAAAATCTTTAAAAAGACTTCTTATGCAAAAAAATGAGCACTTACTTTCCCTTGGAAATTCCTAGTATCTAAAGCAAAAATGGAAATGCCACAAACTTCAAATTATTATATATTAAAAGAAAATATATGCAGCTCTGTAAATTAAGCTCACTCAGAAAAACAGCAAACATGTTACGTATTTAATATAGAAAATGTTTAGTTGAGGAAATTAGATGCTTCCAAAAAATTTGAAGGGCCAGAAATATGAAGATCACTAAGGTTAAGCCAACTAGTGTTGAATAACTAGTTTTAGGAAGCACAGGAAAGCCACTGGTTTAAAGCTACTTGTAGAATTAACATAGTTTTCAGGAGACTCACACTGGATTTTTGTTTATTGTCAATCCCAAGCATACCTGTCACTGCAATAGGTACAGTAGTAAGGGTTTTTCTTCTTTACTGCCTTCCCCATCTTAAACGAATATCTGGACAAACCTAACTTAAATTCTTGCTAGCAAGGATTCTAAAAATGTTTTAAACTTAAGAACTTCAATTTCAATTGCCTCACTAATTTTTCTGTTTAACTACTTCCTTCGGTCATGGTAATAGGTTATGAGACAGCACAGTTTTCTGTCTGTATCTCAGGCATAATTTTAAAGGAAAAAAAAAAAAAAAAGAACATGCATGTTAGAAATACATAAAATGACATAGGGAATTTACCTGTTCCTAGGTTCTTCACATAAAGAAAGAAAATATGGTGCAATGTCTAGTTTATTACATCTATCAATGTATATATGTGCTGGCAAGATAAAATTCAATGATTTCAGCCTTAAGATATGTAACTCAGATTCTTACTATACAATTGGTTAGTTGCAGATTGAACTCACTTAGACTCTAAGTTCTGTCTTTAGTATACTGGTTTCTGTGCAGACTAATAAAGAATTCCTCAAAGAAACTTATTACACAGTGGTTTATGGGTGACAAGCTAAAGAACTTATCTACCCCCATAGCTTTCTAAAACAGAAAAGTTCCTATCTGATAATTAATGACAGCATGTTGTTTCTGGTCCTATATAGCTAAATAAAATGGAAATAATAAAACTAGACACTGTGTGGAACTATAGGACACTCCTTGAAAGATGGGAAACAGGTTGTATTGAAATTAATTTATTTTAATTTATCTTATTGCTGTAATATGCAAATAAAAACAAGACATGCCGGGGTCCAGCCCCAGCAGGAGTCCATGGGTTCCACACTGGTGAGGGGGCGCGGAGAGACGGCGTCGGTTATGGATGGAGAATGAAAGACACAGACTCTAGTTATGGTGCAATCATTTCCACTTTATTCTGGGGAAGGCTGGGTTTATATACATTTTTCTTCAGGCTTTGATGACAGGCTTGTGATTAATAAAATCAAAGAAGTTTCCAAAGCATAGGCAGAAATTGTTTTTACCGAAAGATTATGAGAAAACAGTAACCTTACAGATTATCCTTACTTAATCACCAGGGCTTGCCATTGATAAAATAAGCTTGTCCATATCTAGTAGCTACTGTGGGAGATGCTTTGTGCTTAGAACTTGGGGAAACATTGTTATCTATAAGTTTCTGTGCCCCAACAGGTTCTGGCTGTGCCAGTAAATGCAGTGTTTGGTTTTTAACATAATAAAAACATTCTGCTGTTGTGAGGTTAATCATCACAGGGTTTCAACATGTGTTTTGTCTCCATGATGTTTTTTCTGGAAATTTTTCTAGAAAATAATTTCTAGAATTATTCCCATCACCTCTAGCAAGATCCCCAGACTGAAGTGAGTAATATATTATTAGGAAAACAGCACAGAATAACATCCAAGCTAGGGAGGCATACATCTGGCATGCAGTCCTTTTAGGATGAGTCTTTGCAATCATCCTTCAGTGGAACTCTGTCAAGCACTGTAAGGAGAGCCAGGTGCCCCTGCAAAGACATACATAAACTCTTTGAATTGTCAAACTTTGCTATTACTTAATATTCTAAAATATTAGTCCTCCCTTTTGTTAAAGGAAAATAAATAAAAAATTCGCTGTCAGTTTTTTTATTGTTGTTTGAAAGTAAAATTCTATTGGCAAAACATTGAGATACTTTAAAAATCAGTCAATTATTATGGCAGAATTACTAAATGTATTAATACACAACCATCACTAAATGAACCTCGACTATACCCTCATGATATCTAAGGTGAGCAAATTCAAATATTTTATTTTAAAAATTAAGCCAAGACAGGACACAGTGGCACACACCTACAATCCCAGTGGCTTGGGAGGCTGAGGCAGGGGAATCATGAGTTCAAAGCCAGCCTCAGCAACTTAGCAGTCCCTAAGCAACTCAGCAAGTCCCTGTCTCTAAATAAAATATAAAAATTAAAAAGTGCTGGGGACATGGCTCAGTGGTTAAGCACACCTGGGTTCAATCTCCAGTACCAAAAAAAAAAAAAAAAAAAAAAAAAAAAAAAAAAAACTAAGCCAAAAATATGATGTAAATTTATGATGTAAATAAGAAAAAAAATTAAATCTGTTTCTTATTATAGTTTCAGCAAACTGAGTCAATTTGTTTTTATGTAAAAATAATTTATGTTGTTCAACTAGGTAGAAAAAAAGTCAAATGGGCCCCAATCTCTGATCATCTTAATTTTTACTATATTTACCCTTTTGTAAAAGAAGAAAAGATATAAAAAATTTTCTGAAAAAGAAGCAAAATCCACACTCATGACTCAGAAATAGCACAAATATAGGAGAGTGTCATGGTTACCATGTATTCAATACAACTATATAGGGAAGGAAGGAAGAAGAGACGGAAGGAAAGAGGAAGACATCATAAAAAGCATCATAAAAAGCATCATAAATGCTGTAATTAAATAGTTATGACTGTACTAAAACAAAAAATTGCAAAAGGTGAGGAGGCAAACTGGTAGAAATCACAAATTAACAAGAGGAGATTGGTTTCTGGTAGAAAACCCACAATTAAGGATACACCTTACCTGTGCTTCTTTCTGACACTCTATTAAAATACTGTATAGAGGTAAAGTATGAACTCAAAGGTTACAGTCAAGAAATAACATAAAAACAGCTTTTGCTTTTGTTTTGTGGAAACACTAAGAACAAGTTTATGAGAAGTTACTGATTTTACACAATAAAGAAATTCTCAGAAATTTTAAGGATTTCTACATGTATATATGATAAGAAGTTAGATTTTTTTTTTTTTTTTTAGCAAAATCCCAGACAGGCTAAAGATGTGTAAAAACCAGGAGACACAGAAAGTTGTAGAGCTGTGAGGTTAAAATTCAGATTATATGTAGTATTTGTAAAAAGCAATTAAGTTTCCTCTGACATTCCCCATATTTCTCTCTTACCAAGCACTACAGATCAGGAGCCAGAAAAAACAGCATACCGGTCAAACCTACCCTGCCACTTATTTTACAAATAAACTATTGATGAAATACTCATGCCTTTTCCTTTGCATATTGCCTAGGACTGTTTCTGTGCAGAGTTGATAGTCAGAAATACATAAAGTAATAGAAAGAAATATCACATGTTCCACAAAATCAAAACTATGTACTATCTGGCCCTTTATAGAATAATGTCTGCCAACATTTTACCTAAATAAATGAACGAAAGGGACTCAAACTGAGATTCACCTAAAAGAAGTACAAAAACAACAAAGTAAGAGACTGAAAATAGAATGATATAGTGAAAACACAGACATTGTACAGTGAGTTTTCAGAACCTCTTCCCTTGATTTCTAATGAAAACACCAACCCTGAATAACATACCCAAGCGAGAGACTGGAATCACCTTCTGTAAAGAATCTAAATAGCTTCAAATATCAAAAATTCCAAAATTTGTATTTGATTTTCTCCAATGAAAAGTCTTATTCACTGGTCATTAGAGGGAAGTCTGCCAAATTTCTAATAACATATACATTTATAATTTCGGTTAATATTTTTGCTTCATGTTTTTATTACAAGGAAAGCCTTTGTGCTTAGAGGGTTAACTCTAGCATCTATGAAATTAGCCTGATTTATTTTCTGAAGAGATGCACTAACACAGCATTGACTCCTAGTCAAAACATAAATTGTATCAGTTCATAATGTTGCTTTTTAACCATGGGTCTGATACAAGTTCCTAATGGTTTGTATCAGCTTGTGGGCAATGTTCATTGATAATGAAGAGGCTGATAGTTAATACCTGGTTTAGGTGAGACCCCTGGAGGGTTCTGCCACTGGGACTTGCTACTTAGCAAAAATGTATCTACATTTGGTTCCCTGGTTCCTAGGAGGTTTCAGCAATTGAAATTTTCTGATGCCAACATTAGTGAAGCTGCCAACCAGCAAAACACAAATAAAGCAACAGGGAAAAAAAAAAAAGTTTAAAAAGTGAAGGAATACAGAAAAGACAAGAACAAAGACAATTTAAAAATCTGTAATTTGTATAAATGAAAAGAAAATAGAAAGTATTTATTATCTATAAAATAATAGCCTTGGAGTTTGAGAAAAATACAGGAGAAAGTTGAGAGGATAGAGTAGAGAAAACTTAAAATCATGGGGGAAAAGGGCAAAGAAATAAACAATAGTGAAGAAAAGATACACGTGTTTTTGATAGAAGCTCTAAATGGTCAGAGAAAGTGAAGTGGTAGAAAATTAACATGGAAATAACTCATGAGATTCTTTGAAATGGGGGAGGAAAAAACATGATTCCATACTGAAAAGCCATTGGACAAATGCCAGTCAACTGAAAGAATTAAAATAGTCCTAATCAAGTCACATCATTATCATGCAATTTTGTAATACCAGCAATAAGGACTAAGAGTTTCAGGAAGAAAAAAAGAAAACATACCAAAATAAAAGCTTGTGTGTGATTATAGAATTAAAGCAGTACAGAATCAAATATAAAATATTCTCAAAAGAAAATTCTTTTCAAAAATTATTTTTAATGAGAATTACATTTTTCAAAATATATATGCTCTAATTTAGATATAGTTTATCTCCCAAAGGATCATGCACTAGATGCTTGGTCCCCAATGTGGCAATATTTCTAGATAAAGGAAACTTTAGAAGGAAGGGTGCATAGGAAGGTCATTTGAGGCATGATACTCAAGACGAATGCTGCTCTTATGAAGTGGGTTACTTCCCTTAAGAGTGGGTGGTTATAAACCAGTAAGCCTGGCTCCTCCTCATTCTCTTGCTTTAGGACTGGGATCTCCCTTTGTTTCTACACCCACTATCATTGTAATGCCACCAACCATGAGCACTCACCAGAAACAAGCCATGATCTTGGAAAACCAGAACTCCATGATAACTATAGCCATTTCCTTTATAAATTTCCAAGCCTTAGGTATTTTTAATAGCAACAAAAAATGAACTAACCCATACATATTTCGAAATAATGTCCTTAAGTATATGCCTACATTGTTTTGTAATGTGGGATAAGAACATTTTTTTCATATTTTGAAACATGCTACATGTTTGTATATCTTCCTTATCTAGGATCATGTTAATGAATACTTATAAATAAAAAATGATCAGTTATAAAATTTATTAAGTTTCACAAATAGTTATCACATAATAATTCAATGGGTGATATTTCTTAATCAGTAAATATTCTGTTTTGGATTCAAAGAGTACAAAATAAAGTATTAATATACCGAAAATCACTTACATGTTAGATGCTTTAGAAAAGAATGAAGATTTTAATTTAAAAAGGTAAATTGCAAAAATTTATAATTTTAGTCACCGAAACACATGACAGTGACCAGATATTGTTCCCAATAATTACAGGTTTCCATATAAAAGAGTACTATCATCACTGAAGAACATTTATCATAGGAATTGGCAACTGAAGAAAGGTATCTCTGGTTGTATCACTTGATTCATTCATGTTATACAGTATGTGTACAAAAATTTAGCCTCTACATTTCCAAAAAATATTTTCTAAAGGCACTATTTTCTTTATTTCTTCTTAAAGAAAAACATCTATTTCTGCCACACCCCCTCTATATTGGCTGATATGCACTTTGGCAGGAAATAAAGAAAGGAAATGTTTCATTGCCCTTAAAACTAAGATGCTTTTATAAACAATGTGTTTCTATGGACTGTGTATATGTTTATGTGTTCTACTTCATCAGAATTTAACCCTTAGATGTACCATAGGAGATTACACAGAACATTATTTCTACTTATAACATCATGAAAGTGATTTTTGAAGGAGATATAATCTCTGTAGTTTTATTTACTGCATGCAATGCAGCTCAGTGAATCAATTTTACACAGTTTACTGTATAAAGGAGATTTCTATACAGAACAAAGACTACAGCACTTGTGTGCTCAGCACTAATTCCTCATGCTTTTTGTATTTATGCCAAAGTACTTTTGGTAATATTAATTGAGAGGAGTCACATGATATTTTAAATAGAGTCATGGGAATTTATACCATTATACAGCTGAGTAACTATACAAAACATCCATCAGTACTGACCACACAATCATGGCATCAACCCAAGACACTGCATTTAGCTAGTCATTGACTTTACATTTACCTCAATTTATTCCAAGACAAGAAATGAAATGCTTGCTGCAAAATTACATTTCCAGCAATTTCTGATAAAGGAAGGAGATGAACTTTGAATGGAGCAATTGTTTTCTAAATGGATTTTTAAGATGTAGTATATTGCCTCTTGAGTTCATTGATTTGTATTGGGCCCAAAAGCACAGGATGAAAGGGACTATCTCTTCAGTAAAAAAGAGTTGGAAAGAGATTATTTCCTTCCTGAATCAGACGACTCAAGTCAAATTACAAAATCTGCTCACAAAGCAAATTTTTTTGATTCCTTAAAATAAAAAATTGAAATACCACAAGCACACCAACATCTTGAAACATTTTATAGAGAAAAATATATTAACTCAGTAGATGGTTCGAAGGCTTGAAAATGGGATATAAAACCTTTCACCCCTGGGTTACCATTTGACGAATGAAGTGCAGGTTTAAAGTGATTGTAATTCTTTTCATTGTGTTACACTATGATAGTAGGACAAGTCATAAAACTTTCATCAAGATAGGAACCATTGCATTGTCAAATAGGAGGATATTCATAGATCATTTAATTTTATATCCGAACCTTAAAAAAAGTTATGCTAGTAGTTTATGATAATTCACTTACTTATAATAATTAAAAAGATAGTTTTGCACATCTAAAAACCTAATTTTTATTACTGAAGCATACAAATATATACAGCTTTTAAGTATTTTATCCCCAGCTAAAATAACTACAGATAATCTTCCCATTCATTAATTCAAATCCATTTTATTGCCATTAAATTCTTTGCTTCAGTAGTAATATGATGAAAAAAGTGGTATTAATTCACTTTTAAAAAAAGAGTTTAATTTGTATTCCTTAATAGTTTCAACTGTGTTTTGTCACCCATTCTTTGCTTTAGTATTATTCTGTGGAAATAAATTGCACTGATAATTTTTAAGAAGTTTAATTCCTTCCCCTAATACTGTCACTTTTTTCTTTTCTCTTAGCAGAAAAACAGGCAAATAAGGACATAAAAATAGGATTTTCTTCACTTTATATAATTTTAGGAGTATATTCTACACTATAAAGGGTAGTGCATTTTCTAAGTGCTTCTGTTTGGAATGAATTTAGCAAAAACACATATAAATGTCTAATAAACCTTTTATATTCAATGACCATTCTAATCTCTCTCTTGCTTTCAAACTGCTGCTGAACTCAGGAAAACATAATGTTCCTCAAATCTCTCATTTTGGAACTTTGTTCTTAGGAAAATCTGATGAGACAGCCCAGTCATATATTCCACCTAAAAAATCAGGTCATACAATATTTTGGCACAGAGAGAATAGCTTATTCTTCCAGAGGAAGAATGTTAAGAAGAGAAATACTAAGAAAGCAAAAATCTCCTTGTAAATAAATCCAAGACATGAACTTGATTTTTGAATCCATCGTGCTATGGTTCAAAAGTGTTTTTTTTTTATCCAATATAAAGATAAAATAGTTGTTTCTGAAGTGGAACATGAATTATTATTATTAGCAATTTCGGACATGTAAAATATATTCAGTGGTTCACAAATGGATGACAAGAAAATTTCAAGCTATATCAAAAAGTTCTTCTGAGGTATAATTTTAATCATTTATAACAGAAACTTGTATTATGGTATATTCAGAGGATGTCTAACCCTCTCATTTATTCAGTATTCAAAACTCAGAACTCTCTCTTTTTCTTCCTTTCTTTATTCTTTTCTTCCCTCTTCTCTCATTTTCTCATTCATTTTCTAAAAAGAAAATCAAGGAATGGGGAAGTGACTCAGTGCTACATCACTTGTTTACCCTGCATGAGGCCCTGGGCTTGATCCCAAGTGCCAAAACAAAAAGAGAGAGAGAGAGAGAGAGAGAGAGAGAGAGAGAGAGAGAGAGAGAGAGAAAGAAAAAAAAAAGTATTATTTTATCCAAAATTTACATGTTCTGTACTTTGGATAAATAATACTTTTGACATTTGAATTACTGCTCCAATTTTTGGAGGATAGTTGACACATATCCTGCTGGCTTTGAAAATAGACTTTGAACATACAGACTTATAAATAGATTGTATCAATCAAATACATTCTGAAAGATACTAAGCAAATGAATAAATCCAATATTCAACAAATTTTAATTGAAAGTGTTAGATTTCAAGTTCAGTGGTTGAGTCATAAGTTTGAAGACAGTAAAGTATACAAAGGTCATAGCCTACTTGAATTACATGAAATTCATCATTTTGCATTTTTCTGTGAAATCTGCAACAAAACACATACTACCTGTGAAAACTTATTAACGTAAATACGAAGCTAAATTTTTAGAAGTGACATAATATGAAATAAAAATAATTACTAATAATATTCTAATACCACTGTATTCAAATTATCTAAATTTGACTGAAAGTATATGGGTTGGGAAATATAGATAGATACATAGATATGTGTTGTCTACAGATTAATTTATAAAATGTTTTAGCATTTTTCAAATGTGGATTACTTTTGTAGTTGCTTTCATTTTGTAATTGTTTTTATTTTAAATAAGTTTAGCTCTTAACTATTCCCACTCTATCTTTGAATTATCCATGATATTGATTCAAATTCACATTTTACGGCCAACAAAATCTCAATGACAATATCTATCTACTTACCTCTGCCCCAAGCCTAGGGTAAATACCTTTGTAGCTTACCTCTTCATAATCATCTATTATTCAAAGCTTCTCTTTTTACCAAATTCATTAATTTCTTGGGCCAACTCAGCATCTCACCTATACTCATTGCACATATGTTTGGATGTAAAGCTGCCCACTCATAAAATCACATGTATTATCACAAGATATTTGTGTTTTGTGCATAGTTTACTGAACATCTTCAGAAATCATAGCAATCAAAATCCCCCAGTATATTCTACCTAATACTGAATAATAGGGGTTTTTCCCCATGTTTTCACAGGAATTTTTACTTGATATGCTTACTCAACTATCATCTGTCCTCATGGTAACTTTTGAATTGTTTTTCCTTCCTTTTCTCTTATTTCTTTCATTGTAAAAATATCTTGAGAGAAGCAAACAAAAATTTTACCCTTTATTCTGCAAAGAGAGTTAGTTCTTTTTCATTTTCCCCTTTCCATTTAATCTCTGCTGATGATCATTTTCTCCATCAAAGAATTTTTTATAACAAAGACAATTCTTCCTCAAAATAAGTTCTTTTTCTTTTTTTACTTTTCAATATTACAAATGTTTACATAGATGGACTGTGAGACAGTTACTGTTACTTATATCTGTGATTGAAGGTTTATTTTATAAAAGCCCATTTATAATGACTAATATATTTCAAAGAGTACAACTTATTTAACAATGATGTGTAGAATCTATTATCCAAGTGTAATCTATTTTTTAAAGATTAATTCTTTCCCCAAGATCATGAGAATCATGTAATTTGTCACTGGTTATTGCCTAAGCAAATATCATATACCTTATTATTATCCTGAAATCAATTTTCTACCAACCCCAGGTATACAGTATTACTATCAATGGAGTCTTTGTTAAATTCATACATTAAGGTGATAATGGCTTTGATGGTTCAGTTTTGTTTTACAATAATTTATTTAGTTTTTACTATGTCCCGGGCAAAGTTTCAGACCCTGAGATTACAAGAGTGAATATGAAAGACACAGAGGCATCACTAGAAGAGTTCAGTGACTGAGAAAGGAAGATTTTTTTCAAAGTCAGTTCCTTTCTGATGATTTAGTTTCCAATATCCTACTATTCCAGGACTACTGCACTTCAACTTAAAGTGGTGTATCTTGTGAATATCCCCCAACACTATATGAATATAAACCAATAATAGTAGTATTGCTGACTAATCCATTGGCTTCCATATATTAACTGATGACTCCCCAGAAGACCACAGAAAAAATGTATTGATGAAATAAATTTACATTTTTTACACTTACTAAAGTAAAGTAGAATACCATCTTGGAAGGAATTTAGTGGTGGCTCACAAGGGAAATTCAGCAAAGGATATTTATAGTATTTTAAAGCCTGGGCTAAGTGGGGATAGTCTCAGTGAGGAAAGTGACTTCCAATAGCCAGAGCTTATGACACAAGAGCTTTGGAGGGGAATGTAAAACTTAAAAAGCTATTTTAGTTATTTCATTGCTTTCCAGAAATATATTTCATGGAGTAGGTAATTGAGTTACTTTTGCTCACTATCAGTAGTATTTAGCATAGAAAAAAGACAATATACAAAATTGTAGCATTCTGTAATGCAGGAAAAAAAAAGAACTGTGTGCTTCAGTTTGTGGCTTTCATATGAAAAGAATATATTACAAAATTCTCATAGTTATTTTTATTTTCTAATTTTTAAAATTTTATTTTTTTATAAATATGGGGTACAATGTGTTGCATTTTGATAAATGTGCAATAATCAAATCATTAATTTCCATATCTATCATTAAGCATTTATCATTTTTGTGATGAGAACATTTAAAGTCCTCTCTTCTAGCTATCTTGAAATACATAATGCATACTTATTAACTATAGTCACTTTACAATAGAATACCAGCACCTGTTCTTCCTATCTAACTGAAACTTAGTACCCATTGACTAGCATCTTCCCTTTTCTCTTCTATTCCTTTCCTGTGGCCTCTGATAACCTCTGTTATACCCTCTACTTTTCTGACATCAGTGTTTTTTATTCCACATTTGAATAATATCATGCAGTATTTGTCTTTCTGTGCCTGGCTTAATATAATGTCCACTAGGTTCATTCATAAGACCACAAATGACAACAATACCCTTCTTTCTGTAGTTCAATAGTATTCCATTGTGTATGTCTACATATGTATCACATTCTTAATTAATTCATCCATTCATAGATACTTAAGTTGTTTAAGTATTTTCACTATTGAGAATTTGTGAGGCACATTTGTGAAACTTTCCATGGTTTATGATTTTACCTTTGTTAACAGAACATGCTGTTGTAAGAAATATCCTAAAGTTGACATATTTTTCAGCTGGGAGAATGATAATATTTATTATTGCATAATATCTTATGTTTTGCTTTCTTATTTTTGTTTTTTTAGGGGTTGTCTCCATAATATTGCAACAAATTATCAACATTCTCACTATTAGCAAACTCTTTTCTCTATAATCAATCCTGTATGCTAAATCTCTTAGAACCATTTCTAAAAAATAAACTAACTTATGATATGTACCTTTCAATATTCCTTATAACGATTCCTGATTTTCTGCAGGACATCTCTTTTACCTTTGGTTGGCAAACCCTTCAGTGGTTAAATCCATTGTGATATGATAGCTTCTTATTTCATAATTTACTGCTTCCCTTAGATCTCCACAGGATGCTCCAGAAACAATTCACTATTTCTGAATAAATTTTTGCTCATGTTTTTCTCTCTTCATGCAGTGTTTCTCTTTTTTATGTGCCACTTTACTTCTTATCCTCCACGATAGGCATTTCATTCTTAGGAAAAGCTTATCTAATGGTTTAAGGCACAGTTAACCCTAATCCATCAATGCATTACAAACACTTTTAGAAATTCCAAAAGTTCCTAAGAAAAAAAACCTACC
Source organism: Sciurus vulgaris (assembly GCF_902686455.1). NCBI lineage: Eukaryota > Metazoa > Chordata > Mammalia > Rodentia > Sciuridae > Sciurus > Sciurus vulgaris. The sequence goes on from NC_136462.1 coordinate 74,292,394, forward strand.
TAAAATTTGAATAACCATGAGATGCCTTTATATTATTAATCCAATTAATGTTAAAAACTATTTTTATTAAACATTCATGCATTTATCATACACACAAAAAAGAAGAAAAGCCAAAAGAGATTTTCTTGCAAAAAACAAATGAAAAACAAAACAAAACAAATGAAAAAAGCTGTACTAGGATAAATAAAAATAAAGCTAAACCTGTTTACAGAATTAGAAGTTTGAGATAATAACAAAGTTATCAAAATAACTTCAATATATGGGTGGAGATATATTAGATCAAAGTCAGCTGGGATACCATTGAGAAGTGAACAACTTTATACCCCTGCAAATGTTGGGTGTGATAGGAGGAGACTGGGTAGAAGGACTCATCTGTGGAACCTGTGGCTCTTTCACTTTGAAGGATGGAAATTAATGAAGATGAGATATTAGGAGAGAAATGAAGGATAACAGTTCTGTGAAAACCCTAGAATAGTTAAAATGGGGTAATAACTCTACAAAATATTACTAGTAGTAGTATTTTTTATGCAGAAAGTGGCATAACATCCAAAGATGGAAAAAGGAGAGAGAATGAATACAGGTATAAAATTATCTGAATGATGACTAACATATACGGAGAATGAACATGGAGCAATGTGTTAGAAAGAACAGCATGTTGGTTGGGTAGAAAACTTGAGGGCAGAAGTTTGAAATAGCAGTTGAAGACAATAGAAGATGTTGACCAAGCATAAGTGATATATTGCTTCCATAGGTCAGGTATTTGGGAATTGAGAAGGCATAATAGCAACACAGCAAATCTTTATGAAATTTTTATCAGATTCTCTTATAACACAAACTGATTCCTGTTTGGTGAAAGCATGTTTTAGAGTAGGAGACTTCAGGATTGGGGATGTATGTCAATGACAAGCACTTCCCTAGCATGCACAGTCTTGAGTTTGATCCCCAGCATTAAAAAAAAAAAAAAAAAAAAAAAAAAAAAAAACAAACAAAAAACAAAACAAAACAAAAAAACAGGATGGAGACCTTCTTAAGGATTTTGTTGTTGTTTTGGTTTTGGAGGAGTTTTTCTGTTTTGGGCATGAGAGGCAGAAAGAACAAGGAGAAAAAGTGCTATAATGATGGTGAGATACAATGAGTCAGAGTGTCTAATTTGGATATGTGAATCAGTTTTTCATTTTGGTAATAAAAAACCTAAAAACTCACTAACAAAAAGAGGCTCTATGCCTTGCTGACAGATTTATAGGTCAACATTTGGTGTATTTGTCCCTGTTTTACTTTCTTTGTTTTCTTAAAATAATCTCCTCTAACATTCCATTTGCCATGATCACTGATGTTCCAATGGATAAAGAAATTTCACATGATTACATCTAACCCTGGGATAGGGTATCCAACATATTCCACAGAGAGGACTTGCAAATGTAATGTATAAAACTCTTTAAGGTATGGAAGTGGATAATTGGAAAGAAGGTAATATACCACATTGACAGGGAAGATTTGAGATTTAATGGTAGTTTGTGGGTAAAACTAAACTGAAATGGAAACGGTACTAAAGATTGAAATAAAGTAGTATTGGGTATCATGGAGGGGAAGGATTTAAGCATCTCAGAAGTTTTTGTTGGATGACAGCCTTACTGAAATATGTGAGGATGACCACTTAGCAGCAATGAGAGAGCTAAAAGTAGTCATAAAAGAATGTTGCTGAAATAGTAGATTGGTGGTAGAATTAATAAGAACTGTGGAGGGCAAGTCATTTTGTGACTAGAATTTGAGGTTGTTACTATATGAACATTGAAAATTTCTAAATGGGTGACAAGAGCAATGGGGGAAAAGAAGTCCAAGAATTTCCTATATGGAAAAAGGATGAAACACAAATGTTAAAATAAGCAGTATCAAAACCTATTGAATTAATTCTATTACTAAGCACACATGAAAATCAGATCAAATTTGGATTTATTTCCCCTTTACTTCCTGTCTGTTTGACCTAAAATGCATGCAAATGAGCTCACTGGAAGGAATTAGTCATATAAATGAGTCTGAGTGAATGTGCATTCTATTTCAGGTAGAATGTATGTTGTGCTAACACAAGGGAGTTTGATACAGATAATAATTACAGAATCTGCACATGTTGAATCTATTCACTTAAAGGAAATCTGCCTTGGAGGGGTATTATTGTTTGAAGTTATTCATAGCAATATTGAATATTCTCAGGAAATCAAGGCAACTTTTAGTGTATTTCTTAGTATTTTTGCTAATTTTCTAATTTTCTAAAGTTCTTTTACATCAAAATGAATTTCAGTTCTCAGAATTTTTTTTTTTTTTAATTTAAGCAAACTGTTATGCATGTGTAGAAGAACTCAACAAGCTCTTGTTGAAGGAAATTACTATTTAGGCAGGTTTTGAACTTTTAAGATTACAAATTATATAACTTTTTGCCTTAGGAAAAATTTTAATAGTTTTAAAAGTCATGAATACTGGCTTTGTTCCTACACTAATCAATCAGATGTACTAATGTTAAAGGAACATCTGTTATCTGTGGCATAGGAAACCACACCAATAATTAGTGGTTTAAAACCACTCATTTATTATCTCATCATTTCTGTAGATCAGCATCTGGTCATGTCTTAGGTGGGTCTTTTATTTTAAGGTCTTTTACAAGGCTGCCATCAAAGTGTTAACTAGGATCCGTGTTCTCATCTAATGGTCAGTAAGAGATGGATTCAGCTTCAAGTTTATTTAGTAACTGTTAGTAACACTCAGTTCCTGAGGGTTGTTATACTGAAGACCTCATTTCTTCCCTGGCTATTTTCCAAGTCCTCTTTAGTTCCTTGCCACAAGGGACTTTCCACAGGGCAAAGTCCCTTTCTCAATCACGTAAGTCAGGAAGGTAATGGTCTGCTAGCAACAGAGACATCACAATCTTCCGTAACCCAGTCACAAAAGTAACATCCACCTCTTTGTCATATATTCTTGGTAAAAAGTCCATCAATTTCTCACCCACTCAAAACATGAGTGCCAATTGAATGGGGATATTGGTACCAAGAGATATAGAACACTTGGGACTATTTCAAAAAAGCTAACTAATACAGTCGTTTACTTAATTTAAAATGTGTCTGTAATTCACCTGGGTTCAAGCAAATTTATAATCTGTTCATGCAGTTTTATCATACTGACTTTTTAAAAACTGAAATCATATTATATGGCATTGGCTACTAACCCATCCTATTTGTTACTACACTGAGTGCTGTCTTTAGGCTATGACTCCTAAGTTCCAGAAAAGTAAATGTTCCAAAATGGTCTTCACATAGAGATAATTCCTTCTCAAACAACTATATTTCAACAAGGTCATCACTGGGAAACAAATTTAAAGTTCAAGGTAAAAATTTGACAGTATTAGAAAATAGGTCAATCAGAAAAAATAAACACACTCTGATCAAGAATTCAATTTTCTAGTGTTGTATACCTGTCATCCCAGCTACTTGGGAGGCTAAGGTAGAAGAATTGCAAGATCAAAGCCCACCTGGGCAACTAAGAAAGACCTTATCTCAAAATACAAAATGAAATGGACTGGGGGTATAACAGCATCACAGCAATCCTAGGTCCCTCAGTACAATCAAAAAAACAAACAACTAAAAAATCAAAATGAAATAAACAAAAGCAATCTTCTTAATATTCTGGATCATCTAGTAACACCAGCTCTCCCCTTCAAATGCCTTCCTTAAACTGCTTCTTTTTCCAGATACTACTACCAACTGCACCATTAAACTCCCAATTTCTACTATCACCATTTCTAGTGAAGTCAATAGCAATATAAAAAAATAAGTGTTTCATAAGATCTTACCAAGGCTTTGACACCTTCAACACTTACCTCAATTTATTGCACTAATCCATGATACAAGCAAATTGTAAGGTAAGTGTTTCAATTAACTGAAGAATTATGATATAGCTAACAGTCAGGGTTGGAATAGACAACTTTGCAACAACTTTTGTATACTGGAAAGTTACTCTCTCCTCTAATCCAAAGCCCTTTATATATGACATTAAATGTAAATGCAGAGAATAATTGCAATAAAGTACCTCTGTAAAGTAACATTAATATAAATAGCTCAAAGTATACTTTTTATTGCATTACCTCATTAATCTTTGTTGCATCCTACTGAGTGAATGTGGCAAAGATTTCACTTCGCTTTTATGAAATATTTTTTAAAGTGAAACTAGAACTTGAATTTCCAGGTGTTTCCTCCATAGCATGTATCAATGACTGCTTGAACTAAAAGGTAAAAGACTTGGATTTCCTATTCCAAAATACTTCATTAATTTAGGAAATCATTTTTTCAATTAATAGTTTGAGTTGAATGTACACTATATAATTATTAAGCCAAAGGTCCTGAAAGCAGCCTACAATCTGAGAAAAGTCTTAAGTATCAGGTTGGTTTTAATGGAAAGTATTTTTTATTACATTTTATTTTGTATAACTATACTTTCAAAGTTTTCAATTATTTTATATTTCATTTTTAGTATGTTGTCCTAATAATCTCCCAACACCTCACATGTGATAATAAGAAATTGTTTCTGTTCTTTCCAGCTGGTCTGTTTACTCTGGAATCTGTCATCTTTCACTGAATTTCACTATCCTTTTGGCTAGTTTTGAGTTTTTCTTGGGTATCTGATCATTCCATTCTGTGAACTATTTGTTGATTTCTTCATCCCAGGTGTATGAATAAATCATTGTATGTCATGTAGGTGAAGTTTGTGTCTGTGTGCATAAGTGCGTATGTTTAATCTTTCTCCACACTTACTGTGCCTATGAATTTTAATAAACCTGACACTTTTTATTACTATAAATTTTTCTGCTATTATTTTCTCTTTTCACATTTTCAAGAATTCCTGAAGTAGTCTCTTTCACTACCTGAATTACCAACTTTATGTCTCCCTAATTTTCAATTTCTCCATTGTTGACTTATTCTGGAAGTTTTCCTCAACTTGTCTATTACTTGTTAAGTACTTCTAATTTTCATGGGTTCATTTTCTATAATTTTATATTATTTTGTCATAGAATTAGTCTTTTTTTCCTGTAAATAAAAAAAAAAACTAGAATTTTTTTAATGATACAAAACTAGAATTTTTTTAATGATACAAATTAGATATTTTCTTCTCCATATTGGAAATACTATTCATCTTGGATCACTGACTAGGTTTCTTATTTGTACTTCAAGATTTCTTCACATGTCTGATGATTATTCAATGTTGTTATGATTTTGATCTGAAATATCTCCCAAAGTCTCATGTGTCCAGGGTGTGGAGCTTTCAGGAAATGATTTATTCTTCAGGCCTCTGACCTCATCAGAGGATCCACTGGTAGCTGAATGGACTACCAGAAGATGGGACCTAGTTGAAGGAAGTAGATCATGGAGGGTATACCTTAGAAGGGTTTATCTTCTTTCCCATTCTTCCTCTCTCTCTTTCTCTCTCTCCCCCAATCTATCTACTTCCCAACTGTCATGAGCTGAGCAGCTTTTCTCGTACACTCTTTCCACCATGACATTCTACCTCTTCTCAGGCCCAGAGCAATTAAACCAGCAAACTATGAACAGAAATCTCTGCATCCTTGAGATCTTTCCTCTTTTAAGTTGTTTGTGTCAGGTATTTGTTCTCAGGGATGAAATTCTGACCTAACATATAGACAGCTCTCTATTTTAATATAACTGGGAACTCCAGGATCAAATACTTCAAATAAGTGAGCTGGCAGGAGTTTAGTTACTATATAGGGGATCTCCAAAGTTATAACATCAAACATTTATGGAGATTGTTTTGTATGCTAAAAATAACCTAAGATTCTTTGAGCCAAAGACTTTTGGCTCAAGTTCTTCAGTGATGACTTTTAAATATTTACAGTTTTTTCTATCCCATATTTAAACTAGAAGTGGTAGGGCATTGATTGGTGGATTATTATGCTTGTGTGTATTCACACACACAATTTTGCTGTCTATAAGCAGAGGAAGGTTTTTGCAAAAAAGCAGTAAGAAAAACATAAAAAAAAGATTAAAAACCAAACTTTAAGAATATGTTCTTGTTTAAAAAAATCCTGAAAAATGTATTAATCTATAAGTACAATTTAACAAATTATTATAAAGCAACCACATATTGTACTTATAAGAATATCCAAAAACAATAGTAAAAAACATTTGTTTATTACATTTATAAAATATGAGATCCAGGAATTTGGACAGGGCACAATAATATGGCTTCTCTCTGCTTTACTGTGTGTATCATATAGTGGAAGATAAAAGGCACATTCATGCAGTCTCTTTCCATAGGCTAATTTGGAAGTTCCATGTCATGGTTAACTGAGTTCCAAGGACAAGTGTCCTGACAAAGAGAGAAAGGTAGAAGCTTTACCTTTTTATTACCTTGCTTACACCACATACTGTTTGAACAGTCACAAGTACCTATATCCTATTGGGAAATATTAGTCACCAAGGAAAAGGATCTTAGAGGGTAGTGTTGTAATTTATGGATACAACATATCCCACCATTTACGTATCCAACTACCCAGATCAAGAAATAGAACAATGTTAACATATATAAGTATTCTTATATATGTTTCTTAACCTCAAATAATTGATTTAGAAGCAATGACTATGCTGATTTTTATTTCATTTTATTTTATTTGCATTTTTGAATGAGTTTGCCACATTAATATGTATTCCAATGATATATTTTAATTTTGGCCATCTTTGAAACATTTCGTGTATGGAATTGTGCTGCAATTATTATTTTGCACATTGTATTTCTTGGTCAATATTCTGCATATGAGATTTATATATGTTACTGTGTGTATTTTTTATTTTTAATTGCTGGCATGCAAACCGAACTTCAATGAGATACTGCTACGGAATCATCTTAAGACACATTAAAAGTAATACCATATCAAGTGTTGGTAAGAATGTGGAATAGTAGGGACAGTTATATCCTACAAATGGTACAACCTCATTTGAAAATAATATAGCAATTTTCAGTGGTATTGAAATGATATGTATTAAAATTGTATACATATCATGTATGGACAAAATGTTCTTCATTGCATTATTCATCTAGGAAATAGTACAGATATTTATTTTTGTTAGATTATGCTAATAATTTTACATTTATAACTTGAATGCAAAATTCTGATTGACCATTCTACTGTATTCATTTATACACCTCACAGATTCCAAAAATAAATATAAGAAACAAAATGTGTGCAAAGAAAGAAAAAATGATAAGAGGAAAAAAAAGCACAAAAAGGAAGAACCATAATATATCTATTCAGAAGTCATTATTATTGGTGGCCAATATTCATGCATGCTAAATTAACAACAAAAGGGAGTTCCAAATTTCTGAGAATTTAGTTTTATTTTCATAACTTTATAAGATTTATGTTCTTACAGTCACATCTAACCATTTTTCAATTTAATTACTTGAAAGAGTACAATTAATACTACTCGGGAAATGTTTTCCCTACTTTTCTTGAAACCAAAAGACTTTCATTAAATATATCTGAGCGTCAAGACTCTGCTTCCTAGCTCTGTTATTACTACTCTGAATGATACAAGCTGGCTTCAACATTTTGTATTTCTCCCGCATTTCCATTAGTACTGATATTATCATGCACACTAACGTACTATGTGGAAGGATTGCACATAAATTCTCATTATCAGCTAAGGAAATCTCTTTATATGGTGTTCTATTCTGTATGTATTAATACAAAGAAAATTATCTCTGAATCTGGAAGAGCATATATATGATCTCAGCATGGCCATAGTCTATGTCATTGTTTTAAATGTAATCTTATTATTTAGCTGGAGTAGGATATCAGCAGAGTATTAGAGTTTTGAAAGAAGCCTGTTTGGTTTTCCCTCAGTAATATTTCTATGTATTTTAGATAAAATGGCACTAAAATTTATTTGCCCAATTTTTTCTTCTGTCAAAGAATAAAGGTGATTTTCCTTCTTTCCACTCCTAGTAACTTTCTCACTGGACCTTATCCTTTACAACGTTCTCTCCGAAATCTTGCCCTTCATTATGCCCACTATTCTTGATGGCCACACTCTCCTCTGGTTTCTCACCTCTCAAAAACAAGACTAATTACTTACAATAAAAACTTTTTAAAAAACCACCCTTGGGATAATCCCATTTTATCTGTAATCTATGTTGTCTTTTCTCTTTTTCATTTAACAAAATTCTCATGGACTTACCAAGAAACCACTATCTGAGTTTTCTCATTCTTTTTTGTAAACCTGTTCTTGTTGATATGTTTTTTTTGTTTTTTTGTTTTTTTCATTGCCTAGTTAGTGATCTCTTTTTTTTCTCATTGCAGTATGCCTTTTTGTAACATTGGCCACTTGTGAGTACTTCATGTTTATCGAGTGTCTTCCTGGACTTTTGCTATGACACATTTTCTTGGGTGTTTCTCACTACTTCAGCCACTGTTTTCTGCCTCACCCTCAAAGGTGCCTCCTCTTTCAATGCAGGTGTTCTCTCAGAGATTGGCTTGTGGCCCTCTTGTTCCCTCTCTCTACACACTCCCCATCATGCCAAAGTGATTGCTTTCTATTCCTAAAATTCAACACTTCATCCACTAACTCCAAAATCTAAATTATCTCCTCCACTCAATCCCCATTACATTCTGAATAATCTTCACCATAGGCATTGTGCAGGCACTAAACACACTTTTAAGTTAACTACCTCTTCATCTGTGACTCCATTTTCTATTCCTATGTGCATTGCTGCCCATTTTATGTACCCAAAAGAATTCTGATTTGTTTTTCATAAATTTTTTCCCTCCATTCCCATCCATTATTAGGACCTGAAACTTCTACCTTTGAAGTAACTCAAATTAGATAACTCAGATATTATATTGAAGACTCTGCCTTTATTGCCTAGAACAGAGAATAGAATATACTAAACCGACTCTCACTAAATGATTTTGAGTGAATGAATTTAATTGCATAACTTAATTATAATTTTTGAGAATCCATTGCCATTGCTCAAATTCAGTCCTTCAGAGCTTCACAAAAAAACGTTCTTACTGTTCCCTTGTCATCCATCTATCCCCACTGTAATTACATCTCATATATGTTAATACACACATAAAATGTATACATTATCTCAAATGTAATGTTTGTGTCTGTGTGTATATATGTGTGTGTGAAGAGAAAGACAGAGACAGAAAATGAAATTAGCATGTATGCATATACTCCATTCACAGAGAGTTTTCCCAATTCCTAAGGGTGCACAGGAAAACTTACCACACAACCTAACATGTTACAGAAAACTTCATCTTCATATTCTAACCTGACTTACCGCTGTTGTAAGAAAAACTTGAGAAAAATGAAATTTAGCAGAGTTTATTTGCACAAAGAACACTCAAGAATCCAGTCACACTCAGAACCTGGAGATGGTCAAGGAGCTTCAACTAAAACTGGCAGGCAGTACTTTAGGCTTTACGGGTTGCAGTACCACATTTACCTTATTTAAGCATGATGTGAAGAGGTATTTGCCTTAAATGGACATGGTCTGGTCAAATGGCAGTCAGTGATTGGTTGAAACTCTGCTGCTATGATTGCCTGAGACTCAGCCACTTGTTAGAATATACACTTAAGTTAGGTTGCAGTTTGGATCTCAGTACATAAAACTTCAAAGTATGTATAGGCAACCTCAGGACAAACTCAGTTTAATTTAACACCATTTTCATTTTGTTCATATTTTGTTATTAACTATAATTCCCAAACATTCCTGCAGCTCTGTGCCCAGAAAAATGAAATTGCTCAGTGCCCCTGACAAGCTGTCTTTCTAGCTACAGTTCTTTGCTCCTTCAATGTTCTTCTTTTCCTAGTCTGACAAACTACTATTTATCACTGACTTAGCTCCATTTGCAAACAAAATAATGTTCTAGATCATTTTGACCAGACTTTATCATTCCCTTCTTCTAATTTCCAAAATTTCTTTTCACTTTTTTAACAATGTGCCATTTACCACTTTGTGGCAGAATTATCTAATTTTATCTATCCCATACAAATACTATCACCAAGCAAAGAAACACAAAACTTCTCAAGTTTTTCAAGTTTTTCTTTTTGATTTCTGGTTATTGTACCTAACAATATTATAGATACTTAATAATTTCTTGTGGAATGAATTAAACTTTCAAAATTTCTTGACTATTTTGAATTTCATTATTACATTTCCTTATCCTACTTTAAATGAATGTGCAAAGTATCTTTATATACATTGCTCTATAAATATAAAGCAGGAGAATATGTTATCATAGTCCTTCATTTATGAATTTTAAAGGAAAAATAAAATATAAAAACATGTATTAGGTGAAAGAAATATTAGAAAAAATGTAATATTTCTGTATTTCCCAATTTTAAGCACATATCACATTGTGTTGAAAATTTTAATGAATTATATTTGTATAAATTAGTGATTGCACTGCTATTTTTTTCTAAGCAAATATTATGGGGTCAAAAGTACTGTCATTGCCCCAGAGTCCTAAAAACCCCTACAGAGCAGAGTTCAGCAATGTAAATTTCTATAAGTGGCATATGCACATCATCATTGTTATCATTGTTTCATGAGTTAGTATTCAGAATGAAGGAAAATACATTATATGTTAGAGCTTGTAGTAATAAACTATTTCATCATTTTATTTAAATGTGAAGAAATGAAGTCAAAGAGGGCTTTTCCTAAGTCAAAACCAACCAGTACAGAGCAATGATTTTTAAGTCATCCAGTGTTGCCCTAATGTGGTGCAAAGAAAGACCCCTGTTTCAGGCCAATTCCAAGTAATTCTGAGGTCAGGGGACAATGCACAAATGGATATGTGTATTCCATATAAATCCAGCTACCCTCATTTCTCAGAATTCCTATTAGGAGTTCCCAGTCCATTCAACATGATCCCTTTCTCTTCATCTGGAGGCTTGAAGTTCTCATTTTTGACAATGGTAGGTCACAGAGGATGACTGGACAAAGCAATACATAAAGTGAGACTGGGTCTAAGATTCCAGGATATTTGTTGTACCTTTTCTCACTCAAGATATTGACTGACAAACTGAGTCAAGGAGAACTGGATTCCCTCCGCAATCTTTACTTCGCTGCCATTTGCACCTCAGACAGAGCTTTAATCTCCAGGATATATGAACAACTCAAAAAATGTAACACCAAAAAACAAATAACCCAATCAATAAATGGGCTAAGGAACTGAACAGACACTTCACAGAAGAATAAATATGATCCATCAGTATATATATGAGAATATGTTCAACATCTCTAACAATTAGAAATATAAATTAAAATTACATTAAAATTTCATCTCACTCCAGTCAGAATGGCAATTATCAAGGATACCAGTAACAATAAATGTTGGTGAGGATGTGGGGAAAAAGGTACACTCATATATTGCTGGTGGGACTGCAAATTGGTGCAACCACTCTGAGATAGGATTTCAAAGGTAAAACTAAAAAGAAGAGATACTAAACAGCCTCAACCAGCAAGAAAACTGGTTACAAACCAGGGAAGCATTAGGTATCTCAGGGTGGCCAACTCATAGCAGAAACAGTCACTCTTTCATAGATTTCCCGGAGCAGAAACTTATTTTTTTTTCCTTTTTTTAAAAAATCACTTGAAAATTCAATCTTTCATTCTCTGACCTGGAATGCAAGTTTTATTGGAATGTCTCTAACATAAATGAAAGTTTGTCAACATACATTCAAAAATTATCCACAAAGGCATAGCAAGAAAAAAAGTTATTGTTTCAGTGTTTGTAATTTGCAAAAGAATCTCCAAATTTTGTTGCTACTTATGTCTATATCTAAGAATGAAACTATCCTCAAATCTACAATGTCATTTGTGTATTCTTTATTACAATAATAGCCATAATAAAGTCTTAAAACCCCAAATTTTTGGTATGCATTTGTGGTTCACATTGATTTCAAACTGGACACAAAACTAAGACCATAGACAAAATAAATTATATTTTCTTAAACTTTTGGGGCACATGATAATTTGTCAAAGATTTATATTCATTTATTGCCATGTTGTTTCCCAGACAGAAAAGAATTTATGGAATAATACTATAATAACTATAAAAATACTTATAAATGAAAGCAATATCTCTAACACATTAGGTTGATATTAAAATTACTGGCGATACTGTAAAAGTGTAGGAGAGAAGATGACTGTAGTAACTCAATATGCAAATTGCAGTGTGCACATGAACATTTTAGCTGAGATTAAGTTTTCTAATGCTAATGCCTATAATTACTAAAAATTTCATTATATTTAGACTAATTATTTTAAATTTAAAAATAAAGACACATTGTTTTGTTCTTTCAGATTCTAAAAGCTGCAGTTAGAATAACTGTTTCCAGACTTTGCCCCAGTTATGATAAATATCATTAGGTTGTCTGTTCTTGAAATTTAGATTCAATTGCAACCACTGTGTAAATCTGATTTTACAAGTCAAACCGGAGTAAGGAAACAAATGGAAATGCATCTTTCAGCAGCATCTTCTGACAGTATATGATAAACAGTATCATTTACAGGACGCTGCATCATACCATTTCCATTTAGAAAGAAGAAAAATGCTGATTAAGCTTCCATTTGGCCCAGGCCTTCTGTTCATAGTGTGCTAAGCAATTCAATCTTTTTTGGTTTTAAAACCAAACACATCTCTAATCATAACACGCCAGAAGCTATAAAACTACCAGAATGAGTGGGGTTGTTTACTTCTTACACATTATAACATTTCTGAGCTAGCAGTGTTCCAAAAACATGTGTTATTATTATCTGTGGATTGACGGCTCTGCACCCAAGGGCCTCCTATTCTCCCCAATATTTGTTTTTAAAACTCCAAAAGGGCTCCCTTAAATATATGTAAAATTTTAGTTTGCATTCTATGACTCACCCATTTGTTCCAAAGTAAAAAAAAAAAAAAAAATCATCTGGCCAGTTTTTACAATCATTTAATTTCTATGTTTGGAAAAGAGTTACATGAATAAAAGAATTGCTAAATATTATTGTTTTATTTATTAGATTTGGTGAGGAGTTATGCCTATAGTGAAATTGCTTATTTTCATTTTTTAGCATATTAAATATGATAATAATCCTAGACTAATACCAAAGATTTATAATATCAAGATAAGACTATAAAGAAGAAAATCTTATTATTTTATAATGACTTCAAATGATTCAGTAAAGTGTAAGTTGACATTTACCTTTTTACTAATTATGGAGAAAATTTTCCCTTTACAAGGAATTAAGAGTACAAAAAATTGTAGATATACTATTTAAATCCATACCAGAAATAAACTGTATTTAAGGACTCTCCTGTACTTCAAAATATTTTCAACTTATCAAAATATAGACTTATAAATAATTTTTACCTGGTCCTTAAAACAATTTTTAACATACAGTCCTGGAATTCGGTTTTAATTAACAAATATAGGTGAAAAAGTAGAATACAGATATTTTAAAATGATTGAAAATTTTTAGATTAGGCTGATATTAGTTCAGAGTGCTTAGGTTTTTTTTTTTTTTTGTTCATTTTAGAAACTGTTGGTAAAAGGCTAATATTCTTTCATTATTATGCCCCATTTACTTTAATTATTCTTGCAAAAAAAAAAAAAAAGACTAGAGACAAAGGAGAATGTATGTGTCTTAAATTATTCAAGAAAAAAAAGTGGATGACCAGTTCTGAGAGAGTGAAGGTTATAAAATAAGGTATTGAAATTTTTAAAGTCATTTGAATAAGAACAAAATAATTTTTATTAGTACTTTTTCAAATGATGTGAGCAAATCTATTTTTATTAGCTAAGGTACACTAGACACTTTTTGTGCTGTGTTATAAATGTACACATGTGTGTTGTGGGGTTAGAGTGTGCGCTGAAGAATGGGTGAGACTTGATTAGTGATCAGGAGTAGGCTGGGAGGAAAAGCATTTCAGTTAGAGGGAATTTCATGCAAAGAGGAAAGACAATGTCACTATCAAGAGAAAGCATTAACAAGAAACAGTGTCTGGAACAGAGGAAATGTGTACCAGTAGTAAAATGTTGAGAGTTGGAGGACAGAAAGAGCCAGCAAGATTTGGCACTTGGACTTGAAGTTAGCAGATTACAAAACTGGAATTTAGTAATGTTTACAAATTTGTCAGATATGAAGCAAATCTATTTTTTTTTAAAAAAAAAGCAAGGCTTTTTATATTTCTCAAGGAGAAATACAAAAGTAACATTTATTATTACATTTAACCAAGAGTCTGTGACTGCTTTGACAGACTCTGATTTTATCTCATTTAGTATCTCTTGTCTCTCTGTCTGTGTTTGTCTCTCTTTTTCTTTATCCCACTTCCTAACTTCCTCCACAGGGAAAGAGTACTAATTATCTCAATGATCAGCAACAAATGATCTATTGTACTTCATTCATTACTAATGATGATCACTGTATTCCAAAAAGCAGTAGAATTCATGCTAATTCATGGATGATCTCTTTTATACTTTCTGTGGTCATCAAGCTGTCTGAGTAAAATTAAACTGTGGCAATTCTGCAGACAGAACTGCCTCACTCCACCCATCCCCAATCCATTCAGCCTGGGGGCTTAGCAGGCACTCCCTTGTCAGGAACTATGGCAGATTTCTTCCTCTGTGCAATTGCCACTGTTCCTACTTATTCTGGCAGGTGATTAGACAAGGTAAAAAATATCTCAAAAGTCAGATTGTTTTCATTGTAGTAGCAAAAGAGACCCTCATTCTGTCTGGGCATGGCAGCACACTCCTGTGATCCCAGCGGCTTGGAAGGCTGAACCAGGAGGATCTGGAGTTCAAAGTCAGCCTCAGCAAAATGGAGGAGCTAAGCAACTCAGTGAGATACTATCTCTAAATAAAATGCAAAATAGGGCTGGGGATGTAGTGCAGTGGTCAAGTTCAAGTGCCCTGAATTTAATCCCCAGTACTACTCCTCCCCACAAAGAAAGAGAAACCCTCATTCTGGCTTATAGATTGATTGTGTCATTCAGCCACATAATCCATAGCTCTGAATTGAAAGTTGCCCATTTTCTACCCTAAACCGGAATTGAAATTTTCCATGTGACTGCTCTTCTTGGTGATTTCTTGGAACATAATGTGTATGATACTTATAGAAAGGTTTGTCATCCTTTATTCCCCAAGTACAATATCATTCAAGTCTTGAGTCAGACAAATCTCAGTCTATGAGCCAAATTCTACTGTCTATTTTTTAGATAAACGTTGATTAGAACACACCCATGCCCATTCATGTGTGTACCATTTCTGTGTGATGTGTAAAGCTTAGAATATTTATGATTTTGTCCTTTATAAAAGAAAGTTCTTCACCACTTAAGTAATTTTTATCCCTAATAAAAACAAATTACTCAATATTTCTATTAAAAATTATTTGATTCAATCATCTGATAGAAACACTGAACACTTCCAGTAAAGTATATTGTTCAAGAAGAAATTTTGCACTAGAGGTAAACAATTACATTTCTTACGAATAAATGATGTATATAGTAAAGAGAGGAGGGCTTAATGATACTTGAATTTCCCTCTTCAATGAG
The DNA here is from genome assembly GCF_902686455.1 of Sciurus vulgaris. Taxonomy (NCBI): domain Eukaryota; kingdom Metazoa; phylum Chordata; class Mammalia; order Rodentia; family Sciuridae; genus Sciurus; species Sciurus vulgaris. Next base: position 74,307,998 of record NC_136462.1, read on the forward strand.
TGAAAAAACAAAGCCCTAGGTATGAAAAAGAATTCTTCAAACCTCTTCTGTTTCCCCATTCTTATGCATAAGCCTTTTGTGATTTGTTTCTGCTTATATATCTCTCCCTGGTCTGTATTGCAACCAGACCTCTCCTGTAACCCTAAAAGTTGCCTCTGGGTCTCAGTCTACCCTAAGAAGTCTGCCTGAGGGGCCTTGATGAATTGAATTTTCTGGAACTGATAATAAAGAAAGTGTTCTGTAATGAGCGTAGGAAGATCAAGGATGATCCCTGGTTAGTTGGCTCTGCTGGCAGCAGTCATCTAGACTAAGTGGTGACAGATTAATCTAACAATGACATGTCAAAACAAAACAGAACAAAACCCAAAAACATACATCAGAGATATATTTTTAAAATTCATGAATCAAAGATTTCTCATGCCGACACCTTTTCAAATTAAATTAATGGAACTATCATGCAGTATGATATGTTTATGAAATATTCCAGAATATTTCTATAAAGATATTGCTTCAAATTTCTGTGACAGCAAGCTGAATTAAAATTTAAGTGTAGACCCTATTTTAATTTGGTATGAATAAAAAAATTAAAATATTAAAACTGGATGCTTCTGTTAAGCATTAATAGTACTAAAGGACTTCCCTGTTATTATGATTATTTGCCAAGAGAAATCCCTGAAGCAAATCATTAATCTCTAAGGGTCTCATTTATTTCTCTCTCAACATTAACTAAATGATATATGAAATTTAAATTACTTACAGTTGATCTATATTTTGCTATTCTATGATATGACACATCTTGAAATACTTATGCAAGAAAGAGGACTGTATTCCATTGCTTGCTCTTTTACAAGTGGTGAAATCGAGGAGATTCACAGAAGAACAAAAATGTACCTTTAGTTCAGTTGATTATTAGAATATGAGTCCACAATTAAAATACAGCATGGACTATTAGCATTATTCTGGCACTCTAGTGTCCGATACATGGGAACTTCATGCTATTTATTTATTTTTTATTTTATCTAAGAACTCTTTGCACATAGTTTAAAGAATCAATAGTAGTATAAGGTTTATGACAAATATCAACAATCTATTAATCCTTGTTTCAATTTACCACTCTGTGTAAGCATCTGTGTTTCATTCTTTAATACATTATTTTGATAATTATCTTCATATATCTAAAGAAATATTTTATTACTTATTTTGGTTTCAACTTCTAGGCATTGTCTTTGGACATTCCTCTATAGACAATGAGGATCTAGATCTTTGATCCCCATTTCCACCCCACATGCTCACCCACAATTCTAAACCCACAGCCTCTCACTGTGAATCCATATTCCCTATGTGCAATTCACAAATATGCAGACAGCACTGGCTCATACAAGAGGGTGATTCAGGCCTGAATGTTGAATTTTCTGCACTCATTTTTCTTTTAGTGACATATTTATTCCTACTGCCAGTCATTTGGAGCTCCTTCTGGAGTGTGCCATAATATAACATGAACTTTCCTCACTACGGGTAGAAAAAAAATATTTCTTAGGTTTCTAAAATCATTTACCATGTACACATCTGGCTTTCACTTTTTTCAACATTACATCATTATCTTTTAACATCTTTTCCTTTCTTGATTTGTCTTTTTTTAAAAAAATCCTTTGCTGTTTATTTATTGGCACTTCAAGAGAAATTGGAGGATCCTGTATGACCAAACCACATAGTTACTGAAAGACAGTGATTCACTGATGCCTATGATAATGGATATTTCTTTAAGTATTTCCATATTGCATTTAATGTATGTTGTGTGGATAAATAATCAGCACTGTTGGAAGTGTCTGGTTATCCAGTTAAACTCTGAAGACGTTTTCTAATCAACTTGTATTTTGTGGACAACAATAAATTTACGAGCCTAAAGATTAAATGAAGACCAAATATATCCTTTATGAGAAAATACTCATTAGTAAACAAAGAGCCTGAGTGTGCACAGAAGATGGGGAGGGACTATCAATTGACCCACATGACCAAAGGGTGTCAGTGTTCAGAGATAGTGAAGCTATGGTACATCTTAGTATAAGATCTTGATTTTCTTTTTTTTTTTTTTTTTTTTTTTTTTTGACAATATTGGACAGGCCGTTTTCTTTTTCACTTCATGAACTGACTATCTCTAATTGATAGGAAGAACACGCTATCCCAGTTTAGAACTTATTGTTAATGTGTCATCATCCAGAATTTATCTTGATTCTCCACCATATTTCAAGTATTTTTAGTATGTTTTATCCATTGGGGATGACTATATTGAAAAACTGAGAAGATTCACTCCTGATAAATCACAAGCAGAGCACCTGAATAATAATAAATCTGCTTCAAATCACCATCATAGTAGACCAACCACTTTCTCACAAGTCAGAAACTAGTGAAGCTGAATTTAACACTAGCTAGTGAAGTGACCATGGGCTTAAGTCTCTTCTCTTGAAACAAATAAAAACAGGTCACTAATAGTCTCTTCCATTTCAAAGTCTAAATTGTTCTATTAGATATATATATATATATATATATATATATATATATGTAAGGCAAAGGAGACTATATAATTGGAGTGTAAGTTTTCACTTCCACAAACTTGTGTATTGTATTCATAGCAGGCAATCTTACAATTGTCTACAGGGCTGCTAAAATTTGTTAAGCCATCATATGGGTTGACTTTCTGAGGAACTTAGATAAAGTTGGCATATTTGCAGTATGAGATATAACATGGGCTATAAATATATATTTGGATGAGTAGAAGGAGGTGGAAAAGATAAAATGTGTAACATGCTTTCCTGAACTCCTGACATATCCTCCTACCCTCCCACACCAAGGAACTGGATGAACAAAACAAAGAGAAGATAGCAGGATAAGCTTTAGGACTCTCCCCAATAACATTTCCATGAACTCAGTACTGCCTCTGTTAACCTTGGGATAAGAGCCAAACACAGTACTAAAGCCAGCTTCATGTCTTCACCCCTTTGACAATTATAATGTGTCAATGATATATTTGCTGTGGAATTTTAAACTCTAGATTTTCATTTGTTTGGAAAGACTAGAGAGGAAGTATCAGGAAAAAAAAAAAAACTTTCCGGGCTCAGTATTTTGCTTAGATTGGGACAAGGAAGAGGTGGAAAATGAGGCAGAGGATGTTCTGTTATCTTTGCAAAGTGAGGGACAGAGAAAAATGGAAAACCTTTAAATGCCTGATTCTGAGGTAATCTGAGCAGTTGTTTTTAACGTCCCTTCAGTTAAATATGTTTCCATCATGCTGTATGAACTGAGCAGTGATTTGTTTTGCTGTCACTGTTGGCAAAGCAGAGGGGTAAATATGTTTCTCAAATCCTCCAGGGTGCTGCCGATGTCCTCCTCACCCCTCCTCAAGGATTAGTTTAGACTTTGGCGGGATTCCATTCATGAGCCTGAATGCAGTCTTTCTCCATCTGGAATACTCAGTGATGCAACCCTGGTAAGCCCTTAGGGGGGGGAATAAATCAATGTTTTTCCATGATGAGTATGGAGAATGTTGACTCTGAAAACGCACGTATACAGTGTTGTACAGAAAATTAACCTGCCTTTCACAATGGGAGCAGTGTTGCCGGTTTATCTGCACACCTCTGGACCTCCCATTCTTTCCAGTGGAAATTAACACATGTAAAAGGCACAATCAGATGTACTAAAATTGTAAAGAAATTTTTATCTTGTCTTGTATGCTTGGATTTTTCCCACATGAGTTTTTAACACTTGGAGACCCACCTCTTTCAGGCTTGTCACAGGTATATCTGAAGGAAAATGTCCTCAAAGAAAATGTCACATGGAAACAACAACAATAAAATGCAAGATATTCTCACTCTTAAGTACATGACTACTTCCTAAGCACTACATTTCCTTGATTATAGTACAGATACAAATATTCCTTTAGAAATTTCTGAAATTGAGTAATATGCAGCAAATATATGTACTAATATAATGCTTATGATTTGCCAATCTTCTATTATTAAAAAGATGGAATGTATACAATTGTTGGCACCTTAAAATAAAGGCAAAATAATATGTAGCAATAATCACTTTGACAGTGAATTAAGTGGTGAACAGTGGCCTCTTTCTTATACTCAGAATTCAGAAGAAATTAATGTTGGTGAACATCAATAAGTCTGCTACAGGTGTCATAAATATTAAAAATGTAAAACAGAAAGCATTTGTGACCATTTATTTTTAAATTGAATTATTTTCTATAACATTCAATAACCAAATATTTTACATGGAACAAATCTTCCTATTTGATGAACTTCAGCAGCTGATATGCATGCCTTGGATTATCTGTGTGTAAGATGTGCATCTGGATCACCTAAACCAGCGGGAGCCTTCAACTTGGTCATTTCTGAGCATCCTCCTTCATGTATGATATTATTTCCATATAAATGTAAGTATAATATGTATTTGATGATAGACAAAAATTAGTGAAATTTATATATGTATATATTTACACATAACATATATATAGTGTGCATGTGTATATATATATATATATATGACAGAAAAGTGGGACAACATTTAGAATTTAATTATAACTGTTTTATTAAGGACTTGGTATTGCAAACTACATGCAGTAGAATTAAAAGTCTACTATTTAATCTTCTGAAAAAGTCAGATGGTTAAACAAGCCAGAAAAACTCTTCAGTGACTAAAGAGATATTAAAAATATATGATTGACAGAAAATAAAAAATATTCTAATACACAGGTACCTGAAGACAGAAATTTAGCTGTGTATTACAATAGATCATAAATGAATGACATTCTTTGACCAGGACAAAATGGCACTCCAAATGGGAATTAAATGCCAACAGGAAGGAAAACAGGAACTAGTTTGAAAGTGGATGTGAGGATCATAGTGAATTTGTGAGACAATCAAGAAACTGTGGCAGAGCTTTAAAATGAATTTTCCCTTGGGGCAGTGGAAATATATTGGACCTGAAATAGAAATTTTAGATCAGGACCTTGGTAAGATTGTTCTTAGGCTAGAGGAAGATTACTCTCATCATTAAACTATAGGAGGAAGCGAAAGGTCCGTTAAAATATGATTTCAACATCAACAGCCTTGCAAGAAGTGATGCCAACAGGAAGAGAAAGATGGTAATAAATACAAGGGGCTTCTGAAAATTACTTACTGTATGTGCACAGTTTGGAAAAAGAGGGAAGGGATTAGAAACATTCCATGTTTTCATTTGTGAGTGACCCAGAAGTTGGCAGAGAAAATATGAAAAGCAAGAAAGAAAAGGGAAAGACAGATATGAGATGCCAGTACGATATGGAGCTAGAAATTATTAGCAGGATTTAAAATCAATAGAAAAAAATCCACATTCAGAAAGATCGGGGATTTAACATGTTTCTTTAAGTGTTGCTAGCTCTAACATTCTCTCTGTGTTTTAGTTTTCTCATTATTATTTGAGTTTCTTTTCCCTTTCTGTTAAACTACATTATTCTCAATACTGTATTAGTCTTTACTAGCATTTTAGCAGTACCAAATATCTGAGCATATTATCATAAAGTAACTGCAGATACTTACTAATAATATCCACCACTGCATAGTAAAATCACATACTGGTAGTTACATTTCAGTAACACTAGAGTTCTTATAATAATATAGTGAACACTATTATACACCCCTCAAGTGTTCAGAAAAAGGATGAATTTCCAAAAGTCAAATCTTCCAGGTCCTCAATCTGCCATACCTTCAAGTTAACCTCTATCCTGAAAATGGCATTACCATTCTTAGAGTACCTAAGTGTATGATTTTGCATGGTAAATATTATGTTGTATTCTGCTAAACTTTATATGATAGTATCATCTGTTGTTTGTCCCTTTCAGTTGATATTTATATTTGATAGCTATAGATCTAATTCATTAATTTTCACTGAGGTTCACTCTTCTGTTGTATGAATATGACAAAACTTCCCACGGTCCCATTAATAGATATGTGAGTGAGTTGCCATTATAAACACCATCACAAGCAAAAGCTGAAGTGAACAATTTTGTGCATGTATTTGGGTACAAACTGAGAATTCTCCTAGGGTGGTGTATTCCAGACTGAAAATACTGAAAGAATATGTATCTTCAACTTTAACTAGATATTGCTAAATTGTTTTCCAAAGGTTCTATTATTTTACATACAGACTGGCCATGTCTTTTGTGTCAAAGTCATGCTAAAACAATGTCATCAGATTTTCAATATTTTAAATTTATATGCAGCATGTTATCTAATTCTGATATTAATTTGCATTTATATAATTAATGGTGAACTTGAGTAGCCTTTTCTCTTCTTGCTGATCACTTTTTTTCATTTCCCTTTAAGTGCTCTTCAAATTCTTGGTCCACTGTTATTCGAGGTTGTTTATATTTTGTAATCAGTTTTTAGAAGGCCATTATATATCCTCGTTACTAATCTGATGTCATTTATGCACGTTGTAATTCTGCTCTCCAATCTAAAGATTTTATTATCAGCTTGGATCATGATGTTGTATTATGAAAAAAGTTAGAAATATACTGACATTGCATTTATCGAGCCTTAAAAAAATAATCCCAATGATAAATAACTTCTTCCATATGAAATGTATTTTCTTTTCTTTTTTCTTCATGGATATTAGATTAATCCAATTAATCCAGGGCTACCCTCCCACTACACTACACCCACAACCTCTCCCTATCTTTTTCTTTCTGTTTTTATTTTTGAGACAAGATTTTGCTAAATTGCTGAGGCTAATCTCAAACGAGATCCTTCTGATTCAGCATTGAGAATTGCTGGTATTGCAAGTGTACAACACTACACCAAGCTAAAATGTATTTTCTTCAAAACTTGAATTCACACTAACAACATCAAAAGAAAATTTTAAAAGGTTTTTGCTATATAATCACATCTGCCTTTCATCTCTCCATATATTCTCATTCTTCCTTCTGCTCTGTACTCCAGGAGTCTTTCCCTTAGGGCTTACATTACTTGGGTTGCTTGATACATGGCTTTGGACACAGTTTCTCCAACTAAAGTTACAGACAGATTAGAGGGCTAAGGAGAAAGAATATATATTTTTCCCCTTTTCCTCCCTGCTTTGGCATTGGGATTCTTCCAGTTGCAATGTTCCACTATGATCATTCATATGATTGTTGTTTCTTCCAGCAACTTTCATTGAACTCCCACAGAACTCTTTTTTCCCCTTTTCCATCAGTAGCAAGGATGGTAATGGCTTCCCACAGTTATCTCTGGGTACCTGAAACTTCATTTTAAATTTCTTTGATCTCATCAAACAATTGGTTAAAAATCTCTTGTTTAAAAAACTGTTTAGTTAAAACACTGATTTTCTTTCCTGACAAGACCCTGAATGATACAAAGACATATTTTGAAAGCTCTTCTGAACTCCATTTATCCAATCTCCATTGCCTCCCATGAATACCATCATTTTCTTACTACTATCTACCAAAAATGTTCTACAGATAGCAAGGCAATTAAAACATGTCCTCAGCCCCTTGCTTACTACAATCAGTGGCATAACCGTAGATTCTATTCCTGCACTTGTCTTTTTCACTTAACATATTCACATAGTAATCTTAGCAGCACATATGGAGATTCCTTAAAGGGCTTTTAACATAGGCACAGTAATCAATCTAATGGTATACATAAGTATTTGTTAAGATCCTAACAATGAATATTTATTTTTAATATCATGCTATTGCTAGCAACACTTTGACAAATAACAATAAAAATTCTTATGTAGATTTGTTGGGTCACAAATGATACACACCTGTTCTTTTAATAATTCTGTCAAATTGCATTCTCAAGAGAATTATGAAGACTTACAGTCCCAGTTAGAGCATATGATAACAGTCTAACAATGTAAACAATACACTGTATCATCTGATGTTTACAATTTTACCATTTTTATAGGTGTGTGAGACCTGGCATTTCTGAGTCATTTATTTTCATATCTTTTATTTACAGAATGGAACAATTTTTCAGGTTTAAAAGTCATTTCTAATCCTTTTCTGAGAAATACTTATTCATATCCTACACCCACTTTATGTGACTTTAAGTTCTTCTATTCTTAATTTATAGGCATTCTTCATTGATATGGAGTAGAAGAAAGTTAACTACTTTTTTTTCTATCCCATAAATTTCAGTTTTTTCTCCCATTCTGTAGTTTTTCCAATTGTTAGTGTTGCATGTTACCATGATGTAACAGTTTTACTTTTCTATGGAGAAATGTTTCAGTCTTTCTTTAATAGGGGCTGGAATTTTTTTTTAATAATTTAAACACGCCAAAATTATAAAATATTATTCCATTATTGCTTCTAGCACTTTCATCATTTCCTATTTTACATATTTTACATTTGCATGGAAATTTTAGTTCCACTGGAATATTTTTCTGCTAAAAAATATTTCTATATTGAATCATTTTAGATATGCTTTCAAAGCATTTTACTTTAAATCTTCAATTCTTTTATTTAGATCTTTTAAGTGTACTTAGTATACTGCTTCTAAACTTTCAATATTTGTACTTTGGGGGTGATCTTATTTTGCTGCTTTTAATTTCTGCTAATTCTTAATTGTAGTGGCTTATTTCTTCTTTTGGAAGTGTTGTGAGTTGAATTATGAGTGGGCTTTACATGTGATAATCTTACATCCTGAATTAAGGCTGAATCCCTTCAGAGAATATTTGCATTTCTTTCTGCTAAGCACCACTAGACAATAACAACTTTTAAATTAATGTTTCAACTTACAGTTTTCTGGACCATATATGTAATATAAATAACAAATTTCAGTCCCCAGTGAAGGAAAAAAACCTTGCACATATGAAATACTAAGAAAGATTTTATTTTCCCCAGATTCTAGGTTAATAAGATCTGCAAACAGCCTCAAGGCACCTGTGGTTTCAGGATACTCATAACAAACTTATTTTCCATTTCATCACTTCACCACCTGTAGACTGCACTTACTTTCTTTAGAGCACAAAGTTTGCAGTTATATTGTATCTAGTATTTTTAGGATGTGAAAAGTAGGAGAAACTTTTCATTTGTTTGTTTTCTTGTAGAATAGCTAAATGGCCTTGCTTGAAATAATGCTATGATTTTTTTTGTAGAAAAGTTTAAAGAAAGAACAGCATTTTGTATATGCTCATTTGAATATAAAAACATTCTAACCATGTTTTTAAGTAGAATGTAAAGTATAAAACCTAAGGAAAATGAAATATCCCAGCAAGTAATATCCATGAAAGAACATTCCAGGCAGGAAGAACAGATTGAGTGCGTATAAAGGGGCCCCAAAGCACAGGACATCCTAAAGTATTTTAGGATTCTATTTTGTACTGAAGTACAAAAGCAGAATACCTAAGATTACAAAGAAACGGTATGTCCTGATCTTGGAGAATTTGGAATAGGTTGCTCAAGATATCTGAATTCAGGCTGAATCTAAATAAGAACATTAAGTTGAACATTACTGAAATCTGAGCCTTAGTAATCTTGTGTGGAGCTTCCTTATTGCACTCTGCATTCTCTTTATGCCAAGCTGTGGCCATTCAATGTGTTTGCCTTTATACTCTAGGACCAGCCTGACCTGAAGACAGGGCGTTTCTAATGTGATAAAATAATCTTAGGTTGTTCTTTACATCTAATGTGCTAGGCAGCTTTGTTGTTTGATCACTCTGCTTAGATATCAAACTATACTTACTCTTTTATCCCCTGCATTATACTTAGCAACAAGTTCAAAATGTATTCAGGCTGTTGCTGTTGTCCATGTTAATTCTGTCCAAGTCAAGTCTTTACTACTTATCAGAATGGAACTCCTTTTAGTTCTGCTCCTGTACAGGTTTCAACCCTCATTTCAATTTTCTGAACCCCCTCCTGTCATTGCTATTCAGTTGTAATTAAATGGAATTTTCATGACCCTTTCCAAAAACACAAAAACTAGAATAATTTACAATGTTGGATTATAGGAGATTTGGAAGGTAGGGAAATAATATTGATTTCTATGCTGCAAACTAACAAATCACTACAAACTCAGAGACTTACAACAATGTGTATTTTCTTTTACCCACTGTTTTCCTAGGGTAGGAGTCTGAGCATGGTTTAACTCATTTCTCTGCTCAGCATGTCATAGGTTGCAATCTATATGTTGACCAGTGACTCACGTGACTTTTGGGAGATTCTTGTTCTACTTGTAGAACTGAGGTCACTGATTGCTGATTCTTAGCCAGGGCCATTTTCAGCAACTAGAGGCTCTCACAGTTCCTTGCCACTCCTGGCCCTGACATTTCCAAAGCAAAAGGAGAACCTCTTATTCTTTTTTGCAAGTATATAATCTTATATAGAATTATATAACAACAGAATGATTTTCTCATTATCTTTCCACATTCTACTGCTAAGAAGCAAGTCACAGGTTCAATCCACACTCAGTAGGATGTGATTGTGCGAGGGCTTGACTCGGTTGGGAGTCACCTTAGAACTCTGCCCACCACAAATACCAATTCAAAAGTTCAAATACAGGACATTACAACTAAGACCAATAGCCCCTCCTCAAAAGAAAAAAGAAAAAAGAAAATTATGGGGCTGGGGATATATCTCAGTTGGTAGAGTGTTTGCCTCGCAAGTACAAGGCCCTGGCTTCAATCCCCAGCACCGCAAAATAAACAAACAAACAAACAAATAGAAAGAAAAAGGAAATTATAAAAAACAAAAAGGAAGGGCCTGCGGAGATAGCTCAGCTGGTAGAGTGCTTGCCTTGCAAGCATAAGACCCTGAGTTCGATCCCCAGTACCCACAAAAAAAAAAAAAAAAAAATAGAAGCAAAGAGGTGGTGCTGAATTTTAAATGTCAACTTGACAGTCAACACATATACCCCAATATCTGGTCAATCATCATTCTGGATGTTTCTATGAGGGCATTTTTGGATGAGTTAACATTTAAATTAGTCTATAACTTCTATAAAGCAGATTGTCCTACCTAATGTAAGTGGGCCATATCCAATCAGTGACAAACTGAATAAAACCAAAATCTGACCCTTGACCCTCACTCATGTCAGAAGGAATGCTTCTGCTTAACTGCCCTTTGAACTGGGACTATTGATTATTCCTACCACTGCATTTGAACCATAAGTGCTGGGTCTTTGAGGTCTTCAGCATCCTGGCTTTTGGACTGTAACTATACCTTTATCTCTCTTGTGTCGTTCTCTCCTTTTCTCTCTCTCTCTCTCTCTTCTCGCTCTCTCTTCTCTCCTTTCTCTCTCTCTCTTCTTCTCTCTCTCTCTCCCTCTCTCTCTCTCTCCTGTCTCTCTCTCTTTCTCTCTCTCCACACACACACACACACACACCACATATTTTTTTGTTTCTGTTTCTCTGGAGAACCCTGACTAATACACTTTTTGGTTGAATGTGTTTCATTAACCCAGTCCTTAACAAAGTGTCATGTAATAATCACTCATTGCTCATAAATCATTATCAAATAAATTATATTATTTAGATTTCAAAGCCTTCTGTTGCTGTTGTTGTATCCTACCACCTTAGAGGATGTCTGTTTTAATAATATAATGTACATGAAAATATAAGATGTCACAAATGCTTTTATTATAACAAACTAGGTAGAGTGCACTTGAAAACCCATAGGCTGCTGATGGAGTTTTATTTTCTGAATAGCTGACTTCAAGAAGACACAGGCTAATAGAATCTGACTTGTTGATCAAATAAATTTTGGTGTTAGAAGGGAAAAATATAGTTATTTAAAAAGCCCAAGTGCTTGTCCATTCTTCAAGCTCTTTGATGCTGTGTATGTTTATATATAATATTAATAATAGTTTTATTAGCCAGAAATTAATAATTCAGATAATCATGCATCTCCTCAATGAAAGTTAATGGCAGCTGCGGAGGGAGAGGGTCAGAGTGGCTAGAAGCTATGTCACATAGAAGGTCCTGTCATACTGTATTCTTACAAGGCTTTGCAAACTGCATAAACATGGTGTACAAACAAATTCAAAAGATTATGTGAGAAAAATGTGATACCTTATAGAAAAAAATGTTCAACAATTATTTAGATGTGTTACCAAAGCCATTATCCAAGAAAATTATTCCAAAAAAAGCACTACAATGAGATTATTCATTCAACAAATATGTTTGGTTACATCTAGAATTGGAAATGAAAAGGGGACCATGAAAGTTGAGGTCTTTATCCTTAAACTCCTACACTCATTACAAACACTTGTGTCATTATAAACATTCATGTTCATGATTTTATATGGATATGTACTTTCATTTTACTTGTGTATCTGCCTAGATGCGTATTTTATAAATTATTAGGTTTAACATGTCAAGAATTGCTTTCAGAATGGCTGCTGGATTTTATATTCTACCAACAATGTATGAGGGATGCAATTTTCTCCATAGCTTTGCCAGTCTTTTTATTCTCTTTTAATTTTTGTTGTTGTTGTTGTTTTGATTTTTGTTTTTGTTTTGTTTTTGGAATTGAATGTAGGATACTAACTATTGAGCCACATCCCCAGCCCTTTTTTTATTTTTTGTTTTTAGACAGCATCCAGTCAAGCTGCTTAGGGCCTCACTAAATTACTGAGTCTGGCCTTGAATGTACAATCCTCATGCCTCAGCCTCCCAAGTTGCGGGAATACATGCAAGTGACACCACATCCAGTTCTTTCAATTTTTTGAAGCATTTTAGTGGTAATGAAGCAGTATTTCATTGTGGTTTTTGCCTTGCATTTATTTTCATTATGACTAATGATGTCAAACATTTTCTATTGCCTGTTATATATTTCTAAATCTTCCATGGGCAAAAGTCTTTTCGAGTTTGTCCATTTTTTAATTAATTTGTCTTTTTATTGTTGAGATTTAAGATTTCTTTATACATTCTGGATACAAAAACTTGTGTTTTCACTTTTTTAATAGTTTCCTTTAATGAATATAACTCTAAATTTTGACAAATTTCAATTTTATTATTTTTTTTTTCTTGTTATTCTCTGTTAGGATAGATATGCAGTTGTTTCAGAACCATTTGTTGAAGAGACCACTCCACAACACACTAAATACCTATATTGAAAAATCAGTTGGCCAAGATGGATGGATTCACTTCTGGAATCTCAATTATCTTTCATTGCTCTATATACCTACCACTTACCACATTGTTTTTATTATTTATTTCTTTCAATGATTTTTTTTATGGTTTGAGTGTACAAATTTTTTTGTTTGTTTGTCTGTTTGTTTGTTTTGCGGTGCCTGGGATAAGAACCCAAGGCCTTGTGCTTGCAAGGCAAGCACTCTACAACTGAGCTATATCCCCAGCCCTGAGTGTACAAATATTACACTTATTGATAAAAGGATTCTTAGTTTTTATTCTTTTCTACACTACTGCAAATGAACTGGTTTTACTAATGTTATTTATATATTGTTCAATGCTAGTACTTAGAAATAACAATTAATTTTTCTGTGTTGATCTCTTAGAGTCTTTCTGAGCTAGTTTTGTAGTTTTAAAACCTTTTGAATTGTGTGTGTATTTTCCTGAATAGACTATGTACAAATCATGCCATTCATTGCACATAAGAAGAGATAGTTCTACTTTTCTCTTGCAATTTTTAGGCCTTTTATTTCTTCTTTTTAACTAATTGCCCTGGCTATAACACCAATACAATGTTAAATACAAGTGTCAAAAGTAGACACCCTTGATGTGCTCTTGATCTTGTGGGAAACTATTTGTTCTTTGATATTAAGCACAATATCTGTGGCTTTTCTACAGGTACCTTTATAAGGTTGAGGAAGCTCTATTCTACTTTTTTTTTTTTTTTTTTTTTTTTTTTTTTACAGGGGGAGGGTACTGGGGACTGAACTCAAGGGCACTCAACACTGAGTTTATTTAGAGACAGGGTCTCTCTGTGTTGCTTAGTGCCTTGCTTTTGCTGAGGCTGGCTTTGAACTCATGATTCTCTTGCCTCATTCTCCTGAGCTGCTGGGATTACAGGCATGCACCACCATGCCTGGTGAAAAAGCTCTATTCTATTTCTAGTGTATTAAGAGTTTTTATTATGAAAAAGTATTAGAATTTGTCAAATGACTTGCTATATTACATGAGCAGGCCATGTAGATTTTCATGTATTATGTTAATATAAAGTGCATTTATAGATTTTCATGTTAAGCCAATCTACCCACTTTTTGGGTTACGCCATTTGATCATAGGGTATAAGCTTTTTTATTTGTTTTTAATTTGGTTTCCTAGTATTTTGTTGAGAATTTTTGTAGCTGTGTTCATAAGGATAATAGTATTAATTAATTTTCTTGTACTGTTTATGTCTGCCTTTTGGTATTAAGGTAATACCCCTAGAACAAATTGCTTGAGGTTAAAAAAAGTGAATTAAAGAGAAAATGATACTGCCATGTAGACCTTTGAAGGGGTTATTATAATAACTCAGGGGGATAGGATGTATATATGCTTAGAGTACAGAAATGTGGAAGGAAGCCAACATTTGATATCAGAGTTTTAAAAATTTATTCCTGTTGACTTAAAAATTTTTTCTTGTCAATCAAGAAAGATCTGTGAATAAAGACTATAGTCTCTGAACTACATCGCTGATAAGTATGACTGGAGAAGCAAATGAAACAAAATAAATGTTCAAGAATTGGCAAACTTTTGGAGCCATGACATTTGGGGTGGGCTATAAATAACTGACTCCTACTAATTGGCTGACATCAGAGACATGGTTACCGATATAAAGTTATAATTGATCAGCTGACCTGGATTTAAACTGATTGGCATGAGTTTTAAACATTTTTCTGGTAATTGCTCAATGTTACAGACAAAAAAGAAATATTTTATTCTCAGAGGAACATGAGTGGATTAAAAATGATTTCAAGGCCTATGCTGAATTGCTAGAATAGAAAAGAAGAGGAATACATTAAAAATGCTGTTCAGGTTTCTGGCCTGGATGACTAAATGTACTTCTGCTATGTCAAGAACCTCTATCTTTTCTTTACTGATATACTACCTGCTCCTAGAAAAAGAACCTGATATGTGCTAAGCACTTTATATTTTTACCAAAAATTATGTCCACTGGCATAAGGATCATTAGTGGGAGTATAAAATTGTAGGCATATTCAATTTCAGATCTCTGTGACATATCTAAAGAAGATGACTGATAGTAAACTAAAATAATAGGACAGATATTTATTCTGCCAAGATTTCATATGTACCAGCATACAGGCAATAATTAAAAACATAAATCAGGCAAAATATCCTTAGGACATATGAGATGAAATCACCACGGTAGACACCTGACAACACAAACATTAAGGAAAAGAGAGCCTTAGAATATGCAACAGATACTGACAGGAAACTACCTAATAAGCAGAAGGAAATAATGAGAGAAGAATGGAAGCAAAGGGAAATTGCTTTTTGTGTGTTTGTTTTCTTTTTCTTCCTCTTTAAGAAAGAAATAGCCTTGTTAAATGATCCTCAAAGGGTGAAAAGAAAAGGGAAAGGACTGGAAAGAATCTGCTGGATCAACAATTGGGTCCTTGATGTCCTTGAGAAAGCTGTCTCAGTAGAGTGGCAGGTGTTCTGTGTGGGAGGGAGGGGCTTCTGGGAGGAAGGGAACAGAAGAGAATCTGTGAAGGAGGAAAGCAGGTAAGTGGTCTCTGGGGGAGGCTTGTGGGTGAAAAAGGGGGTTGTTTTTATTTATTGAGTTGAAAGAAACTAGGTCATGTTAAATACTGATTGGAAAGATACAAGTTTCAAATACAAGGAAGAGAAAGGATGATCAAAAGGTTAGTGGATAAAAAGTGAGAATTTATGACAGGATGTTCTCTGATTCTCAAAATTCCTATATCTGTAAATTTCTAGGATTATTTGAATTATCTACATAAATAACTAGATTTTATCAGTGAATCATTGTGAGATATCTTATTTAAAGTAATACAAAGATGTGTCAAATTGATAAAGTCCTTTTATTCTTTTACAGAGAACATATGATAGAGTAAAAATATCATTTATCCTCTAAATATTTTTCAAACTTTTTATCAAAAAACTTTTTATAATAAGTCTGTTGAAAGAGCTGTATAGACCATATATACATATATGTATAAATGTACATATACATATATAATCAATTGTTAATATTTTACCACATATCCTGTCCATCTTAAACTTCTATTATTATAAAGTTTTGCAATAAAAAGTATTAAATCCAGGGTCACATGCATGCTAGCAAGTGCTCAACCATGAAGTTCCATTTCCAATCTTTTTCTGTTCCTTTAATAAAACATTTTAGAATTAGTTTCAAATATTGTGACACTTCTTTTTCTAGTTAATTCAGCGTGAAACATAAATCATCTTGAACAGGGATATTCTCTTATGTAACCACAATAAAATTGTCATACAAAAGGAATTTTAACATTTAACTACACAATGGGTAATATATGGTCTATATTAAACTCTACCCTTTATTAATTTCCTTATAATGCCTTTCATAAACATCTTAAATCTAGAATGCAAGTAAGATCAGTGCATTATATTTAGTTGTCATATATTGTTTACTTTCTTTAAACTACAACCTTCCCACAGAGTTTGTGCTTTTTTAAATGTTGCAGAATATTGACACTTTTAAAAAGTCTATTGTAGGTTGTTCTACAAAATTTCTCCTAATTTGGATTGTCTTTTGCTTTCCTCATGATTTGATTCAGGTAAGGAAATTAGGTGGAAATACTGTGAGTGATTAATTTGACATATGGCCAAAGTAGATAATGTCAATTGGTAACATTAAAGGATGATATTAAGTTTAATCATTTAGCTAAAATGCTCTTCACAAGTTTATATGAAAAATATTCTTTATTTATTTAAAATACATAATTTGTGAAATGATGCATTAAGCCAGCACAAGTATCCTATTTTTTTAAAGATATTGTTATGGTTTGGATATGAGGTATCCCCTGGAAAGCTCACTTATTAACACAGGAATGGTCAGAGTTGAAGTGATTAGATTAAGGCAGTTGTCTAATCAATAGATTAATACATTTGGATTAATCATTTGAATGGATTACTGGGTTTTAACTGTAAGCATGTGGGATATGGCTAGAGGAACTAGGTCACTGGCTGTATAACTTGGAATTGTATCTTGTCCCTGGGTCCTTTTACACATACTCTGTATGTGTAATTTGAATTGTCAACTTGACTGAATTAAGAGATGTGGATGATTAAAAGGCCTCTAGGTGTGTCCATGAGGGTGTGATGATTGGAATGTGGTATAGTGAACTGAAGTAGAGACCCTCCCCTAAGCGTCACCCAGTAGGATGAAATAAAAGCTGGAAGAACAAGGAAGCAGATGCAGATGAAGCTCAGCTCTTCTTGAATGGGTTCTTGATTGCTGCTTTGATCATCTGAGGATATGAGACTCTCACTTCTTCACTCTTCCGAAAAGGGACTCTGCCAATGATTCTCTAGGTAGTTTCCAGAAGTCTTGGTCTTAGATTAGGTAGCACAGTTGGGGCTTTTGCATCTTGGACTGAGCAGCTGCTGGTTTTTCCAGCTCTCCAGCTGCAGATGGTCATTGTGGGCTATCCAGCTTCTGATCATGTAAGCCAATCTAATAAATCCCCTTTTGTAATCATACTTCCTGTTAATTCTTTTCCTCTAGAGAACCCTGACTGATACATGCATTTTGCTTCCCAGTTTGCAAGAACTAAGCAGCTTTCTTCTGCTACTTGGTTTTCTTCCCTGACGTAATATTTCACCTCTGCCCAGAGAAATAGAGCTGCTGTCTATGGACTGAACCTCTGAAACCCTGAGACCAGGATAAACTTTCCTGCTGTTAAGTTGTTCTTGTCAAGTAATTTTGACCATAGCAATGAAAAGCTAACTTACAGATATTTCATCCAGTATTCTTATCTTCTGTTGAGAATTTTTTCCTGAAAAAAACATTTTTTTTTGCTATAGTAATTGTAAAATGAAATTTTCTGTATCTATGATTTCCATATTTAATACCTTATTTGGCCTTATGAATTTTTGCAAAGAAGATAGTTGTCCTTAAACTCCCTAGCTGTTCTTTTTTCAACAATTATTTTTATGTATTAAGAAACTGATTTTTAATTCAACATCGATGTTGTCCAAATATTGGTAGTCCCTCAAAATTTTTGTTTTGGAACTTTATACCAAAATAAAAACACAGTGACATAGTCTGTACAGATGGAGCATTTAGGGCACAATTAGTTCCTGAGGTTTCACTGCATAAGTAATGTCCTTACATAGGAGGCTGAGAGAAGGCTATCTTCCCCTAACACCATGTGAGAACACAGACAGAGAAACTGTCATTAAAAGCAGAGTATTTGGGGGATCCAAGATGGCAGACTAGAGGATGACTGCATCTCCCCCATCACATCAGAACTCAGGATTCAAGCAGGGGAGGTATTGAGAGACTCTGACCAACACAGAGCCTTGGGAGTTGAGTCAAGGCTGCAAGAAAAAAGAATCAAATTACATTCAGGGGGAACCAATAAGAATATCAACAGGTTTTTTCAATCCAGACCCTAAAAGCTAGAAGGGCCTGGAACAACATTACCAAGCCCTGAAAGAAAACAATGCAAACCAAGAATCTTATACCCCTCCTTCCATGATAAACAAAGCTAAAGGAATTTACAACAAGAAAGCCGGCATTTCAGAACCTTCTCAGCAAAATATTCCATGAGGAAGAGATGAAAAACAATGATGCAAATCAGCAATGGAGGAACTAGCCTAACGGAATAGCCATATAAAGGAGAACTAAATCATGTCAAAAAACAAAAATGAGTCCAATGACTAGGAATACAAATCATATCACAATAATAACCCTGAATGCTAATGGCCTGAACTCATCAATCAAAAGACATAGACTGGCAGAATGGATTAAAAAGAAATATCCAACAACATGCTTCCTGCAAGAGACTCATCTCATAGAAAGAGATACCCATAGACTAAAGGTGAAAGGATGGGAAAAAACATACCATGCGCACAGACACAGCAAAAAAGCTGTAGTATCCATCCTCAGATAATGTGGACTTCAAGCCAAAACTAGTCAGAAGGGATAAAGAAGGACATTACATACTGCTTAAGGGAAGCATAAATCAGCAAGACATAACAATCATAAATATCTATGCCCTGAACATTGGCTCATCCATGTACATCAAACAAATCTTCTCAATTCCAGAAATCAAATAGACCGCAACACAATAATGCTAGGCGATTTTAACACACCTCTTCACCACTGGATAGATCTTCAAACAAAATTGAATAAAAAAACCATAGACCTCAATAACACAATCAACAATTTAGACTTTACAGACATATATAGAATATACCACCCAACAAAGAATGAATACACTTTCTTCTCAGCAACACATGGATCCTTCTCTAAAATAGACCATATTTTATGCCACAAAGCTACTGTTAGCAAATTCAAGAAGATAGAGATACTACCTTGTATTCTATCAGATCATAATGGATTGAAATTAGAAATAATGACAGAATAAAAAACAGAAACTTCTCCAATACCTAGAGATTAAAACAATATGCTTATTATATGATGAATGGATACAGAAGACATCAGGAGGGAAATAAAAATTTCTTAGAAGTAAATGAGAACAAAGACACATCATATCAAAATCTCTGGGACACTATGAAAGCAGTACTTAGAGAAAGATTTGTTTCATGGAGCGCATTCAACAAAAGAAGTAAAAATCAACAAATAAACGACTTAACACAACAGCTCAAAGCCCTAGAAAAAGAAGAGCAGGCCAATACCAAAAGTAGTAGAAAACAGGAAATAGTTAAAATCAGAGCTAAAATCAACAAAATTGAAACACAAGAAACAATTGAAAAAACTAACAAAATAAAGAGTTGGTTCTTTGAAAAAATAAACAAATTGATAAACCCTCAGCCACACTAAGAAAGAGAGAGAGAAAACTCAAATTACTAAAATTCGTTGTGAACAAGGAAATATCATTACAAACACGAGTGAAATACAAAACATAATTAGAAGCTATTTTGAAAATCTGTACTCCAACAAAACAGAAAACCTCGAAGATATCAACAAGTTTCTAGAGACATATGAATTACCTAAACTGAACGAGGAGGACATACACAACTTAAATAAATCGATTTCAAGCAATGAAATAGAAGAGGTCATCAAAAGCCTACCAACAAAGAAAAGTCAAGGACTAGATGGGTTCTCAGCGGAGTTCTACAAAACCTTTAAAGAAGAGTTCATTCCAATACTCCTCAAAGCATTCCATGAAATAGAAGAGGAGGGAACCCTCCCAAACTCATTCTATGAAGCCAATATCACCCTGATACCTAAACCAGATAGAGACACATCGAGGAAAGAAAATTTCAGACCAATATCCTTAATGAACATTGACACAAAAATTCTCAACAAAATTTTAGCAAATGGCATACAAAAATATATTAAAAAGATAGGGCACCACGATCAAGTGAGTTTTATCCCAGGGATACAGTGTTGGTTCAACATCCAGAAATCAATGAATGTCATTCACCATATCAACAGACTAAAAGTTAAGAATCACATGATTATTTCAATAGATGCAGAAAAAGCATTCAATAAAATACAGCATCCCTTCATGCTCAAAACACTAGAAAAAATAGGGATAGTGGGATCATTCCTTAACATGTAAAGGCAATCTATGCTAAGCCCATGGCCAATATCATTCTAAATGGTGAAAAACTGAAAGCATTCCCCCTAATAACCGGAACAAGCCAGGGATGCCTCTTTCACCACTTCTATTCAACATCGTCCTTGAAACTCTAGCCAGAGCAATTAGACAAACCAAAGAAATTAAAGGGATGCGAATAGGAAAAGAAGAACTCAAACTATCCCTGTTCGCTTATAACATGATTATATATTTAGAGCAACCTGGAAATTCCACCAGAAAACTCTTAGAACTCATAAGTGAATTCAGTAAATTAGCAGGTTACAAGATCAATGCTCATAATTTCAATGCATTTTTATACATAAGTGATGAATCTTCAGAAAGATAAGTTAGGAAAACTACCCCATTCACAATAGCCTCGAAAAAAATAAAATACTTGGGAATCGATCTTACAAAAGAGTTGAAGGACCTCTACAATGAGAACTACAGAACACTAAAGAAAGAAATTAAAGAAAATCTTCAAAGATGGAAACATCTCCCATGTTCTTGGATAGGCAGAATTAAGATTGTCAAAATGACCATACTACCAAAAGTGCTATACAGATTCAATGCAATTCCAATTAAAATCCCAATGATGTACCTTACAGAAATAGAGCAAGCAATTATGAAATTCATCTGGAAGAATAAGAAACCCAGAATAGCTAAAGCAATCCTTAGCAGAAAGAGCAAAGCAGGGGGTATCGCAATACCAGATCTTCAACTCTACTACAAAGCAATAGTAACAAAAACGGCATGGTATTGGTACCAAAATAGAAAGGTAGATCAATGGTACAGAATAGAGGACATGGACACAAACCCAAATAAATACAATGTTCTCATATTAGATAAAGGGGCCAAAAATATGCATCTAGAAAAGATGGCCTCTTCAACAAATGGTGCTGGGAAAACTGGAAATCCATATGCAACAGAATGAAATTAAACCTGTATCTCTCATCCTGCACAAAACTCAACTCAAATTGGATCAAGGACCTTGGAATCAGACCAGAGACCCTGCATCTTATAGAAGAAAAAGTAGGTCCAAACCTTCAACATGTCGGCTTAGGATCAGACTTCCTTAACAGGTCTTCCATAGCACAAGAAATAAAAGCAAGAATCAACAACTGGGATAGATTCAAACTAAAAAGCTTTCTCTCAGCAAAGGAATCTATCAGTAATGTGAAGAGAGAGCCTACAGAGTGGGAGAAAATCTTTGCCACTCATACTTCAGATAGAGCACTAATTTCCAGAATATATAAAGAACTCAAAAAACTGTACACCAAGATCACAAATAATCCAATCAACAAATGGGCTAAGGAAATGAACAGAAACTTCACAGAAGAAGATCTACAAGCAATCAGCAGATATATGAAAAAATGTTCAACATCTCTAGTAATAAGAGAAATGCAAATCAAAACTACCCTAAGATTTCATCTCACCCCAATTAGAATGGCGATTATCAAAAATACAAGCAACAGGTGTTGGAAAGGATGTGGGGAGAAAGGTACACTCATACATTGCTGGTGGGGTTGCAAATTAGTGCAGCCACTCTGGAAAGCAGTGTGGAGATTCCTTAGAAAACTTGGAATGGATCCACCATTTGACCCAGCTATCCCACTCCTTGACCTATACCCTAAGGAATTAAAATCAGCATACTACAGAGATACAGCCACATCAATGTTCATAGTTGCTCAATTCACCATAGCCAGATTGTGGAACCAACCTAGATGTCCTTCAATTGATGAATGGATAAAGAAACCGTTGCATATATATATATATATATATATATATATATATATATACAATGGAATATTATATATATATATATATACACAATGGAATATATATATATATATACATTGTATATATATATATACATATATATATGTATATATATATACAATGGAATATTATATATATATATATACAATGGAATATTATATATATATATATATATATACAATGGAATATTACTCCACCATAAAGTATGAAATTGGAGAATATCATGCTAAGTGAGATAAGCCAATGTCAAAAAACCAAAGGATGAATGATCTCGCTGATAAGCAGATGTTGATGACACATAATGGGGGGTGGGAAGGGTTAGTGTTAGGGTTAGGGTTAGATTTTGGGTTATGGTTAGGGAGAGGGGCAAGAATGGAGGAAGGAAGGACTGTATAGAGGGAAAAGAGGGGTGGAGGGGAAGGGAAAAAATAACAGAATGAATCAACATTACCCTATGTAAATTTATGATTACACAAATGGTATGCCTTACTCCATGTGCAAACAGAGAAACAACATTTATCCCATTTGATTACAATAAAGAAGAAGAAGGAGAAGAAGGAGGAGGAGGAGGCGGAGGAGGAGGAAGAAGAAGAAGAAGAAGAGGAGGAGGAGGAGGAAGAAGAAATAAGCCCTGATGGATCTAAACAGGTAATTTGTCAGGGTATAACATGCACTGTGAGCTTCATGTTAGTATTGTTCCCCATGACACCAGCTATGGGGTTAATACAACAGTGAGCCCAAATGGACAGTACAAATAAAGCCTATAGATAAATTTCTCAGTATTATGATTCTCTTAAAATATGAAATAAAAAATTAAGATTTATAATAGCAAACTACAAAACCAGATAAATACAAATTAACTTGACTAATAGATATTGAAAAAAAAATAGAAAAAAACAGAGTCTTCATTAGACACTAGCTCTGCTGGCTTCTTGATATTGGATTTCTTCAACTCCAGAACTGAGAAATAAATTTTTATTATTCATAAATTGTCCAACCTAAAGTTCTTTATTATAGTAGCTTGGTCTGGTATTATAATCTGTTTCTCAGTTTGTTACATTGATAATGACTGGCAGATAAGAAATTGTGTGTACTTAAAGTGTACAATGCGGTTTTCTTTTTTATTTTCTTTTATCTTCTTTAAAAAAAATTTTTTTTTTTTGGATCCTGAGGATTGAACTTAGGAATGGTACATTCTATGCACATGCTTTCTCACCTAACTACAAACTCAGAGGCCAACATATAGTATTTTGATATAGTTCATATGATGATTCCTGCAAATCAAGTTGATATATCCATCACCTAATGTAGTTACTTTTTTGTGGTAAGAACACTTACATCTACTCTCTTTAAAAATTTCAACTAAAACTTATATTATTACTAACATAGTAACCACATTGTACATTAGATGTCTAGAAATTATTCATCTTATGAATGAAAGTTTATATCTCTGACCAACTTCTCATTTTTTACCAACTCTTCCCTTTTCTGTCCTCCTCCAATTCCAATCCCAGGCCCTGGCAACCACCATTCTAATCTTTGTTTTTCTAAGTTCAACTATTTCAGATTCCAAATATTCCACATGTAATATTTATTCTGGGTAAGACTGTTTCACCAAGCATATGCCCTCCAAGTTTGTCCATGATGTTACAAGTGGCAGTTTTCTCCCTTTTAGGACTGAATAATATTCCAGTCTGTGAGTGTGTGTGCCATAATTTCTTTATACTTCCATCTATTTCAGAAATTTTGTTTCTATAAATTAACTATTGTGAATAATGCTGCTATTTCTATAATTTATTTCCATCATTATTTTGATGCTTAGTGTGTTTGTGTCTTAAATTTGGCCACGAGTCCCTTTAAACTCTTTGCTTGATCAGTTCATTCCTATCAGTGTTTGACTAATTACTTGTGTATTATAAAATCATATTTATGTGTTCATGATTATGTATCATGTATATAATATATCACATATATTTTGTATCACACATCAGTGGGCAAGAGACAGATTCTTGACCTAGCAGATCTCACAGTCAGTCATTCAGGCCAGGAAGTTGAAATGGTACCTTTAATATATTTCTCTTTTTTACCACCCCATCAAAATAACATATGCTTGAATTCACTCTTCATTTGCTCATTTCTCTCTGAGAATAAAATATATGTACACATATGTATACCTAATTAAAACAAAACTAAAGGAAAGATCAGGGGAGTGTAAGAAAAGGATTTGAAGGGTCAAGGGAGGAGGGACAGGATAATGAAAAATAGTGGAATGAAACTGACCTATTTTCTAATACACATATATGAATATACTACAGTGAATATCACCACAATGTATCTTCACAAGACATTAATGTAAAAAAAATTAAATAAATAGAAAAATTAGTAGAGTAGAGGGAAGAGAATAGGGGAAGGGAAGAGCAGGAGTTTAAAGGTAAAGACTGGAGACAGAATAGGAGCAAATTATATAATGTTTATTTATAATAATGTCAAAATGAATCTGAATGTTATTTATAACTATTATGAACCAACAAAAAATGATGAAAAAACAAAAACAAAGACCAGGTGGTTTTGTTTCTTCTTCCATTTTCTACCATATCTCCTTTCTTCCACAGTGAGAAACCTGATTCCTAACAATATTAGTGTGTTAGATCATTTGCTAATTCTATTATACACAATCAAGATAATTTTAGATTGATTGCACTAATACTAGTACAAACAATACATTTAACTAATGGTCAATATTTCTATTGTTCTTAAAATATATTCTATCTCGATAGGAATAGTAATGAAACAGTTCAGTCTTCAGAAAATCAGCCTACTAATAGATTTTTTTTAATTAAAATAAACCCTATAATAGCATAATTAATCACAAATGCAATTATAATGATATTACTCAAAAAAAGCAAATCAAATTGTAGCTAACATTATAGTGTCTCTATGATGTTCAACATGAACATCACAGAAAACTTCCTTAAAAGCATTATTTTGAAGTTAAATTATATGACAACTTAGGGTATATTGGCAAAAAATTAGAAACTTCTAAGTTCACTGAAATTTCAACCTAGTACTACATCCTACATGGAGTGAGAAGCAAATTGTTGATACCCATTTAAAAAATCATGTTCATTTCTGAATGGTCTTCAGAGATGTGTGTTTGGGTCAGGGGAAGCCACCTACCTGGATAAAAAGGGATAAGCCAACTTAACAGGTTTCATTTCACATTCTATTTCTTTATTATTTCAGAACTCCTTTGCAGTTTAGAGGTACCAGTAGGCACTGTTATAACTAGAATTGGATAAAATTCCAAGCTGTGTCAAAGACATTGTTTGAATTCACTTAAAAGTATTTTATGTCACTGTTCACCAACTCCCCTTCTCTAGTCATGATCTGCCTGTGGCAAACTGTTTCTCTCTGGGACTGAAAAGATTACTCCCACTGATACTCCTCTGACAGTGTGAATATTGACTTGCACTTACAAAGGTCAGACAGTTCCACTAGTTAATAGGAGTGAGAAGAGCAGCTCCAACAAGTCTCTTTGAAAGGAATTTAACCTTCAAATTGCAAAGCACGCTGCTCTGTGGAGCCAATTTTGGCAATGAAGAGAATATATTCTTCTGTACTTTCCAAAAAAGACTAATAGGAGCCTGGAAGTTAGCATTACAGAGAGAAACAAGGGTGCCATGTGGCAGACAAATGTCCATGGGAATGCCATTGAGAATATATGGTGTTATTTTTATTTTTTAAAGGGTGTTGGATACTGTGGAGTAATTCTCTGGGCCTTTAACTTTCCTCAAGGTATAATAGCCTTTTTGACTTTTAAGAGCCATATGCTGCAAGATGATAAGACACCACATATATTTTTCACAGCATCATTCTGACACAAGATCAAGAAAAAGGTTTATTCCCAGTGGAGCACAGCATCTCCTTACCTATCCTTTGAAAAGTCCTTTGCCTTCTGTTATTGTCTCATGACTGAGAGTTCAAGAAAGGCTGACATAATTTAAAGTCTCTGGGAATGTGGCCTATCTGTTAATAGCAGTGTCTGAACTACAAGGCAAGAAGGATGGGAGGGAGAACACAGGACTGAAAATGAGACTGAGACTTCACTTTTCATTCTGATGGAAAGTAAAACCAATATTTTTAATTTTTAATAAAACACATTTATATTGTGGCACCAATGGCAGTAAGAATGTGCTGCATATAAATGAGGATGATTCCCTAGTTTGTCTTGAGCAGTGGGAGATGGGAGACATAATGATGAAGAGGGCCTTTTGCAGGAAATAAGTGGGAAGAAGAATAAGTCCTGGGTGTCATGGAAAGCAAAGCTTTCACGATGCCAGTGCATATTTTAGAAATGGCATTATGGCTTTCACTGCTTTAAGTTTGGCATCAGCAAGATGTTAGATTGTGCTAAAATCATCCTTACTGTCCTTTCTGCCTCATCAGTGGGGGACCATTCAAGTAACAAAGTGCCAATCAGGGGCTCTTGTTCCTCTTTAGCTTAAAGATATTACTGTGGAGGTTTTTCTGAGTGCATGATCTCTCCGCTTGAGATGCCCTTTATTATAACTATAGTTAAAGGTCTGCTGACTTAGCCCTTATAAACCTCTAATGTTCTCAACTACAAAAATTCACTCTAAAATAAAGCTTAGCATACTAAGTTAGAACCCAGGGGAGTCCTGATTTTGATAAATTCAAAGGAAATAAAATAGTCATTTTAAGTTAAGAAAGAGTGACAAAAATATAAATATCAAAGCTATTTGAGTTATGTGTGTCACTGCTCTGGTATCTCCAAAAATAGCATCGTTAATTAAAATGAAGTTGGAAAGTAATTAGCTCATAATGTGCACTAATCATTTTTGTAAGTTTGGAATATAAAAATGTAATTAAGCAAAAGAAAAACGAGTTATATACAGGATGATTTTCTTGATTGAGAAAGTATCAGTACATTTTTAACTCAAATATTTTCTGAAAA
This sequence comes from Sciurus vulgaris, assembly GCF_902686455.1. Classification (NCBI taxonomy): domain Eukaryota; kingdom Metazoa; phylum Chordata; class Mammalia; order Rodentia; family Sciuridae; genus Sciurus; species Sciurus vulgaris. The sequence goes on from NC_136462.1 coordinate 74,335,475, forward strand.
TATGGGATCTGTGCTGCTGTCAGTGTTCGAAGTCCTTAGGTTAGTGAATCAGATACTCCTAATCTTCTGACTCTCCCTGTAAGATTCTTAGTCATCTTTAAGATCTTTATTAGTTGGATTAATCCAGAAATAAAGCCTTTAAAAAAAATCCATCAAACAGCACAGAGGCAGAGTGTTACAAAAGAAGTCATTGGCAATGGATCTCAATATTTTTAATATGATGATTGTTTTCTATAAAATATACACTTTTAGAATCTTTTTAAAAAAAGAAAACATGCACTTTTCTATTGATACAGATTTATTTTCATAAATTTTAAATATCAAACCATGTTTATAACAAGCTCTGACATACCTATCTCTGTGCTGATAATGAACATAAACTCTGGAAAGAAATTTTTAAATATCTTCCTATAAGACTCAAAAGAATGAACAATGGTAGGAAGATTCTGGAGATGTAATGAGAACATCAGGATGAGTTTGTAATTTATACAGGAATTTATAAAGGAATGAATAAGGTGTTGACTTGGGGTATCTCTTAGAGTGGTCAGGAAAGGCCTTTTGAGAATGACACACGAGCTAAGAGATGATGGATAGAAACTAGCAGACAAAAAAATATAAATCTGAGTCAAGGGAAATAACACACTGCTAAGGTACCAGGGCGAGGCTTAGCATGTTCTAAAAGGAGATGAAAACCCATGAAGCTGAAGAATAGTGCCCAAAAGACAAAATGGTGAGAAATAAAGTTGAAGAGAAAGACAGGAACCCAAACATGTATCCAAGGGGAGTTTCCCTAGGACCTACTCTATTCCAGGAAATTCACACAGATACACAAATAAAGTGTGATTCTTGCCCTGGGGTATCTCCCAGTCTGGTGGGGAAATGGAGACTTTTGGATGTGATGTCAGTGCAACATGCTGCAGACAGGTCCTCCTTACATGTGACTCAATCACTTCCCAGCTTAGAAGTGGGGAGGAAAAGTCCTCAACAATATATTTTGGATGTATTGATGGATAGATGGATGGTGTATGGATGGATCACAGAATAAGAAAGTCCAGCTGCACGCTCAAATAGCACCTAACAATTTCTCTTTTCCCAGTAATATCACAATACACAGACATTGAAGTTCACTTAAAATCTCAGCTAAAATATATAAACCTGTTTGTGTGCCCCTATTGACCTCTGTTTAGTTTATCATGTGGAACAGATTGCTTAATCTCTCTTTTCTTATGTATAAAATATATACATAATCTTACCTTTCTCCTAGTTTCTTACACATATTTTCTTTTCTATCATTTGAAATTAGAAATTTGTAAATACAAAAACTATGAATAACTAGACCTAGGAAGTCACTACTATCATTTTATCAGAAGTTGATTACATTTGAGAAATTGTAACTCCCAATAATCAAATGTGCAACTGAGTCATAAACCAGGCATTGTGCATGATATTTTTTTTTTTTTCTGAGGTGGATAAACCTACTTGAATATGGTCAGGTGTTATCTGTTATCTGACTTGTGCAATTTTTCCCTTTGGAAATAAAATTGTAGACTAGAAGGCAACATGAGAGATCAGATACTTGGAACAATGGAAACCAATTTATCATCAACCATGGCTACCCAAAGTAGGTAACTGAATGAACTGCTCCTATCATTCTAGGCTTACTTCTATCCAAGGAGCTTGACCTGTCTTCTAGAACTAGATTGCCCACTTCTAATCTAATACAGTGATGGATAAATAATGACAGAATTTTGTCATTTCCTCCTCTCTGCATATTTCAATGGACTCAAGGAAATCTCTATGAGAATCTGCTAAAAAGTGCAATAAGTTAACACACTGAATAGTCCTATTTAAATATTTACATATAATATCAAAAGTATTGAAACAGAGTGATTTTTGTGGCTATATACTAGAATTAAGAAGAGTTGCTGGTACTGTTCTGATTTGAGATCTAGGGGAAAGCAACATACAAAGCTGTGCTCAGTGTGAGAACAATTTCTTAAGCTATATACTTACTTGGGCTTCTGTATTATTATTTAATCATTTTCCAGTTGACTGGCACCTATGTTGATCCATAACTTTATATTATAATTAAAAAGGTTTAAAGATAAAAATATTCATTTTTTTAGCTTAAGAAGTACCAATTCTAGAGTCAGAAAAGATCAGCTTTAAAATCAGGGTCTATTATTTTCAAGTTGTATGATCTTAGGTAAATAACTTCTGTATCTTAATTCATAACTAAATGTTGCAAATAAACTCTGTCACAAATTTCTATATGAATTTAACACTTTTTCTTATAAATATTAATGTATATGAATCCAACATTTCTTGCTATTATACAGTTATATTCTATGAAAGAACATGATAGCTGAAAAAATTAGTTTCTCTGAAATATAAATTTAATGCAACATCTGAAAGATAGTGTAAATCAATAAGACAAAATATTAATAGGCTCACAACAATGGCTAACAACACTTTCAGTACAAAGGTCCAGTAGGTAGTTAAGTAAGCAAGACTCGTATAGGAGGAATAGAAAGAATCTTGGTGATCAGCCAAAAATTATTAATGAAACTATGACCATATGTAGAATCTATAAGAAAAAGAGAATAAAGGTAAAAAATCTGATGATACTCATTCTAAGACCATATATTATAACAATAAGACAAAAATAATGAAGGATGTAGAGTTGTATTGAATGTGTAGAAGGATTTTGGAGAAAATGAACAAGAACAGGGTAATAGAAATTCAAGTAGAAAGTCTTGAAAAAAATGTGTGCTGTGTGATCTTCCTAACTAAAATGATTCAGATAATAGAAAACTGATTGAAAATAAGTTTTAAAACACAGTTTGATTCACACTGTTTTTCATTTGATCAAGTTTTAGTAGTAATATCACTATTTCAACAGGTGAAAGAAGAGTTAAGAAGCTTTTAGACAAACAAAACAAAACAATACCTATTCTGAGAATGTTGGAGATGCAAAAACAAGCAAACAAACACAAATCCAATGTATTTGTGGGTGAAAATGTTTCAGAACACAGAAAGTAATATTTAGAATAGGGCTTCCAGGATGAACTTTTGACAAAGAGCACTGATCATTTAGATCATTTAAGGGAGAGTAGTGGAAAATGTTAGAAAAAAAGAATAACTGATATTACAATCCATGTCCAGAAAGACATGCAAAACAAAACAAAACAAAACAAAAAACAAACTCAGTGCATAAGTGAAGAACTTAGCTGAAGTTGTCAAATATTTTTTTAAAGAAATTTAGTCCAGTTTGGTGTGTCAGAAAGAAAATTCAGGAGATCTCCCCGAGATTTCCCTCAGAGCACCATTATCTTTCTGCATGGAAAAATGGATGAAATCAATGATTGAAAAATATATTGAAATATATATATATATATATAGATATATATTCTCAGTTTATACAATATTCTCAGGGTTATTTTGGTAAATTGAGTAGTGCCAGAGCAATAAATAATAGTTAAGAATGGTATAAATCACACAGAAAACTAAAATTTTGTGACCATATGAGAGATCCAGAGGAAAAGAGTTTGCTTGCTGCTGGAAAGTACAGACTCTTCTGTAGTTCTAGCTCTTAGTTTTCTTAATTGAAGTAACTCATAGTAAGAAGGTCATTGAGGAGGAAATTAAACAGCAATACTGATGTAGTCTGAATCATGTTGAATGTATTTGTCAAGTTGTTTTGTAAAGTACATAAATGAATGCTTACTGTCAGGCAGGTGGACAGCACATGTTCCTCTAAAGGCATAAGCATGACTCAGTTCCAACTCATTGTTGCCATGTTAGAATGTGGGGCCAGCGATGATTGAGGCTAAAAGATAGAATCTCCAGTTTCTAAATGTTGGTATATTTTAAATTGTGAGGCCTACAAAATACCAGTTTTTGCATTCACCCCAAAGATTTCTAGACTGTTATTTCTTACATAGTTCTATCCATCCATCAATTTATTAAGTATGTATTTATTAAATGACTTCAACATCCTGAACTATTTTAAGCACTAGGAATAGATGAATGAAATATCAGAGGATCGACAGTAGTTAACTTTGTGAAAGATGTGAATATTATCCAAGAATTATTCAGAGAAAGTAAATACATGGTTGGGTAGGTACCTGTGGAAATACCAGTGGGATTTCTATTTAAGGAAGGCTCACAGAAAGAATCAGAAGACAATCAGGAGAAATTTGCATGGTAGTTAATGACAAAATAAAGTTTTAAAAGATACAATGGTTAACACAGACAAAATCTACGAAAAGATGACTATGACTAAGATAAAAATATATACCTGGTTCAAAACAGAGATCTTTTAAGTTTCTTTCCATTTACTTACTGAAACATCTTCTCAATCCTACATTGTATTAGTATTTTCCATCATAAATATCTGATTTATCTCCTCTCTTTGTTTGGGGCACACCTCACCATTTCCCCCACAAATGTTGTGACAGGGTCCTAACTGCTCTCCCTGCCTGTTTTTGTTTCCTCTCTACGCATCCATCTGAAAACTTTTCATATGTCCTTCTCAGTTCCAGTGCTCAGTTCTCTGTTCTCTGTGATGCCTATTTGAGTTTAGAGAAAATTTATCTATACTTCTTCATGTCTAATAAATTATTAAGGAAATATTTTAGAGGAAAAAATAATGACAATGACAATAGTAGTCAAAACATTTAGCACATTATATAGAACAGGGACTATTATAATCAGTCTATACAGCTGTCCCTTGTGATCCATAGAGGATTGGTTCTAAGACCCCTTGTGGATACAGGAATCTGAGAATGCTCAAGTCCCTTATGTAAAAACCGCATGGTATTTGTATATAATTTATATATCGTCTCCTTTGTAATTTAAATCACCTAGAGATTACTTATAATATCTAATGCAATGCAAATTTTCTGTAAATTGTTGTTTTAGAGGATATGTTTTATAGAGGATAATGGCAAGAAAAATGTCTATATATATTCAAGATAGGTGAAACTATTGTAGCTTACCTACAAAGCACATGGAGACACAAGATGAACTGCTTTAAGTAGTGCAATAGAGACTGAGAATCTATGAAATGAGATGGAAAGAATATAGTAAGGTAGGTCTTCACATTGCTTATTCATGTGAATTTAACATAGTGCTCTGGGGATAGCAAATTCAAGTTTTGCTGTTTGGAAATGTCTGGGATATTTTTTCTTGAATATTTTCAATCCACAGTTGGTTGAGGTTGCAGACAGAACCCACAGACATAAACAAAAATCTGTTTTTTTTCTTTTGTTTGTGTAGTACTGTGAGGTAGATAAGATATTTATCAACGTATAGAAATAAAAAATCAAGGTACAGAAAAAAATTATTCATTTTATTAAAGTAGGCATGGAGTCTATACTCGGTTTCTAATTCCAGAGGAATAGTTCTTCCTAAACCTGTCTGTGGTTTTTTCAAATATTCAGCAAACACTACCAATTAATTTTAGGACTTTGACACTAATTTTAAGGTTTTCATAATCTCTGTGATTTATATTGCAAGAGATCAAAGAAGTTCTGTTGAATAAAAGAGTGAAATAGGTGAATGAACTTGTAAGGAGATCATGAAACAATCTCCTCTGTTGTCTAAAATGCCCCAGCTAATACTGCTAAGCTTGGAAACTCCCTTTGTCTCCAAGCTGTCCTCTAAAGTAGTTGAATCTATAGGTTTTAGATATTGTATTTCTTTAACACAATCATTATAAAGGCATCTGCATTTATAATGAACTGTGCTCTGAGACTTTGAGTGATGTTAAACATGTTGGTGACTACTATCTGGTCTGACCCTGTTTCTGAGGAATCAGTGTGTAGCTTAACATAGTTATAATTTTTCTTTACAATAGACATCTCAGATAGGGTAAAATTAATCCAATCATTTCTAGCCCCGTGATTAGCTAAAAGATTTTCTGTTGGTTAGACTTATTTACTGGCTATGAAAGGTAGGTAAAACATAGAAAATGTATTGACCAGGAAGAGGCAGATGGGTTAGCTTAAGAGTGAACTTCTGGTAAAGAGAACACTAGAATAAAGATTTTGCAAATACAAAATCTTGTGGGTTTACAGAATTCCAAGTGTTGATGCTGCTAGTTTGAATCTACTGCTAATGAACTGAAGAGGAAGGAAGACCTACTGTTAATAAATTTGAGATAACATAAGGTCAAATATTGGTTGTAGATATGATTGTGAAGATATAGACTATTGCTTCTACTACATACTTCACTTAAACATTCTGTTTGGCGAAGACAACTGCTGTCTAATATGCAAATTTTTCACATAAGCAGATCTCTTACTGTTGTCATTGTGGTAATGAAATCACACCTACCTGAGGACAGGTCCTAATTATTATGCTTCATGTTACCACCATGGTCTTAGTACATCACTGGATCCTATAAGATCAAGGTAAACCAATATATCAATCAAGAATCATTTTCATCACAGTGAGATTCAGTATATAAAGGTTCACAGTCTAATAATCTATAATTTATCTTTGAGGTTTTTTTTCCTCCTTTTGATCTTGTAACTTTAAAGCAGTAAATTTAAAGATCCCAAATCATTCTAATTGCATAATTATATTTGAAATAAATTTGATTTAAGAATGCATTGGTTAAGCCCTATGTTTTTCAGGAGAAATATGCATTTAGGACTGTCAGAGCAAACTAATAATTTTCTTTCAAATTTGTATTAATTTCTCACAGAAGAACAAGAAAGGTAATTTTTGTTTATGGAACTTCTTTTGTGTTTGTGGGCTGATTCAAATAAAATGAAGTTTCTGTCAGATGTGTCATTATAATCTAGGACTTCATAGCTTGTTTTGTTAAATTATAATGCTACAATACATGGTCATGTTTTAAGTTTTCTTAATGACAATATAACTTTGTGAAACATTATTGCTATTAAGAGAATAAATCCATGCATTAGAGTTCATGACACATTTTAAAAATATAGATGTTATTATGACTCACATATCCTTTAACCTCAATTTTAGAACTAACACAATTAAATTTCAAATACAGTTGATTCATCTCTTCTATCAAATGTCAATCCCACTGATACATGTTGTAAGGGTAATGCTTGGTAGAAAAGGTAGCTCATTTAGATCATAATAGAAATGGATTTTATGCAGGGAGTTTTGCATTATTTTATAAATTAGAACACTGAAACTCATGTGCTGGCACATCCCATGGCATTAACTGGTGCTAGAGAATCATTTTAGAACTAACCCAGAATCTTCTGCTACAGCATTTGATGGATAACTGATACTGGAAATGTTCTCTATTGTAAACAATGATAAAACTGGAAAACTTGCAGATGATCCAATTGTTTTCAGACATTGAATTGCAAGGCTCTGGTCCCTGAGGGGAGACTTAAATGAGTATCACAATAGTTCAGGCTTTCTTCCTAGAAAAAAAGGAGGTCCAATGTTGGAGTCACAGAAGTACATGTGAAGAGGTCTCCTGAGATCAGTGGCTGTGGACTAAGCTGTAAACACACATGTTTGAAACTATCAAAAAGTTACCAGAAAGTGGTTTGCTACAGCGCTGAGAACAAAACAGTACCAGAGGTCAAGTGTACAGGATGGAATCCTGGCTCAGGCAGACTAGAAAGACTTCAGTAACATGCTGTTGTTTGTTCTTGGACATGATCACATGTACATATTTTCAGTTTTAAGTTTTAGATAGATAGATAGATAGATAGATAGATAGATAGATAGATAGATAGATAGATAGATATAGATAGATAGATCGATCTCAGATAAGTGCTTGTCTGAAGCAGGATGTAAGAGGAGTAGGAATCTTTAAAGAGGAAAAAGAGTCGTCCAGAGTACTGGAGATGTTTCAATTCTTGAGTGGGTGATAGTTACACAGATTCATATATTTGTCCAAAGTCATCGCACTATATAGTTAAGATGTGAGCATTTTATATCATATATGTTACATTCCAGTAAATTTCACTTTAAAAAATTAACTAATCCAGTCTAACACTACTTCTCTAGAAAACAATGACCTCTAATCTAGTTTCTGTGATTTGGAAAATATAGCATTAGAAAGATTATTTCATGTTATTTCATCTTAAATTTTTAATGTAAACGGGAAAACTAAATCCCAAAACATTAAAGGAATTCTTTCTCTGTGCTAACAGTTGATTTTAACAGAGTTGGGCCAGAGTCCATATTTCTTAATCATTTCTCATTTCTTCCATGATATGATGTGTTGAAAGGAAAACCTGACAAGAAAATATGAATTTCATCTCAAGCATACAGTTAGCTCCCCACTTGGCCTGATATCTGATCTACTTTCCTAGACCAAAGCTAATTCAGGATGAAATACCCAAATATCTCATTGTCATAGGTGCAGATTCTTTTATTCCTTGTGATGCACAAGATACACGTGGACCTCAAAGAAATACAAAATGAGGCAAAATGACTGGAATGGGAAGACTGCTTTAATGTTTTTCTGTAGAGACGCCACTTCACTTACAGATCACTGGAAACAATTATCACCTTCTCCTAAAGAGAACTTTTTGCTGACTTTTTTTTTTTTTTTAACATAACTTTGATGACATCCTCTATTCTGACATAATATTAAATTTTAAAACCAATCAAAAATGTTGTCAGTTAATTCTTTATGACTTATGATATCCAAGTCTGCATAGAAAAACAATTTGTGGGAACACATTCTTTAATAACTAATTGTGTTCCATCCCATATAAAAAATTTTGTTAAATTTATAATGATCCCAAAACTAGCAAATCAAATCCTCTATATTCAGTCGTCAACCCATTTGACTCTGATTTTCACAATTGGCCACGTTTACCATTCTACCTTTTTAAAACACTCCTTCCATAAATTCCAAGAGATCACATTTGCTAGTTTATCTCATATCTATCCAAAATATTATTTCCATATCCAACATTGAGGTAGAAGTATCTCATTTTAAATTCTCATGAACACATTTAATATTCTCTGAGGTTTTGTCCCTGGCCCTCTTACATTTGTGTAGCCACACTCCCTGGCATCATTTTCATAAGAGTTACTTCTAAAGACACATGGCTAGTGACCCTTAAATCTTTAACTCCTCTTCTGTCCTGTCTCCTGAGCTCCTAAATCAGTCACCATCTGGATACTTCTAACTCATTAAATCACTTGCAACCTAAACTTAATATATCAAATGCATCACTCATTATCTTCATACAATCTGTCCTTAATGCTTCCATGCGGTTCTCAGACTATATTACACCAGTAAAAAGTCTCATATTCGACCATTGAAGCATCCCTTATTTCGGATTACTCCCCCCATCCTCACCACTACTGACTTTGTTCAGATCTTCACCCTTTCATTCCTGATTCATCCAAGCAACTTTCTTTTCAAGCTTCATGTTTCTAATATTTCCCCAACCTGCCCCTACCTGCCTCTGTAATAATCTTTATTTAAAGATCATTTCAAATCATTCACTTATCATAAAATGCCCTTTATCATTGTTTTAATACAACATTTTAAATCTAGTTGTCTCTTACATATGCCTGACACCTTAGACAATAGCCTTTTGTTTTCAATGCCCTGTGTCTTTTGTATGTTATTTCTTCATATTCACTTTTCTTCTCATTGCTATTGTACCTGAAGTTGCCTATTTACTCCTCAAAAGTTAATTAAAATAGTTCTTCCTTCAAGTCAACATTTCTATGAGCTCTAAGATTCTAATATATGCTACACATACACACAAACACATATTCATTTAGGTATAGAAAGAAAGGGAAACATTAAAAGCCCTGGTTTTTCTGCTTCTTACAAAAAAATGGGAAAAAAATCCCTCAAAAAAAGTAGTACTGAACGAAAAACTATCACACCAATTTCTGACCTTCTCAGAAGCCCACAGAATTAAAAATTGATTAGTATCTTATATTCAAACATACATTTTAAAATACAGATGCAACACAACCAACAACTTATGAAGTATGATATATAGATAGATAATTAATAGATAGACTGAAAGATGCATTATAGCCTTGGGAAATTTACTTCACCTTTCTGGACCTTATTTTTACCTCTATAAGATAAAATGTTTGGACTATATTTTTAAGTTTGCCATATATACAATTTTATCTTAAATATCTCTAAATATATCTTTATGTTTTCCTCAGAAGAAACCCATTTACACTAATTCCACTATGCAGTTGACAGTCATTTGATCTGTAGAGATGTGGTTATCATTGTATATAACATATATTTTATATATTTTAATATGTTGCTGTAATACAATTTTAAATGAGTTCACTACTAGAGAGAAAATACAGATAGGGGAATATGAGCAGATAATCTTGGCATCTGTAGTGAGAGGAAGTAAAATAATTTCATTGTCTTTGCCTTTAGAAATGCACAGACAAAATGGTAAGTTAGATATTCTATTCTGTGCCAGACTGCAGGTTAGCCTCTTCAGACCTTTGTTAACGTCTTCAATTACTAGCTCACTGAAGACATTGTTTTCCTGGGTTGTGAAAAATTACACATCAGGAGGCAAAGCAGCTTAGTGCCCAGAAATTGGGCTGGGAGTCCAATGACTTGAACTTTTTTGTCACTGTTAACACTGCACAATCTTGAGTGATTTCCTTATCAGTGTGGCCTCTGTTTCCTCATATAGTCAATGGGGTGCAAATAATATCATGTCTTTTATTTTCTTTAAAGGCTGTTCTAACTATGAATAAGATAATAGGTTTGGAAACAAATTGACCTCTTCAGGAAAAAGACACTTTATCATTTGGTAATTTTTTTTTTTTCATTTTAGGATGTACACACATTTATTGATTTTTATCGTCTTTATTTCTCCGTGCTTATCCAGTGGTAAGCTAAAAGACAGGAATACAGGAGCTAGTATCCTTGTTTGCCCTCTGCTTTCAAGGAGATAAACTGTTTCTCCCAATTGCTGTAATAGATCTTTGGTGAGGAAGGGAAAAAGAAAGTACAGGTGGATGGAGGCTTACCACAGTTATTTTTTAATTGTTTGATAAAAGATAATTATAAGTCCTGTTGTATTGTGACTCACACTCAAGAGAATAAGAGAGAATCAAGGAATGATCCAGTTCTGACACTTTCAGTTGCAAAAAATACCATGCAAAAAGGTTAGGAAACAAATAAAAATCCAGGACAAAGAGGTAGGGTAAGTGTAGGATGATCCTGTGGGAAGTCTCAAAATGGCTAAATATTCAGACTCTCTTTACTTCATGCTGCCTACTGAAACTGATCTCACTGTGGCAAAGAACACTAAAGTAGCCATTTAGGACCAAACTGGAAAAGATGTGGAAGAATTTGACATAAGCATGTAAATTTTAGGGTATCGATTTTGCTTTTCTTTGGCATGAGTTTAACTTGGGCATTGAAGTAGGTCTTGATAAACATGCTTTGCCCTGATGAGACATCATGTTAGTACAGCACCATTTTCTGAGATAAAATCATATTCTTCCACCTCCTGAGTACTTCATAGATTTGTTGAATAATAGTAGAAAGATTTTAGTACACAAATTCTGTTTACTGATTGGTATAGTTAAGAGCATAGTACAAAATAGAAATCAAAGTCCATACCCAGTGTAGAGTCAGGAAAAGAATTCCCTGTGCTGCTTTTTCCTTATTTTGAAATATTTCATTTAACTATTTAGTCAAATATTTACTTTCTCATTATTGCTTAATTTTCACCGATTCAGACATTCCTCCTGCAACCTTAAAGTGTCATCATACTTAATGTTATGGTCCCGCAACATTTATGTGAATTTACTGAACTTGAGTGTTGATGGTCTCTACATAATACTTATGCATTTCTTTGTCAATAAATTGTAGAAGTTCCCCATGCTTCTAAATTGAAATAAAGTTATAAATAAATTTTGTTTACCAGAGGATATTTTCCCTTCCAATACCAAATAAATAAACCATAAACCAGTGAAAATATGAATTGTTGTAAAAATATAATTTTATAATTTAAAGTAGTATTATCAACAAAATGATTTCCTGGATGAAGCTCTAAAAGGAATAACTCACATTTTCTCTTTTAACTAACATCAATCATTTATAAAATAACACAACAAAAGCAAACACCTATAAAAATATTATTGTGTCAGGAAATATTGTCTAAAACAGTGAGTAATAAATAAAAGTTAATAAACTACACATTTATTACTAAATTAAATTTTAGATAAAATATCTGAATACATTCCACACAATTTCTCTATTTCTAGCTTTCACTTATAAATCTACTTCAACTGAATCTAGAAAACACCAAATGAAAGAGCTGAGTTGTTATTGTAATAGTGTAATTAAGAGTTCCAAACTATTTTAAGATGTGTCCAAACTTGTATAATCCATCCTTTAAACTTGTGTCATTGGTTGTTTATCCTGATGTGGAAGTCAGGCAGAGCAATGATTTGAAATTTGAAACTTCAAAGCAACTAAGGGAGCTTGGCCTACCAAGGAACACAGTTGGATTTGGCATTGTGAGATGTAAGAATGCAGTTATGACATAACTTTGGAAAAGAAAAATCCTAAAATTTGTGAATGAGCAAAAAGTACTTATGAGACTTCCAGTGGATACTTTCTTATTGATGCTTCTTGATTAAGCTCCATTACTGACCATAGATTCTGCTTGCGGTGTAATTTCCTTTTCAATCCATCTTTTGGATGGTCTTAGGATCAAGAAAATAATGTTCATAAACGTATGTGAAGATGAAATTGCATTCCCCGAGTTCTTATAGCAATATTAGAAATGTTCTCAGTACTCTATGAACAAAAACAGGGAAACTGCCCAACTGTCTTTAACATGGCCAAATTGTTAATCTGCACTTCTGGGAAGCATATATCTATGACCTATAACTATAGCTCCACAATGAGGAACACTTACTGAAAGACCTCATGAATCTTTGGACACTAATGCCTTTAGAACTGTGCTTATCTGATCCTACCCCGTATTAAGACTAATATATAGACAACAATGAATTGAGGACATTTTTTTAGCTTAAGCACATATGCTTTCATATGAATTCATTTAGAGCTGTTATTTGGGGGGAGTCTGCCTTTGTGTGTGTGTTTACTAGCTAATACCTGCTTCTGCTCTCTTGTGTGCCATTTCATTGCCAATTATGATAATTATTTTTTCACTATACTTTGGTTTTGTTTCTTTGGAAAGTTTCTCTTCCAATTACTCTATTACCATCAGACATATGCTCCTTCCAATATTTTTACATGAAAACAACTTTTTCCTTATCATGTTTTTATTTAAATATATACTATTATTTAGGAGATTCTTTTGCTCCAAAGTTGAATCTGACTGACTCTTTATATTTTAAATTAAAACTATGAACATATATTATTAGTTTTACTAGGTACATTTTAAAGTCCTTATCTATAGGTGTTTTAATCTATAACATTCTGCCTATAATATTTAGATGTATTTTCTATAAAATCCTGTTGTACACATATAAATGATGTGCAGATTCAGATAGTACAAGGAACGAAGGCAATCTCTAACACATTTTCTTTCCATACCTAAAACAGAATTGTACTAAAGGGTGGATTTAGTAACTTGGGACATAAAAAAAGGATTTGATGTTGTAATTTTGGACCATTCATGAATTGCTGTGTAGAAAGGCCCTCAGAGGCAGGGTGTGAGAGAAGGGTGTGAGGTGTCAAAGTACAAGCTGCGAATTTCATTTCCAAGAATGGAGTGATTGAGACTACTTTGTTTCACTTTCTTCTGTAGAACATTACAAATCAAAAGATTCATGAAAAGTAACTTTTACTTCTACAATCACAGCAAAAGGCCCCTAATATATATATATATCCATCCAAAATACATTGGGGCATGCCAGAATGGGTGCTTTGTATGTATTTGTATATACATATATATATATATGAAATACTGAGATAATCAAGGACATTTTCAGTCAGGCTAATTTGATGTAAAGATTCACCAGATACTATATGTGGTTTGCAAAAAAGCAGACTGTAGGCATGTGTGCATTAGAATCCTGCCACAGTATTCTAGAAAAGAGAACAAATTTTAGTAAGGAATCTTGTTAGTAAATCATAAGAGCTGATGAATCTGGTCAGTATTAGGAAAGAACAAATAGAAAAGTTGGATCAGTAAAACAAAAGACAATATCAAAATACATAACTTAGGTTGGTCACTGAGAGACTCCAAACCTAAAAATCTTTGTGAAGCTTGTATGAGAAATTGTTTATGCAGTAATATTAATGTTAGTAATATTCAAAATAGACTATTACAATAAACAATTGTAAAAATCTCATTGCCTTAACAAACAACTTATTTTCATGGATATGTAGTGTAATGTAGAAGTTTTTCATCTGTTTTCTCCTCATTATGTCTACTCCATGCAGTACTCCTGAATCTGGTTATTTTCGTTGCATGACTTTTCTATGCGGTAAGCCTTGGGGTCCTTTCCTTCTAGCCATGTGGGTAGTTAAAAGCAATAACATGAAAGTTTGTGTGGGAAAGTTTAGGTCCAGGACCTATATCACATAAATCACTTCCACTCTATTCCACTGGCCAATAAGAAAACCAGAAAAAAAGAAGTACAAAAGAAGATTCCAACTACAACAGCCTACATATCCTTCAAGAGATGAACAGATTAATAAAATGTATGTATACACCAATGGAATTTTATGCAATCATAAAGAAGAACTAAATATTGTAATCTATAGGAAAATGGATGGAACTGGAAAGTGTCATGGTAAGTGAAGTAAATCAGACTCAAAGTCAAAGATCATATGTTTTTCCTTGTATGTGGAAGCAAGATAGGAGAAAGGATTAAAGGGGATCTCATAGAAATAGAAGGGAGACCATTAATAATGTAAAGGAAGAGAGGAGGCCAAGGGGAAGTACTGGGAATAAAATTGATCAAAGTCTGTTCTGTGCATATGTGAAAAATGCCAAAGTGAAAACAATTATTCTGTATACTTAATATGCACCAATAAAAAAATGAAATATTCCAACTACATTAATACATGCATAGAAACTGGGAAATGTAGTGTGCCCAGGAAGAACAGTAATCAAGATCTTGATGAATACAAGCAGCCTCTGCTGGAAATGTCAAGTAGAAAAATCTTAAAAGACACAGATGAGAGGAACAGTCTATAATTCAAAGACTGAGTAAACTGGATACATTTAAAATAGTTCTTGTTGTAATTATATTTATGAGTATTTGTTATTACAGGACTCTATTATGATCAAACATGCTATAGAAAAATAGAAAATCACTCTTTTATTCTGACCAGACATTTTTAATAATTGCATGATTTTGGTGCAATTGTTGTGTTTCCTATCTACTTCTTTTCTTGTCTTGATGTATTCACTCTTCCGTATGTACCACAAAATATATTTGCAACAAATTTATTTTCTCTATATTCCTGCATGCTTTTAGAGTCTCTAAAGCATTTCTAATTTTGTCTTGTATCAGTCTCAGAAATATTGTACACATTTTCTCATTTACTCAAAGCCATGATCACTTTACTTTCTGGACCTTTAGTGCTATCACAGTTGTTGGGTTGGTGTGTATCATTTTGTGTGGGGATTTTACAAATATATTTCATAAAAATAGGAAAAATTCTTTTAGGGCACCCAAGTGACTTCTAATTATGTGATTCTAGCCAGTGGAATTGTAAAAGCTCATTGATGACAATCAAAACAAGAAAAATAATCACTTGTATAGCTAGAGCTCTGAGAATGTGACTCTGTGTCCTTCTGCTGACATTCTCCATTGACTGTCTGACTCTGTGGCTTTCAGTTGAGCTGTTTCTCACTGTAGAGGAGAGCCCTGGATTCCCCTAAGTCTAATAAAGTCCAATTAAGGACTGCTAGTTCCTGAGCTGCATACCCTAAGGACACTGTTAATGATGAGTTTAAAATGTTGTCCTATTACAGGCCTATAGAGTGCTGGCCACCTCTGCATTTCATTTTAAATGAGTGATAATGGTAAGACTTAAGCATTCCTATTTTAAAAGATAAGGAACTTCAGGGAAGTTCATCAAGGTTACCCAGAGAGACCATACTTAGAACTGTTTAGAGTCTGGGGTAGATTAAAAGAATTGACTAACAGAAACAGGACCCTTCAGGATATTAATATCTTGAATATATATATATATATATTCTGATGTTTGTTTTTATGCTTTCCTGGAAAAAGCTCAAAATGACCTTTTATTTATTTTATTTTTCACTTGATATATATGATCAACAGCCTTTGTGAATTAAGATGCCCATAGTAATAGATAGCTTACTTCTTTAAGTCTCTTGGTCTCCTGACTTAATTTCACTTATTTTCAGACAGTTTCACATGTGAATTATAAACATAAATTCAACCTTTTATGCTCAGTACAATCATCATAAATTAAAGTCAGTTTACTTTTAATAAAGGACCTTAAAGCATTGAGGATATAGCTCAGTGATAGGAAACAGGCTTAGCATGCAAGAAGGCCTGACTTTCAATTCCCAGCACCATAAAAAAGTGGAGGTGGGGAGGGAAACAGATTTTATAATTCAAGAACCAATTTTATTATTCTACTTTTAGTTATATGTAGAACTCATTATTAAAGTGTTAAAATTGAAGAGACACATGCTGTACCAAAAAAGAAAGAAGGGAGGAATTAATGTTGAAAAGTCAACTTGAGTCGAAGAGTCTTGGAATTGTCTAGTTTTAATGTCTTGGACAATACTTCTTCACTGTTTTTGATGCATTTTTTTCAAATCACAAATTCCTCAGCCTGTAGGTGGTATGTACCAGGCACTTGCATTTTTTGGAAACAGTTTCTTCAAATAATTCTGAAATGCAAATATACCTGAGCATAACTGACTCTAGATTATCTCTAAATAGTCTACTAATAAATAAGCTTAGTGCTGGGGATATAGCTCAATGGTAGGGCATTTGCCTAGCATGCCTGAGGTCCTAGGTTCAGTCCCCAATATAGCAAAATCGTCATCATTATCATCATCATCATCTTTAACTTCTTAGTTAATGACTGGTATTGAAAACACTTTGTGAAAATGAAAGTCTTTGTTCCTTGCTATCCTATGATGGCTAGGCTGAATTATTATATTGCCAGCATCTCCAATAATGCATTGTTCATAGTACAGCAAAATCATCATCATCATCATCGTCATCATCATTATCATCTTTAACTTCTTAGTAAATGACTGTTATTGATAACACTACATGAAAATGAAAGAGTTTGTTACTTGCTACTCTATGACTGCTAGGCTGAATTATTATATTGCCAGCATCTTTAATAATGAATTGTTCATAGTATAAGAAAATCAAAAAAATTGTATTTGGATGAAACAGAAAAAGATTCTACCTCTTCCTCATTAGATCAATGACTGGGGGAAAGTTGTTTCACGATTTTAAGTCTGCTTCCTCATATGTAAAAGGGAGATAATATATAACTGTTAGAATTTCTGTTATCATTAATGACAAAACTTATTAAATATCATAGTACAGTATCTATCCTATGTGCATAAAAAGTCAATAAATATTTGTTCCTGTGACCTTTGTCTTAATATGTCAATGTATATTCAATCATTTTTACATTCAAAGACATATTAGTTTTAACATAAGAATGTGGCTTTCTCTTCAAGAAAATTTTTAAAAGCTAAAATATTATTTTTCTCTATAATTCTTTTACCTTCCGATCACAGTCTTTTTATCTTTTCATTCCAACACACATTTAGCAAGTGACAACTAAATACCAAACAACACAGTAGAGGATAAGAGGAATTGTATTTCTTTCTTATTGTATAACAAATTAACTCAAATATTTAATAAATACATCATCATTCTTACTGAGAATAAAAAATACAACTGCAACTTACTGAGTGGTTCTGGTTTGGTGTTTCTTGAGGTCAAGATATCAGCTGGACATTCAGCTACTTTAAGATTTATCTGGACTAAAGAGTTGGCTCAATCACAAAGCATTTGGCAGGAGGGTCCAGTTCCTCACTGGCTATTATTGGTAAGACATCTCTCTTCCTCAAAATGTGGCCTTTACACATTTGTTGGAATGTCTTTAAAATATACTAGGTAGTTTATCCAATGCAAGCAAGAACTCTGAAGGTCAAAATTAGAGGCAAAAACAATGCAGTTTAGAGTCCCTTTCAGTCCAAGCTGGTTTTTTTCCTACCGATGTAATTATTTTAAAATGAGTTGGCTCTCTTGTTAATGTGCCCAAAGTCACACCAACAAGTCTCTTGAATATATGCCATTTTTTACTTTAGATTTATGTGAAGGGGCATTTTCCTCAAAGCTTCTGAGAAATTCTGTTGTTTGATTATAGAAATTATAAGTGCATCCTTAAAATCAGTAGAGGTCCACCTTTTTTTTTTTCCTGACTGAATGGTACTCTAATGAATCACCTTAGATGTTACAAGTTTTTATAAAAGATTTTACAACCCTATTTCAATCCCTCTTTCGTGTTTATTCTTCTATTTCCCATGTGTAAAAGTTGAAATTTTTGAAAACAGTCATGTCATTCCTTCATGTATGAGAGCCATGACTATCTCTTTCTTTCACATTTTTACATAACATCAAGACAAATCCAAGACTTCTTCCACCTTTGGTCTAGAAAACTCCCTAGCTATATATCCCAGTTCATTAGATATGTTTTCTACCTTCCAACTTTTTGCATGTATCATGCTTGCTAAACTTTTAGCTGCTCTATGAGATTTCCTTTCTTCCTGGTTCCAGTAGGATTTTGATAACTTTATTTTCAGTCCCTATGTATAGCCCTATAAATTGCCATCATTTTATTACGTAGTTTCTTCAAGTCTCTTAAAATCTTTCCTTCTTTTCTAAGTCATTGTCCAGTTTCAAAGTGGCTTCCAGAATTCACATTTCTGCATCTCCTAGGTTTTACATTTTTGTCATGGCAACTGGTGATGAACAATTTGCACATACTAAATTTGTATTAACTATGACTAATTTGTATTAACTATTTGTATTAACTATTTCTGTTATATTCTACTTGTTAAAAGAGAGTCATAAAATATGGCCAGTACTCAAGGGAAGGGGATCTAAATTCATTCTTTGGAGGGAGCATTGTCAAAGTGCTTGATTTGTAACCATATAAAACACTACATGAATAACAATAAGAAATGTCCTTTTACTTCAAGACTTTCATCAATAGTATAAGCAACAAATACATAAATTAGCTTGATACAAATAAAATACACTACAATAGATTTAGTTTTAATATTTTATTTTATTTTTTGGGGGTGCTGGGGATCGAACCCAGGGCCTTGTGCCTACAAGGCAAGCACTCTACTGACTGAGCTATCTCCCCAGCCCCTAGGTTTAATATTTTAGATACAGAAAAAAGTAATAACATATTTAGGGTAGTTTGAATGAATTTGTGAACTTTAAAGACAAGTAGCAAGTCGCAATTCAGAGAAACTGGGAATGGTATTCTGGGCAGAGAGGACAGCAAGAGACGTCAGAGATACATGAAAACCATGGCTACTTTGGAAAACAGTACTAGTCCTCCATTAGAGATATCTCATAAGAGTAAAATATTGAGCACTTCAGGATACAGTCCTTGGTTTGGTTTTCAGTTATGAAGAGGACTGTATACTGTGATAAAAAGGATTCAAGAAGACTTTTTAAAAACTTGATATTTCTTTGAATTTTCCTATTTGATTATAAAGTTCATGTTACATTGCATGATATTCCAAAAGAAATCAGTATTTTCTTTTACAAGTTTACCCAATCCTCAGTACAATTGGCCATTCTGGAATAGTTTCAATTGCTCTGGTTTCACATACTGTTTCACATGTTTGCTGAATATTTGAAGCAATCCGAAGGACAGATGTGATCCATGACAGTGTCGCTGGGACATAATTAGTTATTTTTAAAGGGGATAACATAGTCAGATCTATGTTAAGAAACTGAATTCTGGATCTGATGAAAACTATAACCTTCATTTTAAAAGATTACAAATGGTATTTTGGCAATTGCTGTAAAAGAGAATTGATGTTTAAATTATAACAGTGAAACTTCAGACAAGGAACTGTTTTGAAAGAATTTAAAGGATAATGGATGCTCCCTGGACTTAACTGAATCATTTATGTATTCGTAAAATGTTTGTGATCAAGCAACTGACTCAGACAACTGTGTGCACAGAATGCTTTTCCCCGCTGAGAGCCACTATTTCACTTCTTGGTCATCTTGCAACTAACACATTGGACAGAACTGTGTGAGACAATGTAAGACAAAGGACACTCTAGAGGTTCCACTTCATTTCTCAATAATGACTTGATATTTCATAGCAAATCTGGAAGAAGTCTAATAAGATGAATTATCTTATCCAAGAATAAAGTATATAATTTATAACCTTAAAATTTTGTATTGAAGAGGTCAATGCTGATTAAAAAGATTAGATGCTAGGTATGCATTGCCTAATCTTCCCCCACTAGATACCATTAGTAAATTTCACAGTAAGAACAGATTTATGGTGCTAACATTCCTTTTTAAATGAAAAGATAATATTTTCAATACAATCAGAGCATATATTGGTTACATGGTTATATGTAACATTGGTCTTCTACTTCTATACTTCCAAATTTAGCAGTTAATACCGTGCTGAAAGAACTCAAGTTGACAATAAAATCTGCCTCCAATTCCACCCCCCAATTCCACCCCTCTTATTCTGATGTAATAAGAGAAAAACCTGGCAATGCTGCTTAAAATCCTGCTTAGGGGGGGTGACATAAATTGTGTATACTGGAGAAGCACAGGATATGTTTAAATGCCTTACTTATCTTCCATTAACAGTCAATTAGCCTGAGGAGAAAATTTCTAGCAGAAGGTGTGGGAGAAATTGTCAGAATGCTTACCCAAGGCAGATCAAAAGGGTATGAATGATCTTCATGCCAAGATGCCTCCTACTCTCCAAATCCCCATGAAATCTCAATGATCCCCGAGTTAAACAGATGTGATTCTCTATGCTTGAAACAAGAAAAGAAGGACAAAAATGAAAATAGAAAAAAAAAAAACTCATAATTTGGGAAAAAATTTATTTAGGGAGGAAGAACCAACTTTTAACATTTTTGAATGGAAAATAACTGAAACTAAGCCAGAGAAAGGTCTTTATAATATGAATGGCTTAAAAATCAGAATTAGAATCAGAAAAATAGTGATAACATTTTATAAGTCTTTTAAAAGGGTAGGTGCTGACCATGAAGTCATCAGAACAACCGGGCGTGGTGGCACACACCTGTAATCCCAGCGAATCGGGAGGCCAAGGCAGGAAGATCTTGAGTTCAAAGCAGCCTCAGCAAAAGCAAAGCACTAAGTAACTGCAGTGAGACTCTGTCTCTAAATAAAATACAAAATAGGGCTGGGGAAGTGACTCACAAAAGATGGTGTTTTTGAAATAATCAGGATATATCTGAAATTATAGAAGCCTTATACCAAACACTAACTTTGTGATCTGGCATTAGTTTCCTCCCCTTTGCCCTGGAACTTTGCTTACTAGAAATTAGGTGAGTGGAGTATAAAGCAGGGTCAAGTACTCTCCATCTGGAGTGGGAGCCAGCAGCACATTCCTAAGCTGCTTAGATCTTAAATGAACTACTTGCCTTTTTAACTTTTACATGTGAAAATAATTGTAGATTCCAGGAAGCTGCAGAACAATGTACCAGGAGGTTTCTTCACTTTTTTTTCACCCTCTTTCCAGTGTTGACATCTTCTATAACCATGAGCAGTGATATCAAAAGTCAGCAATTAACAATTGGTTACAATTTGGAGATTTTTCATTTTAGTATTCTACAGGCAACCTATAGAATTGTGGAGTCCTATACAATTTTATGACATGTCCATCTTCACGTAACCACCACCACAATCAAGATGGAGGACGAACTGTCCCATCACCACAGTGCTGCGGCCATATTCACCCCTTTTAATCCAGCACTGATCCCTGCCAGTAATTAATCTTTTTCTCCTCTTATTATTTATTTTGAGATATTATATAATGGAATCATACAGTATTTAACCTTTCAAGGTGAACTTTTTCACTCAGCTAATTTCCTTGAGGTTTATCCAAGTCAGTACGTGTATCCGTAACCTGTTGCCTTTATTGCTGTGATGTATGGCATTACACAATGGACATTTAAATAGTTTCGAGTTTGGTCTTCTTAGATAGAAGCTACACATATCAGTTTTTGTACAGATTCTAGATGACTACAGTTTCATTTTTCTGAGATAAATGCACAAAAACACAACTGCTGGGTCCATAGTAAATCTACTTTTTGTTTTTAAAAGAACATGACAAATTATTTTCCAAAGTAGCTGTACAAATTTACATTCCCTCCAACATTGTGTAAGCAATTCACTTTCTTTGTATCTCATCAGCATTTGATATTATGTTTTAATATCAATAATTAGGATAGGTATATAGCATTATCTCATTGTGGTTATTGTGATTCCCTAGGGGCTAATAATGTTGAGCAACATTTAGTGTGGTCTATTTAACTCTGCAACATCCTGTTTTGTGAGCTATATATATTTTGTGAGATCAAATTATTAATTTTTCCTTTGATGTATTGTTTTGGTACCAAGTCAGAATTTTTTGCTTGGTCCAAGTCCTGAAGACTTTCTTATTTTATGTTAAAATCTCAGAATTTCATCTTTTAATAAACCAGGATCTGTTATTTATTTTGAGTTAATTTCTTAATAAGAAATGATATTTGAGTAAGGGTCTTTTTAATGACTTTGAATATACAATATCTTTTACATACTTTGTTGAAAATATCCTTCCACCACTCACCTGCTTTTGTACCTCTGTCAAAAATCAACTGGGTATAGTGTGGTAGATTCTATTTCTGGTTCACTATTCAGCTTATTGATTATGTAACTTCACCTCTGCCATTATTGTACAATTTTACTATACACTATCACTAAAGTGCTATATACAACTGTATATGAATAACTACTATGTACTATACCTGTAGCATTAGTGTTTATACTGGAAAGGTGATTTTTCCTACTTTTCTTTATTCAAATTGCTTTGGCATTCTAAATGAGTTCCATAATTTTAGAATTAAGCTATCCATGTTTACTAAGACTGTACTCGGCTATTAGATGGGACTTGCAAGTAAATTTGTGTTTTAATTTGAAAAAAATTTGCCTTTTAACTATGTTGAGCTCTGATACATAACATGACTTGTTTCCTTCCTCACTTTTCAGGTTTCTTTATTTATTTATTAAATGTTTTGTAATTTCATCATACAGATCTTGTACAGTTTTGTTAGATTATGTTTTAACCATCCATATTCTTTGGAGTACTAATACATGGTATTGAAATTTTGAAGTAGATTTGACTTTTAGGAATGCAGTTAGCATTATGTCGATTTTTTTTAAATTCCTTAAAATTTTCTATGTAGAAAATCACCTCTGCAAATGCAGTTTTATTTCTTCTTTAATAATATATATGTTTTGATTTTCATTACTTGGCTTAAATGCAGGTATTAGAACTTTCAGTTCTAATGGATAACAGCCATGGGAGTGATCATTCTAGTAGTCTCCAAGATGGTAGACAGAAAGAATTTGGATTTGGGTAATTAAATATGATGTCAGCTGAAGGTCTTGTTCATATGCATCTTTAGTAAGTTGAGAAAATACTCTATTTCTAGTTCACTGACAGTTATTTTTATCATTGACAGTACTGATTTTTGCCACATACCTTCTTCATGGACTGATATGTCATGCCCTTTTCTTTATCCTGATGATATGGTAGATTACATTGGTTGATTTTTACATGTTGAACCAGTTTTGTGTAATTGCAGTTTACTGTGCATTATTTTTCTTTACACTAATGATTTGACTTGATATTATATTCTTGATTTTTACATGTAGGTTTATGAGAGTTATTGGTGTATAATTTCACATTTTTTGTACTCTTCTGTGTATTTTATTAACATTTCTGGCCTAACCAACTGAGTTGAAAAAAAAATGTTTATTTAACACTTTATGCATTCATTGAACCACCATCTTTAACATTGGGATAATGGCATTTATCGGAAAATTAGGATAATAAACTCTTAAAATAATGAAATATTTAAAAGCCATGTTAATTTAGAACCTAGAATACAGAAATTATTCAACAAATGAAGTCCAGAACTTTTTATATAGAGATGATACTCCCAAGAGGGCAAGACTAAACTCATCAGTATAGCTCCCATTTTTATCCTATACACTACTAGACACTCCTCCAAACTCCATGCTGTGTTCACTCGTAGGATTTACCCACAATTATCATCATCTTGAGTTTGGGACATTGTCCTGCAATACCAATTCTGAATGTTGAAAATCATGAAAGATCAAAATTCCTAAAGTTCAATATCAAAAAATCAAATTCCCCCAAAAATATAATTATAGAAAAAATATTTTTAAAATTATTTAAAAGACATTCTTTAAATGTTTAAAATGAGGTATATTTAGAAACATTAAAAAATGTCAGGACACTTTATAGGCCCCTCTTTGCAATAAAATGACAAAATAACACACACTTTTTTGCAAGCCTGAACATTGTCATTCCAATAACAGTTGGAGAAGTGTACCAGTTAAGAGAAAATAGACTGCATTCATATAGAAAATAGACTAAAGAGTGATTTAAAGTGAAATGCATAAATGCCTACCACCATGTTTGGTCATTATGCATATTTATCTTTATAGTTATAGTAATCTGGAATACTAAAATGAACACCCCCAAACTTTTTTGACAAAATCAGTTAAAAACTGTGATCAGTCACCACAAATATGCATTATCCTAAAAGGACTGAGATCTCAGGAAACTTTCTTTCATAAATGCAACTATACCAAAAGGACATCCCTTCATTTATTGAGCAAGTTTCACAATTTTATGTGCACACAAAATGCTTACACCAATTTTGTAATAATGCACTTTCATGAAGACAAATCAGCAACTCACTAACAAATTAGAACTCACTAACTAAAGGTCCTAAAATTTACAACTCTATTATTGGAAATGATGCAAAAGGAACATAGAGCATAAAAAATTGAGAACAAAATTCTGACAATTGCAAATACTAAGAAAAAAAATTGTTAAAGTCAAACACTAAAAAGAAATTAGATATGTGAAAAAATGTATTAGGGGATAGATCATGGGCAGTGGTATAAAGTAGTCCATAAGCATTGGCTAACTTTAACAATCATTACTAAACTTTAAAGTCTTTCCTGCAGTGAATGCTTTTTTATTCTTTAAGGGCCATAACTCTCATTAGAGTACATGTTCACATTCACTGCTCTTCACATTCACTGTTCATGTTCACTGGTCTTTTGAAATTCTTCTATGATTTATATACACTAACATGAGTATTCCCTAGTAAATGGCTTCATCCTTTTGTGCCATGCTCCTCCGTTGTTTTGGATGTGCAGACATCAGTCTGCATACACACATATACAGACCACAAATTTGGCAGAAACAAAACTGATGATTGAACAACACCACTGCATGTCTTCTGATCCTATCATGCACATAATTCATTTTGAAGCAGTCAGTACTTTACTGATCTTTTCAGGCAAATGTGGCTTAAACAATTAAAAGCTCCTGAATTTCCTCAGCTGAAACCAATGTCAATGCAGACAAATGACACATTACACTGAAGTTTTCAAATCATTACCATATCATGTGGCCAATCCACTCATGTGAACAGCCTGCCAAGTGTATTGTTTGAAATGAAAAAAAGTTTTATTGGTAATATCTTGAAATTAATAATTAGAAGTCATGATTGCACCTATTCCAATTCTGTCATTATGGTTTGGAGATTTGATTAAAGTGCATTTTCTTCTGAAAATCCACCAAATCTTCAAAATAGGTGTTTATAAAACATGTTTCACTTTTTCAAAGCATGAATACATAAAGAGACAAGTAATTTCAGGAATTTCCAGATCCAACAAGGCATAAATTGTTTATATTGATTAAAAAAGAAAACAGTAGGGACAGTTTTGAAAGGACCATCCATTAGCTAAGTGAAATATGTGGCTACTTTTTCTGTTTAAAAGTAAACAAGTTTTGTCTTCTTCAATAGTCAAATCCTACGCAGGGATAGTTTCATCACTTAGTGTATCTTTGGAACATGGGAGGGACCTCTTTATCAGCAAGTATCTCGTGGTTCAAAAAATCATTGCACTTGTTGGTTTCTTTTCATTTTCTGATGAAGGATATCTCAAAAAGACATGTAGGTGGCTGGGCACAGTGGTGCATGCCTATTATCACAGTGGCTTGGGAGGCTGAGGCAGGAGAATTCCAAGTTCAAAGCCAGCCTCAGCAACAGCAAGGCGCTAAGGCACTCAATGAGAGCATGTCTAAAAATGAAATATAAAAGGGTTGGTATATGGCTCAGTGATTAGGTGCCCCAGGTTCAATCTCCAGTGCCAAAAAAAAAAAAAAAGGTAGGGGGCTGTGTGTGAGAGTTGAGAAGTAGTACACAACTGCATGATTTGGCAACTATCCTGTATTCAACTGAAAAAGCACTAATTCCCTAATTCCTTCCTCTCCTAAATAGCACTTTTTCCCCCTCCTGTGAGAATAGTAGTTTTCAGGATTTGAGTTTGCAATATTTTAACATTCCAAATTTTATTCTTTTAGGATTATTATTTTCAAGATTTTCATTCCTTATCTTTACCACAATCATGACGTCAAAAAAATTAAAAACACCTTTTTTTTCCCCTAATCAAACAAAAAAATCTATCCCATGTAAAAAAAAGTTGTTATTAGAAGTTTTTCCCTGGACCTATCAACATTAGCATAACATGGGATTTGATAAAAAATGCTAAGTATCAGCCCCAGCCCAGACTACTGAATCATTATATACTTTTTACACAATCCCCAGGTAATTCCTATGTATATTAATGATTGTGGGAAAAAAAATCTCTTAGACAACAGAAGACAGATGGCAATTTTGTGTGTGTGTGTGTGTGTGTGTGTGTGTGTGTGTGTGTGTGTGTATGTGTGTGTGGGTGTGTATTTAGCTTCTCCAATTTTGTTCTTTTCTGTTAGAATATACTGGCTTCATATAGAAAGAAAAAAAAAAAAAAGATAAGCTGATGAATTTGCCGCTAAAGTTAGTAGAGGTTTTCTTTTTTCTTCTTTTTTTTTTGGATGAAGTTTATGATTGTCAAAATAAATAGTATTTATGGCTTGAACCTTAAGTGTAGTGATAAATTCTCAATTTCAAACTTCAAAGGCTTATGAAATTACTTGGCAAGTGCTTGCTAGTCTTATCTCCAGATAAATGAACAAAGTAAAGGAGTTAGTTTAAAGTATTCTGCACTTTTGGGTAATATATGCTATTTACTGGCACTGGTAGTTGACAATTTAAAAATGAGTTCCATTTAGGATTCCCATTGTTTTCATGAATAAGGTATAACAAGGAGAGATAAGGGCAGATTTGGGGGGCTAGAAAATGAGGAAGAGAAGAATAGAACAGAGATATTAAAGTATTAAGTCAAAACATTCAAAATACTGATCTAAGCACCTTGCTTCTTAAAGGTCTAAAATTAAATTGATCAACTCACTGTTGGCATGTTTGTAAAGTAGTTACAATTATAAACTTAATATAACTTTCATAGGGTGAATTGCAACTATCCCACTGGAGTTTCTGTTTCAATATAAACTTATATAATTAAAGTAGAATTATTGCTCAGGTTTTCTATGCTCTCTCTTTCAGTGCTGCTCTTTTAAACCCTGATCTTATTGTGGTCACTCTGAAAAATAAAGAATAGGCTAGCAAGATTCCCCTAACTTTTAAGCCGTAATCTTTATGAACTCAAATGGCCAACCTTTAGAAAAGTAAACAGCTAACCTACTTCATGTCTCTTCTGTACTATTTGTGGTAAGGGAAAGGCGAAGAGTAAAAATTCATCAACTAAGAGTGACCTTGAAATAGAACTATACCACTGCAAACTCAGATATTTTATTTTAAAAAATTCATTTTCAGCTCATCAAGTCTAAAACTGTCAAGTTCTGACTACACTCTTTCTGCAAATGACCCTGAAAATATTTGTGTGTCAGTATCACTTAGCATTTCTAACCACAGCCTCAATAACATGCTGGGTGTTGATGGGTTTTAATACTAATGATATCAGTTTTTCGTCCTGCAGGGAATCAAAATCATACATCTAACTCCCATCCTACACAGATTCCTTAAAACAAGCAATATATTCATGTTCCCATAGACTCCCACTTAGACATACAGACTTTTCTTAAAAAAAGCATATAAACTGAAAGCTACCTCACTGATAGTAGCTGGGAAGAAAAGCAGAGGCAGGAAGGATAGGAGAAGGGACCAGAGACAGATATAGTCAAGGCTATGCCAATGTTTTAATTCCTCTAGCTACAACCCACCTCCTTGCAGTTACTACTATACATTCAGCTCTCATTTAGTTAATCCAGCAAATGGATTAATGCACTGATGAGGTCAGAGCCCTAACCATTGTCTAAATACCCGACCTTGACACATCACTGATCATGCTTTCAACACATGAACTTTTTGGAGGAAATTCCAAATCCAAAACACTAGCACCACATTTTTGGAAAACTACGTCATTAGTCCATTTAAATGTTGTTCTATTCCCTTATTTGCCATGATATATTTCCAACAACTGTTCTTGATGAGACAAAAAGAGAGGGAGAGAGAAACTCATATGTTCTAAAAAAAAATTCCGTTAGTTAATTTATACAGGCATGGCGTCTTTGATGAAATTCAGTCACATGGGTAGTATCTTTGCATACTTTTACCTGTCTCATTTGTTTTTCCAACTAAAGCAAAGATGTTCCATGTATTTCAATTTAAAGTCCATCTTCTCATCTTCTTGACACAGCCAAATAAAACTGTGTTCTATTTACTTGTTTACGTTAAACATTGCCCAATCATAGGTCTTCATTTTACGATCAAAGCAAAACTTGAAAGTGTATTCTGTTTTTGGTGCACTTGGTTTGTATCTAGGTCTAATTTTCATTGTCCATATCTCTAGAGATTTAATTCAGTGTGTGTGTGTGTGTGTGTGTGTGTGTGTTTCATTTACTTGTATATTTTTATTCCTTCTTCGAAAATCCAAACGTGTAAATAACAATTTACATGGTTAAGGCAATATTTAGTTCCTTATTTTTTAATATATCTTAGATCTTTGTTATTTTATAACTTTACTTTAATCTTTATAAACAATTGCCTATCTTCAGTCTGTTCCTTTTTTTAAGTAATTTCAATTCATGATGTGATATCTGATTTTCTGTAAGTGTTTAACATATTTCTTGAAGTCCACATATCTGATTGTGCATCCTAATTTCCTTTTTATATTTTTAATTTTGATTTGTGTTAGATTTTCATCACTGTGACCAAAACAAATTGGGGAAAAAAGTTTATTTTGGACTTAGGGTTAGGGAGGTACAGTTTGTGGTTGGCTGACTCCATTGCTCTGGACCCATGTTGAGGCAGAAAATCATGGCAGAAGGGTATGGTGGAGGAAAGCTGCTCGACTGATGGCAGCCAGGAAGCAGAGAAAGGAAAAAGCAAGGGACAAAATAGAATTCCCAAAGGCATGCCCCCCCGGAGAACCTACTTTCTCCAGCTATGCCCTCCCTCCCTATAGTTCCCACCCAGTACAGTAGTCCTTTCAAATTATTAATCCATAAAAAGAACTAATCCACTAATTAGATTCCAGATATTATAATCTAATCATTTTACTTCTGAACATTCCTGCATTATTTCACACAGGAGCTTTCAGAGGATATCTCATATTCAAATCACAACATGATCCCTTTTTGCCAATAATATATTTTTGTATTCCAACTATCTTTTAGTAATTTTCATGAATAAGTCAGACCAGGTATTCAACCTCATGACTTTTTTGCCTGGCAATAAATAAAGATCAAGTCTTCTGCTTTAATTTGATAACATTTCCAGGCAAAGCATAAATGTGATTTTCTCATTTCATTGTTCACATTTCCTCATTGATTTTTGGTCATTTAAAAATATTTTAGATATTAAAGCTTTGGCTTATTTTAAAGATTGTATTTATTTTAAAAATTATCTCATTTCACTTGCACATGTTCCTTCATTGCTAAAATTTAGCTGGTTGGTATTTACTATCATCCCCATAATCATAATGTTTACTATGCATTTGTATTGATAGAGTGCTTATGTTGGAATACATTAGCAATAATGTCTGAAATACTTAAAAGCAATAACATATTGCTCATGATATATGTCCATCTGGGTTTGGTAGTGATAAGAGTATTCTGCTCCACATAGTATTTCAAGGATCTAGGCTAACAGGAACTCTACTATCTGGATTGTCACAATTTATAGTATGCTAACTAGAAAATTATATGCATCTTCTCTATACTATCACAGAAATGCTACACATAACTACTGCCCATAGTCCACACCTAGGACCAGTAATATAGGCCTAATTACAAGAGTTGGAATAGATATGGAGTATCTGATGAATAACATTTTCACTGTCTAGTTTGTAGATTAACTGGCATCTATACGCTTCCTTACATTTAACTCCTTGAGTACAATTATTTCTTAAGGCATTAGTCAAATTCCAATTGAGTTTTATCCCACTGAATTTCCATTATAATTATAAGAAAACATCTACATAATTTTATTAAAATGCCATATCCTCATTTCACTAGTATAGTGTTGGCATACAGTTAAAAACTTCTATATGTCAATATCTCTATATGCATTTCTTATGCATCTTCTTATGCATAATGATCTTATGATCATTATTTTTATGGATGTGTTAGTCAACTTTTCACAGCTGTGACCAAAATATCTGACAAGAACTATATAGAGGAGGAAAAATTTATTTGAAGCTCATAGTTTAGAGGTCTCAGTTCATAGTCAGCTGACTCCATTACTCTAAGCCAAGGTGAGGCAGAAGATCATGCCTTACTGATGAGGCGTGGCAGCCAGGAGGCAGAAAGTGAGGTGGGTTAAAGTATAAACCCCAAAGCCAGGCCTCCAGTGACTTTCTTCCTCCAGCCAAAGCCTAAGTATTTACAGATACCACCCACTTTGTCCATTCATATTAGGATAAACTGATTAGGTTACAACTCTCATATTCTAATTATTTGGTCTCTGCACCTTCCTCCATTAACACAGGAACTTTTGGGGGACACCCTCATATCCAAACCATAACAATGGCATTCTTCTTTCAGTCATTAAAATCCAGTTTGTGTTCTGTTTGCGTCTCTTCCTCTGAAATTTCACTTTAAAACTATTTTTATCAGAGAAGAATGTTTTGCTTGTTACATTATTATGAACACTTTAAGATCCAAAGTTTTCAGTAATGATAATTTTTAAATCCTATTTTTACTTATTCATAGCCATCTGTTCTCCCCAAACTTAACTTTCAAGTGGAAATGGTGAATATTTCACACATGCTTCAAAATACTTCTATTTACTATTATATTCATTAATTTGCTAAATCAATGTCACTGGAATGATACAATTCCTTGATTACTTTATTCATTCACATTTCATGTATTAGTTAATTTATCAAAACTGTAATGCCCTTAATATAATCCACCTCAATGTATTAAAAAAAAAAAAAAAAGAAAGAAGAAAAAAGAAGGTAAGTAGAATTAACCACAGATGGTTGATGGAACACACACATCTATCTTGTTATCTATGACTACTAATCAAGCTAGTTTTACAGAGCTGGGACCTTCTGAGAAACATGCAGTGGGAAGACCTCCCGCCCCACCCTTCAGACCCAGTTTCTTGTGATCAAGTCCATAAGATTTCAAACATGTCACTTAGAGTAACAGGAATGAGTTTATTGAAGGGATAGAGAAAGGGAAAAGAGAGAGTGAATCCTCTCAGAAAGGACAGGAACAATGTGCTTCTCCTGCACTCCAGTTTATTGCGGATCCCAGAGAAGTTTACAGAGAGTCCAGCCCAGGTTCGTCTCTTGACATTTTACTGACAGTAGGATGACATCAGACTTTCAAGTCCCAACTGCCATGGTAACTCTAGGTATCCTTGGCCCATGTTGACCACTTTGAATTAAGTTTCTTAACCATAAATTCTTGTAGATTTTATGGTTAGGAGGAATTAACCTTATCTCCCTGAGTTTCGGTACCTAGTCTTTTTCATGGGTCACAAAAGTCTCACCCTGCATTTGTCCTGCAGATTACTAGTAGTTTGCTGAGGAATGTGTCATAGTCAGTCCACTTAGGCTAGGCAGGGCTGCAGGTAAGTTGCTTCTTTGAAAAGAACCACATGGGGTTCAGTTCAGTGGGTCCATTTTATTGAATTATTCTCTTAATCTCATGTTGCCACCATTCACATCTGTCAGGTCCCCTAACACCAGCAATAATATAACTTTTTAAGTCAATAGCCTACAATACTTAAAAGGGAAAAAAAACAATAGAATCACAATTATGAAACCTGGAAAATATTTGTGAGTGAAAATAACTAATGAAGTCAAGAAATATGAGTCATACATATACAATGAGAATTCAAAAACTATTTTTTATAGAATTATGAAAATCACTAGGCAATTCTGGGTACAAGGAAAGGACAGGAAGGCTATACTAAAGAGGACAAACTGAAAACCTATTCAAGAATCTTCCCTAATTCCAAATCCTTTCATCAGTTTTGCTCAATAAGTGATCTCACCTTCTCTGGTTTATTCCATGTATGCAAAAGTTACAAAGAAAAATAATAGACTTTCATTTCAGGCAAACCACATATCATATAGAACATTATGCACAAACATTCAGAGGAGACTGTATAAGGTATACTTAGCACCCTTTCTTCGGTTGACTCCTGGGATTACCAGAACCTGATCACTCCAAGAGTCTCACATTCAATGAGTCTGGTATCAGGAATGTTAGCTGCCTAAGAGAAGAGAGAAGGAAAAGAAAAGGGCAACAATGGAACATTCTTAACCAGAATCCCCAGGTTACATCAACCACAGTGACGGTCATGTTCTGTAGTTCCCACTCTGGTGCTCCATGCTCCCACAAGCTTTGGATTCCTGAAATCTTTAATATAAAAGGATATTTAATTCGAAAAAATGCCTACCTAAACAAACAGGAAAGGGGAAAAAAAGGAGTAAGCATTGAGAAAAACAGTTACTTACATACGAAATAAACATTAAAATAAAATCTAGGAAACAAAACAAAAAAAAAGATGTAAGAATCTTGAAAAAAGATAGGATTCCTTGTCAAGAAAATATTCAGAAAATTTAAATGGAACTTTTAGACATTCACATTTTGATAGTAGAATTGTAAACAACATAATGTCTTAAAAGAAAATGTTAAGGATATCTCTCAGATATTATGCAAAGAGAAAAGGGATCAATATTAGGGGAAGACCAGGAAACCTAACATCAAAGTATCTGGAATGTAAATTAAAAGAAAGAAAACATTGAGAAACACTGAAATTTCCAAAGCAACTATTCTGTGCTAATGATTCTATGTTTGGAAATTAAAGTTATTTTAAAATGCACAGAGTTTTAAAATTTTGTCTAATGCTATTTCTTATAAACAGAACTCATGATAAAAAATTGCTAAAATTATACTTCAGAATAATTATTTATGAAAAACCTAAATATGTAATATAATTGCCTTTCTCTTTCATCCAAATTTATATACCTTTAGGGTATTCATTTTTTATTTCAAAGAAAGTGATGGTGAATAGAGTATTAAAGACACTGGCTTTTTGTGATTTTGTTTTTCCATCTATCATCCATTTTTCAATAAAAATGCGTTCACTATGATTCATTAGTGCACAAAACCTAAAAAATTGGAAAAGTTAGTTAAAGCTTCTTAGCAAAATTCTACCAAGATCAAAAGTTTCTGGAAAGGTTTTACTTCTGAGTGCTCCTCAGACATATTTTAGACAGTGAAGTAAAAGAATAGGCTAGTAAGATGGCAAATGAAGATACTCTGTTAAGAGTTCTCAAATTGTTTTCAAACAGTGAATAATATGATTTCAATAAAACATGTAACTTTCCACCATAACCATGAATGAATTTATTTATTTACCTACTTAGAACTTTGTCTTAGTCATCCATGTGGAGGTGCAGATGGATAAAGATTTACTACTGGACTGTAAAGTCAATGAGAATGATGAATTTTGTTTCTTTTCTTCCACTCGTGATATATATAGCTAGCACTGGGAACAGTGCCTTACAAAACACAGAATTGATAAATGTAAATACACAAAATGCTGGTAAAATGAATGAAAGGAAAGACACAGAACAGGGGTGAAAGAATCCTCAAAATGACCCAGGAGAAGGATTTCAGAATGATAGATCAACTCGTAGGCCACCCAAATTGAAATCGGTGAGATGATTCTCAGAGATAATTTTTACATGATGAAATAGAATTCCTTAGGCACCAAGACCTGAGTTATTGATACAAGCAGAAAACAAGTTTAGGATTGAGTCAGAGACATTTATGTATGAAAACTAAATTATCAAGAAGGCAAAATTTACTCAAGATAAACAAAGGAGGAAAAAAGAGGGGAAGGAAAATGAGCTAAACCCCTAATTTTATAATTGAAAGTGAAAAGATAATGCTTTGATCTAACAAAAGCAAGAACTATAATAAAAGGCCACTGCCTAGAATCTTGAATTAACTTTCAAAATAACAAATTTGAAAAATAGAAGCAATTGTTGCTTAGAAAGAATTGCAACAGTTTCAAAATAAACCTGTAGAATATTTGACGTTTTACTATGTGCAATTATAATCTACAAAAATAAAATACAAGGTTGATAAACCAGAGGACAGTATTCTGTGCCCTCACCCTTTTCCCCACCCCAGAAAGTGTACTTTTCTCTCCCTTTGGGCTATCTTTTCTCCTTGAGGTTAACAACATCATTCTTTCAGTCTTCTCATAATTGCAAAACCTCATGATTTTTCAGTCAAAAACTGAGGTGCTAGCTTTTTTTAACTCTGAAAACTTCTCATGACTTACATGCTACATACATCTGTCATGCTTTTGTTTCCATATTTTCTCATAATTCCCTTTTGTCATGCTGCTGAGAATTATCATATACTTCTTTAAGAAGAAACTTTTTTTCAAGAAGAAACTTTTTTTCCGTTTGCCACTCAAAATTAATTTATTTTTCCAGCCAGAAGTTTTGCTTGTAGCCTTTTAAACTTATATCAATACAAACTTCCCTCCAAAGTCCACCTAATTGATAATGACCTCAAGCAAGAAAAAAAAAAAAAAAATAGCATCTATTTTTCAAGTCATTGAGTTGAATAGCTTAATGAACATATCTCCTGGGGTTCAAGATTTCAAATTCTTCCTCCATATGTAGTCCCTCTCTGGAGGCTACTAGCATGGCATATTAAAATAAGTTATCTATTAGTCAATCATCCTTACATTCATTTCTATGTCCAAGTATCCTGATTTTCCTCTTACTGTTTAATTGCTTAATTAATATTCATTGATTTCTTCCATCCTAAAATCTCCTCCTAACTTGCTTTGCTCCCCAATAATTTTCTGATCAGCTAGCTGTTAGTGTGCTAATCTTATAGTTACTTTTCATCTTCAGCATTAGCTTAATTACTCTGTTTTTTTAAATAATAGTAACTGTTTCCTTTCCTGTAAATTCTCACTTCATAATATCCAAGACACTGATTCTTTTCCTGCCATTATTGGTTTTTTATTCTCAGCATCTTTGCTGGTACTTTATTCTCCATTGCTTAATTCCATTCACATCTGCATTTATCTTTTCATGACATGACCTCACCTATCTCCACAGTTTGAACTCCCACCAACATCTTGTTCAACCCGTTGTATATCCAAGTCAGGGCTCTCCCATGACCTCCAGGTGATTCTGCTGTCACACACACTCTTCATTCTCAGTCTGTCACCATGCTGAAACTGTTGCTCCCTCTGAATTGTCTATCCTCTTACAAAGAACCAAAGAGCTGGGAGTCATTCTAGTCTGCTCTCTTTCTCACAATCCTCATTACAGGGTATCTCCACCCTATTAAAACTTGTTATCTTCTCTTCATATTCACTCCTTTCCATTCCTATCGCTGATGATTTAGATTCAGTCTTGAGAGAGATTTGTAATTGGCATGCCATCTGTGTACCACTTAGTGAACTGCTTTACACAAATAATTTAATCTCTTTTAATCTGTTTCCTTACATGTAAAATGGAAACAACGATAGTGTCTAAGTCATAGGATAAAGTGTTAACTGATTAAATATATGTAAAACTCTGAGCATATTTTTTGATACTAATCCGACTTTTATTCTGAGGAGGCAGAAGACTAGCACAGATCTTTTGTAAAATAAAATATTAAAAACAAGGGAAACTATTAGTGTGAATTAAAGTTGGTCAAAAATTCAGTGTTTGTAGGACATTTGATTGTGTTGCTCAATAATGGATTCTGTGACCAGGATCTTTTCCTCATCACCTTAAATGTGACCCCAAATAGTCACATATTACTTTACTTCTTTTCTCTTTGAGGAAAACTTTTCTAAAATTATTTTCCTTACAGATATATTGCACTTAATTGTATTTCAAATATTTTTGTAGTAATTTTTAAAACAACAGCTTTTCTACAGATTAGAATAGAAAGTGAATTTCTGTCAAACATCAGATTTCCTCATTGAATTCTAATTTAATTCAGGGATGTGTTCCTACCTTGCTGATGACAATGTTCAGTGGAAGATGCCAAGGCTGCAGCTTCAGCTGTCATCAGCACAAATCAGGAAGAGTCAGCGATGTAAGCCTCAGTTCTTCACAGAGCATTTTCTTTTTTCCCAGAATGCAACAGATGTGAACAGCAGGAAAACAACTTTTATGTCTCCAGCAGAATTCCATTAATCTAGGTCTTCAGGGACCACGTTCCAACTTTGTCACTGATTTTCTAACTCCTTTGAGCCACTATTTATAATGTGTCTCTACAGTATTTGGCAACAGACGTTACAGATGCTGGTCATAATATACAGGTATGTCCTCCATTCAAAAAATAAATAAATAAATTCCATGGGAAGTTACACCTCCAAAAATCATAGTAAAGAAATCAATTGAGAAAGGAAATACAACATTCTAATGCATAGAAATAAAAAACAAAAAAAAAAAAATGAAAAGAAACCTACATGGACAAAATAGTGACTTTTTAAAATTTTAATTTCAATGATGGCTAGAAAGAAAACTTCTAATTTAGTTTCACAGTGGAGTTTTCATATAATTATACATTGGAAAGAGAATAATACTAAGAAATGCACACTCTAAACCTGTTTCATGTACTTGTCACTTTGATGTAATTTTTCCCTAAGATGTGGCTTTTTTATTTTGTTGAAACTGGTTCATCCTTCTAAAAATATTAGTGGAAAGGGCTACAATTAAACTAACAAAATGGTGCTTAAAAGCTCTGTAACCTTTAGCAATCTCTGTAACATTTTAAGCTATTTTGAAAAGAAAAAAGCAGAAATACTGAATGTTCTGACCACACGTTGGCATGTGGGCCTTCCCAGGGTCTCAGTCATAGGAGACTTTTTATTTTCCCCCACAGCTTCAGCTAATGCATGTAATAGAAATGGATATTAGAAATCTATCCTCATTCATTGTAATATGAATGCAAATGGAGAAAACAGTAAAAATTCGCAATGTCTGCACATTTCCTCACACTCTGGTTCACGGGAGAGTCAGAATTATTTATGGACATTCTGGTACAGCTCTTATGCTTAAAGGGCTACAAGTCTTTCTTCATTCAAGAACCACAGGCTTAAAAATGTCCTATATAGGCTTCCAGGAATTAACCTTTTCAAAAGTAAATGTGAGGGCAGGGGTTGCCTGTCTTTACACGGATTGTAAACGACCTAGACACATAATGTTCGCTTAAGTCTTTTGCTATGCATTTTTTAATTTAATATTTTTATTGTTCCAATTAATTATACATGACAGTAGAATGTATTTATGCATTTTGATAAATCATACATAAGTGGAGTATAATTTCTCATTTTTCTGGTTATACATATTGTAGGATCACATTGGTCATGCAGTCATATATATACATGAGGTAATAATGTCTGTTTCACTCCACTATCCTTTCTACCCCCAACACCCCTTCGCCTTATGTTACCATGTGACTTAATGTAAACAAATAGTGGTAGCTACTCTCAGTAGTAGGGTTCAATTAGAGACAAAAAAAAACAAAACAAAACAAAACTGGTATTGTATTGTAGAGTCTCTGGAAATATGGTTTTATGTTTGTAGCTCCTCATTATTTGCTCTCTACATACACATGAACATACAAAAATAGAACAGTAATATAATTTTTAATAAATTTGCTTTAATTTTTTTTTTTTTTTTTGGTACCAGGGATTGAACAGAGGGGTGCTTAACCACAGAGGCCACAACTTCAGCCCTTTTATATATCTTATTAGAGACAAGATCTTGATGAGTTGCTTAGGACCTTGCTCAATTTTCCTCCTGCTTAAGCTTCTTAAACCGCTGGGATTGCAGGTGGGTGCCACCACACCTGGCTAATGTTTTAAAATATTCTGGAGAAGAAATATCTCATATTTTTTTAATTAAGGGGTATGTTTGCTGGCTATTAAAATAAAAGATTTTTGAACTGTAATTCTTCTTCATTTATTATAAACCTAGATGATTTCTACCTTCCCATTTTGAATCAAGAGTAGTAATTTACTTTTTTCATGCTGAATTCTAGGACTATATAATATTATCTAAAATAAATCTACGTAATCACTTGTGTTCAGGGAAGAAGCTATGTGTTTCTATTAAAGTAAAAATATTCCACATAAGCTGGAAAACTTTTCTACTTTAATTCATGCAGCTGAATATTTGTGTACTAATATAATTTTCATAGGAAGAAATTAGAAATCTCTGTAGAATAGGATATGAAAAAATAAAATGGGTGAGGAAGATGTTTGAGTATTGGCAAGTGTGCAGCTAGAGAGGAGCAAGAATCTTGCTGAAGAAGAAGGTTTTGGTTATCCAGATGATAGAAATTCATAGTGACTGACAACACCCTTATAGCTGTCTGATTAGAGGTTTGAGGGTGGGCACATACCTATGCAATTAAAATCTCAGTTTTCCATGGCCCTTAACAGAGTAACTATTTTCACTGTAAATATCAGCCATTCCTCAAAGCTCCACAGTTTGGTATTAGAATCAAAAGGGAACTTATCTACCATGTAATTTTTTCGCCTACACACACATTATAGCATATAGCATAGACTTTTTACCTGGTATATGCAATACAGGCATGAAATACAGATTTGAACATTTTTGTAGATGTAGTTTGGAGTAAAAAAGACTTGAAAGAGTTATAAAAATACAGTCCAAAGTATTTTAGATGCTTTCTTTTAGCAACTTCTCCTCCTCCTCCTCCTTCTTTTCCCTTTCCTCCTCCTCCTCCTACTTCTTCTGCTGCTCTACCCACAAAATAAATTCTGCATGTGAGAAAATAAGGTGTTCTGTCCAGCTCCATTATCTTGGGATAGTTAGTTACCCCCCACCAGACACTCCTGCTTCATGCTGGCAGCATACATAACAGTTATCTAAATGGGTTTCTGTCTTAATTTCTATTGTTGGAAGGCATTTTTTTATGACCTACCAATAAAATATTATTCAAAGAAGGATGTAGTCTTGATGTTTGATCTGAAGTTCTCATTTACTTGTTTTCAAGGAAACTTACCCCCTTTGTCTGTCTTTTCCCCCTTATCTAAGTAATTCTCCTATTTAACTGAAGAAGTGGAAATAATTAGGATAAAGTAAATCACTACACGTACTACATTCTTAGATTTGTGTAACAATAAGCTTGAAACAGAAATATAGGTATTTAAAGGGCAAATGAACATATATTTGAAGAGTATCTAAAAGCACATTTGACATTTGTAGAACTAAAGTAAATACAGATGAAATGTGAATGTGTTTGCCTGTGAATGAACATATTGGATTTGATATCTCAGTACAATTTCAGCTTTAGCTCTCCATAATTCTTCATTATGCACTTTAAAAAAATGCATAAGAAAACCTATAAACAAAGAGTAAAGAGCAAACTCTAATTTGTAGTTATTCCTCTGAATCCAAATGTTCAGAAGTCATAGTATGCAGTGGACATTATAACTGCTGACTCCATACTATTAATTTCCACTATTACTGCCAAGAAATCGACCTTACTAAGCCTGGTTCCACTTATCATTTGTGTTCTAGAGCCTCTCTTGCTTTTCACAAACACTTGTATTGATTATATTCAGTGTTTCCAGTGGAAAGTCTTCTGAGCTAAATAGGTTCAGTGTTTGCTACTTAGTTTACCTGCACACATTTATTTTATTTTTTATTTTTTTGAGTCTCCTCTGTGAAGCTGGTTATATCCTAGGTAATCTATATTTTCATGTTGTCTTGGCATTAATGCCATATTACCTTGCTGGGATAAGTTATTTTTATTTCAGTAACAAAGAAACAAGTAGCTCCATATAAAATACATTCATAGATAGAACTTTTAAATGTCAAGCAATAAATCAAAAGTAATACAAATAGGTTTATTCATTTGAGAGAAAAAAATGAAATTAAAATTTCCTTTTCATCCTCATGCTGTTGGCCACTACTGTTTCCTCTCTTCAATTAATTTAATGTAATCAGATATGCCAAGGATGGCTTTGGTGTATTACTTTGCATCTTTCTTACAAATGAGAACATGTGATATGCAACACATTGTCAAAAATAAAAATATAGTCAGAATAATTTAAAATATTATGGATACAAGATATGCCCAAGAATCATTGTACAACTGATCACATATCAGATACCCTTTGACAGGAGTCATTTGAATACATGAGAGGGCAAAATAGTGATACAATTATTCTTCTCTGAGTGATGAGTGTTTAGTGATGTAAAGGGGTATTAATCAATCTGTAGTGAGTGTGATAGAATTAATCATAGTAGCACTATTCAAGAAACCATGTATCCTCAACAAAACTGCATTCAGAAGTATTGGAACTGATACTATGTTCAGGTAGCGTCACACCCTTGAATAAAACTTTGGAGGCATGGCAGATAAAGTTATACAGTTAATAAGAAAAGTGCCTCTAATCGTTTTTACAATTTTCATAGCTCTCTGATATAACTAGGAACAACATCATGCAATGCTTAAAGTTAGAGATTATTTAGGATTAAGAAAGTATCACAAGGATCTCATTTTGAAAACATATATAGGGCCAGAAAAGTTGATTTTGTTTTAGCTTTTCCTGAGTTCTCCGTCTGAGATGGATGTACTCCTCCTCATCTATCTCGGGAATAAGCGTTTGGCCTTGGGTTCATGCCTCAGCTGAGCGTTAGAATGAGAGTTATTAGAGGAACTGAAGATGGAGTGGGTGACTGATGAGGCAATCTGCCCTTTCTATATCCACAAAAACTTTCCTGAATCTAACCTTATATCCTGAAAAGAAAGGCAGTGAAATCTCTGAAATGTGACGTTTTCCAAATAGAACAATCTGAGAAACCCAATTACCGTCAAACTCAGTCTTCCTCTTTTTTTCCCTACCATTCTGTCCTTTACAGTAACTAAAATCAGAAATTTTGTTATAGCCAGTCACTAATTGTATCTATTCTCCATTAATGTTTGATGAGGCAGATTTCTTTAAAATCTCATCCAGCCTATGCAAAACCAATTGCATTTAATCTGCCCTTTTAAATTATAAAGTTCTGTACTGTGTTAAATTTTCAAGGGAGATGAAGCAGCAAAAGAGAATAGTTTGTGGTCAAAGAATTTACAGGGTGAATAGAATTTGCCCCAAGTGAAACTAGAATGAATATCCATGAGATACTCATCAGTCTTTCTTTTTAGCTCAGTCCCTGACAAATGCAGATAGTACAGTGTGAACACATTTATTTTCCATGTGACCTGGTCAAAAACCTGGTAATGGCAATGGCTGACATTTCTTGGGGAAAAAAAAAAATCTAACAACTTAACTTTAATTGAGTGCACTGAGAGATAGCCAGCAACATGATTTTATTTTTCAAGATTTCCCAGACATGGGAGAAATGTTCATAGACCTGACAAGCATAGTGATTGTCTTCCCTCTGGGTAATAAAACCAGCTTCATTTCTCATGCTTTTGCCTATAGTTCCTAAATGCAAAAGAAAAGCAATTATCACATGAAATATATGCCTAAGGTACTCTTCCTGCATTAGTCAGTAGACATCTATTTCACTTTCAATTCACGATCTTTGGAAAAAAAAAAAAAAAAAAGAAAATTTCCGAGTTATGTAAGATATGTACTTAAAATATTTACGAGATGTTGAGTTTTTTTAATAAATTTAACTGATAAAAATCAGTTTTTCTCTAATTATAACAACAGATACTTTTAAAGCCTAATATTTTAAAGAAAAGTCTTAGAAACAAGAAAATTTCTGAGTCAGTCATCTCCTAATGGCTATTTTCTTTTATATTTTGAAGCTTTAAATTAAAACAAGTATTTGAAACAGGTAATTGATTTAAGGCTTATGTAAAATTTTCCCAGACTTTGAAACACATGGTATTTATTGCTTTGAAGTATTATAGATGTCTTCTCTTTGCTTCAAACAGGAGGTGTAACATAGTATGCCACTATTTCCTAAATAGTACCCATAAGCAATGAGACAAAATGGAAGTAAATTGCAACCTTGGTTTTAGATATGTCTATACTAAATCTCAGGTTGAAAATAAGAAGGGTACTTCAATTGTATGTGGGATTAATATTATTATCAGTTAGTAAAACATTCAGTTTGGACTCAGGCATCATCTATCAATAGTTCAATTTTTTCACTCATTTGTGGTGGACCAGTTTAGTTAGATGTAGCATACATTTTGAATTTCCAGCAACAAATCCAAGGCCAGAAAGAGAGTCTTTAGGAAGCATAGATTTAATGAATAAAAGGGTTAATTAATTTTTAAATTTTTCACACAACATTTACCCAAATATCTGCACATAGTGGAATATATACCTACAGGTACACCAGGAAAGCTGCTGAATGCAGAGAACACAGTGATAAATAAGATACACATTGTCTTTGTTATGAAACTTACAGCCTGGTGAGGATGCATAATTAGCAATACATTTTTAAAAGACAAAAAAGTCACATCTTATGATAAAGTCAATAAAAACAACCAAATATTTACTATGTTGATCAAGTATTTTGCTTAAAGTCAGGAAAAGTCTTCCTGAGGAAATGATCTCTAATTGAGACTCAAGGAAAAAGTCAGTCATTCTAAGAGGTGACAGAAATAAAGGAAGGAAATTAAGAGGTGGAAGGAAGGAAAAAGGAAAGAAAAGGAGGGGAGAGAAAATAAAGAAGGAAAAGGAGGGAAAAGAGATGGAGAGAAGAGAGGAAGGGGAAAAAGGAAGACAAGAATAAAAGAAAAATAGAAGAAATACTTTCTAGTTCTGTAATGTTCTTTCTCTAGAATTATTCTCCACCCACTCTTCTTCACAAAGACCATGAGGGAAAGAACTGCCGAGTAGTCAGAAAAGGAAAGATGAAAAGAAAATGCCCTATTTTCACAAATAAAAATATATTCAATTCTGAAAACTAAAAATGAGTAAGTAGAACATGGCTCCCAACAAGTATATGGAATGCATGTCTAAATATATGTTCTTTCAGTCATAAGAAAAGATTAATCACTGGTAATTAGCATCTGTTCATTAATAAGTGTTGCCATATTTCACTAATTTTCTAAGTTGATCATGTTGTAAAA
The DNA here is from genome assembly GCF_902686455.1 of Sciurus vulgaris. NCBI lineage: Eukaryota > Metazoa > Chordata > Mammalia > Rodentia > Sciuridae > Sciurus > Sciurus vulgaris. The sequence goes on from NC_136462.1 coordinate 74,379,249, forward strand.
TTTCCAAGGACAATTTATAAGGATTTCCACAGGGGATTCAAAATCCTGCCTTGGCATCCCTGGATATAACTGGGGGGGAAATGTGTTAGGGAATCCTGAAGTTTAAACAGTTATATAACTAGCAATAACAAGAGTTTGTTTCCAGTGATATACAGTAGAATTCTCTCCTCTGATCTTCAAGATTAAATAAGAAACCTAGATGATGACATAGGCAATATTACTGCTATTTGGAATGATATGGAGCTTTATTAGAAAGGAAGAATTTTCTTATCAACAGGCAATCTACTTTTGTGCAATATTTATCCTTGGCCCAGGTTTGATCCTTTGTAGGTATATAAATATTTTCAGTTATTCTTTAACATGACATCTCTTCAAACATTTGAAGAAAGACCTTCACATTTATTTCTATGACTTATTACAAACTGGATATAGCTAATCAATTGACTTTGGAACAGTAAATAGATACCTTAGAAGTATCTGTGTCTTCTGTATGTTCAGGTCTTACTTTTATCCCTCACCATCTAGGTTAAGCATCTCTAAATATATCACAGGTTATCAATTTGCAATTGATGTGTGGTTCCAAGCTGTGACTGTAACATGGCCATTCCAAGCATGAGAGAGGCTATCACAGGAGATACAATGAAGTCTACAATGTTCTGAACCAGAAACAGTATGATTTGGTGCTCGTACAAGGAAAGGGATCTCATTTAATTGACTGAATGGTCTTTAAGGCCTGTGACATGTTAAATTTAATCCATCAACAATGGTTCAACAAAAAAGTTTTGTAAAAAATGGATTGTACTAAATATTTTAACATCATATCAATAATTTTGGAAACCAAGTGCTATTTTGGATCCACAAGTGTAGAAAACCCCAGAAGACATGGAATAAACAAACAGTTCACCATTGTTTATATCAGAGCATCACCTTGGTCCCAGGACCCAAATCACAGAAACCTGTTTTATAAGTATGTCAAAGCAATTTTAAAAATTATGGAGAAAATGCTAACTGGGCTATTTCTATGTAAGTTGAAAGAATAGACAAAAGTTTATTAAAAATATTCACATGTGGTGACTTCTCAAAAAACAGTGATAGTGATAAAATGTGACTTTTCTGTAGAAAGAGATCATGAACTTTGAGTTTACTCTCTTAATTACTAGATACCTCAAGTTCCCCATGTTTGAATTATACTTTATTTTGTTACCCTCTTCTTGATATGTCTTTGCATTTAAACCTTATTTTAAATGGGAAAGCAATAAAGATATGAAGGTCACAATGAATGAATGCAAGCATATTTGATGAATGCCATGAACATTTGGTGTTCACATGAGTTTTTTGAGAGGTGAACCTCAAGAAAAACGGAATTGGAATTCCACTAAGTACTCATTAAAAATTGCACATAGCTAAAATCAATTGACTTTGGAATAGTAAACAGATGCCTTAGAAGAACATATTAAAGTTTCAAGCTGAAATCATATGGCCAGAGAGTCCAAACAGATACCAGGTTATTATCTAGTATAATGTTTATATGCACTTTCTAGAACCACAGATTTATAAACTCCTAAATTCCTGGGGAAAATGAGGAACATTCTTGTTTTCTTCTTATAATACCTTAAGAACTGCAAAAATAGTCAGATATGGTGGCTCATGCCTATAATCCCAGTGGCTCAGGAGGCTAAGGCAGGAGGATCACAAGTTCAAAAATAGCCTCAGCAACTTAGTGGGGCCCTAAGCAAACTTAATTGTGAGACCCTATCTCAGAAAATAATTTCAAAATAACTGTAATATTTGAAAATGACTATGAAACTTCTGAATAGCAAATTTATTTTAAGATTTTCTTCATCATAATAACATTTAAGAGCAGTCTGATAATAATACAGTTTGTGAATTTGAAAAACAAATATATACCATGCATTTTACACAGGTAATTGCTGTTACACAAATACTGAGCTATAACTATCTTCAGCTTCATTTTGTTTTATAAAAGAAAAAATTGACAGGTAGTATTTATTATAATCATTACTTGAAAATACACCTGCCACACACTGAAATGCCTCCCAAAGGGGGAAAAAAATTGTAATATAGAAGTTACTAAAATTTGCCCTGGTGTTTCCCCACCAAAGGAGTAATTACTACATATTAGTACATATTTCTCTTTAGACCTGCAAAATTTATGTTTCTTTTATGTTTGTAAATAAATTTAGATGTACATGTATTTACATACATATGCACATATGCTTTTTCAAAGATATTTAACACAATAGAATCAAACAATAAATATAAATTTATTATGTATGTATGCATTTATTTATTTATGGTACTGGGGCCTGGGAGTGCGCTACTGTTGAGCTATATCCCCAGCACTATTTTATCTTCAGATAGCTTCTTGCTAAGTTACTTTAAATATGTGCTCCTCCTACTTTGACTTCTTTAGTAGCTGGGACTTCATGCATTTGCCACTCACAATGTTCAGCTTCTTCATGCTATTAAAAATTTTAAAATATTCATGTATATCTTTTCAGATTGGCATATTTACATAGATTTATTCTTTTTAATTACTATGGTACTTTGCATGGGTACATCATACCTTATTGAACCATTTTCCTGCAGAAGTTAATTTAGGGAAATTCTAATTTTTATGTAAAAGAACACCACAATGATATTATTACATAGATTGTGTATTGCTCTATGTTTTTATTTGTCATACTGTTATTTTTGTAGAAGAATTTGTTAGGATTTTTCAGTTATAAAGATTGGGACTGTTTTTAGATTAAGAATTGCTTTTTAAAATGTTGTTCTTTAATATATTTCCCTCAAAACTATATTGGAATATCTATTTCTCCACACCTTTCCCCAAAGTAAATAGCATTAAAGTTTTGATGAGTTTCAGAGCCCTAAGTTTACAAGAAAGCTAAGCATTCATTTTTGGTTTTAAATTACAGAAAGCACTTTGAGATCTTCATGATCATCCCTACTATCATGATGGCATTATCAGAAGTGAGAAAATTGTGCAATCATCAGCAAGTAAGCTAAACTCAATGTGGTTAGAAAATTGAGAAAGATAAGAAAGTAAAATTTACTACACAAATAGAAACTGATAAAACAAAGTAATCACTTTCTCTCAACACTGATTACCCCAAAAAAGTACAAACAAAAAACGTTAAAGATACATGCAGTTTTAGAATTGCAGCTATACATACCACATGCTCTATCTCTTCCGTAATTCTGGGGCAGCATTTGACCTTAAAAGTCACCTTTTAGAGATAATGACCATGATTTATATGCACTAAAAAATCAGAGGAAAACTTATGAATCTCACAAAGAGTTTTCATTTTCAGAAACTTAAGGTTATTTTCAAATATAATACTACATAGGACAGGTTATACACAAAATGAGTATATCATTGTAAAATACATTTTAATCCAAGTTGCATACTTAAAAGTGACAAGCACTCAAAAGTCAAAGCATGCACAATATGTCCAGCCATCAAACACACACATGCATGCATACACACACACATACACACACACACACACACACACATACACACAAATTTTAGCCAGTGAATCTTTAATTATTTTGATCCCAAGTACATACTCACAAACTTCATAATTGTTCATATTTATATTCAGAGTGAATTTACTTAGCTCTATTTCAAAACTGAAATCTCTTAACTGCTTATCTTACCCTGACTTTATGCTCTGAGCACACAATAACTGAAAAAATAATCTCCTTTTGGTATTAAGCCCTTGTTCTTGAATATCTGTCTTGATACCTATCAAATTTCAACTATTTCTGAGTATTTTTTCCTCTGAACAAAGCTACTTCAAAGATTGAACCCAGTTCCCTAGCCTAAACTTTTTAGTCCTAAATCTACATAATCTGTGAATATTACTTCTTATTAGATTCTCAGTGGCTTCTTACTTACTTATCACCAAAACCAAGTTACAGAGTAAGATCATTTGGACTTCTGAGCATTTAAATTTTAAGAAATTTAATTAACCTAAAGATTATTTTATTTTCTAAGCTTATAGTTTTGAATTATCCATATAAGCATTTCTCCTAATTATACAAAGGAGTACATTAAAATAGGTACAACTTAAATCTTGAAGTAACAGATGAATGCCTTTTTCAACTATTCCAAAGTAGAAACACATAGGAAGAAGTTTCAACCAGTAAGAACTTCTATACATGTAGATGACGATCATCCCAACAATTCTGCCTCCTGGTCTCCATGGAGAACATGAAGCTATGGAGGCATGCAGTACCACTGATGGTCAACTCTAAGAGATACCTCTCTCATGTTTGCCTCCTCTAGTCTTTGGTATATTATTTCAGGGAAAAATTTATGTAATTTCCTGGTGCATTACCCACCTGCATAACCAAAAAGACGCTTTTCTAGAAAGATATAGGATTAAATGTCAAGTTGATAATGTAAAAAATTTGTTAAGTAGACATAAACCTTTCACAAACATTGAAAGCAGGATCAAGAAGATGATGGAGATAGGAAAGAATTAGTGAATTGGAATTCACAGATTATTAACCAAGAAACAAGATAAGGCCCATTTAGTGTAATTCAAGCTCATGCTAGTACTCTGCCCATGGACTTCAGATCTTTCTCTTCCATAAAGGAGTAAACATGTGCTTTTAAAAAGTTTAAAAAAACTAAATGGAAAGAACATGTCCCAAACTTTCATAATACAAATGACATAAAACCGCAAGTGCCTATGTAGATCATAACTCCACTTTTTCTCAAGTATTTAATTTCAAATGGACAGTGTGTGCACAAGCTTTATTTTCAGTGATAATTTATTGTAGGCAGTCTAGCAACTGTCATATATTTTAGAAACAGTGCTAATATGGGCAAACACTAGAAAATCTTTAAAGCTTAACAAGAGGAAAACTTTATAGAGTGTAAAAAAAATCCTATTGCATTCATATCTTCATTTTTCCCTTGGTGATTTTTATGTTAGAATGACTGCTGTGATTTTAATACTGATGCATTCAATTCACCCGATCTAGGAGAGAGAGTGATTAGAGTTTTTAAACAATATACAAGATTCTTTATTAGAAATACTTAGAATTAGTAGGAAATCTAAGTTTCAACTATTTTGCTCTCCAAAGTTTACACTTACCAAGTCCCTTTATTCAAATGTAATTGATTGAGGATAGATACAAAAAGAAACACTTTATTATTATTATATTTCATTTTCCCTGACTTTGAACAATAATTAGGCACAAAAGTAAATTTTTTCAACCTCATAGTCTCTCAGAAATTCCTATGCAGTTATGTTAGGATAGAAGGAAATCGAACATACAAGTTTTGCTTGTTTTAATTATCTGCAAAAGACTTTAGAGTGAGAATGTCCCCAATAAATGATACTAGCATGGGCAAATATCTCAGTTAAAGAGAAAAATTTTAATCTCATAAGTTATTAATCACTAGGTCAATTTTATGTCTCTGAATGAGGTCACACATATACCAAAAATGTGATGTTGAGAACTTGTCATCTCAGTCTGTTTGAGCTGTTCTAACAAAATTCCATGAACTAGATAGCACATAAACAACTTAGATTTGTTTCACAAAGTCCTGGAGGCTGAGAAGTCCTTGACTAAGGTAAGAAAGTTTCATAGTAGGGTGAGGGCCCACTTTCTGGTTTATGAATGGAATGATCTTTCTATGTCCTCATTTGATAGAAGGGACCAACTATCTCTTTGGAATTCATTTCATAAGGACATTAATCCCAATCAGGAGAGTTCTTCTCTTGTGACTAATCATTTCCCCAAATCCTTACCTCCTAATACCATCACCATGGACATTAGGATTTTGGCTTGTGGATTCAGACCACAGTGCATATGATGCATAGAGATGCTTAAGGAAGAGAGAAATGATGAACAGTTATAAGTGAAACTTGCTTTTGCCTCTCAGGAATTTATATTCTAATAAATTTGGGAATACCCAGTCCTTAGAGAATATGCAATCTGGCTAGAGTGTTAAGTTTAACACGTGTGAATAAAACTATGGAGGAATAAAGAGTTTAATGAAAAGTGTATGTGCTGTAGAAATCCAGATTGGTTGGATGTTAGGGGAGACTTCATGAAGAAGGTGATATGAATCAGCTTAAATAATATCTAAGATATGAAAAGGCTTTTGTCAACAGAAAGAGACTTTCTTTGGAACTGGTAGTAGGGATGAAAGTATATTACCTAAAACACAGAAATGGGTACAGAGTTATAACCAAAAGATGAATACTGGGAGCTAGTGGGAAATCAGCTGAATCAATGAAGCATGCATCAGTTTATTGTCATGTTCAGATGTACCTAACAGACTCATTAAAAGTAATTTAATGAAAGATTAGATTTTTTTTTTTTTTCACAAAGTAGGATTCTGGAGGTGGACTGCTTGAGGATGGTATGGCTGCTCTAAGATAGCATTAAATCCAGGATAACATTAAAACTCTCTCTTTCCTGTCTCTCTCTCTCTCTCTCTCTCTCTCTCTCTCTCTCTTCCTTTCCCCTTCCCCACTTAGTCTAATGAAATTTAGCACTGATGGTTACAACATAGTTACTATACTGAAAAAACATCTATGTTCCAGGAAAGTGAAAGGAAAAGAGAAACAGTTTTTCTAAAACTTGCTTCTGATAAATTCACCTTTTTTTATGAGTCACATTGTCAACTAGGAAATCACATTCTGTTATTTAATTTTTGACTGTTCACACTGGCATGCACATGCATCACAGAAGGAATAGGGAAAACATATACTGGAAAACAAACTTAAAATGTGTGCTTAAGATAGGTCCAAAGATGTTTCAATACACATACACACACACACACACACACACACACACACACACACAAATTCAATGTGATAGAAAGTAATGGACTATAATAAGTTCCTTAGCAATTTGGAAAAGAACTAGGTTTTCATAAAACTGAACTGGGCAGCAGTGGATATGGAATACATAGAGGCAATCAAAGACAGGGAGGAGAACGACCTAGAACAATTACACACTCTCATACATACATAATGAAAGGAATCTATTCTTACGTGCTGATAGTACATATAGGAAAATGGTACTAGAGACATTTCCATGGAAGTAGAATCTGAGCACAAGGTCACTTTATGTACATGCTGAAATATAGGGAAATATGAAGACTGTTTTCCAACTTGTGAAAGATTTGAACAGTAATTATAAAACCAGTTTTTAGTGGAGAAACTAAAACACAGGAAAGGCTAGAAATGTTCTTCAGGTTATAAGCTATCAGTGACAGCTCTGACTAAATTCAAATTTCTTTATTCTTAGTGCAATAATATTTTAACATACCATTTTCATGACATTTCATATAATTATATGTGTGTGTGCATATATGTATATACATACACATATACATATACATATATATTTAATAAGAATTTTTACTTTGTAAATGTAATAAGAATTTTACAGTTTTTTGGATTTACATGAAGACTAGGAATTTGGGGGATAGTAAGATTTAGGACAATTTTTATTGCTTACTCTTAAATAGTTACAGCATACTTCAGTTATTGTATTATAAAGATATTGCTGAAAATTACATTGCTAACCTATAGAAACAAAAACTAAACAAGATGTGTAGGCTACTTCCAAAGCATTAGAAAATGAAAATAATTATTCTGAACTGATATAGATATGAGACCTTTTATTTGCATGTTTGGCATAGGAAAGTTGCTTTAAGCAGATAAGTATAAGTTAGAGAAGAATTATTTTAAAATGCATTCTATTGGCTCTTCAACAAAAAAAACAAAGTCCATTCATTCTCAGAGCATTTATTTTACTAAAATTTACCTGTGTTCACCAGTCCTCTAGTGTTCTCCTAGCTCTAAAACTCCACACACTCATTAACTCCAAAGAGACAGTTCACACACAGAATGTCTCGCTTACTATCTACACTTTCCTCTATAGAATCTAAGTAACAACAAAGGAACAGTAAGTTCTTATGTTTTGCTAATCTCCAAACCCATTCCATACTCATCCAAACTGATCAATAGTGTAGTCCATTTTCTTGATCTTCACTTTTATCTTGAAAATGAAAAAAATAAATTTAAGTTAATGTGTATACTTTCTATAATGATTTGCTATATTAACTCCTCCTAGGTAGTAGTTTCCTTTTACTGATATATTTTAATTCAATAAACAAAATGCAATTTCTGACAATAGGTAGGAAGCAATTGAATATCTCTCCAGGTGCAATCATAAATAACTTATCTTCCTTATATGCAACCTGTAGATATTTCTAGATTATCTATGACATATCAAGTGCCAATTCCAAGAAGAGTAGACAAGGTCCCTGCTCTTGTGGTACTTAATGTTTGTTGGGACACCATGTTAACCACACAAAGAAATACAAAATCCAAAACTATATTAAATTCTATAAATATTAAGCCTTCTTTGAACAATCTTAAAAGTAAAACTGTGGGTGAAGAGAACAGAAAGATATTTTCTCATAAAACTTTCCACACTTAATTGAAATATCTTTGTCTTTTACTGGAACATCCACTTAATATGCATATCTGGTTTTTTTAACTTATTTTCTGGAATTGAATATTATAAATCTTATATACTCATAAAATCATGGATTTCCAGCCAAAATATTTTTTATTTCAAATTCAGCATTTGTTATGAAGACTATATATAGATTGAAGTCTAATGAATTTAGAGAGAATAAAAAAAAAGTACAGATATGAAATAATCTTTTAAGTACATGCTAGAAGGAATTAGGCTGGAGTTGTCAGAGCATACTTTCTGTCATAGTATCAAATTTTTCTGGAGCATAAACCAGTTTCTACAAATGTTTACCAGTGATGACTATCATGTTGAAAACATCAAATTTTTTAAGTTCTTAATTTTAAGTGAATTTGGAGAAGTAAACAAGAGTCTATACACAAGGCATAAAATGATTAAGGAGTTGGCAACTAGATCTTCTGAGTAACAATAAGATTGAAGGATTTAAATAACTTAGCTTGCAGGAGAAAACATTTGGCTATAATTTATTAATAGTTTTCAAATGGGTAAAGAGTTAGTAAGAAGGAGATGGTAACCAGATGTTCTTGATCTCTATAGTGGAAAGAACAGATTAAATCAGCTTAAAGTGCAGCTAGAGAGATCAAAGATAGACATAGCTTCAAGAAAATATGGGAAGATAAGCTCAACTGCAGACCACCAAAGGACATCATGCGATTTCTGCCATCTGCCTGATACTGCCTAGGAGCAGATCTGTTTGAGGACCTCTCCTACCTTATACCTTTCTAATTTTTTTTTTTTTTTTTTTGTATTGGAGTGCTCCACCACTGAGCCACATTCCCAGCGTTTTTTATTTATTCATTTATTTTTGCACTATTTTTATTTATTTATTTATTTATTTATTTATTTATTTATTTAGTTTTACTCTTAATGACCATACACTTGTTCTTGACTCTGTGTTATTATTCTTAGACTTAATGGAACTGGATAATGAACTAAAGGAATCTGTGTTGCCTAGTCTCAGGAGAGTGTAATTCCTTGTCTTATTTAAACCATCACATTTCTGTGATTTTTTAACATCAAGTTGTCATTGTAAAACTGAAACCAGAATTGAGGGTAAGAAATGAGAGGAAGGGGGTAAAAAGTGGTAGAATGGGACAGATATCATTACTCTATGTACATGTATGATTACATGAATGGTATGAATCTCCATTATGCACAACCATAGAAATGAAAAGATGTACCCCATTTGTGTACAATGAATCAAAATGCGGTCTGTAAAAATAAAAAACAAAAAAATTTAAAAAGGGGAGGTCAGAGTTTTCTGCAGTCTGTAAAAATAAAAAAGATTTTAATAAAAAACATTCAGAATCTCTAACATACATATTAATAAACCAAGACTTTGATGAGAAGGTACTTTACCCAAGGTCACAGCTACAGTTAATGATAGCCTCTGTATTGATCACAGGTACATTAGAATCACAAGGATAAATTGTCAACTACTAGGAAATAAAAAAGTTTATAATACTCTTTGGTAGAGGAATTTTCCAGGATGAATAAAGTAATATATATATATATATATATATATATATATATATATATACACACACATATACAGATATATTCTACACACATATATATGGGATATGTGGAGGAAGTAAGTCAAATTATAATTATTACCATATCTTTAGTTTTATAAGAGAAAATTATAGTCAATTATCATCTCTCTAATTTTTGTCCTAAATTTAATTAAATTTTTGAAGCTCAATTACTCAATTACTCCTTACTTCCTGACAATCTGAAAATCTTGAAATGGGTCAAACTAAAGATTTAATTATTCCACGACATTACAAAAGAGTGACATGCTAAAAGATTTATAAGAGTAATAAATATATTATAAAATATGAGGAGTAAGCTAGAGAATTATATTTTTTAAAATGCATCAAAAGTTAGATATATAAAGCATCATTAGATTTAGTATGAAAACCAACTTTTCTCTCTAACTTAACATTATCTCAGTAATCTTCACATTCATTGTTCATTATTGTTATATCCTAACTTGAGTCAATACTTTTTTAAAAACCTAGAATATTTGTTGCCATTTAAAAAATCTCCTTATGCCTCATTTTTCAATTATTTGTTATATTTATGCACTCCTGGATTAATTTTCTTGAAATATGACTACAATTATATTTCACTACTCAAAATTTCTTGATGACTTCCTATTACCAGTACAAAATATTATAATTGTAATCATTGATAACAGTATTTTATTTTCTGAGAACTTTCGGTGTACCAAGAACTATTTTGAATACTTTGCAACATTCCATCTCATGTTATCCCCTCAAGCATGTTGAATCTACATGCCGTTATCATTATCTGTAAAGATGAGAAACTGAGACTTAAGATGTTTCTGTAGCTTGCCCAAGCTATAAGGCAGGTAGAATTTGGAGTCAAATAAGCATTAGCTCTACTCCTTCCAAAAACTTGAAAGTTTTTCCTCTGGCATCCAAAATCCTAATCTGTCCCAATGCCCTGTTTTTCAAATAACTTTTCGGTATTTAGTATTGATAGCATTTCAGTTCTAGCTAATCAAAGACTGTCATTTTCCCTCCAGCTGAACAAAATTGAACAGTTCTCCGAACAATGATACCACTCTGTGTGTATTGCTTGTCATAAATGATTCTGCACATTTGCTTAATTACTTAGCTTATCTTCTTAGTGGGGCAAAATATTTTATAATGTCAATATCAGTGTCCAACTCAAATATTCCTGCTTTGCAGAGATTGAAACTATTACTTGGTGAAAAGAACCACACTAGTTTGTTTCAAAATGAACATAGGAAATAAATTTACACTATTACCAGAATTTTAGGTTAGGCTATAGGAAAATATGACAGAAAGAAGTGATAAATACAGAATAATTACTAAGGAAATGAACTTTGTCTTCTGAGAGATTTAACAGAAAAGGTTTCTATCTTTCATGACTGTTTCCAAGCAGTTCTATATGGAGAACAGGAATGGGATTCACCTAAATCTGCATTTTATGAATGAATGATCAAAGTTGGGTCCACTAGAACTTACTAAAATGAAGACTTGGAGTAAACACAGCTACTGAGAACATATCTTAACATTTTCTTTTTTCTCTTTTCTGTTATGCATGCTTGTTAGGGGGCCAAGGGCCTCAGCTGATTTAGAGAAATTAGCTATGTTAATATAGGTTGTTAATGGTCTAAGATCCATGCAATGCAGGCTAAGCCTGTGAGGAAGGCAGAACCATTTCACTGAGACTATCTAACCTGTAGAGTATTTACCTACTTCTTTCTGTGTGCTGCGCTGTTGCTGACTGTTGTGCTGAAACATGATGAGGTAATACTAAACACAAACCTCTGCTGGGTTCCCAGTAGGAAAACATGCTTTAGTCACAAGTAATAAAGTAAACACAGAAGCTGCAAAAATTCATCACCAGAGGAAAACAATAATTTAAATGAGTGATTAAAAAAAAAGCACTTCATCTATGCATGATAAGAAACCACTGAACAAAACAAATTATACCCCACACCAGAATGGCTCACTACCCAAAGAAATTGCAAACTGCATATGATGAGAGAGAAGAGAAAGCCACAGAGATTCAAACATGAAAGGAGAATGTCTCTCATTTAAAATAATGCCAATGTTCTGTTCCTAAAAAACACACCCAGAGTTCTCTGCTGAGCTGCATAGATTATTGCAAGGAGCGCTGGTCATTAGTGGCCATTGAGGTGGCCTTTTGGATAGGAGGACAAATCTCTCAAGGAGTCATCTTTGTTCTTTCCATGCACCACCTCTTTTACATCCCTGTCTCCATGTCATTTCTTCCTTTAGGTGAAGTTCAAATAGTTGGATCAAAATGTTGCATAGTTTTTGTATTAGAATACTATTTATTATTAATATTCACAGAAAAGTTGTGGATGTTTTTATACCTGAAATGTGGTTTTTAAAAATTCACGTTATGGAAAATGACCCACAGTAATAGTCACTTTCTGTGCCATATGGTGAGTTGGTAAGAGTCCCCAGACAAAACTCAACTCTCAAGAACTCCTCGGATATTAACTATTGTAACAATGTGCTTTTTAATCTTTTCATTTTGTTGCGTTGATGCTTTTTATTAATATTTATAGAGAAATTGTCACCATTTCAGTGCAAATAATAAACAGAAGTTTAGAAATAGAACAATTTTGTGATCCCTATATTTAAAATAAACATCTCAGGCTTCATGGATAATTATCTAGACTATTATTGAATTTGAAGTGAACTAGACAGTAAGATCTATATTTAGGTAGTAATTCATCGCGCATGGAGCAAATCATAAAGGCACTTGTGGAGCAGGAACAATATGATGGCCACTTGAAGAATGAAACTCTGGGAATCTTTGTCATTTATTATTATGGAGAAAAAGCATGAGATAAACCTTCAGAGAAAAAAGGGTCTGAGAGGTAAAAGTGAAGCAAACAAAGTGGTGACTAAAAAGAAGTCCGAAAGGAGAATTCAAGAGTCACCTGGGTCAAATAAATGATTAAGAAACGTTGGAAATAAAAAGAATCATGTAAGGGCCTTTAACATTCATTAAGTAGATAATATGACAGAGATGAAGCACTATGTAAGTATCCTTAGCAATAATCATGAATGAAAACATACTAAAAAGAGAACAAAATCAAATGGCAAAATGATTACAAAACTATAATTCCCACTGGTAAAAAATAAGACTACATTAAACCTGAGAGCTGGAGAAGCCACGTGGCCAAGCAGGTCAACCCTTTTCTAAATGTGTTTCTTGGGCAACAAAATTCCGCTGAGCATCTGGAGCAGTGCATGCAACAATCTTCCCCGAGGGACAGATGACTGGTAAGTCTCAGAAGCAGCAATGGATAGAGGATCTCACCATTTTTCTACCCTTTAAGACAGGATTCAAGAAACTAGTAGAACATCAGGGAATACATTGGGAAAACAACATAAAACAAAAATGAGTAAACAACCAAAGTTTAAAGTTATTCCATTAATAGTGCATCTAATTCTTTAAAACACTGTATTCATTGATATCATAACTGTAAAACTAATTATCAATTTTTGAAGACAAATTATCAATTTTAAAGATAATTTGAACATAAATACTGTAGTATAGTGGAATAACAGTAAGTTAGAAATTTTAAATTTTAGGGACTTTTGTTTGATTTTTCATTTTGTGGTATTGGAGATCGAACACAGGGATCAAATCAAGTGCTCTACCAGTGAATTTCATCTCCAACCCTATATGGTAATTTCTTATAAACCAACATGGAAAAAAAATCAAAGTGATGAATATAACTGAAAAAGTTGAAATTCACAAAGAATAGTTCCAAAAATTCCATCTGCACATCTTTGATACATACAAAATAAAAGTGAGGTCAAAATCAAAGGTGTATCTGCTTTTTGGAAGGAAGATAAATTTTCCTAATTCAAAAATGTCATGGTATAGAGAAGGAAGGTAAAAATATGGAAAACCTTCAGTTTTTGAGCTTCCAGGAGGAGGAAAATTTTAAAAAACTACTCAAGAAAAGGCATTGTTTTAAATTTTTTAACTGAAAATCTGAGTAAGATAGAAAAATAGATACAGCCTAAAAATAAAAATGATACAGACAAATCTGAAGAAACTTTCTAGAATATAAACAAATCAAAAGATTAAAGAAAGTGTAAGAAGCATGGAGAACATAATGAGAATATATAAGGAAATGGTTTTAGGGTTTTGAAAATTAAAAGAAAGACTCAGATAAAAGATTATTTATAGAAATATTGATAATTTTCCATAATTAAATATTTAAAACAAAGTATTAATTCTTAGATTTGAAAAATAAAGACACAAACAGGATATTGATATTCCTTACAGAAACCAATGACAATTACAGACTCTGAAAGTAACTAAAGAGAAAAGACAGAATATCCATGGAGAAAATAAAAATCTATAATGACATTTAATATAAGAGTTCATGAGAAGAAATCTTTACAATTGAGTAGTTCATTATTGTAAGAGGGAGATAAGGATCCTAAACATTCATTAGGAGATTTAGAAAATAAATATTTTTATATATAATCTCAAACTGTTATCTGTAAAAAAGATAAACTTTAGGTAAAAATGTCAGCATGAATAAAATTAATTTCTTATGTAGATGAATAGCTATGCATACATGCAAACCAGGTGATTTTTTGTAGATATGTGAGCTTGGACATTTAGGAACACACAAATTAGTTTAGCAGATTTCCAACTACCAGAGTGTGTGTTCTCTGGGGGTTGGGGTGGGGTTATAAGAGGGTCAGCCAAGAAACAGAGGGTCACCATTTTCCTCAGGCATTGCCCAGGGGAGGTGGGCCCTGCCCAGCTGGCACAAGTATCTTATCAGCTTAACAAACTCCACCCAACAGTGACAACAGAGCATCTGGGTTGTAGCACTCCAGAGGCCTCGGACCTAAGGTCACTGAAATTATACCCCTTCCCAATTACACTTAACATGAAGGAGAAATGAAGACAGTAAAAGCCTCAAGTGAGATGAAAATAAATGTTGAGGATTTCATTATTATTATTAACATTTTGAGAATGTCACAGGCATGTGTACTTGCTTGGAAGAAAAAGTTACAAAGTGAATGGAGAGACCATGATGGAAAGAAAGAAGGCCGTGGAACTTCAGATACATAGATGGAAGGACAGTGTGTCCTCTAAAATTTGGGAGTAAGGAAAAAGAAATAGAAAATATCATTGGTGTTGGAGCAAACTTGGGAGAGTTCTGTGCTATTTACTACTTTGTTTTTAACTAAGCAGACAAATGATCAAGTATTTTGAGCATCAAAGATAGGGATCGTGAGAAAAGAAATGATGCTTTTTCAAAAGCTACATGGGAATACAGAAGAAACAGCTAATCAAACACAAATTAACAGAAGATTGAAGCATGCCAAAAGCCCAACTTTTAGGGTGAGGATGATATATTTTAATTACTCAATCAACAAGTATAATTCTTCTCTAGAAAGTAGGTGCTACTTTTAGCCCAAGGATGGGAGTAGGTAGGTTTAGTGAAAAAGGAAGAAAATAATAAGGGAAAGGAAGAAATTAAGTAGAAAGTGATTGACTGTCAAATTATAGAAACTATTCTAGACAAGAAAATAAGTGAAACTGGACAATGGGTATAGGACTACACTATGGAAAAATGAAAATATCAAGAAAACAAAAATCCCTATGTAGTCAAACTAATGAAAATTAAAAAGTGAGAAAAGTACAAAAATAGGAAAATATGATGAAATTTAGTTTCCTGCATACATGGTTGTTATCACACCATTGTGTGTTGTTTTCAGCACCTACTGATCTTTGGCATTTTCTTTTTAATTGAAAACTGAAATTTCTATTTTCTTATTTATTGATGTATCCTAGCCATCTGTATTGGTACTTGGCACATCATGAGTATGCAATTTTTTATGAATATCTAAATCATTGTGAGAATTAATATTTCATGGTTGGTATGAGCCTTGGTGTGCATAATGAATTGAATGAAAGGTTTTTCAAAAAGAAGTAGTTTTTACTTGACTTCAAAATGCATCAGTAGTCAGGTATTTTATACTAAGCTCAATCGCTATGAACCTTCATTTGCTTATTGATGGGAATGGTATAACACTTCTATAATAACAGTTTAATGATGAAAAATTAGATAATAATGCACATATGCTTTGTACTTGGCCTATAAGGATATGCATTTCAGAATATTCAGGTTAGATATTTTTAAATGTTCCCCAAATTACTTTGATGGGGTCTATACTCCCCTTTTATTAAATGACATTATTTTACCAAGACATCAAAGATACCAAATAAGTTTCATAATTTGTCAGCTCTAAAAGTCAAGCAATTGAGCCTACTAAAGATTTGTAATGTATCCCTTAGTATTTTCATCAAGGAAACACCATGGCAATGAAATGAATAGGCCTAACTGGTTGTTTGCTATACAAAAAGGTGAATTTGGTACTACAGAATCAGTGAAGTCAGTGTGAATATTGGGTCATACCAATAAGTTCCCCTAACATTTCTTAAGAAATAACTGTGCCTTTTGACTGCTGCATCTCATCATGTGTGGGACAGGGTATGGTGTCATTGACTATTCCAAAATGTCTGCAGCCACTATTGGCACTTTTTTAAAAAAAATAATTTTTGTTGTAGATGGACACCTAGATTTATTTGTTTATGTGAGAATTGAAAACAGTGCCTCACACATGCTAGGCAAGTGCTCTACCACTGAGCTACAACTCCAGCCCTCACAATAGCACCTTGAAACAGATGAAAATAGTTTGTGTGTACAATTATGCAAGTTTAAGAAAAAAACTGCTATGTTTTCATTTATTTTACTTGGCATACATACAAAAGCAAAATATTTTGGGTTCATCCAACTTGGAACATAATTCAATTTTTTTTCCATAATTTTTCTAAGAACTGTTTTGTCAAGTAAATTATTGAGTGTATCTTTGCTTGAAATTAAAATGTCAAAGTATCACTTTTTACAGCATATTAATTTATTGTGCTTTTAACTGAAAAAAAAATCATCATTATGGAACAAATGGAGACATTGTCAAAAATATAATACACATTTTCAGGGTTACTATTAGTAAATAGTTGATGACTAAACAGGCATTGTGTTAGGTAGGTCTGTTTTTCTCCCCATTTATGGTCCAACTCACTCGGTTTTCTTGAAAGGGAAAACAGTAGCATTAATACAATATTTGCAATATTTCCTAAGGCAGCGTAGACCTCCAAACACTGAAATCTCTGAAGACAACACACAGAAACATATTTTAACAAACACACACACACACATAAGCACAATCACTAATGTAACAGTTTATCCATGATGGAAGAGCACCACATTTTTCTTACCAAGTTACTTTATATGCAGGTGTCAGAATTAAAGAACTTAGAGATGTCTGCTCTTATTAAGGACTCAGAAGTCAGTCAGGAAAGGCTCAGATTTAGGTAAGTGCCAGAACTAATGCCGGATAAGGTGCAAACCACCTTTAGTTGCTTCCCTCATTCTAGGCTGTGGTGTGATATGCTCGGTCTCAGTTGTTAAGAGGTAAGGGGTTGAATTTCTTCATCTGTTTATTATCAAGAACAGTAAAGGCACTATATTCAAGATTTTACCTAATTTAGCCTCAATGATGTTCTCATTTCTGCTACAGACTGGGCATATTGACTTCTGAGGTGAATATGCTGTTTTTGCATGGGCCTAGAAAATTTTTCGGCATATGACTAAAGCACGAAATCTTCATGACAAATTAATCTGTTCAATCCTCACCTCACATTGATCAACACAAATTAATTTTCACACTCATTGCCTAGAGTTGTTAATAAAGTATTGGTACCAGATTCCATGATTTTGCCCCACTATAATTCCTTGAATTTTTCTTACTTTCTATTTAAGAGCCTGTAGTGTTCATTTCAAAAGAATAATGTGAAATGCAGGTTCTCACAGCATGTATCAGATTTTCTGCAGTGTTCAAAGATGGAGTTTAGAAGCCCCTGTAAATTTCACAGCTAACTTAATTTCAAAAGATGGACCTAATAATTAAACAACTAGTTCTGTCTTAAAGATTTTAAATATCATTTGAAATTTGCATTATGAAAACACCCAGAGGAGCATCATCAATCTCTAGATTGTATTCATTTACATAAGAAAACAAATGTAGAAGCAATCACACCACAGCAAACCCTAATAACAAAATGTTTGGTTTTAAACTACTCTGCTTATAATATTATGTTCCTATTGACCCAAAAGGGAGTTATGAAGAAGGAATTTTGCCGAAAATTTATATTCCAAATGTTCTCTTAGAAGCTCTTTTTGTTTAGGTTTGTAAATATAAATATATGCAGAGATACCACAAGAGACCTACAATAAAGCATATGTTACATAACAAAGGGGAAATATATTTAACTAACACAAATATGCTTTGTATTTTATGATATCTTTCAGAGAATAAGAGGAGAATAATAGAAATCAAAATTATTTTTAAGTTTAGAAAACTTTCTAATAACCTACATTAAATAAGACTACATAAACAAATACTCTATGCCCTTGATATCTGAAAATTATCTATTAAGTCCCTCTCAATACATTCTTCTAAATCTTCTCAACATATCAGCAAGAAACACCAGAAGTGAACTCCAGTCTATCCACACCACAAGCTCCACTGTATCAAATCATGTATGTGATACTGTGTTCTATGATTGCTTTATCTTTCCATTGGTTACTACACTGACCACTAACCACCAAAGCTGATGAATTTCATTTGTTTGCTTGTCTGATTATCTTCTCTTTCCCTTCACTGTCCTGCAAAATGTTGAAACTCAAGAATTACTCTTGCGTTCAGAAAGCTATAAAGCCAGTTGTCCATGTCTTTTATGCTTTGTTATAGTTATTCATATGTTGAAACCCTAGCCCTTCCATTGATAGTACTTGGAGGTGGGATCTTGGGGAAGCAATGAGGTCATGAGTATGGGGCTTTCCAGATGGGATTAGATCATTGTAAGAGAGACAGTAGCTTCCTCCCCATGTCAGGATACAGTAAGAAGGCAGCTCTCTGTAAGCCAATAAGAGAACCCTCTCCAAGAGCAAAATTTACTGGGCACTTTGATGTTGAACTTTCCCAACTTACAAGACTGTGAGAACTGTGAGAAAAAAAATGTCTATTGTCAAAGACACCCAATTATGGTATTTACTGTGGTTGCCTGAGCTGTCTCAAATGTGTTTGATCCTTACACGTAAAATCATCAATCAGGAGGTTGATATCGGAGTATCACAAATTGGAGGCCAGCCTCAGCAACTTAGCAAGACCCTATCTCAAAATAAAATTAGAAGAGTTGGAGAAAGTTCAGTGGTAGAATGTGACTGGATTAAATCTGTAGTACCATTAAAAAAAGAAAAAAAAGAAAAAAGATCATTTTTTTAAAACATTGTACTTTTCTTCAAATGACTTCCATTTATGTACTCAACTACACTTACTTATTATAGTCATGGTGATGGGATAAGAAAAATGCTATTGTCTTGAAATGCTAATTCAGAAAACCATATTCTCTGCTTCTGAAAAGACATAGTGTCAGTAGAAATACCATCAAGTTTTCTGTCTCTTTCAATTTCAGAATATAATCATTTACATGTCAAGTAGGATATTTTTAATAACCAACATTTAGTAGGACACAAAGTAACTTTCTTAATACATCTACTAAATCTTAATTGATTTATGATTTTCTTAAAAATACAATTTTCTTTTTCTTTCTTCAATGTCCATAATATTTCAAATATTAGTGTCCAACTATTATTATTGATATATTCTCAATTAAGTAGTTCATTTCTGCTTAATGGACTAAAAATTTTAACACCTAGAATAGGTCTTTCTGTGGATTTCTAACTCATGTATTTATCTTCATTAATATATAATTAAGCACATCCTGATTAACTCTAATCTGTGCTTAGAAAGTGATTTCTCACATTCAGTACTCTGTCATCACCTCTCATTCTATACCTGTGAATACCTACCAGAACTAAGTTGTATACAATAAAAACAAAACTAAACATAAAACACTTTAATATAGGAATATAATGTGTAAATAATATAAATGAAGGATATTCATTAAATTTCTAGGGGCATGAGGTGTCCAAGAGTAGAAAGTTTTTCATCATATATCCTTGAAGTGATTATAGTGACTAGAATGTCCTAGGTTCTTCATATATCTTCTGAAGTTATAATAACAACAACAACAACAACAAAAAAAAAAAAAATACCAGCCACTCTACAAGGGATGAGGTATTAAAAATTGAATATAACGAAGGCACAGTCCTGGAAGAAAATGTAGACAAACGGAGGTACTCGGAGAACTAATCTAACTAATTGATAACATGAATATAATTCAGAATTGCAGAATTCATGTGGATCCCCATTTTAAAATGGTGATTCTAAAAAAAAACCTCATCAATAAAAGCTAGCAATGGCAGTATTTCTGGTCCAGTCCTAATAAACAGAGTTTAGCCCTGCTTCCTAATCTGGTGATCAAGGCTTACCCTGAATCATCTATCAAGTTCTTTCTTATCTATAAAATCAGAGCGGCAATTTCAAACATCTACATGTAAGGAGAAACTTGTTATTCTTCACTTTAGAATTAAGATAGGGAGCAAGCACATCTGGAATGATAGACTGACAATCCCTGAACAACTTTTCCCTGATAGAAATCATGAGGGGGGGGGGAAAGGTCAAAATCAACTTTTAGCAATTCAAGAAACATTTATTCAAGAATAATGGCTGATATCTCAGTTAAAAAGAAAAAATGAACTTTGTGGTGTTTTAACTTGGGCCATAACATCTCTGTAGTAGCCTTAATCTAGCATCTTAACACCCACTGAGAGGACAAAATAATGAGTGTGCAGCTTTCATGAAACCCCATTTCCAAACAATCCTCACTATTTGACTTTTTGTGGCCTCATTCTGGAAAAGTCACCAGTGCAAGCTTTTTCATTGTTTGAACTGACTAGAATCCAGCTGTGAGAAAAGCCCAGAGTCAGTGCTTCTTGTAAAAACAAACCAACAACAACAACAACAAAAACAGTGTCAATTATTTAACACTGAAGTTGCCTAGGCAGTAAGATGAGCTGGACAAAAGAGGATAGCCAAAAACATGAAAGAAAATTTCCTCTAATGGAATATACACATGGAAGATTCACAGACTCCAAGCTATTCCTGTGTTAGTGTTTGTGTGTGTCTGTGTATGATAAGAAACACTGCCAAGCACCCTGATCTTTCATCTCTAGCTGACTGAGATCTTCTCAAACTGGAAATGAGGAACAGTGTAATTGTAAACTCCTGGAGAGTTGAAATCATGCCCAACACACAATATACAATGTCCTTCTTCAAAGTTTATGAAACTAACTCATTCAAAGAATTTTAGGAAATCTCAGTCCACTATTAGCTGATCACTAATTTAGCTGAAGTTCTAGCTTCCTTGATCACATCTGAAAAAGAATACAGACTTAAAGATTTAGTTTAGGAAAGTTACTAGATAAATAGTAACCACAGGAAAATCTAGGGAAACACAGGGATCTGCCTTCTAAAATTTCTACATTTGATTATTGCAAATTTTCATTTTTATACACATGTAGACACATACATGCATAAGTAAGACATGCAAAGAAGCAAAACAGTATTGCCACACATAAGAAAGAAGATAAAAGAAGTTAACAAAAATTTTCCATGAGGAAAATCAGATATTGACCCTATTAGACAAAAGTTTTGAACATGCTATATTAAAAAAAAAAAATTGAAAACTAAAGGAAACAATATCTGAAGAATTAAAATATAAGAACAATGTCTCACACATACAGAATATCAGTCAAGGAAGAAAAATAATAAAAATGAACCAAGTAGAAATTATTTAGTTGAAAAATAAGACATCTTAAATATTCACTAGAAATTCTCAATGGTAGATTTGAATTGATAGGAGGAATCTGCAAACTTGAACATACATCATTTGAGATTTCTTGATTATTTCTGAGGAGCAGAAAGAATAAAATGTATATAATTAATGGAGTCACAGACAACTGTGGGACACCATAAAGTATACCAAACACATAAAATGGCCAAGAAAGAAAGGATAAAGGGGAAAGAAGAATATTAGAAAGGCTGAAAATGAATAAAACTGATGAAGAACAGCAGTCTACAAATCCAAGAAATTCAGTGAATTTCAAGTTAAACTAAAAATATATACTTCCAGATATGTCATCGTCAAATTGACAAGGTCAAAGAGAACTTTGAAAGAGAGACAGAGAATCATGAAATCAGAAAGAAGACATGCAAGGAATCTTCAATAAGATTAAGAGCTGACTGCATCAGAAATAATGAAGGCCAGAAGGCAACAGGATGATATATTCAATGTGCTGAAAGAATAAGACTAATAATCAAGAATTCTAATCCAGGTTTTGTATTCAAAGTTTTCATATATTATTAAAATTAAGTTGATATGAATTCAAAATAGATGGTTTAAAATTGAAATACTACTTGTAATCCATATGATAACCATTAAAAATAACTCTGGAACAAAATAAAATCAAGGTTGTTCACATTAAATATAAATAGATTAAGCCCTCTAGTCATAGGCAGTAATTGACAGAATAAGTTAAAAAAAAAGATCCAACTCATTCCAACTACAAGAGATGTATTCTATGTACAAAGTTACAAATCATTTGAAAGTAAAAGCATAGAAAATATAAATTATATAAATATATATAAATTATATATGAAATTAAAGGAAGATAAAGAAAATGGACAGATAGATTATTAAATAAACTCATAACTTTATAATAAATAGAGTTAATTCAGTTTATGTTTTATGTTTTATTTTTTGACAGCAAGTTCTCAAGTTTGATACTCTAGGCATTCTTTACAACGAGCTATTTGATTATGTAGCTCAATTACCATGGACACATAGAAAGGTTTTGGAAGAAATGATTAAGGATTTACACCTTTCTCCAAATGGACTTTTAACATTTAGTGACGAAATCCTCTTAAAAGTTTGATATTTTCTTTTTTAATTGGCAATAGTAATTTCTACATTTTAATTACTAAGAATGTCCACTCACACAGGTGGCATGATAAACTTCAAAAGAACAGTTCTTTCTAGCAATGTTAGCTCAGATCTTCTATAATAATGGTAAGAACACCATTTTGGGGGGTTTCTGACTCCACTAAGTCCTTTTTTGGAATTTAGTTAAATACTTAAGGCAGGATACACATGACCAATTTACTTTTGAGGAGAATATAACTATAACTTAACATCATGTTTGACTGCCTTACTATTTAACAATGAAAAATGAAAATAACAAATTATGATTAAAAGTCAAAATTAAGTTGTTTTATTTGATTTGCTGTTCACCACTGACAGGGTAAATAGCCAATAGTGATTTTATTATAAAATAAACTCTTTTTATAGTACACTGGATTTTTCTCCACTTTGGGTATGTAAATATGTGTGTGGTATGTGTATAATATTGTATGTAATAATACATATTTTGTTGTCGGATTGAATCAACTCTCTCAAACTACAGATTTTTAAAGCTTGCTCATTTCTTGGGATTTCTAAAGCAGAGAAAGGAATGCCAACAGATTCATTAAATTGTAAATTATACCATTATGTTCCCTTAGAAACAATGGAGAAATTTTCATTCTGTTGTTTAAATCCTACCTACTATCTTAAATTAAAAAAAAAAGAGGAAAGAAAAAGGAAAAGAAAAATCTTCAACTGTGCTTAATCTAAGATTTCTAAGATGGATGTTTATGTTTTACCTTCAAATGTGCCTATTGATTCATTATTATTTACATTCTTCTGTCATTTGTATAGCATTAGCTTTTGATAATCTACTATATATTGGGAAAATGTCATGCTTCAGAGAAAACCTACTGGATATTAAGACTGGGGATAGTTTGACATATTTCCCTACCGTCAGGTATGCCCCTTTATGTTACAAGGGCACGGTTTCAGTTCTACCTTCAAAGCCCCACCTTTTATAACTTATCTCCCAGGATATGTTTCAAAAGAAGAACGTATATTGTTGACAAGGAATTAAATGTAATAATCAGGCAATTAACCAAGGGTGTTTGCAGCACTATATAAAGAGACAAATTAAGACTACCATGGTATCCAGAAGCCATCTGTTAACCAATGTCAAATTGATGATAAAGAAAATTGAGTTCCCCTGGCAGTTGGTTTTTCTCCAGCTGTATGCAGCTATAAAAGAGCCATCAAAGACAAATCTGCATTTGTTGTTAATTCAGAAATGCGGTAGATAGGCATTGAGAAACCTCTAGTGACAACTTTTTGTTCTGAAAGTTGATGGTAAGATTCCAGGAAAAGTTATACATTGGGCCTTGGATCAGCATTTCAGACTTTCTTGATAGGATAAAAAGGTGATCAGTACAATTCTCATATGTGTATGCATACACAGAAGTACAATAAAAATCTGTTCAGAGCATAAAGCAATGAGTCAATCACTTCTGAAGCAACCAACCATACAAAGCTCAGTGTGTCTATAAGCACACACACGCACACACACATACACATAAACGTACCAAACATCTAGTATTACACATATCCTAGTGTGAGCCTCATTTTAAGGAAAGCCTCATGTAAGAGCAATACTAGAAAATAACCATAATTTGTATTGGTTTTTATTATCATGCCCTGAGAAAGACTCATGTCAAAGACTTCAGTAAGGTGCCCTCCAGAACGTTATAATCCTAATACTTAATTAAAACTTCAAGAAGTGAACATAATGTCTTAAAAGTTGTTAGGATTCAGAAGGTTTAGATTCACACTTAATTCCTTAGTAGTTATATGACCTTGGGTATATTAATCTGTTATAATGTATGTGTGAAAATGAGAATGCTAATAGCAAGGATACTGAAGGAATAAAATTAACTGATGCATGTCAAAACTTATTTCTATAAAATAAATAATTTATCAATAAATTGTTGAAGTACGCAGATAACTAAGGACTTTAAGCCATATTGGAAAGATCACCGTGATGAAGATCAGGAAATCTTGTTTTACTAACCTTGCCATAAATTAATTACGTGACCCCGTACAAATAACTAAGTTTTCTAGACTTCATCTCACTGTTCCTTGGATTAAGTTCTGGATGGACCTGGAATAAAAATGTCCTGACACATCCTAAAATCTCACATTTCTAAATTCTTGAGTTGCTTAAAGAGTAAATACAGAAAATAGTAAATTTGTACAAGAACAATATTCAAATCATTGCAATTCCTTGAGTGTGTGTTTATTATTGATTTTTTAAAGAAAAACTGGTAAGTATTCTTTTGCAGTTCACTTAATGTTTAAATTTCATATGTATGCTTCTATTAGAATGAATATAACTATAAACAAACATGTGCTTACTTTTCCACCAAAGCTGTCTAGTTGAACCAGATTAACCCATATCTATGTTTGACTCTTTTTGTACCAGCAACTTAGAAGTTTGGAGTTGAAAATATCCAAAAAGTAACTCTTTATTCATACCCTATTGTAGAGTTGAAGAAAACTACCCATAGACCTTATACTTTTCACAAAAATTAGCTCAAATGAGTCATAGTCATAAAAATAAACTACATAATACTCTCAGAAGATAATATAGAAAATACAGATGGTCTCAGAATTAGCAACGACCTTTTTTTTTTTTATTGTAAACAAATGGGATACATGTTGTTTCTCTGTTTGTACATGGAGTAAAGGCATACCATTTGTGTAATCATAAATTTACATAGAGTAATGTTGTTTGATTCATTCTGTTATTTTTTCCCTTCCCCCCACCCCTCCCACCCCTCTTTACCCTCTATACAGTACTTCCTTCCTCCATACTTGCCCCCCTCCCTAACCCTAACTCTAACCCTACCATTAACCCTTCCCTCCCCCCCCATTATGTGTCATCCTCCACTTATTAGCGATATTATTCGTCCTTCGGCTTTTTGAGATTGGCTTATCTCACTTAGCATGATATTCTCCAATTTCATCCATTTGCCTGCAAATGCCATAATTTTATCATTCTTTATGGGCTGAGTAATATTCCATTGTATATATATACCACAGTTTCTTTATCCACTCATCAATTGAAGGGCATCTAGGTTGGTTCCACAGTCTGGCTATTGTGAATTGAGCAGCTATGAACATTGATGTGGCTGTGTCTCTGTAGTATGCTGATTTTAAGTCCTTTGGGTATAGGCCAAGGAGTGGGATAGCTGGGTCAAATGGAGGGTCCATTCCAAGTTTTCTAAGGAATCTCCACACTGCTTTCCAGAGTGGCTGCACTAATTTGCAGCCCTACCAGCAATGTATGAGTGTACCTTTCTCCCCACATCCTCGCCAACACCTGTTGTTGCTCGTATTCTTGATAATCACCATTCTAATTGGGGTGAGATGGAATCTTAGGGTGGTTTTGATTTGCATTTCTCTTATTACTAGAGATGTTGAACATTTTTCCATATGTTTGTTGATTGCTTGTAGATCTTCTTCTGTGAAGTGTCTATTCATTTCCTTAGCCCATTTGTCGACTGGATTATTTGAATTCTTGGAGTACAGTTTTTTGAGTTCTTTATAGATTCTGGAGATTAGTGCTCTATCTGAAGTATGATTGGCAAAGATAGTCTCCCATTCTGTAGGCTCTTTCTTCGCATTGCTGATAGTTTCCTTTGCTGAGAGAAAGCTTTTTAGTTTGAATCTATCCCAGTGGTTGATTTTAGCTTTTATTTCTTGTGCTATGGGAGTCCTGTTAAGGAAGTCTGATCCTAGACCAACAAGGTGAAGATTTGGACCTACTTTTTCTTCTATAATCTGCAGGGTCTCTGGTCTGATTCCGAGGTCCTTAATCCATTTTGAGTTTAGTTTCGTGCACGGTGAGAGACATGGGTTTAGTTTCATTCTGTTGCATATGGATTTCCAATTCTCCCAGCACCATTTGTTGAAGAGGCTATCTTTTCTCCATTGCATATTTTTGGCCCCTTTGTCTAGTATGAGAAAATTGTATTTATTTGGGTTTGTGTCCGTGTCCTCTATTCTGTACCATTGATCTACCTTTCTATTTTGGTACCAATACCATGCCGTTTTTGTTACTATTGCTTTGTAGTAGAGTTGAAGATCTGGTATTGCAATACCCCCTGTTTCACTCTTCCTGCTAAGGATTGCTTTAGCTATTCTGGGTTTCTTATTCTTCCAGATGAATTTCATAATTGCTTGTTCTATTTCTGTAAGGTACATCATTGGGATTTTAATTGGAATTGCATTGAATTTGTATAGCACTTTAGGTAGTATGGCCATTTTGACAATATTAATACTTCCTATCCAAGAACATGGAAGATCTTTCCATCTTCTAAGGTGTTCTTTAATTTCTTTCTTTAGTGTTGTATAGTTCTCATTGTAGAGGTCTTTCACCTCTTTTGTGAGATTGATTCCCAAGTATTTTATTTTTTTCGAGGCTATTGTGAATGGGGTAGTTTTCCTAATTTCTCTTTCTGAAGATTCATCACTTATGTATAAAAATGCGTTGGATTTATGGGCATTGATCTTGTAACCTGCTACTTAAATCTCAACAAATAAACGACCTAACACTACAGCTCAAAGCCCTAGAAAAAGAAGAACAGAACAGCACCAAAAGTAGTAGAAGACAGGAAATAGTTAAACTCAGAGCTGAAATCAATGAAATTGAAACAAAAGAAACAATACAAAAAATTGACAAAATAAATAGTTGGTTCTTCGAAAAAATA
Organism: Sciurus vulgaris; assembly: GCF_902686455.1. Lineage (NCBI taxonomy): Eukaryota > Metazoa > Chordata > Mammalia > Rodentia > Sciuridae > Sciurus > Sciurus vulgaris. Next base: position 74,407,088 of record NC_136462.1, read on the forward strand.
AACAAAATTGATAAACCTTTAGCCACACTAACAAAGAGAAGATGAGAGAAAACCCAAATCACTAAAATTCGGAATGAACAAGGAAATATCACAACAGACAGGATTGAAATACAAAACATAATTAGAAGCTATTTTGAAAATCTATACTCCAACAAAATAGAAAACTTTGAAGGCATCAACAGGTTTCTAGAGACATATGAATTGCCTAAACTGAACGAGGAGGACATAAACAATTTAGATAGACCAATTTCAAGTACTGAAATAGAAGAAGTCATCAAAAGCCTACCATCAAAGAAAAGTCCGCGACCAGATGGGTTCTCAGCCGAGTTCTACAAAACCTTTAAAGAAGAGCTCATTCCAATACTTCTCAAAGTATTCCATAAAATAGAAGAGGAGGGAACTCTCCCAAACTTATTCTATGAAGCCAATATCACCCTGATACGTAAACCAGACAGAGACTCATTAAGGAAAGAAAATTTCAGACCAATATCCTTAATGAACATCGATGCAAAAATTCTCAACAAAATTTTAGCAAATCGCATACAAAAACATATTAAAAAGATAGTGCACCATGATCAAGTTGGTTTCATCCCAGGGATGCAAGGTTGGTTCAACATCAGGAAATCAATAAACGTAATTCACCACATTAATAGACTTAAAGTCAAGAATCACATGATTATTTCAATAGATGCAGAAAAAGCATTTGATAAAATACAGCACCCCTTCATGCTCAAAACACTAGAAAAAATAGGGATAGTGGGAACACTCCTTAACATTGTAAAGGCCATTTATGCTAAGCCCATGGCTAATATCATTCTAAATGGTGAAAAACTGAAAGCATTCCCCCTAAAAACTGGAACAAGGCAGGGATGCCCTCTTTCACCACTTCTATTCAACATCGTTCTTGAGACTCTGGCCAGAGCAATTAGACAAACCAAAGAGATTAAAGGGATACGAATTGGGAAAGAAGAACTCAAACTATCCCTGTTCGCTGATGACATGATTATATATTTAGAGGAACCTGGAAATTCCACCAGAAAACTCTTAGAACTCATAAGTGAATTCAGTAAAGTAGCAGGTTACAAGATCAATGCCCATAAATCCAACGCATTTTTATACATAAGTGATGAATCTTCAGAAAGAGAAATTAGGAAAACTACCCCATTCACAATAGCAACGACTTTTGAAGTACAACATCACGGGCATGATCCATGAATGAAAAATTGGGTGGACTTTGTTAAAATTAGTAATTTCTTTCTCTAAGAAAGACATGACCAAGAGAATAAGAAAACAAATCACAAACTGGGAGAAAAATATTTACAAAAGATATATCTGAAAATGATCATTATTCAAAATGTACAAAAAATACTTAAATCCAACTATAGTTTGGGTAGAGTGGTATATACCTGTAGTCCCAGCTACTTGGAAGTTAAAACAGGAGGCTCACCTAAATCTAGGAGTTCGAGACTAGACTGGGCAAAATAGCAAGATCTCATCTCAAAAAAGTTTTTTAAAAAGGGTCAATAAGAAGAAAGCAAACAATTCAATTACAAAATGTCAAAAATACCTGAAAAGAAAGTTAGACATATATACAAATCAAAAAGGAACACATGTAAAGATGTCTAATAATTCAAATATATAGAGAATAAAGTTATAATAAACAATAAGGAAGAATGCAATCTTAATGAGAAATTCAACAGGAGGATGTTTACCCTCAAACTAGCATTTAATAAGCCATACCTATTGTTTAGAAGACAGCAATGTGATCAATAAGTAAATTATTAGTGCTAGTCAACTTTTTGTCACTGTGACCAAAATACCTGACAGGAATAACTTAGAGGAGGAAAAGTTTATTCTAGACTTATAGTTTCAGAGGTTCAATTCAAGGTTTGCTGACTCCTTTGCTCTGAACCTAAGGCAAGGCAGAAGATCATCTCAGAAGGACACAGTGGAGGAAACTTGCTGGAAAGCAGAGATCAAGAGAAAGGAGTCAGGGACACGATATAGTCCCTCAGGACATGTCCCTCAGAGACAGCTTTCCTACAATTACCACCCAGTAGTCAATTAGAATCACAAATCCCTTGAATGGATTAATCCACAGATGAGGTTCTAGTTCTCATAATCCAGTCCTTTCACCTCTGAACATTATAGCATTGACCAACACATAAGCATTTCAGGGGACATTCCTAATCCAAACCATAAAGTAATGTGAAGAAGAAAATGTATACACTGAATGTGTATCAGCATATGCCCCTATGTGAACATTCGTCAACCACTTCATTTAAATATACACATGACCTCGTATGTAAGATATTTGTATGGTCCTCATTTGGAATAGTGGTTGGCAAATAGGTCTGAAATACATAATAAATAAATAAATAAATAGATATCCAAGCTTGTATGTAGCTCTTGGGGAGATTAAAAATAATTATACCATTTCCTAAATTTGTTCTCTGAACCAGTTCTACACACTTGAAAGTAGTTTTCTTCTTAATTCTACTATTTATGATGTAAGTATTTCTATCCCTGACACTGAGAAAAGTCAATTAAGCTTCTTGTGTCCATATAATTTATAAAAGATACCAACAATGATCTCTATTTTTATCTCTGTCCAAAGCATTTCACTGCCATCACAACACATACCTAGGAATTACATAGTTTCAATAATTCTTCTTACCAAGAACTTAAGAGTAAGAAAACTTAATCCCATGTTCATTTAGGACAAAGAAAGAAAGAATAATTGCTTAGCCAGTATTGTGTGTGTGTTCTGTTACTATTGAAGAACTCTGACTAATAGGGTCTGTCTAAGCAAATGGCTACAAGCCTCTAAGACCTAAAGGGTTAGCAGAGTTATCAGGAAGGAAGAAGAAAAATGACCAGGGAGAAGTAAAAACAGCATGCCAAAAAGCTTCCAGTAAAGAGCCAAAGTGACTAAGTAGGTTGCTATGACAAGATTTAGGGAAAATGTCTGCTAGACACTCCAGGGGAAACCAGGACTGTAGTTCGATGTTACCCATAAGGAAACAGTGAGATTATTATTCCGCTGACCTTCAAGATATCCCCTGCAACAGTCCTTCCTAGCCAGTGATGTGGATTATAAATATGTGCTGGTCACTCTGATGCAGGAAGAGAACAGGTTTAAGGGATAATGTTCTACTCTCTGATTTATTATGGTGGATAAAGAGATCCTAATAAGATAGAGGAAATTATCCATGAATGACTGAAACAAATTTTCAAAAAAAAAATTCAAGATGAAGATTTTACAGTCTACAATAAGAATGAAAATCTGTCTTATTTCTTAGCAGATAAAAAATAAAGACAAGGAAACATTGTTTCCCAAAAAACAGAAAGAGTAGCCTGAAGCTCAACCATCTGGCACCTACTGCAATCCCTTTACCTAAAAGGAAAACGAACAACAAAATTTAGGTATCGCACCAATCAAGACCAAGAATTTGTTATAGGTTAAAGGGCATATGAGTATTGGGTACACCTAGATTAATGATTGGGAATGGGGGTCTTACAATTATTCTTTCTTTTAATAAAATTTTGGCTTTGGCAGTAAAGACATGCATAAAATAAATGAACAATATTTTAACCAACTTTGTCAGGCTGCCGACTAGCCTGTTTTTTTAAAAAAATAAAATTACTAGCAATGTAGGTCAAGATGTTGACAAATAGAAGCATGTGTTACAGAAAAAATGTAGCTCCACACAACTTGTACCAAGTATGGGCCCATCTTAGGAGAAGTTCAAAACTTATAAAGTAAGTTCTACTATGTAATCTAAGGCATGAAGTCAGAATCTTGGAATTAGTTCTTAGGTTAACAGAGCATGTCAAGAATTTGAAAAGCTAGGACAACCAAAAGGCCTATCTTGGATCTTTTCAGTATAAGAGCAAAGAGAGGATAAAATTACCTTTATTCTCCAAATTCACTTTATATCTTGAAATAAACATGAAAAATGGATAATTCCAGGATAGAGAACATGACGTAAGATCATAAAGTTTATAGATGTACGTAAAGATTACTTACATAATAGATAAGTGAGGGGATAAAAAGTGGTTATCATCACAAATTCATTGTTGATTATATATTGGGCCTACTGCAAGATAGAAAATGTACAGAAATACAGGAAAATGTATTAATAACAACAGCTAAAGGGTTTTTTTTTCTTTAGTTCAATTAATTTTATTTGTATGGAATAAATGTAGATTTTTCCAGTGGTAAGAATTTTTTTAAGTGATAAAAAGTTGTAAGGACACAGGTTTGTTACAATGCACTTTTAGAAGTTTTTTTCTCTGTAGATAATGAGCTTGCTGTTCATAAAAGTAGTCAAAAGAAAGCTATCTGAGATGTTGGAAAGAGATAGTTTTCAGTGGCCAGGAGGCTGGAATAGATGAACTCTAAAATAACCTTCCAAATTTTAGTGTAGGGAACATTCCTCAAGCTTATCTGACAGCAGTCACTGACACCATGGTCTAAGTAAGCCAAACAGTCTAAACAGAGAAACTGAGGTAATGGTAAAGACTCGCCATGAAATGAAGGTCTTTGCAGTTGCTGCGGCTGAGTTTGAACTGAGGGGAGGCCTCGTTCTGACATGCATCACAGAAACTGATGTGAGCTCCACCCCCCAACCCCTCCCCGCCCCCCCCCCCCCCCACTGCCCTGCCTCATGCTGTGTGCTGTAGCTTGCCATCCCCCAGTCCCCAGTCCTTTGTCTCAGACCTGTTGCTGGGCAGAATTGCTTAGGCATGCTTGCTTTGTTTACACTACCTGTACCCTTGACGTATAGTTCACCTATAGGCTGACTCTGTTATACTTTAACAAGCGTGTTAACCTGATTGTATAATGTGTCTATATATGTCCTGTGCAACCCTAAATAAAATTAGATCCGTGCCTTCAGAGCTCGATCTCCGATGCCTGGGTAAGTGCACTGGGTAAGGCTAAGTTGGGTAGGCATCGTCCATCCTCACCCTCAGCAAATCCGTCTCAGAACATCTACATTTTAGCACTGCAAAATGGTAAGAAACATGTTCATTTTCATTCTTATTATCATAAAGAAGCATATTTATTATGTTTCATGCCCATGTTCAAATTATTATTTATGAATTTAGGCAAAGATCTCAAATGGGATATTTTCATACCAGTTACAGAATAACCTCCTTAGCACTAGATGATTTTGAATACCTGATCTTACCCTCCTTATATTCCTATTTAATTACATATCTGTTTAGTGAAAAGTCCAGTATTTAAAGTTAGAGCTCTTGTGGCAAAAAACAAAAAAGACTGGCAAAATGAATCACCATTAACTTTTATATATAATCTAGATAACTTCAGATATTTTTGTCTGATGATTTAACAAGTCAACAAGGCACATGCTTATCATTTGGTTTAACTAATACATGGAACTTCTCTCAAGAGAAAGCAATGGTCATAAACAAATATCTCCTGTTCATGTCTTCGTGCTTAGTCAGACGACTGCCATCAGCACCAGGACCTCCTCAGTAACCATAGTCCTCACAGATGCATGCTTATATTTCTGGGGTGGATAGACACACCATAGAAATATGGGAAAAATTTGGTTTTCAAAAATTGCAATGTAATTCTTTCTGAAATAGACTTAGGTGGGAATTCACAAGAACAAAATATTTCTTTCATTTTGCCTGACAAGCAATCTCCTATCTTTGAATAAAAAAAAACCACAGGTTACTGATTGCAATAACATAAATCCTTACATAGAGTATAAATATCAGTTTGAAACTTACACTATTTTGTTCAGACCTAAAGTATACATAAAAAACACTCAATAAATATGTTTGAAAAAAATGAATGGAAGTTAGATCTGTTTTTCATTGAAAGAGCATACATAATACATAGAAATTTCCCTTAATGAACTCTCAAAAAAAGTGGAAAAATATACAGATAAACTTAAAATCAGCATACTACAGAGATACAGCCACATCAATGTTCATAGCTGCTCAATTCACAATAGCCAGACTGTGGAACCAACCTAGATGCCCTTCAATTGATGAGTGGATAAAGAAGCTGTGGTATATATATACAATGGAATATTACTCAGCCATAAAGAATGATAAAATTATGGCATTTGCAGGCAAATGGATGAAATTGGAGAATATCATGCTAAGTGAGATAAGCCAATCTCAAAAAGCCAAAGGAAGAATGATATCGCTAATAAGTGGATGATGACACATAATGGGGGGAGGGAAGGGTTAGTGTTAGGGTTAGAGTAAGGGTTAGGGAGGGGGGCAAGTATGGAGGAAGGAAGGACTGTATAGAGGGAAAAGAGGGGTGGGAGGGGTGGGGGGAAGGGAAAAAATAACAGAATGAATCAAACAACATTACTCTATGTAAATTTATGATTACACAAATGGTATGCCTTTACGCCATGTACAAACAGAGAAACAACATGTATCCCATTTGTTTACAATTAAAAAAAAAAGAAAACAATAAGCCATTTGATACACTTTCTTTAATAATAAGGTTCAAAACTTCTAGTCTGGGTGCTAGAAGTAGACTTTAATATCCAGTTTTAATCATATAAACAATAAAAAGAAATCATTGAAACAAAAATCCATTATTTCTCAGCATTAATTATAATCAAGACCATAAAGAGGGAAATTAAGATGCAGGTTTATAAATATGAAGCAGAAACAAAAGGACTTAGTTACTCTCATAGGATTATTTCACAAAATAAAATCAAGATAGATTATGCTTTGAAATTACAAATGCTTGCCTTCATCCTTGTATAGTTATAACTTCTCTATACCATGTTGTTCAACATGACTTATATGCAACATGCTCTTTTTAGAATTACAGGCAAATATTTTTCCAAGCTTATTGATGCAATATTTTAATGCCTATAAAGTGAGGAATGTTTCAATAAGGAAAAGCAGGTAGAAAAACAGAAATAGATAAGGGAGAAAAATTTAGTCCACCATTGTGTTAAGGAGAAATAAGCAACTAATATCAAGCAAAATAAGAAGGAAGGTATATAAGAAACTGAATACAACTAGGACAAAACTAAACCAATCCAACAAACAAAAATTTTCTGTTTCATGGCAAACATTAACACTATCTTGTATTCACCCAGCCCATTTAACATATACCAAATGGCTTGGAAGAAATTATCCCACTAATCCTCCCAATAATGCATCTCTGATAAAGATTAGAATTAGGTGGTATTATCCATGCTTAGCAGTTGGTAAAAGTCATGAAACAAATCAATGATTTATTAAGTAAAATCAGAATCCAATCACACAAATTTTAATTCCATGATCTATTTCCTAACTTATACTATGGATACAGAACTAAAGTTTGAGATTTCTTCTCTATTCCACTTGTCTACACACTTCATTTTTTGCTGGTGTCAGTTTACTATTTTTGAAACAGATGATTAGCTTCTGCTGTAAAATATTATTTCTCTTTATCTTCAGAAAACTTCAGAGTAAACAACATTAAAGAAAAGCCATGAGCAAAGGTGTTATTACCATAGGCTAGAAATATATAAAAAAAAGAAAAAATAAAGGCACTTATCACTTCACTTATCACTTTCCCACTCTTCTGAAAACCAAGTATGTAATATATATCTAAAACATCAAACTGACAGACTAATATGTACTTATCTGAGACAATGATTTAAAATACCCCTAACACCACTTTTCATATTAGAAAAGGGAAAGAGGACACTACTATAAACAGCTCTTTTTCACAATCAAAGTCAGTGATTTTCTCTTAATTCAATGTATTATAACTTCTGTTCAATTTGGCTGCAACAGGTGCAATTAAGGTAACTATACCTTAAGAGTCATGTTGTGAAACTAAACCAAATAATAACAATAGCTTGCATAATAATGAAGAGTTTCAGAGAAGCCCCACAATTAATCAAACAATTAATATCTGTCTTCGATTTGCTGTTATAGTTTAGATATGAGTTGTCTCCCAAAAGCTCATGTGTTAGACAATGCAAGAAAGTTTAGAGAGGAAATGATTGGGTTATGAGAGCCTTAAACTAACCACTGCATTAATTCAGGTGAAAGGATTAATTGGGTGGTAACCATGGGCAGCTAGGGTGTGGCTGGAGAAGGCAGGTCATTGGGGATGTACATTGTGTCCCTGGTGAACACAGCAGTCTCTCTCTACTTCCTGATTGTCCTGTCCTGAGCTGCTTTCTTCCATCAGGTCCTTCTGCTTGATGTTCTGCCTCACCTCAGGCCCAGAGCAATAGAGCCAGCTATCTATGAACAGAGAATTATGAAACCATGATCCCCAAATAAAACTCTCCTCCTCTAAGATTATTCTTGTCAGGCCTATTGGTTACAGCAGCAAAAAAAAGTTGACTAAATTTTGTTAAGTGTTGATTTTTAGTCAAATGCAGTGATAGGCATATTCTTTTTCTGCAACACCAGAAGTAAATAAGAATAATAAGGATTGGCAGGATAGGAGCAAATCCTTAATAGGATTCCTGAAATCCACAGAGGGCAATGCTTCCCAGTAATTTTAATTTTTAGCACGGGGAAGGTGGTCCCACAGTTCCCAAAGCTTATAACACACTGTTAAACCTCATGCTCCCAATGAAAACATTCTACAATAGTATTGAGATAACTGGCTCCCAAGTTAGCCTGTTAACATCTGAAAATCAGTGTCATTCATATCTTTTCCAGCAGGAGGATTGCTTAATGGAGTATATCTACAGTTATCCTCCATATAACTGGTCACAGGAACATATGATTTATAGACCTGCACAAGGAGAGGTTTGTATTGAGAGAGATTTTAGCAGACGAAGCATAAGATTTGAAAACATGCAGTGTGAAGAGAGATGGACAACCTGAAAACACTATATTCTGGAAACACCACTTTTCAGATTTTGTTATGTGTCTTTCCAGCTAAATAGAAAAGTGAAAAGGTTCCAAAGGTGCATGTAAGGAAACAAACTGGAAAATAAACAGATGAGTTATGACAAATCGGCAAAAATAAGTGATCTGGATTTAGATGTTTCATTATACATTTCAGAAATAAATAAATACATTAGTCAAGATAACATTGGACAATAAGAGACACAATACGAATTTAGGCACATGAAAACATGTTAAAGACAAATTCAGAAAAGGTAAATCTGGGTTTCTATACTGACCTAAATCAGGAGGTAAAATGGGAGTTAGACATTGATGGGGACTGCCCTGGAGATTCTCTTGGTCTTCATTATTTTTCATGTGAGGTACTGTGGAAAATTTGTTCTATTAAAAAAGAAAAAGGGATAGAAATCAGAAATTACTTAATGTGCCTTCTCTGCACATTTCAAATTCAGCACTATAGTATACAGTTATTGAATAATCATTTGTATGACACGGTCTCCCTTGGAGAAAAGATTAACCAATTACAAAAGATAAGTCACAAACCAGTTTTTAACTTAATATTTAGTTAGTAAAATATACCATTTTTTCTCTGTCTTTAACAGTTTTAGTACAAAATATCATGGAATGATAATGTACTGAAATGTCTTACTTTGCCATATCAAGACTACCACTGTACTATACCATTGTCCCCCAAAACTTTGCTTCTCCGTATATTATTACAACAAATGTACACATTAGTAAGTACATAGCTGTAAGATCTTATTTTTAGACAGAAATAGAAGACAAACATCTGCAAAAAAATAACATTTAATTACTGAACTCCTTTCAAGTATAAATCTGAATAGAGAAAGCAATGATAGAGAAATTAACATTTGAAATTACTTGCCCAAATAAAATGATGAAATTGAGATAACTCAGATGAGATGCCTATTGTTCCAAGAAACTTTTCAATATATTGTCAGCTGTGACATTACATTTTTCTCAAGTCTCAAAGCATACCTTTTCTTATGAACAGAAATTGTCTTTCCAACCTTCTATCTAATTCAGCATGTATATTCTTTCAATCAGATAAAAATTTCCTAAAGACGGGTGCTTTACTTGATTTATTTTTAAAATAGTGATAATAAAAATAAGTAATACTTTTTTAATAGATGCAAGAATCTGTGGTATTAAAATATAGGGCAGAACAAGAATTCTTCTCTGGAGCTCCGTAGCAGCACCTGCTTCTAGTGGCTATTAGCACAATTTGGTTTCTTATAGTTTTCAGAATGAGGTCCCTGTTTTCTTGTTACATTGACCTGTCCACATATAAGTAAATAAATGTGTGATGCTTGCCTAATTCATGAAGGAGGGAATCTAAATTCTGATTATCTTACTGACCACAGCATGCTTCCCAAGCCACAGGAAGCTTGTTACATGGTCAGTAAACTCCTATCCAACTCTTCTTTGCAGCACCCCTCTCCAAAGTACTGTTCTTCAGCATTACATCCTTTATTTCCCTTTGCTAATTTACTGAATATTCATTTTCCCTCACCCCTGCCCCTTATTGTGGGTTAGCTTTCACATGTCAGTGAAAACATTTGACCTTTGACCTTTTGGGACTGGCTTAGTTCACTTAGCATGATGCCAAATTTATTCATTTCCTGCAATGCTCTTTAGATTTTCATAGGAAATTACTTGTTGTGCTATGAACATACAGCATCATCTCATAATTTTTTCTATGTCTATAATTCTTATTTCTTAAGTATAAATATGTTTTAAAAGGTAAAATTCTAAATTAATTCACAGTATAATTTTTATATAATTATTATATTGGTTAGTTTAGGAATATATTTGTCTAATGTAAGAGTATATTTACATATTCTAATAAATATATTTTATTTTTCTTGGTTCTATTTATTATACATGACAGTAAAGTTCATTTTGATACAATTATGTAAGCATGGAATATATCTTATTTTATTTAGGACTTCATTCTTATGGATGTAAATGATGGTGGGTTCACTCTGGTATATTCATATATGTACATAGGAAAATTATTTCAGATTCATTCCACTGTCTTTCTTTTTCCTCTCCCCTACCTTCCCTTTATTTCCCTTTGTTAATTTATTGAATATTCATTCTTCCCTCACCCCTGACCCTTATTGTGGGTTAGCTTTCACATGTCAGTGAAAACATTTGACCTTTGGCCTTTTGAGACTGGCTTAGTTCACTTAGCATGATAGTCTCCAAATTTACCCATTTCCTGCAAATGCCATAAAGTCATTCTTTATGGCTGAGTAACATTCCACTGTGTATATAGACCATATTTTCTTTATCCATGCATATGTTGAAGAGCACCTAGATTGGTTTCACACCTTAGCTACTGTGAATTGAGCAGCTATAAAAAATGAAGTGACCACATCATTATAGCATGCTGATTTTGAGGGTATAGGGAGTACTGGGAATTGAACCTATGGAAGTCAGTTCCTTTTTATATTTTATTTAGGGACAGGGTCTCGCTAAGTTGCATAGGGCCTCACTGGGTTGCCAAGACTGAATTTGAACTCACAATTCTACTGCATCAGTCTCCAAGCTTCTCGAATAACAGGAGTGCACCATCAGGGCCAGCAAATATGCTGATTTTAAATTTTTTAGGACATATACTGAAGAGTAGGATAGCTGGGTCAAATGGTGGTTCTATTCCTAGTTTTTTAAGGACTCTCCATAATGCTTTCCAGAGTGGTTGCACCAATTTGTAATCCCACTGGCAATGTACAAGAGTACCTTTCTCCCCACATCCTCACCAACATTTATCTTTACTTGTGTTCTTGATAATTACCATTCTGACTGAAGTGAAATGAAATCTCAGTATAGTTTTAATTTGCATTTCTCTAACTGTTAGAGATGTTCAAAAATTTTTTCAAATATTTGCTGATCAATTGTATATCTTCTTCTAAGAAGTGTCTGTTCAGTTTCTTTGTCCATTTATGATTAGGTTGTTTGGGAATTTGTTTGATTTTTGTTTTGTTTGGTGTTAACCTTTTTGAGTTCTTTATATATCCTGGAAATTAGCACTCTATCTGAGTGCTGGTGGCAAATACTTTCTCCCATTCTGTAGGTTCTCTCTTCATGATCTTCATTGTTTTCTTTCCTGCAAAGAAGCTTTTCAGTTTGATATTATACAATTTGTTAATTATTGATTTTAATTCTTGCACTTAAGGAGTCTTATTAAGGAAGTCAGTTCCTGAACCAATATGTTGAAGTGTTGGGCATACATTTTCTTCTAGTATATGCAGGGTTTCTGATCCAATGTCTACATTTTAGACCCACTTTTAGTTTTGTGCGGGGTGAGAGATGGGAGTTCAATTTCCTTCTATTATATATTGATTTCCAGTTTTTCCAGCACCATTTGTTGAAGAGGCTATCTTTTCTCCAATGTATGTTTATGGCACCATTTTCCAGTATGAGGTAACTGTATTTATGTGGGTCTCTCTCTCTGTGTCTTCTCTCCTACTCCATTGGGTTTCTTATCTGTTTTGTTGCCAATACCATGCTGTTTTTGTTACTATACTCTATATATAATTTAAGGTCTGATACTGTGGTGCCTCCTGCTTCACTTTTCTCACTGAATATTGTGTTGGCTATTCTGGGCCTCTTATTTTTCTAAATTAATTTCATGACTGCTTTTTCTGTTTCTACAAAGAACATCACTGGAATTTTGATGGGAATGGAATTTAATCTGTATAGTGCTTTTGGTAGCATGGCCATGTTAACAGTATTAATTCTGCCTATTCAACTACATGGTAGGTCTTTTCATCTTCTAAGGTTTTCCTGAATTTCTTTCTTTAGTGTTCTGTAGATTTGATTGTAGAGGTCTTTCACCTCTTTTGATAGATTGGCTCCCAAGTATTTTAACTTTTTGAAGCTATTGTGAATGGGATGGTTTTCCTAATTTCTCGTTCCTCTGTTTTGTCATTGGAATATGGGAATGAAATTGATTTCTGGGTATAAATTTTGTATCCTGCTACTTTGCCAAATTCATTTATGAGTTCTAAAAGTTTTCTGGTGGAATTTTTTGGGTCTTCTAAATATAGAATCATGTCATTGGCAAACAGATAGTTTGAGTTCTTGCTTTCCTATTCATATCCCTTTAATTTCTTTCTTTTACCCAATTTTCTGGCTAGAGTTTCAAGGACTTTGTGAAATAGAAGTGGTTAAAGTGGGCATCCCTCTCTTTTCCTTTTTTATTGAAAGAATTCTTTCAGTTTTAATCCATTTAGAGTGATGTTGGTCTTGGGTTTGTCTACAATGTTTAGGTAAGTTCCTTCTATACCTATTTTTTTTCATGTGTCTTAAACATGAATGGATGCTATATTTTGTCAAATGCTTTTTCTTTATCTATTGAGATAATCATTTGATTCTTGTCTTTAAGTCTGTTGATGTGGTGAATTTCATTTGTTGATTCTGTATGTTGAACCAAACTTGCCTCCCTAGGATGAAATCCACTTGATTATAATGCACTATCTCTTTAATGTGTTCTTGTGTGTGATTAGCCAATATTTTATTAAGAATTTTTGCATCCATGTTAATCATGGATTTTGGTCTGAAGACTTCTTTCTTTGATCTGTCTTTGTCTGGTTTTGGTATTAGGGAGATAGTAGCTTCATAGAATGTATTTGGAAGAGTTCTCTAGTTATTTATTTCATGGAAAAATTTGAAGAGGATTGGCATTAGTTCCTTAATGGTCTGGTAGAACTCTACTGAGAATCCATTCAGCCCTGGAATTTTCTTTGTTGGTAGGCTTTTCATGGCTGCTTCAATTTCCTTACTTGAAATTGATTTGTTTAAATTTTCTGTATCCTCCTGGTCCAATTTGGGAAGATAGTATGTCTCTAGGAATTTGTTGACATCTTTGAGATTTTCTAGCTTATAGGAATATAAATTTTCAAAACTATTTCTGATTATCCTTTATTTCTGTGGTGATATTTCCTTTCTCATCACAAATTTTAACAATTTGAGTTTTTTCCCTTTCTTTTGGTTGGCCTGGCTAAGGGTTAATTAATTTTGTTAATTCCTTCGAAGAATCAACTTGTAATTTCATTAATTTTTTGAATTTTTAAAATCTTAATTTCATTTATTTCAGCTTGATTCAATTATTTCCTTTCTTCTCTTGATTTGAGTACTGGTTTTACTTTTTCTAGGGCCTTGAGATATAATGTTTGATTATTTATTTGATGCTTTTCTGTTTTTTAATGTATGAACTCAATGCTATGAACTATCATCTTAGAACTGCCTTCATATTATCCCAGAGATTTTGATATGTTTTATCTCTATTCTCATTTGCTTCTAAGTATTTTTTTTATTTCACCCTGATTTCTTCTGTTACCCATTCATTAATCATGAGTGATTTATTTAGTCTCTAGATGTTGGACCAGATTCTATTTTTTTAATCTTATCATAGATTTCTAATTTCATTCCATTATGGTCCAATAGAATGCAGAATATTATTTCTCTTTTTTTTTTGTATTTGCAAAAAGTTGCTTTGTGGCCTAAGTTGTGGTCTATTTTAGAAAATGTTCCATGTGCTGCTGAGAAGAAAGTATATTCAGGCATTGAAAGAAAAAAATATTCTGAATATATGTTAATTCTAAATTATTAATTATGATTTTTAGTTCTGTAACTGCTTTATTAAGTTTTTGTTTAGAAGATCTAACAAATAATGAGAAATGTGTATTAAAGTCACCTAGTGTTATTGTGTTGTGATCTATCTGATCACTGATATGGAGAAGGGTTTTTCTGATGTGCATAGATGCTCCATTCTTTGGGCCTTAAATATTTATGACTTATTTCCTGTTGTTGTATGGTTCCCTTAAACCCAATGAAGTGAACTTCTTTGTCCCTTCTGATTAACTTTGGCTTGAAGTCAACCATATCTGATATGATAATAGAAACTGCTGCTTGTTTAGAATAGCCATATGAGTGATGTTTTTTCCCATCTTTTACCTTCAGACTGTGGATGTCTTTGCTGATGAGGTGGAGTCTTTTAGAAACGGCATATTGTTGGGTCATGTTTTTAAATCCAATCTGTCAGCCTCTGTATTTAGATTGACAAGTTAAGTCCATTAATATTCAGTGTTGTTATTGAGATGATTTTTATTTCCTGTAATTTTGATTTATTTCTAGTTTTTAAGTTGAATTAGATTTTCCTTTCCTTGTTTATTCTTCTAGTGTAGTTTCTTCTTTTGCTTCTTTTAATTTTCGGTCTCCATTTCTTCTTCACAAAACATTTTATTGAGTATGTTATGTAGTGCAGACTTTCTTGTTGTGAATTCTTTTAATTTATTTATCATGGAAGGTTTTTATTTCATCTTTATTTCTGAAGTTTATTTTATTGAATATATAATTCTTGGTTGGCATTCATTTTCCTTCAGATCCTGATTTATATTATCCCAAGACCTCCTAGCTTTTAGGGTTTGTGTTGAAAAAAATCATCTGCGATCCAGATTGATTTACATCTGAATGTGACCAGTTGTTTTTGTCTAGCAGCTTCCAAAATTCGATCCTTATTCTGCACGTTAGGCATTTTCATAATAATGTTCCTTGGAGTGGATCCATTGTAATTTTGTATATTTGGAGTCCTATATGCCTCCTGTATTTGATTTTCCATTTCATTCTTAGGGTTTGGAAATTTTTTTGATATTATTTCATTGAAAAGATTGTGCATTGCTTTAATTTGTTCTTTAAGGCCTTGTTCTATATTTGTGAATCTTATATTTGACCTTTTAATGTTATCCCATGTTTCTTAAAAATTCTGTTCATGATCTCCTAACATCTTTTCTCAATAATCAACTTTATTTTCATAATTGTATATTTTTTCTTCATTGCCTGAAACTCTGTCTTCCAAGTGATCTAATCTTTTGGTGGTGCTTTCCATTGAATTTTTAATTTGGTTAACTAATTCCTTCAATTTAAGGATCTATGATTGATTCTGCTTCAGGATCTCTATCTCCGTATTGAAGTGATCTTCCATTTCTTGAATTTTCTCTCTGATTTCACTCCTTACATAATCTTTTATCTTATAGATCAGTTTAACTATGAACTGTCTAAATTTTCTAGCATTTCTTCCACTGTGGTGTCAATGGTGTCTGTTTTGAGGCTTTCTGGATTGTTTGGGGTGGTTTGCTTTCTTGCTTTTTCATATTGTTTGTGTGCCTACTCATCTATCTGAATGGATCTGAAGCAGCAGAGTTTCTACCCTACAAACTTTAGTATCCCTACTGTTTTCCAGTACCACACCAATAAGGGGGAGCCAAATAATAGTAATGACCTATGTAAACAATATATAGGAATAAACTAAGTACTTAGTTCCTATTATGACATCCACATTGTTAATTGGCACAATAAAAAGAATTGATAGGATCACTTACTTCCATCAGTAAGTGATCATGTATTATGTTTGACATAAAGTAAATAATAGGTGTTATCTTTGACCTCCATAATATTAATTATTACTATAGCATTAATGGTGGGTTCTGGTGTTATATAAACCAATTAATGCTAAATGATGTTAAGAATAGAGTTAATTAAAAGGAAAGACAGATAGATGGATATAAAAGGATTTACAATTTTAATAGGTGAATGTGGGAAATGCAAAAGTGATGTAGGTTGTGATAGTTACAAGGAAGGAGGAAAAATTAAAGTAAAAAATTGAAACAAAGAAAAAGGAATTTAGCCCTTTGCAGAAAAAAGACAGAAAGAGAAACAAGGGGAATAGGATAGTGAAGAAAACAATAAAAAACAAAAACAAAATATACTAATAAAAAAATCCTAACCCTCAAAAGACAAAGCAAGGAAAAATAAATTCAAAAAATGTTAGAAATGAGAAAACAGACACAAATATGTATATGCATAAATGTCCATGCATTATTCATCAAATAAGAATAAAAGACAAAAAAGAATCTTGATGAAGAATTAAGGGGTTGTTTCCAGTGAGGTGGACAAAAAAGTAGGTGAGGATATATGTTCACTGTCTGTGCCTGCCTGGCTTTCTTTGTTTCTTCCTGAGAGATGTACTGGGTGCAAGAGTAGGGGCTGAGAATTGTCAACTCCTTTCTTTTTATTGTGTTGCTCATAAAGAGGCCAGTGGCATTCCAAACCTTCTGCTCCCCTTCTCTGTAGTAAGATAAACTTTGGGTTGGGAAATACTGTCAGTTTCACTCCAGGTTCAAGATTCAGTTGGGTAGAATGAGATGAGTTCCTGTAGGTGGAGCTCTTGGAAGCAGGGCTTGAATCTAGTGAGGTCCTAGGTGTTTTATTACACATCTAGTTATTTGAAGATATTAAATCATCACATTTTCAGAGCCCATCAGATGCCAAATTAGGCTGGGAGACTGTAGTCCAAGAGTCACCCAAGGGATCCACTCATAAGATGGGGGAGCCATCTGTTCAGGTTCTCAACCAGCTGCAGTTGATCCTGCACACACCCACCAGTTCAGACTCCCAAACCCACCAGCTGATCCTGTGAGCTGTTGGACTCAAATGGGGGAGGGAACTGGTTTCCCCCCTGCCTCCCCAACTTATATTCCCCCAAGCAAAATACTGGATGACTAACTTTCACCAGATTTTGATAGGCTCAAGTCTAGGTCACTTGACTGTTTTCTGCCTGGACTGTGCATGGGAGCCATCCTCGTTTTCCTGGACCCAAGTTTTTGGTTTTCGTATCTGCCTGCCCTGCAGCTCAATTTGGCTACTGCCTCCGCCCTCTGTGGTGCCATTCATGAAGCAATTATTGTGCCCAACAACCTCTGGATAAGCCTCAGGCAGGCTGCCCCTACAATCTTAGTGTTTCCCATACTAAGACTGTCCATTCTATTTCTCAACATTTTTGATTTCTTGTGCTCCCACCATCAGCTCTACCCTATTTTTGTCCATTTTTCTTGTTTAATATACCCAGAATTTCTAAGTCTGTAAGGCACTCTAGCTTTCTAGTATTGAGTTTTAGTGAAATCTCTCTTTCACCCACCTTGCAGAAAAGCAGTATTCTGCTTGCTTGAATACGGAGTCTCAGGCTACAAGAAACGTCCTTTCCCCTCTAGTCTGCCATCTTGTTCTCATATAAATATATTTTAGACTAGGAAGGTCAAGCTGTGACCTAGTGCCTTGTATGGAATTTCCTGTAAAGTCATAACATAATTATGAAGTGAACAAATATGAAAGAGCTACTGTGTGCATGTACGTGTGTACACACACACACACACACATACACACACACACACACACACACAGAAACCTATTTCTCCATCCAGGAGTACTCTGAAGTGTTTTCATGAAATAACAACAGAGTTGGGGGTGAAGTGTTGAGATAAAGGGCCATTTAACTGAGAAGGAAAGACATAATACATAACTATTTCTAATGGCTTCAAAATATGCCTTACCTGACAGGAATAATCTATATTCAACTATTACATTGTATATTTAAAGAAAGAAATAATTTTCTTTTGGTCAAATATTGAGCCCATAATAATCCAATCATAACCTTAACAGGGAGCAAAACCAATTTCTATTTCACTTCACTACACCATAGTATCTAATCTTTTTCTATTGATAGTTAGTGCATGCAATTTTCATTAGAAGAGTTTTAAACATCAGAAATAACATTCAGAGGTTGCAATAGATTCACAGCAGCTCTTTCATATTTGGTCACTTCATAATTAGGTTATAACTTTGCAAGAAAGCACAGACAAGGCCCTGGGTCACAGCTTCAAAGTTATGGAACCAATAAAATCATCCAAGGTTGTATCATTATTTTGAAATGACTTAAAAGCAGTTTCATTTTATTGCCAAACATTTTTGTAATTCCTTTTCCAAAGACAAATGTGCTCAGCTTGATTTGTGTTTGTCTTCGCATTTAATCATGTTTGCAGTCATTTTTTGAATTTATAATTAATCCTCTTTACATTTATGTAACACTATTCTAAACTTTTCCTTCCTGAATTTATTTTAGTGGGTGATTGCTTATTACATTTTTATAATGTTGTAATTATTATATATACATAGTGCTTTGAGCATCCTGACAGAAGGTATTTTATAATTTTATTATTTAATTGCTCAAACATTTGCAAAACACATTCATAAAGTCTAAAACATGTAAACGTGAGAGAGATCCTAATGCTGTTCAAAACCCACTAGATAAGAAATACTTTATGTAAACATAACATTTTACACATTCCTAGGCATACTCAGGCATACTCAGACTGGATTTAGTCATACCCTTAGAGAGTTAGTAGGTCAGGTCATTTTACATTAACATAAAATGCAACAATAAACCTGTGAGACTAAAAATGTATGAATGTATGGTTTATTTTTTTGTTTTTGTTTTTATTCCTTTTGGTACTATTTTTCTGAAGAAAAACAGAAGTCTTAGAAAAATACTGTGGATGAGAATAAGAGAAATGGGACCTAGTTTTAGATCTTCCATGTATAGAACATACCAACACATCATTTGACATCTAGGACTGAAGAGGAACCCTCTAGATCAGAACCTACTTTTACTTCCTGAGAAAAATTTTCCCCACAGCAATCCAGCAACACATTCTATATGGTTCTTAACTTTCCCCTTACCCTACCTAACTCTGTGGGCAGTGAAAGCCCAGTACCTCTGCTTGTTCACCTTTTGCCACCTCCTTCCAAATATGCCTTTGCTGCCTTGGCTTATAGTATAGGCTCATAGTTTCTGTGAAGTGCATTTTTCTCAAGTGTCATTTTGTTTAGGGTCTGTAGTCTCAGACAAAGTAACCACTTATGCAGAAAATATTTTATGGAAGTCCTTAAAACAAATAATTAAAATAGCACAGTCATCAGATGCAGATTCAATATATAAAACTCAGGTATACTTATACATACTAGTAATAAATGGATGATATTCAAAATATAAAACTGTGAATTTGGAATAACACAAATGTAATTGGGTATAAAATTTAAATTACACAGGATCTATATGCTGAAAACTACAAAACACCAATAAAGAAAGTGAATACATACTTAAATAGAAATATAGATCATAGTCATGAATCAAAAGGCTCAATGTTAAGATTTTAATGTATTTTTCCAAATTGAAAACTTAAAATCCCAATGACGTACCTTACAGAAATAGAGCAAGCAATTATGAAATTCATCTGGAAGAATAAGAAACCCAGAATAGCTAAAGCAATCCTTAGCAGGAAGAGTGAAACAGGGGGTATTGCAATACCAGATCTTCAACTCTACTACAAAGCAATAGTAACAAAAACGGCATGGTATTGGTACCAAAATAGAAAGGTAGATCAATGGTACAGAATAGAAGACACGGACACAAACCCAAATAAATACAATTTTCTCATACTAGACAAAGGTGCCAAAAATATGCAATGGAGAAAAGATAGCCTCTTCAACAAATGGTGCTGGGAGAATTGGAAATCCATATGCAACAGAATGAAACTAAACCCATATCTCTCACCATGCACGAAACTAAACTCAAAATGGATTAAGGACCTCGGAATCAGACCAGAGACCCTGAAGATTATAGAAGAAAAAGTAGGTCCAAATCTTCACCTTGTTGGTCTAGGATCAGACTTCCTTAACAAGACTCCCATAGCATAAGAAATAAAAGCTAGAATCAACCACTGGGATAGATTCAAACTAAAAAGCTTTCTCTCAGCAAAGGAAACTATCAGCAATGCGAAGAAAGAGCCTACAGAGTGGGAGAATATCTTTGCCAATCATACTTCAGATAGAGCACTAATCTCCAGAATCTATAAAGAACTCAAAAAACTGTACTCCAAGAATTCAAATAATCCAGTCGACAAATGGGCTAAGGAAATGAATAGACACTTCACAGAAGAAGATCTACAAGCAATCAACAAACATATGGAAAAATGTTCAACATCTCTAGTAATAAGAGAAATGCAAATCAAAACCACCCTAAGATTCCATCTCACCCCAATTAGAATGGCGATTATCAAGAATACGAGCAAAAACAGGTGTTGGCGAGGATGTGGGGAGAAAGGTACACTCATACATTGCTGGTGGGGCTGCAAATTAGTGCAGCCACTGTGGAAAGCAGTGTGGAGATTCCTTAGAAAACTTGGAATGGACCCTCCATTTGACCCAGCTATCCCACTCCTTGGCCTATACCCAAAGGACTTAAAATCAGCATACTACAGAGATACAGCCACATCAATGTTCATAGCTGCTCAATTCACAATAGCCAGACTGTGGAACCAACCTAGATGCCCTTCAATTGATGAGTGGATAGAGAAACTGTGGTATATATATACAATGGAATATTACTCAGCCATAAAGAATGATAAAATTATGGCATTTGCAGGCAAATGGATGAAATTGGAGAATATCATGCTAAGTGAGATAAGCCAATCTCAAAAAGCCAAAGGACGAATGATATCGCTAATAAGTGGAGGAAGACACATAATGGGGGGGAGGGATGGGTTAGTGTTAGGGTTAGAGTTAGGGTTAGGGAGGGGGGCAAGTATGGAGGAAGGAAGTACTGTATAGAGGGAAAAGAGGGGTGGGAGGGGTGGGGGAAGGGAAAAAATAACAGAATGAATCAAACATCATTACTCTATGTAAATTTATGATTACACAAATGGTATGCCTTTACTCCATGTACAAACAGAGAAACAACATGTATCCCATTTGTTTACAATAAAAAAAAAACTAAAAAAAAAGTAGTTATTGTTGAAAGTAGTACATTCTACTACCATATTGCAGCTGAAAACACTGAGCCCCACAATGAAGTGTTCTACCCAAGCTCTTAAAATTACTAAGTGGCAGAACCAGGATATAAACTGATATTTGAAAAACAGGTTCTTTGCCTTCCATGCCAGCTGCTTCCCAGAAAAAAAGCATGGGCCTGTTGTGACACAATTAATTTCTAGGGAACATCACATATAAATAGGGAAACTGATTCTCTTTGAGTCTTATGGCCTCCTTACACCTTGAACAATGAAATGGGTTGTGCAAAGAATAGGGTCCATGTCTCAGTGTTTCCATTTCTGTTCCCTGGTGAGCATTATTGCAATGATACTCTAAGTTCTAGGTTTAGATTTTTAGAAATTAGACCTTAACAAATACCACCAGGGCAAGGCCAGGCAGTAGAAAAAAGAAAAAAAAAAAAAAAAAAAAAAAAAAAGAAAACTATATTAATAAAAAAACAAATAAAACCATTCTAGAATTATTGTAAACAGTGGAAAGTCAATTCTAAACTTTATAAATGGAGAACAAAAGGAATTAGAATTATAACAGTTTTGAAAAGAGAGTGAGGTTGGAAAACATTATCTGATATAAAGCTATAGCAATAAAAGTAGTCTGATATTGGTAACAAGAAGGACAGGCAGATCCAAGGAATTTTGAAACACAATACTTAAAGTATTAAATATTTTTGTGATAAAATTCAAAAGTCAGAAAATATATGTGGAAATACTCTTGTAATGAGTTGATAGGCTTTGTTTATATTTATCTTAAAAAGAATAACAATTATATACCTATATTATTTAGATAGTTGGAAATAATTAAAAGACTTACAAAGGAGAAATTGTGTTCCGCAAAGTGTTATGGGAGAGTTTTGCATATGCCTATGCATTATGATTAAATGTTTTAAAAGTACAGGCATATATGCTTTAGTGAAAATGAACTCTGTAGCATTTATATTTTATAAGTGGGTTTATAAAAATGATATTAACAGAGGAGTAGATAATATAGAGTATATTGTTCTTATTCAATGATGTGAATATAGTAGTTTTTATGTAATTCTTCTTATGTTTTCATAATGTGTGAAAATAAAGGAGCCATCTTGAGTTTGTTTAAAATTGATTCCCAGATGCCTTAAGCTCCAAATCACAATTATTTTATGGGTATTATATATAAAGCAACATCCTTATTTTTGTCAGTATGTGCTCCATGTTTCTTTACAGTGTTCAAAGTCATCTTTGTGGGCACTTTGGGGGATTCTAAGAACTCTGATGCACTATAATTAATCCACAAAAGATGTGTTACTCATATGCTTGGTACATGACATAGAATTTTCAATACAGCAAAAATATTATGGATCTTACTACAACAAGCATTGATCTCAAGGGGAGGCTGTTAAGACAAGCTGCTATTTAAAAGCATAGAATACATCTTCATCCAAGTTGTTTAGTACATTTTTTTTAAACTACCAAGAAGCCCTACCAAGCATTATTCTGGACCTGATAAATATGTTCTTGTCCTCTCTAGATACAGTATGATTTTTCTCATGGTGATGATAGTTTTCCTCATAAGGTATTATTAAATAATATACCTCCATCATAACAAAAGCTTAGAAAACTGCCTGTATTTCCTTGGTATTTATTTTCAACCTTGTGAAAGCCAACTTTCTGCCAAGTTTCATGCCTCCAAATCAGAGATTATCTATTGATTCTGTAAAGAACAGCAGTAAATAAGGCAGACATTATAAGATCAAATGAGCTAAAAATTTATCAATCTCTTCATAAAAGCTTCAATTCTATTTGGAGGAATGTGTTTTTTCCTTTATATTTAACATGTAGTTTCTATGTTTAATACAGAGTTTTTTCATATGCTTTCTGCTTTCAATAGATATCAAGATATATCCAGAAGAAGAACCCCAAATGTGTAGATACACACACACACACACACACACACACACACACACACACACACGTCACTTTGGGGAAAATAATACATAGTATCCTCTACTTACTAATGATGGCGTAAGGCATAGTATGTCAGTATTCTGAACTTTTTTACTCTAAGCAACACCATGACACCATAATTAACCAGAGATGGGAAGCTTATTGAGGGTGAAGAAAAATTACATTTCAGTAAAGAAATAGATTTCATTATAAGTACCCAGGAGATTATTTTATAAGAATGAAAACAAATTAAAAAAAAATGCCACTTGGCAGTGGCCTTTATGACTAGAATATTGCTTTCTCAATATAACCCCCATTGAGGCAAAAGTAATATTAATGAATGATAAAGTTTTGCTGTAATTCTTAGTGTTTTAATAAACATAGTAATAACATGCCAAGTAAATTAAACTCCTTAATCTTTCCCTCCCTTTTTATTCTAGCACTGCACTGCTGTACTTGGAAAATGATCATTCCACAAACAAAGTCACTAATCATCTAAGATTGATTAAAAAGAAAAAGTTTTCTTGATTCCTTGTGACCCCCCAAGCTACGGTCTTTGAATAGGAGATTAAAGCTTAATTATTTTCATGTATAAGTTCAGTGTTATCAACCTGGCCTCTTCACCACTCTGAAAGTGTAAATTGCTTGAATAAAAGAGGTGCATGCTCTTTCCGTTCTTTAAAGAATTCACATTTTCAATTTCTAGATGAAAAATAATACCTTGCCTAAATGCTAATCATACTTTCTGCTGACAGAGATAGAATAAACCAAGAGATTACCTAGAATACTAAGGGATAGCAGGATGAATAAATCAATACTGCCTCCATCCATATTACTAATCTTTTCAGACATAAAACACAAAGGTTTTTGAAAAATGTAGACTACTTTGAGATAAGGTTTAAAGTGCTCTCTCAATCTTAAAATACAGTTTTCTTTACTAAAGTATTTTAGGCTAAACTATTTTACATATAAAAGATAAACTCAGAAGGAAATATCAGGGCCCTCTCTCCACCCCCACTGTTCTCCTTCACCCAGTACAGCTCCACACAGGAAACCACAGCATCAGTTTCATGCTTGAACTTCCAGAAATAGTATACGGATGCACAATTATTGTTTTACAGAAATTTTAACAAAAAATATCATTTTTTTCCTCAAAAACACTTTACATGTAGATCCAAATCAATACATGTAAGGTTTGTACTTTATTTTGTAAATGTTCTATTATTTATTGAAATTGTCACTTAAGATGTGTTCAGAAATGTTGGAGCCCTGATGTTGATCCCATTCCACTTCTCTTCTTCTTCATGGTAAATTTCTTTCAGGGCTGCTTGAGTCCTTCCCTGGGAGCTATGGGTAAGAGGGTATGATCTCATGCGAAATTGCTCCAGTTCAAATTTTGATTCCACCAGTTTTTTCACCATGTCAGTTTTGTAAATTACTGATTTTGTATAATCCTTGATTTATATTTTTGTAAAAAAGTATATGATCATATCTCATGTTTCATAAATTATAAAATTCATGAAAACATATTTAGCACTGTTCTAAGAGCATTGTAAGTTCTCTATAAATAAGCTTGTGTGAACAGTCTGCCTTATTTCCAGAGGCCTTCTGGGACAGAAGTTAAAGTTGTCCCTACAAATAAAGTTTTAAATGTACATTTAAATATACATTTAAATATATTGTCCTATAATATCTATTATTGATAATATGTATTATCAACAATATCATAACCAAAGTCAGTCTACAAAATGGGTTCCTTTATACTTTTCCCTTCACTGTAGACAGTGCCTACATCTACATAACAAAGAACAGGTGGATCTATCCCAACAGCTGGGTACTGATATAAAATTGATTCGGCCTCTTTCAGATTTAGAAATATTAAGTTTCAAATATATTACAAATTGCAGACTCAAATTATAAGACCCTATATGTCTAGTCGTAACCTTTATACAAATATTGATCTACATGGGTCCAACAATCATGTTGTCTGGCTTACATCCAGAACTTTCAATGTATAGCAGTTAACACCTTCTTCTCTACCACTACACTACAGATTCAGCTGAGCTCTCTAAAGAGATGTGTCACTTCCTTATCCCCCAAATTAAACAGTCCATTCTCATTACGCTTGTGTTTAACTGCTATTACATTTAGGATCTTTAATCTTCCTACAAAAGTTCATGTGTTAGGCAATGTGGTAATGTTCAGAGGTGAAATGATAAGATTATAAGAGCTATAACAACATCGCTGGAATAATTCATTTGATGGATTCATAATTTGAATGAACTACTGAATGGTAACTGTAGGTAGCAGGGGCATGATTAGAGGAAGCAGGTCGCTGGGGGTGTGCTCTTAGACTATCTCTGATTCCTGGCTACTCTCGCTCTCTTTCTCTCTTTCCTCCTGCCCATCAACTTATCCAGATACTTATGAGATTTATGCATGTCATGTGCCAATGGTCCAGTCTTTTTTTTAATTGTTGTGTAGTATATCTTGTGTCTTGCTTTTCTCTTTTCTCTCCTCTTCTTTCTGGCTGCCCTGAGCTGAGCAGCTTTCCTCCATCATGCCCTTCTACCATGGTGTTCTGCTACCTCATTTGTGCCTAGAGAAATAGAAAAGACTGACCATGGAACTGAACCTCAGAAACCATGAGCCCAAAATAAGTTTTTCCTCCTCTGAGCTGTTCTCGTCAGGTGTTTTGACCATAGCAATGAAAACTGTCTTACATAAGTGCCTCTACAAGTAAATGGAGAGAGGGAGATTTTATCCACCATTCACCCCCATGAATAGTGTATACTATGAAGCAAAGATAAAATGGAATCTAAGTCTCTTGTTCCCTGAGTGGTCTCAGTTCCTGTGGCACTTATGTTTCAAAGGTCTCATGTTATCTTATTTCCACAACATTCAGGTGAAACGTGTTATTATTAATATCTTTATATAACAGGACAAAAGTTTAGAAAGCATAAATTGTTTCATTTATGATGTCATTTCATGACAGAGCTATCATTTGAACTCAGGTTTCATTGACTTCAACGTCCATATTTTTCCGTCATCTTACACCACTCTCTCTCAACAAAAGTTCAGTGTGAACCTGATTAAAATTGCAAAAGCCATAACTAACCAGATTTTTTTCTTTTCCATGCACAATAACTCTATGTATGTACATGTGATACAGTATGTTAAAATGTAAAGTGCAAAAACTGTTGACACATTTTCAAAGGTATCAGTCAAGAAGGTGACCAGGTGGTAGTTACAGACCACATGTATACCAGCAAACCCTGGAGCATCTAGGGTTTAATACTGAATACTGTTGGCATCACATAAAATAATGTAGGTGATCAAATTAGCACATTAAAGGCAAGGAGACCAGATTATCGTTCTGATTAAAATAGCTGTGGAATGGGCTAGTCAAAACATGTGTTTTTTTTTCCTTAAAAATATCACCTTTCATCTGTAATCTAGAAAAAAAATACATAGTAGCTAGTTTCCAATCAAGAACACCTTTTCATGTTATGTTGAAACATGAATTACATGTATAAATGTGTCTTCACTATAACTTTCCTTCAAATGAGCATTACAAGCTATGGGCTAATCTTAACAATGGTAATATACAATGTTCAAATTGCCTTCATATTCATTTATTTATTTGGTTTTCATAATAACCCTTTCAGGTTGATGAGGCAAAAACTTTTTATTTTTCTTTTTTGTTTTGAGATATTGGCACTAAATTTAAGGATAGTATATTTACCCAAATATTCTTATTTCCATTGTTGAGAAAGAACAACCTATATTTTAAACAAGGGTTCTTCTAGTGATAATGACAGTAATGACCAAAAATGATCATCTCTATCATAATACCAGCAATGACTACGGCAGCATCAACAGCCTGTGTTTCCAAGTACATGTGTGAAATTCCCATGATGTGATCTCAATAAGGGAACTTTGTTAATAAGGGCAAATTATTTGTAATTCTTATAAAGAAAGTTACAAAACACCATCTTAGAAAAGACATTAATCTGAGACTGGTAGAGATTTAATAATGGTCTTCGATTATATAGCCTGTAAGTACCAGAGTAAAACAAGGCAATACTGCTTACAAAAGAGAGTTCGGACAGCCCACATGCTCATCTCCTTTGATTTTACTATTGGAAAATATGATAGTGTGTATGCTCTATTTAGGATATAATTTCTTGTCTCATAATTTTTAATACTAACTCCTATATCATCATCCCTTAAATATAATAAGGAACATGACTTTACCTTTATTAAGACAAGGATTTGGGGAGGACTTTCATGTAGTTGTTTTGGAGCATCCCATCCTTCTATGAGAGTAACAAGTGAAAGGAATTCTTTGAATGAGAGGCAGAAGAATAGTTTATTCTCAACATCCACACATCACAATCCCTGTATTTTTCTCCATGTTTCCCCAAGTTCTTACCCTCTTTCTGTCTTTCCATGACATCTTACATGGGATCACTCTTATATTCAATTATAAATATTCCTTTCCATTACAGTTCATAGAGTAAACAGTTGTTAACAACCTGAAACACTTGGGTACCTTACTAAGTAGTAAGAGTATAGTGATAAGGGGAATGAACATAGTTCTAGTTATCTATAACCCTTATAGATAAAGATACTTCTATAAAGATATTGATGTTAAGAAATTGCATTAATAATTGCATGATGATCCAAAAAGCAGGCTGGGTAACAAGCAGAATATAAAACTCTAACAAGAGAGGATTGTCAAAATAGTAAACTCAAGAATAGTTTCCATGACAAATTGGTCCTTAGCAGAATATTGAAAAGGAAATATGCAAACAGAGTATGTTGGGAACAGGCCTGAAGGCTTTGATGGAGGAAGGTACTGAATATAGGAACTGAAGCTAAAGTTTAGTCCACTAGGCTACTGAGACAATTGAGAGCTATGCATACCTTATTCACATTGCTCACTTTCTACTCTTATGAAAATATTTTTAAAAGATGGCAAACATGGGAAGATTTTCTGTTTAAATCCTCATATTGGCTAATCAGGAAAAACAGACTAGAGACTACATCTATATGAAGTAGAATAAAAGCACCGGTATCCAAATTTTGGTATACTTTTACTACTCAGCACTAAAAAAGGGACAAACATTCTGTGGATGCAGGAATATGGATGTATCTTCCAAATGCTATGCTAAGCAAAGTAACTACACACAAATAGCATGATTATAATTCCCATTCTGTGAATATACTGAGTAGGGAAAACTAATCAATAGTGGTAGAAATCAGATGAGTGGTCACTTAGGGTAGAAAGAATTAGGAGAAGAGGATAAGGAAGACAGTTGAGCATATTAAACTTTTGGGGATGCCAAAAAAAATGTGAACATAGATTGAGGAAATGATTAAAAAGTGTTGTTATGGTTTAGATCTTAGGTGTCCCCCAAAAGCTCATGTGAGAGACAATTCAAGAATATTCAGAGGTGAACTGATTGGATTATGAGAGTTTTAAACCAATCAGTGAATTAATTCCCTGATGGGGATTAACTGAGTGGTAACTGAAAGCAGGTAGGATGTTGCTGGAGGAGGTGGGTTATTTGGGACATGCCTTTGGGGTATGTATTTTGTATCTAGTGAGAGGATGTACCTCTCTGCTTCCTTCTCATTATCATATGAGCTGCTTTCCTCCACCACTCTTCTACCATGATGTTCTGCCTCACTTCAAGCCCTGAGGTGTGGAACTAGTTGTCTATGGACTGAGAACTCTGAAACTGTGAACCCCCAAATACACTGTTCCTCCTCTATTGTTCTTGTCAGATCTTTTGATCACAGCAGTGAAAAAACTGACTAAAATGTGCATTATTTATCAAAACCACTTCAACTTATAATAAATAGAGGTGCATTTTATTATAGGAGAACTAGAGTAATAAAGTTGACTTTTGAAAGATAAATGTAACATCTGTTAATTTAATGCTTTTATCTTTATCAAGGTAAAAAATTGATTAAATTTAAGGTAAGACTAAGAACAATGTACAAGAAATTGATACTTCACTCTCAGCACTAATACTTACACATCATAAAAAATAAAATTCAAAGGTACTGCTTTTATTAAAGTGTTAGATATAAATATTCCTTACACTTTCACCTAAAATTGGGGTTGGTGATTATCTAACTGCTAGGACTCTAATTAATGATCCTTACTAAATAATTGTGTATTTTATATATGTTATGTCATTCAGATAATCTGCATACTATCTCTGAAAATGTTTCATATCTTATTATTTTTTTCAATTCAGATGAGATTAATAATTTCACCTGTGTAAACTAATGGTACGTTGGAGGCCTGTACTGATTTTCATATGCAGCTATCATAGCAGATAATTTTATGACATTCTACTAAAATCTTAGGTTTATCCCAGTTATAATAAACAAAAAGTAATACCAACTTTAATATTCAAACAGTAGCTCTTAGAATATTTTGGTGAGTTCAAAGTAAATAATATTGCAGTTGAACTATTTAGTAATGTTTTGAAATGGCTTATATAGAATCACATGGTTTTAATTTATTTAAACAGTGGGATTGTATTTATATTTCGATAGGAATTATCATCATGCGACCCAACACTGTCAATTTCTGAGTGTCTCCCATGAAGAACACATCATTTACTGAACAGAAAAAAAAAATACAGTTTGGTTATTTGTCAAAACACAGAATCATCAAAATTTGAAAAAGAGCAAACTTATAAAACACCTGATATACGGCAGGCTGCTTCTAAGGAGAAGCAAATCCGAGTTCATCTCTTGATTAGAGAATAGGATGGGTAAGATTTGTTTGGCCTTAATATTTAGACTCTAGTGATGTTTTTCCTATATTAATTTTTCCTATATTAACTATGAGTTTTGCTAAAACAATTGAATCAGGTGCAGATAAGAAAGTTAAAAGTGCAACTCTATTAAAGCAATTTAACATGGCAACTGAAAAAGAGTTAACACAGAAAATCATATTTCGTAGAAAAGGGAGTTAATGCAGAAGTATGTCCTCGTTAATATGTTTTGTGAAAACAAGAAAAAACTAAGATTTTTCATACATATGTAAGTGTATTTACCTCTTACCATCAAAACAAATTCGAAAAGATCGATAAGGTGAATTACTACCACCACTAAAATTGACAACAAAGATAGAAATAAATAACAAAGTAGATAATTTTGTGATTATGAGCATATTCAGAATTCAAGAGTTTCAGAAAAATAAAGATATTTTCTTTCAGTTTCTAAATAAAATCATAAAAAATTCACATCCATCAATGAAAATGTTATAGTTCAGGAAAAATAATCAGTATAATCATAAATCTGACAAAATCACAGAAAAAGAAATCCTCCACAAATCTTCTCTCCTTTCACACAAGTCATGTTTTCCACTTCTATTCACCCCAATCTAGTTATCTAGTATAAATCAATGAGCAAGAAGAGTGATTGCACTCCTCTTGAGAGGAGTGAAAGAGGTTCATCAAGGATTGGTTCCACGTCCATTAGACAGCCTAACACTGCAAAAGCAGGATGAATCTACATGTGATTTAGACAAAAAGAAGAAGAAACCACAACTTGCAGTCCAGCGAATGTCACCAAAATGCCATTAGAGTGAATCTTTTCCTTTGAAATGTCTGTATCTGCTATGCTCTTTTAACTACCTTAAGTTTTACCTTAGAAATACAGACATGTGCATTGTAATTCTGTCAGGCAGAAATGATTTTTGTTTTTATTTACATTTTTCCCATAGCTAAGTCTGGCAAAAAGAATGCAATTATGTAGTTGTTAAATAAATGAACAAACTACAAAACATAAAGCAATTAAATTGAAATGTTCGAATAGTTAAAAAAAATAGACAATCTCAACTCTAAAACACCACCACATAAGAAAAATAAGAGGGAAAATTCCTCAAATTATTTTACAAGGATCTTATTTATATTCATAATACTAAAACATAAGCAAGGAAAAGAAAAAACAATAGGCAAATCTTAAATGTACATTTACATGCAAAAATTATATATAAATTAATAATGAATTGAAACTAGTTATATATTATATATAAATTAGTATTGAGTACATGGTAAAGTCAATTACACAAGACAAATTAGATATTTGTAAAGTAGAAAAATAAAATCACATCGATAATTATATTATTTGATAAATTCAATATATATTCATGATTTAAAAAACAGAAAATTCCAAGAATTGTAGGATCCCCATTTATCTTTTTTTTTAATTGCAAACAAATGGAATACATGTTGTTTCTCTCTTTGTACATGGAGTAAAGGCATACCATTTATGTAATCATAAATTTACATAGGGTAATGTTGTTTGATTCATTGTTATTTTTTCCCTTTCCCCCACCCCTCCCACCCCTCTTTTCCCTCTATACAGTCCCTCCTTCCTCCATGCTTGCCCCCCTCCCACCCCCAATTGTGTGTCATCATCCGCTTATCAGTGATATCATTTGTCCTTTGGTTTTTTGAGATTGGCTTATATCACTTAGCATAATATTCTTCAATTTCATCCCTTTGCCTGCAAATGCCATAATTTTATCATTCTTCATGGCAGAGTAATATTCCGTTGTATATATTTGCCACAGTTTCTTTATCCATTCATCAATTGAAGGACATCTAGGTTGGTTCCACAGTCTGGCTATTGTGAATTGAGCAGCTATGAACACTGATGTGGCTGCATCTCTGTAGTATGCTGATTTTAAGTCCTTAGGCCATAGTCCAAGGAGTGGGATAGCTGGGTCAAATGATGGTTCCATTCTAAGCTTTCTGAGGAATCTCCATACTGCTTTCCAGAGTGGCTGCACTAATTTGCAACACCACCAGCAATGTATGAGTGTACCTTTTTCCCCACATCCTCGCCAACACCTATTGTTGCTTGTGTTCTTGATAATCACCATTCTAATTGGGGTGAGATGGAATCTTAGGGTAGTTTTGATTTGCATTTCTCTGATTACTGGAGATGTTGAACACTTTTTCATATATCTGTTGATTGCTTGTACATCTTCTTCTCTGAAGTATCTGTTCATTTCCTTAGCCCATTTTTTGATTAGATTATTTGTATTCTTGGTGTAGAGTTTTTTGAGTTCTTTATATATTCTGGAAATTAGTGCTTTATCTGAAGTATGAGTGGCAAAGATTTTCTCCCACTCTGTAGGCTCTCTCTTCACATTGCTGATAGTTTCCTTTGCTGAGAGAAAGCTTTTTAGTTTAAATCTATCCCAGTTGTTGATTCTTGCTTTTATTTCTTGTGCTATAATACAATTTTCTCATACTAGACAAAGGGGCCAAAAATATGCAATGGAGAAAAGATAGCCTCTTCAACAAATGGAGCTGGGAAAACTGGAAATCCATATGCAACAGAATGAAATTAAACCCCTATCTCTCACCCTGCACAAAACTCAACTCAAAATGGATCAAGGACCTCAGAATCAGACCAGAGACCCTTCATCTTATAGAAGAAAAAGTAGGTCCAAATCTCATTTATCTTTTAAAACATACCTTAAGACAGATAGCCAGGCTCAGTGATGTACACTTGTAATCCCAAATATTTGGAATGCTGGGATGGAAGGCTCACTTGATCCCAGAAGTTCAAGACCAATCTAAGCAACATAGAACCTATCTCAAAACAAAAAAAACAAACAAAAATAAATTAAAAGACATATATATATGTAGAAATACATATATGGTAAACATTTTTAACAGTTAGAAGGTAGACACAGTTTTCTCTAAGAATAGGAACATGACTAGAATTTTTTTGATACATTTTTTTCAAAATTTTATTGGGATACTTAATCATTGAAAAATGCTTTAAAAAATTAAAGGTACAAATACTGATGGAAAGAAAAATACTTTATTTTTCTCCAAAACATGATTTTCTAGCAGAGTTCTCACCATTCTCACATAGATAATTGGAAATAGTAATAGAGTTCATAATGTCCTGCTGGATTAAAAAATATTCAAAAATAAACTAATTACCACTTGTGGATATGATGCACTGAAGACTTCCTCAGAAAATGTCCCCCAAAGAAAACAATGTAAAACCTGGATAAGATATAAAAAGTAAGTTTGAAGATGCTTCACTGGAAAAGAAACAAAATGTGCATGCTTTTTTGGAGGATGAAACTTGGGTACAGTCAGTTACAGTTTCCACAGCTTGGAACTTAGAACTGTGAGACACAGACACTGATAGCAAGAAGGCACACTTGGAAAAGATCATAGTTTTTCTGGCATTTGGAAATTGAAAAGTATAGATGGGAACTACAAAGATGGTAAAAGAAATATAAATGGGAATGAGCCAAAGCAGGCATTACCAAACTCCACCATTATCTGTGACTGACCCCTGAAATATCCTTGTATACTACTTGCTATTTTAAAGAAATAAAAGACTTTAGTAGAAAGCAGAAAAATATTACTAAAATTATTTTTAAAATGAAAAAATATGTATTCATTTCTCTCATTCCCATCATAAGGTGGCCCCGCACACTTCAAAAGCAGTTAATTTTTTAAAAGATCTATTGATATCTTGCTCTGTTCAGGTTCAAAAACCAACTTTCTTATGGAAGAAATGACCCATTTGGGTGGTGGTGTTCCTCCCATAGGTGATTTCCAAACTTTAAGAAGCATGCATCTACACTTACTGCTCAAATCACACACAGCAAAAATGCAAATCTTTTGGAAAATCTGTCTCCTGATGCTCTTGTTTTCTCCTAATCGTCATACAAATTAGTTCTTTCCAAGTGCTTCTGGGAAGATTAATATGACATCCAATACAAAGTACATTTCTGAAAGGCATCCAAAAACCATACCACATCCATCCAGCAGAAGGGGCAATGCCAAATGTGATGGGGAGCTGGCACTCAATACCTGTCCTTAGTAATTATGGTATGAACATGTTTCTGTCTCCAGTGCTCTAACCACTTCTGAATAACATAGAACAGAATCATTAAATGCAGAAAAAGCTTTCCTGATGCCTTGGGCATCCTCTCATTAAAATCAAGATAGACCCATTATTCTAAATATTTTTTGAGAAAATCTCTTTGGGTTGGGGCTTATCTTGAGTTGTTTGTTGAGATTTTTCCTGCTTCCCTCAGCATTTTATGTAATCGGCAGATCCAGTGAAGAGTTTTCATATTTAGAGTAAATATTTATCTAATTGCTCTGATAAAAATATTTATTGATTGTCCTGTAATAGATAAGAACAAACATAGTCTCTAGTTATTGTTATTATTTACATTCATATTTTCTCCAGAATTTCTTTAGATGGATAATCTACTAGAAAATAATAGAGAATTATCTGTGAGAGCTTTTAATGAGGTATGTAAGTTCTACTTTCCACAACAAAATAAAATTCCCCTAGATAGATGAGCTTTCATTGTATTTTATATTTTAGAAAAGCTCTTGAAAAACTGAAAAAAACAATCTTTACTATTGTCAGAAATGAAATGTAACATGATGCAAATCCTGTTGGTCAGGATCACCAACACCTGCTGCAGGTCCTCACAGAGCCAACAGCTATCTTTCAGTAAATGAAAAGGAGATTCCACTTTTACACTTGTGGAAATCCTCAACTTTAGTAGATTTCAATTACTCTATTGTTAAAAGATATCAGTCATCAGTCATATATCCTTTTAAAACTAATTACTAGTAAGGAAACCTAAATTTGCATGAATGGTTTAAAAAAATCTCCCTTTTTGTGCTCAAGATGCTCATATTTAATTAGGCATGTGGACTTCTAACAATGACTTCTGCTCTGAGAGAGCCAGCTATTAAGCAGACTCTTCTACACTGACTTGAAACATCTCATGCACACCTGTCTTGTTTATTCAACCTCTCACCACTCCAACACTCTATTTTTAATCCTTTTCAACCTTCAAGGTTTAACTATAGCTTAAAAACTAGAGACAGATCTAAGTTTATTTTAGATTATACAACAAAACTCAAAAATACATAAAAGAACTATTCATTGTTTTGTTCTGAATGTACTATGAATAGTTCACTATTTCAAGAAAATGTCTTTACCAATGGAAACACTGCTCTGAATTTTTGAGCCACCAACACAGTGTACCTGTATTTGGTTAGATTTGTACCAGACTATAGAGTAGCTCTAATTTGTTATGTTTTCCAGTACAATTGACTTGAGTGTTTAAATACCAAAATATTTTATTATAAATTAATTTTAACATTTTGAAAAATGCTACCTGCCATAAACTGTTTGCTTTAAAATTTGGAGCATATAGAAACAATCCCTTATTATAATAACAGTATAATTAAGATTAGATTTGAGTTGCTCCAGAAGACATAAGCAATTGACGTGCTGCTCAGACTCTACTGCTTTGCCACTTTGCCTTTAACTCACATTGACTCACTGGTGAATACATGAAGAGTTTTCTATGACAAGTTAGTAGAGTAGGAAACAATGCTGGACCTGATATATAAATGATATGCATAATATGCTACCACATTGTAACTTCCTTTTGACCAGGAAGGACAGTAGTAATGGGAGATCATATCAGTGGACAAAATCTGAAATGATATTTCTGATTGTGTATTTTGGGTATAAAGATCATTAAATAAAACCTTAGATGTATTGATTTATAATGGTATTAACTTTCTTTTTCTGTTAGGGAAATAGAACATGTTTGAAACATTGAGACCAGTCAGCTTGGAGTAGGGACACAGAGAGAAACCTCTCAGAATGGGCACAGCCTATTAAAATATTTGTTTTTCATGTGAGTATTCATCAGTAGGGCATCCACTCCCCTCCACTCCAGTAGAGACTTTTCATGATTAGATGGACAGAATGAAACAGTGTATTCATGACAGAGTATCTTTCTTTCCAAACACTTCATGACCATGTTACAGGGAACTATCAGGAGTGGCAGGAATGTTGGTTATGGAAGAACTTGACAACACAGAATTCGCTTCATCTAAGACAACATAGAATTCCCATCATTAAGAAATTCAACATAGAATCTGCTCATTATAGTATGTGACAAGCATCACAGTGATGAGCTTCCCACATGGCACCAACACTAAGTAATCTTCCAACCATCTGATGGAAGGTTGACATAGCACCATACATTTTACATTGTTTAATGAACATACTACATTCTGGAATAAAGTGTTTCAACTTGATAGAATGTTATTCCCAAGTTGGCACATTTGTTGAGGCTTTAGTAGGCCATTCCATTAGTTGATTATATCAACTGCTTCCAGAAAATGCTTTTACACAATAAAATCTATTCATATTATGGCCATGTGCCCATTACTCCATATCCTTTGCAGTAAAATAGTCAATTTATCTAAGGCAACATTATATGGGAATCCCATGTCAGCAAAACATGGCATTCTTTAAGTCCTCAGAAGATAGTACTGGCAGCAGTTTTATGGACTGGGAAGAAAACCCATGAATGAAAGTTAGTACATATTGCAATAAAACTGAATTGCTACTCTCTCCAGGGTGGGAAAAAATTCATATAATTATTTTGTTTCCAAGTAGCCAGTTGGCAATCCCTAAAGAACATTGCTCTATTGAGGGGTACATTTTGCTCTTTGCTCTTTTTTAATGGTAAATGGTATATTCACCAAAGACAGTAATATCTAGATCAGCCTAGGCTATTGGATATGAGAGCAGCCTTCATTCTTGCCACCATAGGTCATTCTGGTAAGCACTGTAGTGGCTAAAGAGACAATAGCTTACAGCAATCTGACAAGTCCTATTATCTCTCTGGTATTTGTGTACCTCCTTCTTGCAAGGATGCTCTTTGGTGAGGACTAGAAAAACATAATCAAAGTCCACTAACATTTTGTTCGCTTCCATTAGTCTTCATAAATACCTTGTAGCACATGGTGTGATGTGTTTCTCAGGCACCCTTTTGAAGACTGACACCCATTACCTAATGGTTGAGGACCTCGGTGGTTGAAAAGACTCCATCCCTCAAAATAGATGAAACATAAAGAGCCACCAGAATACAACAGCCATGCAATTTTTAAAATCTTCATTATTGGTGAATTGTAACAAGATAGCAAAAAAGGAAATATACTAGTGGGGGCAATATGGAGACATTTGAGAAGTTTCAGTAAGTAAAATTTCACAATATCTATACAATCAAATGGCTCTCTCTGGGTGCATCTAAAACACTGAACAAAGTTAATAAAATATTGAGGGCGATTACTTAAAAATTAAAAGCTTAGTTAAAAAGATAAAGGACTTTTCTTAGCAACATGTAAATAGCCTGTTAAATTCAAAAGCCAGAGTTCATGAAAAGTTAAGTATTTATCCCAGGAATTATATATAAATAAATTATAAGAACAGCAACAGAGAAGTATGAATCTTCAACCTTACTAAGCATGCTCTACCTAATTCAGGGTGTTGAATGAAAAAGAGCAATAATTAGCAATATTTAGGTTGATTTTTTAAAAAAAATTCTTGAATCTTCAGATCCTTCTAAACCCTTTGATCCTCAAAATTAACCTATTAATCCCTGATGATGGTGGGTGCCTTCTCCTAAAGATATCACAGAGGTTTCTAATTTGCAAGAAAGCAAGCCTCCACCTTATAATCAACCATCACTATTTCTCTGGGATACCTGGTCAATAAATGTAGTTAGGCTGCCAGGGAAGTGCTGGGTTTACTGAGAGAGAAAAGGGAAGATAGCTGAAAAGAGCTTCAAATTGTATTCAGAGTGTACTGGAAGGATCCTAGATTATGCACATGGCCTAAATCCTGAGGTGCTCAGTCAGAGTGAAAACTGGGTAAAGAAGCATTTACAGATATAGGACTCTCTCTCTCATGATACAAGACTGATCACCTTAGTAAGGACTCTGGAATATGGTATTAATATCCTGTAAGGAAGGCACTTGGAAGTTTGAAGAAAGGGATCACACACAGCAAGTAAATGTAAATGCCAGAATTGGCACAAAAGACTGTGGAATAGGAAATTAACTATACATTTTCTGATTATTCTTTTCTTTGGAGAGGTTATATCACCATGCTTCAAAACAACAGATACCTAAAACTTTAATGATATAGTGGGCCCTAGATGTTTTGAGGTTTTTTTTCTTTTCTTTCTTTCTTTTTTTTTTTTTTCTTATCCTCTGAGTTTCAGGTATCTTACCAATATCCATGATGCACTTACTATTTCTTGCTCATCCTGCTGATTAGCATCATGACACTAATACAGTGAATAAACATGATCCACTATAGTGAAGCCTGTGTTCTACAATACTTAAACTGTTGGGTATTTACTTTTTCCCCATCTTATCTGAGTAAGTGATTTTAGGTGTCCAGGTAGCAGATTTGATGGTAAAGCCTTTTCAAGTTTTAGATGCTGCATATTCCATATTTGGCAATACTATGCCAATTAATTTACCTGTTGTCATCAAAAACTGCTAGTTTTGAGTGGTACACAGGGCACCAAAGGGCTCTG
This sequence comes from Sciurus vulgaris, assembly GCF_902686455.1. Classification (NCBI taxonomy): domain Eukaryota; kingdom Metazoa; phylum Chordata; class Mammalia; order Rodentia; family Sciuridae; genus Sciurus; species Sciurus vulgaris. Next base: position 74,446,076 of record NC_136462.1, read on the forward strand.
CAGGAAATTCAGTCTATGGTATAGATAGCTCTGCCATTTGGGTCTTAAATTCGACAACTCCTATGATGTTAAAGTACTGATAATACAGAAAGGTGATATATGATGTTTATAGTAACACCAATAAAATAATCAGAATAAAGACCTGTAGGCTTCTTGGTGAAGCTCTTTCTATCTTCAGTCAATAATTATTCATAATTTGAAAAACAGTTCTTGCATTTGATGGACCCAGGTACTGATAAAGAATCTAATGATGAGTATTAGGAGAATATATATTAAAACTCTCAATAATTACCAGAATTGCCTCAGACTCACTAAATCACAATGATAAGTGAACCTAGCAGTATTATAGAATGGATTGGGCAAAAGAAGAAATAGTAGGTGTAGACAAACTACCAGGTGGTCCATGGCTCCATGACAGTTAATACTATTGTACCAGCACCTCTTTTTAGCTAATACCTAACAGCCTTGTGGAGGGAGGGACAGTACTTTAGGACAAGCATATTGAGACCAAGTGTCAGTTAAAGATAGATGTGCATACTGGCTAAATATGGACTGCTAAAGTCCTACAACCACAACTGTAATAGGTACAAAAGGTGAGTAAACCACCTCCACCTACCTCCACTACCAAAGGGATTTTGGTAAGACAATTGGGCAGCCATTTTGTGTGTGAAGAAAAGAGTCCATGGAAAGAACATGCAAGTACATATGAGCAGTGTCAAATGGCTTGGCTGATCAGGAGCCTAAAATGAAAAATGTTGAAAGACAGAAAACTAAGAAGGGTGAGGAGGATGCACATGGCTGGATCTATGAAAAGTGGGCCCCAGGCATGAAGAGCTTTATATCACATAGAAACAGCTACTCAAAGAACATCCACTGTTGAGGGCATATTAAATTAGATCCATCAATGATAGACAGTCTCTGTCACTGTCTACGCTAGGACTGGTAGAACAGGCTCATAGGTGCAACCATAGAAATAAGAATAAAGACTAAAATGAAACCAACTCTACGTATTCCCAATTTCTAAAGTTTACTTAGCTAATGCTGCTTATAAGGCAGTAACAGAGATTAATTCTGAGTCCCTGATGTGATATTATTTCTTGAGAATACAACCAGTTATCCAGTATCAAGTTACTTATATTATATCTCTTTCATAAAAGAGACAGATTATGCTTTATCTTTTGAGAAAGGCTTCAGGCAGAATTATATTGAGCTTGGACTTTTATCCAACATCCCACATAACATAACCCTATTTAGAGTGAAGATGGTATATGAGGTTTAACATAGCACTACAGGATATTTTGGTCCTATTATCTATCTCATGTTTAGAAGCTGCTGACGTGATAGAGTGAAACATATTTTAAAGGGGTAAATGATCTGCCAACTTGGATATCATAACAGCAAAGATCAGGAGACATTTTTCAAGATTCCCTGTTTATCATGAATCAATGCAATTTTATGTTTCTGTGTCTGAAAGAGGTAAAATAAAACATAGGTTTGGTGCCAAGAATGCACATAATAGTCGCCACACTTACACATCAAACTCTATGACTCTTTTGGGAGAATTTGTACTTGATCTGGGCAGTATGATTTTAGACTTCCAGGTTCCTAGAGACAAATGTTTCTCAGAGGACACTTAGAAAGTTTCACTTAACTTTAAGCTGTGGTAACCTGGCCACATAGAACTCCTCATGTGAGAAAACAAGCAGGCAAAAAAGTGTTCCATCAGTTTGGAAGGAATAATTGACTCTGATCATCAAGATGAGGTAGGGCAATTATTAGATTTAAAGGCAGAAAAGATTATGCTTGGTCACTGAAATTAGATAATGAAACAGCTGTGGCAACTTATGAGTCATAAAATAAAATTATAAATATTTTTACCTGATGGATAATTAAATCATAATTAAATAAAAATTGAGATAAGATTAAACCTGAACTCAGATGCATATATTAGAAAAAAATAATATACAATGAAATATTAATACCTTTGGAGAATGTGAAGATTCTTAAATAAGACACTCTAAGCAAACTATAATGTAAAATATGTTTAATTGAACCTTAACACATTATCAAAAGATACCATTCATAGAGTAAGAGAGGATGACATAGACTAAGAGAAGATACTTATAATAGCTACATTTCACTAGAGACTTATTTCCAGAAATGGTTTTAAGTTATAAAATTTTTAGGAGAAAACAGACAACCCAATTAAAGAAAAAATAGAAAAAGGTCTTTAGTAGTTCTCAAAGACAATATCCAAATGACAGACAGGATTACAAAAATGTGAATTATAGTTGTGCCATTCCACTGCAAACCCACAAGAATGGCTGATTTCTTTCTCACCTGAAAAAAAAACAATTGTTTATTGAGTATAGGAGCAAGTGGAAATCTCATGAACTACTGAACATTGTGAGTTGAAATAACCACTTTGAAAAACTGTTTGGCATTATCCACTAGATGCTGAACATACCTGTAGTATCAGAACATGGAATGTTCTGAGACAGTATATAGAATAGAATAGTTAAATCAAGTCCTACATATCAAAACCATTAGCCAGTATCAAATTGTACAAATAATTCAGAGGTTAGAGGTAAATGCAAGACAGCATAACAAAAATTCCAAATTTCTTGTATAGAACGAATCACTCTTTGATGCCTAAATCCAAGGAATCAGGGAAGGTGTCTAGAAAAAAAAGAAAGAAAAAAAAAAAAAACAGACATAAATGAGTTTCAAAATATTCATGAGCTGACAAAAAACAATGTGTGAAATCCTTGGCAACATGTAGTAAATTGTGTCTTACTAATTTATTACCGTTCTTAGAAAGAATGATCATAAAAGGTCAAGGGATCAATGTAACTTATTTGAACTTTTATAGATTTTATCAACATTCTTTGTAAAAATCTTTCAAATATGTTATATAAACTCAGGGTTATGGGATGATTTGGGAAGGGGAAACAGAAGATGGTTGGGGTTTGCAGAGCCATTCAATATTTTCTAACACATTGTTTGGAATTGCATATGGGAATTAGATGTTTCATAACCTTTTTTGTCCACAAGACTGCTAAGGTTTGCAAATTTAATGTTACTGGATAACATTAAACATTCCTGATACATGAAGATACATACTGATGAAAAAAGTTACACAATCTCATAGTTCTGTGAAAATAGGCAGAAAAGTAGGAACCAAAATTGAGTGTAGGAAACTTCAAAGAAAACATTATGAAAGCGCAAATTTCAAATGATGTATAATGAAGTACAACACAGATACAGAAATCATAGAAGGCATTATCACTATTGCCATTTGCTTTTATTTGCCAGCTATCCTCCCCCATTCCATGCCCATCAACCCTGCACTGGCACTGCCACGAAGATTAACAAATTCTTACACATTTAATGACAATACTAGGAACAAAACAAATACATTATGAGTATAAAGTAACATGCTTCAAGAGGATTATATGTAAAATCATATAATGCATAAACATGTTAGTAATCTTTCAACTTAAAAAGGAGAAATATAAGACAAATAGGATCGAAATCTGCATAAATGTGAATATAAATAAAGAAATCAACAATTCACTTATTTTTCTATCCATGATATAGCAAGACAAGAGGTGCAACTCTGAAACTGGGCAAAGTTCTCTTAGACAAATATTAAGAAGCCCTTATTCATAGAAGGTAATAAACTTTTTGTCCAAGAAGTGGTAGAGGCAGGAAATTAAATGGTTTTCATCAGGTTGATGAATGATATAACTATAGAATGTTACTAAGAAAAACCGGTGTATGATTCAACTTTCGGGTTAAAGTGAGGAAAATTAATCCATACCACACAATAGCAGGTAGCTTGTGGTCATCACTCACGACACAGTAATTGATTAGAACTGTGATTTCCAATAGAAAGCCACTAGACACCTATGGCCATTTAAATTAAATTTAAATCAATTAAAATAGAATAAAATAAAAGTTCCCTTTTTCAATTTCAGCCAAAATAGTTGAAACTCATGAAGTTTGAGTGTGACTAGTGACTTTTACATGGAATAACATAGTTTATAAAACATTTTTATCATCACAAAAGTTCTACAATGACCTAGAATATTACCTAAATTTCTTCTGTTTTCTTAGAAATTCAGAGAGGAAGAGTGTAGTTTGTATCTCTCTACAGGAGAAGTTGGGGGCATTAAACAAGGCTTCCCAAACTCAATTTCAATGTAAAAGTGGGGCTCACGAAAAATAAATGGGAAAAATTCTATCAGAATATTTCAGAAAAGTAACTTCATGAAACTGCTCACATTACAGACTCACAGAATAATGGGCATTAGTATATTTTAAAAGACACTGCAAGATTCTACATAGTAAATATACTTGCTCAGATTTGCTTACTGAAATGTTCAACAGAGTACATTTAACTGTTTTCTTAGTTCTCTCCAGTGACATTAATGTTCAAGAAAACACTGAAATATTTTGGTATAAGTCTTAGTTCTTATAAATGTACATCCCTTAGGTATAATTTATTTATCCCAATTGGTAAACTCACTTCTGCATTAAAGTATCATTTAATAGAAGAAGGAATAAACTATACAACTATGAGGTTTCAAAGCTTAATTTCAGTTTTCATAACAATTCTGCAGTGCATAAAGGTTGAGTCATATTTTAAAGATTCAGTATCCACTAACTTGCTCAAGGTTAATGTTTTAGTCAGCTTTTTTACTGCTGTGACTTAAAGAAAAAGACCCAACCAAAACAATTGTAGAGGAGGAAAAATTTATTTAAAGACTCACAATTTCAGAGGTCTCAGTTCACATACAGCCAGCTCCATTATGGCAGAAGAATATGGCAGAAGGAAGCAGCACCTCACCTAATGATCAGAAAGCTGAGAGAGAGAGAGAGACTCCACTGGCCAGGTATAAAAAATATAACCCAAAGCCATACCCCTAATGCCCGGCCTCCTGCAGCCACACCCCAGCTGTCTTCAGTTACCACGCAATTAATCCCATTAGGGTTTAATTCACCGATTGTATCACGGCTCTGGTAACCCAATCATTTCTTCTCTGAAATTTCTTGCATTGTCTCACATGTGAGCTTTTGGGGGACACCTCACATCCAAACCATAATAGTTAACTAATCGAACAATGCTATAGAAGGAATTATGGAAAACTAATTTCTTCTAGACTCTTTTGCCTTTTACTATTTTTAATTGACAGATAAAAAATCATATGTTTTACACTGTAGCGTTTCTATAATGATAATACTGTTATAAATCAACATACAAAGCACATAAATGGGTAATTTCCCAAGCTGCACATGTGATGAGTGCCTGAGAGTCCCTTACAGCTCTAAATGCACCACTTGGACCCCAATAAGATTGCTTATCATTGTCCTAGACCTTACCATAGGCTAAACATTATGTTTAATGATAGGAAAAAAATTAACAAAACAAGATCCTTTCTATCAAGAGAGTTTATAACCTAGTGAGAAAAGACTAATAAAGCAACATATGAGTTGGTAGTAAGGCACAACTAAAGGTACCAGATTCTCTGATGTATAGGAGAAGATGAGAGTGCAAATGGACCATAAAAAGTGAGAGATGATTTTAGTAGTGAGTCATGAGTGAGAATTTAAAAATGTTCATAGAACTGTCAGTCAGATAACTGGGGTAGGAGAAAATCATATGAAGAAATGAAGTGGCGTAAGAGTTAAAATAGCAAGTAGAGCAAATGTTTTGGTAAGGTGAGAGTACAAAGAACCTTGCTGAAGGAATTTGCCATGATATGCCCTGAACTCACAATTTGTTCCACTGGGATAAGGAGCTAATTATGCAATTAAAATAGAGAAATGGCACAATTTTATGTGGGTGTCAGAAACATAACTCAGTATAAATATTAAGTGATTTGAATCAGGTCAGGAAACAAAATCAGTTAAGAGATAACTACAATAATTCTGGTGAGAAATTTTGGATATTGAATAACTGATTATAATGAGGAGGTAGTCTGGGATAGTGGCAAGGGCAATAGGAAACATTTGAAGAAAAAAAAGTCAGCTGAATTTTAGATACAATGAAACAAAGGTATTGGGGAACAATCCTGAAGATGTACAGTTAGGATGTTTGATAGAGAAATCTAGAGTTCACAATAAAGGATGGTTCTAGAGATGAACCCTGAAATCAACAGTACTTAGATGGAGATGGTATTCTTAGGCATGGATAAGATTATCCAAGAAAAGACAAAAGTAGAAAACACTATGACAAAGTTTTGAAACTCTTCATGCCTTAATGACTGACTAAGGAATTTAGCTTGACTTCTCTCACTGTTGACTCCACTTCTTTAGTGTTATCAAGACTGTGTGGCTTTGAGCATTCTACTTCATCTCTTTCATAATTAGTACCACCCATTATATTAGGGTCAGTGTTAGGAAAAACCAGCATAACAATCAAGTATATGCCATTTTTCTGTCTAAATAAAATGAATTTATCATCCTAATAACTGATTATTATCCTGGGGTACCCAGTATAAGAGCAAGCAATCAATCAAATATCAGTCATTTCTAATATATACTTTCCTAAGGCCACTTTCCCAGTTTTTATTTCTGCCTATATCTCTGAAAAGATAACTGGTAATTAACAATAACAATTTCATCAATTAATTAGTATTTTTTTCAAAGGCATTAAATTACAAAAAGACAACTTTTTAATTACAACTAGTTTCACAAATAATATAGCAAAGTAAAATCCTATTTATTTCATTTCTCAATCTATGCTCAGTTGCATTTCTTAACCAAGTTTGGCAGAAATGATAGAATGCAAACATGTAGATGTGAAAGAAGACATAGAGAACATTTCTTGGGACAGAATCAACACAAGAGGAAATACATGTTATTTCAGTCAAAGAGAAAATGAAGTAGGAAAGTTGGAGTATAGCAGCAGCCTTGTGTAATGAAACAGAGGTAGAAAAGTTGAAGAATAAGAAGAACATACTTTTAGTTTAAATTTAATTTTTAAACTTGTTAACTCTTGGATGCAAGGTGTCCCCCAACAGCTCACATGTGAGATAATGCAGGAAGGTTCAGAGGAGAAATGATTGGGTTGTAAGAGTTTTAACCTAATCAGTGAATTAAACCCTAATGGGATTAACTGAGTGGTAACTGGAAGCAGGTGGGGTATGGCTGGAAGGAGTGGTTCATTGGGGTTGTGGCTATGGGTATATATTTTGTGTCTGAAGAGTGGAGTCTCTCTATCTCTCTGTTTCCTAATGATGGGAGCTGCTTCCCTCTGTCACACTTCCACCATGATGTTCTGCCTTACCTTGGGCCCCAAGGAATGGAGCTGGCCTTCTATGAACTAAGACTTCTGAAACTGTGAGCCCTCAAATAAACTTTCCCTTTTCTATAATTGTTCTGATTGGATCTTTTAGTCACAGTGTGAAATAGCTCACTAAAACAAAACCTATACATAAAAACATAAAAATTGTACATAGTAATGGAAGAATGTGAGATGTTTGGATACATGCATACATTGTATTACATCTAAATTATGTTAAACACATTGAGTCCCTCGAACATTTATAATTTATTATAAAACAATTTAAAATATTTTCTTCTAGCATTTTGAAATACACAATGCATAAGTGCTAGCTAAATCCACCTTTGTGCTATACCACATCGGAACTTCTTGAATCATGAATCATGAACATTCATTAGCCTTTCCTCAACCCTCCTTCCACACTTTTCTTCCCAGTCTCTGGTAACCACCATTTTATATTTTATTCTCAACTTCTTTTTTTATTTTTTTAAATATATTCCACATTTGAATGAGATCATGAATTGTTTTTCTTTCTGTGACTGAAAAAAATATATTAGTAGTACTGCTATGTGTAAATTCTCATTTATCTGAAATAGAAATCAGGAAAAAAATTTACAATAGCTGCAAAAATTAAAATAAAACACATAGGAATAAATGTAACCCAAATAGGTTGAAAATCCTTACAAAGAAAACTAAAACATGTTTATGAAAGAAACCAAAGACTAACATACACAAAAATAAATAAATAAATAAATAAATAAAGGTACTTTAGATTAGGGAGAGGGAAGTAAAGGGAGGGAATGGGATAGGAAGGGGAAGAGAATGAATCGGATATTATTACTATATGTACATATATGATTACATGACTGGTATGATTCTACAACATGTATAACCAGAAGAATGAGAAGTATACTCCTTTTATGTATGATGTGTCCAAATGCATTCTACTGTCATGTGTAACTAATTAGAACAAATAAAAAAAAAAAAAAAAAAAAAAAAAAAAAAAACAACCTGTGTTCATGGATTGGAAGTATCAATATTTTTTAAATGTCCATACTACCAAAGGTGAGCAGCAGATTTAAGGCAATTCCTATCAGAATACCAATGACATACTTCATGGGAAAAAAAAAAGTCCTAATATAGATACAGAACCACAAAAGACTCCAAACAGTCAAAAACATATTGAACAAAAAAAACAAAGCAAGAGACATTACACTACCTAACTTGGAAATATACTACAAAGCTGTAGTAATCAAAGCAATGTGGGATCAACATAAACTCAGACATACTGACTACTGGAACAAAATAGAAAGCCTAGAAGTAGTCCCACATATCTATGGTCAACAGTTTCCAACAAAATGCAAGAATCCACAGTATAGAAAAGATAGTCTTTCTAATAAAAGGCTCTAGGAAATTTGGATGTATTTGCACATATATAAGGATGAAACTAAAGCTTTATCTCTCACCAGTTACAAAATTAACTCAAAATGGATAAACGTTTTACATGTGAGACTTAAAACTATGAAACTACTAGAAGAAAATTTAAGGGAAATACTTCAGGACGTTGGAATGGACAAGGAATTTTTGGGAAAAATCATAGGAAACAAAGGCAAAAATGGATGATTTGGTATTAATCAAATAATCAAATAAATGAAGAAACAACCAACAATAGTAGAAAATATTTGCAAAATTAAAGAAACTGATATCCAAAACATGTAAAGAACTCCAAACTCAACAGCACAAAAACAGACAACCCAATTAAAAAATAGTAGACCTAAATAGGCATTTCTCAAAGAATGATAAACAAATGAAAAATTGCTCAACATCACTAATCATCAGAGAAATGCAAATCAAGCCCACGATCAGATGATCCTCATCCCAGTAAGAATGGCTATTATCAAAAAATAAAAAAAAAGAAAGAAAAACAAAATAACAAATGTGGTAAGGAGTATAGAGGGAACTTGTGCACACCCATGGTGGGAATGCAAATTTTGTAGTGTCATTGTAAAAATGTGTGTAGGTTCCTAAAAAGTCAGGAACAGATCTTCCATATGATCCAGGAAAATAGCATTTTAAAGAGTGAGAAGTTGGGCTGGGGATATAGCTCAGTGGGTAGAGTGCTATGCCTGGCATGCATAAGGCCCGGGGTTCAAACCCCAGCACCACAAAAACAAAACAAGAATGAGGAATCTATATTTTATTCTAAAATATGGGTAGTTTATTATGTGAGTACTTACTAGTGTATGTGTACTTATTGAGATGGACTTTGTAATATAATCTGAATCTAAACAAAGGTGATGGCTATGAGAACAAGAACTACGAGATCAAAGAAATATGTTTACATGGAGAAGGAAAAAGCTTAAAATTTCAGCTACTGAATTGTGGAATTACAATCCTAATTTTGAGAAAAATATAGGAAAAAAACAATTGCAAAGTTTCATCTAAGGTTGTAATATGTATGTTTGGAGTATTAAGCAGAAACTTCAAGGATCATGACTTACTGGATAAAATAAAACAAATTTGAGGGAAATTTTGGCATGTCATGGAAAACCCTATCACTTCTGGATCTAAGAGTAACCATATGAAAATTTGAAAAAAAAGATTTCATATAACTGATAGTAGTCAATTGGAATTGGTTAAAATTGGTAAATAATCAAATTTATTAGATTTAAAGGTTAAGAGGTATGAAAGATGTTGATTGATGTAAATTAATGAATTGGACATGAATGTCCAGTGACAATATGCTTTAGTGAAAACAAAAACAAAATATTTACTCTCGTGGCACCTTTTATGAAACTGTGTTTGATCAATGACCGTATATCACTAAATCAAATATTTGACTCCAAAAGTTTTGTAATTTTCAAAATCAAAAATAAATTGCCGGGTTTCAAGATGGCGGCCTAGAGGGTGGCTGCATTTCATGTTGCTCCAGGACTCAGGATTCAAAAGAGGAGATATTGAGACACTTGGGACCAACTCAAAGCAGCCGGGTGACTCTCTCCCGTTGGGGAGGCGTCCCGGATAGGACAGTAGTCCCGGAACGCAGGGAACTTTGTGAAGTAGAGCTGCTGACGAGACACCCCTCCCCCCGCTGGAGCAGTGAACTCGGACAACTGGGAGTGCCGTAAAGGAGGCCGCTCGGCACAGTGCTGGGACTCGGAGCAACCACTGGGGCTCCGGTGGCTGCCCAGGGGAGGAGTGGCGAGGACAGCTGTGTGGACTCAGAACACCGGGGCCTGCCCTGAGGAGGAGGAGGAGGAGCGTGGCCGCTTGGATTCGCAGTGACTGCACCAGAGCTACAGGCGGTTGCCAGAGGAGGGGCTGCATGGCGAGCTGTTTGGACTCAGACCACTTCTGAACACCGGGGCCTGCCCTGAGGAGGAGGAGGAGGAGGAGGAGGAGGAGCGCGGCGGGTCGTTTGGACTCTCAGTGACTGCGTTGGAGCTCCAGGCGGCTGCTCAGAGGAGGAGGCGAGTGGTGAGTTGTTTGGACTTAAAGTGACCACTCCTGAACACAGGGGGGCTGCCTGGAGGAGAAGCGCGGTGGGTCGCTTGGTCTCGAGTGGCCGCACCAGAGCTCCGGGCGGTTGCCCAGAGGACGCCTGCAGTGGGTCACGTGGATTCAGAGCCACTCAGAGTGACCGCTCCTGAACACCCAGGGGGTTACCTGGAGGTGGAGGAGGAACGGGGAGGGTCATTTCGACTGGGAGTGATTGATTGCCCTGGGCTACAGGTGGTTGGTGAAAGGAGGAGGCACGCAGTGAGTTTCTTGGACTCCTAGTGACCGCACTGGAATACTGGGCGGCTGTCTGGAGGAAGAGGCGTGTGGCGGGTCTCTGGGACTCAGAGCGATTGTACAGGGCCCCAGGTGGCTGCTCAGAGGAGGGGCCGCATAGCCAGGCGATTAGGTGCAGAGCAGGGTCCCAGGATCTAAGAGGCTTCTTGGTGGAAGAGCCGCACAGAGACACGCTCAGGGGTTGAGCGAAGGTTCCAGGACTGCGGGCAGATTCTCTGAGGAGGGGCAGCCTAAGGAGATTCATCTGCAAAGGATGAGGCTCCCAGGCCTAGAAGGTAGGGCCGGGCCCCAGGGAACTTTGCAGAGGAAGGCAGCCCAGCCCAGGTGATAGCTGTAAATTGAGGGGAACCTCTAGGAGGGAACTGACCAGCGAGACCTCCCCACCGGGTGAGTCTTCCCTGCCGGGTGAGGTTTCCCCACAAGGACAGTAAAACTAGAGACACAGGCCCAAACAGGCCTTGCCTCAGCCCGCAGCCTAGGTCTCCTTTGGATGACGATTGGTCAACAAGTGGAGGCACCTCTGCCCACTGCCAGGGAATATACCCCACCTGAAGGCCACCACTCCCAGAGAGGCAGCTTCCTTGTGGAGCACCGCACTATCAACTTCCTCCAAGACTTCAGCCTACTGAAGGCTAAGAGGGGATATATACAGAAATCTTCAGGGACATTGTAAGTCAATAGAGGAAATCTGCAATATCTCAGCGGTCCATTGATACCTGAACAATATGAGAAAACAAGGAAAGAAAATGCTGCAAACAAATCTAGATGTTACATCAATAAAACCCAATGACAGCATGGCAGAAGAAATGACAGAAAAGGAGTTCAGAATGTACATAATTAAAATAATCAGGGAAGCAAATGATGAGATGAAAGAGCAAATGCAGGCATTAAATGATCGCACTAATCGACAGTTAAAAGAGCAAATACAGGAAGCAAAAGATCATTTCAATAAAGAGTTAGAGATATTGAAAAAACACCAAACAGAAATCCTTGACATAAAAGAAACAATAAACCAAATTAAGAACTCCATACAAAGCATATCCAGTAGGATAGAACACCTGGAAGACAGAACCTCAGACATTGAAGACAAAATATTTAACCTTGAAAACAAAGTTGAACAAACAGAGAAGATGGTAAGAAATCATGAACAAAATCTACAAGAACTATGGGATATCATGAAAAGGCCAAAATTTAAGAATTATTGGGATTGAGGAAGGCCTAGAGAAACAAACCAAAGGAATGAACAATTTATTCAATGAAATAATATCAGAAAATTTCCCAAACCTGAAGAATGAAATGGAAAATCAAGTTCAAAAGGCTTATAGGACTCCAAATACACAAAATTACAACAGACCCACACCAAGGCACATTATAATGAAAATACCTAACATACAAAATAAAGACAGAATTTTAAAGGCTGTGAGAGAAAAGAACCAAATTACATTCAGGGGGAAACCAATATGGATATCAGCAGATTTTTCAATCCAGACCCTAAAAGCTAGAAGGGCCTGGAACAACATTTTTCAAGCCCTGAAAGAAAATGGATGCCAACCAAGAATCTTATACCCAGCAAAACTTACCTTCAAATTTGAAGATGAAATAAAATCCTTCCATGATAAACAAAAGCTAAAAGAATTTACAAAAAGAAAGCCAGCATTACAGAACATTCTCAGCAAAATATTCCATGAGGAAGAGATGAAAAACAAAGAAGCAAATCAGCAAAGGGAGGAATTATGCTAAAGGAATTGTCAAATAAAGGAGGAACCAAGTTGTGTCAAACAAATAAATAAAATTTAAAAAATGAACCAAATGACTGCGAAACCAAATCATATCTCAATAATAACCCTGAATGTTAATGGCCTGAACTCATCAATCAAAAGACACAGACTGGCAGATTGAATTAAAAAGAAAGATCCAACAATATGTTGCCTACAAGAGACTCACCTCATAGAAAAAGATACCCATAGACTAAAGGTGAAAGGATGGGGAAAAACATACCATGCACATGGACTCAGCAAAAAAGCTGGAGTATCCATCTTCATTTCCGATAATGTGGACTTCAAGCCAAAGTTAGTCAGAAGGGATAAAGAAGGTCATTTCATACTGCTTAAGAGAAGCATAAATCAGCAAGATATAACAATCATAAACATCTATGCCCCAAACAGTGGCTCATCCATGTATGTCAAACAAATCCTTCTCAATTTCGGAAACCAAATAGACCATAACACAATAATACTAGGTGATTTTAATACGCCTCTCTCACCACTGGACAGATCTTCCAGACAAAAATTGAACAAAGAAACCATAGATCTCAATAACACAATCAATAATTTAGACTTAACAACATTTATAGAATATACCATCCAACCAAGAGCGAATACACTTTCTTCTCAGTGCACATGGATCCTTCTCTAAAATAGACCATATATTATGCCACAAAGCTAATATTAGCAAATACAAGAAGATAGAGACACTAGCATGTATTCTATCAGATCATAATGGATTGAAGTTAGAAATAAATGAAAGAGTAAAACACAGAAACTATTCCAACATCTGGAGATTAAACAATATGCTATTATATGATGAATGGATAACAGAAGATATTAGGAAGGAAATTTAAAAATTCTTAGAGGTAAATGAGAACAAAGAAACATCATATCAAAATCTCTCGGACACTACGAAAGCAGTACTTAGAGGGAAATTTATTTCCTGGAGCGCATTTAATAAAAGAAGTAAAACTCAACAAATAAACGACCTAACACTACAGCTCAAAGCCCTAGAAAAAGAAGAAAAGAACAGCACCAAAAGTAGTAGAAGACAGAAAATAGTTAAACTCAGAGCTGAAATCAATGAAATTGAAACAAAAGAAACAATACAAAAAGTTGACAAAATAGTTGGTTATTTGAAAAAATAAAACTGATAAACCTTTAGCCACACTAACAAAGAGAAGACGAGAGAAAATCCAAATCACTAAAATTCGGAATGAACAAGGAAATATCACAGCAGACAGGATTGAAATACAAAACATAATTAAAAGCTATTTTGAAAATCTATACTCCAACAAAATAGAAAATTTTGAAGACATCAACAGGTTTCTAGAGACATATGAATTGCCTAAACTGAATGAGGAGGACATACACAATTTAAATAGACCAATTTCAAGTACTGAAATAGAAGAAGTCATCAAAAGCCTACCAACAAAGAAAAGTCCGCGACCAGATGGGTTCTCAGCCGAGTTCTACAAAACCTTTAAAGAAGAGCTCATTCCAATACTTCTCAAAGTATTCCATAAAATAGAAGAGGAGGGAACCCTCCCAAACTCATTCTATGAAGCCAATATCACACTGATACCTAAACCAGACAGAGACTCATTAAGGAAAGAACATTTCAGACCAATATCCTTAATGAACATCGATGCAAAAATTCTCAACAAAATTTTAGCAAATCGCATACAAAAACATATTAAAAAGATAGTGCACCATGATCAAGTGGGTTTCGTCCCAGGGATGCAAGGTTGGTTCAACATCAGGAAATCAATAAATGTAATTCACCATATCAATAGACTTAAAGTCAAGAATCACATGATTATTTCAATAGATGCAGAAAAAGCATTTGATAAAATACAGCACTCCTTCATGCTCAAAACACTAGAAAAAATAGGGATAGTGGGAACATTCCTTAACATTGTAAAGGCCATTTATGCTAAGCTCATGGCTAATATCATTCTAAATGGTGAAAAACTGAAAGCATTCCCCCTAAAAACTGAAACAAGGCAGGGATGCCCTCTTTCACCACTTCTATTCAACATCGTTCTTGAGACTCTGGCCAGAGCAATGAGACAAACCAAAGAAATTAAAGGGATACGAATTGGAAAAGAAGAACTCAAACTATCCCTGTTCGCTGATGACATGATTATATATTTAGAGGAACCTAGAAATTCCACCAGAAAACTCTTAGAACTCATAAGTGAATTCAGTAAAGTAGCAGGTTACAAGATCAATGCCCATAAATCCATCGCATTTTTATACATAAGTGATGAATCTTCAGAAAGAGAAATTAGGAAAACTACCCCATTCACAATAGCCTCGAAAAAAATAAAATACTTGGGAATCAATCTCACAAAAGAGGTGAAAGACCTCTACAATGAGAACTATACAACACTAAAGAAAGAGATTAAAGAACACCTTAGAAGATGGAAAGATCTTCCATGTTCTTGGATCGGAAGTATTAATATTGTCAAAATGGCCATACTACCTAAAGTGCTATACAAATTCAATGCAATTCCAATTAAAATCCCAATGACGTACCTTACAGAAATAGAGCAAGCAATTATGAAATTCATCTGGAAGAATAAGAAACCCAGAATAGCTAAAGCAATACTTAGCAGGAAGAGTGAAACAGGGGGTATTGCAATACCAGATCTTCAACTCTACTACAAAGCAATAGTAACAAAAATGGCAAGGTATTGGTACCAAAATAGAAAGGTAGATCAATGGTACAGAATAGAGGACACGGACACAAACCCAAATAAATACAATTTTCTCATACTAGACAAAGGTGCCAAAAATATGCAATGGAGAAAGATAGCCTCTTCAACAAATGGTGCTGGGAGAATTGGAAATTCATATGCAACAGAATGAAACTAAACCCATATCTCTCACCATGCACGAAACTAAACTCAAAATGGATTAAGGACCTCGGAATCAGACCAGAGACCCTGCAGATTATAGAAGAAAAGGTAGGTCCAGATCTTCAGCATGTCGGCTTAGGACCAGACTTCCTTAACAGGACTCCCATAGCACAAGAAATAAAAGCAAGAATCAATAACTGGGATAGATTCAAACTAAAAAGCTTTCTCTCAGCAAAGGAAACTATTAGCAATGTGAAGAAAGAGCCTACAGAGTGGGAGAATATCTTTGCCAATCATACTTCAGATAGAGCACTAATTTCCAGAATCTATAAAGAACTCAAAAAACTGTACTCCAAGAATTCAAATAATCCAGTCGACAAATGGGCTAAGGAAATGAATAGACATTTCACAGAAGATCTACAAGCAATCAACAAACACATGGAAAAATGTTCAACATCTCTAGTAATAAGAGAAATGCAAATCAAAACCACCCTAAGGTTCCATCTCACCCCAATTAGAATGGCGATTATCAAGAATACAAGCAACAACAGGTGTTGGCAAGGATGTGGGGAGAAAGGTACACTCATACATTGCTGTTGGGGCTGCAAATTAGTGCAACCACTTTGGAAAGCAGTGTGGAGATTCCTTCGAAAACTTGGAATGGACCCACCATTTGACCCAGCTATCCCACTCCTTGGCTTATACCTAAAGGACTTAAAATCAGCATACTACAGAGATACAGCCACATCAATGTTCATAGTTGCTCAATTCACCATAGCCAGATTGTGGAACCAACCTGAATGGATAAAGATACTGTGGTATATATATACGATGGAATATTACTCAGCCATAAAGAATGATAAAATTATGGCATTTGCAGGCAAATGGATGAAATTGGAGAATATCATGCTAAGTGAGATAAGCCAATCTCAAAAAGCCAAAGGACGAATGATATCACTAATAAGTGGAGGATGACACATAATGGGGGGGAGGGAAGGGTTAGTGTTAGGGTTAGAGTTAGGGTTAGGGAGGGGTGCAAGTATGGAGGAAGGAAGGACTGTATAGAGGGAAAAGAAGGGTGGGAGGGGTGGGGGGAAGGGGAAAAATAGCAATGAGTCAAACAACATTGCTCTATGTAAATTTATGATTACACAAATGGTATGCCTTTATGCCATATACAAACAGAGAAACAACATGTATCCCATTTGTTTACAATAAAAAATAAATAAATAAAATAAATAAATTGCCACCAGTAGAGATATTTAAAGAGTAGTTTATAGCATGCAAAATAGTTCCAAAGGAGAAAATTTAAACAGGTTATAAATAGTGACAAAATGGTTAAGTCAACATAGAACTTTCAGTTTCAATAATGAAGAAGGTAATACTTTGAATATGTCCCATCATTTTTAAAATATAATTGATTTAGAAGTAAAATCAGTAACATACATCAAACTATCAGCTAACAGAATCATTGAATAGGCCTCTTTTGTAACTCTTGCTTGTTAAACAGATAAGAAATAGCTGAACTGAGTACATAACATTTTTACATGTAAATCATATTTTAAATTTCTTAAAAATAGTTTATCTTAGGTAGGTTGAGAATCAACCTCTTAAAAGTGTACATCATTGATTTGCCGATCTAGACCTTTAAAAATTGGTTATTAAATGTTAAACATGGCACATTCTATACATGTGTAATTCATTCCACACCCTAGTTTATTGAGATCTAACTCAGATCATTTTTATTAAACAAAGATATATTTTTAAGTTTGGAAACACATCATTAATGGTACTTTGCTCCATACAGTTGTATAGCACAGAAAAAGATAATTTCAACTTTTGTATGTTGTTCTTTTCAACCATTTTTATTTGGAAGAAATAAGGTCATAACAGAAAGCAAAACAACTAAAAGAAAACAAACAGTGAAAATAAGCACATTTCCCCCCCTTTGCTTGTCGCATAAAGGCTATGTTTAAAATGCCATGATTTCAGTCAACACTACACTTTTACAACCAAACTGTAAGGGAGGTTCCATTAAATTCAGAACTAACAACAAGAAAAATCCAAAGTTACTTCCATTTTTAACATGACATTTGTTTGTACTATTAATGTAAAAACTACTTAGTAAAAAGCAGAAATTCAATTGATAAATTAATGTATGAAGATATATTAAATACAATGAGTAAAGTTTTAATTAAGGAGTTATAAAATACAACTTGAACAAGTATCAGATATTTAAATGAAAATCACACTTATTGTTGGCTAGTGAAGCAGGTTGCCTTAGGCATCATAGCTGGAATACAAATTAGTTTACCTATTCTAAAACCTTTGACTGTTAATAGCAGGAGGTTTTAAAAGAATTCTGACCCTTGTGACCAATGAATTTTATCTCTAAGAATTTACGATTATAAAATAGTAAAATAAGAGCTATAAAATTGTGAAATATATATTTATAAAGACATTAAAAACATAAATTAAGAATAGTGAATGTTTCAGTATAAATAAATGTACAATGCATCTAAAAAACACTCCATTCATCTATACGAAATTTTGTTTTAGAGTGTTTAATGACATGAAAAATAAATGTCCATAACATATGGAAAGTGCAAAAGGGAGAATATTGCATAAATTACATAATCAAATTTAGTAAAAACAAAACAAAAGCAAGGAAACGCACTTACCACATGAATGCAAATGTATAAACTAAGAAGGTCTGAAAGGATAGGATAGATCGCAGAAGTACATAGGTAGATAAACAGACACACAGCAGCAGAAAGTAGTTAGAAAAGCAACTATTCCCTGGTAGAATTACAGGCAAATTTTATGATGAACATGATTTAGCTTCATTATTTTTTTAAAATGTTATAAATCTGTAAGATACTCATTTTTTTCATAATCTGTCACATTTCTATTGTTTAAACAGTAACAGCTTGAATTTTAAACTTAAATTATTTCATTTGAAGGGAATTTAACCTATTCTCGATTTTGTCCTCTCATTCCTGGATGTACTTTTAAAACATCATCTATACCAAAATCAACGGAGTATAACCATTAAATAATGATATTGCAATCACATGCCCTGATTCAAAATAAAGTGTAGGTTAATAAATTCTTCATAAAAATGGCACTATCTTCACAGAAGGGCACTACTGGAGATTGCTGGATGATTAAACCTTCAGCAAGACACATTTGTTTTCTAGTTCTATACTTATTGATTCTGTAGTAATAACTGCAATGCAGAGTTACTGCTTGCACTCACCTGGGCTCAAGAAGTCCTGTTGCTTTTTATCAGAACATTATGTTTCCTACTTTACTTTTCAATTTCCTGGATGTATGAAGAAAAACAAAATGAGTTAAAAAACAAAAACCTGGCACCTGAGACTCCAATTTATATCACCTAAAAATACAATTAGAAATACAGCAAGAGTTTCCTTGAAAACTAATGCAATTCTAACATATCAGAAATTCAAATTATAATGTGTGCTGTCAACAGGAATCTATAAGTGTTTTCATTTGTACACCTGAATAGTATATATTATTTAGATACATTCACCTCATTTCCAAATTATCCATCTTCTATAATGTTTAAGAGGTAAACATTTCTAAGTGAAGCAATGGAAATTTCTGTATCATACTTCTTATTTTTGGTTTGTGAAAATGATTTTACTAATATAATTCTGAATCACAAATTTCTGCTTCCAGCAAGAGAAGGATTCAGTGGTGTAAAATTTTATTTTCAAATGACATGAAAAACAGCCATTTTTCTAACACTTCATTCAGTACTCTAAAATACAATGGCAAGGTGACAGTAGTAATCATGTTTTCTGCCCATTCTTGTTACAGTTGCAAATTAATTTGGAGATACCTTTCAGCTTTTCTTTTCCTTTTTTTACATTAGGACAAAGATAAATTCAAAATGTGCTTTAAGTGCCATCAAGGCAGTGCTGGGAAATATAGACAATCTATTATTTCTAATCGTATTTTAGTCTAATTTAATCTTTCACTTACTACATAAATTTTGAAACTTTTAAGTGCAATTTAAGCTTTTTAATTGACACCTAAACCAATTTGGTTTAAACCACTTTAAATGAATATATTTCTTAGATGCCTACAATTCCAATTAGATTTTATAGATTTTATCTTTTGTGTTAATTAGTTGTAAGATACCATAGAAAAACAACTGGATTCAAAGATGCACTAGATCAACACAATGAAAAGTGACTCCTTGCTCCTGTAGTCTAGGGAATGTCTAAATTCACAGTTTACAAGTATTTCTAATTCTCAAATCATGTGAGGATCAAGACTGTAGGCAACTTCTCTACTTTTAGTATATAGCTTTCATAACTGCCCTGGTTGTTCCTCCTCCCAGAAGTCAGAAAGAAAATAAGCCTGGAGCACTGCATTTAGGAGACTGAGGTGATGGGAGGACGTATTTCATAGAAAGGAGTACGATCACATGCACAGACCAGAATAAAGAATAGTTCTTAGATGACTGCAAGTAGCCACTACCAAAGATGGCCCTTTGCCCATGTGTACAGTTTTCCCCTTGAGAACCCTTACTCCTAACCAAGTGAGACCACCTCACAATCCTCCTGCTACAGAAGTTAGCTCAAAGTCCATTAGATTTAAATTTTGTCCTTTTGCTCTACTGACCTATATGAATGAATTAGAAGAAAATTGATGGGTACTCTTCCATCATGCTCAGCATCAGGGCAAGAGTAAGATGGTTATATGAAATCCATCACAAGACCAAAAAAAAAAAAAAAATGATTAGAAAAATGATAAATAAGAAAACAGAGAATGGTCCCTAGTTTGTGGCAGGACAAAATTCTGCAGGTCAGGCATTAGAAATGTTCCTTCCCAGGAACATGGAGAAAGTTTTTTTTGTTGTTGTTGTTTTTTTTTTTTTTTTTAATTATATCTAGCATTCTGGTTTAGATATAAAGCATCCCCCTGAAATCTCATATGTTGGAAACATGATATGCAATGTAGCAAAGTTCCAAGGTGAAATAATTAGATCATAAGAGCTACCCACCATATCAGTGGATTAATTCACTTGATGGATTCATAATTTGAATGAAATATTGAGTGGTACTATAGACAGGTGGGCGTAGCTGGAGGAAATAGGTCACTGTCATCACACCCCTGGGTTATTGTAATTTGTCTCTCCTCTCTTTCTCTTTGCTTCCCCGCTGCCATGAACTAGGGAGACTTCCTCCACTATTCCCTTCTACCACAATGTTCTGCCTCACTTCAGGCCCAGAGAAATGGAGCCCACCGACCATGAATTGAACCTCCAAAATTGTGAGCCCAAAATCAACTTTGCCTCCTTTAAGTTGTTCTTGTTAGTCCTCTCGGTCACCTCGATGAATAGCTGACTGACACATCTACAGTTGTTCTCTAGGGAGTATGTTCCCCTTTAGCCCTCTTCGATGTACCTTGTGGCCCTTGACTTCCCCTTGGTAAAGTTCCCCCTTTTGTCTTCACTGGGTTCATCTGAAGTAGGTAGAGTCGACAATGCCATACTTCAAAACAGACTAGTTTAGGTGACCATTTTAGTGCTGGTGAAATTTCTGTAATTTGAGTATTGTTTTATGATCATGTATTCTCTCCCTACCCACCTCCGCCTCCCTCTTTGCCATACACACACACACACACACACACACACACACACACACTTTTGCTCTTGGTCTTGCTCCTGTTCTCGATTGGGGAGTGGGCACTTAAAATTTTTTTTCCATCCTAACATCTAACTTACAGAAAAGTCGCAAGAGTGATGCTAAAGTTCTCATGCCACATTAAAGTTTTGATTGTTAATAATTTTATATACTTGATGTTTCTTCAGTAATACAATTCCTTAAAATGCATGTGCTTCTGATAAAACCCATGTTCTAGTCATTTCTGATTTCAGCAAATATTGTCAAAGCTTTTTCTATACGTGGTTTTTAAGTCAGTTCTATTAAGTGGGCTTTATTTCTTTGCTTTTCTCTTCCTCCACATGTGCTTCTATACTTGAATCTTCTCCCTGCCCTCTTCCCTCTCCCTCCCTCTCTGCTTTTCTCCCTCTCCCCAACCCCTATCTCTCTGTTTCTCCACTTTAAGGACACATGAAATAATATGAGAGGATGAGAAGACAAACCCTGTTAAGCTGATTTTTGCACAAACTGAAGCCCTTTGATTATACTGTCTTAATATGCCTTTGGTTCTTACAGCCCTTTTCTGTCTTATCTCCTGTTATTCAGGGTTCAGAGCAGTTGGGTTTTCCAGCCCTATGATGCTTTAATCTCTGGCTTTTTTTATTCCCTTCAATCTCTGTTTAAAACCCACTAATTCTTGCCTGAGCTTAGCTCTTTCTTATAATTCATGGCTCAGTGCAGCAAATAACAGTCACACATTTATTAACACTCTGGCTTTTATCATCTCTTACCCTATAGCTCCAGGTCTACTAGGCACTTGATCTACCTTCTAAGTAATTGCAGGTGAGAGGTTTTGAAATGTCTTGTCCTTGCAAAGCCAAGTCTCCACCCCTGTAACTTTCTGTCTATATTTTTTTCACCATCTACTACATGATCTCCATTTCATTGTTGTTAGAGCAAGCAAAAATGTTTGTTATAGAACATGTTATTTTTTTAAAGCAGTAATCTATTTTGTTACGTAATTTATTAGTTGAAATCAGATGAAAGAACTAAACACATAATGATTCAAGACCAATGGCATTTTCATGTAACTATCTAGGGACAGTCAGGTCAATGATCAAACTTGAGGTCACTCTGGTAGGAAAAGGGGAAGGCAGGAAAAGGGGAAAGCAGCCTGAGTTCTCACAGGCAAGTTTTGTAGAATGAACCTAGATATGTACATTCCACCACCTATCACTTTCCACACGTGAATACATGTTAGTTGGTCACAAAAATTTTCAGGGGTAATTGAGAATATAGTCTGAACTATGTGCACATGGAAATAAAAAGGCAGGTGGGCAAGTCCCTGACTCACTTTTGAATTTGTCAAAAGCAGCTCTATAATTCATGTGTGACTAAGTAAGCTCTGAAAACATAAAAGTAGGTAAGAAGAAAGAAAGCTAAAATAAGTTGGTTCTAAGGAGGGAACAATAATAACCACAGATTTAGTAGTCATAATTTTCATTTTATCAATTGAGAGACTTCTTCCTTCAGTGACATGAATATGTGTATTCCTCAAATCATTATCCCCTCACTTATAACAGGGATGTTTTGATGATGATGATGATGATTCAAATGAGACTAGAAAGTTTTATATTTTTACTTCTTAGAGTAACTTTCAACTGGCATAAAAAGATCAGAAAACAGAATGAGTTTTCAAGTTTCAATAAAACTTGATCATTCTAAGAGTTAGCTAGGAATATGTCAGTAAAAAGGCAAATATACTTTCCCAGGAAAGCCAATGTTTTTAACTAGCAGGAAGGATTTTCTATGTCTGTATAATTCATTTCTAACATCATTGTCATGTTTGCTTTCCTGATGTAATTCAGGATTTTGTTATGGAAAGAGAGGAGAACTATGGACTGCAAAATAGATGGCATATATTATATTTTTAATACCGAATCTAGAGTATATACCACCACCTTTTTATAGCTGATACATCTGCAACAAGGAGATATTGTACCCTGAATTTAGCCAAGGAAAATGAGCTGTGTTATTGTTTGAATAGCACTCTATGTATAAATAAAATTGAGGACACTATTCATTAAGCATTGACTATGTGTCAGAACTTATTTCATCTTGTTAAACAAAATTAAGCAACTTCTATTATGAAGACTATAGAAAGGAAAATTGAGATTTGATGTAGTCTCATTACTTACCCAAAAGCCAAAAAATATGAATAAAGTAGTTATGGTGTCTGCAGAGATAAGATTATGAACACCCACTATATGATTCTAAAAATTCAGTTATAACTGCTACTACGTTTTCCTATGTTATAATATTAAATGTTTTTATCTGGTATTTAATCTGTGCTAACAAATGTTTAGGAGTTTCACATTTATTAACTTATTTAATGCAGAACTGAATGAGGCAGGTAGTGCTTTTGTTATAGAAGAGGAAAAGCTGAGTAGATTGCTGATGTCCACATAAGTAGTAAAGATGAGGGTTAAAACTCACCCCAGGTTGTTCGGCTCCAGGGTCTGCATATTTAAATGATTCTTTATGCAGCATCTCCCAATGTTCAATTTCTATTGAAAAGAAAGTTTATTAGAGGAATAATAAATATCCTGGCATGCATAAGAACGAAGTGTTTGCAATGTATGTTTTTAAACCTATTATATCCTTTCCCTTTTTGAACTATTACTGACAAAATACATAATGTGGCTCATCTGAAAGATAACTCCATCTATGGATCTGCAAACATCATATATAGATAATCATACCTTAAAGTCTATTTTATTCAAAATAATTAATATTAATCAATTGGATATAGCATTCCCTCTCTATATACATGTTCACTCATGACACAAAATAAATTTGTTCACAAAAACAAAGTAGTGGAATATTTTTTTTTCTTTTCCATTTATTTAATCTGAAATCTTCAGAAAATTAGTCATGAATGAATATAATCTCCTTATTCTAACTCTCTATTTATGGAAACTAAGACATTCGTAGATTAATTAAACAGATGACATAGGTAATTTTTTAAAAAATTATTTTCTCTTCAGGGCCAGGCTGTACCATAGTGCTATAAAATTATTTTGTTCCCTTAGGTGAAATTAAAAGAGAAAATTAAATAAATCCATTATTAGTGTTCCCTTAAGATGTCAGTTACCAAAATGGGAATGGGATGGGTGACTGCATGTGCCTTACTCAGTGCTTCTACTTGGAACCTATATAAGTGGTTTGCCACTCTCATTAACGAGCACTAGCTAATCTTAAAGGAGCCTGTTTCCTATTGGGTGTAGGGGGCAACATGAGTTGATGGGATTGATCCATGTCTAAAGCCTAGAGTAGAGGAGAAGAGGCTACCAAGACATAATAGCATTTTGTTTTCTAAATCATATCCAGAGGTTAAACTTTGTTATGTTCTATTCTTTTTACATTTCTATCACTTATTAGTGGTTGCAAAACAATTAATATATGTGAAAGAAGGAAAATGTTACCTGAAGAGAATAAACTATTTTAGTATGCACTCTTTTGTTCTCAGGACATTTCCTTTAGGAAAAATTCTTCCTTTTAAAACAGTGTGAATAGCAGACTGAGAAATGGTTAATTATAATTTATCTTATTGAACTATTTATCCAATCTAATGACAATGGTAAAGACTTATTTCAGAAAACTTAACACATTCATCTGATTCATTTTAACTATATCATTAATAATTATGAATATTTTCTGAATGAAGCATGGTTATATCTTTTCTTGACCCATTCTCCCACATACAGCATTTCCCAGTTCATTCCAAGCTTTCCCAAGTCACCTCTCTCAAGGTCAAAAAAATGATAGAACAATAAAAAAATAGAACAAACAGTAGCTAATGGCAGAAGCAGTTCATAAAAGCTGTAATGGCAATTCCACACAGGCAGAAAAGGAATGCAACATTTTCACTGAGCACTACCTGACAGATTCAATAATCAAGGGAAAGCCTTAATTGATGACACTTCATTAGCATAATGAGTCGAAGCTGGGAAAAGAGAGTCCCTTATTAATTAATCAAGCAAAGCACGAACTGTTTCAGTCTCCTACACTCTGCCATTTTCCATTAATCAAGAAAATGTGTATTAAACTCATTTGAAATCTCGGCATGTGGATTATCATTCCAAGGAAGAGCAATGGCAAAAAGGTTTGCCCAGCTGCACACATCTGCTCTGGATTCACTTGTGCCTCCAATTCAGATTTACAAGACTAAATCCATGCACAGAGGGCACAGAGATAGCAGTTCTCTAAGACATGTAAATCACCATCTCATTAAGAAAGCAAACAAAACCCCAACAACTTCACTAGGAAAAACAGAAAAAGAAAAAAATGAATTAACTTTATTTACTATTGCTTTACCTTTTGTCCAAATCTCTGTTGCAGGCAATGTCATAACATATAGACATATACAAAATATTTATAATAATCTGGTCAACAACCATATGTAATTTCATATTCATTGTTTTAGGTTCTATATATTTCATTGGGACAGGAGAGAAATGATTTTGAGGGGTGGCTCTGGAACAAAAGTATCATGCTCCTTTAGGTCCCCAACTACCACAGACACAGGTGTTGAGAATCAATGCTAATGAGGTTAACAAGCCAAGATCAAAACTGTAGAATCCCTACAGCAGAATGGACTTGAAGAGAGACTGAAACAAGGACTCTATTATTGTAAGGTCACTTCCCTGTGATGTTCCATGTAATCTTCAGGTGAGAGGTGGCTGTCAACACATTAATAAGCTAAAGAGAGCTAGAATGGAATTTTGAAAGGAGAACACTGTAGAGGAATTCTATGTCCTTTGGATCTAGTTTTGACACCCATTACTATTATGTAAATTAGTACAGCACCTTGATACCTAGGAACTTTTTTTTCCTGAACAGTAAGGAGTTTGGACTAGAGAAACTCTTCAGTGAATTATGACCAGAACTCATTAGGAGAAGTTGGCATTTCAAGTCAAGGTTCTGATTTATTCATGTAGCCAACTAGGAACACAATATGTATTTTACAATGATGGTTTAATCAAACTCTTTACTTGTTTCATATTATCTCTACTAGGGACTCCATGTACAGTACATTAATTTTGCACAAAATGAAAGCCTAACCAAATTTCATCCTTCTTTTCTATCTATTAGGGTGTTGGGTCTCCCTGTAGTCTTATGTTGATCATGCACTATCCAAGTACAGGGAGGCCATTCTTTGTGAAAACCAAGTATGACCAGTTATGCAATGCCTAAGCTACATGACCATACATTACAGCTATGTAAACCCAACCATGTAAAACCAAGGTTAGTTGGCCAATATGTCTTGGCTGTATATTTCATATTTGTGTATATCTGTTTCCATCCAAGATAGATTTGAAGCATTACTCAAATTTAGTGGTTCCAGCATAAGTGGCAGAAATAAAAACTCTGATCAAACAGAACACAATTTTATCCATTGCCTGTTTATCAGTATTATTTTTAAGTGCTTGATGATCAAAAGACAAATTTGTTTGACAGAAATGTGACTCATCTAAATATTCAAGTGGGTACATTAAGCCTAGTAACAAGATAAATTCACATCTGAAGTACTTGTGACATTCTAGAAGTTAAGTGTAGTGATATACAGATCACCAGTAAAGAGCCATTACTGTTCCGGGGGCTCTTTCATGTGAGCCAAATTGGTCCCAAGTGCTGAACATTAACTGTTTGAGCCCTGAGTGGAGGCAAGCATTACATCCTTGCAGGGAAATAACCTCTATCAATTTGAAAGAGCTCAGCTTTGTGGTGAAGATGGTTTTATAATAATAAATTGTATTTTGCAACTTGAAGATAGCTGAAGCCATCACCTATAACATAAGATGATAACCAGGGACTACATGTTCTCAGTAGCTACTTTTTCTAATAAAAATTTTATTGATTTTTCAAGCCCTCAAAGATTCCCTGTTGTCATAAAGTTGGCTTAATGTATACAACAGAATCTATTCTATGCATACAAAATTAAACCCTCTCTCAGGTATAGTGGAAAAGGAAAACACACCTGTCACATGCAGGCACCAACTGTTTCTGAGTTGCCACTATTGACTTTCCAGGAATATTTTCTGACCTTTCATTATGTGTTGAATTATTTTGCAATATGCTCTTTCTGTTTAGGAGTATCAGCAGTCAGTAAAAAAAAAAAAAAAAAAAAATCAAAACCGATTTAAAAGCGAGGACACGTTGTATGCCAAAGTCAAAAGTGAACATAATGAAATGCAAAAAAATGGAGAGCAGAGGCAGAGGAGTGACAGTGATTCTTTTTATTAGATAATGAGAAACTTTCCATATCAGAAATAGATGCTTATTTCAATAAATATCAGACAATTGCATTTGGTAAAGAATAAATCTTTCTTATTGTTGTGAAAATATTATAAATATTATAAAATGTTAAGAATTTAGATCAATTGAAATGATGGAACTCAACATCTTGATAAGCAAATATTACAAAATAAGGCTAAAAGAATTGCTTAACGTAAAACAGTTCTAAGAGAGCCATATCTCTCTTACATACATATTACATATATATTTGTATATATACAAATATATATCAATGCATTTATTTTAAAACATGGGCTAAGTTTTTGAGAGGTGCTAAGTTTAAGGTCTTGTGCAGAAACTTCGGTTTGAAATTATTTCTCTCCTTTAGAAAGAAGCCCAATATATTCATCAAGTCAAAACTCAGTTCTAGTTTGAGTATAACGCATTACCCTTTTTAGGCCATTCAGTATACTACTGTGTGTGCCATTCAACAAAGTCATAAGGAAAGAAAGAAATTTAATAAAATGAGCACAACATCTAAGTACAACTGGAGAGAAATGAAAAGTATACTAAAGTTCTAAGAATATTGTTAATTAGGAAGGGCAACTTTGGGATAACTTACAATGTATAAGTTACAATATACTTAACTTTTTATTTGCTATGTCCATAAATAATTAAAAACAGTGGGAACATAGCAAAAATGAATGAAGAACCACTGTACGTAGTAAATGTGACAGAGAAAGATAAAGATGTCTGTTTTCTGAGTATGTGCTCCTCTGTATATATCATTAACTCAGCATTAAATAAAGAATAATACACTGAATAATGTTAAAAGGAAAAAGATGATCCCCATTAATAATTTCAAAGCCTTTAATTTATTCAATCGCAAGGCACATTCGGTAGTCAGTAGTAAAAGGCAAAATTCATCATTACCACTTATCATCTTTTAATATTTCCTCAGGATTCCTGGGTACATTGTACAAACAAGATACTTGTAGAGGGGAAAATCTCAGGATACAGAGACAAAGGGATGCTCATGCAACAGTATGAACAAGTGATAAGAACAGAAGCTGAATCTTATCTTCTGAATGCTAGATCATTGTTTCATGCTGATCCACTTTTGTTGCTTTGCTAAGGCCAATAAAGATGCCCAACGATCCTTGATTAGAAAATTCTAAGCTAGTTCATGCTATTTTAAAATGGTTACTGAGAAAATGAAAAGACATGGGTTTTAAATTCTAGATACTTGAGGTACAAGAAATTACTCTGAGTAATTGTAAGAGGAATACAAAAATTAAACTTTGATCTATTCCGAGAAATAGCTTTATAAAGAAAGTGATTCAACATATTATTATAGTAGAATCCTACATCATTATAACTAAATTTGTGTTATTTTATTAAGGAAAATTTATAATTTTCCTTCCTTGGGTTGTGGAATAATATGAGGTTGTTATAATTAATTATATTAAGGAAAATTGCAAGGAATTCATATTTTAGAAAGCACTTATTCTAGGAAGTTTCTATGTGAAGAGGGAAAAATTGAAAACTAAACATAGTTTTATAAAGATGCAACTGATTGTTTTCATATCTTAAATATTTCAAAATAAAAGCAATTGAAATTAATTTTAAAAATCTAGAACAACTCAGAATAACAATATTTATATAAAAACTTATATGTACAAATGTTCCTGAACACCCATGTCAGGGAGATAGGAAATGTTTAGAGGACTCCAAGAAACAGTGCAAGACCTAGAATGCTTTATTATCCATAATGTGATCATCTTCACTCTAGGCAAGCCTAAAGGCAAATACTCTTCCTCTAATGTGGTAATCCCAAATCATCTCACCTTCCTGTGTGAAATTTACAGAGAATCACTCAGAATTCTTCATTCAGGTTATAGTTTGATAACAGCACATGAGGATGTTACAATGTAAAGAACTGAAAGAAACATAGTGCATTCATCATAATTTAGGGTCTTTATTAAAGTGTTTAGTTCCAATGTTCTGAAAATGAATCAAGGATATTATATTACAACACTTTTAAAATTTGAGTTTAGAGTTCATTTGAAGTAGAGAAAGAATATCATCTTAATCAAAAGCCATGACTAATAATTTGATAAGTGTGCTCATGGAGAAAATAGCATAAGATGTGAAGACAAGACTGTTTCAGGAAATTGATACACACTCACTCAGTCATGGAGACTTGCTAAATAGGAGTGAGTAACTGATTTTTCAAGATATTTTCACACTGTTAACATATAGCAATTTTAATTAGTGATTTGCCTTTGTTGGTGTCTTTCCTCAGTCCTTTATCACTGTACCCTTCCAAGGAAATGACATAAGCCTGATCAAAAAGAAATGTCTAAACACAATCTTTATTTTCAGGAAGAAGAGATCTCATGTATTTTTACTTGTGAATTCTTTCACTTTGTAACAAAACTTATGAAAATCCATGATCACTTTCTGTTTATCCATCTGTGTATGTGCAGGAACCATATTATACCTTTGAGATTATTGAATCAATAGATATTGACAATAAGTAGAAACCAACCAATTTAAATTCTGCTTACATACTTCAAACTGGCATAAAGATCATGGCCGTCTATCAATTCCAGAGGGGAATCCAGTAGATTAAATCAATTATAACACTTTGAATTTCTTAAATAAAAGTTATATACTGGTAAATAAATGTTGTAAAAATATTATAAAAAATGAAAAATAAGTCTAATATTTTGATGACTCAATAGGGTGGATAAAATATTGTCTGTCAGATATTTGGATGAATTACTCACTGGAACATGTAATATTTAGTCACAGTCATATGAGTTCATTTCAAATTTCTCGTCAAGCTCTTCCAATTATAATGACAACATAGTATCAGAAAAAAGAACCATTGCTACCTTAAGGATAAAAACTGATATTCTATTATCAAGAGGGGTATATGAACTGCTCTTCTACATAGAACACAGTTTTAACTAGAGTATGAAGAGGATTTTCTATCAAAGGGAGGGGTGGTAAAATCACCCTTCCAGAAATAACATCACTGGACTACCCATGAATGTATAAGAATGCTCATAAGTGAACAGAAAGCTGCAATGGCTTCTCCAGACCCCAACTAGGAAAGATAGGAAGTAATATCTTTTGTGAATTCATCAAAAATCATAAGACTAGTGTTCCTTCTCTTACTTCTGCCAGTTCCATAAATGAAATCTCTTTACCTGCCTGAAAATGTGCTACGATTTTTATGGTATCCTTCTACTTCATTTTCCAAATGAAACCAATTATTAACTCTTACTGATGTTCCTCCATCCCATCATTCATCTATATCGTTCTGATTACATATCTGTCTTAGTTCAAGCTGTCTTTATCTCTATAGAGAAAAAAGAGAGACATGGGCAGTTGCAGAATTCATATCCTCAATCCAGAACATATCCGACAGGTTTAATTGGAAGAGGGATACTTCATCCAAAGTCACAGAAGGAAAAATTTTAAAAATGTGCAAAGTTACAGGTGCAGATGAATTGACAGTCTTGGTGATGTGAAGGTGAAAGAGTACATGTCTGACTATATCTGATTTCTCAATGAAGTACAAAATTTGGTCTTAGTGGAAGGCAATGTGAAAAAAGAGGCAGGAATAGAGCATTCAAGAGAAAGAGTCAGTGGCTGATCTGAAGCCGATTGAGTATTTTACACAAAGCAAAATACCTGTAAATCCTATCAAAGATGTGAAACAAACCCTTTTTTGTACCCATTCTTTTTCAAATTAGGCAACACATGCTCTAGAAGTCCACTTTGACCACCACGTATTAAGAAGATGAATCAATGAGCAGAAAGAATAACTGCAAACAGATATTGTTCATGGTTTATGGTGATCCCATATAAATGGTCCCCTGTAGTCCTCCTATAAAATACCATGGAGTTACAAGGAAATTGTATACAAACTACCACCTGTATTTCTGAATAATTTTATTTCTAGTTCCAATAGGAAGCATTGCAACTCAATGCAATCTCTACCTTGGTCACTTTATGACTTTGCCTTTGCCAGTCCAGATAGTCTTCTCTGGGTCCTTGAAAATGAAACTTTCTAAAAACTCTACACATAAATAAAACTACACACAATCACTCATGTGAGTCAGATATCCTACTTTGGGTCCTACATACTTTAGCATCAACTAAATTCATCATAAATATCAAAATGGTAACTATCAGTAGAAGGAAAAAGTAAAATAAAGCCACTATATTCCTAGAAGGAAAATAGAATAGCCCCTGGTAAAAGAGAGCACAAATGGGAGTCTAGTTCTCATGAACTTGGATGTAAGGTCTATACTAATGTATGAGGAAGCATGATTTTATGCTAAAGCAATAATTTTCATATGCCATCTCCTCAGCCTTTTCATCCCTGAAATGTTACAAAATTTTAGACAAAGTCTAAGTTGATGGCTCTAAACTGTTGACATTTTCCTCTAGGAACATCCGTCAATGTCTACCAAGTGGGAGTGCTACTGGCATCTAATAGGTAGACACCAGCCAGCCTACTAAACATCCAACAATGCACAGGACAGTCGCAGAATCATCTGGCCTGAAATGCCAATTCGACCAACTACTCTCTTCTAACTAATAGCTGAGCAACCACCATTTTAAGATTCCTGAGGAATGGACGGAAGATTTACTATTTCTACGTACTCAAGGTCTGTCTTACTAGAGTTATGTTGCATTTTGTGTCTTCACATAAATCAAGAAGGAACAATCTTGTCTTCATGTGGCTATTTGGCCATTATTTAGAATGTTCTCTTTCCAGTTATATGAAGACTGACACACTTTTTGGTCATATTATAACCAATATGGTCATTTTATTTATTATTATTATTTAACCATTTGGTCATTGTATTTATTATTATTATTGTTATTAATTATTATTATTTATTGGTACCAGGGATTGATTCAGGGGTGCCACTGAGGAACATCCTCAGCCCTTTTTATTTTTAATTTTGAGACAGGGTCTCCTTTTACATTTTTTAGGGTCTCTCTAAGTTTCTGAGATTGACCTCGAACCTGCTATCATCTTGCCTTGGCCTCCCAAGCTGCTGGGATTCAGGCATGTGCCACACTTGTTCATATTATTTTGATCCCTCTCTGGAAACCAAATCTGTTCTCTTCACACACATTTTCCCCACTGGGTAGCCTTCTACTCCTAAAACAGTCCCACATTCAAATCTTTTATATAACTTCATATTTCATTCCAATTATTGCACATTCAGTCGCTAATAAATCCTTTTGCTCTGGACACACCATTGCACTGTTTTTGCCATATACCAAGATATTGTATGACAATTGCAAATACTGTGTCTTTGTACAGCTGGGATATTTCACCAATTACTGTCGGTAGAACTTCAACACTTAATGAAGAACTACTTTTTTATCTTCCCCCCCTTCACATTTCAGAGATCATTTGTCAAATATAGATTTTAATCATCGAGGAAAACAAAAATACACTGTCACAGTTGCTTACCAGCCCTGAAAAACAAAGACTGCAGTTCCACAGTCCTTTTTCTAGAAGCACAAAGGACAATGTGTTTATTTAATTATGTTGTGATAGAAATTCACAATATTTAGCTGCTTCCAACTCATCTGCATAATAACGATTACAGAGAATCGGTTATAGTGATGAAAACACATTCACTCAGGAGGTATTGTTCTTTCCTCCTGCATCATATATCTCTATCCATATACATGCTTTAGATTCAGCACATGCTCAGATAATCCTCTTTGTGACAACCTCTGCAACATCTCTGAACAGAAATAAAAATAAGGAGAGAGCTTGGAACGCTTTATTCCTCTTAGTTTATAAAGAATTGAAAAGGCAAAGCAGTGAAAATTTAAGGATTTAGAACTCCTGAAAGGTATAAATCTTTTCCAACCATACTATTTCAAATTCTAGGGGGAAATAATAATGCAATAATAAATTAGTCTGTAGCATGTGGAGTAGCTTTAGAAAACAAGTTTACTTTTTTTCCCCACAATATGCCATTGAAAGTATCTCTTCCTGATGAACTGTCCTCACTTTTTATTGCACGATGTTAGGTTATTTATTGCTCTTTCAAAATGAACCAGCTTTCATCATATATTTCCTGCATATTTTATTATGAATAATAAAATTCGTTTATGTGAGTAGAGTAAAAAAAGCCCACATCTTTCATGATGAACTAGCTTTTGCGTAGAGGCATGGTTCTTTTTTCCTAAAAATACTAAATTTGATTGCTTATTTAAATTATGTTTCTGCTCAACTCTAAATTTATATTATTATCTTTTGGCATAAGGCAGTATATCAGTTAACACATGTGCACGTAAGAAATACTATAGGAAATAATTATAATTCTATCTGTAAATAAATTCCTAAAACTTCCACATATCCAAGTAACTAAAACAATCTTTCAAAAGGATAGTGTGCATGGGGGATATCTCTCTCAGAATATTTTTAAGCACTCAATTGCAAAGAAAAAAATAATTAATCAAAATCCCTACTAGAATTTTATAAGACTTTGCAGGATATTTCCATTTTATTTGACTTAAATGCTTTTTATTATTTTCTTCATGTATTTATGCCCATTTTATGGCAAATAACTAGCGATGGTAAGGTGGTGGTACAATGGGAAGATCTGGATCCTACTGACTGGAATAAAAAGGAAGGCAAAATATGCATACAAGGGTTATAAGATAGTCTGAGATGTCACAGCACCAGTGCTGATGGTTATAAATAAATTGCATTTCTATGAAAAAATGATTTCACCTGCTCCAAAATTCATACAAACACAGAAGTCAGTATCACATGGAGACCATAAACTCTCATGTACAATCTATGCAGATGTTTTATGTTCTGTAGCAGCAGAAATCTAGGTAAGAGATGCTGAAGAGGGATTGGTAACTGATTAAAAATTGGTCTTTTCTAAAGAAGACAGAAAATCTATTTTATTACAAAAAAGAACATCCTGGATATGCTCCTTCTTCTGACCAAAAAAGACAGTTCTCAAATTTAGTGAAGGTTTAACTCTTAACATCCCAAGAGCTGTGAAAGTAAACCCTTTGTTAAGTTTAAGTGATGTTTATTAGTAATTCTGGAATAACATTTTGATTTCCTCATACAAAGACAGGCAAGCAGTGTGTCTACTTATTGTGAATAACAATTCTACATAACAAAATATGAACTTCAGAACTATAGATTAATACTTATATAGCAAATAGTGACAACTACAGTTAATAAAAGCAAATAAACAAATGGCAACAAAAACAAGAATGGCTCTCTTTATGAAGAATTCAGTGTATGCCTTAGTTTCTGTGTGACTCAATCCAGTCTCATAACCAGACCACAAACCCTATTACAATGCATTATAAATCCTTATTCTATACAGATGATCACAAAAGTTGACAGACAAAATTTCATAACATTTCCACTAAGACTTTAAACAAAAATGGTGTGTGTCTCATTTGGAGGAGAGAGGAGAAAACAGGGATTCCAATAATTAAAATAATTATGATTTATTACATGTGACATGTTTCTCTCAAGACACAAATTATCCTGTAAAACTAATGAAACAGCAGTTAGAATGTATGGGACTTGAGTCTCCCACTATGTGTTTTAGACATTGACAGGTGGTGGTTTGTCTTTGACAAATAACATGGAAAAGAGGAAATGTTGCTGGCAATTCTTAGTTGTGCTATTCTTTCACAAAAAGATATTTATGATTTAATCGAATTCAAATTCTATTAACATTTTAAAGCATATAGGAATTTAGTTTATTCTTTCACAGTGGACAACCTTCTTAAGAAATTCACATTTGAGATGGGAGAAGAAATAAGGTCCTATAAGACAAGGACAAAGACAAGGCCATCCATTTGTGTCTTAGAGGATCAAATAGTGCTACCTGAATTAATTAAATGGACAGGAAAGAGAGAAGGTCATGAAGTGAGAGAAAATACAGACCTGAAAGGAATTCAGTATGCTGAGGTGAATGTAAAAACTATTTGTGTTTTTCCTTGTTTTGTTTATTTCTACTTTTAAAAATCTTTGAATATAATTTCAATTATTGAAGATATGCATGCGACTTCAATAATTAGCTGTAAATATAAAGACCTTGTCACAAATCCAGTGGTCAGAATTTTGTATTCAAGACTCCAGTGCAACATTGCAAAATATCCTTCACTGAAGATCATTGGCCCCCAAAACAAGCATGTTTAAGCCTTAGCATGAATTCTACCAAAGAGATAGGAGGACTGGGCTATATCTGTATTACTGCCTTATAAATTCCACCCAGTTTTAAGACTAGCAATATTCTACATATATCTTAGTAAACAAATTACCTTTATTTTCTAAGATGTGTATTTTGGCTACTAGCAAATCCAGTCATTACCATATCTCAATCTTAATGCTTCTCTAGATTGACAGAGGTCAGTTAAAACTGCTTTAGTCTGCTTTTCGCTGCTGTGACTGAAAGACCTGACAGAAACAACATAGAGGAGGGAACGTTTATTTGAGGGCTCATGGTTTCAGAATGACAGCCAGCTTGTCCTTTGGACTCGAGGTGAGACTGATCATCATGGCAGAAGTGTCTGGCAGAGAAAGTGGTTCAGGAAATACATCACAAAGCAAAGAGAGCTCTGCTCAACAAGGACAAAATATAACCCCAAAGGATGCCCCCAGGGACCCACCTCCTTCCCACATACTGCCTGCCTACAGTTACTCTCCAGCATACACTGATTAGGTTAAAACTCTCATACCTCAATCATTTCACGTCTAAACTTTCTTGCTTTGTCTCACACCTGAGCTTTTCAGGGACACCTAATATCTAACCCATAACAATGAGCAAAAATTTACAGGTGTAATTGCAAATATTCCTGGAAGTGATTTAGGTAAAAGGGATAAGTAACTCCTAGTATAATAGCCATTATTTCATGGTTTGAGTGTGTTATGGTTTGAATGTGAGGTGTCCCCCAAAAGCTCACATGTAAGACAATGCAGGAAGGTTCAGAGGAGAAATGATTGGGTTCTAAGGTTCTTAATCCAATCAGTGAATTCATCACAAATGGGATTACTTGAAGTGGCAGTGTGTGACTGGAGGAGGGGGGAATTGGGGTGTGGCTATGGGGTATATATTTTGTATCTGGAGAGTGGAGTCCCTCTCCTCCTCCCCCACCCCTCCCCCTTTCCTCCCTCTTCTCTCCCCCTTCCCCTCCTCTTCTCTCTCTTTCTCTCCCTCCCTCCCTCCCTCCTCCCTGATCACCATGATGTAAGCTGCTTCCTTCCACCACTTCTCCTGCTTTGATGTTCTGCCTCACCTGGAGTCCCAAGGAATGGAGCCAGGCTTCTATGAACTAAGACCTCTGAAATCGTGAACCCTCAAATAAATCTTTCCTCTTTACATCTGTGCTGATTGGGTTATTCAGTCACAGCAACGAAAAAGTTGACTAACAGAGTGATACATGTGTGTATGGAGTCCTTCCTTTCTAACTTTACACTATGCCAGTTAAATAAATAAAAACAATCAAAATATAGGTAGCAACCAAAAAAACCTTGCAACTCCTCTATTTCTTAATCTTCTTATCAAATAAGATTCCCAAGCAATTATCGGGAAAACCTACATACTAACTGTACAAAATTGATGCCCAGCACTGTATCTAATGAGAGTTCTCGCTTAAAAATCTTTAATACCTGACTCACCATCACCTTCACCATACTCAGAAAGGCACATATCATGATCCAGGGCACTTCCATCCTTGTCAGGCTTCCATCCTATGCTTGGGTCTTACTGCTTACTGAGTTTTTTCATCTTTGCTTTACAATTTGGAACACATTCCTACCTCTGTCCTGAACTTGCTTATCTTCCTGAATAGTCTTACACCACCTCACCTGATGCATGCATACCTAGCTCTCACAGTTTAAGGTAGATGTCATTTTTTCCATCAATCCTTTCCCTGACCTCTCCTTCAGGGTTATGCACATCTTAAAATGATCTCCTATGTACTTTGTCCTTCACCACAACCTTTGTTACATTTTATTTTTTCTGTTTTTGCACTTCCAGTAAAACAGACTGCATACTGGAGGCAGGGAATGTGAATTATGTCTCTGCATTTTGAATTCTCCCTCAATACCATTTTTTGGTCATTAGTAATTGCTTCATTAATGTCTATTGAATAAACAAGTAGAACTATCCAGATAAGTGTTGTTTCTCCCTCCCTTTATAAGAGCTTTCTAAGCTTGGCATATGAATGATGAGTTATTTTCCCTCTATCTTCAAATTGAGTTTTTATTCATTTAATTTATGTGTTAAAGAAAAATGGTTTTCTTGTCTGACTTCTTAACTCAGCAGTACAGTTTTGACAATGCTAGAGCCTGGTGGTTTGTTTATTTGCTTTTTTGTGCTCCAAATGGATTTCATTGGTTTGTTCTGCCCTGTTTTCTATTGCAACCTGTATCTTAATGAGAACTTCGAAATGCCATAAGACTTTGTGTGTGTGTGTGTGTGTGTTTGTCTGTGTGCATGTACATATTTATCCATATGTGTATGTGCATTCACATATGTGTTGCTTGTAAGGGGAGAAAGCCCAAGGTTACTGGGTTTAGTGGGTTTAATATCCACTATGCCTTGCTTTTTTCCTAGACTAGTTTGTGCACATTATTAAATGTGTATTTTTATAACAATATCTGAAATTATTATAGGATAAACTCATAACTCTGGGGATTTTTTACACACCTGACATAAAATAAGAAGCAAAACCACTAAATATCAGTTATAAACAATCTAAAGCAATCTTTTATAATAATAATCGTCTTGCTCTTATATAGCTTTAAAAAACTCTTTTGCCATAAAATGTCTATTAATTTTAATAATAAAAGATTTAACAATTATTAACTATCTATACCTTACAAAATGACTGCATAAAGAGACATTACAGTAGTTTTCCAGAGATCAGATTGATGGTGATAGAACATATTCTTTCTGAATCTCACCCTTGGTCTCTACAGAACAACAGGTTAGAAAGGATGATTGGAATTTACTAAATTAATATTCCAAACAAAAAATTTACAACATTTGCCTAAAATTTCAAAGATGACTATCTGCTAAAAAGTCTTTCCATTGATTCTGGTGGTTTTCATCCTATGAATGACACAGGATATGGTGATGCGATAATGGAAAAACACCAACAGAAATAATTTTATGAGGAAAAGTATAATGAAAATTAGAAAATCATTAAATGAATAATGCATAGCACATTACCAGATGGAGGGACAAATTTCTAAGTTCTCCCAACGTTCCCCATGGAAGCATTGTATTCACAAGAGGGTCATGTGATGCAAAGAAACCCAGTTTTGATCTTTCTAAAGGATATTCAAATAGTTTTCCTCTCAAGTTCATCCTACCCCGCTGTGCATCTAGCCTGGAGATTGGCCATGGACTTGCTCCTTTATCAGAATACAAAACTGGAACAAAACTAGCCAATACCATTTTTCCTGAATGATCAATTGAGGCAAGAGTTAACTGCCAGCATGGAGATCACTCTAGGGTGGCAAAATATTTAGGAACACTACCTTGCTGCTTTGGGTGGCAGGACTCTATCAGCATTTGGCAGTATTTAGCATCCCTGGGTCCTGCCCAATAAGCCTAGTACTAGCCTTTTGTCATTGTGCAATGAAAAACACCTGATTCATATTTACAAATGCCCTAGTTTAGTATTGTGGAATAAGAGGCCCAAGAACTCTTCCTATATCAAGTGTTTTAGGAAATGTTTTCCATATACAGTCCATCATTTGCTTACCTATAAACAAAAGTTTTAATTTTGACATCTAGAGACACATACAAAATAATATGCTCCATTTTCTCTTAGGACAACTCTTCTAAAATTAGAGTCAGCTCTTTATATTATTAAATATCCCCAGTTCCTTCCATCCTTCCAAACAGCATAACTTCTTTGTATTTTTGATTCAGATCCTTTTGGTTCAGAAACATTGCAGGTGGTTATCGTGCCTATAATATACAGATTCCCAGTGCAAGCACAATAGTTCATACTATGGGACTAAGGCAAAATATTTAGGAATACTACCTCCTATATTTCGGATGTTACGGGTGGTGCTACAGGGCTTCTACTGATAAAATTTGCAATAGTGTTTGTCTTCTATAATTTGATCCACTTAGCTTCTAGTTCATCTATATACTCACTTTAATTTGTAAAATTGTGAAAATAATATAACTGTCTTTAATAATATATTAATGATTTATATGTGTAATAAGTTATATTACAAATTAAAATGTCAGTGACATAGCAGACCCTGAATAACTTTCATTTCACTTTCTTCTCCTTCCTCATTTTTACCTTTTATAATACCTATTGAAGAGATAAAGATAAAAAATCCATGATACCACCAATAATTCTCTCCAGATTCAATATGACCTATTAACAATATACTTAGAAATGGTTATTAATTCACTATTAATATGACAGCCTATAATTCATTCAGTCTGTGGTCTCTCATATTGTTTTAAGTAGATTACAGTATAATTCGTCTTAATGACTTTACAGAAATCAAATACATTATATCTACACTATTCACCTCTTCTCAGAGTTTTACAGTGCCCAGAGTCATTGAAGCCAGGATTGGGGACAGGCAGAAATAGGGGATCAGGTCAAATGGAGGAAATGGAGGCCATGGAAAGTCATCTGCCTCTAGAAGTTGGAGAAGGCCCCTGGGAGAATGGAATGTCAAGGATCTCTGGAGCCCATTGATTACCAGATTTACCTGCTCTTAGCAAGGACTACAGGCAAGGAGGTGCTAATTAATGCCCCCTGGACCCTTGCCTGGCTGAATCACTTTGGCCCTCCCCCTGCCCATCTGCTTCTCACTTTATGCATTTCACCTGCAAAACCAGGCTTAGTCACATAGGCAGGAAGGAGAGATAAGCGGGGAAAGAACTGGAGAACAAAAGAGACCTTAACCTATAAAAGATGTAGGGCATGCTCACATCTTGGGATTGTAGAACATCAGCCATGGTTCCCTTCTCCCTCCCAGGAGAAGTCTGTATTATTACTACTTTTAAATAAAACCTGCTTAATATGCTTGCGTTGGCGTGCTTCTCTAATGTTCAGACTTCAACATTAGAGGGAGCAGAACTCATCACCAGTAACAGCTGTATCTCCATCAGATTAAAGATGGTATTCCATGGTCTCCTTGCAACTGTATGTGGACAAGTGACCAAGTTTTGCACGTGGAATATGAGCAGAAGCAATATGGACAATTTTCATATCACTTCCCTAAAAGAAATTATTCTCTAGTTCCCTTACCTTAGGCTAAAAAGGGGTAAACACTGCTGTTTGCTAGCTCCAACTACACAAGTGAGGCAAATAACCATGAGAATGGAAAAGCATTTCATTCTCCTGTAGAACTCCAGGTCCCAACTTGACCTAGTGGAGCAGAAATATCTATGTCTACACTAGTATGTGAATTAAAAAAAGTTCTGTCTTGTTTTTATCTTCTGCATTCTGGGTCCATTTTTAAAAACAGATTGGTTCATTTCCTGATTCTATCTTACACAGTCAATGATGAATTTTTAAACATTAATTTTTATTATATTTGCTTCAAATATTTTTATAATTAAAAATACAGATGCTGCCAAATCATTCTTCTTCCAGTCATTATATTTTCCTCTCTTCTTCCACAGAGGCAATCACCTTTCTTGAAGTGAGGTCTGAATAGGACTAGACCTCAAAGACTGATAAGAAGACCACTTACTGTTTTTACTCTAATTTGCTGTTGAACCAGCAAAATAGCAGTGAAAAACTAGCATCTAGAAAAGACTACAAAGGAGTATATAAGCACAGCTTCTCAATGCCTGCCTACATTTCCATGGAGGTGAACCAACAGTTTGGTGAGAAATATAGTCTACACACAATGGGAAACTTGCCATGCTGAGAGATCCCTAGAGCTTTTAAACTACTAGGATTGAGTAGAACTTTCAGGTACTCATGATCTTCCTGACCCATTAAAGGGAACTTTTGCAGCATCACAATGCTATTTACTCATTGCTGCACTATCAGACTTTAGGAAACCTTAGCCAAGACCTATCACCTGCTGTTACTACATTGAATGGCATTTTAAAAAATCCAGTGTTGAATCTTTATAACCCAGTAATGGCATTCAGATGAAGAATTGTTTTATGAGCACCCAGTTACACTGCACTGTTACTTTGTAAGTATTTTTTTATTAGAACTTTATAGTTTTTATAGAACTTTATAGTAGTTGGGTTCATCCTGACAAAATCAGACATGCATGGAATTCAATTTCAGGTCATAGTCCTTCTTTCCCTTCCATCATCTTCCCTTCCCCCATTCTCTTTCCTCTGCTAGACTTCTTCTTGCTTATTTATTTATTTATATTTGATTGGTTCTTTTCACTTAGACATAAAGGTGAAATTCCCTGCAGTATGTTTATACATGCACATAACAAGAATTTTTAAGAATTCATTTAATATTGCCTCCCCTTTCCCATTCCTCCACTTTACTTCTTGATCTCCTTCATTTATATTATGTCTTCACTATCTTTGTAATATCCTAATTTCCCTCCTGCTTTCCTTTATTTTACTCTAGCTTCCATATATGAAAATAAACATCCAACTTTTGAATTTCTGAATGTACTTTATTCCACTTAACATGATGCTCTCCATTCCTATCCATTTACTAGCAAATATCATAATTTCATAGTTTTTTATGGCTGTGTGTATATATATTAAAAAAATACCATTTGTGTACAATAAATCAAAATGCAGTCTGTTAAAAAATATATAATTTAAAAAAATAAAATAAAATATATACCAGAGTTTCTTAAACCATTCATCTATTGACATGCACCTGGGTTGATTCCATAAGTTGGCTATAGTCAATTATACTTCTATAAATATTAAAGTGGCTGCATTGCTGTAGTATGCTGATTTCAGTTCTTTCGTGAAAATACCAAGGAGTAAGTTAGCCAGGTCATATGATGTTTCCATTCCTCGTTTTTTGAGAAAGCTCCATGTGGCTTTCCAAAGTGATTGTACAAGTCTGCAGTCTCACCAAAAATGTCTGATCCTTTATCTCCACATTCTCATCAGCATTTATTGTGCTTTGTATTCTTAAACATTGACATTCCTACTAAAGATGAAATCTTATTGTAGTTTTGATTTTCATTTCCCTGATTCCTAGAGATCTTGAACATTTGTTCATACATTTTTTTGGCCATTTGTTTTTCTTTTGAGAAGTTTCTGTTTAGTTCTATTGCCCATTTATTTATTGGGTTATTTGTTTTGTTTTGTTTTGGTGTTAAGTTTTTTGAGTTCTTTATGTATTCTAGATATTAATCCCCTATGGGAAGAGTAGCTGACAGTGATTTTCTTGCACTGTGTAGGCTCTCTCTTCATGCTTATTTCCTTCACTGTGCAAAAAGTTTTTAATTTGGTGGCATCTCACTTATTGATTCTTGATTTTATTGCTTGGTTTGGGGTGTCTTTTTTAAGGAAGTTGGTGCCAGCATCAATATGATGGAGTGTTGATTGTATATTTCTTCTTAGCATTCCAAGTCTTTGATCCATTCTGATTTGACTTTTGTGCAGGGTGAGAGATAGAAATCTAGTTTCATTTTTTTAATATATAGCTATCCAGTTTTCCCAGAACCATTTGATAAGAGTTGTCTTTTCTCAAAATATATTTTGGCACCACAATCAAAATATAGATGGCTATAAATTTGTGGATTTGTCTCTGTGTCTTTTATTCTGTTCCATCAAGTCTTCATGTCTATTTTGATGTCAATACCATGCTGTTTGTGCTACTGTAGCTCTGTAGCATAATTTCCTGATCAGGTATTCTGCTGCCTCCTGCTTCCATTCTCTTAGTTGATTTGGCTATTCTGTGTTGCTCATTCTTAAAAGTGAAAGATTTTTTCAAATTTTATGAAGAACATCATAGGTATTTTGATGGTGACTGCATCGAATCTGTATATTGCTTTTGGTAGTGTGGCCATTGTGACAATACTATTCTACCTATCCAAGAACATGAGAGGTCTTTCCATCTTCTAAGATCTTCTTCAATTATTTATTCAGTGTTCTATAATTTTAATTGTAGTGCTCTCTTGCCTCCATGGTTAGATTAGTTCCCAAGTATTATTTTGAAGTTAATAAAATGGGATGGTGTTCCTGATTTCCTCCTCAGCTGAATCACTACTGGAGTATAGGATAGCTATTGATTTATGGGTGTTGATCTTGTATCCTGTTGCTTTGCTGCACTAATTTATAAACAGTAGAAGTCTTCTGGGGAGATTTTATGGGTCTTATAATCATATGATTAACAAACAGTGATAGTTTTGATTTCTTTTCCTATTTGTATCCCTTCAATTTCCTTCTCTTCCCTTATTGCTCTGGATAGGTTTCAAGGAGTATATAGAAAAGGAGTGGTGAGAGGGGAAAAGCCTTGTCTTCTTCCTGATTTTTAGAGGAAATGCTTTTAATTTTCTCCATTCAGTATGATGCTGGCTTTGTATTTGTAACAAATAGCCATTGTGATATTGAGGCAAGATCCTTCTATTCCTAGCTTCTTTGGCATTGTAACATGAATTGGTGCTGGATTTTATTAAAGGCCTCTTCTGTATCTATTGAGATGATCATGTAATTGATTTCCTTAATTCTGTTTATAAGGCAAATTATATTTACTGATTTGCATGAGTTGAACCAAACTTGTATCCCTAGAAAGGAACCCACTTGATCATGGCATATTATTTTCATCATGTGTTTTTTAATGCAATTTCCTAACATTTTATTAAACACTTTTGCATTTATGTTCATCAGTGATGCTTGTCTGTACTTTCCTTGATGCATCTTTGTATGGTTTTGGGATCAGGATTACACTGGCTTCATAAAATGTATTTGGGAATATTCTCTGCCTTTCAATTTCATGGAATAATTTGAAAAAAGGCTGGTGTTAGTTCTTATTTAAAGGTCTGGTAGAACTCATCTGAGAATCCATCTGGTATTGGACTTTTCTTGTTTGGATGTCTTTTAATAGTATCAACTTAATTATTTGATATTAGTCTGTTTAGGCTTTCTATATCTTCCTGTCTCAACTTAGGCA
This sequence comes from Sciurus vulgaris, assembly GCF_902686455.1. Lineage (NCBI taxonomy): Eukaryota > Metazoa > Chordata > Mammalia > Rodentia > Sciuridae > Sciurus > Sciurus vulgaris. Next base: position 74,490,867 of record NC_136462.1, read on the forward strand.
AGTCATATATGCTTGGAAATTTGTCAGTGTCTCCTAGATTTTCCAGTTTATTGAGGTATAAATTTTCAAAATAGTTTCTAATGATCCTCTAGATTTTCAAAAGAATCTGTAGGGATATTTCTCTTTCTCTCTCTCTCTCTCTCTCTCTCTCTCTCTCTCTCTCTCTCTGGTCTCTAATTTTATTGATTTGGGTCTTCTCTCACTTTCTTTTGGTTAGTTCAGATAAGGGCTTATCAATCTTACTTATTTTTTTTGAAACCCAACTTTTTGTTGCATTGATCCTGTGTACTTTTTTATTTTGCAATTCATTAATTTTCACTGGATCTGAATTATTTTCTATCTTCTGCTGATTTGGGAATTAGTCTTTTTCTAAAGCCTTAAAGTGGAGGATAAGCTTATTTATTTGAGATCTATTTTTTTAAATGTGGTCACTCAGTGTTTTTCTCTTAGAGATGCTTCCATACTATCCAAGAGATTTTGGTATGTTGTATCTGTGTTCTCATTTGTTTCTAAGAATTTCTTGATTTCTACTCTCGTTTCTTCATTAATCTATTCTTCATTTAAAAGAGTATTGTCAAATCTCCATGTGTTTATGGGGTTTCAATACTTTTATTGTTGATTTCTAGTTTCTTTTCATTATGATGTGTTAGAATGTACAGGATTACATTGATTTTTTATATCTGCTAAGATTTACTTTGTGACCTAGTATGTGGTCTATTTTGGAAAAAGTTCCATGAGCTGTTGAGAAAAAATATAAATTCAGTTGTTTTGGGGTGAAATAATCTGTAGAAGTCTGTTAGATCCATTTGATGTATACTTTTATTTAGGTTGTAAATATCTTTATTGATTTTATGTTTAAATGCCCTGTCTATTGGTAATAAGGGTGTATTGAATTCATCCTGTATTAGGCAGGTCTATTGAGGTTTAATGTCATGTTGGTATTTTTTATGTAATTGAGTGCAGTGACATTCGGGGATAAATAATTGCTATCATTATATCTTCTTGTTGGATTGTTTCCTTTACTAGGATGTAGTGGCCTTTCTTGTCTCTTATGATTACTTTTTGCTTGAAATCTGCTTTGCCAGATATGAGAATGACTACTCCTGCTTGTTTTCAGAGTCTGTTTGTCTGAAATATTTTTTCCATCCCTCTACATTCAGCTTTTAGGTATCTTTGCCTATGAGTCTCTTGCAAATGCATATAGTTGGATCTTGTTTTTTTATCCATTCTGATAATCTATCTTTTAATTGGGAATTGAGACCATTAATAATCTGTTTCAGTATAGCTACGTGTTTATAGTTTCATACAATTTTTGATTTTTTGCTATATTTAATGATTTCTTGATTTAATTTAATAGATTATTCTTCAATTGCTAGTTCTCTATTTGGGAACTTTGGAATTTGTTTTTTGGTTCCTTTGTGTAGTTTATCATTGTTCTTTGTGGTACGGTTTGGTGGTCATGAATTCTTTCAGTTTATTCTTGCCATAGAAAGTTTTATTCTCACTCAAATTTGAAACTGAGCTTTTCTGGGTATAGGAACCATTGCTTGAACTTGTTTTCATTTAGATCTCGGAATATGTCATTCTAGACTCTCCTTGATTTTAGGGTCTGAATTGATAAATCAGACATAAGCCTATTGGTTTGCCTCTAATGGGAGTGATGTTCCTCTCTTGCAGCTTTTACTATTCTTTGCTTAGTTTCTATGTTAGGCATTTTGATTGTGTGGTGTGTCCTGGAGAACTTTTCATTTGACTATGTCTATTTGGGGTCCTGTATGCCTCCTACATGTGTAGGTCTGTCTCATTTCTAATGTGGGAAAGTTTTCTGTGACTACCTCATTGGCCTTTAGCTTGTATCAACATGGTGTCTTCTATCCCAATAATTCCTCAGGTTTGATCTCTTAATATGTTCCAACATTACTGTATATTCTGGTCATATTCTATAAATTTTTCATTTATTGAATTATGTGTACTTAAGTTCATATACCCTGTGTTCAAGGTCAGAAATTCTGTCTTCAAGGACTGAATCTCTACTTTCTATACAATCTGAATTATTAGTGATGCATTGAAGTAACTTATTAATTTGATTAATATATGTTCATTTCTAGGAGTTCTGATTGATTTCTTTTATGGTTTCCTATTAATTTATTGAAGTGGTCTTTCATCTCCTGTGTTTGTCCCCTAATTAATTCCTTAGATCTTCTTTTAGTTCCTTGAACATTTTAATAATCAGTTTTATCCTCTTTCTTTGGGAATTCATCAGCATCACCATCAGTAGGATCCTTTTTTGGTAGATTGTGAACTATGGAGGGAGATTTGTTTGCCTGTTTCCTCATGTTTTCAGAGTTCTTGGACTTGCACATCATTGAGATAGCTTCCCCTCCTCTTTCTGTACAAAATATCCTTTTGTGTGTAATTACTCTTATTTGTTTTGGGGGTTCCTCTGTTTTTGATATTTAAGTAGATGATATTAAGTAGATGTCAAGGAGTAGAACCTGTTTTGATTATTTCACCTCAGGTCCTTGTTGGTTTGGGATTTTTGCCTTCTCATTTCTTTGAGCTGGAGCGATGTTAAGACTCAGGTGGTGTTAGATTGTGGGGTAAATTTCACTATTGCTTGTTTGAGATGTGAATATTATTTGGCAATAGGATTTCTATTCTGTGATCTTAAGGTGTCCCAATCTCTTTTCAGTCCCTCCTAGAGGGAGGTGAGAACCAGGAGTGGCACTAATGTCAGCAACAGATATACAGCCTGAAGATAAATGTCCAATGTCTACTTTGACATTTATAGCACTAATTGCCACCTATGTAGAAATAGTGGGATTAGCATTTAACAAGAGTACCAATAATAAAACTCCATGAACTAGATCAAGTTTTCAATAGAATATGTCTCCTATGTTTTCCACTATATTAGTAGTTACAACAACTTGAATGGGGTAGGAATTGCATAATCTATATAATTTCTATTATTTAATTGGATTACACTTTCTAAGTAAGCAGAAAATAGGGAGGGTAAGAGAAAGTTGGAAGTGTTGAAAAAATGATCAAAGGAGAGGCAGGAGATGGGGAACTGGTGTCAACTGTAAAGAAAAGAAATAGAAAGTTAATTTAAAGTAATTTAAAAAGAGGAAAAGAGGACGAAAGCAGGAATTGGGGCTACTACTGGAGGGAGAAAATGAAGAAGGGGAGACAGGTGGACCTAGAACCTACATTTGAATGAACCAGGAAGTATAAGATCAGAACAACCTGAACCCCCATACAATTTTACCCCACCTGAGTTACACACACACACACACACACACACACACACACACACACACACACACATTCAAAACTATTTGTGCAGAAAAAGCATACACAACCATACATGAACACTCATACACAAAAAATCATGCATAGTGAAAAAAGTAAATAATACAATACAATGAACTGATGTTTGGAAAATATTGAAAACAAAAGTTAAAATTTAAAAAGAATACAAATGGGAATATGGAGGAAAAAAGAAAGAAAAAGAAGAAAAGAAAAAGAAATGATCTTAATGAGAGATAAAGGGCTTGTTTCCACTCCAGTGGCCGAATCTGTTGAAAGGGATGAATTTTCAGTCTTTATATTTATTTTTGGCTCTACATTTTTGGCCACTGTCCTTGTGTTCCTCACCTAGCTTACCAGCATGCTCCTCTACCATGGTAGGCTGCCAGCTGAGGGTTTTCCATGCTGTTTTCATGGAGGGCTTGCCCCCGCGTGCAAGGTTTTCACTGCAGCAGAATGCTTTGGATTTGTTTTCACTGAGATGCTTACCCTACCAACTCTGTGTCCATTAAAATTAGCTGTCCTCTATAAACTACTGGTTTCCCCAAGTTGATTTTTTCTTTATTATTAATTTCTTTATCTGCCACCACATGTCTCTTTTGTCTGTGATCCAAGCTCCCTTGGGATCCAGAGGGGAACACTGAGCTGGAGGCCAGAGCTGATACATCCCTAAGATATTATTTCTTATGCTCAAGTTATGGATTTTCTGTAACTGTATGATTTTTTTAACAGTTCAGTTTTATATTTCAGTGACATTCCTTGGTTATTCACCTTGATGAGGAGGATTATTCCTGCTTTCTACATATGATGAATAGGAGCTGCTAGGTGGTACCTCTTTCTTCTACTCTGCCATTTTGTTTGGTCTGTAAATAATTTTTAAATTACATTAATTCATATTAGAATGAATCCAGTGAAAACTAGCAAAAATCGGGTATAAATGCTAGAGTATAAAGATTTTGCTATAGAATATTTTACGGTGATTTGGGGCACTGTGCTTTTCTTATATATAAACATTCATACAGTAATAAAAATGTGAGCCACATTAAGAATGTAATCATGTTAAACTGGCTTGTTTACCATCACAAAGCAGGAGTTTTTCCAAATGAAGCAGCTATGTTTACTTCCACAGGATTAAATAGTAGCAATAGTATGAAAATAGCCCATCTTTTAATTAATAGTTTCTTATAGTTTATGTTTGTACCACGTGTGTTAACAAGTCAATACACTACATATACACACATACAATGTGTGTCTTCTCCTTGCCCCCAAAGTTGATGATAAATGGTGATAAAATGTTGGTATTAATAGCCTCCAAGTAATAAAAAATGCCTTTTATAAAGTTGAAGTAGTTGAAATAGCAGCTGTTATGGTTTTGGATGTGAGATGTCCCCAAAAGCACGTGTGTGAGATAATGCAAAAAGGTTTAGAAGAGAATTTAAAGGGTTATGAGAGTATGAACCCAATCGGTGAATTAATCCCTTGATAGGCTTAACTGAGTGGTAACTGAAGGCTGGTAGGGTGTGGCTGGAGGAGGTGGGTCCCCAGGGTTGTGAATTTGGGGTATATATTTTGTATTTTGAGAGTGAAGTCTCTCTGTTTCCTGATGATCCTGTGAGCTGCTTCTCTCTGCCACTCTTCCTCTGTTGTGTTCTGCCTCACCCTAAGCCCCTAGGAATGCAGTATGCTGTTCAAGGACTGAGACTTTTGAAGCCATGAGTCCTCAAATAAATTTTTCTTCCCTAAAATTGTTCTTTATCAGGTCTTTCAGTCACAGTAACAAAAAAGCTGACTAAAACAGTAGCTGAAGCTATTCTCAGTTTATAATAGTGACTAGAGTTTGGTCTTAACCTTACATTCAAAATATCTTTCAATCAAAATATACAAAAGTTTGTGTTTTCTGGGAATTACCTTCAAAACAGAACCTGAGATAAGGGTTCAGATTCAAAGCACTTGTTTGGTAAAGTGTTCTATATACAGGAGTAGGAAGTCAGCAGAATGAAACAAGCCAAAGGAGAAGCTGGAGTAAGTCTCATTTCCTGATTTGCTTTCTGCATGGACAGCTGTAGCTGACTCTCACTGGGGATGCTCTGCATATCTTTGGAGACTGTGTTCCAAAATCTTTGTCTACTTTATACAAAAGGGGAGTATCTTTTATCTCTCCTCCTCCCCTGTTTTTAACCCAAAGCTAAGCAATTTCAATTTGAGTCATCAAATAAAATGAATCATTAATTGAGCACTGTATGTGCCACAACTTATCTAAATATTATTCAGTGCACACTTCAGATGACCAAAATACATGTTATATAAATATTAGAAACAAAAGCATTAGCTCTGTGCACTATCTCATGCCTGTAATCCCAGTGACTTGGGAGGCTGAGCCAGGGGAATCCCAAGTTCAAGGGCAGCCTCAACAACTTAGTGAGATCTTGTCTCAAAACAAAAAAATATGAAGGGATGGGATATAACTCAGTGGTAGAGAGCCCCTGGATTCAATACTCACAACCATACACACACACACACACACACACACACACACACACACACAAAGTATTAAATAAATTTTCCAAGTCCACCCAATGGAAAGTGGCAAAGCCAATAGTTGAAAATTGTTTTTTCCTCGGAAAAAAAGATGGCACAATAAAATTAGTATTATATAACATAGTTAACAAAGGAATAGCTATAAAGATATGAAGTATGGAAACCACCAGGGATAGTGCAGTGCCCCAGGGATGGTATTTGGAAAGGGGATGCCACCCCCAGGTCTGAAGGAGTAAAGACAAATCATTACAGGGAACTGGAAGGAGAGTCACACATGGAGAAAAAAGCACTGAAAGGAGTTATTACTTCCTCAGGTTGGAGGACACAGTATGCGTAAGTGAAGAACAATGGCATTTCAGCTTCCTGCTGCAGATTATAGCAGGGTGGAAGTGAGTACAGAGTGGTGGATGTGAGTAGGAAAAGACATAGATGATATCCAGTAGAAAAGCAACATGTGTTCCAAAAACATATTTTTAATCACTAGACTTTTAAATTATTTTTAAAGAACCTTATGTCACCTATTTGTTAAAAAAGACTGATTTACAAATTAATATATGAAAGATTAAGAATGGAGTTAATACTTCAAGTAGGGAAATCGGGTGGACAGTAGTGACCACAGGGAGTCTACTGAAGACTTGCCACATTTACCTCTGTGTGTATGAAGTTATCACGGTTGGGGTGGAGGTAGGACCCACGGTACCTGAAAATTGACTGCATATATAGATATAAGAAAGGGAGAGTAAAAGTGAGAGTCATATTTGCAGCACTGATGACTTACTGTTAAAAAAAAAAAAAAAAAAAAAAAAGACAACTCCAAAAACCCAGTAGAAAAAAACAATCCAATTAAACATTGGCTCTATTCCTAAATAAATATTTCTCAAAAGAAAACATAAAATAGCCCACAGGTACATGAAAAAATGCTCAAAATCATGACTCATGGGGGAAATGCAAATAAAAACCAAAAGGAAGTATCACCTCACTTCAGGAAGAAGGGCTATTATCAAAATGGCAAAAGATAACAAGTGCTGATGAGGATGTGGAGAAAGGGGGACTTTGCACACTGTAGGTAGGAATGTGTCCACTTCCAAAGGAAATCAAATCAGCCTGTCAAATAGACATCTGCACCCCTTGTTTATTGCACCACTATTCAAAATATTCAAGATGTGGAAACAACCTCAGGGTATACTCCCCAGATGAACAGATAATGCAGCACACATGCACAAAAGGTATACTATTCAGTCTAACAAAAATCAAAATCCTGACATTTGTGAAAATATAGATGGAACTGGAGATTGTTAAGTGAAAGAATCCAGGTACAAAAAGACTAGTACCACATAATCTCATTCATGTGGAATGCAAAAAATGTTGGCTTCAAGAATTATGATTATCAGAGACAGGGAAGTAGAGAAAGAGTAAAAAGAAGCAGGGATGAGTGGAATTTGATCAGTAGGTACTCATAGTTACATAGGATTAAGAGGTTCTAGTGTGCTATTGCATAGTAGGGTGATTATAGATAATGATAATGCATTGTACATGTCCAAAAGCTAGAAGAAAATATTTTGAATGTTTTCACCATAAAGAACTGATAAGTGATTGATGAGATAGGTATCTTTAAACCAATGTAAACATTTTAGAATCTATACCTGTATCAATCATCATATGGTGACCCACGAATACATATTACATGCGTATTTTATTTATCAGTTATAAAAAAAATTGAATTTAAAAATGGAAAAAAGAAACAGTTGAAAGATGAGCAGTCTGAAGAAGGAAAATAATTATTTAATTTGGAGACAGTCCAAATTTGAAATTCTAAAAGAAAATTCTAGGAAAAACTTCTGCCAAATGATTGGAAATGCAGACACGTACTCTGAAGGAGTCAGGATTGAGAATGTAGATGAGGAAGTCACCAATAAAGAAGTAGTATTTGTAGGTTTAAAATTAGGTTAAGAGAGAAAGTCAAAATTCAGTACAGAGAGAAGTGCTTTAAATAGTATGTACAATTTTGATGAGAAGTTACATTTATTTGAAAGGTCAACAAATAACTAATGACTTCAAAACATACAAAGCAAACAGTAAAAACAAAGTATAAAATGAATAATTCGTCCATTGCCCAGAGGTCTTCTCTCTCGATACCACCACTGCCACTGCTGCCATTGCCCCACTGCCACCAACTCGCCTCCACTGCAGATGACCTGCTTCTGCTGCCACTACCACTGCTGCCACCACTTCCCAGAGGTCCTCTGCCATAGTGCTTGCAGGGTTGATTGCGCACAGCTGCCTTCATCTTGGGATTCCGGCCATCGCCCGAGGGTTCAGGGTGCCAGCTGGTTTGCTGCCATCAGCATCTTAGTGTGCAACTGTCTCTGTTGGGAGACACAGTCCAGGACCTACAGTTCCAGTGTCAGGGTGCCTGCAAGTTTGACTGTGCCTGGGATCTTCCTGTTGGGAGCGCTGGTGACCACTATCTTGCTGCTGCTTCTCTGGGTTGCTCCTCTGTGTGAGCACATCCCTGGTGGTCTCTCTACAAGTTGGACTAGCACTGAGATCTTGGGACTGCAGCTTGGTCAAACTGCGGTGTCTGAGGCCCGGAACTGTGGGAGGATGACTGGGTCTGCATGGTCCAGTCTGGGTCTAGCAATGCCATGAAAAGTTGGAGACAGGACCGAGAATTTTTTTTTCTTGTAAACAAATGGGATACATCTTGTTTCTCCATTTGGACGTGAAATAGAGGCATACCATTTGTGTAATCACACATTTACATAAGGTAATGGTGTTTGATAACATGAAAAGACCAAATGTAAGAGTTATCAGAATAGATGAAGGAGCAGAGATTAAAAACCAAAGGAATGCACAATTTTTTCAATGATATAATATCACAAAATTTCTCAAACCTAAGGAATGAAATGGAAAATCAACTACAAGAGGATTACAGGACCCCAAATGTACAAAATTAGAGCAGGCCCACACCAAGACACAGTATAATGAGAATGACTAACACAGAGAACAAGGAAAAAAATCTTAAAGGCCTCTAGAGAAAAAAATCAAATTACATCTAGAGGGAAACCCAATTTGGATCTCAACTGACTTCTCAATCCAGACCCTCAAAGCTAGGAGGTATTGGATAACATATGCCAAGCTCTGAAAGAAAATGAAAACCAACCAAAAATTTTATATCCAGCAAAATTGTTTCAGTTTTGAAGATGAAGTGAAAACCTTCCATGATAAACAAACTTAAAAAAATTCACAAGTAGAAAGCCTGCACTACAGAATATACTCAACAAAATATTCCATGAGGATGAAGTTAAAAAAAAAAAAAAAAAAAAAGGAAAACCAGCAGAGGGAGTAACTACACTAAAAGAATAGTCAAAGGAGAAACTATGTCAAATTAAAAACCAGAAATAGACCCAATGACTAGGAATACAAATCATATATCAATAATTACCTTGATTGTAAATGACCTAAACTCATCAATCAAAAGACATAGACTGATAGATTGGATTTAAAAACAAGACCCAACAATATACTGTCTCCAAGAGAATCACTTCATAGCCAAAGACATCCACAGACTGAAGGTGAAAGAATGGGAAAAATCCATATGGATTACGTAAATAAGCAGGGGTTTCCATTCTCAGATAAAGTAGACTTCAAGCCAAAGTTAATCAGAAGGGACAAAGAAGAATATTTCATACTGCTTAAGGATATTATCCATCAAAAAGACATAATAATTGGAAATATACCCCAAACAATGGAGCAGCATGTACATCAAACAAACCCTTGTTAATTTCAAGAATCAAATAGACCACAACACAATGACACAATTTAACATACCTTACAATTTAACATACCTCTTTCACTATTTGACAGATGTTCCAATAAAAACTAAGAAACTATAGAACTAAATAATATAATCAATACTTTCAGCTAAACAGACATATATAGAATATTTCATCCATCAAACGAATGAATACACTTTCTTTCTCAACAGCACATGATCCTTCTCTAAAACAGACCATATCTTACACCACAAAGCAACTCTTAGTAAATACAACAACAACAAAAAAACAGATAATGCCCTACATTTTATCAGATGATAACAGAATGAAATTAGAAGTCAATTATAAATAAAAAATAGAAGGCACTTGAACACCTGAAGACCAAATAAAAACTATTTAATAATGGATGTGTAGCAGAAAGAAATCAAGGATGAGATTAAAAAAAATACTTGAAGTAAGTGAGAATACCGATACAACATATTAAAATCTCTGTGACACTATGAAGGCAGTGCTAAGAGGAAAGTTCATTGCATTAGCTCTTCATTAAAAGAATAAAAGTCAATAAATAAAGAACCTAACATTATATCTCAACTCCTAGAAAAAGAAACAAATCAACACTAAAAACAGAAGACAGAAAAATAATTAAAAAATCAGAGCTGAATCAATGGAATTGAAACAAAAGAAACAATTCAAAAAGTTGACAAAACAAAAAGTTGGTTCTTTGAAAAAATAAATAAAATTGATAAACCCCTAGCCATGTTAACAAAGAGAAAAAGGGGAGAAAACTCAAATTACTCAGACGTGATGAAAAAGGGAATATCACAATAGACACAATGGAATGCAGAAGATAATTGAAAACTTTTGAAAATGTATACTCCAATAAAATAGAAAATAATGAAGACATGGACAAATTTCTAGGGACATATGACTTACCCAAACTGAATCAGAAGGACATACATGATTTAAACATATCAATTATAAGTAATGAATTAGAAAATGCCATAAAAAGCCCACACAATTAAGAAAAGTCCAGGACCAGGACAGATACTCAGCAGAGTTCTGCAAGACTTTCAAAGAAGAATTAATACCAATACTCTTCAAAGTATTCCATGAAATAGAAAAGGAGGAAACCCGTCCAAACTCATTCTATGAGGCAAATATCACTGTAATACCAAAACCAAAGACACATCAAGGAAGAAAACTTCAGACCAATATCCTGATGAACATAGATGCAAAACTTCTCAATAAAATTCTGGCAACTCGCATACAAAAATATATTAAAAAGATAGTGCCCCATGATCAAGTAGGGTTCATTTGAGGGATGCAAGGTTGCTACAACATAGGGAAATTAATAAATGTAATTCTTCAAATCAATAGATTTAAAAATAAATATCAAATGATCACTGCAATAGATGCAGAAAAAGCATTTTACAAATACAACACTACTTCATGTTCAAAACACTAGAAAAACTAGGATAGTAGGAACATACCTCAACATAGTAAAAGCTATAAATGTTAAACCCAAGGTCAATATAATTCTAAATGGAGAAAAATTAAAAACATTCCTTCTAAAAATTGAAACAAGACAAGGATGCCCTCTTTCACCACTTCTATTCAACATTGTCCTTGAAACTCTAGCCAAAGCAATTGGACAAGGGAAAGAACTCAAGGGATATGAATAGGGAAAGAAATCAAACTATCACTACTTGCGAATGACTTGATTCTATATTTGGAAGATTAAAAAAAATTCCACCAGAAAACTTTGAGAACTCATAATTGAATTTAGCAAAGTAACTGATATAAAATAAAAACCCATAAATCAATTAAGTTCCTATATATCAGTGATGAATCTACTGAAAGAAAATTTTGGAAAACCTACCCCATTCACAATAGCCTCAAAAAAAAAAAAAAGTTAAATACTTGGGATCCAATCTGAAAAAAAGAGGTGAAAGATCACTAAATGAAACTACAGAACATTAAAGAAAGAAATCAAAGAACTTACTTAGAAGATGGAAAGACCTCCCATGCTCCTGGGATAGGCAGAATTAATATTGTCAAAATGGCCATACCAGATCTTACATTACACTGCAGAGCTACTGTAACAAAAATGGCATGGTATTGGCACCAAAACAGACATTAATACCAATGATACAGAATAAAAGACAAGTGCACACAAATACATTTATCTAATCTTAGACAAAGGCACCAAAAACATTCACTGGAGAAAAGATAGCCCATTCAACAAATCATGTTGGGAAAATTGAAAAGCCACATGTAACGAAATGAAATTAAATCCCTATCTCTCACCCCGTACAATAATCAACTCAAAGTGGATCAAAGACTTAGGCACTAGAACAGAGACCTGGTGCCTAATAGAAGGAAAAGTAGGCCCAAATCTTCATCATGTTGGTCTAGGATCTGACTTCCTTAACAAGACTCCTAAAGTGCAAGAAGTAAAATCAAGCATCAATAAATGGGATGGATTCAAACTAAAAAGCTTCTTCTCAGCAAAGGAAATAATCAATAATGTGAAGAGAGAGCCAACAGAATGGATTAAAATCTGTACCACATGTACCTTAGATAGAACACTAATCTCCAGGATACATAAAGAACTCAAAAAACCTAATACTGAAAAATCGAATATTCCAATCAAAAAATGGACTGAGGAACTGAACAGACACTTCATAGAAGAAATACAATTGATCTACAAATATATGAAAAAATGTTCTATATCCTTAGAAATTAGGGAAATGCAAGTTAAAACTAAGATTTCATCTCACTCTAGTCAGAATGGTAATTATCAAGAATACAAGCAATAATAAGTGTTGGCGAGGATGTGGGGAAAAAGGTACACTCATACATTGATGATGGAAATGAAAATTGGTGCAACCATTATGGAAAGTGATATGGAGATTCCTCAGAAAATGGTGGAATGGAACCACCATTTGACCCAGCTATCCACTCCTCAGTTTATACCCAAAGAACTTAAAATCAGCATATTATAGTGACACAGCTACATGAATGTTTATAGCAGCTGCACTCAAAATTGCTAAACTGTGGAACCAACATACGTGCCCTTCAACAGATGAATAGATAAAGAAAATGGAATATTACACACTCTTAAAGAAGAATGAAATTATGTCATTTGCTGGTAAATGGATGGAACTGGAGAATAGCATGCTAAGCAAAATGAGCCAATCTCTAAAAACCAAAGGCTGAATATTTTCTCTAAAATGTGGATGCTAATTCACAATAAGGTGAGGGACAGGCTTGGGAAGAATAGAGTTACTTTAGATTAGGTAGAGTGGAGTGAAGGGAAGGGAGGGGATGTGGGCGTTGGAAGGATAGTAGAATAATTCAGACATTATTATCCTGTGTACATATATAACTATGCAACCAGTGGGATTGCACATCAAGTACAACAAGAAGAATGAGAAATTATACTCCATCTTTGGATGATGTACCAAAATGAATTCTAATGTCATGTATAGAAAATATAAAATATAAAAGAAAAAAAACAAATAAAATGAATAATTCACCTTTAGAAAAGGATAGTTTCCCCTATTTGGACTATATGATAGTCAATAAAATAATCTTTAAAATTACAGAGTATTAGAATTCTAATAATTAATGAATGTAACCTAATAGATATAAAGAAAAATACTGCACTCAATTCTGCAATCTGGATTTTCTTCAAAAATATTTGGGAGGAATAAACAAAACAAAACTCACTATATTTGTTTTCCTAACATGACATTTAAAAACAAACAAAACAAAATTTCCTTCAGATAAAGTGTATGTAAGCAGAAATATTCTAAATCTTTAGTAAAATATCAGGTGAGATTATCTTTCAGTGTTTAGGACAGGGGAATATATTTTTTTAAATCCCATAAGCACAACCCATAACCCAAAGTGATTCATTAGGCTGAATTTGAATTGTATGATTATATATATTAAGAACATAATTAAGGAAACGAAACGCAAGGAAACCCAATAGCAAGAATATAGTTGTCACTCACATACTGAAGAAGTTTAATATATAAAATATGTATTTTAAAACTACTGTGCATTAGAAAGAAAAAAACAACTATATATTAGAAAACATTGATAATACAGAAGAAATGTGTATGATGCTCTTACATACTGCATGAAGGAAACATGCAAAAAGACAAAATAATCAGCAGTGAATACAATCTTATCTTCTGAATGCTAGATCATTGTTTCATGCTGATCCACTTTTGTTGCTTTGCTAAGGCCAATAAAGATGCCCAACGATCCTTGATTAGAAAATTCTAAGCTAGTTCATGCTATTTTAAAATGGTTACTGAGAAATGAAAAGACATGGGTTTTAAATTCTAGATACTTGAGGTACAAGAAATTACTCTGAGTAATTGTAAGAGGAATAAAAATTAAACTTTGATCTATTCCGAGAAATAGCTTTATAAAGAAAGTGATTCAACATATTATTATAGTAGAATCCTACATCATTATAACTAAATTTGTGTTATTTTATTAAGGAAAATTTATAATTTTCCTTCCTTGGGTTGTGGAATAATATGAGGTTGTTATAATTAATTATATTAAGGAAAATTGCAAGGAATTCATATTTTAGAAAGCACTTATTCTAGGAAGTTTCTATGTGAAGAGGGAAAAATTGAAAACTAAACATAGTTTTATAAAGATGCAACTGATTGTTTTCATATCTTAAATATTTCAAAATAAAAGCAATTGAAATTAATTTTAAAAATCTAGAACAACTCAGAATAACAATATTTATAAAAACTTATATGTACAAATGTTCCTGAACACCCATGTCAGGGAGATAGGAAATGTTTAGAGGACTCCAAGAAACAGTGCAAGACCTAGAATGCTTTATTATCCATAATGTGATCATCTTCACTCTAGGCAAGCCTAAAGGCAAATACTCTTCCTCTAATGTTGGTAATCCCAAATCATCTCACCTTCCTGTGTGAAATTTACAGAGAATCACTCAGAATTCTTCATTCAGGTTATAGTTTGATAACAGCACATGAGGATGTTACAATGTAAAGAACTGAAAGAAACATAGTGCATTCATCATAATTTAGGGTCTTTATTAAAGTGTTTAGTTCCAATGTTCTGAAAATGAATCAAGGATATTATATTACAACACTTTTAAAATTTGAGTTTAGAGTTCATTTGAAGTAGAGAAAGAATATCATCTTAATCAAAAGCCATGACTAATAATTTGATAAGTGTGCTCATGGAGAAAATAGCATAAGATGTGAAGACAAGACTGTTTCAGGAAATTGATACACACTCACTCAGTCATGGAGACTTGCTAAATAGGAGTGAGTAACTGATTTTTCAAGATATTTTCACACTGTTAACATATAGCAATTTTAATTAGTGATTTGCCTTTGTTGGTGTCTTTCCTCAGTCCTTTATCACTGTACCCTTCCAAGGAAATGACATAAGCCTGATCAAAAAGAAATGTCTAAACACAATCTTTATTTTCAGGAAGAAGAGATCTCATGTATTTTTACTTGTGAATTCTTTCACTTTGTAACAAAACTTATGAAAATCCATGATCACTTTCTGTTTATCCATCTGTGTATGTGCAGGAACCATATTATACCTTTGAGATTATTGAATCAATAGATATTGACAATAAGTAGAAACCAACCAATTTAAATTCTGCTTACATACTTCAAACTGGCATAAAGATCATGGCCGTCTATCAATTCCAGAGGGGAATCCAGTAGATTAAATCAATTATAACACTTTGAATTTCTTAAATAAAAGTTATATACTGGTAAATAAATGTTGTAAAAATATTATAAAAAATGAAAAATAAGTCTAATATTTGATGACTCAATAGGGTGGATAAAATATTGTCTGTCAGATATTTGGATGAATTACTCACTGGAACATGTAATATTTAGTCACAGTCATATGAGTTCATTTCAAATTTCTCGTCAAGCTCTTCCAATTATAATGACAACATAGTATCAGAAAAAAGAACCATTGCTACCTTAAGGATAAAAACTGATATTCTATTATCAAGAGGGGTATATGAACTGCTCTTCTACATAGAACACAGTTTTAACTAGAGTATGAAGAGGATTTTCTATCAAAGGGAGGGGTGGTAAAATCACCCTTCCAGAAATAACATCACTGGACTACCCATGAATGTATAAGAATGCTCATAAGTGAACAGAAAGCTGCAATGGCTTCTCCAGACCCCAACTAGGAAAGATAGGAAGTAATATCTTTTGTGAATTCATCAAAAATCATAAGACTAGTGTTCCTTCTCTTACTTCTGCCAGTTCCATAAATGAAATCTCTTTACCTGCCTGAAAATGTGCTACGATTTTTATGGTATCCTTCTACTTCATTTTCCAAATGAAACCAATTAAACTCTTACTGATGTTCCTCCATCCCATCATTCATCTATATCGTTCTGATTACATATCTGTCTTAGTTCAAGCTGTCTTTATCTCTATAGAGAAAAAAGAGAGACATGGGCAGTTGCAGAATTCATATCCTCAATCCAGAACATATCCGACAGGTTTAATTGGAAGAGGGATACTTCATCCAAAGTCACAGAAGGAAAAATTTTAAAAATGTGCAAAGTTACAGGTGCAGATGAATTGACAGTCTTGGTGATGTGAAGGTGAAAGAGTACATGTCTGACTATATCTGATTTCTCAATGAAGTACAAAATTTGGTCTTAGTGGAAGGCAATGTGAAAAAAGAGGCAGGAATAGAGCATTCAAGAGAAAGAGTCAGTGGCTGATCTGAAGCCGATTGAGTATTTTACACAAAGCAAAATACCTGTAAATCCTATCAAAGATGTGAAACAAACCCTTTTTTGTACCCATTCTTTTTCAAATTAGGCAACACATGCTCTAGAAGTCCACTTTGACCACCACGTATTAAGAAGATGAATCAATGAGCAGAAAGAATAACTGCAAACAGATATTGTTCATGGTTTATGGTGATCCCATATAAATGGTCCCCTGTAGTCCTCCTATAAAATACCATGGAGTTACAAGGAAATTGTATACAAACTACCACCTGTATTTCTGAATAATTTTATTTCTAGTTCCAATAGGAAGCATTGCAACTCAATGCAATCTCTACCTTGGTCACTTTATGACTGCCTTTGCCAGTCCAGATAGTCTTCTCTGGGTCCTTGAAAATGAAACTTTCTAAAAACTCTACACATAAATAAAACTACACACAATCACTCATGTGAGTCAGATATCCTACTTTGGGTCCTACATACTTAGCATCAACTAAATTCATCATAAATATCAAAATGGTAACTATCAGTAGAAGGAAAAAGTAAAATAAAGCCACTATATTCCTAGAAGGAAAATAGAATAGCCCCTGGTAAAAGAGAGCACAAATGGGAGTCTAGTTCTCATGAACTTGGATGTAAGGTCTATACTAATGTATGAGGAAGCATGATTTTATGCTAAAGCAATAATTTTCATATGCCATCTCCTCAGCCTTTTCATCCCTGAAATGTTACAAAATTTTAGACAAAGTCTAAGTTGATGGCTCTAAACTGTTGACATTTTCCTCTAGGAACATCCGTCAATGTCTACCAAGTGGGAGTGCTACTGGCATCTAATAGGTAGACACCAGCCAGCCTACTAAACATCCAACAATGCACAGGACAGTCGCAGAATCATCTGGCCTGAAATGCCAATTCGACCAACTACTCTCTTCTAACTAATAGCTGAGCAACCACCATTTTAAGATTCCTGAGGAATGGACGGAAGATTTACTATTTCTACGTACTCAAGGTCTGTCTTACTAGAGTTATGTTGCATTTTGTGTCTTCACATAAATCAAGAAGGAACAATCTTGTCTTCATGTGGCTATTTGGCCATTATTTAGAATGTTCTCTTTCCAGTTATATGAAGACTGACACACTTTTTGGTCATATTATAACCAATATGGTCATTTTTTATTATTATTATTTAACCATTTGGTCATTGTATTTATTATTATTATTGTTATTAATTATTATTATTTATTGGTACCAGGGATTGATTCAGGGGTGCCACTGAGGAACATCCTCAGCCCTTTTTATTTTTAATTTTGAGACAGGGTCTCCTTTTACATTTTTTAGGGTCTCTCTAAGTTTCTGAGATTGACCTCGAACCTGCTATCATCTTGCCTTGGCCTCCCAAGCTGCTGGGATTCAGGCATGTGCCACACTTGTTCATATTATTTTGATCCCTCTCTGGAAACCAAATCTGTTCTCTTCACACACATTTTCCCCACTGGGTAGCCTTCTACTCCTAAAACAGTCCCACATTCAAATCTTTTTATATAACTTCATATTTCATTCCAATTATTGCACATTCAGTCGCTAATAAATCCTTTTGCTCTGGACACACCATTGCACTGTTTTTGCCATATACCAAGATATTGTATGACAATTGCAAATACTGTGTCTTTGTACAGCTGGGATATTTCACCAATTACTGTCGGTAGAACTTCAACACTTAATGAAGAACTACTTTTTTATCTTCCCCCCCTTCACATTTCAGAGATCATTTGTCAAATATAGATTTTAATCATCGAGAAAACAAAAATACACTGTCACAGTTGCTTACCAGCCCTGAAAAACAAAGACTGCAGTTCCACAGTCCTTTTTCTAGAAGCACAAAGGACAATGTGTTTATTTAATTATGTTGTGATAGAAATTCACAATATTTAGCTGCTTCCAACTCATCTGCATAATAACGATTACAGAGAATCGGTTATAGTGATGAAAACACATTCACTCAGGAGGTATTGTTCTTTCCTCCTGCATCATATATCTCTATCCATATACATGCTTTAGATTCAGCACATGCTCAGATAATCCTCTTTGTGACAACCTCTGCAACATCTCTGAACAGAAATAAAAATAAGGAGAGAGCTTGGAACGCTTTATTCCTCTTAGTTTATAAAGAATTGAAAAGGCAAAGCAGTGAAAATTTAAGGATTTAGAACTCCTGAAAGGTATAAAATCTTTTCCAACCATACTATTTCAAATTCTAGGGGGAAATAATAATGCAATAATAAATTAGTCTGTAGCATGTGGAGTAGCTTTAGAAAACAAGTTTACTTTTTTTCCCCACAATATGCCATTGAAAGTATCTCTTCCTGATGAACTGTCCTCACTTTTTATTGCACGATGTTAGGTTATTTATTGCTCTTTCAAAATGAACCAGCTTTCATCATATATTTCCTGCATATTTTATTATGAATAATAAAATTCGTTTATGTGAGTAGAGTAAAAAAAGCCCACATCTTTCATGATGAACTAGCTTTTGCGTAGAGGCATGGTTCTTTTTTTCCTAAAAATACTAAATTTGATTGCTTATTTAAATTATGTTTCTGCTCAACTCTAAATTTATATTATTATCTTTTGGCATAAGGCAGTATATCAGTTAACACATGTGCACGTAAGAAATACTATAGGAAAATTATAATTCTATCTGTAAATAAATTCCTAAAACTTCCACATATCCAAGTAACTAAACAATCTTTCAAAAGGATAGTGTGCATGGGGGATATCTCTCTCAGAATATTTTTAAGCACTCAATTGCAAAGAAAAAAATAATTAATCAAAATCCCTACTAGAATTTTATAAGACTTTGCAGGATATTTCCATTTTATTTGACTTAAATGCTTTTTATTATTTTCTTCATGTATTTATGCCCATTTTATGGCAAATAACTAGCGATGGTAAGGTGGTGGTACAATGGGAAGATCTGGATCCTACTGACTGGAATAAAAAGGAAGGCAAAATATGCATACAAGGGTTATAAGATAGTCTGAGATGTCACAGCACCAGTGCTGATGGTTATAAATAAATTGCATTTCTATGAAAAAATGATTTCACCTGCTCCAAAATTCATACAAACACAGAAGTCAGTATCACATGGAGACCATAAACTCTCATGTACAATCTATGCAGATGTTTTATGTTCTGTAGCAGCAGAAATCTAGGTAAGAGATGCTGAAGAGGGATTGGTAACTGATTAAAAATTGGTCTTTTCTAAAGAAGACAGAAAATCTATTTTATTACAAAAAGAACATCCTGGATATGCTCCTTCTTCTGACCAAAAAGACAGTTCTCAAATTTAGTGAAGGTTTAACTCTTAACATCCCAAGAGCTGTGAAAGTAAACCCTTTGTTAAGTTTAAGTGATGTTTATTAGTAATTCTGGAATAACATTTTGATTTCCTCATACAAAGACAGGCAAGCAGTGTGTCTACTTATTGTGAATAACAATTCTACATAACAAAATATGAACTTCAGAACTATAGATTAATACTTATATAGCAAATAGTGACAACTACAGTTAATAAAAGCAAATAAACAAATGGCAACAAAAACAAGAATGGCTCTCTTTATGAAGAATTCAGTGTATGCCTTAGTTTCTGTGTGACTCAATCCAGTCTCATAACCAGACCACAAACCCTATTACAATGCATTATAAATCCTTATTCTATACAGATGATCACAAAAGTTGACAGACAAAATTTCATAACATTTCCACTAAGACTTTAAACAAAATGGTGTGTGTCTCATTTGGAGGAGAGAGGAGAAAACAGGGATTCCAATAATTAAAATAATTATGATTTATTACATGTGACATGTTTCTCTCAAGACACAAATTATCCTGTAAAACTAATGAAACAGCAGTTAGAATGTATGGGACTTGAGTCTCCCACTATGTGTTTTAGACATTGACAGGTGGTGGTTTGTCTTTGACAAATAACATGGAAAAGAGGAAATGTTGCTGGCAATTCTTAGTTGTGCTATTCTTTCACAAAAAGATATTTATGATTTAATCGAATTCAAATTCTATTAACATTTTAAAGCATATAGGAATTTAGTTTATTCTTTCACAGTGGACAACCTTCTTAAGAAATTCACATTTGAGATGGGAGAAGAAATAAGGTCCTATAAGACAAGGACAAAGACAAGGCCATCCATTTGTGTCTTAGAGGATCAAATAGTGCTACCTGAATTAATTAAATGGACAGGAAAGAGAGAAGGTCATGAAGTGAGAGAAAATACAGACCTGAAAGGAATTCAGTATGCTGAGGTGAATGTAAAAACTATTTGTGTTTTTCCTTGTTTTGTTTATTTCTACTTTTAAAAATCTTTGAATATAATTTCAATTATTGAAGATATGCATGCGACTTCAATAATTAGCTGTAAATATAAAGACCTTGTCACAAATCCAGTGGTCAGAATTTTGTATTCAAGACTCCAGTGCAACATTGCAAAATATCCTTCACTGAAGATCATTGGCCCCCAAAACAAGCATGTTTAAGCCTTAGCATGAATTCTACCAAAGAGATAGGAGGACTGGGCTATATCTGTATTACTGCCTTATAAATTCCACCCAGTTTTAAGACTAGCAATATTCTACATATATCTTAGTAAACAAATTACCTTTATTTTCTAAGATGTGTATTTTGGCTACTAGCAAATCCAGTCATTACCATATCTCAATCTTAATGCTTCTCTAGATTGACAGAGGTCAGTTAAAACTGCTTTAGTCTGCTTTTCGCTGCTGTGACTGAAAGACCTGACAGAAACAACATAGAGGAGGAACGTTTATTTGAGGGCTCATGGTTTCAGAATGACAGCCAGCTTGTCCTTTGGACTCGAGGTGAGACTGATCATCATGGCAGAAGTGTCTGGCAGAGAAAGTGGTTCAGGAAATACATCACAAAGCAAAGAGAGCTCTGCTCAACAAGGACAAAATATAAACCCCAAAGGATGCCCCCAGGGACCCACCTCCTTCCCACATACTGCCTGCCTACAGTTACTCTCCAGCATACACTGATTAGGTTAAAACTCTCATACCTCAATCATTTCACGTCTAAACTTTCTTGCTTTGTCTCACACCTGAGCTTTTCAGGGACACCTAATATCTAACCCATAACAATGAGCAAAAATTTACAGGTGTAATTGCAAATATTCCTGGAAGTGATTTAGGTAAAAGGGATAAGTAACTCCTAGTATAATAGCCATTATTTCATGGTTTGAGTGTGTTTGGTTTGAATGTGAGGTGTCCCCCAAAAGCTCACATGTAAGACAATGCAGGAAGGTTCAGAGGAGAAATGATTGGGTTCTAAGGTTCTTAATCCAATCAGTGAATTCATCACAAATGGGATTACTTGAAGTGGCAGTGTGTGACTGGAGGAGGGGGGAATTGGGGTGTGGCTATGGGGTATATATTTTGTATCTGGAGAGTGGAGTCCCTCTCCTCCTCCCCCACCCCTCCCCCTTTCCTCCCTCTTCTCTCCCCCTTCCCCTCCTCTTTCTCTCTTTCTCTCCCTCCCTCCCTCCCTCCTCCCTGATCACCATGATGTAAGCTGCTTCCTTCCACCACTTCTCCTGCTTTGATGTTCTGCCTCACCTGGAGTCCCAAGGAATGGAGCCAGGCTTCTATGAACTAAGACCTCTGAAATCGTGAACCCTCAAATAAATCTTTCCTCTTTACATCTGTGCTGATTGGGTTATTCAGTCACAGCAACGAAAAGTTGACTAACAGAGTGATACATGTGTGTATGGAGTCCTTCCTTTCTAACTTTACACTATGCCAGTTAAATAAATAAAAACAATCAAAATATAGGTAGCAACCAAAAAAACCTTGCAACTCCTCTATTTCTTAATCTTCTTATCAAATAAGATTCCCAAGCAATTATCGGGAAAACCTACATACTAACTGTACAAAATTGATGCCCAGCACTGTATCTAATGAGAGTTCTCGCTTAAAAATCTTTAATACCTGACTCACCATCACCTTCACCATACTCAGAAAGGCACATATCATGATCCAGGGCACTTCCATCCTTGTCAGGCTTCCATCCTATGCTTGGGTCTTACTGCTTACTGAGTTTTTTCATCTTTGCTTTACAATTTGGAACACATTCCTACCTCTGTCCTGAACTTGCTTATCTTCCTGAAATAGTCTTACACCACCTCACCTGATGCATGCATACCTAGCTCTCACAGTTTAAGGTAGATGTCATTTTTTCCATCAATCCTTTCCCTGACCTCTCCTTCAGGGTTATGCACATCTTAAAATGATCTCCTATGTACTTTGTCCTTCACCACAACCTTTGTTACATTTTATTTTTTCTGTTTTTGCACTTCCAGTAAAACAGACTGCATACTGGAGGCAGGGAATGTGAATTATGTCTCTGCATTTTGAATTCTCCCTCAATACCATTTTTTGGTCATTAGTAATTGCTTCATTAATGTCTATTGAATAAACAAGTAGAACTATCCAGATAAGTGTTGTTTCTCCCTCCCTTTATAAGAGCTTTCTAAGCTTGGCATATGAATGATGAGTTATTTTCCCTCTATCTTCAAATTGAGTTTTTATTCATTTAATTTATGTGTTAAAGAAAAATGGTTTTCTTGTCTGACTTCTTAACTCAGCAGTACAGTTTTGACAATGCTAGAGCCTGGTGGTTTGTTTATTTGCTTTTTTGTGCTCCAAATGGATTTCATTGGTTGTTCTGCCCTGTTTTCTATTGCAACCTGTATCTTAATGAGAACTTCGAAATGCCATAAGACTTTGTGTGTGTGTGTGTGTGTTTTGTCTGTGTGCATGTACATATTTATCCATATGTGTATGTGCATTCACATATGTGTTGCTTGTAAGGGGAGAAAGCCCAAGGTTACTGGGTTTAGTGGGTTTAATATCCACTATGCCTTGCTTTTTTCCTAGACTAGTTTGTGCACATTATTAAATGTGTATTTTTATAACAATATCTGAAATTATATAGGATAAACTCATAACTCTGGGGATTTTTTACACACCTGACATAAAATAAGAAGCAAAACCACTAAATATCAGTTATAAACAATCTAAAGCAATCTTTTATAATAATAATCGTCTTGCTCTTATATAGCTTTAAAAAACTCTTTTGCCATAAAATGTCTATTAATTTTAATAATAAAAGATTTAACAATTATTAACTATCTATACCTTACAAAATGACTGCATAAAGAGACATTACAGTAGTTTTCCAGAGATCAGATTGATGGTGATAGAACATATTCTTTCTGAATCTCACCCTTGGTCTCTACAGAACAACAGGTTAGAAAGGATGATTGGAATTTACTAAATTAATATTCCAAACAAAAAATTTACAAACATTTGCCTAAAATTTCAAAGATGACTATCTGCTAAAAAGTCTTTCCATTGATTCTGGTGGTTTTCATCCTATGAATGACACAGGATATGGTGATGCGATAATGGAAAAACACCAACAGAAATAATTTTATGAGGAAAAGTATAATGAAAATTAGAAAATCATTAAATGAATAATGCATAGCACATTACCAGATGGAGGGACAAATTTCTAAGTTCTCCCAACGTTCCCCATGGAAGCATTGTATTCACAAGAGGGTCATGTGATGCAAAGAAACCCAGTTTTGATCTTTCTAAAGGATATTCAAATAGTTTTCCTCTCAAGTTCATCCTACCCCGCTGTGCATCTAGCCTGGAGATTGGCCATGGACTTGCTCCTTTATCAGAATACAAAACTGGAACAAAACTAGCCAATACCATTTTTCCTGAATGATCAATTGAGGCAAGAGTTAACTGCCAGCATGGAGATCACTCTAGGGTGGCAAAATATTTAGGAACACTACCTTGCTGCTTTGGGTGGCAGGACTCTATCAGCATTTGGCAGTATTTAGCATCCCTGGGTCCGCCCAATAAGCCTAGTACTAGCCTTTTGTCATTGTGCAATGAAAAACACCTGATTCATATTTACAAATGCCCTAGTTTAGTAATTGTGGAATAGAGGCCCAAGAACTCTTCTATATCAAGTGTTAGTTAGGTAAATGTTTTCCATATACAGTCCATCATTTGCTTACCTATAAGACAAAAGTTTAATTTGACATCTAGAGACACATACAAAATATATGCTCCACTTGTCTCTTAGGACAACTCTTCTAAAATTATAGTCAGCTCTTTAATTATTAAATATCCCCAGTTCCTTCCATCCTTCCAACAGCATAACTTCTTGTATTTTTGATTCAGATCCTTTTGGTTCAGAAACATTGCAGGGTGGTTACGTGCCTATATATACAGATTCCCAGTGCAAGCACAATAGTTCATACTATGGGACTAAGGCAAAATATTTAGGAATACTACCTCCTATATTTCGGGATGTTACGGGTGGTGCTACAGGGCTTCTACTGATAAATTTGCAATAGTGTTGTCTTCTATAATTTGATCCACTTAGCTTCTAGTTCATCTATATACTCACTTAATTTGTAAAATTGGTGAAATAATATAACTGTCTTTAATAATATATTAATGATTTATAGGTGTAATAAGTTATATTACAATTAAAATGTCAGTGACATAGCAGACCCTGAATAACTTTCATTTCACTTTCTTCTCCTTCCTCATTTTTACCTTTTATAATACCTATTGAAGAGATAAAGATAAAAAATCCATGATACCACCAATAATTCTCTCCAGATTCAATATGACCTATTAACAATATACTTAGAAATGGTTATTAATTCACTATTAATATGACAGCCTATAATTCATTCAGTCTGTGGTCTCTCATATTGTTTTAAGTAGATTACAGTATAATTCGTCTTAATGACTTTACAGAAATCAAATACATTATATCTACACTATTCACCTCTTCTCAGAGTTTTACAGTGCCCAGAGTCATTGAAGCCAGGATTGGGGACAGGCAGAAATAGGGGATCAGGTCAAATGGAGGAAATGGAGGCCATGGAAAGTCATCTGCCTCTAGAAGTTGGAGAAGGCCCCTGGGAGAATGGAATGTCAAGGATCTCTGGAGCCCATTGATTACCAGATTTACCTGCTCTTAGCAAGGACTACAGGCAAGGAGGTGCTAATTAATGCCCCCTGGACCCTTGCCTGGCTGAATCACTTTGGCCCTCCCCCTGCCCATC
Organism: Sciurus vulgaris; assembly: GCF_902686455.1. NCBI lineage: Eukaryota > Metazoa > Chordata > Mammalia > Rodentia > Sciuridae > Sciurus > Sciurus vulgaris. The sequence goes on from NC_136462.1 coordinate 74,516,462, forward strand.
TGCTTCTCACTTTATGCATTTCACCTGCAAAACCAGGCTTAGTCACATAGGCAGGAAGGAGAGATAAGCGGGGAAAGAACTGGAGAACAAAAGAGACCTTAACCTATAAAATGTAGGGCATGCTCACATCTTGGGATTGTAGAACATCAGCCATGGTTCCCTTCTCCCTCCCAGGAGAAGTCTGTATTATTACTACTTTTAAATAAAACCTGCTTAATATGCTTGCGTTGGCGTGCTTCTCTAATGTTCAGACTTCAACATTAGAGGGAGCAGAACTCATCACCAGTAAACAGCTGTATCTCCATCAGATTAAAGATGGTATTCCATGGTCTCCTTGCAACTGTATGTGGACAAGTGACCAAGTTTTGCACGTGGAATATGAGCAGAAGCAATATGGACAATTTTCATATCACTTCCCTAAAAGAAATTATTCTCTAGTTCCCTTACCTTAGGCTAAAAAGGGGTAAACACTGCTGTTTGCTAGCTCCAACTACACAAGTGAGGCAAATAACCATGAGAATGGAAAAGCATTTCATTCTCCTGTAGAACTCCAGGTCCCAACTTGACCTAGTGGAGCAGAAATATCTATGTCTACACTAGTATGTGAATTAAAAAAAGTTCTGTCTTGTTTTTATCTTCTGCATTCTGGGTCCATTTTTAAAAACAGATTGGTTCATTTCCTGATTCTATCTTACACAGTCAATGATGAATTTTTAAACATTAATTTTTATTATATTTGCTTCAAATATTTTTATTAATTAAAAATACAGATGCTGCCAAATCATTCTTCTTCCAGTCATTATATTTTCCTCTCTTCTTCCACAGAGGCAATCACCTTTCTTGAAGTGAGGTCTGAATAGGACTAGACCTCAAAGACTGATAAGAAGACCACTTACTGTTTTTACTCTAATTTGCTGTTGAACCAGCAAAATAGCAGTGAAAAACTAGCATCTAGAAAAGACTACAAAGGAGTATATAAGCACAGCTTCTCAATGCCTGCCTACATTTCCATGGAGGTGAACCAACAGTTTGGTGAGAAATATAGTCTACACACAATGGGAAACTTGCCATGCTGAGAGATCCCTAGAGCTTTTAAACTACTAGGATTGAGTAGAACTTTCAGGTACTCATGATCTTCCTGACCCATTAAAGGGAACTTTTGCAGCATCACAATGCTATTTACTCATTGCTGCACTATCAGACTTTAGGAAACCTTAGCCAAGACCTATCACCTGCTGTTACTACATTGAATGGCATTTTAAAAAATCCAGTGTTGAATCTTTATAACCCAGTAATGGCATTCAGATGAAGAATTGTTTTATGAGCACCCAGTTACACTGCACTGTTACTTTGTAAGTATTTTTTATTAGAACTTTATAGTTTTTTATAGAACTTTATAGTAGTTGGGTTCATCCTGACAAAATCAGACATGCATGGAATTCAATTTCAGGTCATAGTCCTTCTTTCCCTTCCATCATCTTCCCTTCCCCCATTCTCTTTCCTCTGCTAGACTTCTTCTTGCTTATTTATTTATTTATATTTGATTGGTTCTTTTCACTTAGACATAAAGGTGAAATTCCCTGCAGTATGTTTATACATGCACATAACAAGAATTTTTAAGAATTCATTTAATATTGCCTCCCCTTTCCCATTCCTCCACTTTACTTCTTGATCTCCTTCATTTATATTATGTCTTCACTATCTTTGTAATATCCTAATTTCCCTCCTGCTTTCCTTTATTTTACTCTAGCTTCCATATATGAAAATAAACATCCAACTTTTGAATTTCTGAATGTACTTTATTCCACTTAACATGATGCTCTCCATTCCTATCCATTTACTAGCAAATATCATAATTTCATAGTTTTTATGGCTGTGTGTATATATATTAAAAAAATACCATTTGTGTACAATAAATCAAAATGCAGTCTGTTAAAAATATATAATTTAAAAAATAAAATAAAATATATACCAGAGTTTCTTAAACCATTCATCTATTGACATGCACCTGGGTTGATTCCATAAGTTGGCTATAGTCAATTATACTTCTATAAAATTAAAGTGGCTGCATTGCTGTAGTATGCTGATTTCAGTTCTTTCGTGAAAATACCAAGGAGTAAGTTAGCCAGGTCATATGATGTTTCCATTCCTCGTTTTTTGAGAAAGCTCCATGTGGCTTTCCAAAGTGATTGTACAAGTCTGCAGTCTCACCAAAAATGTCTGATCCTTTATCTCCACATTCTCATCAGCATTTATTGTGCTTTGTATTCTTAAACATTGACATTCCTACTAAAGATGAAATCTTATTGTAGTTTTGATTTTCATTTCCCTGATTCCTAGAGATCTTGAACATTTGTTCATACATTTTTTTGGCCATTTGTTTTTCTTTTGAGAAGTTTCTGTTTAGTTCTATTGCCCATTTATTTATTGGGTTATTTGTTTTGTTTTGTTTTGGTGTTAAGTTTTTTGAGTTCTTTATGTATTCTAGATATTAATCCCCTATGGGAAGAGTAGCTGACAGTGATTTTTCTTGCACTGTGTAGGCTCTCTCTTCATGCTTATTTCCTTCACTGTGCAAAAAGTTTTTAATTTGGTGGCATCTCACTTATTGATTCTTGATTTTATTGCTTGGTTTGGGTGTCTTTTTTAAGGAAGTTGGTGCCAGCATCAATATGATGGAGTGTTGATTGTATATTTCTTCTTAGCATTCCAAGTCTTTGATCCATTCTGATTTGACTTTTGTGCAGGGTGAGAGATAGAAATCTAGTTTCATTTTTTTAATATATAGCTATCCAGTTTTCCCAGAACCATTTGATAAGAGGTTGTCTTTTCTCAAAAATATATTTTGGCACCACAATCAAATATCAGATGGCTATAAATTTGTGGATTTGTCTCTGTGTCTTTTATTCTGTTCCATCAGTCTTCATGTCTATTTTGATGTCAATACCATGCTGTTTGTGCTACTGTAGCTCTGTAGCATAATTTCTGATCAGGTATTCTGCTGCCTCCTGCTTCCATTCTCTTAGTTGATTTGGCTATTCTGTGTTGCTCATTCTTAAAAGTGAAAGATTTTTTCAAATTTTATGAAGAACATCATAGGTATTTTGATGGTGACTGCATCGAATCTGTATATTGCTTTTGGTAGTGTGGCCATTGTGACAATACTAATTCTACCTATCCAAGAACATGAGAGGTCTTTCCATCTTCTAAGATCTTCTTCAATTTATTTATTCAGTGTTCTATAATTTTAATTGTAGTGCTCTCTTGCCTCCATGGTTAGATTAGTTCCCAAGTATTATTTTGAAGTTAATAAAATGGGATGGTTTTCCTGATTTCCTCCTCAGCTGAATCACTACTGGAGTATAGGATAGCTATTGATTTATGGGTGTTGATCTTGTATCCTGTTGCTTTGCTGCACTAATTTATAAACAGTAGAAGTCTTCTGGGGGAGATTTTATGGGTCTTATAATCATATGATTAACAAACAGTGATAGTTTGATTTCTTTTCCTATTTGTATCCCTTCAATTTCCTTCTCTTCCCTTATTGCTCTGGATAAGGTTTCAAGGAGTATATAGAAAAGGAGTGGTGAGAGGGGAAAGCCTTGTCTTCTTCCTGATTTTAGAGGAAATGCTTTTAATTTTTCTCCATTCAGTATGATGCTGGCTTTGTATTTGTAACAAATAGCCATTGTGATATTGAGGCAAGATCCTTCTATTCCTAGCTTCTTTGGCATTGTAACATGAATTGGTGCTGGATTTTATTAAAGGCCTCTTCTGTATCTATTGAGATGATCATGTAATTGATTTCCTTAATTCTGTTTATAAGGCAAATTATATTTACTGATTTGCATGAGTTGAACCAAACTTGTATCCCTAGAAAGGAACCCACTTGATCATGGCATATTATTTTCATCATGTGTTTTTTAATGCAATTTCCTAACATTTTATTAAACACTTTTGCATTTATGTTCATCAGTGATGCTTGTCTGTACTTTCCTTGATGCATCTTTGTATGGTTTTGGGATCAGGATTACACTGGCTTCATAAAATGTATTTGGGAATATTCTCTGCCTTTCAATTTCATGGAATAATTTGAAAAAAGGCTGGTGTTAGTTCTTATTTAAAGGTCTGGTAGAACTCATCTGAGAATCCATCTGGTATTGGACTTTTCTTTTTTGGATGTCTTTTAATAGTATCAACTTAATTATTTGATATTAGTCTGTTTAGGCTTTCTATATCTTCCTGTCTCAACTTAGGCAAGTCATATATGCTTGGAAATTTGTCAGTGTCTCCTAGATTTTCCAGTTTATTGAGGTATAAATTTTCAAAATAGTTTCTAATGATCCTCTAGATTTTCAAAAGAATCTGTAGGGATATTTCTCTTTCTCTCTCTCTCTCTCTCTCTCTCTCTCTCTCTCTCTCTCTGGTCTCTAATTTTATTGATTTGGGTCTTCTCTCACTTTCTTTTGGTTAGTTCAGATAAGGGCTTATCAATCTTACTTATTTTTTTGAAAACCCAACTTTTTGTTGCATTGATCCTGTGTACTTTTTATTTGCAATTTCATTAATTTTCACTGGATCTGAATTATTTCTATCTTCTGCTGATTTGGGAATTAGTTCTTTTTCTAAAGCCTTAAAGTGGAGGATAAGCTTATTTATTGAGATCTATTTTTTTAAATGTGGTCACTCAGTGTTTTTCTCTTAGAGATGCTTCCATACTATCCAAGAGATTTTGGTATGTTGTATCTGTGTTCTCATTGTTTCTAAGAATTTCTGATTTCTACTCTCGTTTCTTCATTAATCCTATTCTTCATTTAAAGAGTATTGTCAAATCTCCATGTGTTTATGGGGTTTCAATACTTTATTGTTGATTTCTAGTTTCTTTTCATTATGATGTGTTAGAATGTACAGGATACATTGATTTTTTTATATCTGCTAAGATTTACTTTGTGACCCTAGTATGTGGTCTATTTTGGAAAAAGTTCCATGAGCTGTTGAGAAAAAAATATAAATTCAGTTGTTTGGGGTGAAATAATCCTGTAGAAGTCTGTTAGATCCATTTGATGTATACTTTTATTTAGGTTGTAAATATCTTTATTGATTTTATGTTTAAATGCCCTGTCTATTGGTAATAAGGGTGTATTGAATTCATCCTGTATTAGGCAGGGTCTATTTGAGGTTTAATGTCATGTGGTATTTTTTATGTAATTGAGTGCAGTGACATTCGGGGATAAATAATTGCTATCATTATATCTTCTTGTTGGATTGTTTCCTTTACTAGGATGTAGTGGCCTTTCTTGTCTCTTATGATTACTTTTTGCTTGAAATCTGCTTTGCCAGATATGAGAATGACTACTCCCTGCTTGTTTTCAGAGTCTGTTTGTCTGAAATATTTTTTCCATCCCTCTACATTCAGCTTTTAGGTATCTTTGCCTATGAGTCTCTTGCAAATGCATATAGTTGGATCTTGTTTTTTTATCCATTCTGATAATCTATCTTTTAATTGGGAATTTGAGACCATTAATAATCTGTTTCAGTATAGCTACGTGTTTATAGTTTCATACAATTTTGATTTTTTGCTATATTTAATGATTTCTTGATTTTAATTTAATAGATTATTCTTCAATTGCTAGTTCTCTATTTGGGAACTTTGGAATTTGTTTTTTGGTTCCTTTGTGTAGTTTATCATTGTTCTTTGTGGTACTGGTTTGGTGGTCATGAATTCTTTCAGTTTATTCTTGCCATAGAAAGTTTTTATTCTCACTCAAATTTGAAACTGAGCTTTTCTGGGTATAGGAACCATTGCTTGAACTTGTTTTCATTTAGATCTCGGAATATGTCATTCTAGACTCTCCTTGATTTTAGGGTCTGAATTGATAAATCAGACATAAGCCTATTGGTTTGCCTCTAAATGGGAGTTGATGTTCCTCTCTTGCAGCTTTTACTATTCTTTGCTTAGTTTCTATGTTAGGCATTTTGATTGTGGTGTGTCCTGGAGAACTTTTCATTTGACTATGTCTATTTGGGGTCCTGTATGCCTCCTACATGTGTATGTCTGTCTCATTTCTAATGTGGGAAAGTTTTCTGTGACTACCTCATTGGCCTTTAGCTTGTATCAACATGGTGTCTTCTATCCCAATAATTCTCAGGTTTGATCTCTTAATATTGTTCCAACATTACTGTATATTCTGGTCATATTCTATAAATTTTTCATTTATTGAATTATGTGTACTTAAGTTCATATACCCTGTGTTCAAGGTCAGAAATTCTGTCTTCAAGGACTGAATCTCTACTTTCTATACAATCTAAATTTATTAGTGATGCATTGAAGTAAATTATTAATTTGATTAATATATGTTTCATTTCTAGGAGTTCTGATTGATTTCTTTTATGTTTCCATTAATTTATTGAAGTGGTCTTTCATCTCCTGTGTTTTGCTCCCTTAATTAATTCCTTAGATCTTCTTTTAGTTCCTTGAACAATTTTAATAATCAGTTTTTTATCCTCTTTCTTTGGGAATTCATCAGCATCACCATCAGTAGGATCCTTTTTTTGGTAGATTGTGAACTATGGAGGGAGATTTGTTTGCCTGTTTCCTCATGTTTTCAGAGTTCTTGACTTGCACATCAATTGAGATAGCTTCCCCTTCCTCTTTTGTACAAATATCCTTTTGTGTGTAAATTATCTTATTTGTTTTTGGGGTTTCCTCTGTTTTTGATATTTAAGTAGATGATATTAAGTAGATGTCAAGGAGTAGAACCTGTTTTGATATGTCACCTCAGGTCCTTGTTGGTTTGGGATTTTTGCCTTCTCATTTCTTTGAGCTGGAGCGATGTTAAGACTCAGGTGGTGTTAGATTGTGGGGTAAATTTCACTATTGCTTGTTTGAGATGTGAATATTATTTGGCAATAGGATTTCTATTCTGTGATCTTAAGGTGTCCCAATCTCTTTTCAGTCCTCCTAGAGGGAGTGTGAGAACCAGGAGTGGCACTAATGTCAGCAACAGATATACAGCCTGAAGATAAATGTCCAATGTCTACTTTGACATTTATAGCACTAATTGCCACCTATGTGAAATAGTGGATTAGCATTTAACAAGAGTACCAATAATAAAACTCCATGAACTAGATCAAGTTTTCAATAGAATATGTCTCCTATGTTTTCCACTATATTAGTAGTTACAACAACTTGAATGGGGGTAGGGAATTGCATAATCTATATAATTTCTATTATTTAATTGGATTACACTTTCTTAAGTAAGAGAAAATAGGGAGGGTAAGAGAAAGTTGGAAGTGTTTGAAAAAATGATCAAAGGAGAGGCAGGAGATGGGGAACTGGTGTCAACTGTAAAGAAAAAGAAATAGAAAGTTAATTTAAAGTAATTTAAAAAGAGAAAAGAGGAGAAAGCAGGAATTTGGGGCTACTACTGGAGGGAGAAAATGAAGAAGGGGAGACAGGTGGACCTAGAACCTACATTTGAATGAACCAGGAAGTATAAGATCAGAACAACCTGAACCCCCATACAATTTTACCCCACCTGAGTTACACACACCACACACACACACACACCACACACACACACACACATTCAAAACTATTTGTGCAGAAAAAGCATACACAACCATACATGAACACTCATACACAAAAAATCATGCATAGTGAAAAAAGTAAATAATACAATACAATGAACTGATGTTTGGAAAATATGAAAACAAAAGTTAAAATTTAAAAAGAATACAAATGGGAATATGGAGGAAAAAAGAAAGAAAAAGAAGAAAAGAAAAAGAAATGATCTTAATGAGAGATAAAGGGCTTGTTTCCACTCCAGTGGCCGAATCTGTTGAAAGGGATGAATTTTCAGTCTTTATATTTATTTTTGGCTCTACATTTTGGCCACTGTCCTTGTGTTCCTCACCTAGCTACCAGCATGCTCCTCTACCATGGTAGGCTGCCAGCTGAGGGTTTTCCATGCTGTTTTCATGGAGGGCTTGCCCCCGCGTGCAAGGTTTCACTGCAGCAGAATGCTTTGGATTTGTTTTCACTGAGATGCTTACCCTACCAACTCTGTGTCCATTAAAATTAGCTGTCCTCTATAAACTACTGGTTTCCCCAAGTTGATTTTTCTTTATTATTAATTTCTTTATCTGCCCACCACATGTCTCTTTTGTCTGTGATCCAAGCTCCCTTGGGATCCAGAGGGGAACACTGAGCTGGAGGCCAGAGCTGATACATCCCTAAGATATTATTTCTTATGCTCAAGTTATGGATTTTCTGTAACTGTATGATTTTTTTTAACAGTTCAGTTTTATATTTCAGTGACATTCCTTGGTTATTCACCTTGATGAGGAGGATTATTCCTGCTTTCTACATATGATGAATAGGAGCTGCTAGGTGGTACCTCTTTCTTCTACTCTGCCATTTTGTTTGGTCTGTAAATAATTTTTAAATTACATTTAATTCATATTAGAATGAAATCCAGTGAAAACTAGCAAAAATCGGGTATAAATGCTAGAGTATAAAGATTTTGCTATAGAATATTTTACGGTGATTTGGGGCACTGTGCTTTTTCTTATATATAAACATTCATACAGTAATAAAAATGTGAGCCACATTAAGAATGTAATCATGTTAAACTGGCTTGTTACCATCACAAAGCAGGAGTTTTTCCAAATGAAGCAGCTATGTTTACTTCCACAGGATTAAATAGTAGCAATAGTATGAAAATAGCCCATCTTTTAATTAATAGTTTCTTATAGTTTTATGTTTGTACCACGTGTGTTAACAAGTCAATACCACTACATATACACACATACAATGTGTGTCTTCTCCTTGCCCCCAAAGTTGATGATAAATGGTGATAAAATGTTGGTATTAATAGCCTCCAAGTAATAAAAAAATGCCTTTTTATAAAGTTGAAGTAGTTGAAATAGCAGCTGTTATGGTTTGGATGTGAGATGTCCCCCAAAAGCACGTGTGTGAGATAATGCAAAAAGGTTTAGAAGAGAATTTAAAGGGTTATGAGAGTATGAACCCAATCGGTGAATTAATCCCTTGATAGGCTTAACTGAGTGGTAACTGAAGGCTGGTAGGGTGTGGCTGGAGGAGGTGGGTCCCCAGGGTTGTGAATTTGGGGTATATATTTTGTATTTTGAGAGTGAAGTCTCTCTGTTTCCTGATGATCCTGTGAGCTGCTTCTCTCTGCCACTCTTCCTCTGTTGTGTTCTGCCTCACCCTAAGCCCCTAGGAATGCAGTATGCTGTTCAAGGACTGAGACTTTTGAAGCCATGAGTCCTCAAATAAATTTTTCTTCCCTAAAATTGTTCTTTATCAGGTCTTTCAGTCACAGTAACAAAAAAGCTGACTAAAACAGTAGCTGAAGCTATTCTCAGTTTATAATAGTGACTAGAGTTTGGTCTTAACCTTACATTCAAAATATCTTTCAATCAAAATATACAAAAGTTTGTGTTTTCTGGAATTACCTTCAAAACAGAACCTGAGATAAGGGTTCAGATTCAAAGCACTTGTTTGGTAAAGTGTTCTATATACAGGAGTAGAAGTCAGCAGAATGAAACAAGCCAAAAGGAGAAGCTGGAGTAAGTCTCATTTCCTGATTTGCTTTCTGCCATGGACAGCTGTAGCTGACTCTCACTGGGGATGCTCTGCATATCTTTGGAGACTGTGTTCCAAAATCTTGTCTACTTTATACAAAAGGGGAGTATCTTTTATCTCTCCTCCTCCCCTGTTTTTACCCAAAGCTAAGCAATTTCAATTTGATGTCATCAAATAAAATGAATCATTAATTGAGCACTGTATGTGCCACAACTTATCTAATATTATTCAGTGCACACTTCAGATGACCAAAATACATGTTATATAAATATTAGAAACAAAAGCATTAGCTCTGTGCACTATCTCATGCCTGTAATCCCAGTGACTTGGAGGCTGAGCCAGGGGAATCCCAAGTTCAAGGGCAGCCTCAACAACTTAGTGAGATCTTGTCTCAAAACAAAAAAAATATGAAGGGATGGGATATAACTCCAGTGGTAGATAGAGCCCCTGGATTCAATACTCACAACCATACACACACACACACACACACACACACACACCACACACACACAAAGTATTAAATAAATTTTCCAAGTCCACCCAATGGAAAGTGGCAAAGCCAATAGTTGAAATTGTTTTTCCTCGGAAAAAAGATGGCACAATAAAAATTAGTATTATATAACATAGTTAACAAAGGAATAGCTATAAAGATATGAAGTATGGAAACACCAGGGATAGTGCAGTGCCCCAGGGATGGTATTTGGAAAGGGGATGCCACCCCCAGGTCTGAAGGAGTAAAGACAAATCATTACAGGGAACTGGAAGGAGAGTCACACATGGAGAAAAAAGCACTGAAGGAGTTATTACTTCCTCAGGTTGGAGGACACAGTATGCGTAAGTGAAGAACAATGGCATTTCAGCTTCCTGCTGCAGATTATAGCAGGGTGGAATGAGTACAGAGTGGGTGGATGTGAGTAGGAAAAGACATAGATGATATCCAGTAGAAAAGCAAACATGTGTTCCAAAAACATATTTTTTAATCACTAGACTTTTAAATTATTTTTAAAGAACCTTATGTCACCTATTTGTTAAAAAAGACTGATTTACAAATTAATATATGAAAGATTAAGAATGGAGTAATACTTCAAGTAGGGAAATCGGGTGGACAGTAGTGACCACAGGGAGTCTACTGAAGACTTGCCACATTACCTCTGTGTGTATGAAGTTATCACGGTTGGGGTGGAGGTAGGACCCACGGTACCTGAAAATTGACTGCATATATAGATATAAGAAAGGGAGAGTAAAAGTGAGAGTCATATTTGCAGCACTGATGACTTACTGTTAAAAAAAAAAAAAAAAAAAAAAAGACAACTCCAAAAACCCAGTAGAAAAAAACAATCCAATTAAACATTGGCTCTATTCCTAAATAAATATTTCTCAAAAGAAAACATAAAATAGCCCACAGGTACATGAAAAAATGCTCAAAATCATGACTCATGGGGGAAATGCAAATAAAAACCAAAAGGAAGTATCACCTCACTTCAGGAAGAAGGGCTATTATCAAAATGGCAAAAGATAACAAGTGCTGATGAGGATGTGGAGAAAGGGGGACTTTGCACACTGTAGGTAGGAATGTGTCCACTTCCAAAGGAAATCAAATCAGCCTGTCAAATAGACATCTGCACCCTTGTTTATTGCACCACTATTCAAAATATTCAAGATGTGGAAACAACCTCAGGGTATACTCCCCAGATGAACAGATAATGCAGCACACATGCACAAAAGGTATACTATTCAGTCTAACAAAAATCAAAATCCTGACATTTGTGAAAATATAGATGGAACTGGAGATTGTTAAGTGAAAGAATCCAGGTACAAAAAGACTAGTACCACTAATCTCATTCATGTGGAATGCAAAAAATGTTGGCTTCAAGAATTATGATTATCAGAGACAGGGAAGTAGAGAAAGAGTAAAAAGAAGCAGGGATGAGTGGAATTTGATCAGTAGGTACTCATAGTTACATAGGATTAAGAGGTTCTAGTGTGCTATTGCATAGTAGGGTGATTATAGATAATGATAATGCATTGTACATGTCCAAAAGCTAGAAGAAAATATTTTGAATGTTTTCACCATAAAGAACTGATAAGTGATTGATGAGATAGGTATCTTTAAACCAATGTAAACATTTTAGAATCTATACCTGTATCAATCATCATATGGTGACCCACGAATACATATTACATGCGTATTTTATTTATCAGTTATAAAAAAAATTGAATTTAAAAATGGAAAAAAGAAACAGTTGAAAGATGAGCAGTCTGAAGAAGGAAAATAATTATTTAATTTGGAGACAGTCCAAATTTGAAATTCTAAAAGAAAATTCTAGGAAAAACTTCTGCCAAATGATTGGAAATGCAGACACGTACTCTGAAGGGAAGTCAGGATTGAGAATGTAGATGAGGAAGTCACCAATAAAGAAGTAGTATTTGTAGGTTTAAATTAGGTTAAGAGAGAAAGTCAAAATTCAGTACAGAGAGAAGTGCTTTAAATAGTATGTACAATTTTGATGAGAAGTTACATTTATTTGAAAGGTCAACAAATAACTAATGACTTCAAAACATACAAAGCAAACAGTAAAAACAAAGTATAAAATGAATAATTCGTCCATTGCCCAGAGGTCTTCTCTCTCGATACCACCACTGCCACTGCTGCCATTGCCCCACTGCCACCAACTCGCCTCCACTGCAGATGACCTGCTTCTGCTGCCACTACCACTGCTGCCACCACTTCCCAGAGGTCCTCTGCCATAGTGCTTGCAGGGTTGATTGCGCACAGCTGCCTTCATCTTGGGATTCCGGCCATCGCCCGAGGGTTCAGGGTGCCAGCTGGTTTGCTGCCATCAGCATCTTAGTGTGCAACTGTCTCTGTTGGGAGACACAGTCCAGGACCTACAGTTCCAGTGTCAGGGTGCCTGCAAGTTTGACTGTGCCTGGGATCTTCCTGTTGGGAGCGCTGGTGACCACTATCTTGCTGCTGCTTCTCTGGGTTGCTCCTCTGTGTGAGCACATCCCTGGTGGTCTCTCTACAAGTTGGACTAGCACTGAGATCTTGGGACTGCAGCTTGGTCAAACCTGCGGTGTCTGAGGCCCGGAACTGTGGGAGGATGACTGGGTCTGCATGGTCCAGTCTGGGTCTAGCAATGCCATGAAAAGTTGGAGACAGGACCGAGAATTTTTTTTTCTTGTAAACAAATGGGATACATCTTGTTTCTCCATTTGGACGTGAAATAGAGGCATACCATTTGTGTAATCACACATTTACATAAGGTAATGGTGTTTGATAACATGAAAAGACCAAATGTAAGAGTTATCAGAATAGATGAAGGAGCAGAGATTAAAAACCAAAGGAATGCACAATTTTTTCAATGATATAATATCACAAAATTTCTCAAACCTAAGGAATGAAATGGAAAATCAACTACAAGAGGATTACAGGACCCCAAATGTACAAAATTAGAGCAGGCCCACACCAAGACACAGTATAATGAGAATGACTAACACAGAGAACAAGGAAAAAAATCTTAAAGGCCTCTAGAGAAAAAAAATCAAATTACATCTAGAGGGAAACCAATTTGGATCTCAACTGACTTCTCAATCCAGACCCTCAAAGCTAGGAGGTATTGGATAACATATGCCAAGCTCTGAAAGAAAATGAAAACCAACCAAAAATTTTATATCCAGCAAAATTGTTTCAGTTTTGAAGATGAAGTGAAAACCTTCCATGATAAACAAACTTAAAAAAATTCACAAGTAGAAAGCCTGCACTACAGAATATACTCAACAAAATATTCCATGAGGATGAAGTTAAAAAAAAAAAAAAAAAAAAGGAAAACCAGCAGAGGGAGTAACTACACTAAAAGAATAGTCAAAGGAGAAACTATGTCAAATTAAAAACCAGAAATAGACCCAATGACTAGGAATACAAATCATATATCAATAATTACCTTGATTGTAAATGACCTAAACTCATCAATCAAAAGACATAGACTGATAGATTGGATTTAAAAACAAGACCCAACAATATACTGTCTCCAAGAGAATCACTTCATAGCCAAAGACATCCACAGACTGAAGGTGAAAGAATGGGAAAAATCCATATGGATTACGTAAATAAGCAGGGGTTTCCATTCTCAGATAAAGTAGACTTCAAGCCAAAGTTAATCAGAAGGGACAAAGAAGAATATTTCATACTGCTTAAGGATATTATCCATCAAAAAGACATAATAATTGGAAATATACCCCAAACAATGGAGCAGCATGTACATCAAACAAACCCTTGTTAATTTCAAGAATCAAATAGACCACAACACAATGACACAATTTAACATACCTTACAATTTAACATACCTCTTTCACTATTTGACAGATGTTCCAAATAAAAACTAAGAAACTATAGAACTAAATAATATAATCAATACTTTCAGCTAAACAGACATATATAGAATATTTCATCCATCAACGAATGAATACACTTTCTTCTCAACAGCACATGATCCTTCTCTAAAACAGACCATATCTTACACCACAAAGCAACTCTTAGTAAATACAACAACAACAAAAAAACAGATAATGCCCTACATTTTATCAGATGATAACAGAATGAAATTAGAAGTCAATTATAAAATAAAAAATAGAAGGCACTTGAACACCTGAAGACCAAATAAAAACTATTTAATAATGGATGTGTAGCAGAAAGAAATCAAGGATGAGATTAAAAAAAATACTTGAAGGTAAGTGAGAATACCGATACAACATATTAAAATCTCTGTGACACTATGAAGGCAGTGCTAAGAGGAAAGTTCATTGCATTTAGCTCATTCATTAAAAGAATAAAAAGTCAATAAATAAAGAACCTAACATTATATCTCAACTCCCTAGAAAAAGAACAAATCAACACTAAAAACAGAAGACAGAAAAATAATTAAAAAATCAGAGCTGAAATCAATGGAATTGAAACAAAAGAAACAATTCAAAAAGTTGACAAAACAAAAAGTTGGTTCTTTGAAAAAATAAATAAAATTGATAAACCCCTAGCCATGTTAACAAAGAGAAAAAGGGAGAAAACTCAAATTACTCAGACGTGATGAAAAAGGGAATATCACAATAGACACAATGGAAATGCAGAAGATAATTGAAAACTTTTGAAAATGTATACTCCAATAAAATAGAAAATAATGAAGACATGGACAAATTTCTAGGGACATATGACTTACCCAAACTGAATCAGAAGGACATACATGATTTAAACATATCAATTATAAGTAATGAATTAGAAAATGCCATAAAAAGCCCAACAATTAAGAAAAGTCCAGGACCAGACAGATACTCAGCAGAGTTCTGCAAGACTTTCAAAGAAGAATTAATACCAATACTCTTCAAAGTATTCCATGAAATAGAAAAGGAGGAAACCCGTCCAAACTCATTCTATGAGGCAAATATCACTGTAATACCAAAACCAAAGACACATCAAGGAAAGAAAACTTCAGACCAATATCCCTGATGAACATAGATGCAAAAACTCTCAATAAAATTCTGGCAACTCGCATACAAAAATATATTAAAAAGATAGTGCACCATGATCAAGTAGGGTTCATTTGAGGGATGCAAGGTTGCTACAACATAGGGAAATTAATAAATGTAATTCTTCAAATCAATAGATTTAAAAATAAATATCAAATGATCACTGCAATAGATGCAGAAAAAGCATTTTACAAAATACAACACTACTTCATGTTCAAAACACTAGAAAAACTAGGGATAGTAGGAACATACCTCAACATAGTAAAAGCTATAAATGTTAAACCCAAGGTCAATATAATTCTAAATGGAGAAAAATTAAAAACATTCCTTCTAAAAATTGAAACAAGACAAGGATGCCCTCTTTCACCACTTCTATTCAACATTGTCCTTGAAACTCTAGCCAAAGCAATTGGACAAGGGAAAGAACTCAAGGGATATGAATAGGGAAAGAAATCAAACTATCACTACTTGCGAATGACTTGATTCTATATTTGGAAGATTAAAAAAAATTCCACCAGAAAACTTTGAGAACTCATAATTGAATTTAGCAAAGTAACTGATATAAAATAAAAACCCATAAATCAATTAAGTTCCTATATATCAGTGATGAATCTACTGAAAGAAAATTTTGGAAAACCTACCCCATTCACAATAGCCTCAAAAAAAAAAAAAAAAGTTAAATACTTGGGATCCAATCTGAAAAAAAGAGGTGAAAGATCACTAAAATGAAACTACAGAACATTAAAGAAAGAAATCAAAGAACTTACTTAGAAGATGGAAAGACCTCCCATGCTCCTGGGATAGGCAGAATTAATATTGTCAAAATGGCCATACCAGATCTTACATTACACTGCAGAGCTACTGTAACAAAATGGCATGGTATTGGCACCAAAACAGACATTAATACCAATGATACAGAATAAAAGACAAGTGCACACAAATACATTTATCTAATCTTAGACAAAGGCACCAAAAACATTCACTGGAGAAAAGATAGCCCATTCAACAAATCATGTTGGGAAAATTGAAAAGCCACATGTAACGAAATGAAATTAAATCCCTATCTCTCACCCCGTACAATAATCAACTCAAAGTGGATCAAAGACTTAGGCACTAGAACAGAGACCTGGTGCCTAATAGAAGGAAAAGTAGGCCCAAATCTTCATCATGTTGGTCTAGGATCTGACTTCCTTAACAAGACTCCTAAAGTGCAAGAAGTAAAATCAAGCATCAATAAATGGGATGGATTCAAACTAAAAAGCTTCTTCTCAGCAAAGGAAATAATCAATAATGTGAAGAGAGAGCCAACAGAATGGATTAAAATCTGTACCACATGTACCTTAGATAGAACACTAATCTCCAGGATACATAAAGAACTCAAAAAACCTAATACTGAAAAATCGAATATTCCAATCAAAAAATGGACTGAGGAACTGAACAGACACTTCATAGAAGAAATACAATTGATCTACAAATATATGAAAAAATGTTCTATATCCTTAGAAATTAGGGAAATGCAAGTTAAAACTAAGATTTCATCTCACTCTAGTCAGAATGGTAATTATCAAGAATACAAGCAATAATAAGTGTTGGCGAGGATGTGGGGAAAAAGGTACACTCATACATTGATGATGGAAATGAAAATTGGTGCAACCATTATGGAAAGTGATATGGAGATTCCTCAGAAAATGGTGGAATGGAACCACCATTTGACCCAGCTATCCACTCCTCAGTTTATACCCAAAGAACTTAAAATCAGCATATTATAGTGACACAGCTACATGAATGTTTATAGCAGCTGCACTCAAAATTGCTAAACTGTGGAACCAACATACGTGCCCTTCAACAGATGAATAGATAAAGAAAATGGAATATTACACACTCTTAAAGAAGAATGAAATTATGTCATTTGCTGGTAAATGGATGGAACTGGAGAATAGCATGCTAAGCAAAATGAGCCAATCTCTAAAAACCAAAGGCTGAATATTTTCTCTAAAATGTGGATGCTAATTCACAATAAGGTGAGGGACAGGCTTGGGAAGAATAGAGTTACTTTAGATTAGGTAGAGTGGAGTGAAGGGAAGGGAGGGGATGTGGGCGTTGGAAGGATAGTAGAATAATTCAGACATTATTATCCTGTGTACATATATAACTATGCAACCAGTGGGATTGCACATCAAGTACAACAAGAAGAATGAGAAATTATACTCCATCTTTGGATGATGTACCAAAATGAATTCTAATGTCATGTATAGAAAATATAAAATATAAAAGAAAAAAAACAAATAAAATGAATAATTCACCTTTAGAAAAGGATAGTTTCCCCTATTTGGACTATATGATAGTCAATAAAATAATCTTTAAAATTACAGAGTATTAGAATTCTAATAATTAATGAATGTAACCTAATAGATATAAAGAAAAATACTGCACTCAATTCTGCAATCTGGATTTTCTTCAAAAATATTTGGGAGGAATAAACAAAACAAAACTCACTATATTTGTTTTCCTAACATGACATTTAAAAACAAACAAAACAAAATTTCCTTCAGATAAAGTGTATGTAAGCAGAAATATTCTAAATCTTTAGTAAAATATCAGGTGAGATTATCTTTCAGTGTTTAGGACAGGGGAATATATTTTTTTAAATCCCATAAGCACAACCCATAACCCAAAGTGATTCATTAGGCTGAATTTGAATTGTATGATTATATATATTAAGAACATAATTAAGGAAACGAAACGCAAGGAAACCCAATAGCAAGAATATAGTTGTCACTCACATACTGAAGAAGTTTAATATATAAAATATGTATTTTAAAACTACTGTGCATTAGAAAGAAAAAAACAACTATATATTAGAAAACATTGATAATACAGAAGAAATGTGTATGATGCTCTTACATACTGCATGAAGGAAACATGCAAAAAGACAAAATAATCAGCAGTGAATACAACAACAGTGTGTGCCACTCGCATCCCAACAATGAAGATTAAAAGTCTGACAATATCATTTGTTGGCAAATATGGATCTAAAGATAGGCTATTACACTATTGTGGTTACATAAATTGACACTACTTGTAACATAAACAACTTATGATTACCTGGTATGAATTTGAGTATACAAGTCAACAATTTAACTTGTAGATTCATGCTGTAGAAAAATGTTTGCATTCATGCCCAGGAGACATGTAGAACAATATAAATAGGGATATTACTCATAAGAAAAGAAAATGGAAATAATCTAAGTTTTCATCAATAATGCAATAGGCAGATTGTGCTACAGGCATAAATGAACGCATTAGACCTTTAAAAATTATATTGCAAAGCTAATCTTCTAACACAGCAGTATTGTACAGCAAGGTCACATGTTGGTGTGCTGACTGATAGGCACACCAGAGATCCCAACCAGTACCTAAAGATGCTCACTCATTTAGAGTGGTAACACAAATATCAGAATATCTAAAAATAAACTTAAGAAATATTCTTGTTAAATATGAAGATAATTTTGAAATATGTATGTACTATACTCCCACAAATAGAAAAATAGCAAATAATATGCTTAAATGAAGGTAATACTATAATGATTTTGATTCTCCCTAAATTAATGCATGAATTCAATACCAATCTTTTGCTTGATAACCCCAATCTTTTTGCTTGATATTGGTTATTGATTTTATTTGAAATAATAGAGAATTTTAGTTTAATTATAAAAGAATGAACTAATTATTACTTTGTTATTATAATTAGTAGTAGAGGTAATTCTAGGAATGGCAATGGCTCACATGTACAAAGTATTTTTAAGTGCATACAAAATCAATAAATAAAAATAGTCTAAAGTATTATATACATACAATCATTCATAGTTTGATGATAAAAAGCGGATATGTGGAATTAAACAGAATTTAAGAAAAATGTTAAATGATTATGAGGATTTAGTATATTTTGTATGCAACTTTCTATTCCCATTTGAAAAAGCTGACTTTAAAAAAATGTTCGAGGGTAAAAACTAGACCGCTACTTTCACCTTGATATGAAATAGCTTATGGATGATTTAATCAATAAATGTGATAAAATTAAATCGAAAGTGACCAGAAAAAAATCAATTTATGATTTTTATTTATCAAATGATAAGGCTATTTTTAACTTTTACTACAATGTCCAGAAACCATTGAAATTAAAAAAAAGATCAATTATGATTACTAACACTTAAAGTTACCTTCATGAGTTATTGAAAAAAATTTCCAACTTGTATGACAAATTGTTATTAATTGTAAAAATAGCTACAAGGTGAGGATAATCATACAGTACTTCATTTACTCAAATTTTCTTTAATATCCTTCAACTATCAGTCTGCAAATAGTTATTGAGCACCTACTGTGTGAGGTACAAATGTCGACAGGAAAGAAAAAACTGCTGCCCTCCCCAAAAACATTGATTACAGAAGAGAAAGACAAATGTTAAAGCCAGATATAAATATTAAATGAGGCAAACCTAGATATGTTAATTTCATGAGGAATAAGAACATGTAATAATAATGTGATAGGAACTGGTGAGAAGCAAGGATGTAGGTAGAATTGAATGTGCTGGAGACTTTTTGAGTTGGTCTTAAATTATGAAAAGGGATCATAGTTATAGACACATGAAAACAGGGAATGACAAACGAGTCCAAAGGTAACAAAGTGTGAAGACTTTCATAGAAATGAAGAATACCTGTATAGATAAGTGCTCTGAAAAGACAGAAATGGAAGAAGATGAGGTAAGAGATACAGGGAGGGGCCGAGTGGATGGAGCTCTGTAGACCTCTGTCAAGAGTTTACCCTTTACTAGTCAATGCGAAGACAATAGATACTGTCCCTCCCCTAAATGAACTATGAAAAACTTCAAAACCAGAAAACTGAAATGATAGTTTTCTTAAAGTCAATATTATCTCCACTTAATTCAGCAATCAGCACATATTAAAATACAGGCAGCACTCGCCTGATACTGTGCTTCTTTAAAAGGACAGAACAGGTGATCTTCATTATCGGGGGAAAATTTACAATTGTGTCTCATCTTTTATTTGTCAAGATATAAAAAATTGCCTTATTGGTACTTAGAAATCTAGAAAAAAATGGTAGAACTAATATTTTACTGCACTATAATTTAAACTGTAAATTAAAACATAAGAAACTTAAAACTTTCAGAATTAAAATGTTTTATTTCTTTGTAAAAAGCTTTTCAACAGTCTGAATTATGCTTGACTCTTCCTTTTCTAATAATATGTCTTGGCAAATTATCATACTTTCTAGGTTTGGATCAGCTTTCACCTTTTTATTCTTGCATTTTCAATGCCTTAAAATATTCCTGAGAACTGTTCGAATGTGAAGTATTTTTTTCGTTTGTTTTCTTGTGTCCCTTCCTCTGTGACATCTTCATGCTTTTTTGCCACACTTATTTACTTTCCTCATTTAGATTAAATTTGTCTTCAATAAGCCTGGGGACATATCCTAGAGTCTTTCAAATAGTGGCAGTGTCAACATTCCCATGGTCTACTACTTCTATAACACCTGTTTTGTTTCTATGCTGTATGTCCATCATTCTTGGTTAATTCCCTCTTTGATTACCCAATCTTAGAAACTGTCATGTGGGCTTATCCCTGGGAGTCAATGAAGCAACATGTTTTGTGTTGTGGATAAACTGAATAATAAATACACAGTGACAGATCACCAGCTGACTTTGTGTTTAATGATACCACCTATTATGATGCTCTTCTATTAAATGTGTAGTATTTTGTGGACTGAAGAGCTTAGCAGGGAATTTTTTACTTTAAGTATTTAGTCACATGTAATGGAGGATGGTAACTAAAATTTGAATCATTTTGTCGCGGATTGGTGTTATTCAAGGAAATTGAAAAGTGTTCATGTTGAGACAAATTTCCCTCTTTTTTTTTTTATTTTCCTCAGTTCTGGGGATTGGACCCAAGGTCTCACACATACTAGGAAAGTATTCTATCACTGAGTTCTGAGTTACATCTCCAGGCATGCCACCTTTTTTTTTTTTTTTTAAGGCAAGGTCTTACTGAGTTGTCCAGTATGACCTTAAACTTGCAATCCTCCAACCTCTAGCCTTCCCAGTACCTGGGATTAAAGGTGTGCACCACCACACCTGTCTTGCCTTACTACCTTTATTTCTGTACTATATATTTATCATTTCTGAACCATGGTAAAGTAAGTTGCAGATATTCTGATACACTGGCATGAACAATTTCAGCATAAATTTTCTAAAATTGAGTAGTTTCTCCTATATAACCGCAATATCATGAAAGAAACCAAGAACAAAAAATCAAAACACCTTATTATGTTGCATTTAAAATAAATTCTGTAGTTTTTTTAAAGGACTGAAAGTTCACATATATTTATTGGTGATAATTTATCTTTAGTCTTTTAATGGTTAGCTTCCTAATTTTTGTTCGCATTAATTTTTTGAATGTTCAACACCAGTCACCATGGAAAAAGCCCCACAGTATGGATTTGTCTGACTATTTTTTTTTCTTGCGGTTGCACTGAAATCCTTATTAGAACTATTGAAACGTTTCGGCAAGAATAGCACATCGCATCACATTAGAAAGACAACATTAATGTGTGCCACTGTTAGTGGTTCTATGCTTAATTATACTCCTATCTTTGTCTACGAAGATGAGCTCTTCCTTTTCAACAAAAAGTAGAGCTCATTCTTCAGGATAGGACTCAAAATATCTGAACAAGTCAATGATTCTGACAAGGGATAGAAAAGCATGTAAAAATTACAAAGAACACAATTTAAAGGCATTGGAGAGTTCTGAAGTGGTGAGAGCTAAATAAATTAAAATTTCGGAAAATTGAAAACGGGTCAGAAGTAAGCTGCTCATCACCAACCTTTGTTGTTGCTTCTGTTTTTCACTCTAGTTTCCCCTCTCCTGGGATAGGGGAGGAGTAGACACGTGATTTTTCTGAATGCAGGTTGAAAATCAAAGCCTAGACCAGGAAGAGGGAAACTTCTGGGGAAAGAAATATCTAGCAGAGCCTTTAGTAGTTGCGAGGACCTCAAGGGATAAAATTGGAGATGTGGGGAGTCTCTAGAACACAGACATTCTTCTCTGCAAGCTGAGAGCTGAATTCAGCAGTTGTGTAGGAGAGAAGAATTTGACGGAAAACAGAACACTCATATGAAATGTTTTTATAGGATCCTGAGGAAACAGCTGCTAGATAAAGAGGCCCTGAGACAAAAAAAAAAAATCAAGAGATGAAGACCAGATGGGGTGTTGGATTGCCCCTGAGTTTGCACAGTATCTTTGCAAATGGCAGTGTGGTGCAATATTGGGCACAGGTAGAGAAGAAGAATCCACAGTTGACCTACAGAGAACATTGTTGGGGATAGAAAGAGCAGGAGGAATTTTGGTTTTCACAGGAGGTTGGAGTGATGAAATTGACAACTTCAAGTACCTCAAACACAGCCAGTCTCCATTTGAAAACACTGCCCAAATTGTAAAGCTCTATGGGGTGGAAGGCTAAGAAGTTCAACTGAAAAGCTCTAAAGGTCAGGACTTAAGTCAATATTTCAGAGCTGAGCAGACAAAGGCTCACTAAGCTCACAAGCAAAACACACAGAAATAACAAGAGCAATTCTGATGTAGAGTTAGTCTCACAAGAACTGCAATCCAGCTCCCTCTCAGTTTAATCCTTGAATGAACTGAGGTGATGATGTCACCTATATTGCCCCAACAAAGTCTCCTTCAACACCACCTCTCCCATTTTCATATAGACCTAACCTGCTCTCAGGTAGCTGTGTTTGCTCAGCAGGAAGTATGGCAGAAGACCAGACCCCAAACCACTTCAAATGAGAATTATCCAAGATGGCCGTGGGTGGCATCTGTGCAAAAACTGCTGAGTGCAAAAGAAGAAAATCTTCACATGCTTTCTTTTTTCCTTGCCTGGACCCAGGACATCTATGCTTTGACCTATAAAAGATGCCCCTCTTGCCAAACTTCTGGGAAAAGGTGTCTGTAGAGTATGCGCTCTGTCTTCTCCATTTAAAAAGAAGAGTTCCAAAATTGTCCAGGCTTTCTGCCAGAAGGCAATTTGAGAATGCAGAATAAGGCAGCATTCAAGGTCTAGAATTCTGAGTTAAAGAGAGTGAAGCTCAAGGAAATGGTGGTATTTTGGGTTGCAAACAGATGTGACTGCATTAAAATGAGATCAAATAGCATTTTACAGAATTTTTATTACCAAGAAAAAGGACTACTTCATAATGATAAAGAGGTCAGCTCATCAAAATTCAAAGGAACTTCAAATGTATATGAACACAGTGAAACTACTTCAAAAGACATAAATTAAAGTTGACAGGATGAAAAGAAGAAATAGAAAATTCTATGATAGCAAGATTTTAACATACTTCTGACATAATAAATAAAACGCAAACAACACACTATTAATCAACTTAACTTTTTTGACATTTATAGACCATACCAAAAAAAAAAAAAATACAAAATTCACATTATTTTTAAGTGGACATGGAGAAATTGCCAATATTCATGAAATTTTGAATAATAATAGATTTCCAAATAAAATTAAGAATAATGAAATAATAAATCAATATTCCAGAAAATAAAGGAATAAATAAAATTTAATTACAGAAAGATACATGGAATAATCTAAATTACTTAAACATTTGAAAATCCAGTTCTGAGGTTCAAAAGACAAGTCATAAGAGAACTTTAAAATATTTTGAATGAAGTACAAATGGACACACAACAAATGGGGAACGAAGTTAAAACTGTGTTTAACAGGAAATTTAGAACATTAGATGCAAATATTAAAAAATAAGAAAGGAATTAAGATAATGATAGGGCCTCCAAATTCATAAATTATAAAAATAATGGAACAAAGAATGTGGTAGAGTGCATGACACATCAGGTTCAATCCCCACTACCACCAAAAAAATAAATAAATAACAAAAAAGAACAGATTAAACCTAAAATATATCAGAGAATAAGAGAAATCATTGAAATAGAACACAACATAACAACCCAGAATATTAATGAAACAATTTCTTTAATCAATGAAATTTTCAGTAAGCCTCCACCCAGTTAAAGCGGGGCATCACTACCAGTCTTGCAGACATTTAAAAGGTTAATTATGGAATACATTAACACCTCTATGTGGTACAAATGCTTTGAAAGGCAAGGTTGCCAAAACTAACTCAAAAATAAATAAAACAGGGGATTCAAGATGGCGGACTAGAGGGTGGCTGCGTTTCGTGTTGCTCCAGGACTCAGGACCCAAGAAGAGGAGATATAGAGAGCCTTGGGACCAACTCAAAGCAGCCGGGCGAGAGTCCCCCACTGGGCAGGCGTCCCGGACGGGGCAGGAGTCCTGGACGGGGCAGTAGCCCCAAAAGCAGGGATCTTTGCAAAGTAGAACGGCCGGCGAGGCGCCCCTCCCCCCGCCGGAGCAGTGATCGCAGACAGCTGGGAGCATTGAAGAGGGGGCTGCCCAGAGGAGAAGGAGAAATACGGGCTCGGCACGTCGCTTGGAATTGGATCAGCTGCGCCAGGGCTCCGGGCGGCTATCCGGAGGAGTAGCGTGGACTCAGGACTCAAGAAAAGGAGATATTGAGAGACTTGGGACCAACTCAAAGCAGCCGGGTGAGTGTTTCCCACTGGGCAGGCATCCCGGACGGGGCGGTAGCCCCCGGACAGGGCAGTAGCCCCGAAAGCAGGGATCTTTGCAAAGTAGAACTGCCGGCGAGGCGCCCCTCCCCCCGCCGGAGCAGTGATCCCACACAGCTGGGAGCATTGGAGAGGCGCTTGGACTCTGCGCAACCCACCCGCGCTCTGGGAGGCTGCCCAAAGGAGAAGTTGCTTGGTGAGCTGTTTGGACTGAACGTGACCACCCCTGAACACAGGGGGCTGCCCAGAGGAGAAGGAGAAATACGGGCTCGGCACGTCGCTTGGAATTGGAGCAGCTGCGCCAGGGCTCTGGGCGGCTATCCGGTGGAACAGCATGGTGAGTGGTTTGGTCCCAGAGCATCCGCTCCTGAACATAGGGGGGTTGTCTGGAGAAGGAGGAGGAGCGCGGCGGGGTGCTTGGGCTTGAAGTGACAGCACCAGGGCTACGGGAGGCAGTCAGGACAAGAAGGTGCACAGTGAGTTCTTGGGACTCGTGACGCACCAGATCTCTGGGTGACTGCCTGGTGGAGAAAGTGGTGCGTGGTGGGTCACTTGGTCTTAGAGCGACTGCACGGAACAACAGGTGGCTGCCGGAGGAAAAGGCGTGTGGCGGGTCACTGGGACTCGGAGCGATTGTAAGGGGCTCCAGGTGGCTGCTCAGAGGAGGGGCCGCATAGCCAGGCGAAAAGTGCAGAGCAGGGTCCTAGACGGCTTCTTGGTGGAAGGGCCCCACAGACAAACTGAGGGGCGGAGTGAAGGCTCCAGGACTGCAGGCAGCTTCTCTGAGGAGAGGCAGCCGAAGGAGATTCGTTTGCGAAGGGTGAGGCTTCCAGGCCCAGGAGGTAGGTCCGGGTCCCTGGGAACATTGCAGAAGAAGGCTGCCCAGCCCAGGCGGTAGTTGTGAATTGAATGGAACCTCTGGGAGGAAAACCGACCAGCGAGACCTCCCCACCGGGTGACTCCTCCCTGTTGGGTGAGGTTCTCCCAAAAGGACCGTAAAATCAGAGACACAGGCCCAAACTGGTCTTGCGTCAGCCCACAACCTACTTCCCTTCTGGATGACCATTCATCAGCAAGTGAAGGTACCTCTGCCCACTAGCAGGGAATATACCCCACCAGAAGGCCACCACCCCTAGGGAGTCAGCTCCCTTGTGGAGCACTGCACTATCAACTTCCTCCAAGATTTCAGGCTACTGAAGACTAAGAGGGGATATAATAGAAATCTTCAGGGATATTATAAGACAATAGAGGAAATCTGCAATATCACAGCGGTCAACTGATACCTGAACAATATGAGAAAACAAGGAAAGAAAATGCTGCAAACAAATCTAGATGTTACATCAACGAAACCCAACGACAGCATGGCAGAAGAAATGACAGAAAGGGAGTTCAGAATGTACATAATTAAAATGCTCAGGGAAGCAAATGACGAGATGCAAGAGCACATGCAGGCACTGAATGATCGCACCAATCGACAGTTAAAAGAGCAAATACAGGAAGCAAAAGATCACTTCAATAAAGAGTTAGAGATATTGAAAAAAAAACAAACAGAAATCCTTGAAATGAAGGAAACAATAAACCAAATTAAGAACTCCATAGAAAGCATAACCAATAGAATAGAACACCTGGAAGACAGAACATCAGACATTGAAGATAAAATATTTAACCTTGAAAACAAAGTTGAACAGAGAAGATGGTAAGAAATCATGAACAGAATCTCCTAGAACTATGGGATATCATGAAGAGGCCAAATCTGAGAATTATTGGAATTGAGGAAGGCTTAGAGAAACAGACCAAAGGAATGAACAATCTATTCAATGAAATACTATCAGAAAATTTCCCAAATCTGAAGAATGAAATGGAAGATCAAGTACAAGAGGCTTATAGGACTCCAAATATACAAAATTACAACAGACTCACACCAAGGCACATTATAATGAAAATGCCCAACATACAAAATAAAGACAGAATTTTAAAGGCCGCAAGAGAGAGGAATCAAATTACATTCAGGGGGAAACCAATATGGATATCAGCAGATTTTTCAATCCAGACCCTAAAAGCTAGAAGGGCCTGGAACAACATTTTTCAAGCCCTGAAAGAAAATGGATGCCAACCAAGAATCTTATACCCAGCAAAACTTACCTTCAAATTTGATGATGAAATAAAATCCTTCCATGATAAACAAAAGCTAAAAGAATTTACAAAAAGAAAGCCAGCATTACAGAACATTCTCAGCAAAATATTCCATGAGGAAGAGATGAAAAACAAAGAAACAAATCAGCAATGGGAGGAACCATCCTAAAGGAATTGTCAAATAAAGGAAGAACCAAGTCGTCTCAAAATAAATAAATAAATAAATAAATAAATAAATAAATAAAATGAACCAAATGACCGGGAATACTAATCATATCTCAATAATAACCCTGAATATTAATGGCCTGAACTCATCAATCAAAAGACATAGACTGGCAGATTGGATCAAAAAGAAAGATCCAACAATATGTTGCCTGCAAGAGACTCACCTTGTAGAAAGAGATACACATAGACTAAAGGTGAAAGGATGGGGGAAAACATATCATGCACATGGACTCAGCAAAAAAGCTGGGGTATCCATCCTCATTTCAGATAAGGTGGACTTCAAGTCAAAACTAGTCAAAAGGGATAAAGAAGGACATTTCATACTGCTTAAGGGAACCATAAATCAGCAAGACATAACAATCATAAACATCTATGCCCCAAACAGTGGCTCATCCATGTATGTCAAACAAATCCTTCTCAATTTCAGAAACCAAATAGACCATAACACAATAATACTAGGTGATTTTAACACGCCTCTCTCACCACTGGACAGATATTCCAAACAAAAAATGAACAAAGAAACCATAGATCTCAATAACACAATCAATAATTTAGACTTAACGGACATTTATAGAATATACCATCCAATCAAGAGCGAATAAACTTTCTTCTCAGCAGCACATGGATCCTTCTCTAAAATAGACCATATATTATGCCACAAAGCTAATGTAAGCAAATACAAGAAGATAGAGACACTACCTTGTATTCTATCAGATCATAATGGATTGAAGTTAGAAATAAATGAAAGAGTAAAAAACAGAAGCTACTCCAACACCTGGAGATTAAACAATATGCTATTACATGATGAATGGATAACAGAAGATATTAGGAAGGAAATTAAAAAATTCCTAGAGGTAAATGAGAACAAAGAAACATCATATCAAAATCTTTGGGACACTATGAAAGCAGTACTTAGAGGAAAATTTATTTCATGGAGCGCATTCAATAAAAGAAGTAAAAATCAACAAATAAACAACCTAACACTTCAGCTCAAAGCCCTAGAAAAAGAAGAACAGACCAACACCAAAAGTAGTAGAAGACAGGAAATAGTTAAACTCAGAGCTGAAATCAACGAAATTGAAACAAAAGAAACTATACAAAAAATTGACAAAATAAATAGTTGGTTCTTTGAAAAAATAAACAAAATTGATAACCCCTTAGCCACTCTAACAAAGAGAAGACGAGAGAAAACCCAAATCACCTAAATTCGGAATGAACAAGGAAATATCACAACAGACACGATTGAAATACAAAACATAATTAGAAGCTATTTTGAAAATCTATATTCTAACCAAATAGAAAATTTCGAAGGCATCAACAGGTTTCTAGAGACATATGAATTGCCTAAATTGAACGAGGAGGACATACAAAATTTAAATAGATCAATTTCAAGTAATGAAGTAGAAGAGGTCATCAAAAGCCTACCAACAAAGAAAAGTCCAGGACCAGATGGGTTCTCAGCCGAGTTCTACAAAATCTTTAAAGAAGAGCTCATTCCAATACTTCTCAAAGTATTCCATGAAATAGAAGAGGAGGGTACCCTCCCAAACTCATTCTATGAAACCAATATTACCCTGATACCCAAGCCAGACAGAGATAAATCGAGGAAAGAAAATTTCAGACCGATATCATTAATGAACATTGACGCAAAAATTCTCAATAAAATTTTAGCAAATCGCATACAAAAATATATTAAAAAGATAGTGCACCACGATCAAGTGGGTTTTATCCCAGGGATGCAAGGTTGGTTCAACATCCGGAAATCAATAAATGTAATTCACCATATCAATAGACTTAAAGTCAAGAACCACATGATTATTTCAATAGATGCAGAAAAAGCATTTGATAAAATACAACACCCCTTCATGCTCAAAA
Source organism: Sciurus vulgaris (assembly GCF_902686455.1). Classification (NCBI taxonomy): domain Eukaryota; kingdom Metazoa; phylum Chordata; class Mammalia; order Rodentia; family Sciuridae; genus Sciurus; species Sciurus vulgaris. Next base: position 74,545,514 of record NC_136462.1, read on the forward strand.
CACTAGAAAAAATAGGGATAGTGGGAACATTCCTTAACATTGTAAAGGCCATCTATGCTAAGCCCATGGCTAATATCATTCTAAACGGTGAAAAACTGAAAGCATTCCCCCTAAAAACTGGAACAAGACAGGGATGCCCTCTTTCACCACTCCTATTCAATATCGTTCTTGAGACTCTAGCCAGAGCAATTAGACAGACCAAGGAAATTAAAGGAATACGAATAGGAAAAGAAGAACTCAAACTATCCCTATTTGCAGATGATATGATCATATACTTAGAGGAACCAGGAAATTCCACCAGAAAACTGTTAGAACTCATAAGTGAATTCAGTAAAGTGGCAGGTTACAAGATCAATGCTCATAAATCCAATGCATTTTTATACATAATTGAGGAATCCTCAGAAAGAGAAATTATGAAAACTACCCCATTCACCATAGCATCGAAAAAAATAAAATACTTGGGAATCAATCTCACAAAAGAGGTGAAAGACCTCTACAATGAGAACTACAGAACACTAAAGAAAGATATTAAAGAAAACCTTAGAAGATGGAAAGATCTCCCATGTTCTTGGATAGGCCGAATTAATATTGTCAAAATGGCCATACTACCAAAAGTGCTATACAGATTCAATGCAATCCCAATTAAAATCCCAATGACGTACCTTACAGAAATAGAGCAAGCAATCATGAAATTCATCTGGAAGAATAAGAAACCCAGAATAGCTAAAGCAATCCTTCGCAGGAAAAATGAAGCAGGGGGTATCGCAATACCCGAACTTCAACTTTATTACAAAGCAATAGTAACAAAGACGGCATGGTACAGGTACCAAAATAGACAGGTAGATCAATGGTACAGAATAGAGGACACGGACACAAACCCAAATAAATACAACTTTCTAATACTAGACAAAGGCGCCAAAAATATGCAATGGAGAAAAGATAGCCTCTTCAACAAATGGTGCTGGGAGAATTGGAAATCCATATGCAACAGAATGAAACTAAACCCATATCTCTCACCCTGCACAAAACTCAACTCAAAATGGATTAAGGACCTTGGAATCAGACCAGAGACTCTGCAGATTATAGAAGAAAAAGTAGGTCCCGATCTTCAACATGTCGGCCTAGGACCAGACTTCCTCAACAGGACTCCCATAGCACAAGAAATAAAAGCAAGAATCAATAACTGGGATAGATTCAAACTAAAAAGCTTTCTCTCAGCAAAGGAAACTATCAGTAATGTGAAGAGGGAGCCTACAGAGTGGGAGAATATCTTTGCCAATCATACTTCAGATAGAGCACTAATCTCCAGAATCTAAAAAGAACTCAAAAAACTCTACACCAAGAATACAAATAATCCAATCGACAAATGGGCTAAGGAAATGAACAGACACTTCACAGAAGAAGATGTACAAGCAATCAATAAACATATGAAAAAATGTTCAACATCTCTAGTAATAAGAGAAATGCAAATCAAAACCACCCTAAGATTCCATCTCACCCCAATTAGAATGGCGATTATCAAAAATACAAGCAACAGGTGTTGAAGAGGATGTGGGGAGAAAGGTACACTCATACATTGCTGGTGGGGCTGCAAATTAGTGCAGCCACTCTGGAAAGCAGTGTGGAGATTCCTTAGAAAACTTGGAATGGACCCTCCATTTGACCCAGCTATCCCACTCCTTGGCCTATACCCAAAGGATCTAAAATCAGCATACTACAGAGATACAGCCACATCAATGTTCATAGCTGCTCAATTCACAATAGGCAGACTATGGAACCAACCTAGATGCCCTTCAATTGACGAGTGGATAAAGAAACTGTGGTATATATACACAATGGAATATTACTCAGCCATAAAGAATGACAAAATTATGGCATTTGCAGGCAAATGGATGAAATTGGAGAATATCATGCTAAGTGAGATAAGCCAATCTCAAAAAGACAAGGGACGAATGATTTCGCTAATAAGTGGAGGATGACACATAATGGGGGGGAGGGAAGGGTTAGTGTTAGGGATAGAGTTAGGGTTAGGGAGGGGGGCATGTATGGAGGAAGAAAGTACTGTATAGAGGGTAAAGAGGGGTGGGAGGGGTGGGGGGAAGGGGAAAAAGTAACAGAATGAATCAAACAACATTACTGTATGTGGATTTATGATTACACAAATGGTATGCCTTTGCGCCATGTACAAACAGAGAGGCAACATGTATCCCATTTGTTTACAATAAAATAAAATAAAATAAATAAATAAATAAATAAATAAATAAAACAAATGCCATAATATTATTCTTCTTTATGGCTGAATAGTATTCCATTGTATATATATACCAGAGTTTCTTTATCCATTCATCTGTTGAAGGGCATCTAGGTTGGTTCCACACTCTAGCTATTGTGAACTGAGCTGCTATAAACATTAATGTGGCTGTGTTACTGTAGTTTGCTGATTTTAGGTCCTTTGGGTATACCAAAGGCCGAATGTTTTCCCTGATAAGTGGAGGATGATATATAATGGGGATGGGGGTGGGGAATGAGAGAATAATGGGGAAACTTTAGAATATGTAGAAGAAAATGAGAGGGAGGGGAGTATGAAAAATGGTGGAATGAAACAGATATCATTGTCCTATGTACTTGTATGAATACACAAATTATATGAATCTGCATTGTGTACAACCATAGAAATTAAATTATGTACCCCATTTGTGTACAACGAACCAAAATGCAGTCTGTAAAAAATTAAAAGCTAAATAAACTGAAAAAAATTAAATAAATAAATAAAACACCATTGTGGCCCTATATTTAATTAAAGAAACTAGCCTTATAAATAAAACATTTCCATTAAAGAATTGTTGATTATCATCACTTCTAACTAATTTAAGGAGGAATTAACACCATATCTATCACTTACATGTAATAGAGAAGAGGAAACACTTCTCAACTCATTTTGTGAGTCCTGAACTAGCTCGATAGCAAAACACAAAAATACTAAATAACAAAAACCACAATATGATAATTCTTATGAATTTAGATGCAAAAATCCTTAAGAAAATTTTAACAAATGGAATCTAGCATCTTACTACACCAAGTCTGTGTGAGATACCTCATGAATTCAAGATTGGTTTAGCATTGTAGAAATTAATAATAATTCATGTAAAACATTGATGATAAAAGTACTAAATTTTCAACAGATGTAGGAAAAGAATTTCACATAAATAGACACATTTAAAATTAAAACTCTCACTCTAATACCACATTCTTTTGATAACTGAGAGGAAACAGTTACTATATAGTATCAGGTAGAGTAAGACCTTTAAATTTGTTATTTTTCAAACTTGTTTGGAAAGTTTCAATTTTTTGCATTCTTAAGTATATTTTAGAATATCAGCTTCTAAATGTTGATCAAAAAAGACTCCTGGAATTTTGATTAATTGTGAATGCACTAAATTTATAGATCTATTTAGGAAAAATTGACATCCTAACATGTATTATTTTGATCGATGAACACTATGTATCATGTCATTTATTTAAGTCTTTAAAATCTTTTCTTAGCAGTGCTTTTAGTTAAGTGAACTGGTTTTGTTTTAGTCTTCTTTTTCACTGCTGCAACCAAAAGACCTGACAAGAACAATTAGAGAAGAAAAAGTTTATTTGGGGGCTCTAGGTGAGGCAGAAAATCATGGCAGAAGAGAGTGGTGGAGGAAAACAGCTCAGGACATAATGATCCAGAAGCAGAGAGAGAGCTCTGCTCAACAAGGTCAAAGTCATGCCCCTAATGATACATCTTCTCCAACCACACTCTACCTGCCTTCAGTTACCACTCAGCAAATTCCTCTCAGTGTATTAACACATTGATTAGGTTAAGACTCTCATAACCCAATCGTTTCAACCCTAAACTTTTTTGCATTGTCTCACATGTGAGCCTTTGGGGGATGCCTAACATCTAAACTGTAACAGGTCTTGAAACGTTTTTCCAGATTTACCCCTAAGTATTCATGCTTTTTAAGCCTATTATATATGATATTGTTAAAATTTCAAGTTTCAATTTTTTGGTGCCAGGATATAGAAATTCACTCTATTTATAAATATTGACCTTCTATTCTGCAACTTTGTATATTCATTTATTATTAGATCTGGTGGTAGTTTTTTTCTCTAAGATTTTTTTTACTCCTATGTGTGTGATTGTTTTTTCTCAAATAAATTTTACTTCTTCCTTTCTCATATGTGTTTCTGATATTTATGATATGTATTTGTATTTATGCTTATTATTCAAGAGTAAATTTGCAATGATATGACAGGATAAATGACCAGTTTTATTTATCTTAATACGAAACATTGTATAGATGCCACTAAACCTGAGTAACATGCCTCTGTGGCTTTTAAACAGTTTGAATTATTATAACTCAAAGTAAGATATATTTTACATTGCAATACATCAGACACACACATACATACACACAAAAGCACACATAACTGAGACAAGATTTTCACAAAATATGTTATGAAAAATGTGTTACCCAATATTTTTCTTCCTTTATATATATATATATATTTAAATTTCCTTTTGCAATACTAGGAACTGAACCCAGAGCCTTATGCACACTAAGTGAACACTCTACCACTAAGCCACATCCCCAGCCCTTTTTTAAATTTTTATTTTGAGGAAGGACCTCTCACTAAGCTGTCAGGCTGGCCTTGAACTTGTGATTCTCCTGCCTCAGGCTTCCATATAACTGGTATTACAGGTGTACACTTACCACAAATGGCTTCTATATTTACTATTATATTGAATTGCATAGTGTTTTATTCACTGTATTTTAAAATACTGCTCAAAAATTATTAAAATATCTGTCAATGGGTCTCCATTTACTCCTCAAAAAGTAAACTATTATAAAGTGTAAGTATTATAAATTCTTTCCAGAAATGACCCAATAAAGAAGATAAACCCTTATGGGGAAAATAAAGGCTGTAGAATGTATTCATTCGTTTACAGTCGTCCAACAAATACTTTTTGAGCATTCACTGTATTAGTTTCCTACGGAAGCATAATAAAGTACCACAAACTGGTGACTTAGCATAATAAAGTGTGTGCTCTCACAGTTGTCAAGGCCAGAGGTCTTTGTTTCACTAGTGCTAATGCTCCCTCTGAAGGTTCTAAAAAAGAATTGTCTCCCACTACAATCTGGTAGCTCCTAGCATCTCTCTGCTGGTACAAACATTACTCCAGTCTCTGCTGCTGTCTTCACATGATCTTCCCCTCCTTGTCTGTGCTGTCTGTTTCCTTATAAGAACACCAGTCATCAGATTTTGGACCTACTGTCAATTTGGGACTATTTCAACTGAGATCCTTTACTAACTGTTATCTGCAGAACTCTAATTACAAACAATGTTGCATTTTGAGGGACTGGAGATGTAGATTGATGGCACAGCGCTGACCTAGCATGCATGAAGCTGTGGGTTCAATCCCCAGTACTAAAAAATAAGAAAAGTTGCACTGCAAGACTGCAAACAGACATGAGATTCTTGGGAATATTACTTACGGCAACCCACTACAATTGTGCTAGTCTGAGTCTATAGTAATTCACAGATGAGAAGCCTTGTCCTGATTCTAATAAACAACAAAGAACATGTAATAAAGGAGTCTCTTACTAAACAACACTCCAAAATTATCTAACCAGGAGAGAGAGGTATCATAACTGTGTAAAGAAAATTGAGTGACCTTCCAGGATAGGCAAATCACCAGCTCAATGAACTGAGAGACCCAAGTAGACAGGTTGTGTGCTGAACAGAGTACCATAGTCATGTTGGGCTGCTTTAACAAAATACAAAGTCCTGTTTAAACCACAGACATTTACTCCTCACTGTTCTGGTGGGGAAATCCAAGATCAAGGATTGTCAGATTCAGTGTCTGATGAAGGTACTCTTCTTACTTTTGTTTCTATGGTATTTCTCCATATTTTAACCTCTTCATTTTTCACACTCATTGAAATTTAATGATTAAAACTTTTCTTTGAATTGATTACGGTTTTATTTTTTAATTTGGAGATCATTCTATCTGCTGCTCAGGGATGAAGTACAACTTCATGTAGCCTCCATATTTTCTGACCTCGTTGACAATTTTCTCAATGGTTTCCTGGTTGTTCAGATCTATTTATATTATCGTATTTGACATATTTCAGGTACAAATGATACTATCTTTAAGAACTATGTTTCTATCATATAAATGAGAACTCAAAAAACATGGTATGCACTTTGTTAAGGCATTTTATGAAAATGCCACACCTGTCTCCCTGTTTGATGGGCTCTTCCTCCATCACTTAAATCTCTGTTCCTGAATCCTTAAGGAAGCATTATACAAAGCCTCTCATAGGAAAGACTTTTGTCATGGGCAAATAGTTAAATGGATGCCAACTCTTCCAAAGCCACTGCTTGTTGATGCTTGCTCCCTAGCTGGCAAAAGAACCTTTTGCACAAATGCTAAGAGGTTTGTTGGCTCTACTATGCACTATAATTCACCCTGTTATGGAGGAAAACAGCTGTTTTGTGATCATGCTCTGGACATTTGCCATATTGGCATACCGAGTTAAAAATCCCAACTTGCCTCTCAGCACTGCAGTTTAGTCTCTAGGCTATTGGAAAATAGAAGAAAGAATCTTTGGACTTTTTCTTTTAATTCAATGACTTTGGTTCTCCTGTTTAATTTATAACATGTTTTGTTATTTACCAGTGGCCAATTTGCAACAATATTTTGCGATAAAAATTTCCCTTAGAATTTCAATCTCCAAATCAAGATATTCAAAGATAACCACAGTCATTGTAAGTGAATCCCATAGACTGCAGTTAGTGGTGGCATATAACTCCACAGGTTCATGAAGAGTGTTTTCTCTCAAATTATGTGTATAACTCAGTGGCTAGTGTCAGCAGTTGGTCTGCGAGCAATCTGAAGTCGATAAAAAGCCCTCAATTCTAGTTATATTACTTGTAATGTACTCAAATACAGATTGCTGCAAGCGAAACATCATTGAGAATTCCCTTACCTTCACAAATGTAAAACCTCATAAAACAAAAAGTACGCTTAAAAATTTTAATCTTAAGGGGTTTTAACATTAAGTACACAATATACTTAAGGATTTGTATAATTATTCTCCAGAATAACATATCCTGAAACAATTCACCTGGAGTTGTCCATGGATATTCAGATAGTATCTCATTCTTTTTTAATAATGGTATATAGATTTTAAAAGTAATATGATGAAATACATTAGGAAGAATAAAAAAGATTACTTCTTTGTGTAGAGATGCATCAATTTCTATATTCCTTCGGATACAGTTACTGTACTGGTGTGAGATTTTGCTAATTTAACCATTACTCCATGGAACAATCTACTAATAACTCACTAAGGATCATTAAACTTCATTTAAGGCAGTTAATAGTTTATCAAAGGGACAAAAGTGTTATTTCCACTCCAAATGGACTCTCAGGGCATGCAGATCTGCAAATCCATTGTCTACATGAGAAAAACATGTACATGCATATGTTTTTCAATTGTTCAGCATACGTAATAGGTCATTCCACTAAAGGGCACAATGTCCAGTCTGCTCTTATTTCTTTAGTACTCAAAGCGTGGGTTTCTAGGGTGATATTTTTAAGACTTTACCAATAAATCATGATGCACTGTAGAATGTATTTAAGTTTTCAGAGCATGAAATATATCCCCAAACTGATTATTTTCAGACATGGATGAAGAAACACCCCAGTTTCTTGCAATTATAAATCATGGCTTTTCCACAGGAAACTGAGGTATACATCCCAATATTGAATATTTGTAACGAAAGAGTAGTAAAAAAGCCTTCATCCACTTTGCAGGAGATACCAAGCATGCAGAGAAGTTCAGAGCAGATCACAACTAATCTGGCACCAGAGTGGGTTCCTTAAATGTCACTTGCAAGGACAAAGTATCTCCATGTGAATGTACACTCTAAGTCCTATTTCTAGCACTTGGAGAAGAGGATTATCATGGAAGAGATGGACATAAATCTGAAACAATACCACTTATTGCTAAAGATGACTTGAACATAGACTAAGACACTAATCAATGGTTATTAATTGTTAAATAATTTTAGAAAATTAATTTTGCTTATTTTTTATGTTGGATGACTTCCCTTTTAAAAGTCGATTGCATATAAATGTGATGAATATTAAGAGGATAATTATGTCACAGGCAATATATATACAGTACATCAAATTCATTAATAAATACCTTTAAAGCAAAATATTTTGTCATGACAACAAAAATAAGTCCACTAATAATATAAGGTGAGATTTGTTTGAATATATATTATCCCTGCCTCTCCAAATTCTCTAGCTTCCTTAGAAAGGTCTTATGCCTTATACCTGAAAATACATCTTTCTATAAAAGGACTTGAGAATGTGTTTATATTTAACATAAAATATCTAATGCTAAGACAAACAAAAAACGAAGTACTTTTGAGTGTCAAAGACCAGGATTAGCTCAGCAGCTGTCAGACCATGTCTTACCTTCCTCTGGTCCTCATGTCACAGCATGGACTGCCCCCAGCTGGCCCCTCTTTTCCACAGTAGAAAGGAAATTAACAAATAAGGACAAAGAATTAAAGAACTAAAAGTGGCAGTTTTAAAAGTCCTTTACACAACAACACAGACTTTTTTTCATTCAATTGTTGAATATGCACAGAGGCTCTAATTTCAGTGTTTACTGAATAAAGCTCGTAAAACAAGGCTTCCTGTTAAACAGAAGTGTGCTTTGACTATGTGAATTTTCCTATCATTTTTTTTTGGGGGGGTGGGGTGGCATGAGGAGTCTTGAACAAGAGTTCTTGTGGGAAATCTCTTTGCCTGTAAGACTTTTCTTAATAACAGGTGAAGCCTATAATCAGTGAAACTAGATAGGTGTCCTCTACACAGTCTGTAAGACTCAACTCGGTTTCATCTCTGTGGTTATAGCTTGCACTTCGGTAGCTGGGCTAACTCACTAAGAAATCCTGTCCCAGACCAGAAGCCAATCTATCACATTTCAAGGCTGAGTTCAGTTGCCTGGGATGAACCCATATATCCCAGACACCGAAGGAGCATGAAAGTTACATGACACCTAAGTATCAGTTTAGGCTCTCTTGTTTACCAGTGGCAGGAGATCAACCCAAACAAATCTTGCCATATTTAGAAAGGACTCTATTAGCTCACAAACAGAGCAGTTCTGGATAAGCCTGCCTTGTTCCTGAGGCTCATCTGCTGTCACCAAGTCTGATTTCTCCCAAGCACGGGCTCCAGGTTCTTTGTGAGGGCTCCATTCTTTGATAGGCTTCCCTTCCTGGTGCCAAAATGGATGCAACACTTCAGCTCTGCATCCTTTGACATTCAAGTTCTATAGTCCCAGTGGATATCTGATTACAATTCATTAGCTCTGACTGTGTCAGATGCTCCTCCCTGAAACAATTACTGTAGCCAAGAGAATGCAATGCCTAATGCCAGAAACTGGAAAGGAGTCAACAATCATCAAATCAGCAAGGACTGAAACTAGCAGAAGGGTGGTTAACTGGGGGAATTTGGAGTCCTATTTGGGAGGGGGAATATACAATAAATGGCCAAAACTGTAAATGATTATTATATCATAAATAGCATAACATCTTCTGTATTGTTCTACTAAAGGATTGCTGCAGTGCCGATGACATTCTTTATGAAATAATATTCATATATTTCCCTTTTGAGCTACTTTCGATGAAAATTTATGTAATTGTGTAGAAAATAATATCCTTACAGTCTTGTCTTCAAATTTGCATATTTATAATATTATGTATACACATATAGTTATATATAATGTCTTAGATATCCATAATATGGGGACATGTATGTATATATACATATATACATATACTTATATATGACATATTATGAGCCATTAATATTACTTTTTCAACTCTCTAAGTTCCAGAAGTCTCATTATGACTTCCATGATCTGAAAGAAGCAAAATAGATTCTTTTAGTTGGGTTAAATTTCATGAAATTCATAAATATCTAAATATTTCTCCCAAGTTTACAATTACATTATTTAGTCATTCAAAATATTTATTACACATCTATTTCGTGTCTGATTCTACACTAGTTGCTAGGAATATAATTAACTGCACAAACAGAACCTCCGTTCTCTTGAAGTGTAAGCACAGTGGTATAGATTTGCCAAGATTTGCTTCTTGGAAATTTCACTCATTAATTTTAGAGAAGTGGCTATAGGAGTATCAGTAGCATATGCACAAAGACTAGTTAGGTGTGTGCTACAGCACTGCAGGAAAAGGATGAAACTAAGTTTGACTGGAGCAGAAATAGGAGAGATTGAGTAGTGAAGCAAGAATAGAAGGTGTGAGTTTGAATTACTAACAACTTGCTAATGAGTAACAATTAAGTACAGTTAACATTGCATTCTATCTGTCATGCAAAAAGTGTATAGATGTTTCCCTTTTCTCTAATAAGAAAAATTGATGGAGGACCAGATTTGAAGGATACTCAAAAATATTACTTCTCCTATAACATTAACAGTATGCCTTCCATTCTGCTTAGTTCGGAGACTATACTATTCCTAATCATATTATTGCTCCATTTCAGTGACAAATCAACCTTAACTTTCACCTTTAGAGGTGCCATGTTTAGCTCTGAGTAGTATTTATTGTATTCAATCTACTTTTGTGGACTGACTAGATAAATGAATAAGCAAATAAGGAGCCACACATCACAGCACCCATAATGATACTATCACACTTTATTCCATTCTACTCACCATTGTCTTCTCTAACAAGTTTCTTTAGAAGACAAAATTCTGAGGCTGTTTAATAATAAATACCTTTTAATATATGATCAGAATTATAATTATTCACAATAATTCATTCCCATTTCAGGAGAAGTTTTTAATTAGAAGGGGGCAAGGGAATGATGTCTATAAATGTCTTCTTCTGGGGTGAATAAGGAGACCACCACAGGCATCTTATGTGCAAATCTGCAGAAGGCTTGGTCAGAAAGGCCACTTTCAACTCTTAGTGCTTCCTTTCCCCTCTTGACCTCCAAGATAAAAGCTACATTAAGAGGGAAGTAACAGACAATAGACTGGAAAAGCAAACACTGGAGAAATAACTAAATTAGGAGAAGTAATATTGTTTATTCTCTACAAATTCAGATATTTAGATTTTGCCTTGACTGTTATTCCGGAGCCTTTGTTCTCTTTGTCTCTGAGATCCCCAAAGTACTTATTTTCTTTTTTTTTTTCTTTTATTGGTTCTTTTTAGTTATACATGACAGTTGAATCCATTTTGATATAATTATACAAGCATGAAATATATCTTATTCTAATTAGGACCCCAGTAGTCTCCTTCCCTTTCCTCCTTCCCTTTATTCCAGCCCCTGTCCCCTTCCTTCTATTGATCTTTCTGCCATTTACCATAGTTATTTTTATTTATTTGTTTAAATTAATTTGTTGTGAATATACACGATGATGAGATTCATTGTGGGATAGTCAGATATGTACATAGGAAAGTTATGTCAGTTTCATTCCACTTTCTTTCATTTTCCTACTTCCCTCCCTTTCCTTTATTCCCTTTTGTCTAATCCACTGAACTTCTATTCTTCCCCTTCCCACTCATTGTGGGTTAGTATCCGCATTTCAGAGAAAGCATTCAACCTTTGGTTTTGGAGGATGGGCGTGTATTCTAAACATTCATTAAGTTACACAAATTTCTTAGCATTGACTATATATATTATAGCATTGAATTGTAGTCTCTTATTCTACTATTTGTTTTTCAAGCATTTGCTATATTTGGGTGATATTTATGCACTGAGTTCCAGGATGACCTTGGTTTTAGGAGTCTAAATTCATTCCTCACACAACATTGACTGGTTGATTTCTAGGCTTCCTGTTAGTTGTATTAATTTACTAGATGGCTCTTATTCTTTCAGTGGTAATCAGTTAGCCTTTAAAATGTGAATAAAGAACATATTCTCTCTGACAATGTCCCTACCACCATTTCTACTCTGCCCTAATGTTTTTCCTGGGTTGAAGTTATTTCTGATCAAGAATGATTTCAACTTACTCATAAATCTCCCATATATCTTCAGAAGAAATTGTTCCTAAAGCACACCCTCAGGGTTATTTTTTAATCTTCTGATCTTGTAATCACTAGAGCTCAAATAGTTCCCACATTACTCTATAACCTTTAGACAAGCATTGATTTATTTTCTGAGTTTCTTCAAAAATGAGATCCATGTTACCTTAACACTGGCTGTTTCCTTGATACATGTCCTATAGTATTAACTGAGTACGTGTCAGGAACTTTTAAAACATACATGTGGCATTTCTATGCTAATCATTAAATTGATCCTAATAATTTTTTTCTTAAAATAATCTTGGGTAAAACCCTGCTCTAGTCCTGAGATAAAGGAATTGCAATATTTTATAATGGAATTTACTAATGGCCCAATGTAATTCAGTCATATCTCTCTACATTGCATCTCTTGAGAAGAAGTTTAAAATATATGTGTGATCACATTACCCCCAGAGATTCTGAATTTAATTTCCTTCAGTAGTGCCCAAGTGTTGGTGATACTAATAATCAGTCAGATTTGAGAATAACTATTCAAGTCAGTAAAATAAATATTTTGTTTTCTTTTATTTGTAACAAAACAAGAATCAAATACCTAGATTCTAATGTTTCACGACTTTTGTTAGTAATTACCTTGTGAGTTTGATAAGCTATTTTATCCCTCTAAGACTCAGCTTTTTCAGCTCTAAAATAAAAAGTTTTGATGAGATGACTTAATCATTTATTAGACTAATCTGCTTTTATAATCTACTAAGCTCTTGGCACACTAAATTTCAAGTTGTGATACAACCAGAATAAACCTATCAATAGCCTTGGTCAGAGGATTTCTAAGAAGTAGCTTTTATAACTGGTAGTGCCATTTAATTTATAATTGAAATCTTGCTAAAGCAAATTTCTAATTCAGCAAAAGCTTTATTGTTATTCTAAACACCTTTTTCTTTTACTTTTCTACTTATTCTTATACTTTTCTAATTAATTGCTTAATCAAGAAATTAAATTGTTATATTGCTTTGAAAGATTTTTGTAGATGGAGGTCAAAATTGGTTTCTCATAATTTAATCTCCATTTAGTCTTGTTATATTTGGGCAGGATGAAGGGAATCACAACAAGTTTTCATTTAGTTGCAGGAATGAATAATGAGGCAGAAACCATGGCCCAGGAGACAGAGGGTCAGGCAAGTGGGCCAATGAAATTTAGATCAAGAAGAGAGGCTACATGAGTTTGTTTCTGGTGCAAGGAAGGCTATAGGAATGATTACCCAAATCCTTAAAGCCAGGCAATCAGTACCCAGTGATCCATTATGGAAGATGATACACTTCCCAAGATCTGACAGCCCAGATCCGGTGGGCTTTCTGCATACATGCTACCCATCCTGTCTCCTCATAGGTACCTGTAAAAGAAATAGAACAATTCTCACTTGCATTAACCCACATTTCAAGAATTTTGACATTTTGTGTTCTAGCCCATCTCAATCTTGATAACACTCCCAATAATCACTTGACCTCTTATATTTTAATGTCATGTAAAACAAGCAATGTCTTACCTTTCTCTCTCATTTGCCTTTCTCTGCTTTGATATTTCTCCCAAACAGATAATGTGGACCTCTGGGACTTTTTTGTATAAAGTAATCCAAACTTGCTGACTTATAAATTATGAAGCAAGTTGTGTTCACATACAGGTATTCGGACTCTTTTGATTTTGGTTAGTTGTCTATTATAAGCCTCACTAATCCTCCCTCACCCTGTTTGCCTTTATTATTTAACTTTTTGAATTTGGCTTGGGGGGTCTGAGTGTCATTTGGAGTAAATGAAAATTAGCAATTTGGGGTGATCCTATATTGCATTCACTCTGCAGAGCAGACTGAATATATTTTTAGGCACTGCATGTTTATAACCTAATTTTCCCTCATTACTTTACAGAGGTGACCTTGTTCTAATACCTTCGGCACCTGATGTTATAAAAGTGAAATTCTTTTCAAACCTGCTCTGTTAATGTGCTCCTGCTCAGAAACAAATGCGAGATAACATTAACATTCCTGCCACAAAATACCTGCTAATTTGCTTGCAGTGAAGATAGAAAGCTTTTCATTACATATCACAAACTTCATTTATGTAGAATGAGTCACCAAGCTTGCTGAAAAGCCAATGAGCATCTAATCTCTAATGCTGCCTTCAGCTCTGACATCAATCCTCCCAGTCCAACTCATCTTTTATCAGCTATTCAGTCTTTTTTTTTTTTTTTCATTTTCATCCTGTTACAAAATTGTGTTGTTCATCTGTCAAAACAGCTTTGATTTATGCTTTTTTAATATTATAGCTTCAGAGAAGAAAAATACAAACACAGGAATATGCTATTTTCTTATTAAGGTCAGAATGAAATCTATGCAACAGAAAATGAACAACTTGGTTTGAAACAAATGATGACATTATTAAGTTCATAAAAATTGCATTCCTGATCTTAAATTCTGCTTGATATTCATCTGTCCATGTTAAATTTCTCTTGAAAATGGTCTTCAGAGGCCTGCACATTTTTATGTATCATCTCGGGGCCCTAGTGGAAAAACAGAAAGAAGCTTGTATATAATACTTTGGTCTGTTCTAAACCTATTAAGAAGATGGCATTTCAATTATGTTTATTCTACTAAAGCTTTATACTTACCACATATTATTGCCGAGGAGACCTCTATTAGTTTCTCAGAACTGTCCTGAAGATTAACCCTGAGCTACTTTGTGTCAATCTTGGCTCGTTCCCAAGGAGGAAAATAAAATTGTGTTTTATGTATTATATTTACCTATGGACTTTCATTAAACCTTTTAAACAAATATTCTTGCATATTAGAAGTAACTCCTCAAGAGTTTAGGAGTCTCAGAAAACTTTATTCCATACTTCCCTGAGAATGAACACTTGTGCACTGACAAAATTGGTGGCAAGTTAAACTTAACTTATACTCTTGAAGTTAAAATTTCAATAAAAGGCAGGCAAAGAGCATATGTTTAGAAGATTGTAGATATTCTGCTCACTTTGTCTTGGTGGTATATTATGTAAAATAGAACAGTTTTTTTTTTTTTCTTTCCTACTCATGTGAATCCCAAAGACATTTATCCTTCTCAACAAGCTAAGAGAGAGAAATATGTCCTTGCTGTGAGCAGTAGGGCTTAAGGTGATTACACCCAATTTGTAGTAGCGCAAGCTCTAATAGTTCTTCATAGCATCCTAATAAGAAACACAAAGTTAAATATAACTCTAGGGACTGAATTTTTCCTATAATGAAGGCTAGTCTTATTTGTCTACAGGAAAAGCTCAGACCTCTGTTTTGTGTGACTCATGTTTTTTTTTTTTAAATCAAAATAAATACAGAATAGGGGATTACCAGTTGGATCCATCAAACTACATTCAAGTTGCCAATAACCAAGTGTCTTGAGACTCTAATCTAGATCATCTCCAGATATCCAACTCAAATTATGCTTTCTCTAACCAGAATTCATGGATGTGTACATGCAAAGATCACATGTAAAGCTGCCTTTTAAATATGATGAAAGTTCCTGCATTTTCATTGTCAACTTTAGTAAGAGTATTGAGACCATCGCATCCTCAGTTTTACTAAATTTACACTCTCTTAAGATCTCAAATTTCCTAACACTAACTTATTTGTACTTCAACATTATCAACTTATTTAGAAGAAGAAAATACTCTTAATCCTCAATATTCATAATTTCTATTTCTTATATCAGATGCATGCCTAAATGAATAATAGATTTGGTGCTAACAAAAACAGAAAACACTCTAACACAATCTACAAATGATTTTTGTACTAAAATTTTTGCTATGTTTTTCACGTAAAGCATTATAATTTCTTTTGAGAAAACTTTTCAACCAGAAAAATTTATATTAAAATAACCCGGGTACAAAACCTCTATACTACATTTTTTCCAGTGTGTTCATAAACATGTCTTTTAATTATGATTTCTATGAAGAAGATGTATAGTCAACAAGAGTATTGTCAGCACTGAGGTGTGTTGAAAATAATTTTGGTTCATAAACTAAGCTTTGGTTAAATGGTCTGAATTATGGTTGTAATTCCTACTATTTTAAATACTGGTTTAGATGAGTCACATAACTCCCTTTGAATAATAGCTTCTTCAGTCAATAATTTGACTAAATAAAACAAAATGTGAGTTGTGGTTTATTCAGAAATAAACAAAATATAATCTATACCTTCAAGTTATTCTCTAGTGAAGACTCAGATGTGTAATTAGAACTACCCATATGATACTAGATATATATATATATATGAAAGTTTGTAAGACTACTGTAAGAAAAATGATGTGAGAACTATGCTTGCTAATCACTGTTTGGGTTAAATGAAATGCAAAGTAAGAAAGGCACTGAAAAATGTACATATATAATTGTGAAGTATTATTCTCATCATCATCCTAATTGTTAGTCCCAGGTAACACAGGAAGCTAAATGGATCTAAAGCCAGCACATCCTAAACCCTGGAATCTGTGATTATGTTACCAACATGACAGAAATGACTAGGAAATTTGGGTTGGAATGATTAACCTAGATTATCAGTAGGATCAGTAGGGTCAAAAATAACTGCAAGAGTCTTGCATAGTAGAAGAGGAAAGCCAGAGAGGAGATCAGAGTCGTGAGATGTAAGAAGACTTGATCTACCCCTCCTAGCTTTCAAGATGGAGAAAAAGGGCTACAAACCAAGGAATGCTGCTGGCTTTTAGAAGCTGGAGAAAAGAGGAACAGATTTTCCCCTAGGACCCCCTATGAAGGAATATGACCTTTCTGATATTTTTATTTTAATTCAGTGAAACATATGTTGAAATTATAACCTACAGAATATTAGTATGACACATTTGTGTTGTTTTCAGTCACTGTGTCTGTGGTAGTTGGTCACAGTAACCATAGAAGACAAATGTATGACAGGCACTGAGGTTTTTGATATTGTACTAAAGATGTTCCTACAAAATTGGCCTCCAAGAATAATAGGAGAACAGGTGAGATACACTCCTGGAAGGTATTATAAGGCAACTAAACACACAAAAAAAGTATGAAGCATTATCAAAAGACAGCATGGTTCTTGGCCTACGTGAGGACATAATAGACAAGAAGCATAGTTGATCCATTGTTCATATATTTTTAAGCATCTATTTTATAATTGATACAATTGTATATATTGTATAATTGATATAATTGATATCTATTGTATAATTGATATATTGTATAAGCATCAATATAATAATTGTATATTAGAGGTTTTAAGAAACAAAAAAGGTAAACTCAAAGTATTTTCTTAAGTGATATGTATAACAACAGCATTACCAGAAGGCATCATGTACAAGTCATAATAGTAGAATGTGAGCATAATTTACGTTGCATAAACTATGCCTCTATAATACCACAAATGAAAGTATTTGATAAAAGGGGAGTAGTTAGGATACAGATGGGGAACTGCAGGTAAAAAGATAATAAGGCCTCAAGGCCAGTATAAGAGAAGGAGAAGGATAAATATGGGGAGAATGGGCAGATTCTTACTCCTACTTCCTACTGCAAGTAGAAGCTATCAATATTTCTCTTTTTGTACCTAATGGACCCCCATGAAGTAATTCCTTTGTAAAAAGATGTGAAGTCTTTTTTAAAAATCTGACAACCACCACCATAATCAATAGGAAACCAGTGAATAAATTTAAGATTGAAAATTCCACAAATACTTTGCCAAGCATGTAAAAAATGTAACTCTTTCCTATTTTTGACCATAAACTCAGTCCTTTTTCCCCCTCAGAATTTTTGGGACTTTCTGAGATGCTTTCCTCTATCAATTCTTTTTACCCTTCTGTTCTGATTGAGCAGTAAAGGAAGCTTTATTCTTGGTTAATAATAGGTCTCCCAGATCAGCTTCTCAAACTGTCGAAGTATGGTAAGTTATAGATACAGGGTAAAAGAAATGAGGGAAACAATATAATAAGACAAAAGTAGGAGATTTCAATATACCATTCTCACTAACAAACAGGCCTTCCAGATAAAAAATCCGCAAAGATACATTAGATTTTGTCAGATATAGATCAGATTAAATTTAGAAAGGATTATCAGATTGAATTTAGAAAGAATGATCAGATTCATATAGATCAGTTGAAGTCAACACACATCTATAGAATATTTTATTCAACAATTGGACATACTTCTTTTTCAGTCACTAATGGAATACTTCCCCAAATTGATCACATATTAAGCCATAAAACAAGTGCAAAATGATTAGCAAATGCAAAAAAATTAAAATAATCTCATAAATGATTTTTTGATATTGATGGAATGAAATTAGAAATCAGAAACAAGAAAAAATACAGAAATTATGGGAATACATGGAGATTGAACAACAGACTATTGAATGATGAGGGGTCATTGAAGAAATTAGAGGAAAATTTAAAAACTCTCAGAATTAATCAAAAAGTAGAACTAAAACAGTATAATCTCTGGATATAACAAAGGCTAAAAGGAAAATTTATAGTTATGAATGTATGCATTATAAAAACAGATCTCAAACAACTAATGATGCGATACATGGTTTTAGAAAAAAGAACAGAACAATATTAAAACTAGTAGAAGAAAGGAAATAATATAGATAGAAGTTCAAATTAATGCAATAGAAATTAAAAGAATAATAAAGAGGGTCAGTAAACAAAGATGTGACTCTTGGACAAATTAATGAAATTGATAATCCCAAATTAATATATATAGAGATAGAAGGGATATCACAACAGATGAAATTGAAATCCAGGGGAACACTGGGGACAATTTCAAAAAAATATATTACAATAAATTGGATAGTCTAGGCACATATTACCTACCAAAACTAAACTAAAAACATATAAAAAACATAGACACATCAAAAATAAATGAGATTGAAGTAATAATAAAGCTTCCCAACAATGAAAAGCAAACTAGATGCTTCACAGCTTAATTTTACAAAATCTTTACAAAAGAGCTAATACAAATATTTCTAAAATTATTTCATTAAATTTAAAGAAAGGAAATGTTTCCAGACTTATTCTGTGAAGCCCGTATCACCCTAATACCAAAACTGGATAAGGCTAGTTCAAAGAAAAAAAAAAAAAAACTATAGAACAAAATCATCAATGAACATAGATGCAAACATCCTTAATAAAATATTAGCAAATTGAATTAAAATTGCATTAAAAAGACCACATGCCATAATCAAGTTGATTTCATGGCAGGAATGCATGAATATTTCAACATCTTCAAATCAATAAAATTGTAATATACCACATAAATATAAGAACAAAAATCACATGGTCATCTCAATAAATACAGAAAAAACTTTGAAAAAATTTGACACCTCTTCATGATAAAAACTCTGAAGAGTCTAGGGATAGAAGGAACTTACCTCAATATCCTAAAGACTATATATGACAAACCTGAAGTTGGCATCATACTGATTGAGAAAAATCTGGAAACATTACTTCTACAATCAGAAACAAGACAAAGATGTCCACTCTCAACACTCCCATAAAATATAGTACTTAAAATTTTGACCAGAGCAATTAGGCAAGAGAAGAAAAAATAAAAGAAATGGAAGCAAGAAAGGAAGAAGTCAAATTATCCCTATTTGCAGATGATATGATCCTATATTAGAAGACCCTAAAACTTCCCTCAGAAGCTTTCTAATACTAATAAGCAAATTCAACCAAGTAGCAAGATACAAAAGCAACATACAAAAAACACTAAGTTTTCTATGTACCAACTATTAATCTACTGAAGAAGAAATCAGGAAATCAATTCTATGCACCGTTGCTTAAAAAAATAATGCCCAGCAATAAACCTAACCAAGGAGGTGAATGTCCATTACAATGAAAATTACAGAACACTGAAGAAAGAAATTGAAGAATACACTAGAAAATGGAAAGAACTCCCAGATATATGGATAAGCAGAATTAATATTTTTAACACATCCATATTGCCAAAAGTTATCAGCAGATTCAATGCATTTTCCACCAAAATATCAATGAATATGCTTCACAGAAATGAAAAAAAAAAAAAAAAATCCTAAAATTTATACAGAAAAACAAAAGAACTAATCCTGAGCAAAAAGAACAATGCTGGAGACACCACAATACCAGATCTTAAATTATACTACAGAGCCACGGTAACAAAAACAGCATGGGACTAGTATAGAAACAGACATGTAGACCAATGAAATAGACACAGAGATAAACCCACACAGTTACAGTAATCTGATTATTAATAAAGTTACCAAAACCTACACTGGATAAAAGGTAGCCACTTTAACAAATGGTGCCTGGAAAACTGGATATTCATATCTAGAAGAATAAAAATAGACCCCTGTATCTCAACCTGTATAAAAATAAACACAAAATGTATCGATAACCTAACTATAAGGCCAGAAACTTTGCAACTGTTAGAAGAAAAAATTTGGGAAACAATTCAACATACAGGCACAGGCAAAGACTTCCTGAATAGAATCCCTATGGCACAGGAAATAAGAGAAAGAACCAATAAGCTGGGCAGCATCTGTAATGGTTTAGGCATAAGGTATCCCCCCAAAGCTCATGAGTGAGACAATGCAAGGAAGTATAGAGGTGAAATGATAAGGTTATGAGAGTCTTAACCCAGTTAGTGCATTAATCCACTGGTAAGGATTAACTGTGTGGCAACTGTAGGCAGGTAGGGTGTGACTGGAAGAGGTGGGTCAAAGGGGGTGTGCCTTTGAAGTATACATTGGTCCCTGGTGAGGAATGTTCTCTCTGCTTCCTGATTGCCAGGTCCTGAGATGCTTTCCTCTATCAATCCCTTCTACCCTTATGTTCTGCCTCACCTCCACCCCAGAGTAATGAAGCCAGTCATCTGTGGACTGATACCTTTCAAACTGTGAGCACCAAATAAATATTGTTTCCCCTCTAAAATTTTTCTTCTTCCTTTTTTTTTTTTTTTTTTTTCAGTATTCAAGTCTTTTGGTCACAGTGGTGAGAAAACTGACTAAAGCACAATTGTTTGATATTTATCCAAAAGAATTAAATCAGCATTCAAAAGAGATTTCTACATAACCACAATTATCACAGCACAATTCACAATAGCAAAATTATGGAATCAACCTGGGTGTCTGCCAATTGATGAATGAATAAAGAAAATTTGGTTAATGCACACAATGGAGTTTTATTTAGCAATAAGGAGGAATGAATTGTGTCCTTTTCAGGAATATTGATAGAACTGGAGACCATGATTTTGAGCAGAGTCAGACTCAAAGACAAAAGTATTGTATGTTTTCTCTCATTGTGAAACCTCAAAGGGAAACAAAAAAAAAAGATAAAATGGGGAAATGCTACGAAAGTAGAAGGAAGACCACTAGGATAGAGGAATAGGATATGGGGAGGCAGAATGAGAGGGGAGAAAGTATTAAGGAGTGAAATTGACCAAATTATGTTTTAGTGTATGTACAGATATGCCACATGAAATCCAACATTCTGTGTAATTAATAGGTAACATTAAAATAAATAAATAAATGAATAAATAAATAAATAAATAAGCCAGGTATGCTGGCACATACCTGTAGTCCCAGCTACTGGGAAAACTGAAGTAAGAAAATTAGAAGTTTGAGGTCAGCCAGGGCAACTTAGGGAGACCATTTCTCAAAATAATAGAAAAATAAATAAAAATACCTGGGGATGTAGCTCAGTGGTAAAGTGGACCTAGCATATAAGAAACCCTAGGTTTTGATCTCCAGTGCCAGGGAAGGTAGGAAGAAAGAGAAAGAGAGATGAAGGAAGGGAGGGAGGAAGGAAGGGAAGGAGGAAGGAGAGAACAGGGTAATAAAAGGGAAGAATATTCTATTCTGGGAATGCACAGAGATTTTCTGGGAATTCAGGCATCACTTTCTTCCACTCTGGTTCTTTTTGCATGGCAGTTGTCAACTGTCATGAAGCTGGGGAGTGTGACCTTTAGTATGCAGATGGGATTGTAAGGAAGTTAAAAGTTCTCTGGTGGTCACTCTGGCAGCTACCTTAGATCTAATCAGTTTTGCTTAAACCACCTGAAGAGGAACTTCTGGTCTCCTGGCATCCTGTCCTCAAAAACAAACAAGATTAGGACAGGGCAGAAATTCAGCTAGGTCACAAAGGGAATACAAGATTAAGGCAGGGTAACAGAACCAGGTCATAATTTAAAAAGGTCAAGTTTGAAACCAGTGGGGAAAAAAGACACGATAGATTTTTCAGAATGGAAATGGCTGGACTTGGTCTTGATTAGGTAAGGGAGGGTGATAGATTGACCCTGAGACTACAGGCTTAAAGGATAGTGAGACTTATCCACTGAGTAGCAATGCCTCTTTGATATGCAAACTCATTTTATCTTCATACGCAGTCCAGGAGGTGGTTTGTATTATTATTCCAGACTTACTGATGAGCAAACTGAAGCTAAATTATTCACCTAGGTCATCTGATAGCTACTGGCAGAGCTGGGATTGAAATTTGAATAGCATGGCTGTGGGAGCCCATACTCTGAGCCACTGTACTGCATAGGATGGAGTAGCTATTTAGAAAAAGAGAGCAACTTTCACTTTGGGCATGTGAAATTTGGAGCAAATGAAATACAAGAACTCTGTGGTACATTTTGCTATCATTATAGACAGAT
Organism: Sciurus vulgaris; assembly: GCF_902686455.1. Lineage (NCBI taxonomy): Eukaryota > Metazoa > Chordata > Mammalia > Rodentia > Sciuridae > Sciurus > Sciurus vulgaris. Next base: position 74,568,302 of record NC_136462.1, read on the forward strand.
CTCAGAACATTACTGCCAGGTAGAGCAAAGTTGACCCTGACAAAAGATAAATCCAGATATCACTAAATTATTGTTTGAGCCAATAGGACATCTTGACTTTTGTGGAGTGTGCTGAGAAGTGTAATGTTATTTCATTATCACTAAACTATAGCAATTCATAAAGGAATTAGAGAGAGATCTACTCCCTAGAGACAATCATGCCATATGGCTATTATAAAAATATAGTTTTTAACAACATTAAATCCAAGTCCTGTTAATGAAGTGTCTTCATAGCACATACTAAGAGGTCAACAGAACACGAAATAAATCCCTGTAATAAGGAAATTAACTGATTATTCATTACCTTGGCCATTATAAATAAAAACTTGAGTTATTTTAACCATTGTATTTGACTTTTTAAAATGTGGGTGAATTCCTCCTTAAGACTTAGTTACTGAACTAACACTGAAAACAAGTAAAATAACAGAAATTAGTTCCTGTTTAGGTATAAAATTTCTGCCATATAATTAGAGATCTGCAAACTCATATGAAGTCAAGAGAAGCCTCATTACCCACAGCTACTTGACAAAACACTTTGCCACCTGCATATTTCCTGTTAAATTTAGATCAAGATTGACAAAATATTTTTTCCTGTGGTGCTATAACTCAAAAGCCAAAACTTCTAAGACTTCCTTGCCCTAGTTTTACTTTTTATTTATTTATTTATTTATTTATTTATTTTTTTTAGTTTTCTTTAAGAAATCTTTCTTTATAGAAACCTTTAGAACTCTTGTGAAACTTTTTTTTTTTCTTATTCCTTTGCTGTTTGGCATTCCACATCAGAGGTAGGACTACGTGGAAGCTTTAAGATAACCACCACAACAGAAACAAAACTGTGGCATCAAGATGAAGCTGACCTTCTGGCAGCCAGAATGGAACAAAATCTCTCCTTTAAATCCCTCCAGTATTTGGTGAATCTTCTAATCCTAAAGGGCTGACCCTTATTGATTCCTTTTGTGTTGTAAAAGAAATATCATATCTAAAGGACTTTTTATAAAAGTCTGGGCATTCTCACTTTGTTGAGAAGAATTCTAATGTTAAATAAAAGTCAGTAATAAGTATCAGTAGAAGGACTCTGATTACTTGATGAAAGATCTAAGGAGGACTCGTTCATTTCCTTTGAATTTGCAGTTGAAGGAACTTATGACTTCATGATATACATAATATTTAGTTGCAGAATCAGGATATTTGTCATAAACAGACTGAGGGAATGGTCCAATGTTGAGAATATAATGAGCTTAATTAACTCAAAGGTAAATTAATATGAACACATTAGGAAATATAAATGCATACATATGTTTACTCTTAGGATGGTATTTGCTTTAAATTTAATTTTTCAAATGTCTGTGTAAGTACACTCAGTACATAGCTATTCTTTATGTATTTGCCAACATTTCATCATTTTCCTCTCATGTAAACTCTGGCTTCCTGGGTTTGAAGTTCCAGGTGTCATTCACTCTGGAAATAAGGGAATTGTTTTGTGAGCTCTTAGGTCACTTTGCCTCATCTGGGTCATTGAGCTCAGATCCAGGCAGAACAGGATGCAGCTCCTCTCCCAGTGGGTTTCTTTTTTAGTGCATGCTGCTTTTAATATTCACTCTCTCCCAAGGGTCTAACTGGGTTACACTCAAAGTCCAGCTCAGCACAATGACCAGATTTCTGACACTCTTGAGGATTTTATGAACTACATTAATGCTTGAAATATAGGTAAAGTTGTGATCCACACATTTATCAAGGAAATAAATCCAAGAACTTCACTATTTAATATAGTCTTTCTATAGATCTGTTCTCTAAACTATTCAAATAATTTTATATAATTTAAATGACTTAATTATATGAATGAATGCTGTTCTTAATTTTCAATCCTACCTATAAGGGGGGCCCGTTGCAAGAATCCCAAAGGCAGTGCAATAAGGAATCTGTAATGCATTTACTTAGAGTCTAGTGAAATATTGCTTTATAGAACTCAACTGGAAGATGTAAAGTCTTTATAAATTCCCTTCTAACACTGACATTTGCACTCAGCCTAGGGGTATTTCCAAAGCAATTAGTTACACCAAAAACACAATTAGTTCTAAAATAGCTAAAATCCATAACAAAAGTAGAAAGCTCCCTGCTGTGATTGTACTTCATCAACAACAACACAGCATATTAAAATTCCTCATTCAGAACTGAAACAATAAAGAACTTTTTGTGTGTGTGAGCCATGCTAAAGCATTTGTTTTAGGAATGATGGAATGCAAAATGTCATGAACAACAATAATCCCAGTGCTTTAGATTGCACTTAACAACCAAAAGTTCAACACGTCAAGACAATTCTTAGAAAGATATTGAAACAATCAGAAAGTCCTATATTCATGAAACTAAACCTAAACTGAATTCAGAGAAATTCTGTTGTCTTAGGAGAGAATTATGTAACCCCATTTTAAGAACAATAAGAAATAAGAAAAATCGAAATCCACTTTATTCTTTCATGCAGAGGGAATTTAATAGAGAGAAATTGATTAAGCAAGTGATAAAAAAGTTAAGTAGTCCAAGGGAGTAACATGACATAACCAAAAAGACACCACCATTCCTAGGACACCACATCAAAAAGACATCACCACCATTGATATGACAGAAGGGACAATGAGAAGGAGGGGTTTTTCCAGCAACAAATAAGGCTAACTGGATTTAGAACCCACTACTAAGCAGGCAAAAATGGGGACCATGGAAAATTGGTGTCTTGATCTGTTTGAGCTGCCTCTGCAAAAAAATGCTGCAGAGTAACTAGTTTATATAAAACAGATATTTCTTTCTCACAGCTCTGGAGGTTGGGAGTCCAAGATTAAGATTCACTACCTGCTCAAGGTCCGTTTCTGTTACATAGATGCTATACTCTCCTTGTGTTCTCAACACTGGTGGAATGAGCAAGGCAGCTCTCAGGAGGCATCCTTTATAAGAGCATGCATCACCTCCCAAAGGCCCTACTGGGGCATAGAGAGACTTGAGTGGTAGGAACAGGAGGTTAAGGAAATAATTCTGAATAACTCTATAAAATGGACCCATTGTTCTGACCTCACATGCTTTCTTTTAAAAAGCAATTTACCTGCAGCCTTATCTAGCCTAAGTCAATAGGCTATGTTGCATTCCTCAGCAAACAACCTATTATCTGCAGGACAAACGCATGCCTGAAATGCCGATAAGAAGAACACAAGGTACCCTGGGGGAAGGGGAGAATTTCATGACCCTTACTAATTCCTCCTAACCATAAAATCTGTAAGAACTAGTGCCAATTAGTGCAAGTCAGCATGGGTCAAAGTGACCTGGAGTTGTCATGGCAGTGGGGACTTGAAAGTCTATATGAGTCTATGATTCTTAGGTAAGCAAAGGAATGCAAGAGATAGACATGCAGCCATGCTCACAGGCAAGTGACCGACACAGCAATTACAAGAAATTAAAATTTGAACAATCCCTAAATATCATATCATCTAAACTTCTACCTGTCCCAAAGAATCCATGACCAGAAATGGTGCTGAGAAATGTATGCAACAAAATCTTTATTCCATAGTCTGACTACATTTTCTAATGTTTATTTATCTCATCATGAGTCACCATTCTTTTCTGAATCTTTTCACTTGTAAAGTTTACTTGATGGCCTCATTTGTTATTTTATTTGATTGGATATTTATTTGATTTAGCTTCTGCTAAACATTACTCAAACTCATTCTGAGTATTTATCTTTAAGAATGAATAAAAAAGACATAAACACCCTGGCAGAAGCCTAGAGAAGTTAGAGCTGCATCCTCCTCAAGTATATGTCTAAGTGCTTGGTATACTTTATACTTCTCTTCGTTCTGCAGCAGAATTCAGTTAATCAAAGCTGTTCTCATACAGTAACATGAAGTCATATAGTCCAACCCATATCCATTCTACTTAAAACACTGCCTTCCATTTTATACACATATTTCCAGAATTCCAAATTGCTGTCTCTGAATTCATGTTGAAAAGACTTATCACCGCCTTTCCTCAGAGGAAATAACCAAATCTTACTCATATAAAAACACCATTGACTCTTGGTCTAAATGATCTTCTAATGCTTTTTATCTAACTCATTAGGAATATGTTTGGGTGGGTTTGGGGGTTGGTTTGCTTGTTTTCTTACTTTGAGTGATGTCCCTGAGCCAATTTAGAACTGATAATGTTGTTGTTTGGATTTCAGCCATTCCATCTAATTTTTCTTACAAAATTTCAAGGTATATTGTATAAAGCTTTCATTCCAGTTGGAAATAAAAATCAGAAATGAAAATTAAGCTGTTTGCCTTTGCCTACTGTTTCTTTAATTCCACATAAAGTCTTCATGTTGTTTGTTCTACACTAGGATAACTACAATAAAATTCATAGTTGGGTGTTTTTTTTGTTTTGTCTTGTTTTGTTTTGGAGGCAGGGGCATGAAGTGTTTTATGAGTAAGTTCAATTCCCCATAGAATTCTGTGTGTATGTGTCTGTATCTCTGTGTTTGTGCCTGTGAGTCTAAATACATATAAATAAAGAAGGTCAATCAGGTTGCTACAGGGAAAAAATAGTAGGAGATGAGATATGAGATATGAGGAGTAGGAGTAGATCAAGAGAGACACTGAAGGATGTTCTAAGCAATAGTTTTTGATTTAGAACTTGGCAAATTAATTACTTATATATAGAGAGAGAAAGAGATAAATATAAATATATAGTGTATATATATATATTTGTGTATATACATATGTGTGTATGGTTATAGAGGTAAATATAGACATGAAGAAAGAGACACAGGCAGAGACAGAGACTGAGATAGACATAGAAGTCTATTTATTTCAAGGTATTGGTTCATGTTGTTTTGGGGGCTGGAAATTTTAAAATTAGTAGGGCAGGTTGGCAGACTAGAACTTCTGGCAAGAGTTGATATTGCACACAAAAGCAATCTAGATGCAGAATTCATTCCTCTTTTGGGGAACCTGGTTTTTTTTCTTAAGGTTTTCAACTCACTGCATGAGGCCCACCTACATTATGAGCATGATCTACTTTATGCAATGTCTGCTGATTTAAATATGAGTCACATTTAAAGAATGACTTTACAACAACTTGTGGCCTGACCTGTGACTGAAAAACATCTCTAACCATCTCTGAAGTTTTAGAGAAATCATATATCGATCTTTGAAGAATTTTATCTAAGAGAAATAGCTGATGGCAGAAAAAGTGAACGCTATGTTAAAATTTCTGAGAATAATAAAATTTTACCAATATAATTTACAACTGAAGAAACCCAAGTATTATTTGAAAAATATAAAGAATAATAGAATTCACCTCCATTTTCTCCACTGACTGACACAAAGCAATAAAAATGTATACTTAAAAAAAAATTCCTCACAAGGAAATTTGACCACTGTGATTGGCATATTATTTTGTTATTCAATTATCTACAGCATCTCTGCCCACCTAAAATAATCAGGGTATGTCTCAAATTCAAAACTAAGAGCTATGTAGGCATTTGAGAAAATTATAATAGCAGAGCACACATTGCCAGGGAAAAACATTGTCAATATGTTTTGGACAAATGAAGTAAATCACGGTATATTTATGGTCAGTCTGCTGGGTATGTGCATGAAAAATATATAATTAAAACTGTCATTTTATTAGTTATTAACAAATAAAGTCTTATTTTACTTTTTACTTGTAATAATCTTCCTGTTCAAAAATATCTATAATCATTATATAGAAGTTTTGTAACAATTTCATCATAATTAAATATAACATTAACTTATATTGCTACATCTCATAAAAGTAGATATTATTCTCATTATTCACCTTAGCGAATTCTTCATCATTTTTAAGAGTGTTTTCATAAAGTGTTGTGTTCCACATACAACATGTAAGAAAATAGTAGAAATATGTATTAAAATAAAAGCATAATTGAAAATACAGGGTTTTTTTGGTCTGTTTTCTGAGATGTCATAAATATGGAAATAAATTAGGAAATGAAAGGTAAATAAATTTCAAGAAAATAGATTTAAATTCAAATATTTTATTTTGTTATTTTTGTAACATTGGGGATTGAGCCCAGGGCCACTCTACTGCTGAGCTTCATCCTTAACTCTTTTTATTTTATTTTGAGATTGGGTCTTGCTAAATTGGCAAGACCCAACTTGTACACGTCCTGCCTCAGTCTCCCAAGTCCTTAGAATAATTCATATGCACCACCACACCTGGCTTATTATTTAACTTAATTAATTAATTTATTTATTTATTTATTTTGGCGTGTACTGGGGATTGAACTCAGGGGTACTCAACCACTGAGCCACACCTCCAGCCCTATTTTGTATTTTACTTAGAGAAAGGGTCTCACTGAGTTGCTTTGCACCTCACTTTTGCTGAGGCTGGCTTTAAACTCATACCTCAGCCTCCTGAGCTGCTGGGATTACAGGTGAGTGCCACCTTGCCCAGCTCTTGTTATTTTATTTTTAAAATTGACAAATATCCTAGCCCAGTTGTGGTGGTGCGAGCCTGTAATCCCAGTTACTCAGGAGGCTAAAGCAGGAGGATGGCAACCTCAAGGTTAGCCTGGGTAACTCAGTGAAACCTGGTCTCAAAATGGTGCATAGTAATGAGGTAATGTGATATTATTTCAAAGTATGCATATGTTATGCAATATTTAAATCACTTTAAACACATCTATCTCTTGAAATGTCTATCATTTCTTCATGGAAGCAGTATTCAAAATTCTTTCTTCAAGCTTTTGATATATACAGTTCATAATTATAGTCTTGCTCCTATCTGACTGTAACTTAATACTCATTGATCAGCCTTTCCCTCTCTTTCTCTTCCCACTAGAACATTCTCCCCAGTTTCTGATGACCACAATCCTATTCTCAATTTTTATGAGGTCAACTTTTTCGTATTTCACATTTGAGTGAGATCATGCAGTACTTGGCTTTCTGTGCCTGGATTATTGCACTTTACATAATAAACTTTGGTTCCATCCACAATTCCACATATGACAGAATCTTACTCTTTGCTATGAGTGAATAGAATTCCATTGTGTTTGTGTAGCACATTTTCTTTATCCATTCATCAACTGATGAATGGATGATTCCATATCTTGGAAGTTGTGAATAGTGCTACAATATTCATGAAGACTGTATATTTTAAAATTTAGCAACTTGCTGCTTAATAGAGTGATATTTTACACATAAAACATAGAAAATATGAATTTTAAAGAATGGAAAATATAAGTTATGCAACTTATTTTAAATTAATTTCTATTTCATTGAGCAACATAGATGTTAAGATAGGGAGCATCATTAGAGATTGAGAGACACTTCATAATTTCACAGAGATAAACAGAAATATTTGATGGATTTTACATGTTTTCTCAATAGCTTATTGAGCAATCCAACAAAACATTTGTATATGTACAGAGGACATGAGTTACACAATTAATAAATGATCTACTTCTCATATGTGGATTATTGAATTCATCAGCTGCATAGTACAAATGAGTTACAACTGCACATGGATAACTTATTACAAAACCATATCCTGGGTCATCAAACTAGTTTTAGCAAACTGCTTTTAATAAGCATGCAGCATATTTTCTTTGACTTCAGTAAAATTGTTAGAACTGAATAACAAGTAATTCAATAGAAATCCTAAATATTTTTTAAATGAAGCCTCATGCATCTAAATAACATTTGGGTAAAAGAAATATAATAATCAAAGATAAATATCTTAATTGAATAAAAATATGATATCAAAATATGAACATATGCAACTAAAGCTGAACATAAAGTATATAGCTTTTTATGTATAAATTAAAAGACAAGAAAGAGAGAAAATCTCAGATTTAAGCATCCATCTCAAGAAACTAGAAAAAGACTGAATCACAAAGTCAGAACTCTAAAAGTAAAAGCAGAAATTAATGAAATATAAAATAAATACCAAAGAGAAAATCTACCAATTTAAATTTTTTTGCTTTGGGAAAACTAATAAAGTAATTGTTATAGATCAACAAGAAAAGAGAAAGAGTGTATGTTACATTTATTGGCATTTAATAAGAGTATAAAAACAGGTGTGCAAATATAAAAAATGAATAAAAGTTTTTCTGCACAACTTTTTGCCAATGAGTAATCATATAACTACTAAAGTATTTCATTTTTACCTTACCACCCTATCAAACACACACAAAAATTACTGAAAATATTTAAGTAATAAATAAAAACAAAACCAACCTTGGACACTCTATTACAAAAAAAGAAAAAAGTGGAAAATCTTCCCTACTCTTTCCATGAAATCATAATACTCTTGATATGAAAAAGTACCTAGCAAATTTACATTAGAAGCTGTCATAACATAGACACAATAATTCTAAATTGGTTATTAGCAAATTAAATCCTTAAAAATAAATAAGACACTAAATCACAAGCAAGTTCAGCCTATTCTAGTATGTAAAACTGATTGCCTATCATCATCATATTGACAAAATAGAAGACAAAAATGCAATCAATGCAATAAGTAAGAAGAATGATTTGATAGAATAACAAAATGGTTCATTGTTAATACTCAGCAAATTGGAGGTAGAGGAGAATTTTCTTGGTTTTGTAAGTGTTATCTTCAAATATTCTACCAGGAATGTAGCTTGGTGACAGAGAACCTGCTTACCATTCATGAGGCCTTAGCTTTGATCCCAGAACCACAGAGAGAAAAAAAAAAAAAAAAAAAAAAATACAATGTCCTACAGTAAACATTTTAGTTAACAGTGAATTATAGAAAGTTCTACTTCTGAGATGAGGAATGGGACAAGAATGTCTGCTCTTGCTTCTTCTATTGAACACAGTATTGTATGACCTATTCACTGTGGAGGTATAGGAAAAAGAACAAAAGATATGAAAATTTGAATGCAAGACTGAAAACTGTTGTCATTTTAGGCAACTTGAGTACCTACTTTAAAATTCAGTTCAGATAAATCTACAAATTATTAGAATTAGTAAGTGAATTTAGCAGTCAGGACATAGAATCTGAAAACACACAAAGAGATGGAATGATTCATTTATTGATACTGCATCACAAGTCACAATGAGTTCAGTGACATTATATGCCATATTTAATGTGTTATCCCTCACTAGCAATATATAATTTCATAATAATGTGTAAAATCACAATGAAAGCTTTAATGAGGTATATTCATCAATTCTTACACTTGGAACACATGTGTTGCCTAATATGATGTCTGTATAACTTTCACTGAAAAAACCTTGGCCCTAAACATATCCTGCATATTTCGTGGTTTCTTTCAGTGACAGCATTCAAGAGGTGCTCTAAATATCTGCCCATTGAATGATTGAATAGATGACTATAAAGTTTTATAAATGTCTAAAATCTCATAAAACTATGCTATTATTCAAACCCCTTTCATTAAGTTGAATTATTTGTCTTTTTCAGAGATAAAATCTTGTTTGTTTTGTAGTGCTAGAGGTAGAACATAGGTAAAACATGATGCACAAGTACTCAATCACTGAGTAACACTCTGTCAACAGATAAAAGTTTTAAATACCTCTTCTCTCTTAGCAATATTATTAGCAAATTTCCTTCTCCAATCAAGTTAAATATGCAACATATTCTTTTGAATGCCCCTGTTATTAATGTGTAAACTAACCTCCCAGAGTTGAGAGAAGCTTTAAGGTTTTGTTAAGAGCAGAGTACACAGATTAACTGTGAACACACTGGCTCCCAGTTACAGCCATTAGTTGTGTCACAATACTTCTGTGATGTAAAATAAGTTACTTTTCCTAAACCTCACTTTACGTAGTTAAAAATGGACAAAATAACATCTACCTCTAAGAGTTATTATAAAGATTAAAATGTGATCATACATGCTACCTACTTTGCATAAGACCTCGCACATGATAAGTATTTAATTAACTAGTTTTTACAAATTAGTGACAATCCCTATATATACTCTCCACTGGGAACTCTGAAAGTTCTAAGTAAGAACTTACACAGATAAATCTATTTGCAAAAGGAATTTTAAAAAAGATATTTTAAAATGTTGCATAATAAGTGTACTCATTTTATTTAGAGTATATTTTTTATTTGACATGTTTTGGACATAGTGAGTAATAAAGAATATGAGGACCATTGCTGTAACTCCTTTGACACAGTGCAATTATTTTCCCGAATGCAGCAAACTCCTCTCAAATAAAGGGGCTAAACAGAAAAAAAAATCTATATTGCTTTTAAAGAAAAGGTCACTAATTCTGAAGAGAAGCAAGTTAAAACTCAATTATTAAGTTCTCCAAGTTCTACCAAAAACACTGAAGGCATTTGTTAATTTCCTGTGTATTATGCTTTAGATGATAGATGATCTCAGAAGCACATGTATGAGACAATAAAAAGAATATTCAGAGGTGAAACGATTAGATTATGAGAGCTTTAATTTATCAGTAGATTCATCCACTAATATGGTTTACTGGGTAATAACTGTAGGCTGGGTAAGGTATGTCTGGAGGAAGTAGGTAACTGGGAGCATGCCTTTGGGGTATATATTTTGCCACTGGTGAGCGGAACTCTCTCTGCTTCCTGGTTGCCATGCCTTAAGCTGCTTTCTTCCACCATGTCTTTCCACCATGACTTTCTTCCTCACCATGGACCCAGAGCTATGGAGTAAGTCAACCATAGACTGACTCTCTGAAACCATGCGTCGAAATAAACTTTTCCTCTTTTAAGTGGTTCTTGTCAGTTCTTTTAGTCACAGGCAAAAACTGATTGAAATGTTGTAGAATCACTTTGGAATATTCTGACTATGGTGGCCTTCGTTAGATACTGTGTTGATCTTTACTGGCATCAGTCAACAATATTATAGGTATTAATAAGAAAGAAAGCAAAATTGGCAGAAAATTACAAACCAATTCAAGTAACTCCAAAAATTCATTTTCATTTTATCATTAGTCATAAAAATTAGGTTCATTTAAGATTCAAAATAGTCCAAAACCTTGGTTAAGATTTGAAGCAACAACTATTTCTAGGGTTACCTTAGAAGAGGAGCAGATATGTGGTCAAATCCTTTCTAGATTCATTGGTTTTGTCTTTGCCTAACAAAATTATAGATTTAGAATATAATTAGAGGCTCAAAGTAAGTAACAATATTTGTGTTCTATCAGTGTTTAAACACTGGTGGAGCAATGTAAAATCTAGGAATCCTGCCTTTGTGAAATGTGCATTCAGTCAACAAAACATGAATTGCCAGGAATTTCTAATGTAGCAGTCATGTAGTTGATGCACAGCCTTCATTTAGTGTTTACTCTTTATTGAGAATTGAATTATTTGTAATCAGATACAGCAAAGAAACAAATTATTTCACATGAAGTTTCTAGGCACCAGGATTTTTAGCTAGTGATAGTGTTCTTTAGAATCTTTAAATTATAAGATATAAAAGAAAAATGTGAAGTTTGAGTGTCAAAGTTCATAGAAGAAAAACAAATTAAATGATGGAATATTTCAGATCACTCTATAGCATTGTTTAGAAAGTTTGGTTGGCTAACATTTTGCCTTGGGAATTTGGGCATAAAACCCTAAAAACACAGCAGATTGTTGTATGTTTGTTTATTGCTTGTTAAAACAAAGAGCTACAAACTGCAGTGGACAGAATCTATTCTCCAAATCCTAACTAACATGGTCTAAAGGAGACTTAAAATCTGAATTTTGAACTTGAAACTCCAAGAGACTGTAACGTTTTCTGTATCACAAGTAACCACAAAAAGTAAAAAAAAAAAAAAAAAAAAAAAAAAAAACTGTGAGATTCAGGTTAACCATTGTGTGACTCAGTTAACAAGAATTCATCAGCCTAGTGTAACACGTTTAGTATTATGGTAGTTGCTATGAATATAAAAAAGAACTTCAAGATGTTGTCGTTGTCTTTTATTCTATTTTGGGATTTATTATTTTAGTATTTTTTGTTTTAATGAAAAGTTTGACTAGTTAATAATTTGATATACAAAAACTATAATCAGGAAGTAAAAGCCAGTCGTTATCAAGACCCCTCAGGTTAACAAAACGACCTTTGCGGGTGTATGTGTTTCTTTAATCTCCATATTTCTTTTGAGTTTTGATGGTATAAGTATTTTCTGAGATTGGACATTCATACCAAATAAATACCTTATATGAACAAGATGACTCCATGCATATTTAAGGGCCTACTAGTTTGACACAGAATTTCAGAGGAGGGGAAATTGGTAGATGTTTTACTAATTAGGAAAGAACACCAGGAGGAGGTGAACTGGAACCTAGCCAAGTGGTTTGGGTGGTATTTGTATAGTTAAGAAGAAAATGACAAGAGCATTGCATACAAGAATGATATTGGTGAGGACATGTAGTGAAGAGGAACATAACTGTATAATTGCTGAATGTCCAGATTTCCTAAGATATGAGCCCAGAACTCCTATTTATATTGTATCAGAGTTTCTCTAACATGATTCTAGTCAGCATATGATTGTCTTCAAGACTGAGAGTTGTGTGATATTTTTTCATTTAGGCATATAAACATGGGTGCACATGCAAATAAATAAAGCAAATTCCCACCATTAATTAATCCTTTAAGTGCCATGTATTTTTTCAAGACTTTCATAATTTAAGCATAATTTAAGCAAGACTTTCATAATTTAATGTATGGAAAGCAGAAATGTACACAGGTGGAGAAACAGTTTCCTCACATAGAGCTCAAATTTGACTTCTTTAACCTACAAATTATATTCTTTTTTCAGGAAGAGTATGAGACCTCATATATATGTATATATACACATATATATGCATATATGTATATATGTGTATATATACTATATACACATATATACATGTATGTATGTATGTGTACATATATGTATGTGTATATATATATATGTATATATATATAGTGACATTTTTTGTCTCTCTAAGAAAACAAAAAGAAAATTATAGGACTGGAATTGCAGGCAACAGTTTTTAGAAAAATTATTTTGCCCATAAGAGTTTTAACACATAAGAAAAGATTACTAAGGTAAATCATAAACTCTTAAATTTTTAAGGAAATACTATTAAGTTATATTTCTAAAGCACTGACTACAAACAAGGGGTGATTGAAGTGCTTACTTGAAGTGGATTTCCTATGAACTCCATCCTTCCAAAGGAAATCTAAAGAATCTTAAAAATATTTTCACTGTTTAAAAATTATTTTTAAATTTTTTTAAAATTTTTTTTATTTTTACAGACTGCATTTTGATTCATTGTACACAATGAGGGGTATAACATAGTTTTCTTGAATGTGAACAACAGCTCAGATACAATGCACAGCAAGTTATATTACATTGAAATAACAGTTCAGTGGAATAGGGATTAATATCCCAATTATGTGGAGTATTAATGAAGATAAGAAAGAAATGTGACTAAATCATTCAGCTTATCACTTCACAGAGTTGCCAGACTCTGGGTAAGCACATTTTGGTTTGTTTATTGCTAAATGAAAATTAGGAAAGTTTGGGGGTTGAGAGGGAATCAGTTTTGCCTGTAGTCAAATGCCATTACGAGTAGCCAGATAAGCAAATGTTTGATAAACTCAGTCTTAGAATGTGTCACTTTGCAGTCAGGGGTTTCTCTTGTCTAGATCTAGAAAAGCAATAAAAAGAAATGTTTAGCTCAAAATTTTGACTTGAGACTTCTCTTCTTATAATATCCTATCATCACCCTGCAAATATTATCTATTGATTAAATTGCTCAATATTTTCCACCCCAAATCCATATTTTTCACCTTCTTTGGGAAGTACCATAATTGTTTGCCAAATGCGTTGATTCAAAAATTTGGGTACTTTACTGGCTGGCTTCCAGGCTGATTTTGGACTGGTTGGCAGCAAGCACAGATTTGTAAGATAAGTTCAAAGAAGAAATAACTAGTAGAAAAATCTGAAAGGTGCACTCCAGCCCTCTTCAGACTTACTCCACAGCTCACACTACTTAGGTCTCACACATCTGAACCTGTGTGCAAAGTGCTTTGTCAAGCTTTGTTGGAAGCCTGCAGAGCACAGTGGGATCCAAGCCATATCAGAGGCTCCACAGCCCCTTGATTAATGCCACTAGGTATACTATCAGAATATCACATTGTGAAACATCAGACCCATCTCAGAAATTGGTTCCTGCTCAAGCATCACATTGCCCTGACCGGAACGCTGGCATTCTGTTCAGTTACATGCTGAAAAATACTCTGTTATCATGAACTTCAGTTATATTGAATTATCTGAATACCTTTAAATAGAACCAACAAAACTGGGAGAAACTCCTTCTGGATTATGGAAACACAAGTATGAATATTTATGTATTCTAGTTTCCATTCACTTTCAAAATCTTGCACTTGGATCTATACTTATCCTTTGGTAGGTTTCATAAAACAAAAGGATTTTTTCCTGCAGTTACACATAGAGTTGCTTTAAGAAATTGTCAGCTGACATAAAGCTACACAAATATGCTCTATTTAATTATTCAAATTGTAAAAGCCCTAGTAGACTCCAAGTTAAGATCAGAGCAAACTTGCAATGGATGTACTTCATGGCTGTTGAATACCTAAAACGCCCTAACTGTATATCTTTTTTTTTTTCTTTTTTTATTTATTGTAAACAAATGGGATACATGTTGTTTGTCTGTTTGTACGTGGGTTAAAGGCATACCATTTGTATAATCATAAATTTACATATGATAATGTTGTTTGATTCATTCTATTATTTTTTCCCTTCTGTATATCTTTACACCAAAAAAAAGTTTCAAAATTATCCCCAGAAATTATCTCAATCAACTGCTGCTCCTTTTTCACAGACTCAAACCATCTCTAAAAGAGGGCTAGGTTGATGGGGTCCCGGGGAGGGTCTTACCACTTCCCAAATGTATTGCGTTCCCAGAATCTTAACAGCCATGCTAACTGGAATTTTTCACTTTAAATGATATAATTTGAATGATTTCTCTTTAGTTCTGTTTCTTGTGGAAATACATAAGATTTAATGAGCAAGTGGTTTAGAAGTTATGTTTAAACCTGATATTAGCCTTCAATGTCTATTTTTAGAGATTGTAAACATCCAAATTGAGAGTATGGACCAGTAGATCTTTTTCATCTCTGTCCTTTGGCTTTTACAGCATGTCCTTACTGGCTGTCTCTTTTCAAATTTTGTTTTTCTCTGAATGGGCTATTGCACTCATGGCTTTTGGCAGCTGCCAAGTGCTAAACCTGAATATAAAATCAATCTGCGGGGCCAGAGCCACAAAACAGGGCCTACTTGAAATGATTCTTTTCAGCTTTCTGGTTACTGTTGTATTAGAGTTTTAGTGCAATGGGCAAGGACAATAATTCATTTTATTTTATGAGAAATCTTTATTTTCAAGAGCCAAAGCTTGGTTGAATTCTTTTCAGATTGCCCTCTCAAATATATGCAGCACATACAGTAATTCAATATCGTCTTCTACTCTAAATATTGTAGAGAAAAAGTCAACCCAGAATCTTCTATATCAGATCTTTGCATTAATATGTAAAAAGTTAACAAGATATTGAAGTACACTCAATATTTTTCAATACAGAGGAAGAAACTACTATGTTAGAAACTATTTTCACACTGTTTTCCCTGAATATCTTCTACTTCTCATAATAATAAAAGCACTAGTTCATGCAGTAAGAAAAAGGATTTTGGTGCCCATACAGTCTGAATTGTCCTTGGGTCAACTGCCTCTTAATACTTAAACCTCATTGTAATCATATATAAAACATAATAGTGACTCCTAACTTACAGGATTAAGATGGAGATTTAAAAATAAATTAATTGTTTATATAATACAATTGGCACACTACCTAATTCATTTCAAAATATGTGATTAGATTTTTGATAATTATAGTAACAGCTACCTCTGTTGTCTACCAGTACAAAAAAGTTGTCTGAGTAACTCACCCTCTCAATTACTTTTTCCTCTGCACAATAGAAACCTGTAATATATGGCAGTTAGAGCCAATAAAATAGTGTTTGAGAACACAAGAATAGACAATGTTTAAATGTTCTTCAAGCAGCTCTTTGTTATCTTTATATTTAACAACTCCAAATTTAATGGAATAAAACAACAATTTAATTATGCTTAAAATCAGTAGGTCAGATACCTGGAAAGTGCACAAAAGTCTTCGCTCTTTTTACTTCACAATGTCTAGGGACTCAGCTAGGAAGACTCAGATAACCCTGGGCTACAACAGTTGGTTTCAGAGATGTACTTCCAAGCTGTCTTCTACATGGTAAGTGTGGCTCAGTTGGGACTGTTCACAGAGCACTGGAACATGGCTTCTGCATGTGGCTTAGGTACATCACAGCATGGTGAGTGAGTTCTGATAGAGAATTTCCTGAAAGGGGACTTCTATGTGACCAAGCCTCATGTGTCACATAAGTGTCATTTCAGACATACTCTTGGGCTAAGAATGTGGCCTCAGTGGTAGAGTGCTGCCTGACATGCATGAGGCCCTGGGTTCACTCTCAGCACTACAAAAATAAAACACCATCAAAATTCAACATACTCTCTTGGTCTGTGCAGGTTCAAGGGGAGGAGGTATAATCCCTGTCTCTTTTTGCAAGAAGAGTTAAGGAATTTTTAGGACATATTTTTAATATAATTTTTACCATTAACTTGCCTCACTTGATCATTCCTTTCATTTTATGGCTCCTTAGTCCTTAATTATTTAGCATTACTCAATATCCATTATATCTTCTTTTGTGGTTATTTATGAGTCTGTTAGCCTTTACAAAGTATTATAAAAATTTAGTAAATTCTAGAATATAGGAATCATATCTTTGTTTCCAACATGGGGCTCTCCCTATTCTCTGCAGATTCATTCAGTAAACTTAAGTATTCAGCAGTGTCTTTAAAAAAATGCATACACATTGGTAATAATGATTAGTGGCTCTACAAAAGAATATTAGATTCAGAGATCAGAGAACAAATGATAGATATCAATGTACACTACAGGAAGCCTAAATAGGCCTAACTTCCCCCAAAAGATTACAATTAAAAAAGAATCAGTTTTATTTACTAGAAACTACATTAATGAAGGAATTAAAGTGTTTATCAGTTTTAAAATCAGAAAATTTGTTTTTTCCTATCACATTCCTAAATGAATACAAACTCAAAACACTGAAAAAAAAAATGGAACCTATTAGTCATAGTTTGAGGGAACATTCCCACTCTATTTAATTTGAAACACTTAAGATACTCAGCCTCATTGAAATTTTTTTTTTGTTTTAGAAAAGTGAACCTATTAATTAATATTTAGAGAAGACAAAGTTTTATTAAAGCAGATTTTTTTTTTTTATTCTTTCTTTAAAATAGTTTCTTGGACACCTATCTGCTACAATCTCAGATGCCATGAACACAAAAAGGACAACATTCTTGTTAACACAAAGATGACCACCTAGTCGCAAAGATAAACAGTAACCTTATAATAAATATAAAGTGTGATAAGTACTCAAAGAGGAACTGTCAAGTTTTTATTGGAGCATACCTTAAATATTAAGAGATAAAACAGTTCATTCAGTGCTGGGGAATTTTACTGTCAGATATCACTCAGTTGTCAAGTTTACTCAGGAATTACCTCCACAGAATAGTCACCTCAATTGAAACCATGGCCCCTTCCTAGGTAACTCATATTAAAAGATGGACCCAAAATTGCTTTCTGTTTTTAATTAATTTTAATTAATTTTCTGGTACTGGAGGCCTCACCCAGGCTAAGCAGGCAAGTGCTCCACCTCCCAATTCCTTTTAAAAATTTATATTTCAAGACTGTTTTGTTTAGTTGACCATGCTGACCTTGAACTTGAGATCCTCCTGCCTCAACCTTCTAAGAGTAGCTGGGATTACAGGCATGAGCCACTATGCTGAACAACTATACTCGTTTTAGAACACCCCTGGGATCAATTGAGATACTTCCACACCTATTTTAGAGAACTTTCTGTCCCTATACTTCCTTTCCTTCCCTTCCATAGGTGAGGATCCAAAAAGCATTTACTAGTAAACCTTTGCCTGGTAATCTTTATTACCAAATCTACTGCACAGGAAACCCAACATGCAATAGTCATAAATAGAAAAGAAGTCCTAATCAACTATCAAGAGCTACTATAGCAGCTATTACCATGTAGGGACCCATGGAAGTTTCCAGGAGCAGAGAAGACCTGTACTAGAACCTTCCATATTCTTCACCACCTCAGAAAAGAATTTAAGGATGCATCAGGTATGAGTAGCAAAACAAGAGACTAATAAAGGGAAAGTATGCTCTAGAGAATGGTAGTGTAATCTCGGAGTCTCCTAGTCTTTGTCTGAAGTTTAATGTTCATAGAGGGGTAGTAATTAGGGGGATGAACTACATAGTGATGAAGTCAAAGTGGGGGATAGTGATGAAGTCTAAGTGGGGGACATGCAATTTTACACCAGTGTTTTTTGTGCTTGAACATTGTGATTGCATATTCTAATCATGCTTCTTACATTGCATGTCTCAGCATCTTAATATTTACCCAGGGGTGTACTTTTTACTATTATAATGAGATTATGGTCATTTTCCAGGTCACCAAAGTCTCTAATGCACATGCTCCCTGAAAGAGTAGTTCTTCCTGATGACTTCTGGTTAGTTATCTTGCAGTTTTGTTGCTTTTTTCACTGGCCAATCAACATCTTATTATTATTTCAAGATTTTGTTATCTAATGAACCGACTTCAAATTACTCAATGTGGCATTTTAAATCCTTCACAAACTGATCATTCTACCTTGTATCTGCATTCCTCTTTCTTTTCCACTAACTGAATATTTCAACTAAAAAAAATGAAACTACTGCATTACTGAAACATTTTCCCACCTCCATGCACATGTTCATGAATTTCCTTTGCTTTGACCTGCCACATGGCCAAATCCTACCCAACTTTAGGACTCAACTCAAAGAATCTTCATCCATAACTTTTACTCATCTGTTCTTTTCTTACCACCAAGTTAAAATGGGTTTCTCTTCTCTGAACAGCATTCACACTGTATCTGCCCTTTGAGTCCTTTGAGACTTTCTATTGCCCAGTTCATATAATCCTGTTATTTTAAATCCTAAATACTAACTAGTGAGTAGAACAAAGATATAAAGAGGGAAGGAAAAATCAGAGGGAGAGAAACTGGAAGGGTATCTCCTCATGTGAGGGGATAAGGGAAGAAACATGGTAGGAGAACAGAGAAAGAAAAAGAACAAAACTAGAGGGCAGACAGCCTAAAAGAAGAAAGGGTAATTCCTTGTCTTTCAAAGGGACTGACTAAAAGAAAAAATCAGGCTGATCTACTTTTTTCTTAATATCAGTAACACTTTATGGCAGTTTCATTGGAGTTAAATAATAAAGATCATCATCATTTTGTACTTTAGCCAAGACAGTAATGAAATGGCAAGCTTTAGGAGTGAACTTTGAAATATGCTCCCATTAATTAATATACTTTTGTCCTTGAAGCTGAGATTGTACCCATATAAACCATTTTACTTCCCTTGGGCTATTTCAGACACTATTACAGGGCTCTGTCTTGCTCATTAAGGAATTTAGAAAAAGGAGCACAGGACTTAAGATTACTTTACGGGTGCTCTAGAGAATTAGAAAGAGCTAGCTGTGGATGTCTAGCAATCTCGACAAAATCTCATCTTCCATAGGAATCCTCCATGCCCTGGTCACCCAGAACCTTCAATCCATGCCATGTATTGATTCTTTCAGGAACAACAGTGCTCAGAAAGGAAAATGGAACATTTAACTTCAAATATTGGCAAAACTTTCATTCAGAAATGGTTTATTAGGAGTCAGCACAGTGTGTTTGGGTGAAAGTGATCTTCAAATTCTCTTTTACTATCCAATCAGATTTCTAATATTTACTTTAGATAGGTTCAGAATCACTGGCCTGAGTCTGGCCTCACTGTACTTTCATCAAATGTTTTTAGACCCAGGGACAGAAACTTTACATATCGGCAATTTCGAACACTGGCTAGGAGTAACTGTCCCTTAGGTACAGCCATGAACAATTCCTTTACACTGTTTACAAAGTTAAAGAAGAATACCTCCAACCAACAGTCACCGAGATTACCAGAGAACCATGCATTATTCCTTTCGTCTGAACTGTCTGTTTGCCTCCTCTTAAATTCATTTAGTTTCAGCCTCATTTCTTTCAGAATTGAAATCTGATTATCCCCAATAATTGATGATGCTGAAAGAAGTCATCTCATCAGAATCCTGAGCAGCTGTGGCTTTTACATTTGCTGACTCTTTTGTCAGTAGCCATTATCCAGGCTACTGGTCAAAACATTCCAAAATGGTTGGACTATTTCCATTAAGTAGCCTCAGCAAATTTCTATTTGAGGGCAGTTCACTCAGTTATTACCCTTTCACCACCACTACCTGTACCTTAATGAGGTGCCAATAGTGCTGTTTGGCTCATAGTTGTAGAGTAGTTGATGGTTTTTAACCCAACTCTGCACTGCAGGTTACCAAAGGTCCTATCTTTATGGTGTCCACAAAAGAGCATGTCATGTTTGCTTGCCTAGGGACTGGAGTAGAATGGAAGTAATACGATGCTGCTACCCAGTAAATCTGAATTTGAGATTCTGCTCTATCATTTGCCTATCACATCATATTTTAAAACATGCAGCCAGGCATGGTGGCAAATACCTGTGATTTTAGCTATTTGAGAGGCTCAGGCAACAGGATTGAAAATTTTAGGCCAGACTGGGTAACTTAACAAGACCCTGTTTCAAAAAAATAAAAAGGTATAGTGATGTAGCTCAGTGGTAAAGCACCCTGGACTTGATCCCAGGTACATCACACACACACACACACACACACACACACACACACACACACACACACACCAGAAAAAGAAAAAGAAAAAACTATATCTCTACCTGTATTGGCTAATCTATGAAATTTTGAGTACAGAAAGCAAAAGTCACATATCTCTCATCTGTTAGGGAAATAGTAAAGAGAATAATTGACATGAAATAGCTTTTCAAATTATTTTTAAAAATCTATACAAACTTTTACACTAAATAAGTGTATTAGTTCTGCAAACTTAACAAGTAATGTTTCTGAACCACCATAACCTAATCTTAGTAAATTACCAGGGTCAATTATAAAGGAAAAACTTATACTTTCTTTTCTATTTCAGGATATCATTTTTTTTTTCTTTTTCCTGTGGGAGACTTGCCAAGCCTAAACAGATGGTGTTTGTTAAAAAAGAAAAGGTAATTTAATAAAACCAAACTCATGTCGTTTATAACCCATTTTAAAAGCACAAAGCATAAACTGTTTTACTCTCACCCAGTGGTGTCAGATCACTGCTCCACCAGAAAGGTCATCTTGGAAGAACTTGTAGTTTCATGGCCTCCTCTCAAAACTACTCTCTGGCTGTATTTAATAAGACTCTTGTGAATAAAGAAAAAGTTAAGCAAGTAGAGATGTCCAATTCTATTCCAATGCTTAAAATGTAGTGGTTGGCTTAACATCAAAAACTGAACCTATTTCAAGTAGACAATCAAAACTTTAAAGAAATCCTGTTACAAAACTCCTAAAGTCTTATGTCTCTCAATACTTTCTAACCAAGCAATGATACTTCTTCTATTTTTCTTTGACATATTTAGCTTCATCAAGTGGGAATGGGAGTGCTGTTGGGGTTAAATGTCTGTGGTCTTCAGTTAGTGATTGTGTTGCCCCTTAGCCTAGCATTTTATTCCCAGTGGAAATAATGACTTCCAGAAAATCACTAGGAAAATAATGCCCCATGGCAGCCGTGAGAGCTGGGCAAACCATGTAGAAGGGCATTGTTAAGAGGAGCTTGACCATTGAAGCCAGCGACCCAGGAGGCACCAAGTTGTGTCTAGAAACAGATCTAACTTTCCTTGCACAAGGTAATAAAGCCACAAAGTGCCCTCGATAGAGCACACCATCATAGAGAAAAACATTTAGAATAGGATACAACCTTCTTATTTTTATTTTTTGCTTTTAACGTATGGATTGTCTGTCTTTCAATCATTTTGAGCAAGTTATATGTTAAAAGTGATCTAACTGACTTAAACATATGGAAACTTAAATTGACGTTCACTTTTCAGAAAAGAGAGTCCATAACTGATTTTTGCAGACATTTGACTTGTGGCAAGCAGGAGATAATGCTCTGAAACCTCTCTTGGGTCTGTGTGTCTGTGTCTATCTGCACACACATACATCAGAAGTACATGTGATATATATCTGTAATTCAGTATATATTCTGTCTTTTATGTAATATACACATAGTTTCACATTTCAGAAAGTCTTCTCTGAGAGCAGTAGTATTTCACCATTTTGGTTTCAATACCATGATTGCATAGCTAGAATATATAATAGATCATAGCCAATATTTTCATGAACAGAGACAGATTTAAGATAGGAGGAGAAAAAAGGAAATAAAAGCTTTATTCTATATATTAATCCCAGAACTTCACTAATGACTTATTATTGGTATGGTATTTTGATGTCCTAAGGCCTCAATCTTAAAATAAGTAAATAAATAAATATATCTGAATAAACCTTTTATAATTTGTTAAAGCACAGAATGAATAATGTTAGCATGAGTTGAGGAAAACAAAACACTAGAAAGATATGTGGAGCTGTCAGTAATTCATCAGAGCCAGTCTGTTTTAGCACCTAATAATTTTTTCTGTGCTCCTTCTTTAGAAGAGAACAAATCAGAACGCCAATGCAGTAAATTCTCACAGGGGAAACCATAATTCTATTGATGTGCTTCAAGATGGCTTTTTGTTTTCAATTCCGCAAAAGCAGATCGATAAAACTAATGCAGGTTTTCTCCTAAGATTTTTCTTCTACATTCATAGTTAGGAGACTTGATAACACTAGTTTAACTGATTCAGCACTGGCAGGCATAATGGAGCAAGCTTTTGCAGACAAGTGGAATACAAGAGGGAAACACAGAAATAACGGCAGGGCTACAGTGAGGCAGTTTGGTGCATCAGTTAAGCAGGTAATCCTTTGAGTTAACCTATTTGGATCCGAATCCTAGTTCTACTTACTAGTTTTGTGACTTCTGCAAGAAATGTATAAACCACTCCATGCCTCATGTTCTTCAAACGTTAAATGAGGATAGTAAAAGAGAATTAAATGAGATTATTCATGTAAACATTTCTGAGAAATTCTAGCAAATTCTAAGTGTTCAATAAATATTAGTTTATCTTTACTGCTATGTAATAATTCTAATATTCTTGCCCTTTGTGCATGACTGTGTTTTCTAGATCATTCTAAAAATGTCAGAAGAAATGATATCATCCAAGGAAACAAGAATCAATGCTGCTCACTTTCCATGAAAAGATGCATTTAAATGTAGATTTGCACAAAGTTTCAGATAGAGATGTGGAAAAGTCTGTGAGGGAAGAGGAAGAGTTTACTAAAGCCTTTTAATAACTTGTGTCTTTTTTTAATTTGCTGCTTTCTAAAAGCTGATAGAAAAGCAACATTTAATAAACATGCATAGCCTGATAAAGAGGCCTAAAGGACATGCTGAGGTTACTCATGACTTTCAGATGTTACTTTTTTTTCTAATGCTCATTTAAGTTATACTTGCTTTCTTTCAGAACAATGCCTATTTTTACTCCCAAACAGGAATGTACTTAGTCCCCTTCTGTCCATTTAAATGTAACTGTAAACTTGTCTCCCTGTTATTTTCAAGAACCCTCTGGAATGGCCTTACACTTTGTCTCTGACCATATACAGTTAGGACTCTCTTGAGTAACAGCTCCAATATCATCACTTACTACCTGTAGTACCTCCAGCAAATAATTTAACCTCTTGTCTGTGCCTGTAACTGAACATCTTGCCTATATTCTTATCCATAAAATAAAGAAGTAGATATTATCTGTTTTATAAAGGTGTTGGAAGATTCAAAAATAGAATGTATATAAGTGGTTAGCACATGAAAAGTGAATGAATAGTAAGTAGTAGTGCTGCTTACCATTTTGTTTTTAACTTTATTCTGTAGTTTTTATTCCTTTGTCCTATCTTGCTCTACAATTGATTTTTGATGAGCCTATGCAAAAATATTTTCAACTTCAATGAATATTCATTATTCTAAATTCCTAAAATCCTTATGGTCTATAGAACACAATGAAGTGTTTGAAAAGTTTTAGGATGTAAATCCTCATTTTATAGTTATATCTGTGCTTAAAGTTTGTCAGCTTCTGGGTTACATTCTTCCTATATATGTTTATAAATGTAAAGTATTATGATGTTTTCCTCATAGAAAAAAATATGTGGCATACAACATAAGTGTACTATACAGCTTCACACTTACATATGAAATTTCTAACTAGGGATGGTGGCATTAAGAAGGTGTTAGAGAAAATAATTCTCATTTGTAGTCACAAGAGGATAATAGGATAATAGTACAAACAGTATCATCAGCATGGTTAAACAAAAAAGTACCAATATTACATGATGCATGATTTCTAGGTAAATAACAAAGTTCTTTTCACCTTTATACAAGATAAACATAAATCAAAAGCCAGAATGCTATAAACATTACATTTACTTTAACTGATATCATTTTCCCTGAGACTGATGACTTTGAGAGTTCTGTAAAAGGCAGAAATAAAATCCCTTTTATGTTCACTAACTTAAAAATATTTCTCCGTTAAGTTATTTTTTTCAGAAATTCATATCTGAATTCATATTTAATACATTCAGCCCAAATTTCCACTTAAGACCTGATAATAGCTCCTAGACAAGTGGATGATTATGCAACTGTGCAGTCAACCATATCTGAAAGGAAATTATATAAAGTGGGGAAACGACTTACTAATAACAAACATCACTTCTTAAAAAAATTAATAGACTACTTTTTACAGAAGGTTTAGGATTACAGAAAAATTTAGCAGAAGGTGCCGAGTTTCCTTTCAATTCCTACCCACACACACACACACACACACACACATACACACACATATACACACACACACCAACACACATCTACAGTTTCCTTTATTATAAACATCTCACAGTGATGTGTTGCAGTTCTTTTTTTTATTGCTATTTATTTTTACAGACTGCATTTTGATTCATTTTACACAAATGGGGTACAACTTTTTGTTTCTATGGTTGTGCACAATGTAGAGTAATGTAGGGTAATGATGTCTGTCCCATTCCACCATCTTTCATACCCCTGACCCCTCCTCCCTTTCATTTCCCTCTCCATAATCTAAAGTTCCTCCATCCGTTATTATCTTAACCCCTATCCCTACATCTCCGTTCTGTATGATCATCCACTTATCAGGAAAAAAATCTGTCTTTGGTTTGTTGTGCATTAGCTTATTTCACTTAGCATAATTTTCTCCAATTCCACCCATTTATCTGCAAATGCCATAATATTATTCTTTTTTATGGCTGAATAATATTCCATTGTGTATATATACCACAGTTTCTTTATCCGTTCATCTGTTGAAGGGCATCTAGGTTGGTTCCACAATCAAGCTATTGTTAATTGAGCTGCTATTTCTTATTATTAAGGAGTCATTAATGATGTGTTATTACTAATAAATTCCATCACATACATCATATCTCAGTTTATGTGTAAATTCCATGGGTTTGGGCAGATAAATAATGGCATGTATCCACCACTCTAATACCATACAGAACAGTTTCACTACCCTTGAAATCCCTAGTGCTCACTCTTCAACTTCCCTCCCCATGAACTCCTGACAACCACTGATAATTTTCATGTCTACATAGGTTAGCCTATTCAAAAATATCATATGATTGGACTCTTACAGTATACATTCTTTTCAGATTGACTTCTTTCACTTAATAGCATTTAGATACCTTTATAATTTTTATTATTTCCACTTATTAGAGAAAAATATTTCATTGTATGAATGTCCCATATTGATGCACCTATTAAAGTACATTTTGTTTGTGTCTAAATTTTGGCAATTCCATTTTCCACTGTTTTTGGTGTGTAGGTGTGGGTGTATGTTTTTCAACTCATTTGGATAAATGTCAAGAAACTGTATATTTTTTGATATCTACTAAAAATGAGAATTGTTCTTTTTTTTTTTTTTTTTTTTTTTTTTGGGTGCTGGGGATAGAACCCAGGGCCTTGTGCTTCCAAGGAAGGCACTCTACCGACTGAGCTATCTTCCCAGCCCTGAGAATTATTCTTAATCTATATCCTTGAATGTGTTGGTATTCAATGTTTTTGATTTTGGCCTTTCTAGTGTACAATGGCATCTCATTGTTTTATTTTGCAATTCCCTGATGAGAAATAATCGTTTCATATGCTTTTTTTGCCATCTTCTTACCTTTTTTTATAAAATATTAATTCAGATATTTGTATTACTTTTCCACTGGGTGATTTTTTTTTTCCTTTTACTGTGTTTTAAGAGTTCTATATGAATTTGAATACCATTCCTTTATCATATATATTTTTCAATCACTTTTTTTCAGGGGGGGTCCTGGGGATTGAACCCAGGTGCACGTAACCACTGAGCCACATCCCCAACCCTGTTTTGTCTCAGGGTCTCACTGAGTTGCTTAGGGCCTCACTAAGTTGCTCAAGCTGCCTTTGAATTTGCAATCCTCCTGCCTCAACCTCCTGAGACACTGGGATTAAGACATGCACCACCGTGCTTGGCTGCAATCACTTTTTTACAGTAGAGTTTATTTTTAGAGTACTTTGGGTTTACAGAAAATCTGTAATATTATATTATATTATATATAATATTTCTGTATAATACAGAAAATACAGAGTTTCTGTATACTGCAAACCCAGTTTTCCCCATTTTTAATATTAATAACAAAAATCAGTTTAATATTATTCACTAGAAAATACAAAAATTGAAACAAGATCTGAACACTATGTATTTTCTGAGAATTAGAAAACCAAAATATCTGCCATTTAGTGACCTGTATTCTGCACTTGGAAGCACTCAGGTATTATTCACTCATTGTCAACCTAAGAGCAAAAAAAGAATCGCATTTTTAGTTCTCGACAGTTTCAATGATTTTAATGTATGTTTCATAGAAGGAACTAGTGAGTGTGAAAGAGTGAGCCAAATAAACTATCAAGTTCCTTTCAATTTTGTGATTTCTTTTCTTCTCAGACTCCGTGTTTTAGGTAGAATGGAACAACCTTAGGATGTGTATCTTTATTTATAAAATGAGCAAAGATAAGTCCCAAGAACTAGAAGGTCTTCAGATCTCCTTTTCAGTACTCATTCATCTATATAGCTCATAAAAGGACTTCCTCCCTTCAAATCCATCAAAAAGACAAGTAAAATCTCTCTTCCTGTGTTGTTTATAATCTTTTCTTTTTCATTGCTTATTTCTAGCCCATAGGTGATGCTCTCAAACTGTGAATTTTTTTCAGGTTTTCTCTTATAATCCTAAAATAAGGTCAAGATTATCCCTAAAAAGCATCACCCTCATATGTAAATATATGCAGTTTCACTTAATAATTACATTTTCTTCTGTGAATACATTGCTTTTTACATAAAATAGTTCTTTACTTGTGTGAAAATATCAACCCAAGTATTACATCTATTTCAAAACACATTATACAAGTAGGTAATTTTTACTGTTGGAAACATAGAGATTGAAATTATAATGTCGAATATTAAATGAGCATTGCAATTAAGAAAAGTTTCATCCATGTATATACATAATAAGATCAGCCTTCAATCCCTGAAGACATTTCTTTCTGTAGTTTTATTTTTTTTAATAGATGGCATCAAACTTTTCCATTCTGAGCAAAATCTCCTCAAAACCTTGAATTTTCACATTGGTTTCATGTTTGTCACAAAAAGTATTTTTTGGTAAGTTAGGCATTTCTTAAATTTCTTGTTTATGATAGATATTATCTCAGTGCAATGTAAATGCACTTTAAATCCTCCTTGGAGGTGTAGAACAATTGTTCCCATTATAACGCTAAAGGCGTTTTTTTTATAATGCTTCATCTTATGTCTCAGGGGCTTCACATTGTCCCTTGAATTTGTATCTATATTGAACTTGGGAATTTTCTATCTGAAAATTTCCTTAGTATTTAGCTCTTGATTTGTCTATAATGTATAGTATAGGTACGTGTTCTCCCAAAAACACTTATAAATCATTCTGATATTGTGAATGACACTTTTATTATGTTTTGCATTTTTCCATGTGTGGACATACATGTCTATGTGTCTCTTATAAGGTATTTAGGCATTTTAAATATATTTGAATATTAAATGACCTACCAAAAATATGCAAAATATGTTTATGAAGTGCCCACTTCCTTCCAAAATAATTAACAACAGATTTTTAAAGTTTACAATAGCATGGTACACATATGCAAATGTATGTAAGTACATACTTTGATGTGTTTTCCCAAACTGGAAAACACATGTAACCATCATCCCAGAAACTTTCCTCATGTTCCCTTTCCAAGTCCTGTGATGAGCACTACCTAAGAACCATTACAATGCCAACTTCTTAGATAAGTCTTTAAATGTAACTTTTTCTCCATATTTACACCTTATTCTTCAACAGTGTACAAGATTCATTTCAATCCATGTATGTAATTCCTAGAATCTAGTAATATTTGGGATATAATGATGTTAAACAAAAAACCTCATCTGGGTGAAAGAGTCAATAATTAGTTAACTATTACGGTTAAGACTGTTTTCTAAGTGCAGACAATAGATCCAAAAAAGTGGTGCTGGTCAAATAATATATTTAAAAACCAAGAATATTGTTGGCGTGTTCTTCTGTAGCTGGTGAAGTCACCTGGTTACCTCCCTCTACAACATTCTGATCCATTGGACTTAGCTGCAGACTATTTTGAGAGAAAGAAAAAAAAAAAAAAGTTTGGAGTTGAAAACCTGAGACTGAATTTTGGTTCTGCAATTCAACTTAATTTGAAACAAATCAATTTAATCACCCATTGTGCCTCCGCTTTCTGAATTACAGTAATATATATGACGCATTCTCTCACATAAGATTCAGATACAAGAACACAATGGAAGTGCATTGAACATTTTAAAGTGTCCTGTAAACATTTTGTTCTATCTTTGTTTATAAAATATGGAATTTTCCCCAGTTTTATGAGGACTATAACTCTTGATATTTAACTACAAATACAGAACATCTCTTAGTGTTACAGAAAAAAAAATTTTCTTACTTTCATAATGTTCCTCTGAAATGAGATTACCAGGATATTGACATAATTGATAACAGATGCCTTAACAGTTTAAACCATATTTTAAGATTGCTTTTTGAAAAAATTCACTTGTTACCTAATTATTACCTACATAAGATGTGCTTTCAGTAATAAATTACACATTTTTCAAAATAATGACTAGTACATTAAAATATTATTATTTAAATTTGCTGTTGAGTCATTATCTCCTCAATATCTGAAAAGTTCTTTATCATAAAACTTAAGGAATGACACATTCATTTCTAAAGTTTTAAATTTTAGACTTATTTTAGCATCAATGATCCTTGAATATAAAAACTAAATTCACTCTACTGCCTGTAGGTTTTATTCTGTTGCATTCAGAGCCTAAGAGTTCAATTTTTTTTGAGGTTCTGGAGATTAAACCCATAGACCGGCACATGCTAGACAAATGCTCTACCCCTCAGCTACATCCCCAGTACAGAATATAAGATTTCATGAATGAAAATGTGCTTAAATCATTATCCATGGCATTTGTTCAACACACAGAATGAAAAAAATTCTAACTTTTTGAATAAAAATAAAATAAAGATGCTATGTTTATAATTAATATGAAAATAAAAGTATCCTTTTAAAAGAAATCCCCAAAATAATACTGACTGGTTTAATTGTAGTTTCTAAAAATGCCAACACATGTCATCAATCGTCAAGTGCTTATGAGAGGTTCAGAGAAGCCCTATTACGATGCAGAAACTGTATAAAAAAGACATTGAAACTTGCAATTACAATAGCTGTTCCAGAAGCAGAGTAAGATGGTAACTGAGTAAGATCTCCCAGATATCATCTTCTTACAGACACACCAAGTTGAACAACTATTCATGCACCAAACTACCTTCCTAAGTGCTACAGAAGCCAAGCAAGAGACCATAGTGCTTGCTATTACTATAATAAAAATGGAAAAATTTTCCTATGTACATATGTGAGTATAGCACATTGTATCTCATCATTGTGCACATCCACAAGGAATTAATTTTTTAAAAATCTGTGGATAAATGGTAGAAAGATCATAGAGGGAAGGAAGCAGGAGTTGAGGGGAGGGAAGGGGAAGAAGAACTACAGTCTAAATTAGAACAAGATATATTTCACGCTTGTATAATTTTGTCAAAATGGATTCTACTGTCATGTATAACTAAAAAGAATCAATAAAAAACAATGAAAGTCTCACTGAAGGAGGGAGGAATTGTTGCCCAGTGAAGCCCATTTTGCCAGCCTTGCAGTATGACAATTACTGAAGTGATGAATTTTTGCAAAAGGGAGTTTATTCACTACTTGGCCCAATGTGAGGAGGTGGGAGTCCCAAGTCTCAAATTTGCCTCCCCAGAGTAGTATTAGGGGTATATATGGAATAAAGAAACAGGGTGGTCATGGGATAAGCAAAAACAATTTAATTGGTAAGTTTATAGTAATTAATGCCTACATCAGGAAAGCAGAAAGATCTCAAATAATCTATTACTGATCTCCATGAACTAGAAAAAACAAAAACAAACCAAACACCAAATTAATAGAAGAAAAGAAATAATAAAAATCAATACTGAAAAAAAGTTAAAGATTGAAAAATGCATGAGATCAACAAAATAAAGAGCTGGATTTTTTAAAAGATGAGCAAAAATTTAGGATCTTCAGCTAGACTAGAAAAAAAAGAAGACTCAAGTTAAAATCAGAGAAAAAAATAGAGACATTACAACTGACATAAAAATACAAAGAAAAGATCATTAGAAATTATTAAGAAAAACTTTATGTAAATAAATTTTCTTAACCTAGAAGAAATGGACAAATCCCTGGACATAAACACCTTATCAAGATTCACTCATGAGTGGGAGAATATCTTTGCCAATCATACTTCAGATAGAGCACTAATCTCCAGAATCTATAAAGAACTGAAAAACTCTACACCAACAATACAAATAATCCACTCGACAAATGGGCTAAGGAAATGAACAGACACTTCACAGAAGAAGATGTACAAGCAATCAACAAACATATGGAAAAATGTTCAACATCTCTAGTAATAAGAGAAATGCAAATCAAAACCACCCTAAGATTCCATCTTACCCCAATTAGAATGGCGATTATCAAAAATACAAGCAACAGGTGTTGGCGAGGATGTGGGGAGAAAGGTACACTCATACATTGCCGGTGGGGCTGCAAATTAGTGCAGCCACTCTGGAAAGCAGTGTGGAGATTCCTTAGAAAACTTGGAATGGAACCACCATTTGACCCAGCTATCCCACTCCTTGGTCTATACCCAAAGGACTTAAAATCAGCATACCACAGAGATACAGCCACATCAATGTTCATAGCTGCTCAATTCACAATAGCCAGATTGTGGAACCAACCTAGATGTCCTTCAATTGATGAATAGATAAAGAAACTGTGGCATATATATACAATGGAATATTACTCTGCCATAAAGAACGATAAAATTATGGCATTTACAGGAAAATGGATGAAATTGGAGACCATCATGCTAAGTGAGATAAGCCAATCTCAAAAAATTAAAGGACGAATGATCTCGCTGATAAGTGGATGATGACACATAAGGGGGAGGGTGGGGGGAGTTAGTGTTAGGGTTAGGGTTAGGGTTAGAGTTAGGGAGGGGGACAAGAATGAAGGAAGAAAGGACTGTTTAGAGGGAAAAGAAGGGTGGGAGGGGTGGGGGGAAGGGAAAAAATAATAGAATGAATCAAACAACATTATCATATGTAAATTTATGATTATACAAATGGTATGCCTTTAACCCACGTACAAACAGACAAACAACATGTATCCCATTTGTTTACAATAAATAAAAAAAGAAAAAATAAATAAATAAAAAATTTTAAAAAATAAAAAGATTCACTCATGAAGAAATAGAAAATCTGAACAGACCTACAATAAGTAAGGACCTTTGATAATAGGACCCTTATCAAAGAGAAGACCAGGCCCAGAGGTTTACACTACTGAATTCTGTCAAACAATTAACAAAGTAATACCAATTATTTTTTAAGTTATTCAAAAAAACAGAAAAGAATTATTCCATTAAAACACATTCTGTGGGATCAACATCAACCTGATATTAAGGGTTAGGGAGGGGGGCAAGTATGGAGGAAGAAAGCACTGTATAGAGGGAAAAGAGGGGTGGGAGGGGTGGGGGGAAGGGAAAAAATAACAGAATGAATCAAACAACATTACTCTATGTAAATTTATGATTACACAGATGGTATGCCTTTACGCCATGTACAAACAGAGAAACAACATGTATCCCATTTGTTTACAATAAAAAAATAAATTAAAAAAAAAAAACAGATAAGGACACAACCAAAAAATAAAACTACTGGCCAATATTTGTGATGTACATAGATGCAAAACTCCTCACAAAATACTAGCATTCACTGGTACATTAAAAAAAGTTATTAACCATGATAAAGTGAAATTTATCCCAGGGATGCAACAATGGTTTGACATATGCAAATCAATAAGCATTATACAAGATACCAACAAGGTGAGGACAAGAACCATGTTGTCATCTCAATAGATGTAGAAAAAGCATTTGATAAAATTCAACATTCTTTCATGATAAAAACACTGAACAAATTTAGGTATAGTAGGAATGTACCTCAACTCAACATAATAAAATCAATTTATCATTATGCAATTACTAGCATGATATTGAATGAGAAAAAATGAATGCCTTTTCTGTAAGATCTAGAACAAGTCAAAGATGCCCACTGTTTTAGTTTTCATTTCATCACTTTTCTCTAAAAATGGGTGCAGGTCTAATAAGAAAAACTTAGAGGAGTGAAAGAGTATATGGAACTGAATTTTGGAGGTCCCAATCCATAGATGATGAACTCCATTTCTCCAAGCCCAAAGTGAAGCAGCACATTATGGCAGAGTGGAGGAAAGCTACTCAGCTCATGGCAGGATCCAGAAGTTGGAGAAGAAGCAGACAAAAAGGGCCACAGAGCATCTTTACCCTTGCAGGGTGTGCCCCAGAGACCCAACCCCTCCAGTTGTGCCCAACCTGTTTACAGTTATCACAACATCAGTCCATTCAAACTAAGATGGACTGATCATGTCACAGATCTCGAAATTGATTCATTGTACCAAGGAGATGGATTTGTTTTACCTTATTTAAACACTACATGATGCATGCATGTTTCAAAACATCACATTACCCATTGATATATATTTTTTGTTATATTTATTGATTTTAAAACACATTTGATTTGAATAAAAATAAATAAATATATTAGGTGTTCCAGAATAAAATCAGAAATGAAGATACTAGATTTCTGTTTGCTTCTAGGTTTGTGGCTCCTTTCATAACACTACTTCATTTTCCTGTTCAAATTGATGGACTTCTACTCTTGTTACTGGTTTTGATTAAAACCAGTTTCTGGGGCTGAAACACTACTAGTGTTTAGAGCCCAGCCATTTGCTCAGTCCTTACAAGCTCCTAGTTCTATTTTCTCCAGACTTTCTACCTACAAAAAATTCCCATCTTTAGGACCCAGGCATCCAAGCGGACTCCCTTGGATATTAGTACTATCTTCAATCAAGTTTCTGCCCTCTTTGGCATCATTATTTAAAGACACAACTTCTCTCTAAAAGTGGGTACAGTTTGTGCAGAGGAGAAAGGGAGGTGGGGTTTCCCTGTAAAATTCAGAACTCAATAGCTTAGCCCACAGTCCAGAAAGAGGCAACAAATGTGACAATGAACACAAAAGAGTAGAAAGCTTGAAGGAGATAGTTTTATAAGTTATGTCATGGTGTGCATAATTTGAGGCTTGCTGGATAATTTTTAAAAGATTTAAAAAAACTTTTTAAGCCTGCATTTTGATTCATTGTACACAAATGGGGTACAACTTTTCATTTCTATGGTTGTACACAATGTAGATTCATACCATTTGTGTAATCACACATGTATACAGGGTAATGATGTCTGTTTCATTCCACCATCTTTCATACCCCCCACCCCCTCCTCCCTCTCATTTCCCTTTCCATAGTCTAAAGTTTCTCCATTCTTCTCTCACCCCTCACCACCCCACCCCCATTATGTAGCATCATCCACTTATCAGGGAGAACATTGGGTCTTTGGTTTTTTCGGATTGGCTTATTTCACTTAGTATGATATTCTCCAATTCCATTCATTTATCTGAACTGGATAATTTTTGAAAAGCAACAGTTTTCAAAATAAAGGCACTTCTACTCCTAGTGAACTATGTTATCCTGGCAATTTTAAACATTTCTGGCTACGTATATAAGTAAATTTGTCAAAGAAGGATAGGGAAAAAAAAGGAATTTTCCTATGTTGATTATACATAAAAGTTTAGGAAATTATATGTTTACTTTGGGAACTATAAGAGTTATACTTCAAGCAAAAGCAATGTGTTTGCCAGCTTTTTATTTCTGTGACCAAAATAACTGACATGAACAATTTAGAGGAAAAAAAGCTTATTATGGCTCATGGTTGCAGAGGGTTCAGTTCACGGCCAGCTGGCCCCAAGGCAGAAACATCAAGGCAGAAGGGAGTGGTGAAGGAAAGCTTCTCAGCTCATGGTATGGAGGACAGGGTGGGGAGCAAGAGGTAGTCTCCAAGGGCATACCCTCGGAGACCTACTTCCTCCAACCATGCTCCACCTGCCTGTAATTTCCACCTGTTCCCAGTAGTCCATTCAAACGATCAATCCTTCAAGGGATTAATCCACTGATGAGATCAAAGCCCTTATGATCCTATTATTTCCCCAAATCCCCAATTTTAGAGATTGTTGTATTAGAGAACAAGCCTTCGACACATGAGGTTTTTTTTGGGGGGGAGGGCATTCCAGATCTAAACCATTGCAAGCAAGTAAGAAAAAGCCATGTATAATTTGAAGGAAAAATCAGTCAAAAAAATCCTATTTTTGATTCTGAAAAAGAATTAGTAAAGGAAGGTAGATGACATTTAAGAAACATTAAGGTCATTTGATCGAATGTATTATAGCAAACACCAGTGTCTCAGTTCAAGAGGCAGAAAGAAAATTAGTTTGAATACCTCAGCACTGTACTCAGCAACAGCAGGATACTTGGTGAACCCAGGGAAGGCAAGATAATCTAAAGACCACCTTAGAGGCCCAGAAAAGATTACTTTAGATATAGTCCAACTATAAAGACATTGACAGATTTGAGCAAGGGAATAATGTCTATCTTCACATATTACATCTATTCTATCTACAATTTTTCCACTTTTTAATTGATATGGATGAAAGTTGTCTAGGTGAGTAGTGTCAAATTAAATAGCAATTTGAGAAACTGAAAGTTTGGGGAAAGTATAGGAAAAAGTTTGGAGGGAGTTTCAACTGGAGAATATAAGCTAAACCACTGCATTGCTCTAGTTTATATATTGTGCTACTGTGTCAGATTTTATTCAAAACATGATTTCAGCAGGCTAGTATATTGAAAACCACAGTTAAAAGTAATAAAGTTATAAAATCTAGAGATGGAAAGGATCTTTCAAACCTAAAAAATATTTCAAGTTGATGGCTACATGCCTCAAAAATGCCTGAAATAAATTTTCAGTTCAACAAATCTTTTGGAGTTATTAAATTATGGACAGGAGACCTGAAACCTCTAGGCAGAAGATAACTTGCCTAAAAGCTCACAGAACTTGATAATTGGGAAGAAAATAGTCTCCAGGTCTCCTGCCTCTCCGGATTATTCTTGTTTTTTAACATGGACCATGAATTTCAATTTTTGACATGCCATCACAAAGCATTTCTTGGAATTAAATTTTTTTGTTAGTAAATCCATCAGCTAATCCCAGAATACATAGATTTTAAATTCCTGAACTGATTAATTAACTATATTAATTATAATCTCAGAACTAATCTTCTTCACCACAAATAGCTCTAATTCATGTTTTGCTAAATTTTTATGGTTATTCTTATTTATTCAAAACTCATTTCTTGACCGACTCTAATGCTTTACTTAGCCTCATTTGAGAAGAAATGTCATCAACATTTGCATGTTTCTTTAGAAGAACTCTCTTAATCCATCTTAAAAGTGAATTATTTTTCCCAATTTATTCTAAAAATAATGGTATCTTTTTTATTAGCACATTTTTTATTACAGAATTTAGGAATATAGCTATTGTCAATCTAGTCACTTCACATCAACATTTCAACAGTGTATTCTGCAAAACTTTTTAGTACTTTACAAAGAAAATATCTTTTACATTGTTGAACTCCCATCATTGTGGGGGACAGTTAAGGTAAAAGGTACTAGACCAGAAGCTGTGGGAAAAACACCAGTAGGACCATTTTCATGCCTGTGGAAAGAATACCTAAATGAAAACATTCCAATAAGGAGAAAGCTTTGGAGCGGCAAAAGAGCAACCTAGAAATGAGAGCAGGTCTGAATTAAAATCAAAATAATGCTGGGTGAAGAGGGTTCATGGTGCAGAGTATAGATCCCGTACCATTTCAATTTCATCTGTCGTACTACCACCAGCATGAACCCCTCCCACCACCATTAAGAATCATCTATATATGTTGTGCACTACAGACCTACCCTGCTGTGAGGGACTTTGTGACATCTGGACAGTGCTTCTTCTACATTCTCTAAAGTTCTGACTTTAGCCAGGAGCACTCGTCCTCCAAATTATCCTCAATTTAGCAACCTTTCATTCCATTGTCATTGTTTTGTTGTGAATTCCATGTTGTTGATGGGTTTTATGAGCAGATCTATTCACCAACATCTATCTTTGCTTAAAGGAAAATTCTTACACCTCAGATCAGGATTAAATGGGCCTGAAATTCTCTGCCAACATGAACTGAAAGAGCAGAACATGACCTCTGATATATTTGTTCTGAAATTCACTGGCATTTAATGTCAATGATAGGTTACATCAGAAGACTAAGAGATATTGCCTCCAGAAAGTCATTGCTAAAATATTCTTGCTTTTGGTAATCTAAGAAATAAATATCTTTTACACTATTATCATGATTCTTTAGTATTTTTTCTACCTGATTATCAGAAGAGAGTAAGGTCTTAAGAAATATGATACAAATGTCATTTCATTTAATGTTATTTAAAGGCAAAAGGCATTTCAAAGTTGATGCATAACAGTTCCTCTAGGAGTCTATAGACAGCAGGTTTTCTTAGCCCATTCAGATTGCTATAAAAAAATGCTATAATTTAAGTCACTTACAAACAATAGAAAATTCATTTCTCACAATTTTGGAGGTTTAAGATCACATTTGGCATCTGATGAGAACCTAATTCTTGATTCAGAGATGGTGCCCTTGCAGTGTGTCCTGACACAGGCTAACTAGCTCTCTGGGGTTTCTTTTATAAGGACATTAATCCCATTTATGATGACTTCTCTCTCATGACCTAATTAATCATGTCCTAAGATCCTACCTCCTAATATCGTCACTCTGTGAGTTAGTATTTCAATATATGTATTTCATGAGGACATGACATTCAGACCATAGCAGAGAAGTTGCATATGTGACACAATTTCAGCATATAAGTTAGGTGGGGCAACTCAGTAAGAGCATAAAAGGGTTGGGCCAAAGTACGGCAATGGGCATTGGGACACACACACACACCAAAAAAAAAAAAAAGGAAAAAATGATAAAGGAAAATTATGACCATTAAATAGAAGTTTGCATTAGTAAGGAATGCTTCCCTCTCCTCAGATAAAAACCACCTTTGTGTTCTTGGATGATAAGAAATAATTTTGGTTATAAATAAATTGTTGCACAGATTGAGGAGGAAGAAAACAGTGACAGGGGATGAAGAAGAAGAAGAAGGAGAAGAAAAGAAGAAGAAGAAGGAGGAGGAGGAGGAGGAGGAAGAGGAAGAGGAGAAGGAGGAGGAGGAGGAGGAGAAGAAGAAGAAGAAGAAAAGAAGAAAGGGAAAAAAATACAGAGAAAATCAATATTGTTCTTTTCTAGGTAATACTGATTAGCTAGAACATCACAAACTTTTATATTCATCCACTCTTGGAGTGTCCTACCCGTAAGCTCATGTGACCCTGAGATTAAACATCCAGCCTGACTTTGATTCTGAACTTCCTTATACATGCCTAAACACTGATGTTGCAAAGGTAACATACAAAAAGATGAACGTATGATATTCTTTATAATAGTAGCTTCCCTTACTATCTTAGGATAATTCATTGTATAGCATCTACAATTTTGAGTCTTCAATTTTCAGATAGTTGTATGTAATTAGTTCAAAGTTTTAAGACCTGGGAAGTTACTTTTCATTTATAATTTGTAGCAAGTGGTACCAGTTTTCCATTTATGGGACAAAGAAGATTTTAAAACTAGGCTCATGAAATTTTAAAAATTGGGTTGACTTAAAATATCAAAGCAATAATCCATGGACTATTATAGAAGTTAAAATTGCTAAACAGATACATAAATGACTTAAATTTTAAGAATACTGTCATAGTTTTGACCCTCAACATGGTGTTCCCTGCTCTCTTCATCTTCAATACTTACTGTCTACTCTCCTTGAATCTTATGCCCCATTAATGGTTATGATTTCTTGTGCACACACCACACCATATCAACTTCCTTTTTCCAGTGCCAAGTACTGTTTCAAGTTCACCCCTCTGTTGTCACATTCCCGTCCCCACTTAATTGCCTAACAAAGTTTACCCTTCTTTTCAAATTCCTCTTAAGTTCTCCTCTCCACAGGCTCTTCCTCTTAAGTTCTTACTGTGCAAAAACATGTTTCATTCCTTTTGTATCTCTGGGCATTTGAAATAAAGTCTCAATCAGACCAGGAAACTAACAAAAGTTTTTTGAATGATTTTTTTACTATATTAGAAATTGATATTTAACACAGTAAATATATCAGAAAATCTCATCTTTCTTCCTTGGATCACATTTCCAAGAAAGATTTCTGTTGCCTGTGTTTGTTTCTCAAGCTCTGAACAGAAATTTATAGAAATCTAAAGCATCAACAGTCTCCAGATGTTGCTTCCAGAAGCCAAAAGCTCATCTTTATGGTCTATCCTCAATTTTAACTGCTTTCCATTATATATTCTCTCTCTTTTCAAAGAATGTCTTTCATTTAAAATTCAAATATATCAAACCTTCTGTCCTGCATCACAGGATGTGGGAGACATTATTCCAAGGCCTGTGGCTTAATAGGTAGATGAGCAAATGTCCCTTCCCCCTCAATGAGCTGTGTCAAAGATTTCTAAGGATAATTTAGTCTAACACACCACAAGAGGTTGGAGTATTTGCCAATGGCTCTGTTTCCTGGAAGAGGATTTTAAGTTTTATAACACAGCATTGCATCAA
This sequence comes from Sciurus vulgaris, assembly GCF_902686455.1. Classification (NCBI taxonomy): domain Eukaryota; kingdom Metazoa; phylum Chordata; class Mammalia; order Rodentia; family Sciuridae; genus Sciurus; species Sciurus vulgaris. The sequence goes on from NC_136462.1 coordinate 74,607,916, forward strand.
TTACTTATAATTAGTCTTTGGCATTCAAACCCAGACAATTTTAGTCTGAATATGACTTTGAATAGCCTCCTGATATCTGTAATCTTCCCTCAAAATTCTTTTGTACCATGTGACGGTTTAGTTCTTGAATCTTGATCACCTTTTTCTTCCAGAAGATATCACACTGGTCCCTGACACTGATGACTTGCTGATCAGAACTAGTGATCAAAAAAGTCGCAATAACTCTAGACTTATAGGTAAAATGTATGCCTCAGAAGGTAGGAAATAAATATCACAAAAAAATAAGAAATTTATATCTCAGTTCATTTTCTAAGGTCCAGCAGTATAGGGCTGGTCAAGCTATCCCTTCTAACTTGAAGGACCAATTGTCTCATCTGGCTCCCCTAACAACTGAGCAAGAGATATAATGTCTGGTGGGCCTCTGTGAATTTCAGAAACAACATATTCCTTAGCCAAGTGTATTATTCTGGCCCATTAATGGAGTAACTGAAAAAACTACAAGTTTCGAGTGGGGCCCAGGAAAATAAGAGGTTCTGCAACAGGTCCAGCTGTTGCGTAGGCGGCTCTGCCCTTGACCCATATCCTGAAGATCCAGTGATGCTTAAAGGTTAGTAGTGAATAGGGATGCAGTTTGTGGCCTGTGGCAGGCCCTTAGAGGGGAGTCACTGTGCAAGCCCCTAGCATTTTAGAGCAGAGTTCTGCCATCCTTTGTAGAAAAATTGCTCTCCTTTTGAGAAATTGTTCTTGTCCCGACACTGAATCTTAATAGAGAAAGACTGAATGGCCAATTAATGACCACTAGGTTACAGTAGGACCTTAGCTTCCCCTGAGGAACTGGGTGTTATTAAATCCACTGAGCCCTAAAATTGGGTATGAACAACAGCTCTCCATCATTGAATGAAAGTGGGTTATACCTGATCAGTTCTGAGCAGACTCTGAAGCTATGAGTAAGTTACATGAAGAAGTAATCCAAATACCCATGGTCCTCACTCCTGTACCATTACTTTGTCCCTTCCAGGTGTACCTGTGACTCATGGAAAATCCCTCCAAATCAGCTGACAGAGGAAGAGAAGATCAGAACCTTATCTATACATGCTGTATAGAATATGCAGGCACAGACTCAAAGTGGACAGTTGTAGCACAACAGCCTCTTTTTGGGACAACTACAAAGGAGAAAGAAAATCTTCCCAGTGAATAAAATGTCCAACATTCCATCTGGCTATTCATTTTTCTTGAAAGCAGAAATGACCAAATTGATTCTTGAGCTGTATCCACTGATTTGATGGAATATTCAGGGACTTAGAAGAAACTTCATCAGAAAATTTGTGACAAGGAAATTTGGAGGAAAGATATGTGAATAGAGCTCTCATAATGTGTAGGAAACATGATGATTTTTGTCTGTATCCCATGTTAATTGAGCAGAGAAGGATTTTAATAATCAAGGAGATAGTCTGTCATCCCATTTCTCCTCCAAATCCTGTCTTTACCCACTGACTCATGAACAAAATCTCAGAGAAGTTATTCAGCAACATGGACTTCCATTTACTAAGGCCATTTGAGCTATTACCACTGCCATATGCCCACTCTGCCAATAGCTAGAGTATACTCTGAATCCCTGATATGGAAATTTTCCCCAGAGTGATCAGCCACCTCTTGAGTTGCAGGCTAATGATTTTGGACTGCTTCCATCATGGAAGGCATAACACTTTCTTTGTGTTGGAATAGACACTGTGGATATGGATATACCAAGCTTGCATGTAATAATTCTGCAGAAATTATGGCCCATAGACTTATGGAATGCCTTAGCATCATTATGCTAATTCATGAAGCATTGCATCTGATTGAAGAACTTACATCACAGCAAGATAAGCATGGCAATGAGAACATCCTCATGGAATTCATTAGCCTTACCATGTTCCCACCATCCTGATGCATCTGGATGACAGAACAGAATAGCCTCTTTAGAGTCAGTGACAGTGACAACTAAGTAGCAATACCTTGCTGAACTGTGCAAGGTTTGCCAGGAGACTATACATACCTTCAGTCAAAATCTGATCTATGGTATTGTTTCTCCCATGTCCAGAATACACAGGTCCAGGAGTCAAGGGGTAGAAATAAGAGTGGTATCACTCACTAGTATCCCCACTAGCAAAAATTTGTCTCTCTGTTCCTGTGACTTCATGTTCTGCAAGCCTATGTATCTTTATTTCAGAGGGAGGAATGCTCTTACCAAGAAACAGCATTGATCCATACTGGAAGTTAAGCCTACTAACTGCTTGGCCACTTTGTATTTCTCATGTTGCAGCAACAGGGAAAGAAGGAATTTCTCTACTCATTGGGATGATTGATCCTGACTACTAGGGAGATTATGGACTGTGACTCCCCTATAGAAGAAAACTTTGTCTGGAATACAGGAGATTCCTTAAGCTTATCTTAGTGCTACCATTCACTCTGTGATAAGGTACCCCCAAAGATGTTCAAGTATCAGTCCCAGAACCTATAAGTATCTTATGTTACATGAAAAGGGGCATTGGGGAACAGAAAAAAAAAAAATAATAATGTTGCTTATCAGCTGAATTTAAGATAAGATGATTATCCTGGATTACACAGATAGGTCAAAGTAAAAATAAGAATCCTTAAAAGTAGATGTGAGAATTAGAAGAGAGAGAGAGTTGGCAGCATAAACAGGGCTAATGCAGCTAGTTTTGAAGGAGAAAGGAAATCAGGTATCCTCTAGAACTTGGAAAAGGTAAGGAAATGGATTTCCCCCTAGAGCTTCTACAAAGGAATACAATCCCACAAGACAGTCAGATCTTTGTTACACTTATTATCTACAGAACAGTAGTATAACAATTTTGTAGTGTTTAAGTCATTAACTTTGTGGTAGTTTATTATAGCAGCAATAAAAAACAATGCAATTACCAATGCCAGGAATTTACTTCCACCCCCATGACTACTTTACTGGAACTCTTTTCCTAGTTCTACATAGGACAACTCAAGACTAATAAAGTCCCTATTCATTTGGAAGAATAGTATACAAATTCCATACTTGTACTTTGGGGTGAAACCAAACTCATTACCCTAAAATATAATTGTGATAGGAAGGAAAGAATTTCTCTGATTTTGTGATAGAAATTTGCTGTTGTCACAGAACCAGCATACAGACAACCTATATCTGCCGCACCTTCATCCCTTTCTGCAGCATAAGTAATAATCTGCAGCCTCTCCTATCTACAAATGATCCTTTGAGTTGCACTCTCTTCTACCTTCATAGGCAAAGGGATGAACTAATTAATTCTCTTCTCTAGTGTGTATTTGATCCCTCTCTCTTGGATGGAAACTTCCTATATGGCATTTAACCATAATAGAGTTCCAACCATCAGGAAAGGATCAAGAACAGCAACAACAGCCCTTCCTTCTGTTTCCTATCTCTACCTTGTACCTTGGGAAAAAAGGCTCACTAATAATATTACTCCTACTCCATGAGTCTATATGACATCTCCCCTCTGTCTTAATTTTTAAAATGTTAAACCTGGAGTGAAAACTCCCGAAGTTAACCAATGACCACTATGTCCCTAAACTAGATGGATATTCTCAGAGTAATTGATGTGAGTTGACCTCTCCTCAAATACTCTTTTTATCCAACCATTTAAAAAGAACCATTCTCTTTATATTCAAGAGCACTATTTTTTATTTACCTAATTATTAATGGGTATATCATAGCTTGGCATGTACATGGGGAAGCACTGCCTGATTCAATATAATCTCTGTATCATATGCTTGTCACATTGTGTTTTTAATAGTATGTTTGTGATTATCTAATTAATGTCTACCTGCTTTGTAGAGAAGCTCCTGGGTGGTCAAGGCTCATGCCTGTTTTTCAATACCATTACAATCATAATTCTAAATTTATTATAAGCAATAGCAGGACAGTAATAGGCATTAAAATATTTGAGTTAATAGGTTTTAAAAGGAAAAAAATACATATTTTCTTTAAAAAAAGCAAAAGAAGCTGGGCATGGTGGTGTCACCCTATAATCCCAGTGGCTTGGGAGGCTGAGGCAGGAGGATCTTGAATTCAAAGCCAGACTCATCAACTTAGCCAGGCCCTAAGCAAAGCAGTGAGACCTAGTCTCTAAAAAATTATTTAAAAAGGCTAGGGATATGGCTCAGTGGTTAAGTGTCCCTGGATTCAATCCCTGTTACAAAAAAAAAAAAAAAAAAAAAAAAAAAAAACCCACAAGAAATCAATAACTTTAACTGAGAACATTAACTGAGTAGTAATATATGAAAAGAAAATGCTAAATATATCATGCCTTGTTTTAGTTCATCTTTAAAATGACATAATGAAAATAGTAGATCCATTATACAAATGAGAAAATAGAGGTTTTGAGAGTATAAATGGAAGGGAAGTCTATAACCACACCTCACCTTCTGTGTACCCTTTTAACAGACTTAGGGCATGTTACTTGTAGAGCCATGTTATCATCCAGGTTGGACACATCATTAACACCAGGAAGGGCCACAGGCAGAGCAGAAATGGCTAAAACCCTTTCTTTTAAAAACATTCTCTGACCAACACTCATACATACTTCCAAAGGTAAATAAAATTATTTTAGAATTATCCAGGAATGGATGAACAAAACAATCACTGGCCTCAACCTCCTATATGGAGACAGTTTTTCTGTCCACATCCAGACTAAAGGAATGAACCAAGGAAACAAGTTCTCTCAATTTACTTTACTGCCTCCAACAAGGTTTCATTATTAATGGAAATTGTTATTGAAAAACTTTTTCCCCCATGTGTTGTTTATATTCCTGTTTAAATTCAAATTTGAGCCAGCAGCAAGGGAAATAAGATTATTTGAAGTATATGGCAAAAATCTCATATGCTGAAGCCTGATTTATCAAGAAGCGTAAACCCTGAATTATACACCTCCCACTTACTCTAAATTGAACTGCCCACATCTTTGTGGGGCTGCCCACAAGGTGTCTAATGAGTTATATGCCAGTGCTTATTTAACAAGAAAAGAAACCAAATAGAGCGTAACTGAAACCTGGGTACATTTTGTTTTTGTTTTGTTTCAGAGAGCTGTCAGATATTTCAGTCCAATCTTAAAGTTGTTGCTTCCCTTTATTGCAAGTCGACTTGCAGAATTTTAGTTACCTCTTGCTACAAAAGGTTTCAGTTTACAGGGTGGCAGGAAGAATGAAGATCGATGGTTGCTGGGTCTGGTTGGTCATACCAATTTGTACTGCAATCTAGGTGCTGCAGTCTCTGAAATTTGAGTTTAAGCGTGTGCCTTGCAGCTTCAGAAGAAAGATGTGGTCTGCATACAGCTGTAGATCAACACCACTGGTTTATTCACAGGATCGGGCATCCATCAGGCTTGTATACGTGGGCATTTCATGGGTTAGAGAAAGGAAAGAGATGGGAGGAAAGAAGAGAAGAAACAAGATAAGGAAGGATGAATAAGGGAGCAGGGGAGAAGAAAGAGAAAAGGGAGGATAGAGAAAGGCAGGGATGTGATATTCATTTTCTTCAAAAGGGTTAAATAACAGTTAAATCTCTCCTATAACAAATCACAGTTCCTTTGTAGAAAAAAAAAATGTTTATTTAACATAAAACGCATTATTAACACTATTATTTAATAAACATGTTTAATGAAAATCTTATAATAGTTAAACTCCAATGTGCACTGAATATTAAACATATATGCAATATTTTTGCTGGAATGCATTTCTAATTAATCCAAATTAATTGGTTTTAAAATCCTGCCTTTGAGACATTGTCTTTCTGATTTGTACCCCTTAATACTATAATTTTTAAATATTTCCTTTAGAAGGATTCCTTATGATTCACAATTTAATTTTTTTATTCTCAGATAATCATACTGAATTCAAAATGGAATCCCAAAAAATCACACTAAATTTGAAATTTTTCTTAATTTATAAATTAAGTAAACAAAGGGTTAGGAAGCCCTCTAATTTTGTAACGCAACCATGTTCCAGCATTCGATAATTTTTTTCTTGCTTAGCCTTTGAAAAAACATATCTAACATGGTACTTTACACATGTGAAATTTGATTGCTTGCTTTTCTGCCGGGAAACCAGAGGAAAGATTGTAGGACCTAACTTCTTTGCTTTGTAGTGGAGGAACATTTCTATAGCTCACTTTACAAATGCAAAGACCACATGCAGCTTTGACCTGGAATTACCTGCTTGGGGAAGAATGGGGTTTGTAGGCTAGAATTTCCCCTGTTTGCCAACACACAAATATGCCTTTTATGTTTGTTTGTTTGTTTGTTTCTACAAGGCAAATATTTCAATGGAAATATTCTCAGGTTGGGACTGTATGTAGGTTCAGTTAGTGAAATTGAGTGCTAAAGTGATAAACTAAAATAGCCATCTAGAAAGAAATAGGTACCTTTTCTCTATTTTGTTGAAATAATAGGAGCAGGCTGACTATACATAAACTATCTTTCAGATGGGGAAATTGTTTTGAGTACAAATAATTAGATTAACACATTTACTTAATAAAGAGAGATGTTCTGGGTTTACATTAGGTATTCAGGAAAGTCTTATTTTACCTAAAACAACCTAAGAAAACCCTCTTTGGCTTTCTTTTCCAGGTTAGGTAAAAGACAGTAAAGAGAGGTCAGGAGAGAGGTGAAGATGGCATGTGAATTAATAACTTTAATCCAGATGAGAAATGCCATCCTGAGTTATGAAGCACAGGAAGTTTTAGGTGTGTTCAGATGCACACATACACATAAAATCACACTTGCAGATACTATCACAGTTTTCTCTTTCATTTTAGAGATGAAGAGAGTAAGGACCATAGGAAAATTACATTTATTTTTGGTAACAATTCACACTCAATAGTTAATTATCAGAAATTCATGTTGAAGTAAACATCATATCTTTCAACTTAATAATATTTGCAATCTCCCATATTCTGGTCATGCAGTCATTATCCTGTACTCTCTGACTCCAAAGAATCTGTTTAATAAGATGGCTTGACCTGGTCTAAAGAGTGTTCCTCTTGGCTGGGTATGGTGGTGCATGCTTGTAATCCCAGCTGCTCTGGAGGCTGAGGCAGGAGGATCACAAATTCAAAGCCAGCCTCAGCAACGTAGTGAGGGTCTCAGTGACTTAGTATTACCCTGTCTCAAAATAAAAAATGAAAAGGACTGGGAATGATGATCTGTGATTAAGTATCCCTGGGTTCAATTCCTGGTACCAAAAAAAGAAAAAGTGTTCCTCTCAGACATTTTCATTTTAAACCACGACCAGCATTAAATCATTAGATAAGTTGAGGAGTTATGGGGTTAGCTCTCTTATGTCTCTTTGATTTTTTTGAAAAAATATATCAAATATAATTTTTAATGTAAATTTGTTTGCCAGGTCTGCCTCTAGGGTGTTCCAAAGCAATACCTCAAACACTAACACTTAATTAGCACCAGACTTTAACACACTATTTTCATTTCCTTTCTGCATATCTTCTTGAATATTTTGAATAGGAATCATTTGAATAGAAACATTTGAATTATCTAATATAGTCTTTAAACAGCCCAAATACAGAAAAAAAAAAAGTGTTCCCCTTAAATGGAATTGTGAATTTTGCTGAGTATTCAGAGTAGCTGAATATATGGTGCTACACTGAATTAGCTCTTTAGATTTCATTAAAGTAGTATGTTGAATAAGTTAAATATCTCTGTTTCTAATTTAAAATGGTAATGAGAAGCTTAAAAAGCAGTGCAATGAGGAATATCAGGGACATGCATGTCAACTTTAATAAAAAGATTTTTTATCCTTGGTTTAGCTTTGATTTTGTTCTTTTGACCAAAAAATAACATTGGAATCTTAACATTAAAAAAGAAGGCTGTAATATAAAGTATAATGACTTTGGAGATGAACTGACTCATGTATACTTGGCTTTGGTATTTCAAATCTCTTAGAGAAACAAATTTCCAAAACGTATAAAAAGGACATAGTCATTCTACCTGAAACAATTCCTTTTTGCAATTATTACAAGTATCACAGAGAGATATATACTTAAATTAAATTCCTTTGGTCAAGAATTTACCATTACCTGATGACTTTCATAGAGTATTTTTACCATTTTATGTGTTTTACTATATAGTAAGTGGTGCTGCATTCTTTATTAGAACATTCTCTTCTAATGTGAAATGCTTTGCCTGAGACTCCACATGAATGAGTGAAAGGCCTTCCTTCCAAATATTCCTGTAAGACCTAATGCTTACATCAAGATGTATAGGGGTATGTTGTCTTTAAAATCATTATGAACATTATATATTTTTTCATAGTTTAGGGACAAATAGTATGAGAAGGCAATGATGTAACATAGGGCAGTAATAAGAAGGTCAGTTAGAGTTTGAGATGTCAGTTTCATCTGAAAAAATATTTCAACTAAGGAAAACCATGGAGGGCTTGGAGTCTGGGCACAGGTAGGTGGATTACAAGGCCACAAGAGGGCAGCAGATGGTGTGAAACTAATGAACTGAGCTGATGTGTGTGGGATGGCTGCAATAGTGAAGGTTTGTCAATAGACAAAAGAGTAGCTTCCAGACTGAAAATGAAAAAGAAAGTAAAGAAGGGAGGAAGGGAGGGACAGAGAGGGGGAGGGAGGAAAGACAGGGTGGCAAGAAGGACAAAGAGCGCACAGGTTAGTGTGTGGGGGTGTTGTGTATGTGGTTCATAGCTAAATGGTTCTGCTACTCAAGGCCAAAATACATAGAAATTTCTAGTTCTGTTCAAATCTAACTCCACTATATGTAATGAGTGGTAAACCTCCTCCTGCATACACAAAGAGCTTTTATCTGCAGTATTTGTTTTCTCACTTCCTATCATTTCTTCTCTCCAAAGTAATTAGCCTCCATCCAAACCCTGCCCCTGCGTCTCTATAGGCTTAATCCAGGAGCCAGAAAGTTCACTTTTTCTAAATTGTTTGATTTTTTTTTAATAATTTTCAATCATTTCTTGCCAAAGGTTATGCATCTCCACTATGGTCAACACACCACTAGAGAACACTAGGTCTGCATATTAATTAATTGAGCACAGTTCTTCCCAAAGAACACAAAAGTACACATACACAATAATTTACTGTTCTGCTTTCCCTATAAAATTAATCTGTCATTAAGCTACCATATTTGTTTTTTCATGTTTGCCTCAGTAATACTGAATCAGATTAAATCATATCCAGGTTGCTAGATGTATACAATTATACATAGTAAATGAAGACATTTTTAAGGGAGCAACCTTTCATTCCTTCCATATTTTCATATGTTCTAAATGTTAAAAAAAAATTGTATAAATAAGTTGATAAATAAATTCTAAATAAATAAACTTTGGGAAGTCATCCAAGAAACATCAGTCCTAAACTAGTACAGAATTTAAATTATGGATCACAGAACAAACAGGTCTAGCTGTTCAGTTCTCACACTTATATGAGACTTACAATTCATTAGAATTTGGAATAGTGAATATTTTCTCAAGTCTCTCTCACTTACCTGGACTCAAATGTCCAAGAAAAGGAGAAAGAAAAATAGGAAAATGTGCCTTAATTGTGTTAACTCATACACACCAACAATCACACGGATAGGCAACAACATTTGCTTGAGATACATTCAATATATATTGCTTCCTAAATCAGTCATGTACAAAGCTTTGAAAAGGAAGATAAATACTCATGACAAAATATGGTTTCACCTTCTCTTGTTTGCATCTGTTTTCTATCAAATATTCTAAGTTTGAGCAGGAAAATGACCCAAGACTGGGTCTCAAAAAGGAAAAATAAAATTTCATGAAGAAACTGTAATACATGAAACTATAAATAGCTCACAGATCACTATGAGGGGAAAGTAATGCTTTGTTCAATTCAGAACACTTGCTAACTTTGAGGAAAATAATGAACACTTATTATATACCAGCATTCTTTTAAGTGCTTTAGATGTATTACTCATTTGAGTCTTAAACCAACCCTATAATTTGACCTTATTATTAGCATATCAATTTTACAGTTGAGGAAAATAAGACAGGGAGAGTAAGTCACTTGTCTGAGGTCATACAACTAGAAAGTGGAGTCTTACTGCAAAACTAGTGTTTTGTTAATGTTAGTCTCACTGGTGGAGCGTATAGGGAGAACACAAAAGCTGCTGTATCCACAGAAGTACTTGGTGTTGACCCTTTTCTCTTAGTAGAGAATAGGAAATTAAGCAAAGCAACCAAAGGCTACTAGAATGAATGAAGGAAGGTAGAGTTTTATCCATAGGAAAGAGGGAATGTACGGGTCTCACAAAAGAAGTTGAAAAGTTAGCACGAAAGTAGCTAATTTCTCAATCATGTGTGAGACCTTTCATATTTTTTTGTTTTCATATAATTTTTCTTTATAGTTTTTCCTTAGTATTTTTCTGATCAAAATTCTTGAAACAATGGAAAGAAAATTGGACAGAATTGGGATACACAGATTTAGAACAAGGCTTTCCACCCTATGGAACCAATTAATCAGAGTCTCTTTTTACATAAAATTATGTGTCACGTGTGCATGTACCCCATATGTATATATATATATATATATATATTTATATATATAAAATGGAATTGGGCAATGGGTCCCTTGCACCTCTTTTTTTAAGTCATTATAATTCAGCATATTTATACATATACTAAGTTCTTTTGTATTCATTTCTTTTGTTGTATGCTATGCCCTGGAAGAGAGACAGAAAACTTGACCACACAGCTGTCCCTCAGGAATGATGGCTCCATAGAATTGTCTCCATATTCCAATTTCTATCTCACCTAGGTAATCTAGCTCTTCGAGAGATTTTTTTTTTCCAAAGTAGAAATGAGACTTTTTGGAGTCATTTATTGTGTGGATGAGTGAGTATGTGTGTATGTTTGATTCTTATTAGGTCAGTAGATTGTCCTATTGTGGTTAATAATGATGCCTTACTCTAAATTGTCATGATTCTAACTTTCAAAGTCAATGTCCACTTGTTCTTTACTCTAGTATCTCACATTCAGTTAGACAATAAATCCAAACAGTTCTATCCTAAGATAGATAGATAGATATATCCCCCTCTCTCCATCTTGTTAGTGTTGTCATCATTACAGTATAGACTCTTATTACTCTACTGGGCTGTTAAATCAAATTGCACCTATTTCCTATCCTTCCAGCTCTTTCCACTTTAATCCATCTTCCAGAGAGCTGTCAAAAGAATCTTCCTAAGTGTGACTCTGATCATGTTACTTTTCTCCTCAAAAACCTTCAGTGATGACCATTTTTTACCAAATCAAATGTGAACACCTGACAATGTGATAAGGGCTCTCTGGAGTATGACATGTAGCACACTCTGAAGAGGCAAAATGAAATTCAAGAGAATCTCAACTGTGCACAGACACACCAAACTATCACATTCCTTATTTTCTTCATGTATAAAGTTAGGATAGAACTGCTGACCTTGACTTCACCTTCTAAAACAATATTTGGTGAATATACCTCTTCAGCTTTAACCCCTATTTCTCTGCTTCAGACACCCAATATCACCAACATGAGCAAAACTGCTGGCCATTCCTACACTATAAACTGTATTTCTAACCAGCAAGTTTGTGTTCATGTGCTCTTTCTGTCGAACTTTCCTTCTGCTAAAGAGTCAATCAAAACTCTGCCCATCATTAGGATTATGTGCAAATTATCATCCAGAAGTTCTCTCCAGTGTCCCCAAAGCTCTTATGAAAATCATTGCATTCTCCTTACTTATGCCTTTGGTCCCCATTCAAATTAAGCATCAAATAGGAAGAGACCATGTTTCTTTCATCCTTTTATCTCCCTAGGACTTTGTTCATTATAGGTTTTCAATAAATAAAATGACTTAATGAATTATATGTCATGAAAGTTAAACAATAAGATATTTAAGTTTCTGAAAAATACTTCAAATGAGATTAATATGCTTTGATGAAGTTTCAGAAGAAAGTTCACCTACCTCTCCTGTGATGATTCCCTGAGACCAGAGTTCTGAAAGGACACTGGCAGCTTACAGTCACAGAGGGGGAGGAAAATTCCTGTGTGACTTGATCTGTGTCATCAAAAGAACTCCTCTGGCACAAATAAAATCTCTAAAGAAATACTGTTGAACACAGCTGTCAGAGAGACCTTGAAAAGAAGATATTTCTAAGAATCAATTTGACTCTTTAGAATGATTAAAAGACTTATCCTTATGAGGATTCAGTTTTGAAATTGAAAAAAAGGTAATGATACTTATTTAAGCACAATTATTTAATTAAAAATAAGAAACTGATAGGAATATATCATCTTTAAGGAATTTGTGAGGAGAGTAGGTAGTTTTTTTCTCTGTAAAGGAGAAGAATTCAGTATAAAGCTATTTAGATAGGTCATGAAATAAATGTCACCTATTCTCTCCTAACAGTAGATAATATTGATAATTATATATCTTGGAATAAAGGTCTTAACTCATAATTTATGAAATTTAACCAAAGAAAATATTGGGAATATATTATTTCCCACTTGTCTTCCCTAAAAAGAGCAAACAATATAACATTAAAGATCAAATAACCAATTACAAACAAGAAGACAGGCTTCCCAAAATTATATCAGAAATCATCATCTAATTTTGAAAAACATTAATATTTTGGATAAAAATATCAAAACACAACATACAATACAATTTCCCTCAGAATTTTCTAGATTATCTTTTTGCCTATGGGATTTCTTCTGTCTCCAGGCTTTGTCCTTGTACTACATCCCACCTCATTAGCCATGACTTTTTCTGGAACAACAAGAAAAAGTAAAACAATTAAAATTACAAAGAGATAGAGACTATTCTGACATTAAGTCTCAAGAAAATTATCCCAGGTATATGATGCCGGACAGAATCATTTGATTAGAATACTTGTCCCAGTTCAAAGGAGTACATTGGGTAATTTTATGTGAAAAAAAATATATAATATCCCTCATTCAACAATTTCAACCTACCTCCCAAGAATTTTTTTTCAGATTTACCTAATAATATAAATGGAATTATCAAAAATCCAAAGTCCCTGCCCAGGTGAATGTAACAAAGGCACTAAAGACAGTTTCACTGTGCAATAGAGCTGTAAGCTGTTTGACCATCTATTCATCTTTCAATCATATATATTTTTAGAACTCCAGATGCTCCTGACTTGATCCTGTGCTATTCTCTGTGGATACATGGATACAAATGGCACAGCCTTCACACTTTACATTCCAAAGAACTCTCTATATCATTAACTCTTCACTGTCTTACCCCAGTACACTTGTGACCAAGTCATATACCTTCAGGACACCAGTAGTGTGTTTCCAATGAAAAATAGGCCATCACCTATTGGCTTAGATGTTGATTTTAAAGCAGGTATAATCTGGATCTGTCACACACATGACTTAAATGTCAATTTACATGAAAAATTTGTTTTGTGATTGTCAACCTGCCTGAGTAGGTTAGAAAGAAAAACTGTTCTTCTATGTATAGTATCATTCAAGATATAAATGATATAATGATATAAGCACTCCAATTAAAGGAAAGACATTGACAGATTGGATAAAAAATAAAATCAATTTTCTTTCTATTAGAAACCCATTTAAAAAAAATGACATAGCTTAAAAGTAAAATACAGAAAAAAGATAGGTCTTGCAATATTTATCCTAAGAAAGTTGAAGGAGTTATATTGGACTGAGTATTATAGGGGATCAAGTCAGGCAATTCATAATGATTGTAGGGTCGACTGATTAAGAGAACCTAAAGACTATAGGTGTATAAGTACTCAGCCCAGAATCATCAAAAGAATTGAAGCAAAGTATGTAAGAAATGAAAGGCAAATTAAAAATATAGGTTGTAGTTGGAGACTTTAACATTCTTGACAGAAAATAAATAATGATATGGAAGATCTGAATAGCACTTCCAAGGAACTTGAGCTAACTGACAGAGAACACTCTCTCACACATCATCAAAATACATATTAATTTCAAGTATATATGAGTCTATCTTAAAAATAGGCCAAAAATCAAATCAGAATAAAACTTAAAAGACTGAAATTATATGAGCATATTTTCTGACCAAATTGAAATTAAATCAGATGTAAGTAACAGAAATATATATTTTTATATCTCTAAGTATTTGGAAATTTTAAAACACAATTTTAAAAACCTATGGTTCAAGAAGAAATTGCAAAAATATTTTGTACTGAGCAAAAATGATAGCACAATATGTCAAAATGTGTAGGATGGTGCTAAAGCAATGTGTAGGAAATTTTTTCATTCTAATTTTAGATGCTTACACTTGAAAAATGGGGTCTGAGGTCAATGTTCTAAATTTTCATATGAATAAATATTGAAGTGAAAAATTGAACATCCATAGTGAACAAAAGCTAGAAAATATTATAAATATGATAAAAAAACGCAATAGAAGTCAGGAAAAAAAGGAGAAAAATCAGTGGAAGATTGCAAAAAGCAATGCAATTGACAAATCTCTTGATAGATTTAGCATAAGAAAGAGGAAGAGCTGAGCAGTTGCTCATTGGTAGAGTACTTGCCTAACATCATGATGGGTTCAATTCCCAGCAGTTCAAAAAGAGAAAGAGAGAGAGAAGGCAAAAGACAAATATTAGTAGTATTGAGAATGAAAAAATAGGACATCATAGATCTCACAGGTATTTAAAGGATAATAAAAGAATGATATAAAAACAGTATGTCAACAATTTTGAAAATTTAAGTGAAATAAAACTGCCCAATATCCTCATGGACATAGATGTGAAAAGTCTTTTAATAAATTAGTAAAACTAAATTTCTTATAAAATTTCAAGAACAGTTTAAGAATTAAAAGTATTATTTGAACACTAACAAATAAGTTTAGCCAGTTTTAATAATATCAAGTAAGCACACAAAAATTATTTATATTTCCATATTATGGAAAAAATGAAAATCCAAAGTTAAAACAATAACACTTATGACAACATACAAAACCATAAAAATTTATTAAATTTAGCAAACCAAAAACAATAAAACACTGATAAGAAAACTTTAAGATGATCAAAATGAATGCTAATCAATCAAAATATTCTATATTGATAAAATATTTTCTTAAAACAGATCTCTAGACTTTAGTTAAAATAAAACATAAATTTTTAATAGAAATTAACAAACCAACTTAAATTTATATCTAAATTTAAATGATTAAGAATAATTAAAACAATCATAGAAAAGAAAACTGAAGATAAATGAATTATGCTACTTGATTTTATGATTACTACAAGATGTAATACATAGACAATGTGATTCCAACTTAAAGATAGAAATATAGATCAGTGGAAAAGAAGACAGAAATAAACCAGCAAATACATGTTCCCTTGATTTTTGTTAAGTTGCTAAGGTGATAAAACAATGAAAAGACAGTGTTTTGCTTCTTAAAATGGTGCTAGAATAACTGAAAATTTTATGCAGGTGGTAAATAAAGAAACACACTAAAATCTCACCTTATACCACATACAAAGCTCAACTTGAGATGGAGCTAGACTTAAATATGAAATTTGAAACCACAGCCTGGCCTAGTGGTAGTCTCAGCACTTCAGGAGCCTGAGGCAGGAGGATCACAAGTTGAAAGCCAGTCTTAGCAACATATAGAGGCTCTAAAAAAGTTAGTGAGTCCCTGTCTCAAATTAAAAACAATAAAAAGGGCTGGGGAAGTAGTGGTAAAGTGCCCCTGGGTTAAAAAAAAAAAAAAAAAATTAAAACCACAAAAGAATTTTGAGAACTTGGGAGGATAAATATTACCTAGAGAATTCATTAAAGCAAAATGATAAGAGAAGCGATTTGAAAATAGATTTTGAAAATAGAGCTTCATCAAATTTTTCAAAGTATTTTCTTTATATTTCAAAATATTTGCAATAGGAGAATGAAAAGTCATGACACTATGTGAAAGTATTTGCAACATATATTTCTAAAAATGAGTTTGTATCCAGAATAGAAAAAGAATTATGTGTCTTAAGAGGACAAAAATATTTTTTAAAGAGCAATGTTTTGAACGAGATTTCACAAAATAAGATATGAGATCAATGTACACAGGAAAGGGTGCTCAACAGCATTAATCCCTAGAGAAAGGCAAATTTACATTACTGTGAAATATCACTTATAATCTTTATAAGGGCTAAAATATAAAAGATTGTCCATATTAAATGTTGAATAGGATGTCAAACTGAAAATCTCATATATTGCTAGTGGAAATTCAGAATGATATATTCACATTATAAAATGGTTAGAATATTCTGATATCCATAGAGAAAGAGTAACTTCCAGACTGATATACACAGTGATGTCAACTAATCTTTAAAACATGTTGAGGAGAAAAATAACCAGCTATAAAAGAATGCACGTGATACCATCATTTGAAACTCCTAGAAAGACAAGACTAATACATGGACCAAAGGTAATCAGTTATCTAAGTCCAGAGAAAGACAAAGTTTGATTGAAAAGGGACATAAACAAATCTGTTAGGAGTATAAGATTTTTCTACACTTCATCCTGTGCAGACTCTGCAAAATTCTTCACTGCACTTCAAATCTATGCACTTTATACTTCATGTTAGTCTTTGAATGCTTCTTAAAACTGCCTCTTGAAGAAAAATAAAGCCGAAATAACATGACAACTATTTCTATCATACAATATGAATCTTATGACTTCATAGCCCGCAAAGTTAGCACCTGTGTGCTCCATCTTAAATAAATGGAGTCGAACTGATAGTCAACTAGTTCAATTAATAAATTAATTGGTTATGGGCAAAAATTTCCTAAAACATCTCAAAGTAATGATGCTTGGGGATGTCATTAAGCAATACAGAAAACATCATACATTTTTTTCTCTCATAAAAGAGACTGTTTTCCTTAGTATTAAGTCCTGAATCATAAGGAAAATTCCCAGGAAGTTCTGGAGGTCCTGTTGAACCTAGGTGGATTGAAAATACAGCTAAGTTCTTTGCCTACCGAGTGATGCCCTTGTTCAACTCAAGGGACATTCTCCTGTCGGCAAACTCAAATGGCAAACCACAAAAACATACTAATTTCTTCATAACCACAAAGTAAAGTTGAGAAAGTTTAATTTCACTTAGAAATAGAAAAGGCTGTTTATAATCTGCTGGCCATAAGAATAAAAAATAGAAGACAAACATGTTAGCAGTCCATGCCTCTCTTAAACTATTCCTTTTTTGTTTTTTTCAATAGATGTGGTAAAAAAGGAGAAATACATAGCAAGAAAGTGGTGCATGAAGGCGAGACTCTCTGAGTGCCTTACACAGTTCATCAGTGCACTGGGATCTGGCCCCTAATGAAGCCATTTACATGCAGATGCAGGCCTGAATGTGTGGACACCAGTCTCAACTCTGGGAATTGTTGTTTCATCTAATCAAAAGAAATTTGCACATGAAAGCCACATCCGTGTTCATTAACCCCGCAGCTCTCTCAATATTGCTTCTCTATTATTCCTAACAAAATTGCAAACCTTTATATGATTAGGTACCCCACTTCAGAGCTTTATTTTCCTCTCACCCCCAACCAAGGCCTGCACCTGAATGTAAAACTGCATGTGGGTCTGTAAGACTGAATAATTTGTAAATGCATTCACTGAAAACTAACCCCAAGCACCTTTTTCACATTGATTGGCCTTACACAGGCCTTACACTGGTCATGCTGTGGACATACTCTAAGCTCTTGTACTCCCCAATCAAGGAGGCTCCTCTCTTCTTACAGTCTTAGCTCTGAAAAATATAAAACTACAATATAGCACCAGAATCCCAAGTCAGTAAGTTTAATTGCCAACTTTATTTTCACGTGCAAACAACTGAAAGTTACAGATGGGTCTGGTAGCAAATGTTACTCACACATTACATTGAAACACAAAGGCTATCACAAAGACATTTACAACGAGATCAAAATTTATTACTGTTATTAGTTGATGTGGGTCCATCACACACAAAATAATAACTGTTTCTCTTGTCAATCACATGGATGTCAACTATACAGAATTTGTGACAATGATCCTGTTACTTTGCATTCTTTATGGCGGACAAATAAGATACATAATATTTATACCCAATCATACACTTAAAGATGATTTTGAGGGTCATCCCATGCATATAGTAAATGTAAATAATAAATATACTGGGATTGCTATTTTGCTAGCACTAGAAAGTTTAGTTTCTTTTTCTATAGATTTAGGAAGAATGACTTCGTTTTGTTAATGCAATCCAGCAGTGACCTGCCAAGAACTCTGGGGCTGAGAGGGCAGGCACATCTTCCTGCCCACTCAATGTCTGGCCTTTTTGCTGGAACTGCCAACAATGGTCTTAATTAGTGCCAATTATGTGTTGTGTTTTTTTTTTTTTAATGTGGACACCTGCATAATGTGAACTAGATAGGAAATGTGATAAGACTCTCCATCAACTATCATACAGCTGTCAGAGACTGACAAGTTTTGATTGTTTTTGTTCTGGCAAAGATTCAGATTACTAGTCTAGAGATCTATTTCTTTATGTCTCATTTGTATTAATCCCCTAAAGTATCTAGACCCCTGTTATTTTCTTTTCTAAATCTATATAGTTATTTTCAGTTAAAAATTGTTTATAGATTCTTCATTAAAGAAACAAGGTACCACATGATACCATGCTTTCATTGTATCAAATGATTTTTAAAAAGTCATATCATTTGATTGTTAGTAGTGAGAAACTGGCCCTAACTGTGAAGTCCAGAAAGTTCTGCTACAGAAAGGCAGTCTTCAGATTAAAATGTTAACCATAGAGTCATACCTTCCTGAGGGAAAAACGAAGCTTTCAACCCACTGGTTTTTGCAGCTGTTTTCCTTGGATATACCTCTCAGAGACCACTGTAGAAGCCTAAGAAAAGAAAACCAGAGCTAAATCCTACCAACTATATTATCCAGAGAAGTTCTACTTCTCTGTAACTAGGAATATCCTTGAGATAAATATTTAGAAAAATTTCTGCAGCTAAAAGAATTGAAAATTATTGTTAGATGCTGAAGAAAAGAGGAAAACAAGAAATAAGAAGAAATTATCTATTATCACTTATGAAAGTAAAAGGAAATGGAAAACAGCATTACTACATTTTCTAGTGGCAACAATGCTCCCAAGGAATCATTTTATTGCTCCAGTTGATGGGAGAGCAATAAAACAACTGTTGGATTTCATTTTCAATTGTTGCTTAGTCTGTAAGAATGTTCAGCAAGTAGATTTGCAAAAACTTTGGAATAGCCCATCTGTTCATTTTAAAGGATGAAGGAAAGGAAGGTAATTAGGAAAAAAAGGAGGGAATAAGGGAGATGAGATACTGGGAGACATTTCTTGTTTCATATTTGTAAGTTATAGCTTTAAATTAAAAATCCCAGAATTCTGGAACAGTTCTTAGGGTAAAGAAAATTCCAGGGAAATTGGTCGAGAAGTAAAATGTACGCATTGTACTTCTGAGTCATTTCAGCTTTATATAAACTCTTATAACCAAACACTTTATATAGAGTGTCAGAATTCATAAATGGATAAAAGACTCATTCAATTATTCACTCATTCATTCAATAATTATTAAGCAATAACCAGATGCTAGACACTGAGCATTAAGTGATTCAAAACACATTAGTGCAAAATACTACTGTGCAGAGTGGTAAATTATTTGACAACTTTAGGCACAGTGTATATGGGAATTCTCAACCTAGAAATCACACCAATCTTTTTGATGAAAAAATAAAATGATGCTTAGGGAAGAAGCCAGTGAGTAGAACAGTGCTCTCCAGAGGCTGAGGAGAGAAAGGAGGTAGGTGTATTGATCAAACAGGAAGGTATGAAGTGACAGTGAGATAGCAGGATTAAGTTCTGGGGTTCTACTGCAGGGTCAGGTGACTATAACAGTAAGCATGTATTGTATATTTCAAAATAGCTAGAAGAGAAAACATTGACTATTCTTGCCACAAAGAAACAGTAAATGCTTAAGGTGATGAATTTGCCAGTTAGCCTGCTTGGGTCATTGCACTTTATATGGATACATGTGTTCATGTATCAAAAATTGAATCACACAAATACGTACGCTTATTATGTGTAAAACACTAGTTATGTTAAAAACACTAGTTTTGTTAAAAACACTAGTTTTAAAAAGTTAGATGTAGAGAAAGAGGAAAAAAGAAATTCAAGTGCTTGGCTGAACAACAGCCCACATTTGTGGGATAAGTGGAAAGGGAACATTAAATATGAAGTTAGTATCTCAGTCTTTATAATGATTGTCCTCAAATTAGTTTTTTACTATAGCCAAATGATAGTTCTTTTAAAAGGAATACACCGATATGCCACATATAGCCCAAGAACAAAAGTCACATTTTATTTTTAAAGAAAAAGATAGCACTTCTTTGATTTTATGCTGATTGCAAGTAACTTCTGAAGAACATTCTGCTGACAGATTCCAAATAAAAATATTGAAAAGAATATCTATTTCTTCCTTTCCCTAAAAATTTAGTATTTCTATTGTTCTCAACATAAAGATACAAATTGAAGATGCTGAGAGTTCTTGGGTTAGGAATGGGGAGGCCAAACTAGACATAGTGGTAGTCTGTTATTACTTCTCACTGTCCAGTCTACAGAAAACTACTCTGGGAGGAGCTCCATGAAAAATGAGTTCTTCACTCAATTTCTTCTCAGAATAACTTTGTTCCAAATCCCCTGTTTGGAAGTCCATAGTGCATATAAAATAGTTAACCTTACATGAAGTTTCTGGGCTGGGGTTGTGGCTCAGCAGTAAAGTGCATGTGTGAGGCATGGGGTTGGATCCTCAGCACCACGTAAAAATAAATAAAATAAAGGTATTGTGTCCAACTACAACTAATATAATATATATACACACACACACACACACACACACACACACATATATATATATACATACACACACACACACACACACACACACACATATATATATTCCTTAGTTTTTATACCTTACTATTATCCCAAATCATTTTACTCCAGAACACTATGCAATTCTCACTCTAGTAATATGCCATGAAATGGGACTTAATAGTAAATCACTTTGTTAGTTATCTTTTTGTTCCTGTGACCAAAATACCTGACAAGAAAAATTTAGAGGAAGAAAGATTTGATTTGGCTCACAGTTTCAGAGCTCTGAGTCTATGGCCAGGAGGCTCCACTTCTTTGGGTCTGAGTTCAAAGGAGAACATCATGGTTACAAGGTGTGGCAGAAGGAGGCTGCTACCCTCATGGCAGGCAAGAAGCAGGGAGAAAAAGGGGCAGGGGAAAAGATAAACCCTTCCAGGGCATGCCCCTAGTGATTATATCCCTCAGCTTGGTCCCATCAACCAGTAGTCTGTTCAGCTATCTGTGTATTCATCCAACAATGGGGTCAGAGTTCTCATGATTCAATCATTTTCTACAAGCCCCACATCTGAACATCACTTCTTTGGGGTCCATATTTTCAACAGGATACATGAGACACACTAGGAGATGTTCCAGATCCAAACCATAACAACACACTTGGCAAAAAAAAAAAAAAAAATTCAGTACTAAGAATGGAACCCAGGGGTCTCTACTATTGAACTATATTCTCAGCAGCTTTTTACTTTTATTTTGAGACAGGGTCTCACTAAATCGCTGAGGCTGACGTCAACATTGTGATCCTCTTGTCTCAGTCTCCCAAGTTCCTGGGATTACAGGAGTGCACCACTGCACCCAGCACTGATACCTTAACTTTAATAATTTTTAACTCAAGTCTATAGCTACTAAGGAAGTACACAAACCTTTCCATGCCTATTCTCTCATCAATATTCTGTTTGATGACATTTTTCTTTCAGAACATTGCAATATTTGATAATGCTAATAAGTGTCACCTTGAAATACTTTATTTTTGTTGCTTCCAGTGACATTGAGAATTACTCCTTTCTCCAGCCTCCTGCTCATTAATCATTTCCTTCTGAGTTGTGTGCTGTGCTATCCTCCTCTGTTTTTGGATTTTAATTGTTCTCCAAGGCTGTTTTGTCCTATGCTCTTTCTGCTCTTCATTCTTTTCCTTATGTAACTGATCATCTCTAAGAGTTGAAAATACTACCTGAAGATCCTTAAATGCATATTTTAGCTTCTTCTTTTTCAGATAGTTGTCATTCCCATATTTCAGGTGCTTCTCATTTTCATAAAGAGTAATAATCCAATACAGAAGTTATTACTGATTTTGTCACTCAGGGTACTGGTTTTTATTTCAATTTTGTAGATTTAAAATCACATATATATATATATATATATATATATATATATATATTAGTTGTCAAAGCACCTTTATTTTATTTATTTATATGCAGTGCTGAGAATCGAACCCAGTGCTTCCCACATGCTAGGCAAGTGCTCTACCACTGAGCTACAACCCCAGCCCTATAGGTTTAAAATTTTGACAATATTTCTCCTTCACACCTTCTACCCAACCAAATGTCACACTTGATTATGTTTGTTTACTCACCTTTTCCTTCTGTTTGACTATTCTTTCAAGTTTATACATTCACATATGGCTCCTCAGCTGTACACTCACATATTGATCTTTGTAGAACGTAGAAATTTTTATGACAGTATCTTATCACAAATTATTTATCATTTTTATGAAAGACATAAACTACAGAAATAACATATACTCTAATGTACAAAGTTTATACATCCAGAAAAGGACAAAAGGAAAGAATCACTCAAAATATCCCTCATCCACTGATAACTAGATTTTATAGTTTTGTGTATTTTTAAATACTACTGTGCTATATGTTAGTATTGGTGTTATGTCTGTTTAATTATCCAAATAAATTTATGTTTTTGTGTCATAGCCTTCTAACCATGAGATTTAATGACTACTTCCTATTCTAATATGTACCCTAATTTATTTAACTTTATCTCAATTGTTTTATTTAAAATTCAACTTATCAATATTATTATTACTATTATATATTTTACTGTGCTGAGGAAGGAACCCAGGGCCTTGCATATGTGCTCAGCAAACACTGTACCACTGAGCTACACCACCAGTCCTTTTTAATTTTGAGAAGAGTCTTACTAAATTGCCAAGGCTGGCCTTGAAATGCTGGTCCAATCGGCCTCAGCCTCCTGATCACCTAGGATTACATATATGTCCCACTGTACCTGGATCAATACTGATGATAGTACTATAGAGCACTTAGTTTAAAATTACTTCTATTTTTTCCCCCTTCCAAGGTAAATTCCTAGAAGTGGTGATTTGGGGGCAAAGGATATGAACATTTTCAGAAATATTGAAACAATTTTTCCTACGTTCGGTGTGGTAGGGTTTCTTTTAAAACTTCTCACAATTTTGTAGTGCTCATTGTATAAATTCTAAAACCTCAGGTTGACTTCAAAAATCTAACTTCATTTCATATTACTATAAATTTTCCATGGAGACCATAACAGTTTCCTGACTTTCACTTCAATGCAATACAATTTTTCTTGATCTCAGACTTACTTATGTTATTCTTTTTTTTTTTTCCAAAAGATCTTTCCTGCTTCCTCTGTCTATACAAAGCAGGCCTAGTGTCCTAATCTCTTGCTAATATGGTACAAAAACCAATTTTCTTTCTTTCAGAAAGCCCTTTGTTCTTTTTGTGAACTCCCATGTCATTTCCAATTATTTTTATTTTTATTGAATTATGACTAGTTTGTACAGACTTTTACTGGAGTTTTAATGAGTTTATCCCCCTCTCTAAAATTATAAGTTACTTTAAATATTTCAACTTTTAACATACTGTGCATCTTAAAATGCTCAGCAAATATTTGTCAAGTGAATAAAGAATGTTACTAAGACAGTAACTTATGCATGAGTGAAACATGTAGTTAATGTTATATTAATTTTATTAGCCAGTTCTTCCTTGACAGTTGATATTTTAGCAAGATCTTATACGAGCTCACAAAGTAAACTATTCTGAGAAAGTGTTATTTTTCTCAGTTGTCCTTTTCTTTGCCTTTGTATGCTAAGAGTAATTGAAATAGTTAAAATTACAATCAGATTCACCAAGCCAACCTCCCAAAAAGTCTTGGTGTGAATGCTCAAGTTGTTTCCCTAAGGTATGTTTTACTCAGGAACTGAGAACATTATAAGAGAAAGAGGAAAAACAATGATGCATTCTTGGAAACTAAGAGGATTATTTTCACTGCAATGCTTGGTAAAGTACCAGAACATTTTCCCCAAGATTTATAGTTTCATGACCATGGTCAACCTTGGCAGCAACTTAACAACAAATTACAATAAAAAGTTTTCAACTTATGACAAAACAATAAAAAGAGAATAGAATTTGACTCATAAATGCATTTAGGCTAATAAACATGAATCTGTGAATTTAAGATTAGTTTCTAAAGTTCCCTACAACATGTTTGTAATACTTGGATTATAATGCATGTTATAGGCTCCTTCCTCTTGGATAACATTAAATCAGATCTTAGCACAATGCTGACTAAAAATATGGTCTTGTTTTCTTTATTACAAAAGATACTTACAGGTGATATTAAATTTCATTTGTTATACAAGAACTCTGGTCACATGTAGAGAAAATTAAATGTTATCCTGGGTTTTCTGATACTATGGAATTTTAGGAAGTATCAAGATTACATGATAACAATAGTTAAAGGATTGTCCCTGTATTATGATTTAGATGTGAGGTGTCCCTCAAAAGCTCATGTGTAAGTAAGGCAAGGTTTATAGGTGAAATTATTTGGTTGTAAGGGTCTTAATATAATAACTTAATATAATAACAATATAATCAGTGCATTAGTCCACTGGTAGAGATTAACTGGGTGGGGGTGGAAGAGGTGTGTCCCTGGGGGTGTGACTTTGGGGGTTTATATTTTGTGAGGGGAGTCTCCCTGCTTCCTGGTACCGTGTTTCCTGCTGCTTTCCTCTGCAACACACTTCCACCAATATACTCTGCTTCATCTCGTCCCCGAGGAATGGAGTCAGCTGTCTGTGGACTAAGATCTCTACAATCAAAACTCCCCCAAACTTTTCCTCCTTAAAATTGTTCTTTTCAGGTCTTGGATCACAGAAGCAAAATAGTTGACTAAAACACCCTACCTCACAATGACACAACTAGCTGTATGTTTTCAAAATGCTTTTTTGTTAGGGACTTCAGACCACACTTTGCCTCTTACATAAGTTTGAGTATACTAAAATAATGTCTAACTATGCAAGAGGTAAATAGAATGAAAATCCTTTAAGATCCCAAGTACATTCCAACTTTTATCAGAGCAGATGTTTTAAGACAGACTATGAGTTTACACATGGCCAAATACTCAAGTCCATCCTCTCAATGATTGCCATCACTATGAAGGAATCTGAAAGTAAGGCTTTGATCTGCAGTGATTATTTCTCCATGACTCAAAGAGCATCAGGACAATCTAGTTTAACTCTTCAGAGACAAAGAGAGGTTCCAACCGGTGAGCTGCCTGCCTGCTTTTGTGAAGATGTTCATCCTTCTCTAAATGCTTCATCTAAAAGCAGGGCAAAAATAGAATTAGGAGCTTGCTGGCACAGGCCATTAAATCCATTGTCTAAAACTCCTCAGTGGAATTCCAGTTTTTCATATAGGCACTTTAGTTAAGCTTTTACATTTTTATCTTTAATAATTTATCTGCCATAAACAGTTGAAGAATGAAAAGAAAATGCTCAGGAGAACTAAATCTCTGATTCATATTTTGGAAGAGAACTATCTATGTCCCAAACGTTTTGCAATAGTTTTTTTTTTTTTTTTTTTTTAATGTGTTATCTGTTTAATCTTGAAAATATCACTGAGTTAGATTTTCTGATCCTCATTTTTACAGATTAAGAAGTTAAGCTTAGAAACAATAGTTAATGCCACAAAAAGAAATGAAACAGTAAATAAGTCAGTATCTAAGGCAATGATTTGACTATGCATTTAAAGTAAATAGAGTTTACACTTTAAAAAGGTTATGGAGAAACCAACTGAAAAAGAGAGTACTTGCTTTGTTTGGGGTTCTAGACAGGAATTCTTTAACATCTCACTGATGAGCTGAATAGGCTGAGGTCCCAGGTCCAAGGATTGAGTCCAACCAGCACCTGGGAGTGAAGCTGAGTCATCTGTATGATTCTTCTTGCTGCCTTGAAAGGACCCCATGCCTAGAACAGAAAGTGCTTTCAGGCAAACAGTGGCATTGACCTGACCTATTCCCCAGCTGCCTGGAAAGTAGTTCATACACAGGTCTAAGACTGTTTGCCCACCCAAGGAAGCTGTGGATGAATTGCTCATTCATCATCACAAGGTCATTAATTCAGGCTTGCTCTCTGTGAGAGTGCTCTATTACTCCTCAGTAATATCAAAAAGGCTAAAGTTATACAAACAAGACAACTCTGTCTCCCAACCTGTTATGCTAGAAAGCTTACAATGTCTTTCTGTCTCTTTGTAGGTTGCTGTGATTCCCTGCTAATGAAAAGATGAATAACGGCATATGTTAATGAGGAGTCAAGTGCAAATTGAATGTAAATAAAAGGAGGACCTTCTTAGTCATGAAAAAGATTCTAAACTGATTTCTCTTCCTCCTTTTCCTCAGGGTTTACTAACTCATGTCGCTATTCCTTCCCTCCCTCAACAGACTGGCTAAGAAAATAAGTCATTGATATCGAAGATATTTTACGTCTATGGGTGCGTGAGAAGAGAAAGTAACAAAACTTGTGTTTACATTAAGAATATAAATGTTGGTAATATTCTCACTTACTGTTTCATATGTTTGACTAACACTTCCAGATTTTAAATAATGAAAGACTGATTTTCATGAACCTATAAAAAGTCAGACTTTTTAACTCCAGTACTCCAATAAAAAAAGTTTTGACATTTCTATTAATATAAGATAGACTTAACACAATTTTACTTTTATTATATATGAATCTCTTAAAGAATGCATATTACTAATTAAAAATGAAAATTTTCTTTTTCATGAATTGTCATTTGCTTTTGACAAAAAATGTAGAAAACGTAAACTTCAGAAGGCTATATAATTAACAGCATAACTCTCTTTAATGCTTTCCCTTCTTATCACTTATCACTTAACAAAAGTCAGTCCTATATTGATTATATTAATCCTTCAAGCAGAGTGAATGCATTAATATGACATGGGGACATGCCACAAAATAGTTTACAAGAATTTTAAATCTCTTATAGTTTATTACTTGTGAGCAAATTTATAGACAAATTAACAGATGAATTATTTTCTGTTTATTTCTTACATAATGCATTCCAAGAATAACATTAAACAGAAACCACATGGTAATGCCTAGGGACCTTACAGAATCACTGATAATCATCAATTTGGGGTAATACAGAAAGTCAAAATCATGAGGAAAAATTTGTCAAAAGCTAACCTCTTTCCCACAATGCCAAAATCGTGCTTTCCAGACAGATAACCATCTCTGAATAATGGCAGGATGAAGTAAAGCAAATGAGCTGTATAGAAATGCTGTCTACTAACCCACACAGCAGTATGATAAACAGTAGATAATGACTTCTTACTTACTCCTATTCTGTCTCTGCTACCAGACCCCTGAGAACTGCATGAGACCACCATCTAAATACAATTCTGCACATCACAGAGTGTCCATTTTCTGGCTGGAGATTGGAGTTATGGTTGCCATGGTGATATATCTTCCTTTAGACTCTGTTGATACACAAAGGGTTTGCATTTCACTATAGCAAAAGACAGCAGTTTTGTCTCCTACGTATAGAGAAACTATGGATAGGAGTTTGCACCAAAAGCTTCAATTTTCTAAACCCAACTATACATATTATACTGAGAATTTGTAAGGGTGTCGGGGCCCAGAAAACAAAGTAAAGGCCTCAGAAGCAACCTCACAAGCAGTTTCTCTCTGACCTTCTGCTGCCTTGCTGTCTCCCATACCTCATTATCTCCTCTGAGGCAAGCCATAGAAACTGTAACTCTTTTTTCAAGGCAGGTTGTAGAAACCAGAACCCCTTTTCCCAAAATCAACCATAAAACCTAAAAACAATACTGTAACTTTCTTCCACCTTTCTGTGTGTGAGTTGAACATAAAGAAATTTTCTAGCCTATCTTGTTTGATTGTAGGACATAAGAACCCCATGGGTCTTACCCCCAACCCAAAAGGAAGGAAGGCTACACTGAGACATCAAGAAGATTCTGCAGCCAGGCCTTGCCAGTTTTCATCCCTCAGTTTACTACTATCAGATCACACCCTACTATCAGATCACCACCTCCATTGGTGTTTTAGTCAGCTTTTTCACTGCTGTGACTTAAAGACCTGACCAGAACAACCATAAAGGAGGAAAGGTTTATTTAGGGGCTCACAGTCTCAGAGGTCTTAGTCCATAGAAGGCTGGCTCCATTCCTTGGAGCTTGGGGTGAAGTGGAAAATCATGGTGGAAGAGTGTGGCAGAGGGAAGTGACTCACATGGTGATCAGAAAGCAGAGAGAGAGACACCACTCTCCAGATACAAAATATATACCCCATAGTCCCACCCTCAATGAACCACTTCCTCCTTCCACACCCCACCTGCCTCCAGTTACCACTCAGTTAATCCCATCAGGGCTGAATCCACTGATTAGGTTAACGGTATAACCCAATCGTTTCTCCTCCAGACCATCTAGCATTTTCTCATACATGAGCTTTTGGAGGACACCTCATATCCAAACCATAACAAATGGTATTTCTATCACTGATGAAGAACTGTCCCTGCTTCATCAAAATAAGTTTTAAAATGTATAGTTAACCCTGGGAACTTTGAGTCTCCAATCTGAGGAACCTTGTGTCAAAACTATGATTGACTACATTTGTTATGGCTTTTCTCCTACTAATTCTCTACTGAAAGTTTATTTCAGCAGACTCTAATATCAGACTTTCAGATCTTCAGAGCAAAAGTTTGAACTTCCCTACTAATCAGTGTTCTCAGTCACTCGCCACCTATTTACCAGTGTTTGGTCACCTTTTTTTTCCTCTCTCTAATTTTTTTTCTTTGAAAAAGCAAATCCAAGACATGATTTTGTTTGGAAAATTGAGTACACAAGGGACAGTGACCCCTGAAGTTTTTTTCAGGCCAAAAGACCTCTTTCCATTCATGAGAAACTACTCATTCATCCATAAACTTCCATAACCCATGGTGGAAAGTGATTAGCAATCTACATAGATAGAGAGTTGAACATTTACAAAGAGTTCAGTGTTTTAGCATCAAAATTTGGAACTGCTTTTACTTGCCTATAATATTTTTAGAATAGAAAAAAATAAAAATGTTGATTCTTTAAAAGAACTGAGAGCTTCATAAATCCAGTGATTTTCCTTTAATTTTTATCTAATTCTCAATTTATACCTCCTGACCTCTATTTGTCACATTCTACCCACCTTGTTCTTGCCCCACTTTGGAAGTACAGTCACACATTGGAGCATTTACTTCTCATTTCCTTCACCCTACAGGCCCACCTCTCCTCTCTTCTCCCTTCATCCATGGTTGGTAACCCCTCCTCCTGCTCTGGGATTCAACTTCAGTGAAATGTCTTCAAGAATTTCTTCCTTGTCTCCTTGCTCTTAATCCTCCTTCATCCTTGAGAAGAGTAGAATGCCCTTACACTCTCTCCAATAGCAACTGGCACTTTCCAAAGTCCTATTGTCTTCGTCATTCATATAATTATCTCTTTAATGTCTCTTTGCATCTCTATTCTATAAGTCATATAAAAAATAGTGCTGTATACACATTAAATAGCCTATAAACGGTGCTATTGCTGAAAAAATGAAAAAAACAAATAAAGATACGCTAGAATAAGTATATGCCTTGAAGGCTAGAAAGACAAAGCATATCTATGGTTTTGTTAGTTTATCTATTATTTTGCTTTAATTGTGGCTTGTATATAGCAAAAGCATTTTTAGAAATCTTTATTTTTCTAATACCGGTCAGTGAATTTGCTTATAGAGTATCCTTTTGAGTTTTACCTCTTATAATTGACAAACCTATGTCATTTCATTTGACACCATGACTCATTCAACACTCAAGAAATGCTCCCTGCAGTACATCCCTACCTTTGGGACTATGAGGAGACACCAGTTAGGCCAGTGCCCTGATATGCAGGAGTTTGCCATTTATTCCAGATGCCCTGGGAAACACTACTCTCCTCCAAACCAAACAAAACAAACAAATTAAAAACACCTTCAAGACATTGAGCAAGTAATATATATATACACATTTAAGTAGAAACTTCCCTAAGACTTTGCATAGTCTCCTTGGAGCAAAATATAATTTGAGGCTCCTGTGGGAAATATAATTTGAGATTCTGTAGCAAAGAAAGTTTAATCCCTGACCTCACGAAGCTTGTATTCCAGACAGAAATACAAACTGGAAGAGAGAAAATTCTCATTAAATGGAGCCAGAGAGCAAAGGAACTGAGGATATAGGTCTTTGAAAGCCCATTGAGGAAGAGGACTGAACTGCATAGGGAGACAGATTTTATACAACAGACAACCAGGATCTGGGTCCTCCTGAAGGACGAGCAGCATTTCTAAAGTTGAACAGTGGAGGAGAATATTAGAAAAGGAAAGTGCTTTGGCAAAGGCAGGAAGTCTTTGTGGGATACATTTTAAAATCAACGTGGCAGTCATGATTAAATCATTTTAATGAACAAAATTGTTATAACAGCAACTACAAAAGGATAAATAGGAGAAATTGTTTCCAAATTTTCTCCTGCATTTTCTGTAACTGGTAATGATTACATTTAACACAATGCTAAATGTTTTCATCACAGAAGAGTATTAATAGAGTGACCATGGTAATAGGCTGTAGCAATACCAATTGCAATTGCTTTTTGACATTGTTGAACTTGGTACTTTCCCCTGGTTTTAGTTGTTTTTGAGCTAAACTACTGGAATGGTGTACGTACAAAACCATAAGAGAATATTCCCTCTGATTACTCTTCTCAAAAACAATATTATAGCCTGGGAAGTCAAACAACCTAAATATTTCCACTATATTATGAACCCTTTGGAATATGGAAAGATCACCTAAGTTTTATAACACAGTATGATTTAATCTCAGACTGAAGGATGACAGGTGGTCTGTATTAAATGTAACCATCAAGGGAAATTCTATTTGGAACAAAACTTAGAATATTCTTTTGGTCAGAAATTGAAAAAGTTAAAAAAAATATTGATGCAATTGGAGATCTCATAAGAACTTTAAAAAACAAAAACACTTTTAAATTTACAAATGTGTATTTATGTCTCTGACTATTGGCATCTTTCTAAAAATACCTGCATGGTGTCTGGATTAATTTGTTTATGTGATTTTTATTTAAATAAGACTATTCAGTTATATTTTTCTTATAATTGAAATATAACTATTAATTTTATTTTAAAACTGTATTTATTTTGAACATGTAATTGTAGAAATCATTTTTAAATGAGTTGAGGTAATTTTTAATGAAAAACAAACATTCAGTGATTAAAACTTGTAGCCTCTCCAAAAAAATGTTTGTGAACATGTAAAAATAACAAGATTGGGGAAGAGAAAATTTGGACAATGTGATATCTTCCATATTGATTTGGAAGTAATAAAAAATAAGTAGAAATATTATTATATCATCATTGAACTTGGAAACATAAAGTTTGGATTCTTCTCAAGTTTCAAAGGAGATTTCCAAGTACTACATTTTGCAATACTCCTATCTTAATGTTTTATAGATTTTCAGAAATTATCTACTTGGTTCATAATACTTGAATTTCCAAAATAATATTTATTTAATTATAGTTCTCTGAGAAATTTTTGTGTGTGTGCATGATTGCATCTTCTCATGGAAACCTCAAATACTCTGTACAAACCAATTCTATACCTTACCTTTTTTTAATCTATCCAGTTATAGGTATGATGTTATGGCCTTACTTAGAAGATATCCAAGCATGTTTAAAGATGTTTTTCTAGAGTGCTCATGGGATTTTTAAAAGTTAGTTGTATTTATAAATAAAACATTTATCACACATTCTGATTCTCTGAGATGAATCATTGGAAAACATATGCATAAAAGGGAATAGACATGTTGGTTAGTACTTATGTGCCCTTGTGAGTATGTACAAAAATGTATCAGTATTGTCATTCCTGCAACTCTCCAGACAGTGCATAGACCAGTCATGCTATTGACCCAACTTCCCTATGGCCATACTGCAAATAGTTTACAAGTATAAGCATAGATGTAGTGTATATTTACATGGGCACAATCCACTCTCATTGCTGTGAATTCCACAGTGCATTATAATCTTGTATTCTTTTCTACCTCCTATAATAGTAAGATTTCATTATATACTGCTAGAAATCATACCCCAGCTGTGGTTGAGAATAAACAAATGCAAAATAGGACCTGTAGTTCTCTGCACTGTTACTGATTTGGAAGGAGGAGGTGGTACAGTAACAAGTGTGGACAAAAGTAGGGAAGGAAGGATTCTAAAGGAGATGAAAAAAAGAAAAGAAACCTTTAAAGGACTTGATAACAAATTAATCTTCTCTTTGTTCTTCCAGGCTACAAAATGCTTATGTAGGGGTTGGAGATGATGGGATTGTAGGAAGGAGAAAAAAAAAAAAAAAAACAGTATTAGGAGGAGATGGTATTCTCTAAGTTAGGTGTTTGTAATGATTTAAGATAATTGCATTTGACAGAATTAAGAGTGACTTGTTACAAATATTCTTAAAGATTCTACTTGGTTTTAAAATCACCTGCTTAAATTTAGTAGTGGAAAGAGACTCACAACTGATACACATACTCAATCCATAAATGTATATTGGCACTTCTTTAGAGTTAGCAAAGATAATAATAAACTTACATATTTGTTGTGAATATTTATGCAGAAAGTACTATTGTAACTCAATTAATAAAGCAGCAGTCCACGGATTATTAATGGAAACTTGGAACTTTAGATAGTTAAGTGTTTATGACAGAGAACTTTCTTTGTTCAAGCATTCTTTGAAACTCTGCTCCTCATTTTGTTGAGCAGAAGTGAATACACAAATATATAAGACTGTCCCCTTCTGGTCTAAGGGAATGTCATTCTAAAGAATAAGAAACAGGAATCGGGTTTCTAAAATCTATCTAGTTTTTGGAGTCAAAAACACTAGATATCCTTCTTTTCCAGGTGCTCTACCTACATGTGAGTTTGGAAAATGGATGTCTGGTCTATCAACCCCAGTTTTATTTGGAAGACTTAAACTCACTACCCTGGAGCACTGTTCCCACCACAGGTGATCGCTTTTTCCTTTTGTTTACTTCACCACAATTAGGTTCTTACACAGTGGAAGCAAACCAGGAGATTTCAATTGTTGGTAAATAAAGGGCTGTGCATGAGTGCCTCTTAATAGCTTATCATCGTGTGTAATCAAACTGAATAATTGCTGGAGAGGAGAGTTCCTGCGCATTGGCAGATGCCCGTGGGCTGAGCTCTGTTCTGGAATGTCACCAAACAAGGAAGCCCTGGATGGATAACGCATCAGCAGTGCTGGGGCTCTAGGCATGTCACGCAGGTGGGGAGGAATCAGCGAGGTGAGGTAAATTTAAGTGTGCCAATGACATGGGAATGGTATTAGATGGATAGGGGGCAAGTGAAAAGACAAAGAAGCCAAGAAATTGAAGAAAACAGCTTTCACCACTAAATGGAAATTACCTTGAATGCTGCATTGCACCAGTGACTTTGACAGCTGAAGCAGCAGCAAAGAGAACTTGACTAAGATATTGGCCGTGCTGTTTGCTTTGCAAGGGGCTAAGTGTGGTTGACTTTCACCTGACAAGATCAATCACTGTTCATACAACACAATGAGCCAAATTCAAGAATGTTTTCTTGGGGGCATTCAAGAAAAAATTGAAAATCAGTAGTCTGTTCTTATGTCTGGATCCACAGGGATGCAGAAGTGCCTTTGCCAAGTGACCATTTACCTAAGACTTTTCTTATGTATCATATAAAACTACACTTTGTGAAGTTTGCTGTTTTACTTCATTTAATGAAACTGTCATGCTATTTGTCAATCAGAAAAAAGATTCACAGATTCCAGACAATTTTAAATCCACACTTATTTTGCCCCATTTTAAACTGTGTTTTTAAAATGGACCTGAGTCTCATTTTCTTGCTGTCTTCCTTCTCTGTGTTCTACAGAACAAGGTGCGTACATGGAAGATTAGAGAGCACTTGCTATGTGGCTCGTTAGTATATTAGCTTTGTCATACACACATCTTCTCCCTGTCTCTCTCACACACATAGACATGCACGTGCACACACACACCAAGTCAAGTGAGCCTCATTATAGGCTGGCATGCCTTGTGACAGACAAGTAACATCTGTGCTGCTTTGTCTGCAAACAGTGCATCTGCTAGGGAATCTTATTCAGAAATCCTTTAAAACACAGCCTTCCCCCCTTTGCTCTATCTCCCTTTTGCACGAGGTTGTGAATATGAATTGAAATTCCAAATTAACTGTTCCAGATAAAGCTTAAGATTTTCATTAATATTTAAATTGAATCTCAGACATGATGTTGTGATATTTCATACCAACAGCTTGTACAGAGAGGTTTTTAAATATTAAGGTTTCATCATTTTAAAAGGAAAGAAGAAATTGTTCTTTACCTTCAAACAGTGATCTTGTTGAAACTTACCTGAGCCCTGTAAGAAACAACAAAAGCATGAAATTAGCCCAATAGGCTTAGGTATCATCTCTGTCATCACATATCACCTTGAATACCAGAGCTCCGTGCTCTGTAAAATAGTCTCATTCCAGGACTTAAAAGGGAAGCAACTACAGTTGTTCAGCCAGCAGCTATTTGTTTAGCTCTTTGCAATGCCTGGTCCAAAATAGGCACTCAATAAATATCCATTTAATATTGAACAAATGGAAATGTGAGCTAGATATGGTGGAAAACACAAACACATTATGAACCAACCTCTTTCCTTGATCATATTAGAGTATTGACAAAACAGTCTTATGACTCCCAGAGTTAAAAAAAAAAAAAAAAAAAAAGAGAGAGACTACTTTCTAAAGAGGAATGACAAGAGTTTATCTGAATGAGGTAGAATGATAAAGGTATTGCAGAAAAATGGAATATAGTAGTAAAGAAAAAAAATTAAAAACCACGAATATTCCAGTTTGTTGAATATTCCATTACAGGAACACTAAAATGCTCAGAAGGTCCAGAGTGGAAGGTTCATGTTGGAGACACTGTGGAGGTCAAAGTTGAAAAGAGTTGCTGAATTTCCATCATGGAGCGTTCTGAATGTCAGTCCTCTGCTCCTTCTAAGTCACACCATGGGAAAGATGTTTCAGCAAAGGAGTGATATGGGAATGAGTGATTTGAAGAGATTATCCTGCCATTACCAGAATTCTGTCCATCTTTCTAATGGGAAAATATAAATATTTAACCTAGGCAATTTCCAAATTTTCTAAGTGAGAAGTACCACATTCTTAAAGCACTGGAGATATAGACACTTTTCTTTGAGCAATTGATCTTTTATTACCTTACTATGTCTTTGTCAGTCATTGATATGCCCTTATGTCTGATTAACAGCTCCTTCTCTGTCTCCTTGGCAAGTTCAGTTATCTTTACCTGTATATCAAATGTTGGAGCACCTCCAACATGCTACAATTTAGACTGATTTTTATTTTTACTACACATTCCCTTCCTTAGCACCTTCTAAAATTCCTTTTTGTTTACACTCCTGGTTAACATAACTAGCTACAAACAGATGACATGCAAAAAATATCTTTAGCCTTACTATTTCCTTTAAACTCTGATCCCTGAGAGCCAATAACTTAATTAACATTTCCTCTTGGGCATCTCAAGAAAACTTATCATCAACTGAGATGCTGAGTATGTATTTAAAGTTGTCTGACTACCCTTTTTGAAAATGTTGGTGCCTTGTGGACATGAATTTTTACTTTTTGTTTTTGTTTTGTTGATGCATTCCCAAGGGCCTGACCCAAACATGGTATTAAAATAATATTTTTGAATGAATAAATGACCTATTTTCATCCATTTCCAGTGAAATAGGAAGTTAGTAAGCTATTTTAGATATTAAAATTTTTCAGAATTACTAGCATTTAGAAATAAGAAGAATGGACTGGATTTTAATTAGTTATCGTATTCTTTTTAAATTTCCTACAAACATTGCATCCCTTTATTATCCAGATCTATGCAAAACAGCTCCCATTGCTTCCCCTTTGGTAAATCATTAAACGTTTCTTTCCCAGACTATTTCAATCACCATTGAATTAGTTCATTTGAATTCACTTTTCCCTATTTCAAACTCCACACAGAAGTCATATGTACTTTTTAAAAAAGATAAATCTGATCATGACACCACACCACCCTGCATAAAACACCAGAAATCTTCCTACTGTTAAGATAAAAATAGCACATGATTAACACAGATGACAAAGCCTTGCATGATCCAGCTTCTACATAACTCTCTATCTCTCCTTGAGTAACATTCTGCTTGTGCTCATTCTTGATCTCTCTGCTCCAGCAACGTTAGCCTTGATGCTTTAGACTTTTGTGATGGTTAATATGGTTCTTCAACTTGATGGAATTGAGAGATGCTCAGGAAACACCTAGGATTGAGAGACTTCTAGGTTTCTCTATGAAGGTGTTTCCAGTGACCATTCACATGGGGGAAAGCAAACTGATGAGGGTGACCTGCTTGAACATGGGCAGCATGGTCCAATAGACTGGGGGGCCCTGGATAGAACAAAAAACAGAAGAGGGAGGAAGCCCCAATTCATGCAAGTTGCCTTCTTCCCTAGAGGAAGCCTTGACTGCTATTGCCATCTTTGTGGACAGCCGACACCAGTCTCTTATCTGCAGATGGCCATGGTGAAACTCTCCAATCTCTGATCATGTAAATCAGTCTAAGAAACCTCCTTTTATAATTATATATATATATATATATATATATATATATATATATATATATATCTCCAATGGATTCTGATCCTTTAGAGAAACTAATACAACTCTCACACTTAGCATGTCCCTGCTTTACTCTGAAATCCCCTTCCTCTCTTCTCTTAGTTGTATTGTCTCTTTGGATCTGGGCTTGGACATGCTCTTCATCACAGAAGACTTTCCTGATCTCCTGACTTCAGTCAAGTGTCCTTTACAGAATTCAGAACTATAATTTGATATTTGTGTGTCTAGTTTTGATCATATTTGGAAGTAATTAACAAATACTTATTAGGTGTCCTCTATGACTTAAACACTATACTAGTTGCTAGAAGCACCACAGTATGTAATGGTAATGGTGGAGCAAACATTCAAGTGGGGGAGTCAGATAATAGCCAATATATACACAGTATTAAGCCAAACTGTGAAAAAGAAAAATAAAGCAGAGAAACTGGTTAGGAAAAGCATGTAATATTACTTTAGTTAAAGTAATCAAGAAAATAACGAAAATTAGAATTATTTGAACAAAGAATAAAATGAAGGTGAAAGTGTTACAAATATGTAAGTAAGATCATCCCAAGCAGAGTGAATATGGAGAACAATGAAGTTCAAGTATGAAAATTTTGGAAGGGAGCACCAGTAAGGCTAGAAGAGAGAAACCAAGTAGGAAACACACTGAGAACATACACAGAGGATTATAAACCGAGAGAGGACTTTGAAATTTGAATTTTTTTCTGAGCATGCCAGGAAGGTATTTGAGAAGGATAATTCACTTCTACAGTGTTCATTCTTGCTGACATATGGAAAACAGGATTCAGCAGCAAAAAAGCATAAGCGAAGGGACTGTTTGATGGTATTATGGTGCTATGGACCACAGTGACTCCTGCCTAAATTGGGAGAGTAATGGTAAGGACGATAAGACTTCAATCAGATTCAGAATAAATCCTGAAACTAGAACCAACAGAACTTACTGATCATTTGAATGTGGAATATGAGGATCAAAGATGTTTGAGGTGTTTTGTTTGAGCAACTGTTTGAATAATGGTATCATGTAAGTATGGCCCACTGGGAGAGGGGAAGATTGATAGAAATTTGGGTTTTGGACACTTTAATTTTGTGTCATCTATTAAACATCCAAATAGAGATGTCAAGTAGGCAGTTGGATGTATGAACCCAGGCTCAAGTTTTAGAACATTATTTGTGAAACTGGTTTTAAAAAATATCAAAATCAGCAGAACTAAAAATAAGACTATATTTTTTCTTGA
The DNA here is from genome assembly GCF_902686455.1 of Sciurus vulgaris. Lineage (NCBI taxonomy): Eukaryota > Metazoa > Chordata > Mammalia > Rodentia > Sciuridae > Sciurus > Sciurus vulgaris. Next base: position 74,646,205 of record NC_136462.1, read on the forward strand.
AAATAAGATTATTATGTCTTTTTATAATTTCCTTGAAAATTGCTTGCTTTATAACAACAAATAAGGCAGAGCCAAACTAATTGACTTGGATATATACTAACATTTGTGAAAATAGTTATCATTTATTTAGCACCTTAAGTATTAATAGGACCAAAGTAGGCTCTAAATAAATGTAAACTTTATTATTTTTATTTTAGTAACCAAGATAATCAGAAAAAAATAGCAGCAACTCAGTCTTTGGCATAGTATGTGACCTTGTAGAGAAATTACACAACACAATCTGATGAACTGACTAAAAGAAAAGAATTAGAAAAAGTTGAGAGAAAGTAAATAATAGGAAGAGAAGAATCCAGGGGTAATTAGCCTTTGCTTTCTGGCTCTTTCAAAAACATGAGTGACCTTGGAACACTACCTTTATTTTTCCGCTCTTCAATACAATCTGCTTACAAAGGCTATACAATCTTATTATTTTTCTGAATTCAAAGGATTATTGCCTTGATCACTTAGCTTTCAAAATGTTCTTTACCCCACCCAAAGATTACTTTACTTTTTGGCAGCAAAGTTAATACCCATTTCAGAAATTTCTTAATCTGTGTGATATGTTATATTGTTCTCCAACAAACCCAAATTAGCACATCATCTACTTAGATGTGTATTTAATAGGGAATTCTCAGCTTATATAAGTTTTTACACCTCAGTTATCTCTTGGGGATGAAAATTAACTCTACCCATCAAGGATGATGTGTAAACAATTGAGGATTTCGAAATGGAGGTGAATATTTTGGTGTTGAAAGAAAAAGTCCATGCTTATTTTCATCTGCATGGTCTTAAAAACCTTTGATAATATAGTATGGATACTACCATTTAATTCACAGTGAAGGGATTAGCTAGTTATTTTTTTTTTAAAGCAAATCCAACGTAGTCTCTCTTTGACTTGATATTCTAGAAATATTTGATGACGCTCCTCCAAAGAGAAGTAGTTCAAAATAAACACCAGGACCTCAGGATTTCTTTAGAACACTTTCCGGTGAAATGAATGCTCACATTTTAACAGCAGGAGCTAGGGGACAACCACAGTAGAGAGAGATTTTGTTTTCTCCTTTTGAGATGCATGAAGAAACATATTTCCTAACATTAAAAAAAGGAAATTCTACAGGAACATGTGTAATGTCTAACCAACACAATATATGTGTTTTATAATATGGAGGTGTGAATGAATTAAAATTACACCTTACTATTAAAATGGATATTTTTAGCTTTACTTATCTATTTTTAATATTCATTCTTAAATTTTCTTTAAAATGACTCTTTCCTTCTTCCAGGAAAAAATTCACTGACTCATTTACTATGTTTAGTAGGACATAATTTCCCAAACTAATCAGCAGCATGTTGGTGCTCAAGATGGTATTTAATTGATGCTTTGAAGTAGTAATAGAAATGAGCATGATAAAGAAATAAATAAAAAAGAAGACCAAATAAAAAGGAGACTTGAAAGAAGTTGAAGAAATACTGCAAGATACATTTACAAGATAACAAATCTGGAAAGTTCCACAGTGGAATAAAATGACTGAAGAAATTTGTTTAAACCAGCATTTTGTACTATTTTCCTTTAACACATATGAGCCCAGTCTCAGACCCCTGTGCTGCATAGAGCACAGGGTTTTGTTTTTATTTTTTAATTGACAATTACAATTCTATGTTCCTGTATACAACATGCTTTTTAGTAAATATATATTGTAAAATACAGTTGTGAAAGCATTCCCCAGTTAATTGACAAATACTTCTACTTAGGTATTCCTATACTGTACTGTACCAGACAAGAAACTGTTTGTGTATATAAGACATCTTGTCTTATTTTCCTTTTTAGATTCCTTAATGGATTTATTTCATATGTTTAAATCTTTGAGATATATCCTAATGAACATTGTAACATTGACCAAAATTAACTTTTTCAAACATTCTTATAGTTTGGATCCGCAATGTCCCCAAAGTCTCATTTATTAAAGGACTGGTTTCCAATGATGCAGTGTGCCGATGTGGGGCTTTTGGGAAGTGATTGGGATGCTAACCTAATCTGTGGATTAATTCATTGATGAATTTAGAGCTGAACAGAATATTGAGAGGTGGTGAAAACTATAGGAGGTGGGAAGTAGTTGAAGGGAATGTGTCTTTGTGGACATGCCCTTGGGACTATATCTTGTCCCCCCCCCCACCTTTGTCTCTGTCTGCTTCTTGGCTGCCATGAAGTGAGCAGCTCTGCTACACACCACATCCTCTCCACCATTTTGCTCTGTCACCCCAGGCCATAGCAATGGAGCCAGTTCACCATGAACTGAAACCTCTGAAACCATGAGCCAAATTAGATCTTTCCTCCATTAAGTTGATTTCCTTAGGTATTTTGTCATAGCAACAAAACGTTTACTAATAGAGATATCTTTCTAGTTGCTCTAATACCACTTACTAAATAGTTCATTATCTCCTAAACTGATTTTAGATTCTATCGTTAACATATATTTAACTCTCAGATATATTTGTATCTGTTTCTGGAATACCTAGTTTTATTCTTTAACATGTTTTTCTGTTCTTATACCATTATCACATCATTTTAGTTTTCATTGCTTCCTAATTTTAATAACTATGAGGCAAATTCTTGATTAATGTTCCTCTTTTTCAGAGTTTTCCTAGTTACACATAATTTTAAAAATTTATTTTTATAAAAAAACATACAGTTTATAATTAGATAATGCATAAACATGCTTAAAATGTAAAAATCAAAATGATTTATTGAAGTTACCCTTCTCCCCAGTGACAACCCCTACCTTCACAATAAATATCACTTTAAGTTTTTTGTATCATTCCAGAATTTATACATATACAATAAAATGAATATAATCTCTCATTTCCATTTTATACATAATAGTCTTTTATATACACTGTGTTTTTATAACTTTTGCCAGTAATCTTTATTTGAAGAGGATACCATGGAAGTCAAAACATACATACTGTATGTGCAATTTAATCAAATTTGCCAATGCCCATTTTCATTTAGATCTCTAATCTAAATATGTTTTATATTTTCATACTTGTTCTTCATTAAGACAATGACAAGCACACATGATGCCACTACTACCTGGGATCAGAACAGTACTCAGTGATAACTTTGATCATGGCCATTAGCTAAAAATCACATTTATAACTACTCAGAAAACTCAACATATGATAATAGATAGGCCACACTACCTGATATGATTTGAGGCTCTTAACAAGTCTTTTCTATACTCTTCCATTGATACTTGAAGTTGTGTCCAATTTCCTATTTGAGATACACCATTCTAGGAGGAAGCCTAACATCACCTGTGCACATATATTTCACTACATAATCATCATAGATTTAATGACAACTTTTTTTTTTTTTTTGCCAAAAGTGGGGTACAACCATTGTTTTTTTTTCTTATTTTTTAAACCGTATGCTGGTATTACTTAATAATCATTTATTACTAATCTGATTAGTATGAGGTTAGTATGCATGGAAAACTCATGAGTATATGTTAAAATTGAATGGTCCAATTCTACTCGGATAATTTCTTCCTAACAGTGTAATGAATATATTTTCTATAAGAAAAAAGGGTGAACACATTAGCTGTCATTGATTTGTGCATTATAGTTGAAATATTACACTTGATAAAATTTACTATAGTGTTGTAAACTATGGTCTTAACAAAATTGATCTTCCATGTAGGAGGATTCTGTACCACTATGATTGGTTTTGTTATCTGATACTCCACTCGTTTAAGATGAGTTTACCATTAGTACCTCAACATTCTGAACAAACCAGGTAGTTCAGACAATGTGTGAGCACTGAGAAATCCAAGTGAGGGCAAATGTGTATCCATATGCCTCTGGTGAGTACATAACTGCTCTGTTTACTTTTAAACAAGGTGAAGAACAGAATTATACCATGCAATGATTATGCCATGAAAGGTTATAAATCAAATTTTGAACTGAAAAAAATAAAAAAACAGGGTGCAACAATTATGGGCTGGTGACAATTATGTGGTGAAAATTATATGTCTGAGATTAGTGAATGTTCCACTAATAAGAAAATGCCCTTTGTGAAAGAAAGGATGACATGAAAGGGTCATTAGAGTTTCTAGGCTTTGATCCCACCAGCTATTGGTAGCATGATCCTGAAACAGTGCTTAAAATCCTTAAGCTCAAACTCATTATTTTCAAATCATCTCACCTGCCCTAGAGTTTTAAATAGAACTAAATATATATTTGAAAACACTTTATAAATTGGAAGTGCAAAACAATGTAGAGAATAGTTAGGAAACTTAGTTTTGATAGAGGTCAAAATGGAAAAAGAGCTAGGCTTACTGGTAATTAAAGAAAGAGGAAATGGTCACCAAGCAGAAAAAGTCAGAAAATTAACAACATTTTACTGAGAGTCTCTGATCAGCAGCTTATCTTTATCTGGATTTCTCCCAGTGCTAATATCAAAGCTCTTGCCACTGTCCAACTGCAAGAAGAAAACCCAGATACAGGGATCTGGAGTTGGTTTCTTTATGGATGAGCATATTAAGGCAACTGCATATTTAAAATATTAATGACCATATTGATAATATAAAAATGGGAACAAACACATACAAATGTTTCTATGTGACAAGCATGATCTGAGTGTTTTGCTTTCATTAACTGATTAAATCCTCATACCAATTCTCTATGTTAGGTAATAATAAATGGAGGCGTAAGAAGTCAAATAAATGACCAAAACTTACATCACTTTAAGTGTTGAACCTGGGACTAGAATCAAGTCAGACTGATCACTGATCGTTTTACATGTTTCCGACCATTATTGTTTCTTTTGTGTCTTCCTCATTTCCTTGTGAAATTGTTCTCCCATTTAACTTTTGTACTCAAAATGGCATAATTCTCCTTTGTGCTGAATTTCTGGCCAATAACCTCTTCTTTCTGAACACTAATTTAAGTCTTTAAAGAATCACAAATGCCATATGTGTTCAGTCAAGTGTTGCAACCTGAAAAATGTTTGGGTCACATTGGTGGTGGCTATGGAGGGGGAAGGAGAAGGATCGAGTCTGGCTGGTAACCATTGTGTCATGTGGGGAAATGCAAATGAGTTGGGAAAGAAAGACACATTTTATTCTGCATTGGCTACAGAAGCAAGAACTGGGGTTGATGCATGACAACATCTTGTATACATAAACTTTCCAAATACATCTCCAGAGGACACTTGAGGTAGACTTTTTTTTTTTTTTTTCCTGTTCATATTCTAAATCTTTCTATATTTGGGAAAGCTCCCATTTAGGATTCCTGGTGGGAGGCATAGCCCACCTCTCACCCCAAAATCTGAAAGTGGCAGATGTTTATTTTCACAGCCTCTCATGCCTAGGGAGTGTGTCCTAGGCTTCTTCAATCAGATGAGTCTACTCCAGACTTCAGATGGGAGCTAAGAAATCTGCTCTGTCCTTGTGGTCTTTGCACATGGTCTCTGGGCAATAGGAATAATTATTTGAAATGACATCTAATGTCTTTCAGCAAACATGTTGGGGGATAAATTCCAAGGAATAATGTGCAACAATTGTGGTATAAAATATCTCTCTCTTTCTCTCTGTTTCTCCTTATACCAGGATTGAATCCAGGGTATTATACGTCTGAGTTACATCCCCAGTCCTTTTTATCTTTATTTTGAGACAACATCTTGCTAAGTTGCCCAGGTTGGCTTCCAACTTGCAATCCTCCTTCCTCAGTCTCTGCTCACCACTGTGAGTCACCACTCCCAGTCACTTCTCATGTGGTCAGTTCTGCTTTTTTATTTTTGCCTTTCTTCGTGACCTGTTATCTCAGAACTAGTTTTACAGCCTTAAAATCAACACTCGAGTAACCCAAAGGGAATGCAGTAAACTATTGTTCTGTCTAACTCAGACAAAATTTGATTCTGTTGTTTGTAACAAGTATCTAACATAGCTCTAGCTCCACAGGACAGAGAAGTGAATATCCACATTCATACATTTACTAAGTATGTACTAAGTCCCAGCCTGAGCCAGATACCAAACTAGTTACTAGGGCTATACAGATATCAAATCACAATCTCTACTTTGCTCCAGAAATACATATCACATATGATAAAATTGATGGGTTCCCATAGCCCACTATTCCCATTAGTTTTTCATGGTATTTGAAACTCTCATCACTCAAAGAGATTCTACATTAAGATGTTGTATACCCAAGTAACTACAGTCACTGTATTACACTGAAGATTGTCCCAATTAGCCATTGTATTCAATATTCATCAAGAGTAATTAATTTATTGGATTTATCATTACCTCAGCAACTATAATTGAAAAAAACTGGGCATATTTCAATTAGGAGAGATTATTTCCACCCCAATAAAGAAAATCTGCTCACATCTTCCCCTAGTGTTTGTCTTGTCTACTTCCATCCATGGCAAAAGATTTTCTTTTTATCATATTTTTCTGAACTCCATGACTTGGACAAGAGTGTATTTTCTGCTCCTCCCTCTCCTCCCATATTTTGCTCTAATTCTAGTAAATTCTATTTTGCTAAACAAGTTGAACTCCATGATTTTATTGAGATCATATTCCTACTTCTTCCAAACATTCTAGATGCATTCTTAAACATAGCCACTGATCCCCTGTTCTCTTTGAAAACCATTACACCATGAAATTTATAGAACATTATTAAAAGCATTTTCAGCTGACAAAATGCAGGAATTTGCTTTACAGAAGATCTATCACATTATCATAAGCCTAAGTTTGTTTATTTGTCCTTTCTGGCAGTCCAACCAATAAATGCAAAAGAAACCTCTTTGTGTTATATAAAAGTCTTTTGTTTTGAAATAACAGAAAACTTCTTGAGCTATATAATATTATAGTGAAGGAGATTTAATGTCTTAAGAAACCCAATAGCAGTCATGCTGCTGATCCTTAAAAATAGATTAAAACCAAGGACAAAACTGCTGTTGAGAACACAAAATACGCCCTCCCTCCATTTCTAATCTCTGGTTCTCTCCATGGATGTGTTGTATGCTTCCACTGGTTTTCAGCAGGTTTTTCTAATTCTCCAACTACCTGGAACAATGTTCACTGACAATATTTCTCAAGATCCTACTCCCACTCAGGATGGTATTCAGAAAGAGGTAGAGAAATTTATCTTACATTACTTATTCTCAAGAAGTAAATTAAATAAACTCATTGTAAGTATAACAGTTGATGCTTGAACAACATGGGTTTGAATTGCATTGGTCTACTTACATGTATTTTTTTTGAGATTTGCATTAATTTGAAAAAACTCTGATGATACCCTTAGCCTAGAAATAGCAAATAGCAATAATAATAGTTAAGTATGTCACAAATGCATAAAATGTATGTAGACAATAGTCAATTTGATCACTTATTACTATAAAATATCCACAAATATATTATAGAATGTTAATATTATCAAAATCTATACACAGAGACTGTTCATAGTGCCATTCACAGTGACAGGGAATGAAAACAAACATAAAGATGCAGTATTAAATCATAACTGCATTAAAATATGAGAAGTGCATACTATAACACTGTCACAAATTTGCAGCCACCTCTCTTGCCGTTGCAGTGAGCCCAAGTATTGTGAGTATCCACTTAAAATGCCTCTCATGAGCAGTCTGTCTTTCTAGTAAATTGCCTATTTCAGTAAAATGTAATCTCTTGCAGTCCTTGTGTATTTTTCATTGCCTATAAATATAAATATATTTAATATATATAATATTTAATATATATAAATACATATGTAATATATAATATGTGAATCAATTCACTGTTTATGTTGTCAATAAGTCTTCCTGCCTGCAGTAGGTTGTTATCATTCAGTTTTAGCAGAGTCAGAAGTTGTATATGAAGTTTGACCAGTAGCAGGAACAGTGTGGACCCTAGGAGACCCCTGAACAGACCATTGTTACTTCTGGCCTAGTAACCATCACACCAGGGAACAGTCACTGTCACCACAATGTCGACAAGGAGGCTGACATAGCAGCTACCTGCTGTCCTTGAATGTAGCACTGTGGACCAGTACCATGGACAGTGGCACAGGAAGCATGGTCCAGCTGACCTTACAACAACGTCACAGGACAAGAAGGGTCGTAAATAGGATTTCCTAAGAAATATCAGGAGGCATTTTCTCCTTTTCTCTTTTACTACCCAACCTGCCAATCCCATCATTTCTTTCACCTCTTTTGTCATCACCTCAACTGAGGAAGCTATGAGGTAAGCTGATGGAGCACTAAACAGAGGGCCTCAGAGAGCGAGTATAAGAGCCTTTCTTGGAAATTGCCTATCTGGAAATTGCCTATTTTCCCCCATAGGCCCGCTGAGACAAGGCCTGTCCCTTGAAGAGATGGCTGGGCTGTGTACAGTAACATGAGGAAAGTTGACACAGAGCTAAAAGCAATTTTATTCAAGCATAAGTCAACTTTATCAGCAATAATGATCATAGTTTGATCTCTATTTGATTTTTAAGCTCATCTCTGAATTGGATTAAAACTCAGAGGCAAGAGAGATGTGAATTAGTTCCTGCAAAGTACTATAAAGGATAACACTTAAAACCAACCTTTAAGAGAGGAAAATGCAACTAGAAAAACACTGAAAATAATAAAGCTATTTAAAAATTCGTCTTCAACAGTCAGTTATAGATTTGTAATTTGTATAAAAATAAATGAGCTCCCCGCTGACAGAAGCAGAGATTTAGAAATTTACAACTCTTTTAGAAGACGCTGGAACAAATTAAAGGGCCCTTATGATTCAGTACAGTCCCTATCCATTTCTATTGCTTTGATTTAAAGAGTTAATTTATCATTGTGGAGGAAAATTATCAATACAAAATCTAAAATTAATTGTACGTTGAGTTAGAGAAGACTCGAGTAAAGTATTTTAAAATAACAATTCCCTTGAAAAGTGAACTCCATGTGACCTTTGCCAGAGCTATATGAGGCTAAAAAAATGAAGTGAGTTGAAAATTAAAAGAAAAATATTCCACCATTTTTCTTCAGTCTCACTGACACCATTATACTCATCTATAACCAAGAGGTACTTAGCATTTCCAATAAATACAAAGTAATACCATTTTGGAGATAATTTTAGACTAGCACAAAGTGTCCTAACTATTAAAGTAAGATAGCCTCCGCTGTGGAAAGGCCAGTAAATTTAGAGTAAGAGGAATCCAGCTCAGGATCACCTTTACCAAGTTACTTGTATCACTAAGACTCAATTTCTTCATATGTAAAATGCTGATAATAATCCTGTTTCATAGGGTACTGTAGAAATTTAAATCAGACTTGTATTAGACTCATGTATGCAGAATGCTTACAACACTATCTAGCATATAATTAATAAATAACAATGTAGGGACCAAAAAGGGGGTGATCTCTTTTCTGCCCCTTGTAAGGGTCCTGGCTGACTTCTCAAAAAAGTTTGAAAAGAGAATAAATAACATAACAAATTTATTTGATCTAATTTCTACATGCATGGAAGCTTTCAAAATGAAGACAAAAACAGAGAAGTCTCTCTATTTTTAGACTATGGGGCAGAATTTTTTTCTGAATGAGGATCTGCTATGAGATAAGGTAAGTCAGAGAATTTATGTCCAGCTCTAAGACAGAAAGGCAGGAGAAGAGTAATATTTCAGGGTTTTTATGGCTTGTTTTGGGGAAAAGGGGTCCTGGTTTTTATAAATACATTCTAATTTCTATGGCTTGCCCTGGGGAAAGAGAGGGAATCAGAGGTTGGAGGACAGAAGAAGTTCAGGGAGAGACTTTTTCCTGAGGCCCTCAGTTTGGGGAATCATTTTCTGAGCCCCTATAATAATCCCAAATATTGATAAAGTATTTGATACCTCCAAAAACCATCCAAGAGTTCTGCCATACCAGTTCATTTAGCCTACAGCTCTCTGAGGTAAATGTTAAATGCTGGTTTATATAACTGCTTACTTGCTAGAATCTCTCAAATGTTCATGTCTTATGCCTCTTGTTTAAGTTTTTCTTCTATTCTCCCACCCCAATTTATTTTGAAGACATCTCAAGGCCAGGAATCATGATTTTTATTATATTCCATAGCTTCCAAGTTCTCACTGTTAAGAAAAAAAAAAAAAAAAGCAGTTAAAGACAGCCCAAAAGGAAAGAACATGGATGGTAAGGCAAAGGTAATTATAGAAATCTAAAGAAAATTGGATGAATAGTTAGGTCTGAATAAGCAGTAGCAATTCATAGGCATCTTTTTTGTCTCAGATGTTTACCACTGGGCCTGGTAAGTTAGGGTCTATATGGGGACTAATTATATAAATGAAGAGAGATGCTAACCAATGTCACATATGGATTCTTTCAGCCATAGACTTGAGGCACAAACAAAATCCAAGGACTCCTAATGTAACCCAGAACATTCTTGCTACTCAGGCTAGATTATGGCCAGCAGCAGCAAAGCCACTGAGCTCTGGCATTCATATGCTCTGCAATATGCAGAGAGAACAGATTTTCACATGCACAATTTATTCTTGGAAGGAATCAAAGAGAGCACATCCTAAGGGCCATCTGCATGGCCATCTAAATAACCACATGTCTGAAGATCACTTTCAAAGGCACAGGCAAACTAATTTCCTTCTTTCGTTCTTATCCTCAAGGAGCTCATGGCTAAAGTACATCAAAACATAGCAATTCAGCTCTGTGAGCATAAAGGAGGGGACATTGACTCAGAAGAGGGTGGGCAAGGGTGAAGAAGAACAAGCCTGAAAAGATAATAAATACCCAACTGAAAACAGGAGAAACTTTCTAACCAAGAAACAGCAGTCTGTCCACACTGGTTGATTCAACATGAAGAGAGAAATGAGTGAAGAGAAGTGAAGAGAAGGAAGGAGAGGTCCATTGAGGCAGGGAGAGATACACTTAGGACTTTAACTGTAGTTCCAGAAGTAAGTGGGCTGGTCGAAATGGTTTAAGCAGAGGCAAGACTTAATCAAGTTTACAAGGTATATTAAAAAAAAATCTCTGTTAACTATGTAGGAGATTAGGACATGATTCATAAAATAAAATGATAGGAGCCTTAAATTTTTATAGTCATCATGAAAGAATAAAAACTTCATTAGTTGTTTAAAACAAAACACCTATAAAATCTACCTCTCTATTTATGAACATGGGAAAATAAGGCTTCAGCTGTGGTCACTCCATTCTCTCCATAGATGCTATTCCAAATAATTATTATACAGATGGGGACAATTTAGAGGAATGAATGAGAGACATTTATTATAGCAGTTTCCAATCACACCAGAGAAGAGCATGACTGGAAGGGAGCAATTGGTGAACAGATGAAGAGACATTTCCAACTCTTTTTAGAAAACCTTGGAATTTTTAAGAATGCTTTATTCAGAAATATACTTATTCATTTGGAGATCCTCTCTAATGGTAAAAAAAAGGGGGGTTAAATCAAATTAATTTTAAAATGTGACGATTAGAAAATATGAAACCAATAAAGATGTTATCAAAGTGCTCTTATGATCTTGAGAAATATCTAATCTATGTTATTTGGTGAAAAAAGTCCATATGGCTTTGTTTGAATTAAGTACAATAATAAAAATGGACTATTTTTAGTACTTTAGATAAAAAGATTACAGGTTCCTTTTGTTCTTTTTCTTATAGTTGGCCTTCCCCATGTGTGGGTTCCATATCTATGGATTCAATTGTCTGCAGATAAAAAATATCTAGAAAAAAATGTGTCTTGTACAGACATTTTTCTTGTCATTATTCTCTAAACAATGTATTATAACATCTCTTTAAAATGAATTTATATCATATTAGGTATAATAAGAATTCTATAGTTATTTTAAAGTATATAGGAGAATGTACATAGGTTATATAGAAACACTATCACATTTTACATAATTTGATAATCTGCTGATGTTGGTATCATAGGAATCCTGGAACAATCCACCATGTATACAGTATACAGAGGTTCTCCTGTGTTTGTGTATATACATACACACACACACACACACACATAAATATATATTTTTTGTTGGTGGTGGTGGTGTTTCTGGGAATTGAACCTAGAGGCATTCTACTACTGAGCTACATGTCCAGCCCTTTTTATTTCTTTCTTCATCTTGACACAGAGTGTTTTAGTCAGGTAGATTTTTTGCTGCTGTAACTAAAAGGACCCAACCAGAACAACTGTAGAGGAGGAAAGTTTTATTTAGGGTTCACAGTTTTAGGGGTCTTAGTGCATAGAAGGCCAGTTCCATTCCTTGGGGACAAGGTGAGGCTGAACATCATGGTGGAAAAGTGTGGAAGGGAGCAGCTCACATAATGATCAGATAGCAGAGAGAGTCTCCACTTGCCAGAAACATAGAAATATTTAACCCCCAAACATGCCCCAATTCCAAACTCCTCCAGCCACACCCTACCACTTCAGTTACCACTCAGTTAATTTCTATCAGTGAATTAATTCACTGATTGGATTAAGGCTCCCGTAACCCAATTATTTCTTCCCTCAACCTTCTTGCATTGTCTCACACGTGAGCTTCTGGGGGCCACCATATCTAAATAATGACACGGGGTCTCTCTAAGTTACTAAGGCTGGTCTTGAACTTGCAATCCTTCTGCTTCAGTATCCAGTGTAACTGGGATTAGAGGCATGTGCCACCAAGTCAGCTGTACTTGTATTTTTGCAATATTCTATAATAGAACTACATATCCTGGGTAAACAAAACATTAAACTTTTACTCTAATTAAAGAATTTGTAACAAAGAGATAGTTCATGAAATCAAATTATAAAAAGAGGTTTGTTTCTAAGAACACAAAAGTAAAGACAATATTCTGTATGATTTAATAAATTTGTAAATATATTTATTATACATAAATATATATTCCTTAAAAATATGTAAGTACCTTATAATCACAAATGGTTTATGCTTAAACCAATGTTAATTTTATAATTTTTTCTATTTACTGTTTAGACTGAATGCTATTAAGCAATCACTTTTGTTATAAAAACTTGCAATGATCCCTAACTCACAATTGTTGAATAACCGAGAAAAACAAATGTAATAATCACAAAGTAAAACCAAGAAAATAGCTAAAGTAATACAAATGAGTGCAAAGAATGTACAATAAGCAAATCTAGAAGTATTTTTAATTTAAATTTTAAAAAAGCTCATTTCTTGCTATGGATAATTTAGTTTAATTTGAGATCTTTAGGCATACAGGAATAAAGCTGTAAAATGGTATCTCAGATCTAACTACATCTTTTGATATGAGAACTATGTAAGCATGAGCTAAGTGTACTTTGCATATATTCAGGTAATGTTTCTGAGCATATTACACCTACATATGCTATGCAAAATGTTGCAGAAGATTAAATTACCCTAGCCACATTTGGGAAGCGGCAGTATGTCTGTCATTGCATGTAAACATATGCAGATTTATGCAAAATATTCTCAACTAGTGTACCTAAAGTCCCAAACTCCCCACAGACATGCAAAGCCAGAAGGTTTTGTTTATTTTCAAATTATCAGAAAACCTATAAATGGGACTAAAAAAATAGATATGCTTCTGTTGTACTTTCAACTTGGGGGCATCTGTTTGGGTTTTTCTTTCTTCCTTCCTTATTTCTTTCTTTTCTTCCTTTCATCATTTGGTCAAGATTTTAAATTCATTGGCACTGATCTATACAGTAGTCTTAACACAAGCACAAAATTTCCATTTGCTTCAAAAAATCCTCCAGGAGTTAGGGAGAGAGAGTTCATGCACATTTTACATAAAAAATCTGATTCTTTCAGTTGCTAAGTCCATTCCTCATGGTATTTGTTTTTTTTATTAGTCATTCAGGATACCATTAACTCTTTTGGATTCCTGCAGTAGAAAATGAAATATTGCTGAAGTGGTCTGCCAGGGTACCGTCACTTTTCTACACAGGCATTTTGTCAAAGAATAATGAGTTATTTTTTGTTTTGGTAAACCAGGTAGAAATCACAACAGTGGCTCTGATAGTACCAGGAATAATGTATAAGAGTAATTACAAGTAAAAAATAATGTAAATATTTTCTAAAGAGTCATACTAAGTGTTTTACAATGAATAGTATCTGAAAAGCTGTATGAAAAACAAACTTGGGGGTTGGGTGGGTAGCTCGGTGGGAGAGTAGATGATTCTTGGCATGTTTGTACCACTGAGTTCAAGCCCCAGTGCATATGTGCTCACACACAAACATGTACACAAATCAATATCTATTTTAAATCAAGCAGCGTACTTCCAGGAGAGTTTTTAAAATATGACCTCCAAATTCTTAACACTCTCCCATCAGGGAACAGATTGCATATTTCTTCTTGAACCTGGGCTCTGTGACTCTTGACCAAGGAGAAGAAAACATGGTGACAAATTCTGGACTCAGACCTGAATAAACTGGAAACATCCAATTCCCAAAATTCCAGGGAATCTCACATTTGGCACAAGGTCATCCCACTATGAGTAAGCCAGGTAGCTCACAGAAATGCAAGAAGATAAGCCATTATTCCGACTCCTAGCCTCAGCTGAGCTCCTTGCTAGCGGAGAGTGCCAATTTGCCCCCAATGCATGTGAGCTCTCTTGAAAGAGGATTGTCCAGTGACATGGAGCAAAGGGGAATTTTTTCCACTATGTCCTGCCATGTCCTGCCCAAATTTTAGACTCATAAATTAACAAATGATAGTTGATTTAATTCATGAGATTTTAAATTTCTTTTTTCATGCAGCAATGATTAACTAAAACAGTAAGTTATTGTACAGTGACCAGTGTGTGTGTGTGTGTGTGTGTGTGTGTGCACGCACGTGTTTTAAATGTGTTACATTTGTCCATGCTGGGACTTTTTAAAGTACTACATAACTCCAAAGAGATGTTTCCTACTTAAAGAATTTGTGATCTATTGTTGTCATTGCCTGGTAGTGGTTCTGAGCTACACAGTAGCCTATAAACAAGTCTGGTATAGTGGAAATACGAGTTGAGGAATAAAAGGTATCCACGTACCTGTGCTCTATAGTTTCTGTATTATTTACCAAAGTTGAAGGCAGATCTATTAATCAAATCACATTAACTTTATCAAGAATTGTTTCTATTCCCCTCCTTTCCAATTAATGATAAAATGTATAACCGTGGCTATGATCACAGTATTTAACCAACTTCTATTTGTCTAAGTTTAGTAACTGTATTACTGGGGCACTTTGAAGGACAGCTATCTAGGGTTTGTTTTCCATTCAGTGTTGAAGTTTTCCTTCCTTTAAGGTCATGTAGTCAAATTCAAATTAGAATTTCCCTCAGTAGATTGTTGCTGTGACAAGTTGCTCAAATTTGCAACCACTTAAGGAGGTTTCAAGTAGGTACTTGGGCAGAGTGATTCAGGGAGACCTTCTGATGTGTGTTCCCAGGAGTCTGTTCCTGATGCCTAACATTTCCTTTCTGGAAAAGGGGCAACTTAAACATTTATATAATTAAATCCTTAATGTAACTTAGCTTATTTCATCAGCTCCCATTTTATGTGTCGGCTAGGTCAAAGTTGGTATAACAGGAAAGGAAGAGATGTAAAGTTGCTGTCCTCAGTTAATCAGGTGTGGATCTAAGCATGGCACAAAGGGTTACAATGATAATGAAGTCAAATTTTACTCTTTGACTGGTCTGACCTTGTGGCTGTAAATCTGAATTGAAGAAAACATACATGTGTTCAATGGAATTTTTAATCTTTCTGTGCTGAAGTCCTTTGTGGTAGCTTTTCACTTGTAGGGAAACACATTCAAGTTTTTATCCCACTGGAGGAGAACTTAGTACATTACTGCTTTAGAGTCCTCTTATACCCCAACAGGGAATGAGCGTCTCTAAGTACTGACCTACTACCAGAGAATGACTTAGGCAAGGATGAGAATTGGGTTATGACTCTGAAGGCCCCTTAAAATGCTGATTATTATTTAAAAGTGAAGTTTGCATATCACTACCATATTCTCAGGACAATTATTCCATTTGCTGTTCCAACAGTTGCATATCAGCCACTGACTTGTGCCGTCTTGAAAATGCACACTGTTGGTTGCCATTGTCCTGCTCCAATTTGAATTGGTGTCAGGATAATTCTGCAATCCCTTATGATCAATGTTCTATAGCGTTTATAGGCATCCCTCCTCTGCATAAATATTTCCTGATTTGTCTCCCTGCTCTGCCCTGGAGGTCTATAACCATTTCCTAAAATGGCTCTAAAAAAGAAAAGTATTTCTTTCACCTCTATTAAAATGTCTCTGCGGCAGTAGATAGGAGGCAGGAGTTGTTTCTGTCATCATTATTTCCTTCAATCCGTTATGCACATATACATGTCCCTACTCCATAGATTCTGCCCTGTATGTTAGCAGCCTCTTGACAATCCAGTGTGAAACAGATTTAATATTTTGCAGAAGTAGGGAAGCATAAAAACAGTCTTTACTTATTAGATTACTATGTGCCTAGTACTTACCACTATTTCTTTTCACTGGGGATTTCTTCTTTATTTATTTGTAAGTGTACAGACACACACATACACACACACACACACACATTTTCATTGATGTATATGGACATAATTTTCCTTGTAACTGTATTCTTTTACTAGCTGATGCTTTTGCTGAGAAAATAATGTCAATTCAAGACTTTTGAGGGAACTACATAAAAGATCACCAAGAGCAGAGCAACTGAATTTAGGAGTGCTCCTTTACAAGTAAACTCACCTTTCAGAATTTTAAACAGATTCAGATTACTTAAAGCAACCACAACAACAGAAATTGAGATCCTGTCAGCCATATTCTGTTCCTTGTTACATTGTACTCGCTGCTGACATAGTAAGGTTTCTTTGGTTAAGGAAAGGAAACCAGCAGAGAGAAGAGAAACTGACCTGGACTTTTAGACTTAGCATTGTCAACACTGTCCTTTATCCTTTATACACATGATTTAACCTTCTACTCACAATAATATAATTGGAAGAGTATTATTTTTTTTTCCTCTTACAAATGAAGAAACTGAAACTCAGTAATATTAACAAACTTGCCCAAGTTCACAGGGTTGGTAAGTTTCAGATCCATAATTTTAATCACAATCTCTCATCCCACTTTGAGATTTTTTTCAATAAAAGCATATAAATAGTCCATGTGAAGCAATGAAGAATGAGCAGATATTGCATGATTTTTAAGCTAGGAGTAAAAAGTTTCAAAAGCATGAGCAAAAAATTCTAAGGTTTGGTGGAACAGATAAAACTGAAATCCTAGGATTGGCCAACTGTGGTAAATTGTGCTAGGAGTGAAGACTGGAAAATGGAGCAAAGGACATAAAGGGCTCACATCAAGTTGGAAGATCAGGTCGTAGATGTAGGGATCGTGCTGAGCATGTTCCAGAGTAGACTGTGGTCTTATACCACCTGCTGAAATCCAGATATTTTCAAGTCCATGCAATTTGGCATCAATTTCCATGGAGAATGTTCCTTACCTCTTTAAAATATTTTATTTGAATAGGAATATAGGTTTTTTTTTTAAATTGGAAACAATACTGATGGGTTTTAAAAAAGCAATTTTTAGGATACATTGTTACTTGGGTTCTCAACCTTTCATATTTCAGACAGAATGGATAAAGGTAATTTCAAAATCAGTTAAATTTCAGGGATGATATTTTATTTTCTTAGGTATTTGGAGGATAGATATTTGGAGGATATTTGGAAATAGATAGGAGCTCATACTAAAAACAGAACCAAAACAATATCTACTTTGAAATGAGAAGAACATAATTGATTAACATTTGCCAGGTCTTCTAAAGACTATCACATCTAACATTGGACCCCAATCTGAAGTAGACTTTGAAGAAGCTCTGACAATCTTTGGATGGAACTTTAAACAAACACTAGAATAAATGAGTTTATCAGGCTATGTTTCTTTAAGAATGAGTAGATAATAGTTGTCAAGAAGGAAAGGAAGGATTCATGACTTATGATATACAGATGTTTCCTTATTCTTATTAGGAGGAATAAAACAAAAGATGACTTAGTTTGCAAAGGAGCAGAACAAATTCCAGGATGTGAATACATAGTTTCAGGCCATTAGAGTGATAAGATACTGTAGCTCCTTCAGGAACCTAGCAGTCTTTGGTATGCTGCATAATAAATCTTAAGAAGCATTAAATATTTAAACAATTCCCCCCAAGAGATAAATGGTTAATAAAACAAACGAGTCAGAATAAAGTAACTGTCAGAATGAATGCTTTTGCTCTATGTGTATGCCAGTGACCCTCAGAGAAGATGGAACTTATATTACTTCCTAAATAGTTTCATTTGAAACAACTTTAACCTTAAAAGGTCACTAGTGGTGATAATTTTTTTCCAACGTGTCTAAGTAATCATTTATTTGTTGCTTTAATTCTGATTAATGATTTAGCCCTATCTCTTGATTGATTTTCCTACTGCAAGTTTCCTTATAGTTTCTCTGCCTGTCAGAAGTTTGTCTTGAGAACTTTACTCCTATCCTTCATATAATGTCTCAGTTCTATGCAGAATCTTCCTTGTAATAAAATTTCTCAGAATGGAAACCCCTGAACCTAGGCTGTTCCCATGTCAAAATGGCATCAGCATTCTTAATTTTACATTCAAATTTTATTACATCAAAATTGATCAATGAGTCTCTCACTTTGTTTCAATCTCTGGTTATAAACCAAAATGTAATAATGCTACCATCTCGTCTACCACCCACTTGGTTCAGGTTCAGACTATTCATATTCTGTCAAGCAGTGATCCATTCTGCTTCATCGTCCCTCATGACACTTTCTACCAAAGCCCTAGAGATCACATCACAAATGTTGCAGTTCTCAGGAAACAAATGCACCCAGAGCTGAAATAGTTTTCATAGGGTCACCTCACTTCCTGCTGGATACATGCACAATGTGATATTTTCAGAACTCATTTTAGTTTCTCTCTTCACCTCTGCTAACTCCTCATACAGGCCTTATTCTCTACCGAGGCAGCTAGGAGTTAAGAAAATTGCAAGCTGCTACTCCTGCTTATAGCGCAAACTAATTCACAAAACCCTCAGAAGAATGAGTCCAAGGAGTTATACTCTCTTAGTTTAGTCCAAATATTTCCTTCTGAGAAGAAGTAAATAGGACCAAGAAGAGGCAAAACAGACTCACACTGATCACAAGATCATCTACCAGAGTTACAATTCTAAGGACTCGAGATTTCCCTGGATTGTGAGCTCAGTGCAATATCTTTTCTTGAGAACCAAGGCCATTTCCTCATGTTCTGCACAAACCTTCATGACTTCTCCCCAGAAGGTTATTCCAAGGTGAAGCTACCATAATTCCTTGGTACTACATCCTTTCACCATTCACTTATTTGAATAGAGCATTTTTCATCCAAATACCATTTTGATGAAGATGAGGGTCTTACAGTCAAACTAACTCTGAATTGTACCTGCATGGTTCACTTTGGTTCTGTCTCACCTGAGACCTCTGCCTGATCTGATTGAACTCTAGTTGAGTTTTTGCTTTCTCTCATTCTCCATTGTTAAGAATCAAAACACTGTGTCATTCTATGTTTTTAGCATTCTCTGATTATTAGGTTTTCATAATCAAGGTCAGCAAAATATTATGCTAATGTAAGTTTTCCTCTGGCATATGTCTTTCTATATTTGCTAATTTAGTATGATAAATTTCTAATAATATAGCATTTATTTCATTTCATTTTTATTTCACCTAATATATTCTTTCCTATTTTGCATCATTTTGATGTAATGTCACCTACATTCACTAATTCAGTATACTCAATTTCTAATAATATAGCATCATTTT
The DNA here is from genome assembly GCF_902686455.1 of Sciurus vulgaris. Lineage (NCBI taxonomy): Eukaryota > Metazoa > Chordata > Mammalia > Rodentia > Sciuridae > Sciurus > Sciurus vulgaris. Next base: position 74,666,076 of record NC_136462.1, read on the forward strand.
ATTTACTTGCTACTTCACCTAATATATTCTTTCTTATTCTGTCATTTTAATGTCCTTCTCATCAACCCTAACCAATATTTACTTGGGTGCCAGATCTTATACATGGCTGATGGTACACAGCTATAGGCAGTAGATAGTTGCTGTTATAAAACATTGTAGCAACTGTAGAGAAATAATAAACATTTTAAAAGAATGATAGATTTGAAATTCAAATTTAAATTGCCATAAAAACGACTGATTAAGTGCCTTTAAGCAATGACCTGATATATACTGAACTTGATAAAAAGTTGATAACAGCCTATGCAGAACCTTGTCAGGATATGGTAAAGAAGAAAAAATAAAATATTACATAGGAAAAAATAACAATAATAGTAAGAAGAAAGGGAAATTAGACAATATGACACATACAGTGCAAATTAAAAATACAGAATTAAGTAACAAAAAAGAGGATAGAAAATGAAGTCAAGAGAAATGCCCAGAAGTCATAATGAAATGATGGATGTTAAAAATCAAAGAGATAAGATCTTTGAAAATTTTAAAGGCTGTACAAGATTTTCAATATTTAAGTAATAGAAATGACAGAAAATGAGACTAATTAAAAATAGGTAGAAGAAAGGAAAAGAAATAATGCCATAATATTCCCTATTAATGATGGACATGTATCTCCAAACACAAAGGGCAGACAAAGGAACTCATATAATAAAATAATGAAATCTGACATCAAATCCTACCATTGTCAATTTTCAGTATATTAAGGATAAAAGAATCATTAAAATTTAAAAAAAGCTTCTATGAAAGGAAAGGAAATCTCTTTATCACAGAATTCTTAGTATTAGTCAGAAAACCATAGAATTATGCTCTCAGGATTCTAAAAGGACATAACTTTCACTTTAGAATTTTGTACTTAGCTTATACATTCTGATTAATTGGAAAGGCAAAATAAAATTCATGATTAGAGACATAAAGTTTCTATAAAAGTATCGTCCATTTTGACAGAGTTATTGGAAAACGTTTTTTAAAAAAGAATAAACTGAAGAGAGAACAAGATTGAGCAAAAAAGAAGATGAAGGCAGAGTAGGAAGAGAAGGAGGCGGAGGTGGAGGAGGAGGAGGAGGTGGAGGAGGAGGAGGTGGAGAAGGAGGAGGTGGAGGAGGAGGAGGTGGAGGAGGAGGAGGTGGAGGAGGTCTCCAAGCAAAACAAAGCAAAACAAAGCAGATGAAAAATATCCACCAAACAAAAACAAAAGAAGTCTCTGAAGATAGCAGATCTAGTTACACAGCTACAGACAGAGCCAGTGAAAGGGAGATGCCACTGTTCTGAATGGAGAATAGATATTGCATTGCAGATATCTGAAAGAGAAGTGTTCCTGGAACAGAAGAATCATGTCCTTGATGAAGGAAAAAGCTGAACATTATAGAAGATCAGGGGGCCACTGTGGTTAGCTCAGAGACAGAGGAGGAGAAGAATAGTTAGCAAGTCTACAAAGTAGTACCTGCTTTCTGGGGGTAGAAAGGGCTCTGACATTTTTTTTTTTCTAATTGACTTGGAATGCCATCACATTTATTTTTTAATGACTTAATTAATTTTTTAAATTCAAATAATCATGTGCATTTATCTTACACATCACATATTTTGAAATATGTATATATTGCAAAATGACTCAATTAAACTAATTAGTATATGTATTACCTCACATACTTATCATTTTTGTGATAAGACCTCTTCTTTACTATTACTCATTAAGCATTATGATTAACTATAGTGCCATATTGTACAATAGATTTCTTGAAGTTGCTTCTCCTATCTAACTAAAATTTTATATTCTTTAGCCATCTTCCCAACCTCCTAAACCCACCCCTGTCTCTAGTAACTACTACTGGAGTCAGTTTCTATGAGTTTATTGTTGCTAGACACCACATATAGTATAAGTGAGGTCACTCATCACATTTTTAAGGAGATTTACACTCTGCTAGGCCGTCTCTGGTTCTTCACTAAGTTCAGTTTTCCAAGTTAGAGGATGTTAAAGGCAGAGAAGTAAGAAGTGGTCCAATTCTGCACATATGAATTAAAAGGAGGGTTGTCAGGATTTTCCTTGGATTGAAAGCAGGTTCCTTTTTATCTTCCCTTGGTTTTACTATACCCAATAAACTCACATTTTTTGAAAATTACCAAATTCCACTCAAAGACAATTCAAAGCTACAATTCATATTTCTAGATATTTTTCCACACTCTTCTCTGCAGTCTTCAACATTTTATATGATGAGCCTTTGTCTTATTTAGCTTTTGGTTTTGATCCCCCATTCTCAACACATATACATACAGAACAACGGGGGGGGGGGGAGAAATTGGACAGCATAAAACTGTGAAGACATTAACTCATTCCTAATAGCTATGGAAGCCTAATGACACAGAAAAGATCTGACAGAGATCCTCAGAGGATTGCAAATTGATATGAACACAAGTTTCCCATTAGGAACATCATGTTATCTAGTTTTATACACAATTATCTGCATTTCTCAGTGACACAGATGTTGAAAATATAAAGTATGGCTAAAACTTCCCAGTCTTTATTGGATCTCAGGATCGAGAACTTCCACTTTAAAATGGAATGAACCATTCCCTTCTATCTGTCTCTGCCTACCCTCCTTCCACCTCATGAATTACTGTGAGTGATTGGATCTGCCAGAGCATCCATGTATACAGGGACCTGTTAGGATATGCTGAGTTACATAAGATGAAGCCATAAGCAGGCTTTCCTTTCTGCATTATATGGCTTCCCATGCTGAATCCATTCAGTAATCAGCTAGAAACTGGTTGCATTAGAAGAATGATAAAGTTCTTTGGATTTGAAATAATGTATGCAAGTGATATGCATCTTATTTTGCAAATAAAGAGAAGTAGAGGCTAAATAATCTACACATAATCCCATAATCGGTTTGTGACATAAAAAAATCCTAATACTGCACTCTTATACCTCACAATTGAATAAATAGCCTCTCTGTATCCACAGATTCCACATTCATGAATTCAATCAAACTCAGCTTGAATATACTGAAAAATATTGAACCCATAATTGTCTTCCTCCATTTTGTGTTGCCATAACAAAATACCAGAGGCTGGATATAAAGACAAGAGGTTTATCCTGGCCCACAGCTCAGGAACCTGGAAAGTCCAAGATTGAGTGATCATACGTAATTAAGCAGGTTCCAGCAAGGGCTTCATTGCAGAAAGATGAAAGAGAAATAGATGTGTGTGAAAAACAGTATGTGTGCAAGCTGAAGGTTAGGAGAGTAAACTGAGGAAGTCAAACTCAGTTTCCAACACTTTCCTGGTAACATTAATCCCTTCATGAGGACAGATCCTTCCTGAACCAAAATGCTTCTTAAAGTCCCCACCATATGTCAACACGCTGGGAGCCAATTCACAAGGTGAATTTTGGTGTGGGTAAACCATACTCAAACCATGGCAGTACTGTTTATGTAAGACTTTTTAACTTTGTCATTATTACCTACACAATACAAAATAATAGATATTTGCATAGCATTTGTTGTACTAAGCAGCATCAGGTAATGCAAAATGCTGTAAGTATGTGTGAGGAGGAGCATAGGTTATGTTTAGATCCTCTTCCAATTTACCTATGGGATTTGAGCATCCCTGGATTTTGGTAGCACCTTGGGTTTTGAGAACCAAGTCACAACTATACTCTTCATGGTGGATTGTTGTCCAGCCTTGATCAGAGCAGTCCGCTTCAGTAATACATATGCTCTTGTGTTTATTAATAGAGTCTATAGAACAATCTAGTTTTGAGTGACACATTTTCAGTGTGTCACTGTCCCATTATTTTCCACAAAAGATTCAATTAAATACTGATAAGCTATAGAGGCAGCATAACAGTGAGTAGGCGGTCACCTATATTTAAATTCCAGAAGCATACTTACCACATGAACAGTATCTATCTAGTTATTTCATATCTGTACATTGTTTCTCTTCTCTTAAACAGAGAAATTAGTGGCATTTACTTCAGAGTTTGTTTGTAGGGACTGAAATGAGCAAAATCATGAAAATCACCTAACAATCTCTTCACAGAAGGCACTGAATAAATATTAATACTATGGTCAGGAAGTTCATTCTACCCAACTGACAATAAGAAAACCTCTTGGTTACATTAATATTAGTTTGATTCTGCAAATAGTTTTCTTTTGTTGAAGAAAAGCAATGTTTTAAAGTTAGGAAATAAGGCAGTATGTGGCAAAATGCTTAGTAGCTGATGTGTGCCCTGGAGGTGCTGAGATTTGTTTTATTATAAATAATACTGTTCATGTTATCCCTCCTGAGTTTCTGCAGCATGGTAAAGGTAATAATGTGTAACTGATGGAATTTCAAATAAAGCATTATTAAAATATTTGTTCGGTGACCTTTTTGCTCTTTACCTTTTGTCTTTTTGTGGCTGTTAACACTCTGGTGCAATCTCTATCCATCTCAAACGTTTCTTTCAGTTCTCTTCATGATATGCCTTTAATTGGCTCAAGACTCCTGTTTTATTTTCTTTTTGGAACTTGGAAAAGAAATGTGATAGTACTTGTTAAGAAGTTTACACTTATTTTGGGAGATCCAGGCCTAGAGAATGACACAGTGGTGAGTAGATCTCTCATTAAAAAGGGAACAAAACATTAGTCAGCTTCTCATGGTATATGAATTATGATAAGTACTTCAGAAGACCTTTTGTATTCCACCACCTAACAGGGTGCCATATGGTAAAATCCTTCCTTGGTACTAAAGGATGTTTTTGCCTGTGTGGGGTGCTAAATCTGTCAGTGGTATTTCATTCCTGACAACTGAAAATGCTGAGATAGTCTATAAACCTATTTACATATTTACGATATTCTCAGGATGTAATTCACAGATTGGAAAATTTTAGATGAAAACAGCAAAGAAGAGCAGAACCAAGAGAGCATAATTTTTCAGGAAAATGCTTAAAATAAAAAGAAAAATTATCTTCTCATGATCCATGAATTAGGGATGACTCAGAACATTCTCACAATAACAGTCTGTCGCCACAAGACAAAAAAATCCAAAGCACTTCAGAAAATTGAAATTTTGCTTTGTCAGGATCTGTCAGGTAATCAAGGTAGGGATGAGTGGATACCTGCTAAAGTTATGAAGCACATGAATATTCCAGATTCTAGGTTTATGATGTAAAGAATCAGATTCATTAAGAGCCATCTAAGCAAAGAATTTTTCCTTAGGAAGAAATTTGCAAAATTAAGAATAAGAGTTCTAGAAGTTTCAATTTGCTGGAAAAAGATTTACAGAAATAACAAAATATGTTATAACTTCAATACTGAATTTATCCTTTTCTAAAGAAGGGGCAAATAGTCCATAACTAACCCATGATGAGAAGGGCACAGTGGAAAGGGAACTATTTCAAAAGAATCAGACCTAAGAAAGACAGGGATCCATAAAGTTTCATGGATGAAAATCCTCAAAACTGGAAACATATTAAAGAATTTGTATATGCCATAAAGGGGTGAAAGTGCTTCTGGATCTGACAATATGGCAGATTATGTCAATCCTTCAACCCATTCCTCTACAAATACTTAGAAGTGCTGCACAAATTAAAAGCAAAAACAAGAAATGCATACTAACCACATTGAAAAGGAAGAGGAAAAATGAGCAGGTGCTGCCATGAAGAGGAATCTCAGATTCAAGGGCCTCAGGGTCTGTTTTAGTCAGAGTTCTCTAGAGGAACAGAATCAACAGGAAATATGATTAGAAAAAGGGGATTTATTAGATTGGTTTATGCACCCAGAAACTGGATGGTACACAATGGTCGTCTGCAGCTGGAGAGCTGGAGAAACCAGTTGCTGCTCAGTCCAAGTGGCTGAAGCCTCAGAACAAGAGGAATCAATGGTGCTACCCTAGTCCAAGACCGAAGGCTTCTGGAAACTCCCTGGAGAATCACTGGCAGAGTCAGCTTTGGAAGAGTGAAGAAATGAGAGTCTGATATCCTCAGGTGTTTGCAGTAGCAATCAAGAACCTGTTCAAGAAGAATCGAGCTTGCACCTCCTGCTGCTTCCTTGTTCTTCCAACTTTGATTCCATCCAAGCCACCATCCCATTGGATGGTGCTGCCAATGCTTAGGGAGGGTCTCCACTTCAGTTCAGTATCCCAAATGCCAACCATTCCTAGACACACCCTCCTAATCTTTAGCATATCTTAATCCAATCAAGTTCACAATTCAAATGAACCATTACAGCGTCCAAGTTGACATTTTAACTTCTATAATACCCATATCTAAAAAATGATGCATCATTTTACAGGAATGGAAAGTTCTCATTTGAATTGCTTAAACATGCAAAACTAAAACAAGTAGTAAAAGTGACTGAACACTTATCATTGTGTTGATCAACAGGTACTCAGAGAACTGCAAATATGTGTCTGGGTCATTGACAGGGGACCATGTGATTTCATCCCTTGGTGGAGGAACTACTACTAGGTACAGAATTACCTGATATTTAGCCAATATATTCAGCAGTATGTGTTCTGATAGTGCAGCCCATAAAATTGTAGCTTTGGAAAATGATGGACATAAATAAGGTTTCAAGGAATCTTGAAAAAAGGAACATGGTATCAGAACAGCTTTTACAGTGCTGATTCTTTGCCTACATTCATGATCAGAGGATAAAATACTTTTCAGTTACAGCCTGATCAAAATGAAGATGTAATTTTCTCATCAAATCCTAGACCCTTAGAATCTATCTCTGTACATAAGGAAGCTTGTTAGGTCACAGATTAAAAAGCTCTGTCTTATGTGTACTATAATTTGACTTTTACATGTTCCCTGTGAAATAAGAATTATTGGTATTTAACTGATGAGAAAAATGAGGGTCAGTGGTTCAATTCCTTTCTCCCCCATTACATGATGAATAAACTGCAAAACTGAGGTTCTAAAATATGGGAACTGATCCTGCCAGATTTATCTTCATTTTAAATTTTGAAGACATGTCTTATGCATTTCTATGCATCTATGCACTCCAATAGTCCTATGTCTATCTAGCCAATTGTTCTTTCTATAAATTAATGCAGCACAACCAGAATGCTTTCAAGTTCTATAATGTGTTTAGTATTTGGTGGGGCAATTTCCATATCAATATCCTACACACATTTTTAATATACAACTTAATTTTCTGAATTCAAGGGCATTTTTCAATTTCAGGTTTATTGAGGTATAATCTCACATAGATTTATTCTTTTCTTGTGGTATAATGAGTTTTTGCATAAAATACTGACAATAGAATCAACAACCCTGCAGTCCCCCTAAAAGTTATCTCATTCTTCTTTATAGACATCTCTTCCGCTGTAAACCTTTTAAAATGTTTAGGAGTCAATATTAAGCAAGAGCAGATGGGGAGGGGTTTTTAACCAGACCAAACAAATAAATAAATATAGAACAGAAAACAAAAGGTTGGTGAGTTTTATTATATTTTCAGTTTCTATATAAAAAGTCTTTTTAAAGAAATTCTTTAAATTAAGTTTAGATAAGTACAGCAATGTTAAGTAACCACAATAGTGGACCACTCCAACTAAAACAGATAATATAAGAATAATATTTGGGAAGGATTGTGGTGACTGAACTTCAGCAATAGAATTACACAAAAATAAAAGTAAAGTAGGGAAGATGAGATCCATTCTGGATACTGAATAAAATGCAGGATAAATTGTGGATTTTATCTAGCAATCACATTGTACCCCCATATATATCTAGAATTTTTTAAAGAGGCAGAGAAAATAAGGAAACCTGTTACTCTGAACTTAGTATTGGCTACCAAGAATATACTTACTGAAGTGAAAATAAGAAAGAACTTGTAAGAAACTAAACACATGTCTGTGTTAACCAATGGAGATGCAGTAGCTATACTTACTAGAGTTTATATACATAATTTAATAAATATTCAGCAAATGCAGTTTTGTTTCCATAGTTTCCAATTTTAAAAGTTATTCAAAGAGGTTCTTAAAGACCAAGTCAAGATCCCATAAACTCTTTTAAGTTTCCTCAATTCAAAATATCAAAATCAGCTGGGCATGGTGCCATCCTGCCACTCAGGAGGCTGAGGCAGGAGGATCACAGACTCAAGGTCAGCTTCAGCAACTTAGGGAGACCTTGTCTCAAATAAAATTTTTAAAAAGGGTTGGGGATATTTCTCAGTGATAAAGTGACCTTGAGGTTAATCCCAAGTACCCCCACCACACACACACACGACAAAAATCAACTGTCTCAAAAGTGTAAAACAAAGCACATACTGTGGCAGTGGTGATTATGTTGTATACAAGCCACTGTATTTCTCTCCTTTGGTGGAAAGTTTCCCATCCTATGGAAAAACTCTTGCAACAAATAATAGGACTCTAATTAAAATTTTGGGATATTGGCAGAAGAAAAGTGAGGTTATTTACAAATGGATTACATTTCCTTTGCACTACTGTTATCACATCATGCACCCTTCTTATGCCAAATATTTGACTATGTGATTTGCTCTTATGGTCCCTCTTTATCATGCCAATCCCCTATCAACCCACTGCAGTTTCACTTCTGCCTCACTGGAACTACTCCTAATCCATTCATTATGTACTCTTCCATGCAACAGGTATTTTGTCTTAATTTTTTAAATATATTCCTCTTCTGCCTTTAATATTATAGATTCCTCCTTGTGTAAAATGTTCTATGTCTCCTTAATACCAAATTCCAGTAACTTTTAAATTCTGTAATTCTTTTTATATTCTTTTAGAATTCTAGTAATTTTTAAGCTTCTGTAATTTTTATAATTCTATAATACCAAACTCCAGTAATTTTCTTCTTAATAACTTTGATTAACTTCATCTCTGTAGTCTCATAAATGCTGATGAACTCGACTTTTCTCCTCACTGAAAAAATTTCCTCCTACTAAATGTCTAAGAGCTCACCATGCTTTTCTGACAGACTCATGCCTATGTGCTTTTATGACCTCAAAATTCATGGCATTGACCATGCTCTCTCTTTAGAACATTAAACGTGTTAATACATTCAACTTCTGTATCTCTCCACTTTGATATCTCAGGTTTTCTTTCAAGTCAAATTGTCTAAATTATAACTCATTGTATTCTTACCGAAACCATTTTCCCTCCTAAATTCCACCTGTCAATTTCTAGTTCTATCAACAATTCAGAGATCTAGTGGGTGATCTTGAGTCTTTTTAAAAATACCTTCTCAGCTGTACCCTTATACCTAATCACAAGTCCCACTGGCCAATTTTATTTAGTGATTAAGTGTTGAATCTGGGTGACCATTTATTTCTGGGTCACTCTACTAATTTGGACGCCCTTCTTCTTTGGCCTAGAATCTTGTCTTCCCAGTCCTTCAAATTCATCCTCTCTAACTGCCAAGAGTTCCATTTATCTAAAATGTAGACTTGACATCACTCTTTTATTTTAAACCCTTTTAAATTTCTTGTTTATCTAAAACTCTAAAATTTTTAACGTGTGTGTGATAGTCTGCATGCCTTACCCCACTACTCCTCTGACTTCGTCTCCTGTGTACCTTGCACATTTGTAAGAACAATACATCAAAAGCACTGAGTACATCATGCCAAGCCATGGCTACATGCTATGGCCCAAACTCTTTCCTCTGCCCTATATAATAGACAAACACATGCCATCTTTTCTCCCCTGCTATTCAACAATTTTTCCTTTTGGACTCAGCTCTTATGCCACCTCATCCAGAGATTTTTCTTGCATGTGTCCCTAATTTGGTTAACTATAACTCTTCTTAATTTTCACAGCACCCTAGACAATGCTTTGTTGACATTTTGAATATTGCAATCAAATATTGCCTTTTGTTCTTCTCTTTTCACTCTTATCTCCCAATGCCAGAGATTCTCTAAAAGGAATCTCTTTTTTTTTTTTTTTTTCTATTTTTTTGGAGGGTACACAGCTTGATTATCACCTGATATGTAATACAGCTCAACCAGTGATGGTTGGAATGAAATGGGAAAAGAAAAACAGCTTACATGAGTTGTCTTATTAACAGGGTAGTTCACAGGCAGTATTAAAGATATTTAGATATCAAAATTCCTCTGTGTCTCTTCTACCGCTTATTGAGGATGTTATCAAGGGGAGTCATGTAGCAGGAAGAGATCTCAGCTAAAGTAGAGGTATCTAACTCTACCAGTCCATGATTCCAATTATAACGTGCCTCCCTTGGAGCCTCATTTCCAGCCCCTGAGCTCTACCCACTAAAAGGATTACAACCACCACATAATAATCTGTGTGCAAAGATACAGGAAACATTATCTGTATATATTAATTTTGTTTTTGGCATTTTATTTCTTGGACTATCTGGAATGTTATTTCTTCTCTAAAACTACCAGTAAACCCAGTGTACAGGTCACATGAAAGAGAACCAAATTTAATTCATATAAACAATCATTTACACACCTCAGTATGCATGAATTGATTTTAAATAACACAGTGACAGTTGTAGTTTGTTGTCTTTGTTTGGTTAGCCCAGAACTCTACACTCAACTCTCTCAGTTCTGATGCAGAGGCTCTTCTAGAGTGCTGTGTACTTTTCCTTTAGTGTTCTCCTTCCCCAGTTAGACTTTTTAAACACTTACCAAAGAAACTTGTGATTAATGGCAGTTAGAACTTATTGGACTTGAAGGACAAATGCTTGCTTCACCAGTTAAGGGAACGAGCTAATCAAAATGAAGAAGTGCAGGGCAAGAGAGAACAGGGAGAGAAATGAACGCAGCGAATCTATATGGATTCGCTTGAAGTGATGAGCTGAACTGTTAACTTTTCATTTACTGCATCACAAACTTGACACAACCTTTGTCTGTATTAAGAATAATGGAGCAGTTCTTATAAAAAAAAAAGTGTAAAACTTCTCAAATTAAGCCTCCCTTTTTTTATTTTTATAGCTTCTGGTTGGTATTATTCCAGGCTCTTCACAGTAAATGTTTCACAATATCTTTCACAGATTGGAAAGTTTTCCACCTCCACAGTTACAAATCCTACTATAACAAACCAAACTGGCTGTCTCTTCAGGGACCGTACTTCATACTTGAGCGCGAAATTGAGACTGAACTTTTTATTTGCTGGAAAGGTGACACAATTTTCTTTTATATGGTGTGGTCTCATTCTTTACCTTTCCAATGACCTCAGAGGTGTGGGTGCCTCAAATATTTCAGTGCTAGATTGTTTGCGAACTAGAGATGAATCAGTCTTGAAAAGGAAGCAGAAATCTTTTCTGGTGGAAAGTGCCAGGTATCATTTCAGAATTGGCCCTCTTGATATTTACAATGTGTTTCATCAAAAAATTGCAACTATGGATAGAAATTCAGTCATCTAGCAACATAACCTAGCTGATTATATGTTCTTTCTTTTCAACTGATTTCTTCTAAACAAAAGAAGGAAGGAGTAGGAAAACAAAAATGAAGGTTCCCATTGCCTGAAAATTTTTGGAACTTATGATGCTAATTGGAAAAATGTGCTCCCTAAATAATATGAAAAAATTGCTAATCAAAAAATTATGCCTATCTTGATTTTCAGAAAAATTTGTGTGCAGATGTGATATATTCAGACGTAATGTACAAGGGGCTTTACTATACTTGAAAATTCAAAGTACTCTGGGATATTACTTTACTTTCAACTCTCCTGAGTAGAATCATTTGCATAATTCTGTAAAGTATTTCTGCTCTAGATATGCCAGACTTGTAAACCATCATGTGGACCAAGCAGAATGACAGCCAGAAAGCGAAACAACACAGACAAAATAAATGACAATACACAGAAAAAATCGGGGGCAGGAACTAAGATAGCTGAGTTTGGAAGTCTCAGATAATTAGAAAAATTATTATGGCTATGTTTTTCCGAGTCAAATGCAAAGCTCTCTTTGGTTAATACTGGGGAGGACACACGTCGTTGCGTTCATAGGTCTCCAGGGGGCGCTGAGAAACATCGCATTCCCCTCTGCAGGTTGCTCAAGTGCTCCAAGATGGTAATGGGAACAATGTTCCCAAGAGCTGCTCTTTGACATCGGGTGCCTGTTTGATTTGGCAGAGTCAACAGTTAGTACTTTTCCTTCATTCGATTTACTGGAAGCCCCTCCCTTTCTTTCTCCTTCCCTTCTTCTCAAACACATAAGCTCCCTACCAGTTGACAACATTTCCAAACATTTTTAGAATGTTCATTTTGTCCTCTGATTAACAGGGCATTTTATTCTAACATACAAGTTTTTTTTTTTTTAATGAGTCTCTATTCCCGCCCCCCCCCCTTAGTTTTTTTTTTTTTTTTTTTTTTTTTTTTTGGTCCTTGGGATTGAACCCAGGGCCTTGTGCTTGTGAGGCAAGCACTCTACCAACTGAGCTACATCCCCAGCCCCAGAGTCTCAATTATTTTAAACAATTCTTTATGTTTCAGAAAGCTACTCTGTAGTGTATCTCATGGCCTAAGTCCTAATACTCAAGTGTAGTTTTAAAATCACTGTGACATATTATTAATGTTTATTAATATAATGTAACTTCTGAGTAAATATTCAAGTTTCCTATCTCCTTATTGTGTCTTAAGGGCATCCCACTTAGTTCTGCAGTCTATTCACCTATTCTACAATCTAGAAATTTAGAAGGGAAAACATTTTAGATTACATGTTCAAAAGAAAATGCTCTTCTGAATCTGATTCTAAAATTTCTTTGAAAAGGCACAAGAAATAGAACAGCAAAAATAAAGTTAGAAACAATCAAGTACAAAGAATGACACTATGTGATTGTAGAACTTAACATAATGCTGCAGTAATCAAGACATTGTGCTATTGATGAAAAGATAGACACATAGATCAATGGAACAAAAGAGAGTCCAGAAATAGACCTGCACAAATATGGCAAATTGATTTCTGACAAAGGTGCAAAAGCAATTCAGTAGATAATGGTGACTTTTTCCAATATGATGTTGGAACAATTGGGCAACTGTATGCAAAAAAATAGAGCTCTTTCCATGCACAAAAAGTAACCAAAAATGAATCATTTTAAATACAAAATGTAATTTTATAAAAGTATAAAAGAAAACATAGGAGAAAAATAACCATAATAGGTGCTTCTAAACATAGCTCTTAGAGATGACACAAAACATATTCCATTTAACAAAAAAAGCGAAGATAATTTGGACTTGACTAAAAGTAGTATCTTTTGCTCCATTAAAGGCACTATCAGAAAAATTAAACCACAGAGTAGGAAATATTTTTTGGAAAGCATGCATCTAATCAAGAACTTGTACACAGAATATATTAAGAACATATAACCCTTTTTATTTATTTTTATTTTTTTTCAGACTGCATTTTGATTCATTTGATGTAGTCACACCATTTGTGTAATCATAATGTACATAGGATAATGATTTTTAGAAAACAAATAACCTGATTAAAAATGGCCAGAGGCCTTGAATGAACACATCATAAAAAATGTGTATGTAGATGAAAAAACATGAAGAGATGTTCAACATCAAAACATCAGTTAAATATCATTGAGGAAATGCAATGATATTGTACTATGTATTTATAAGATAAAACAAGGAGGAAGGGGCCAAAACTGATAGCATCAAATGCTGATGAAGATGAGGAGCAATTAGAACTCTCATAATTTGTTTTTGGTAATGAAAAATGGTATGGGTATGTTAAAAAATAGTTTACTAGTCATTCAGTTCAACATGCCACCATATGACCCAGAAATCATACACTTCGGTATTTACCTTAGTGAAATGAAACTTATTTTTATACAAAAACCTATAAACAGATATTTTTATTGACTATTCATAATTACCAAACCTTGGAAAACTCAAATATCCTCAATTGAATGATGTGTAAAAAAAAAAAAAAGTCATATATTCATACACCATAATACTACATAGCAAACAAACATACAAAAGAATGAATTACTGATTAAACAAGTAACACATACATACCTAAGTTATTGCCCCCAATTTATCATCCTTTAAAAAGCAATCTCAGGACTGGGCTTGTGACTCAGTGATGGAGCACTTGCCTAGTATGTGTGAGGCACTGGGTTCAATCCTCAGCGCCACATAAAAATAAATAATGAGTAAAATAAAGGTATAAAAATGCAATAACATTAAAAATGTTTTTAAAAAGTCCATCTCTAAAGGTTACAGATTGTATAACTTTGTTAATATCCCAGAAAAGATAAAATTATAGTGTAGATAAGTGTTTGCCTGGAATTAGGTATGAGGAGGTATATGATTACAAAGGGATAATACAAGTTAATTTTAAGGAGTAATGGAAATATTACACCTCATATTCAAATTAATAGTATATTTTATACATTTGAATATATTATATAAAATATTTGTCATTTCTTTTATTTTAAAGGTACTAGGGATTGAACCCAGGGCCTCTTGCTTGCTAAGCAAGCTCTATAGAAATGAGCTACATCCCCATCCAACATATCATATAAAATATATAGTGGTAGTGGTAACATGATTGCATAAATATATGAAAATTATATAAAATAATTATATAAAACAAAATGATTATATAAAAATTAAAATTATATGATTTTTACAATGAAAATACATTTTACTCCATGCTAATTTTTAACAATAGTGTTTAAAATATGAATCAGAAAATATAAAGATAATTGTATTTGTATTTTTAACAAATAATAAAAATATTCAGAATGGTTAATTTGATAATGCTCTTCAAATATAGTTTGAGTATAAGTTATTTCAAATTAGAATTAAGAGTTAATGGGGTTATATCAACAGAAATATTTTAAGTGTATTAAAAAGAAAAAAACTTGAGTTAATGGTAGTTATAGTATAAAGTCCTTTTCTACATATTTAAAATCATGAGTAAGTTTCATAGACCAGGGGACTATCCAGCTGGTCAACAACTATGAGGATATTCATTATTCATTATGACAATATTCATTATTTCTAATGGTCAGCAACAAATAACTTTATGATACAGATGAAGGAGAAATCACACAACCAGCATGCTTCTTAACAACTTTAGTGTTTTCCATTCATGATTTTTGGTTAGTTATACTCTTTTGGAAATGTGTGGTTAAAAAGAAAATAAAGTGACTATGTATATAAATATATTTCTCATTCTGTTCTATGATGAAGGAAAGAAATGATAGGATATGTTGCATTTTGGCATAGATAAAAATTTGACAAATAAATCCTCTATTTGATGACCATGACTGAATGACCTTTAAAATCCACTTGAAGCTTACCTGATGACCTTTCACACCCTACTATTACAGAACTGTAGTAAAACATGAGCAGCACTCAGCAAAACAAATCTCACATTCCCTTGCTTCTTTTCTCAAAATTAAAGCAATAAAAATGACAGCCAAAGTATTTCTCTTCCTTTGTACAGGTGTATTGTATTCCAGTTCATATGGAATAGACAAGAAGTTCTCATTAGCAAAAGAAATACAGGTCACTGAGAAATAGCTTACTTTGTAAAATGTCATGACTAAACAGTGTAACAACTGTTAATGTATAATTTATGAAATCATCCTGTTTCTATGTATAATTTAACCACTATCAATGACTTCAAGTATTAAAAAATGGAAAAGGATATTGAATTTAGTCTTATCTACTTCTAAAAAATCTTCAGAATTATTCATAGTGTAATTGATCATGCATGACTTTTCGTTGTTTTCTTTCCTATCTTGAACTTGACATTTCAAAGTTTTTGACATGAGGGCAGAAACTATAGCCTTGACCTTCTTCATGTGGCCTTTAGTACCTGATAGAGTATAATTCATTACCTTCTTTTTTTTTCTTTTTTTTTTTTCCCTTGGTACAAGGGACTGAACTCAGGGGCACTCAGCCACTGAGCCACATCCCCAGCCCTATTTTGTATTTTATTTAGAGATAGGGTCTCACTGAGTAGCTTAGCACCTCACTTTTGCTGACACTGGCTTTGAACTTGTGATCCTCCTGCCTCAGCCTTCCAAATCACTGGGATGACAGGTATGTGCCAAAGCTCCCCACCTGTTACCTTGTTAAGTGTTTGTTGATATTATTTACATTTCAAGTGATTAGTAATAATCGATAATTAATAGTGCCAGCATCACAAACATTATTTTTGGATAAATGATTCCTTATTTTATTTTAAATTTATTTTTAACATAAAACATACCATATGTTGTTTCAACACATGTATACTTGTGTGATGTTTAAGTCAGGTTAAGCATATTTATCTCTGCAAACATTTATTCTTTCTTCATGGTGAAATATTCAAAATTCTGTCTTCTAAATTTTTGAAGTATACATGCTCATCTGCAGTCACAGAACAACAGCATGCCAGTACTTGTGGCTCCTGTCAAAGGGTAACTTAGTGCCTATTGTCCAACTGTTCCCTCCCTCAAGTTCCCCTCTATTGTCCCAGCCTCTGGTACCACCGTTCTACCTTCAATTTTTAGGAGGCCAGATTTTTAAGATTCCACATATATCATGTGAGATGATGTGGTATTTAACATTTTGTTGTTGTTGTATAAAACACATAACTCCTCTTTGTACTTTAAGTATTTGATTCTAAAATAAAGTTTGACTTTTTTTGTTTTATTGTCAAGTGCAATATAAAACTAAATTAATTGATTTGTAAAGTTCCCTCAGATCATATTACTTTAGGTTAACTATGCTAGGTTGGTATATCCTTGCATCTTTCTGAAAAAATATTTCTTTTTCATGCTGTAGAGGACAGAATGGCACCAACATTATGAAGGTTCATATAAAAGATTGCCAAGAGATATTCTTTCTTAAATGCTGCCCACAGAAGAATTACCCCCTTAGTTCACCAGACTTCAGATTCAGGGTCATAAAACAAGCAGCCTGAAGAATCTTTGGTGCCCTCCAGTTGTCAACAGACTTCCCCAGAACTATTCTTTCCCTTAGGTGATAGATTTCATGCCTTTTTCCTGTATCTCTTGGCTCGTGACTCTATAAATTATTTCCTGTGAGCAGTTTTGTCTCACCCTTTGGAAATGATGTTTCCCATGTTGTCCATGGTCTTGACTTCTGGTTTCCCTCCTTGACAACAGAGTGATATATCAGTGACTGTCTGTGTCTTCTCTGGGTAGACATTTCAACTGCTATAGCCTGGACTAGGAAGCCTTTTCTTTCTTAGCAAAACTTTTCAATTAGCTTTATTATTTAATTTACTCTGACTACATTATAGCATGTTATAATGTGCAAAGTGCTTTTGTTTCTATTATTCATTTATATTATTATCATTATATATAATGACCAGCCCAGATTCTTAGAATATATGTAAAATTTCTTATATTAAAGATGAGAAAATTCAGTGTTAGAAAAGAGAAGATCCTCAGTAACTTACTGAAGTATATAGAGCTTCTTCTTAGACCTATAGATTCCTCTTCCAGGGCACTTTTTCACAGAGACACGCTATATCTCATTTATCTTCTGGAAGGATAAAAACAAACAAAAACAATTGCTTCTTAAAGTTTCTTTTTTAAAAAAACCTACAAGTTCCAAAATTTCTAACAGTTGTCTTATGGACTTTCTCTTTTTAAAATATAAATATTTAATGACTGTAAACATATGTCTATGTCTAAGAGATATGTGACTAGGCCTACAAAAAAATCAGGCAGAATTTTACAAGGAAAATTTAATACACACAGTCCCTTATTTTTTTTGCCATTCTTATTAATTTTACATGAAATATGCCAATAAATTAACTCTTACTCTCCATGGGTTGTTGTTATGCTGATGCATATATTTTCTGAGTTTTATGGAGAAGAAAGGAAGAGTCTAGTATAAAGAGTCAAGGAAAGAGGAAAATGAAATGGTAAGTAAAGTGAAAGGCAAAATCTAGTTTTCGGGAGAATTATATGTAATTCACTTTATATATAAATATATTTTACAGATATTTTGATATTATTCCCTTTTAATCAATTTTAATACCACATACTTAATAATTACCTGTGAAGATGTAAAGCACAATATATCATCAATGAATATTCCAAAGAATATGACCTTTGGTTAAGAAACACAAATTTAATCACATAATTGCCAAGGCAGCTTTGTTATTTGAATATTTGCATGCTATTTATATAAAGAACATGCACATAGTAAGTACAATGTGAATGCCAGCTATCATAGTAATTGCTAATATTGTGGAATGAGATCAACAATATCAGGCACAAATAATTTAGCCCACATTATGTAAAATGGCTAGAACAATGTGTATACCCTGATCATAATACAGCCCAAAAGTTTCTAAAGTTTCTATATAATTCCAATAATTAAAATTCTATTAAAAGTATTCCCAGATGTTAATTTTTACTTAATATTGTTTTTGCTTTTAGTTTTTGTTTTCTAATTTTTATTTTATTCTTTTTTTCAAAAATGATATATTTATCTCATAAGATAATTATTGTTTGGTTGATAATTATATTATTCTTTCTTATTTTTGCTAGTTTTTTTATCTCATTTAATTTTAATCATTAATTTTACTGTTAATGGGATCAAAATCTTTTTTAAAATTTTACTTTTCACTCCAAATTTGTGTTTGGTGCCATATGAGGTTTGCCCATGTTCCAGAATGAGTCGTCCCCTTGTCTTTTCTAGTACATATGTAGACACAGAATTAGAATTGAAACATTTTTTCTTGGTTTTGCTTTCTTTTATTTTATTAGATATCATGGGATTGGTGGATATAATAAATATAATGTTAAAATAATAGGCAACTCCTTATGTTTTAATTCTTTCTATTCAATTTGAAGTTTTGAAACACCAAGAGAAGCCAGTCTCTTTTCAAGGAATCTGTATTCTTCATTCTCTACTCTAAAACATTTACCAACCTATATTCAGATTGTCTCCATATGCTTTCCAATTCTCTGCTAGTGAGATTTCTCATTTCAAATATTGTAACAAGTACGCATCTCTCCTTTCTTTGTGGGAGGCTTCATCTGATATCCTTAAGATATTTTATTTTATAGAAAGAAATGTTGTTTTAAATACTTTAAGAATCCTTTAATGTTTTCCCCTCTGGTGCAAACGTTATTATCTTCTAAGAATGGATATTCAGAACCTTATAAAAAGTCACATCAGCAGTATAAGTGGCATATGTTTCCTAAGAGGCCAGTCACCAGTAAATGTCTCAGGACAAGGAAGAAGTACCAAAAACAGGGTCACTTGCCTCTAGTATTGCATAAATGCTTCAGAATAAATGAAAGATAAGATAAATAGCCTTTTAAAGCAAGCTGTATTCTATCAGTGCCAGGCATTCATGATCACCTTCTAGTTTTCTCATATGCTAGAAGACACAAAAACTGTTAAGTGAGTCAGTTTCTACATTCAATCAACAAATAATGGTTATATCAACGAAGTCATCGTTAAGTTCTATACTGGTAAACTGTATCTTTGGTAAAAAAGGAATAAAGGGATTAGTGGAAGTGGCACAGTGAAAACAGTATTTCACAAGGCCATTACAATCCTGATTACTAGCACTTCTAGGGAACAAAGTTCAGTTTTCCATCTAAGAACCAGCCTCTGCAGTGGTAGTAATATGTAGAGGGATCAGAATAACATCAACCTGCTCTTCAAAATTTATTTATAATTAGACTAATAGAGATAGGACATTGGGGGGGCTTCATCTATAGAGTACCAAATATTTTCAAATAAACAATCATAAAACTGCATGCATACACAAAACCTAAGCCCAACATGTTTTAACCTGCCTGTTTTTGTATATTACAGATGAATAAAATCATGAGTAACTCATGATCCTATGCGTCCATCATTTTATACCCAAATAGGGGGTATGAAACCAACTTAAGATGGCATATCATCTAATTGTGAGAAGCCTAATGGTGACCTAAGTTACATTGTCTGCCATCTGTTAGTTCATTCTTGGTGACAATACTGAGGATAATTGCTTTTCTTTCATTGTGAGAATCATATGATGTGGCTCTTGTTCAAATTATGCAAAAACCCATAGTTTTCTTTCTCTGATCTTACAGTTTGAAATTGAACTGTTTTTCACTTCTGACTTTGAACTTTCTGATCAAACACTTCTTAAACTTTGCGTGTATGTGTTTGTGTGTGTGTGGTTTCTCTTTTTTCCTGATGTGTTTAAAATTTTTATAAATTTTATCTCCCATAAGTTTACTTCTTAACTAATATTAATACAAATACTTATTGCTTTTTAGAAATTTCATCTGTGACTTCAACTTTGATCAATATTTTTTGTTATATAACTTACTCATCTCATTGAAAAAGTGGCTTTCCAGCAATGCAGTTACATAACTAACAACTTTACCCTTGTTAAGTCATTTAACAAATGAGTATTGAGTGATTCTTCATGTCAGATGGTATTGCAGGTCCTAGGTTAGTTGTGACCATAATTGAAGAGGTGCTTGCACTTACAGAGCTTACATTTTATCACAGAAATACAAATAAAAATATATAAGAAAATGAGAAAAAAATGAATTAAATATAAATGCAAGTTGGAGAACTATAAATCAGAGAATTAGTATGTTGTGTTAAAAAATGGCAAGTATATACTTTATATGCAATGGTCAGGGAAGTCTTTTCTGAGGAGGTAACTTTGCAAATGACATCAGAGTTTCTGAAAAATGATTTGCACTAATGCTATAAGTTTTTCTTTCTTTATGTCACTTTCTTTTGCATTGTTTGTCATATAGGCTTTTATGATTAATGTTGTCATTGTAGTTATTATTCACTTCTTAAATTTACATGGAATAAATTTTACTTTTTGATGTGTCATCCCATCAAATTTGGTAAACGCTTACAGTCATAAGCATGACCACAATCAAAATGCAAAATAGTTGTGCCACTCCCCCAAACCCCTGCTACTGCCCTTTGGAGTAAACACCATCCACAATACCAGCCTATAGAAAAAATGTGTTTTCTGTTCCTAAAATTGACTATTCTAGAATGCTACCTAGCTAGAATCACATTATATGTAGTTTTTTCAGTCTGGCTTCTGTCACTTAGCATACACATTAGGGATTCATCAATGTCATATGTCTGTCATTGGTTTGATCCTCTTTATTGCTAGTGGTTTCCCATGTATGCTATGCCACAATTTATCCTGTGAAGACAGTTAGCTTTCCCAGTTCTTGACAATGGTGATTAAGACCATTATAGACATTCGCATGCAAGTTTTTGTGTGAACCTGTTTTCATTTCTCTTGATTAAGTATGTGTGTAGGATTATTTAGTCATATAGTAAGTTTCATGTTTAATTTTATAGGAAACTTTCAAATGACTTTTTTAAATGGCTAAATGGTTTTAATTCTCACCAGCAATATATAAGAGTTACAATTGTTCTCTATCCTTGTAAATCCTTTGTATTATCAAGCACTAGTAATCTTACCATTTCAATATACATTTCCCCAATGACAACCAATTTTGAGCATCATATTATTATGCTTATCATTCATACCTATGTTCTTTGGAAAAAAATGCCTGTGAAATCCTTTGCTATTTTTATTTGCTTGTTTATTTTCTTAAAATTATTCTTTTTAAAATATATTTTAGTTGTTGATGGACCTTTATTTTATTTATTTTTATGTGGTGCTGAGGATTGAAACCATGCCTCACATGTGATAGGCAAGTGCTGTACAATTGAGCCACAACCCAAACCCTTAAAATTATAATTATTAGTGTTTTTTGTTAATTATTTCAGATTATTTATAAATACAAGTCTTTTATCAATTATGTGTTTTACATATAACTGTTGTTAATCTGTGGTTTGGTTTCTGTTTTCTTAGTAGTGAGTTCATGGAACAGACTGTTTTTTTATTTTATGAAATAAATTTTTAAACTTATTCTTTTGTTGTTATGTAAGTGCTATTCTTTAAATATATCTTTAATACACCATTCATTGACAAAAGAGGCTTCCAATATTCCCAAATAGTGTCCCACTTATTTCTACAAAGTGTTATGAAGAAATCCAAGAACATAGCTGAGAGAGAAACTTCCATCTTTTTAAATGAATGCCAAAACAATGTTTTACTGTATTTTCACACCTCAATTCAGGCTAAGACAGCCAACCACTTGTCAGAAACAAGTTTTAGTGTAAAGAATTACAAACTTGATATATTCTTTGGAAAGCACACCATCCTTCTCACTCAAATGCTATAAATGTATCTAAGTAAATATTATTTAAAACTTTTCAACTTATGTAAGAGAAAATAAAAGGCTGCTTAGAGCTTTCTTTATCTCATTAAAAGAAGCAAGTTAAACCAACAAAAAAATAGATATGACAGCCATATCCCTTATTTTATCCTCCAGTTTAAGTTTTTATCTTTGTAGCTTAAAATATTTCTCAATTTTAGGTTTTATTGTTTGGAGTTTAGAAAGGGAGAGAGAGAGAAAAAAAGAAGCAACTTCTGGGAAATAAAGCTGTTATAAATTTTACTTCAGGGCAGATCTAGTCCCAGTAGGGAGAATGTGAATAAATCTACCCAGGTCCCTTCTCCAGTGGAGGTGCATGATCCTGACGGAGCAAGAAAGGCCACTCAGAATTACATGGATGAACATGACCACAAGCTTCCTTGTCTCTTGTTTGTTCTCCTGAAAACTCATTTATCTTTCCAGAAAGTCATTTGCTTTCCTGCGAAGCTCACCCCTCTCCCCTTCATCCATTAAGATGGTATATAAGCCCCCATCCTAACCACTCCTTCTGAGCTACTTATCACTGAGTTCTCCTGTGTGAGTGTGTGTGTGTGGGTGTGTGTTGCACACACAGTTTTTTTCAACTTTTAAAGAAAATTTAAAATCCATTTGATGTGCAAATATGTGTGTCAAGTCATATATAAAATGCTGTTATTAGATTCACCCAGATAAATTTTGAACTTAAAGCACTGCAGATTTTTTTCTCTTAAGACATCTTTTCTGAAAAAAAATATAGCTTTTTAAAATTTTTGATCATTCACTCAAGTGTAATGCATTTTAAGTATGAAAAGGATATTGATTCATTTTTCCAAGAAATGTGAAATTTTTGAGCATTTAAATAATTGAGTCATCTAATCAATTGCCTTTATTTTAAGGGTAGGTTCTTATGTATCCAAGATTGTAAATGATATGTTGAAATTTGAAAAGTCAATTTGATTAGTGGCAAAGGTGGGAGGAACCAAATCTTCTCCATCCTCTCCTGCCTTTCCTCACTATTTCTCTCCCAAAGAAGGAGCAAACAAGTGTGAGGCACAGTGTGTTAAGAGGGACTTAAGTAAATAGTGTGTTTCTAATAATATTTCTAAGATATTTTGAAAGGGCAGTGTGGGACCCAAGGACTCCATACTGGGCAAAACAGAAGAGGAGGAAACACCATAATTAGGGAGGTTTGTGGAAGAAAAAAGGAGAGACCAACTTAATTTTTTAGTCATTACGTGAAAATTAACTGTCTGTCTTCTCTGATATTCATTCAAGTATTGCTATCTTCACATCCATTTTCGTTTCACATACTAAAGTCACAATATATGTTGGTGAAAAACAATACAATCAGTACAGAAAAGTCAAATGTGGAAAAAATATTCCCTCATCCTTCCTCTTTCCAGAAGAAAATCTGGGGAAAGTTGCATTTATTAATTCTACTTATGTCCACTATCAATATAAATGGCATAATTATGTTTCTCAATTTATCATCACCAGGCATGTAGTGATTTCCCTCTCTAATGGATGATATGTTACAGCTACAACACCTCTTGCCTTTTACTTTACTCTGTGCGTGATAGGTAAATTTATTTCCTACAGTGTGGTAGTTCTCACCAAGGGGTTATTTTGATTCCCAGAGAACATTTGGCGAGTCTGGAGACACTTTTTGTAGTAGTAACAATTCACTGATGCTACTGGTATCTAGTAGGTAGAGATCAGGAATGCTGCTAAATCTTCTACAATGCATAGGACTATCCCCTACAATGATAATGAAAAAATTCCACTAAAAAATTCAATATTGTTGCTCTTAAAAAATCTTGCACACTGAGCATATATGACTTTAGTAGTATGCTTAAGATGACCTTGATTCATCAGTATTTGATATATTTGATTCATATTATAAAATAAATGAGGATAACTGTTCTTTCTCACTTTATCTCAAAATTTTTGTTTTACTAATTTTACTTTGTTATAGTTTTTAAAAGTTTTATTCTTATTATTGTAATTATTATTTTATCATGTATGCTTTATTAGTCAGATAATTCTGAGAACTCTTAATCATTGAATAGAATTTAAAACTCATAACAATAATGTTGATTCAGACAAGGATCATCAATAGATATTAAAACCATTGGGGCTGAATTCTACTAATGTTATTAGTAGAAGATGGCAAAATTTTAATTAATACCATTGGAAAAGGTCTATGTTTGTATGTAGGTTATACATAGTACAAACTGCCTTAAGGGATTTTTCTACAACTCTTCAAAAAGTTGTTTAAACAAATAAAATCAAGAAACAACCCAAAATATGTTATTTAGCCAGTTCTGGACAGCACATATCTTTAAAGTATCTTTATTTTTTATTTTCAACAGATATACAAAGTTCATTTTTCTACTTGCTACATTTTCTATTTTATACAATTAGTTCTTGTCTTCTTGTTCTTTCTAGTAATGCTGCTATATAGAGACACCTGCTGGGAAATAAATGAACAGAAGAAAATTCAAACCTGTGCTTTGGAAACAAGAAAAGCTTCCCTCATAGAGTTTAAGCATACTTTTAGCAAATAATATATTTTGTTTTAGGGTGCACTTGCTCTGAAATATATTGAAATCCACCTACATCCGGAGCTTTGCTATTGTTCTGAAAATCCCCTCCTTCAGCATGAACCTTCCAGAATTGACATATAGGAATACATGTTATATCCAAAAAGTATATTACACGAAAAAGTGGCAGTGAAACTATTTTATTCATTTATTAGATGCTTGTATGTGTTTTTAAAGAAATTCAACAAATAATTACTTTTTTGAGTGATTAGGACTTCCCTTTTCAATCAAGGCAGACTTCTATCCTTGATGGATTTCATGCAAATATCCTTCATTAAGGAAAAAATGTCTTGAAAGTCTGTTTAAATAAAACGCCTTTGTTAATTTGAAACCAAGTTAGTTTCCCAATTGTAATCTAGTAGATTAAAAATATTGAAAATTAAATGTAAAAAATGCAATGTCTTATAGCAAACTATCAACAATTTCAATTGTGTCCCAGTGCTAGGCCATGCTTAACTTTTCTCAGAACTTTATTGATGTCCAATGTATTATAAGATCATAAGACTTAAAAATTATGTGGGCATATCTTATTCCTTGAGTGATTTTACAATTTCATTAATGTGCTCTGCTGAATATCAAATACTAAGGCAAGATTATAGCCAGGTCTTGGAGTGCGGCCACTACAATAGTTCTCAAGTGATATTCACCATAATTCAGCTGAACACAGACCAGTCGTGTGTGGAGAATGGATGACAGCAGGATTTCCAAGCACCTGCTCTATGCTCCCAACCAGATAGGGAGAATACATTATATGGTGACAAACTGATATCTGGCCTCCAACCATGTGGCAAAGATGCTGACAATTGCTTAGAAGCCAACCAAACATATGATTTGAAATGGGGTAAGCACTGCATAATTTTAGAAAGAAAGAGAACACACTCTGAGAATCAGTGATGTAAAAGGAAAACACCCTTTAGAGTGTCTAGCAAATGACCTTAAAAACTCATATTGCTCTACTCATATCACACATGAAAACTCATTCCAGTATCTTCAACAGCATCTTAAAGAATAGTGTAAAGGGTAGAGAGAGACTCTGAAATCAGACAAATTCAAGTTTATTCTCCAGCATTAAAGAGCTGATGCAAGATCTTTCACTACTCTAAATAGAATTTTCCTCATTAGCCCCAAGGACATATTGTGGTATTATTGGGATAATGGATATTAAACAAGATATACAATACATACTGAGTATTTGATATATGGTAAGCATTCAACTAATATTAACATTTTTAACATTAAACAGGGCTAATTTTATTAAATCATTGTACACATCATTTCTATAACTTTTGTAGGATTATTTTGACTCTATTATTTATATTCTTGGGAGAAAGTTATAGCTGGTTTCATCGATATTGAATTTTAGAACATTATCAAATTAGTTTAAAAAATCAGATTGAAGTTTGTACTACAATAAGTATAAGTTTTAGGTAGATTGACATTACATATTCTATGTGTTATTTTCAATTATCTTCAAAGAAATTCAAATTCATCAAATTCATCACCCTGGTATCCCCTACAGATACTTAGAATATTAGTGCATGAATAGTCTTGGCAGTTCAAGGCAAAATATTGAAGGAAATTTTAATGAGGACTCTAAAACACCTGGAGATGCATCACAGTATGAATCATGACATTACTGCTTGTTGTTGAGAGCTGAGATTAGAATATTCAAGGTATTACTCTAGCATAGTTGAGTTTAAAAATAGGGAGAACAACTGAAAAATTGCAAACTGAAAGTCCTACATAACATTGACAGTACTCATTGTCAATTCTTATGTAAAGAAACAAAGACACTTTGCAAAGATTTTATATACGTTTTTGTTTTGCATGTGATTGGTATATATGCTACAGGGCATATAGAAAAGAGTATCTTGGAAAAATTGAACTGTTCATTCTGTGTAATGCTAAACGTGTTTTGTTCCACGTTCTCCTACATAAGTGAAAAAATAAAAAGTATATTTGTTCTACTAAGATACTCATTTAATGCCAATGAGTACATTTGGTATATATTTTTCTTCAAGTGATGATAACATAAAGGTACAATCTTAAGGAGGATAGATCATGATGAAAAGACAGATGATAGATTATAGACATATAGATAGATAAGTATGGACATAGATTAAGATAAAATATAAATAAAATAAAAATGAAAAGACACAATGTTATCATTTTGTTCTTTGATTATATGGGAAAATAATAGATGGGAAAAAGGATAAGTATGATAAAAGCCTGAAATAAAATAAACTAGAAATTCAAATTAAGAAAAGTTTAACAGTAAGGTATCAGTTTGGGAAAACTTTATAAAAATATTATTCTTGGCAAACTATTTTTCTTTAGAAGTAGAGGGAAAATTATAAAATGATAATTTAGTTTCCTGCTTTTTACTTTAACTAAGCATTTTCCTGCATGTGCTTCACAAACTGGACCCAGATATAAGCAAGACTGAACTCATTATTGTCCCCTGAAGGCAGTGTGAATCTAAATCAGCTAAAATATAAGGCTCAGAGTAACTTTTGGGCTAGTAATAAAATTCATGGTGCTTAAATTGCTCACTTCTAATGCATATTTTACAAGTCTCAGAGGAAAGCTCTGAAACTCATAATTTCACCCCTTTTCTCATTACTGTATTTGATATACTTTCAAACTCTGTAATACTTTGTATAGCACTGAAAGTTCCTATTTGAAAGTGAAGGTGCTATAGAGTAATTTCTACTTACAATAGCCAACTTTGGATTGCTAAATGGAAAGACTGAGGAAAAAATGTGTCTAAAGTCATCTGAATTTGGCATCAGAAAGAGATCAGTCTTAACATACTGGACTTTTGTGGTCCCTTGACCTATGAATTATGAATGCTTCTTTACTGTAAGAATTTTCAGTCATTTAAGTAGATTTTCATATGGTAGTTACATTTCCCTCCTTGTCAATTTGGTTTTGCATTTCTTGTTCTCTGTTTTGCAATATGTTTTTAATGTCATCAAGATGATCTATGGCCATAGAGGAAAACTAAGCATACTGGCCTACAGAGGGATGAGTATGTTACCTTTATTCCATTGTCACCATTCCTAAAATAGTTTACCAATCAGAGGAACCACATATACATTTCTTAGGGGTAGAGAAGTGTCAGAAAAAGTAACAATTGTTTTTTGTATTCTGCTCTAGAATTTTGTGTTCCTTTACAAGAATGTTAATGGACTCAAATCCCACTAATTTCTATGATAAAAGAGAAACAATCTTTGAGTGATATCAGAAAAACAATCATGGAAAATTTAGATACATTTATAGTAAAAATATGCACCTATCAAAAGTGTAAATTATATCAAAAATAATTCATTTTATTGTGTGTGTTGTGAAAGGGAGAAGATAAATACTTCTGTTGGACATAGAATGATACATTGATACATTTTTTTCTCATAACATTGAAGAAATTATTTCACTGTCTTTTAGTTCTCATAGTTAAAAATTCAGCTGCTGCTTCTTTAAAGGGAAATTTTAATTCCACCTGTCCAATCTTTTGATACCTGTAGTTTCATGGTATGTCTAGGTGTGAACTTATTTTTTCTGTTTAAGACCCTCTGGATTTTTCTATCTATGTATCAGTGACTTTTATCAGTAAGTCCTAGGATATTTTCAGGAAATTATGTAGTCAAATACTGTTTTATTTTATTTATTTATTTATTTTTTTTTTTTTGTATGAGGGATTAGACTCAGGAGCACTTGGATGGTAGGCCACATCCCCAGCCCCATTTTATTTAGAGACAGGGTCCCATTGAATTGCTTAGTGTCTCACTTTTGCTGGCTGGCTTTGAACTACAATCCTCCTGCCTCAGCCTTCCAAGCTACAGGGATTACAGGTATGTGCCACTGTGCCCAGTTTCATTAAACATTCTTCTGTGTAACTAAACTGTTCTACCCTGTCCTACATGTGTCCTATCCCTTCTCATGTTTTTTTCTTTCTACACTTCTCTAAAAGCAATTTCTTCTAATTTTGTCTTCCAATTCATTAATTCTCTCTGTGTCTGTATCCAATCTGATATTAAATATGTACATTGGATTTTTAATTTCAAGTAACACTCTATAAATATATTCAAATTTGTTTTTTTTTCTCTAAGTACAGTACTGTTGGTTTATAATTTGTGTCTGATAATTTCAAAACTTAAAGATGTCTGTGTCCGATTTGCTATCTCTTTTGTTTTGTACTGATTTCTAGTTCATTGTGCCTTTATGCCACATGTGTTTGCTTTTTTAAATTATATTAGCATTTTTACCAGGAATGTATTCATAATGAACTCCTAAAGACCAAGTATAAACTGTATTCCTCTAGAGGAAATGTATGTTGCTACTACACAAAACCTGAGAACAACAGGAGTCTGGAATGGTTTAAATTTCATTCCTATTTAGGAATTTTGAGTATATTCAGGTAACTATTTTTATTATATTTGTAAAATAGTAGGGTTTTGGGTTGTATTTTTAAAAATAATTTATAAGGTATATTCTTCCACTTCACTCTGAAAGGAGGCAAGTTTATTTTGTCTTTTTTGCCCTGAGTCCCAGTTCATGGGTACAGTGTGACCTAATAGTCTCTTTTTAATATAGAGTTTTAATTTCTATAACCTCAAACATGATATGCAGTTAAAATCTGAACTCAGTTTCATTAGATTCAGCAAATCAGCAGTCATTTTGGTTCCTACATTCTTTTAGACTATTTCCTATTAATTTCTGACATTAACTTAGTACCTTAAAAATAAATTTAAAATATATTATCTAACATTTTTAGTAGCTGATCGAAAGTTTTGGTCCAAATTTTCTATCCTGATAAATATAAGCATTGAGTCCTATAATTCTCTCTGCTCTACTACTATATACAGTCAAAATGTTTAGTAAGGTAAGTTTCCTTTGCAATAAAATTCCAAGTTTTGTTAGGGAGACAGAAGCAAAATAATAAAAACTACAATATAAGGATAATGATAACTTTACATAGAAAAATAAGATAGTAAGCATCTATAAAAGTGTATTTCATATGTGTTTTTTAAATTAAACATATGAAGGATATAGACTTAATTTGTGTTGAAATAATTTAGGCTAGACGGCAAGAAGGATTTTCGCTTGAGAAAATCAGAACAGAAACGTACTTTACCAACGTGTTTAGATATGTTGCCACCCAACAACAATAGTAGCTATTGTTTACTGAGTGGACTTTGCAGGTCAAGCAATTTAAATCAATAATTTTATATAACCTTTACAATTGTTCTATAATTACATACCTTTCACAAATGATAGGATAGATCCAGAGATGTTTTAAGAGTTAGTCATGTCCACAACTTACAGATGACAGAACTGAGATGCAAATCCATAAAATCTCCTTTTGGAACCCATACACAGTCTTTTATGTAAGGACACCATATGATAATGTAGGTACAATCATGCTCTCCATAACAATATATCAGACAATCTATTAAAGTTTTTCCTAGCTCTACAAAAACCCTTTTGGATATAGAAATACACTTGGACATTTATTAAGAAATTGCATATGGAAGAGAACATAAGAACACACACATACTACCTTGCCTTTATTATTTTTACAGGTTCACTTGTTCTTATTTTTTCTTATGAGAGTGACTAAAGTGGAGGCTTCACTTATTAAATAAGCCAGCATTTCTCAACAGAATTGTAAATGGAAAATAATCTTTTAGTTCTTGGATGTAGGTTTAAAACAAGAAAAATAGCAAAATTAATCAGTCAAGACCAGTCACATATATATATGATATTATTTATTTTGTCTACACAAATATTAAAAGAATTCTCTGATTAACCTTATGGTGAAGCAAATGAGCTAAGGTATTAATAATTGACATGCTTTATTAAAAGAGTGTTCCAAATATATCTGTAATCCTCTCATATAAAACAAAATTCTAAGTATTACTTTCTACTCTAAGATTATCTTTTGGAGTTCAGCTTGATCCAATGAGGTTATAGACTAAGCAACATTATCTTAGTATTCATAGTGACAGTTACTTAACCTGGAAACCTAATGAAAATCTCATGCAGTCAGGCTTATATATACCTCCAAACTGAATTTCAAGACCTTTGCAAATATTTCCAAATGAAATTAGTTTGATTATTTTAATGAAAAACTTATTAAAAATACTGAATATCACCTATGAAATGATTGATGTGTGATATTACTATTACATGAAGCTTGATTGATATTAAGATTTTTCCAGACAGGCAATCTATATCAAGAATAAGATTATTTCAAAAATAGTAAGAAAATGTGAAGGAAAAGAGGAGCAGGCTGAGATGGAGAGAGAGGAGGTAGCTTGTTTATTATGCAGCAACTTAAACCACAGTAAGAGGTTAGGTAAACATAATTTCTGACTTTGAATCTGGGAATAATTTAGAAGAAATAATCCCTCATATAAATCGACGCCATCAGAATATAAAATAGTAGTTTAAAAAAAATTGAAGAGAAATGTCTTTGTAACTGACCAGTCTTTGGAGGATAAGAGTTAAATAACATGTTCTAAACATACACTAAAAACCATTCGACCATCTGTGACTCAAAGACAAACATACCAGTCTCTGGTCTCGAACTCAGTTGGGGTCCTGGTCTAAATTTCATGTACGATTGGCTTATTTTTCCTGTTATAAACAAAGACAGCAAAAGTTCTTTTATGCTTTTTGCATAAAATCATTTTTTGTTTTGCTACATGTCCTTGAATGGAGAAAACTGTAGTGTATATTAATCTTCCCCATCAACTATAAGTGAAACAATAGTCCTGGGGATTTTTATCCCTACTGTAACCATGAGCTTAAATGAATCAAACAAGCTGCTTTAAGACAGCATGACTGGTTGATTTAAGATTCAAATGACTGAAAGAGTTCACCAAACTTATATTGCTTGTTTTCAGAATATTTGACACATAGTTTTTCAAACCCATCCAAGTCATTATTAAATGACATGAAAGGTGTTCACTGCTTCAAAAGTCAGTCAACAGAATATTGCTTTTTTCCCCCCTGAGCTACACAGTCCTTTAAATGGCACTTTCTATAAATGCTGTATCTTTTCTAATAAGAAGAAATGCTGTGATTTCAGAGAAACATCACATATTGTGACAAATCTTTGGACCTCTGGGCTGTTTATCTAATGCCTAGCTTAGACTGTATGCTTCTTCATATCTGTTTCCCTCTGAGTAGCTCATGTTTGTTCATAAAATAAGTGAAAATATATATATATTCTGTTCATTTATGGAAAAAAAGGCAAAAAGGAGGACCTAGTTGACACCATTTGAAAGCTACAGTGAGGCTATTTGAGTAAATTCAGTCACAGAGGTCCTTTTAAACATTTACAAATGAAGATAAAACTCCCTACGCTACGAAATTCTGTAGCTCTTCTTTCCTACTTGCTTTTCTGAAAATTCACTGACTAGATGTAAATGTAAGGAGGAAATTTAGGATGGATTGCAGTGTATTGACAAGATAAACATTTATGAGGCCTCACTTGGTAGAGGACACTGTGCAGTGTACTACAGAGGAGAGCCAAGTATGGCACCTGCACTGTGTGTTCTCCTAGGAACTCTACAGATTCCCAACCTCTCTGTATGTCTCCTGTCCAGTAGTTATTTCTTGGCCTCCTTCCTTATCTGGACATGAATGCTTGACTGTTTGCTTCAACTGTATATGCATGCTAGGCCCTTCCAATCTTCTCTGTTCTTTTTCTTTTTCTTTTTCTTTTCTCAGTCAGCACAGCAGCTATTCTAGATCTTTACCCTGATTTCCAAGTCCATAAACACATAGTGACTTTCTCTTAGAATGTGAGTCTATGTCCAACTTTCCCAACAAATCAAAGCAATTGAAACGAAGTTTTTCTTCTCTCTTCTATATAATTCAACATTTCTTGTAGTGATCACTTTTCATAGTCCCAGTTTCATTTTTTGCTTCATCCATCAATGTGTTAGATCCATCCATTACCTTTGATCTCTTCAAACCCATTTAATACATTTCTCAGATATTTCCTCTTCATTTGAAAAAAATGAGCATATAAATGTTACCTCAATAAACATTTGTCCTTTTGTCCTGTGCTTGCATCCATTCATTCATGGTGTCCTCTTTTGAATGAAGAGTAGCATTCTTCAAACTCTGAACCACAAATCAATATCTTGATCCAGCTCTATATTCAGAGTTCTCTTCAGGTTCTCCATATATTGTCTCCTAAATAATGAGTATTAATTCTTTGAAGTTAGCCTAAATATAATCTCCTTGGGGAAGTCATTTAGAGCTTTCTTCCTCATTCCATCCCCAGAAGAATTAATCACTTTCTCCATCTGTAATTCTGCAGTGTTGTTCATTGTAGTGCATTCATGTTTTAGTATTACATGTGTATGTGCTTTTAATCACTAAGTTATGAAATCGTCTTGGTATGGGCATTGTCTCTACTATCCTTTCTACCTTAGTTGTTGAAACACCTGACAGTCAATAGGTGCTCAATGTTTGTCACAATTAACTAACTGGTTCCAGTCCTTAAGAACTTCAAAAATCCCCAAAACACAAACACTCAAAACCAAAACCAAACCAACCAAAAATAAAAAGCAAAATCAAGAAAAGTATTTTCTATGTCTTATGGGTAGCTATATTCCTTGTGAATAATCATGTCCCTTAATAAGATTATGATAAATTTTGTAGAATGGTAATAAATGAATTAAGAAAAACATTTCAGGGTGATTTAAAAATGGTAATTGAAGAGAATCGCAACCCTCTAGCCTAAAAAAAAAAAAAAAAAAAAAAAAAAAAAAAAAAAAAAAATATATATATATATATATATATATATATATGTATTGTGCAGAAAGAGTCTTCAACAAAAGGTCAAACCAGAAAACCATAATGCTTATACTAAAAGAGCATCGAACATCTAATCCAGATGGACATTAGCAACAAATAAGAGGGTTTGAAAAATGGAATGAAGGAAGAAGAACCTTTGGATGCAAGTGACTGAAAAGGAAAGAAGGGGAAAAAACAATTTAAAGAAAGCAAGAGAGAAATATATTTCTATCACACCTATAGGAAAGTCAAGCTGAACCAGTCCTTCTTTCATCCACAGGACACTCAGGTGTTCAGGGCTCTGCATACAGTTCTAAATGGTAATCTGAACCTGAAACATTTTGTGTTTCAAGAGGGTAAGAAATGAAGATTATGTACCTTTTCTCTCTGAAGATGCATCCAATTAAAATAATTGGTTTAAATGATCAGAATGTAGTGTCAACACCATACTGGGCTACAAATGAGACCAAAATAAACCAAAAAAATCTAAAAACAAGCAACAAATGTCCCCAAAACACAAACACAAAAAACCAAAAGCAAACAAAACAAAACAAAAAACAGCAAAATCAACAAAAGCCTTATCTAAGTCTCATGGCTAGCCATGTTCCTTGCGAATAATCATGTTCCTTTCTCCTTTCTCCTCCAAATAGGACTTTCTCTTCTTATACATTCAGGGGGAAACCAATACGGATATCAGCAGATTTTTCAATCCAGACCCTAAAAGCTAGAAGGGCCTGGAACAACATTTTTCAAGCCCTGAAAGAAAATGGATGCCAACCAAAAATCTTATACCCAGCAAAACTTACCTTCAAATTTGACGATGAAATAAAATCCTTCCATGATAAACAAAAGCTAAAAGAATTTACAAAAAGAAAGCCAGCATTACAGAACATTCTCAGCAAAATATTCCATGAGGAAGAGATGAAAAACAAAGAAGCAAATCAGCAAAGGGAGGAATTATCCTAAAGGAATTGTCAAATAAAGGAAGAACCAAGTCGTGTCAAATAAATAAATTAATTAGTTAAATAAAATAAAATAAATGAACCAAATGACTGGGAATACAAATCATATCTCAATAATAACCCTGAATGTTAATGGCCTGAATTCATCAATCAAAAGACATAGACTGGCAGATTGGATTAAAAAGAAAGATTCAACAACATGTTGCCTGCAAGAGACTCACCTCATAGAAAAAGATACCCATAGACTAAAGGTGAAAGGATGGGGAAAAACATACCATGCACATGGACACAGCAAAAAAGCTGGAGTATCCATCCTCATTTCAGATAATGTGGACTTCAAGCCAAAGTTAGTCAGAAGGGATAAAGAAGGACATTTCATACTGCTTAAGGGAAGCATAAATCAGCAAGACATAACAATCATAAACATCTATGCCCCAAACAGTGGCTCATCCATGTATGTCAAACAAATCCTTCTCAATTTCAGAAAACAAATAGACCATAACACAATAATACTAGGTGATTTTAACATGCCTCTCTCACTACTGGACAGATCTTCCAGACAAAAATTGAACAAAGAAACCATAGATCTCAATAACACAATCAATAATTTAGACTTAACAGACATTTATAGGGTATACCATCCAACCAAGAGCGAATACACTTTCTTCTCAGCAGCACATGGATCCTTCTCTAAAAGAGACCATATATTATGCCACAAAGCTAATGTTAGCAAATACAAGAAGATAGAGACACTATCTTGTATTCTATCAGATCATAATGGATTGAAGTTAGAAATAAATGAAAGAGTAAAAAAACAGAAGCTACTCCAATACCTGGAGATTAAACAATATGCTAATATATGATGAATGGATAACAGAAGATATTAAGAAGGAAATTTAAAAATTCTTAGAGGTAAATGAGAACAAAGAAATATCATATCAAAATCTCTAGGACACTATGAAAGCAGTACTTAGAGGAAAATTTATTTCATGGAGTGCATTTAATAAAAGAAGTAAAACTCAACAAATAAACGACCTAACACTACAGCTCAAAGCCCTAGAAAAAGAAGAACAAACCAGCACCAAAAGTAGTAGAAGACAGGAAATAGTTAAACTCAGAACTGAAATCAATGAAATTGAAACAAAGGAAACAATACAAAAAATTGACAAAATAAATAGTTGGTTCTTCGAAAAAATAAACAAAATTGATAAACCTTTAACCACACTAACAAAGAGAAGATGAGAGAAAACCCAAATCACTAAAATTTGGAATGAACAAGGAAATATCACAACAGACAGGATTGAAATACAAAACATAATTAGAAGCTATTTTGAAAAATCTATACTCCAACAAATGAGAAAATTTCGAAGACATCAACAGGTTTCTAGAGACATATGAATTGCCTAAACTGAACGGGGAAGATATACACAATTTAAATAGACCAATTTCAAGTAATGAAATAGAAGAAGTCATCAAAAGCCTACCAACAAAGAAAAGTCCGCGACCAGGTGGGTTCTCAGCCGAGTTCTACAAAACCTTTAAAGAAGAGCTCATTCCAATACTTCTCAAAGTATTCCATAAAATAGAAGAGGAGGGAACCCTCCCAAACTCATTCTATGAAGCCAATATCACACTGATACCTAAACCAGACAGAGACACATTGAGGAAAGAAAATTTCAGACCAATATCCTTAATGAACATCGACGCAAAAATTCTCAACAAAATTTTAATCAAGATTTTAAAGATAAGTTGAGCATTTGCATTTTTAATGGAGAAAACAATACTAACTAACTCAGAATATGAAAATATTTTTATAAATTGATACTTTTTGGGACTTTATCAACACTTACTGGCTACTCCTTCAATGTTTCAAAGAGAAATAAAGGATTCACTTTCTATTTTCTTAGAAATTGTTTATCACAGTTATTTTTCTCTTTTAAAATGAAAGCACTCATAATGTTCAGCTAAAAAGAAATTGGATAAATTTAGTTCTTATCTCTGGGATTATGTAAGAGATTTTTTTTTTTTTTCTGCTTCCTTATGGATGGTCATTTCAGCAAATGACACTGGAATGCAGGCATTTAAACATAAGGAAAGGCTGACTCCCTACTTCTATTTGCTGATCAGTGGGCTTTTGTTTAATGTAAATAAACAAAATAATTTCTTTCAAAATAGCTGTGAGCAATCATCCCTCATTAGTCTCTGAAAGGATTTCCTTGCCTATGTTATAAGTCCAACAGTAGAAGGTACTAGCACAAAGCTCACAGAGCTCCCAACAATCAGGGAATGAATTCTATTCCTTCCATGCTCAAATACTAAAATAAGTAATATTTTGGTCATAATGGCTTTTTAAAATCATTTAAATGTCATCTTTTGTCCTAAGTGTGAGAATAAGAAACAGTGTTTCAAAAGCTGTCATTATATACTTTATGTATTTGAAGATATCAAATAATTACAGAAAATAGGAATTAATTACCACAGTACATAAAATTCTGTTTTAACAGGTATATTCTCTTATACACAATTCTAATCATGGATAAATGAAAGTATATCATGGCCAAAAAAAATTTTTGGAGAATAATTAGCTTCAAACACATGTATCATAATGTTATAAAGTACCTATGAAAAATTGGCTATAAAAATCAAAAAATAAATAAAAACATCCACAATCAAAGCTAAGATTCAGAAAAGTCTCAGAATTTGAAAAGGTATTTTTCTAATCTCTAGGGAGCTGCTTGAGAAAATCAGAGTCCAGCTCATGCTTACAACATTAAGAAAGGACAATAACGTAAAAGAAGTTGGAAATATTTTTTGCATGTTATATCCCTTCAATAGGCTATTTGTAGTTTTATATGAAAACCCTTGAGCTATTGTTTCCTTTGTTTTAAGGAAGATGTTTCATAAAGTGACAAGATCATTGTTTCAGTCCTCTTGGTTTTACATATTTTTCATCTATTTGATTTTGACTTCAAAAAAGAAAACTATGGTGGCTGTAGACACACTGCTTCTGATAGGCATTATCTCAGGGAGCAAAGCATTCTAGCTGGAGACAAGGAACAGGAAGATTCCTAAGAGTGAATTTTGGACCATATTTCACACAGAGCCAGCCCCCAAATTACTGGCATACTGTGAGAGAGTAAACCAGGATAAATAAGGGGAAAAGTCCTGTTCTCTAAAAGTACCCTGAGATAGAGATGCTCAATAAATGCTTCTGATAAAGTGTTTACCAATTAAGCACTTTATTTTGAAAAATTACTATTTGTAAATCAAGACAAAATTTGAAGGAAGTCTTTTAGCAGTAAAGCACTAAACTCCTTTATCTCTAATTCTTTCCCAAATCCCAATAAAATAAGAAGGAAGTTTTGTTTTGTTTTGTTTTGTTCTTAACAATTGTCAATGCAGAGTCAAAGAATAGGAAAGGTGATAAAGATCAGGAGACCTTCACAGCTAGAATGAAGAAAACAGAAGGTAACCTGACTCACCAGTCAGAGGGACTTGATCCCAAAGTGTTAATGAGGACATCAAGAACCACAGATATCCATGGAAATGGGGAGAACAATGGGTGGATGATAGACAATATTATTTTTAAGGTGATTTAAAAAGAAGTTGAATCTTTAGATCTCTTCAATCAATGTTTGCAACTTTATGACTTCTTTTTTCCATCAGGAAGATTTATTCTCTGAAGAGACTAAACTAGAGAACCTATGACTGGCATACATCCAGCAAAATCAAAGGTAATGAGGTTGGCCACACAGAAAATGAGCAACTGAGAGTCTTCAGCCAGAATTTTGATCTAACCAGAACTATCCTCTTTTGGTTTCTTGAATACATGCAGTGATTCTTACATCCTCCCATATAGAATACTAAAATCTTCTCTGAAGAATAATGACAAAATGGAGAGATTTAAAGTAAAGTAATGATAATGGGAATTTGCCCAAATGATCAAACAACCTGGCAAGATCACCATACATTGAAAATGAGCATCGATAAACCCCATTCTTCTATCCAGGTGCACAGACATTTCATTTAGATATCAAGGGAAAAGTTTTTAAATAACACATACATATATATTAATATAATATATCACCTTATTAAGTTTATAATATAAATAATACATATGTTAATATATTTTATATCAGTTATAATATATATATTAAGAAATTTTCCTTAATATACATATATATATATAAAATGTTAACATATAAGTAGGACACAATAAGAGACAGTAGGTTATGCAGCATAATTTCTTACTCCAAAAATAATGAATTATTCTTATCAATATTTTAGAGAGATAAGAAGTAAGACTATTAGTTTCACAAAAAGATCCTATTTTAAAAGAGCATGAGAAAATACAAAATATACATTAGAAATTTTAAAACATAATAGCAGAAACACAAAACTTAGAAAGGTTGTGTTATAAAACTGAAAAAAAACTAAAACAGGAGTAAAAAGATGCAAAGGTGAGAAATAGTAGTGAAAAGGTCAGAAAACTAGTGGATTTCTCTAGGAGTTATAAGATTGAAAGTAAAGTAAGTTTCAAAGAGAGAATAAGAAAAAAGAGAAGAAATCAAGAGAGCGTTTTTTTCAAATCCTTTAAAGTAGGAGTTTAGATACAGAAAGATTCATAAAAATAGTGTCCAAAACAATGGGTAGAAATAATAATAAAGATGTCCATTATTTTTCATAACTCTAGAGCTAAATGCTGATTTTAAAAGCTTCAAAAAGCAAAAGAACAAAGAAAATGAAGCTATTAGTTTTCTCAACAGCAACCCTTACTTCCAGTTTAATAAAGCAATTGACTTCAACCTAGAATTCTTGATCTAAACAAAATTATCAATGAAGTGGCTGAATAAAGACAGTTGAGCAATGCAAGACTGATAAAATATTACTCCTAATAGAAAACCACTGGAGAATGTTCTTCATATAAATGAAGGAACAAACCAATAAGAGAGAAAGTTATAAGATGCAGAAAACAGAATCTCTATCTAAAAAGACCACCAGGATTATAACCAAGCAACATATATTAAAATATATGTATATATAGGCCAACCAGAATATAACACATTAGAAGTTTTCAAGAATATTTATAAGCAGTTAAATTTATAGAATCCCTGCTATTTTTAATAAATTGAATAAATATTTACAAAATATGATAGGGATAGAAGCAAAAAACATAACGTATTCCGAAAAGTAAAAATTTTGAAAGAAAATTACTTATAGCATTGAACATGTGTCAGCTTTAAATGCAGTTAGTAAAGTTATAGTTAATAGGCAATATTGGAATAGTGGTACTAGAATATTTTAATATCAACAAGATAGGAAGTTGGGAATCCTATACATTTGTGTTAGAATGAGGAATGAAAGAATGTACTAATGTCTTTTATAATAAGTAGCAATTTCTAGACATATAAAATATAACAAATATCATTTTATTATTCAGCATTTTGTCACTCTAACAAAACAACTGAGTTAGAAGATTGTTTACCTCACAATTTGAAAGTTTCACAGCCCAAGATCACTTAGCTCCATTGGTTTGGCTTCTAATAAAAGACTAATGGCAGAAGGCATCCTGTAGTAATCAGAGTGTGTGAGAGAAGAAGCAACATGTCTCAAAACAGAAAAAAAGAGAGGGTCTAGATAAGACCAAGCTGAATATTTTATAACAATTCTCTAATGAGAATTAATCCTGATCTCCTAAGAAATACCCTAATCCCTTTCAAGGACATGTGTACAATTGACCTAAGGACTATTCCCCAGCTGGGCCCCATCTCTCATTTCTAAGCTGTTTTTGTTGATACATAAAAACATAAAATGATATATATTCATGGTGTATCCTGTTGTGTTTCCATACATGCGTACATTGCAAAATGTTCAAATCAGATTAAGTATATTTATCTCCTCAAATATTTATCATTTCTTTATGATAAAAGCATTCAGAATCCTATCTTTTACCTTTCTGAAATGTGCAGAACACTATGGTTATCTGTAGTCACCTACTGTCTAATAGTACAAAAGGATTTCTTGTTCCTGTTCAACTGAAACTCAGTACACATTAATCAAAACCCCCTTCCTTGCCTCATCCATACAGTCCCAACCCGAGTAACTACCATTCTATTCTCAACTTCTATGAGATCAACATTTTTAGATTATGCATATAAACACGATCATGTAGTACTTTTCTTTCTGTGCCTGGCTTATTTCTCTCCCCATAATAATCTCCTGTTTCATCCATGTTCTAATAAAAGGCATGATTTCATTATTTTTTGTGGCCAAATATTATTCCACTATGCATGAGTATCCTATTTTCTTTACCATTCATCAACTGATGGATTCTTAGGTCGTTTCCATTTCTTAGCTATTCTGAATAGTAAGTAAATGAAAACAGGAGTGCAGAGGTCTCTTCAATGACTGATTTTACTTCCTTTAAATATATACCCAATAGTGAGATTGCTGATCCTATGGTCGTTCTTTTTTTAAATTTTTGAGAAATTTCGTATTAGTTTTTCATAATGACCCTAATCATTTACATGGAGATGGGGTTTCCTTTATTTCCTAACCCTCACTAGTTCAAGTTATCTTCAGTGATTTTGAC
This sequence comes from Sciurus vulgaris, assembly GCF_902686455.1. Taxonomy (NCBI): domain Eukaryota; kingdom Metazoa; phylum Chordata; class Mammalia; order Rodentia; family Sciuridae; genus Sciurus; species Sciurus vulgaris. The sequence continues at coordinate 74,707,246 of NC_136462.1, forward strand.
AATAGCCATTCTTACCAGGGTGAATGGTATTGATTTGAATTATCTTGGTGATAAGTGATGTTGAGCATTTTTTTAATGCATCTGTCAGTCATTTGTATGTCTCCTTTTGAGAAAAGTCTATTTAGATCTATTGCCCATTTTTAATTGAGTTATTTGTTTTTTGAACTATAGTTGTTTGAGATCCTTATGTATTATAAATATTAACCCTTTGTGAGATTTATAATTTAAAAATATTTTCCCATTTAGTAGGTTATCTCTTCACTCTTGACTATTTCGTTTGCTGTGCAGAAGTATTTTAGTTTGATATAATTCTACTTTAATATTTTTCTTTTGTTTTCTGTGCTTTGGGGATCTTTTCCAAAAAATCCTTGGTAATTCCAATATCCTGACATGTTCCTCCTATTTTCTTCCTATAGTTTCATAATTAAAGGTATTATATTTAAGTATTTTAACCATTTTGTGTTTACTGATATCAAGTGGAGGTCTAGATTAACTCTTTTGTTTGCAGATATTCAATTTATCAGCACCATTTATTGAAAAAAACTGTCTTTTCTGTAATATATATTCTTAGCACCTTTGTGGAAAATCAGTTGGTAGTAGGAGAGTGGGTTTATTTCCAGACTCTGTATTTTGTTCTATTGGTCTATATGTCTGTTTTTATGCCCATACCATACTGTTTTGAAGTTAGATAATATAAGGCCTACTGTTTTGCTCTTTTTACTTAAGATGGTACATTACTCAATCTTCTATTATGGTGACAAAAATATCTAAAAGCAATCAGATTAAAGGAGAAAATGTTTATTTTGGCTCAGTTTCAGAGGTTTTAACCCATGGTCACTTGAACTTTGGCTCTATTGTTTTAGGGCATGTGGTGAGACAATATCATGGCAGGGGAGAAAGAGAAAGAGAAAGGGGGTCTAGACAAAATATAACCTTTAAAAGCATGTTCCTAGTGATCTACTTTCTTCCACTAGATCACACTTCTTTCTATAGCTTTGTCCCTGCCCAATGACCCACCATGGTATTAATCCAATGATGAGGTTTTGGATTAACTCAGAACAAAACCATAACAGATACTTGGGCTACTTGATGTTTTCCATCAGTCCATATCGCTAAGGTGTTGAAACTAGGTTTTCCCCATAAGTTCATGTGTGAGGTAACACAGGAATGTTTGAAGGTGAACTGATTAGATTATGAAGAGCTTTAATCTAATCAATGGATTAGTAAATTTGAAAGGACTTTGGGGCTAACTGTAGTCAGATAGGATGTGGCTAGAGAAAGTATATCTCTGGAGCATGTCTTTGGGGTTTATATTTTGTCCCTGGTGTCTCACCACACCCTCCCCAATTCATGGCAGTCATAAGCTGAGTTTTCCTTTACTATGTGCTTTGATCATAATGTTCTGTCTCACCTTGGGCCCAGAAGGATGGAGTCGACTGACAACCACGGAAGCCTCTAAAACTATAAGCCCCAAATAAACCTTTCTCTAAACTGTTCTTGTCATATAGCTTGATCATGGCAATGAAAATCTGACTAACACACATATAAATTCTAGAAAAATTTTCTAGTCTATGGGAAATGCCACTGGTGCTTTTACAGGGAGTACAATGAATCTCTAAATCACTTTGGGTAATATCGATTCTTCCACTCCATGAATATGGGAGGTCTCTCCATCTCTTCTATTATCTTCAATTTTTTTTATCAATGTTTTATGAATTTTATTGTAAAGATCTTTCATCTCCTTTATTTGTAGTTTTGCTGTAAGTGAGATTGATTTCTTGATTTCCATTTCAGATAATTCAGTAATGGCATATTACAACACTGATTTTTGTATGTTGATTTTGTATCCTGCAACTTTGGTGAATTGATTTATTAGTCCTAATAGTATTTAGTGGAGATTTCAGGCTCTTCTCTACATTAGATTATGTTATTTGCAAATACTAACAATTTGACTTCTTTTCCAATTTGATGCCCTTTATTAATTTCTTTTACTTGATTTCTCTGGCTAGAACTTCCAGTATGATGTCAAATAAAAGCAGTGAAAATCAACATCTTTTTGTTGTTCCAGATCTTTGAGAGAATCTTTCATCTTTTCCCCATTTGGCTTAATGCTAGGTGTTGGATAATTATAAATGGCCTGAATCATGTTGAGATGAGTTCCTGATACACCTAACTTTTTCATGCTTTTATCATAGAGGGATGTTGAATTTTATCAAAAGCCCTTCAGATGACTATGTGCATTTTTTTCTTCCTCCTGTTGATGTGGTATGTTGCTTTATTGATTTTTATATATTGAATAATCCTTGCATTCCTGAGATGAATTCCATTTGGCCATGGTGGATATTTTTAATGTGCTGTTGAATTCAGTTTCCTGGTATTTGGTTGAGAACTTTTATGTCTATGTTTATCCAGGATATTAACCTGTAGTTCTCTTTCACATTGGGTTCATATCTGGTTTTGATATTAAGGTAATGTTGGCTTCCTAGAATGAATTTTAAGGAATTCTTTCCTGTTCTATTTTTTGAAATATCCTTAGGAGAATTAGAATTTGTCCTTCTTTAAAGATTTGGTAGAATCCATCAGTGAAACTTTCTGGTTCTGGGCTTTTCTTTGATAGCAGGTTGTTTATTACTTATTCAATTTTTTAACTTGTAATTGTTCCATTCAGATTTTCTAGACTTCATGACTCATTTTGATAAGGGACACATGTTTAGGAATTTGTCCTTCTCTCATAGGTTATCAAATTTGTTGCCACATGATTGCTCATAATCATCTCTAACTCACCTCTTAAAAGTCTTACTTCCCAACATCACCACATTGAGGACTAAGCTTCCAACTCATGGTATACATGTTCATACAAACCATAGCAACAAGCAAGTTATTTAGCAATGTAGATGACTAATATCAAAAAAGAATTAAGAAAACTTGAATTGCAATGGGTTGCCTATTGAAATGGGACATGTGTAACCAGGGGTAATCTATTATAATAAAATTACAGATGATAATATTTTTAAAATGGAGAAAAATTAGACCCAGAATTTTCTTTGATATACTCCAGAAGGTAATATAAAAATACTCAAATGTTTAATATGAAAAATGTGATCCAATCATTTTATGCCCCATCTAGTGATTCTTTTATTTATTTATTTTTTTTTTTCCTCTCCAGTTTAGGACACTTTTAGAGACATTCATATGGAGTTGAAGACCAGAATACAAAGGTTTTGAGGGAATAAAAATTTCAAGGTTCCATGCCCTATGTTCTGGTGTAGCAGTCTCTTTGGCTACCCCAATTGTGGCTTACTCAGGTCCAGACATGGCTTTGGTCAGCTCTCTGGTAAGTATAGATTATAACTCTCAGTGTTGTCTATGCAGTGGCTTTCTTCTTTTGGGAAACCATGGCTGCTTCTACCTAGAATTCACAGGGTACCTCAGAAACTTGGGGCCCAGGGAGACAACTGCAATATCAATAAGAACATTGCTCAATAAGATAGTATCCACTATAGAGGTGTCTACTGGAGCCAGGGGATCTTGCTTTCCCTTAGAAGCTGGCACTGCAGAGACTCAAGTGAGCAGCTTCAGTCTTGAATAGTCTGAGTGGCACAATTCTAACCTGTGAGAGCTACAGCATGGACCGTGCCCAGCAAAACCACGGGGGCAGACGTCACAGAGCCTGGAGCCCAACATCTACCTCAGTGTGTATGGAAGTAGAATATGAATCAATCATTAAAATTTAATATTGTTGATTCTTCTGTCTCTCCTCCTCACTTTCTCTATCCTCCTGGCTTTCACACTCTCTCCAGCATGTGCCCTTTCTCTTTCCCTTTCTTTTCTTCTCATTTTCTCTCTTACCCTGCAGGGAGACACTCTGTTTGCTTAATATAAACTCCCTTATGTGATTTCCTGTGTCTGGCGTTGTTTCCGTGGGATCCCTTACATTGGTGCCGTGACTTGGGATGGGATCTTCCACTGTCTCTTAAGCGAGTGGAACCCCATCTGACACCCCAATGCCCCCAGACAAGGCCCCACCTTCCATTCTGCCCGGATGCTCTGCTCCGCATTCATCACCGGACTTCAGGTTGGTGAGTCCTCTAGGCTGCTTCCCTTAGGCTGATTTATCCGGGACCCTCGAGGTGGCTGAGTGGTGAGGGTACCCCCAGCCACAACTTTTATAGTTATGGCTGGCCCCTATAGTCGGTCTTATCTGCCGGGTGGATTCCTGATTTTATGGTGGAGATTCTCTCATGGTTGAGGCTCATCTCATACTTGCATTTGCAATCGAAAACCCTGATATCAGGTCCTCCACTCTTCTCGGCATTCTCCTGGCGCCACATTGATGTTTGTGTGATGACACCATCTACGTGCCACCTTCTCGTCTCCAGTCAACTACTCTGTGGCCTTGGGACCTGGGGGCAGAGACTTGGCTGTATCAGTCCCCACCATGGGATCTGGGTCCTCCAATCTGGCAGATTCAACCCTGGGAACCCTTCACCCAACCCCTGACTTAAAGCCATCAAAATCCGTTTGTGTAATGGCACACAGCTTCCGTGAGCGAGCGGGCAGATGGAAAGGAATTCCTTATCTTCAAGTCTCTTCTTTCTTGCTTCTTGGCTCTTCCTGCAGGCTCAAGCGCCTCCAGACCCTGCTTCTCCATCTTCCCCTGCTCCCCCATGTAATATAAGCAGCCCCATTGCCCACAAGTAGTGGGAGATAATTGTTTGACAATTTTCTGCGTCCAAACCTAAATTAATTACTAACCAGGAAAAATAGTTAAAAGAACCTAAGCATCAAGTTTCTGCTAGAACATTTTAGCCCCTTTCAGATCCAGATCTCAGTCAAGGCTTACATTGAAATGTAAATAGAGGAAGGTACAGTGGGAGATCAGTCTCAAACCCAAGGGAAAAAAAAAGTGTCCATTTTAAATTTTCCTGGGCTACAACCCAACACTTTATCTCTCCCTTTTCCTCTTCTCTCTGCCCTTCTTTTTCCCATTTTCTCATGGTATGATTAATGGCCATTATCATTTTTCTTCTAGGCCTTTTGTTTTTCTTAAATGCTATATTTTTGAGCTCACAATTTTGATCCTACATACCTAGGTTAATGATTTTTTATCAGTTCTTTTTATCCAACTCTAGAGTTATTTTTGAACATCTGTTACATTGCAATGGAGATAAATATTACAAGGCCTTTGCTTTTGTGTTAAATATAAGCGTGCATAAAATTAAAATTTTAAAAATGGATCCAAATATTTTTAATTCACGTGATTTAAAAGGTTCAATTTAAAAAATAAATAAATAAATAAATAAATAAATAAATAAAAGGTTCAATTTAAATTGGGTAAACTAATAGAAGTAAAGTGTCTTTGAAATTAACTCACAAGTCTCTAGGTGGTTACACTAATAAAATGTTGATGTTTATAAAATGTCTAACATCAATTTTTCTAGGACTTTCCTTCAACAGGAAAGAGATTGCAAATACTGTTTACACTTGTCTGACATCTTGTTTTTTTACACTTGACTGATATCCTGTTTTTTTACAATAAGATGAGTGAATTAGAGTCTACATGTATGGGATTATTCAAATGTGTTTGTTAGAGACATCTAATTAATTTGCAAAGTTATTCCATGGAGTAACATACTTAAAAACATTATTCTTTGTATATTAAATGTGTTCATATTTTCCAGGTATACAAGCCTTTAAAACAAAAATTTATCAAGCTGCTATTCTCCAAATTAAACTTGTCTGTAATGGTAAACCTGTCATTTAATGTTTTATTATAGGACCTGTCATCAATAGGGTATATGTAAAATTTGTTAAATGTATTTCTAAAAGTTATTGAAAGCCTGATTTATTTAAAGGTTAAACATGAAAGCATTTTGCCACTTTGCCACACAAAAGGAAACTTAAAAGCTCTCTTTTTTAATTCATGTTTTAGATATAATGTTAAGTTGTGTTAACTAATGTTCATATAGACTCAGGAGTCAATATATGTAAACTTCTTATAATGACATTTAAGAAAGAGTGTAATGTGCAGTAGCAAAAATGGGACAACAGTGACTGAGACTGGGGTCTCTGATGACCTCATGGCTGTGGCATGCCTGGTGCCTGGGGGTGCTCCTGTGCAGGGGCACAAAACGCCTAACTGCTGTGCCAGTACATTGATCGCAGGCACACAGCTCTTGGGCAGGAAGGAATTCTTTTGCTGGATAACCAGTGTTTCATCAGCTCTCTTCTCTGGTTTCTGCCCACCTTACAGTAACTTTGCACAGTGGACTTCCTTAAGAGCTACACAGAGCTCCTAACATTGCACTTTGCAGCTCTGAAAAAAGCTATGTTAATGTCCTAGTTTCTGTAACTTTCCTGAAAACAAAGAATAATGCTTACATACATATATAAAGATTGCTGACATAACTCTCTAGATCTGCATTTCCATCAGAAAACAGAGCTCCATTTGATCTCAGCTTAATCTTCAAAATCTGTGTTTATAAACCTTTATTTTCTAATACTCCTTTGCCCCTCACTGAACTTGAGAATTTGGTCATGCTGGTCATGGCAAAAGAGGAAAAATTAGCTTCAGGATTAGAACATTTTACCTAAAATTTATGAAAAGCCCCGCCTTACCTGAGATAAGGCTCTGCCTCACAACCCTGCTACATATTAGAATGGCTCCGAAGTAAGCCAGACTTTAACTCATTTAAAGTTGTGTTCAAAAGTTTGATGTTTGTTGTGAAGATTACTGTGATCTCAAACGGGGTATAACTCAGCCAAAATTCAAGGAAGCTATTGCACAAACTGATTGTTTTACTGCTGGTGATTCCATTTTGTATTTTCCTTGTAAACTCTAACTGTTGCCTGATTAATATTTTACAGAAGTACACCATAGATTAACTTGAAAAGCCATCACCTATAGGACAGATAATGTAGATCCCAATTAGATAAAAGGGGGTAAATAACTGTAAAGTTATAGACATTGAAGCTAAAGCCCAGTACTCTTACTTTATGACTGGTGAGGCTGACTTGCTTGATGGTTAAGATCAAACTTAGAGATTGAGATTAAATACAGAGGTCAAGAAAAGTCCATATTTGGGTCTTGCCCTGAAAGTCAGCCTTAACCCAAGGAACAAGAGGACTTCTCTAAGGAACTTTGTACCTCTGGGTCACACAACCTCCTGATCAAGGAGATTTATGAGGCCACTAAAGGAAAAGCCACTCAGTGCACCTGCTGCAGAGGAGCATCAAGGAAAAAGGGAAACATCCCTGGTGCTTTCAAGGGAAGCCACCTCATCAAGGAGACCCTGTCTAACCAATGGCACTGGTGGAGCTAAGAAGCTGCTCTTAAGTTCTCTATGAGTGACCCCTGTAGGAACTCAGCTGACTTTTTAACAGACAGGAACAGATCACTTTGACCAACTTGATCTTAAACACCTAGCAAAACATTTAAAACCAAAATATAGCCATTCTTGGGCATTTAAAAGAAATAATACTTAAATGTAACTTAAGATGTACACTTGTGTTAGCCCACTAGAATAAAGACTAAAAGCTACAAAAGAGAGATTCTTAGGCAAATGTGCCTGATAACTATCAAGAGAAACTGCCAGAGTCACAAATTTTAGTCAGTTTAAAGCCTACAGACACAGGTAGGCTTAATCTATGTTTGCTAGAAACAGAAGTATAGAGATCTCTACTAAATTTTGCGTTTACATTCCTGATAACCTGGACAATGTTAAAGTTCCCAAATAAAGGCCTTGTCCTCTCCAGCCTTTGCTAGGCCTTGTTATGGGAACAACTTCTCAGTTTTTCCACCCCCTGGTGAGGAATAATTGGCTTCTGTCATCTTTATGATATGCATTGGCATGTTCCAGATTCTGCAACATTTATATTGTATCAGTCTCATTTCAGTACTCATGTCTTTTGTTCTTCTCTCATAGAAGCACCCATCCCCAGATGCCTTTACAACCTGCTCTTCCCCAACTGGACTTCTACTTTGGACCCCTCAATTGACCCGATTTCTAAAAAGGGAACTCCAGACTGCTTGCCCCATGCTGCCCTCTTCCATCTCGAAGAAGCCAGGTTGGTTATCACCCCCTTTCCCTACAGCAGTGAAGGAGTTCCTAGAATTAGAGGGGTGAATGAAGTCAGAATTGGGGACAGGCAGTTAGTGTAGAAATAGGGGATCAGTCAAATCGAGGAAATGAAGTCCATGAAAACCATCTGCCTTTGGAAGTCTGGAAGGAGAATGGACTTTTTACATCTCACCTGCAAAACCAGCCCCAGTCACTTAGGCAGGAAGGAGAGAGAAGGCTTCGGAAAGAACTGGAGTACAAAAGATTTTCTTATAAAAACAGAAACGGAGAATGTAATGTATAAAACTGCTCCCCCGCCCTTTCCGGTGCAGCCATTTTCCCTGCCTCCCAACCACTTGTCAATCTGTGAACATCCTAGCTAGCTATTGGTTCATCAGTCAGCTTGCAAGTATCCTTCTCCGGTATTGGTCCCCTGTTAGCCCAGTGGAATTCAACTGTTTACTGTAGCTACCCCGCCATCTTTTCTCATCCTTCTGTCTCTCCTCCTCACTTTCTCTATCCTCCTGGCTTTCACACTCTTTCTAGCATGCACCCTTTCTCATTCTCTTTCTTTTCCTCTCATTTTCTCTCTTACCCTGCAGGGAGACACTCTGTTTGCTTAATAAACTCCCTTATGTGATTTCCCGTGTCTGGCGTGGTTTCCTTGGGATCCCTTACACTCAGTCTCCTGAGTCCCTGGGATTACAGGTGTGTGCCCCCATGCCTGTTTTAACTTTACCCTGTCTGATTATATATTCCTATACAGTTGATAAGAAAAAGTTATGTATAAGAAAAATTTCTATTTCAAGGTAGAGGGAAAAAACAATAAATTCTTCAGAAACTGAATTAAAGGAAACAATAAATGAAATCATAATGTGTAGTTATATTTTATTATCAAAAACTTTTTGTACATTGTTCTTTTACATGAATTGAAGTATTTTTATAATTTTTTCTAACATCAGTATCTATAAATCAGGAGATGCTTTGGAAATCATTGTTTAATGTTTTGGTATAGCAATGGATGATTATTTCTTTGCATGTGTTTTAACACAATAAAACATGCTTGTTTTATCAAGTAAAAAAAATTAATATTGTTTATCTTGTTGGGTTGTGGATTTGGTTTGGACAAGGTACCCTTTTGTTGTTTACTATTTCTCCATTTGGGAATATAAATATCTGTCTTATGCCTGTTCTAGCATTATATTTGGCAAATATATAATTTCTTTTTCTATTTTACAGGCTGTCAACTGGAGAGAAATTTACTTCAGGATGAATCATACCTTGAGATTTACCCATATTGGATTTGGATGATATGTAGATGAACTTCAAATGTCTGAGTTGATGCTGGAACAGCTAAGATGTTGGAGACTATAGGAATAAGATCAATGTTTATTTTATGTTAGAAATAGATCATTTTTGAGGGGTTAGGGGTTAAATGCTATTATCAGAATGTTTTTTCCCCCAACTTTTATTTTAAAAGTTATTATCCATAACAAACAAATAAATGGCAAAAATAAATGCAAGTGTTGGTAGAGTGTGGAGAAATTGTAACATCTTTTTTTGCTTTTAGGTACATGAAATGATACAACTGATTCAGAAAGCAGTACAGTAATTTCTCAAAAAAAAAAAATCAAACAGATAATTACCATAAGATCCAGCAGTTGCACTCCTGGGGTTATACACAAAAGTAATGGAAGCAAGGACTCAAATATTGTATAGCCATGTTTATAGCAACATCATTCATAATAGCCAAAATGCAAAAGCATTACAAGTGTCTACTGATAAATAGACAGAGAAAATATAGTATATACCAACAATGGAATATTATTATTTTTGTCTTCATCCATTTGTGTTTTCAATTTTTCAGTTTTTTCTGTTCCCACATTTAGAATATATGAGAGTAAAAACAAAACAACATATCCCAGAGATTCACCCTGAGACCAGTGCCATGGTTACTTTTCCTTTTCTTTTTCTCTCTGCCTTTGGATATATTTAGGTTTTAGTTGTGTTTATCAAGAAGAATGAATGTATATTCCATCTTCTCAGAAGTAGAATGTATTTTTTTTTTTACCTGTACTTTTTCATCATCTAAATTATACTTAAGAATCCCTGGGTGGTTGTTTCTTTTGGTTGATTCTTTTGTTGACTGATAAGTTCAATAATGACAGTAAAAATGAATAATTAACAATTAATAAAAAATTCTAAAACAATTTAGTGAAAACTGCCTCCTGACACATGAAAGCACCCATGACTAAAATATATACTGAGCATTCCATTCTCTTGACTTTGTTGGTTCATTGCATTTATGCACTCTGCAAAATCTTGACATACTGAGTTTGTGGAGTAAAGGGTTAATATCATACTAAAATGCCTTTATGGTTTAAAAAATCAATATTCTATTAAACTGCGTACATGAGGACTCATTATACTATTCTCTCTATATTTCTGTGATTGAAAATTTCCATAATAACTAGTAAGAAAAACATTCTGTCAACAGAAAATGAACAGAGATGTTCTTTTGATTAATAGCCCTGTATTTCCAAAACTAAAGAAGCTTGATGTCTGAAAGAAATTTCAGTAAACTCTTTGGCACAATATCTGGCAGTAATCTTATTTTTTGTTGCTGTTTTTTTTTTTTTTTAATAAGGTGTCTACCTCTTGTATCTAATGTATTTAAAATTATTCTATTTTTGCTTTAAGTTTAGTATGTTTGCCATTGAAGAACAGAAAAAAAAACATAAAATGTTCAATTCAAAATAAAAGATATAAAGTCCTCTACATCATAGATTTAACCGGGGATACCTGTGAAGGACTATTTCCACCTATTATTGTTATCAAATTAATTTCCATTCATTACTTATAATATTGGTCCTTTTTCCAGATCATTGAAAGTATGTATAACAGTACTTAAAAGTATATATAACAGCTATTTTCTTGTATTTTCTTCTGTATAGCTCTTTCTTGTAAATTACGTTTTACAGTCTTGGTAGGTTTTAGGGTCTTTGTTTTTGCTATTTGATCTTGCTTGATTTTCTTGGTCTGGTTACTTACAAAAACTGTGTTTTGAGCAATTAATTGAATTTTAAGAAGAATTTTGTTTTAAATTAAAAGAGAGTTTAGAGGGAATGTAAACTCCGAATTCTATATTTAAAGGCCCAAAGAAGTGACTTAATTTGAAAAAAATGATAAACTAAAAAAATTAAAACTGCATCTGTAAAAAAATTAGAATAGTATCTTGATCGAAACCTTTCTGAAAACTAGATAAACATGAATTTTTTCCCATTTTTTATTAAAAATCATAAATTTACATAGGGCAATCTTGTTTGATTCATTCTGTTATTTTTTCCCTTCCCCCATCCCTCCCACCCCTCTTTTCCCTCTATACAGTCCTTCCTTCCTCCATTCTTACCACCCTCCTTATCCCTAACCCTAAACCTAACCCTAGCCCTAATGCTAACCCCTCCTACCCCCATTATATGTCCTCATCCGCTTATCAACAAGATAATTCGTCCTTTAGTTTTTTGAGATTGGCTTATCTCACTAGCATGATATCCTCCAATTTCATCCATTTGCCTGCAAATGCCATGATTTTATCATTCTTCATGGTGGAGTAATATCCCATTGTATATATATGCCACAGTTTCTTTATCCATTCATCAACTGAAGGGCATCTAGGTTGGTTCCACACTCTGGCTATGGTGAATTGAGCAGCTATGAACATTGATGTGGCTGTATCTCTGTAGTATGCTGATTTTAAGTCCTTTGGGTATAGGCCAAGGAGTGGGATAGCTGGGTCAAATGGTGGTTCCATTGCAAGATTTCTGAGGAATCTCCATACTGCTTTCCAGAGTGGCTGCACTAATTTACAACCCCACCAGCAATGTATGAGTGTACCTTTTTCCCCACATCCTCACCAACACCTATTGTTGCTTATGTTCTGGATAATCGCCATTCTAATTGGGATGAGATGAAATCTTAGGGTAGTTTTGATTTGCATTTCTCTTATTACTAGAGATGTTGAACATTTTTTCATATATGTGTCGATTGCTTGTACATCTTCTTCTGTGAAGTGTCTGTTCATTTCGTTAGCCCACTTGTTGATTGGATTATTTGTAATCTTGGTGTAGAGTTTTTTGAGTTCTTTATAGATTCAGGATATTAGCACTCTCTCTGAAGTATGAGTGGCAAAGATATTCTCCCACTCTGTAGGCTCTCTCTTCACATTACTGATAGTTTCCTTTGCTGAGAGAAAGCTTTTTAGTTTGAATCTATCCCAGTTGTTGATTCTTGCTTTTATTTCTTGTGCATGGGAGTCCTGTTAAGGAAGTCTGCTCCTAAGCCAACCAGTTGAAGGTTTGGACCTACTTTTTCTTCTATAAGATGCAGGGTCTCTGGTCTGATTCTAAGGGCCTTGATCCATTTTGAGTTGAGTTTTGTGCAGGGTGAGAGATATGGGTTTAATTTCATTCTGTTGCATATGGTTTTCCAGTTTTCCTAGAACCATTTGTTGAAGAGGCTATCTTTTCTCCATTGCATATTTTTGGCACCTTTGTCTAGTATGAGAAAATTATATTTATTTGGGTTTGTGTCCATGTCTTCTATTCTGTACCATTGATCTACCTGTCTATTTTGGTACCAATACCATGTCATTTTTGTTACCATTGCTTTGTAATAGAGTTGAAGATCTGGTATTGTGAAACCCCTTGCTTCACTCTTTCTACTGAGGATTGCTTTAGCTATTCTGGGTTTCTTATTCTTCCAGATGAATTTCATAATTGCTTGCTCTATTTCTGTAAGGTACATCATTGGGATTTTAATTGGAATTGCATTGAATCTATATAGCACTTTTGGTAGTATGGCCATTTTGACAATATTAATTCTTCCTATCCATGAACATGGGAGATCTTTCCATCTTCTAAGGTTTTCTTTCATTTCTTTCTTTAGTGTTCTGTAGTTCTCATTGTAGAGGTCTTTCACCTCTTTTGTGAGGTTGATTCCCAAGTATTTTATTTTATGTTTTTTTTTTTTTATGCTATTGTCAATGGGGTAGTTTTCCTAATTTCTCTTTCTGAAGATTCATCACTTACGTATAAAAATGCATTGGATTTATGAGCATTGATCTTGTAACCTGCTACTTTACTGAATTCACTTATGAGTTCTAAGAGTTTTCTGGTGGAATTTCCAGGTTGCTCTAAACATAATCATGTCATCAGCTAACAGGGATAGTTTGAGTTCCTCTTTTCCAATTCGTATCCCTTTAATTTCTTTGGTTTGTCTAATTGCTCTGGATAGAGTCTCAAGAACAATGTTGAATAGAAGTGGTGAAAGAGGGCATCCCTGCCTTGTTCCAGTTTTTAGGGGGAATGCTTTCAGTTTTTCACCATTTAGAATGATATTGGCCATGGGCTTAGCGTACATGGCCTTTACAATGTTAAGGAATGATCCCACTACCCCAATTTTTTCTAGTGTTTTGAGCATGAAGGGATGCTGTATTGTATCAAATGCTTTTTCTGCATCTATTGAAATAATCATGTGATTCTTAACTTTTAGTCTGTTGATATGGTGAATGACATTTATTGATTTCCGGATGTTGAACCAACCTTGTATCCCTGGGATAAAACCCACTTGATCGTGGTGCACTATTTTTTTAATATATTTTTGTATGCAATTTGCTAAAATTTTTTTGAGAATTTTTGTGTCAATGTTCATTAAAGATATTGGTCTGAAATTTTCTTTCCTCGATGTGTCTCTGTCTGGTTTAGTCTGGTTTAGGTATCAGGGTGATATTGGCTTCATAGAATGAGTTTGGGAGGGTTCCCTCCTCTTCTATTTTATGGAATTCTTTGAGAAGTATTGGAATGAGTTCTTCTTTAAAGGTTTTGTAGAACTTGGCTGAGAACCCATCTGGTCCTGGATTTTCTTTGTTGGTAGGCTTTTGATGACCTCGTCTATTTCATTGCTTGAAATTGATTTATTTAAGTTGTGTATGTCCTCCTTGTTCAGTTTAGGTAATTCATATGCCTCTAGAAACTTGTTGATGTCTTCGAGGTTTTCTGTTTTGTTGGAGTATAGATTTTCAAAATAGCTTCTAAATATGTTTTGTATTTCACTCGTGTCTTTTGTGATATTTCCTTGTTCATTCCGAATTTTAGTAATATGAGTTTTCTCCCTCTTTCTCTTTGTTAGTGTGGCTAAGGGTTTATCAATTTTGTTTATTTTTTCAAAGAACCAGCTATTTATTTTGTTAATTTTTTCCAATTGTTTCTTTTGTTTCAATTTCATTGATTTTGGCTCTGATTTTAACTATTTCCTGTCTTCTACTACTTTTGGTGTTGGTCTGCTCTTCTTTTTCTAGGGCTTTGAGCTGTAGTGTTAAGTCGATTATTTGTTGATTTCTACTTCTTTTGTTGAATGTGCTCCATGAAATAAATCTTCCTCTAAGTACTGCTTTCATAGTGTCCCAAGATTTTGATATGATGTGTCTTTTTTCTCATTTACTTCTAAGAAGTTTTTAATTTCCCTCCTGATGTCTTCTGTTATCCATTCATCATATAATAGTGTATTATTTAATCTCCATGTATTGGAGAAGTTTCTGCTTTTTATTCTCTCATTTATTTCTAATTTCAGTTCATTATGATCTGATAGAGTACAAGGTAGTATCTCTATCTTCTTATATTTGGTAACAGTAGCTTTGTGGCATAAAACATGGTCTATTTTAGAGAAGGATCCATGTGCTGCTGAGAAGAAAGTGTATTCATTCTTTGTTAGATGGTATATTCTATATAAGTGGTTAAGTCTAAATTGTTGATTGTGTTATTGAGATCTATGGTTTCTTAATTCAATTTTTGTTTGGAAGATCTATCCAGCTGTGAGAGACGTGTGTTAAAATCACCTAGTATTATTGTGTTGTGGTCTATTTGATTTCTGGAATTGACAAGGATTTGTTTGATGTACATGGATGAGCCAATGTTCGGGGCATAGATATTTATGATTGTTATGTCTTGCTGATTTATGCTTCCCTTAAGCAGTATGTAATGTCCTTCTTTATCCCTCTGACTAGTTTTGGCTTGAAGTCCACATTATCTGAAATGAGGATGGATACTCCAACTTTTTTGCTGTATCTGTGTGCATGATATGTTTTTTCCCATCCCTTCACCTTTAGTCTATGGGTATCTCTTTCTATGAGATGAGTCTCTTGCAGACTTGGATTTTTCTTTTTAATTTCCTTTTTTAATCCAATCTGCCAGTCTATGTCTTTTGATTGATGAGTTCAGGCCATTAACATTCACAGTTATTATTGTGATATGATTTGTATTCCTAGTCATTGGACTCATTTTTGTTTTTTGACATGATTTGGTTTCTCCTTTATTTGGCTATTCCTTTAGGCTAGTTCCTCCCGTTGCTGATTTACATCATTGTTTTTCATCTCTTCCTCATGGAATATTTTGCTGAGAATGTTCTGTAATGCCGGCTTTCTTTTTGTAAATTCCTTTAGCTTTTGTGTATCATGGAAGGATCTTATCTCATCGTCAAATCTGAAAGTAAGTTTTGCTGGGTATAAAATTCTTGGTTGGCATCCATTTTCTTTCAGGGCTTGGTAAATGTTGTTCCAGGTCCTTCTAGCTTTTAGGGTCTGGATTGAAAAATCTGCTGATATTCTTATTGGTTTCCTCCTGAATGTAATCTGGTTCTTTTCTCTCACGGCCTTTAAAATTCTGGGTTTATTTTGTATGTTAGGTATTTTCATAATAATGTGCCTTGGTGTAGGTCTGTTGTAATTTTGTATATTTGGAGTCCTATAAGCCTCTTGTACTTGGATTTCCATTTCATTCTTCAGATTTGGGAAATTTTCTGATATTATTTCATTGAATAGATTGTTCATTCCTTTGGTTTGTTTCTCTAAGCCTTCCTAAATCCCAATAATTCTTAAATTTGGCCTTTTCATGATATCCCATAATTCTTGTAGATTCCGTTCATGATTTCTTACCATCTTTTCTGTTTGGTCAACCTTGTTTTCAAGATTAAATATTTTGTCTTCAATATCTGTGGTTCTGTCTTCCAGGTGATCTATCCTATTGGTTATGCTTTCTATAGAGTTTTTAACTTGGTTTATTGTTTCCTTCATTTCAAGGATTTCTGTTTGTTTGTTTTTTTTTTTGCAGTATCTCTAACTCTTTATTGAAATGCTCTTTTGCTTCCCGTATTTGCTCTTTTAACTGTTGATTGGTGCGATCATTTAATGCCTGCATTTGCTCTTTCATCTCCTCGTTTGTTTCCCTGATTGTTTTACTTATGTACATTCTGAACTCCCTTTTTGACATTTCTTCTGCTGTGCTGTCATTGGGTTTGATAAACATACATTTAATAAGAGTAAACTGTCTTCTTGAAAAGATTGATTCATTTAATATGAACTTTACATATTGTTCCTGAATTAATATATCCCACCCAAGAATGTAAACTTAGAATAACTACTTAAAATATGAATAATAGCTCATGCTGAATTAAGATGTATCATTTATTTTAAAAATTAGCCATATTCTAGTAGTCACAGGAACCATCTAGTGATATGTAGTTTGAAACACAATATCTTTTATGTAATTTGGGGATATTGAAAGACACATTATTTTAAAATTTTGTTATGAAATATGTTACCAACTCAATCTAAATTGAATGCTAGTTAATGAAAACTTATGCTCTAGAAAATGCACAAATATTCTGTCTCGTTTTCAAATTTTATTAAAAATTTTCTTTACAGAGATTTGTTATTTTTTAGTCCTTGATCTAAAATACCATTTTATCTAGCTATGTTTGAATTATGGCAATAAGAACTAGCATGTGTAGCATTTATTGAATGCTCACTGTCTTCTAGGCTTGAAGACTTTTACGTGTAACATTTCATTTAATCTTCCTTATCTATATTTCAAATATGAGGAAACAGATTTTCCAGAGGTAAATAAGTTGAATGACATGAGAAAATTAATCAATGAATAAATTGTGAAACTTCCCAGGAAGTTTCCATATGGGTACTTAATAAACATAATTTGAATAAATTAATGAGTGAATCAATCCTGCTCACTTAAGAGCTACATACTGCCTTCAAATATTCTGTAAAAGTTCAATTGCATATTTCTTGAATGCACCACAAAGAATAGACAGAGTAGATAGAAATTATGTAGTGGAGGGGCAGAGGAGATTAATATATGTATTTTATAAATCATATGAGATTTTATTATCTACCATCAAATTCCTGATTACTGAATCCAAGTCAAGAAAATTCTCAAGATTTATTTCAATATTGATATTTAAACTTGGAGTTTGTATATAATCATTTTATTTTATAAAAAGAATAGTAGTTTTATTCATATAATATGACTGAATGAAAGCTACATTTCAAATTAGCAAGTAATTAAAACATATGAGTACTACTATATAATATTTCAATGTACAATTTAAGAGAAAAGAAGAATTATAATGTGTGGTTATGATCAGAGAAATTAAGTAAATAATTTATTAGTTAAATGATATGCTTTAATATTTCAGGTAGGAATTTCTAATGAAAGTGTAGTTAAGGAATTCCATTTCCTTCTAATTAAATCTTTACCTTAGTCTCTGTCCATGCCATAATAAAATATCTTAGACTGGGAAATTTATAAATAACAGACACTTATTTCTCACACTTCCAGGATCTGGGAACTCCAAATTCAAGATGCCAGAAGATTGGTGTTTGATGAGGATCCATCCTTCCAAGTTGAAGCCATCTATATCCTCACATGGTAGAGGAGCAAAAAGATTCCCTCACATTTGTTTTTAAAGGCACTAAATCCAAATTATGAGGGCTCTGCCCTGATAACATAAGGACCTCTCAAAGACCCCACTTCTTAGTGCTATTGCATTAGAGTTTACCTCTCAACATATGAATGTGGGAGTACACAAACATTTAGACCATAAGATTATACCCGGTCCCCTCAAATTCATGTTCTTCCCACATATGAAATATATTCATTGCATCTCATCCGCCAAAAAATTTTTAACTCACTCCAGCATCAACTCAAATTCTGAAGTCGAGAGACTTATCTAAATAGAATCTAAATCAGATAAGGGTGAGACTGAAGATATGATTGATTCTTAAGCAGATTCCTCTCCAGCTATGAACCATTGAAAAAAATATTTATGTGTTTGCAAAATACAGTGCTAGAACAGACATAGAATAGACATCCCGTTCCAAAAGAAAGAGGAAGGAGAAAGAGGTAACTGGTTCCAAGCTGGTCTGAAACATAACAGTACACACAACATTAAATCTTAGGGATTGGAAATAATCGTGTTTGCCTTGATGTTGAATGCTCCACACACATGGAGGTCAGGTTGGGCTTCCAAATCTCTGTGCAACCATGTCCTCATGAGTTGAAGTCCCAGATCTGAAGTTCTCCCCAGTTGAAATTGCATGCTGGTAGCTCTTCCATTCTCAGGTCTCAGGGCCCTGCTCCTACTGCATCACTGAACATTGCTCTCTTAGGAGCTGTTGTAGCCCTACTCCTGTGGTAGTTCTCTGCCTGGATCTCAAGGCTATGTAGCCTTTCAAATTTATAAGGAAGTATTCTTTTTCCCACAACTCTTGCATTCTGTTCTCTTGCATAGTTGGTATCACATGAATGGTACCAAGGTTTACCCCTGCATCCTCTAGAGAGGTGGTCCAAGCCACACCTGGACCTGTTTGAGCCATAGTTGGGGTTGATAAGGAGTGCTTCACTGTATTTCTGGCAAATCTCTTATGACCTAATCAGCTTCCAAAAGGCCCACTTCTTCATACTATTGGATTGGAGATAAGTTTTCAACATATGAGTTTTAGGAGGACAGAAGCCTTCAAACCAAACAAGTATTTAATAATTGTGCATGGTTTGGGTTTTTATTGTTCTGTCATTTTTATCTTTCCTTTTTGTTTTGTGGCATATAGAATCATATATTTTAAGGTCCTAAGAAATTGGGGAGAGATATTATTTTTATTTTTAAAATCTTTAAGTTCAGAATTATGAATATGATGACCTACATTGCTCTCTTCCTCGAGCCGTTTCTTTTCTTACTGGCCTAATTATTCCTTTCCAAAGAATTCAAGGAAATAGTGTTCTAAGTGATCTCTAGGATGTAAAACTAAAATAAATTCACATATTTGGCAATATGATGTAGTATTCTGAATTTTAAGTATTGATACCCTAATCCAATGTAGGAGGGTTTACATTCTACTGCATTTGCTTCTCTGATAAAAGAAGCATATTAAGAGTTTTTCTTGGCCCCTCAGAATCATACTATATACTAGAATAAGTTCAAATAAACATAGAAAGCAACTAAATTCTGTGCTTCACAGTCTTAAGTGCAAAAGGCATTTTGGAAGAGAGGTAGGGACCAAGAGAGCTGGAGTGGGTAGGGACACTCTCAAAGGACACAGCCTTGGCTGTGTTTGTGGAGGATGGAAGGACATGGTCAGGTGGCATGGACAGAGCTGCAGGCTTCAGAGGCACCAAGGGGAAAGTTCAGAAGTAGTTACTGCTAAAGAGTAGCTACATGTAAACCTGTGTAGGGAGAGCTCTGGATGTTCAGGTATTTAGATTCAATTTGGTGAAAATAAAATAAAACTAAAGACAGGGATTGGATATGAAAAATAGTGTGTGAAAAAGCACAAGTACTGATAATACAAAAGGTAAAATATGGAGAGTAAAACATATTTAAATGCATAAGTTCATGTTTGCTAACATGAAATAAAAGTGATAAATATTTATAGAGGCTGCCTCTTATTTTATAAAATCTCTCCACAGGAGAAGAAAAACATGAATTTAATTATGGAAAACAATCATTGAAAATAGTATGAGAAAATGACTGCTTTGTCTGGAGGGCCTAGAAAAAGTTATACTAAACTATTTCTGAGCTGAAGAAAAATGAATGTAGAATATTCCTTCATGAGAACTCAAATATCCAGTGGGAAATTACCAGAAGGAAGCTTTTTATTCCTACTCCCAGGTCAAAAAATGAGAAGCAAGATGTCTAGTTAGACACCCCCTATGTGATTAAATTTCAGTTTTGAATTAAACATGAAAATTATATAAAATAAACATATTATTATAAAGAAATATAACCTATCTTTTGAAAAGAATACATTAAATAATAAATTTATTTCTTATGATGTTGGAAACATTGGGTAGAAAAGCTTATGTTTCAATCTCCTAGTTATTTTTAGACAAAGAAAAATGATGAGAACATCTTCAAAGTAAAATTTAGAATTGTACTTTTGCAGGCATATTTTGAAAACTTGAGTGAAAATGGAATAGTCTTTAGGCACAAAGTTTTTGTTTGGTTTATTTTCCTTTGCTTTGCTTTATTTTAACTAATTTTGTCTTTGTGTGTGTGTACACATGCACATAATTATGGAGGGCAATTTACAATCAGGACAAATGTCCATTTAATTATGACCTTGATATTTTTATGTCAATTTTAAGCAATTTTTGACTGATAAAGTCTTTCTCAAAATAATGAAATCAAGGAACTCAGGATTAGGAGATAGGGAATGATTGGGGAGAGGAGGGAGAGAAAACAGAGTAAGTAGAACCAGAACAGGGAATTAGAATTGTAAAACTTGTCATAAGTAAACATTCAGAAATCTTTCATTACTTATAAACAAAAGAAATGTTGGAAGACCACAATTGTATTTGTAAAGGCATACCAAATATATTACCTGTCAAATGTAGACAAGAACAAAACATGCATTTTTTTTTTGTTTGTTTGTTTCTTTGTTTCTTTGTTTTATTTCTCGTGGTACTGGGGTTTGAACCCAGGGCCTTGTACATATAAAGCAAGCACTCTACCAACTGAGCTATATCCCCAGTCCTGGAGTTCTATATCAGACATAAAAATAGTCACTTGAACTAATGAGAAGTTCTGTTCTAGTCAGTCACACTTTAAAAATATAGAGTAACCAACCTAAGTATTAAAAAGTAATGTTTTCCAGGATACAAGTCCTGGGCTTTCTTAAGGAAGACTTATGAAGTACAAAATATTGTATTGTTCTTGATTGGTTAATAAGAAATATTTATCAATGAACAAAATGTTCTAGTAAAATCTATGTACTTTGAGCTCCATCAATCTTTGAAGTTGTGCTGCAAATTGCTTAATGGAACTATGGGATGGGAGATGGTGTGAAGAGAGAAAGTGTATTAATGGGTGCGTGTATGTGTATGACAGTATTTGATCTTGATGGAAAGTAATTAAGTTTAATATCTCTGTTTTGGGGCAGACTTCTATGTGTGATTGTTGCTGAGCTTCAGGGATGAGTATCGCTAATATGTCCAACAGTACAATACCAAGGCTGGAAAAGATGTCAGTAAAACATTTAATTTCCTCTCCTATTTACAGACAGATCTGCTCTTAACAAAAGAAGATAGTTCTGCAGCCCTTTTCTTGAAGTCTTTGAAAAGAAATATTCCTTGCCAATTCTTTGCCATTTCAAATTAAATCATAGCATATTTAGGTATCCAATTCACAACATGAAAGGTTAACAAGGTAGTTGATATGAAGTCAGAGATCTAAAGAAGTATATTTATGCAACACCTGAAAGTAAGTGCTGAATACTTGTCGCACAATTAATTAGTACAGTGACAGTTTAGTGTAGGTGGTTTAGGTTCATCTACTTCCGATGCAAAAGTAATTAGATCAACTTAATTGTATATTTTATTACTCAGAGTAAGAATTTCATAAATATTTTTAAATAAATGGACGAATGAGTGATAAACAGTATTAGAGATAAGATGAAATAAATCTACAATATCACTTACCCTATTTCTTTATGAAATCATTTATTTCTTAGATGTATATGTGTGGGTTTGATCCTAAGTTGTTCTTTTTTTGAAAGTAATTCTAGGTATAAAAGCTAACATGAATTCAAGGACTCCAAAGCAGATATTTGTCATAATTATTAGTCCTATGACAAGATGATACATCATTTTGCAACACAGGCTATGGAATTCTTGAGACCTGTATTCTAATTCTAGACCTGCACTTATTAGCTATAAGCAAATAAATAAACAACATTTTCTCTGATAATTGACTTGCGTAGCTATAATATGGGTACTAAGACTAGTTAATAGATCTAAGTATGAAATGTAGTGTTCTTCCAATTATTATTAATGTGTGATCAATCTATAACCTGTATTTCATTTTTGAGGTCCTCCCATTTATGATATACTTGTTTAGTTTCATCAGCTCTTTCCTCCACTCATTTAGGAAATACCTAATTGAGTAACTGACAGACAGTGGACCTCTAAGTAATATAGCAGTTACTGTGTGGTGCATGAGCAATAGGTTTCAGCTTATGAAGAGAATTCAATTAGAGAATGAACAACTTAGAAATATTTTGGGAAAAAATAAGCATGGTATGTTAGTAAAAAGAAGATATGAGACATCTGAACTGAAGGTAATATATTAACACTACTTTGTTTAATTGTAGTGACAACCTATTTAAATGATCATCAATGTGCATATTGAATCTATTTATCAGTCATGATCATTTGTAGCATATGGAAAAGGTCATGAAGAGAATCAGAAAAACAATTACAGAATTAGGAAATGGTTCATATAAAAAAAGGTTCAGTAGAGTTTTTTGTTTGGGTTTGGTTTTGGAAACAGAAACTAGAATGTAGTATAACGAGTGAAATAGAAGTCATGTCTAATTGGTCACTGTTATTATAAACTAAAGAAGTTTTATTCAGGCAAGCAGAATGGAATTTCTTCCTGAAGTTGCTAATGTATCTTGTAAGAGAAACTGTAACCTCTTTGAGGATAGGGAAAGGATCCTTTTATTAGTCTCTGTATCCTTGTAGGTGGTGTACAGTAGGTGTTTAAAATATACTTATGGAAGGAGAAATGGGAGAGAATGAAACATGGTGGTGGGTGTGGAGAGATTCCTTCCTGATGCCGACTAGAAATTAGAGATGATGTTGCCAATTTAAATTAGTAATTGAAATTGTAGCTACTCATGGAAATTGCCTGAAACGCTTCTTAAAAGTACAAGCCACCCCAAACAAAACTAATGGAATTAGGAATCTAAGCATTTAAAAATATTCTTGGGCATTTCTGATGCTTTTAGGATTTGGTAGCAGTTGCATTAGGTAATGCAATCACTGGGGTCAGAGCTGGAATTACAATTTGGAGGAAATATGTTTCTATAACATATTTCTGGTAAACTGGAGTTCAGGTAACTTGAAATACTTATAAAGAAACTATGTTCAGTAAAACATGTAGGTTGATTGGCCTATGCTCTAGTTCTCCTTCAAAAAAGAAAGTGATGAGAAGCAGTAATGGGGTTTTCCTCCTCTGTTTTCTAGAGACTCACACTGAATACTTTTTCAAACTTCACTGAGTTTACAACTTCAGAGGCATCTGCACTTTCCCAGGGAAAAATAAAACCCACTTAAAAATTTTCAGCCCTCACCACATCATGGGGAATAGCACCTTTTCTCTATAGCAACGTGAAGTTCTTTCTGTATCGTCAAATGTAAATATGCATTATGGGGTCATGCTAATTCACTAACACTGTGCATGCATTAGCAAATTCAATCTGCTATAAACAGTATACGGAATGCAAATGTTAAATAAGTCCAAGCAGCTGTATCACCCCTAGAAGCTCTTAGAAATGGGAGAGTGCTGCATTGAGAGAAGGGGAAAAAAGAGATTGCTAAGATTTCTTTTTTCTTCGTCAAGATGTGATTTCTAAGACTTCTGCAGAGTTCACCAGGGATGTAGAATGCACTTGAACAGGCAGGTAGGACATTTTTTAAATTATTTTTCTCTCTTTAACAAAAGGTTTAGAGTAGTAAAGATGCAACTTTCTTAGATAAAATGTGTCCTGAGCTACAACAAAATTAATATCCTTTTCTGAACATTTATATTACAGAAATACTTCTCTCAATGTCAGGTTCAAAAGAGACACAGTGCCTGGATCTTGAGATAAAATGACTGCAGCTCTTCTCTCAACAATTAAAAAAGCTAAATTAGTTTAACAACTTTCAACTATCAGAATCCCTAAGCACTATTTATGGAAGAGAAACTTGAAGAACACATATGGGATTGTGGAGAGAACTTTCAGAAAAGATCACTGCATTGGTTTAGTAAGTGACCAGTGAAGATACTATAGATGAAGAGGTGGAGATGGGCAACATGGTTGCTTTCAAAAATGGAAAATAGATTTTACTTGACATGTACTACAGAGAAACTAAAAAAGATGAATTAAAAAGATAAGTCTTAATAGTCTAGGTTCATGAAGAACAAACAATAATAATCTCTTCACTTATATCTCTTCATCTGCACATTGAAAATTCTTTCAGGATAACTATATAAGCAAGATGGAGAAAAATATCTGGATATTAGTGCAAATAGTTGTGTTCTTAACTATTGAAGAATAATGCTCACAGTTTTATTAAATTTACCCATAGTATTCTGAGAACTCTAAGCATACATTAGAAGAAACTGGCCTAATTTTGTTCCTGGTAAGCATTCCCTCAATTTGAATATAAGATAGGAGATTACAATAGCAATAATAATGAGACAGAGCAGAGAGGACCCTGACGGCTCCACCAAGATTTCCTACCAAAAGGAAGTTTCTGTCAAATAATTATTTTGATCAATGATGGGGTTCAGGAGCTGTAGACTCCTCCTCCAAGCTTTCCGGCAACCCTAGGATGTGCATGTGCAATGAATATGAATTTGACTAATATATGACCTTTCTAGGGTCCTGACCCAACATGTGTGCTCTTATCACTCTATTAAGTGAAACCACAGTGCCTAGAGTGAAGAACTACCAACTGTAGAAATCCTAGAATCATGTTCAACATCTGGCTGCACCTGCATGAGTCTGTTTGTTTGTTTTTGCCTGTAAACTTTTATTCTTTAAGCCTGGGGAGAAGACCCAGAACTCAGTCCATTGCACTGTCTCTCTTGGGCTCAAGCACAAAGCCCCCAAAAGCTTCATTAAGAGAGTATCACTTTGCCTCTTTGTGAGTTCAGCAAAAGAACACCCAGATGAGCAAGTAATACTAAGAGCTGGGAGGTGGTAAACACTAAGTGCAGGTAACACCAGAAAGACCTTCACTTTTTCTTTTCCTGATTTTTATTCCTATTTGAGAAAAAGAACACCATGCTGATGGGTACCAATGACATAAATCCAAGCTAGGTGCAAGACTCTTTGCAAATTTCTTATCTTCCATAAATTTCTTAAATCCTGATAACAACTCCCTGGTACTATCATCATCTTCAATTCTTAACAGATAAGCAACTTAGAGAAGTGTAGTAACTAGCTCCAAGTCTACGATTGGTTGTGCAGTGCTGTCAGTCTCCAAACCGAGGTTCATCTCACTACAATGTAACTTAAGTGCCAGTCTATACAGCTTTTCAGCATACATGGGCTAATAAAACTTACAGACACCCAGTCAGGACAACAGCATAACAGTTTGGATTTTAGAGTAGTATACAAACATATCCAGATAGACTGGAATGGGAAGCTAAACTTGCACCTCAGCAAGAATCAGAAGGTGTCCTATACATCTATGAACCAAACTCCAACCATTCAACTCAAGAAATAAAGAGAGGTGACATAGCAGTAAAAGCTCAGTCTGTGTATTTGTATTTGGATATGCATGTCTGTGTGTGTCCTCTGGAGTAAGAACACCCTATTTAAAAGACAGAATTGGTTGCCTTGGAAGAACATGAGTCCCCTGTTTTTGAAAGCTTTCAAACCTAGGGTGTATGACAGTTGGAAAGGGACTGTTGTTGGGATTTAAGTGTTGGATAGATATATGGACTGAACATTTAAGTATCTTTCCAACCCTGATATCCTGCTGTCATGATATGCTCAAATGTTCAAATAAAAAAGAATTCAATGTGGTTAGAAGAAGGAGAAATAGAGGGAATGTGTGTTTTCTAGTCTCTTTGGCTCGTAGTAAATAGTTGGAAAATCCATCAAAAGAGCAAAATTATATTAGGACTGACAAGCCTCACCCAGTGCACACCCCAGGCGATGTTCTCATGTCACTAAGAAACAAACTGGCCCACCCGGAAGAGAGCCTCACTAATCTTGATGCCTAGAAGCTTGAAGCCTCGCTGTAGAAGTGAGCAGTCAAAGGGAGCTTGTCACTGCTGATTAGTTGAAAACAAAGAAAAAACTAAAAGGAGAGGGAAAAAGGAAGGATATTTCTTTGCCAAGATGGATCAGATCCACCAGCTGAGCTCTGTAGCTGGAGGGTAAATTTAAGTTACCCTCACTGGCGGTGGTCACTCCTGACTGGAGTTCGTAAACTGTATCGTAAAAACAGGCAAAAAGGAAGTACCTTTCTTTCCTCTGAAGGGATTTCTGGCTAAAGGAACAGTGTCAGCTGCCTTCTGGGGTCCCTCCCCTCAACATATGTGGACTCTGACTGGAGGCAGCCAACCTGGGCTTCTCTCCAGTCAGGGGCATATGGTGAGGTCACAGTGGCTGAAGGGACTGAGACAGAAGACTATTGATTTCAGAGTCAGAGAGAATAAACCCATCAAATGCAGGTGCACAGAAATGAGGATATCAGAACAGCTCCTTGACTTTCCTGCTGAATTTCCAGGGTTCCCCCACCCCTTCCTGGGTGATTAGTCAGCACACCTAGATAGAATTCAGGGAGTGGTAGAAAAGGAGTAAAGGATAAGACTGAATACTTTCCAGTAGTACTATGAATTTTGCAGAGTGCAGGAATTGTTTTACACAGAACAGTAGTTTATGATTATTGAGGCACCAAAGAATAGCACTGCCAAGAATTTACTGAACAGCGGGGCTTTTCTGACAGGAACTGCGCAGCAATGTTCTCCCAGCAGCCTGACGTCATTCTGTGCTGGATAGGGTGCGATGGGTGGAGAGAGGCTGAAGCTGACAGGAAAGGGATTATGCAGGTATTCGAGGACAGGAATACATAATTTACAGACGATTCCCCACAGAGTCAGGAATTATAGTTCAGATGAATGTCGCAGCACTTGCGGCACAGAATTCAGGATATAAAATACATTTTCTGCCAGGAAGTAATATGTTGCAACTCTGACCCAATTCACCACCCACCTAAGTCCATTAGGAAACAAATGAAACTGTCTAAATAAAGAGAGGGGACTAATTGAGGTTAGGATTTCCAGAACAGAGAGAGAGCTGAGACTCTAATTAAAGAAGCCTCCTAACCCCATGCATAGAGCAAAGGAGCTGGAACAGAGAGGACATGAATTCCTTCTGTTTTGCAGACAATAGCACCATCTGACAAGTCAAACATCTGTCCAAATGACCAAACATATGCACAACCCAGCTTAAAATGACAAAACATAAACATTTAATCTGCAGGTATCTGTGTGAAAGAAAGATTCAGAGAAATTGGGATGGAAGGAACTGGCACCAAAGCTTTGGGATCTAACCTGAATGACAAACAAAAATAAATCTTGGATTTTTGAATTCCTCAAGTAAAAAATAAATATAATTTTAGAAAACCATCAGACATGAAAGTGGTCACCTGAAACTCTTAATCAGGAAATTTGGCCTCCAGATTATTGCTCTACATGATCTAGTGTTCAGAAAAGCAATGGTGGCAGCTTTATTAGTTATTTACCTCGCAACCAAATGCATTTGTTCAAATCCTAGCAAAATCTACCTTTTCCCTTTTGCTTTGGTGGCTAACCAGCCACATAAAGTAATTGTTCTCAGCCATTAAATTAAAAACTAGAGTAAGGAACAAAAGCCAAAATAACATAGTTAATGAAAATCTACCCATGTTTTAAGTCATTAGATGGCACAGAAGAACCT
This sequence comes from Sciurus vulgaris, assembly GCF_902686455.1. NCBI lineage: Eukaryota > Metazoa > Chordata > Mammalia > Rodentia > Sciuridae > Sciurus > Sciurus vulgaris. Next base: position 74,735,146 of record NC_136462.1, read on the forward strand.
CTGGTTTATTAGGAAATGTCACCTGACAGAAGCTAACATTTGGACCAAGTCTTATATCACTGTCCAGGCCAAACTACGACAAAGCAAAGAAATTGCTTAAGCAAAAACAAGGACAATAAAAACAAAGGTTTTCTAAATTACTGTTGCCTGTGTCATTAAATTTCATATTGTGCATGGAATATAAATACATCACTTTGTTCTGCATGACAAGCAGAAGTGAGCATTCATACATTACTCAGCCACTTAATTAAGTGCCTGGGATATTTGCAGTTAGCAGAAACTAATAAGGGAATCACATTTAAATTCAAATCACTCCTCAGGGTAGCTGTCTGCAACATAAGCAAAGCTTACTGGGTAGATGTTCCACTAAATGCTCAGCTAAAAGCTTAGTTTCACTGTATTTGTGAATAAAGAATAATTCTACTTGCGATTAAAGGTGAGAGTAAAATAAACAATTCTGTTCTGGATTTGTGAGTGGCATTTTATGTCCCCTGTTTTAAATTCCCATTTTGTCTGTTACTTTGTCTGCTAGAACAAGGGTATGATTTAGGACTTTGCTAGTGTAGAGCAGGAGGTTCCATAAAAAAACAAATGACAAGACTGACCCCTTCCATGGCAGCCTTTCAACAGACCTGACAGTAATGTCCCTGGACCACAGACGTAAACAACAAAATTATAAAGTCTCCATTCAATAAAAAGCAAACAGGAAACAAAGTGATGGAAGGTCACAGAAGAATGGGGAGGAGAGAGGAGGGATTCATCTATTTAAAACAAGAAGCCCAGTATTCCAAACTCTGAGGAATTGCCACTGCCCAAAAGTGGGTTTATTTTTAGCCATTCATCTTTATAAATTTTAACTTTTCTGGACTAAAACAGTCCCATATGGTTTCAAATCTGCCCTTGATTCCAAACAGCCCCCACACTGAGCTTCTTCAGAATTTCAAAGCCATCTGGTCACTAGGGGTACAAGTGACCTCGCAGTATCCCTTCTCATACAAAGTATGGTTCTCAGGTTTAAGAAAACGGACTGTCAAGCCCCTAAGCATTACTAAGGGCACAGGTAAAAGTGCACAAAAGACTTCAACACTACAAGAGAAACATGCTCCAACTAAAGGCACATACAAAAAAAGCGTATAATTTCACCTGCCACCCTGTATCATTTTGCTACAGAAAACATAAATTCCTAAATTCTAGATTGCATTTCCAAGTAGAAATAAATCAAGGGAAACCTGAATATTTTAATATTGCATTTAGAGAGAACATAATATTTTTGGTTAGATGGAAATTTGGCATATTCTGTAGGTCATAAAATCTTTGAAGCATAAATTCTGATCATCACAATAGGTACTGTCACACAGCATCACCTCAGATACTGTCAAGGTACCATCTGGCATTAGTTATACAGCAGTGGATGGAAAAGATGTAGGTCTAGCACCTAATTTTTAACAGCACAGGGATCAGTATTTATTACTAGCATCAAGAAACATCACAGGATAGCTCCTTTGGAGGGATATATGTGGAAAAACTTGTGACAATTTTTACAGGAAACTGTAATCCTTTAACTATTAACCTTTATATTGGTGAGAAGGCAAGTTGAGGCATACATTTATTCATATATCCTTTTATATGGTATTAATTTTTATTAGGGAAATAATAATTCAACTAAAAAATAAAGTTTACCTGCAGATTTTCAAAATTTTCCCCAATCACTTCTCTCAAATATCTTGATTTGAGTGTACTATTAAATATTCATTTACATTCAGTAAAATCCATCCTACCATTATGTGTAGCCACCTAAGTCTATAACTGCACTTACCTCAGTCGTCCAAATGAAGTGCCTCTAGGGACAACTTCCACTCAGATCTGCTGCATTCCAGATCAAATTTTTTAGGAGAAACTCTTATCTAGGAAACTTATTTAAGTCTTAGGTCAAATTATTTTAGACTCTTGAATACTTAAGGTAGTTAGGAATTGAAGAATCAACTATAATACGCTAGTTACAGTCATAAATAATGCCAAAAATCTGAGACGACTAATGAAATAAGTTTAATTTTAATGCCACAGATCAATGTAAGAATATTTACAGGCTGTGTTATGTAATGAAGGTCCAGATTCTTTCCACTGTATAACTCAGACAGGACCAAGAATTTCCACATTCAGCTAGCAGATGAGTAAAGGAAGGAATAGGTTGAGAAGTTTTATGAGCCAAGCATGTCATTGGCATTTGTTACTTCAAACCACATTTCATTCACATCACTAAGTCACATGGGTTTGCCTATCTGGAAGGGAAATATGATTTAAATATTTGCCAAAAAAAAACTTGGTGAATACCACAGTAGATTGGATCATTGTTCTGACTTCTCCATTCATTCCAAGTACCCATGCCTCTGGTAATGTGACTTTGCAGGTCTTCCCAAAAGAGTGAGCACTGTGTATCTCTTCATCTCATTGATATAGGCTTTGGCCATTTAATTTGCTTTCATCAATAAAAAGTTAACAGAAATCACCAAAGCAGAAATTTTAAATGTACTAAGGGAGCTTGGCTTACCCTTGCATTCCTTTCCTTATGTTTCAGAACAATATGCCCCAAGAAATATGAGAGACATAAAATAGAACAAAATTTGAGCAGATATGAGTCTGGAGCCAAATCCAGCCAACCCAGCGCCTGAAACAGAACCTCCCAGTTTAGCACAGCCTACACCAGCTAAACCACAATTGGTCTATAAACATATTAGGTGGTAATAGTTTTATTGAAATGAAAGATAGTGGATGCGGGCAGCTTGTTATATATCATTATTGAACAGCAGCTAACTGATACAGATACATAGCCATCCTGCTTCAGCTGACATCTGTAAGCAATTACAATTTTAAAATACTTCACTGAAGATCATTTATAAAAATATTTCACCTATAATTTAACACTAAGTATTGCTATGCTTGAATAAATATTGAGAGAATTGTGAAATCTGTTAAAGTTTATGCAAATTAGTTAGCACTAAGAATGGTTTTCTAGATTGCACACTGTTGCTTGACCATATTTTCCAAGTATTGTCCTCACTCATTATTTACTGTCCTTAAATGGCATATCATGTTCATTATAAAGTTGAGTTCATCTGTGAGAAGTTAATAACTCAGAAAGTCATTTGCACAACAGTGAAAATTATAGTATCTATTCAACTACTATAACTACAGATGATCATCTTAAGGGATTTCTTTGAGTCTGTGAATTACCTGAGTTTCTACACTCTGTGCCCCACTTTAGAAGAGTTATGTCACAGTTGGTTGGAACAACAAAGAATGATCAGAATGATTTTTGTTTTTGTACCAGTCAAGAACTTCAAAATATTAGGCATTTGAAACATACTACCCATTTAAATCTTCACAATATATTTCTTCAGATCCCCATTTGTGGTTAGGAATAAGAAGGAAAAATACATTCTAATCATACAGATATATGTGACTCAGCTTTACTTTCTTAATTTCACAGTGAAATTTTATAATAATGTTTAACCCACACGAGAGAAAACAATTCATAAACAGATAATCTAATGAAAGAAAGAGGATATTCATTTGTAGAATAAGAATTAAGAAATTTCAAAAATTTTATAAACAAATATTAAAAAGGTATGGAAAGCCTTCCCTCAATCTCTCTCTTAAATAGTGCACAGAAAAAAATGAACTCAATATATTACAATTTTGATGAAAATAGCTTCCAATTTTAGAAGCTATTAATTTTAATAAGTATATGCTTAGCCAAGGTAACAGCATACATTGCAAGAGATTCTCTGTACCTGAAGTTTACAAAAAGTATCACCATCTCTCCTAACCTCTGACTCATTTACCTTAAGAATTAGATGAAAACAACATAAACCAATTCAAGAATTCAAGATGAGTTTTGTTTTAATTCCTGAATAAGTCAATTGAATGTTTAAGTCAACACAGGGACAAGGAACAGGAGCATAGTAGTGACTTGGGTTGGAAACAACACTCTGCTTCATGAGCTCACTGGAACTCGTGACACCTGCTCCACCTACTGAGTCAGCCTCCTGGTGGGTGGGTGCTGGAAAGGGAAAAGTGGGTGACAAATGCAATTTCCATGAACCAAAATAGGTTCTGGCACATTTAGCTCATAAGACTTTTTTTTTTTTTTTCTATTTAACTTTTCTGAGGAAAATTTGGAATAAAATATGTTTACTGCTCAAAGTTTTTTTTTCATATAAAAGAAACTGTCATACAGGTTGAGATGCAAATTTAGTTTCTACTGCCACATAACTTCAAAACATAAGTTTTCTGGTTTCTCCATCCATTTCTAATTACACCCAGTATATAAGATTAACTCTTCCCCCAAGATGAGCTTTCTACTTTTTAGTAAAGAACCATCAACCAGGTGACAAATCAGCTTTAAACAGGTCTTAAATCAGCCTAGAAGTTAAAGTAAGCTCTTTCCTGCCAAAAGTGCAGACATCTGTTATCTCTTCCTTAATTCCTCGTGTTGAAATTGCAACAGCAGAACAAATTCCTAGCCTCATATCTCACTCAATCATTAATCTAAGGATAAAAATGTTAGTATTAAATAATATCAGATTTCCTGATCCCCCAAATGTTCATTTTTAAAAATCTTCGCCTCTTAAAAGTTTGTTTTGTTAGAAAAAAAAAAAATGCTGTGACTGTTTTTTTGTTTTTGTTTTTGTTTTTTTTCAAACTTGCTTCCATTCTGCTGGGGAACTGGTAATGTGTAAATTTAAAAATGCATATTTACTCACCCACAGACCTCAAGGCCCCAAAGCAGGAGCTGTATCATCAAGGATGAGGCCCTCTCCATGAAGGTGCTATCACCCTCTTCCCCAGGATAAGCTTTTCCATCTCTTGTCTAATTCTTTTGAAATTATATAAACTCTTGTTTCATATAGATAGATAGATATAAAGATAGGTAGATAAGTAACTTGCTCCATTACCTGCACTTAAATATGACTGATTATGATGATGATATACAGCAGAACATGTGATTTCAGAAAACTATTGTGCAACTCTTGACCCCATGTAGAAACTTACAAACCTTAAATGACATTGCTAGTGTTTGGTTTAGTTTATTTGAAAGGACAATTAACAATTTTCTTTTCAAATATGCAGTAAAAGAAAATAATTAAGTTCATTTGATAGCTGCTACAAAACACAAATAATGTAAATTTATATTCCAGAAGAGTAAATTTGAACTTTCAAGAGATAAGAATCAGTTGACCTATTTGCATAAAATATACAGTCAGTATGTATTTATAAAATTAATGTATGAAAGTGATTTCAAAATGTGTTCCTAGATCATAAGCCCTCTTGATTTAACTGAAATAAAAAAAATAAAATGTTGTTGGCAGTAAAACTTGTGACAAATATTTCCAAATGGAGATTTAATTAATTGTACAAACAATGTTTGGATAGCCATTGCCAAAATAAATAAATACCATGAAGAATGTAGGCCTTCCATGTAATTTGCATTGCATTAACAGTTCTCATTTTAATCATCGATAACCCTTTACTAAGAACCCATTGTGGACACAGCATTAGCATTACTCTGTTTGCTACAGATGTTATAAACTATATTATTTTCTCAGAAGGTTGGGAGGAGGGAGGTGGACCTAGGAAAGAGGGAATAAGAGATGAGTCCTCTGACCTCTCTTCCTGCTTTATTTAGTGTGATGGAGCATGTTAATATTCCTCCTATATTTCCATTTGTTTGAAAGTAGTGTCCATCCATTAAATGTGGAGAAAAATCCACATTTCCCCAGAATTGAGTTCTTATGAGAGTTCTGGCATAGAAACAGATATTTATCTGTCAAGATATGTCTGCTACCCGTCCCTTTTATTATTGACTAAAAAGTCTAAATTAACCCTAAATAAAATAATATTAATTTAGAAATAAATCCTAACTCTACTTATATGTTTATTTTACTCATGGTGTTATATTTTAAATATATCATCCTAATAGTTTTTTTCTTGAGTTTTACAAGTGTCTAGCATTACTTCATTTGCAAAACTCCACACTGAGCATTGAAATCTTATGAAATTGAAACACATGCTTCTCTAATGAGATTACGACAAAACTCTGCTTTGTTCTTTAAGTATACTTTTTGATATGCCTCACTATAACGCTTTGTTTATTGACTCAGTGTTATATTACATAGTTCATGTTAACCACCCCCATAATTTACTTTTGGCTACCCAAAATAGGAAGTAGTTAGTAAATATTTTAAAACTAAGCTTGAATAGGATAGTTTTATTGGCAAAAGCAGAAGAAGACACCATGATGCTGTAATTAGTTTTTAACCCTAGACTTTATTGCTTGAACAGTAGCTTAAACAGCATTTTTGTCACTGTGACTAAAAGATCTGACCAGCACAATTATAGAGGAGGAAAAGTTTATATGAGGGCTCACAGTTTCAGGGGTCCCCATCCATAGACAGCAGGCTGCATTCCTCAGGGCTTGAGGTGCAGCAGAACATCATGGTGAAAAGAGTGTGGCAGCAGGAAGCAGCTCACATCAGCAGGAAGCAGAAAGAGAGAGACAAACTCCACTCTCCAGATACAAAATATATATACCCCATAGCCCCACCCCGAATGAAACACTCCCTCCAGCCACACCCCACATGCCTCCAGTTACCACTCAGTTAATCCCATCAGGGATTAATCCACTCATCAGTTTAAAACTCCCCAACCCTATCATTTCTCCTCTGAACCTTCTTGCATTGTCTCACACATGAGCTTTTGGGGAACACCTCACATCCAAGCCACAACAACTGGAGACAAGAAATAACCATATATTTGAATGAGAAACTAGAGCCACGCAACATCTAGAAGATATTTTTTGCCATTAAAAGTCAGGTAGAAACACGAAAGAAAGTGCTGTGTATGCCCAAACCTTGTCACGGAACACCTCTTAGGAAATACAAGGTGGAATTCATGTGAACGTGCAATATGCTTCATTAAATTGTAAACAAAAGCAAACCTCAGAGAGGTCTCTTGAAAATTTTTGTTTTAGATGACAGTCACAAATGGTGGGTACTTGTTTGTTTGTTTCTAGTTTTTAGTATCTTTGTTTCATTTCTCCCCACATTTTAGTACTGAGTACTTTAGAAGAGTCTTTTCCAGTAAGCACCCGTCTCTCTGTAGATAGGGGCGACAGTCCTCCATACTCCCTGCACTTCCTGTATTGCATGGATTTATGAAATAGCAAACAGCATTGGAAAACCTAAAATCGTATTTCTACTCTTGAAATGTTGGTTAATGAGATTAAAAAAGAAAATAACATACAGACTCAACAAAAAAGTGTCAGGGTCTCTTTGATCAACAATTGGAGAAGGGACAAAACTGGCCTAAAAGAGTATGGGATACTGAGACAACTCATACCAGAGGTTAACCAAAGAAGACACCAGGACCCCAAATACTGATATTTTAGCTACGCTTAGCCAAGGATCTTAGCACTAACCCAGTAACGAAAGCCTACTTGTCCACATTAGAATCAACATAAAGACTATTTCACATCTGCTCAGCTATTTTCATTCAATTATTTGTTTTATTTTTAAATCTCATGCTTAATAGAATACTTTATGATACTTTTAGTCTAAATTTGATTCTGCTTCTAGGTGTTACTATTGTGCACTTTGGGAGAATACCTAGTCTAAATAAAATTAACGATGACAAGAGGTCCTGCCTCACCAATGCAACACAGATTTATTTTTTTAGTCATGTATCTTTGTGAATATGTCCTGAGACTTAGTGGCACAAGGGCTATTCTTGCTGAATGATGTAGAATTTGAGAAAATATGCACAATGTCCACTGGGAATTGATCCAAGACCTAGATCTAGAATACTAGATACCAAAATAAATTGAGTATTATTAGATTACTAAATGACCTATTTTTGCTATCTTCATTTCTCGATGGAATTTAATGAAATCATTGTAATCAACCATAACAAAGTGAAGAAGAGACCAGAGAACCATATATATCTGCACATTTTTCTCTTGTTATTTCTATTTTCCCTTAAGTTCTATAGATTTAGTGTTCTCTGGTTCATCATTCTCAAACATCCATCCAGTCAAATACAAACTTTGCCCTCTTCTGCATCCCTCTTTTTTCTTTTTTTTAATCTACAACAAAACCATTTTGCACGTCAGTCTTGATTTCTTTCCACTGTCAGTTTATACCCTATTACTGAATGAGGTGGCACTTTTACACATCTGAAATCTACAACATTGAAAACATAGGAAACATAGGAAAGTCATTTTACCAGAACTGTTCACAATGATCATTAATCTACGTTTTACTCAATGGGGAAATACACATAATCTGAAAAGCAGGAAGGAGGACAAGTTAATGTTCTCTGAAGGGTATATGTGTATATTTTACTCCCCATTCCTTTTACTATGCAGCATTTAGCTAAACTACAAACTTGTGTATACATCTAATGCATCTCTAGCAAAATGAGATGAACAATGTAACAAGAGTTTCTACTGAACAACAAGGAATAAAAAGCCAGACACGATGGCACATGCCTGCAATCCCAGTGGCTCGGGAAGCTGAGGCAAGAGGACCTCGAGCTCAAAGCCAGCCTCAGGAAAAGTGAGGTACTAAGCAATCCAGTGAGACCCTGTCTCTAAATAAAATACAAAACAGGGCTGGGGATGTGGCTTAGTGGTCAAGTGGCCCTGAGTTCAATTCCTGGAAACCCCCTCCCATCTACCCACAGCAAAAAGGAATAAAAATGTCTCCAAAGAACTAGTTCTACTTTGTAAATATAAAATGATCAATCTAACAAATGTAGATTGGTTAGTTAGGTAGAAGTGAAATTGTTTGAATTAAGTTTTGGTCAGAATTTGATTTTTTTTTTTTTAAAGCTAAATGTGGTTGCTTAAAAATACATTCTTGCTTTTCTATAAGAATTTTATTTCTATGTCATATATTTTAGTTAATCATGTTAGTATGATAATGATATCAAAATAAAGTTATGTTCTTAAGTCATTCATGTAAAATATAAGGGATACACTTTTATATTCAATAGCAATGGCAGAATCTATGTTACAGTTTTGAAAACTGGTCATCAAGATATTAGCAGGTATATCCTAGTAGTGGCACAATGACTAGTTTTTCTAGGGATAGAAAGCATTGGTAGTATAATAAATTGCATTGGTTAAGATTTTAACAAGAGTCTACCATGGTGAGAAAAAAATAAAAGCGAATAAAAGTAAAACCTCTAAAAGTACACAGAAGCCCTCCACTGCGTTACCATGACACCAATTTTGGAAATCCAAGTGAGTTTAAATCCTGCCTCTGGCAATGTTACATATAATATGTGTAAAATGTATTCTCAAACCTTGAATTGATAATTTGCTTCTCTTCAGCTCTTCTCTCAGTCTGAGAAAACAAAAATCTGCAGGAAAAAAGAAACAGTATGACTTGGAAAATAAATACAATAGATTTTTGGTATTTTTATTCCTACATTTTGCATTCTGAGGCTCCTTTGTAACCTTATGTTGCCAAAGAGAATAGTATTTTTCCAAAGCAAGACTGAGAGTTGAGGCAACATTATAAAAATAAAGAACTTCCTGGCATTAGGAAGGAGCTACTTCTATTGACAGTGCACTCGGCTCTGTAGCTGTCTTTGCACCTAGTTCAACCATCATCTGTGCTCTACTCTGCTTCTGTTCCCTAGAGATGCAAGAGAGGGAGTGCTCTGTTTCTGAGCAGAGACTTTCCAAAAAGCTGACAGAGGTCTCTCAGGATTAGATAAGGAGGTACAGGTAAATGCAGATAAGAACAAAGAGTCACTGGAAAAATATGTGCTCTTAGCATAGTGCTGAGCTCTTATTAGGCATTCAAAATATCAGATTAATTGCTGGGCACCACAGCAGACACCTGTAATCTCAGCAACTCAGGAGACTGAGGCAGGAGGATTGCAAGATCAAAACCAGTCTCAGCAACTTAGCAAGGCCCTAAGCAACTTAGTGAGACCTTGTCTCGAAATATAAATAAATAAATAAAAAGGGCCAGGGATATGGCTCAGTGGTTAAGCGCCCTGGGTTCAATTGCTTGAACCACAAAAACAAACAACTAAGCAAACAAAACAAAGGAACAAAAAGAAACAAATTTTTAAATTAATTAATAAAGTCACTTTCATATCTAACACAGTCTATAATCAAAATTGCTACTTTAGGAGTATTCCCATCTCTCACTGTCTTTAACAATTCACAGAAGACAATTTTTTAAAATTTATTTTTATTGTAAACAAGTAGGATACATGTTGTTTCTCTGTTTGTACATGGAGTAAAGGCATATCATTTGTGTAATCATACATTTACATAGGGTAATGTTGTTTGATTCTTTCTGTTATTTTTCCCCTTCCTCCCCACCCCTCCCACCACTCTTTTCCCTCTATACAAGCCTTCCTTCCTCCATTCTTGCCTCCCTCCCACCCCTCATTATGTGTCATCATCCACTTATCAGTGAGATCATCCGTCCTTTGAATTTTTGAAATTGGCTTATCTCACGTAGCATGATATTCTCCAATTTCATCCATTTGCCTGAAAATGCCATAATTTTATCATTCTTTATGGCTGAGTAATATTCCATTGTGTGTGTGTGTATGTGTGTGTGTGTGTGTGTGTGTGTGTGTGTGTGTATATATATATCTTTATCCATTCACCAATTGAAGGATATGTAGGTTGGTTCCACAATCTGGCTATTGTGAATTGAGCAGCTATGAACATTGGTGTGGCTTCATCTCTGTAGTATGCTGATTTTAAGTCCTTTGGGTATAGACCAAGGAGTGGGATAGCTGGGTCAAATGGAGGGTCCATTCCAAGTTTTCTGAGGAATCTCCATACTGCTTCCCAGAGTGTCTGCACTAATTTGCAGCCCCACCAGCAATGTATGAGTGTACCTTTTTCCCCACATCCTCACCAACACCTATTGTTGCTTGTGTTCTTGATAATCGCCATTCTAATTGGGGTGAGATGGAATCTTAGGTAGTTTTGATTTGCATTTCTCTTATTTCTAGAGATGTTGAACATTTTTTCATACATCTGTTGATTGCTTGTAGATCTCACAGAAGACAATTCAAATGAGTAGCTTGGGTTCACTCACAACCATATACGTGAAAAATCTTCACTTGCGTTTTCTGCCCCAGGTGTTAGCATTTGAAGAATGGTAATACTATCTATAACTACCAGTTTCAATATATGTTCTGAGATACCATATGACAAAGTGCTTTCATATGGAGGTATGCATGATCACAAATAATCTTGCTTCAATTTTGAACTTGTGTTTTGAAATTAAAGTTGACATTCTCTTTTCTCTCATAACACAACCTATTCCAAATTTTTCCAGAAGTTCCTGGGAAAACAACAAGGGCACAGAATATAACCATCCTAAAACAGTCCCACTATTAAGGGAATAAACCTCTTAGTTGAAGGAATTTAGAAGATAAAATGTCTTGCAATTTTCCCCTTTAAGTATTCCCATGGGCTGTGGCAAAATAAGACAGTCTGGAACTACATTGTTCTCTCCTTGAAATCTGTCTTGGATCTAAAGAACCAAAGGGAATGAAAAGTAGTGGCATTTAGTAAGCATAAGTGAAAAATAATCCACAAACCTCCTGGCTTATGTAGAATATATTATCCTTGCACCTTGAGGTAGATGGTATTGACTTCAGTTTACCAATGATGAAACTGATGCTCACAAAAATCAGGCAACATGTTCAAGGTCACACTGTTACTAAAGAGTGGGCACTTTATGAACCCGTGGAAATTCTTGCTTCTGGGATTTATGGAAGGGGATACCCAGTTTCCTCTTCAGAACTCTGTTCAAATAAAACCTTGAGAAAGATTTTCTTTTACTTCTTTAATGCAAGACTAAACTTAAAAAGATGGAATAGAATGGGACTTTTGATGACATAGAGAAACTGGAGAAGGGGAAAAGGAAAGAACAGAGCCCCTAACCCTCAGGCTGTTTGGTAAGTAGGAAAAAAGGAAGATCATGTGAGCCCCCTCCTTTTGTATCAGACAAAGCAGAGAGTGGGTGAAAACCCTGGGGCTTTATGAAGGAGATTCAAGATGAGCCAGTGTTTCCCTGTTTGTATTTATCATTACTGATTGATAATTTAGTGATCATAATATCTAAAGTGTCAAAATGGGACTTAAGTGTTTTAAAAAAAAAAATCAAAGCTATTAGGTTGAACCATAAGAAAATACCATTTTGCAGATTTAAAAAAAAAATGGTTGAATAATGACAATTTCATATAGTTCAACCTAATACATTAAGAAGTTAACACCAACCCAACCAGAAGGAAACCCAGTGAATCCTGTGACTTACTAGTATCTCTAGGTTATTTTACACTACAAGTTTGGACCTATAAAATTTCTCTGACCAAAGTTGATAAGCTGGTTTTCAGGTAGATCATTCCCAAAAGACAGATCTGTCCCAGAGTTCTGAAATATTATTCAGGAAACAGTCCTTCGCCATGACAGCAGTTTGACACACTGCAAAGCCAAACACATGTAAACACAAGTTCCACTTCTTCCGTGCCAAGGGCAGTTTCTCTGGCTAAGCTAGCTGATCTGTTCTTAACTACTCTCACAGTTGTGGCAAGGTGTTAGTTAGGACTTCAGCATAATTTATATTCAGACAATAATTGTGTGAAAGTTCCAGTTTGATTTTTAAAGGGCAGGCCTTCGAGGTTTAGCATAACTAAGCCTGATTAACATGTCTGCAAAAGGGCTGAGGCTCACCACACTGGCCAAATCCAGCCTACAACCAACCCCCTTAGGTTCTCCACCACATGCTTGAGAGGCCTGTTCTCCATGGCAAAGACAGAATATATCCTGCAGGCTCCCCATGCAGCAAGAGGCTGAAGCAGCATTTAAATTTGATCCTTGGAGCCAAGGGGGAAATATAAAGCTTTCCAATTTCTGAAGAAGAGTTGGAATGAATTTCAACAGATATCACTGTCATGCCTAGAAGAACGAAGAGGCAGACAAGCCCAAGAGGAGAGAGTCAGAACACATAAGAACTCCATATCTCTAAAATGAAAATCAACTGCCAAGTCTTCTCATCTGACAGTACATTGCTGTGTGCTCCTGGGAAATCCAGGTTCTTCACAGATGGGCAGTTGTGCAATGATTTCTTTTCAATGTACATTGGAAATGGACAGTTTCCTGCTCTGCTTCTTTCCCGAAAATGTGCAGAGCGCACTTAGTTTGCTAGGAACTATTCTGAATTTTTTTAAGTCTGGATCCCAGAAATTGGAGAACTAATAGGCAAAGAAACCTCAGGAATATTTAACAAGAGCCATGTCAGTCTAGAAATGATAAGGGTAACAAACCTCAATTACTCAGAACAACTAAGACACCATTCATGTCAAAGCAACTGAGACAATAAGCAACAAAGCAACTAAGCAACAAAGCAACTAAGACACCATTGAGGAACTTTGTAAGGGTTTAATTCAGAAGAATTTAAGTGAATTTAGTAGCAGTATATAACAATCAAAGATTTTTTTTATTTTTTTCTGAAAGTGTGTATACCTCCGTGGTTCCCTATACCGTCCTACTACCTCTGTCCCTTCCCACCTAAACTCTGAGATTTTTCCCTCTTCACTTAAAGAAAGAACTTTTGAAATGGGTCTTTTAAGGGTTAGATATCCACATATTACCCTAAATGCAACCTGGATTTATTTACAAGTGGTTTCTTTGGAATGACCCTATGATTTATATATCTCATTATGACTTAGGAAACTAAAGCAGAGTAGATACTAGTCTAATCAAGTTAGTAAGTGAAGAGAGTCCAAGAGCCTCCTAAAGTAATAATATTTCTTTCCCCCATTATGACTGAAATAATGTACATTTTGATCTGATTTCTTCAGTATAAATTTTTCCAAAGAAGGGGAATTTGGGTGGGTAAAAGGAGGAAATATCTTTATGCCCTCTGGGTTCAGACCTGTGACAAACTGCTCTTTGAAAATTGTATTACCAGATTCTTCCACATCAAGAGACTAAACTAGAATCTCTATGTGTTATATGATTAAATTATGCATGACTAAAAAGAAATAAACTTTTTTCTTTTCCCAAATTCATCTAATAAAAATTGGTTTCCCCAGTTTTGCTTATATTGACATTTTTCTCTAATGCACTTACATCTGATCTTAGACATTGTGGTTTAGATTAATTTTTTTTTCAGTTAGGTACCTTTTGGTTCATTTTTTGATAAAACACACAGATTTCCTGTTAGGAAAGTAGAATGCAATGTATTTTTATTCCCAGTTTCTCACTCCTTATATTCACAATCTTTGCAGTTCCTCCAATAGTGGACAGAGTACATTTCCTATCTCACTGATGTTGGGTTTGGCTATGTTACTCACTTTGATCCATGGAAAGTTAGCAGACATGACATGTGAGGCTTCAGACACACTAACGCAGAGACCACCAGTTCTCCTCAACCACTGCATGAAAACAAGATGCCCCAGGGAACAAACACATGGGCCCTGGAAAAATGAGAGACATGCGGACTGAGCTAAAAGAACACCTGACCTAGAAACAAACCTTGGTGAACCCAGCAAGATCAACCAAACTCCAGCTACCCTTAAGAGACATAACTAAGAAATAATGTCTTATTGTTATCTGATAATGACATTTTATAATTGTTTGTTATTCAGTACCATGGCCACCATTTTTAACTAATATTGAAATCAAGTCTTACCCTTGTGATTCCTTGTGAGACTTTCAGTAAAGATTCTCCGCTTCCACTAGATAAGAAATGGGCAATTGACCAAAGCTAGGTCAATGTGACTCTCTGCCAAGTATTTTAATCAATCTCAGTGACAAAGACTGAAGAGAGTTGGAGTTGTTTCATCTGGAAGTTCTGTTGAACCTGTGCAATACTTCTTAAAACCTAAACAGTTCTCGACTTTTCTAAGCAACTTTTCCAGTGGTTTCCTTTAGCCTAGCAAGCTAGCACACATTTATTAAATTCATTTATTTGCCCTTAAGTTAGTGATTCTCTGTTTTTGATAACTCAAAGACATGATCTGGTGCAAGGAGTCCAGTTTTAATCTTTAAATAGAAAAAATATTTAACACTTTTGTATTTTTCAGGATTGACTGAAGTTAACCATGAAACAGAAGTTCAGAAGTTCCCTACTGTAGACACTCCTTCAGAAAAGTTAAAAAAGAAATGCCTCAACATCACTTGACTTACATGAGTTCTTGATTTGACAAAGGAAAGTTAACAGAACCTTACCAAGACTATTTGTTCTAGAACATTAAGAAAATTATTTAAATCCAAGAGCATTTCATAGACATTATTTTCCTTATTTAATTACTATAACTATATTTTATGAAGTCAACAAGTCCTCTAGAAATGGCATATACCTTGCCAAATATAAATTTAGTCAAAAGTATGAACTTAACTCAAATAAATGATAAGAATGAAATATTTATTGTAAGCCATGGCATTACTCCTGTTTCCAGCAAAATGATGATCAAAATAATCTGAAAACTCACTGACTACCAAGAAACTAGATATGTGGGACAACATTTTAAAGCATACTTTTAACCTCATTGGTAATGTTTATAGTTACAAGAAATTCTCAAAGCCTAAGATTGCAAAGATAACTCCAATTAGGGAAGGAACTGCATGAGTCAGTAATTTGGCTGGAGAAGAGTAGGCCAGTTAATTCCTTTTCTTAGCAAAGTATTTAAATTTTAATGCCTGGATGAGTATAATCCTTTGTATTTAGAGAGACAAGGGATTAGTGACGATCCCTGAGAAAGTTGGAAGATTTACCGTCAATAAAAGAGGCACATGCAACCACATGGATGTAGCTCATAAACAAAATATTGAGCAAAATAAGACATAAACAAATAGCTAAATTTAGTATGCCATTTATATAAATTTCAATAATAGACAAAACTAGCATATAATATTAGATGTGAGGATATCGCTTGGCAGATGCAGATGGAAGGTATTGAAAGAAAAACATAGGCAGATGGCTAGTGGAATTCTGGGGTTGATTACATAGATTTTTTAACTGATAATACATCAAGTTTTATCACTATGATTTGTGTTAACTTTTTGTTTTTGAATATTGGGAAAATCAGAATTATTTGATCTGATAAAACTCACTTAAGCATAATGCCAAAATTAATTTGAAAGAATTATAGGGTGACTACACTGCTCAAATGGGATCTTTTTATATTACTGTGTGTACTTGAAAGTTTTTAAGTAATCACTGTTGTGTAAGTACTCCTTATTGCATAATAGCACAATTTATCTGTTTTACTGGTTATTCATACTTAGGTAGTTTATAGATTTTCTTATCATTACTGGTAATACCACTTTACAGGTCATGCTTAGAGAGAATTATATTTGTATAGTTCTTTAGGGTACAGAAGAGTAGGTAAGCCATAATGTGCAGACAATGAAATTTAGTAGAAACTTGCCAAATGGTTTTCTAAAGTGGTTACACCAATTCATATATTAAGTAGCAAGTTATGCCAATTCCAGTCCCACTACTTTCTCTCTAATATTGGTTGTTTTTGTCAATTCTTTCCCATTGTGATGGATGGGAGTTTTAGTTTGCATTCTCCTGATAAACATTGCTGTTGAAAATGCAATCTTCATGTGAACATCTCTTGTATACGAGATATTTTTGAACATTTTCTCCACTTTTTAAGTGGGGTATTTGTCATTTTCTTTTATTTTTTAAAATATATTCTGAATAGATACATCAAATTTTCTACTGATAATATTTCCTCTCGTTATGGAAGTTGTTTTTTAACTCTTCTATTGGTATTTCTTAATCCTTAGAAATTCTTAATTATGTTTTATAATTTTTCTCTTTTGTTAGTGCTAATAGTTTTTGTCTTGAAGAAATCTTTCTTTACAATAAGACCACAAAGACATTCTGTTTTCTTCTAAAAGTTTTATTGTTCTACCAATTATATTTACATCAATAATCTATAGGGATTAAGTTTTGTGTCTAGGCATAATAAAAATATGTGCTTTTTCTGTATGGGTACTAATTGACACAGTACCTCTCATTAAAACGACTATCATATCATCAATGAATGACAAGGTAAATTTTACCATAAAAGAGAAGGGTTGTATGGAAAGACTTGATTCTAGGTACTTTGCAATTTCGTTGCATATTTTTCCTATCATGTTGTCCATAACACTTTCTTAATTATTATAGCTTTAAAACACATCTTTATGTCTGATAGCATGTTATAAAGTTATATCATTATTCTCACAGTTTTCCAAAGTTACTTTTGGTGCTTTGCAGTTGAAAGTAAATTTTAGACTCACTTGTCAATTTCTTGACAAAATATTATATTAAGTATAGATTAATTTATGGTTGAATTAAAAATTCTTCAAAATAATGTTTTCCAAACAGACATGATATAGTCCTTTACTTAGGTTTAAAATATTTTCTCCATTAATGCTTTGTAATTTTTAATGTATAAGTAGTTCTTTAATAATTTTGTTATATTAATTTTCAGGTATTTGATGTTTTGTAGTAAATGATAAAAGATTTTTAATTTTTTACAATTTGTTCCTGGAATAGAAATATAATAGAATTTTTCTATGTTGACTTGTATCTAGCAAGCAATAAATTTACTTATTTTTATAGTTTGACTACAGATAATTTTGGAATTTTTATATACATAATTACATTTTCTTATAATAGATTTGTGTCCATTTTATGAAAGCAAATGCTATACTATTTTTCTCACAAAATAGCCACATTTTTGAATTATTATGGCCCCAATCTTGTTATAATCTTTGAAAGAGTTTGTGCAAGATAATTGTTACATCTTTTCTTAAAATGTTGAAAGAAATATATTTCATTCTTGGAATATACGAATATTTCTCACAACAGGTTTAATTCTTTGATAGACACCAGACTATACAGATGTATTTTATTTTTTTCCCCTAGAAGTTTACTAAGTGTCAAACTTGCTAGTGTATAGTTATTCATAATGTTTTATTTTACATCTTTTCAATGATGTAAAACTTGGGGTATGTCTTTTTAATTCTTAATATAGGTTTATTGTCCTTTTCACTCTTTTTTCTTAATCTAAGTCTTATTTGGGATAGGTAAGCTTTATGATACTTTTCAAAGAATTAACCTTGTCTATATTTCTTTCCTTTCCTGTATATTTGATTTTTTATTGCCTTCTTTCATCTATTATTTCTTTTCTTTTCCTTGACTTTGCAAATGCTATTGCTTTCCTATCTGTAAGGCTATAAATTTGCCCCATATTTCTATTTTATCTACATCTCATAGGTTTTAATATGCTGTATCATCATCATTTATATTCACTTCAAAATAATTTATATTTTTGTCTTTAAGTTCTCTTGTGATTCACAATTTATTTTTAAGTTTATTGCATGATTTCCAATGGGCTTTTCTAGTTATCTTTTTGCTATTTTTCTATTTTAATATTGTTGTGGTCATAGAATATAATTTGTTTTATCCCAATCTTTTCAGATTAGTTGAGGCTTTTTTTATGGAGGAAATGGAAAATTTTGGTAAATGTTTCATGCATACTTGAAAAAATTGGTAAATTCTATCATTACTTTTAGCTTTTTATATATCTATATTTGTCAATTAAGATAAGTTTGTTATTTGAGCTGCTCATCTCCTCTATACTTAAATTTTGTGTTATTAGCCATGAAAGAGATGTGATTACATGTAAGAATAGATATGCTCATTTCACTTAGTTTTGCTAATTTTTGCTTTGTGTATTTTGGTGCTGTAATTTCGGTTGCCTACAAATTTAACACTCTAGGTTTTTCATGTCAGGTTTGGATATTATTGTCATGAAGTATTTATTTCTCCTTAGTTCTACAACATCTTGCCTCAAAGTTGGTTTATCTAACATCAGTACAACTGAACTAGCTTACATTTGTTTAGAATCTGCCTGATATATATTTTTTCTATTCATTTGGTTTTAAATTCACTATGTCCTTATGTTAAAAATGTTTCTCTTATAAGAAGAATATAATTGTCTTATTTTCTTAAATCCAGCCAGAATGTCTTTTCTTAGAGTACATAACAAGATTGCATGAAATATAATTACAGTTTAGTTTACATCTATCTTCCTGTTTAGGACATGTGCTTTATGTTTCTATTTTCTTTCAGAGTTTCTTTTAAGCAAAATAAAATATTTTTATTTGCTCTTTTGTTTCTTCGCAATTGCCCTCTTACTTTTCTTGCTGTAGTCATGCTGCATATTACAGCATGCATTGTTGACATGTTATAGGCTAATAAAATTCTTGTTCTTACTACATTTCTGATGCTGTCTAGAAATGTAGAATTTTAATTACACTAACTTTTTGTATTATTATATTTATACCTTTTATTTCTGCATATAATTTTATCTAAAAGATATTAAATTACGGTTTTTTTTGTAGTCCATTATTTTTTATTTTATAAATGTATGTTTTCTAGTCTTTATTCTTTACAGTACTTTCATATTTCCACATGGAATCAATTTCCCTCTTCTTTCAGTTTTCCATTAGGGAAGGTCTTCTGGTAACTAATTGGTTTAGTTTTGTTTCAAATTTTATTTTATATAATTTTTGTTGTTTTGGTTTTTGTTTTGGTACCAGGGATTGAACTCAGGGGTGCTTAATTGCTGATCCTCATCCCCAGTTCTTTTTATTTTTTATTTTGAGACAGGCTCCTACTAAGTTGCTTAGAAATTGCTGAGACTGTCCTCAATCTTCCAGGCCTTGCCATCCTCCTGCCTCAACCTCCCTAATCACTGGAATTACAGGCATGTGCTACCTCTCCCACCTTTATCCATTTTTTGAAAAGCATATTCAGGGAATAGAAATCTTGGATGATAGTTATTTTCTAGAAATATCTTTATTTTCTATCATTTTTCCTCCTATGAAGTCAGATATCATTGTGATGTTCCTTTGAAAACAACGTTTTCTTTATTTTTTGGAATGCTTCTTTTTGTTCGTTTATGTCTTTGATTTTCAGTGATTTTACTATGACAAGTCATGGTGTGGTTTTCTATGTATTTGTCATGCCCAAATTTTGCTAAGATGTTTGAATGGGTGAGTTTATATCTTTCAACAAATCTTGAATATTCTCAATCATTCATTCTCTAAATACTGCTTTGACACACTTCATTCTTATTAATTTTGGGGGATGCAGAGGATTATAATTATAATTATCTTAAAGTTTTTTAGTATGCTCATGTGCTTCCTGTAATGTTCCATTTTATATTTTATTTTTATCCTATTACACTCTGTATTCAGTATTTTCTATTGACGTATATTTTTGAATTAATTTATCCTTTGTGCTGCTTTGTATGATCTGCCATTAAGCTCAACTCTTGAGTTTTTGGTTCTGTGTAGATCTTTTTCTCAACTGTGAGTATTCATCTGGTTTTTGTTACAGATTTTGTATATTCTATGGATACCTGTTTTTGTTGAAAAGTTTCTCTTTAATTCATTTCGTTCATGTTTCTCAATTTTAATAGTTCATAGTTTAAAGTCCTTATATCCCAAATCCTATATCTGCATTATATACATGCCTCCTTCTAAACATCTATTTTCTTCCTAATTATCAATATATTTTTCCATCTTTGTATACCTAGCAATTTTCTATTATTTTCCAAAATTACCTACAAAATAACTATAAAGGCAATAACAATGCTCTTTTCTATCAAAAAAAATCCTTTGGATTTTGTAAAGTGATATGAAGTGTTAATTTTCTAAGGTAATGAATAATCAAGCAATCAGTATTTATATATGTATTATGTTCTTTATACTTTTGTAATTGTTGGAAGATATTATAACTACTAAAATATGTAAAAATAATGACAATGAAGTCATGACATTATATTGGTCATTGCCTTTCCGATTTAGATTTTACAAGGTTTAAGAGGCAAAGACAATCTAAATTCATTGCAAAATAAGCATTTCAAAAGATATCTGTTCCTGTTAAGTACTTCTGGTCCATCAATTAATATGACAATTTTCAATTATTAGATTTTGAGTATCTGCCTTATACAAAGTTCAGTACTATAAAAGCATAAGACATTTACATTCATAAAAGAATGTGAATTGAACTCACTTGCCATTTGTGACAACATGGATACATCTAGAAGGTATTTTGTTAAGAGAAGTAAGTCAGACACAGACAAATATTGCAAGAACTCACTTTGACATGCAAACTTCAACAGTTAATGACATAGAATTAGAGATTATTATAGTGGTTACCAAGGGATGGGAAGATTGGGGGTGGAGACATGAAGGAAAGACATGTTAGTGAAGGGATACAAAATTTTAGGAAAGTAGAGGGAATTTGTTCAAGAGATTTATTGTACAGTGTGGTAACTATAGTTAATCAAAATATATGTGTTTTTCAAAAATGGTAAGAGAATGGAAATTAAGCATATGCATGACAAATGACAATTGTTAGGCAATGCATATGTAAATAAATTTAGTCATTCCACAATACATATATTTCAAGACATCATGTTGTACATAGTAAATATATGCATTTTGATCTGTCAATTTAAAGAAAAAGTAGTAGAAAAAAAATGAAAGAATTCAGAAAATTCCATTGGAAATTTAAAGAAAAGACAGATCACATCTGATGGGAAAGCCTTCAAAGAACTGTTGTAATTTGAGTCAACTCTTTCCAGATAAGTTGAATTTAAGAAACCTGGAGGTGAGGCCAGGCCCAGTGGTACAAGCCTGTAATCCCAGCAGCTAGGGAGGATGAGGCAGGAGGATCACGAGTTCAAAGACAACCTCAGCAACAGCAAGGAGCTAAGAAACTCAGTGAGAACCTGTCTCTAAATGAAATACAAAATAGGCGTGGGGATGTGGCTCAGTGATTGAGTTGCCCCGTGTTCATTCCCTGGTACACCCCTCACAAAAAAAAAAAAAAAAAAAAAAAAAAAAAAAACAGCCTAGATGTCGAGATGAGGAGTACACCAGCACTTGCAAATCTATCTATCTCCTAATCCAAATCCTCAGAGAAAAAGCTCCACTCCAGAGAAGAAAGGATCACA
Source organism: Sciurus vulgaris (assembly GCF_902686455.1). Classification (NCBI taxonomy): domain Eukaryota; kingdom Metazoa; phylum Chordata; class Mammalia; order Rodentia; family Sciuridae; genus Sciurus; species Sciurus vulgaris. The sequence goes on from NC_136462.1 coordinate 74,757,226, forward strand.
CATCTCTGGTAGTTCACAGAAAAGTTATCATTTGAAAAAAATTGTAACTATTATTGAACAATTTCATTAATCTTATCATGTCATAGTTATAAAACACAATTCTATAACCTTATGACATTGGTTAAGACCTATAAAATTTTATGACATGGTTTTTAGAACTTTTCAATAATTCTATTAACTTTGGGCTTATGAATTATATTAAAGTCCTAAAGTTATCTATAGCATTACCATCACAAGGCTCAAATGCCAATTCTCCTCATGTTGGCTGAATCAAAAGAGTATGCTCCTACAGGAATTAGAGCAAATTCTTGTCAATAAAGATGCTCTCTTTTAACATTATCAGAGTTCTCCATACTCAGTAAAACCTACACATAACTTATGACATTGAAGGGTAGAGCTTTCATACAGTCCAAGGAATGCAGCGTGTGACAAAGATGGACAACAATGAATTTAACAAAGTTTTAAGAAAATCAACTGTCTCATATTTGAGACAAATGGTACGTCTAATTTTTCGCACCCCAGATATATTTTTTGAGAATTTTGATCAGTATTGTCTAAATGTTTTGTTATTAGAATAAAATTAGTAGTAGGTTCCAGTTCACCCAGAACAGTTACCTGTATCCCAGGCCACCATCAATTCACTTTAAAGTAATGCTCACCTCTGTACAACTTGTCCATGCAGAATGATATCTAAATATCCAGTTCATGTAGACTGTGATGAAAGGTCACAAACTTGGTGGACAACTTTGGCCGTTAGAGGATCTTTCAAGTATAGCAATTTAGAATGAAAAGACAATTTGACATATGGAGTAAAAAAAAAAAAAAAAAAAAATGATAACTTGAACAGGAATTAATATCTGTGAACTAATCAAAAGCCAATTTTATTTATACTTGGAAAATCAAATATTGATAATAATGTTTTCAAATATATTATGCACCTTCATGGGAAAAACTAGGGAAGTAAACACTGGATAAGTGACACAGATATTCAGAGCCATCAATCATTCTGCTAAACCAGGCACTTCTAATTGTAAAAGTGGACCCCTATGAGGAAGTGCATGGGGAGATCTATGAGTTGTGGATTTTGTCTAGCTACCTTTTCATTGGTTTCATACCTATGCATATAGTGGTAGACATGGGCCCACTATTGGATAATAGCCAAGAGGAATCATGTGCCTGGCAGAGGAAAGAAAAGACAAATTATAACCTACTAAGCACGTCTGTATCTGTTTGCAATGACTTCTAATCATAAAATGACTTTCAGAAGACATCCACCTCCCAACTTTGCAAAACATTCTGTCTTTTTCAACTCTGAACAAGACTCATGCAAAAGGGGAACTTGGAAATACAGTTACCAGGTTAAATAAGTTGAGACAGAATATAATACAAAAGTTAATGCTCCTATCTTACTTAAAATTATAATCATATTTGCATTTATAACTTGTATCATTGCTTCAAAAAGAATTAAACAATAATTTCTTAGTTTTATTTTTAATTAAAAAACAAAGCACAGAGAATAGCTCTTACATGGATGTAAATTTCAAAACTTGAAACTTTTAAACACTCTTCCAAAATTCAAAATGCTTCCACTTACAAGGTTACAGAAAAGTAAAATATGTTTGTGTGTGCATGTGTGTGTGTATGCATCTATATGTATGTACATATGTTATCCTAGAAAATTAAATGTTAATTTTAATTCAGTTATTAATTTTCTAACTTTTTTCTGTTACTCTAGAAATGGAAAATCATTGACCAATAACTGTAACTAGGAAATCATGTTTTGTAATGCTTAGGGCATAATTTTAGATATTAATTTAGCTTCTGGAGAAAATCTTGTGGAATTTGAAAACTGTCTTACATTTTTGGCTGACCTTGATTTTTTTAACTTCCTTGAAAAGTTGTATCTGAATTATTCATATTGAAACCCATGGAAAGTAATAAACTAAAATAATTTAATTTCAGAAAGTGGGTATATTCTAAGAATCTCACAGAGCACATCCAGCAGCATTGTTGCACCCGCTGTACTGCTTCTACTCAAATTTGCTTCTTATTCAAGCAACAGGAAAAGGAGAAACTCCATGTACCTTGTTGCTCTGTGAGTTCTCCTGCCTGCAATTGTCTAAGAAGCTGACAGAAACTTTGATTTTGTTTCTAATCCTTAAGCTCTTTAAAAAGACCTTGACATTCTGCTTACCTTCTTCATTTCAGCTACCTATTAAACATCAGACTTTAATGATTTTCTAACTATAACTGTAAAATTGCTTTGTTCATCCTTCTGATGTCACAGCCTTTATAACACAATTCTTCCCTTGCCTTATTTGCTCTGGGGTGACATTGAGGGCACAGACATCAAATTCTTTTTGTTTTCTATTTGATTCCCTGGATACACAGTGCTTCTTCCAGCATCCTTATGTTCCCTCAAATTCACAAAACTGCCCCCTGACTGTAAGTCATTATCCAAAAAAAAGTCATTTGGTGAGCTGATTTTCTCCCTCATGCACAGTGCATACAAAGCACCTCATTATATCTTGGCATGGCCTAGCACACTGCAGAGACGTGATGACCACTGAGGAGCCTCTGCACTTCACAATCCCGATTTCTTCACCCTTTCACATACACTTGTCTGAAGAAAACCATCTCCAGGAAGAAGGAATCCTTCATTCACCTGAAATTGAAATCTCTTTCTCCCCCAGTACCCACTACTCTCACCTACCTTGTCTGGGCCATCCCACTCTCTCCTAAAACCTGTCCATGAAATTGTTCCCATACTCATTTTTTTTAAACCTTTAAAAGAAATGGTTTGTATTTAGTAAGCTCTTTTCATATATTTCTCATCCTCTCTGGGAAAGGATTTTATTGATCCATGAATGTCATGACATTTCCAAGATGATGGCAGTTATAGAATTTTTAACATGGGCAAGACTTGGTTTGGGACAAGGCAGATGACAGATGGGGACCTGGCAATGATGTACCTTATGCACCACAGAGTATTGGGGTATCTAAAAGTGTTTTGTGTGTGCCAGAAAGGTTTAGTAATAGGTTAACTCCTTAAAATTGAGCTGAAAATGAAGCAGTAAGGAAACAGATACTTATTCCTAGGTGAAAAATAAAAAACAAACATTGAGTTTCATGTGATACTTTGAATTTAGATCTGACACATTATATCAATGAGCAATAATTTTGGTGGAGTGCATTTCCATGCCATATGCAATTAATTTGTTCAAGGATGATTACTTTGTATTATATTATTAATGAGAGATTCATTCTTTTTCCATCTAATAAGAAAAGAGGAAATTTGTAGGTAAATTCCCTGGAATCTTGCATTAAATTATGGGAAAGAGATATTTATTTAAGAGAATTTGATGCCTAAAATAAATGGAGAAAGTGAGATGAAAGAGGATTGAGAGGGGACATCAGACATTTACTCAAGGTATTTGAAAGGAACTGAAAACTCAGGGGACATAGAACCAGTAAAATATAATGAGGGAAGTTGATTTTTATAGAGAATAAATATGTTTTTGCTTTGATTTCTCTGAAATAAATGGAAATAAAATTATTCTTGACTGTAGTTTAGTGGAAGGTTTATCGATCTTAACTTTATAGCAGTTAGATAGAGGGCTTATAAAATGCCTATCCTCCATAGGCCCAAGGAGCAAAGACTTCACCTGCTAAGATAATAACTCAGGTGTCTACTGTGGATAAAAGTTGGCCACTAGATTTTCTTGCAGTGTGGTTTAGTTAGGTCATTCTGCAAATGATCTGTCCCTCCTACGTCTATCAGCAAGGCATTTTCAAACAAGAGGTCAAGGTGTTAGTAATTTTCAGTGAATAAGCAGTCTTGGCAATCAAGCAAAAAATAAAAAAGCTTGAGAGAAAAGCAAAAGCTAACAATGCCACCCTAATCAATTCTGCCTTGTAGCAGAGACTCCTGCCTTAATCATACCAGAGTTGATCAGCATTTTCTAAATGACACTGTATAGATCATTTTTTATAAACTTTTGTTGCAGTACAGATATCAAAGCAATGTTTCAGTTACTGATTGGTTTTAGATATACAGAGCACATATGTGTATGCCAGCAAGGTCAGTAATAGATCAACCCCTGATCTTAAAATAAATCTATTTCTGTCAAAATATAGTCACCATGGCTCAGCTAACACTATTTTTTGACTTTGAAACAAAGCAACAAACATCATGTTTCAAGAAAATGTTCTTTTTAATATTCAGACATTTCAATTTTTTTCTGATAGGTTATACTCAACAACTAGAGGAAACATCTTCATGAAGTGAAAAGGAGTAGTCTCAGGAAAGAGAACTCTTGAATTAGCTGTTGAGAAACAGCATCAAAATCTCATTCAAATAGTACTTGTTGTGAGACAATTGTTAATGCAATCTGATGAATTACACCGAGCTTATTACATACTAGACAATTTGGTGATGTTTTGTCATATAGGCAAATCACTAAAGCTGACTTGTAGACATCAAGAAGATGATAAAATAGTGGGCTTTTGTCATAGAACCTCTCAAATTGCCTCGACTTCCTTCCTGTGAGTTCTAATATGTATACTATATTTTTACAATGAACTATAGGACAGAGAAGCAGGTATTTTCCATTGCATGTTTATAGGTGTTATAAAAATTTATCAATGAAAATCTCAAAGTGTGCATATGAGCTTGAAGAATCACAAATGTATTATTTCTAGGGAATTAACACCTACAGAAAGAAAACTCTCAAAACACTGATGCTTTAGTAAACCTTTCAATTCTTAGAGTCATTAATCCAAATTCAACTTTCTTGCCAACTCTGAAACTGAACAAGTTTATCTGGGAAAAGATGTGACCAGCTTGCTTGCTAGAGTAGATTTTAGTCCAGTAGAAAATGACTTTTTCAAGTGTTTATATTATCAAAGAGAGCCCATGACCCTTCCCTATGAAAAGTGCCAAAGCAAGCCCCATTTTGCCAGGGTGGGCAGGGTAAATTTTCAATTTTCACTGGCTAGTATGGAAAAGGCCAAGGTGGTCAATTTAGGCAAGTCCAGCAGCTTATCTGCCATTTAAGCTTCTGCAGGTTTCAACATGCCAAGGACACACTGTTCAGACTGCTTTGTGTGTAATAGTAGGGTGGAGGGACAATTATTTTCTAGTCACAGAGTCTCCTTCAGCATGTATTGTCCAGCATCTCTACAGAGCAGAACCCATCTTACATCAAAAACCAAAATTTTAATATTTGTAGTCTAAATGCAATTGAGCAGAATCAGGGATGCAGCTTATTCTCCCCTAATTTTTCTCTATTTATAGCTTCACGCAGTGACAGGTCTGATGCACAGGAGTGGGCTCTTACTCAACACATCTGCTTCCCATGTGTTGCTGAGTCACACAGACTTTTTGGTTACCAAAAGTAACAAATATTTATTTCTCCTTGACAGTCCCACAGAGTTGTTGCAACAGAGGAAAAACAAGTGAGATTCCATTCAGTTTTGCTCATAAAAAGATCACTATTGATGCTTGTGCCTCTGCTACTAAGAGAGTTGAGAAAGCCCTGGAGCTTGTCCAGAGAAGAGTAATGAAATGATTAGGAAAAAGAACCTATGAGGAAAGCCAAAAAAATTGATATGGGCCTAGAAAAAATTATATGGAATTATAGATTAAATCTTTCAATCAAAATAATAATTGGAAGAATGTCCTACAGCTGAGATTTCTCTAAAGCAAATATTTGTGAACCTGAGCGAGGCTTCAGGAGATGTATGAACCCCCCCCCCCCCATCAAATACAACATACACAGTCATCCTGAATTTTCATATAAGCCTGGGATGTAATCATGCAGTATCATCTAAAGGCAATGGCATAAATTATATTTTGCTCATGGCTATGTCAGAGTGTAGAAGTGCAAAGCTTGGAATTTTTTTACTCGTTTTTCATAATTTTCTATTAGTAATTCTTTAAACTTCAGATTGCATCTTTGGACTTACACATCGAACCATGTCTGAACTAGAGGACAAGGAGTGGAAATAAGAAGACAAAACTGCATCAATTCTCTGATTCAGGTTTATAATTGAGCTACACTGTAAACTTTATCTTTAGTCTTATAAATGAATGTCACCCTGATTTGATTGACTGATCTTTGTTTCACACCCTTCATAAAGTAACCCAAAATAGCTGCTGGAAAACATTGCAAACCTGCAGAGTTTTAGCAGTCATCAACTTTATATTGTCACAATTTCTTGTGGGTGAGTTATAATTAGGTTTATTTATTAACTATAAAAGCTCCTGAAAGAAAATTTCACAAATCATACGGTAGCTATCTTCTCTTGTCACTTCTTCTCTTAAAAAAGACCATACATCTAATCCACTGTCATTAAGGATCATTGCTTAGAAAGGAATTTTATGAACTAAGAAGATTGACTTCATACTGTGACAGTGAATTTGCCTTTTCTTCAAACTGGCTTCTTTGCTGTCTTAATTGCTTATGTGTGAAATCACAAACATTCACAAGATAGGCTCTACAAAGGCATATTTGCTGGCATAATGATCACTTTCTCTATATAACCCGGTAATGGACTTAGCATAGTTACACACATTTTGAAAAAAAAAAAAAGAAAGAAAAAGAAAAAACTCCTTCTATCAAGGTGGCCTAAATCAAAAAGAATGTTAGCCGACGTGAACATCAGCTGCTACTTCATGACCTTGATTGCGTTTAGATCACCTACATTCCCCTTGCTTCAGAAGAACCCACATTATGCTAATGACCCTCCTTCCCAAAATATCTAACCCTCTCACATCTAGTTAAGCTAGTGCTGTACCAAAAGCATATATTACCCAAATGCTCAGGTGCTTACAGAAAATGCATCCTTTCCAATAAGTCATTTTGGCTTGCCACTGTGAGTGTTCATGCATAAAACATACAAGCTGAACTTAAGAATTTCCATGAAAATATGTGCCCCAGAATATTTTTCATGACTTTAAAATCATGTCTTTTAAATTGCACACCCAATGTAATTTAGGAACAGAGAACTTGTTAAAATGTATTTAAATACTTCAAATAATTATTTCGCTACCTATGGCTTAGCTAATACAATCTCTGAGTTATTTTATCTTTGAAAAAACTATTAAATATGAGTATAAAATTCCTTTCATTTTATATATAAAATCCGACTTCATGCTCAAATCTAAACTCTCTGTGGGATAGGAAATTCAATCTCCAAATTCTAATCTGTTTTCTAGTCTTAAAAATCATCTGACAACTCTCCAAATGCAAAGTACACATACATTTCAAAAGTCAACCTTCAGGGAATATAAACAGAATAGAGAGAAGCACCTTGCTGTCTCATCATGTGTGCAAGTGGCATAAAGTGATTCAAAATCTATTAAGATTAATCTTTCAAACTAATACTCTGTGGTTCAAAGGTTACTGAGATAGGTTCCTGTCATACTTTGACATGTTTTTTCTTATCTTAAAGGTGTCTTAAGGGCTCACGTATCATCTGATGTTTATCTAGGTTATTGGCCCATTCTATTCATAGCCAACTGAAGCCATTTCTTGTCAGACAGAAACTGATAAAACCTCAATAGCATTCAAGAACCTTTTCCAGTGAAGTAACGATCCCAGTGGTCATGCAGTAGCATTTTTTCCAAAAAACTTAGTACCCGTTTTATTTTTAAAAATGCCTATTTTCAGAGGCTTTTCAGTGAACAGCTAAGCACATGGTACTATGCCTTTGATAACGAACTACTAAGAAAGATGGATGCTACACTCAAAAAAGGAATGTCTGAATATGTGTCAATTCAGAAGTTAAATGAGGAGCACCAAAGCCCCATTAGGAAGGAGGAATTGGTTCTGTTTTTCCTATAGCACCGCAGGGGAACTATTGGTCACAACAATCTATGATATATTTCAAAATAAGTAGAAGAGTACAAAAGTTCTCAACACACGTAAATGATTGCTATCTGAGAACATGGGAGTGCTTATCACCCTGACTTGATCATCACACACTGTATATGCATATTAAATTATCACAGTGTGCACCATGAAGAGGTACAAATACTACATCTCAAAAATGCATTTGCTGATATAAAAAGGATCTTTTTCTTAGAGAGTGTGATTTTCCTTCACTAAAATAATCCAGCATGAAATCATGACCCTAATATTTGTATCCTTAAACACTATCCATTCCTTCTTCCAGTGAATGCCTTTCACATAGTTTTGTAGGCTGACGTTAACATGGATAGGGGAGTACAATGAGTAGACCCCCATAGATATGGAATCTGTAGTCAGAACAACAGCATGGAAATTAGAGAGTAATTTCTTATCTTCAAAAACATGTTCTTGATGCTCACTGCAAATTCCAGAAGCGAACTTCAAGGAGACTTTGACATAAACTAACTACTAAGGAACAATAGGTATTTTTGCTGTTGTTAGCAGCCATTGCAGAGGAAAAGTGGTGTTCCAAGGAAAAAGAATGTCTTGCTATCATATACCATCTGGTTAAAATAATGAAATAATTTTATAATAAAGAATGTTGATATATGCCTATTATTTGACTTTTACTATAAGAGATCCAAAAATTATTTATGTCCACATTACTAAATAAGGACATATACATCTGGAATGAAAGTATTGCTATTACATCATTGCAGGTCTTCAGTTATGCATTTAGATATCACATTCCTAAGAGATGAGGGAAAACATTGAGCAAACATAGTATAATTCCTAGACCTCCTAGTAAAATCTTTATTAAGAGTGTAAGAGCAAGGAAGAGAAGAAGAAAGAGCAGAAGATGATGATGGCATAGGATGAGAATTTTAGAAGTGGTTATGAAAACTATAAAGTTATAAGTCAAATATCTAATTTATGGGAAAAGCAGATTTCACAATATTTGTCATTAATTCTGTATTCATACATCATACCAAATCTAAGCCTTGAAATGGGTAGATGAAACAAGATCTACAAAAAATAAAATATAAAAAATAAAGAACAGGGAGAGAATACAAAGATAACAAAGTTGATATAAATATAAATTTCAGTTTATTTCACCTAAAAATTCATGGACTCATTATGTTAAGACTCTAAAATTTAGCAAAACTATGTTTACTCTGGTCAAGGACAGAAAAGAGCAGTCTAGTATTACTGATTATTGAACCAAGGCCCTCACAAGGTCATGCAGCTAACAAATGGAAGAACAGAGAATTTAGAGTTGGCAATGGATTTTGTTCTGCTGATGGAAACCAAGTCTTCCTGAGCACCTGATAGCCTAAACAATGGTTAGATATTAACTATTGATTGAGGCAAGCATCTAGAAACCCCAGAAAAACCATATGACCTTCAAGGAAATTGAATGATGATTTTATCCCACAATTTCTAACGAGGTACTCTTTCTGAACTCCTAGAATCTATGATTTCTTTGTTCTCCTGATTTCATAAGATAACACTTGGGAAAGAAAAAATAAACAAACAAAAACCCTCTAAGATTACTGACCGTAAGCATGTAATGTGACTTATGAAACTGGTCCTTGACAGCTACACTTTTCTCCTCTTCCCCATGGCATTTCATCTACATGAGACTGAAGCTGTATCAGGAAGCATCCATAGTAAATCAACTTTAAGCCAGGAAGAGGCAGATTTTCCCCTACATAGCTTTATGAGAAGTTGACCTTTTTATTAAGGGTCTGCCATTAAAAAAAGAAAAAAACAATAATAAAATAATTGAATAAACAGTAGGATAGGGAATTAAAGCTACTAAAAACTGTAGGGAAATTCTATATTTTTACTTGCTAAATGTGGTGACCCAATTCACAAGAGGAAAATGTAAACTCCGTATAAAATATAGCAGTGAGTATTTGAGGTAATTCCGATTTTACATTAGATATCACAGATGCTAAAGTTCATGCCGGATAGGTAATAATCTATTTAGGGAATAAACAACTTTGGTCTGTTTGAAAAGTATTTATGTGTCTTATTTTTATGGCTAAATATTATCATTGAGCTAAAATAATTTATACAGCTACAAACATGAAAACATTAACCGTAGATGTAATTCAAGCAAGTGCAAGTATCACCTGTCAGTTGGCTGTTATGAAAACAAATTATAATTAAAACAAACTTAGATTAATTCAATTTCTTTAAAATTCTTTGCAAATACAGTGCAGCTATTTGAGAAATGAAAACTAATTTGACTTCCATTACTCATAATTAGCATTGGTTAATAGGGAATAACTTTTAAATAAGCAATAGCATCTTTGCTTCTGAGAGTGGAAGAATTGGCTATTATTACATTGAAAACAGCTGGCTGGCTTCTGTGGCTTACCTAAAGAGTGACCCAGAATTTTGAAATGTTGAAAGGAACTTAATTGTTCTGGGTTGAAGTTTTCTGGAGAAATACTTTCTATTTTCTGTTCCCATATATTCCACCAAAGGACTATCACAATCTATTAACTTAAGTGTTATGGTAATTTGAATACCTTCTTCTATTATTTTCATGTAAAAATCCATGTATAATAGACAAGGAAAGTATAGTCTGATCTTTCAGTTTTACAGGTGCATAAAAAGTTCCTCTACACCTTCAGAGAATGAGACTAGTAAAAGAGACTCTTTTATATTTATGCCTAATACCTGGTTAGAATTTAATTCCTTTTTACATTTATTTTGGGCAAAGGAAACTTTACTTATAGTCACTGTGTGATTCTACTGAATTGTCAGACTTCCCATCACTCTCCAATTGTTCTGCTCACAGCATTTGGGAAACCCCGCTCACCATCTCTGGGGTTCAGTCATGTTATGCTTCCTCTCTCTTCTTGTTCAAAGGCTCTTTAAATCCCTTTTCTTAATACAGATTCCCATGACTAAGAAATACAAAAGACAGAAGCTAATCTTTCTGCCCCTCATTTTTTCTCACTAACACATTTCTACCATACAGCAAAACCACTCCTGGATTAGTGCTTGTACTTTAGCACTTTCCTATCAGTACTTGCATAAAATGAGCTATAAATGCTTCATCCAAAATAGATGGTGACTTTTTAGGCTTTATATAACTACCTCTTTTATATGTTAATCCATAAAAGTTCTCTTCATTTGAGATACCTTGAGATCAGGGACATTATCATTTTGAAATAATTTTGTAGATTCCTGTAGAAAAAGTGCCTGTGACATAATAAACAGCATGAAGTGGAATTTGGACTAAATCTACTCAGCACACTATCCAAAAGATTGCAAAGACTTAGAACTAATTTTTGTGTGCAGGTGCTGTGATTATAGTTGGTTTAAAACAATGAAAGATATTCACTGGCAAAACCAAATAAATGCCCCATGATGTTAATGCCTGGTTTTTAAAAAGGTAAAAAAATATACTTACTAAGTACTATGTCCACAAATTATGGAATCTAGAAATTATACCATATATTGATTATGGTTTGACCAGAAAATAAAATGTAGAGTCAGAGTTTTAAAAATGGGGGAAATGAGAATGATTTCTAGTCCTTTCAGGTGGTATCCCACAATATCCATTTGTCTTTCAATAAAGGTTATCATTTTTCCTCCTAAACTTCAGATGTTATCAAGTATCTCCACACAACTTAAGTTGATTGCTGTCAAAAATACCATGACATGTACCAAGGCTCTGACAAACTTATTTGCTCATCTGGTATACACAAGTGAGTGTGTATTTTGGGAGGCTCAATGTAACTTCACAATTCAAAACTAACAATGTACTAGCAATTTATGAAGCAAATACTATTTTTGTATGCATTAGACAATTTAAGCTTCATTATAACTGCAGCTAACAATCAGAGTCAACAATTATTCATCCTTGATTTATAAACTAGGGAACAGGTTAAGAAAGGATAAATAACTTGCCTGAAATTAAATTGTCTAAGATTAACAAGGTTGGAATTTGAATCCAACATCTGAGTTTTTAGCCTCTCTTCTTATTGAATTTCAAGAAATCCTTCAATAGAAATTTATCCAATATAATTGGTACTAGAATTTGGTTAGTTAATCAAAGAAATTAGTTAAGGTAAAAAGTTATCTTAAAATTATTTCACTAGACAGATAAAAGACAGACATGGAGAAAGAAATCAAGACATGAACAAATTTGTCAATATTTTCATATTATGAGACTTCTTCTTTCAGTAGATATCCTATTTTGTATGCCCCACAAAGCAAACACTGAAATAAGGATTAAATGAAGATGGTTAATGAAGATCTCAACAGCACAGCTAAGAATGCAGCAAAGGTGATTTAGAGAAGGGACAAAAACCAACAGGAGATGTAGGGCAGGTGAAATGCAAAACATTTGGGATTTTCTGAGGAATTGTGTGGTGCCTCAAAACTGTCCTAAAAGGGGATGGAGAAACCGGCAATAATTTCATCAGAGTTTCCCCTTGAGATCCTAAATCTGTAGCACTTTGGGTGGCCTTGACCCTGGACTGAGCAAGACTCTGTATTCCTAGAGAAATCCTTCTGCAGAGAGTCAGAGAAGTGCAGTCACTTGGTATGCAAAGCCCTATAGGTGCTGGGTATTGTACCCTGAAACTAGGTGACACACAGAGGCTGTGGATGAACTTCAAGCATTAACAGTGTCTGCCACCACTAACAGTGGTGGAAGAAGGTCTTCAGTGGGAATTTCTGATCATTTTTCTTGCCAAAACCATATCTATTTCACATTATCTATAAATTTAATTTTTCATCCCTTTAAAGTAAAATGAGAAATTAGATAACTTTGAAAATTAGAGTACAGAATCCTTAGGTGATTTATTTTCCTTACCTTTATATACTTTTCCCAAACATTTACAAGGCTACCCAAAGTGCTATTTCTATAGAATGTTCCTAGATAAATGTCCCACAATAAATCTCACCAACAATTCCCAAAACAACTTTCTTTCATTCTGCAGTATTTCAACAATATAGAAAAAATTCTTTAAATAGATACTACTGTTAGTAAACATACAACTTCACTGGAACAGTGGTAAGTCAAATAAGTCATCTAGATTTCTGCTTGCCTTGGTCATTAGGTGGTAACTTTACCAAAGTTGAGCCCATGGGTTGACCCTATGTGTTTGTTAAGTGGAAATCGCTTCTAAAAAGTCACTAGTATTTACTGCTGCCATGGATCTTACTTTTAGACCCAGAAAAGGCTCAGCATGGTTATTGGCATTTCATAAAAGAAAGCACGCACCAAAAAAATGATTCATTATGTGACCTAGCAAGACCACACTATTGCCATGTGTACTTACACTCAGATCTCCCCAGAGCACACCCATGGCAAATTGACAGGGCAAGTCACCCATTCATCTAAGCACTGAGGCAATTAGATGAAAAAGTTTGCAAATTAAACAAAACCTTGGAGGATAAGGTGTCATAAATTCAGATAATCACAGACTAAAATATATTACCTTTGTAAGAATAAATCACACAAGATAAATACTAGGTGAAAATATAAAGTGGACAAGTCTCTCAGGTTTCCAGTGCTCTCCTTTCTTGAAACTTCTCCCACTGGCGGGCACCTGGGCCCTTTCTGACAGTCTCTGCCTCAGATACTCCTTTTAGGGCATTGAATTGTCCTTAGGAAGCAGGAGCTTTTCCCAAGATTCCATTTCTCAGACCTACTTGTATCTCAATGGGGTTGCATGACTGGTTTCTAATAATAAAGTGAATGGAAACAATGCATATTTTTCTAACTCCCAATATGTGAAAAATGAATGTACCTTTCCCCCTTTCTTACTATTAGCTGAATATCAAAGCTCAGGGTGAACAGTAAGATAACAACTTCTAGCAACTTGGTCTCTGCACGAATGAATGTATTAATCATGACCCTTTCCTGGCTGGCCCCACTCTCTGATCTGGAACTATTTGAAACAATGCTATGTGCTCCCCAAAACCATTTCATTTTCTTTAACATACAAGAAGATTCTAAGGTCAGTCTTTGTGTTCTTGGGTTGGGTATATATCTCTGAGTTCTGGCCAATAGAATTCGGGTTGAACTACTGTGTACTGTTTTCCTTTCCATGATCCTCCATTCTCACTGCTCTACTACTGTCTCTTTGAGTTGCATGTTGAAGCTGGGAGATGCCCGGTCTTTAACTGACTAAGTGGAACAGCTTGCATTGATGGTCATTTGAGTCCTTATTAGTAAGTCACTGGATTTTAGGTTTGCTTATGTCAGCAGTTATCTTATTTTGAATAAGGCAGAAATTGGAAATTTGAAGTAGGATGCTGCCACAATAGAAGCATGAAATGTGTGGGATCAGGTTAGTTGTCAGATGGTAGAGGATGAGAAAGCAGCTATCACAGGTCAGATGGCTGGAGGCCCATACAGTGTACCAAACGTACTTGGAAAACCACCACCTGCACCCTGTGCCTACTGAACTTGTCGAGGGGAAAACAAGTCATTGAGAGTATGCGTTGGTCGTTTTTACTGTGCTTGGTAATATGTTGCATAAAAGAGATGGACCAAGCAAAATTAACCAGGCTTGCAAGCAAAAATGGAAGAGGTTGGGAATCTAGAAATTTGGGCTTTAAGATGTCAAATAGTGAGTGATAGGATTCAGAAAAGTCTTTGCTCCATTGAAATTTCTCAGTTGAACAAAGTGATTCAACTTTGTGCCCAGATTTGGAGTAGGGATTCAACTTCCAAAAAGACTAGTAGCCTCAATGGAGCTGGTATGAAGCACTGAGTCAGAGACATGAAATTGAGAAATAAAGGAAATGAGCTCATTTTTGAGCTATATCTAAAAGAGAACTTTAGGTCTGGCTACTGTTATCTGGGACTGACAAGAACCAAATAAATCAGTAGATAGTATTTGTGACAGAATTCTACTGAGAAATACACAAATGTGGTCTAAAACAATGGAGAATTTGGAGGAAATCTTAACAATCACCATTCTTCATCTTTTCACATGACAAAGTTATGTTACCATGCCACTATTAAGTTTTAGGAAAGAGGTCAGATAAATGGTCTTTTCAGGGGCTGCCTCCACAGAAAAGACAATATGCCTTCTGGAGTTTTACTGTTTAGAAGTAAAAGCACAACAGATGCTGCTTCTTGGAAGGCAGACTTTTGCAGAGAAAATGCTAAGTAAGTGTTCACCGTCTGGGTTGAGGTCACTTTGAATCCTAATTTGTGAGTATATGTATGAGTAGAGGTAATTTATGTCACTTCTGTACATAGTCAAAATGCCTGTATGATCCTCTAGGCTTTCCTCCCTTTTGCAAATATGCTAGACACCACTTTTCAAGAATAGCAAAGCCCTGTGGTGTACAAAACCTGGGTCTCTGAACAATTCCATTGAGCATAGCCCCATCTTGTCAATACATTGGAGTGTGTTATAAGCAATAAATGTATATTTTGCTTTGCAAGTAGATTTTGAAATTATTTAGTACAGTAGTGTACTAGTTTCCTAGGAATGATGTGATAAATTACCACAAAATCAGTGGCTTTAAGTACTAGAAATTTATTCTTTCATAGTTCTGGAGAAAATAAATTTAAAATCAAAGGATTGACAGAGTCATGTTTCTTTCAAAGACTCCAGAAATTTGTTCTTTCTTGACTTTCAGTCTCTGGTGTCTGCTGTAATCTTTGGCACTTGTTGGCTTATAGAGGCATCAGCCCTGGCTCTTCCTCTTCTGCACATTGACTTGTCCCGTTTGTGTGTGTGCCGCAGATCTTCCTCTGCCTTCCCAGTGACATTTCTCATTGGTTTTAGGACTCACTATCCAGCCCACTAAGGGCATTTTGCCTTTTCAATCAATTAACCTCTCAAGCTTTCCTACACATCTTTCCCTAAGAAATATTGTTTTCTAGAACCAAGGTCAATGTTTGCAAATTGTAATAATATAAATGAATTCAGCAGTGCATACGTGAATATCAGTAATTATATTTGTAATTTTTAAGGTTCATTCTTAGTGATATGAAGTGCCTGATGTAAATAAATGTATTTAAAAAGACAATGTGTCAAATAATTAAAAGACAATAATTCTATTAGTATGCAGTACAGAAGCACTTCAAAAGCAGTGGACTTTTCTAATATCCTTGAAGTCATGGTGTTAGGAGGTTGATAGACCTGAAGAATAAATGTGGCCTTCAAATGAGGAAGTGGATATTTTTGAACAAACTATTGCACAGACAACTCCAGGTTTGGACAAATGACATCATTATTTAAATAAACATCTATATTAGTTATTTAATTATATTTAATTATTAATTAACTTAATAATGAAATATTACTTAAATAAATAATGATGTCATTTGTTCTCATTTTGGAATAACTAGCTGGTCACTGTTTTCTTTTCTAAAGTACCACATAGAAATAGCTTCTTCAGATTCACTGACCATTAATGATCACAGAAATTAAAACACAATGAGAAAAAAGTACAGAAGAAGCAAAGCAAGAGCATCACATTGGATTGAAAGAAAGCTTTTGCAGCAGCAACAACAAAACACTACAATAACAGGATTCATGTTCCTAATACTACCCCTCCCAAACAAGAGAAGAACAAACAACATAAATTAAGAAGTTGTTATTTGACAGAGGATCCTTTGAATCAATTGTAATCAATTAAGAATAAATTAAAGCCATTTGAATTAGGACATGACAACTGGTCATATAAATCCTCTCCAAAAGAAAATATTTCAAGAACTTCATTATAGTCCCTGTTGTGTTTAGCATTTTCACTTACATATTCATTATAGATATTTCACTAGAAATGAACCTCATAATAACTTATGTGAATTTATATCAAATTGAAATAGAATATTATTTAAACAAACATGTTTTGGCATAATATAAAGATACAGAATTAAGGCATCAAATAGCAGGACTAAATCTCATTCTTATGAATATATTATGTTCCAAATCTTCCTAAAGTCAATAGAAAGAAAAGAAAATTAGCACATTACTGATATTAATGTTAAGTCTATTCTAATTTCCAAAGCTATTCATTTTATTTGTTAATTATGCTTTGATTAAAGGTTTTAGTCAAAGTAAGTTTATGATATTTCTCTTTTTGTGTGTACCCAACTCTACTTAAAAATATGCAGATTTGAAAATAGGATTACAAACTCCAAAGAAATAATGAGCTGGCTACTTTTCTCCACTGTTTTGACTGCTACAACAAACAAACAAAAAAATCTCTTTTCACACTGCTTTGTCTTTTCAATGGTATGTATTAAATGACAAGGTAGCAAACATCTTTGCATTTCTCCTCATCTTAGTTTGCATTTGACCATAGTAAATAATCCATTTCCTTATGATTATTAAAAAAAAAAATCAACTTGATTAATAGGACTGCAGTTTGGTGACTTCTGGACAATAGCTTTTAATTTTCCCTGTTATTATCTCTGATCAAAACTTGAAATCTTATTAAAATAAATATTTTGATTCACTTGGTCTTGGTTAGGACCAATAATTAAACATTTCTAAAAACCTCCTTGGTGATGTCAATGCTGCTGGTCCATGGACCACACACTTTGAATAACAAGGCTATAATCACAGCAGGTAAATATTCAATTTTCATTTTATTAGATTCTTACTGGCTTCAGTGATTATAGAGCCATATAATATTAACCTAACATGACAACAACATCACAAAGAGAAAAAGAACCTCACAAGGGACGTGTACAAAGTACTAGGAGAATTTTAGACATTTTAAAATCCCCCTTTATCCACTTTGGACATGTTTTGCACATACTAATGGTGCAACAAACTACTTAACTCTTTTCAACCACACTAGCATTTTACAACTACACTAACACTTTCTCAAACAAGGTTTCCTTGCATCATATTAATTTATTTTTCATACTTTCAGCATTCACAAGTATTCTTTGCTTCTTAGCAAGAATTTGCCTCTTACTCCCTAGCCATGCACCATTTTAGTCATAACCAATTCTATTTGTACAAGTCTTGAGGCCTTGCAAAAACATGTCAGTTGTTGAGATCACTGTTCAGACCTACCTTGAAGGAATATATTTGCCTGATCTCCTATAGTGTATTCATTCCTCTGCCACTAATCCATAAAGATCACCTACCCAAGAATTCACTTGTCAAAAGGAGAAACTTACTGCAAATCACAATCAAACAATTCACTTGAAGAAATTATGTTCTTTAGAAAACTTCAAGATTTTATTCATTGCTACATGTGTATACATGTACAGACTACATATGCAAAATAGATTTACATATAGAGCACAGAAGTAAAAGTGAGAAAATTAAACTATTAGTAACACATGTTTAACAGAAGCATTGAACTGTCCTCACATTTTCTAAGGGATGTGTAATTGTATCTGATAATAAACTTACATGGAGACAGTGTTGCACAATGGTTAAAGATGAGCATTTTGGATCAGAGGGTCTTAGTTGGAATCCCAATTCTTTTATTCAATGCTCAAATGACCTAGGACCCCTATTTAACCATTCTGGATATCAGTTCCTTCACAATAACTTCTGAGTCAAAACTTTGTATTCACATTTGCTACACAGCAAATTCTCAAGATCACACAGGCATAGAACAATAAGCACTTTCTCACTCTTTGCTCTGTGGGTTTGCAAACTGGATGAGGAATCTACCTGTGGATTGTCCAGATTGGTTCCATGTGCCTCATTCTGAGACCTGGGTTGGAAGTCCAGTGGCTTCCTGGAAGTGTTCTTATCTCCACAGTGGAGTTCGGAAGTGTCCAGGGGCTGTACAGCATAATGTGCTACTTAAAACCCAGTTCTACACAGTAACAATGTCACTTTAGCTCATATTATATTAACATAACAAGTCATGTGCCAGGTTCAATATTCATGGACTGTCTTTCCCTCACCACTGCAGTGGTGAGGAAATATAGTGACTGTTATTTAAACAATAATCCAGTCTTCTTAAATTTACCACAGGGTTTAAATGCACTTCAAATGATTAAAGAGTGATGTATGATAAGTACTCAGTAAAGGTTTATAAGATATAAATATTTAGAACAATTCTGAGGCTGATATTGATTGATTATTCAATCGCCATTTTCCTCTTGCTCTTGGACACAGAGACTGACCATACTTCACAGTTTCTCTTGAATTTAGGTGCAGCCATTTTTCTAAGTTCTGGCCAAGGGAAAGTGGATGGCATAATCTATTGAACCTCAGTCTGACTCACAAAGGTTGCTCTCTTTCTATTTCTGGAGACTTGACATAGGTATTCCAAAGACCCAGAGGCTCTAGTTCAGGTTGTCCAGAAGAATATTTTGGTGATGAAAAAGCTTAATATCTTTACTCTTCATTAAAATAGCATCTAGTCAGATGAAACTATTGGACTTGAAATGTGGCTTTTGCAGCTAAGGAGCTGAAGTTGTAATTTTAATTAATAACTACATGTGGCTAATGACCACCATATTTAGCTTTGCAGTTAAAGGGTAAGACAAACACTCTAGACAGAAGAAGCCTTCAAGGTTACATGGCAATCTGATTGAATGGGGACATAAGTTACACCTAAAGTTTTACTATACTAAATCACTAGACTTTGTATGTTGTTTGAAGCTGTTAGTTTTTTCTGGCTAATCGGGAGTACAAATAGCAGTGTTCACCAGTTAGGTTTTAGCACAAGACAGTAAGCTTTGAATCCTGTCTCTATTCTTTAACAACTGCCTAACATTGGACAAATCACCAAACCATTTCCTTTTCTAAATGGCAATATTATCAGAACCTAGTAGAAGGTCATGTGAGAATCAAATAATATGTCGTGCAATGTCTTTATAATGTAGCTGTACACCTTAAAGTGTAAAAATAATAATTAGAATTAACCAGTTAAATAAATAAAAACATACAATTCGTAAAGGTCACCCCAAAATTCATCTTTACCTTACTGAAATATTTATGATAGAATGTTTATGTGGGAACAAGGGCTTGAGATGAGCCATGCTATTAGTCAAATAAATTTAGACAGGATGGATTATAGCAGTATAAAACCATACATCAGAATTATGTCTGGGACCTTAAGGTACTGCACAGGAACAAAGAAAGAGAAGGAACTCCAAGCTACGTTAAAACAATGATTAAGCTGAGTACCCTAAAGAGAAACACTGATTAAGATTAACAAAATTTAAACCATAGTTGAAAAACCATTCAAAAGGAAATAATGCAACATGGAAAAAATTTAAAGTTGTGTTATGTTCAAGAACAGTTTTCTACTAAACTCACCAATGCACTTGATTAGGATTTGCTGGGGAGACTCAGAATTGAGGAAAGTACAAGTGAGTATAGATGTCTATGTAGTTGCTGAGGAAAGGAAAAGTGGCTGTAGAAACAGAGAGGGTAGCTCATGACAGGACTCTTATACCCAACAAAATGTAAATTAGGCAGATTATTGTGGAAGTGTGAAATTTCCATAATAACATAACAAATTACCACAGGCATAATTTCATATGCACTTTAAAGCAACATTTATCATCAATTTAGAAATGCCTAATTTCATCTAATTAAAACAAAACTTAATACATTGTAATAGAAAGTTATACGAAGAAATAATACAATCTCTAATACTATTTATTATGTTTTAAAGCAAGTGACTTGTGTTTTAGGAGAGACCAATTCATTCCATGTGATAACTTTCTCCAGTTTCAAGTACAAGCTAAAAGTTGGAAAATTATAAGGAAATTCATAGTAACAGATCACGATCCTAAGGTGATGTATAGATTGAGCAGAGAATTAATATTTTGTCAGATTAATAAAGATATCAAGATTAGTTTTTCAAATATTGATTTGAAGTACCAATTTTACCAATTTTGAAATATAATTCACCTAAATATTATAGAAACAAATAAATACACATGAATTTTACCCTTGAAATACCAAGAAGTTCTTAGTTTGAGGTGAGTTTTGTTTATTGTTTCGTTGTGTCCATTTCTCAAGATATGTAAACAACTGGAAACCATCATCCCCTTTAGATCATCTGACCTAAGCCCATGGCTTAAATACAATCCATTAGCCAATGACTTCCAAACTTAAATTTCCATCCCTGACTGCATCTGTCCCCTTTTCTGGGACAACAATAATATCTCAATGCCTGTGCACACTGCTGGAGTGCCGCAGCCCTGGTGGACTTGAGTAGAGCCACTCAGTATCACGAATCTTCTCCTCTCAGATCCCAGGATCATAGAATCATTGAGACATGTCACTGTCATGTGGAAGACAGGAGAATGGGCCAAAATGAAACATGCAAGTACACTTAAAGCTTTTGATCCAACCCAGTGAATTTCAAGTTTGCTCAGATCCTTTTATCTAAAGCCACGAGTGTGACCCAATCCAAAGTAATTGTCTGAAAAGTTCTTCACATAGAGAAAGGTAATGAAAGAAGGGGACAGATATTCATGAACAAAGAATCACATCTGCAGCACTACCCTCTCTCTGAACTGAAGATGCTTAATCACCCTGGCAGTGCTCGATAACTACAGTTGGATGCTTAATAAACATCTTCTCTTATCCAGTAGAAAACTGAACCTTTGATTTCCAGTGCCCTCTTCACGCCTCAATCCACTGTCCTTTCTTCTCAGCTCAGTAAGTAGCACTATTATGCAGTCTTTGTGCCTCACCAGCACTTCCCAGAAGAGTGTTCTATCAGTATTTACACACCCAAATCTGGACACAATATTGCTTTTCACACTGGGGGAAAGCAGTATATTCGTATACCTTTAAAACTTTTGCATTATGAAAACTTTCAAATATATAAAATTGAAGTAATGGTATAATGAATTCCATGAGCCCAACTTCAACAATTCTCAAATTCATGGCTAATCTTGTTTCACTAAACTCACTGGCCTCCATCTAACCACCACCTCTCCAAATGTTTTTGAACGAATTCCAGATATCATATTATTTCACCACTGATATTATAGTATAAAGAGAGGAATATGTTTAAATCATCAAACAAATCACTTTATGTGCTTGGAACTCTGCAATAAGCCCCCAGTGCTGCTGGAATAAAATCTAATTTCTGTGATATCTATAGTATCAGCCCACACATGCTCCTCTAAACTCTTTTCTTTCATGCTTCCATCACCTTCATTCAATAAGCTCTTACACACTGGAATTCCTGTTCATATAGTTTTCCCTTTGCTTCCAAAGCTCTTCCTAGCAACTTCACAAGGTTATCTTATTACTGAGGCTGAACATCAATCTGAACTAAGGACCCAGTTACTTTATCAGTAAAGCTTTTGAAATATTTTTTCATAGTAGTTACAGTGATTTAGGCTACTTTTTTGCTAAATTCACTCTATGTTCACTCTATGAACCTCTTGAAAAAAAGAGGATCGTTGTTTTCTACTATAAGGTCTTTATGTCTTAGTACCCTTTCCATGGTATGTGTTTAATGAATACGAGTTAAATGAATGTTCTCAGTTGTATGGGCATTGAATTTCTAGTACTTGAACAGACATCCTCAGTATTTTTATTTAAAGAATTCATTTAAGGAATTAAATCAGTTTCATTAAATCATATTGTTTCTGTGTCTTCTATATATCGTTGTCCAAGATTGAGAGTTACAGACAGAAACAGGACAATGCTGTCTTGCCATCTTCCAGCTAAATGCATTGATAAATTTTTATTCTATTTAAGCAAAGAATGAGGTGCAACAGCTGGATTAAGGAATGTGCACAGCGCAAAGGGCAGTAAAGGGCACATCCAGAATTCCTCTTATGAGATAATTTGAGATGGCTTAGAAATAAAAATTAAAGTGTAGAAATCTCATTTTTTATTTTTGTTTTTGAGACTTCAAGACACAAACCTGACCCTAACAGATCTGTGAAAAAAGACCTTTTATTAGGATTTTTTTGTTAGTCTGCTCATTGACATAATGACTAAGAATCACCATTTTTTTTCTAATTCCTGACCACATTCCATGAAGCAGAATGAAAAAAAAAAATCAAATAAAATATATATAAGCAGAGTCAAGTATCCAAGGAAAGTTCATAAAGATTATATCACCAGGACCATATTTTCAGGAAGTAAAGTGTGGCAAGTCAATGTGATAAGTGAACCTTGTTGACTTTCCCATGGTCTCCATCCAATTAATAACGAGGTGCCATCTTTGCAAACACAGCCACCTATACCACTGCTGGCCAGATTTCCTCCTCTAAAGTCCTTGTTGAAAGAAATTTCAGAATCATTAGCAGTAAAAGAAATTTTATAACCAAAATATCATTACCTAGTGAAATTTTATTTATGAACAAAATTTCTATCTAAATGAGAAACAGAGGACATATTCCTCAGATCATTCTCAAAAGAAAATGGAAGTAAACTGTTCCTTTTAGCACCAAAACATGGAACTAGAGAGTCAGGACCCCCCCCCCCCCCCCCCCCGCAAATGAGAAAATAAGGAGAAAACTAGCTATGGTGAGGCCATTTATCAATGTTCTCATTTTTCTCTGTATTTTACATTCATAAAAATGAGGTACTTGCAGGGCACAGTGGCACATGCCTGTAATCCCCAGTGGCTTGGGAGGCCAAGGCAGGAGAATCATATCAAGTCAGACTCAACAATTTAGAGAGGCTCTGAGCAACTTAGCAAAACCCTGTCTCAAAATAAAATGTATAAAGGGCAGGGGATGTCGTTCAGTTGTTGAAAGCCCCTGGGTTCAATCTTTGATACAAAAAAATACAAAAAAAAAAAAAAAAAAAAAACCAGAACTTAAAAGGGGTACTGTGATGTATTCCATGTTAGGAAGAAAACTCAATCATCCTGGTATGAAGACGAGTGTAGCAGGTTCAATATTTTCAAATTCAGTCATGGAAAATTATAATTTTCTTGGTTATCTATAACTTAATCTTGTTTCAGTTCTAAACTCATTCTGCCCTAGAGAAAAAATACATAATTTTGCCAATTTCCAACTCTGCTAAAGGGTCATTCTTCCCTTTCCCTTTCTTCTTGGTGCTGTGTGTCACTGAGGTGAAAGTTAGCATGGAAGATGGTGGTATCTTGTCCTCTATCACCATCTACCTAGAACAACATCCATTAAGATGTACACCTGCAATCTGATTTCTGGAGTTGATACCGGTACCATGGCATCATTTGAGGTGTCCAGTTCCCATGTGGTCTCCTATCAAACAGTTCATGCCACATATGCCAAGTTCCTTCCAATTTCTTTTTTTTTTTTTTTTTCACTCCCAAAGTTATGCTAACCTTACCCAGAAAGGCCATCTGTCAACACCTTCAATTTTAATGGTGAAAATAGAACTGATTTACACATTTCATTTTTATTCTCCTAAGAAGACACAGGATATTGGCAACATAAATTTTGTTTAATTGCAAATTGCTAAAATTATCACAGAATGATACTATTGCGAATTAGTTTAGATTTAATTCAAGTGAAAGAGGAGGGGATAAGAAACCCCTATCAGCATCTTCATTACATATCTAAGGATATTTCTCTAGAGAAGGTTCAGGGAAAGAGCTGCTCCTGTGTTGTCATGTACTTTAGTCTTATACCTCAGATAGCATCTTTTAAAATATAAAATATAAATGCCAGTCATGGTGGCACATACCTATAATTCCCAGCAGCAGAGGAGGCTGAAGCTAGAGGATCACAAGTTCAAATCCAGCCTCAGAAATTTAGCAAGCCCCTAAGAAATTCAGTGAGATAATCTTAAAATTAAAAAATAATAATTAAAGGGGGAACTAGAAGTGTGTCTCAGTGTTTAAGCACCCTTGGGTTCAATCCCCAGTATCTAAATAAATTAATTAAATAAAATGTAAAAAAGGAAGAATGATAGGAGTATGTGTTTGTTCTGCTGTTCTCATGAGACTATCTTCTCCAAAATGCTTCTTATGTATCTTCCTGGAGTAAGGGAGAAAAGTTTCTCAGGAGTCAAGGAAAAGTAATATTTAGTACTTCAGTAAGTTTAAATATGAGTTATCAGTAATAGGTTAGTTTTCTGAACTTAATAATTTAAGTAGTCACAGCAGAGTATTAGACTGTATTATAATTTGATATGAGATGTCCCCCAAAAAGTCCTGTGTTAATTCAGACATGGAGGAGAAAGGATTAGATTATGAGAACTGTAATTCATCAGTTCATCCTAGTAGAAATGGACTAGGTATAACTGTAGGCAGATAAGTGTGGCTAGAGGAAGTGGGTCACTGGTTTGTGCCCTGGAAGTGTTGTTTTTTTCCCATTAGCCTCTTTCTGTCTTTTTCTCTGTCTCTCTCTCCCTGTCTCTTTCTCTGTCCTCTGTCTCTGTCTGTCTCTGTTTCTCTCTCTCTCTCTCTCTCTCTCTCTCTCTCTCTCTCTCTCTCTCTCTCTCTCTCTCTCTCTCTCTTTCTCTCTCTCTGCTTCCTGACCCTGCAATAAACAGAACTGCTTTCCTCTGCTGGGCCCTTTGCCCATGATGTGCTGCCTCATTTGGACCCAGGGCAATGGAGCAGTCATCTATGTTTTTGAGACCTCTGAAACCAAGAATCCCAAGCAAACTTTTCCTTCTCTAAGTTGATCTCATTGAGTATTTTGGTCACAGCAACACAAAAGATGTCCAAACAGCCTGTGCACTACTTGTGTATAAAACTTCTTAACAAAGAATAGTTTAAATTTGATTTATGTTGGATTCTCTTTTTGTTTATATGGGAAGAATAGCATCCACTATTTAAAAGTAAAAAATTAACCATATCTAAAATTTGTGCTACAATAGTATAATAGTAAGTATAGTTTTCTCAGAATTCACTCTTAAATGCAATTTAAGTGTTTGAGTTACAGAATGGAAAGTGTTTAAAAGCGTATGTACATGTGGAATCTTTTTATTTTTCCAAGATATCAGCAGTATGTATTCATAAACATATTGTTAAAAATATTTTAAGTGAAATTAAAAATTACTTAGACTATTATAGCCAAGGCAATTATCAAAGCGGTTTCATAACAATTATGATTTTATAGAAAAGCTAGAAAAAGCCAGTACGGTATAAGGAATTAAAAAACTAAAGCCAAAATCATCTTGTGAATTTATAATAAAAGTAATCTGCTACATTGTAATGAGTACACAGCATTTTGGTGACTTGTCACCTTACGTGGCTTTCAGATTTAAGTACATGCAATAAGTAACTCTATGAAGTAGGCAGAATGAAGCATTTTCAGTAAAGTGATAAATGATTATTAGATTGAGAAAAGGTAAAATGTTTGCTGGAGGTTATAAGTCACAGATATTTAAAAGAGCTTCTGCTATATGTCCTAAATAATAATATAATGGTTTTCTACTTACTATATGCCTGAAAATGCCTCAAAATTACTATAGAAAAATCTAGATAAAATTTTAACAGTACAGAGAGATGGATTCTACATATTAGCAGCACAACTTAATTAAGCACTTATAAAAGCTTTGATGGGCCTCACAAAATGCAATTTCTGGTCTTCAAAAGATCACCCATTTTCTAAGTAATGTGTTATTCTGGAATATTCTAAAAGACACATAGTCTGTGCTTAAAAATTCTTCCACAGTTTTATTGTCATTACCAAAATGCTTACTAGTCTGTTTTTCTGGTATTTTGGAAAGATAAGCATATACCTATTTTTTCTTGAAATAAGATTGAACAGAAGTTAGTCAAAGCATGATTAATGAGGATTTATTGGATACCAACTTATGAGTCTTCAATAAATTATGCTTATTCTTTTTTAACTGAATTGCATAATTCAACAATGAAGAATGGAAACTATGATAAAAATATGCTGACATGATAGAGATTCAAGTGACTGTTTTATCCTCACAGATCTTCAAAGATTTGAGCAAATACAGAATTCATTACAGTTCTTCAAATAAAACTAAAGGGAAAAAAAGATCAGTTCAATTTCTATAAGCGAGATATTGGAATTACTTGAAACAGGCTTGTGGTAGCTATTCTCTGGGGAGAAGAGTTGTTAACTCAATAGAATCAAGTCCTGAGATGGAGGGGGAGAAAAACAAACCAATCAAGCCTAATGGTTCCTGATGAACCCAGATTAAACACAGAGATTGGTCTGGTTTAAATATACTCAAGGGAACAGTCCTTCAGATAAGAGTATCAATTTTCACTCTGGGTCAATAGGATGAAGAGTGTGTGGTTAAAAATCAGATATTGCAAATGTATACAGCTTGAGTCAGGATGCCTATTGAGGAAAAAAAAAAAAACACTTGGCAATCAGAAGAAACCCTGAGATTACAGGAACAATTAAAATGAATGTAGACAAATAATAATATTAAAATTAATAAGAGAATTAAGAAAGGTAGATAGTTAAAAATAAGTGTGCAAAAATCAGCAACATCTCTATATGTCTATACCTTAGAAAATGGAAAAAAATCAGAGCAAGGAAAATATCAAAATACTTAAACTTTATCCTCATTAATCATGATTTTACTAACCTGTCATTTATCTTATCCAAAATATTTATAATTAAATTGAAGAAAACTATAAAATATTGAGAAAGATAAACACACTTGAGTAAAGAGAGATCACCATACATGGATGGTAAGTTTGAATGTTGTAAAGATTTAAGATTTCTATTCAGATTAATTTCTAGGTATAAATCAAATCTAATCAAAATCTCATTTTTTTTAACTCTTACAAATTTATACTAAAATTTATCAAAAGCTATTTAGAAAAGACAAATTAATTAAAAGATTTTTGTATAAGGATGTTCAATGCAGCATTGTTTAAAATTATAAAAACCTAATTATTTCAATTAATTATACTGCATCTGGTGGTTACTATTTTCTAGTGTTAAAATTTTTTTACAATATATTGTTAGCTAAGTCATAAATGGTATATGTGTAATAATAAGGATTTTTGTTTTGAAAATACTCTGAAAATATAATTATAACCCATATACATTATGCATTATATGTGTGTGTATGTATATATATATATATACACATATACATATAAATACATATGTATATTTTTTTTGATAGGAAAAATACCAGTCCAGTCCTTTACTGCTTCCATCTGGAGGAAAATAAAACTCCCAAGATGGGAGTGGACAGGATTATTTAATATCTTGTCTGAGGAACAGATTTTGAGCAGTTTCCAGCTTAGTAACTGGCCCCTTCCGTGCATTTCTGTGTTTGTGTTCCCTTAAATATGCTTCCACAAAGTTTCTTAAAGGGAACCATTATACATTATTTTCCCCAGCTGATCAATATCTCTCTCTCTCTCACACACACACACACACACACACACACACACACACATGCATTTATTTATTTTATAATGTCATTGCCAAGGTTTTGAGACTGGAAAGGAATACTGCAGCCTACGTTAGTTCTGTAATCTTGAAACAAAACTGGAGAAAATATTGGAAGTGAATTTTGTCAACAATAGTCAACTGTGGCTTACCTCTATTTGCAGGATTTATGATTTAGTGGTGGCATTATGAATGTTTTATATTTTACCTTCCAAATTCATCCATGCTATCCAATCTTTTTCACTTTTGGCATGTATTGCTTTTGCAATCATAAACCTACAATATTTGTTATTATTTTTAAAATCCCTATCTTCTAAAATGAAGAAAAACAACACACTTTTTAGTGTTGGTTTTATTGTTCCTATTATTGCAGAAAGAAAATTCATGTTTTCTTATAAGAAATACATACACATCTGTGGAACCACTGCTTTATGAACTCTATTGTACTAATTGACATAGTATTAGAACATTAATTCCTTGAGAATAAAAACTGTGCCAAATGTATGTTGACACCCTTTGGTGCAGAAGGGCCTTCTAGCCCTTTCTAGCACAGGCCCTTTTTAGCACAGGGCCTTGCACATAGTACTTATTTAACCTTAGGTTGGATTAAACTCAAATATTTAGAGTTGACATACTATCACTTCAATGCCATTCCATCAACTACTGGATATATTTGAGTTTGATACACTCCCAGTATATTTTTTCAACTCTCTAAAAATATTTTTTTAAGATTTCTAAGAAAAAATATATATCATATGCCAGAAAGAAGAAGTTGAAAGCATATCGTACCTCTTTAATTATAAACACCCTGAATTAGTATCTTAAAAACAGGTAGCTTCTAGTATTGCAGTGCTTTGTGAAGATGTACATGAACTCAAAAAAATTATCACATCCTTGAGAACAGACTGATCCATTATCTGATGATTCATTTTTTAGAAATATCTTCCTAAAATTACTTCAGGGAAGAAATGACCTTGTTCTAATAGCATGTAACTTGAAGTAAACTGATTTGAATGTAGTGCTATTATCTTTTTTATGTATTGTGATATTTTCTTAGTCCTCAAAAGGGATTACAATAAGTGTGGCAAGACGGTGACAGGTCTCAGATTAGAGCATCCTGCCTTCTCAAATGATGCTCAAATTAGACATTAAAAAACCTAGATTCCTGGTATAGAAATATCATTAAAGTACACACAATTTACACAGGGTTCCATGAAACATCTGGGTTTTATTGGGTTCTCAAAACATACTTTGTTAGTGAGTCAGACCTTGGGACATATCTCTCTATTTGTTGATCTGGGTTAACTATATGAGCAAAAAGATTGTATCTTCTGAAATTATATACATTCCACAAAGTGTACCAGCAACCATAAGAAAAAAAAATTCTAATTTGACTAGGCTGCTGATTGATTTCCTAAAGTCCCATTGCTTTCGATTTCTCAGTGATGACATACTTCCCTGCAGTCAATATGCATCTCTTAATTTGTTTGCAGGAAAATTGGCCTCTTTTGCCTTCTCAAATCACACTTTGTAATCAATGGCTATGTTCTAAATGGAACTCAGAAACGTCTTTAGAAATCGAGGGCAATTTCAATAAATTATTTTTAGCCTGCTGTCCCTCTAGGAACTTATTATTACCATAGCATAGCAGCAAATTATTTTTTTTTTCTTTCATGAATCTACAAACCAACACACATTCTATTACTATAGCCCAAAATTTACAGAGAAGTCACATGCTCTGAATAAATTTTGTTCCATAAAATCTATTCCCAAATCACTTCTTGGAAATGTGCCACAGTTACATCATTACTGTGTTATTTTAAAGCACATAAATTGATACTTCAGTCATTTAGCCCCTAAATGTACATCTTCAATATCTACATATAGAATAAAATCTTAATTTTTAGGAAGCCAAAGGTTTCTAATATGATTAAAAGATCCAGGTTGAGTGAGATACTAAGGATTGGGATTCAAAGTCAAAATTATGTTTGTAAGCATTACAGCTTAGAGTAAGTCATTAGAATTGAATGCTTATTTTTACACAAAATAGTTGATCTTTCACAGAGATCAGTTAGTGCATTACTACACTATTATTTGATTTGGATTATATCTGTACTATTTCAGGTACCACTGTTGGAGTAAACCTCACCACGAGAGGACCTGATTATAGATCCTTGAATCTGAACACAGCACATTAACAAATCATGATCCTTGGTTTATCTGTCCTAGAAAAACCATTCCTTGTAAGCAGCAACAAATGTTAACCTCCTACAATAACAGTGGAAGGAGATCCTACATTAACATTGAGCCACAATATGATCCCACAGTTAATCCATTAGAGCAAAAAACAAAAGTGTAGAAACAACCAATGTTCAAACCAGAATGACAATACTATCAGAAAAATATATCAAAATTTCTGGTTCAAGATTCTCAATAAAGTCACTTAAGGCAAGTCACAGAATTCACTAGGCCTAAGTCTAAGCTATGGAGCATGCCTGATCACCTACACATATAGTTCAGTCACTCACAGTGCTGTCCCTCTACCAGGGATGTTCTCAGAGGAAGGGTATAATAGAACACAAAGTTCCATGGGGCTTCCCCAATGGATGAAGCAATAATATACACAAAAGAGAAAGGAGGTTGTGTGTGTGTGTGTGTGTGTGTGTGTGTGTGTGTGTGTATGTGTGTTGTAATAAAAGATATAAAAAATAACATCTGCATTTCTCAAAGCACTGAGTCTACCACATCTTTTTACAGCATCTTCAGTATAATGTTGTTGGAATTATAAAACAAGAAAACAACTTTCCCAGAAATGATTCATATTCATACTTACATAAGTAACTTTTTTGAACTTATTAGTAGCAGGATTAGTGTAAGAACCAACATTTTTAAATTCTAGACTTGTGCTTAGAAGTGTGTCTTTGCTTTCAGTTTTCATTACCCATAGGCTATATTTTAGTTTAAGGATTACAGTATTACCTAAAGAAGAGCTTTAGAATAAAACTTAGTAAATGAGGATTCTAGAGTCTCAAGAGATCATGAGACATGAGACAATCTTAATCTCTTTGTGTTGGTTTCCTCCATCGAGCAAATGTGGATAAGCTTTTTCAAATAAATATGAAGGGGTATTTGAGAATTTCTATCCATTTCAACTCATAATGTGCCAGGTGCTGTGATAAGCATGGGGTGCTTTGAGGAAAGAAGACACTAAATAATTCAGTATGCATATTTTAAAAGTGGAGACCTACTCTATTTTGGAAGAAAAATGGGCACTCTAATATTTAAGCACAGACTTAAAGAGTGAACATACGTTAGTGTATATACTAAGTATTATATTTAACTCTCTGGAAGAAAGGCAATGAGTATTTGTATGACAATAGAGGTAGAGGTCATATGGTTATAACCGCAAATCAGAAAAATTAGAGTAATCCTCAAATCCCAAATAAAGGATATTTATGAAAATAAGTAAAGCCTTTGAAATTAATATCTCCCCCACCAAAATCTTGAGTGAAATGTGAGGCCAATTAAAAATTTACAATTTGACTAAATTTTACAGTTGTTTCACAGAGTGGCCAAAAAGAAGAGCACCTAAATTTGTTAACCTTTATACTAACATTCTTGAGAACAGAGAGAAAAGATGAACCAGAGCTAATTTCTCTCTTAACTTTATTTTTTATATTAAAATTTTCCACAAACTGTGTAAGACTGATTACTACAGTAAAATGTCATATAATTTGACTTAAATAACAAGTTTTGGTGATGAATGCATACACACATGTGCACAAGCACACACGAGCACGCACACACGCTACATACACTCCAATGATAGGACAAAGAAATAAGATTTTCAAGGCTCACAATAGCTACATCAATTTTCCATTAAAAGCTTCAGAATTTAGCTAATCTCATTTAGTAATAATCTAATTAGTGAAAGTAAGGAAATAATAACATTCATTAATCTATTATCTGTTTTATATAAATTATATAATGAAATTCATTTACAGGGCTAAGAATACAGGTTATAAATGACTATGATAATGTGTTAACACACTGAGAAACCCAATTTAACCTGTAAGTACATATTTCTTCACTGAAATTTCTCAAAATCCATTCATCAAATTGTTTCATCTATATTCATTTCCTACCGGTTGGAAAAGAGGAGGTTGAGGGAGAAGTAAGAGGAAAGGGGAGAGGATAGAGGTAGGAAAGAAGGAATTCCTCATGTCAGAGTCCTGCACCAAACTCTTCAATATTTTAACACAAATTGGATTAGTATGTTGTCATACTAAACATAACCAATAATGATTCTTGTCCCCAGTTTCAGTCAAATACTAAGAAAAATAATTCTTTATCTTATTTATTATTTTTTCCACTAAGAACTCCAAACAACCATTTCAAAATTATTGTTCTCTTTAAAGCCTGGTTCAGTTCCTCTTGGCTGCCTCATTTGCATTTGTTTTGGGATAAGAATTTCATGCTACAAAACCCTCAATGTGCACCTCATGGCCTCCTGAATTCTCCCCAATAACAATTCACTTAATCTCCAAAAAATGAAAAAGGCCAGTTCATCAGCCCATATGTCACAATTATTTTATTTTCTCTAAAATGACCTTATTTGCAGTATAGTCATAGGACTATTGTTCCAATATAGGCTAAAATAACTCCCACTGCATATTTCCTAAATATTGTACCTTCTGTAGAAAGAGAGAGCAGAAGAGAAGAAATATAAATGATGAAATTCCAAGTTGAAGACAGGTGAGTTTTTGTTTATTTCTTGGTTCAATTTGGTTTGTTCAATGTTTAATAAAGCCCATGAAAATGGTAGTTCACTTCTCTAGCAGAACATCCTAGACAAGGCTCCAGGGTGAACATTTTCCCTGATGATCCAATTGCTAAATATCTTTGCATAGGCCAAAGGGGTCTATCTCAACATTCAAGTTGAAATATGCATCATTTTAACATTCATGCAAAGTCTGCATTTTCCTTCTTTAAATAAACAGTTTTCTCATCTATTGAAAAACAACTCCTAAGTCTTTGAGTAATATTGAAGTTTCAGAATGCCATAACTCTTGTATGGTTTGGAGAATGCTGTCACATCACCACCTGCCCCCAGAGGGATTCATAAACATGTCTGAGATGCATTCACAAAGGGATTTGTTGGATGAGGTATACTAACTTAGTGGAAAAACTATTAAATCCATGATAGAATGAACTTAAGAGGTGACCAGAGTCAAACCACAGATTCTAGGCAAAATCATATTTGGTGTAAACAATTTGCTTTCTGCTTATAAATATCCAGAAGGAGAGATTGCATATTTTATTATGCGATAGTTATAGCAGTCAAGAAACTATTCTGATCCAAAAATCCTCTTATCCATTTGTATGTTATCTATTCGTATCCATTCTAGGTTGCAATGAAGAACAGCTATAAACATTACTATACATTATTATTGTCTTTTTAAATATTAAACATTAAGGGAGATGTTTTGTTAAGAAAAAGTTGAATTTTAGTCTGAACTGTGAAAGACCTGTGAGATGATAAGAGCATAAAAATAGAAATAAACTCGAAACAACATCTCCAATATCTCTGAGAGGGACAGAGGAACCAAGGTATTGTCCAATACAAGGTCATGCAGAATTAAAAAAAAAAAAAAAAATCAGAAAAAGAGTGAATAGGAAGCAAATCCAGGACTTTCAGTCTCCTGTTCTTACTGCTTGAATAGTCTCACTATCATTAAAGTTCTTTTCCATT
This sequence comes from Sciurus vulgaris, assembly GCF_902686455.1. NCBI lineage: Eukaryota > Metazoa > Chordata > Mammalia > Rodentia > Sciuridae > Sciurus > Sciurus vulgaris. Next base: position 74,791,127 of record NC_136462.1, read on the forward strand.
CAGGTTAGACAGGGCCCTATGGGATTCATTCCCCCTCGTGTGAGTTGCTTGACTGAGCCATACATTTCTATTGGCCCTATTGATTAGGCATCTGCTTCTTCTGTGAGAATGGTTTGCTCTTGTGGAACCGTGTTTAGCAGCTGTTACAGTTCAGATGAGTGTTGACAGGATGAAAATTAAATTAACACCCAATAACATTTTAACACCTGGTCCAACAACTGCAATATCATTGAATTTCACCTTTTCGAAATTGCTTCGGGAGTTAATTCCTCCTTACTTTGACTTTGACCTAAGGAGACATTCCTATAATTTTGCCACAAAAGACTCTCCCTTGACTGTTCATTTATAATTTTCATGGACCTCCCTCTGATCCATGTCCAGTGATTGCATGGGCAGTCTTTGGAAAATACTCAGTAGAAATATTCTATTGTAAGATGCCCCCTCCTGACGGTAGCTAATGAGTGAGCACTAACAAAACACATCAGCCAGAGAGGAAGTATATTTCACTGCAGCATGAACCAGAGTCATGGGCAAATAACCAACTTTCCAGGGAACATGAAGTTGGAAAGATAGCTGGCTTCACACACACTCGTGACTCCCTGTCTTGACTGGTTTGTGAAGAATGTCTGAGGGAGGTTGTAAAGCACACTCTTTAAGCCAATAGACTCTAAAGTCAGACTGCTTGGTATAAAACTTCAATTCTCCTGCTCCTGGAGCATGTGACATTTTGTAAGATACTTAAATCCTTAGATTTTAGTTTCCTCATAAAACCCAACTAGTCAAAGCACCTGTTTCGCAGGGGTTTTTTTTTGTTTTTTTTTTTTTTTTCACAATTGTGCAATCCATATAAAACTCTTAAATTGATAGTGTTCAACAGGGTCTGATAGGTACTAGGCCTCAGTCTTAGGTACCACCTATAATTTCAGGGCCTTCCTGAACTGAAAGAGAGCTTTGTGATCATTTAATACTGTCCTCCCATTTTAAGGTGAAGCACAAGAAGACACAGTAACTTCTCAAGGACATGTATCCACACAGCCAGTGCTGAAAGGGGGATAAAGCAGACATCCTCATCAGAACTTTGATTCTCTTTTTATAAGACTGCCAACTTCTTAACAGGCTATTTATTTAGGAAGAGTCTGTGTCCATACTAAATAACTCATTCATTTAAGTTCCTCCTGTATTTTTCTTCCTCCTCTGGGAGAAGGAAATGGAGTTATTTCCTATTTGCCAGGGCTATTAAGAGACATAGATAATAAAACTATCATGCTATCATTTGCTGTTTAGAATTCCTATTTGATGCTAGATATTCTGTCAAAGAAAATATAATACTTTATCTAACTTACAGAAAAGCAAGAAAAAAATGTGTTGTCACACAACCCCATAAAAAATAGAGTCCATTAACAATTGTTAGAAAATTATAATGTATATTGTGGATTTTCTTTTTTCCATTGCTTTTAATTTTTTCACCAATTATATTTTTAGGGAAGGAAGAGTCCACAGGGAGACTTGCACAATTTAATTCAGGTAGTTTTGTACTTATTAACAATTTTGACAAATTCTTTATATTTCTAGAGACTGGTATTATAAACTATAATAAAATTTTAGAATTAATTATGAAGTGCATTTATTCATCCATTTTCCCCATTCGCCCACACCAAAAAGTAATACAGATTAAAGACTTGCTTCTTTTTGTTTTATGATATGTTATCTACTCTCCATTTTATTTTTCTATTCATTCTAAGTATATGTTACTATGTGCAAGGTGTAATTTGGAGTGAGAATTACTTTCACAAGTTATACTATAAAGCTAATTTATTTTAATGCTTTTAAATAAAACAACCCAATCTAGTAATGTAAAATTTTCAAAATTCAATGTGAACATTGAGTTTTCAGAAAAACATTTTGTAAAATGAAATAAAATTTCAAAAAGAAAAAGAAAAAAAGCAGATGGGAGGGGTGCAAGGAGGCTGACATTCTAAACCTGCTGGTTTAAGAACAGCAGTCTTCCACAAGTGGAGATCGAATGGTGTGGAGTATTGGATGCTTTCAAAATGTTATATAATTACTTAATTGCTCAGTCTCTTAAATGTTTCCCTGTGTCCCCTCAGACAGATAAAGCCTTCATTACCCTAACTCTAAGAAGGATCTAATCACCCTGGGGAGAGTATGAATATAATTTGAAATATATAGACATTAAAAACATAATAGTCTACTCGACAACACATACATCACTGATTCCTTCAGTATTTCCCACATAAATGCATACATATCCTGAGACAAGTGTGTTTTTCTTTTAAAATAATAAAACTAGTAATTGTAAAGAAAATTATTGCTAGTCATTTGAGTATGCATTTACAAAAAGAAGAAAGATTTCAAAATCCTCATAAACATGGTAGTGGTTTTTAATCAACCATTCATAAGACTAATTACTTAGCACCAAAAAGTAGTCCTACTAAACTAACATACTCACACTATTGTCAGGATTAATATTTTACTATTGTATGAGAAATGAGAACAAAGAATTTTTATGAACCTTTGAGTTCAACCAGAGGTAGTTGAATATTCTTAAGGGATTTCAGCAGCAAGTGACACTGATTTTGGATGTTTTAATTATCTGCACAATCCTGGGATGGTCATTTGGGAAAGAAATATTATTTTTTCTATGGGAAGTAGAAGCAAGAGAAAAGTGAAATAAAAAGGAGAATTCTCCTTCCATTTTATTCCCAATACACTGAGTTATCAAGTAATTATTCATAAAATCACAGAACTGGAAGAGATCTTGATATTTCATTCAATCCACACCCATGCCTTCTGGAAGGACACAGAAAATCAGTAAAACAGAGAAAACAACTAGAGTTTTGAATTAAAAATAAAAATGGTCTATTAGCCTCTGATAATATTTAGAAATATACTAGAACCTGAAAAAAAATCACACTACTTTGCTCATCATGTTCAAACTCACTTTATCCAATTGCATAGAGTATGATAATTTTGACTATCAGAGTAGGTAGATCTCCCCTCCTGCTATTCCACCAAAGACAACATCATGCAGTAGCAGCAGCAACAAAATATTCATTCATTCCTTAAGAATTCACATAATGACATACCTAGAATTGATGCTGGGGATCATCATCATCATCATCATTATCACTTCACAGATATGGACACTGTGACTGTAAAAAGTGGCATGCCATGATCATAAAGTCAGAAAAAGATCAAGATTCAAATGTAGGGACACTACCTGGCAGGTCAACATACTTACAATGCTTAATTAAATAGTTTCCTTTCTTATTTGTTATTAACAATTAAGTGACAGCAGAAACTAACAGGAATCTAAATTTCTAGAATTTTTATTTCATTTGAAAAAGAGAATCAGGGTCTTAACCTATAGGGTATATGTCAGATGTGGTACAGGAAAGCCACTTGTTTTAATGTCTACCAGCCTGCTCTTATGATGTCCTGACCTACTACATATTATTCCACATAAGTATAACCAAACCAAGAAAATTTTGGAAGTGAACATTCAAATGTATGAATTTGGTACCAATATATATTAGCAAGAAAATTGATATGTATGCATTTGGTAGGAAAATTAATCAAGTTGTTAATTGCATGCATAGCTAATGTAAAATTGTTTTTGACATAAGCTATGGCCACAAGTGGAGTCTTCTTAAACTTTAGTTTGTATATTTCATAAGAAAGAAAAAATTCATAATCTCTGTTTACATATTACTTTCCCTCATTTCAATAGCCATTTTAGATATTTTCCTGGTTTTACTTTTAATACAAGCCACTATGAGCAAAAGGAAACAAACCAACAAATAAGCTTCCCATGGTTACTGAAACTCAGTTTTCTCCAATACGGAACACCAAGAAAGCAAAAAGCATCATATTTTTATGAGTGTCTAGTCCAGGAATACCAAAGCATAGTCTCAGCCTGAGAACTCAGGTGAAGATATTCTTTAAAACAGTCTTGACACCTAATCAAGATGTCTTGTTGCTGTGACTCATCATACCTACCTCTGTGTGAAACGCAGCCTGTGGAGAGAAAGAAGCAGGAAGACAGTCACCCTTTGGCTGATGTCTTATTCATTGCATCACCACCAAAAGTTAAGTAAAGAAGAAAGCAGTCTCTCTCTTCAACTAGGAGGGAAAAGTCCTTCATCTAGAGATTTTGTTTTAAAGTTTTATTACCAACTGGGAAAAGAAATGTAGTGATATTTGCTTTCAGAAAGGAAAAGGGCTTAATACACTTATACAAATGTAGCCTTACTTAGAAAATAGATATTGAAGCTTGGGCTCCCAGGAGTTCATAAAATTCAGAATGAAGGGAAATTGCCTTTAGAATCAGTTCCATGCCCAGAATAAACTTCAGGATGAGCTAAGGGAACAGAAAAAAACAAATGCAACCTATCTCTGAAATTATATTATCTGATAAAAGCAAGCAGTTAACATTATCATCTAATAAAAAATTTTAAAAATTGATATCTATTTTATTTACTTTTATAACTACACTCAAAATATGTAATTATTTAATATATTCTCCATCTAAGGTATTGGTATTTTTGTGGAAAGAATGAATTGCCAAATATTTTAAAAACAATTACATACTCAATAAGTTCAAAATTGTAATATGATCATTAGAGAAAACTAACAGCTGAATGTGACCTTGTAACTTGTTCTTATTTACAGAAATAACAATAGTAAGTTCAGTTAGTTTCCCTATTTCATATAAGTTCTGTTTCATATTTGAAACTTAAATGCATTTACTTACAAACGCATACAAAAAAAATGTTGACAAGGGACACATAATGAGGGATAACCTGTTTAAATTTAGTCCTGGTAGGGTGCTTAGTATCAAAAGTTCAGCAGCACAATGTATGACTCCAACAAAGAGAGTTCCCTCAGTCATTGAGAATGCTCATGGGTTTAGGCATTGTTCATATGTATCTAGATGCTGGTCTCTCCTAAAAGCTCTCTAAAAGTACACTTTTAACTTTTCTATCATCACCCATCTCAGTATCTGCATGATATAATACTTAATTTTTTTTTTTCTTTTTGAAATCACTTCTCTGGATTTAATTAAATTCTCTAAATCCTAATCTCAGGAATTCTACCTGTTTTCATTCAATCTTTAAAGTCAGCATATCTATTTGGGTTATTTAAGAAATAGAAAACAAGGTGGAAGTAGACTTTCAAGAGACTTGGAGAAACATCTGTAAAGAGTGAAAGAGAAGCAGCAGGAGTAAGCAAAAGATAGACTTCAGACTGCAATGCAGTTTGGCATGTGGAAGGAAAGAACAAGAAGAGTCTCAGACTATTGTGCTGCTCTAAGAAAATCTCAGCTAGACAAGTTGCCCAGCCAAATTTGCCCACTAGAGAAGTCCAGTGTCCTATCAGGATGGGTCATCACTAATATTCCTTCCATGCTTAATCATTGGCTAGGAGAATCCAGGGACACACACCCTCATAATGGTCCAGGTAGTGGATCCAAAAGGATGGAATTAGATGTGTCTAATTCTTTCATAGCAGAAGATCTCCATGGTGCCTTTTCATGACTGTGTTGGTAGTTTTTTGAACTCTTCCTGCGTCCCAAAAAGAAGTTTTAAATTGTATCCCAGAATGAAGAGATGCTTTGTAAATGCCCCAAAGGGCGGAGAAAATTCGTATATTGATTTACCCACAATTGGAGATAGGGATACTACCAGTGGCTCAGGGACAGAGTGGCTACCAGTGGCTCAGGGACAGAGTGGCTACCAGTGGCTCAGTACATGACTGCCTTCTAAGAAACACTGCACTTGGATAAATATGTCTCTTCATTCAGATGCAGATTAACAAGAATACCTGAGAACTTGACTTCTTCATTCATCAGTGTGTCCTTTTCTTTCTCTTCTTTGGTCAAATATACCTTGGAATAAGTTTTTCAGTATGGGTAACTTGCTTCTTCAGAATATACATGCCCGAGAATTTCTTTCTATTGACTTTGCAAACACATATCCCCTTGACTGTCAGGAGACAGAAGCATCACAACGTAGTTAATGATGATGTCTCATAAGGTGAAGCTCATTTTTCTCCTCTCACATGATTTTTCATGCACCCAGGTTGAATTACAGCTGCTGTTGAATATGAAGGGGCATGGTACATGAGGGGGAGAAGCTCCAGGACCACCAGGGAGCAACTGGAGCAATGAGCTTACTCTATAGAAACTGTGGTAGTTAGCTCAACTCACTTTCCCCTACTTCAATTGACTTTCCTAATTGAAGAGGTTAGAAGGCTAAAAATTATATTACATAGACTCCTGTGGAAACAGTTTCTATAAGTGAACCAGTTGCATTCACGTGGCATTTAAGAACAATGATGGCTAGCACACTAACTCTAGCAGATTTTTTTTTTTTTTTTTTTTTTTTTTTTTGTCTCAAACAGGCTGGATATTCTGCTCCCTTGTCACCTACCATCAGGGTACATGATAGTGGTAGTCGCTGTGGTGACAGCATGGGTTTGTTGTTTATTTTTTGTTCTTTGTTTTCTATCTTTACTATACCTATGGTGTTGTGTTCTTTTAACAACAAAATATTCAGTGGTAACCTGCTCACACTTCTTTTGTAGAAAGTTATTTTCTGTGTGATTTCATTTCCCTAGGCAGAAACCTTAACTGATGCAATGATCACATTATCGGTAAGTAAACGGACTTCAATCATAAGGTGGAGGGCAATGGGATGATTGGACTTGGGTCTGGATGGAAGAGTATTATGAAAGAGTCATCACTCTCTACTGGATACTAAATATCTTCTAATGAAAGACAACTTAGATAGCAAAACCTGGCAGGAGAGAATTTTTGGTGCAGAACAGTATAATGTTTAAAGCCTCACTAGTAAATTTTTACAGGATAGGGGAAGGAAGAGCTCCAGGGACTAACCCCTAGAACTTTATAACAAGACATTCTTGCATTGTAAGCACTTTGGAGCTTACAAAGTAGAATCATCTCAGCATTTGCACCTACTGCCTTGCACAAATCTGTGAGATAAACATGAGAAACATTAGTACTTTTTTCATGGATAAGGAAACTGGGTCTTGAAGAGATTTTCATAGGTGGCAAGTAGTAAAATCTGTATAAAAACTTTTTTTTTTTTTTGCGGGGGGGAGGGCAGTACCAGGGATTGAAGCCAGGGATACTTAACCACTGAGCCACATCCCCAGCCCTTTTTATATTTTGTTTCCAGACAGGATTTCGCTAAGTTGCTTAGGGCCTTGCCAAATTGCTGAGGCTGACTTTGAACTCACCATCCTCCTGCTTCTGAGCTGCTGGGATTACAGGTCTTTTTTGTTTTATGTTTCTCAGTACATTTTCACTAGGACAATGTAAGCTGTTCAAATAATAATTCTTCCCACACAAGAGTAAAGATATTTTTTAAAAAATTATTTTTAACTCCTAGGTAAAATAATTAAACTTTTTAAAATTAGAAATAATTAGTAAGTCTATTAAAACCTTCATATGCTCTCTAAGAATCATAAAAGAATACATTCATTCTTCCTCTTTCAGTGTAACAACTAAACTGTAACAAGTCTAATAAAACTCTCATTTATATTCTAAATATCAACCTAAGACAGTCTATGAGAAACTTTTTATTCCTGTATCCTAATGACACCAAACTTCTTGCTCTTTGGGTATTGTCATCACCAATCTGTTTTGACTCTTCCTGATCATGCCTTTCAATTCCACACTCATTTATAGTAATTCATATCTATTAAAAATTTGTGTCACTGTGTATCATGCAGTATCACTATGTGGAATTTAAGTACAAATGGCACTTGAACAGCACAAAGGTAATGTATTTTATGGGATATATTGGCATGAGGTGTATTTCAAGGTGAGCAAGAGAATAGAAGCAAAAGACACAGAGGTTTGCCATCTATCTTACAGTAGGATATCTAGCATGGACAACCAAAAATTATTGCAAATTAGCAATATGTAAGCTGGAGTAAATCCTTATATTAGACTTTTTTAAAGGAAAGTTTGCAGTGGAGAAGGATTGCTATATCTTATATATAAAATCACTTATCAGAATAGTTTTGCTAACATTTAAATGGGTATCAAATATGTGCCAAGAACTATACCAGGTGCTTCAAATAATTTATCACATTTATGTTGTACAGAACTGTATGCCACTGCTAAGATTTGGATATTAAGTATCTCTTTGAAAGTTCATGTGTTAGGCCAAGAAAAAAATTTCAGAGGCGACATACTTAGAACATGAGACTTAATCAGTGGATTAATTCATTTGATGGAGTAATAATCTGAATGGACTACTGGGTGGTATCTGTAGGTAGGTGGACATGACTGGAGGAGATAGGTTACTGGGGGCATGCCCTTGGGAAATATATTTTTGTCTCAGTCTCTTACTGGCACATGCTCATGCTGTTCTGCCTCACCTCAGACCTAGAGCAATGAGTCACCTGATCATGGACTGAAGTTCTGAAACCATGAGCCCAGGTAAACTTTTCATGCCCTAAGTTGTCCTTATCAGATTATTGATGAAAAACTGACTTATATATCAATGTCACAAATTTTTTTTTGGATGATATCTTAGAAAGTGTGAAATCATACTAATAGTGTATAATTAATAAGTGATAGCATGAGTCTTAAATAACAATTTCTCTGTGAATTAATAACTAAACCAGACAAATCTCCCTAGGTTCACGCTAGTAATATCACATAGATTATTATACTGAACTGGGTCATCTGTATGTTTTTAAATTTACAATATTCAGTAAATCTTTTCTGAACTCCCTGTGTCCACATACCCTAGAACAGTGCTGTTCTAAAGGGTGAAATTCTTGCATTACAGAAATTTTTCTCTAAAGATGCTAACTTCTAGTAGGGCAATAATACTCACACTAACAATGAAACAACAAGGCAAATACTGTGAACCCTAAGAAAAAAATGGAATCCATTAGGATTCCTGATAATCAATCTTTATGTTTTGTTAATGAATAAAGAGTGACTCTATGCAAGTGATAATATATGAGAAGGACCTAGAGGAATAGGTAAAATTTAATCAGATAACAATAAGGATTTGAAGAAATCCCTTAAGTGGGTATGTAGAGTTGTACATCTGCTTTGGAAAACGGTGAAGTAGTTCCTCATTAAATTAAATACAGCATTCCATACTGCCTAGTGGTTATACCACCTATACCACACAAAAAAAAGTTGTGCACAAATATTGATGTTATTACTATTCATAAAAAAAAAGATGGAAGCAACCCAAGTTTCCATTACAAATGGATAAACAAATATGATTTATCTATATAGTGTCATATTGTTGATCGTGAAGTACTGACATGAATGAACCTTGAAAACATTGTGCTAAATGAGAGAAGCTAGTCACAAAATCCATGTATTATATAATATCATTCATGTGAAAGGCCACAGTAGGAAATCTGTAGAGACGGTGGTGGCTTAAAGTCCAGGAGATAGGTGTGGGGTGGAGAATGATAGCTGCAGGGTGTAGGGATTCTTTTTAAGTGCCAGAATAGAGGAAGGGGCTTTTTAGGCACAAAAAATAATGTGAGTTTATAAAGAGGATTTAGTGATTTTTGTTTTACCTTGCCCTATTGTTGCTACATGCTATAGGGAATTATTTAACAACCTAGATGCCATGAAGAACAGTGTTACCCCTCCATAGGTGACATTTCCCCTACTCATTCTATTAAGACATAATTGAACTTAAAATAAATATGATATCCTCTTTCAGACCTTCACTTATATGTTTAAATTACTCTTACTGTTTATTTTGATTTTTAGTTATATATTCTGGTGTATGTTTTCTATTGCTGTATCACAAATCACCATCAATTCAGCAGTTGAAGATAACATCTCTGTTATCACATGGTTCTGTACACAGAGGTCCTGACAGGCATGTTTGGGTTCTCCATTCAGGGTCTTGGAAGGCTAAAATCAAGATATTATCCAGGTTCTTTTCTGCAGGTTCTGTGGAAGAATTCATTAATATATCACTCTTGTTGATAGAATTCAGTCCCTTGTCATTATAGGACTTAGGGCCCATTTCCTTGCTGACTGCTTGTTGGGAGTTACTCTCAGCTCCTAAAAGCCACCATTTGGTCCTTGCACATGAACTCCTCCATCTTTTCTTGTATTTTTTATTAAATACATTTGTTTTTAATTTATACATAAAAATTTTAAAAATTGTATATGCTATTATGGCAACATGATATTTCAATACATGTGTACATAATGAAATCTTGAAATCCAAGTAAACGTACCTATGTCCTCAAACATTTATCACAACTTTGTGGTGAAAATAGTTAGAAACTTTCCTCTAAAGTTTGAAATATATAGCATATTCTCATTTTTTTAAAGTCATTCTACTATGCAATAACACTTGAGGATGTCTTTGTTCCATCTTACTACAGCTTGGACACATTGGTCAACCTGTCTTCTTTCTCCAAACTCTGTTAATGCCATTCTACTCTCAACTGCTGTTAGATCAACTTTTTAGACTCTATATGCAAGTGAAATCATGTTTTCTTTTTGTTCTTGTCTTATTTCTTGTAACACAAGCACCTCCATGTTTTCACAAATGACAGATTTCATTCCTTTATGTCAGAATAGTATCCCATGGTGTGTATGCACCATATTTTAGTTATCCATTTATTAGTTCATGGACACTTAGGTTGTTTGCATTTATTGAATAGTGTGAATAACACTGTAACAAGGAAGTGTTGATGTCTCTTCAACAGACTGATTTTATTTCCCTTGGATTCACATCCAGTAGTGAGTGGGATGACTGAATCATATTGTACTTCTTTTTTTATTTTTCATTTTTCGGGGGGGAGTACCAGGAATTGAATTCAGGGGCACTCGGCCACTGAGCCACATTCCCAGCCCTATTTTGTATTTTATTTACAGACAAGGTCTCACTGAGTTGCTTAGTGCCTCGCTTTTGCAACTTGTGATCCTACTGTCTCAGTCTCCCGAGCCTCTGGGATTACAGACATGCACCACCATGCCAGGGTGAACTTCTATTTCAAATTTTTTGCAGAATGTCTATACTATTTTCCATAAAGTTTCTATTAATTTACATTCCAATCCACAGTGTGCAAGAGTCTCCTTTTCCCCACATTCTCACCAGCACTTGTTATCTTTATTCTTTCTTAATAATAGGTATTCCTACTGGAGTGAAGTGATATCTCATTTTGGTTTTGATTTACATTTGCCTGATAATTAGTGATCTTGAACATTTTTCATATACATGTTGGATAGTTCTACATTTCCTTTTATGAAATATCTAAATTGATTGTCCATTTTTTAATCTCCTTTTTTACCATTGTGTTTTTGGGTTCCTTATATTTTCTGGATATTAATGCTTGTCAGATTTACACTTTGCAGATATTTTATTTTACTCTGTATGTTGTCTCCTCATCTAATGATTGTTTCCTTGGTTGAGCAGACACTTTTTAGTTTGATGTAATACTATTTGTCTCTTTTTGCTTTTGTTTCCTGTACTTTAGAGATCTTGTCAAAAAAAAAAAAATCCATCTTTTCCTTCCCAATGTCTTCATACATTTCCTTTGTGTTTTCTTCTAGCACTTTCATATTTTCATGTCTTTCACTCAGACCTTTAATCCATTTACAGTTGATTTTAGTAACTGTGAGAAGTAGGGATTTAGGTACATTCTTCTGTGTGAAACTATCCAGTTTTCTCAGAATCATTTATTGAAAAAACTGTACTTTCCTGGAAAAAAATCTATTTTTCAAGGGAAGGTAATGTAATCAAGTTATACTATCTCAAAATATTCATAGTCCAAGGGGTTAGGGCAGGGAATTCTGGGGATACATCTTGGAATTTGACCTATTAAAAATAATTTAGATGAAAAATTTCTATGGACAAGTGAACTTCAGGAATACTGTCTACAAATCATAAGTAGGTTTCAGGTTTCATTCTTCTAAACATATCTACATGTGTAAACTGTAACTTTTGTATTTTATTATTTTCTAAAATGTGAACATTCTATGCCAGTTTTTTCCATTTGTATATGATGGTGATTATATCTGTCTATAGTATCATGACCAGCACTGGCCATAGGAAAATTAAATTGTACATAAAAATGAAGAATCAATCATAAGAGGTTAAAGTTATTATTTTTATGAATGCCTTTTATTACATTTCATATGCACATATTTTTATGATGTCAGACAATAATCTAAGCATTTTACCAAGAACTACATATTTTGTTTTAATAATAATCTTTACTTAAAAGAATCAGAGGCACAGAGAGTTTCGCCAAATGTGGGAACCACTGAATAGTACAGTCAGGCTGAGCCCAAGCTCCACCTGTGTTTTCAGAATCTAACTATTCAAGGTCAAAGCTGTTAAGCTCTTCGTTAGTGCTGAATTTTTTGCTGTCCTTTCACTGGTTTTATGTCAACTATATTTGATAAATAATCGTCTAGGTAATGTTTTCCCAAACACAGATTTCAGTGAAATCCTTTGCTGAGTCCATCTACAGAGTTCATCATGTGTCTTGGGAAATGCTGCTGTAGAGATGCTTCTATTTATGTGTGTATGGTACCAGCAAGGTGGATCTTATTCAGACATTCATTTTCTAAAGCAATTTCAGTAAATTAAAAACTCAGTCTGTAACCTCAAGTGTTGTGAAATGTTTTAAAACTCCATTTACATAGTCCCTATTATTTTAATATACCTTAGAAATAACTCAGACTAAGATAACCTTTAATGATTATTTAGGTTTATAAAGCAGTCCTGGAATTCACTGAGGTAAAGAAAATTTCACTTCCCAGATTCAATTATACTCAAGGAAGCAAGAGTAAAAGGTATTAAATATATTCGATCATATATCAAGTAGCATGCAAAAGCAATGAACTAGATTACTTAGAGCAATATAGAAGAATTTTAAAAACCTACTGTTGAGTTAAAAATATAGGCATGGAAAAAATGTAACGCACAATATGATTTAGGGAAAGAGAAAGAGCATACATACACAATATGGACAAATAAAAATGCCATTTTCTTCTCAAAAATACACACGTATTTGCAATTTACTGGGCACATCAAAGGTTTAAAAATATTTAAAATAGTAAAGGCACTATTGGCAATGATTTGTAAACTATGTCATCTCTCAATGTGCTCTTTCCATGAGACTTTGCCAAGCTCTGACTCTTTTGGAAACTCTTTGGCCACTTTAAGAGGAAGTTTGGCTGTTTTCTGTTGTCCCATCTTCTGTGCTTGATCTTCATACTCACTGTCACTGATTATTAATTCATTAATTAAGTTTAATATTAGCTATTGCACCATTTTATTGAAATGATTTGTTTGCTCTTTAAAATGCTTTCCATATATACCACAGGTAATGTTATTTGCAATATGTAACCTATGATATTAATGATCATTTCTTCTAAAAGTTAGGTATGAGACTGATCAGGATAATCTGGGTAATGTGGTTTCTACAGTACTACAGTAGCTACGGTACTACAGTTTACATGGGGACATGGTTTCTACAGTGCTACAGTATGGACCTGATATATACTCCAAAGGCCCATGTGGTTAAGATGTGGTACCCACCAAGGTGCTAATGAGAAGTGGTGGAAACTTTAAGACATGGGCCTATTGGGAGATCATCTGGTCATCAAAGGTGTGCCCTTGAAGAGGAATGTGAGACCCAGAACTCTTTCTCCTTGATCTCTTTTGGGTCTCAGCCATGAGGAAAAAGGTTTTGCTATGCACCGCAGCTATGATGTGCCGCTTCGTAACAGACCCAAAACAATAAGGCCAACCAAATGTGGATTGAAACCTCCAAAGCTGTGGTTCAAAATAAACCTTTTCTTTTTATAAGCTGATTATCTAAAGTATTTGTTACAATAATGAAAAGCTGACCAACTTTTACAGGAATATCAATTCAAACTGCTACTTTTAAAGGATTTTTTCAATAACATAAAAATTTCTCATAAATATAATATACATCCATAGATTTTTTTAAGAACTAAAAGTAAAGTTTATGTTTTCATTATTTTTCCCTGTTTATCTATAGAAAAATGAGGGATAGTCACAAGGATTTATATCAAGTGTCTATATCTTTGCAAAATGTTTTTCATTAATAATGAATCAAGAATTTCCTGAATATATGTCTAGGAGTTACTAGTATAAACCATTATATGCAAATATTTAGCTAAAATAACCCAATTATAAAGACAATTTCTCAGTCTTAAAAGTGAAGAAATAACAGTCATGACAACATATATTATTTCTGTCATTCTTTTACTATAATAATAATCCAAAAAAATAACAACATTTCAAATTCTTGCTATGCCAAGTTTTGATGAGATTATTTTTCTTGACAGAAATCATATGAAAAATTCTTATTGAACTTATAGCTAACAGAAAAGCTTTAGAGCTGAAAATGTTAGTAACAGGGCAACATTGCTCTCTGAAATGGTTTTAGTAGTGGGATACAAGAGTTACCCACTGCCATGGGAAGAGTGTAACATTTCCTCAGTTTCCAGTTTAGGTTTTAAGTATGTAAGCTTCTTTATAACATTTTTATTTAACACTAAGAAATGCCTTCCAGATGCTACTAAGAAAATGCGATCATCTAAAAAAATTAACACTTAAACAATAAATAAGTGTTTGCATTTTACATTAATGAACAAATGAAAAACATGAATCTTTAGGATACTTAAAAACTAAACTAAGATTTGTCTATCCAAGAGACACATGCACAATAGGTTACCCTGCAGAACTTGCATTATCTGTGGGTGGCTCCAGGCTCTGTTTTGCTATAACTCACTGAAAGTCTATATCCCTGTCTTGATATGAGCACATTCTCCCACATAATAAAGTTCATGAATAACCCCATGAAGAGTTACCTTTATTGAGTCAAATATAGTCTTATGAATAATATTTCAGAAATGAATTTATCACACCAGGAAATAGATGTGTCAAATTGGCTGTCTTGCAAGACCTTGGATTAATACCAATTTTAGTTGATAAACTGCAGAAACAAATCATGTTTTCATCAATACTTTCCATAATTAACTCTTGCACATTGTATCCATCTATTCAGATGGACACTGCTGTGCTACCTTGTAAATTGACTGAAGAAAAGGACAATTGATTGTGACAGAGAAACAGGCTTCCTTAAGACAAAAAGTATTTATAGACCAAGAAGTCAAGAGGCCTGAAGTATTCCAGATATTTTAGCACAGACTCAAATCAAAAAGAATTTCTGGGATTCGACAAGGATTCTTTTGTGGGTATGCATAGCTCCTTGCTTTTGCTGAGGCTGGCTTTGCACTCACGATTCTCCTGCCTCAGCCTCCCAAGCTGCTGGGATTACAGATGTGCACCACTGCACCCAGCCAAACTTCAAGCCTTAAATTTAGGATTATCTTTATTATTTTTTGTTTAACTCCATAGACTTTGCCATTCACCTACAGTCAGTTTGGAGGCCATGTTGATTGCACACTGTAATTTTTCCTATCTATCCCATCCCATATATTCCATTTCACCATATCTACCATCATGATTTCCTTCACGTTACATATTGTCCTTGGGTTTTGTCAACATTAGCCTAACTAACTCACATTTGTTCAAATATTCTGCAAAAGACCTTTTCAATTCTCTTCTTGATCCCGTTCCCCACCCTTCCTTTGAAACACATACTTTAAGCACATTAATCTTCTTTTAATTTCTAGGGTCTTAAAAATTGTGTATAAAACATTTTGATGGAACTATGATTATTATCTCCAGTAAAAATATTTAACCTTCCAAAGATGAAAGTAGTTTAGGATTAAAAATGATTTCATAGGAGGAGAGCCTTTATCATGCTGCATCTAATTTGAAAACTGTAGTCCCTAGATTCATTCTTTCAATCAATCATTTAATCAACAAATATTTATTGAGTACTGCCAATGGACCAGATGCTATTTTAGGCACTGGATATATACTAAAAAGTAAGATAGACAATTTGTCTGCATTAATAATGCTCACATTCTAGGAATAGTGAGTAAACAGAATATATTTAAGGTAGGACTTATCTGCAAAACTCTGTACCAGAATCCAGTATAGATAGGAAAGAAATGTGGTCCCAAATGACAGATACCCCAGGATCTAGAGCAAAACCAATTGTTCAGTAATAGCAGGTATTATATAGACCAAACATTCAATATTATATGGTTTGACACAATAAATGTAAGTTAAAGCAGTAGCTAAAGCTACAGAAAGAGAGTCGATACTTTAGGTGCAAGTTTTGTGCAGTTACAGAATGAAAGATTAATAGCTCTTCAACTTTTAGTTAAGTCTTGATACAATAGAGTTACCATCTTAGAGCAGGCATTTAAAAATTATCAGTGAGTTCAAGGTTGTATTCTACTAGAATAACTTTTCATTTGCTCATACCTGTTTGATAATTCTCCTATTTCTTCCTAAGTGTACATCAGGATTCTCCAGAGAAACCAAAGCAACAGGAGAAATAGATAAAGATATAGAGAGATATAATTTATTATTATAAGGATATGGCTTATGTAATTCTGGAGGCCGACAGTCCCAAGATATGTAGTTGGCAGGTTGAAGTCCTAGGGGAGTCAAAGGTATAATTCAAGTCCCAAAGCTAGGCCAAAATTGATGTTCCAGCTCCAATGTAGTCAGGCAAAAAGAACTCCCCTTTCTTTTTGTTTTATTCAAGTTTTCAACTGATTGGTTGAGTCCCACCCACATTAATGAGGGCATTCTACTTTACTCAATCAGTATAAATGACAGTCTCATCCAAAAACAGCCTCAATGATACATATATTATAATGTTTCACCAAATGTCTGGCCACCTGGTGGTCTAGCCAAACTGATACGCTAAATTAACCATAACAGTGAGGAAGTATGAGGGGTCATGAAAGCTTCCTTCCTGCTCTCCCCTCTCCCTCTCCCTTCTCCTCTGATCAATACTATGGATTCAGACAATTTCAATTAATGCTTTTATTGTCTTTGTAAACCTTGCATTAATAGAACACGTTCTCCCAATAATTAATAATGAGGCAAATGTGACCACAATCTGGAATTGCCCAGAATTAGTAACAGAGGTAAGTAATGCACCTCATATTAGCTTTTAAGACTTCTTTTCTCATTAATTATTACAGTTTGTTAGATTTGCTATTTATTCTCTAACCTATGTCTCTAAGAAAAAATTCACCCCTTTGAATCTAACCACACTGTGCCGTCAGATTTGTTTCCCTGAAACACCCTCCCTCTCTCTGTGTCACTCTGTGCAAAAGCCTTCCAAATTTCTCCACCAGTTGTAGTGTACAGTCTGGATTATCTGGGTAACCTACTGCTAAATCTTGCTAAACCTTACTGCTAAATACTTGCTGATCCTCATCATGCATTGCTGATTCTATTCCTTTTATCTATAACATAACTCCCTTCTCCCCAATTTTATACATTCAAAATCCTTCTAATTCTTAGAGCTCAAATTCAAATATTATTTCATCCATGAAGTTTTCACTACTCAAAATAATCTCTTTTATAACAAGTTCTCTACTTTGACATGCAGCATTTTCTTCTTGAATCAGCCTACTACTGTTGGATGCCCCAGGGTTCAATCCCTGATCACCTTCTTTCCTTTATCTGTGCTTGCTTATGAGGTGAATTCATCCAACTTTATACTTTAAGTATCATCTATTTCCCAGTGATTCGTAAATTGATTTATTCTTCACAGTTCTTTTGTTAGTACTCCAAACTTATGTACTTGATATCTTATTCAGAACGTTTAAGAGCCTTTCCTACATAATGCATCCAAAATTGAACTGGTGATCTTCCACCTGAAATTGCTTTTCCCCATCTAAGAGTAAGAATATTATGCTTGTAGTTACTTAGGCCAAAAATTTGGAGTACTCAGCCAGGTGGGGTGGCACATACCTGTAATCCCAGTGACTGAGACAGGAGCATCTCTAGTTCAAAGTCAGTCTCAGCAAAAACAAGTTAATAGGCAAATCAGTGAGACCTTGTCTCTAAATGAAGTACAAAATAGGACTGGGGATGTGGCTCAGTGGCCAAGTGCCCCTGAGTTCAATCCCAGGTACTCCCCCCAAAAAATTTGGAGTACTCATTTACATATTTTTCTTTCACAAACCCTGTCTAATCTATCAATAAATCATTTTGGCTCTGCCTTCAAACTTTACCCAGAATCAAATCACTTCTCAGTAATGCTGCTACTATGACCTGGTCTTATCCATCATTATCTCCTTATGGGAGTTTTTGCAGTATCCTACTAACTGATCACAAAGGTTTTATTCTTACTGTTTCATATAGCAGTCAACATTCTATTAAGACCTACTTGGTTTGTCATTTCCATTACCTCTCTAAACTCATGACTTACCTCTTTCTCCCTGGTTCACTCAAATCCAGTTGCACTTATCTCTTTAAGATTCCTACAAACACCAGGCAAATTCCCATTGCCATCATTGCCAGTGATTGGTTTATCTGCCTCAAGTGTTCTTCTGGATGGCCTCATGACTCACTCTTCACATTCAACAAGTCTCTGCTTAAATCCATAAGGTCTACTCTGACAGACCCTCTCCCTGCCCTACACTCTTGATCACCTCTGTTGGTTCTACTTTTTATTTATTGTGGGGGTTTCTCAGCCATTTCTCTCGTGGATGAGAAAAGGCTTAGCTGCTGGAGGATGATGGTGGTGGTATATTGCTCTGTTACCCATAAACTTATCTACTCAATAAACACACAAGAGCCAATACTCTTTTTCAATGAGCGGGGACAGGTCAGATCTGTCCATACCAGCTCTGGCCTCTGACAAGAACAACCTGGAGTAACCCAACTCTCTTTTATTTATAGACACGTAGGTGAAGGGGGCCAAGACCGGGAGGAGCTTCTTCTGTGATGGACAGGATAGGGTGGAGTTAAGGGAGCCATTCTCTTAGGGGAACTATTACAGAAGGAGACAGGGAACCACTTCCCAGCAGCGCCACATACTTCCTGGCAGTTCCTAGAAGCCAGACATCTGTGTCCCATGGTTCAACCTAGTCTGATTTTGCTAAATAAGGATGTCTTCCCACAACTTATGGTACTTATCACCTAATATGCTCTATAATTTACTTAAATGTATTTTTCAATTGCTGTACAGCAAGACATAAGATCTACAATAACACACATTTCGATGTGTTCCATCACAAGTTCTCCTAGCTCAAAGTTGAATGAATCTCCCCATGTTAAGCTATTTTATACATTTTGCACTATAGTATAGTTATTTATGTGTATATTATTTCTCTTCTCATTTGTGAGGGCTCCATTAAGAGAAGATCTACGTCTGATTCATCTTTGTGAGCCACATCTCCATCCACCATGTTCAGCATCTTGTTTTGCCCATAAAAGGTAAGTCTTAGTACCATTTTGGTACGAAGAATACAAATGCAAACAGCTTAAATTTTTAATTGGTTAAATTAACTTTACTGTCTATCTATTTCACTGAACTGCATGCTTCCAGATACCTTCCTTTCCACATATTGTAATTAACTAAGTCCAGAAAACTGAAATCCACTGGGAAGTTGGACAGGATCTTCTGTCTACCTGTCCTTGGAGTAAGATAAATAGTTACCTCTGGTTCTCAATCCATTTGCTTTATTTCTGTCTGCCTCTGCCTCTCTGTCTTGCCTCTCCACTTCTGTTCAATCCCCAATCCATTCCCATACTTCACTGTTTCTTCAAAATCATTACCAAAGATGACCATGCACAGTTTCGTACTTTCCCTCCAAGAACACTTGACCCATTCAATTTCAGGGGCTTTAGTCTACCTAATAAGAGCCATAAAAATTTAACACGTCAAATTTTATTCATGTCTTTCCCTGACCATTTAAACTGCCCTTTTTTTCCGTCTAAATCTGCTATGCCAGGAAACCTGCCTAGTTCAGCAGACTGCCAATGGAGTAACCAAACTCACTCAAGCAAGTAATAAAAGAAATCTTGACTAGGTTGAAGGATTCATTCTGACTAATTAAATCGATCCTCTCGTCCCATTCATCATTCATTCTCTTTAAATAGCTATGCCAATTTACTTTGTCTTACTCTAAGATTTATAACCTTGCATGTTTATAGTAGAAAAGAAATAGAAAGATGAGGCAAAAAAGAATGTTTCAAACCCAAAATGCAAAAAAAAGGATATCTTCCCAGTTTTCATTTACAACAATATAAAAATCTTTAGGCAAGATTAAAAACCACTATGAGCCAAATCCTTTCCCCTGGATCAGTCAACATTTGTTTTCTTGTCATTACCTCTGGTTGTCCAAAGGATATCAGATCCCAGCTTTCCACATAAGCTCTGAGGAGAAACTTTATTTAACAAAAATTATGCAAAATTTTAGAGGCAGAGATTTCATCTTCTTGCTACTTTTCTTTTTCCACTTCACATAGTTCTTCTAAATGAAAAATAATATTTAACAATAGAAAAAGCTTATGATGAATGTCCTGCTCATCGTGTTTTGAACTACCTCACAGTCTCTCTCTCCACTCCATTCCATTCTGATATAGGATTAAGACATGGCCATAACTATTTGACACTACTGCCAGTGAGAGGTAAGATCCACAGCTTCTTCCCTTTTACTCTGGACAATGTTTCAATTGCTTTGACGAAAAGAACTCGTTATGTGACTTTGAAGATGGACCACAAAAAACTCTACACAGCTTCTATCTTCCTTCCTAGAACACTTACTTTTTGAGCTTGAGCAACAACTGTGTCAAGAGACCAAGCTAGAATAGAGTCCTATGGATCCCCCACACAATTTGCTTCACTGCAACTGTTCTTCCGCCATTTCACACTGACTCTGGGCTGTGAGAAAAGAAGCCAAGTTGCAAGGGTATCCTCTAACTTTGGTGCTTCGGCGTTCAGTCCTTAAACCACAGACAGTAGCTGAGTCAACTCTAAGATATAGTAAAATATTATCATTTTATAATCCTAATTTTTTTCATATTTTTTCCTTTTTATTTATTTATTTTTATTTTTTTTATTTTTACAGACTGCATTTTGATTCATTGTACACAAATGGGGTACAACTTTTCATTTCTATGGTTGTACACAATGTAGTCACACCATTTGTGCAATCGTAAATTTTATGGTAGCTTATCACACAGGAACAAATAACTGGAATACATCTCACAACATTCGATGTTTCTTTTGACTTCTGAACAACCTGTCCATTATCAAAACACATACCCAGCTATCACTAATAAACAATATGATAAACTTTGCAGTAAGATGTTAATAGGTGATCATCCATTAGAAAACTATGAGCTTCCAGCTTCCTTATTTTAAAATCAGGAGTGTGTGTTATTTAATCACCTAGTTGTTTTTTCACTTTGGGCTTTCTGGCACTCATGAGATGTGCTCTCACTTAAAAGACTGACTCGCCAATGGTGGCACTTATAGGGACATAATTTGATTTCCAAATATTTAATTTACAATCTCTGAAATACACCATTAAATTGCCATCCTCATCAGCTTCCTCCAAGGGGATCTCTAATGTAGAGACAGTGTTAATCCATCCCTGTGTAAGGGAGAGGTAGACATCCTCATGTCTTCCTCCTTGCTCTTAAATATGGTATGTCATTTCTTCGCATGAAAGATCCAGATACTTTTTTTTTTTTCCCCATAGTAATTCAGAGAAGCAATTCTTTCTGGACCACATGGACACTATGGGTGGACTATTAAGCTGGAAGTATTTCTGGTTATTTGTTTTGCAAGGCAAATAAAAATGTCTGGGACCTTTCAAAACGATCAGATTTGCTCAAATAGCATTTTGTACAAATGCATCCTTTGGTCTATCATTGGACATGGCAATATATTACTGATTTTTTTTCTGAAATTTTTTTATTTCTAGTTATTAGTTCACTTAAATTAAGTATTTCTTAGAAAAATGAAGAATTTCTTTCTAGCTTTTTAAATCTCTTCCTCTTAGTACAGATCACTGGCCCTTACTTAGTAAGAGACCCAATGAATTCAGGTCATTAGGGTCTGAATAGAAAGAATGTAGTCGTTAACCAAGTTTTATTCACCATTAAAGCTTAAATCTCTGCTTTTCTGAAAATCCTGAGGTAACCTTTGCACCATGGATTGCATGTGTTGTTCTTTTGGAAGTGGAGAATGACATTAGAATAACTATGAAATTATTTTTGACTGAGAACGTATTGAAACTTATCATTATCCAACCCTGGTGCTTTAACTAAAATGTAAAACACTTTTACAGAGGCATTGAAGTTCTCATTAAGTGGCCCTGCTTAGTCAAAGAGTGATTGTTGACCTTCTGTGCTTAAAGCATGTGCTGCTCCACATAGATAGAGGATTTTCTACCACACTCCCCTTGATGGTGAATAATGGAGTTGCATGTGCATATCAGGAGGAGAATAGACCTTAATTTGGAATATTAAGTAGCACAGGCACATAAAAAGCCTTCATTAAAATATTAAAAGTTTGCTAAACCCATAAGAGCTAAGAGATGTGTTCCTATGGGAGGAAAATTCCAACCTCACGCTTCTTTCTTATCTCAATTTCTGACATTTTTTAATAAGAAAGAACTTAGAAACTTAGAAAGTCACTTTTATCCACTGCTAAAGAGCTACTAGACAACCAAGAGATTAGCTCAACTTTACTTTTTTTGTAGAACACAACAGAAGGGTACAGTAAACAGTCATTGTATTCCTGAAAATGCCAAGCCACAGATGTAGGGCTCATTTTGTCATCTTGAGCTAAGTGGAAGAAAAAAGAAAAAAAAAAAAAAAAAAAGAACATAAAAGGTCCTTACCACACAGTTTTCATGGAGACACTGATAGTTTCATCAAAGTTTTGGTGTTATAACTGTTGATGCAGTAAAATGCTCCTATTTACAACTTGCAGTTGGGAAGGACCTACTGCCTGAAAATACCTGAAATTTTGACTTTTTAAAATGTAGAACAACAAACTAGAGACAAATAATCATGTGAGCTATAAAATAAATTTAGTAATTTCTATATTAAAGAAAATATCCTTCCAAATACTTTTTTCAAAAAATCTATTTGAAGTAAATGTTGCTTTAAAAGCATGTTCTTTTTCCCTGCTCTTAATACCCTCTAAAGAAATTACTATTATTTGTTAAATAGCAGTGTTAAAGAAAGAGCTGTAATATTTATACATACCTAATATTTATATATTGTTATCCTAATGATTTAAAATGCATACTACAGCTAGGGATCCATCACAGTGCGTGAAAAGTGCTTGAAAAGTGTGCTTGAAATAAGCAAACTAGGACTATTCGTTTAATATATGTTTGTTAAATGCAAATGATTCCTCTTATAACAAATAGATTAGGAAGGAATTTTTGGTTTACAAAACAGTACATAAATTGGTAACAAAGAAATACATGGAAAATAGTATATAAGCTTTCTACGGCTGTCAAAGCAAAATATTACAGATTGACTTAGCAATAGAAACATATTTTCTCAGTTTTGGAAACTAGAAATCTAAGATCACAGCATCAGTGAGGCTGGTACCATTCTGAGTTTTCTCTCCTTGCCTTGTAGGAGTCCACCTTCACACTCTGTTCTCACATGCTATTGCCTCTGTTTATGCCCATGTTTTTTGATGTCTCATAGTGTGTCCAAATTTTCTCTTCTTATAAAGACACAGGTCAGATCCCATCCTAAAAACAAAAAACAAAAACAAAACCTCATTTTAACTCAATCATGTCTTAAGACTATACTCCCAAATAAAGTCACAATCTGATATACTGAAGGTTAGGGCTTCAACATGTGAATGCAGGGGATGGGATTCATACTATAATAATTAGTTTTTCACCTTTAAGACCCCAGAGACTTATGATGTTAAAAGATTTTGTTTAATAGATTCAAGAGTGTCTTTGAGATCTTTAGTTATCCAGAAACTATAATAAATGTGGAAGGGTACAAGGAAATGTAGGCTACCAATAAAGGTAGGCCTTGTATGAAGAGCATAAAGAGTAAGTTAATGGCATAGTTATACTAGAAGAGTAAAGGGCCACTCTGTTGGAAATGGGTTGATTCAAATATACATGAGAGAAAAGAAATGGCAAGGTGTGAACATAAGCAATAATTATGGCTTAATATGGATACACAAGCAATCTTTCTCCCAAAACATACATGTGGGAGTTTGGAACTAAAGGCAAAGTTAAATGCTAATTACCAACTTGAGGTTTACCAACCCCTAAAAACCATTAAGGATTCACTGGAAAACCCAAATTCCCAAGTCCTAGAATGACCATATGTTCCAGTTTTCCCAGGACCATTCCAACTTATGTCTGTGGCATACCAATAGCATGTCAAGTTAACATCCTACTCTCAAAATTATTCCAATTAGGAAGACATGACCTTGTATCTATCACTACATCTCCTTCTCCCCCAACATGTGTGCTTGGTCACACAAATAATAAGTATTTAAGATTCAAAAGACCTGGTCTTGTCACCTCCTATCTACACTGGTTTATCCAGCCTCTTTCCCTTTATACAATTGAAGAGAAGCTGAAAGATCTTAAATTCTATCCTTGTTAATATAACCTAAGTTCTAAAGAGAAAAGAGATGAACTCCTGTAATATATTTCGAATTCTCAGATTTAATCTCAACAGGCATTAGGGTATAAGAGAAAGAGATCTAGGCTGGAGATGAAATCAGAGTTCTGGTCCTGCATTACTGGTTATTAATCCTGAGACTGTGTATACATCAACTGTGTAAACCTTACTTCCCTCATTCCTATCAAGAGAGTAGAGTGGACAGGGGGGTCTAATAACCATCTTGTCCAATTCAGTGTCTGATGGAATCAAATGAAACACTGGCTGAACATCTTAAAATCCTTTAAGTACCATACAGATGTCAATTACTTTTATTCTTACCTTCAGAGAAAGAAACAGGTGGCAAAATAATTAAATAAGTTTCAGCTGCTGGTGCTCAGCCGAAGTCACATTTTCTTAATGCCACATTACCACCCTTTACACATTACTGTACTTGACATCATGAAGATTCACATAAGTAAAAGTGAAAGGAGACAAACTGAATATATTGCAGAGTTAAGAATTTATGATTGAAATTCAAGAACTTCAGAGGGGAGAAAAGGTGAGCTGCAGTGAGAAGATGAAAGTACTCCATCAGCTTTCCAGTCAGGTGCAAGGTTTTCAACTTTGGAGTTGTCCTGTGTTGGATGCCCTTTGATTTTTATACCTTGGTTGCTGGGACAGGGAAATTGGGGAATGAATATAGAGAGGGACAATGAGAAACAGTAAAACTGTAAAAACTGATAAACATGTAGCTTTTGTTTGCATCATCTCTGACGTTTGTTAAAAGAGGACATAGGCAATAACACAGGAAAATAAGAATCAAGATATGAGACTACATCCATTAACAGAAACTTCTATGTAAGAGACATTACCTTGAAATATAACGTGCATTGTTTTTAATGTGAATATGTGTCTTTTTAAGAAAAAAATATGATTCTGTGTCTAGAAAACGTGTTATGGTTTAGATATTAGGCATCCCCAAAAGTTCATGTATAAGACAATGCAAGAAGGTTTAGAGGTGAAATTATTGGGTTATGAGAGCTTTAGCCCAATCAATGAATTAATTCTCTGACAGAGATTAATTTGATAACTGCGGGTTGGCAGAGTGGGGTTGGATGAGGTAGGTAATTGGGGGGTTGCCTTTGGGGTACAAATTTGGTGAGCTGAGCTAGTCTCTCTCTCTTTGCTTCCTGATGTGATTTTTTCCTCCTCTAAAACTGTTCTTTTCAGGTCTTTCAGTCACAGCAGTGAAAAAGCTGACTAAAACAATACATACCTAATAATCATGGCAAAAATAAATTAATAAAATAATAGACAGTCTTCCAGGTTCTTCCATGTTGTCACAAATGGCATGATTTAATTCCTTTTGTGACTAAATATTATTTCATTGTTTATAGGTACCATATTTTGTTCATCCATTCACCAACTCTTGTACCCTTAGGCTGATTTCATATCTCAGTTTTTGTGAACAATGCTGAGGAAAGCCTGGGAGTAAATATGTCTCTTCAAATAGACTGATTTATGTCCTTTGCATAGTTATCCAGTAGTGGAATTGCTTGATCATCTGACAGTTCTATTGTTTATATTTTAGGAACCTCCATACTGCCTTCCATAATGGCCATATTACTTTACATCACTCCTGCAGTGTGAAAGCGTTCCCTTTCTCCACATCTTCACCCACAAATGTTATCTTTTGTCTTTTTGATATCAGCATACTAAGTGGAAAATAATGCGATCTCATTATGGTTTTGAATTACATTTCCCTGATGTTTAGTGATCTTGAACGTGTTTTCACATGCCTATATATGTGAAAAAAATATATATGACTTCTTTTGTGCAAAGTTATTATGGTGTTTTAGTCAGCTTTTTCACTGCTGTGAATAAAGGATCCAACCAGAACAATTGTAGAGGAGGAAAGATTTAGTTGAGGGTTGATGGTTTCAAAGGCCAGCTCCATTTTTCAGGGCTCAAGGTGAGGTAGAACATTATGGAGGGAGAGTGTGGCAAAGGGAAGCAGCTCACATGGTGATCAGGAAGCAGAGAGACTCCACTCTTCACATACAAAATATATACCCCTTTACTATGCCCCCAATGAACCACTTCCTCCAGCCATACCCTATCACTTCATTTGCCACTCAGTTAATTCCTATCAGGGGATTAATTCACTAATTTGGTTAAGACTCTTAAAACCCAGTCATTTCTCCTCTGAACCTCCTTGCATTGTCTCACACATGAAATTTGGGGGACACCTCATACCCAAACCATAACATATGGTAAGTGAAATAAGCCAGGCAAAGAAAGCAAATACCACAAGATGTCATTCATTTGTGGAATCTGTAAAAGTTGATCTTATAGAAGTATAGAATATAATGGTGGTTACTAGAGAGACTGGGATGGTTAAGGGTGAGGCAGGAGGTGAAGATGTGGATCAGAGTAGACATAATTATAGTTACATAGGAAGGATAAAACTCAGAAGATTAATTGTAGAGCAAGATGACCATAGTTAACAACAATATATTATACTCTTGAGAAATGTAGTGAGAATGGATATTATATGATATTTGTCAAAAAAGCGATAAGTATGTGAAATGATACATTTGCTAATTAGGTAAATATAACCATTACACAATGTATATATGTACATAACACCATCATGCTATACACAATATAATCAAGGTTCTTAGTTTCGTGTATGTAATATATATAAAACATATATATGTAATATAACATATATATATATATATAAAATGGGCATTCTAGTAAGAAGAAAACACTTATATTTAAGTACATTTCCTACTTTGGGTATCAATCCCTTATCATCTTTTATCATCTTTATTTCTCTGACCTGATATGCCCACCATTCCCATATCCATGATTTAGATAGTAAATTTTGTGTGAACCTGGAAATATATCTAGCTAAAGGTACACCATATGTCCTCTGATTTTCAAAAAGTAAAGTTTAGGTTCAGAGAGAACAAGGTCGAAGTGGTTGAGGAGAGATCTGGTGTCAAACCCTACAATCAGAGCAAATCATTTCAAAGTGTTCTTTTTTTCAAAACACACCCAAATCATAACCAACTTAAGTTTAAATGTGGCACTGTGACTCTATACTTCTGTAAGAGAAGTTTTTTTTATTTTATTTTGTTTTAACATAACTATCTCATAATCTACATCAAATTGGTCTGCTATTTTTTGTATTCATAAAAACACTTGGTGATTGCTCTTCTGTCAGTGATCACTCTTGGCTATGAATATGTCTAGTGGTGGAAGGAAGAGTAGAGACAAGATTATAGTTAGGACATGTACCCTCATATATCTCAAAATAAAGCATTTTTTTCCTACCTGCATCAGTTATCTGTTGCCATAATAATGCTGTGAAATAAATAGAATGCTTCAGTGGCCTGCAGCAGTAAACATTTATTTAGCTCACAAGTCCACAAGTTAATGATTTAGGCTGATCTCAGCCATATGATTCTTCTGGTCTCAGATGAGCTCACTTGCATATTGAAATTCTGCTGGCATCCAGCCTGGGGTTTATGCATCTGGATTGGCTAGGTGTTGGCTGGAGCAACTCAGTTATGCTTCATGCATCTCTCACTTACAAGCTATCTTGGTTGTGTTCTCATGGTAAAGGCAGAAGAGTGGAAGCAGAAATATCACTGCACATTTCTTCCCACCCACCATGAACTCTATTTCAGCTATATAAACATTCCTCCAATTTCTCAACTCATTTTATTCACATATTTCATCATTCTTTTCTACAATACCATTATGATGTATTTTCTTCTTTCATTCCTTAATGTCTATATTTGACAGATCCTCTGTATTCTATAACTGATGTTTTCAGCTTCCATGATACCTGCTAACTTCTTATTGTCCAAGTAAAATTACACAGGTCAACTTAGATTCCAGTGGCAGAGAAATAAACACTATGTTTTAATAAGTTAACTGAAAAACTACCTAGCAAAGAGATGTGTATGTTGAGAGGGATGAAGAATTGGGGATATTAATGCAATCAGTGTACTCAACTTCTTCTCTGTTGAATGTCACCCACAACACATGAAGTGTTGGCTTGAAGTGTTTATTTCTAAATATTTGAAAGTAAACTAACTTGTATGACACATATTATTGTGTAAACATAGAAAAGGACATTCTTAGATAAATAACTTCATTGGTCTTTGGAAGCATCTCTACACGTTCTCATTGGCCCTCCATACCTGTGGGTTCTGCATCCATGGATGCAACCAATGGCCCATGATTGAAATATCCCAAATAAATGAGTCTGTAATGAGCGTGTACAGACTTTTTTTCTTGTCATTATTCCTTAAGGATTTTAGAACAACAACATTTTTCTTAATATTTATATTGTATCAGGTAATATAAGTAATCAGAAGTGACTATAAAAGAATGTGAGTAGGTTATATGCAAATACCACACCATTCTATATAAGGGACTTGAGCATCTACAGATTTTGGTATCCATGGGAGTATATGAATCAAACCCCAAGGATGCTAATAGACAGTACTATATTTCCCAGTCATTCTCCTCCACCCACCACCCACCCACCTCCCAATTCTATTTCACCTGCCTAAACGTTTTTCAGCTTTCTCAAGTCAACATTTTGCTCATCTATTTCATCATTCTTCTCCACTACACATTTATCCACTACACATTTATCCACTGATAAATTTTGTATTTTTTTCTGTGCCCCATAACTGATCCCACCATATCAGCTAAACCAAAAACATTAGCAACTCACTTCCTGCCAACCCTATTCCTACATTTTCAAATTTTGATCATGTCCTATGACTCTCCAGCATTTCTGTTACACATCTTTTCTTTATTACTAATCACCATTTTAGTTTATGTTTCACCATCTACGCTTAAGCTACTGGAATAGTTTTCTTCCACTTCTATTCTATCCTGACCAAGAATAACATTTCTAAAATTAATGTTATCCTAAGATATCCTAAATTAAAAATTTTCAATGACAATCCATTGTTCCTAGGATGTAGGATAAGAGGTCAATCATGAGTTACTCCTTCTTTAGTTCTCTCTAACACTGTTACTCCCTTCCTAGAGTAATGCTAACCTGGATTAATTTAGTCTTATTTTGACAAGTCCAACTGATTCTACTCTTGTTCTAAACTCTGTACATTTGTTCTGAATGTACACACACATACATACATACACACACACACACACACACACACACACATCATGGACTTGGAATGAGAAGGAGTTGAGTATGAATCCTGGTTACATGAATTACTACCTATGTGAATTTGTGAAGGTGAATTAAACACAGAACTTTTGTCTGAATAATGATACATTTATTTGTAAATATATATTAGCTCCTAGGATTTATGAAGCAGTTTGATGAAGGCTGGTACATGAAACACTTAGTGGGATGCAAAGCATTTGCTAAATTCTTAATCTGTGGAGGCCATATGTCTGTCAGGTTTCAGTTTACAAACTATCACATATCACCTACAACTTATTTTAAGTGACTTGGAGTCCCTTTATCACTCTGTCCTTCGTGCCTCCAACACATTCTGTTTAGGTCTTTATCATAATAGCTCCAGTCATCAGTACATTAATTGCCTTACATCGGCATTCACTTGTTTTGGACTATTCTCACCTTATTTAAATGACTTTTTTTATTCACCTTTCAAGCCCAGGTGCTAGCAGATCACATTGGATAGCTGAATGAGCTCAGACACAGTGGTAAGAAAAGTCTCAAGTGAACAGGAAATGTCACATGTGTACTCAGGATGCATGTCATATACTCTCCTGATATTAAATAAAACAGAATGAAGAAAATAGACTGAGCTTGAATCATTCTCAACCCTCTTAAAAAATATTCAGGCAATATGCCACTCACTCCTTTTCAATCAGTGATTTCTTCCTAGAGCTCTCTCCAGATGTATTAAATGACTTTGGTTAGCCAGTCTTACAGAGTAACTGCCAGAGCCAGCTCTCCAGATGGTATTGAATTTGTCAATAATGACAGCATGGAAGTGTTGATGCTGTCCTTCATTTTCTTATACCTGATGATCCAAAAAATGAGAGAATGTCAACTCTACCCTGCTGTGTCCTGATTCTTTCAAATGCACAATTTGCAATAAATGGGCCAAGTCCTAAAACAAGGATATTCTTGCCTTATGGAGTACTGATAAGTCATTAAAATATTTTAAACTACGTCGAGATAACTCCTTTTGATCTCTCAATGATAGTGTTAATAATTAAGAAATACACACAAAAGAAGCTGAGAGATGTAAAATAAATGTTAATGGACACTTTATACCATATTAAATATAACTGAGTTCAACAAATTATGCACATTCATCTAAATACTCAGCTATAATTGTTAAGGTCAGAAGAAACCAGCTGGAATAACTAATAAGGAAATGCATAGTAAAGTTCTGGAGAGCTACCTAAGACTCTAAGTTTATTCCATACCCATTGTCTCCTGCTGAACAAAGTTGACAGAAGCTGACCAGCAGAGCACAAGGTGCTCTGGCTTGCATATTCTACAATTATAAGGTCATGTTGAAGTAGGCAGTGGCTTTCCCACACAATTAGAGAAGGATTCAAGGGTAGAGGGACTTATAGGACTTTCAGAAATAAATAAGCAAGCAAGAACCATGAGAAAGTGGATATTATGAATAAGCAGAAGCCAGGAAGTAAGAATGAAGAGCCCAGGTGGTCACAAGTAAAAACTGAGAAACAGAGAACAGAGAGTGACTAGAAAAAGAAATGCTACAACTTGCTTCTGATGGCATAGCTGAAGGTTATGGGGATGCATGAAGTTCCTAAGGCTCAGAGGCACAGGTATTGAAGCAGATTCTTTCACTTTCTTTTTCTCCTGCACACCTACAATGAACTCCCACAATAAGTGAAGATTCAAACATGCTTGTTTCTTAGCATCTGTAAGTACCTTAGTAATATAGTGGAAAATCACGAAGAAGAATTTGCACATCAATTTTTCTCCAGAATCCAACAAGAGTAAAACATTAGAGTTTTTAGCCCTCAAAATCACGTTAATCTGTTCTAACTCTCTCACCTTACTACTAATGTACTAATAACTTGAACTTTTCCTCATCATGTGGCAACATTTCCTAAGAACTTAGCAGACTAGGAAAATGTGACTTAGTAAGGTAATGTCATCTCTCTTGGGTTAAAGTGCCTCTTTAATTCATTAATATACATCATAGTGAGTATTTTAAATCATGGGTCATAAAAATATACTTCAAACCAAACTACAAATTAAATAAGATGATTTCTCTCCAATATAGCTTCCCAACCAGTATCCGTTCTTCTGTAACTCTCAGATGTCAACCAATTGATATTTTCTGTCTTGAAAAAGTTTCATCATAGAATCCAGAATGTTCAAAGTGTTCCTTTCACTGCTTCATGAACAATGCATTTACAGGTTTGAAAAGATATACTCTGATATATACTGTATCACTTCTACCATATACAAATGACCAAGGTTAGTCATGAAGCCTGTTCAAATTCAGGGAGTTGAGAAATAGATTTCACAATTCTGGGGGAAGAGAAAAAAGTTACATTGACCAGGAGCACCTAGAATAATATGGTTGTGACCATTTTGGAAAACACATTATACCAGTCTCCAAAAATTAGAAGGTAAGCACAGAAATGTTTTGCAAAAGATTTTCCAAATCTTTATTTTTATTTGTATAGGATTAGCACAATACTTTGTATACAGTGGATGCATTTTTATGTGTTTGGTTTATTTTTCCAAGTAAACTTTGAGATATGACTGCTACCACCACACAGTACACAAAGAGTAGAAGTCATATTTCTTCTTTTGCATTGGATATAGACAAGAAGATTCTGCCTATAAAATGTGGTTTTAATTTTCACATGCAATAAGTTTATTGTATATCCTATGTTTTTCTTGATGGCAGAGGCCAGAACAACTTCCACTGTGGGAATACTACCTTATAAAAGCCCCATTTGGTGGATATTGGTTTCAGTATTACATGATCTTTGGGTATGGACAATGCATATGGTTAATCTGAGTTTGATTCATCTCTCTCTAAAGGATGCATAAAATTTACTTTTAAAAGGTTCACATTGCACTTTCAGAAGACAAGTTTGTGTGTAGGGAAATAAACAAACAAACAGAAAACAGCCTTTAATATTTTAGATAAAGAACCTCCTTTCTATCGTTGCCAAGGAGACCTCATTCGAAGCCGCCTTCTGTGCTAGACATGAATTGGCTCATATTCATCACTATTGACAGTCTCATATATGTCACTGTCCAGCAAAAATCCTATCTGTTACTATTAATAAGCTATCCTTTGCCATATTGATTAGTTGCTTATCTGAGCTTTACAGACAACAACCTCCCTGCTTGTCTCAGAAGCCTCATATTAGTCAGAATGGTACCCCTAACTCTCTGTTCCCTATCTTCAAGACATTAAGTACACTCAGCTTTGACCTCAGATATTTTCTTTGTACCTGTGTTGCACTCAGTCAAGACATTTCTTTATCTTGCTACAGTATTAGCTCTCAGGCAGCCAAACTCTGCTCCACCCATACCACCTAGCATAGATCTTCTACCTAACTTAAAACTGGCAGAAATATCCTGAGCTAAAGTGAAATGTCTCTAAAATAGAATGTGCAGAAGAAAATTCATAAAAGCATACTCAAATACCCTGTTTTCTACATGACCTAGCTCCATTTCCTGAAGACAATAACATTAGTTAAGTGGAACTAACATGAAACTATTAGATCTGGTCCAGTAAATCAGTGTTACTATACATGAAGTAGATATGGGAAGACAAAGGAGGAGCTTGTGTCCAGCTTAGCCAGACATTGTGCTCAAAGATTCAGATTTTACTGACACTTCCTGGAGAATTAGCAGGCTGAATCCACCAGGAGTTTATTTCATTGACTGTTCCACCTTGAAAATATTTTACTATCGAGAATGAGGCATACTCAACTTGAGAATTATGTCAATTCATGAGGAAGCTTTATTCTTTACTATCCCTACATCTCACCAACCCAAGACAAATGGATTGACTTTCCTTAAGCATGAAATAAAATGGCCACTTGCAGATACCTCAGCATCAACAATAACTTATTTTGACGAAGTAAAGCAGCTTTGGTTCAGTTATTCGAATAGCAGCATAATTTAGCTTCAGTAATCATCATCAAAAGACCATAGCAATATGAGTAGCCATAAAGTTCCTTTAAAGGATTGTGTGGAGACCAATTGTTTTAGCAGCCTCTGTTCCATCAGCAATATGGAGTAAGAAGGAGAGCAAGAAAGAAAATTTTACATTACACTAGAGTTCTCAAAATATTGGGGGAAACTTTGAGAGGAGTTGCAGGTACCACAATAAGAACTTGAGGGAAATACCGAAAATATTCTTTGTTGTTTTAAGTAGTCCATTTTGGTTTTTTCCTAGAAATAATCTAAAAACAAAAGTGCAAGAGACATACAAAGATGCAGAATCTAGAAAAGTCCTACCAGTATAGATGGCAGACAGTTGAAATGGGACAGAATATGAGGCACACCTGGGTTAGTCTGATGTTCACATCCCAGCAAACAACAATGGAATCAGAGTATAATCTTTATCAGATGAAATCAGGCAAATGGGTTATCCCTAGGACAGTGCCTAGAACAGGAGATGGAAGCTGAATGATGGCATTCCTTCCTCTACTGTTTTTCAATTTCTTCCATGCCCACTATTTCATCTTTCCTTTGTTTGTTTGTCAATATTGTTAATATTGGATAGAACTACTGACCTGTATCTTCGCACAAAATATCCGAGATCTACATATGAAACAGATAGAGAAAACACTTTTTTAAAATCACATCATGCATAAAATTAGAAGAAGTTCCAGTAGTACATTCAGCTCAAGTTGCTGTTTCTTATTTAGGATGCTATTATAGCTTCTTTGCTAGAATCTTGATTTCTAGAATTGTTCACTGTTAGCAATTCACCATAAAATTCAAGAAGTGTTTCATATGAGATTTCATCAAATATAACAGTTAATCAGATTCTTTTAATTCTCTGCATACATTTTCTCAAAATAACACATACTATCCTTAAGAAAATGAGTTCTAAAATATGGCCAAAGTAAAAATAACCTGTTCCCTTTGGAAACACAAAGGCTCTAGCAAGTACCTTTCCAATTTGTATAAACAGAGACAAATAGGTTAATTTTGTGTATTTTTTTTCTAACTGCTCTTAGCCAGGAAATCTTTTATACATTTTCTTTATCAGAGCCCTCTTTTTAAAGGGTATTTCCTGAAGACAAAGAAATCTCATGGTATAATTGGCATGAGTATGTTATGTGAAATTGAATTATGTTAGCCAGTATTCCTCTAATTGCCATTTTTTCATGGGCATCCATTTTTCAACAATAATATTAGAAAATAATTAATACCTTCAGGACAAGAACCTGAACTTTATGCAAATATAGATTAGAGAAGTCCAAATTATTTTTTAATGAGCTATATGTATTATGTCTCCCTATCTAGAGTTCATCTGGACCATGGCATTAAATAAGCTTAGAGTTAATTAAGCGTATTATAACTATTCCTGGCTTCTGCCTTTATTAGTATGAATCCACCAGCTCAGAGGCACTCAGCAAACATGGAAATACTTTATCAACACCCCACTCAAAAACACCTTGAAATATTTCAATCCAGTCTATACTCTTGGGAAATTCTAGAAGCTCAAACCTATCGGACCCTTTTTGAAATCCATTACTTTTCTATTTATATAAATATGAATTGCAGGAATAGAGGAGGCTTTCTTTGTCGATGTTGATTTATATTAATAAGCACTACAGTCAAACAATTGTTCTCCAGCACATGCACACACGAAGGTAGGATATCTCTTGCTGCAGAGATACAGGCTCAGGCAGCAGATTAAATGAACAGATTTAGTTTGCATTTTAGTGTGCTAAATTGAATACAAGTCATAATAGAAAAATCTCTACATGCAAATGAAATCAGAAGAGCTTTTCTAATTTTCAGGAAGTGAATGAGAGAATGACTCAGTTAAAAAAAATCTGCAGACCACTTATTAATTGTTGATCACATTTAGGCAGCAGCAAAACTAATTTTACTTTTACCTACTCAGAGGTTGTGTTAGAATAGCAAACCCTAATGGAACTAACTTGGTTAAAATCTACCCTAAATTTGAAAGAAACATCAATTACATGAGATAATCCTATGAAAAGAAAACACCACAAATATCAATAGAAAAGCAATCGACATTCAGGTTTTTTTAGGGACTCAGCATGGAAAGAAAAAAGAAAGGAATCAAGTTGCATTTTCCATAGGTCTGGTTCAGATTCTGTCATATACCCTAAGGCAGTATTTCCACAGCTGTGGCAAAACCATTTATAGGAGAATGACTTGACATTTGAAGAGTTTTTCCAAGTCTCTTCCATGTAATTCTATGAAGAAGCAACAAAATCAGACACCCTGGAGAGGGAGTAGGGGATCAAAAAGGTAATGGATTTTGGGTTCAGACAAAGTAGACTTTAAATACAAGCACTGCTACTCTCTGCATGAATTACCTTGGAAAATTGGTTCACTATTCTCAGGCTTGATTCTTTCTATGTTAAAGAAAATTTACTAAATGAATAGTGCCACTAAAGGGAAAGGACCCAGAAAATGTTCTGAAGCACAATGGTATTGATTTGTTCACCTATCTCTGGTTCTTCAGTCATTACTTCCACTCTATGATTTTCTAAGCTCTCAGTTCTGCTCAGAAACTTTGGGGTGCCATATGTGATTTTGGCTTTGCTCTTTTAGATTCTACTTTATCACTAGTGTTCCCCAGTTTGACCACAAACCTGATCTTTTTAATACCTCCAGACTTTCTCTTCCCACAAGCTCATTCCTTTCCTCTTCTAGGTCTAAGGAGAAGAATAGAATAATGGTCAAATGGAATCATCACAATTACGCTTCTGAACTAAAAGGTGGAAATGTTTTGGGGGAGAATAAGTAAATTATAAAGACAGCTGGACCTAGGTAAACATACTTGTGTCTCGCTTAAATCACTTTTTCTCCTTGACATACTCTCCTTAGAATTTTTTGTGGTTGAGAGATTCCATTACCTATTAGAAGAAGAATTGCTTTCCATACCCACAAGCCCAAAGGAAGAGTCCAAGAATAAAGAATTAAAGAGACCTGCCTATTGCTTAAGTCAAAGTAGTCCTTGTGACATATATGAAAGACAGATTTGTTCCTTAGAGAGCTGAATATAAATATTTCAGATCCAAATGAGTAGACATTCTCTTTCTTTTCATGAAATGCTATCTGTACACATGGGACTCAGCTTGAGCTGGTCAACAGGGGCTGCAACTGTTGAATGAGATAGGTAGAAATTTCAGAGGTTTGCTCTGGTCCACACGCTATTCCTATTCCAGCAGTAGTTACATGAATGGAGGCTAGCTTTCTCAACTTACATACAAAAAAGTTTATGATAAAATAAAACAAAATTTTATGACCTTATGAAAAGCATAAGAATTTAGAACCTTATAAAAATTGACTTCCTTTTAAAATGGGTATAAAATGCCTGTTTGTATAGTGTACAAGAATTCTCAGATTACACACTCAATTATTTATGAATACTAATTTTTGATGAGCCTCTTGAGTAGGCTGAACAATGGCTTCCCCAAATATTTGTATTCTAATCTCTGGAAATTGTGAGTGTTCTTGTTTGTTCGAAGGAGTGTTGCATATGTAATAAAATTAAGAATCTTGAAGTAGGGAGATAATCTTGCTTTATCCAATGGCCTAAATGTAATCATCAATGTCTACATAGGAAGGAGGCCATATGGAATGTACCACAAAGGAGGAGAAAGTGATGCACGAATGCTACTGACTTTGTAGATGGAAGGTTGAGTGGGCCAACGAATGCCAGGTTCTAGTTCTAGAAGTAAAAAAAGGCAAGAGTGTGTTCTCCTAGGGAGTTCAAGCTTGCTGATACCTGAGTCTGAGCCCAATGAAACCATCTTTAATCTTACAGCCTCCATAAATAGAATATATTTCTGTTGTTTTAAGTCAATAAGTCTGTGGTAATTATTATAGCAACCGAATTATAGGAAACCAATAAAGTAAAAAATGTTCTACCAGTAAAGTCAGAAGTATTCTAACCAATCAGAAGTTTGCTGAGGATCAAGTAAATTGGATAGAGGAACAGAAGATTTTCCCAGCACTGGAGATGAGACTCGGTGGTAGAGTGCTTGCCTGGTTAGATCCCCAGTGCCAGAAAGCTGAACAAACAAACAAACAAACAAAAAAAAACTTTTCCCAACTCTCCAACTTCATTAGGTGCTCCCACAGCTCCTGACATGGAGGATGATGACCAACACATGGTAGCATCAATACACATTAATTGGAAAGGCAAATGAGAGAATGAATGACTTTATTTAAGAATGATGCCAATGATGGAGAAACAAGTTGAAGCAACACAAAAGAAAATGAATATTACCTCACTCACTTATCACATTGTTGGTTGGAGTAGGAAAGAAAAGCTCATCAATTTCAAGGTATTTGTTCGTGTCCTTCTTTGTCAGTATTTTCTAACTTTTAAGAAACACAGCACAAAATCTCTGCCAAAATGAAATCATAGTTTTTTATAATTCATGAACTTTTCAATAGACCTTAGGTAATAATAAAATATAACCATTTACAGATAAGTACAGGATAACAGTAACTTAAATCTTTGAAAGCAATCTATTTAATTATTTTTATAAATTACACTGAAAATTGGATTTTCTAGGTGGTGGAATAGAGGAGGTGGCATTCCTGACTGCTCTGTGGCATGAAACAAAGAAAACAGACAGGCAACTTCTCAGCAAGGTAGGTGAACCAAAATAAAAGGAGCTGGGGGGACTTTACTGGAATTTAAAATTGGACATTCAAAGCAAACTGGGGATACAAGAGATTGGATATAATAAAATAAGGAAAAATTCCCCAGTGGCACAGCCTCTGCCATGCTGGACTGGAAGCACCAGTCAGAGTGGTCCCTCCTTGAGCACAGTGGAGGTTATGATGGAATTAAAGGACCCCCATCCTGGGTAAGGAGTGTTTAGAGATCAAGCACATTGCCCAACAAACCTGAAAGACTTGCTGCATGATATCCAATGTGCAGGGAAGGAAGTCCCCATCTCTCCAGATGGTGTGTGGAGGATGAAGGAAGCAACCATTCTGCAGCCACGGTGTG
Organism: Sciurus vulgaris; assembly: GCF_902686455.1. NCBI lineage: Eukaryota > Metazoa > Chordata > Mammalia > Rodentia > Sciuridae > Sciurus > Sciurus vulgaris. Next base: position 74,829,942 of record NC_136462.1, read on the forward strand.
GAAACCAGAAGCTAAGGAAGCTGATTCCTGGCAAATCATCATTTGGCCCAAAACACAGGCCAAGTAAACACACACTGCATGACACAGAGCATGCTTAAGTGACCAGGAGAAAATCAAATGTGGAGAGAGGTTTACACAGAGGACAATTGGTCACAGAAACCCACCCAGCTCTACCCCTCCCACTCCAGTATGACTGCTTGCAGGACCTGCTGAGAGAGATACATCGGGTGGGTGGGGAACTCAAAAGGATGAGGGTGGGAGAAATTGTTTGGAGACTAAATCAGAGACCAAGAGATATGGGGTCTGCAGGCGATGTAGGAGACTAAGAACTGGCTCCTCCACCACATGAATGGAACCCAAGGGAGATTCTTGGGGTAAAGTCTTTCAGCATGTACCAGCAAGTACTGGGCACTGGAGGTGAAATGTTTTAAAATCTCCAGACCAATTAATGGGCATTCAGTGAAGCACCTGGAGCCCTCTAATCCTAATCCCTGCCTAATGGAATTCTTCCTATGGGATTACCTCTTTCACTCCAGCAATCCAGAGGGTGGAGCATCAAGCCCCAGATGACCCCACCTAAAACTGCTGAACAGAGAAGCTAAGAATATATTGAACTCCAGCAGAAAGAATTCTTTAACTTTTCATCAAGATTTTTTTTCCTTTTTTTTTTTTAATTCTTTTATTCTGTGACCTTGATGGTACATGGACATTTGTACATTTTCATATTTTTTTCTCATTTCTAACATTTTTGAAGCCAGTTATTTTTCATGGGTTAGTTTTTTGTGAACTAGGATTTCTTTTGGGGTGCAATTGGGGATTGAACTCAGGGGCACTCAACCACTGAGTCACATCCCCAGCCCTATTTTGTGTTTTATTTAGAGACAGGGTCTCACTGATTTGCTTAGCACTTTGCTTTTGCTTAAGATGGCTTTAAACTCGCCATTCTCCTGCCTTAGCCTCCTAAACCACTGGGATTTCAGGTGTGCACCACCATGCCCGTCTGTGAACTAGGATATTTAATGAATATATTTTAGTTTTGTTTTGTATTTTTTATTTCTATTTTTAATTTTTAAAAAAATTTTACATATATATATGTGTGTGTGTATATATGTATTTTCTCCTGTTTCCCTTGGCTTTCTCTTTTCTTTCACTAATAGCAAATCTCTGTTGTTCACTCTTTCACTCTTCCTTTAATCTTTTACTTCTGTTTTCTCTCCTCCTCACTCATAATCATCACATCCTATATCACTTCTGCTCTATCCCTGTCCACCATTTGAAATGGTAAACCCTTTTGCAAACTTGCTGTTTTTATTATAGGTAATAACTAATCATATCATTTCTGTTTATTGTGATAATTAACATTGTAGACATCATAGTAGGAAATATTTGGTTTAATGCCATATATATTGCTTGAAATGGTTGTTGTTTTTATTTATCTCCCCTTAAACAATGAGGTATCGAAAAGCTTCAAGATACTATAAGTCCACAGGGTAGAAACCCTACCCTGTGATGACCTCAATAGATGAAAAAAAAAAAAAAAAAAAAAAAAAAAAAAACATTTGAAAAAGTAAAGCATCCATTCATTTTCAAAACACAGGAAAAACTAGGGATAGTAGAAACATACCATAGCACAATAAAATCCATCTATGCTAAACATAAGGCCAATATCATTCTACACGGAGAAAAATTGAAAATATTCCCTCTAAGATCTGGAACAAGGCAAGGATGCCCTATTTCATCACTTTTATTCAGCATTGTCCTTGACACTTACTAGTCAGAGCAATTAGACAAGAGAAAGAAATTCAAGGGATACGAATAGGGAAAGAAGAACTCAAACTATCACTATTTGATGATGACATGATTCTATGTTTAGAAGAGCCAAAAAAAAAAAAAAAAAAACTACCAGAAAACTTCCAGGACTCATAATTGAATTCAGCAAAGTAACAGGATATAAAATTAACACCCATAAATCAAATGCATTCCTATACATCAGTGATGAATTCACTGAAAGAGAAATTAGAAAAACTACCCCATTCACAATAGCCTTAATAATTATAAAATATCTAGGAACCAATCTAATAAAAGAGGTGAAAGACTTCTACAATGAAAACTACAAAATACTAAAGAAAGAAATTGATGAAGACCTTAGAAGATGGAAAAATCTCCCATGTTCTTTGACAGGAAGAATTAATATTGTCAAAATGGCCACACTGCTAAAAGCATTATAAAGATTTAATGCAATTTATATTAAAATCTCAATGACATTCTTCTTAGACAAAGGCACCAATAACATACATTGGAGAAAAGATAACTCCTTCATCAAGTAAAACTGGAAATCCATATGTAGCAAACTGGTACAAGTAAAACTGGAAATCCATATGTAGCAAAACAAAATTAAACCCCTATCTCTCCCCCTGCACAGAAATCAACTTGAAGTGGCTCGAGGACATAGGCACTAGAACAGAGACCCTGTGCCTAATGGTAGAAGAAGTAGACCCAAATCTCCACCATGTCAGCTTAGGAACTGACTTTCTTAACAAGACTCCTAAAGCACAAGAGGTAAAGTCAAGAATCAATAAATGGGATGGAATCAAACTATAAAACTTTTTCAAAGCAAAGGAAACAATAAGATGAAGAGAGAGTGTACGGAATGGGAGAAAATCTTTGCCATCTGCACTTCAGATAGAGCATTAATCTCTAGGATATATAAAGAACTCAAAAAACTTATCACCAAAAAAACCAAATAACCCAATCAATAAATGGGCTTAGGAACTGAACGGACACTTCACAGAAGAAGAACTACAAGTGCTCGACAAATATATGAAAAAAGGTTAAACATATTTAGCAATTAGAGAAATGCAAATCAAAACTATGCTGAGATTCCATCTCACTCCAGTCAGAATGGCAATTATAAAGAATACAAGCAACAATAAATGTTGGCTAGGATGTGGGGGAAAAGGTACACTCAAACCTTGCTGGGTAGACTGCAAATTGGTGCAACCACTTTGTAAAGCAGTGTGGAGATTCCTTAGAAAACTTGGAATGGAACCACCATTAGACCCAGCTATTCCACTCCTAGGTTTATACCCAAAGTATTTAAAATCACCATACTACAGTGACACAGCCACATCAATGTTTATAGCAGCTCAATTCACAATAACTAAGCTATGGAACTAACCCAGGTGCCCTTCAGCAGATGAATGGATAAAGAAATTGTGGTATACATACACAATGAAATATTACTCAGCCTTAAAGAAAAATAAAATTCTGACATTTGCAGAGAAATGGATGGAACTGGAGAATATTATGCTAAATGAAATAAGTTAATCCCAAGAACCAAGGGCAGAGTGTTTTCTCTGAAAGAGATAATTCACAATAAGTGGAGGGGGGTGCTGAGGAAGAATAGAGGTATTTGGGATTAGAAGAGGGAAGTGAAGGGAAGGGAGGGGACATGGGGGTAAGAATGATAGTAGAATGAATCAAACATTATTTCCCTATTTGCATATATGCTCACATGACCAGTGCAATTCTACATCATGTACAACCAGAAGAATGAGAAGTTATACTCTGCTTATGTGTGATGTTTCAAAATGCATTCAACTATCATGTATAACTAATTAAAACAAAAAAATTAAAAAGTATACTTAAAATGCACTTCATTGTACTATATATAATACATTATTATTATGAAGTTATGTTATAAATAATAAACAATGATTCTCAGTACAAACTATATGTATAATAACATTACCACTTTACAGAAGCTAAGAATCAATAGCCAAATTCCAGAAGGAATCTGTGTCTTTAGAACTCAAATTATTTATATAACTCAAATGGTTGTATTTCTTTTCTCCACACACAAGAGTGAATGGTGTTCACTAAAGCATTCTTCCCATTGACAGCACTTCTCTTTAAAGAGCACTCAAGTATTCATACCATGTAGTCATGGGACTAAGTTTCCTCTGTCCTAATCATTTTAGCCTAATGTACATGAAAACCTCCGGCTTATAATTTTTACTATCACTGCATACACCTAAATTGCAGCCAATCTAATGGAAATGTTTCCCAAACTAAAAGTTTTAACCAAACATGAAGGTACATCCTGGGATCTTCTGCACCAGTTAATCTCAAAGCAAAAATTTGATCCAATTTTTTAAAAAATTTTTGTCTTAGCAGTTTTTTCAGCTGTACAAACTAGTATGCTAATATAAAAACCAAATAATATTTATTCAGAAAGGGAATTAACTTTCGTAATAACACACATTTCAGAAATTCCCCATGTAGATAAATATTTTCCTCATATTTAGATTCTCTTTACAAAGATTTGTTCTGTGTCACTGAATTCTTCTTCTCTAGTTTTAGAGCTATATATGAATATGCAAATAAACTTGACCAACAGAGTCATTCATTGCAAACCAATACTAATACTAACACTTTCAGTGTCTTACAAAACACTTATCAGAGTGAATATATAGTAATATATAAAATAGGAAAAAGTCAAAGAAAAAACTCCTAACTGGAATGGTAACATGTATTTGCCACCATCAAAAGATATAACTTAATTGGTGTAAATTCTCATTTTCAGATAAGACATAAAAGTAAACCTTCCTCAGTATAAACAATATTGAATTGGAAAATATCTCTAGTACAGAATCCAATTCCAAATATTTCCAGTACTACTCAAATAGTTATTGAAAATCTAAACAAAGCAGTTTTAAAGGTTTCTATTTCATGTTATTAATGCTGATTCAAAAATTTAATCCTCTTTCTCCCTCACAAGTCTACCCAATTCATCCAGCATCCCTAAAAAGGAAACAAAAGTTTGTCCTAATGTATACTATGAAGATTTTGTGAAATCAAATGAGATAGTGTTTTAAATTATTACAAATGTTTCAGACCACAGTTTCAATTTTTATGTTTAAGGTAATCCTATTACCATATTTCCCTTATTCAAAAAATGCACATATTTTTCATATTTTAACATTCCTAAATTTGTATGCAATTTATATTCAATGGCATTTCACAATCTCAGAGAACTTTTCTTTCTGATTTTCCTTTTTTTTTTTAGGTCCATGTGACAACTGATGTCATCTTGATTGATGACATGTAGTAAATTATTTAGCATATAAAATAGAGCAAATATATATTTTAGTTTATCTTTCACTATGTCATGCAGCATGTATAAAAAATGTCATCACAAACTGGTATTAAGAAATTCCACCTAGCATTATGTGTCAGGAGATCTAAAAAAACTATACTTTTTGTGAAATGTAAGATTCACTTAAAAGAAGAAAGTAAAATGTGAAAGATGTAGGGTAATATCTACACGTGTATAGTCACTGAGTCTAAAAGGGCATTCCCATTTATTAGAGAGAAATAAAGTGTTAGTTGCTTTCTTTTTGCCACCAAAATAATTTTAGATTAACACTACCTCAAAATCATATTGAAAGTTAGTGTATGTCTAAGAGAAATGTGCACTGCATATTTACAAAATCAGTATGATTATCATAATACCAAAAAATAGACAGGCATTGACTTATGTCATAAGATTCTATAAGATCATGAAAACTAAAATTTAAATAAATTTATGTGTAATTCTCTTTGACTCCGGTCCTCAGTCCATCTGGTTAAGGCAATATTATGAACTGTTATTAATGTCTGAGATGATACATTCCTGAATTACTATTAGTCATTAGCACTCTAAGATAAAATAGTCTAAAAGTTTGGTTAGTCATTAACAAATGATTCCCTAAGAAACAACACATATTCTCATGAGCAGGAAAATGTGGCAAGTTGCAAAGATGCCTATCAGATTCTGATTAATCAAATAGTCAGTATGCAAATTGTCAGTGAGTGATATGAGTGAGAGATAACAATGAGACCTCTCCAAATATACTAAGAAATCAGATTCTAGGCCATAGTATAGAACTGGCATGATTGAGATCTGACACTAGAAGAAAAAAAAAAATCACGGAGGGATAACTTGGATTCTAGTGGTTATCTACTAGACTAGTTGTGATATTAATGAGAAAAGAATAACAATTTTAAAATCTATAGTATTTGTAAAGTAAGAAGTGAGTATTGAGAAATAACCTTCCTCTTTCTTTTATGGACAAGAGAAGAAATACAAGCCAATTTGGAGCTTGTGAAGAAATTGTTAAAAAAGAAAACAATCACTCATTTTAAGCACGAACTCTATAAACATATTTGAGCTGTGAATATTTCGCATGTGTAGCGCTGCCAGATTTCTGTGGTCTTTAGTCTCAGTCTGGCACCTCTAATGTGCACACAAACTGTTTCAAAGGGAAATTTGCAAAATAAAGAAAAAGATCAAAGTACATTTAAATATGTGGGTGAGGCTGAAGGAGCTGTCAGGGAAAGATCTCCAAGATAGAAACTGTGATCTTAAGACAGTTATTGTTCACAACAGAACCCAAACAAAACATTTTGGTCCAGAAGATGAAGCCGAGGCATATTTGAAATTAGGTTTGGACTACAGACTTCCTAATTAATTTGCAACTTCCAGCTCTTCATGCTGTTTCTAACCCATTTCTTGAAGAATACCACCACACACTGGAAAGTTAAATTCAGTAAAAGGTCAAATATTAGAAATGGGTGGAACCCTAAAACTCATCTCATAAAGGTACCTCATATTATGGATGAGGAAACTAAGGCCTGTTGAGAAGCAAAAAGTGATTTGCCAAAGATGACACAACCTGTCATCTGAAAGGGGGAAAAAGACTCCTCATCTCCTTCCTCACTGTCAAGACTCTCTCCCCCAATAGCATGATCCTTCCCCCTGAAAGCCCAGCAGAAAGCAGCTGAATGTGAGAGAATGATTTACCATACGTCATACTTGAATTTTGGCAGCACCTCACTATTTTTTAAAACCATAGTTATCTAAGTTACTAAAGATTGACAGTACTATTTCAGTGAAGTTTATTGTTCACATGAAACCATTACGAAGTATAGTAAGAGATAGAACAAATTTGATTTTGAAGTTGACTTTTTGTGCTTAGAGCATGTGATGAGGGAAAATGTTCTGACAGTTCAAGCTTACTCAAGCTTAATGACAGATCTAAATTGGAGCTTGGAGATAAAAGAAATTCTTTAGTGATGCCTCAGTTGTCATTGATTGCTATGAGCAATTTTAAAGCTATTCAAGATGAGAATTGCCAGCTTGGTTCTGAAAAGGGAGAAAGTGGTACATAAGATTAGAGGCTGGTACAAATGCTATCTTGGTTTAAAAAGAGAGAGGACAGTTTTGTATCACATACATAGGTGACAATCCTGACTACATATAGACACTTATCAGCAGGAAATGACTCAAAGAACATTCAGGGTGGGGTAAGCACCAGCTGTGTGAAGGAAGATGAAAATGAAAGGCGGTTTCCCTCATAAGGATCACCAGCAGCAAGATGGCTGGGAGGGAAAAGAAAGATGGAAAGTAGTTGCTAATGCTGAAAGCTAATAAAAAAATAATAAAACACTATCTTCATGAAATACAGGATATGATCCTACTGGTTGAAGTCCTTTGAATTAAAGAGATATGGAGTCCATTTTGAGAAATTCAATTTCATCAAATGGAAGTGAAAGCAGCTCCAATTCTACGTACACACGAAAGGCTTTATGCCCCATTTGCACTGCTCATGTGGAATCCCATAATAAGTTTCTACCTATTGAGCCCAAATGAATGGTGGTTATGAAATGTCCTAGTTTAAAATGATCTTTAAAGCTGCCTTCTCCCTAGCATTTTGTTCTTATAAACTACCGTTAAGTCCTTAAGACTATTAATTAATCAATTCACTTTCCCCTACATTTGTTAATCACATCATTCATTTAAAGGTAGGGACCAGAAAGAGAAAAATTCAGCAGTGCTTGAGATATTTTCTTAAAGAAAAAGGGATTTTATCCACTGCTAGGATAGACAATCCCAGAAAAAATTCTGTAGCCCAGATACACATTTTCCTCTGGTGTCCCGTGTCTTCCCTGTTTGTCATTTACTAAATATACGGTGCCCACTCACACTCACAGCCCTTTTTCAAAATGAAACTGTCCATCTCTATGAAGTGCCTTTCCCAATATTCTTTACCTAGTGGAGATAATTCATTTTCTAAGCTCTAACTCCAGCATCACTTTAGTGACTGGAAATCCACTTGTCAGAGAGAAATAAATATCCTCACCTCAGTGTTTCCACAGCACACACCTCCAATATATAGCACCATCACATGTAATTTATTTGCCCATTTCCTCCACTACAGGATATGGACTCCCCTATAGTATATTATTTGTCCCAGGATATGCCTCAGTGTTTAATAAACTGAGAAGTACATTAAAAGAACTACAAAATATTTATTGAAAATAATGAATAAAAATAAACCTTAACAGGATTGTATATTTTTTGTTTCCAATGGAAATTACAATAGAATATGAAATTCAGCAACAGGCAACCTTACCAGTGAAATTTTCCTCTACATATTTCACAAAAATGTACATTTTGCCCTAATATGTCATATACAATAGATTTCATTTTGTCTGTTTTCCACCCAAGTGTTTATTGTTAACAGGAAATTGCATAGCAATTTTATGAATGTATTTGTGTAATGACAGAGATAACATTTCTCCCTTTATTGTGCAGCAATATAGACTCACCAAAAGTTATATTTTCTGTTGGTCTAGAGTAGTAGTGACAAATATAGAAATAAAAAATGGTATTATAGAAATTGCAGAATGCACCTCCTTTCAGAATTATGGCAGGTTAGGGAGGGGAGGAATGAATAACACAAATACCTGTGCATTTACACACATCACCATATCTTGTCCATAACTGACATTCTCACCTGCAATATCATAGCTTTCAGGATCTCACAGGATGCAGCCACAATACCACATTGCCTGCCAAAGATTACCCTTGGAACATTTCTTTTATAGAAAATGAAAACTCACCTATGTACTTACTTTTGTTATTTGAGTGGACCTGGGCACAAAAATCCAGGTGGTTTTGGTAAAGTGAGCTGACAAACCCAACATAAATCTAATTTTAAAAAGGAAGATATTTTAAATTGTAAATTATGCCACATCAGGGGAAATCTCATAGTCCACAGCTGCCACCGTTTACTAGTAGTAAATCCTATCTCAACTGTCTGAGTGTCTTTGTTTGTTTGGTTGTTACTAGATATAATCCTACTGGCAAAATAGTGTTGCTTTCTACTCTGAATTGAGGTGTATAGAGTATTACATTATTTTCCAAGAAAAACATTACAATACTGTCCATTTTTTTCAATTTGCCATAATAAGAGGTGGGGGAGGGAAGTCTCTTTCAAACAATCTCCTTTGTAGAATCTTTTTCCTCTGTGAAGGCATATATAAATGTTATTGTCTTTAACCAGAGCAACAATAGTTCTGACTTCTCAAGAATGTAATAATCCCTCTAAAATTGAGACAAGTACACTAACTTAAAAAAGGATTCAACATAATGTTTGAATTCTTCCATAGAGTATTTTGCTAAAAAAATTTTAATATCCATTTTTTTTTATAATTCACACTTAGCCTGCAAAATTACTAAGAAGCAAAACATTTCTAAGTAGCATTTAAGCACTATAGTTCACATCTGTATAAAAAAATCAAATGTTTTTCTTTTCTATTAATCTTCTGACACAACTTCAAGAACAAAATAATTCTTGAAATAAAAATTCATTCTTACACTAATTCTACTATAGTAAAGTGCTACCTAAATCAATAGAGGAGGGCTGCAATTTGAGTCTTGTAATAATAAATTTGCTCTATGCTTTTCTGACATAATGAGGTGGAATCTTCCGGTACCTAAGCCACTCCAAATAGCAAGTTACCCAGCATGGGAAAAAAAAAAAATCAATGATACCTACACACCATGGTAGTTTAGTAAATAAAAAGAGAAATACTAAAAATTATCCAGAAGCCTGAAAGAGACAATGAAATTTATTAATTTATTTCCAGGACTAAACAAACTTGCTGTCTATATAACTGATTATCGATTGTAATAATAATAATAAACTTTTAATTTTAGATAAAATTTTTACTACTTATTATTATTCTAGTTTGTGCCTTTGCATAGTGTACTGTACTGCAAACACTCAATTATGTGTTGATTCAATGTTTTAATGATTGGCTTGGGCTGTGTTCCCTCCATTAGTCTGAATATTCTAGAACTGACTGAAACTGATTAGTAATAAACATAGTCATAAGGTCTGGATTATAACATTTTAAATGCATCAAATTATTCTCTTAATGTTTTTTAACTTTGAAAACATAGCTATTATATTCTAAACGTCTTTATCTTATTAATACCACTCAAAATAATATTTTATAACAGTATGCATGGTTGATTTACAAAAGTCACATTTTTTCCATTGTTCATTAAAAGAGAAAAAATTTTATCCTGGATATATTAAAACAGCTTATTTGTTCTTGTAATAAATAGATTCTTTATTTTTAGAAATATGATTAATTATGTGGGTGAATAATTATGTAATTTCATGCTTCCTTATAAAACATAGCAATATATGTAATCTCATGTGGAAAAAATATGCTTTCAATGTCTTGACCTATAAAATCCTCAACCATTTAGACAGTAATTTACTTTTTAAAATGTAAATGACATGCCTAAGGTTTATAAGCAGAGAAAGTCCCTATCAAACCTAGAAACAATCAAATTGATAATTATAACTGAATGATAATCTGATATTAAGTTATATTGCTAATTTCAATACATTTAAGAAATACTCATTTTCCCCTTCTTATTTATGAGCAATATTTTATTAATTTCTGTATTTCAACTTTATTCAAACACAGTTAAGTAGTATGGCAGATGGAGAGCCTGCATCTCCAAGTTCTATTTGATACTCTAAATGCACTGGGGAGTTTGGGTTCCTTTTCTAGTGCTTCTGCCCCATTTTTTAAATTAGTATACCACAGATATGACTGTCACAAATTCAGGTGTGAAAGAAATGTAACTTGGATTTTTCAAAATACAATATTTTTTTCTATGAATATTTTCCAACTGGGGTTATCCAGAGTTACCCAACCCATCTGGAGTTTTCCTGTTATATCAGTGTTTCCTATCATTTCAGAGCTTCAGTACTTTACAATGGGTTGAGTTAATATTCTATTTTGCTTAGAATATTATAAGCCTTGAAGGAGGAGGGAGGACCTAATTCTAGGTTATTTTCATCTACTCACAACGATGCACATTTCCTCATGTGGAACCTATGTAAATCATAATGGAAAGTGCAAGAAGATCAATCTCTCTGCATTTCAGTTTCTTCTTCTGTAAAATGGAAACAATAAAGTGTGTTCTACATCATAAGTGTTGTGAAGTGTCCTTGATATATACACAGAAAAGACTTTGAACACTGAGCAAAGAATTCTAAACTTTTTAAGATTTAGAAATAATGACTTGTTTGTATTTGCTTTTAATTTATATTTGTTGAAGGATAAACATCATCTCTTCCAGAGCAGTTTGTCCATTCATTCTTCTAGTGTTAATGATATCACTTGGTACTAAAAGAAGGGAAAAATACAAATAAAATAAAGTAGATGGCGTCTGAACAATCACTATAAACAATTTAACTTACTGAACTTTGCACTTGAAGAGTACTATGACTTTGTCATGCCTTTGAAATTTTTAGAGTAGGAAATGATTATGTCACACCAGTTTAGTTGTAGGGAGGAACAGCAAAACCTCCATGATTTGGTCATTTCCTAACTTGTCACTCTTCTCCACAATTTTTTAAGCAACCGCCTTCTTATTTTACCAGGAAAATTTGAATAGGCTATTCCTTCCATCTATAACTGCAAGAATCTTTTCATTTCTGGGAGAAGAGGATACCACTTTAAAGAGAATGCAGCCAAACCAAAACTGGTTTGGAATCAGCTCAAGATGGTTAAAGAAATTAAAACCATATTGAATGAGAAAAAGTTAAGCCAATCTGGAAATGTTTAGCAGTGAGAAAACTCCAAAGACCAGACAAGATCATGTTCTTTATACACTGAACATAGTAACATTCCAAAAACAAGTACACGAAGGAGATAGAAGGAGCACTAGTGGCTGTAGTGTTAGGGGAAAGATTTCGGTTCAATCTAAAGAGGACGAAGACATTCAAATACAAAATGGATTATGCAATTCAGCTCATGTGGAAATCTTTACTATTTATTTGTCATTGGACTTATCCAAGGGTAGGTTAGAAATCCACTTGGTGGGGTTGATGCAAGCCAATTCAATCACTATATTAAGGTTTGGATTTCATGACCTTTAAAATCTGTTCCAACCCTGAGATTCATTGAGGCTCTGAAACCCACTCCACTGGGAGTGCTGTCTGCCAAATTAGTCTTTGCATGAAAGGCACAAAATGATGTCAATTGTTGCAGCTGCAGTGAGTCAGCTGGAAACTGCTTGACAAAGGCAAAGTTCAACCTAGTTACCAAACCCCAACTAATTTTAAATGATTTTAGCTTTCTTAGATGGCTCCAGAATTACACACTCAATTAATGCTGTTGATTTCAGCCAAGTCTCCACAAAAAGAAGTGGCAAGCAAGGCAAGTATTTGGATAAATCAAATCAAAGAATTTAAATCTTTCTATTTTAAGATCTATCCTCAATGATTCTGAAAACTCAGACAAAAAGTATATCATAATTCATGACATAGAAGGTTGAACTGGAAAGCAAGAGGTCTCAGCTGTGGTCCCTGCCATATTTCATTGTATTTACAAAGCAAGAGTTTTCGAAATCAGACAGATCCAGATTTGACTATTGGGACTTGGAGGAGCTACATTATTTCTGAATCTCAATAGCATCATCTAGAATGAACAATAATAACAACTATAACAAGATGTAAAAAATGTCCTGTGGGTCTTCCTATGAAGATTCCTTTAACAGAAGGGCCATGCCTTCTTCCCTGAACTGCATCCTGCTGTCTAGAAGATGTCTGTGATACCTTGAGCTCTAGTAACTTTTTAACTCTAATAGCACCTTACCTTATGGATGAAAAAGTAACAAACTGGGAAGAGTCTGGGTCCCTGATGACTTGGAGGAACCACCACCTCTGTCAAAAAAGCAGCTCACAATTAAGTTCTTAAACATGAGAAAGAAGAACACTTATTTCATTTGAAACATAGAAACAATTAATATAGGTTTTAGTTAAATGATGCTGAGCTAAATGATCCTAAGTGATATACCATGCATTCATATAAATTTTGTTTCTGGGTCAGAGACTCATCCAGGGTCACTATATGAGAAAGATTTGATTAAACAAAGTGCAGATAGTAACTGCAGATAGACGCTAAAAATTGCTGTAAATTAAGTAGCAGATTGTGATATTTTGGGGGAGGGAGCAGATGGAGCTAAGAAGCTGTACATAAAATAAGTTGGAGTTGAGGACAGAAGTTCACTTAAATAGGTTATAACACTGGCAAATAAGTCCTTATTATGATGTTCCTCTAGATCCAGATATTAATAAATAAAAATTAATCGTTTTATTCCAAAAGGCTTTAATCTCATCCTTTACTTCAATTGTTTAGGCAACTGTATCATATTCCCCCAAGTTCCATGCCTTGTGTGCTTATGTACTAATGGAAGAAACAGAAACTGAAAACCAAGACCCTTACCCTCTAGTGAAAGAAATATAATTAAACAAAGAAGTCAACAAATACAGATATATGAGTACTGTAATGGAAGGATGCATTAGGTATTTAAAAGTGCCTGGATTGTGGGGAGGAATGTGTGTGAAAACTTCTCAAAAGAGGTAATACAATGTTGACCTGAATCCTCAGGAACACAGAGTGGTCATCCAGGCCCACAAAGAGCACAGGGCTATTCTAAATAGAGTAAATAAATGTGCAAAGCTACAGAACTGACAGATTGACTCACTTGAACTGGTGAACACTTAAAGGTGGTATAGAGGAAAAGGGATTGGAGATAGAGTGAAAAAAGCTCAGATAATCAAAAAGAGGAGCTGAAATTTTTATTCTTAAAACAACAGATTTTCATGAGCACAAAATGATCAAACATGCTTTCAGAAATTACTCTGGCAAGAGTTTGTTAGACAGAATTGCAATATAGATGTAAAATAGAAAGGCATTTTGGAGCTCTTGGAAGGAACTAAGAAGAACCTACCAAATCTAGAGACTATTTGATGAGTAAGAAAATGTCATGATTGAATGAAATAAGACCCAAGACTGGCACTGGAAAAGGACTGAATGAACAATGAATAGTGATGTGTTGGGATGACATAGTTCCTATCCCATCAAAGAAAACTGCTTGAATTGGGGCAATACTTATATGTAAAAATGTTTTAGGGAGGAAAGGCAAAGGGGTGTGATTTTTTTTTTCTACAGCAGAAAAAAACTGAAAATGATTACTTTTGGTGGGGGTGGGGAAGTGTGCAGAGGGATGAGACTAATAAATGAAAAGAATATCTTGAAGATTAAAGAGGGTAATAGGATGCCATTCAAAATAACTAATACATATTATGATCAAGGACCTGAGAAAGGACTCCAGGCATAAGGGAAGAGTTCAGGTTTAAGACAGTTCAAACATACCATTTGTCTTCCTGTCCCAAGTGTAAACCAGTTAGGAGACTCAAAAACAAACAAACAAACAAACAAACAAACAAACAAGTCAGCAGGAGATTTGAACAGTCATGTTATCCATGAGTTGCATTGTAATTGATCCAAGAAACAGAAAAATGGCATATCCTTTTTTTCCTAACCCCTATATTCTTGTGATTTTTCTAGGTAAATGGAGGCTAGGAACAGAATGGACAACTCTTAAAGTTATTTTTATTTCTTCTTTGATAGACTGGAGCAAAATAGCCTGTTAAATGGGACAATAATCAGTGTTTTAAAAACAAACCCAACATACATATAAGGGGGTGAAAGAAAATTAATTTATAAAGAAATCATTAGTAAACTATTAATTCATAAAAGCAAAACCAACATTATCAGACCAACAATGGGAAACTAGGACTGACATTGAAACATTAACACCAGAAGAAGGAAGGAGAAGGGAAGGGGAGGTGAAGGGGAAGCCTCAGGATCAAATACCAGAAACACGAACAGTGTTCTCAAAATGCTGTTGAGACAAAGGTGAAGACCAGTGCAGCTCACAGCCAACATGAGTTTCCTGTTCTGCCATGTACTTCATAATCTTCTTAACATAGGTAGATGTGGGCTATCAATTCTGTGACACTTTTTAAAATTTTTATTAATATGCTTTTTAATTGACAAATAAAAAATGCGTATGCCATAATATTTTGGGATATATGTACACTGGGGAAGGGCTAAATCTAGCTAATTAACATAAATAATACCTCACGTATTTATGTATGTGTAAAACACTTAAAATCTACTTTCAAGAAAACTTCGTTATTAACTATAGTCACCAAGTTGTACAATAGATCTCTTGAACTTATTTCTCCCAACTGAAATTTTGCATCCTTTGATCATCTTCCTAATCCTCCTTACCCAAGTCCTTGCTACAACAATTCTACTGTCTGCTTCTATGAGTTCACCTTTTTCAGGCCCCACATATAATTGAGATGATGAAGTAATTTCTTTCTGCACTGAGCTAATCATTTCACTTATTGTCTTCTAGGTGCCACCACTTTGTCACAAATGACAGAATTCCTTTCTTTTTATGAATGCATAATATTCCATTTTGTATATACACCACATTTTCTTTATCCATTCTGTTCATGGAGCTGTAGATTGTTTTTATTTCTTGGCTATTGTGAATAATGCTTCAATGAACATGGGAGTGCAGTTTTCTCTAAAACAATTCTTTACCCCCTTCACAATAGCCTTGAAAAAAATAAAATACGTGGGAATCAATCTAACAACAGAATGATTGCATTTCTTTCATAAATATACCTAGTAGTGGGATTGCTAGATCATATGGTAATAATAGTTCTGTTGTCAATTTTTTGAGGATCCTTCATACTGTTTTCCACATGACTGTATCAATTTACATTCCCAATAAGAGTATGCAAGGATTCCCTTTTCTCCATATACTCTGTAGGATGTTCTCTTTTGTTCTTTTGATAAAAGGCATTCAAGCTGCAGTTAGAAGGTATCTGATGGTGGTTTTGTTTCTGTTTCCCTAGTATTTACTAATGTTGAGTATTTGTTCACAACATAGTTTATTTTCATGTCTTCCTTCAAGAAATGTCTATTTAAATCTATTGTCCATTATTTACTGATTATTATTTGCTAGTGAGTTCTTTGAGTTCCTTACATGTTCTTGGTATTAACCCCTGGTGAGATGTATAGCTTGCAAATATTTTCATTCATTACATAGGTTCCTCTTCACTCTGTGGATTATTTCCTTTGTTGTGCAGTTGCCTTTTAATTTGATGTAATCCCATTTGTCTATTTTACTTAAGTTTCCTGTGTTTCTGAGTTCTTCTCTAAAACAATTCTTTACTCCATTCACAATAGCCTCGAAAAAACTTAAATACTTCGGAATCAATCTAACAAAAGAGGTGAAAGACCTCTACAACGAGAACTACAGAACACTAAAGAAAGAAATTAAAGAAAACCTTAGAAGATGGAAAGATTGCCCGTGTTCTTGGATAGGCAGAATTAATATTGTCAAAATGGCCATACTACCTAAAGTGCTATACAGATTCAATGCAATTCCAATTAAAATCCCAATGATGTACCTTACAGAAATAGAGCAAGCAATCATGAAATTCATCTGGAAGAATAAGAAACCCAGAATAGCTAAAGCAATCCTTAGCAGGAAGAGTGAAGCAGGGGGTATTTCAATACCAGAAATTCAACTATACTACAAAGCAATAGTAACAAAAACGGCATGGTATTGGTACCAAAATAGACAGGTAGATCAATGGTACACAATAGAGGACATGGACACAAGCCCAAATAAATACAATTTTCTCATACTAGACAAAGGTGCCAAAAATATGCAATGGAGAAAAGATAGCCTCTTCAAAAAATGGTGCTGGGAAAACTGGAAATCCATATGCAGCAGAATGAAATTAACCCCTATCTCTCACCCTGCACAAAACTCAACTCACAAAGGATCAAGGACCTGTGAATCAGACCAGAGACCCTTCATCTTATAGAAGAAAAAGTAGGTCCAAATCGTCAACATGTTGGCTTAGGATCAGACTTCCTTAACAGGACTCCCATAGCACAAGAAATAAAAGCTAGAATCAACCACTGGGATAGATTCAAACTAAAAAGCTTTCTCTCAGCAAAGGAAACTATCAGCAATGTGAAGAGAGAACCTACAGAGTGGGAGAAAATCTTTGCCACTCATACTTCAGATAGAGCACTAATTTCTAGAATATATAAGGAACTCAAAAAACTCTACGCCAAGAAGACAAATAACCCAATCAACAAATGGGCTAAGGAAATGAACAGACACTTCACAGAAGAAGATGTACAAGCAATCAACAGATATATGAAAAAATGTTCAACATCCCTAGTAATAAGAGAAATGCAAATCAAAACTACCCTAAGATTCCATCTCACCCCAATTAGAATGGTGGTCATCAAGAATACAAGCAACAAAAGGTGCTGGCGAGGTTGTGGGGAAAAAGGTGCACTCATACATTGCTGGTGGGGTTGCAAATTAGTGCAGCCACTCTGGAAAGCAGTGTGGAGATTCCTCAGAAAACTTGGAATGGAACCACCATTTGACCCAGCTATCCCACTCCTTGGCCTATGCCCAAAGGACTTAAAATCAGCATACTACAGAGATGCAGTCACATCAATGTTCTTAGCTGCTCAATTCACAATAGCTAGATTGTGGAACCAACCTAGATGTCCTTCAATTGATGAATGGATAAAGAAAATGTGGTATGTTTATTTATTTTATATATATATATATATATATATATATGCACAATGGAATATTACTCAGCCATAAAGAATAATAAAATTATGGCATTTGCAGGCAAATGGATGAAATTGGAGAATATCATGCTAAGTGAGATAAGCCAATCTCATAAACCAAAGGATGAATGATCTCACTGATAAGCGGATGATGACACATAATGGAGGTGGGAGGGGGCAGGAATGGAGGAAGGAAGGACTGTATAGAGGGAAAAGAGGGGTGGGAGGGGTGGGGGGAAGGAAAAAATAACAGAAAGAATCAAACATTACCCTATGTAAATGTATGATTACACAAATAGTATACCTTTACTCCGTGTACAAACAGAGAAACAACATGTATCCCATTTATTTACAAAAAAAAAATAAATTAAAAAAAAACAATTCTTATTCATTGCAACATCTTTACCCATTTCATTTACCCATTTCATTTGTTTTTTCCTAGTAGTTCCAATTTGATTTTTGCATATGGGTGGGATGAGTGTCAAATTCTATTTTTCTCCATACGGATACCTGGTTTTCCTGACACTTTTTATTGAAGAAACTATATTTCCTTATTATGAAGTTTGGCATCTTTGTAAAAAATCAGTTGACCATAAATGCATGTATTTATTTCTGGACTCTCTATTCTGTTTCATTCCTCTACACATCTGTTGTTTATTTTAACTAAATATATTTTTAAATGATACAAAAATCTTTGTGTCTGTTTCTATGCCAATAGTGTACTTTTTAATTGCTATGACATTGTTATTATACACTTTGAATCAGGTGGCATGATACTTCCAGCTTTGTTCTTTTTGCTCAAGATTTCTTTGACTATTTTGCTTTTGTGATTTCACATGAATTTTGGAATTACTTATTCTATTTCTGTGAAAAATGCCATTGAACTTTGGATAGAGATGGCATTAAATATGTAGATCACATTGGATAGCATGGACATTTGAACAACATTAATTTTTCTAATTCAAAAACAAGGGACATCTTTCTAATTATTTGTGTCTTCCCTAATTTCTTTAATCAATACATTATAATTTTTAGTGTATGAATTTTCTTTTACCTCTTTGGTTAAAATTACCCTCCTTTATTTTTCTTTGTAGCTATTTTAAATGAATTGTTTCTTAGATTTCAGTTTTGAATATTTCTCAGTGTATAGAAACACTACTTATTTTTAATGTTGATTTTTGTATTGTGATTTATACTGAAAATTTAGTGCATTCATTTATCAACAGTCTTTTATGAAGTTTTATGGAGACTTTAGAGTTTTCTATATATAAGGCTACAAACAGGGACAGTATAACTTCTTCCTTTCCAGTTTGAGTGACTTTTGTTTCTTTCTCTTGCCTAATTGCTCTGGCTAGGACTTTCTGTACTATGTTGATTAGAAGGGGTGGAACTGAACATCCTTGTCTTAATTTTGAAGGAAAAACTTTCAAGCTTTTCACCACTGAGTATCATGTTCCTGTGGGTTTGTCATATATGGAACTTACTGTTTTGAGATACATTCATTATACGCCAAATTTGTTGAAAGTGATTATAATGAAAAATATTGAATTTTGTCAGATGCTTTTTCTGAATCAAGTGAGATGATCATATGGCTTTTGTCCTTCATTTACATTTATGATTTGCATAGTTTGAACCATCCTTTCAATCCTGGGATAAATCCCACTTGATCACAGTGAATGGTCCTTTTAATGTGCTGCTGGATTTGGTTTCCTAGCATCTTATTGAGGATTTTTACATCTATATTCATCAGAAATATTGGCCTGTAATTGTCTTATGGTGACTTTGTACAGCTTTGGTCTCAGGATAATACTGTTCTTATAAAAGTGTGAATTTTTGGTAAGAGTTTGAGAAGTATTAGTATTATATCTTTTTTAAAAATTTAGTAGAATTCAGCTGTGAAGCCATGAGGTCCTGGGCTTCTCCTAGATGAGGGACTATTTTTTTTATTTTTATTTATTTACTTATTTTAATTAAAAATCATAAATTTACATAGGGCAATGTTGTTTGATTCATTCTGTTATTTTTTCCCTCCCCCCCCACCCCTGCCACCCCTCTGTTCCCTCTATACAGTCCTTCCTTCCTCCATTCTTACCACCCTCCTTATCCCTAACCCTAAATCTAACCCTAACCCTAACGCTAACCCCTCCTACCCCCCTTATATGTCCTCATCCACTTATCAGTGAGATCATTCGTCCTTTAGTTTTTTGAGATTGGCTTATCTCACTTAGCATGATATCCTCCAATTTCATCCATTTGCCAAATGCCATAATTTTATCATTCTTCATGGCGGAGTAATATTCCATTGTATACATATGCCACAGTTTCTTGATGAATCTTCAGAAAGAGAAATTAGGAAAACTACCCCATTCACAATAGCATCGAAAAAAATAAAATACTTGGGAATCAATTTCACAAAAGAGGTGAAAGACCTCTATAATGAGAACTACAGAACACTAAAGAAAGAAATTAAAGAAAACCTTAGAAGATGGAAAGATCTCCCATGTTCTTGGATAGGCAGAATTAATATTGTCAAAATGGCCATACTACCAAAAGTGCTATACAGATTCAATGCAATTCCAATTAAAATCCCAATGGTGTACCTTACAGAAATAGAGCAAGCAATCATGAAATTCATCTGGAAGAATAAGAAACCCAGAATAGCTAAAGCAATCCTCAGTAGAAAGAGTGAAGTAGGGGGTATTGCAATACCAGATCTTCAACTCTACTACAAAGCAATAGTAACAAAAACGGCATGGTAAAAAATAGACAGGTAGATCAATGGTACAGAATAGAGGACATGGACACAAACCCAAATAAATACAATTTTCTCATACTAGATGAAGATGAGGGACTATTTTTTTTTATTGTAAACAAATGGGATACATGTTGTTTCTCTGTTTGTACATGGCGTAAAGGCATACCATTTGTGTAATCATAAATTTACATAGAGCAATGTTGTTTGATTCATTCTGTTATTTTTTCCCTTCCCCCCACCCCTCCCACCCCTCTTTACCCTCTATACAGTAGTTCCTTCCTCCATACTTGCCCCCCTCCCTAACCCTAACTCTAACCCTTCCCTCCCCCCCATTATGTGTCATCCTCCACTTATCAGCGATATCATTCGTCCTTTGGCTTTTTGAGATCGGCATATCTCACTTAGCATAATATTCTCCAATTTCATCCATTTGCCTGCAAATGTCATAATTTTATCATTCTTTATGGCTGAGTAATATTCCATTGTATATATATACCACAGTTTCTTTATCCACTCATCAATTGAAGGGCATCTAGGTTGGTTCCACAGTCTGGCTATTGTGAATTGAGCAGCTATGAACATTGATGTGGCTGTATCTCTGTAGTATGCAGATTTTAAGTCCTTTGGGTATAGGCCAAGGAGTGGGATAGCTGGGTCAAATGGTGGTTCCATTCCAAGTTTTCTGAGGAATCTCCACACTGCTTTCCATAGTGGCTGCACTAATTTGCAGCCCCACCAGCAGTGTATGAGTGTACCTTTCTCCCCACATCCTCGCCAACACCTGTTGTTGCTCGTATTCTTGATAATCGCCATTCTAATTGGGGTGAGATGGAATCTTAGGGTGGTTTTGATTTGCATTTCTCTTATTACTAGAGATGTTGAACATTTTTCCATATGTTTGTTGATTGCTTGTAGATCTTCTTCTGTGAAGTGTCTATTCATTTCCTTAGCCCATTTGTTGACTGGATTATTTGAATTCTTGGAGTAGAGTTTTTTGAGTTCTTTATAGATTCTGGAGATTAGTGCTCTATCTGAAGTATGATTGGCAAAGATATTCTCCCACTCTGTAGGCTCTTTCTTCGCATTGCTGATAGTTTCCTTTGCTGAGAGAAAGCTTTTTAGTTTGAATCTATCCCAGTGGTTGATTCTAGCTTTTATTTCTTGTGCTATGGGAGTCCTGTTAAGGAAGTCTGGTCCTAGACCAACAAGGTGAAGATTTGGACCTACTTTTTCTTCTATAATCTGCAGGGTCTCTGGTCTGATTCCGAGGTCCTTAATCCATTTTGAGTTTAGTTTCGTGCATGGTGAGAGATATGGGTTTAGTTTCATTCTGTTGCATATGGATTTCCAATTCTCCCAGCACCATTTGTTGAAGAGGCTATCTTTTCTCCATTGCATATTTTTGGCACCTTTGTCTAGTATGAGAAAATTGTATTTATTTGGGTTTGTGTCCGTGTCCTCTATTCTGTACCATTGATCTACCTTTCTATTTTGGTACCAATACCATGCCGTTTTTGTTACTATTGCTTTGTAGTAGAGTTGAAGATCTGGTATTGCAATACCCCCTGTTTCACTCTTCCTGCTAAGGATTGCTTTAGCTATTCTGGGTTTCTTATTCTTCCAGATGAATTTCATAATTGCTTGCTCTATTTCTGTAAGGTACACAATTGGGATTTTAATTGGAATTGCATTGAATTTGTATAGCACTTTAGGTAGTATGGCCATTTTGACAATATTAATTCTTCCTATCCAAGAACATGGAAGATCTTTCCATCTTCTAAGGTGTTCTTTAATTTCTTTCTTTAGTGTTGTATAGTTCTCATTGTAGAGGTCTTTCACCTCTTTTGTGAGATTGATTCCCAAGTATTTTATTTTTTTCGAGGCTATTGTGAATGGGGTAGTTTTCCTAATTTCTCTTTCTGAAGATTCATCACTTATGTATAAAAATGCGTTGGATTTATGGGCATTGATCTTGTAACCTGCTACTTTACTGAAATCACTTATGAGTTCTAAGAGTTTTCTGGTGGAATTTCCAGGTTCCTCTTAATATATAATCATGTCATCAGCGAACAGGGATAGTTTGAGTTCTTCTTTTCCAATTCGTATCCCTTTAATTTCTTTGGTTTGTCTAATTGCTCTGGCCAGAGTCTCAAGAACGATGTTGAATAGAAGTGGTGAAAGAGGGCATCCCTGCCTTGTTCCAGTTTTTAGGGGGAATGCTTTCAGTTTTTCACCATTTAGAATGATATTAGCCATGGGCTTAGCATAAATGGCCTTTACAATGTTAAGGAATGTTCCCACTATCCCTATTTTTTCTAGTGTTTTGAGCATGAAGGGGTGCTGTATTTTATCAAATGCTTTTTCTGCATCTATTGAAATAATCATGTGATTCTTGACTTTAAGTCTATTAATATGGTGAATTACGTTTATTGATTTCCTGATGTTGAACCAACCTTGCATCCCTGGGATGAAACCCACTTGATCATGGTGCACTATCTTTTTAATATGTTTTTGTATGCGATTTGCTAAAATTTTGTTGAGAATTTTTGCGTCGATGTTCATTAAGGATATTGGTCTGAAATTTTCTTTCCTTGATGAGTCTCTGTCTGGTTTAGGTATCAGTGTGATATTGGCTTCATAGAATGAGTTTGGGAGGGTTCCCTCCTCTTCTATTTTATGGAATACTTTGAGAAGTATTGGAATGAGCTCTTCCTTAAAGGTTTTGTAGAACTCGGCTGAGAACCCATCTGGTCCCGGACTTTTCTTTGTTGGTAGGCTTTTGATGACTTCTTCTATTTCAGTACTTGAAATTGGTCTATTTAAATTGTTTATGTCCTCCTCATTCAGTTTAGGCAATTCATATGTCTCTAGAAACCTGTTGATGTCTTCGAAATTTTCTATTTTGTTGGAGTATAGATTTTCAAAATAGCTTCTAATTATGTTTTGTATTTCCATCCTGTCTGTTGTGATATTTCCTTGTTCATTCCGAATTTTAGTGATTTGGGTTTTCTCTCGTCTTCTCTTTGTTAGTGTGGCTAAAGGTTTATCAATTTTGTTTATTTTTTCGAAGAACCAACTATTTATTTTGTCAATTTTTTGTATTGTTTCTTTTGTTTCAATTTCATTGATTTCAGCTCTGAGTTTAACTATTTCCTGTCTTCTACTACTTTTGGTGCTGTTCTGTTCTTCTTTTTCTAGGGCTTTGAGCTGTAGTGTTAGGTTGTTTATTTGTTGAGTTTTACTTCTTTTATTAAATGCGCTCCATGAAATAAATTTCCCTCTAAGTACTGCTTTCATAGTGTCCCAGAGATTTTGATATGATGTTTCTTTGTTCTCATTTACCTCTAAGAATTTTTTAATTTCCTTCCTAATATCTTCTGTTATCCATTCATCATATAATAGCATATTGTTTAATATCCAGATGTTGGAATAGTTTCTGTGTTTTACTCTTTCATTTATTTCTAACTTCAATCCATTATGATCTGATAGAATACATGCTAGTGTCTCTATCTTCTTGTATTTGCTAACATTAGCTTTGTGGCCTAATATATGGTCTATTTTAGAGAAGGATCCATGTGCTGCTGAGAAGAAAGTGTATTCACTCTTGGTTGGATGGTATATTCTATAAATGTCCGTTAAGTCTAAATTATTGATTGTGTTATTGAGATCTATGGTTTCTTTGTTCAATTTTTGTCTGGAAGATCTGTCCAGTGGTGAGAGCGGCGTGTTAAAATCACCTAGTATTATTGTGTTGTGGTCTATTTGGTTTCTGAAATTGAGAAGGATTTGTTTGACATACATAGATGAGCCACTGTTTGGGGCATAGATGTTTATGATTGTTATATCTTGCTGATTTATGCTTCCCTTAAGCAGTATGAAATGACCTTCTTTATCCCTTCTGACTAACTTTGGCTTGAAGTCCACATTATCTGAAATGAGGATGGATACTCCAGCTTTTTTGCTGAGTCCATATGCATGGTATGTTTTTCCCCATCCTTTCACCTTTAATCTATGGGTATCTTTTTCTATGAGGTGAGTCTCTTGCAGGCAACATATTGTTGGATCTTTCTTTTTAATCCAGTCTGCCAGTCTATGTCTTTTGATTGATGAATTCAGGCCATTAACATTCAGGGTTATTATAGAGAAATGATTTGGTTTCCCGGTCATTTGGTTCATTTTTAAAATTTTGTTTATTTATTTGTTTGACACAACTTGTTTCCTCCTTTATTTGACAATTCCTTTAGGATAATTCCTCCCTTTGCTGATTTGCTTCTTTGTTTTTCATCTCTTCCTCATGGAATATTTTGTTGAGAATGTTCTGTAATGCTGGCTTTCTTTTTGTAAATTCTTTTAGCTTTTGTTTATCATGGAAGGATTTTATTTCATCGTCAAATTTGAAGGTAAGTTTTGCTGGGTATAAGATTCTTGGTTGGCATCCATTTTCTTTCAGGGCTTGAAAAATGTTGTTCCAGGACCTTCTAGCTTTTAGGGTCTGGATTGAAAAATCTGCTGATATGCGTATTGGTTTCCCCCTGAATGTAATTTGGTTCTTTTCTCTCACAGCCTTTAAAATTCTGTCTTTATTTTGTATGTTAGGTATTTTCATTATAATGTGCCTTGGTGTGGGTCTGTTGTAATTTTGTGTATTTGGAGTCCTATAAGCCTCTTGAACTTGATTTTCCATTTCATTCTTCAGATATGGGAAATTTTCTGATATTATTTCATTGAATAAATTGTTCATTCCTTTGGTTTGTTTCTCTAGACCTTCCTCAATCCCAATAATTCTTAAATTTGGCCTTTTCATGATATCCCATAGTTCTTGTAGATTCTGTTCATGATTTCTTACCATCTTCTCTGTTTGTTCAGCTTTGTTTTCAAGGTTAAATATTTTGTCTTCAATGTCTGAGGTTCTGTCTTCCAGGTGTTCTATCCTATTGGATATGCTTTCTATGGAGTTCTTAATTTGGTTTATTGTTTCCTTCATGTCAAGGATTTCTGTTTGGTTTTTTTTCAATATCTCTAACTCTTTATTGAAATGATCTTTTGCTTCCTGTATTTGCTCTTTTAACTGTCGATTGGTGCGATCATTCAATGCTTGCATTTGCTCTTTCATCTCATCGTTTGCTTCTCTGATCATTTTAATTATGTACATTCTGAACTCCTTTTCTGTCATTTCTTCTGCCATGCTGTCATTGGGTTTTATTGATGTAACATCTAGATTTGTTTGCATCATTTTCTTTCCTTGTTTTCTCATATTGTTCAGATATCAGTGGACCGCTGAGATATTGCAGATTTCCTCTGTTGATTTACAATGTCCCTGAAGATTTCTATATATATCCCCTCTTAGCCTTCAGTAGGCTGAAGTCTTGGAGGAAGTTGATAATGCGGTGCTCCACAAGGAAGCTGCCTCTCTAGGAGTGGTGGCCTTCAGGTGGGGTATATTCCCTGCTAGTGGGCAGAGGTGCCTCCACTTGTTGACCAATGGTCATCCAAAGGGGACCTAGGCTGTGGGCTGAGGCAAGGCCTGTTTGGGCCTGTGTCTCTGGTTTTACCGTCCTTGTGGGGAAACCTCACCAGGCAGGGAAGACTCACCCAGTGGGGAGGTCTCGCTGGTCAGTTTCCTCCTAGAGGTTCCCCGATGAGGGACTATTAATAGTGATTTAATTTACTTATACCTTATTTGTTTAATTCTATTTCTTCTTGACCCAGTCCTGATAAGTTGTATGTGTCTGGGAGTTCTTCTGTTTCTTCTAGATGACCAATTTGTTGTCACATCATTGTTCATAGCAGTTTGATGACATTCGGTATTTCTGTGCTATGATATTTTCTACAGTGAAAATTCTACAGCCCTCTGAGGGTGCTATAGATGTAATGGAGAATTAGATTCTCCAAGGAAATGCTCATCTTTTCTTTCATCCATTCAAAAATCATTTGGTTGACTCCAATATGGAAGAAGCATGACATTAAAATTGAAAATACAAAATTCCATGAATTTGCAGTGCTGGATTTTTACCTAGTAACTCTCTAAAAGGATCATGACCAGCTATGAATGGAAAGCCTGAAACAACCGTCCTGAGATGCCAGCAATCAAGTGAGATCTCAAAATAACGTGAATTGTTTTCAACAATGTTTACTTTAAAATTTAAATGTACATGCACTTGTAAATCACATTAAAATGTTGAATCTGATTCAGTGGGTATGGATAGGTTCTGAGATTCTGCACTTTCAATAGACTCCCAGATGACTCTTATTCAGGAGTCCATGGACCATAATTTCAGTGTAAATAATTCATAGTAATGTAATATAGGTGTTATTAATGGGGAAGAATATCTGGAGCTTTATTTCTAAAATATTTCTTTTTATAATATTCCAGCTTTTATGTGTGTGTGTGTGTGTGTGTGTGTGTGTGTGTCATAGAAATGGTTAATTGCTGTCTAATTGCTAATTGGAAAAACTATATGACTGCACTTTGGAATATCCTGTGCACAGAAATATACCATAGGTCATTGATTACTATGATCACTATATTTTTAATACAGTTGGATCTATGTACTGTTTTAACAGTTCCTTCAGGAAAAATTCTCATGGATCTATTTCCTGTTATTATTAAGGTTTTATTTCATTACAATTGGGGAGAGCATATAAATGCTTTCTTATTTTCTCCTGACAACTAAATTGTCCCACTTTTTTTAGCATTTAATTAGAATGATCTGTTATCATTGAAGTAATAAATTTTCTACTCATATTCTGCAAAAACTAGACTAGATAAAGTTAGAGGAGAACTCTTTTATATTTGAGCTACAATTTTTAAAACTTCCAAGGAGCCTACAGGCAATTGGATGTCTAAGATTGGGCACATTAAAATTATATTGAGGTCTCTCTTCTCATTCTTTTATAACATTTTTATGTCCTAAAAATTATTCTATGTATACAGAGATACACAAAAGAATCCCTATCTTCACAAAGTTCATTCTTCAAATGTATGATTCTATCATGTATATACATGTATCAAAACAACTTTGAACTGTATGCCAACTATATCTTATTCTTTTTTTCTGACATACATGCTTAGATTTCTGCAAAACATGTAATTTTAGAAATCTTATAAATTTAACTACCTAGAAAATGTAGTTTATAATCATTCTTTTAATATCTTAAATATTAAAGATTTTTTTAAATTAGAAAATACCTAATTCAATATCTCTTCCCCAATGAAAAAGACACTGAACAATGTCTGTACACATCATCTAGTTTGGGCCAGATGTCCAGGAATTAATAATTTCTAATTCCACAGGATGAACTTGCATTGTTGTTTCTCTAATAAGATCATTTCTGCTCTCAGAATCAACAAAGGAAAATATTGTCATAAAGCAATCTCCAAATATTTAAGCAAAACCTTTCTATCTTACTTTAATTCTCTATTCTCTAAGTTGAAGTGCTCTGTTTTGTAGCAGAGGTTTGTAGATTCTTCATCACCTTGATCCCTATTTTCTGTATGCATTCTAATTTTGTTATGCTTCTCTAAAGATGCAGCACTCTTAAGAGAATAGGATCCTCCAGATGGATCAGCAAAGAGCACCACAAAAACCGCTCAGCCCTGGATAACCTGAACGTGCAAGAGTATCAGTCTTCTGTTCATCATGTACTCACTGAATCTCTTTTCCACATGAAGTTCAAACAGGATAACCTTATACATTTAACTAAATCAATTATCTATGCCTACATAGTGTAAATTATATTCATCCTTGTTAATTTTTTATTGTTATTTGCAGCCTGTTATTCTCATAATAGTGAGGCTGAAATTTGACTCAATCAACTATGCTATTAACTATCCCTCCCAACTTTTTTCCAGCCTGAAGTATGATAAGCCTGTCATAAATGACTTCACCCAAATAATTGATAACATTTTTCAACAGTCTGAAGGCAGAAGACAGAGACTTGTGGCACTCCCAGATGGCAGTAAGCCATTAATCTTTTCTTTTTTTCTATTTGTCCTCTTTGTATTTTCTTATGAAACGAACACAAGCATGCTACAAAAGTTTAAGCCATACAGAAATTGATAATGTGGGAAGAGAAGTACTTCTATTATGTTCTTATTCTCCAGAGACAACAATTTTGGATGCTTTGTCAAACAGTCATTTATCTAGATAGATGTATCCAATTATCTCTAATTATACATATGTATAATTTTTTTTTCAAAATGGGCTCACTGTGTAAATATTGTTCTGCAACCTTTTTCATTTAAATTTTCATTTACCTCTTTTCTTTATATCCAACCTACCTTACTCTTTTGAACTGTTGCATTATATGCCGTCTTGTAGTTGTACCCAGATTTATTTAACTGATCTCCTTTGGGTGAACCAATTTTGCTAACAATTTTAACTGTTATAAAATACACTGCAGTATATATTCACTGTAATGTGTAAATTTGTTGGGTAGTGATGAGTGTATTTCTGTAGGATTTATTTCTGTAAGTGAAATTGCTAAAGTAAAATATATGAACATTTTTGTGTTTAATTGATACTGCCTAATTATCCTCCAAAAAATACCAAATTGCACTTCAATCAATGTCAACTATGTCCATTTGCCTACATCTTTAGCAAAAATGAGCATCATTCGTCTTTTAATTTGTATCATTATGGTATGAAAAATCCTTCTTCGTTCTATTTCAGTTTTATTTGTTTGTTGGTGAATTTGTGTTTTAATGCTTGACAGTTATTTAAATTTATTCTATAAATTTACAGCTTCTTTCTTTTCCCCTTATATTCTTATAGGGCTCATTGAATTACCAAGATTTTATGTATATGACACATTTTTCCAAGGCTGAATATTTCTTCCTTCCTGTTTTTGTTGTTGCCATATATTTAAATTTTAATCTTTTAAAAATAACTTGAGTTTCATACTATGCCTTAATGAGATCTCTCTACTATATAAGGACTAGGAGAAAATATTTTCTTCTAAATCTTTTTAACTTCATTTTATATGTAAGTAAGTATTTCATCTACTTGAAAGTTATGTTGATATAAAATGTAAAAAGTCAAATTCTTTTTTCTCAAATGGCTAGTCAGTTATCCACTGTCATTTAATGACTATATTATTCTACACTAATGTGAGATAAAGTCTGTATTTTCCAAATCTCCATACTTCATTGGAACCATATGAAGACTGTTTCATTTGATTTGAGAGTACATGGCTATTTAAAATGCAGCAGGGAGTGGTACATATTTTTACCCTCTCTTTTTATTTATCAGCACTATTATAAGTAGTATTAATATTAGGAATAAGGCAGTGTAATTCTCTTGAAACAAAAAAATAGGAAGTATTAGAAAGAATACTGGAAGAAAAATGTAGTAGCTGTTTTGTGATCATTCTTCCGTCTTCATAGATGCCTACACAGTCGATTCTTATTCAGATTGTTCTTTCTACTGGAGTTACTACTGAAGGTCCTCAAGGAACTTACAGTTAATAGATGTGGCCAAGTTTACACTCCCCAACACACAGTGTACTTCAAGGGAGAGTCTTTATTAAATCATGTTTAACCAGAATTGGTGAGGTGTTCACAATCAAAAATTGAAAGTTAACTTAATAAATTGGAATGCCTAGGGACTAAGCACTCAAGTTTAAGGTACCCTCAAAGTGATAAATTCTTTGAACAGAAATGCCTGGCACCAACCCTGTTCCATTCCTCCCAACTGTGTATTTTAAATGTACAAGAAGTAGGTGATTTCTTAGCTCTTCTCCTTGAACTTACAGCTCCATCATTTAATATATAAAATAAATGAAGTAAAATGTTTATTTTTTATGAATTCTAAAACAAATCCCTTACCCATGCTGGTGGTTTGGCTTCATTATAATGTATAGATACGAAATGTTTTCTATTTGAACAAGAAAGCATTTGTCTTGTTTAACATAACAAAGAATCAAGTTTTTCTATTAAATCGGTAGTGTATGAAATCCCCCAATTAATTAAATAGACAAAATGGTTTGTTTCTGAGGCACTCCCCTGTGATCTGGAGTACTAGTTTTTCACAATTTAGGACCTAAAGTGCTCCTAAACCAACTGCTAATTGTTAAGAAAAATAGTCTAAAGTAGTTATTGTCAAATGTGGATGACCACAGTATGTTTTGAATGACTTTAAAACAGCAGTAGTTTTTCAGGGCTTACCATTAGAGATTCTAATATGGTACAAGTGGCTTATAGAATTGAGTCTACAACTTTAAAAAGTATTTTCAGGTTATCTAGTAATATTCCTAAATATCACATATTTTCTACCTATTCCTGTAGGATACATACCAGAGATTCTTAGACCACCAACATTAAATCACAGTAAATGTGAAGATAATTTCAAATGCATTTAGCTTGGTCATAGTCCAGATACACTGACTGAGAACATTGAGAAGGACCTCCAAATTCCAGTTGTGATTCTCAACCCAAGTTTCAGTAATATTCACTATGATACTAGAAGTGGTCTCTGCAACAGCATCCTTGAAATAAGAATGCAGAAATATATTGATTACAGGAAAAGTTTTGTATTTTTATTTATTTTACACTTAGTTTCAGCAGAAAGAATCATCCATTATCAATGGAGGCCAATGCTGTTAATTTTAATTTGATTGTTGTGGTTTTGTTTTTATTTTGAGAATTTGATTTGGATGATTAACTTCCAAAGAGCTAAAACTGAAGCCATTTATACTTAGTTGTATATTTAAATATAGTTATAATAAAATTAATCCATGTTGATGTGGTAGATCCATGAAAAAACATGTTTTTCTTAAAAATTAATCTTTGCCAGCAGACTAGCTCTATAGTGAAACCACTAAAAAATAATTCTCCAAGAAGTTAAATTATTACTTTACATGTCCTTCCAAGATGTCATGTTTAATTTTTTTGTATCAACTTAAATAGTACCCAGATATTTGACCAAACAATAGTCAAGTGTATTTATTTAGATGAAATTAACATTTAAATCAACTGGCTTTGACTAATGTAGATTACCCTTTTTAATGTGAGAGAGCCTCATTCAATCAATTTGATGTTTTAGGAAAAAGGATATCAACATTAAAGCACATCCACATTTTAATGATGTGTACTTATTTACATACTTGCATAAAGGAAATATCAATTTACCATAAGAGTACTAATTTTCCCCTGCACATAGTTTAATAGCTATTTTAATTTCCTTTTTAATGACTCATTTAAGTCCTTTGTCAATTTTGAAATGCAATGTTTGTTTTGTCTCATTGATTTTAAAATTTCTATATGTTATTGAGATTATTAACATTTTGTCTATCATATATCAAGCAGATAACCCTAAAGTTATTATCTCTTCACTTTTATTTTCTATTCTTAAATGATTTTTTTAAAGAAATGTTTTGTGCGGTATTTTAATTTTGAATTAAACTGATGTTAATGAAAATGATTAAAAGGTGTCAAAAAAATGTTACCATTTTTGTGTGGTAAGATTGTAAGTGGCAGAGGTAAAGTGTATTGTGTTGTCCAGTCTGCCCCGCATGCAGACATCCAGTATGATAAGCAATTTGCTCCCACTACTGTAGCACATGAAAACTCGTCTTTCTTAACAAACTACAGCCTCTAGAGTTAGACATATGACCCAAAGCATCCATGAGTGGTAGCTGTACAGGAAAATGAATATAAGAAGAGTGAAATAAAGATAAAGGATCAGTTTAGAGGTTCTGTGAAACCAAAGAGTTGGCAGCCTAGTGGCATAACCAAGCAAATACTCAAGACTGTGGAGCTCAGCAGCACAACAACTAATTGTCCAGTGACAGAAGGGCCAGAAATACCACATGTCAAGAAAAGCAAGCAGTGATGTCTAAACAAATTCTTCATATAGCTAGTTCATGGCTAGGAACAGTCAGCTACTGCCCGGTCCTGGGCCTCATTCTTCACATGGATTATATATGCTACCTGGTACCCTTGTGATCAGAAGTTAAAAAAGAGTGGATTTCTGTCTGTATCCCCACTTACTGGTTAGTTCCATAACTTACTTTCCTTTTGTTTATTAGATCTTTCAAAATCTGATTATATAACAGATTGTATAATTATCTTTTGAATTAATATAAAAGCAATAAAAACATTCTTAATTGTCTCCATCTTCAATTTGTGTAACAAAATTTCAGGTAAAATTTTTCAGATTATATATGTTAAATGTGCTTCAAAAAATTCCGTTTAAATAAGCACTGAATTAAATCTGGGCTTGTACATGCCTTGAGAATTTTGAAACACATAGCAATCTTTTTAAAAGCAATCAATTTTGAAACATACATAGCAATCAATTTAAAAGAAGAAATATGGGTAAGAAGATCATTTTTTATTGACATAACCTATGGATAAAGGAACATGGGAGACCCATTGAAATAGCTGCCACATACCACCATATGTATGTGTTGAAGACTGCAAGGGCATGATGATCCTGGAAAGAAAAGTGCGTAACTTCATTGAAACTACATTTTTCTCTATCGTACTATCAACTACCAAATGTCAGAAATTTTGAAGAAAGAGGAAAATGAGTGATTCTTCAATTAAAAACCCGACATGAAGCAAAATAATTTGCAAGTTTAATTTGACACTTATAGACATCTGGAGAAGCATTTGGTAAATTTAGAGAAGTTCCACTGGATGTTTCACAACTCCTCACTGCATATTTCTCTCATTAAAACCAAAGGCAAATCATTATTTAAAATGACATCATTTTTCTCCCAGTAATTAAAACTAAAACCCAACTTTTAATAACACTTAACTGTACATTACTTTTTTAATAACCATTACATCTTGGTAGGTACAAAAACCCCAGAAAGTTATACTAGCTCTACATAAAGAAAAAATGACTTTTCTCATTATCTCCCTGATTGCCTGGTCCAATTAATCTTGGAGTTAGATGTGTGATTTTCTTTGGCTAATGGAAGGCAAATGGATGTAAAGTACGCCATGACTGAGCAGAAGCTTTGAGCATGTCAGTGATTAGGAAGACTTTTTGTTCCTTTATTTGCACCATGAGAATTGCATGACCCAAACCACTACTCCTTCTACCTGGTCCTCAAAAGAAAAAGCAATACAAAGAGAAGAGTTGGCATTGACTACAGTAGCTAAAGACTTGCATGAAAAGAGAGAAGTTGTCATAAGTAAATGAAATTTGAGAGATGCTTGCTGGTTGTTTGTGTGTGATAATGAAACCAAAGAGACTAATCCATGTAGTATTTGTCATCACTGTGAACCGGTTCACATCTTCAGATCAAATAACTCTTCACGTTCTGTATTACTTGTTTAAAATCTAATAATGAGAGTATTTTAGCAGAATTCCCATTACATATTCTAATTAGAATAGTTTAAGTCACATAGTACCCCTGACTTAAGGTAGGAGCATCAAGTGAGATAATTAATTATCTTAGCCTATTTACTCCACTCCTGGTATCCATGGAGTCCAGAGGGTAGGTAGTAACTCTAACTGAAAGGTTTGCTGAATGAAAATTGATGATTTCAGGAAGCTGAAAACAGGGAACTAAATGATCAGAAGCCAGTTAAAAAATATTTATGATGATGTGAAACAAGATACATCTTAAGTGTTCTCATATGAACAGTATTGAAATGTTTTTAGGAAATAGATGCATAATTTATATTTGAAAATGTCTAAAGTGTGAATAGAATTATAATTTGGATTATTGTTCTTTAATGATACATTAGTTGACTGTTATATGACTGCACTGAATTTCAACTAGAATAAAGATAAAATTTCAAAAGATCTGGGTCATACAGCATTCAGGTATTTTCAGTGAATTTGAGGGTTACTGGAAAATGTTTTTTAATGAGTTTGAAAGGCAGTCTAGATTTATTTCCTCTACACATTTAACCAGTAAAGGGTTAAATGGTTAGTTTGAGACAGACATCACTGAAATATTTACTAACTAGAAGGAAGGTATGAAGAAAATCAGAAATCTGTACTCATATTTGCATCTGTAGTGCCTTTTAGATTAATTAATGGAGATACCTAATATTTTATCATTCTTATCTTAAAACATGTACTATCTAAAGAGTAAATTCAAACATACATTCTATGATACATCCATTTCACTTTGTTTGCCAATATTAGATGGAACAAAAGTGTAGATGTTTTCTGTCTTTATTTTCACTAGCAATTGAGGTAGATTTTAAACTGTATTTAGTTGTTCAAATGGAAACCAGTAAGTACAGAAGCAGAACAGATGGGTAGCAAAATGTATTATATAAGAAAAGTAAGGAACTGAGGATGTCTCAGGAATGAATAAGTGAAAAATAAGATGGGATGCCATTAAAGATGAAAGAGATACACATATGAGTGAAAAAAGTGAAGTTTGGTACAAAGGTAAGTACTTTACCCCCTAAAAGGGTTAGAAGCTGGGAATTACTTTGAAAGAATTTGATTTCTACTTTTCCCTTAGAATAAGTGACACCAACTTATTTCTCCAGGCTGGTGATGTGTGTGTGTGTGTGTGTGTGTGTGTGTGTGTGTGTGTGTGTGTATATATAACACATATATATAAATATATATATCTATATAACAATGGATATATATATCCATTGTTAGAGAAGATGCTATGATGATTTCAAGAGATACCATGTTATATAATTAAGCTTCTACCTTGAGATTGCCTTAAGACCATTCTTAAAACCTGAACAATAGGTAGAAATAAAATTCCACGGATTCTCTTGCCCTATACATTCTTTATTATCTTTCTCCCCTGGAAGATTTCCTTATTTTAATCACTAAGAAAACATTTGTGATTCTGTTCCTCCCCATTCCACAGATAGCCGCACCTTCTCAAGCGTGCTGTGTCAACTGCATCATTGAGACATGCATGGCTCCTCTAGTTGGGGTAAATGTATTGGACCTTATTGAACACCTGGTAAAGTGGATATTATCACCATCAATGGCAACTTCATTGACCTCAAATATGTAGTATTTAGAATGATTCCACCCATTGAACAGTCAAGCAGTCATAAGTGAAAAATTCATCTCCAGTTTCTGGAAGCAAGAACCCACCAACAGCAAATGGGATTTAACTGGTGCTGGATTTTTAGTAAATCCACCACTGTCTTCACTACCTAGAAGACTGGGATTCACCTGAAGGATCAATCCCTTTCTTCTGCTGTCCCCACATCTATGATGGGTATGAACCATGGGAAGAATAACAATGCCCTGAAGATCAACAGTGCCTCTTGAACTACCAACTGCTCAGTCCCCTGGTCATGATTATCCATTTTCATGACATCAGAAGGGACTCATGACCACAATTCATTCCATCACTATCACTATAAGACCATAGACAATTCCTTGGGGAAAATGTGGCATAATAGCCATGAGGCATCCCAGAACATCCTTCCTCTATTCACCAATGCTGCCAAGTCTGCGGACAATGTCATCCCTGAGCTGAATGGAACGCTCTTTGGCATGGTCTTTCATGTCAGTCATGGATTCAACCTGCATCTGGAGAAAACTGTCAAAACTGACAAGATCAAGAAGTTGGTGAAACAAGCATCAGGGGGACCACTAAAGAGCATCCTGAGCTACAACAATGACCAGGTTGTCTCCTGTGATTTTTGCAGCAAGAACCACTCTTCTGTCTTTGGTACTGGGGCTCATATTGCCCTTAATGACCACTTTCTGATGATAACGTATTTGGTACAGCAGCAGGATGGTAGACTACATAGCTTCCAAGGAGTAGGAGCAACCTGAATCACCAAGAACACATGAGAGAGAGGAACTCAGCTGCCCATGAAAGGTGAGGATCTCGGCCTAATTCAGTATACCAACATCCTGAGAATCTCACCTCTTCAGTTCAGTTTCCATCCCAGACCCCCTGAAAAATGAAATGGGCTTTGGAATCTTCATGTACCATTGATAAAGTCTACTGCACCCAGTCAAAAAAAGAAAATAGGGGAAGAAAAAGAAAAAAAATTGTTCAAGGCTTTACCTTTTTTACCTGTGGGCAACTGAATTATCTCTTGCGACCAGGGTGCCATGTTGTGCAAATCCAAGATCTATATTTCAGAATATAGCAAAAGCCAAGATAAAGATTTATTTACGTTCCTAGAATTCACTAATGCATTAGTCATTTAGAAAGCAACGTAAAAGCTGTCCCCTGGTGTTGAGGGACACACTGGTATTGCTTTGTGGTATGCTTTACAAGTCCTTCGAAGCAATGGGCTCCAGTGAAACACAGGAGTTGCATGATCCCAGTTTCACCAAAACTGTTCAAAAAGGACCAACGTCTGGGAAAAGAACTGACACCACTGGCAAAATTTTACAACTTTAATCTGGCAGTTTACTTCCTTTCCTGTTTTACCCTGTGGCTGTTGTGCTGGGGAAATAATTGATAAACAACAACGACAAAGAAAAATTAGCAGGTATTCTCACTTACAGATAATGGAAAACTGATTACATTAACAGAGTGAAGCGATCTTAGTTAAAGAATTGGGAATTGCAGATTTTAAAAAATGGTCATTATTTTCTGTAGTTTCAACTTACCCAAATAGGATCAGAGATCCTAGAGTAGGATTCTAGATGCCTAATTAGATTTAACCCAAAATTCATTTATTTCTGTGTTACTTCAAAATGCTTCTTTATAAGATTGTTTGTTCATAGATTCTCCTTGCTCAGCACAACACTCTTCCACCCACATGGAGACACACCTTATCTTGTCAAAAGAAACTCTAAAGAAGGTATTTTAGGCAGAAGGACAGTGATGCCAGAGATGAAAAATAAAACAAGAAATAAATAGCCATATAAAAAGTAATCAATGTTTTATGCTTAAAACCTGGGAATAAAACAAAGAAACAAGTGTTATATGAGTCTTGGGGAGGGTATTAAATGGAGATAAAATGTTAAATAATTCCTATGTAGTTTGAGAAGAAAAAAAAAAGTGTTGAGCATATTTTGACTTTGATGAATTAAATGTGCAAATGCCAATTTCTAACATAATCACTAAGTAAGTAAGGTTGAATATTAAAAGGTTTAACAACCAATAACACATAGACATCCACTAATCTAAACATTGCCTACAACCAACCAGTTAAGGCACTCCAGGATATAACCACTAAGCACCAACCCTGAAAATGAGAATTTAGGAAGAAAAAATGGGATAGGAGATTGCTATCATTATGTTATAAGACTTGGTGTATTATCTCACCTATTAAATCACATGTATAAATTATGTCAAAAATGATGAAAATTCATTTAAAGATGAGTACCTCTGGTTATGTTTAGTCATTGAACCCTAACAGATATATTTGATGCTAAAGAATTCATATGAGAAATATACATAAGAAAGAAAATTCAAGCTAAGTATTTGAACAAAAGTCTATAGTGGGAAGAATGTTTCTGGTATAAATTATTGCTCCACAACCAAGGTGCTTACTTTGGAATGAATAAATACTTTTACCTCTGTTTAGAGCCAGAAGCTGAATAATACACATCAAATTCTTTGAAGTAAAGTGAATTGAATTAAAGAGATAAGGCAGAGTTCCTCTTGAGGAAACTGCTAAGTAATTGCACACTATTAGGTGTTAATTTTCAACAGGTGCTGTTTAAATGTAATGTAGTATCATCCTTATATTTAATAATGTCTCTGAGTTGCAAGTCCCTGTGCCAAATTTTATACTGATTCATTTAAATTGGATGGAGTTATTACACCTCCCCCAAAACAAATAGAGATAGACATGCCATTTAGTAACTGTAAGGGGCACCACATTAATTATCATTCTTAATTTCCCTCCAGAAATAATTTCTGTCAATAATTCTATCTCAACTAAGATGAATGGTAGGCAAGGGCATTAGATTTAAGCAGCAGGCTGCTGACAAACTGATTTTGGGACTTCAGCCTCGATTGGATCAGGGAGTGTAAAATGGTGAAAAAACCTTCCTATGTTGGGGTATAACAGATGTACAGAAAAGGGAAGACAGTTATCTTTCCTAACACTGAATTGTTGCTGAAATACAGATGCTATAGTTTGGATATGTGGTGTCCTCCGAAAGCTTATGCATGAGACAATGCAAGATAGTTGAAAATGAAATGACTGGGTCATGAGTGCTTTAAATTAATCAGGGTTCATAGTTTGTCCCTGGTGAGCAGAGCTCTCTCTGCTTTCAAGTTGCCATGTTTTGACTTGCTTTCCTCCTCCACAACTTTCACCATGATGCTCTGCCTCACCTTGAGCCCAGAGCCACGGAGTAGCCATCTAAACTTTTCCTCTTCTAAAACCATTCTTGTCAGGTCTTTTGGTCACAGCAGCAATGAAGCTGATAGAAACAATAGGGTTTGAATGAATAATTTTTGCAGTTCCCCAATTAAAGTTGCTTTTAAAATATCATCAAATAAACTTTTTCCCTTACCTTTTGAAGTATCAGGGCAGAGACCTAAGATAAGATGTAGACAGAACAGTTCAGAAATAAATAGGCTATAACTGAACATTGAAAACAATATGGAAGTTTCTGTAGAGAAACATGTTAAAATTCTTTGTGGAAATCAAGCAACACATAGAAATGAAATAACAAAATGTGAGTTACAAAGTAACACAAACTATTAAATATTAAATTATTTTATTCACTTGAATAAATATTTAAGCGAGAATATAGAGGTAGAAAACAGCATAGTCTGGCCTTTATGTTAAATATTACATAACAGTAGAAATATAGACATAAGCAAATAATAATGACCAAAAAGTGATTGTGCTGTGGTTAATTTTGCCTAGGGCTAGATGACTTTGTTTAAAAGAAATCTAGTTGAAATATATATAAGAGATCATTACATTGAATCAGAAAGGAAAGGAATTCTAGGGAGATGAAAGAGCAAGAAAGCATGAAAGTACATAACACATTGAAAGATGTATGAGCAGTGTGGTGTGGTTAGAATTTATGGCAACCTATTTTGAGCAGCAGTGATCAGATACATTTGTTGCTGTTTCCTCAATTAGATAAATAGCCTGATCTGTCAGAATTAGGGCTCCAGCTCATGTTTACCTGTGCTCTACATTTTGTAAGTAATCGTAACTTGCACTCCAAATAGAAACCCTATCACCTAATGTGTATGATGATATTCTCTCCATGACTACGGTTGTGCTCCCACCAACAGAACCAAAGCACTATGTCAACACTTTTTCAGCCTGTCCCGTCCGAAGCCTTCACAGGGCTGAGCACACATTTTCTTCCTATTTCTGTCTTCTACCAACATACACCGTATTATCAAAATGTGACATGAACCACGCCAAACTAAATCTGAAGCTTAGCTTTTCCTACCACATCAAGGAATAATTATTATTCTTAGCACATTAAAATGCTTTTTTCAGACAGTTTAAGAACCAAAATATTTTCATCCCTTGGAATAAAGGCTTTGGGTGCTACTTTGAATAGATAAAATAAAGATCATATTTTTTGCATAAATTTCAGACTGTTTAAGTCAGCTTTTTGCTGCTGTGACAAAAACAAACTTTCTTGCATTGTCCCACAGATGAGATTCTGGTGGACACTTCATAAATAAACCATAACATGTACTCTTGGAAAAATATTTTTTTCAAGTGAACATTATATAAACATTGTACATAACATCTATTGATTATTATGATTGTCATCTTTTTCACCCCAAGATGTCCTTATTTTATAAGTTTGGCAAATATTTATGATTTCACATAATGATACTCTCAATATTTTATCTATACTGCCAATAAATCTAAAAGGTCAATAAAAATTTAAGTTGTTCTTTTGGGAATATATATTTTAGCTACGGCTGGGATAAAGGGAAGACAGTTGAATAGTCAAGTTTTCCATGCTTTTGTGTTCTCTTAAATGAGATCCCCACAAATTTCATAGTAATCATTATATTGACTATGATAAAATAAGCACTCCTGATTTTAATTATAGATGTTGTCCCCTCCTTCAGCACTTACAACTCCAAAGTTCTGAGAGGCAATCATGTTCATTAAGTACTTTCAATACTAGCGACCCTACACTTGAGTGCCAAGAATTTGACAGCCCTGGTGTCAGAAAGAA
The DNA here is from genome assembly GCF_902686455.1 of Sciurus vulgaris. Lineage (NCBI taxonomy): Eukaryota > Metazoa > Chordata > Mammalia > Rodentia > Sciuridae > Sciurus > Sciurus vulgaris. The sequence goes on from NC_136462.1 coordinate 74,870,628, forward strand.
AAGCTTTCCAAAATAATCACATGCTTCCAAAATAACCTGTGGCTCAGAGGAAAAATTGTCCTACTTTTGACACTCCATGTACTACGATTTTTTTCAATTGTAGAAACATAAATGAATATGACTTGAGTATTTCAACTTGATAACAACCTTGAAAACTTGATTTTTAAAAATCATTTTAAAAGCAAAACATGTAGATATCCACACCTTTAGAATAAACAATGAATTCAGATATTTCAAACAAATTTAAGAAGATAAAAATGTTTCTAACATAACTAGATCATTTCTGCATCATGACTCTCAAAGGTCCACTGAAACTTCCTGGTTTATTAGAAAACTGAATTCATATAAGGCAAATGATAGATATGTAAATATGAGCTTTTATCTTCAAAATTAGTTATGAATGTTGTCATTTGAAAATTTTAAGAAGAAAGGAAACATTTTCATTGTTTGCCTTGATTCATTGCTTGTTTCAGCAAAGCAATGAATAAAATGGGCTTTGGAAAACAATCTATTCATTATCACAGATCTATAGAAATGTTTGTATTTTAATACCCAAACAGGCATTTTCTCATCTGGAATCATATGAAAATTTGGAACACAAAAATCATTTGCTAAAAAATTTGTGGAAATTCATTAGGAGAGCTAATGTCAGATAGAGTGATTAGAAACTTCACATAGGAAGGGTCTATCTCACTGATCAGTGAGGGTCAATAGGATGGCGTGACTCACTTTCTCCTCTAAGTCATCCAAAACTAGTCTCAGGAATTCTTGCCCACTCTTTCATCAACAATCAATATAAAAGAAAATGTGATAGTCAAAGAACATTTTTAATGTCATTGTCACATGCAATTTAATCCGTCTTCTGTCATAGAAAGAAACTAAAGTCCACTTACAACTGAACTTTCACTTTAAAAAAAAAAAGTGAAAAGCTACTTCAAATATTTGAATTTCCATATACCAAGAAAACTGCATAGTTGTATTTAAAAAAATGAATAAACATAAAATGTCAATAAAAAAACTAGAAATAACTGATAGCATAATTAAACTGGTCAAGGAAAAGACAATGGAATTAACTAATGTAATAAAAGGAGTGAAGACATCCCAAAGCCTTAAGTTTTATTATAAGCACATACCAGCAATCAGAAGTAAGACTCAGGGTCACTATTATATGGTGATTTTACTGCAGTTCATTTGGAAAGTGCCTATAATGTTCTGCTGGGTTAACACATGGGCTATAATAAATAAAAAGGCCCATGCCCTCAAGGAAATTACCATCTTTGCTTTTTTCTTCATTTTCATATGGCAACAGCTAGAAATTTGTCATATACCTAAGACAGCTAGCGCTCCATTACAACATTATGACTAGTATTTTTATTTCCTAACAACAGTGGAGTGACTTTCAATCACAGGAAAAAGGGAGAAGAAACACAGAAGAGAGAAAAGGAGATAAGAAATAAGGAGAGGGGAGGGGAGAGAAAAGAGGGGAGGAAAACTTTGACAAATCAACTCTGCTACCAGGTTTTATGTGAAACTTGTAAACAGAAGTATTTGCTTTCATTGAAACTTTCCTACTAAAAATCTCCCAAACTTATTGAGTTACAAAAGACCTTAGCAGTATAAATCTTCAAATTTGTGTTTTTGTGAAATAGTTCTATGGGTTGGGGATACACCTCAGTGGTAGAATGTTAGCCTAGCATGCAGGAGCCCTGGGATCAATCCCCAGTACAATAACAACAACAAAGAAATATTTTTATGAGTATAAAATATTTTCAAGCTATTAAAAAACACATTTGTGCACAATTTAAACTTTAAATACTTTGAAAGATCATTTATCACACTTAACATTAGCATTAGAGAAAAATAGGAAACTACTAACTTATCTATCACTATTCATTAAAGAATTTTAAGATTATATCTTTCATAAAGACATTTTAGCAAAAAATTTGAATTGTTATACAGAAGCCAAATTTGAAAGGAGACTATAATTTTAAATCCTCGGTAACTTTAAGTTAATATTTTAAAGAATTTTAGTGTAATTAAAAATAAAACTTGCATAATAATAACATAATTTATTCTATTTGTAAATATATTTTGATTTCCCTTTGTGATTTAAATTATTTGAAAGTTATTTGTTATAATTACATACAGTATTTTATCCACTTTCCTGTGACAGGGACCCATAGACACATGATCAAATTTAAATCATAGAATGACTGTAATTATTAAAACTGACAATGATCCCTGAAATTAAAGTAAATATTCTCTAGCTAATGAAGCACATGAGCAGCTGTAAATTAAGCCAGAAATCCAAAATGGATTCCAAAGAGCAGATGATATTAAACCTTAGATAGCATCAGATGTCAAACTTCTGTCTTCTCACTGCGAGCCCACCTGACTCTCTAGTTATGCCTCTGGTTCAGAAATCACTTAATAATCAAAATGCAGGACACATTTAAAACATATCTTAAAATTACACTAAGGCATAGAAAGACAAATGTTGCATGATCTCACTCGTACACAGAATCTATAAAAGTGGATCTTACAGGAGTAAAGATCAGAAAGGTGCTTACCAGAGATGGGGGCGGCAGATGAGAAAGGAGGGCTAGGAGAAATGTTGGTCAAAAGATACAAAATTTTGGTCAGATAAAAGGAATAAGTTCAAGAAATCTATTATACAACATGGTGACTGTAGTTAATGGTATATTTTATTCTTGAAAAATGCTAAGTGGAAGTTAAGTGTTCTTTCCACAAAAATGTGTGTAACTATGTGCAGCAATGCATACGTTAACCAGTTGGATTTAGTCATTCCACCATGTACATGTACTTCAAAGCATCATGTTGTGCATGATAAATACATATTATTTTACCTATTTAAAAATAAACAAATTAGAATCTAATACAATAATTCCATGGGAAACATATACTTTTTCATTTAGACTTTTGTTTCAAATTAAAGAGAGATGGTCATAAGTTGGCATTTAGAAATATGATTTGTTATGTTCAAATTCATCCTACCTTTAAATATAGAAATAGAGATAGAAATGGCATTGGATACTCTGCATGTCCCCTGAAAACTTCCACAGTGTGAGAAGATCAGATGTGAACAGCATAGCAAATGCCCGATTTTGTCTTTCTGAACAAGATCTGCTTCTAAGCAAAGTAAAGACCATACGAAGAGGGACGTTTGTGAATTGTGGTAATGTTCCTGGATGGGAAGACCTGATGGTCACCTCCAAATCACAAATAAAAATGAGAGCTAGAGATGCAGAACCCTTTCTCTCACATCTTTTCTTCCCGAGTCAATTCCTTTCTTTTCAACTACCATCAGCTCACACCACTCACAATATACCCTTATGTAACCCTAAAACTTAAAAAATCTTTTGAAACACAGGACTTTAAACTCCATTAAAGAGCTTTTTTTCTCCCTTACTCTTCCCTGGGTTCTCTTTATCCTACTCTCTGATCTACTTTACATATAACTAAAAGTACTGATCATGCTCCTCCAGTTCTGTTCTCACAGTTATTACTCTGGCTTCTTAGGTTAGACAGCCTTTGAAAAAAATATAAACGTAGATTCTTATTTAATAACACTCTGTAAAGCATCCCCAGCTACTTATGAGAGTCCCCTTCAGAGAGTCTTGTTTCTACTCAGGCATAGTTCTGAGTGTCTTATTGCACTCTGGAATATTTCTCTCCCTGCAACCTCCATACTCAGTGGCCTCACTGCCTCCATTGCTGTTGCTGACCCTCCTAAGACTCTGGCTCCATTTTTCCAACTCTCTTTGATGGTGGGTGGGGCACCTCAACTGACACTACTCTGGAAACAAAGGAGAAGGCAGAACTAACCCTTGGGTTATTCCATCCCAGGCCTGGTATAAACCTCTTCAATTCTCTATGGCTCAGAAAAGATGAAAATAAACTTAAAACACATTTCTGTTACTAACTTTGGCTAAAATGAAAGGTAAGTACAACACAAGAATTACTTGTAAGAGCTACTGGATATCACTACTCTCCAAACCCAAAAGCTAAGGACTTTCTGCCAAAATCTTTGCCAGGCTTTCTCCCCATTGTTTCCCATGTTGACTGAATGAGATAAAAATCAGTTGACTCCCAACTACAGGGATTATTTTGAGTATGTCCAGTTTAAAGTCCAGAATGAAACAGTCACAGTGATTCAAAAAGAATATTTTTAAAATTTTTCCCTTTTCCTTAGATCTTATTCCCCATTTCAGGGAACCTTCTTAGAAAATATGCAGTGAGAATTTGTATCCTTTTCTACCAAAACATTTCAACCTCTCACAGGAATATACTTTTATTTGGCTTCAAGAAGCTTGTCACACTATAACACAGACTCTAGCATTAGCAAATTTCTGTTAAACTGTCAAAAATATCACCAACTGTGGAACATCAATAACCCTAATTGTATATTGCTTTGCCAAGATGAGATCCTTCAACCTTCCTTAAGACTATTGCTTTTCTCACGCATAATTGAAAGGTTCTTATTGATAATTGTGCTTATATCTTAGAAATGCCTCTTTTTCAGGTTACCATGTCCATGACCAACAGTTGAAGGGAGAGACTAATCTCAGAGAGAGCAACTTTTATCCCAGATTCCTAATAAATGATACAGCTTCTAAAATTAACATCCTTGAGTAAATCGTCAAGATTATCCAAAAACTTCCTATCACATAATTAAACGATATGTCACTGTTTATTTACATGCTGGTTAAGGTCAACTCTGCAATTTAATGTAACTTACTGATTGCCACATCTTCCTGGTATCTTACCTTGCTTTCTCTGCCAGTCTATACTCTTCACTTCCTTAAAATCCAAGTGCCAACGTGTATTGGTTGCCTTATCAGCTCTTATTCCACAACCACCCTTCCCCCTTTAAACAGCTGTTTGCTTCCATTTGAGATAGGGGTGGTTCTGAAGACTTCTCTTCCACTGGCCTCAATGGGGCAAATACACTGCATCTCTACTATCCCGTAATTCCTTCAGAGATTCTCCCAGAATAACTCACCCTCTGGAGAATACAAAGAGTAGATAAAGGCTAGAATTCTACAATCATTGTTATATCAAAAGAGAGGCACCTGAACATGTTGCTCACATGTTAAGGAAGGCAGATGCAAAAGATTTAAAAGAAATGGGACCAGAACAGGGGTGACAGTTCACTTCTCAGGAGCAATCCTTTTCAGAAGCCAGATCTACCTTTGAAATTTTCTGTCATGGAAGTCAATAAATCACCTGTCATGTTTTCATGCAGTTGGACTTCCTGTAACTTGCAATGGAAAGTGTATTATCTGCTATGCATAGTGTAAGCCTCATCATCTTCCAGAAGCCTTTCACCCTGGAGCCCATGTGACTGTTTCCCTGCTACTTATCTTTTCCTCAGCCGTTAAGTGTAGTCGAACAGGGTAATCTGCAATAATCCATATTAATAGCAAATTAAATTACGGAAAATCTGTTTCGGTATTTAAAATGTCCCTAATTAGATTACAAGCTTCTAAAGGCATGAAGAAAATCTTCTGTTGCATTTTTTTCCTTTCAACAACTACATGCCAATTGCTTCCTAAGACTTGAATCTAGCAAATGTCGACAAATGTTAAGGAATAAAGTGAACAATGAAAACGGCAAATTTTATTGTACAGGTAATGACTCAGTAATACACAATCATCAGTTAACAGATTATCTAATGACTCAGTAATACATCTTATGGTTAATAGATTATCTAATGCACTCAAAATTGCACTTGAGCACTATTGAGCTTGCCTGGTCCTAAAGTCATTTCCTTCTTTAATTGATGTTAAAATCACAAATATTTAATGTTTGATAGAGCTTTTCCAGTTCCATATTTGTAAGTTTCATTATTTCTTTATTTTAGGGATACCTTACTTTTATGTGAGATACATAAAATGAAGAGTATAGGTCCTAAATACACAAACATCAACTTAATTTTACAAGCTAGTCTTCAGATTTGATTCCAGATATCACAAGTTGATAATTTTGCTGGTGATAAAACTGTTCATTAAACACTTACATGGTAATGAATGTTCTTCAAAAGGCATCACTTAGCTTTTCTGCAACCATCAAGTCCTCTTACACAGAAGGAACATAATAGTTTAAAATTCAGAGCAGGCTCTCAAATGCTGAATTGAGCTTATAATTTAGATTGACATGTTTCTCTTCCTAGATTTTATATTGGGTTAAAAACCCAAAAGGAAGCCTTTTTCTATTCCTGGTGAACCTCAATTCAAAAAATATCGATTGACTGCCTGTGTTGTGCCACAATCTATGCACAGTGTTAGACAACAGCTGACAATATAGCAGGTCCCTACTCTCAGGTAGCTTGCTGTCTAGTATGTGGTTCAAGTGTATAAGTAGAGAAAATAATTTCAGTACAATTTGAGAAATGACTTGGAAAGGGAAGCTAAGTGATCTATGGAAGAACATGAAAGGGTTGAATATATAACCCATGTTTGGCAGAATTACAAAACACTTCTCAAGGAAATAATGTCTAAATTAAAAATTTCAGATGGAGTAGGTCTTTGGATAGACTGAAGAAAGTGACAATGCTGGTAGAATGATACTGCAGGCAGAGAGAACAGCAAATGCAAAAGACTGAAACAAGACTGTGAGGCAATGGTGATATAATATTTTGCATAGTTCTGGTTAACACAACTGATCTGTGTGCACAGAAATGCAAATGCAAATGTTCTGACTTTGGAATTTTTAATAGTCCTCTCAATATTCCTCTGTATGCTCTAGCAGAGCATTCACGGCCAGAGTTGTACATACACAAACTGAAATGTTGGATTTGGGATTCTCCCAAAGTGGCATTTGAAATTGCATGTGTTTGTGTGGATTCCTTGGATTAATTACTCTAATAGGTTAACATCTTCAAAAGGAAAAATATGTATGTATTCAATAACTTCCAGCTGCCCATATCAAAGATTAAAATACCATTATTTGTATGGGTCGGTTACAAATCAACCTACTAGGTGTTCAGTGGGAGTGGGCAGGCATTGAGAGAAATAGAAAAAAAAAATATATATATATATATATACAACTGCCTACTATATGCCAGTGTCTTTACATCACTCTTACTTTATTCCATTGAGGAAGGTTTTATTATTTGTATTACATAGATTAGAATACTGAATCTTGTGAAGTTTAAATTACTTGTAAAAAGTATTATATGTTAAGATTTTAATACATTCGAGCACCAATGTTAGATTTGTGCCACTAAGTTAGCCTATTTGTTTATGCCCTTCACAATAAACCATATATTTGAAGTTTTTTTTTGAGGGGGGTTAGGTTACTGGGGATTCAGTTCCGGGGCACTTGACCACATCCCCAGTCCTATTTTGTGTTATATTTAGAGACAGGGTCTCACTGAGTTGTTTAGCCCTTCACTAAGTTGCTGAGGCTGGCTTTGAACTGGCAATCCTGCCTCAGCCTTACAAGCTGGGATTACAGGTGTGGGCCACCACACCCGGCTTGAAGTTTATATGATGGAGTCATTGATTAGGAAGAGTGCAGTATTTTATATTTCTATTTATTTTAGATTTAAGCCTACACATGACTTCAGTATGAAACTATACATGCATGTTCACTACTACAGCCTTTGTGTGCCTTACATAATAAAAGGCCACACCCACATGCACATCTATTATATGACATGTCCTCTCCACAAAGCAAACTGCCAATTTTAAAATAAATGAACACACAGCCTGTGAGCACATGACAAATTCACAATATATCATGAACTATGCTATCCTGTTAGTGAAAAAATCATTGTTCTTGTATAAACTTTATATTAATGTAAAGATATGAGGTGCCATAAGACAATTTTTATGATTATCAAGTTAATCCAAAACCATATATTGAATATTTTAGTCTTCAAATCTGGCTTGACAGGTTGATATCATTCCAAACTGCAGTAATTTCTTGTGTAGGTGGTTCTGATTCATGTACTACTATTTTCACTAACTAGCTGTTCTGTTTGCATCTTTATTAATTTCAATACCCTTCTTTTTTAAGGTTTCCTTATCTTTCAAAATATATATTCTAATCATTTTGTCAAGTTTTACAAACAAAAAGTTTCTATTTTAATTTTTAACAAGAAACAGGAAAGCAAGAATGACTACTAGTTAGGACATTCCCTCTGCAATATACTATGATTTTTTTTTTTTTCCTTTTGAGAAAAAAGTAGCTAAAAGTCATATTGTCAATGGAAATTTCAGGAATTATAATGTTTGGCTCAAAATGTATCATAAATCAAGGACAAATTTTACTAGGCAGTACAATTTAGCCAAAGAAAAATGATTTGAATTATTGAACTATTATCCCTAAGTAAGATAAAATAATTGAGTGAATAATCAGAGTCTTAGTTTCCCATCTGGTTGCCATGAAAGAGGACTTATTTTTCTGGTAGAAAAAAATTATAGGAGGTTAGTCTTACACTGATGAGTACTTTTTCTTTAAATGCCTTGACAGGTCTTTTGAATGAACTAAGATCATGGGCTAGTGAGACTTAGAATAGGATTCTTGAAATTGACACTGAAATGGCTACATTTAATGATATTTCATTTATACTGATTTTAAATACAGTTTTGTTGTACGATTTTTTCTGTATGTATTTTCATAAAATTCTAAATGATTTCCTATGGAGTTCCATTGCAATGATATCATGAATAAGACATTTTTTTAAGTTTTCTAATAAATTTTGTTGGTTTTTAAAAATGCAAAAAAAAATTAAAAATGATATTGATTTAATATATTGATTTTATAAAAGGTCATTTCATGGAACTCACTTTTTAGATCCAATAGAAACTTCTTGGTTTTCTCAGGAAGGCAGCATATTATCTGCAAACCAATGATGATTTTGGCAACATTTATTTCAAAATCTATGTATTTTAATCTTATTTTATAGAATTAGTCACCTCGTCCAGAAAATAATGAATAATAGTAACAGTTGTGATCAGCTGTCTTTAGCATAGAGCTCATAAAACCTACTTGCACAAATAATTACATGGTAAGTTAATGCAATATTATTATGTAGAAAAAATATTCCATGGTCAGCTAACTCTGGAAAAAATGTTAGGAAAATTTTAGACTAAGTTAAGTAAGATTCATAAAAGAGAAGTCTCAGAGAAAAGACTTAGGACACTTTGCATGATAAATGCTTATTGTGAACACCCTGGAGTTTAATACTGTGTGTGGTGCATCTGAAGGTTATTGGTTCACATTATATCACTAATTCATCCTAAATTTACTTTAGGAGTGTGTTCTAAAAATGGACATGAATTTATTTTATTTTTAAATCATTATCTCTTCCAAAACCATGTTTTTGAACAGATTTGAGAATCCATTTTTAATAAAATACATGCATTTCTCTTTTAATTTATTATATTTGACTTACAGAATTTTTGTTGTTTTATAAAAGACATTTTTTTATATGTTTATTCTAGGTTTGGTTTTAATTATTTTTTTATTGTAAACAAATGGGGTACAACTTGTTTCTCTGTTTGTACATGAAGTAGATGCATACCATTTGTGTAATCATACATTTACATAGGGTAATGGTGTTTGATTCATTCTGTTATTTTTTCCTTCCCTCCCACCCCTTAATTATATTTTATATATTAATTCTTTTCCAGGCTACATAATAAGAATACACATCTTAAATTCAGTAATCCTTTTGATTTAAGATTTAGCCAAAATAAAGTGTTCTTATTTATTATTACTAAGGCAATTTCATTCTTTAAAATAATTTTAAATAATTTTTGCTTGTTTAGTAGTTATCTTTAATTACCTTTTTTCTCAAGCATCTCCTAGAAATAGTATACTGTCAGTCTTTTTTAAATACTTGCTTTAAATTATAATTATATATTGATAAATTAATATTCATATTTATCAACATTGACATATTCTGTTATTGTATTTAATTTTTTTGAATAGACTACATTTTCTACTTTTGTATTTTCCAGTGTTTTATATAAATATATCTTCTTTTAAATTTCATTAGTGATTACTTGAAAAGTTAAACAATGCTTTAAAGTATATTATTGAATTATCAGAATCAAATTGGTATCATTGAAATATCTACTGGATACAGTTCCAGTGTTATGTTTACATCCTCATTTCTAAGATTTTTGCTTTTGTATTCAATTTTATTTCCAGATGTGTAAATATTTTGAAACTTTAGTGTTTATGCACTATAAAATGAAATTATTACTTCATAACCTAAATATTTCTGACTCAAATAAATTACTATAACTCAGTTGCATTAAAATTGAACTAGAAGAAAAACAAAATATTGAAAAACTATCAAGTACCTGTATTCTATGTTGATTTAATTGACCATGTTGTTGTATTTTAGAATTATTTTTGGATTATATTGTTATTCTCAGTTTTATGCTGATTTGTATTCTCTCTCTATATTTTTTTCACTTCCTTCCCCCCTCTCTTTCCTTCTAAATTTCCTTTTCCTCTCTTTTCCTTCTGCCTTCTCTGACACATCTGTTATTTTTCCACCTGACCTCTCCTTCTTTCCCCATCCTCTCACACACAGTCTGAGATGCCTGCTCAGACATCTGGCTGCTTCAGAACTTCTTGAGTAAACCTATCTGCAGCGGTAAGCATGTCTCTAATTTTATTCTTTTCCTGTTATTGCAAACCTTAACATTGGACTACTTAGAGCAGCCTGGCACTGTGGTGCACACCAGTAATCTCAGTGATTCAGTAGCCTAAGACAAGAGGATGGCTAATTCAAAGCCAGCCTCAGCAACTTAGTGAGGCCCTCAGAAACTTAAGGAAAACTTGTCTCAAAATAAAAAAATAATAAGAGCTGGGACCCCACTATCACTCTCCCACCCCCTACACAAGAAAAACAACCTAGCAGCACCTAGTGATGGAGAACATGGTGATTGGGGAACAAGAAGATGCTGCTTCATTGGTCTGCCACCTCTGGAGAGACTGCTGAACGGAGAGGTGAAAGCACTAAGGCAGTAGTCACAGCCTTGAATGAGGTCCCAGAGTTGCTGAGAAATTACAAAGAGAAACGTATGTTCACCATTCAGTCACCAACGACTAGCCCTATCTTACCACAATCATAAAGCTAAAAGTCCACAAACATAGTTCAGTTAAAGAAATGGATGATACAACCAACGACATTCCACACTCTTTAGTATAATAATTCATTTTTCTGAAAAAGTGAGATAAATCTGAAGTGTATTGTTCAGCTTTAGGTTCTTTTATGCGTGCTGTGAGATGTTTCAACTCTTCCTCCAGTTTTTCCCTTCAAACTCTGTGATATCTGTATTCCCTTCATTTCATGAAGATGCATTATTTATGTGCTGAGTCCACCTCTTCTGTTCTTTTCTCATTAGCCAGTGACAGTTTAACTCATACCACATTGTCTTTTTTCATATGGTCAAATCAATGTTTTAATCTCTCAAAAAACTTAAGAAACTAAAGTTTTTATTCCGTGAAAATTTCTTTTAATAGCAAATAACAAGTAAAATAATTCAGCAACAGTGTTCATGAGATTGTTGTCATCTCAACACTAAGACATCCCTCCTAAAAGCAGCACAATAATATTAAGTAGTGTCATTTTAGGTGATCACTTGACATCAACCAAATCATAAAAATGTATGCAAATCCAGAGGGTGAAATCACAACCCAGAATGCAAATGCATTAACTTTTATTTTATCATTAAAATAAAAACAGAAAATGTAAAAGTTCTGTACAGTACTCTTGGACCATGAAATTGCATCCTCTAACCTGGTTTAAGAGACAGGAACTACACCATACTGAGGATTAAAGGAGTGAGAGGCACAAATGATTTTGATGTGGGAATGAACTAGAGACAGCAGGCTATAGCTGAGATGTCAATGAAGCGGACATCTGCTAGAAGTCTCATTTTGCTGAAAATTTCATCTCTCAGTTAGTTGATGAAGCAATGAGGGAGGCTGTTTCTCTGGACTTAACTTTGACCAAAAAGAAAGAACTGGTTCATGAAATTCAAGTGACAGGAACCTTGGGAGAAAGTCAAGTTGTCATCTTACTATTTGAAAGAGCCAAGAAAGGAAACACTCAGCACAGTCTGACAGGTACCTTGGACTTTAGAAAAGCAGATTTCAAAAATTTTAGAGAATAGATCTGAGAGATTCCACAACCTCAGTCTTTTAAAAGGATTGAACATCTTGAAAAATAAATTCTGCTAAGAAAATTATAAGTGGCTTCAATGAGAGAGAAATAAAAGGGAAAGGTATATAAAAGAAACTAACATAAGAACATAGGTTTTCCTGCTTTGTAATAGTGGTTAAAAAAGGATTCTTATATTTTGAACATCATTTATGTGAAAATAAGATGCTAAGTTTTTCAAAGGTGATTTTAAGAAAGGTATTTCTTTATCCATTTTACTGATGAGGAAACTGAGGCTTGAATTAAAGAAAGCTCAGGAACATAAGGTTCAAAATAGAGCTAATAATATAACTAACGATAATAAAAAAGATTTTTCAGTCATAGTTATGGCACATTTGTGGGGAGTACTGGGGCACTTAAACACTGGGCCACATCACCACCTCTTTTTAATATTTTATTTAGAGACAAGTCTTGTTAAGTTGGTTAGGGCTCACTAAGATGCTGAGGCTGGCTTGGAACTCAGGATCCTCCTGCCTCAGTCACCTGAGTTACTGGCATCACAGGTGTGCACCACCACACCCCAAAGTACGGCACATTTTTAAAAAGAGAAATAATTAATTGCAGTGCTTAAACCTGATCAATTCATATTAACCAAACCTACTAAATAAGCATAAGTGATTGATCTCTACATTTTCTATGATAAAAAGTTATCTTTATGTTCATAAAGAAAACAAATTCAAATAAAAGATAAGTAGATGACCACACCTATAATAAGACAAATTTAAGTGTCCACCAATAGATAACTTATATCCTGTATAAACAAACATCCATCAATATGCTTGTTTTGCCTTTGCCCCTATCTCAGCAGTGGGTTTACAAAAATCTTCTGCTCATGCATGCTCATCCACTGTTAACTAGTAACTAAACTGACTGTCTAAACCAAGAGACTCTGAAAGAGCAACCAGTCAGATGAAGGTACTAGCTGAAGTGAAGAATTGTGACAGATCAAGCTAGGATCAGCATTATGGCAGTTCGAAGCCACTTGCACAGCAAAGTCATAGAAGAGCAAAGGTCATGAGCAGCCAAAATATGCAAGAATTTTGAGAACAGACAGACCACAGGTATACATGTAGAGAAAAGTAGAGATGGGTGAGAGATCAGTCGGGAAAGACGGGAAGCAACCTCAAATGCTACTTGGGCAATTCCCAGTTCCTGGTTACCCTCCATATTTCTTGCCCTTAGATACCCAAATGAGACACCATGACCACTGTGATAGGTGTGGATACCTGCTGAGTCTGTGCAGCATCTCTTGTTCCGGAAACCCTACCTATCTGCTACCATCCCCAGATAAGAGGACTGTCATGTTCATACAATACTATTTTACCATCTGAGAATATAGACTAATCTAGACACAGAAACCTTAACACAGTAAAAGAAAAAGCCTTTGGATGTGGAATACAGAATCGAATTTCAGCCTAAGAGGACCCACTTTCTAAAATAGGATATTAATACTAGATTTGGTGGTATTAACAACTATTTGAATAGGAAACAAATTTTCTCTGCAAAAAATAAATAAAACAAGAGAAAAGGTGATGTAAAGAGAAGAGAGATACCACATAGAGAAATCCTCCCAGGTTCTCTGCAAGTGCACTAATACACGGATGATTTCAGAAACATGGCAGTATCCCTGCCCCTGGGTTTCACAAGTCAATCTCTAGTTCTTTAATAATTATAGCACCGGTGTAAGCAGTATCTGAATAACCATGGTGACCGGGAAGAGTGGTAGAAAGTGATAGTGAGGTTACGTTTTTCTGATTCTCATGTAAAATTAAAATGCATATACCAAAATTACACATCACAAAGCATCCCATCAATTCCCAGCAAAATTCCAAGGCATATAATTAGACAGATGGCTCATGAACACCTAGAAAAGGAAGAGCAATCACCAAGAGCCACTTTAAGTTTACTAAGAATAAATTATACCAGATTAATTAAATTACATAAACAGTGAATCTGCATTTCAATGAGGCATTTAATGTAGTGTTTTGTTAATGTCTTTGTGGACAAGATAGATGTAGAGAGGATTTTTGTGAATTATGTGGATATGTGTTAGTTGAACAATTATTCTCAAACTGTGATGATTACGTGGATCATTTTTTAGCATGTTTTGAGCCTTATTTACAATTTTAAGTAAAAAATACTTGTAGACATAGAAAACTATGTATATCAATTCAAAGACAGTCAAATATTGAATGGCAAAATTATAATGGAAAAATCAATATTTTTCATTATGATAGTCAAAGGAGTAGATCAAACTGAGCAAGAAGGAGTTCTAGAATATAAATTCCAGCAATCCTCCTACAAATTTCCTATAGAATATGAACATAAAATTTATTACTTTGGTTCAGAAAACCAATTTCACAAATACAGGATGGCAAGGTTGTAAATAGGAATATCCACCCTCCTTTAATAAATGGATTGTGCCTTATGGTTCCATATTCACAGATTCAAACACAATTTCTGGCACAAAACAGATGCATAAGATACACATTTTTTCATAGATAAATGATTTAATATGAGTAAACAAATATAGTGCAAACTTAAATTTTATCTCTATAGGACAGTGTTTTGTGAGGAAGTCAACAATAACCCAATTGCTTACATTAATAAAAACCATATGGGGGCACTGTGTCAGCTTTGGAATCATATATTAGTTAAGTAGAACACTGACAGAAAATAGCAGTTGAAGGAGAAAGTAACAATATTTTGAAAATTGGAAATAATATATTAGGCTTCTCTGGAGAAACAGAAACAATATTGTGTGTGGGGGGGGTGTGTACACACAGAAAGAAAGACTAGATTTCAGGGATTTGGCTCATGTGATTCTGGAAACTGACAAATCCAAAATTTGCAGGGAGGGGAGACTGGAAGGTTAGGGATCTCGGGAAAAGTTGATGTTGAAGTTCAAGTCCAAAGGCAGTCTGCTGGCAGAATTCTTATTCCCTTGGGGAGGTCAATCTCTTAAGTCCTTCCACTGGTTGGGTCCCATAAGGCTCACCCACATTATGGACGGAAACTTCTCTACTCAAAATCTACTGATTAAAATGTTAATTGACTTAAAAGTTTTCACAGAATCTTCAAGAATAAAGATCAATGAAAAATCTGGCTATAGTGACCCACAAGTTGGCACACAAAATTAATCATTACAACTTCATTATCATAAGAAAATGGTTAAGGAAAAGAGAGATTTAACTTAAAAATGAGAAAAATTGGGATATGTTTGGCACCTGTTTTAAAATATTTCAAATTTTAAAATAAGGAAGAAATTAGACTTAGCTACAATACCTTTAGAGTGTTATCTTAAGAAAAAGATAAGGGTAAAAATTACAAATGAATCTTAAGAAGAGTACTTTTAACATTTACACTATCCTCTCTGAGAAGTAGAACAGATATATAGAGAGACATGTGACAAAATATCAAGTCTTAAGGAAATTTAGGGTTAAATTGCAAAAGCAAAAATGCACAAATGAAGTGAAAGTCATTTTTCGCTATACAAATATTTGTTAATTATCTCCCATGTACTAGGCACTTTTTCATACATTAGTAATAAAATAGCAAAATAAAAAGTTCTCCTGCCTTCATGAGGCTTATTTCTCATGGAAATGTATAAGAAATCATAAAGTACATCATTGTAGTTTATGGTAGGCTAAATTGATAACCACTGGCAGTACTGGGGAGTCTGGTTCCTGGTTAAGGATCTGCTTGTGGTGTTGCAAGACAAACTATAGGCAATCATGAAGCTCCCTTCCCATGGCAGACTTGGTGCAGCCTGTTGTTTCAGTCTGAATGGATTTGAGTCAAGGTCTTACACCCCTCCAAGTCCAACCTCGTTTCCCTGCATATTCAAATTCCTAGTCCAGCAACTTTTATTTCAAGTTCTCCTTATTGGGGCCCTTCAGTGAAGCTATCTCCTTTCTCCAGAACTTGTGGGCCCTGGAGGTTCAAAGACACTCTCCATTCTGACTCATTTTCAGTACCTTTCTAGTTTGAATCCTTTCCCCTTACCCTTTCCCTTGTCCCCAGCCCCATAAAACTGCAGGAAACTTTCCTTCCAGTTTCCCTCAGCAGTGAGAAAATTTCTACATATATTCTGATCCACTTAGACCCTCAGGTCATGCAGAAATTCCATGTGGAAAATGCAGTGAGTAGGATAAGGGGGCAGGGGAGTGGGGAAGTCTATGCTTTCTTTGGCTTAGCCTCTAGCTTATAATATAGCAGCAAGTGATTGAAGGTGGGTCATTTTTATTTCCTTTGTTGTGCTGGTTGGCTATTTTTGAACATGGCAGCTCAACTCTCTCCAGTCTACTTTAACTGGGACAGAGCCATAGTAAAAGGTTGGGAAAAAAGCAAATAAAAAGAAGTAGAAGAGAAAAAAGATTAAGGATTAGTGTAATGTGAATGAAAATGAGAGCTGTTGAGAAAGATCCCTAGGTTTTGATTTGGACACGTAGTGGTCCTATTTGTTCATTCAAGGAATGAAAGAGGACCTGGGTATTGATCACAAGATAGTTGCCTTAACTTTGGGCCTTTGAAGTGTCTGTAGTAGAAAGTAGAAAAATAAATAGCATGGAATATTGATATTCCAGAAACAAAAGAGTTCCCTGATCAGATATATTTGGGAAATACATATATTCTACCCTGCCCATCAAGATCTGTTCAATTATTTATTCATTCAATCTATGTTTCTGCCATAAACTGCATTTCACTCTGGACTATAGAAGCAAATAAGAGGAACTTCCTTCAAGGAGTTTATTGTTTATGAGGGATACATAAAGTAAACAAGTGATTATTTAAATTATAACTGGGTTAATGTTGCAAATAAGTAGGACAGTTCCAGAAGCTTGTGAAACAGGTGCCACCTCTAGCTTGATACTTGGTAAATATTCTGCTTTATAATCTTTATGTAATTGCTTTTCCAAATACCCAACTTTCACTTCTGTGTCGGCTATGCTCACATTAGTGTAGTGAAACTCACTGACATTATTTCAGTTTTAAATTGTCAGATTTTTTTTTAAGCATGGCAGTGTTTTTATTTCCCCCACAAAATACCTATTATATAAAAAGAGCAAACCTCAAAATGTGGTTTGGAAAACTCTCAGAAAAGAGCCAACGAGAAGTTGAGCAGGTAATTGAGTCTCCTCTACCAGTACATTTCCTCTTCTGCAATCAAAGAACAGCAATATGGAAGATGTGGCTGCAGGACTCACAAGCCCTATCTGAAGAAAAGGAAGGAAAGTAGCCTGGTTAGAGAAAAAAAAAAAAAAAAAAACAGGCCAAGCTAAAGCAATTCTGATCAATTGGGTGCCAAAAGAAAACTGGTAGAGTTACTTGGACTGAGTCATTTGACCACCCAAATTGCTTCCATTTCTTCCATCACTCACTGAAAATGATGATATTCATTTTTCTCTTTTCATCCCATCCTGGGGACGCAGCAAGGCTGTCATAACTGTGTTTAATGAATGAAAGAATGAATGAACTCTGATCTCTTTGGTATGTGTAATGAATAAAATATTATTTGTATTAATAATGAAATACAGTTATTTAACATTTAAATGGTGCAGATTGAGATTTCATTTCTGATGTCTGGAACTGTACTTTGAGTCATCAAAAGATTTTAAATCAGTTGGATGCTCTAGCTGAATATATTTTATACATATATATTTTTTGGTATGACTGTGAGTCAGGGATATTGGAGCTAGAAATATGGAAATATGCCCTGGGAGGACAGAATTTAGTGTGCTCTCTCAGATCCTCTCACTCTCTCTGATGCTTTTGTCCTCCCAAGTACTACTAAATTCTTGATCAAAATTTTTATAAGACAATTTATGTGGAAACAATTTTAGACACTGAACATTCATATGTTAATTAAACTTGAATAAATCACTGCAATTAAATAGTATACCATGGTTAGAAATAAACATTGCATTTAATAGTATAGGAAGATGTCCCATATGTGTTGTTAGCTAAAAGAGCAAATTTAGTTTAAGCTTCTATATTTTATTTTTAAAAAGTGCAGCTGTATAAAAGTGTGTTACTCTCTGGAAGTTTTAAAAATAGTGATTTTCAAATTTTTATTAATTTATATTTTCAACTTTTCCTACTAAGCATTTTCATGAAATTATTGAAAACTGAATTTAAACAAAGGTGCTTGAGATAAATTTTAAGGCAATGCAGATGAGTTTTTATTAATAATAGCTGCATCAAATTTATAAGCAAGTTTGAGTTTTATTCATTTTTAGCTTTTATATTGATAAGAACTTTTCTGACACTTGGTAAATAGTCTGCTTTATAATCCTTTCCAGATTGTCTTTCCAAATACCCCACCTTCTACTACTCTAAAGGATAGCAGACATGTGACCTTTAGCTGAGTTGCAGGGGTCCAGTAATCAGGTTCACCAGTAATTATCAGTTGCAGGCCGTCCATTCAGAAAGGAATGGCCTGAATGATGAGGCTAGGAGAGGGGCACTGAGGAGCGAAGACCAGGGAAGCCACTTAACACGTGAGGATCAGGCACTTAATAAAAGCTATTAAAAAGAGGTTTGATGAATAGAGCTTCATATTAGTGATGAATTCTGCCCTTTTTTTCCCACAAATTGTACTTTCTTTTATATAAAATAATTTCTGAATATAAAAGTGTTTCAAAGTGATTTTTTTCATGCATTTATAAATCTCAAAACTTTATAGTAAGACATTGTATAGACAGGACAAATAGAGTAGAAGTCAGACTCTAACCGTTTATTGAAAGGGAAGAGTTTTGTGAGCAGTATGTTGACCTATTTCTTTACTTTTTTAGTGTAGAGAACCTTATGACCTAAGGCAATACCTAGATTTAATGATTTTATATCTTATCAATGGTTTACACAATAGCTTCGAAACCTCAGATAGCTTTGGGTGGAATGTCATCTGACACAGCTGTGCAGGTAAGGTACACCTCATAGACCCAGAGGATAGATGGACATCAAGGAAAGAAATCACTACCTCTGCAACGAGGTTTCCCTAAGAACCACTTTTTTAAAAATATTTTTTTAGTTGTTGATGGACCTTTATTTTATTTATTTATTTATATGCAGTGCTGAGAATCCAACCCAATACCTCACATGTGCTAGACAAGCACTCTTATCACTGAGCCACAACCCCAGTCCAAGAATGACCTTAAGTGAATAAAAAGAATCTATTTAGTGCTTGAAAAATCTGGTTTCCACATATGGTTAATAGAATTCCATGATATCATGCCACTAGGTTAATGTAAACCTACTTTTACAAGTTCTAAATATCTCAGGGGGAAAACAAATGTGGGAACTGTCAGTCTTTCTATTAAGAACAGGGCACAAATGGCTAGTTTGGGATGACACAGCCTGAACTCAAAATCTAGTTCTGTCATCTGAGAATTGACAGTGACAAGTTACTTAACCTCTTGTGCCTCTGTTTCTTCCATAAGACCGACCAATAGGTTTGTTGTGAAGATTGAATAACTAGCATATAATAACATATGAAAGTCACCATTGTCCTCCTGCAGCTCTCCTCCTCCTTGGACTCCTCTTCTTTCTTCTACTTTTTCTCCTTCTTCTTCCTTCTCCTTCACTATCATCTAATTCATTAAAAAAAAAAAAAAAATTATTGAACACTCAACCTGTGCCAGATATTCTAATATTCTACTCTTCCCAGGAACACTGGTAAGTAAAATACACATGATTCCTGAACTCTTTGAGTTTGCAAACAAGTCCAAAGAAAAAATATTGAACAAATAAACATACAAATAAATATATGATTGCAAATTATGGTAAATTCATTGAAAAAAAACAGCAGAGAGCAAGAAAAGAAAGACTGGAAAAAATTCTAATGCAGAAGTGAGGGTGGGACAGACTCTCTTGGAGAACTGATGATCAAATGGAGATGTGAAATCTCAAAATTTGAAATCAATTTTTCTGAATTGTCACCTCAAGTTTATTTATTCACCGTCATGGGTTAATATTTTAAGGATTTTACCATGAATTATATACCTATCAGAATTAATTAAAAACAAATATCTTTGTTTGAAGTTTAATATTATTTCTCTGAGACAACAAATTAGTAAACTGAAAAGTAATAAGTTCCATTTAAAATTCAACAAAAAATTAAAACATCCCTTTGTTGTTATGTTTTAAATAAATTTAATCAAACTAAATTATGTAGAAGTTATGATCAAAAACTACATTAGTCCATATGTAACCTTAAGGGAAAAAGAGACTTTAAATGAAAATGAAAAGGACAACTGATTATAGCTATTTTGCACAATATGTATCATGCAGATATTGAGATCAGGTCTGAAATGACAGGAAGGGGATGTTAGCTCTTCCCACTGATAAATTATAGGATGTTTAATTATAATTGGGCTCTAAGACTGGTGAAAATACCAATGCTAGTTCATTCAAAAAGAGAAGTTATCAAAAAGCTGGGATGGGATTATAATGGTTTCTGGATTTTAGTTGAAATGAAATCTTTAAAAAAAAAAAAAAAAAAAGCAAGTTCAGACCAAATTAGTGGTCAAAATCAATAAATAAGAGGTATATGAACCAGGTAGGTAAGACAAGAGGATTGATTTCCTTGAACTTCAATCACATTGCCAAGTGGCAAGAGGTAAGAGAAGGCAATAGCCATTTTCTACTTTTAAAGGCTGGAACCAAAAAAGAAAAGAAATTTCAGAAACTTACTCTACTTGTTAGATATATTAATAGGTATGAGAAAATGCACAGGTAAACACCAAATCCATTTACCTCACCAAAAGGCTTTGACCTTCATGACTAGTGGGTATAGCAAGTATGTAAGATCTCTTGACAGTGAGGTTGCCTTATTAAGCCTTTTGTTTTGATTTCTAGCTCCTAACACAATTCAATAGAAAAGAGTGGGATGGTAAGATTTTGGTGGGTAACAGCTAACAAGTGGTTGAGGTCACTACCTAACACAAAGAAAAATAAACAGCTGATTCATTAGTGAGGTAGGATTATATGTCAATTATGCATTATTGTCATAAGTAAATGAGCAACACACATACTAATTGTGAGTATATAAAAAGAAATCAATGTACTTGGCTTCCTAGTATAAAAAGAAAAATATGATTTAAGTATATTTGGAAATACAAATCAAATATATTTAAAGATACAAATTTCTCTAATGAAGGTAGACATTAGCTGAAAAGTAAAAATTATTGGTCTAAACAACAAATGTGTGAAGTACGTGTACTGCTAATTTGCTCCTTTAATAGGTTTGTGACATTAGCTTGAATTCTATATTCATATTTAATGTGTTGTTTTCTATATTAGCTCAATTAATCCATTGATGATTATCATATAAATGAATTATTTTAGAAGTTTTTACCTCTACTTACTACAGTTCTTTGCACTTACTTTTTTTAAAATAATGATGTAATTTCTTTAGAAAATCTATAACTATAACTCATATTTTTAAATAACTTTTACATATGTGATGAAAATTTCACTATAAAAAATTAAGTTGGTGAGAGTTGACTTTAGACTTTATTCATTTTAAACCATCTAAAGGCAATATATTTTGCTTTTTCTAAGTGATACGAGAAACAAAAAGCCTAAAATATTTAATAGATTTCAGTTATTTCCTTTTGGAAATGAAAAAGACCATGAAAAATCAGGAGGGACAGAAAGATTCTTAGGGAAGCAAAACTAAATTGAACACTAAAACTTTTCTGTGTTGAAATTTAGTCCACAGTGGTATTACACACATACTGACTTCTCATTGAGAGGAACATCAATAAATTGATTGACCTGAGATATACATATTGATTTTTGTAAGCCCAAGGTCTACATTCATATCAGACAATTCTTCTTGATATTTCCTAGGATGCAAAGTCAATAAATGAATTGTTATATTTATATTCTGAATAATTTCCCAAGTTGGCAGGAAAGTTAGGTTTTGCACTCTGTTATAGAGAGGTGATGACCAATTTACATCTGTATTCTGTGTATGCTCTCTAAAAATGTCCAAATGAAGTATCTCTCATATTTATTGCTTTAACACTTGACTCATTTTAATAACACCAAATAATATTTCAATGCAGAACTAATCTTATATTCAACATCTTTCCATTTATAAGATTTCTTTTTATATGTCATCACTATATTCAAGCTACTTTGATATGATCATTGCATCTAGCCCAGAAAAAAATAAAATGTAGTTACATCGATGAAAGGTTATGTTCTGACTGTATGTTGGTAATTAAAATAACCTACAGATATTTGTGTGTTTTAAATGTAAGTGAATAAAGGCTCTTGAATTCTACCCATAAGCATGAGACTCCTTTCTCACTTAGGGATATTGTATTGTTCCCCTTATCACCTGGTCTCTTGGCTGCAGCCTCTTCAAAAGAGACAGACAACCCCACTCACTACCTGCTCTAGAGCTTGAAGCAGGCCTCAAAGCATGTGCTTAGGAATAAATTCAGAGTCTTTATGATGATAAATGCAGTTTCTGACCTCACTGTTCATTATGTAAATTATGTTAGTAAAGATAGTTAACCTAATGTTCATTTTGAATAGCACCTCAAAATATTGTTATCCTTTTGTTTCCTCACTGAGTCTGGATTCTAAGGAAGGCAACAAGGTACTTTTTTTCTTTCTTAATCTCCTAGGAGACCATGGTGGTATAATTGGATGATACATGAAGCTACAATAAACATAGCACATCTTTCTTCACTATCATTTTTACCAGACAGTAGTAGATGTTAGTTTGCTAGGACTGCAATAACAAAGTACCATAGACAAGGTAACTTAAACAGCAAAAGTCTTATTTTCTTCCTATTCCAGAGGCTAGAAGTTTCATATCACTTTATCAGCTTGGAGATGAGAATTTTCTTCAGTATCTTCATGTGGTCTTCTCTCTGTGTGTATCTCTCTTCTTATATTTTCACCAGTCACATTGAATTCGAACCACCACCAATGATCTCATTTTATCTAAATTATCCCTTTAAACTCCCTATCTTCAAACACAGTCACATTCTGAAGTCCTGGGGGTTAATATTTAATCATGTGAATTAGGAGAGAGGAGACACAAGGAAGTCCATGAGAAAGAGTAGGTAAGAACAATTGTGTCCAACACCAATATGAAAATTTTATGGATAGAATAAAAGTTTGCAAGATTCATGATGTACAAGGAGCTACAAAAAAGATCTGTAGTGTAGTATTTTTTCACTCCATACTTTTGAAATTCCAGAGGAGTTTTCTACTTTGAAGATTCTTGAGTAGGACACTGGTAGCAGAAACATAATGACATTTAAAATGAAAAATTCTGAATTGAAATTGTGACTTCACCATTTGCATTTGCCCACTTGATGTGGCAATTGTGCTTTGTGGTTTCTAAGTTCCAGTTTTTCTTCTTATAGCTGTGAATAGTAAAATTACCTAGTTTATAGAGGTGATATGATTAAATGAGATAATACCATAAAATAATTATCACAGTTAGGCATTTGTGTTAATACTGGATTTCTTTTCAAGAGTACTTCTGTGTCTTTGTTTGGTTTGAAAATAACATCTTGAAATATGACCTTTACCTGAAAGACATCAAGAAGGCATTTGATAATGTACTAAAAATCATAGACATGCAGGAGAACTTAAAGGTGATTTTTTTATAAAAAGATATTCAAATATGAAAGAGAATACACTAAGGATCTTATGTACAATAATCTCTGTATTATTTTAGAGAACTTCGAAACCATTTTGCTTTTAATTTTCTGCTGCATGTAGATATAGAATACACACAGATTTGCATATATTTACACAAATATACATTTGATTAATATATACATACAATTATATTTATATATCATGAATATATACATATGAAAGTTTAGGATCCCCTATGATAAGGATAAGAAAGATAAACATGAATTAAGGATTTACTGAGTTAGTACATGGAAAGCCTTTAAGATTGACTGATATCTAGTGATGGATCAATGAGTGTTTGTTGTCAGTAGTATCAGTCACCAGACTAATCCCTCTACATTTTATTCTCCCAATAACCCCTGAGACAGGCACTGTTTTTATCTACATTATACAGGTGAAGGTGTTAGGGCGATGAAAGGTAGGTTCAACTAATAAATGGATGAGCAAGGTTTCGGAGCAAGGTCTCTCAAACTTGAGAACCCAGACTCCTGACTGCCTCGCTGTACCTTCTCTCCACATTTGATCACTGCGGGTTACTGTGCTCAGTAAACATTCCTCCACTTGGTTTTAGACCATTTCTGCTTTCACTCATGCTTCCCTTCTCCCACTTCATTTAGTTGGGTGACTATCATTGTTTTAAAAGGTCTGAGCTTCCAGAATATATTAAGAAGTGTCAGCACAAACAAATGCAATCCCACACATATTCCTCATCTCTTTTTCATTCTCCTTTGGTTTGAATTTAATAAGAAATGTGTGTTTCTGGGAGAAATAAAACTAACAAGTATGATTGCCTTCTCTTACCAACCTTGATTAAAAGATTAGAGCTAAACAGGGAAAGATAACTATGACCAAGTCACAGCCCTGAAGAGGAAATGCAGATGAGAAGTGATTTACAGCACTTTCCTATCTCTCAATCCTACTCACTTTCTCTTTGGTGAGTTCGAATACCTAATTTCACAAATCAAATATGTCTCTGAAAGTCCTCAAAATTCTGAAAAAGTATCTGTAAATATGCTCAAATATTGTTCCTA
Organism: Sciurus vulgaris; assembly: GCF_902686455.1. Classification (NCBI taxonomy): domain Eukaryota; kingdom Metazoa; phylum Chordata; class Mammalia; order Rodentia; family Sciuridae; genus Sciurus; species Sciurus vulgaris. The sequence continues at coordinate 74,895,540 of NC_136462.1, forward strand.
AGATCAAAATACAGTCTTGAGCTCTGGATTCTGACTACTACTTTTTAAATTTGTTTCTCTTCTGTTGCTGATTACTTATACTTCTTGTTTTACTTCAGAATGCATGGATATTTCTTAACCTTAAATTTAAAGAACACATAAAAATTTCCTGACAAATCTTGAGGAAGACAAGTTTCTTGAGCAGACATTAAGGAAAAGTAGGATATCAATTTAATAAATTTTGTCACTTTTCACCCCAAATCCTCCCTGGTGGATCCCCATGAGGAAGCTGTCTTGCCACATTTGTACAGTTTTTGTGTAATCTGCTCACCTAATCTTTAAAGAACTTAATTAAGTACTTCTAAAAATACTAGCATATACTTCATAGAAATTGAATTTTCCATTAAAAGTTACCAAAACAAATGAATAAGAGCTTGCACAGTTGTAAAGAGACAAAGTGAAGATGTCAGCTAAAGGAGATAAAAGATGGAAAGAAAATTAGTGTGTCATCAAAAAGATAATGAAGTTTAAAAGAAATAAAAAAAGATGAGACATTTTGTAGGACATATAAAACAGTTTGACTAGAGCCAATAAAAAAGATAGAAACTTTGGTGAAGGAAATGTCACTAATTAGATATTGTTAAAGCTGAAATGAACATGTTATTTTATGCTTTTATAGGCTAACAAATAAAAAAAAAGGTACTTAAACCAGCAATATCTAGTTTTTCTACAGATCAGGATACAGATTGTATGACATTATCTCTACAGGAACACAACCTAATCATGTGGTACTATGACACCAGGAGGCAATGTGAAAATACATTTCGGAAAAGACCTTGAACTTGTGCACCATTTAAAGAAGGAAGCAAATACATTTCTGAATCCCTGCAAAGGATTCAACTGCTAGAATACATTCTTTGAAAATATTCTAGAAAGAAACATAAAAGTAATTCTATCCCAACCATGATAGCCTAAGATGAGTCTCATTAAAAGCAAAAGTTAAAAATAGTAATCATCATAAATATATCACTTAAGAGTTTCAAAATATTATCTTACAACATCAAATATGTGCTCATCAAAAACAAGCAATAACCAGCAATGGTGGGATATTTTAGCAATGAGATTGACAAAGATGAAAATATATTGCTGATATTTAATATAGTCAAGGGTATGGGGAAATAGGTACACAAGACAACTTTGGTAGTGTGCAAAGAATTAACGCTTTTGGAAAATGATATGACTTTTTGGAGTCAAAATGTTAAATATAAATATCCTTTGAGGCAAGTGTTCCATCCTTAAGAGTTTTCCAAGTAGGGGGTAGAATAAGATACATTTACAGCAGCATTGTTTATAAGAGTGTGTGGGCACATGTGTGTTGTCCCTGGAAGGTGAAATGTTTCCTTCTCTCGCTCTCTTCTTCTCTTCTCTTCTCTTCTCTTCTCTTCTCTTCTCTTCTCTTCTCTTCTCTTCTCTTCTCTTCTCTCTCTCTCTCCCTTTATATAAATATATATGTTATATGTATAAAACCATCATAGACTACTCAGTCTGAGTACACTCATATATTATGCATAGCTATCCTATGAAGGAAGTAGTGTCTATATTGCAAGCATGATGAAAATACTAACGAGACTTATGCATTTGTCTTTATAGTTTCAAGCCCCATAATAAGTGCTGATGCATGGTAAAAATTCAATAAACAGGTGCTGATGGAGGAGTCAATTAATGGAAGAATGATGTAACATGCCAATGATTAAGGATTATACTTGAGATACCAAAGCTCAAAACTGAATAATGACCTATTTTATATGTAATACCACTTTTTATGCCAAAATATGGAGAAATAGTACATCAAAAATTCTGTCTATTGTGGGTAAATGAATGGAAGTGGAGAACATCATGCTAACCAAAACAAACAAGACTCAGAAAATCAAGGGTTGAATGCTTTCCTTCATATGTGGAAGCTAGAGAGAGAAAAAAAAAGGAGTAAATGAAAGGGAATCTCAGGAAAACAGACCAACAGAGTAGTGGAAGAACACGAGAGGGAGGTAGAGGAGGAGGACATGGGGAAGTACTTGGGAATGAAATCTACCAAATGTTCTAAGTCCATGTACAAATAACGCAATAAATTCCACATATATATGATTATAATGCACTAATTGTAATAATAATGATAATAGAGTGACTTCAGTAAAGTAAAGCAAGAGGATCAGGGGAAGGTAGGAGAGAAAAATACCACAATAGCACAATAAAATTAAATCCACCTCACATTTTCCATTTGCCTACCCTTTGGAGGAAATGAGAAGTTCTCAAAATTGTTGTGGCACCTAAAATCACTACACTTGGTAGTTTTTAAGGGTAGTTTTAAAGGAAAAGGGAGGAATAAATATCTCCTGAACCTTAAAATATCTCCTTGCTTTTCAGATTGAAACATATGTTATGCATTACAGATAGATCTTCATAATGACAATGTATTTGGTCTCCTTCATAATTTTTATGGCTATCATTCTTTGCTAATTATAAGATCAGAAAAACAACTCTTGCCCTGAGAAGTCAGTCATTTCCTTTTCTACTTTCAAAACTGAAATTCTTCAGTCAAAACCTTGATTCTGTTTCCCATTGTTCTTTTAAAATATTCAAGCATTCACCACTCTGCCAAAGACTTCTCCTCTTCTTTTCTCTGGAGAAATTTTTCCATCTACTTCCCTGAAAAATCCAATCTGCAAAGGACAGAGTGCCTCCACTTCCTGCCACAAAACGCAGCTGTATTTCAGATCTTCTTAGATTAGCAATGTCTTGTCTCATCTTTCATTCCCTTCTCAGGAATGATGATCCTGCCCAAATGTGTCCATCCTCTCTTTTCAATGGCCTCTGTCCAAATTGTTTCATTCTATTAAAAAAAAAAACAAAAAACAAAACCTGTACCCTGCATCCCTGCATGTCTTTTTCTTTTCTCTGGCAACAACTATCCATGCATTCCTTAGGACTTATCTTTTTTTTTTTTTTTTTTTTTTTTTTTTTTTTTATTTTTATTTTTTATTGTAAACAAATGGGATACATGTTGTTTCTCTGTTTGTACATGGCGTAAAGGCATACCATTTGTGTAATCATAAATTTACATAGAGCAATGTTGTTTGATTCATTCTGTTATTTTTTTCCCTTCCCCCCACCCCTCCCACCCCTCTTTACCCTCTATACAGTAGTTCCTTCCTCCATACTTGCCCCCCTCCCTAACCCTAACTCTAACCCTTCCCTCCCCCCCATTATGTGTCAACCTCCACTTATTAGCGATATCATTCGTCCTTTGGCTTTTTGAGATTGGCTTATCTCACTTAGCATGATATTCTCCAATTTCATCCATTTGCCTGCAAATGTCATAATTTTATCATTCTTTATGGCTGAGTAATATTCCATTGTATATATATACCACAGTTTCTTTATCCACTCATCAATTGAAGGGCATCTAGGTTGGTTCCACAGTCTGGCTATTGTGAATTGAGCAGCTATGAACATTGATGTGGCTGTATTTCTGTAGTATGCAGATTTTAAGTCCTTTGGGTATAGGCCAAGGAGTGGGATAGCTGGGTCAAATGGTGGTTCCATTCCAAGTTTTCTAAGGAATCTCCACACTGCTTTCCATAGTGGCTGCACTAATTTGCAGCCCCACCAGCAGTGTATGAGTGTACCTTTCTCCCCACATCCTCGCCAACACCTGTTGTTGCTCGTATTCTTGATAATCGCCATTCTAATTGGGGTGAGATGGAATCTTAGGGTGGTTTTGATTTGCATTTCTCTTATTACTAGAGATGTTGAACATTTTTCCATATGTTTGTTGATTGCTTGTAGATCTTCTTCTGTGAAGTGTCTATTCATTTCCTTAGCCCATTTGTTGACTGGACTGTTTGAATTCTTGGAGTAGAGTTTTTTGAGTTCTTTATAGATTCTGGAGATTAGTGCTCTATCTGAAGTATGATTGGCAAAGATATTCTCCCACTCTGTAGGCTCTTTCTTCGCATTGCTGATAGTTTCCTTTGCTGAGAGAAAGCTTTTTAGTTTGAATCTATCCCAGTGGTTGATTCTAGCTTTTATTTCTTGTGCTATGGGAGTCCTGTTAAGGAAGTCTGGTCCTAGACCAACAAGGTGAAGATTTGGACCTACTTTTTCCTTCTATAATCTGCAGGGTCTCTGGTCTGATTCCGAGGTCCTTAATCCATTTTGAGTTTAGTTTCGTGCATGGTGAGAGATATGGGTTTAGTTTCATTCTGTTGCATATGGATTTCCAATTCTCCCAGCACCATTTGTTGAAGAGACTATCTTTTCTCCATTGCATATTTTTGGCCCCTTTGTCTAGTATGAGAAAATTGTATTTATTTGGGTTTGTGTCCGTGTCCTCTATTCTGTACCATTGATCTACCTTTCTATTTTGGTACCAATACCATGCCGTTTTTGTTACTATTGCTTTGTAGTAGAGTTGAAGATCTGGTATTGCAATACCCCCTGTTTCACTCTTCCTGCTAAGGATTGCTTTAGCTATTCTGGGTTTCTTATTCTTCCAGATGAATTTCATAATTGCCTGCTCTATTTCTGTAAGGTACGTCATTGGGATTTTAATTGGAATTGCATTGAATTTGTATAGCACTTTAGGTAGTATGGCCATTTTGACAATATTAATTCTTCCTATCCAAGAACATGGAAGATCTTTCCATCTTCTAAGGTGTTCTTTAATTTCTTTCTTTAGTGTTGTATAGTTCTCATTGTAGAGGTCTTTCACCTCTTTTGTGAGATTGATTCCCAAGTATTTTATTTTTTTCGAGGCTATTGTGAATGGGGTAGTTTTCCTAATTTCTCTTTCTGAAGATTCATCACTTATGTATAAAAATGCGTTGGATTTATGGGCATTGATCTTGTAACCTGCTACTTTACTGAAATCACTTATGAGTTCTAAGAGTTTTCTGGTGGAATTTCCAGGTTCCTCTAAATATATAATCATGTCATCAGCGAACAGGGATAGTTTGAGTTCTTCTTTTCCAATTCGTATCCCTTTAATTTCTTTGGTTTGTCTAATTGCTCTGGTCAGAGTCTCAAGAACGATGTTGAATAGAAGTGGTGAAAGAGGGCATCCCTGCCTTGTTCCAGTTTTCAGGGGGAATGCTTTCAGTTTTTCACCATTTAGAATGATATTAGCCATGGGCTTAGCATAAATGGCCTTTACAATATTAAGGAATGTTCCCACTATCCCTATTTTTTCTAGTGTTTTGAGCATGAAGGGGTGCTGTATTTTATCAAATGCTTTTTCTGCATCTATTGAAATAATCATGTGATTCTTGACTTTAAGTCTATTAATATGGTGAATTACGTTTATTGATTTCCTGATGTTGAACCAACCTTGCATCCCTGGGATGAAACCCACTTGATCATGGTGCACTATCTTTTTAATATGTTTTTGTATGCGATTTGCTAAAATTTTGTTGAGAATTTTTGCGTCGATGTTCATTAAGGATATTGGTCTGAAATTTTCTTTCCTTGATGAGTCTCTGTCTGGTTTAGGTATCAGTGTGATATTGGCTTCATAGAATGAGTTTGGGAGGGTTCCCTCCTCTTCTATTTTATGGAATACTTTGAGAAGTATTGGAATGAGCTCTTCCTTAAAGGTTTTGTAGAACTCAGCTGAGAACCCATCTGGTCCCGGACTTTTCTTTGTTGGTAGGCTTTTGATGACTTCTTCTATTTCAGTACTTGAAATTGGTCTATTTAAATTGTTTATGTCCTCCTCATTCAGTTTAGGCAATTCATATGTCTCTAGAAACCTGTTGATGTCTTCGAAATTTTCTATTTTGTTGGAGTATAGATTTTCAAAATAGCTTCTAATTATGTTTTGTATTTCCATCCTGTCTGTTGTGATATTTCCTTGTTCATTCCGAATTTTAGTGATTTGGGTTTTCTCTCGTCTTCTCTTTGTTAGTGTGGCTAAAGGTTTATCAATTTTGTTTATTTTTTCGAAGAACCAACTATTTATTTTGTCAATTTTTTGTATTGTTTCTTTTGTTTCAATTTCATTGATTTCAGCTCTGAGTTTAACTATTTCCTGTCTTCTACTACTTTTGGTGCTGTTCTGTTCTTCTTTTTCTAAGGCTTTGAGCTGTAGTGTTAGGTTGTTTATTTGTTGAGTTTTACTTCTTTTATTAAATGCGCTCCATGAAATAAATTTCCCTCTAAGTACTGCTTTCATAGTGTCCCAGAGATTTTGATATGATGTTTCTTTGTTCTCATTTACCTCTAAGAATTTTTTAATTTCCTTCCTAATATCTTCTGTTATCCATTCATCATATAATAGCATATTGTTTAATATCCAGATGTTGGAATAGTTTCTGTGTTTTACTCTTTCATTTATTTCTAACTTCAATCCATTATGATCTGATAGAATACATGCTAGTGTCTCTATCTTCTTGTATTTGCTAACATTAGCTTTGTGGCCTAATATATGGTCTATTTTAGAGAAGGATCCATGTGCTGCTGAGAAGAAAGTGTATTCACTCTTGGTTGGATGGAATATTCTATAAATGTCCGTTAAGTCTAAATTATTGATTGTGTTGTTGAGATCTATGGTTTCTTTGCTCAATTTTTGTCTGGAAGATCTGTCCAGTGGTGAGAGCGGCGTGTTAAAATCACCTAGTATTATTGTGTTGTGGTCTATTTGGTTTCTGAAATTGAGAAGGATTTGTTTGACATACATAGATGAGCCACTGTTTGGGGCATAGATGTTTATGATTGTTATATCTTGCTGATTTATGCTTCCCTTAAGCAGTATGAAATGACCTTCTTTATCCCTTCTGACTAACTTTGGCTTGAAGTCCACATTATCGGAAATGAGGATGGATACTCCAGCTTTTTTGCTGAGTCCATGTGCATGGTATGTTTTTCCCCATCCTTTCACCTTTAATCTATGGGTATCTTTTTCTATGAGGTGAGTCTCTTGCAGGCAACATATTGTTGGATCTTTCTTTTTAATCCAGTCTGCCAGTCTATGTCTTTTGATTGATGAATTCAGGCCATTAACATTCAGGGTTATTATAGAGAAATGATTTGGTTTCCCGGTCATTTGGTTCATTTTTAAAATTTTGTTTATTTATTTGTTTGACACAACTTGTTTCCTCCTTTATTTGACAATTCCTTTAGGATCATTCCTCCCTTTGCTGATTTGCTTCTTTGTTTTTCATCTCTTCCTCATGGAATATTTTGTTGAGAATGTTCTGTAATGCTGGCTTTCTTTTTGTAAATTCTTTTAGCTTTTGTTTATCATGGAAGGATTTTATTTCATCGTCAAATTTGAAGGTAAGTTTTGCTGGGTATAAGATTCTTGGTTGGCATCCATTTTCTTTCAGGGCTTGAAAAATGTTGTTCCAGGACCTTCTAGCTTTTAGGGTCTGGATTGAAAAATCTGCTGATATGCGTATTGGTTTCCCCCTGAATGTAATTTGGTTCTTTTCTCTCACAGCCTTTAAAATTCTGTCTTTATTTTGTATGTTAGGTATTTTCATTATAATGTGCCTTGGTGTGGGTCTGTTGTAATTTTGTGTACTTGGAGTCCTGTAAGCCTCTTGAACTTGATTTTCCATTTCATTCTTCAGATTTGGGAAATTTTCTGATATTATTTCATTGAATAGGTTGTTCATTCCTTTGGCTTGTTTCTCTAGGCCTTCCTCAATCCCAATAATTCTTAAATTTGGCCTTTTCATGATATCCCATAGTTCTTGTAGATTCTGTTCATGATTTCTTACCATCTTCTCTGTTTGTTCAGCTTTGTTTTCAAGGTTAAATATTTTGTCTTCAATGTCTGAGGTTCTGTCTTCCAGGTGTTCTATCCTATTGGATATGCTTTCTATGGAGTTCTTAATTTGGTTTATTGTTTCCTTCATGTCAAGGATTTCTGTTTGGTTTTTTTTCAATATCTCTAACTCTTTATTGAAATGATCTTTTGCTTCCTGTATTTGCTCTTTTAACTGTCGATTGGTGCGATCAATCAATGCTTGCATTTGCTCTTTCATCTCATCATTCAATGCTTGCATTTGCTCTTTCATCTCCTCGTTTGCTTCTCTGATCATTTTAATTATGTACATTCTGAACTCCTTTTCTGTCATTTCTTCTGCCATGCTGTCATTGGGTTTTATTGATGTAACATCTAGATTTGTTTGCAGCATTTTCTTTCCTTGTTTTCTCATGTTGTTCAGATATCAGTGGACCGCTGAGATATTGCAGATTTCCTCTGTTGATTTACAATGACCCTGAAGATTTCTATATATATCCCCTCTTAGCCTTCAGTAGGCTGAAGTCTTGGAGGAGGTTGATAATGCGGTGCTCCACAAGGAAGCTGCCTCTCTAGGAGTGGTGGCCTTCAGGTGGGGTATATTCCCTGCTAGTGGGCAGAGGTGCCTCCACTTGTTGACCAATGGTCATCCAAAGGGGACCTAGGCTGTGGGCTGAGGCAAGGCCTGTTTGGGCCTGAGTCTCTGGTTTTACCGTCCTTGTGGGAAACCTCACCCAGCAGGGAAGACTCACCCGGTGGGGAGGTCTCGCTGGTCAGTTTCCTCCTAGAGGTTCCCCTCAATTTACAGCTACTGCCTGGGCTGGGCTGCCTTCCTCTGCAAAGTTTCCAGGGGCCCGGCCCTACCTCCTGGGCCTGGGAGCCTCACCCTTCGCAGATGAATCTCCTTAGGCTGCCCCTCCTCAGAGAATTTGCCCATAGGCCTGGAACCTTCGCTCCGCCCTAAGCCTGTCTCTGTGCGGCTCTTCCACCCAGAAGCCTCCTAGATCCTGGGACCCTGATCTGCACCTAATCGCCTGGCTGCGTGGCCCCTCCTCTGAGCAGCCACCTGTGGCCCCGAACAATCGCTCTGAGTCCCAGAGACCCGCCACAGGCCTCTTCCTCCAGACAGCCGCCCAGTATGCCGGTGCGGTCACTAGGAGTCCAAGAAACTCACTTCGTGCCTCCTCCTCCCACCAACCACCCGTAGCCCGGGGCAATCAATCACTCCGAGTCGAAGTGACCCTGCCCGTTCCTCCTCCTTCTCCAGATAACCCCCCGGGTGTTCAGGAGCAGTCCCTCTGAGTGGCTCTGAATCCACGTGACCCGCTGCACGGGTCCTCTGGGCAACCGCCCGGAGCTCTGGTGTGGTCCCTCAAGACCAAGCGTCCCACCACGCTTCTCCTCCAGGCAGCCCCCCTGTGTTCAGGAGCTGTCACTTTAAGACCAAACAACTCACCACTCGCCTTCTCCTCTGAGCAGCCGCCTGGAGTGCTAATGCAGTCACTGCGAGTCCAAAGGACCCGCCGCGCTCCTTCTCCTCCTTCTCCTACTCCTCCGGGCAGGCCCCGGGGTTCAGAAGTGGTCAGGGTCCAAACAGCTCGCCACGCAGCCCCTTCTCTGGCAACCGCCTGTAGTTCCCGTATAGTCGCCCGAATCCAAGCGGCTGCTCCTCTTCCTCCTCGTCCTCAGGGCAGGCCCCGGGGTTCAGAAGCGTCGTTCTGATTCCAAACAGCTCGCCGCGCGGCTTCTCCTCTGGCAACCGCCTGCAGCTCTGGCGCAGTCTCTCCGAATCCAAGTGGCCACGCTCCTCTCCTCCTCCTCAGGGCAGGCCCCGGTGTCCTGAGTCCACACAGTTCTCCCCGCCACTCCAGGACTTATCTTCTTGACAGAAAAAAATTTTCTCTCCTTTTTTACTGTCTCAGTCCCAACATGGCTTACCCATACTAAGGTAGCCTCCAGTTCCATTCACTAGAACCATTTCTGGAAAGATCAGTAACAAATTCTACTTTTCCAAAATCTGTGTTTCTCCTATAACAAATCCACAACAAATAATCTGTGAGTATTAGCAGATTTTCCTCCTCCCCAACCAAATGTTTCTAATTTTGACTCTGTATCTCTTACTTTTCTTCTAAAAAGTGCTCTCTTGCTGGATTTTAAAATGCAGGGCCAGGAAGAAAGAAGCAGGAGTTTAGTATAAAAAGCAAACAGCTAAAGGTGGTGGAGGAAACATGAGGGAACATGACTCAAAAAAAGTACAAAAAAGAGCAGATGTACTGAGAGAAGAGGATGAGATGGAAAGTGAGAAAATTAAGAAATTTAAATGTGGTTTTAAATTCTTTCTTAATAATGGACAAATAAAGGGGAAAACAGGTTGTTGAAATTACTTTCCTGACTGCTTTAATTGCAGGGGTTTTGTGAAGATTTTTCTGAGAGAGGGGACGGTTGTTATGCTTATCTGACCCCATCATTTTACATGGCTTATCAACCCTCCTTCTGAAAGATCTCTGTTGTGGCTTGGATGTGAGATGTCCTCCAAAAGCTCACAGCTTCTTCTGAGACAATGCAGGAAGGTTCAGAGGATAAATGATTGGGTCGTAAATCTTAACCCAATCAGTCAATTAATCCCTGATGGGATTAACTGAAGTGGTAGGGTGTGGCTGGAAGAGGTAGAAATTGGGGCATAGCTTTGGGGTATATATTTTAATCTGGAGAGTGGAGATCTCTCTCTGTTTCCTGATGATGTGAGCTTCTTCCCTTTGCCACACTCTTCGAACATGATGTTCTGCCTCACCTCAAGCCCAGAGGAATGGAGCTGGCCTTCTGTGAACTAAGACCTCTGAAACCATGAGTCCTCAAATAAAGTTTTCCTCCTTTAAAATTGTTCTGATCAGATCTTATAGTCACAGCAGCTAAAAAGATCACGAAAACAGTTTCTATTTTCTACATTCCTGTGGCTTTCTTGTTCTCATCTTTTTTCTCTGGCATCCTTATAAATATGTTGTATGGACCCCTCTTCTTTTCATTTAAGGAAGCCCGTGACTGGAGACTACCCTCAACACTCTCCCCTTTCCAACAAAGCATTCCAACCGTGAACTGAGAAGATGCTTGCTCTGGGTTAAACCGTATCTCCCCAATATTCACTTGTCAAAGTCTTAACCCCCAGTATCACAAAAATGTGAGTACACCTGAAGATAAGTACTTTGAAGAAGTTACTAAGTTAAAACAAATCCCTTAAGGTGTTTTAATTCAATCAGACTAGTGTCCTTATAAGAAGGAACATTCAGACTCAGAGACACCAGAAGTCCATGGACACACAGACGAAAGATCATGTGAGGACATGGCAAGAAGATGGCTATCTGCAAGCAAAGGAGAGAGTTCTCAGAAATAAAACCTACCTGCTAAGTCCTTGAGCTTGGACCTCTAGCATCCAAAACTTAAAAACAAAATAATAAATTTCTGTTGTAGTCTGTGGTGTTCTGTTCTGACACCCTTAGGAAAATAATACAAGACTTATTTTTTATGTTACACCATGTAAATATTAAGTTTCTGTTGAAGAGTATTTCTGATTCTATATTCTAAAACAGAATCACAAGATATTATACCAAAAAAATTTCTTAGAGATCACTTAGTAGAATAGTTTTTCATTATTGTGAATGTCGTTGGATTCCTTCGTAAAATTTATGAAAGCCATAATCACTTCCCTGACAATGTGAACGTGAGCATAAATACACACATTGATACATTGTGTAAAAATTTTACTTTACTTCTTTATGAACTACATTATTTCATTTTGGAAGAATACTTTTAAAATACTTTATTAATAAATAAGTCTCTTTCTCTCACTTTTAATGCAAAACCTTAAGGACATTTTCTGAAATAAAATAGAAATAAATCGCATTTGAAAATAAAAAGAAAATTAACTTTCCTCAATAGTAAATATCAAAGAAAATGATAAAATGTTTTAATTTTCTTTCATGTGGCAAAGAAAATGTACCTTGCTTAGTAGATTTGTGACTCTGCTTTTGTTTAGGGTCAAGAAATAGTGAAAAATGTAGTTCACCTTATAAGATGGCATCAGCACATTGTATAGGATGAGAGCCACTGTTACTCTCTTTGCCAGTCAAGAGTAGAAGTGTAAGGAGAAACAAGATGTCATCCAAGACACTTTGGATGAATTCTAGTCTCATCATTTCCTCTAGTCAATAAGGTCATCTCTGACAAAAATCTGCCTCACTGTTTCTATTTCAGCAAGAAAATAAATAAATTTGTATTTCAATGTTAAGGTCTTCAGCATAATGGAAGCTTTCAAAAAGGTTCTACCAATAGATAAAATGACAAGTCCAGGAGCTAGAAGAATTTCTCCTGGAATAGGAAAGATTACATGTTCCTCAGTACCCAGCCCTTCTTGAAGAATAAAAAGAGCTCCTTGTTTTAAAAAGCCTTCTAAGATGATGACAGGGCCTTAAATCAAAAGATTTTCTTTATTCATTCGAGCAAAATATCTACCAAGTAAGCCAACCGGTAAGTACACTTCTCCTTGTCAAGTTCTTCTTGAATGGACTTTCCATTCTCTCAAAAAAGGAGAAACTTCCAGCACTGCCAAAACAGAGAGAAACTTCTCCTTAAAGTTTAGTCAAACACTTGAAAAGGCAGCAAAAAATTCTTGGGATTCAAAAACAAAAAAAAAATTCAACACATGAATTTGTAACAAAACTTCTTTTAAAAAGATGATGACTTAAAAACCTTGCTCTGAGGAAATTGACATCTTTCTTAACTATAAAAATATTCCTTTCAAGATCATTGCCTGGGTCTTTGACCCCACTGCATCCTCATGTCAAATCAATGAGAAGTCATAGCAATATGATATCTTCCAGGCAGGAAATCCAGATGGTGGTAGAACCTGCTTGTGCTTCACTGTGGCTCAGCAAACTAAGATTTTTGCTTTTTATTTGTTTGGGTTTGTTGTTGCTGTTGCTGTTGTTTTGATTGGTGGTTGGTTGGTTGGTTGGTTGGTTGGGTAGTTGGTTGGTGTTATTTGTTTACTTGGTTTGTTAATTGGTTGATTGGTGTGGTTTGTTTGTTTTTCTTTCCCTAGCCAAGATTAGTTAAGTGAAGAAAATCCTCACCATTTGGAAAGCTTCTGTGACCACTGGTATTTCTGAAAGTAACTTCCAAAGTACAACATTCTTTTAAGAGTTTTAGTGTACACATATATCAAGAAAACCAGTTTTTGGCAGCACAGAAAGAGAATAGTAGTATAAATTAGTTGTAATATACTTGCGGTCTAGAAGGAAAATGACAAACTCTCCTTTTTCAGGGTACTAAAAGAAATATCAGCAAGTCTGAGATGCATGGCATTTGTTAAAGGTATTACTTCAGTTTTCTTCTGTGGCTACAGTGCTTTCCAGATAATAACACTGTGCCAAATATTCACAATTTTATGTTGCTTCTTGTGCTTAGTGATATCATATGTGTGAAGCTCTCTATAAAAAACTATATGAAGCCACAAACATCACCCTATGTAAACAATGATCAGGAAAGTGTTAATGTTCCTATCAAGTCTGTCAACCATCATGCAGAACTATATTTAATTTATTTGAATAAATTGTTCAAAAATAAATGCTTAGCCAATGCAGACACTTTTATGAACAAATTATGAATCCATGGTCTTTAGTATATATCCCATTCTCCAGCAATCCTACTTAATTAATTAAAATTATCAGCATGAGTCATTGCACCATTAACTGGAAATATTTCTAATATAACCAGAAGTTTTTATTTTTCAAATCTGATGTCTAAAGGAAAGTTTAAGCACAGGGGCCAAGCCGAGAGTTCTGCTCTGCTCTGACACTGCAAAGACAGCTCCAGATAGGCACCATGATTCACAAAGTACAGCAACATGCGCAATACCATGATCCTCAAAATACAGGAACCAGCTGCCATCCAGAACGGAGATGGCACTCTGAAAGAGCAAGCTCTCTGTTCATTCATTACTCATGATCAGAAGAATGCATGGCAGTGAGATGAGATAGGAACTTACTATATTTACTATCTACTTCACTTTCATGACTCCTACTGAGTTGTAATCCTGCCTAATATACATAAATTTCATGTTCTTTCTGTCTCTATTTTCAGACCATTATAGTATCTCTAGGAATGACAGTCTTCTTTTAAAATATGTACCATTATATCAGATTTTGAAAATATTTTGTAATGGAACATTCTTCAGAGAGGTAAGCTAGAGTTGAGTACCTAGAAGCTAGAAACGATATGCTATGGTTTGGATATATTTTGAATGTGTCCCCCAAAGTTTCATGTGCTGGAAGCTTGTAGTGTGGTGTTGTTGAGATAGTAGAACATTCAAGAGATGCAAGGTGATTAGGTAATTATGGCACCACTCTCTAAAGAGATTAATGTGGTTATTATGAGATCCCAGTTCTCACATGAGCAAATTGTAATAAAAATAGCAAGCCTGGCTTGCAATATTTCTGGATTCTTGCCTTTATTACTCTAACACATGCTTCCACCTTGATGCCCTCCACTATGATGTGAATCAGCCAGAAGGTCCTTACCAGCTGAGCGGATGTTGGCACCATTTCCTGGAATCCCCAGAACTGTGAGCTGCATCAACTTCTTTTCTATCTGTATCAAGAATTTTGTTATAGAACAGAAAATGACTAAGTCAATACACTAATAAATTACTAGTGTAAAGAACAGTAACCCTCCCAGTTATAGTACGGATTTGGTTCCATTGACTAGCATTTTGAAAGTTTCATCTTGTAACTGGAAATGGATGGAGGAATATAGAGTCAGGACACTAAAAGAAGGAGACAGACCAAGTAAGGCATGACAAAGGATCTACTTTTCGTCTATTCTTTGTGATTATTTCAGAGCTTTATTGGACAGAAAGTTTGAGGCAGAATCTGACAACATTCTCAGGTTTGGGGCACAATTAAAGATGTTTTGAACCCAGGTGACAGGTGGGACAGAAAGTGGATAAAGATACCACTTCTAGAACCATGAATTGCTCAAACGCCCTGAAGATAAGTTTGAGAGTAACTGAATCAGTAACTGGTCTTTACAGTAATGCTTTCATGATGGATATAAGTAGCAGAGAAGCCTCTATAAGCAGCTCTGTTGAAAGCACAAGTGAGCAAGTGAAATTTTAAATTGAATAGAGAGTAAACAAGGAGAATGCTGCATAATGGATTCATTTGATACCTGGTTGGGAGAAATAAGCTTGGAGACAGCTTGAGGATGATATTTGTAAGCAATATAAGGGAATGTACCCCCTTATACTTTGTATATGATTTAGCATAATGGAATCATAGACTTCTAAGCATGAACATAATTGCAGTAATTTAGAAAACAAGGAGGACACTGTGATCAAACTCTTTAATTGAAACAATTTAAATTTGGGTTGTCTTTATATAAAGAATAATAATGTAAAGATAAAATGAACTAGTGGCAATAAGTAATACAATTTATTGCTCCTGAAGTTAACATAAAGAACAATAATCAAAAGATGACTTGAAGCTTTTAGCAAAATTAAGGTTTTGTTGGTTACTTTCTTATTATAGAGTTGTTCCTTCATAAATATGAATATTCCTTTCATGAATATTTCTCATGAAATTACATAGTGATACACTAAACAAAATTTATAATTGAAGAATTCATGGTATAAATGTTGTAGTTGAAAATCAAAATAATGCACATGTTCAAAAGTGTTGAAACCAGAGTTTTTTCATTGTTTGATTCTATTTCTCTGTATTGCTTTCAAACTATTTAATTAAAATATCCTGCTTCTCAAGAAAATTTTTATGGTTACATTGCACCTTGAATAGTATTAGTGGTGGGTTACATATGATTATTTTTTTGAATAGTGTGGTAGGTTTTGGCACAAAAAAAAAGTAAAGAAATGAAGGGAAAGATCCAAGTCTCCTGGATACAGAGTTACTATATGGCTGGTAACAGCAAAGACAGATTGCTCTTCAGTGGTCCTGGTCAATTATGCTGCTGCCCTATGCCCTCTAATGCCCCTGTATCCACACACACTCCCACAGCAGTTCCCACTGCCTCTACATTGTAAGGTGCCACGGGGAGGTCTTCTGTGTAGGAGAAAGCTTCACAAATGCTCAAAAAGGGCGCTATATTGCTCCATGTATCTCATAGGTCAATTCAGGAGAACCATCTGGATAGGTGCCAATAACCTAGAATGGCCTTTGGAGTGGTAACAAGTAGTTTTCGAGAGCTTGTACTTCCTGCCAGTTACTTGAGTCAAGTTTTGGCAACATCATCCTTGGGCTTAGAAACCTCTAAGAAAAGCTTCCCTGGCATTTGCCAGCTTTGCTTACAGCACATCAACAAGCACCTGAGTGTCAGTTTGCAGTGTTTTGGGGGACACAGGCATTTTCTTTCCCCTTGGCTGGTCATTAAATATAACTTCATTTGATTAAAAATTTATTGACTTTCAGATTATGGCCCTGAGTAAATTATTAGTATTATCAGTTTACTGTTTAAAACTGCTATTTATATTCGTACAATGTTGATGTTTACCTCAGAACAGTGACACTGAAACTCTCCTTGGACTCCTAGTTCCTGCTGTGTGAAAACCACAGTGCACCAAGCAAAAAGACATAGCAAACATAAGGCATATCTAACATTTCTCTACTTTCAAAGATCTACATTGACTATAGCCCAATCCTAGAAAATAGAGGCATCCTATGTGTTGTCCAATTTTATAGCTATTTATAGTAGAAGAGAAATTTTACCACCAGTTATTCTGTCTTACTAGAAATGGAATTGAGTATGCATTTAAAGGTAAAATTAATTTAATATGTGAAAATACATTCAGATACATTGAACATAAATTAAGTTGAAGTGCATAGGTTTGGAATTTTTAAAAGGGTCTTAGGAAGCGAATGGATGTGAAAATGCTTTTAAAAATATTAAGGGAATTTGAATGACTACAGCAATACTTTATTTAGTGCAGCTACATAGTTATGATTCTTCATAGCACTGATCAGCCAATATGGCAGGATTTGCTCTCATGCAAATAAATGCTTAGCCCTTTTACTGCACTTTTCTCCATTTCCATGGCACTTTCTAATCTCTTTATTTTGTTTACTCCACAAAAGTCCCTTTTAGTGCTATTACATCTTATTATCCTCAGACACTTTGATTATTTTGCAAAGAATAAGCAATCATGGGTATAGCATGGGTTGCATTAAAATGCCAGCTTTACTATGATTCTAGCAAGTGAATTCTCGGATTGAGGTAAATCATATGCCAGTGCTAGCAAAATCCACCATTAAAGCAGTTCAAAATAATGTAGAAACATAAAGTCATCAACCAATAAGCACTAATTGTATGTTGATTGATTTGAATGAATGATGTTGTTGATGTAATTCTATAGAGACCATGTCTGTTAACTGTGATGGCACTGATTTATCAAGCACTGCCATTCCTAAGAATGCATTCATAGTTCTAAGTCCAGTACAACTGGACTATTATTGATGTACATTTTATGCTGAAAAAATCATCTTTAAAACCTGTTAGCTTTTTTCTTCAACAATTTTAAAGAAATATAGTACATCTTATGAAGATTGAGCATGTATCAAGTTGTTATGTACTTTATGTACATGTAAAATTAGTTGGTTTTAAAACATCTTATCATGATAATAAACATATTATCATATGTCATCATTGAAATGAATCTTTGGGCTTACAATGAGAAGAGAGTGAGAAGCCTAAAAGAGTGATGGCCCTAATCTAACTAGAGGTGAGATGTGCATGTCCTCTTGCATGCATATCGTCTAGGGTTTAGTCATAGTACAAGAGGAAACCTACAGCTTTGGTTCTGATTATCCACATACTGCAGAAAACAGAAAGCATTATGGCAGGAAATTCACTTTTTCTCATATAGCAACTGAAGATTTTCAGCTTCCTCCAATTTTTCAGTTAGGTGAAAGGGATCAAAAAACTATTCCTTCAGGAGATTCAGATACTATGAAACAGTTTTTACTGAAAACGAGTTTGGCATAGAAATCTGTGTCACTAAGCATAAAATGTAAACAACATACAAAGGAATCTATCAGAGTCCATGGAGGACATCTAAGTTAGGAATTATACTGAGCAAGAATAATGAGAATTTGACTGGGGTGGTGGAACAAAACAGGACATGATTTTTTTCATGTAACCATGGTATATAAAAAGGAAATTCAAGGTTGACTAAATTGCCTGGGAAAGCATTCAAGGTCTTAAGGTTTTTTCTCATGTGAAAGGTAGCTATACCACCTGCAAAACTATCCACATCCTAGGCAGGAAGGTAGAAGACTAAAGCACAAAAGACAAACAGAGTGGTCCTGATCACTTTTAAAATACTTTCCTCCCATACTCAGAACTTCTGAGAGCCTCTCATTGACCAGAATTTTGTCACATATCAGCTCTAATGGAAATGAAAAGAGAGACTGAAAGATTAAGTATTCAGTTTTACTGGGTTGTGTTATTAAATAATAGGAGAATAGTTATTAGATAGGCAGCTAGCAATGTTTGTCCTAAAGTCTTTTAGACACTTTTGCATTTCATTGGCCATATCTGATTTAATCTTATATGTCTCTGCAATCAATCATAATAATGAATTGTTTTGGTTCCTTACCTACTCCAAATTTCAAACTAAATATTAGTCTTCCTCATTACTGGAATATTAGAAAATAAAGGTAAATTGAAAGTTATATATGATTTTTTTAAAAAAAAAACTGATATTTAAATTAGACTAACAATTATTAATGATAGCAAAAATAGGAGAAAAGTAATAATACCTTAATGGTTATTAAAAATACAATAGAATTTTTAAAACTACAGTTGTTGAGAATTAGAAATGAAGCCATGTCAGCAACATAAGCCCTAAGCTAATGGTTCGAAACTTAATATATTTCATTATAACAGAAAGTAAAATCTTAGGCACATGGACAGAAATAACAGTGGAATGTGAGCTCAAAGTTCCCATCACAGAAATTAAAAACTCCATGACATAGATTAATGAGATGGCTTTGAAGAGAACCACATGGCCAAGGCTTTAATGAGACAAGAAGCAACCAACCTCCACTGGATTCTCTGAGGAATTTCTTCCTAAACTGCAGCAAGTTATTTTTGGAAGGAATTAGTGTAGGTGAAACAGGTGAGGAATGCCCATTCCTGAGCACTTGGAAGCCTGTAACCATACGTTCAAGTCAACCAGTAGCTGCAGTTTCTAAACCACTGTGTGTCAGACACTGATTATTTGGATACCCATTTCTCATATTCCACTGAATAAAAAATGGCTACTCATCTAAGGTTTTTTTTCCAGTGAAATTTAAATATTCAGTAACTGGACAATCGAAATTAGAAAAACATAGCAATCTGAGACCTGTAAAACATGATGGCAGAAGTGTATTCTCAAAGAACTGTCTGGTCCGTAAAGTTGTCAATGTTTTTTGGCTAAAGATTTTTGTAGGATTAAGATTGTTTAATAATTCTTAGGAAAAACATCTAGAAATGGAGATAAAAATTATCTTTGCTGCACTAAAAATAACATTGAATCTGGAGAATTGTCACTTACTTGGATAAATCCTAAAGTGTGTCCAAACAAATCCAAAGGAATTTAGATGGGATGGGTGGCAAATACATAGTTTACTATGCCTTATTATTAGTTTATATGTCAAGAAAGTCTATGGTGAGCAATAGAGCATGCTTGATTCATTAACGACATATTAAAAGCTGTTTTTTATTTATAGATTTTTAAAAGATGAGAACTACCTATAGAAGAATGATACCAATGAGGATCAAGTTGCCTCTCAGAGCAAGATCCTGGGGAAGCTTAGAATTTTGAAAAATCCAGTATTTCTATAAGCCAGAGTGTTAAGTGAGAAGAAACAAGAAGTTTGGGGAATCATTGAGTTTAGGAGTTGATAACCAGATTCCTTCCATCTTTCTGAAATTGCTTTTCCTCCATATAGGAAGAGATCAAGTTAGCTGACTAGAGAGTTTAAACAAGTTTGCCTATAAACACCAAGCAAAATTGCAGACCAATCTGTGGCCATATTCTGAATATAACAATTCATAAATTTTGCATCCTGAACAAAGTGACCCTACCCTGGGATTCCACTCTTCTGATAGCAAGACAGATCCCAGAAGAAAGGAGATTTGAACTCTGAAAAAATAATCAACCCAAGAGAAAAATGTATATAGTTACTAACATTTAGGGATCTTCCAAAGAGAAAATCTGCTTATTACCTGATGGCAAGTCTCAGCCTCACATACAACTCTCAGACATCTTTTTAGCTCCTTACTTGTAAATTAAGACTGCCAATATAGGATCATTAGATGTTTCATGAAAGCTTCTAACATGAAAGATACATAAACAAAAGACAAAATGAACTAAAAAAGAAAAATATGCAGAATTAAATTAACATAAGCAAAAATATAAGCAATTAATGACATTAGAGAGATTATAAAAATACTGAATCAATGAAATAATATTGGAGGATATGAAAAACACAAACATAAGATAGCAACAAAAAATAGCTACTATAGAATTTAAAAACTCAACAAAAGGACCAGACATTAACATCAAGCTAATAAGGAAAAATGAACAAAAAGGCAAAGAAATGAAATAGAAAGAAAATTTTCTTAATGAGAAAAATAACTCTTGATTGAAAAGGCTACCCCAGACGGGAGCATAGCTCAGAAGTAGAGATCTTGTCTAGCATGGGAAAGGCCTGGTTAGAACTCTGGTACTGCAAAAGAAAAAATAAAATAAAATAAAATAAAAATGTTATTTTAAATTAATTGACAATCCCACTTAATTTCATGAAAACCTCATGTAGACATGGAAACTGAAGTTTGAGATGAAACTCAATTCTCTGCTTCTGCTGGCAGGTGGAGTCTGTGTAAGTTGCAGGCCTCTGTAGCCTGAAGCCCATTTTAGTGTTAGCAACTAATCACAGAAGGGAATGACTATTGGCTTCAGCTCTAAGGGTTACAGCTGGCAAAGCCCTATTCTTCTCCACTACCAATGAATGGCATGTTGCAGCTCTTAGCATTACAGCAATAAATGGAGACTGTGCCCTCCAGTGTTACAATAGACTCCAGCAGCTCACAGCCAACTTCTTTCCAGGTTCTTGTCTCAACAAATTCAAAGAATGAAATTCACAGGACAAGGGAAGCCATGAATGAAAGAAATCGAATACTCAAGTGTGAACAATAGAAACAGAACTTTTGCAGGGGCAAGAGGGGAACCGATAGCAAATTACCACCTGAATGTGCTAGTCCAGGGTCTTATATAGAGCATGGATCAATGCTTTTGGTCCAAATTTATCTTAATCAGGGTTTGGAAATGTACTAACTCTATTGGTTAACTCTTGAATCTGAACTTCCATTCAGGTCTGTCCCACTTCTGTTTTCTCACCATTGATTGGGAAGCATGAGGTTGAGGTTGTGGGATCCTGGATTCTGGGGATTCCAGATTGTGGCACTGTGTGGAGCAGGTATCTCCAATGGCTGCAACCTATGCTTCCTCCCACAGTCCAGCCCACCTGGGCCACCACTCCACTGCTCTGGGAGAAGGGATTGGCTTCAACATCATTTTAAAACAACTGAGCACCTGAAAATGAGTAATAGTTAATAGTACAATTATTGTTTGAAAGGACAAATCCACCTAGCATCCATAAGAGAAGGAGTACTCCTGGGTTTAAAAAACATGCGTAGTCCTTCTTGGTTTAATGTTCCTGATTTGAATAAGGTCTGGATGAAAAATAAAATACTTCAAGAGTGAATTCCTATATTTTACTACCAAAAGCACTTGAACTCACAATAAGAAAATGAACAACTCTTTTAAACAATAGGCCAAAGACCTAAACACAGAGTTCACCAAAGAAGATACATAAATGGAAAAGAACATATGAAAGGTTTTCCACATCATATGTCACATCAAAACAGCTGAGATATTACCACATGCTTTGGAGACTAGGCCAACTCAAAACACTAATAACACCAAGTGGTGAGCATGTGCAGGGAGCAATAGGAACTTATTAACTCTCACTCACTGGTGATGGGAAGGCAAAATGGCGCAACCTGGGAAGATTGCCATTACCTATAACAGTAAGCACACTGTACAAACCCTATGATCAAGCAGTTGTGCCCCCTGGTACTTACATGAATGAGTAGATAATTTATGCCTCCAAAAAACTTACACACAGATGTCTTTAATACCTCTCTTTTTAAAAGAAAATTAGTACATTCTCATTATATACAATAGCAGAATTCATAGTTTGTCAAAACTTGGAAGAAAACAAGAAGTTATTCAATAGGTAGACAAATAAGTAATAGTACATCCACACACTGTAATATCTTTCAGCACTAAAGAGAAATGATCGTCAGATATGCTGGCGCACTCCTGTAATCCCAGCTACTCAGAAGGCCAAGGCAGGAGGACAGCCAGTTGCTGAAGTTCAACCTCAGCAACTTAGTCAAACCCTGTTTCAAAACAAAAAATAAAAATGGGGGTGTAGCTCACTGGTAGAGTGCCTTGGGTTGAATTCCCAGTACCAAGAAAAAATAAAGGTAAAAAGAAATGATTGATTGAATCATAAAAAGACATGGAAAGGCTTATATGCTTATTAAGTGACAGAAACCAATCTGAAGGGCTACATAGTGTGATTCTAACATGATGTTCTAGAAAAGGCAAAACTTTGGAGACAGTAAAAGAATCAGTGGTTGACAGAGATGGAGAGGGGAGGATAAACAGGTAGGAGGTAGATTTTAAGAGCAGTGGAACTATTCTGTATGATACTGGAATGGTGGATATCCTTTATACATTCGCCAAAACTCATAGAATGTATAGCTGGGCAGGGTGGCACATGCCTGTAATCCCAGTGACTCAGGAGACTGAGGCAGGAGGATCGTAAATTGAAGCCAGCTTTGGTAATTTAGGGAGACCCCATCTCAAAACAAAACATAAAAAAACTGGGAATGTAGTCCAGTGGTAAAGCACCCCTGGGTTCAATCTCCAGTAAGAAAAACAAACAAACAACTCATAGAATGTGAATATAGAGGGTGAAAACTGAACTAAACTCCGAACTCTGGGTAATAATGACTTACCAATATACATTTATTGATTGAAACAAATATACCACTCTGGTGCTGGGTTTTTATGAGGAGAGGCATGGGTTAAAGGAATATGTGGGAAATCTCTGTACTTTATGACTCGGTTTTGCTGTGAATCTAAAACTGCATCTAAAATACCTGATTTCAGAATACATAAGACTGCATTTGCTAAGAGAAGCAGCAAATTTTAATAATAAATATTAAAACTGGGCTATAACATAGAGCAGAAAGTTTGGGGTTTTTTATCATAGTTTTTAAAAAACTACATTTAGAATCCCAAACATATTTGTTTTTTACTTTATTATTTGTAATGCTCAATGATGTAAAAAAATAAATAAATAAACAAGCCTTAGATGAATTTTGGAGACCACAGGTTTATTTGAATAGAGAAAATTATTTTAATGTGATTTTTACATTAGTTCAATTTCAAATATTCCAGAATTTCTAAGAGTTAAACTTGGGATATTGTGAACATTACTGTTTGTTTCAATAAACTCCTAAAAATTACAGAGCTTAATGGCAAGTCAACAAGATCAAGTAAGAGTTTTAAATGTTCAAAAGTGAGTGGAAGAAACTTAGGCACAATTAATACTAAGAAGACATCAACTTGAACCGTATATTAATAGGGACACTTTCAGTTGCAAATGACAGAATCCCAACTCAGACTAACCTTTGGAAAATAAGAAAAGGAATGATACAGTCTGCTGGTAGGAATGGAGAGAGTTGCAGATGCTACATCAGCTCTTGCTCTTCCTTCTTCCTTGTATCCCCACTGTACTGCTTTTTTTCCCCCCTGCTGCCTTGCCCTCTTCTTCTTTCACTCTCCCCGTCTTTGCTCATCTCTCCATCTTTGCCTTACATTTTCCTATTGAGGATTTGATTCTTGTAAGTCATGGGAGATAAACATGTCCTGCAGTGAACTCCAAACTCACAAATTCTAGATTAGACACACCAGAAAAAGAAGAGTATGTTTGTTTCCCCGAGCCTGTACCTAAAATCTACTGAGGTTTAAAAATGGATGCAGCTTGTATCATGGTCCCATCTCAAGGCCAGAATTAGGCAGGGCTCCATCATGGCTTCATTTAGCACTGAAACAAAAATTCCCTTGAGTGAGGAGAACAGATGTTGGAAAAAAGGGGAAAGGTAAACTAGGGAGACAAGTAGTTTGACTGATAAGTTTAATTTGGTTAATTTTGAATACTATATCTAATAGAAAATAAAATGCTGTTTTTAAAACAAAAGACCCGTGCTGTGAATATAGTTCTGGTAGAATGCTTGCCTAGCATGTATGAGGTTGTTGATTTGATCCCCAGCACCACCAAAAATAAACAAATACCAAACCAAAACAAAACAAAATCCCAGGACTAAAAATGTTCACTAAAAATTAAGAAAAAGTTATTTCTCAGGCTAATCCAGAATCTGAAAATAAAACCATGGAGCTGAACTATTCAGAGAAAGACAAATAAATACAATTAGTACGTATTTTCTTGAAAACTAAATGTGTTTGAATGTGTTTGACATCACTCTTTAATATTAACTCCACAACACTATCAAAATAAGGTTAATTTTTTCCTGGCCTGATTTTTTTTTTTTTTTTTTAACAATTTTTCCTTTTGAAAGTATAAGCAGTCTCCAGAACTTTGACTCTGGTTTCTATGACAAAGAGACTATGGGTTAGATTTCAGAGTATTAACTATAAAAAATACTTCCCATGTAAGTAAAAAAAAAAAAAAAAAATCTGTCCTTTTTAATTTCTGAGATGAAACTTAAAGTGAGATATTAAATAGTTACCATCCACTCCATGGACAACACATTTTTCCTCAATTAGATGTCTTGGAGGCATGAGAATTTGCCCAAATTCATCAACATTCTTTGTCCAGTGTTGAAAATTCCAAATTCATTACCATGGTAAATACTTAGATTTTAACAAAACTTTCCACTCTAGAGTAGCCTCTTTCAAATTGTGTTCCCTGGAGCCTTTTCTTTCATAGATATATTGATTACATCAGGCTTCTCCTTATTGTGTGTGCTCTGTTAAATTAGTTTCCACTGAACATGGCAAAAGCAATTGTAAGGTAGAATTAACCCTAAACTCAGTGATTTCCCAAAGATTTGAAGGGCAATGCTCTTTATAAATGTCTTCCAAATCCTAGGTTATGACCCAGGAAAGCAAACTTGTAGATCCTGTTCTCAGTCCCAGCTCTCTCTTCTACTTTAGCAATAGTGTAAAGTCAGCTTACTCTGCAGCATCTCAGGCTTCAACTTGCCTCTTTGAGCCCAGCTTCTAAATACCCATCAGCTCCTTCACCTCAGTTCTGATTTTTATAAAATGTGCTAACTATTGATTTATTTACACTGCAATATGGCTTTATATTAGCCTTGTGGTGGAGGGAGATGGAAGATTTCAGAAAGCTAATGTTCCTCATTGTGTATAGTCTTCTGCAGTGTTGGTAGTCACAATTGAATAAGAAGTAATACCAACCTCAAACAACTAGGAAGCACATACAGAAAAACTGACTTGACACATCTCAGCCATTCATGAGTTGAATTCAGCAGCTCTTGGATCTGAGATTATACATAACATCTGAATCAAGGTTTTTCTAATATGGAGGATGATTTTCTTGTAAGTCTTTGACCTTGATCTTGTTCTCCTTGACTTCCAGAGGTTGGATTCATTCCTGTATATCTGATTGCCAGTGCTAAATGTATTCTGTGCTCATCTGTTCCCTGTTCAATTGCTTTGGTTACCTGGATGAAACTCCTAGGTTAAAGCTTCTGCGTATACCTCTGTATTTTGATTTGTTCTTCATTTAAACCTGATTTCAACCTAAAGATTTTACTCATATCATTGTTTATCTATTTCCATTCAACACTTTAAGGACTATGGCTTATCTTCTTATGTATATACCTGCTCTGGTGGTCTCTTGACAAAAAAACCATAGCTAACATTGAACTTTGTTCACCTCTATTGAGTACACAACAACAAATGGTAATTGGAAGAACATAGGGAAGAAGGCATCTTTCATTTAAACATTCTTTGTGGAGTATCTACAAATGATATAAACATAGTTATATGATCAGTAGTAGGGTTGATTAATAATACCTAATTATTCAGTTTATTGATTATCTAAGACATTTCCATTTCTTCCTTGTTTTTTGTTCCCTAACATCTACATTTTTACCACTTCACTAAATGGAACATTAACATTTCTTAAATGCCTAATGTGAGATGTAGAGTTTGTTAATATTGGTGATTTGTGTACCATTTTCAATCAAAATAAACACTCCTTGAAGAACTATGTAAAATGTATATAATTACAAAATATCTAAATATTTTGTCATTCTAAAATTTGGATTTTCAGGGGATTAATGAGGAAGAGAAAATGTATTGTCAATATTTTCTCCAAAGTGTAGCAAGATGGGGAGGGGTGTTCAAGTTAAAATATTTCCTTAAACTTGTATGGTTTTCTTTTAGATAATTTGCACAGTACATTATCCAGTCACTCAACTTTATCCTTTATATGTGTTATTGTTTCTGGATGTTATTATATGAAATACTTGCTTCAATGACTATTTAAAATTCAGGGGAATAATAACCCCCCAAATTCATCCTTTGCCATTTTAGCATTTCACTGCACCAACAGGAATGTATAGCATTGCAATAAATATGAGGATATCATTTATACTTATGTTTAATCTTATATCTTATATCTATTTTTATATCTTGAATCAGTTCTTTCTTACGATTTAAGCTATCTGAGTATGGCTGCTTTGTTAGGCAGGATTTTTTTCCCCTGGCTTCCTTTTTCAGTTGCTTTCCAAAGGTGCAAAAATAATCCTGTCACAACAGAGAAGAAGAGCTTATAAAGATGCTTTAAAAACCTTATCACCAGGAAACAGTGCACAGTGTATTGTATAATATAGTGTCTTAAAATACTTCTGCTTACCTCCTCATTGATGCTGCTACAATATTTACATAACACTGCTAACTAATTCTTCATTATGTAGGTTATTTATCCTTTCTCTTGGAGACTGTCTTCCGAGCACATTTAATATTGTCGAATTGAGGCATTGTTTTTATTTCTACCTACTGTTTAGCTGCAGCGGGTCTCTTCTTGGTTTCAGGGCTGCATTGGTGGGTGAGGATTCATGTTTACTGCTCCTTAGGGTGAGAAGTGAAGAGTGGGAGGAGACAAGTGGCAGGACAGAGTCTTGGCTAGCCATCAAGGCAAGTTGTTTATGTCTTCAGGATGGGTTATTTCAGAACCAGAAAAAAATAAAAAAGGGAAAAATAAAATAAAGGAACTGTTTTGGTTCAGGGGAATTGTTATCCTGGGAGCAAAAAGTAAAAGTGGAAACTAATATTTTAGAAAATACTTCAGGAGAAAGACATTTTTAGTGCAAGATATTTCAGAGGCTAGGGAAAATTATTTGAAGCATTAAATATTTTCAAGACTTTCTGTGTTGGATACATTTTTAAACCCTAGGATAGATGTTTTTGTTAACATTTCATGTTGAAGAGTTGATTTAAATCAACAACAACAAATCATATTCCATGTGACTGGGAAGCACTTCAAGGCAAATAACCACGTAGGAAAATTTACCTACTTTCTACCTGAAGGTCAATCCAGATGAACAGGGGCTTTGAGTTCCCTCTTCAACACTCTAACACTCTGGTAAGCCTGGTTTCCCATTCATCTTGCTTGTGTCTACCATTATAGCACAGAGTCTCAGGTCCAGAACACAAGCTTCGATCACAAGGGCCTACCCCACTCTGCAAATAAGTCACCTCATTATGCCGCAAGCAACAATGTCTTGGCTCACACCCACACCCAGATCTCCTGGAGCTTGAACACACTGCTTCTCAAACTTACTCCTTTTCCAGCAGCTAGGAAAATAAAACTTAAGGTCACTTCCAAGCTAGATTTTTTTCCATATGATTTCTACCAATTCCCCAAGAAACCCTAAAGGTAGATATTTACAGTTGTAGAGCTGCTGAATTGCTTCAGATTTTCTAGGAAAAAAAAAAAAAGAAAATCCTGGTTAATTCTATCCTTCAGATGAAAGGGAAGCATCTAAAATTTTAAAGGTTCTATAACCTGTGGATTTTTCTTCATGTACTAAACCTGGATGTTTATAAAGTAGCCATCCAGTTTTTTTCTTCACCAAGTGAAACAATAAAATCAGTGTTATTCTGTCAAATAAATTTAAAAATGCTTTCAAAACTAAATTTATATTACCATTTAATGAACAAATTAGACTTCTTACTGTGTCTACATAGCCAATATTATGGTTATGTGATAATGAATGCTTTCAATATATCTTACTGGAGTACAAAATCCTGTTTCTTATAAAAATAATAAATGAATATTTATTGACTAACTAGTAGGAAATTGAAACCCAACTACCAGCTTTTGTGAAGCTGCTCCTCAATGACACTATGAGTTGGATTTTATCACACACTTATTCTGAGAAAAACAACCCTATCAGAGAGCAAATGACTTCTGAAGGTCATTCGACCCATACGTGAGCTCATATTCAGTTTCAACTCCAACCCCTGTGTTATTTCCACTACTTGATGCTGCAGCTCTTCATCTGAATATTTAATCATAAAGAATACTACATCATTAATCTACAAATATGTTTTCGTTCTACCCTATAAAACTTGCTGAGTACAAAATGCTGCCCTCTGTTAAGCTATATGACCTTGGGCCAGGCTGGGGTAAGGTTTGAGCTATTGAAATAGATCTGGTTAAAAACCTAAATCAAAATACAGAACTAAGAATAGAAAAAGCAAAAGTACATTTCCAAGTTTATGATAAGTTCTGTTTTCAGCAAGAATGTTTTCAGATGATTTATAATGGATATTTTTCAAATTACTTATTATAATAAAATTCTTGATGATACTTAGTAACTGTACATAAGCATATTTTAAACCATTTTGAGAGGATGAACATGATTTAAAACTCTTTATACTAATTTCTGCCTGATGTTGAGGACTTATAACAGATGCATGAAGGAGATTTAATGAACTTCACAAGGATAAAACTTACAACAGAGCATTTTCTTTAATGCTGAATTTTAACTTTCATATAACACAAGTTTAAAAGTATATTAATGAGATTTTTTTAAATGTAAGTAAAGTTACTGTGTTTGGGGCTTAATTTTTTTTTTTTTTTTTTGTCCATAATGCGAAGAAATATATTGTTTTCAAAGTTAGCGAAACTACAGATAAAAGTCATTTTATGATCCTATAAATAGCAGTATGTATTATAGTAGGTGTGTTTCATAGGTATTAAATGTTGACTTAATTCCACAATTTACCAGTAATAGATTAGATTAGATTCTGAAACAAATAATGGAATGCCATGATACTATTTCATAATGGGACATTACTGAACAGCTACTATTCTGCTAAAAGCAAAAAATTATTAACAGCTCATTTTTCATGGGTGTGGCCATTTCATGTACACCTTTTGAATCTCTGGAGATTTTTATTTTAATCATAGATAAATAAATGTATTTTGTCCTTTCTCTCTGATTCCACATGGGCATTTGTTGGTGTTTTCTCTGTTAAGTAACTTACCATTGTTTATAAAGAATAATGAAAGAAAAAGAAGGGAGGAAGCAAACAGCAAAAAGACTTTAAGAAAATGAAGGATTAATCCTTTTTATACCTATCAACTGCTCTAATGGGTAGAAAGATTATTTAATCATCTGTTCCTTTACTTTTCCCATTCTCCCAACTTACTTCTTGGCCACCTGAGCTAATGCAAGTTTCACTCCTCCTGGACACATTGGCTTCTCACTTATTTTTAGTTTAAAAATCCACTTCAGCATTTCTTATGCTAGCAACTTGTTTCAGATAGAGCCTACACTCCCTCCCTAATCCAATAGAATAGCTCATGTGTGTATAAAGTGCTTTAAACATCTTAATATTCTTACCAATACATGAGCTCATCTGGTCCAAGTTCAGAAAAATATCTGGACGTCTATGTGACTCAGCCAACAGGCTACTCACTGCACCAGATCCAGGACTCTATCTTCCAATGGGGGAGAAGGACAATGGAATCAACAAACCTTATGATACCTAGAGAAACATGAATAAGTAGCCTAAATCCATGGGAACTGAAGGAAGACAAAACAGGAACAAATGCATAAATAATTTAGAATTAAGAAACACAATCAAGTTCCAGGAAACAAATTCAAATAGTACTTCGAAGGCTGTCCTACTCTCATGGAAATATCAAACTCTCTAAATTTTCTGGGGCTTAAGTTCTTACCTGAATAGTGGAAATAACAGTTGATATACCTAATTCAGTATTTCTTCATTTTTATTAGTCTCCCTGTTACTCCTGGGCAGCATGGAATTCTATATAGTTTGTTCATTTCATTACTATCATATATATAATGTTTCTATGTCCTTTAGAATGTCCAAATCCCATTCCATTGGATAATGAGCCAAATCTAGAGCTATTGTATAACAGTAACCAAAATCAGCATAATTAACAAAATTTACATAAAATATGAAAAACCACCCCCATAATTTGTATTTTCAATTCTCAAGATAACAAAAGATATCTGTGGTTATTTCCATAGAGGATATGATTTTTCTTCTTTCTACATGAAGAAAAGTAAGGATGAAGAGAGATGTTTAGTAATAAACATTTTATATTGAAATTATTAATTTTGATGCAAAGATACTTCTCTCTCTCTCTTTCTCTCTCCCCACACACACACTTTCTCTCTCTCTCTTCTTCCCACTTAATATGTCTCCCTTCCTATTTATTTTTTCAAGAAGAACCAAAGGGTACAGAATTGATGATGATAACTCATATTTCAGATCTACAGTCTTTACTGACCATGAAAGAGATAAAAGGTAATTGAATTCATTTATAAAGAAGAACATGCAGTCAGGCACAGGGGTGCATGTGCATACACCCCCAGCAGATAGGAAGGCTGAAGCAGGAGGATCACCAGTCCAAAGTCAGCCTCAAATGTTGTTCAGTGGTTAAGAAATCCTAGGTTCAATCCCTGGTACCAAAAAAATAAAATAAAATAAAAAAAAAAAAAACAAGAAGATGCACAAAATAGAAGAAAAGGGGATATAACCGTTTTCAAATGGCCAATAATCAGAATGCCATGAGACTTGCCAAAAATGGTAAAGATAAGAAAAATAGGATTTTGCAATTGTATTCACAGAAAATAAACATGTTGCTTCAAAGTAACATTTTCAAAACACATAGCAAAGGAAAATTTATACCATTCAACTATTATTTTATTCCCATCTTCTCTGTCAAAGATAGCAAAAATAATGTTGGTAAGAGGAAATTGAAGTCCGAGAAATGTGAGATTGTAAAGAAACCAATTCTTTCCCTAAAAGGCTTTATATTATTTGTCCCAGATGAATTATACCCTAGGTTATAAGAGGAACTTTCAAACAAAATTTCTATGCCATTGAGATATTTTTGAGAAATTTCAAATAATAAGATATCAAGTTACTGAAGAAGGAAAAATGTTATCATAATTGCTTATTATATTAAGAGTCAAACTACATAAGATACTGGTAAGTTTAATTATTTATTGAGTTCCACAAAAAGTTTTAGAAATTTCAAAGAGTGGTTTTGAATAATTAAAAACAAATTATCAGTAAAAATTAACATAGATTCACTAAACAGAAATAATGCACATCTTTTTTTATCCCATTGTTGACAGACTTAGCCCTTTTATGAATAAGATGATTTCTAGAAACAGATCTCAATTTAGATAAATCAATGAATATACTATTTGATGACATATTCATGGACAAGAAAAAGAAATGATTAAATTCTACTATGATTTGCTAGACTTTGAATGACTGCACTAAAATTATAATCTGGAAGAATATTTCTAATGTCATAGATGCTATTCTAATAAATTTTATCTAAGTAAAATGTGGCATAAGATCTGATTGGTCTGGGAAAAATGACTGACGGTCATGAGAATATAGCTCAAAGACCAAACTCAGGAGTGAAATTGACCGTAGTCAACAGTTGCAGCTGTTTCATTGAAATCTGTCTGTATGTTTGTGCTGAGGCCACACATCCAATGGCTTCTCCCTATCAATGACTGAACATGGCAGAGACACTGAAGTAGGCCTGTTCCTCACAAATGCAAGACTCTGACAGGTAACTTTGACCCTCGGCTCCCTGATGGCCTTGTTGAAACTTGCCTCTAGTAGAACATACTCTTGGGCAGTTTGACTCTTGGGCATTCATGTGGACCATTGATTCTAGGACCAGTTGACTGCAATGGAAACCAGGACTGGAGCTCTAGATTCTAGTTTTGAGAATTCAGTGTAATTCCAAATTATCTCAGTGGGAAGTAAAAGTCATATTATAAATAGAACTTCCTCAGAATTAAAGGGCATCAGTAGATACAAATGGGAAAAAGAGAATTAGGACAATGAGGGAGATTTCAAAATGTCCGAAATAATGTCAAACTAAGAATAGTTCATATTTATCCAAAAGACAACAGTTTGTGAGTAAAAGAGAATCAAAACAATGCAAATATAGTTAACTACGTATGTTATATGCATTTGTGAATATGTCAAAACAAAACCCACTATTATGTATCACTATACTGCACTAATAGAAAAGAGAGAAAGAAAGAAAACACAGGCATGTCCACACACAAACACACAACTAAAATAAATAAATCTCTCTTCTTGTTTGGAAAATCCTCCAAGTTCCCTTCTTTCCCTCCCCTGCTCTGGGTTTAGTACACAATGGCTCCTCTCACAGAGGGCCCAGATTCTTGTGAATTACTATGATTTACCACCATGACCATAGAGGTCTTGATCTTTTTATTTTTAAAATCAACTTGGTGGAATTTGACTCTCTATACTTATATCTCTAGAAGAGACTCAAAGATGCTTGATTTTCTCATTCACATTTATTCCTGGTGAGCCTGACCTGTCAGCTCTCCAAACATACAGGGATAACCCTGAGTGCAGTTCAGGTTCCTCAACTGAGAGCTGGAAAGCTTAATAAAAGAGATACTTAAAAAACTGCTCAGCAAGAATTTCAAGACCCTAGATTAGAACTTAGAGAAACTCTGTTTATGGATATGGATTTAAGAATCATCTACATTAAAGTAAACAATTGAAAAATCAAAAGATACATGTTTAATAAGGGAGGAACTGTGAAAAGAAGACCAAGGCCAAATCTTAGAAAATGCCTTTGTGAACTGGGTTTGCAGACCTGGGAGGGCCTTTGTGTAAGGCAGCTCTTAGATCTTTCCATAGATCTCTGCTGGCTCCCCTGGTTCTTCATTGTCTCCTTACTCTGTAGTGGCTCCAACAGACTCAGTCTTCTTACCAGGATTTTCTACCACTGTTTCCTCTCTTGGGATTCTGCTCTCATTTTCTTTGCTTCTTGCGGAAACAAGTGTATAAGCGCTTTCCTTTCCTCCTCAGTCTTACTTGTGGCCACTCTGGAAAGTCAAACCATATACTGAAATTATACACATGCAAAATTGCACTCATGAGGGAGTTCAAAAAGAAAAAAAAAAAAAAAAACAAAGAAACTCCAGACATCAAATGCAGTTTTTAAATCCCTAAAATAATGGATATCTTATTACTCTTATTTAGCCCTACTCTTATTTTTCCTCTAAATAAGTGACCATTACAGCTTCCTTCTAGTTTCTTCCGTCTTCCTAACTTCTTATTAGGAGACACAATTTGAGAAGTCTTTTTATCACCAGCATATTTTTCAGTCTTTTATCCACAACCCACAGTGAGAAACATGTACCTGACTGTGCATGCATGAGTTTGAAATAATCCCTATCTTCACCAGAGCAAATGAAATTATTTTCTGTTCTACTTCATTTTTATTTATTTTTTAAAGGTTACCACAATATTTTGTATCTTAAATTTATTTCTCACAGTACCAAAGTCTGGGCAGTATAGAGCAAGGTGCCAGCAGATTCTGTGCCTGGAGAGGGCTGCTTACAGTTCATAGAAAACACCTTCTCACTATGTCCTCACATGGCAGAAAGAGCAAGATCTCTTTAGTAAGAAACTGATCCCATTCATGAGGGCTTTGCCATTAAGATCTGATAATCTCCTAAAGATGCCACCTGCCTATAGCATGATATTGGTGATTTTATTTCAATATATGAACTGAGGTGGGGGGAAACATATACATCATAGTACCACCCCATCTAAAATCCAAACCTATATAATTCATTTATAATATTCCTCTTTAGCAGTTATCTAAATCTACATATTTTTCTGTCTTATTCATTTTTCTACTGGAAAATAAACTCTACAGGGACAGGTGCAAAGAAAGGAGTGTTGTTTTATTTTGGTTTGTTTTTGGAGAAAAACTTGCAAGCAGAAACAGAGCAAAGCTAACATTTCACTCAGGCTCTTATTATCACAGGAAAAGGTATGGATTATTACAGTGAAAAGTCAGTCCAGCAAGCTACCACTATAGCATTTCCTCTTGTCACTGTCTATACCTTCTGAGAAATTGGCTCAAGCCCTGTCCAGGTTAAGGAATTTCACTGGTCAAGACCCCAATAAATCTTAGGTAGTTCAGGGAGACACATGACTCCATTAGCTGAAGCAGTATGTGCTTGACTGTTGCCCATATAGTCATTATATGCAAGGTAGATATGGCAAGGATTGAAATTTGATATTTATGCTTCATTCAATTAAAAGTATAATATTCAAGGAAAAACTTTTCACCTTGTAACTCTAAGGCGCCTAAACAAAAATGTTTGCTAGCTGTCATAATTTGCTTTCTACAAGATTGTAATGAGTCCTTTCTACAAAGAATCTAAAATATGAAAATACTAAAACTTTTTCCTTTTCTTATATAAATTGGGAGTTTTATCAAAAACTTGGATTTTTTGAATTTTCTCATTTCTAAATCAGAGAAATTCAACCACAAAACATAAATATATCTGTAATTTAAATTTTTCTATCAGTGCATCAAGTAAAATAAAAAGGTAAAATGATGTTAGTAATACATTTTATGTACCATAATACAAACATATAAAATATTATCATTTCAACATGTAATCAATATAATTATTAAATGAGAAACTTTGTAGTTTTTCATAAGGCTTACAAATTCAGTATACATTTCACACTTATAGCACATATCAGTTCAAAGTTGGCACATTTCCAGTGCCTAGTACCCTCATCTGGTTAGTGATTACCATATTGGAGAGTTCAGCTCCAGATGGTTTTTAGTAGAAAATATAGCAAAGGCATGGAAAAAATGTTTACTGAATATCTACTCCTAGTCAGACTACCCTAGTTATTTCATAATGATTTAAAATTTAATCCTCAAGTGAAGTAGCACAAGTCTAAAACACTTGTCAAAAGTCATCTGGCTAATACATTTATCTGACCCCAAGGTGTCCTTTTTGCACCCCCTTTGCTTCCTCAAAGTAGATGTCTTTACTAAACTTTCCAATAGAATTTCAACTCTATAAATATTACCAACTGCCTAAATTATTAACTATTAAAGTAGGGAAAGGGGTAAATATACTCCTTTTCTTTATTATTTTGAAGTAGATGCCTCTACTTCCATTATATCATGAAAACTCTACTTTTGAATTCACTGATTTATAAATTTCAAGACATTTTCCACATAGATCATAAATTTAGAATCTGGAAAATGATATCTAAAGCTGGTACTTGTCATTTTCTGTCATTTATCAAATCAGTCTTCTTACAAACTGTGAATTTCTTAGTCTTGGTTTTGAAGGGCATGTGAATATGACAGTGTCACCATTTGACATGACTGAAAAAAAAATGTTTGTTCTGATTTGCTGTGTATGAAAATTATTAATCCCACAACATGTAGACCTATATTTACAAACTGTTGCAAATTGATGCTCTGCATATTTTGGTCACAGATAATTCTAACATAGTTGAAAGTGAAATTGGCCATGCAACATTGAAAAGATATTATGCACTTATTTTGTTCTTTGAATTTGATATATGTTACTAATTGTAGACTTTTATTTTGATAACCTCCTACTAAGAAAAAAGGCAGTTTTTAAGAGTTTATAAATATTTTATGTTTGATCTAATTGAAAGACAAGAAAATAATTACTCTTGAAACTAAGAAAAATGTATAAATTTTCAGGCACTAAAGCTATTTGTTGAAGTGAAGATTGATTCGATTCTAAAGTATTGACACTTGTCACACAAGTGAAGATAATTTCATGAGTATAATCTGTGAAATAAGCAAAATATTTTGAGGTTGTATCTATGATTTCAGCAAAACTAAAATGTAGTGTATCAAATTACATAGGAAATTAAAATAAATAAAAACCAAAAAGAAAACCCTTTTGGTAATTTACTAAATCACTGACTAATGAAAAATTCATACAGTCTTACTGATAGAATGAAAGATCACATTTTCTTGAAAAGACTATTAATTTTAATTAATGATTTTTAAATCTTAACTGATATTTATAATGTGATTATTTAAAAATTTTAATGTACTAAAGCAGTTTTCTGAAAACAGCACTGTTCATTGTGACGAACTCTGTATTAAGTCTGAAGACTTGGATTTCAGATGATGTCTGGTTACATACAAATCTTTGTCATGACAACAAAACACAATTTGTCCTAAATAGATGTTTCTTGTATATAAAAATCAGTTATTTTCAAATAAAATAAATAATTTATTGGTACCAGGGATTGAACCCAGGGGTGCTTAACCACTGAGCTGTATCACCCAGTCCTTGTTATGTTTTATTTTGAGACAGGGTCTCCCTAAGTTGCTCAGGACCTGGCTAAGTTCCTGAGGTAGACCTTAAACTCATGACCCTCCTGCTTCAGCCTTCTGAGCCACTGGGATTATAGTCATGAACTGCCACATGAGGCTCAAATAAAATCTTAAACTGAACTCAAGGAGGAGATGAAAGTGCTAAGTTTAGTATAACTATACTAAGTTCAAATTTGAAAGTTATTTAATAGAAAGCAATTAAATGAGAAAAATGATAGTGTTTCTTATGAATTTTTAAATTACCATTATGGATGAGTTATAGTAGACTCAACCTCAATATTCAATAATTTCTACATTTTATTTTGGTTGACATTTATAGGAAAGTCCCGATTCACATAGAAAATTAGTTTCTAAATGTAATCATTTTGAATGGCATGCCTTGCAATCTCATGACACACTCTAAGTGATCTATCCCCAAGCATGAAAGAGGATTCAAAGAAAATTATTATTTCAGTTGAATTCTTATAATATAACATTGATGACAGCGTAAGGTTTGAAGTCTGAAAGACCTGGGACTAGAGTTTTCTCTCCCTCCTTTAATTGCTAATTGACCTTGTCCTCCTCAAACCTTTCTTTTGAGATGTAAATTAGAAATTTGAATTATATCTGCCTCATAAGATATTAAGTGAGATGATATGTACAAATTAATTCATTTAAAGTATGGCACATAATTAGACTGGTGTTTATTTTGAAAGACTGAATAAATGAACCCTTAAATTTATTTCTTTTTAATTTTTAAGTTGTAGATGGACACAATACCTTTGTTTTATTTATTTTTATGTGGTGCTGAGGATCGAACTCAATGCCTTATACATGCTAGGCAAGTGCTCTACCACAGAGCAACAACCACAACCCCTTAAATTTAAATCTTTATAATGAAATATTCAGTTGTGCTATATTTAAAATTTTGAATTGCTTGTGTTGATTTTTGTTAGGTTTTCCATCAAAATTTCTAAACAATTTTCTTCTTCCTGTTTGGGCCCAGGAATAATTTGTAAAGTAAAAGTATACTTACACTTTTGAGGAGCTCTAAAATAGTTTTTCGCTTGTCCAGTTAACTATAAAGATTTCACATGTCACTCTATAAACTAATTGTCAAGTAATTGTGTGTATGTTCTTGCATTCTTTACTGTTTTATTTTCCAACAATGTGCTAATTGTATTTTCATTAGCTGCTTGCTAATCTAATTGTTACAATATAATAGAATGTCATTTAATAAGGACATTTGCAGCATCAGATTCAAATTGTGTTTGCATAAATTTTCAGTAACTTTAAGCTGTTTCATTTATTCTGAGAATTTTGAAAGCCTTATTTTTATGCACACTTTGTTTTGTTTCTTGATGTTGAACTTGGCAGAAATTGTAGAACTTTTTTCAAAAATTTCAATGCATAAACACATTGAAGATTTGAGTAATTTTTATTGCCATAAAATGATCCCAAGGAAAATAATTTGTCTTGAACTTTCTTGTCATATTTTCTCATCTTTGAATTTCTAGTAATTTTGTAGTATAATTTCTGGCGTTACCATTTTATTTTCCTATGTTTTTGTTAGTATGGATGACTTCAATGGGATAACCTTAATAATGTAATACAGCATGTTATTTCATCTTAAACCTGATCAATCTCATTACTGAATTCTTTCCATTTTTTTTTCATTTTTTACCAATAATTTTAGGTTTAAAAGCAATTTTAATACATTTGGAAAAGTAAGTTATAAATATAAAATTTATTCAAAAATATAAAGCTAAAAATAACACTATCATAAAATCACAGAAGAATTCAAAATCTAAAATAAGTACTAAAATTATTTAATACTATGTGCATTAATCAGGGTTCTCCAGAGAAGCATAAATAATAGGGTATGTATCTCTATTTATATTATAAAGGAATCAGCTCAAACAATTGGAAAGTCTGACAAGTTCCAAGATTTTGCAGAGTCAGTTAGCAAGTTGGAAATCTAAGAAACCCAGTGGTGTAGTTCCAGTCTGAGGTCCAGCAGGCTTGAAACCAGGAAGAGTCGATGTTTCAAGTTCAAGTCAGATCTTCAACTGACTGGATGAGGTCCATACACATTAGAGAAGGCAATCTGCTATACTAAGATATAAGTTAGCTGTTAATTTAAAAAAAGGAAAAAAAAAAACACCCTCACAAAAACATCCAGAGTAATTTTCAACTAAATATTTAGACTCCCTATGGCACAATCAAGTGGACATATAAACTTAACCATCATGTCATATTATAGACAGAATTTATTTGCCAGTCTCAACAAAATATCACCCCATTAATTTGAACCTGTACCAATGTATATGCCCTAGTCTTGCCTAGCATTAAATTGAGCACAAAAACATATGCACATGCTATAATAGTATTCTCCCTTTACAGTTTATAATTCTTGGCATGCAGGAGTCTGAATATTTTTGGTAGCAGTGCAGCATGAAATTACATTGCACCGATTTAATAAAAAGTTTTAAGTATATGCACTGGGATGACAAGATAAGATTTTTTGATATATTTTTAAAAAACGAGTTAACCTAGCAAAGCAACTTAACTGATGGCCTCTGATCTTTTAAATTCATCATCTGACATCCTGGATATTTTTTGTTGCTTTACTCTAAAGTTACTTTTTATTAAAATTTTTTTTCAACTCTTGCAGAATCTGGGTCCCCTTTGTACTAATCCCCAACAATTACTTTTTGTTTCATATTTAACAGGAAACAGATCATTACTTGAGAAAGTTGCACTTTGAAAATTAACTCTCTAAAACTCACTGCACAATATCTATGAAATCATCTGGAAAGGAATCTTTTCCATACAATAATGGTAAACAAGGAATAAATAGATTCTAAAAGGAATTTATACAATCCTCCATTGATAATTTGGGATTAAGAATCAATGCCCATTTGCAATGCTCTTACTTCTACATATTTCTCATTTTATTTCTAGTAATTGGGTTTACGCCAATTCTACTTTCATATGGGAGCCCTCTTTGGCCATTAACTTTCTGACTGCATACCCTATATTGGCAAGCAGACTACTTCAGTTATTCGTGCATTTTGAAATGCTAGTACCCTTCAAAAACCTATTAACAGAAGCAATTCTTTGGTCTCACGCCCTTTCAGAAGCCTTGAAGTATAAATAATATTCTTGTCTGTCCACCATATTTTTGGCCTTTGATTCATACCTACAATCTAAGTAGCAGTCAATGAGACCTCCAACCTAGAAGGTCACATTGCATTTTATTTAGAAACAAATCAGTTTGACACCTAAACCCAGAACAAAGGTTCTTGATCCCTGGGCACCTTGAATAAATATGTATGCAAAATTTTATATGTATGCGCATGTATACTTGTTTCCCTTGGTGGAGTGTCTGTACCTTTCATCTGAGTTTTGACGGTGTTCTTCATTTTGAATAGGTTAAAGGTACTGAACCATTGGTAGGAACCATGTTTTGCCAATTGCCTTCTGTGTTAGGGTTCTCAAATCCGTAGAAAGATAGAAGGGGGAGAAGCAGTTTTAAGCAATTAACTCAATTATGGATGCTAACAAGTTCAAAATTTATAAGGCAGGACAGCAGAGTGGCAATTCCAGCAAGATTTGATGTTACAGTCAAATTCAAAGGCAATCTGGAGGCAGAATTCCTTTTCGGGGGAACCTTGGTCTTTTCTCATCAGGACTTTAATAGATTGAGTAAATCCCATCCACATTATAAAAGGTAGTCTGCTTTACTCAAAGTATACTGATTTAAATGTTAATTATAGCCAAACACTGTCTTTACAGCCACAGTTTAGAATGATGTTTGACCACAAATTGCCTCCCATTGCCCTGCCAACCTGACATGAAATTAATCATCACACCTTCTGTACACAAGGGCACTTTTTTTTTTTTTTTTTTTTTTTTTTTTTTTTGGTACTAAAGTGACCAGACTCAAAATAAACATTCAATAAATGTTAGCTTTGTATTTGAAATTCAAACTGTTTTCAGCTTTGGATCAAAAAGCTGCTGCCTTTCATATCTCAGCCCAAAGTAGAATGAATTGCAATCTCTGTATCCTAACTGTCCTCCAACTGCTTGTCTGAACCTCTTTATCTGTGTTCAAGACAGATATGATATATGCTATAAGATCACTTCCCCAGGATTCATGTAAAACATCAGTAATTACAACTATGCAAGTTAAAGAATAATTAGAGAGGAAAAATAAAAACAAACAAAAACTCACAATAGAAGCAAAACATGCAACGGAATGAAAAAGAACAATTGAATGAAAAAACACAATTTAGAGATAAATCTTCCCCCTCCAAGATACTAATTGATTTGCTTACTGAAATAGAGCAAAGTCATAGAATCTTAGAGACCTAGTTTTCAGAAATTTATACCACCTAAATTTAAACTGGCTAATCACTGTTGTTTACCAATTTTGTCTTTAATTTATTGTCCATTCCCTATGAAAATAATTCCTTGGGTTGAAGTGGAAGTTAGAAAGAAGGGAAATTATACTTAAAACCATTTTTCCTTAAGATGAAAATTCACTGTCTTCAGACAGACAGAGGAAAATACTACTGTAACAATTATTATAGATAGGGGTCCTTCAATCTTCAGAGATCATCTCCTGGCTAAGATTTCTTCTGTAGAAGAATCACAGATTTATTTACAGTTGAAAAAGGTCTCAAATTTCATAATGCTGAACCATCTTACCATTTAACAATGAGATTATGAAGACACAAAGAGATTCGGAGCCTTGTCGTGGCCACTCAGTTATAAGAGTGACTTGGAACCTTTCTGTATTTCTTCAAATATCCCCTGATTGCTCTCCCTACTTCCTTTCCTCCTAGAAGATATCTTCCAATTAACTCCACCATTCAAATTAAGGCTATTATCTGCTTTCCAACTTCAAGCTGGTTCTTTCTTTCTACTCTATTTTATCTTTCATTACCCTTTAGTGGGAAATACAATGCCCTCCCCCACCCCACCCACTTTTTTGGGGGAGGGTCAATGTTAAGCCTGATTCATGATCTTTGCTTTTTTCTTCTCTTTCCTTCAAGGACCTGGTCCTAGAAGTCAACATGTGATCTGAGGACCCCAGTATCATAAGCCCCTTTTGTTTTTATAAAGTTCTTTTTTTCTGTTCTCCATACTGATTTTATGGAATCAGAATTTTGGAGATTAGCTCTAGAATCTTCAGTTTTACCCAATTTTCCAGGTACTTCTTATGCTTAAAAAATTTTGAGAAACCCGGTTTTTAACAATCTCCATTAATAATTGCCTCTTTTACCAAGCATCCAGAATCTTCCACTTAATCAGTTCTGAAATTTGACTCATGTTCCTCAATATTACAGATTTGATTCGTAGGTCACTTCTATGTCACATGATACAATAGTTTTATCATACAGCACTGAACTTCTGAAATTTTAGTTATGCAAAAGAGGAAGGGAAAATGTTAAAATTCAAGAAGTTGATTTATGATTTTCCCATAAATCATTGAACCTCCACTCCAAAGTAGCATGATACAGGAAACTTGAACCTGCCATCAGCTCAGTAGGTCTGTCATAATACAAGCTTTTTGCTGGGATATGGAAAATGCTGTCTTTTATACTCAACATGATCACTATCTGAAATTTAACTTCATCCTATGGTACTCAAAAGAAAAGACAGAGGAAAGAAAGAAGCAGGAGGAGGAAGAAGGGAGAAAGAGTGAGGGAGGAAGAATCCATTCCAATTTGAAGAAGGAAAGAGAAAGCTTATGCTGAAATTTTATAGAAAAACTGTCAGTACCCAATGTGGCATCTTTCCAATGGATTTTGTAAAATAGTTTTGACTTTGTGCCATTTTCAATTTATATCATGGATTACGAATATAATCCATGAATAAGGTGGAAATTTACTTGAAAATCAACTATACTCTTTATTAAACAACTTCCTTCCTTAGCCTTAATAATCATATTCTCATCTGATTCTTCTCTCTTACTGTTCTTTCTTGGATCTCCATAAATGTTTCCTTACCTTAAAAATAAAGGCTATTTTCCTTCTTTCATTTATTTTCTCTGTCTGGATTCACTAATTGATTCTAATTGTAAAAAAAGACCATCATTTAGCTTCTGTATTAAATCCATTTAAGGGCAGAATTCATTCAGAAGCATCAGCTTTGTCCTTAAAGAGATTTGAAATTGAATTATAGTTCCTAGCAATAGAATCAAGTATCCCATGTGCAAGCATATTGCCCTCCCAAATTTCCATGTACCACCTCCGTTAATATGGTACTTCAGGACAAACTGCTAGGGCCTAGATCACTTGGGAGTCTCTCCCTGCTGAATGCTGACCTTGTACACAAGAGTGAGTTTCTGCCTTGACTCCCTACTCAAAAAATCAGTAGACTGACTTTTTGGCCTAGACCATTAGACTCTATTAGCATCTTTAATTTTTAAGTTCTATGAAATAGCAAAGTAAAGAAATGACAAAGTAGCTAATGAGAAGGACCAAAGTCTGGAGTTAGAGGTTCAGGAGATACAGGTGTAATAATTATAGGAGATGAGGGACAGGGAAATATAAAGGAAACTCATTTACAACAGTTTAGCATTACAGGCACTTTTAGTTTCATAACTACCATCCAATATTTGGCTGAACTTTAATAGCAACTTTTACAATTTATGATATGCTCTGACTTTTATTCAGAAAAGCACACACATTTCTATGTTTGAAAATGTCAAAGAATCTCTATGAAATTAGTTCTAATCGGATCCTTGCCATTAGTGAAGTGTGAATTCAGCAGCATTCAGAGGAAATGGCTTTAGGAACATAAAAGTTAATCTATCATGCTAAAAGATCATTGAAAACACTATTTTATAAGCCAAAATGATGGCAGCTATATTAACCAAAATACATTTGCAAAGGAAATTTTTAAGAAGTATATCTTTATTTCCATTAGATGAAAGTGTGCGCATGTCTCCACTCATATATAAGCAGTTAAAATTATAGAATATTTTATAGTTGGAAAGAACTTAATTATGAAGTCCAACACTTTCATTTTACAGTTAAAGATACCATAGCCCAGCAAAAAAGCAGACTAAATAATATGTCTAACATCCTTTCACCAGAACTCTTTTTCAAAGCTATTTTACTTCTACGACAATCTATTAAATACCTTTACTATGTACTGCAAATATAAAGGGAGGACCCAGTTGCCCCAAAGCCCACAGTAAAACCAGGATCATCACACAAGCAAATAATGTAACCTGAATATCAAAGGCTTCAGCCTTATCACATCTACCTTAATATTGAAGTGGACTGGGTTAAACTCCTATCCTGTGTATATTGTAAATTACAGTTTTCTTTCTACCTATTGACTTCTCAGGAGGCTCATATTTCTCCTACTGACCTTTTTGCTCCAATTTCACACTTTCGCTATATTTTTATACTCATGTTTCATCTTTTGTGATTAATTCACTTTAAAAGGGAAGGGAATACATATAATTTATCTCAGATTTCCCAAAGCACCCATAAATGCAAAGCCTTAATATTTAACTGAGTTTCTTTTAAAAAATGAGTATGGTGAATAAACACTAAATCAGAATAGTAGTCTTAGGATTTGGGGTAGAAATTTCTCAAACTATCCCAAATAATTTATTTATTAAACTACTTTGGGGGCTGGAGTTGTAGCTCAGTGGTAGAACACTTGCCTAACACATGTGAGACACTGGGTTCAATCCTCAGCACCACATAAAAATAAATAAAAATAAATAAACAAAATAAAGGGAAAAAATGAACAACTGTTGGTCCTGGTATTGGAAATTAGCATGAGAAAGTGGTAAGAAATCTTCTCTCATGGAGATGAATTCTTCTTTGGGGAAACAGATGATAAATAAATAAATAAATAAATAAATAAATGTAGTGATCAAAGAGGAACAAGGTATAGTTTTGTGTTTGAGGCAAGGAAGTCAGGGGAAACCTCATGGAGATGATGATTTAAAAAGAACCTTGAATCCTTGGGGAAAAGAATTGTGTCCACAATTGTGTCCACAAGTTGGAAGTTTTA
This sequence comes from Sciurus vulgaris, assembly GCF_902686455.1. Lineage (NCBI taxonomy): Eukaryota > Metazoa > Chordata > Mammalia > Rodentia > Sciuridae > Sciurus > Sciurus vulgaris. Next base: position 74,940,282 of record NC_136462.1, read on the forward strand.
GGGAAAAAGAAAAGCAAGTGTCTTAGGAAAAGAGTTGTCTAGTTTAAACCCAGGGTACTTTCAATCTAGTCACTTTCTAAAAGGCATTATGAGATTACCTGATTATTTAGACTAATTTTCTCTCATTGTTGGAAGAGGAGGAAAGGCTAATCTCACCTAAATTGATTGGTCCTTCATCATAATCTGGAGAATGTAGAAGAGACCAGGTAAAGATAGACATGATTTCCAAAATTTGAACAGAACGATAGATAACTGAAAATTAAATATTGGAAGTAACTATTCTTAGGAGCTCTTTGGCAGTTTCTATCCTGGGGAAATCTCACTGGCTGGGTTTTCTATCTAGATTTTCCAGCCCAAAATGTATAGGGGTTGCATGATGCTCTCTGGCCCAGAATCTTCCTCACATTTTCTCTTTCCTTTTTGTCCTGTTGCACAGACTTCCTAAAACTCTCTTTCCAGGGTTGGACCCTGTTTTAGTCAGTTTTTTGCCACTGTGATTAAAGGACCCAACCAGAACAACTATAGAGGAGGAAAAGTTTAAGGGCTCACGGTTTTACAGGTCTCAATCCATAGCCAGCAACCTCCATTTCTTTGGGCTCCAGGTGAGGCAGAACACTATGGCAGAAGATTGTAACCAAGGGAAGCAACTGACCTGACAATCAGGAAACAGAGAGGGACTCCACTCTCCAGATGCAAAATATATACCCCATACCCATGTCTCCAATGAACAATGTCCTCCAGCCACAATCCACCTGCTTTTAATTATCACTCAGTTAATCCCATCAGGGATTAATTCACTAATTAGGTTAAGGCTATGACCCAATCATTTTTCCTCCAAACCTTCTTGCATTGTCTCATATGTGAGCTTTTGGGGAACACTGTATATAAACCATAACAGTAGCAGAAAATTCAAAATTCCTATTTCCTGCCACTTTATTGGGTAAACAAATTAGCTTAATAGGCAGTTTGCATATATGTAAATTTACAAAGGTGGTCCATTAAATGAAGAACTATTTACTCTTGGTATGAACCTCCAGCAGAGCAGAAAAACCTACAGTTTTAGAAAATTTTGATTTTTTTTTTTTTTTTTTTATTCTTCCCCTATGATGCTCTGGAATGGAGAGGAAACTATACGAATTTATTTTTTACAGATATGAATTGTCTTTGGAAAAGAGAAGCTGCAAAACAGCCAGAATAACACAATTTATCCGAGAATTTTTGTTTTAAATGAATGTTTTCTCCTTTTTACAATAATTATTAGGCAAATCAGGAACTCTAAAGAAGGTATGAACAAAGTGCTATTAAGTAGAGTATCTCAGTCTTCCCAGAATGGTAATAAGAATAGTTATTAAATATCTGTAGACAATTCAATGCTACTGAAAGTTTCCAAGAGTCAACATTATACTTCAGCAGGATAACCAACACTTATGGCAGTTATGGAGGAGCTGATAAGAGAAAGAAAACTGATGGCATGGTGTGACCAAGGAACAGTAATAGACTACTATTACTGTAAAGATAGGTGAGGAGCTACCCAATGCAGTGACAAAGGTTGAAAAGTGGGTTTTTCTTTCTTTACTTTTTTTTTCTTTTCTTTCTTTCTCTTTTTTTGTACTCGGGATTGAACTCAAGGCACTTAACCACTGTGCCACATCCCCAACCCTTTTTTATGTTTTATTTTGAGACAGAGTCTCATTACATTTCTATTTCTTAGGGTCTCACTAAGTTTCTGAGACTGACTTTGAACTTAGAAATCTCTTGGATTCTAAGTGGGCCCCACTATGCCTGGCCTCAGTAAATATAATTATGAAATTGAAGTTTTATGATTCTTCTCTAATATTTCACATGAAACTCACTATAGTGATAAGGGATAATTCTTTGAAAGCATAAAGATTGAGTAAATAAGTTGATATTTTTGCCACATTTCTTTTACATTTTTGTTACTTTGATGACAACTTTTCTTTTCTTTTTCCATTAACAATACCTGGATTTTCCACTGAAGGAAGTGGTTTTCTATTAGACCCAGTCTGCTGAGGAGATTGATCAAGATGATCTACTTCTCTTCACATTCTTCCCTTTAACCTAATAGGATATGCCCTTTCTGGAATTTTTGGCCCTGAATGAGAAAAACATAAATAAATACAACAGAAAGGGTGGAATCTGTTTTACCCTGACAGCAACACCTGAAGAGACTGTTATCAGGATTTCAAACTAACTCTGTTTCTTATCTTTTGGGTTTTTCAAGTTTCCCTGTATCTCCATATATACTCCAAGAAATAATTGTCTTCCAAAATTGGCTATTCATTGTAACAAAAAAAATTTAAATAATACAAAACTATCATAAAAAGGTGAACTAAGATATAAAAGGATAAGAACCTGGGTCTCTTGATGGTCAACCTAGTGGCTTTTCTACCATGCTGTGCTGACTGTAAATATTGAACCAAAGATAACATTGTCCAAATGTACAAAAGACAGTGGCTAATGGAAATGTGTTCTTCAACATTAGAAAAAAGTAAAGAAGAATATAGTAACTGGTTTAGATCCCATGAGGCACAGAGCAAGGAACAAATTAGATACTATGCATGTCAGAACTTTGTTAGACCTACTTTAGGCAGGTATGGGAGAGTCTATGAAAACACTGAACAAATCTAATGTAGTCCTAGGGACTACAAGTGATGGACAACATGCAGAGTTCCTGAACCACATCATCAAAACAATCTGAGGAAGTTTTATTGTTGTTACTGCTACCAGTACTGAAGCTGCGAATTTCAGTATTTCTAGTTTTTGGGTGAATTAATCTTCAATCATGATTTAAACTGGAGTTTAACAAATAATAAAAATCTAGTTGGTTAAAATTTAAAATCATCTTCTGGGTTCACTGAGTGTACAAGAACAAAATTTAATGGAACCAGAAAGCTTCTTTCTGCTCAGTTTCTTTGCCCCAAGTTTAAGTGATGATCAGACTCCTCAGAAAGTGCCTTAATTTCTCTGCTTCAGGGAGTGAAGAAACTCTGTAATTTATTTCTGTTAAGAAGAGAATATGGTTTCCTCCACAGTGAAAATCAAGATGAAATCTATAATACAGGACTATGGGAAGAGGAGGGAAGATGAATTCAAAACTAAACAAATCAACAGTCTGAAATATTCTGAAAACTGACAAATATCCTTGTTGAAAACATTGGCAGATTGCCAAAAATCCTTTCAGCAGAAGATATTCAAGTTTAGAGGAATTAACTTTAGAATGAGAAAAGGCAGCTCACTAGAAAAAAATCAAAAACAAAAGTAGATGAAGAGGGGAAAATTCAATTGATTTTTAGGAGCAGAACTGACATTCCCTTTGTTTTAATGAGAAAAATACAAAGTGAAGAGAGTGAAATATTTGAAATATTTCTTTTCTACTTGCTGAATAATTACTGAAAATGAAAATTCATTGTAACTAAGCAACAACACTACAATTTCCTTGATTAAGTATGCTGTGGCTAATCAACAAGAGAATACAAGAATACTGGTAAATAAAGCATAATTTCCTTGACCCTGGCCAAACAGATCTGAAAACTATGAGCTATATCCTCTCATTGATCTATTCTCCAAAGCCCCATTGACTGAGGTAAGACACCAGCAGTCTTAGCAGAAAACTGCTTATCGTCACAATGCAGGAGGCAGGACAGCAGATCAATATGTCTAGATGTGTTCTTTAAGTATGCAATTAATTTATTTGGAACATTTTCTATTACTTGAGATAGAGAATAAATAATTTGACAAGGAGATTTTGAATTAGTTGTGAAAAGCATTTGACAGTAGCTAGCATTTAAATACGATAAAGTAGCCTAACAGTATAAAAGGCAGAAGAGGAAGGAAATTGCCTGGAAAAACAAGTGGAAAACAATTTGAGTTCCCATATATTATTTTATTCCTATAAAAGCTGATTTTGTTTGTTTTTTTCCTTTTCTGAATGACAGTCTGTATAGGAGAGACTTGGTGTAGATGTTATATGGTTTGGCAGTCTCTGACTTTCATTTTTTTTAAAAAAACATTATTACTTTTATGAGCCATGGAAAGTAACTTTAATAAACTTTGAAAAATGTGACAGACAGATAACTTTTATGTTTTATAACAGTATTCATAGTACAAGTTTGAATAATCAAAATTTAATAATAAAAGTAAATTTTACAACACAGAAGATTTAAAATTCGTTCGCATGAAAACCTGAAACAGCCTGTGTTTCTTTCTTTAGACATTTAGACTTATGATCTATTTCTAAACATACTTAAGCTTTGCTTCAACAGCAAATATTTGGAATTGTTGATCTTTCTTTTTAAAAAATATTTCTCTATTCTCAAATGATAGCATTGCCTTATTTTATATATGAATCTCAATGCAATATTTAATGACTACTATTATCCACACAAACTAATGTCAACTATCAGAAGAGAATGAGAAGACCAGATTTACCATCTTTACCAGTTATATCTTTTTTACTACATTAACTTTCAGGAAGAGATTAATTACTTATGCATCAAATAATTCATGTTGCACAAGAGGATGAATTTATTAGGTGAACACACTGAAAATTGGTTAGTTTTGCAATTGTTATTCTTGTCATTATGTGGACAGTTATATCTACTTAAGATTTCATTGTTTTAACACTTGTACCGATTTCTTACCTGGATGGAAAAGGTTTGAAAAGAAAGCACGGTTTCTATATTAATTGGATTTTTCCTGTTACAAATAAATAATTTAATTGGCTACATTATATTAATGATATAACTGAAAAAAGTAGTGTAATACATGGTAAGACTTAAAGAAATACAAACACCTCAACACTACAGATACCTTCATGTGTAAGCAGTTAGGATTGATTCAACATGATTTTATCAGTGAGGAGACTCCTGTATTAGGAATTTCTCATCCATAATCATTCTGAACTTTGGATTTATAAAAGAAACCTTCTCTAAATATAGGCCTCTATCAGATGAAAAGCTGTTACTATTTTTTCTTTAATTCATCTAATGAGCCCCATAGTGACTCCACTGAACAGCAATTTTCCAAGGTCTAAATAGAACATGGCAATGTGTAGAATATGTATTTTTCCAATGCTTCTCCTTTTTAAAAATTTCCAATTTAGGTCATTGTCTAAAAGTGTGCTACTGAATTTAATTCAGAGTTTTGTTTTCCTTCAGTTTTCAATTATTTAATGATTACTTTGCCTTGAAGAGGGCTGCTTTTCTAAAAAATCTATGGTTTTACACAGATTTTCTTAAAGGTTTCTACATAAATCACCTATGGAAACCAACTTTGCTTCTCCATTTCAAGATGTTAAAATTACTCAATTTGAACAGTTTTACAGAAGAATGAGTAATATTAGAGAGTCCATACCTTATTATTAAATTCTTAAGCAAGTGTGATACTTTTGTTGCAAGTAACAAACCACTGTTGAACCATTATAATTAGCAAAAGTCCATTCTTTATTCAGGCTTCCTTAGTTATTCTAATAGTCTTTTTCTGTTGTAGGATTCTATTCAGAATACCAAGCATTATTTATTCTAAGGTTTCTTCTTGACTGTGACAGTCTCTCAGATTTTCCTTGTTTTTGATGACCTTAGCAGCTTTGAAGAATTCTGATCAGGTATTTTGTTGAATGCCCCTCAGCTGGGGTTTGTCTGGGTTTTTCTCATGGATAGAAATGGGTTATGAGTTTTACAGAGGATGATTACAGAGATAAAGTGCTGTTTTTATCACATCATATCAAGGGCACATACTATTAACTTGATTTATAACCTAATATTGATGTTGATGCTGACCTTGATCACCTGGCTGAGGCAGTGTTTGTCAAATTTTCTCATTACTCTTTTTACCCTTTTCCAAATAGTACTTTTAGGGAGAAAGTCATTATAAACATCCTGCACTTAAAAACTACGGAAACACCATTTAAAAAGGTAAAACCACAGTTCAGTAATAGAGTGAAAATTTTGTTTTCTCTTACCATAAGGGCAGTGTGTACAAATTATCTGTAATTCCTATATAAGGGAGATATGTCTCTTTTGCCCCATTTATTTAGTTATTCAATAATTTATGTGTACCAGTATGAATTCAAGGTTTTTATTTTATCCTTTGGGTTATAATCCAACTCTTATTTTGTGACCCAAACTTTTATAGCCCTAGTCATTTACCACTCTTTCAGTTGACTCAGGCATTCCTTCAGCATATTTTGTTTTGAGCACTTCCTTGCTTTCTAGCACTGTAAGATGCTCCAGAACCATGTGTTTTGTGCAAGTCCTAGAATCATCCACTTATTAAAAAAACCCTGGTTCCTCTTAAAACTGTTATTAGAGACTGAAATTTTAGTCTCTTTCCATTGCTTCTCTCAAATTTCTAGAAGTAAGAAAGTGACTTCTACCTCTTACGTTTATGTATCCAATCTTTTAATTCAAGTATGTATGTATAACAGTGTCAGCATTGTTGATTCAATTCCCCACCATGAAAACTAACTTTATCAACTGAATACAGTTTATGGGCAGTTCCATTTGCTTTTACCATTATGAAATTCATTCATTTCTAAAGTTATTTAGGTGAGCATCTTTTTTCTCCCTCCCCTTCTTCAATGAGATTTTTTGTAGACTTGTAATACAATGAGATTCTCCTATAACAGTTAATCTTGGGGCTTTCTAAACTTCTAAACATTTTAAAAAATACTTGTATACTAAAAAGTTTTACTCTTGTTATGGAGTGCACAAGAATTACAAACCACCAGGCATACTGAGCCAAATTGAAAGGGAAATAAGTGTTCTTTAATGAGCATGCCAGGCAAGTGGCTGAGAGCAGCCTAATGCCTCAAAAAAACTCCCAGCACCTGAATTTTGGAAGTACAGAGTTTATAAAGACAAAACCCACAAAAACCACAAGAACAGTTGAGGTACATGTAGGTCAGAAAGACCCTGTTGAGACAGATACTTTGATTACCTGAGAGAATTGTTTGGATTATATATTTCAGAGTTGTTTTGTTATACATCAGGGCCATAGTCAGGGAAGCAGGAAGGTCCTCCTGTACTGTCAACATAGATACAGCTTAAGGATGCTGAAAAGAAAACATTTTAAGCAAGCATACAATGGATTCAGGTCAGAATAAAATGGTGTTACTTTGGTTCTTTTCCATTTCACTCTCATGCTATAAAATTTTATAAGTTCTCTTGGGTTTTAGCAAATGCGTGATGCTATTTATCCACCATTACAATACTCATCATTGTAATATTTCATCCCCTTAAAAAAACTTGCTTTTCAATTATTTTACTTCTCTGCGTTAACCCTAGGTAAACACTAAACTTTATACTGTCTTTATAGTTTTGCCCTTTTCCAGAATGTCATATAATTGGAATCATAACGTACACAACCTTCTTAAACTGTCTTTTTACACTTCGCAGCATGCATTTCAGGATATGCTACAAATCCTTTTCTGTCTTGATAACTTGTCTGTTTTACCTTTGAACAATATTCAATTGTGTATATATATGTAGTGATTTTCCATGAATCCTACCTATTAAAGGATATCTGGGTTGTTTCAATTTTCTGAAATTTTTAAATGAATTTACTATAAACATTTATATGAAAAGTCTGAGTGGATTTTTTTTTTTTTTTTCAAATCATTTGGGTAAATATCTAAGAGAGTAATTGCTATGTATAGTACATAGGACTGTGTATAGTTAAAACAAAATAAAACAGTCAAAATGTCTTCCAAAGTGGCTGTTAACAATGAATGAGAGCTACTGTTGCTACTCATCCATGTCTGAAATTGTAAGTTTTGGGGAATGTAGTAATTCAAATAGGTATAAAGTGATACTGCACTTGTATTTTAATTAAAAATTTCTTGATAAGAAAGAATAATAAGCATCTTTTATATGCTTATTTGTCATCTGTTCATTTTTCATGATGGGGTGTCCAGGCATCTTGCTCATTTTTTTAAATGGGTTGTTTTCTTCTGGTTGACTTTTTAGAGTTGTTTACACATTTTGGACACTGTCCTTCATATTATATTCAAAATATATGGGAAACTGAGTGATGAAGTTCATGAGATAAGGTTCCCATGGAAAAGAAGATCAGGGAATGAGTCTGAGTAGGGTGTTAGTCTGACACCATTCTGAAAGCAGGAACAACGAACACAGAGATTTTTTTTTTCCTCTTTATTACATATGACTTCTTTCTTCCATGTTTAAATTTAAAGAGAATGTAGCTAATGGGGAAAGATTAAATTTTAATTTTGGAAACTTTCCTAACAACTAATTCAACTATATTGCTATTTTTACCTAAATTCAAACATATTTAGGAGGTGTCATACAGGCACCAAAATTTATGTGGCATATGTAAACTTTGGAGCCAACGTAATGTAAACATCATCTAAATCTATAAACTTTATTTCAAAATCAATTTACATAATATGTAAGCAAACAGGCTTTCAATCAAATTTTAATCAACTTATTATTAAATATTAATATAAAACTGACATTCCCTCTAATTTATGTAACTACAGTCATGAAAACCTTTAATTTACATGTGGTTTTGAAACTCATTTGTTTTCTTCAAGTAATTGGAAAATATTCTATAGACAAAAATTATAAAAGTCAATTCATGGAATGTAATTTATTTCAACTTGAAGAGTGTATTTTCAACCAATTAAGTCTAAAACTATATAGATTCTTTTTAAAATTCATATTAACTTTTCTTAAGGTTTCAAATCTACTTAAAGCTACTTTGATTCTACTATCTGGCAAAAATGCTAGCTTTCAAAATATTTAAATAATTTCAATATTATTTTCTAATGTAAATATGCATAGTTTCATGTGTAACTACCTCTTGAAGTAAGATAACCATATAATTTACCATTCAGAGAAATACTATTTTATGAATTAAAAAAAAGCAATAATAATGATTACATTTGTAATAATAAAATAATGGGCCTAAATTGAGTCTGTCCTGGGACACCTGGCCATAGGCTTTATGCCTTAATCAAATATTTTTAAATTCTGAGTCCAACATTACCAAATATATAAAAATTTACAAACTATATAGCATTAAGTGGAACCAATATAATATTATTTTTATTCTTTTTAATAGATACTTAATAACTTAGAAATCTACTGGTATTTTACTCAGTAAGATAAAAGAAGGACTACTTCATCTTATCTTGTTATTAAAGTGAAAGGAACTAAAACAGCAAATTATTGAACAATTTTTTTAAAATATTGAAAATGTTTGAAAAGTTTTCCAACTCTAAACTTATCCACCTAACAAATTTCCTGAAATGTTATAATTAAAACTCAACTATTGTTGTTAAAGAAAACATTTCTCAAAGTCTGTCTAAGAAATATCAGGTTGTAAACTATGACTGATTTTGGCGGAACCTTAGGAAAATGTCCTACTTGGGTGTACATAAGAGCTTATGATCCATGTAATGTTTTTGTTTTTCCTTTCATGGAAATTAAATGAAATTGATATACTGTAAGTAGTGTTTGTTGTTTATAAGGAGGGGCATGCCAGAGATAATCTATCTTCAAGGAGGAAGGCAAAACAGCCTAAAAGTTTTCTGGCTAAACCACTTCTGTTTAGAAATTATTTCTGCATATTTTTTAACATTTTCATAAAATTCGGAAGATATTTTACTTTTTATAGAAAAAAAGGAAAAGGAATACTGATTTTTACAATAAATCTTCCATAACTTGGGGCTATCAGAGTGGGAAACATATTACCAATTAAAAGGCAGCTGTGGAGGAAGTTTGACAGACAGATATAGTCCTTGATAGGGGGGTACAACTTTTACTTAACAAGAAGATTGCTGGGGAAAGATTTCAATTAAGAGTGGATGAATAACATATAGTCTAAAACTTAGTGGTTTAAAATAACTATTTACCATTGTCCACATTTCTGTGACATGACTGGGTTCAGCTGGGTGGTTCTTCTGATCCATGTGATATTAGCAAGGACAAACAGCCATCTAGTGGTTTAACATGAAAAGTCCAAGATGACCCATTGACATGGTTTCCAGGTGGTGTTAACCATTGACAAGGGACTCATCTGTACTTATCATTCAGGGTGTTTTCTGTGGCCTTGTCACATAGACTTGGGTTTTCATGGCATGGTCACAGGATTCTAAATGGCAGGAAGTAGAAGCTTCCTGTTTTAGTTTGTATTCACAAGGAGAAAATTTTGAGATGTTTGGAATATAAGATGTTTATTAGGAATCCACATCTGAGGAAAAAAGGTGGAAGAAGCAAGATTTAAAAGAGAAAGAAGTTGAAACGCTCAGATCTTTAGGCCCTCCACTTGTTTCATTCTCAGAAAGAGTGTGACTTTAGGCGAGCCAGGCCTCTTCAGTTGAGACAAATGTTGAAAGACCTGACAAGTTCAAGTGGCCTGCTGTCTTCATTCCTCATTGCTGCAGGGACATCTTCTCAAATGGTGAATCTAAGCAGTTCATCCTGTATCTGCCATGGCGCCAATTCTAAAATCTCAAAGGTCTCTAAACATCAAACTCATCAATTTAAAAGCCATTTGATTGATCAAAATTGCAGGAGCATCCCATTTTTGCAGAAAGGGGAAATAAACTTCACCACATCGTATAGGATTAACATGCATGTACAGACAGGAATTTGGAAAGGTACTTCAGATTCCACCCCCTGGCTATAACAATGAACATGTAATACATTCACCAGCAGAGGAGACCCCAAAAATCCCCATTCCATTACAACATCAACTAAAATGCAAAGCTCAGGTAAACTATTATTAAAGGTAGATGCAGGTCACAGTGTCACCTCACAGCTCCTCAGAAGTACCTATGAACTAAAAAGAATGATTCCAAAGCAGTCATTATCTGCCCTGTACACACCTGACATACAACGGTGAGAAATGAACAAGCCAGAGGAGGGAAATGTCCATTAAAAAAGAGTGAAACAAGTCACATAGCAGTTACTGGTTCATTGCAATTCTGAAACCTAGCAGGGAATATCACCATTTTCTCCATCTCAAGGGACAGAGAATATTCCTTTATTGGGACTCATTTCTACTCCCTGAAGGGGGTTCTCTATATTTTTGCCTTCTGAATTATCCTTTTTCCAGAAGTGAAATCTGTTTGTAGTTTTCTCAGTCAGTGTCCTGCTTAATGTAAGAGGTCTCTTTTTCATGTTGAACTACCTCTATTTCTTTTAGTCCAAGTTGTTAAAAGTTCATTAGAGTGATCTGAGAGAAAGAGAGCAGCCAAGATGAAAACCACAGTGCACTTTTTTTTATTAGAACTTTACAGTTATACATAGTAGTTGGGTTCATCTCGACAATTCATACATGCATGGAAATCGAATCAGTTCACAATCCCCCTGCCTTTTCTCTCCCAGCATCCCTCTCCTGTCTCATTCCCCTTCCTCTACTCTTCTTGATTTCCTTTCAATAAAATCTTAGAAGTGACATGTTACCCCTTCTGAGCTATTTAATTGGTCATACCAACCAACACTGATACAGATCTCATTGACTTAAAAATAAAACAACAAACCCTAGGTTGAAAATATCTTACATCAAAAATGCATTTAATACACTGAGCTACCCAACACCATAGCTTAGCCCCAAAGCACTCTGAAGAATAGTGGTGGTTTATACCCTTTTTTTTTTTTTTTTTTTTTTGGATACTGGGGATTCAACTCAGGGCCACTTGAACATTGAGCCTCATCCCTAGTCCTATTTTGTATTTTATTTAGAGACAGGTTCTCACTAAGTTGTTTAGCACCTCACTTTTGTTGAGGCTGGCTTTGAACTCTTGATCCTCCTGCCTCAGCCTCCTGAGCCATTGGGATTACAGGTGTGCGCCACCGAGTCTGGAAGTTTATATACTCTTGATCACATCACTGGTAGCTATGACTCACTGCCACTGTCCAGCATTGAGAGAGGACATCGTACCACATATAAAAATTCAAAAAAAAAAAAAAAAAAAGAAAATTCCAAGTTCAAAGTATCATTTCTATTGAATGTGAGTAGTGCATTTGCACCACCATATAGTTGAAAATGATAAATTGAACCACCATAAATTGGTGAACATCTGTAGAATGTATTTGGGGGACTTCCCAAAAATATGAAAACCAGGAAGCATACTTGATCAGATTTTACACAGTAGAGCAGCCACCACAATGACAAAGTCACATGGCTGTCAATTAGCACTTGTTCCAGCTAGAGCACCTTGGCTGTCATCTTGGATATTCCTCCATGTATCTTATGCTCCTCAGCATGCAGACAGTGAGTAGAGTAAAACTTTTTGAATGTCTATAAAAATAATTTAGTGAACAGCCTGGTTTTTACAACCAGTGCCTTTCTTTCTGACCTGGCCAGTTACAGCTACAGGTATCTGTTGACATGTAAATTTAACTCTATGTGTGGTAAAATTTGGAAATCACACAGGCCCAGTAGACTATTCAAATTTCCACTCTTAGTTGAGAAGGGTTTAGAACATAAATATAATGCTCGTGGTGTGAAGCCCCTAAACATTTATGTTAACAGAGCTAAAACTAACAGCCACATTGTAGATTTTTTAAAATTTATGATTGTTCGCTGCGTTAGGTTCAGATTTACATTCCAATTTCTTACTCAGTCTTTTAGCTTGCCTAATCCTGATCTACAACTTCTCCTTGTAGAGACATAAACCCATACCTATATGTGTAGCTTTGGCTGAAGTTCAATGTGATCACACTTGGATTTGCTTTATTCTAAACGTGAACATTCTAGATACTACTGTGAGTGCCTCCATCAGATAACCATAGATATCATTAGTAACTCGGATCCTACTTGACATTGTCAAATTGCCTCAGATGCTGTAACCTGTAGTCACCCATGTTGGAGTCAGTTCTCTGACCCCTCTTTCATAAAGGCATGAGTTAATCTGCTCTCTCTAATGACCTGCCTCTGAAGAAAGCACTGCACTATATCTTGTTCACTTTAAAAAATGGAAAACTGATAATTTAGGTGCACCATTGGCAGTGACAATACTTTTCTATGACCCTTTGAAAAACTAATGTTGTGTGGAGGGTTGCCTGTCATCTTCAAAAGTCAACACTGAAAGCTAGCAGCATGGCACTTTGACACTCAGTGCTAATGTCCTAGGGAAGAAGCCTACATTTTTGGACACTGTTCAAAACACTCTTCCTATGGATCTGTATGCCCTGGGCAGATATTTTTTTTTCATCATATAAAAGAGAACTATGAAAGTGTTTTCATACTTTATGTGTTTGAGCTTTCAGTTTTCAAAAATCTATCTAACTACTATCTTTTTATCTCCTCCATTAAGCTAAATATTTCATATCATCAAGCCAGTGATGATCTAGATTGCCCATACTCCCATTACTCATAAAAGAACCAAAATAGTCAGAAACTAAGGTATCTTTGCAATATATGATTTTCAAAAAATAATATATTTTAATAGAGAATATGGCACTATTTCAGGTGTAAGATGTTTTGTAAACAATTTTAAAATCAAGTGGTATAATCACTGACAATTCTAAAATAGGACCAATGCTAACTAATTGTTGCCCAACTTCTCACAGAGATCATCTAAAGCAAAATGAGCATATCACCAACTTCATCTTCATCTTTGTTTCTTGGACAACAAAATAGACCTTGCTTAACAAGATATACAAGCCACTTACCAAACTGTGATTCAAATGGTTTTACAGGGTGTTGTGTTTCAGGATTGTTAATGATGGCTCTAAAAACAGTTTTGTCTGTGAATTACAGAATACATAGAAAAAGGTATATCAAATGTGTAAGGATTAATTACAGGATAATAATAACAAAATACCACATATAACCATCACCCAGATTAAGAAATATAGCATTACCTACTACAAACCTTCTCTTGTACTTACTTGAGTACATTTCCTTTTTTTCTCCACTGTCCAAAAAAAAAAAAAAAATTATAAAAAGTTCTGTATTAATCATTTCCTGTCTTCCTAATATTTTTACAACCTATGAATTCTTATATGGTACATAATTTCCATCAAGTCTTCATGCTGTGCGTTTGATACAAGTTTTATCTATTCCTACTTACTTCTTACGCTTAGCAATATACTTTGTGATTCATCTTTGTTGATGCATTTGGATATGTTTCATTAATTTCTCTGCTCTGCAGAATTCTGCTGTATGAATATACTATAGTTTATTCTCTTACAGTTTGAGTATTCTATTTTTTCTTCTGCTATTACCCCAATGTTCTTATAAACATCCTTCTACATGCTATCTTGTTCCCCTAGTCCATAGAGCAAGTGCCAACTAATAGACTTGAGAGGTAAAAAATATAATCATGTCCACCTTTACACTGTAATGTTATAGCAATGAGAATGGGTAGAACAACTCCCCAAACCTTAGTAGCTGAAATATCAAAAGTTTATTTGTTGTTCATTGCTATGGTTTGGATATGGTTTGAGGGTGTACCACAAGGATTCATATGTTAAAATGTAATCCCCAATAAGAGGGTGGAAACTTAATCCGAATATAGTGCTTACAGATGAAGCCTTGGAGAATTAATTAAGAGTAGATAAATTCATTAGGATGAAGCTCTCATGATTGAAAACTGATGGCTTTATAAGAAGACAAGAACCAGAATACACATAAGCAAGCTCCCTGTCTCTTGCCATGTTGTGCCCTGTGATGCTGGGGAGTTTGTAGCAAGGATACCACCAGATTAAGCCTTTGATCTTGGGCCAGAAATGTGAGCCAAAATAGACTTCTTTTCTTTATTACTTGCCCACTCTGTGGTATTATATTATTAGTCACAGAAAAGAGTCACACACTAATGTTATGATTTCATCTAAGATAGAATATTAGGTAGGGGAGTGTCGCTGCCCACGGCAATTTGTTACCACCTGCAGCAACAGTTGCGCGGGTATTTATCGGAGGCGGACTGGAAACTGAGCTACTTCTACTATCTTTCTCTTTAGTGGGCTGCCTAGGTTACTACCACTCAATTCTTCCTCACTTTGTTCTCTTTCCCATTGTGACAGCTTGAACAGCCTTTCCTCTATAAACCCTGGGCTTATTTCTGCTAGCGTTTGAATATATAATCGTGCAGTGGTTTCCTTCACTGTCGTGTCATTACCTTTTAATACTTCTTTTTTATCCTTAATCATTTGGGTCTTTAAAATTTCTGACCCCATTTTTTCTTACTATGCCTCGCCCTTAAACCGCTCTGGCCAGACTTCCACGAGGCTCCTACTTTCCCTCGCCTTATTCCTGCGAGGCTCCTCAGTTTCCCCACTGTTCTGATTTCCCTTTTCTTTCTTTTTCTTTCTTTTTCCCCGTATGGGCCACCATTTGTCGCAGCCGCGGCAATTTGTTACCGCCTGCAGCAACAATTGCGTGGGGATTTATTGGAGGTGGACTGGAAACTGAGCTACTTCTATTATCTTTCTCTTTAGTGCACTGCTTTCTTGCTTGTTCACTTGTTCCCTAGCTTATAGAGGAAGTTTTAGAAAAAGAGAGAGGAGAGAGAGAGAGAGGCTTTGCATAAAAGAGAAAGAGAGACTTTGCTTAAGAGAGAGACTACACTTTCATAGATCTATATCTTCTTAGTTCTGCTGCTTCTTCTTAAAGGTGCATCCTGCATCCTGCATCCTTCACTCTGCTATCTAGAGGTGTGGCTTTACTTCTTTGTTCTGCAATCTGCAACCTGCAGTTCTGCCATCATTCAGAGGTGCTGCTTGTACTCCACCCAGCGATCTAGAGGTGCTGTTTATCCTTTCTGCTAGCTGCTTATCCTTTTTTGCTTCCTATAGGTGCATGTCTTATATACCTAAGGCAGTCAATCAGCTTAGTATTAGCACAATTGAGGCACACCCCTCCGTACCAATCAAGAAAGAATGAGGAATATCTGTTGACCACCAGCACAAAGGAGACATTAACTAATCAGGCAAAAGTAGATCACACTGTGTTAACACTAACTATGTGCCACCTCTTGGCTCAACGCCACCTCTTGGCTCAATGTCAGCCGCCATCTTAGGGTTACCCAAACATGTCTTCTGCAGGGGAGTCCTTCATCCTTCTTAGGGATGCTACCAGTAACCACTGAAAAGGTGGGGTAGGGGGACCTGGCCAGTCATTCATTGGCCCTCAAAGTCCCCCACTGGGAAAGGACCCAGATCACATAGTTACACTTAACTTCAAGAGAGGTATATGCCCACAAGAGAAGAACAAGAAATTTCTGGGAACAGCCTGAATGTCTATTAATGATATTTAAAAACTATTTCCAAAGTCATAGCTTCAATTTACATACCAGGAAGGTAGGACAAGAGTTTCATTGCTTCATAACCTGATAATATTTTATTGTCAGATATTCCAATTTTCTCAGTATGTTAGATATGAGCTAAATATTGTTTGAATTTAATTTTCCTGAGTAATAATCTGATCCTATTTCTATTAATTATGTATTAAGTACACTATTTAAAAAACATTTTTAATTTTTTTATTTGTTCTAAAAACTTCATTTTGTATTAACTACCAGAGTAGTATCATCTGTTCTGAATATCATTGCTCATTCTATTCAGAGTACAGAGAATGTGGTAAATAGTACCATATCTGTCAGTTCAGCAAATGTGAAGGTTTGTGTGGATTTAGTTTTAAGATATTGAGGAACATGGATTTAAAAGTAGTGTAATAAAATCTGCACATCCTAATGTAGCTGACTTGTATGTCAGAAAAAGCTTGCATATTTTGTTCTTCCTGCTTAGTTTCTATCTATCTTCCTCAGAGTAAATGAATGTATACCCAAAAACTTCTGAATTCTCATACACTAGGGACAAAATCAATAGGTCATTAAATGGTAGTTGTGATTCATATAAAAAATATATCAAGATACTTACACTGACCACGCACAATGCTAAGAAATAAAAACAAAATGAAGATCTAGCCAGACACAAGGGCAAGTACTTTGGATTTCATAATCAAATAGTAGAGAAGTATTTAAATATCTTTCTTGTTTAATACCAAAGCATTCTGAAACTACCTGAGCTGTACTCGCTGGTCAGAACCATGTCAATTTTCAATGACATTTTTATCAGAACTAATCTACAAGAAAGAAGCATAAGATAATACAGTTAAATATTTGCACAGCATCTCCACCAAATTCTCAAAACAAAATAAAACAGAATAATGAAACCCAGAAAAATTTAAAAAATGTGCCAAGTTGTCTATTCCAGAAGCTGGGTGAAGTATGCTACAATATCAAATAAAATATATTTTGTAACTCCAAAAATCTTAGAAAATCCAACTTAAGTTTTTGTCTTTATTTCCTTCTCCTACAGAAGCTTCCATGGGCAAAACACATTATTTCATACTCTACCATTCACCTGAGACTTTCAAGGGGAAAGGACACAATACGACTGAAGCATCTAGATAATTTTCTGCTTCAACTGGCTCCACATATCTCTTTCAGAATTAAATATATTTTAAGAAGGAAGGGAAAAAGACACACAAAAGTAATCCCTTGTTTTAAAGTGAAATGTTTTCTAATCCTCTGTATTTTTGTCTTGTTTTAATTGGCTATTGACAATATTTTGCAAACTACTTTGTAGCTTCCTATGACTTTGCAGAAGAACCTCTGGGATTCTGCATACGTTTGATTTGAATTTTTGAGCTTTAAATATACTTTTATCATTTCAAAGTCAAGTTAGAAAATATGTCCTACACCAAATTTGAACATATTGGAGACAAGCAGTACTTGTATTTTTGTGTTGAATTAATTTTTTTTGGTGTTGGCTTTATTAAAAATTTTTTTCCTGAGATTTCTGATTGATGAATGTCTACAATTATCAATCAATAAATTTTATGTTACAAATGAAGTTATAACATTGATAAAATACGTTTTTAAAAAATCTACTATCAGTTGCAATTTCTTTGTAAATAAGCATTTTTTGATACTGTGTTATCAAAAGAAAATAAATTTAAAATCTCACACACTAACACTGCCATTTACAACCTGAGTTCACGTCTTTACATATAAAATTGTTAAACTTTTCATAATTAACTTAAAAACAAATTTATAGATTAAGTACAAATAGCAAATTTGTATTAATAAAATGCTTTCATTTTATTTTATAAAAATATTTTATTAGAAAAGGTTTCTTTTAAAACTATAATCTTAAAATATATGTTTATAATATACATAATATACGTTTTATATATATATATATATATATATATATATATATATAGAGAGAGAGAGAGAGAGAGAGAGAGAGAGAGAGAGCACTTAGATTTTATTTTCAGTGTTTAGAAGCCAAAACAACTTTCTCTGTGTCAGGGTGAGTACTTGGGGAAGTATAACTATTAAGTAATGGTTCTTCTGATATTAAAATTAATATAATATGGCCATTTAACTGGTATTTAAATTCAAGTAGAAAATATTTTCTGTATTTTCTCTGTGAAGAATATATAATGCAAAGCCAGTATTTATTTGAATGTTATAACAATCCAGAGTTGACAATTACTTTAATTTCAGAAGACTTAAAGATGTAAAAACCATCAAAATATACAGATTTCTATAAGCTTTCTTTTGAAACATGATACTAAATTTGGGTGGCAAAGAGTTCAAAATCCTTGCTATGAATCCAAAGGGGACCGTTTTTATCGTTTGATATTAAAAGTCCTCCCAAAAGGGCAATACAATGAGTGAAGCAGCCCAGTACTGTGGGAAGCACTGTGGGAAGCCAGGCAAGGTCCTGAGCCTGTGTCCTACCTAGAGGGTCAGCTTCTTTGGAGCTTTAGCCCCACAGTGCTTAATGTGATTTTGTGATTTTTTTATAAGGACAAGGGAAAAAAGTTTAAACATGTTTAAATATTAGTCTGCCCAAATGGAAAAAGTGCTGGTAGTGGCAAATAAACAAAATAATGAATCTGTAACCTCCCAACTATATAAATCAAGCTCCTTCCAAATCACTCCTACTCAAATTGAAACAGACAAAACAATGCTGGTGATTGAAGTATGCATTTTGGTTTCAATATTAATTCTGTTTTGTGATTATTTTAAATAATTTCATTTTGTATGAATCACAGGGATGTGTATGTGTTTGTATTATAAAACAATATATTGATTATTTAAATCTATGTAAAGAACAATAAGGGGGAAGGGAAAGAATAGAAGTTCATATAGATTAGAGAGAATGGGGAATGGAGGGAAGTGAGGAGGGGATAGGAAAAGGAAAAACAATGGAATGTATTTGATATAAAATTCCTATGTACATATATGAAAACATCAGTGAATCCCACCATCATATACCTCCACAAGAATGGAGTCCTAACTAGAATAAAATATATTCCATGCTTATATAATTATATCAAAATGGATTCTACTGTCATGTATAACTAAAAAGAACCAATAAATAAAAAATTAAAAATAAAAAAAACAAAAAAAAATCAGGTTCACACATAATATGTAAAGTCACTTAAGCATTTATATATTTTTGAAATATCTATTCTAGTTCACTTTATTTGCTGCCCTTAAATACTTGGAATTTACTAAAAGTCTATACATGAATATTCTTTCATAAAATAATGGTTTTAAACTTTAATGTAACCATTCAACTCCTTAGAAAAGGGTTGAAGATGGAATTTCCTTGACTCCTTACCCATATTTCATAATGTTTTCAAATTACTTTATAGGAATTCAGAACTAGAAGTATTTTCAAAAATAGTTTAATAAAATCGTATATGTCATTGATAAATATGATTCAAATGGGTGAAGTGCTTGTCCAATGTCAGATATAGTCAGCAAGAGGACTGAGAATCCAAAGAGAAGAGAGTTAAGAAGTAGTTTGGCATGTGAGAAAATGTAGTGTATACATTTTAATTTAATGATAAATTAAAATACAAAATATATAATTGGTAGATACAGACACAGATACTCCTGAATTAATTTTATTAGCATGTTTACCTAAATAAGTTTACTCTCATTTTTGGTGGACACTAGCTGATATTTTGGAAAGTGTTGGCAAAGTGGATCCAAGTGTTTAAACTAAATAATTCTGAAGGGTACCATTTGTGAACATTTGGGGAATTTCCAAGAGGCTTGTGGTGGTGAACAGAGCTGGTGTCCTGTGCCTCAATAGTCATTAAACTTGGAACTGTCCTTCATCTCTGCTTTGCAAATAAGCTGAGAGTTCAGAGATTTCTCATTGATAGAAAAATAGGCTTCGTGGGCAGTTCAATACAAAAAGGGTTTTAGAAACTGTGAAAATGAGAACTCTGCTTCTGGCTGTCAGAAGAGCTGACAAGATTCAGACAAATTCCAGCAGGGAATGATGGCATTTTCTCTCAGAACCACAAAACTACTTGAGAGACCAGGGCTGGGTGTTAATGTAGCCACAGTGGATTTGTTCTACATACTAAGTTGCATGCTTTGTGTTCTAAAACAAATCAAATCATATTTCAAATATCCTCTCTCAAGAGATGTAAAAAATTATACTCATTTAAGGAAGGGGGCTCTTTTCCTCCTTAGAGATAACTAAAAAGCTGGAGGTGGTATATTTTTCACCAGTCTAGAAATTGAGAGTGACAGTGGAGATATGGATCATTCTGTACTTCATGACCATTTTACGTTTACTATATCTTCTAATATTCCAAGATATTGTTATTGAGTGACACTGCTCACTGAGGGCATGCTCAGCTACAAACACCTAAAGCATTACACTGTAGTAGTTGGTCTTTATCAGCATCCCTCAGCCATTCCCATTTGGAGAGATTCATACACACTGACATATTATAGGTCTCTCTGTCTCTCAGGTAGAGTCACATCCCCTCTTCTTAACTCCTGGTACCAATACATACATCTCTTTCCTTCCTCTGACAAGCCCCTCTTTCCTCAAAACTCTTGTATGGCAATTTCTCACAGCTACCTAGCAAGTTTCATATTGGGAACTTAAAAAATAAAAACTTTTAGTGTTACTCTAATGCAAAAGTTTCAGGTTCATAATAACAAATGCTGGAATACTTTATTGTTTGGATCTTAAATGTCACCCTAAAGTCCATGTGTTAAAGGCTTAGTCACCAGCCTATGGTGTTACTGGTAGATAGTGGAACCATTAAGAGGTAAGGCACCCTGGGAAAAAGATAGGCTGTTGGGGGTGTTTCCTTGTAGGGGGGATTTTGGGACCCTGATCTCTGTCTTTCTATCTCTTGCTTCCCGTATAGCATGAGATTAGCAGTTTCCTCTGCCACACATTCCCCACTCTGTGATGTTGCTTTGCTGCAGACCTGAATGAAGGCAATAGAGGCAAGTGATCATGGACAAAAACCTTTGAAACCTTGAGCCAAGATAACCTTTCCTCCTTTAAGTTGATTTTATCAGGTATTTTTTATAGTGACAGAAAGACCAATACAGCTACATTCTAATAGGAAAAATTCACTCTCATCCTCAGAGTACAGTATGTATTGAAATGATACAAAGCAGATAATAATTCAGTAAACTCCTAACACATTTAAGTAAAGGAACTCAGTTTAACTTGAGGTAAAACTAACTTCACAACTAGTTAATAAAAGTGATTTGGACAAAGGACAAGTTGAATAGGAAAAAGAGAAAAGCATGTTATCATTGGGTCACAGGGTGGATGGAGAATTTTGTTAACCAACTATATGATCTTTATGATTAGTTAAGGGAATATAGGGTCATGTCTGACCAAAAGTCTGACTTGAATCACCAAAACAGAGAGTCATGGCTGCTTACTCAAATTTTGAAACAACTTCCAAGAAGGGAACATTAAGAAAGGTAGTTAAGGAAGGAAGTGGTCATCAGTGCCACTAGGGCTTTGTGGAAGTCAGAGACTCAAAGCACAATTGGGCCTGAAATTGCTCTCATTCCTCTCTTTCCTTCCAAATTTTGAACTTACTTACCCAGTGCCCACAACTGTGTGCACCAATTCCCTTTTATTGTTATCAGTGTATAACTTTAAAGTGTGTAACTTTAAAAATATTAAGAATATATGACCTATTGGTTCATATTTTGTGATTGAAACCTGACAGATACAGACTAAAAGGAATTTAAGAGTCCTAACGACCAGTTGTATTTATTTCATTTGGGTAGAAGTTTGAATAAAATGTGAAATAATTTTATGATACTATAAAGGAAATTTACACACATACCAGACATTTGGTGATCTTAAGGGACTTTATTAATAATTTTTTATGTAATAATGGTATTTTGGATGTATTTAAAAGTTTATAATATTTTTCAGAAGAGAATAGTCTGACAGAAATTTGCTTCAAAATTATCTTGAGGGAAAATATATAAATGAAAGGAGATTGATAAATAGATAGTTTTGAGGGAGGATGTTTGATACCTGGGCTTTATTGTGCTATTTTATCTTCTTCTAAGTTTGTTTCATATTTTCCATAATGAAAAAGTAAAATGAAATTATTTTTAAAAGTCCACAAATACTTGGGACTTGAAAAGAAGGACTGAGTAATGGCAAACTACATGCATTTATTATTTTTCTACCCTCATCTAGACATTAGGCAAAACACCCATACCAAGGTCCTTTTTTTTCTCCTTTCTATAGTATACACATATATATTTTATTATATTATTATATACATCTTATGTTACCCTTATATACCTAAGTATCTTTGTATAAAATGTACATTTTTATATGCTATCAATTATATGAAATAACATATGGATTAAAATAATTTAGAATTACATGATATAAATTGAGCATTTCTGACCTACCACAAAAATGCTTATATGGTGAAACCAAAAGATTTGCTATTAAGGGAGAATCTAAGGATGTACGGTAAGATAGTGTACTTTTTTTGATGTACAAGGATGCCAGTTGCTTCTTGTACTTACAAATACAATTAACATGAAAGACATTTTTTATTTGGTTTATACTAAATCTTGTCTAGAAGTCAAGGAGGACTATGACTTTATAGTAGGGAGAAAACAGGTAATTGAAATAATCCATGAAATAAACTATTCCCTGATGCTATGTGTAAGTTTACTATTTATCATTTGAAGCAGTATTTCATTATATTTATATGTCTCATTTAGTAATTCTCCAATTAAAGCACTGCCACATATTGTATTCCATCAAAATTGTTGTTTCCATGTTAAAATGTGAAAAGATACATTTAAAATTCTATTCTATCACTTTCCATCTCAATTCTTGGTCTCTGGTTTTAGTTCTAGCTAAGAAAAGTATAAGCAGGGAATAAAATATCATGGAGGATAGAGAATGTGAAGATGTATTGATTTATTACAACACAGTGATGTTAGCATGAACTATGCTAAACCATTTCTACTCTTCACACGTGAAGAATTTGCTATATAAAGTAATATGAAGCAAAAAGATCTAGGTTGTAATTGGCAGATATATAACAAAGTCATAACTTGAGTACTATTAGTGTAACCATATAGCTTACTATCAAAATTAGTATAATTTTGAGGCCATTAACAATTGCTCTGAAACATCTGGCACAAACATCTGAATGTGAGATGTCCCCCAAAAGCTCATGTGTGAGACAATGCAGAGGCAAACTGATTGATTGGGTTGTAAGAGTCTTAACCCAATCAGTGAATTAATCCCAGGATAGGGATTAACTGAGTGGTAAATGAAGTGGAAGGTTGTGGCTGGAGGAGGTGGAAATTGGGGTGTGGCTTTTGGGTATATATTTGTATCTGGCAAGTGGAGTCCTCTCTCTCTGCTTTCTGACCATCATGGGAGCCACATCCCTCCTCCACACTCTTCCACCATGATGTTCAGCCTCACCTTGAGCTCCAAGGAATGTACTCTGCTGTCTTATGGATTGAGACCTCTGAAACTGTGAGCCATTTAAGTAAACTTTTCCTCCTCTAAAATTGTTCTGATGTGCTCATTTAGTCACAGCAGTGAAAAAGCTCACTAAAACAGAAATTGGTACTGAGAAGCGGGGTCATGGCTATTACTAACCTGACCATGTGGTTTAGACGTTTTTGGACCATTTTGTAATTGGTTGGAGGAATTTTGGGATGTGTAACAATGCAAGCTGGAAATGCTTTAGGTTGTTGTAAATGGAGTTTAATGGCCAATTCTTGTGGGAGTTCAGAAGATCTGAATGCCAATAGAACTGTGGATAGTGAAGACTGTGCTCAAGACGGCTTAGAGGAAAAGGAGGACACTTGGTTATTTGACTAGAGGCCATTCGTGTTATATTTTGGCAGAGAAGTTCTCTGCATTTTGTCCATATCCTGAGACTTTCTGTGAGGCTGATTTTAAAAGTGTTGAACTTCTTCTGGTAGAAGAAACTTTTAGACAGCATAGTGAAGCCAGAATTGGGGACAGGCAGTTAGTGTAGAAATAGGGAATCGGGTCAGATCAAGGAAATGGAGGCCATAAAACCATCTGCCTCTGGAAATTGGAGACTACTGTGGGAGAATGGAATGTCAAGGACCTGCAGAACCCATTGATAACCAAATTTACCTGCCCTTGTCAGAGACTGCAGGCAGGAAGATGCTGATTAATGCCCCCTGGGCCCTTACCTGCCTGAATCACCTTGTCCCTCCCCCTGCCCATGGCTTCTCACTTAATGCAAAACCAGGCCTAGTCACGTAGGCAGGAAGGAGAGATAAGGGGGGAGAGAACTGGAGAACAAAAGAGAATTTAACCTATAAAAGATGTAGGTTGCGCTCACTTCTGGGGACTTTTTGAACATCAGCCATGGCCCCCTTCTCCCTGCCGGGAGAAGTCTGTATTATTAGCTTTAAATAAAACCTGCTTAATATGCTTCCTTGGCGTGCTTCTCTAGTGTTCAATCTTCAACATTAGAAGGAGCAGAACTCGGCACCGGTAAACGGCGGTATCAATAGCACTGAGGTGGTGGCATGGATATTCTGGCAGATTTTAGCCAAATTTATTGTGATAATCAGGAGCAGAAAGCAGATCAGAAAGATTTGGAAAACATGGACTTGAAAGGCAGGAATAAAACTAAGGCTAAAGAGGTTGTAGTTGGTAAACACATTACTGCCACTAAAGAAATGCTAAAGACTTTACCTAGAGACAACAGGAATAATGGCTTGAGGGCATCTCAGAGATTGGCAAGACCACACCCATCTCAATCTCAAGGAGTAAAAGTACAAATTATTTTGTGAAGAGACCATTGGGCCACCCTTCTTGCACAAGGGGACCTAGAAGTTTTTTCAACATGCTCGACCACCCCAACATTCAGAGGCTGCTGCAGCCAGGGTCCTTGGAGGCTTGGCTACTGCTCAAGATGGTGGCAGACCTTGGCATCAACCACATGGTACCTGATCTGTAGAAATGCCAAATGCTGGAGTTAGAGGGTCATGGGGACTTCCACCAAGATTTCAAAGGAAGACCTGGGAGGCCAGGCAAAGTGCAAGAGAGTCAGGTTCCCTGTGGGCACCCTCTGAGAAGTCAAAGTGTGGAAATTTGAGGAGGAAGCTGAAGCTGCTGTGAAGACCTCAAAGAAATGCCAGTAACATAGGACATGGTACTGAGAAAGCTCCAGGATTTGAGCAGAGACAAGCCAACAGAAAGGCCCATTGGGCTGCAACCAACAAGACCACGGGACCAGATCTACACAAGCCCTTTAGAAAGAACATCATGCTGTTCACTCCAGATGCCAGACACATAACTACAGGACTTGCTTGCCCAGGTGGAGTTCAGTCTTGTTTTGGTCCTGTCCCTTCTTTCTATACCCCTAATTTTGTGAATGGAATGTTTACTAGGTACCATTATATATTGAATACTTGTAAATTGCTTTCTAATTTTACAGGAGCTCACAAATGCAAGATTGCCTTGAACCTCAGAGATGATTTTGAACTTGAACCTTGAGCAATCTCAGAACTGTTGAGATTATGGGGACTCTTGGGAATGGATGATATGTATTTTGCATTGTCAGATGAGTGTGAGCTTTTGAGGTCCAGGAGCAGAATGTTTGGTTTAGATGTGGTATTGCCCAAAAGCTCATTCATGAGAAAATGCAGTAAGATTTGGAAGAGAAATCTTAACCCAATTAGTGAATTAATCCCTGACGGGATTAACTGAGTGGTAACTGGAGGCAGGTGGGTTGTGGTTGGAGGAAATATTTTATTGGGGGCATAGTTATGGGGTAAATATTTTGTATCTGGAGAGTAGCGGCTCTCTCTGCTCTCTGATCATCATGTGAGCTGCTTCCCTATGCCACACTCTTCCACAAAGGTGTTCACTGCTTCACCTCCAGCCCTGAGGAATGGAGCCAGCCTCAGCCAGCCTGAGGAATGGACTAAGACCTCTGAAACAGTGAGCCCCCAAATAAATGTTTCCTCCTCTACAATTGTTTTGGATGGGTCTGTGTCACAGTAGTGAAAAAGCTGACTAAAACAAGGACCATCTTGGGGAAAAGGAGACTTGGATTCATTCAGAATAAAGTATATGCAGTTGAAGTTATTTTATGGATGCAAAAGACATGATTTAAACCTAGTTAATAGAACATATGGATACAAGTCATTTACTCTACTTTTGTGGTTCTGTTCTTCTTCTAAGATTTTTTTTTCCTTTTGGTATATCTTAACATCTTTATTTTCTATTGCTTTTACATCAACACTTCTACAACAATATAACTTACAAGATGAAACTGTCATGTTTGAACTGTGTTTCCAATCAAATATTTTCAATGATAGATGTTAATGAAAGTTTTTGGACCATTTTGTAATTGGTTGGAGGAATTTTGAGATGTGTAGCAATGCAAGCTGGAAATGCTTTAGGTTGTTGTAAATGAAGTTATTATTATTATACTTATATAAGTATAATAATATACTTATTATTTTTTTAAATGCAAAAGTACAGAGAATAAGAATGTTAAACATATTCTTTAAACTATCAGTCTTATACCTGAGCATGTCTGTAATCTCAGTGACTTGAGGGGCTGAAACAGAAGGATCACAAGTTTGAGGCCTGTCTTAACAATTTAGCGAGACTCTAAGCAATTTTGCAAAACCTGTCTCAGAATAAAAAAGTGCTTAGGATGTAGCTCAGTGGTAAAGCAACCCGAGTTCAATCCCCAGTGCCAAAAAAAAAAAAAAAAAAAAAAAAAAAAAAATTTTTTCTTTTATTTTCCACTATACCTAATACTATATCTTCAAAATATATAACATTAATTTGTTGGGAGTGGTGACTAAATTATGGGTATTGAACTGTCCTGTGACAGAGGCAATGCCTCTTTTGGGAAATCTCAGTCTGAAGGCATTGATTTGAGACTTCCCAGTTGCTATGGTGATGCCCTGTTCAATAGGAGGTTCTGTGCCAGCCATAGAACTGTTCAGTTCTTGACCTTGAGGTTGTAATGCCAGCTGCCCTGGGGGTAGAGAATTATGGGTGCAAGATGATAGTTCTAATTGGGGTGTTTATACCCTCATCTTCACTTCTGTTTATCTTGAAGAAACTTTCTCACAATAAACACTTTGTATGTTTAAACCTATATAATAAATGTACCAGACTTATGTGGGTCACTACCTTCCTACCAAGGAGTAGTCAACCTCTGAGACCCAGTTTTTCTCCATTCCCTCACCACCAGGTCCCAAAATCTGAATTAGCGGCCCTGCAGGTTGTGGCATTAACTCATTCAAAAAATACATGTTGAAGTTCTTTGTACTTTAATTTTGACACTTTTGTTATAATCTATGAGTGGTAGCAAATGATGCTAACATGGAAATTTTGTTTTAGACATAAACTTATAGAGCATCTATCAACCCTATTTTACATGAGGAAACTGAATTTCAGAGTAATTAATGAATTATTCTGTGTTGCAATTATCAGGTAGAAGAATTTAAACCAGATCATAAATTCAAAGGTACTTTTTAAGATTTTATTTCTCAAAGAATTTTAACTTGAAGAAAGTTTACAAAGATAGATGTTAACCTAAAGTTCTATATCCTTCATC
Source organism: Sciurus vulgaris (assembly GCF_902686455.1). NCBI lineage: Eukaryota > Metazoa > Chordata > Mammalia > Rodentia > Sciuridae > Sciurus > Sciurus vulgaris. The sequence goes on from NC_136462.1 coordinate 74,968,200, forward strand.
TGCTTCTTCTAACTACATAACTGTGGTATAATTATCACAAGTGTGTGTGTGTATGTCATATTGGTGATTGAACCCAGAGGTGCTCTGTCACTGAGCTATATCACCAGCTCTTCTTTTATATTTTATTTTGACATAAGATCTCACTAAATTGCCCAGGCTAGTCTTGAATTTTTGATCCTCTTTCCTCAGCCTCTTGAGTCCCTGGAATTATTTGCATGTGCCATTGCACCAGCTCACAAATTATTTTTTTTAATTGCACTGTGCAGTCTTAATTCAGATTTATTACCTTTAAAGTAAGTGCAGAAAGATGCATTTCATAATTGAGAAAAATATTGAAAAAAATTAATCATACATTAGAAACCAAAGGAAACATACTTGGTGTCAAAAACTTGGGGATTCTTGAAATCAAGTAAGGTATCTATTGACACATAAATGGATAAAGAAAATGATGTGCATGTGAGCATACACACATACCCCCCCCCCCCCCCCACACACACACGTAATGCTATCCAACCATGAAAAAAGAATGAAATCCTGTCATTTGTGGCAGATGGAACTGGAGGAAATTATGTTAAGTGAAATAAGCCAGGCATGGAAAGACATGCTGCATGTTCTCACTCCTCCATGGAATCTAAAAAAGTTGGCTTTATAGAAAAAAGAGTAGAATATCAGTCAAAAGAGGGCAGGAAGGGAAGTGGGAGGAACAGGTCAGATAACGTACCAAAACACAGTGAGAGAGGAGAAATATGTTCTAGAGTTCTATAACACAGTAAAATGACTATCATTTACAACAATTTTTAATATATTTTATAAAGAATTAGAAGAGAGGAGTCCAAAGGCTTCTAGAAACAAGAAATTATAAATTTTAGGGATGAAAATGCTAATTACCCTGATTTGATCATTATAAATTGTGTATAGTACTGAATTATCACACAGTACCACATAAATGTATACAATTAAAGATATATATTCAGAGGAATATTTGTGATTCTAATACTAACATTTTGGTATCAGGATGAAATATTTGCAACTGGAATATTGAGATTTAGAGAATTTGTAATGACACTAAGAACTCATTTCTGTCTCTCTATAAATTAGTGTGAGCTTTCATAGATTGTTTCAAAACTCATCTACCAACAGTGAATTTATGTCATTAAATACATAAATGCTATTTGAATCTTTTATAAGAAAAAGTTCAATAAATCATTTTCAAAGTAGTATAATCTTAAAGTACTTCTAAGCAACATGCCTATTCGTATGACTTGTTATAAAAGACCTAGAAGAGTTGTCATTCTCTTTTGTTGTATATTTGCTCCTATTTTCTCTGTGCCTCATTGAATGAAAACACAAAACAAAACAGAATTCTCATGCCTTGTACCTTAAAAATAAAAAATGTGCATAAAAAACACACAGAAAAGATTATTCAGACCTTTTACAATCAATGCTTTGTTTTAATACTTGGATTGTGGAAATTATAAAACCTTCCCTTTTTAGGATTTCAAATTTTCTAAATTCATTCATAACCATAACTTTTTCCCAGTAATAACTTGTAGTAAGAGATAGTCTTCTCATTTTCCTTCATCTAAAATTTATGTTGGTATTTTTAACAAGCTAGTCATGCCCACCCAAATCTCCTTGCCCTGCCTACCATTTAGTGCACACAGGTCTGATTTTCCTTAACAATGGGGTTGGGGTGGCTAGGTTTCACCACTGGATGTGTTAATTCCACAGCAATTCTGTCCTGTGTAAGGTTAAAGCAAACTCTTGCCACTAGAGAGAAGTACAAAGAAAAAATGCCAGCACTCATTGAATTAATTATCCTAGGAATGGCTCTTGCTCAATGGCTAAAGTTAATATGTATATACCTTAGCTTGCTCACACTTTGTGGGATTGTTCTAAACCTAGTGTGCTAATCTGGTTTCCAGCAAATCCCATTGAGATTAAGCTTTGTTTAACTCATATGATAACCTGCTCAGTAATTCACCCTTTATTGCCTTCCTGGCCTTCTCTGTCTCAGATTCCCGTGTCTCTACTATACTTTCTGAAATCACTTACCAAATAGTCTACCTGTACTTGTGTCCTGAACTCTGGGTGTACTTCTGGTGGGACACAAATTCAGGAAATATTTTCCAAAGCTTCGTCTAAAGAAATATCCAGTTAGAGAATTTACATTCATCAACAACAGGATTGTAGGAAGCCAGGAGCATGAAATATAAGTGGATTTAGGAATATCTGTGGAATATTCCTAATCTGTGGGTTTAGAGATATCTATTCTTAAATGGGTTTAGGAATATCTCTTGAAAGCCAATCATTGCTACTGAAAATAGATTATTTTATGTCCCCATGTCAGCCAAAAACAAAAAAGAAAATGATCCTCAATGGAAGTCAATAAAGACTAGGGATTTTGTTCTTCACATTAATATTTTCTATCATAGTTGCTTATGTTTATAACTTAATTAGCAATGAAAAGCACACAAGTCATAGATTGTCTCAAGGTGTTAGAAAATATTAAATTAGCAGGTTTCAATTGCTGGGCTAATTAAAAATAAAAGTTTATTTCCTTTTAGGGAATTAAAAGGTTAAATCCTTCTATTATATTTTTAAAAAGTTCCTTCAAACAGTTTATTTGTATTATAAAAAGTATATCACAATGAATATTAATAGACTGGTGACTTGTTTTATTATCTGACTAAATGCAGACAATAGGTAAAACATCTATCTTATGTCTCATCAGAATTGTAGATGTATATGTACTAAGAATAATATAGAAACATAATTTTTAAAGAAAGCAATAAAACATAGTAAGGAACAGAAGGTTAATTAACATGTACTTTATGAAAACCTTCATTGACTAAAGTGATTCAGAACTGACTACACAGTTAGATGTCTGACCATGTCTTGGGAGAGTCTCTAATTCCTGGCATATCATAGATAGGGTACTATTAAATGTTCCATTCATATTAAGAATGCTGTCCTCTGGCTACTGGGTTCCATGGAGTGATAGGTACTATTTAAATATTAAGTCCAAAGAAAGAAATAGGGTCAAATAAATATCATAAACATAATGTGACTCTACCTCAGTAAGCATATATCAATGAGGCAATTTAACCCAAGAGGCTCATTACTTCTACATGGCAATGATACAAATTTTCTAAACTATTTTATTTATAAAAAATTGTTAAATTCAGGTTTTACAATTCTAAACTCCGTTTTTTCCCCAATTCAAAACTAAATTCTACTGAATACTATACCTGAGCTTAATGCAATGTAATTTTGAGTCATCTTTGTCTTTCAATTTTCTTTGTTCCTTGTCTATTATTCTTTCAATACAGTCTAGTGCCAGATACCAGCCCTTTTCTATTTTTTCATTTAAAAAAGTCTTTATGTATTTTTGTAATACATAGGAAACTTTGTACAAATTCTGGCATTAGCCTTTTATTATCCTGAGTACCATACATTTCAAACCCTGTTTTCATTCTTATCCCAGCTTCTTTCTTTATCCAATTTTGTGTGTAAATAAATATATATATTTTTTTGGTCATGAAGACTATATCATGGTTTACTATATACATGTCAGAGCAAAATTCCTGGCTTTGGAATATGCACCAATATTCACTAACTCACCTGCTTTCCCTTTATTCCAGGTCTTCTCAGCACATCTTCTTAACTGAGGCAAATGTTTTTCTCATAGTCCAGATTAATTTTTAGCCCCAAACTAAACGTTATTCTCTTCCTCATTCAGCAGACTGCTATCTTTCATTACTTAAAAGGCACCAACAATTCCAATACTTCCTAGCTGCTTTTTCCATTAAAGGATACTGAGTTCGGTTAGTATTTTTTTCCCATTCCCTTTGCAATCTATCAGGAATTGATTATTCCCCCCTATTCTCTTTGGTTATTGCCTCAGACATGCATGCAGTCTGTGTTAGGATACCATGTAATTATAATGAAGTCTCTCCTTTTGCTAGTTTAGTCATCTTTCTGGTTTGAAGTACTAGAGTAGAAAGTAGAGGAAAAAGCATTCTCATTCCAAAACCTAGTATGTTTGTATCTTTTTACACCTTAGATCACTGTGCCACATATATTTCTCTTTTGGTTACTATGAATTATGGGTGTTGGAGTAGAGTTCCTGCTTTATGTGGAGAGGAACCTGAAGCTCTAGTGCCTTGCAGTATTCAAGGTGACAGGGCATGCAGTCTGGAACTCCTGAGTTTGAATTATTACGACGATGTTTATAACTGTGTGCCTTTGAGTAAATTACTAATATCTTTAAACGGAAACTGCCTCATAAAATGGGGGTACTAATAATAAATGGAATACTGCATTGTAATGGATAGAGTATGTAAAGTGGATTGCTTGCCACATGGTAAGCATTTAATAAATGGGAATGTGCTAAAGAATTTGCCCAAGACACAGTATTATAATAGCTTGCAAAGACCTGAAACCGCGAATTCAGCCTCTGAAGTCCAGGCTTTCCCACTACTTTTCCCTGCTTCCTATCACACTGAGTTAATTAAACTACTAACTTGATGAATGACCTTGCACAAAATACTTCAGAAGTCAGTTTCCTCATCTGTGAAATGAAGGGCTTGATTTAGATAATCTCCAAGGACCTTTAGAGTTTATTCCAGCTACTTTAGATTCTCCCCTCCCCCTGTGTTTTAGAGTTGAGGTTCGGGTTCGTGATATATCCAAGATCTGTAAAATCCAAGACTCTGCACATCGCCATGAATTTCATTCCTACATTCGTATTTCGTTTAGTATTTAGTTTTGTGTGCACACTCAGCTGTTGCCTGTATTAAGCCTCCCTACCAGAGCTTTGTGGAGACCCACATCCAGCTTTATTTATTTATATCCTGGCTTGTTACCGAAAGGATTTAAGGCGGCGAGTGACACTATAAGTCCCCTGACGGTGTCACATAGTGCGATTTAAGAAATCCTCTTGATAAAAACCTCCCGGTAGGAAATGGTCTATCAGAGATGCTAACTAATGTATTTTACCTAACTCTTAAAAATAAAAACTAACACACCTAGCTAGAAGTCCTGGAAGCATACAGTTCTGGCTCTTCCCCCAGCCCGGACGCTGTCCCACCGGTAGTAAACGGTCACTCGAATGCCCTTCTCAGACTAGCCAAAATTGTCGCCACTCCAGTCCCAGCTGGACCAAGGTCCCATCCCACGCCTTGGCTCTTCTCAAGTGTCCTGATTGGGAAGGGGCCTGAAGAACCTTTCCCACATTTCCGTTTTATTGGCTGGCACGGCTGTCAGTAACTTCCCCTTCCCGCCTTCCAGCCTAGCGTGTTTCGTGGACCCCTTGGTTTCTGCGACAAGCCGCTTACGTTTGCCTGAGCCGTGTTGCCTGGGACCGGCGACCTTTCACCCCTCGATTCCCACCGGAGCGCCCCGGTCCCGGTCCTCGCTCCCGCCGCGCGCCACCGCGCGCGCACACGCACGCGCACACACTCCCGCCCCCCCGCGGCGTCCCCCTCCACCCCGCGCCGCCCCGCGGGCTGAGGCTCCGGCGCTGGGAGGCGGCGGCGGCGGCGCTGCTGAGAGGCAGGGACCGGAGCGCGAAGTGTGTGGGAGTCTACGAACTCAAGCCCTCTCTACCCTCCCCTCGCAGCCAGCCCCCTCCCTCCCGCCAGCCCCCCCTCCCCGACAAGCGGGAGAAATAATGAGCGAGACCGGGCGGCAGCGGCAGCAGCGCCGAGCAGCCCAGGCAACGGCAGAACCGCTCCGGCAGCGGCGGCGGCGGCAGCACCAGCAGCGGGAGCGAGCGCAGCGCTAGCGCGGCGCGGGGACCGCCGCGCTCCTTCCCGGCTCCTGCCCTCCTCCGCCGCTCGCTCCTCTCCGCATCCACCTCCTTCCCCTCCTCCTGCTCATTCACTCTTTCCCTCACTCTCCCCTCCTCCTCGGCTTCTCCCCGCGCCCCGCCAGCCCTCGCGCTCTCCCACTCCCTCTGCCCGTCCTCCCCGCTCCCCTCCTCCCGCTCATTCACTCGCCCCTCTCCCTTCTCCACTCTCTCCCCCTCTCTCCTTTCTTCTCCTTCTTTCACCCTCCGTCTCTCACACCCCCTCCATTCCCCTGTCTCCTTTCTGACACTGCACTGCAGCTGCTCTTCAGCCCTGCCCCCTCCCCAGTGAGAACAAACCAGCAACATTGCTTTTTTTCCTAAAGAGATTTCTATTGATCCGATTAAAAAAAAAAAAAAAAAAACCTTAAGAAACCCCAAACGCAAAAAAGAAAAGAAAAAGCCAAAACAAAAGGGAGAAGCTTCTCCCGTAGCAGCGGCAGGAACTGCAAACATGATGGCGGCAGCTCCCATCCAGCAGAACGGGACCCACACTGGGGTTCCCATAGACCTGGACCCGCCGGACTCGCGGAAAAGGCCGCTGGAAGCCCCCCCTGAAGCCGGCAGCACCAAGAGGACCAATACGGGCGGTGGGTATTGCTTCCACCTCCCCGCTGGCCCCATCCCCCGCCGCCCGCCCTGCCTCCCTCCCTCCCGCACCCTCCCTCCCTCCCGCGGCCCGGACACCTCCAGCCCGAGCCCGGCGGCTCCCGCGCCCCCTCCCCTGCACCTGCCCCGAGCCTCGCCGTCCCCGACACATTTCCATTTCTGTGTTTATCATTCATCAAAATGGCGACCAGTTTTTCGGAATAGACCTATCTTTCCATTAATCGGTCTAGAAACTGACCATTTAAATATCCTAGACCTGGGCTAGAGGGTCCGTTAAGGAGGAGGAGGATGACCCCCGAGTGAGGTGATGGCCGCTGCAAGATGCGCGCTGCATTTAACAGTCTGATAAAATAAATAAATAAATGGCACTTGGGTAGCGGATTGCGAATGATTGGGGCACCGGAGAGTTTTTCCTCTGTCCATCCCCTTGCTTTGGGCTACAAGTAGTATGCAAAATCCTGAAGAGTGCATGCCCTTACCGCACTTATATTGTCGGTACAAATATCTCATTGATTTGTCTTCAAGGGTGTGCATACGAGGGGGGTGTCTGGTACGGTGACTTGTTAGTTAACATCCTGCGCTTCCTTGGAAGATGAGTTATAACGGGACCGGTATCGCTTCTTCATTTGCACTGGAGTCATCTTAACAATGCACCCAATGCATCGAAGCAGAGGTGAATTTATCTCCAGCATATACATTAGAAACGGATGGGGGTCTTGTGAGTGGCACACCGCAAAATTTGGAATATTCATTCACATTAAAAAGCTGGATTTACAGGGATATTTTATATTTAAGATATGATCAGGTTGGCGGAAATTAAAGTTTATGGAGTTGGCTTTATTTTCCAAAACATTTCATTTTTCTTTTTTTTTCGTTCATCAATCCCCTCTCCGTTTTGTGGTTTTCGGAGAAGGAACATTATCTATTTGGTCACTTTCAAATGTATTTAATAGAAATGACTCCTAAGCTTTTTAGTATTGGCAAAATTCTTCTTAAGGTCCTTTAATTAATGAGCTTACGAGATCATAGTAGACTAAGAAGTGCTAAAGAAATACATCAGGATTAGTTAGATTTGTCAGTCCACCACCTCGAGTTGTTTCCTGGCACTTACTGAAGGCTTGGAATACACCCTACAGTTTGGGTGGATTATTTGGAAGGGGAATGGTTGTTTTCTGTACTTTAAGTAGGATATAGGCAATGGCTAATTGTAGTTTTTATGTGTTTGCTAATGACAAACAAATTTAGCTCATCACTGTTTACAATTCTTTTTTTTTTCCTTCAATATGTTAAGTGAAGGTTTGTCATCTTATGGATGTTTGAAGTTCTGTTAAAGGGTCAGTTCCTTTCATTTTACTATAGTAATCACAGATAGAATTGGAAGACTTCCATGTTTGGAATAACAACTGGAATTTAGTCATCAGTTCCTACAGTGCTGCAAAATATTAAAACATGTTTATATTTTAATTCCAAGTTTGAAAGTATAAGTCCTACAAAATGGGAAATACTTTGTACATATTTTCAGTGTGATTTGTTTATTTTTTATTCTTAAAACATTTTAATACCCTATTTCCTACAGCTTTATGCCCAATGATTTAGTTGTTGTTTTTCTCTCTAGAGGGTGGAGTGGGAATACAAAGTTTTTAAATATCATGTTAACCGAGTATATTTCTTTGCATTTTTCAGAAGACGGCCAGTATTTTCTAAAGGTTCTCATACCTAGTTATGCTGCTGGATCTATAATTGGGAAGGGAGGACAGACAATTGTTCAGTTGCAAAAAGAAACTGGAGCCACCATCAAGCTGTCTAAGTCCAAAGATTTTTACCCAGGTAGGTGCACTGATGAAGAGATTGTTTGATGAATCCCCAAGGAAAGAAATAGAAGATCTCCTTGTGTTGTGTTGTCTTGAAAGAAATTTTTAAACAATAGTGGAGACATATTGCTGTATATTGTGGAAGAGTTTTCAGCATATTTACATTGTTGATTATGTCTTTTTGCTATAATTGATATACTGTTTATGTGATTTAGACTAATTGCAAGATGATTCTTTTGGATATTTCTGAATGCTTCTTATTAGGGAGAAAAACTAAAAAATGGAAAGATAGAAACCTGGACAGCTGGCATCAGGAAATAGGGTTCTTCTGAAGTTTTCAGACATCATTGTAATGACAATTAGTCTAGAGCAAATTCAGAAGAGGGGGGTAGGGAGGCTTCTTAAAGAATGGACCATTTACTTCTGAATCCATTATGTACCTCTTTCTGCTTCATTGCTTTGTTTGTTGGCCTTGGATGAAGTAAAGAGGACAAGTGCTGGCTCTTCAGATTTTTAAAATATTTTGAGTTTAATGTAGATGGTATAAGGAACTTTATTATATTATTATGCAGGAAGTAAAATAATGCTTTAAAATATGTGTTCCTTAGGAGTCATATATGATTAAACTATATTAACAGCGAGATACACTAACCCACTAGAGTATGTCAAGTTTCTTAGGTGGTTTTTTTTGTGTGTTTCTCTTTTATTTTTTAGGTTTTGTTTTTCTTCTTAGTGTTATGCAGTTCTGTATATTCATCTTTTTCTTTCTATTTTTTTAAACCATTTTATTACTCAATATATGTTTTTTAAGTTTAATGGAGAAATCTCTATAGTGCAATGGTGTGTCTCCTAGATAGAACATTACTAGCCGATTTGATTTTACTTAGATCTAGCTTTCTACTTTTGGGAAGTTATTCTATCTTCATGGTTATAAAAATATTAAGTCAATGCTAAGGGGGACTGATGCTGCTTATTTTTTTTTTCCTGTTAGAAAAGAAAAGCTGATTTGCTTTTAGTGATCTAATTCCGTAAGAGTTCTTTAATACAGCAAAGACATCTGGCATGAATATAACCAGAACATTTGGAGCACTTCTTTTTCATAGCCAATCGTCTGGTGGTAGAAATGGACCATTATACTGGAAAAGAAGATTTTATAATGGTTGAAACTTTCCTTTAGTTATATAAATTAAATGTGGTATTTTTGGGAAACATTAAATTCATTAAACTAAAGAGTAATCTGTTAAATATGCTGCCCCTCTAAAGTTTGTTTCCTGTGAGTATAGTTTTGCATATGGCTTTCCTGTCTCTGAAACTTTCCTCATGCATTAGGAAAGTTTGCTAACATATTCACATTCATATATTTAAAAGGTATATTATGGTAAAAAAACAGCAATGTGGATTTGTGAAAACCCTTACTACAAATAAAAGCACTCAAAAGAGCTTGATTACAGAATTAATAACGTGATAGTTCCAGGAAAAGAGCTGCAATGGTAAATTAAATTCACTGTCAATAGATGAAAATGAAAAAGCTTTTTTGCATTATACATGAGGTGGTATCAGATGTGCAGGGATTTTACAGAAAATTGGTGTTTATCAAGAATATTCCAAATAGTAAATTAAATGCCTTTTCATTGGAATATAGTTTATTTTCAGTGGGTTGGAAAGGGTGCAATGAGAATTAGATCTTTTGTTTTTAGTCCACTTAGTTTTGCATTTTTTTCTTATTACATAGAAATTGCTTATTTTATTTATAGTTCTGAGGCATGTTATTTGTGTAAAGCAAGAATGTCTCTTGGAAAACAAAATGGAAAGCTGGAATGCGATGAAGAAAATTTTGTGAGTGTAGTGACGTAACCTGATCAAATGTGAGTTGAAATGTCAGATAAAAGAAGGCTTATATTTTGCTTGTAACAGGTGGAAACCAATCACACACCCTATGAAATCAATTTTAAGGATAAAATAAAGTCTTTTTAATAATTCTGAGGATGTAGTATTAAAATGATTTCAGTTTATTACCTGTTTGGATAGATATCTCTCTCTTTTTCAGATAGACTTTAATTTTAATATTGTTTCTGTTCACATTTGACCACAGCCTGTGTAATTATTTAAGGTCTTAGTATTCTTCAATATAATAGCATCTTAGCTTCTTTTAACTTATGTTACTTAGATATACATGGGGTATCCTTACTTTGCACATCTTAGATAAGCTAAATTATAAAGCTATGATTATTATAGCCCAGTTATACGGAATTTCCTGTAGGATTATGCAAAAATTTTGAATTCCATTTTTGTTTCTTTCAGATGTATATGTGCATGTGTGTATATACTCATTCTTTTAGAATGAATATGCAGATGTTTATTTTGCGAAGTACTTTTCTGTTTCTCCTTTGGTAACATAGTATCTTTGGGAAAAAGCGTATTTAAATTGTATGGTATGATAGACTTGCTCAAATTACCTAAATTTGAAACCAACATAATTGTGTTAGTTAAAATGCCAATATGGTTTTGAAAACTTTCTCCAGGATATATAACACAGAATAAAATCACACTTTGGGGACATTTTAATAAATTTCAACTCAAACAATAGGTATAGTTAAGAAATTATAGCCAATGTAACATCAAATTTGTTTTCCTTTTTCCTTTTTTTTTACCTTCTCAGGCTATGTCTTTAAAATATTGAAAGCAACACTGTCTTTCTGAGCAATATATTTTAAAGTTTGGATGAAATGAAGGAAACATTTTGCCCATTATTTGGTATGACTTTAGAATTTGTACAACTGAATAGTGTATTGTGTATTTCAGTATGTTACACATTAAATAAAAATAATTGAGAAACTTGTATGATGAAGATTTATAAAGTACATTTTTCAGTTATAATCAGAAAAAATGATCTATAAGTAGATTTATTTAGCTTTTTCTTGTGCTGTATAATTCATTCATCTACTTTTAAAAATCTAATCTTAGAGAATACCAGTTTATTACTGGTAGTTTAGGAATGTATCTTCTTCTTTTTTTTTTTTTTACTTGATTAGAGAAACCTAACTTGATTTATTTGTGTATTCTTTCATAATTATGTTATATAAAGTTGCTTTGTAGTAAAAAGTAGCTTTCAGCTTTCTCATTTTGGGGAACATATTACTGTATGCATTTTCAGAATGGTGATAGTTTTTTCTTTTTATTCTTTTGCTTGGCGTCAAAGATGTGTTCAGTTTTCATTAATAAATAGATTTTATTTGTTGAAATTGATGAATGGTCAAGTAGGTAATTGGAAAAATTTAATGAACATGTTATTAGTTGGGAATAACAAAGGATGTGTAAAATAAACATTTTTATGTCTGCCTTAGATGTTAAAACACATCATAGTGTACTTATTTATATTCTGTAAGATAACATTGGAGATATTCATCGTATCAGTCAAATAGGAATCCTTCACTATAGTAGTAGAATCTGTATGTATGTAAGACTTTTTTTCACATTTGCATTCATAAAACTGAACGATATTTAACATAACTTATTTCCTTTTATAGTCCTTAGGTTAAAATCTGAAATTGTTACTTCCAGATTCATTATATTTTGATTTTTATCACAGTCCAACTTGGGTGATTCTCCGATTTTTTTAAATCACAATTTGTTTATCCATTACATTTTTTTTTAAATCATGAAAAAACAGTGTAAATGAAATTTTCTTTCAATTAAGGAAATGTTCCACACTATTTTTATTTTGACATGGGGAAGTTCAGCAGTCAGTTTAACGTTTAGGATTGGCATTACATAAAAATGCTTATTTCCTGAAAATCAAAGAGAATGAAATTTAAAATTGATCACTTTTGTTTACATTGTTGTAGGAAAAGTATTATAATATTGGTAATACAATGTGAATACTTTTCCTGCAGCTTCTAAAAGTTGGAGTCCATACTTTTTTCTTTTATCTTAGATGCAGAGCATGTTAAACATTTATTGGTACATATTTTAAGACAAATTTAATATTTAGATGGAATTATAATAAGTAGAGAAAATTAAATATTTTCATTTCCAACCTTGGGTGGGTTTAATAGTATAGTTATTACACTGAACTGTACCTTTGATTCTACCATGATCAGAGTTCTGTCACAAAGTGTTTTTCCTTAAATTTTAAAGTTGTAATATTTTTATTTGACAGTGTCTGTTTTTATGTGTTACATTTTGCGTATATCCTTAGTTGAAGGAGAAACGATCTTTTACTCAAGATATTAATTTTGTTGTATTTTAATTTTTAATACTCTATTTTAAACAATAATATTCACAACATATATAGGAGAGTTACTGGCATAGCACAATCTATGTTAACATTGCAGTTTCTGAAGGATATAACTTACATTTATCTCATGAATGGAAAAGTTTTGTAGAATGTAATTTTTAGGAAGATGAATTAGCATAAAAATCTTAGCTATTCATTTTATTTGATTCTTATTCTGACATTATATCTTCTATCATTGATTTAGCAAGTTATTGAAGATAATTTGTAGTGTTGATGTCTTCTTGAAATATATAGAACAAATGTCCTTCTGGGGTTTTTGTAAAATAGTCCATTTAAAATTTGTGACATTACAAGGAAGTAATGCAACAACATTGCCTTGCAATTATTGCCCCAGAAGATTTCAGAAATTGTGAACAGAGTTGTTGAAATAGTTCAACATTTGCATATTGAAGATGTTTCCTATACTACACCAGGAGGAAGAATGATCTATGTCTTAGAAGTGGTAATAGTGTGTGTGTGGTATCACTAGAAACCTGACCAACAGAAAAATTAATCAAAAAACTTGTGTGTTTTATAGTTGTTTTATTTTGTTTTGCTCTAGCCTAAGATTATTAGTTTTTAATAATGTTTTATTGAGACAAATGACATTTATTGAACACATTTTATGCCACCTGTTAACTAAAATTTGGCACCTAATAAACATTTTTTTAAATGACAGAATTTAGTTTTAATTGTTTCTAGTTTACTAGAGAGCTGTGTTTTAAAGTATAATGCTTATGAGCAAGTGCAGCTTTTTAAAATAAAACTGGGGGGACGGGTGGTGGGAGATTTTTGCTTGATTGCCATCTCATTTCCATCTTTGGATACTGCTCTAGCATAAAGTTAAACAACATCTGCAGAGATCTGACTGACAAACATCTCTCTGGGACTCATCATTGCAGCCTGCAGCAGGTGCATTCAGCTTTGCAGTCTTTTCCAAAAAGAGGTTAGTTTGTTCTAACATTTATCTGTAGACCGGTGGGAGCAAGTGACTAGAGAGAAGAGGTTGGTTGTCACTTGTCCAGTGCTGGAATACTGCAGGTAATTGGAATGGACTGGTGGGAACTGCAGCAGCCTGTGTCTCACATTGCACTGCAGCTGCTATGGAGCTTAATTAACCTGACCCTCAGAGACTGAAGTGTCATGGTATAAAATGCAACATGCAAGAGATGAAGTAATACTTTTCAATACTCTGATGCTTGGACTGGTTAAGTTTTCTTTTTCTTCATCTTATTCTTTAAAGCTACAGCATCAGTTTTCTCCTATTTTTACTATGGGAATATTTGCAACTAAAATGATTTTCCATGAGTCTGATAGAGTGTACACAAGAAGAAGATGGGAGCATTAGAAATACAAGCAAAAGAACAATAACCATAAGTGAGAAACATTTAAATTTCCCTATTCTGCAAGTATATTTTTAAAACATAAATGAGTGAAAATACTTTGCAGTTATTTTAAAAATTATTGTCTTAGGTTAACATTTATTTATTTTATTTTTATTGGTGATATAACACATATGAAATTAAGTGGTATCTTTTTAGCATTTTGGGGGCTTTGGCAAGTAAACTTTAAAGTGTTCTGAGATGTTCCAATAAACAAGGCAGGTACAACATGTTGAAGAAATTTTCACGATGTTTGAATTTAATATAAGAGTGCGGCTGAGGTGGTTATTTACCAAATTTTATTGCAAGTAAATCAAATAGTCAAATAAAAACTCCTAGAAAATTAGTCTGTTATTTATTTCTGTTGTTTTTAATTCTATGTTGCGTTTGAAACATTGACTTAAAGTATGCATCCATGATACCTGTAGAAGTTTCTTGTATGTTCTAATAGTATTCCCAGTGAATATAGATGTCTCATCACAGTCCTGTTTATGAACTGGCCCTTGAATGGAAAACAATTCCTAATTTAAAATCTCTTTAAATTAAATCTGGCAAGGACTATACTATTTTAAAATCATTTAGAAGGCAAAAACATTTGGAGTCTCTATGAAGCAGTTTATCGTTTTGACTTTTTTGTTAGCTTTACTAATTTGTGTTTTTTGATATCTATTGAATATTCCTTTTCAGTTACCCAAGGGTAAGCAAGGTTTGGAGCTTGCACAGATGCTTTTTCTAATTTTTTTTTTTTGCAACCTATATATTTTTCTTGAAGGCATTTTTATTACCATTATTGATAAACTATTTGATTCTGAAGATACTGCTTATAAGAAAATAATACCTGTTTTAATTTGAATATCAATAGTTGGTACTTTATTGGTACTTGGTAGTTAAGACAAATGAGATTAAAATATTTTGGGGGGGAGGTCAGGAGAATCATTGTAGCACTTTTGAACATATATCATTTCATTTTTCAATGAAGATTTTCATTTTTTGACATCATGTAAGTGTTGTTCTTGTCAGTTTTTAATATGAAAGTAATACCTTGAAATTTCACGTATATACTTCACCGTGATTTTTAAAGTTTTGATAAAGAAGACATGGGAAAAGAACATTTTAGGAGTATAAAGTTAAAAAAATACTATTATGCTGATAAACCCTTTGAGAGATTTTTAGTATTTGTGAAGTTTCATACCATTTTCACAACACTTTATGGATAACCTCATGACAAATCTTGATCATGGAAAAAACATACTATTTTCATTCCATCATTGATTTTTTGCTGCTTCCTGTAGGACCTGTCATAGCCTTGTTGACAGGACCAGATGAAAAATGAAATCAGTATCCTGAATTTTTTGACAGCAAAATGATTCAGGTATGATTATTTGGTGTAGAAAATTTAAAAAAAGTCCACTCTTAAACTAATTTTATTTAATATGTACCTAAAGTTAATGTTATTTTTATTCCTAGACTTGTGTTACATTTTACTGATGTTCAGTATACTTGTCCACTTTAATGAATTTTATTCTGAACTCAGTAATTAAAAAAATTTATATAGTAGTATTTTTTTTTGTGTGTGTGAAACTAAGCCTACTTTTTGAAGTTCTGAGGAACAACTTTTCTTTCCACTTTAAATATTTTGAGAGTATACATTGAAGTCCCCATAATTCTATTCACAGGACAAATTTTTACAGAATGAGTTCAGCAATTGAGATTTCAAATCCTGCATTCTTCTAGGGTGTAATAAATGCCAATTCCACTTCATTTAGTTTTCAAAAATCATTGCGATCTTAAGATTGTCTTCATTTAAATTGTTATTAATTTGTTGCTCCAGGATTAGACTGGGAATCACTATTTTAAGATTTAGCGATTTGGGGGGAAGGGTGGAAAAGAAGGGATGGTGTACTTATTTCAGTAACAAAATAGGAGGGAGTAGAATACATGTTTTTGTTATCTAGTTATTGTTTTTTTGTAGCTAAATATTTTGGGAGAACTGTTTTAAAATTTTGATCATTTTCATTCTTGAAATACCTGTTATTTAAGGGGTTGGTTAGTATTGGAAGAAAGTGTGCTGTTACTTGGAGAACTCTTTCACATATTTAATCTAAAATTCTTTGTGTAACTTGTTTTTATTTCTTATATGACACATTTATGATATCTTTACAAATTCCTGAAAGTACTTTTTTAAACCTGGTTTTGTTGATTAGTGTGAAGTCAGTCTGTGAAGCTTTTCTCTTGTTAAATGTTGTGTTTATCACATGCTTCATATAAGCCCAGGGGTATGCATCTATTGGTCATTGTTAGGATTATTCCAAAGCATCTTTTCTTCATTTAAAAAACATAGGCCTGCTTTACTCTAAGAAATTTTGTTTTTTAAATTTTTTTTTATATTAGATGGCATAAGATTTATATTGAAAGGATTTGGGAATATGATAGAATTGTGGAACTAGGTGAAATGATGAAGCTGAGATATGACCTCCTCTAGAACCTTCATTTAGCAGTTGAGAAGACCAAGTCAACAGGAGTTTAAGGGATTTATGCAAGGCTTTTCTAAGACCAATAATTATCCTGCAACTTATAAATATGTTTTCTGAATTTGGGGTGCAATTGTAGTTGGAACTTAATTCTCCATTTTGCTCTACTCTTTCCCCCCCACCTCCTTTTTGGATAAGACTGAAGAAGCAAGTTCTTAACTTCTCCCCTTCCCCCTCCCCTGTGTTCAAATGAATTCATCCTTGTTTTTAAACTAAGCTGAAATTCCAGTAGGCATTATACAATTAGTATTGTGAAGGACCAAAGGCAGATACTTTCAGTTTTTATGAAACAAGAAAGAGAGAGAGAGAGAGAGAGAGAGAAAGAGAGAGAGAGAGAGAGAGAGAAAGAGAAAGAAAGAAAGAAAAAAAGAAGGATAAAATTGCTTATAGCTTATAGTCCTTGGAGTGTATAGCCTGGTCATTTTCTATTTTCTTATGATTACTCTCATTAAACATAGTGATGTTTTGGGGATGATTTGATTTCCGTAGTTTTGTTACTTTTCTGTATTTGCATATTTCCCCCTTAATTCCATTTACCTTAGCTCTGTTTTTTAGTTTTCTTTTTAAAATTTGTTTTTGTTTGAGCAGAGTATTGACTTTGATTAAAAAAATTGTGTAGACTTTCTAAGTGAAATTTTGCTTTCAAGGATTATTTCAAGAATATGTTTTTTATGTTTTAATGACTTTTACAAAAGCTTTCCTATGTGTAGCATATTTGGCTACATACAAGAGTTGATTTATAAAGGACAAAATATTGTAAAAAAGGATGCAACTAATTTTAAGGCAACGGAAGTAAAAATGTGACTGTCTTATTTAATAATTAGTAATTTAAAAGCAATACTATTGTATTTTTTGTTCATCCTATTAAATTGGTCCATTTCTTGGTTAATTAGAATTCTGATGTTGTTTTCATTGTGTTATATCTTCAGAACTACTTTTTAAACATCATTATAAAAGTACTTAATGTTATTTGGAAGAATTTTCTTTTTACAACTTTAAATTAAAACAATAATTCTTTTGTGGTAAGTCTTTACTCATATCAGTTGATTAATTGGGTTAAGGTCTATTAGTATAGGGAGTTAATGCCATCCTTCCTTGCCTGCTACTGTATTTTGATAGTACAGACTGGTGTTTTAGTCATAGGTGGCACTGGAATTTTAAATGAATATATCAGTGAATGAAGGAATGAATTATTTTGAGGTTTCTTCTGTGAAGTGATTGTGTAATATCAATTCAGGTATGTAGAAAGCAATTCATCTTTAGTTTTAATTTTATTTCTAGTTTACTTTGATGATATGTGTATATTTTTGAATGGGTGAAATAATGAGTTCAGAAATTCAGACAAACAAAAAATACATCAGACTGGCAGGACAGGGATTGACCAGGTATTAAAGAAAAAGAATGGAGTGTGATCAAGTAATTTTACTTTTTATTTAGCATGTTTTCTGGAGTGAAGAAAACTGAAAGCCAGTGTAATGAATAGTACTTAAAAGACACCTATAAAATGAAGACTGCCTTTAACATATTCTACTTAAGTAACATGAACTTAATTAAAACTGTTATAAAGTAGTTAAAAGTAATTTTATTGCAAGATTTTAAAGCTGTGTCACGTCATACTTTAAAATATTGCCACATTGTCCCATGTGTAGTAAGGAACAGATATCACTAATGATTTTTCTTGAGATACCTTGAAAATCAAACATTATTAACCACTAAATTAAACTGACCTTATTAAAAGCATTATTATTAAATGTTTTATTTGTAATTTAATATGTTCTTCCCCTCTGTAGGTTTGTCAAATTGACATGTGACGTGGGAGGAATTTATGTTGTCACTTTTGGAAGCTGGACAAATTAATTTTTGTATCAACCAAAAAAATACTAGCTGTGTATTAGAGCAGAACTTACTTGCTTAGAGTTTGACTTATTGAAATGTGAAAATGTTAGTATAAGTTACTTTATTTGAAATTAAAATTTTAAGGAAGTTATTACCTTTGGAATATGTCAAAGTCTATTGGTGATTTGTAAACATTCAAAATTTAGAGAGATGCATGATATACTAGTGCTTTTCTTATGTTAATACATCAGTTGATTTCTGCCACAATGAACCAATGAAACACCTAATATTTAATAGATATACTCTCCTTCATGCCTCATTCTCAGGTTCCCACATTTTATTACTTTTCATTCATTTAAACAATTTATTATTAATATAGTAGATTAAAACAGCAATATCAAAGAGTTTCTTTACCTATTTCCCCTTTCTCTCCTACCAACATACCCATATTTTAAAAGTTTGATGGAGATTTGTGTGCTTTTTGGGGTTAGAATTAAATATAGAAAGACCAGAAGATCTTACTATCAACCAATGGAATACAGAGAAAAAAATGAATAACAGGTTATAATAAAGTTTGATAACTATGTAATGAGAGAATTATATCTAGAAGTTGAAATTACTTCTCTTCAGTGGTAGGGTCTTGGAAGGAGAGGTTAAGACTTCAAAGAAGACTTCAAAGAGGAGCTATTAGGGTTTTGAAGGTTGAATTTTAATTTGCTTGGTGGACAAGTGGAGAAGGCAATTTGAAGCACAAAGACAGAAAATATAGAGACATGGAGATATAAAATGTTCTGGTATATTCAGGATTCCAAAATTAGTTTCGTATTTCTTGTATAAAATGTGGATATTTCTGTGTTGGGATGAAGGATAGTGGCGAAGCCCTATAGATATTTGGATGGAGAAAAGAATGTATTACATGGATGAAAAAGAAAAAAAATCCCACTTGAAAAATATGCATCTTGGAAGGATTCATTAGCAAGAGTTATTTTAAAAATGCATCTTCTTGTGTGTGTCAAATGACTGAGTAGTACTATCAAATGACTGAGCAGTACTGCAATTAAAATATATGTATCTGTGTAAACAGAAATGGTGATACTTGTACTCTGGTGGATTGCCCCAGTTGTCTGAAGGAGAATTGAGTATTACATTGAAGAGCTTGGCTTTCTGCTCAGGAAATACAAGTAGAATCAAGACTAATTTATTTAGAAGGGAAAAGATAAATCGAAAGGTGAGGCGACTGGGAATACAGAAAAGAGATGTTAAGAACATGAGTTGTGTTTAATTAAGCAATTAATGTGCTCATTATGGAAGTCAAAAAAAAATGGGGACCCAGTGAAGGGCAGGTGTCAGTGAAGAATATTTTGTTGTATGCAAGAAGGTTTTGAAGAAACTTGTATTTGATATTTGTTCATGTTTACATATACGGTTGTTTTCTGTGCGTGTAAGTTTATTGACTTGAATGGTTTCTATAACTAGTTTGCTTTTGATTCTTAGCAGTTTAAGATCATATACCAAACAAATGTTTTCTTGTTTCTTGAATTCTTTGAATATATAGGCTTTTCAACCTTTCTTGGCATATGAAAAGATATATTTTAAATTTGATTAAAATTAGTTTTTTACTCTCTCCGTGTGCGCGTGTGTGTGTGTGTGTGTGAGTGTGAGAGAGAGAAAGAAAGACAGACAGAAGAGAGTTTATATATAAATTTGGTGCCATATACTAAAGCTGTGGTATATTTAGAAACATTGATATGTTATATCAGTGAAAATGAAAATTAAAAGTTACTCATTTGTAGTGAATTCTCTGTTATGCAATTAATTTTGTTTAGAATTATGGTTGATTATTGAGATTCAGAAGGATTTTCTATTATTGATGAATATTTTACAAAAGCATCAATCTTAATTGATATTCATCACATTCAGATGAATTAAAAAATGAAAAAATATGGGACTGCTTTTCCACTTAGAAAATGAGATTAAAAATCTAATGTTTTATACTGATTTGTGAAAATTATTGGCTACTTGTGTAGAGAAACATTAAAAAATTGAACAGCTGAAGTGACATTAAGCACCAGATGGGGATTTAAAATAAAATACTCACTGTGTAGTCTTTATTTAAGTGCTATTCATAATTCAGTAATACCAATGGTATAACTCAAGGTTGAATTAAATATAAAAAGAAAACATTAAGAAAGTCACATTGCCTTTGATATTCATATTATGGTATGATTTCATGACTGGTTTTAAAATGATAAATAACATAGGTATGGACTCTACACTTTTTTGCAGAGCAAATGCATATTCTTTTGAGAGAAATTTTGATGAAATTTTAGATTTATGGTATTTCAAAAAAAATCACATTTAACGTTTTTAAACAAGTTGTCTTTAAAATAACATTTTGTTTTGTATTTAAATGTCTGCAACTGAAATTTTCCAGCGATGTTTTCTTTATAATGTTTTAAACTCATTTTTCTGACATGTATACCTCTGTTTAAGGAAAAACATGGTCCTCTCAAAGCTTTATCATGTTTTTAGCTGCAGTGGTGCATTTGACATCTTGTTTAACAACTAAAATGGCTCTGTATATGAAAAACAGAAACTGTGACAATGATCTGAATTTGCCATATGTGGCAGTTGAGGTTGGCATATATATCAAAGGCCATACTTAATTTACTGTGTTACTAGGATTAGTAATTTTACAGTGGAAGGTTGCTACTTTTATTACATAGACTCCTGATGGTGGGCCTATGATTCTGATAGACAGACCCTTTACTTTGTTCCTTCTGGTTTTCAACTATAGTAAAAATCTTTTTAGTGTTTAAATTACCTGTGTGGGATCTCTCTTAGTAACTAAGTTATTATTTGAAGTTGGTTAAAATTAATGAGAATTTAAAAATTGACAGATTTATGAATGTGAATAATTATATAAAATTTGTGTTTGTATACTGCATATTATATATTTGGCATGGTCAGAATGGTTCTGTTAAGTAAGTAAGAGTTGAAAACAGTATTTTTATTTTTAGAAAATGTAGATATGTTGGTAAAAAATGCTTTGATGTTTTATGGGGTCTTTGCAAAAAGATAATTAGTAAACTATAATAAATATTGCCCTTTTATGACAAAATGCTTAACTTTGATTTCATAGTCTAGCTTTCTTGCACATAATGTACTTATTTAGATATTTTAAACTATTCTTTTTATCAAAGGGTCTTACTGAAGGCCCTTCAAATCATTCAGCAGATTGCATTAAAATTAAGTAGAAACTGTGAGGTTATGGTAATAAATGATTTTAAAAAGTTAAAAGAACAATTTTGACTAATTGAAATATTCAGAATAAGTATAATTCTGTTTGAGGAAAATTTTGAAGACATTTTTGGTTTGGGAAGTGTTCACACAATGATTACCTGAATTTAATGTCTTTTGTAAATTCTTCCTTTTAAAGAGCCTACCCAGTTTTTTTATATTTGCATTTAAACTGCCTCTATCACAGTTAATTGGGAAAGTGATGATCTTGTTTTAAAAACTTTTAAGACTACGACTGAAAGTTACTAATTGCTTATCAATGATAGCTTAGTGTGATTTTACATTTCTATCATTTATTTCTTATAATATCACTGTAGGCAGGGTTTATCTCCATTTTATAGATGAGTAAAGTAAGAAAGTAAAAATGATTTGGAATATGTCAAGTTAATAATGAACTTGTTTACTGTTATTTGTAACTTTTGTCATATTACTTTTAAATTTGAGTTTGGAAATATAGTATTCATACTTAGGCAAGAGCCACCAAATTGTCATATTTTTTCATTATTGAGGGATAATCAGGTATCTTTGATTGGTTGAAAACTTTTTCTTATTCTTGTGGAAATCCTGGAAATTAAAAATTTGCCTTTGGGGAAAAATTGCCATTGAAAGCAAAACTATAATTAGTAAAAACAGATGTAAAAGCAAGTTTTCCTCTGACCAGTTTTGTGTACACACAGACCCTCCTCATGTATTCTGCTGTCTTCATATTGATAGTAGAACCTCTACAATAGTTTGAAATTTGAGTTTATTTACATGAAATAATTCTCTTGTTCTTGACTTAGCCCTGTAAGGTGTGTTTTTTTTTATTTCAAAATTACATATAACCACTAATCTAGAGATTTATTGAATTAATATACAGGGTTAGACAGGTCTAGTTAAATCTTTGTGATCTAATCAAATCACTATGCTAGTAGTCACTAATATAAATTTTTATTTTATGGATATAATAGAGTTGAGTTTGTTAAGGAATTTCTGTATCTTTCCAACATATCTTGATGGCTTCTGTGGTGGGAGTAAGATTGAATATAAGAGAACACAGTGTCAAACCAGGATTTGCATTTGAGCTCTGCTACTTCTTATCTGTGTGACTTCAGTCAATCTTTCAGTCTTTCTAGACTGTGTGTTCTTACTTGTCTGATGGTACATGGATACTTTCCTCATAGGTGTAAGTTTTTGGTGTAGATACCAAAAATAATAACAAGTAAAAGCATATCATATAATATCTGGCATTAGGTAAGCATTTTATGGCATCTCTTTTCACCAAGGGGCAGAAATTTTTAATTGTAAAGCATAGTACAATAGTCTCAAGTGAAGCATATGAATTCATTTGTATTATATTTCTTAAAAAATTAACTTAATTCATGACCCCTTTTCCTTTTCATCTTTGTACATGTAAATACGAAATGTTGAAATTACTGATGAGAGCTTTGATAGGAATAAATCAGGTGGTGTGTAGTGTGTTGAATACTGACATTCATGATCTTTTTCAATGAACTAAAACTTCTGAAAAATTTTACCTAATAGTAAAAAAGAAAATCATAATATACTAAATGACAAAGCTAGACATTTAACCATTATAGACAATAATTCATAAGACTTGTTCAGCATTTTTTTTGAGCTGTTGAAAAAATTTTAAAAAATGAATTTAATTCCTTATGGGAAAGTTTTTAACATTGTAATTCATGTTCTTGCCACTTCCACAAGAGAGCCAGGTAATTTTAATGGTGTAATTCTACCTAAGGAATTATTTTTAGGGGCTACGTATTATTCCTATCTATTCCTTATTCACATTTTCTATAAGTCATCACACACATTCTTGATTGCCATTGTAATATTGTTTTATATGATACAGCTATACTTTGTCATAATCCTTGTATAAACCTAATGATATATTCAAGTATCTGTGTGTTAAATTAGATATTTTTACATATTAAATATTTATGATTCATTTAATATCATAGAAATAATAATTATATTTGCTTTTCTTTTGTGTTACAGTGCTCTGGTGGACAGTAAATTTGATAAGATCCTACTGATTCTTGAATTGCTAACTGTAAAAAAAATACCTTAGTGAATATGTCATAGTATAAATTTGATTTACTCTTAGAATTTTATACCTTTGAATATATATGAATACTAAATAATATAGGAAAAATGAGAATATTTGTCAAACTGTTTAATTCCAGAATGATTAAATATTGTAGGCATAAGTTTTACAGCAATAATGTATTTATTCTTAGATACTTGGAATATGTAGGTTTGGTGAGAGTGAAGTCCGATTGAAATCAAAGTAACATTGAATTGTTGGCAGCTTATAGAACGGCAATTTGTACTACTCTGGGTTAGAGTTACTAATTGTCATATCTATATTAGAATATGGTTTTAGTAAATAGAGAAATTTGAGATACGCAGTGAATAGTGACAGTACCCCAAAATTACTTGCAGTGATTTTACATTTTTTTTGGAAATAAAGTTCATAAACAATATTAATTCACAAACAACCTCAGCTATCCTCATTGATGATCTTACTTCCTCTATCACTTAGAAAATAAAAGTAAATTTTATAAGCTAGTGACACCAGATATAACCTCCTAAGGATATCAGTATCTACATGTTCTTATTCTGATAAACTGTTTCTTGCATACTGAAGGCTAATTTCTACTTTTATTATAGATTCCATTGTGTCTTACCTACTCCCACATCTTTTAGTAATCCTATCTTCTTTCCTGCATTATCAGATTTCTTACTCCAATTGATATTTTTTGCAATCCATAAATATGCTATCAACCTGTTTTTTTTAAAAGATATTTTTCTTCATCTCACTTTCTGTTCCATTTACTATGCCATTATCAGTAAATGCTTCAGAATAATTGTACACACTTGTGCTATTTCTAGTTTCTCTCTACTTTCTAGTTTCATTTCTCTTTGGAAGGCATTTCAGTTAGAATTTTGGCTCCATCCTTCCAGTGAAACCGCTCTGGTTAAAGTGACTGGTAACTGCCATAATTCTAATTCAGTCCTTATCTTTATATCATAATCAGCAGCTTTTGACATAGTGATTGCTGCCTCTTCCTTAGAACACTTTGTTTTGCTTCTATCACATCTATGCCTTGCTAGTTATAGCTGCAAGTTTCCTTTGCTGGATTCTTATTATTTGAGCTCAGTCAGTATGGGACCATTGACCTTTTTCTGTCCAGACATACTGTCTTAGTGATCATACCCAGTACCATGGCTTTAAATAACCATCTGTTTTTTAACAATTGCCAAATGTTTGTATCCATCTTGGACTCTTTAGCTGCATACATTATTTTACTTGAGTGTCTAATATAATATGTATGTTAGAATTAAATATGATTTTAAATATTCTGATCTTTCAGTCTCTCAGGTGAACTTGTTCCACAGTATCTTGCATCTCATTTGCAGCTTCATCCTTTCAATTTGTAAGACCTTAAATCTTGGAGTCACCATTACTTTTTTTTCTTTTTGTTAAACTTCACATATAATCTATTATAATTCTGGTTATATTAAAAACATTGGCCTAATAGTCAAGCCCAAAACAGATATTGAGCACAAAAGTAAATGTTGCAAAAACGCATTCTTTTGTGCTTGACCAAAGATGTGATTGACAATGAATTCACTGTTAAAACTCATCCTGGTAAGTGGCAGAAAGTAGTATGTCTTGATTATTGGATTGACCAGTCTAAGCCCTCAGATTATTTATAACTTCAAAAGATAAAGCACTGGGAAAAGTGGATTCATTTTAAATTTTATATTATAGAGGACTTTCTAAGAAAGAAGCTGTATTGTCAAAAATATCATTATAAATATATGGATCATAGTGGCATTAATATTTTTATACCAGGGATAATTGAATTCTAAAGAGTAAATATTCATATGTATAATGGAGCGTCATTCAGACTTAAATAAAGGATATACTTATATTTGTGACAACGTGTGGAGGAATGTTGAGGACATTATGCTAAATGAAGTAATTCAGACATAGAAAGACAAATATTGCATGATCTTACATGTGGAATCTAAATAAGAGATGAATTTGTAGAAACAGAAAGTAGAATACTGATTATCATGGGCAAGGAGGGGGAGGAAATGTAGAGAAGTATGTAATACAAACCTGCACTTAAGTAGGATGAATACATCCATATATGTAATATACAACTTGAGGACTATAGTTAATATTTTGTTGTATATTGAAAATTTGCTACAAGTAGACTTTTAGGTGTTCTTGCCACAAAAACATTACTATGTAAAGTGATAGATACGATGTAATTACTACTGCAGTCATAAATATTATAAATATCTCAAAACATATTGTATACTTTAAATATATAATAAAATAAAAGGAACTATTAAGTGGCAGACTTGAGGGACTTCTAAATAGTACAAGTTCATTAGAAATCTTGCCTGGGTGTGTAATTCAGTAGTAGACATTGTGCTTCACATGTACAAGGTTCAATCACCAGCACCAAAAGAAAAATAAAATCTATTCTTGTTAGAACACACAGTTAGCTTGAAAATATATCTATGTATCTCCACACCTTGTGGATGATAGATACATATATAGTTACCCTTTTAAAAGACTGTTCTAAGTCAGTAATTCTTCTGTGAGGATTACACCTTCAAGAAAATTATGTACTTGAAAAATACATTATCCAAATTATAATCATTTTTGTATAAAATATTTTGAGAAACTTCCATGTCTATCAACTATTGATTTACTCATTTTAGTGTTCATGAAAAATGACTCTAATTGATAGCCTTCACTTCATTCTTTAATTATATCTAGTTTTAATTTTACTATTTTAAATTTAATAATCTGTACTTACTCAGTAAAATGAATTGTGCTATTTTCCACATACCTCCAAAACTGTTTTCCTCATTCCAGTGTAATATTTTTAATGAAATAATTATAAGAATTTAGACTTCTTTCCTAATCATACTTTTTAATGATATGTCTTACTGAAAGAAGATAATTTATCTCTGAAAATAAACTTCTAGAATAAGACAAAATAAATATGTAGCATTTTCAATATGTAAATGATACTATAGAGGAAGTTTGTTTAATCCATGTTGTTAAAAATGAAAACTGGTGGTCTTAGCTCCCAGATTACAGGGAGTAGCATATATTTGTATGTATTTCTTTTCTTTTTTTTTTTTAATATCAAAATTTAATTTTGTGACTTAGAATCATAGCTTAAATTTTGTGACTTAAAAGTTTGCTTATTAATTACATGTTTATTTCTTAAATTAACCCTTGATATTAGTGTTTGTTTATATTTGTTTACTAAAATCTTAAATATTAATTTGGAAATATCTATATTATACTGTTTCCATACTGCTGATAACAGATAGATTATATGTAGGTTTATAACATGATTCCAAAGGCCCTGGTCTTTTCACCAAATCATACTACAAAGTTAAGAAATCTCTGAAAATGGAGGTAATTTTCCAAGGATGACTTGTTTTAAAAGCTTTTGATTGAACTTTTATTTTTGAAGTGTCAGTCCATAGTGTATTTCAGGATGCTCAAATGGTTCTTTTAATTTATCTATATAAAATAGCTTTAAGATTTCTTTGCAAAGAAAGCATACTTCAATGGTAGTCATATTTAATAAAAGTTATTCATGAGTATGAAGTATAAATGAGGAATTTTAAAATACTTCCTGATTAGTAATTTTTCATGTTGTTTCTTTAAATTTGGTGTTAGCAAAGTTTTTATAACATTTATCTTTCTCTCTCTCTCTCTCTCTATATATATATATATGTACAGCCAGCAAATATGTATTGAATATGAATTTTTAAAATATTTATTAAAACTGAGCATTTTGCTATGTGGAGCGTATACAAAGATATTTAGGAGCAAATCTCTTCTTCACAGCAAGGGATGAATCTAAGAGTCAGGCAAGGGCTAAATTATGAAAGGCCATAGTATCTCATAATTTGGACTCTTATTTATCATGTTTATATTAGATTAAAAATTTCCTTGCATTAAAAGAACTTTATGAATCTTTAGTTACTACGTGTTCAAAACTATATTGATGGCCAAACATTTTAAATGGTAGTGTTTGCAGTTTTCAGGGAAGAATTATTACTTAGCATTTATCTAGATCATATCCCACAATATAGTTAAGATTTTGGACATAAAAAGGCAAGCCAGAGTGGAGTAAATGATTATCTTAAAAATTGGAGTCATTAAATTAACAATTTTATGATAACACTTTTTGATTTTAACTTAAATGACCACTATTGTATGTTCCTCAGTTTAAAGCTGAAACCCCCAAATTTTTGCTGTTAGGTATTGTTTTATTTTAAGAATCCATTAAAGAGAAGAATGGGTGAGGAATCAACAAAACAAAATGATTTTAAATAAAATATGAGTGACGTTTCCAAGGTAGCAAGGAATGCTCTACACTAATCTTTTCATTTATGTTATGTATTTGTAGCTTTATGATATTAATTTCTGTTCTTGAGAATCTTTAAAGATGTCTAAAATTCGTTTTCTGAAACTGTCAATATTTAAAATATAAATGTAAGATCTGGTATGTCTTAGCTTTTGCTTTTATCATCTTCTACACCATGTACTTCTGCTCTGTCATTGCCAAGTGTCCCTAGATAAAAAGACTAAAATTGGGCCAGTTTATTCTAATTTTACTACTAACACTACTTTCAATTTGTTTCATTCTGTTGTTATCCTTTTGTTTTGCTTTGTTTAGCTTTCTATCCTGTACCCACTTTTCAAGATTTTTCCATCTTTGTTAACCTAGAAACTAACCCCAGCACCTTCATGTTTGGTAAGTGAACTTGCTTCACAGCTTATAAAAAGCTGATCTAAAGATCATCTTATAAATAAGATGATCTAAAGATCATCTTTAAGGACCTCCATTAACTTCCTTTTTACACTTCAAATTATTGTGTAATTTCTCCTTTAATCTTTACCTACTGTCTAGAAAGGAAATTCTTCTAATAATCTTTTGAGGTTATCATTTGTCTTGCCTCTTTCTACCTTTTTCAGTTGTCTTGTTTTGTCATCTTTTCAATTTTGTCATTAGATATTTTACTTTGACTTAGTAAAATACTGTGCCTATTTATATTAAATTTCAAAACAAAACAAAACCTAAAACACCTCACTGATTCACATATTCCCTGTAGTTACTGCCTGTCTTCTCTTTTTAGAACTGTCAAAATTTTTCAAATGACAATGTGTCTACTAAGTTTCTATTTTTTTAGCATTCTTCATCTTGGCTATCCACCTCTTTGAGAGTGCATTGATATCTCATTAGTTCTTTGATTCACTGAACTTTTTTGATTATGTAGAGATTGCCCTCTTCTACTTTTCTGGAGCATTTGATATTGATACAGTTTCTTCTCTTGATACTCTTCCTCCAATGACTTTCTTGATATAGTAGGACTCTTGTTTATTGTTTGTTTATACCATCTTGAATGTTTTGATAGTTTCTCTTCTTTAAATCATGTTATAAATGGAAAAATATCATTAGATTCTCTCTAGATTCATCTGGTTTTAATCATTACCATTTAATAGATCATTTGATCCCCTGTTTTCAGCTCAAACTTTTAGAACTTTTTGTTGTTTATACATCTTGCCATTGTATATTTCACCTATTTCAAAAAACATTTGATTACTTAAACCTTATTTAATGTCTTCCTATAAATTACCTTACCCTAAATGTGCAGGTACCTTAATATGGTTTATATGATTTCACCAGTTATATTTGTCTTTGCAGAGATACCTGGCTATTTATCAGTACTTTTTCTTGAACACATATCACCCACAAATGTATAATAATTCCCGTACCGTATTGTAAGAGGTTTTAACTTACATATTTCATCATCTTGGAAATCTTTTCTGATCATCCAAACCTGGTTTATATAACTTTTTTTTTTTCCTTTTTTGCTGGTGAATCATCCATCCCGTTTTATGCTTTCTATAATTGTAAATTTTTTCTAATATAGTATACTGTTAACACTGAAGTCCACATCACCCTATTTACACTGTATCTTTAAATTAAGATATATAATGCTTAAGGTAAACCTATTAAAGTATATTGTGTCTTCCCCATAATATTATGGTCCCCCCCATTTGTATTATTCATACATACATACATACATACATACATACATACATACATACATACATATAGTATGGAATACTAAATGGATGAAGAACTGTATTTTCTTAATGTAAAACCTGCCATTCTTTTTGTTTCCTGTTTCAATTATCGGTACCAGGGATTTTTAAGTTACTCAAACTAGAGAAAATTTCAAGATGAAAAAATTTTTTTTCCTTGCACTGTTGCCAGTGCTTATCTCTTTTACTCATGAAATATACCTTGAGTTAGTCTTTTTTTTCCCAAAGTAGGACATTTAATCTCTTGCATATGCTCTGTGTAGACTATTTTGGGGTAGCGAGAAAATGTTTTGGTGTATTTCATAACTTCCCATTCATCTTTGGTTATTTTAAAAACAAACCTTCAGTGTGGTGTAATGTGAGATTTGATTCTCATTTGACTTAAAGCTTTTTCTTCTATCCCAGCAAGAGTTGGACTTTGGAGATTGGTCATTTGTAAGTTGTTGTGGTTTGTTCATTTACATTCTCTTTTTAGATTTAAATATTGGGGCATGGTTTTTTTCTGATCTCTCTGTTTAACCCTGCCTCCCCATCTGATTTTAGCTCTTTTAGGTTGAGGGACTGGATGGAAGGAAATAATGAAAAAAAATTTTTTATTTAAGTAGACATGCATTATAATGTTCAATAGAGTTTTATTGCCTCTGTGAGTTTTGTCTGGCCACTAACTCCTTCTTTTGTGTGACAGGTATCCACATGGCATTTCTTTCATGGAGTAATGTTTTACATCTGAGGACTTGGTTGGAGTCTCTTACTATGCAGTTAAACCTGGTGTGAGATACCTTTAGCGAACTTCTCTCAGGCCTTCTGTGTTGTAGTCACTTGCGCATGACAGTCTCCAATTGTTGCTGGAGCACTCTCACCCTTTTGTGGGCATCTTTGTTGAGGTATTGACAAGATGCATCAGGTTTAGTTATTTCTGCAAATCTCAAGTGACCCAAGTGACCCACTTGCTAGTGATAACTGCTTCCTTGCCATATCATGTCCTCTTCCTGTAACCTTTCTTTAATGTTTTTTTTTTTTTTGTTTTTGTTTTTGTTTTTGTTTTTGTTTTTGTTTTTGTCTGTACTCAGAAACAGAACATGATTAAATCTGATATCCAGTACTTCTGTAAGCTGGGAGTGAAAACATGGTCTCTTGTAAGTACCCTCAGTATACAGGCATCTTTCTCTTGGCTTCCGGCACCTTAGAAAAGGAATGCTGCCCAAAGAGAGCCCCCCCACCCCCTTCCAGCAGTTTTCACTTCTTTAAATGTGAAAGTACTTATTTCCTCCTTGTTTTCTCTTTTGGGTCCTAGTTTTCAAGACTTAGGCAACAGGGAAAATTTCATTGAACATCCTCATATATGTACAATCAAAGTGATTTAAGTCATATTTTAAGTCATAATTTCTAAACAAAAGTAATGTCAGTCATTGCTTCCTCACTCCAGCACTCTGTAAGCGTAGTCTGAGTTGATGGAAAGGAAGAGGGTGAACAAATTTCATCATCAGTCCTGCTGTATATGTAGACAATAGATTGTTCTATCAGTGCTTTTCTTAGACTTACTTATAATCTATGAAAATAAACATTTTTACCGAATTTGGAAAAATTAAACAAGGGAGAATATAAAAATGTTATATGTTAAAATTAATAGACTAAAGGCTATTTTGAAATACTAGATATAATAATAATAAATAGTAATACTTTAATAGGGCACAATGTCTGCATAATATAAAATGTATAGAGGATTTTGCTTTTATTTACAGTATCATAGTGTAACTTCATGAACAATTAAAGGAGGTAGTTGACCTATTAAGAGTAACTTATTTTTATATGTTACTTTAGGAACAAAATGCTTTCTGGAACTTTTATCTATTGGTTTAATGTATATGGTATGTGTGTGTGTGTGTGTGTGTGTGTGTGTGTGTGTGTGTATGTATGTACAAACACATATCTACTATATAGACAATAGAGAGCCCCATTTGTTTTCTTTTTAATTTTTCACCAAAGATACATTGACTTTGTGCAATTTTGTTAGTATTTTTAGTACTGTAGCCATAAGCAGTTGAGGAAGGATTATTTTATTTAATTGGGATTTTAAAATTATTTAATGTCTTTATTGGAATAAAACTTAGTTTCCTTCTGTTTTCTAGCATTTGCTTTTATTGATACTTTAAGTTAAAGAACCCCAAATGAAAGCTATGGAGACCTCAGCAAGGAGCAAAAGCATTCAACCTTTGTTTAAGTATATATTGAATCAGAAATTCAGAATTATTATGGTTTGGCTTTATTTATGATAATGAAAGTGAAACTCATAATATACAGTAAGAAATAGTGTACTGTTGAAGAAGTAAGGAGTTGAAACATGATCTGGGACTCATTCTATCAACTAGATAATTGCTTTAGGCTATGCTCTCCAGTGTACAATCATTGAAATTGGATGTGATAATTTGTCATTAATAATGGGCAAGTTTTACATCTTTGATTATGGTACTTTGAAGTTTTTGATAGTATGTATATATAGATCTGAGGCTTGTCTAATTATTTTCTGTGGTAAACAATTTTTGTAGATGAAGGAAGCAAATAAGACTGCTAGGAACATGTAATTTTAAAAAAATGACATTGGAAACTTCCTTTAACATTCTAATGTATCACCTGTATCCACTTCTGATTGCCAACTCTTTAATGGTATGATTTGTTGTCAAGGAATATGATTTAATAAACCACACAGAAAATATAATATAATTTAGAATTTAAAATAATTCAGATTTTCTGCTCCCCATTTAATCAATATGTTTGTATTTGGAGGAGGAAAATGGAGAAGAAATAAATTAAAATTATTTCAATATTCTGTATGCAAGGTAGTTTGCTAATTAATATGTCATTTTTTATATCTCAAAAATACTGTTTGATTCTTTTTCAGATTTCTTTGCTGTTACATATTCAGACTTAATTTTTTAAAATGTATTAAGCATACTTATTTTAAATTCTATTCTCTGTTGTCTCTGTCTGTTCTCACTCATGCTTCCATTCTTCCTATGTATTTTGTGATTTTCTTTTGTTGTCAGTTTTTCCTTAGCAATTTATCTTAAGGAATTTTTGAAGCCTGAGATAAAGATGGTTGCCTTCACAGAAGCCTGGATTTGGTGGTCATTCCTAGTTTGGAACTCAATTCTTGGTTGAGGTTATCTGAACCACTTGAATTATGTATTCAAGCTGAAAATCTTTTTGAAGGCTAACTTAATGGTTATGACTCCTCTGAGTATTTTTTTCCTTCACCAAGTTTGTGTGTGTGTGTGTGTGTGTGTGTGTTTGTGTGTGTGTGTGTGTGTGTGTGTTTGTGTGTTTGTGCCTGTTTGTTAGAGGACGAAGGAATGTTTCAATTTTACTCTTACAATGAAGATAAAACTCTTTTGAGTCGGGATTATTTGGGACTCTGACTAGGCTGTTCACCTGATTTTGCTCTGTATTTTTTATCCTGATCCTTATAGTCAGTAAAGTCAAAAGACAAGAGATTAAATTAGTTGGGTCATCAGAATTCCTTCCCTGTAAATACCCCATTACATGCTCTGCTTACTTCTTGAGTTCCTGTATTCATTTAGGTTTGGTACTTCTTGCCAGCTAACAGATGCCGTTCAAGAATGTATTTTCAAAATTTTTTTCCAGCATATTTACTAGTTTAAGGCAAGAGGGCTGGTCTAGTTATTTGGCTTCAATCATCAGACATAGAAGTATGTTAGATTGTTTTTTATGAAATTATTTATTTCCACTAGCTACCCAGAAATACATACATGTATAATAACCATTTCAGAAATGAGGAGACCTGACCAAAGTTATTCAGCTGGTAAGTAAAAATATGGATGTGTACTGTACTCTGTCTGACTCCAGAGTTCATGTTCTGCATTGTACAGTACACTCCCTTTATGTGAGTTTAGAGTCCTCATCCACAAGTTCTTGAATTTCAAGGGAGTGTTTATTTTGTAGATTAGTGGAAGTGGATATAAAGAAATGGAATGCTGAATTACTACTTGCAAGGAATTTTGAGAAAAAAGATCTAACAATAGTTACTGCATTATAAGTAATCATTAGCAATATTTGTGAAAACCAGATTATAAATACACTAGATTTCGATACAAAGACTATTTTCTAATTTGCCAAAATCTCTCCAATTTTTTCAGTGTTGTCTGCCTACCTTTTCTGATTCATTGCTACCTTCTTGTTGATTTTTCACTTTTAGAAGTTCTATCGATATTTCTGTTCAGTTGAGAAGTATTATGCAGTAAACCTGAAGAAATTCTTCAGATATTTCAAATACAGATAGGATTAACCACTCTATTCATTAGACTTTCTATAGTAAATCTATACCAGTGTAGAAAGCTGTCTTTTTTTGATTACCAAGTAGAAAAACTGTTAAATTAAAAAAAAAGCCCATCTAATATAACAAGAAAAAAAATTAAAATATTAGGAGATCAGATCTTTTCTATTTTGAGATAACTTTCAGATTTAATAGATTGAGAAAATGTAAAGTTAATGAAGCAGAAGATGAAATGTAATAGGTATAGAATAATAATCATATAAAAAATGCAAGTAATCTTATAACCAGTCTCCAGATTTGGTCACTCTAACCACTATCCAAGTATTTTAGTTAAATAAGACATTGTTATGTCATAGGATAATGCAAATAAGAGGAACTATAAATAAATTTTACTGAAGACATTTTTTTCTAAATTACTTTCAAATTGATTATTATTTTTAAGAGGATTTTAAAATTTAAATTGAAAGTGTAATCACGTGTCTCTTCATGATGGGCTACATTCTGAGAAATGTATCATTAGGAAATTTGACATCATTGAGTATCTTAGATGATGTAGTGTACTGGAATACCCACAGTCTGATTTATATATGGTCATATATTTGGTCTGTTGTTGACCAAAATGTTATTATGTGGCACTCACTGTTTTTACATTAATATATTAGTTTTAGAATTGTAACTTGGCATGTTTTAAAGATTTTGGGGAAACCTGAGTTGAATTAAAGATAGGAGTTTTTTTATAGGTGGTAAATTGATTTTTCCCATTTTTCACTTCTTGACTGAACTCATCCTATTTCACCGGTTTTGAAGTGTAGCCCCTGATTCTATCTTGGGGGAAAGGAAAGAAAGATATTTGGCTAAGGATTGTTCTCTTAGGGAAGATTTTAAAAAGTATAATTTTGTTTATTAAAAGATGGATAAATGCATTTATTTTTGCTCTGATTTAACATGTTATATTTCTCTTGTAATAATGACTTGTTTTCTCAAAATTTTAATTTATGACAGATATTGTCAGTGTCAAAAGAAATGCCAAGTAAGAATGAAAAAATATGGTGAATTCTGTTTTTTAATATGCGTTCTTCAACTGTTTTTAGAATTTTTGCTTACATATCATGGCCATGTTATAGGATCAGTTTCATTATCTAAGCAGTGAGATAAAATGATAAGAAAGCCATTTTTATAATATACTAATAATAGCTAACACTTATTTCAGTATTTACTATTTGCAAGGCCATATTCAAATCACTGTACATATTAGTCTGCTCAACAACTTTATGAAGGGTGTTTATTGATGGAAAACTGAAGCACAAAATGTTAAGCCACTTTCCCAAACTACTTATAACCAGTGTTGGGACCAGAATAGAAAGTCCATGTAGAAATATTTCTACATGTTGTTGATGTTTAATGGGAACTCTTAGTTAATGACAATAAATTAGACTTGGAATTGGAAGCTATTGATGATACAGTTCTATTAGTAGTTTTTAAAAGCAGTATGACATTTACTTAGAAATTGTGGATCTGGTATTATGTACCATGTTTTTAACCTCAAACACTGCTTAAACTTTTAAAAAACTTATTTCCAAGACTTTGCTAAGCTGTTTAGTTATGTACAACCTATGGCATTTTTTTAGTCTTAGTGGAAATCTGAAAGAATATTTTTGTCATTCATGTAATTTAGGTAATTTTAATATCCAAATAATATTTTCATATCTCCTTTTTCTACCATGCAAGATTTTTCTACCTATTTTTCAATTGCATTTTTCCTTCTGATCATTTAAAAAGTCCTGGGAACTACTACAGATCACTTTCAACTAAGACATTATACTTTTTTTATATGAAAGCCCATTTTATAATGTTTTTAAGAAATCTACTTATTTTGTAATGTCTTTAAGAAATATAACTTCAGTTTGCATTCTTTTTTGTTGTTATTGTTCTTTACCAACTTTAAAAAAAATTATTCTTTTTAGAGATACATGACAGTAGAGTATATATTGATATAGAATATAATTTATTCTAATTGTTCTCATGATGCTTTTTTTTTCCTGTCACATCTTTATAACCAGCCAAGAATTAAAAAGATTTAAAAGAAAACTTAATAAATGGAAAATTAGGGTGATGCTTGTTTTAAGTTAATCTCATTTGTTGCTGGTTTTCTTGAAATCGTTTCATTATTTCAATTCTGTACAATATCATTCAGTCTATAATATGGCATAATGCTTAATGCTAGATTACAAAAATGAATGCGCTGTGGTCTACCTTTTCCTTTTCTTGTCTGTCTTGGCCTCTTGTCCCAATGAATTTTTGGTCTTTTTGCATGAAAGGTAATCCTGGATAGATAAAGAAAAATGGAGAAACAAAAAATCAAGAATATCATACAGAAGTAATAATACACTAGTATAGCAGCAGATACAATAGAAAAACATCAGTGAAGAGACAGAAGATAGAATGACTTTGGAAGGCAGGAGGAGTGGTTAACAAACCTTAAGGACAGCACTGTAAAATAGTATATAAAATAAAAACCACCATGATTTGTAAGATAGTTTCACAGTGTCTGTTTCTATGTTAGGAAATGCAGCTACCTAGATATCAAAAGGGGAAACATTTTGTTCTTACAGAAGCACAAGATTAGTTACAGTGACTGTAGATGGAAAGTGAAGTCAGCCAGCCATTGTTTCTCTCTCTCTCTCTCTCTCTCTCTCTCTCTCTCTCACACACACACACACACACACACACACACACACACACAGAAAGACTGATGACAAAAGTGAATTCCCTCAGCATGATCTTATTCAAAGTTACAGAACTCCTACTGATTTCAATAGCTCTTAAGTTTTGTCTCTTACTACCTACACCTGTAGCTACTTTGCCGGAGAGTGTAATTACCGAGACAGTGATGACCCTAATTCAAGATAATGTGTTTCTTATATTTTAAGAAGTGAGGCATATGTGTGATACATTTTAGAGAGATTTCTATTAATGTTTCTAAAATTAAAAATAAAACTTGCATAGAGAAGGGTTTAAGGTTTGTATCTCACATAAACACTACAGTTGTTATACTTGTTGAACACATTTTTGTAACTAATTCTTCAGCCTATTTTTTATATGTTATATAGTGAAATATGTTTGGTTATTAACTGTTTTGTTCTAAGTTTCACCCATTTTACTGATATTTATTATGTGGAGAAAAGAGTTTTTAGAAGTGAACAGAATTTTTGTTGCATCCTTTAACAGCTGATTTTTATCAGGTTGCTTGACCAGCCTGTTTTATAGTTCCCAATTTAAAAATAGATATTTTAGTACCTATCACAAGGAGCTCTACTTAATGATAGTGTATGTCAGAATTTTATCAATATACAGACTAAGCGTTCAATGAATAGTATTGCTTCAGTATAAAGCAACTTGTGGTTATGAAATTATCTAAGCATTGGGTTCTTGGTTTATATTTTGTGTAGCAGTATTTAAGGCTTTCCTTACTCACCAAAGATGTATAATTTTGATTCACATATAAATTCTTGGTACAGG
Organism: Sciurus vulgaris; assembly: GCF_902686455.1. Classification (NCBI taxonomy): domain Eukaryota; kingdom Metazoa; phylum Chordata; class Mammalia; order Rodentia; family Sciuridae; genus Sciurus; species Sciurus vulgaris. The sequence continues at coordinate 75,005,770 of NC_136462.1, forward strand.
TAATTATGACCAAAATCCTTTATTAAAAATGTTACCATTGTGCATAATTTCTTCATGCATGAATTTGAAGTTGTCTATGGAATTAAAACCTTTGAAATTTTTATTTTTAAAGGAGAATTACTCCACATCCCAGTATTCCAATTCAATATTCACTTATCTTCTACTGGAACCAAACGTATACTGAGGTTTTATAACCCATGGGATTATTATAGAGGAGTGAGAAGCAGTTGAGCAGGGAATTGAAGAATGCATGCTAACTCTAATTGTCCCATTTGTGTTTCTTATTCAAAGTCATCCAAAAACTCTGCTTTTAATTTTACATTTTATTCTTATAAGACCAAAGAAACAGTTTATGAGAGGTTCTGTGTGCAGAAAGTTCTTCAGATAGAAGCAGTTGATGTTTTAGAGAAGAACAAACCACAAGGAGTTACAAGACTCAAGGAAGGAGACAAGTCATATATAGTGATATGGCAGTACAGTAAGGTATTGGAAACCCTACTGTCAGGTTCCAGACTGGTTGAAATTTGAGTCCTAGTTCTGCTACTTAGTTGCCAAGTGAACTCTCTCACACAATTTACTTAATCTGCACTTTGATTTTCTTCTGTGTAAAGTAGGGATAATAGTAGTACTTACCTTCTGGAGGAGCTGTGAAGATTAAATTAGTAAATTGTGGAAAGTGAGTGGAATAGTGCTTCACTCATTGTGAGAGCTATGTAACTTAGATAATCTTCAGATTCCTATGGTGTACATAGAAAACTTGATCTGTTTTCTGTTGCAATAACTGAATACCATCGACTGGTTATTGAAGAAGAGACATTTATTTCTTATGGTTCTGGAGGCTAAGAAGTCAAACATCAAGAACTCCATTCTTGTGGGGACTTTTGCACAGTTCCAAGGCAGACAGGGCAGCAGGGCATTATAGGGTGAGACTGACATATATCAAAGACAGAATCAAACTGGCTTTTTTGGGGGGGTACTAGGGATTGAATTTAGGGACTCTCAATCACTGAGCCACATCTTCAGCCCTATTTTTTGTATTTTATTTAGAGACAGGGTCTCATCGAGTTGCTTAGTTCTTCGCTTTTGAACTCACAGTTCTCCTGCCTCAGCCCCGCAAGTCACTGGGCTTACAGGTGTGTTCCACTGTGCCTGTCTCAAACTCACTTTTCATAACAGATTCACTCTTGAAATAACCCATTAAAACATTAATCTATAAATGGATTAATTCATTCATGAAAGCTGGGCCCTCATGGTCTAATCTCTGCTTAAAGGTTTTACTTGATTCCATTTCTTAACCTGCAATGGAGGTTAAATTTAAACATGTGATTTGGTAGGGACAAACAATAGCACATACTTGGTAACATTATTATTTTACAGATATTATAAAAAAATTGTGAAACAATATGTATCTTAGAATTAATGCAATAGTATGATATTGGATAGATCAATAATATAGCTTTTCAGTGCTAATGTTTATCTTGTTCCTGTTACATTACTTACATTTAATTGATTTTATGAATTTTCATATAAAGTAATGGTATAGTAGTTTCACCTTAGGAACAAGAGATAGATTCTAAGACCCTAGTGGATATCTGCCTAAAACTTTATATAACAAACCCTATATTTAGTAAGTTTTTTTTTCCTATACATACATCCCTGTGAGAAAATTTATTAATTAGGCATAGTAAGAAATAAACAACAATAATGAAGTAGAACAATTATGATATAACAAAAATTACATGGATGGAAATCTTAACATGTTGTTATTCCATATTTACCCTTGTGATTATGTAAAATGACGTGATGTCTCTCTGATGAGGTGAAGTGAGATAAATGATACAGACATTGTGATGTAGTGATGTAGTGTTAGACTTTGTTAACCTCACTTGAACACAGCACTGCAGTAGTGGATTGTTGATCTGGTAACAGATGGTTACTAAATGACAAAAAGTTGGGTAGTTTTTATAGCATGGATATACTGCACAAAGGGATGATTCATGTCCTAGGCAGGGTGGAACAGGATGGTGCAAGACTTCATTGTTCTACCCAGAATGACATGCAGTTTAAGACTTACATGAATTGAAATATTAGAATTTTCCATCTAATATTTTTGAACTGTGATTGACTTGTGAATAACTGAAATTTTGGAAGGCAAAACTGGACAAAGGGACAACTATTATTCTATTCTTAGGGGAAAATAAAGACTTGATAAATCAAACCATGCACGGAAATATTAGTTTATGTATATCCTACATTTTTGGTAAATGTATGGTTTTTTTATGGGAGAAATTTTTATTTTAAATTTATAATGTGAATGCCTCTTGGTATCTAGCATTCTATTATTTAAAAGCATCATTTCACAAATCTCAATACAGTAATATTTTGTAGTTATATGCTTTAGACCTTCTAAGATTCTGAAGCATTTTCTAAATAAAATATAATATGTTGTGTTCAGTAGTTTAGAATGCTAACAGCATTTGGGGTCATAACTCTGAAACTTAGGTTGCAGAGTTTGAACCTAGCTTCAACATTTATTGAGGAATCAAGTCACTTTGCCTCCCTGTGCCTTTGTTTTCTTATCTGTAAAAGGAGAGTTCACAGAATTGAAATTTTAAAGTGCTTAGGACGGTGGCTATAGTATATGCTTGCTATTTTCAGTGTTAATTTGATCATCACATTTAAAAATTTTTGAAAGTTCTTGTCAGTTTTATTAGAATCCATAGTAAACCAGATCATTCTGTATTTTGCTCTTCTTTTGTAATTATAAGTTTTATATATTTTTACTTTATTTTCCTTGAAGCACTGTCTTTGGTTGAAAATACCTAAATTAGTAAAAGCAAATCAAAACTGCCCTGAGAATCTGTCTGAACCCATTCAGAATGGAATTTATCAAAACCAAAACAGAATAAAACAAATAACAAAAATAAAGAATGCTGGCCAGAATGTTCAGAAAAAGGAACCCTTATACACTGTTGTGGGCATGGAAACTAGTACAGCCACTATGGAAAACAATATGGAGAGCCCTCAAAGACCTAAAGATAGAACTACCATTTGGTCCAGCTATATACCATTCCTGGATGTGTACCCAAAGAAAATAAAATCAGTTTACAAAAAAGATACCTGGGTATCAGTTTTATTGTGACCCTGTTCATAATAGCTTAGTTATGGAATAAGTCTAGGTGCCTTCCAGCAGATGAATGGATGTAGATTATGCTGTATATATACACAATAAAATATTCAGTGATAAAGAAGAATGAAATCATGACATTTATGGAAAAATGGATGGAGATCTTCATGTTTAGTGTAATAAGCCAGATACAGAAAGACAGATATCACGTTTGCCTTCACATGCAGAAACAAACAAAAGACAAAGAAAGAAGGAAAGAAAATAACCTGTAAGTAGAAGAGGAACTATTGGGAAAGGGGAAGGGAATTGAAGGGCATTGGAGTTAGAGGAGACAAGCTAGGGTAGTAGGAAGGGTGGTTATGATTAAAAATACCATATTTGCATTATATATGTATGGAAATGTCACAGTGAAAACCATTAATTAGCATAATATGCATTAATTCATTGCCTCTGAGATGTAGCTTCTTAGATTGCAAATATCCCTAAATTATTTCCTTATTTGCCATTTCTTGGCCAATATAGAAAAAATTGTACATATTTAAAGATATTTGTGGATAATTTGAAGTTTCTGAAGTAAGATATAGAATATAGACATATATAATAATATTTATCACTTATTAGACATTCAGATATCTAATAATTTTAGTCATAAAATAGTTTTGAATTCATATCTTGTGATAGCCATATTGGGTGATAGTAGTAGTTTTAAAACTGTATTTTCTAGTCTCCAAAAGACTCTAGGAAGTAGTCAAAGTGGTCTGTGTGCTGAGATTCTACCCAATTATTTCAACAGTACTACTCTGATTAACCTGTTTATTGATATGTGTCCCATAAAACTAGAAGAAAGTAGTTGTGGAACAAATTTGAAAAACCACTGATTTAAGTGTTTTTATTTATTTTGCTCTAAATTATTCAGATTTCTGAAGATAAACAGAAAAGTTTTGAGAAAACTCTTATAAAGTCCATTATGCATTAATAATTTTTGTTAACTAGGTTCCCCAAATCCATAGACTAAAATCAATAGCTTTTTCTTTTATTCATAATAATAACAGTTGATATAGTTCTCTAGAATTAATTTATTCCTACCAGTGTAGAAGAAACCTTGTCCTCCTTTTCTGCCACTTCCTGTGCTGAGCCAAATGAGTTATTGGTCTTTTGCCTGAGTTTTTCATTTTTCAGAACCATGTTGAATTTCGTGTTTGCTATTGCCTCTTCTACACTTCTTGCTCTTTTAGTTTTATTCTCCCTTGCCATTTTCCAGAAGGAGTGGAGTTTACCATGTGTGATCATCTGACTTAAAATTTACAACCACTGACACATGGTGCTTTACTATGTGTGTGACTTGTTCTAAGGCTTTCATCTAGATTCTCATTTAGTCCTCAGACCAATTTCATTAGAATGTTACTGCTGTCTTCCTCATTTTGCAAATGAGAAAACAGAATGATGAGTGATTTACTCAGTTCTGCATGGTTAGTGATTGGCAGATTGATATGAATTCAGGAACTTGCTTTTAGAACTTGAGATCTTGATACTTTATTCTTTATTCAAATGGACCATAAGTCTACAATACTTCTCTTACACTAATATATTTTAAAATTCTATTTAAATCAGGCAGGTCACTGAATTTTTATCTTATTTAAGTAAGTTAGTTAAAAACCTAGCAGCCTGTATGTATGCTGTCCACACACACACACTTGTATATGGAAACTATAACAGTGAGGAATAACTTTTTCAATAACACAAAACTTTCAGCTATTAATTATCACTTAACACCATCCTTCTAAGTAATTAAAACAAGAAAATTGGCATTTACTGACTAAACTAGGACCCAGTGTTATAACACACTGGAAATAATTTAATAAAATCAGAGAACTAATAAATTTTAAGTTGATCTTAAGATTTTTTTCCTTTGTTTAAGAATTTTGGAGTTGTAGAAATATATGTTTTTGAAACTTAAAAGTTATAAACAAACGTTTATTTCTTTAACAGATATTCTGTCCAAATACTTGAAATTTAAAATGAACTTAGTTATACTTAGTGTAACCAGTTAAATTCTGCTCAATACTGATCTTTTTTTCTTTTATAATAATGTCATTTCCATTTTGTGTGATTTTTCTGTCCCTCGCTTTCTTCAGTGTGGACAGAAATATATTGCCTTCCTGCTGAGGATATAATTTCTGAATCCAGGCAATATACTGTCAGCACAGTGAAGCAGGAAATTATTCTCCTGTGTCAGCTGCTGTTGTTAAAGAATAAAGGTTTGGGTTAGGATGCAATTCTATTATCTCTACTCAAAAACCTCATATGACATGCAGATTATAAAATCAAGAGAGTTTAAAGTATTCAGTGACATGTATTCAATGACAAAAGATACTTTCCTGCTCACAGGTCATGCTTTTTTTCCTGTTTCAGTGTCAGTAGCCCTCCAACTTATTCAGCTTATTTACATTTGGAAATCATGTTCTTCAAAGCACTGGGAATATTGGCATATACTGAAGTTAATATAAGTGCTAGCATCCACAGTATAATAGTAATAGCAGTATCTAGTGTTATAGAGAACTTTTGTAACACCATGTTTTTGATATTTTAACTGAATATTTATTCATATGATAAATGTACAAGAAAAGGATGACCCAAAGTAGCACAACGTGTGTGTGTGTTTGTGTGCACATTCACGTATACCATTCTAGATATAAATATGTGTGTATTTTTTATGACTGGTATGTATATATGTGTTTTAGTTAGTTTTTTCATTGTTGTGACCAAAATATCCTATTAGAATAACTTAGAGGTGGAACAGTTTATTTTGGCCAATTGTGTCAGAGGTCTCAGTTCAGAGGCAGCAGATTCCATTGCTCTAGTCCCTAGGTGAGGCAGAACATCATGAGGGAAGAGCCAGGCAGAAAGGAAGCTGCTCAGCTCCTGATGGGTCTGGAAGCAGAGAGAGAGGAGTAAGAAGGGATCACAGGAAAGATGCACCCTTCCAGGACATGCAGTGATGCATCTCTTCCAGTCACACCCTGCCTCCCCACTGTTACCACCAACTTCATTCAAACTAGAATGGACTGATTAGGTTACAATTCATAATGTAGTATTTTACCTCTGAAAATACCTGCATTAACAGGAGTTTTGGGTGGATAACTCTTATGCAAACCATAGCAATATGTGCATTGTTACAGATAGAGATGGGATTTATTTATAGTCTGTGTTCAGAGTTTGTCCTTATACCTTCTATGCTATCCTAATAGAATTTTATATAAAATTCTGATATTTTATGGTCTAGTTAACTGGTAAGAGTTATCAGATATTAAAATTAGATAAAGTATAAAATTTAGGCAATTTCATCCCTTAATCTAATTTTTATAGGGATTGACAAAAAACTTTGTTGCTGAAATTTTATTTCCTAAAGACTCAGGAAGTTATAGGGTACCATTTTGTTTGATAATCTCTGCTCTGTCTTTATGTGGCATAGACAGAAATCCATATTTCTGTATACAGTACAGGCTTTATTTTACTAAACTAGCACAATTTTTCAGTATTTTATTTCCATAACTTTGTGGTAGATCAAACTGTAATACTCAATGCTTTTTCATTTAAGAAAAGTAGTGTTTAAGGACATGTATTATTTAATATGACAAATTATGTTTTAAGGAATTTGAGAAATTTGTGTGCATTTCAAATATTCTTAAGTAGGGAGATGGCCTGAGAGTCATGGTAAAATGTATATTTATTTTTAGTTTTATAAGTTTGGTGTGTAATGTGTCTTGAATATCATTAATGGATATTGGGATTTGGAAATGTCAGTAGCAATTGATAATAAGAGTATTAAATAGAAACTTGTCTACCTCTTGTAGAAATGACATGAAAATTTATAAGTATTTTGTATTTTTAAAAATAATAGTTTAATAAAATTCACAGTTATAGTAACTAGTGGAGAATTCAATAAATGAGGAAGATAAGAGTAAATTCCTCATTTGTTGGATTCTAATTTGAACATTACCTGTCTCATTATGCTCTTTAGCTACCAGCATATTCCATTTTTTGATGACTATTTCTCCATTCAGGAAAATGTATTATTATTATAATTATAAAAGCAACTGAGGAATAGAGAAGACTATTAAATATAATGATTGCATAGTGAATAAATCTATACACTGTTTTATTTTAAAGGATAGAGAACTATTTCCTTCCCTTGATGAAAATTTGTGTTGTAATTAATTTAAAATTCCCTTTTCCCTGAAACTTATTGTTGTGTCAGTGTGAGATGCATAATCTTTAGGCAAGGAAAGAAAAATTATCCTTGAGTTCTTTTTGACAGATATTTATCTGTTTAATTTTGCTGAAATAATACTGTCTTATCCTAACATCATGAGGCAGGCTAGAGAATTTTAGGATGATTAAAGTATGTACAGTGTGAATACTTAAAATATATAACCTCAGACTTTTGATAGTTTTCCATCCATGTGGTTATCTGGATTTCTGAAAGTAGAATTTTGTTAAATTTAAACTTTATTATAATTTTCCTGTGTAGAGATTATGCTTTTATTGAGTATCATCACATAGACTGCATTTGTAAATAATCAACTTGATATGCACTGTAATCCTAGAAACTGGAAATGTTACTTGGATAAGACAGACAAAAGGAGGTTTGGGTAGTTGTATGTTTAGATTTATTTTTTATTTTGAATATATGGAATACTTATTGTGCTCCTTTATTCCTTTCCAAGGGCAAGTAGTCTTAAAAATAGGCTTCAAATTGAAAATTTTATTCAGTAAGACTATAAAACTACCTTTATAAAACAATGTAACTGGAAAAATAGGATGAAAAGTTCTTTGATAAACTTATTTGCATACCCAGCCATTCAACACTAATGTTATCTTTGTTTTTCTGCTTGCATTCCATTCCACTTACCATATTTAAAGATTAGATCTAGTGTATCTTTTCTTTAATTTCCTTTCATGGCTTTTTTTTTTTTGGGTGCTCTTTGTATTCTTCTTTAATGGTACTAATATTCAGAATAGTATCTTGTTTTATTGAGAATATTCATTCTTCAGCATTGTATAATTATATAATTTGTTTGCACTCAGACTTTTGGTTTATTCCTATTGCCTCTAATTACCATTTACTTATTGATATTCTTGGTAGACAACAACTTTCAAAATGAATAGACATTTTAATAATAGTTTTAGACTTACAGAAAACTATAGCAGAAATTTCAAGGAGTTACCATATACTGTTTTTTGCCCCTGTTTCCCTTTCCCCTGGTACTCTGTTTCCTCTATTATAAAGAACTTGCATTGGTGTGGTACAGTTGTTATAAGTGATGAGCCAATATTGAGATGTAATTAAGTGAAATCCATAATTTACATGGCCATACTTTATTTTATGTATGGTATGAGCTTTTACAAATACATAATGACATGTATTCCCAATTACAGTATTCCTACAGAAAAAAGTTCCACTCCCTAAAAATCCCATTTCCTTTCTGCGCATCCCTGGTAAATACTGATTATTTATTAATTTCTATAGTTTTTTCTTTTTCAGAACATTGTATACTTGGAATCATTCAGATTAGTTTTTTTAATTTAAACACTTAGGATTCCTCTCTGTCTTTTAGAGATATATTTGCTCATTTCTTTTATCACTAAATAATATTCCATTGTATGGATGTACCATACTTTGTTTAACCATTCACCTGTTGAGAGACTTCTTTGTTTCCAATTTTGGGCAATTATGAATAAAGCTACTATAAACATTTATGTGCAGGTTTTAATGTAGACATAAAATTTCAACTCATTTTTGTGAATACCAAGCAGTGTGATTGCTGTATCCTGTGATAAAATATGTTTGTAAGAAACTGCCAGACTGTTTTCCAAAATTGCTTTTCTATTTTGCATTTCCTCCAGCAATGAATAAGAGTTTCTCCTGTTGCTCTATATCCTTGCAGGGTTTGGTACTGTTGGATTTTTGGATTATAACAGATGCTGATGAGTATCTCGTTGTTTTAATTGTAGTTGACTAATGAGCTATTGTTACGGGTTGAATTATTTTCATCCAAAATTCAGATATCTACATTGTAAGTCCCAGTACTTCAGAATGTGATCTTATTTGGAGATAGGATCTTTACAGAAGCAATAAAGTAAAAATGAGGTCATTATAGTGAGTTCTGATCCACTGTGACTAGTATACTTATAAAAGCTGAAATTTGTCCATAAAGGTACACATGCAGAGAGAATGCCATGGAAACATGAAGATGGCCATCTGCAAGACAAGGAAAGACCTGGCATAGATCCTTTCCTCACTTGTCAAAAGGAATTAATTCAGCCAACATTTTGATATCCAATTTCTAGTCCCCAGAACTGATACAAAACATATTTGTTTGTAATACAGTGTTATGCAGTTCTATTGAATTAATATACATATGATATTGAGCATCTTTTCATATGCTTATTTGCCATCATTTCATCTTTTTGGTTATATGTTTGTTCAGATTTTTTACCCATATTTTAATGTAGTTATTTTCTAATTGTTGAATTTTCTGAGCTTTTTCATTATTTTATATACTGTTTTTTTTATCAGATGGATATTTTGCAAATATTTTGTCTCCATTTGTGACTTTTCATTTCCTTGGTTGTGTTGTCCACAAAGTGAAAGTTTCTAATTTTAATATAGTCCAACTGATCCATTATTTCCTTACATGCAAATACCATTTCCTGCATTTGGTATTATAACTAAAACCATCATTGTTGTCACAAGATTACCTTAATTTTCTTTTTTATCTTTCTTGGAGTTGTGTAGTTTAGTCTTTGATGAATTTTGAGTTAATTTTTCATGAGAGATTTTATGGTCTCTAGTTAGGATTTAATTTTTACATGTGTTTGTCCCAGTTGTTCCAGCACAATTTTTTGAAAAAAGCAATGATTTTTTTTTTTTTTTTTTTTTTTTTTTTCCATTGAATTGCCTTTGCTTCTTTGCAAAAGATCAGTTGACTGTATTTACCTGGGCTCTTTTTCTTTCCATTCCACTGATGAGTTTACCAATTTTTTTTTTTTTTTTTTTTTTACTGGTACCATATACTAACTTGATAACTTGTAACTTTATAGAAGTCTTAAAAGTTGTTCTCTTCTTTCAGTATTATTTTGGCTCTTCAGGTTTTTTTTTGCCAACTTTAGAATCAGTTTGTTAATATCTGCAAAATAACTTGTTGAGATTTTGATTTGGATTGTATTTAATCTGTAGATAGCTGGGAAGAACCCACATTTTAACAACTGTGTTCCTTTCTAAGCATATTGGATAGTTCTTCATTTATGTAGATCTTCTTAGATTTCTTTCAGAGTTTAGAGTTATCCTCATGTAGATCACGAACATATTTTGTTAGTTTCGTTTCAAATTACATCAATTATTTGTTATTGGAACAACTACTTTTCATACATTTATAAGCAATGGTAATATAAGTCTTGGAAATTGTTCCAATGATTATGCAATTACAAGTTACCATGGTAGATTATTGATTGTTCTTGTGATTATTCTTTTTTAAGAAATATTCTTGAGGCTAGGAGAACTTAGAAGTATTTCATCACAAAAATTGATTCTTATCAAAGCATATTGATTGATACAGGCTGATAGTGAATTAACATGTAATTTGGGATGAATTAAGTTTGCATGATTTTTCTTACATTTTTCAATATACTTGTAACTGAAAATATTTATTTCTACAGTCTGTGCCTAAGAAAGGCATAATATAGTACTTTATTTTGTATTTTTGACTTACATTATTTTCTCTTCATTATGTTGTACTTCTGAGAAGGAATGACTGATAATATATGTATTGAGTATACGTGTCATAACTTAGGATGATGAGTGATTGTAAAATGAATGGGAAGATTACATGAACAGACATGAACATCAAAGGAATATGAGTTTTCTCTGAAAATATAACATTTAAATGTATAAGGTCATACATAATTTAGACAGGCAAAAAACTAATTTTCTTTTAAGTAAAGGGAAATACCTTGGCTTTTAGAGAATTCACCTTTAAATATTAAATGTTATGTGCTTGAAAATGCATGAAAAGAGGGAAGACACTGCTATTAAGCTATGAAACTCAAATATTCTCTGAAATTGTGTTTTCAGTGACTCCAATATGAATACCAAAAATGTTTCTTTCAAACAAAAAAAAAAAATCCTCTTTTTTACTCTTTCCTATTCTAGAGCCTTTCTGATCTATAAGCTTCTAGATTTGGCATCTTACTTAGGGGATTTTACTTTTTAGTTTATATAAAGTCTAGTATCCTCTACAAATCACAAAATATTTATATTTATGTTTATTTTATTGTTTAGCATTTACAGTAAGATAATATTTACTAATTTTCAGAATGTTTTTATAACACATACAAAAGGAAAAACTCTAAAATATCCCTTATAAATTTCAGTCAAATAGGGCCTGCTGATTGTTACTAAGAATAAAAAATAATATGATAATAAAGGTATTCAGCCTGATATTCATAGAATATTTTAAAAGATGAATAATCAAAATCACTTACTAGTTCATTGGTGCTAACCATTTGAAAATACAGTATAAATTGGGGTAGGGAATTAGAAATAATATATTTGTTTTATTTTTCTCTAATATGATCTCTGTTTGTGACTGGTTAAATCACCCTTTTTTGTGTTTCTTTATCTCAATAAGATGTGATAGCTTCGGGGGAATTTTAGAAGGTCAGTTTAAATCTATTTTGAATTTTTAACCTCATAGTCAATTTAAAACTTAATTTCTCCCCATTTACTTAATGCCATTTGAACTTTTCTAGGAGATTGGAGTGTGGAACTAGGTTAAAGTGTAGTTATTCCCTTTGCTCACTCTAGTAAGTAGAGTGATTTGCTTTTTTTAGTCTATGTCTGTTTCTTTGTATTTGATGCCTAGAGGTAGAAAGAGAAAAGGATCTCTTACTTAAATGACACCTTTGTTGTTCCCTTTTTTCTGTCTCTCTTGCCCTGCCTCACACTGACTAGTCCCCTTGTTTTCTGTGTGGATGAGAAAAAAAAAAAAATACTAGCTTTCTAATGGGACACATATGTAAAACATTTTTAGGAAGGGGACAGTGTTTTTGGAATGCCATCTAATTCTGGATTGTCCTTTTCTACTTTTTCTCAGTTTCTCCTTCTCCAGTATACCCACAGCCTCTGGCTACCAAGGTCCCTATTTATTGGAGATTCAAGTCCAGTTACTTGCATAGTAAGAATACTTTTTTGTTGTTGTTTTTATTGCAATAGTGACTCCAATTCTCTCTAACCTGTTTTCTAACTCCAGAGCTCTCTCCACTCTTTTCACAGAGGAAAAGGAAAAGGGATATAGGCATGGAATTAAAGGCAAGCCTAACACATACATAGAAATCCAATTGATAGCAGTCTTCTCTTCTTTTTAGGCTTTTAAACTAACTCTCAGTTGGTTTGGGCAATTATCATTGTCATTGATTTACTTCATGTAGGTCAGTGAAGGCAAACTCTGATGATTGTAGATTGACTCCCTTAAGATGGAGCCAGAGAATGGTAGTTCTCCAAAGAAAAACTGAAGAAGGGAAAGGTGTTTAAGTCACAGAATGATAGTTGGCTCTTACTTGTTTAAGGCTGTCTTCTCATTGTGAAAACTTAACTTATGTCTCTTCATTCTTAGACATGGGTTCTAATTGCTAGTTCATGAGCAGTGGGAAAATTCCCATCTGATATTCTGTTAAGGTAAATTTTATTAATCTTTCTAGTAGTTCCAGACTTACCTCTGATAATTCTGTTTTACCACAGAAACTGATATCATCCTTTTAACAAATTAAACAGGTTATGTTATTCCCTCAGTCAAAACACAGGAGTGGCTTTCTGTAAAAATCTTTAAAAAAATCAAAGTCCTTATTATGACTTAGAAGTTCCTGCATGATCTGGCCACAGGTTTTGATCGTATGTTCCTATCTCAGGGCTTTGCTTTTATCTTCAGTCTGTCTGCAGTATTCTTAACCCACTCACTTCATTTCATTCTTCATTCAAATAATGCTGCTTCCTTGATGTTCTCCGAGTATCCAATTAGGATAATATATTTATCATTCCGTTTCCAAGACTTGCTTTGTTTTTGGTTTATACACTAATTTTCATCCTGTATATTATATATTTTATAGTTTAGTATTAATTTCTTCTATTACATATAATTTTCCAGAAGGCATGTCGTTCAGGGTTTTACTTAGTCCCTAAAATGGTACCTGACCCATAGGAGACCATCAGTTTCTTTGTTGTTGAGTGAATGAATGAATGCATGAATGAATGAATGAATGCTAGTTTCCAGAATCAAATCTTAGAAAATCACTTTGACTTACATAACTTTTACTATTATAGGGTTTTACATAGTATTATAATTTTTATTTCTATAGTTCTTATATTGTTCCCTCCCATAATCATCATCTCAGGAATGTCTACAGCTCCAATTCATCTTCCATGTTGCTGTTAGAATTTTTAATAAAATGATTATCTAAATGACACTCTGGAGGAGAGCATCCCCAAATTCCTTGGCATACTTGGGCCTGTGATTATTCTCCTTTTCCTCACAGGTCCCTGGTCTGTCCTACTCACATCCTTTTCATTGTAGTACTCTGAATGCTAAATTGTGTTTCTCTCTTCCTTCAGTGCCTTTACTTAAAACCTATTCCCTTTTTTTCCTACCACTATTTTTGGTGTGTGAATACATGAAATGTAACTCCTATCATAAAAAGACTCTAGAAAAGATTGTTTATATTTGAATAATGAAACAACTGTATATTTGCATTGTATGCTTGTTATTTCAGAGTATCCTTATTTCTCACTGAGTATCCTTAAGATATGGTAAGATTCACTTATCATTTTTATGAGTATTTAATAATAACCAGAGTCTTCATGATCACCATATATACACTATTTTGTAATACTGTTTGTAGTATCTTGAATGTGTTTTTAAAAGTTGAGGTAGGTCTCCTTGTTGTTAACCCAAGGATTCTTTTTTAAAGAATGTACATGTATGAATTATTCTTATTATCTTTTATCTACAGAAAACTAAACTAAAAGGATTAGGGAAAACTATTTATAAAAGTGAAAGTTTAATTATATTATCATTGAAAAAGATGTGTCCCCTTCAAAGGTCCCCTTGAGATTCTTCAAATTTAGAATTTTTATTTGACTGTCATTGTATGAATGAAAGACTAATAAAGGAAATAGTTGTTTTACATAGCAATTATAGTCAGTTGTTTTCAACATATGACTCTTTCTCTAGTCAGTGCAATAAGAAAAGAGACCAGTGGAGCTTTTTGGAAATGCATACTCCTGAAATATGTAGCAGAATCCCACAACTTGTATTTAGCATTTTTGTATCCAAAATAATGTGGAACTATTTGACTTGTGATATTATTTTCTTTCAAAAGACACAGTTAAACAAAAATAAAATCATGAAATTATATAGCAGTAAACAATTTGCTTGAGATATCTCCTTTGAACAACTACTAGTATCACTGATAAATAGACCTGGTATTATACTTTGTGCCTTACTGGAAGGAGTTTTTTCATTTAGTCATTAGAATACCCCTGACTGTTCTTCATGTCACATGAGATGTAACAGCTGCAGAGTTGCATATTCAGTAATAAAAGATTATATCTACTTTATTCAATTGATTTTATTGAATATCATTTATGAGTAGTTCCTTTATGGGGGGTGGTCACAGAGCTTTTTGAGAACCCTATAAAATTTTTATTTCAGTGTGACTTTGGAGAAGAAATATTGTCCTTTTATATGAGATCACTTTTAAAACTATTACATGAAAAATAATTTAGTTGATGAGGAGTAATTATTTCATAAAATTATTTTTTTAATATAAAATAATTCAGAATTTTAGAATGGTTTTTCTTTCTTTATAGGTATTTTCATGTTGCTTATGCTTCAGTTTCAGTATCCTACCTATTTTGGATTGTTTTGCCCTCCAGAATTGTCATTTCAAACAAAAGCATTAAAAGTAGTTAGAGTGAAAAATCTTAACTGTCTGTATTTGTCCAGTTTTAGGTAAATTATGATAGAAAAAATGTTATAAATCGCTATAAAATGTTGGGGTATTATTTTTAACACATATTTTAATGCTTGGTTTATAATTAATTATGTTGTGAATTGAGCAACTGTATTTCTACCTTTCTTGCAATCATTAGCATTCAATTTTTAAATGAATGATAACCATCTGTGTAGGTCTCTTGTGATTGAATGATGTATTCTCTTACTGTGGCATAGTTTTCAGACAGCCACTTTTGTTCTGAAATATTTTCATTTCTATAGTACTTTTCATCCCTGTATATATGTACAGGAATCACTTCACCCACCACCGAATTGCAGCCACTTCTGAGGTGGAACGCAGCAACTGTTTAACAGCGCACTTTCCCCTAGGTGCTGACATCTGCAGAAGAAATTGTACATGGTCCTGTACAGAAGGTATTTCTCCACTGTGCCATCTGCAGAGTGAAACTGACTAGGAGTACTACATAGACTGTAAGTTTCTTGTGTACCTGCCCTAGACTGGAAAACTCAATAAGAGAGAATAACAAATAACTGGGAAACATCATTTCAAAATGTGTGGAGGTCAGTTAAACTTGGTGCTGCTTTCCCTGGCTTTAATTTTTTTTTTGAGGTCAACTGGTTTTTGATTGGTAACAAATTGAATAATAGATGCATCCCTCCTTGGAAATTATTTTATTCTAAAGGCAAATGAAGCTAAAGTACTTTTATAAAGTCATCACTTTTGATGAAACTTAAATGAAATTTATATATTTTCAAATAATCAAATCAGTCAAACATTTTCTCAAAATAGCAAATCAACTTATAATTCAACAGGAACATCTTAATTAGCTTTGTTTGCAGTGTTTCATGTCTTAGTTTTAATGCTTTCTTTTGGTGAAAGTTTTGTAAAAAAGCCAGTTTATGATGAACCTAATTTTGATGCTTTGATTTAAAAACTGAAATTTTTTTAACATACTGAAACAAAGCATGAGAGGAGAAACAGTAAATATTTGAACTTCCACTTAATGTATTTTAGTCTGTCTCCCATTTATTTAATGAGTTTTTTTTTCCTTTTGTAAAATCAATTTGATAAAAGTACTTTCTTTAGTAGTAGTCTAATGTTTATGCCTTTTAGGATGAGAAAATAACAGAAACTTCTGTGTCTACTGGTACAGAATGAAATTGATTGTTTTATCACTTTAGGGTTTTTTAGTTAATAGTATTATTTATTTATTTATTTACTTATTTGTTTTGGTGAGTTTATAGACATTTCTATGTGAAAAAAAGTCAGGGTCTTTTGATTTTCCCTAAGTCTTAATTGTATGAAATTAATGTCTTTTGATTTAGTTAACTTTAAATTATGTGTTGAAAGTTAAGATGTTTGTGCAAATATCTATGTCCATATATTCTCAGTGAAAGTAGGTGAAATTTTACTTCAAGTGACAGTTTGTTTACTTGTAAAATGAAGTGGGTGGAAGAAATGATTTTCTAGAGACCCTTTCTATATGTGTTTTCTGTTTAACTTTGGTAGAATTCTTTGTATTCAGAATTGTACCTAACATTATGTAACCAAGATTTTTTAATACAGTTGTCTTTGTTCCAGTCAGAATATTATTTTTGTTAATTAATGGTGTTTTAGAGTCAAAAGAGAGGTCAAATTTCCTACTAAGACTTTCAACTATCTCTGCTTTTATAATGAAGATGTTCACACTGTTTTGAAATGTAATTTTTTGAGAACAAAAGCAGTACAATTCATAGTATGGCTTGCAATACAGAGCATCAAGTGAATTAGGAAAAAAATAAGGCGTAAATTATATTCACAGTAGAAATTTACATAGATATTAACAAAAACTCAAATTTTTTAATTAGGCTCCCCCATGCGTGGACTTAGTATTTCATTTGATTGTTAAAGCAAAAATGAAATAAACACTAATATTTTAATAATATAGTATAGATTAATATAGTTTTATATCTAGCAAGAGGCTAGTTTTATCAACATAGGATATATTTGGGGTGCTATTATTGGTTCCTTTGCATTTTCTACAATGGTATAATAATGTTTCTTAATCACATTCATTTTATTGATGGAAATAATCATAATCATTTGAAGAGAAATAGACCATACGTTTTAAATATCATTTAAATTTTAATGAAAGGGTAGGGCATACAAACCAATTGCATATGTCTCAGCATATATTTTTTATAAATTATACAGGATATTAAATATTATATTTTAGACTGTGGGTAATATATATTTGACATCTTATTATATTTAATATTAAAACCAAAGAAATCTTATGTTTTAATATAACTCTGGTGTATGATTTGGAAAATTAGGTGGAAACCTGAATACACATCTGTGTTGTTTGAATTTAATGAAAATGCACTGCTTATGTAATCAAACATAAACTTGCAGTTTTAGATAATTAAATATTATATATTTGAACCATTTGCATATTTAGAGATTATTCTCATTCTATCTAATAGAGACCCAATAGCTCTACTTGATTGTTCTACAAGGGAGGGCCCTTCCTCTTAATCTGAAGGTCTAGAATTCTGATTGTGATTATTACCTACTTAATATCACTTAATAATTTTGTAACTCAGAAATAAATGCTAGGTTAAAAGTAATTAAATCTTGATGAGATATTTATTCTTTATATTTTCCATTATAATTTTCTATTTGTAATAGGAAAAGGAAGCAAATGCATAAATAATATGAATTTTAAAATATTTAATGATATGTGCTTCTGTCAGTAATGTTCTGGCAACATATGACTTTCAAGTGGAAGCTTTAAAAAGAAAACGAAGAATTTTGCAAAAAAATAAGTATAAAACAGTGAATTTTTTGGTGTGTATTTTTTATCAGGTATTATTTTAAATTTTTAACTATATTACATAAAATCCACACCAAAAATAACATTATTAAATAGAGTTTCAGTCCATAACTTTTTTTATATTTTTAGGTGCTTTGTTAGGTTAACAAAATGCTCTAAAATCTTTCAAATTAGGGACATAGTTTTGTATCCATTCCAAAAAGATTTAAACAATATTTTCATCAGTTTTTTGAACAAATTATTGTAATATAACATCGAGATGAAACATCTCTTTAAATCTACAGATTTTTTTTTATCAATAATAGATAAATGATTTTGCAATAATATATCACATGGACAATTATTTTTATACTAAAATGGTTACTATTTGAATTACTTTATTTAATAAACCTTTAGTATTTCATATGTTTTTTACCACAGAAAATATAATTTATGTTCATGGAATAATACATAGAATTTTAATTTAAGTATTTTTTAAATAAATGTGAAGATTTTTTGTTTTTTGTTTTTGTCCCGTATGATCTCTGGCAGATAAAAGGAGCAAAATTACACTCCTATGTCTACATCGGAATTTAGTATATTCTTAATTTACATACCAAATTATTTCTGCTTATTTTTATGAATTTTGCAGTTTTCAATATAAATGGAATTAGTTGAAAAATATAAATATATTTGCATAAAGAACTAAAGATACCATAAGCCTCATAACCTTTAAAACAGATTTAAGCATTATTATTATGTTAAATATTTCCTTAAACACTGAAATTGCTGTGTGTCTTGTGGATAAATGTGTGTGTGTATATATATGTGTGTATCATCTTTCTAATGTATTTTCTGTAGTGTAGTCTGAAATCCTGACTGCCATTTGTAGCTATTTATTCAAGTGTAAATTGCTTAACAACATCAAGGTTTAAAAAGAAAAAAAAAAAAAACTGTTAATTGAGAATCATTACACCTACCTCACAGGGTTGTTGTGAGGAAAAAACAATAAAACATATCTGAAAGATTGCTTAGTATACACTAGATGTGCAATATATGACAAATGAATTACCAAGACCTTTTAGTGGCCCTTGTCTGTAGGATAAAATCCAAATGCCCTGACCTGGCATGTGGTCTGGTTCCTCCTATATCTTCAGGCTTATTCTCTCCTTCGAGCTGCTGATATTGGCTGATTTTTACTGAAGGTTTACTAGTTCTCAAAATATACTTTTTTGGACATTTGTCTGGCTTTATCTTTCTTTTAAACTACTTAGAATTTCCTTTTTCTGTAGGCTACTGTCCTCTAACTCAACCTCATCCCTCTGGCCTTATTATAGATTTCTCCTTATGTATTTTGTTAGACGAGCCTTTCATATGATACTGTATTTATTCCTATTCTAGAAATTATCACGTGATGTACCTGCCTTGTATTTTTTTCCTTTACTAAATATAATCTAATATAACAGATAGAGTCTGTTTTCTCTAACTTCCCCCCCAATACTTCTGCAACTCAAGAAGTTAATACTTTATAAGTAAATGAAAGTTTCCTGTAAATAAATTCACAACATAAATAATTATATGACAGTTATGCATTTGTGAAAAGCAACTTTCATTCTTATGTATTGAAAAAAATAGATTTCAGGTCCCACAATAATTGTATCAGAATTGATTGTCTACAGTCTACTTTGCCTATCATTTACTGCAATAGTTTTTTTTTTGTTTGTTTGTTTTTTAAGAAATACACTGCCTAAGGATGTAAGAAAAAGTTGGTTTATTCTTTCCTATCACTGTACGAGCAATTCCATTCTGAATATTATTTTTTTGTCTCAATAAAATGGTCTTCAATTGACTTTATCTCTTTTCTCTTCTTACTCTTGTTCTTCTGTTGCATGTTTTTGTTCTTCTCTGTGTTATCTACCTTCTCTTGTTCTTTCTTTTTTTATTCCTTCTTTCCTCGCTCTCTGTGACATTTAAAAACCGACTTAATTTTTGGATAAAAAGGCTAATAAGTTAAAATTTGAAATTCTGACGCAAAATTTCTCCCCTTCATCATCATGCTCAAAGGAAGCTTAAAAGGCTGAATGACAAAAGGTATAGAACATGGCCAATTAGTAGACTTCTCTATTAATTTTTTTACCTCATTTCTTCTGTCTCTTGACTGTGCTACTTCTGGGTCCTCCAAATACTACTTCTGATTGTTCCAAAGTTTGAGGAATAAAAGTAAAAAAGAGCTAACTGGTAGTAAATATATATTGGAAATCTAAATAGTTATTCTCCTGCTATTCAGTATTCATCAGACTCCCAATGTCTGGAAATAACCTAGGTGTAGTTAGTTGTTGGGATTGATAATTATGGTCCATACTTACTTTTTGTGTGTGTGACTGATTTTTTTTTTTTTTTTTTTTTTGACCGCCCTCTTTTCTCTATGACTTTCTGGTCCACATCTGACTTTTTTCTTCTGCAGTTACCTTGTTCTTTTTGTAGTCTTCTAGGTAAATTCCTTTTAAAATAGTGCACACACACAAGTGCACACACAACACACACACACAAATTTATTTTTAAGCAAAGGTCTCACTGTGTTACCCAGACCAGTCTGGAACTCCAGGGCTCAAGTGATCTTTATGCCTCTGCATCCCAAGTAGCTAGGATTATACATGTGCACCACTATACCTAGATTGAGGATATCTTATCTTCTTGCTTTTGAAATTCATCTTTTTGTCTCTCTCTCTCTCTCTCTCAACCACCCTCCCTCTCCCTCTCTTCCTTTCTTTTTCTCTTTATCCTAATTAGGTACCTTATCTTGAGCATCTTATATTCTAGGGCCACACTGAGTAAATCATTGTTGCATTTCTTTCTCACACAATCTGTAAACTCTTTCCAATATATGCTTATATTTTTTTATGTGTTGGTGAGTCAAATATTCCTGAGCAATTTTGGAACACAGTCTTACCAAGCTTAGCATATATGATCTGTCACTTCAGCTTTAATACTTGAAACCTATTCTCAGCTTTGAGTCCATAGCTGAAACAACAGGAAATTTTCCATTTTAATGTGCTTTAAATAACCATTTGCCTGCATTCAAGCCATAACAGGCAGGTTGATGTTCTATGAATGTCCATCTATTTCTGTAATTCCATGCTTCGTCCTATGCTGTGTTGTCATTTAAAATGTTCTTTTTGACATTTTTCCTGAAGAATCCTACTCAGTCTTCAATGCTCACGTTAGTCATGGCAGTTAGAATAAATTCTTCCCTACACTGTGTTCTCATTAATACTCTGAAGTATTATTATATTAACCTGTTGTATGCATTGCTCCCTGACTAGACTGCGATTATTTTTGAAATAGCCACTAATTTATTAATTGATGAACCTTTTACTACCTACTCCTAGTCCCTGTTAGGGGTTTAGTCCATTTTTTTGCTGAATTAAACTCTTCAGAAAGCTGAGATTGAATTTTGTAAAATTACTGAGTAATTAGTACATCTGATCTCCTTATTTATTTTATTCTTTGTTCCAAAAAAAATATTTGAAGGGGAAGAATTTGTTTTTGTGATTCTGTTACATGTTTAACCCAATAGTATTGTTCTTCATCCCTTTTTAGGTAAGTTTACTTTAGATTTTAGTTCTGGTTTTGACTTAGTTGATTTTCTCCCATTTTCCTCTGCATTTCTTTGTTTTTCTCTTTTATTATTCCAATTATGGAGTTAACTATGACTGTGATGGATAATTAAGTATTCTAAGTAGCTTAGATGGAAGTAAAAACAAATATCATGATTATTTATTTACTACAGGAGTTTTTCTTTTTTCATTTTTAGGTTCTTCAAGGTTTTAGGCTTTATCCCTAGATGTGACCTGAAATGGTAAAAAGGCAAACTGTTGGTCACCAAGAGGGTTAATTATGAGACAACAGTATTCTTCTAATAGAAAAGTAAATTGAAATTATATTTGTGAGTAAATGTTGTTTCAGTCAGACTTTATTTGTTGCTATTTTGGATGATTATTAAAATAAAATTACCCTGAGTTGAGGGTGTAACTCATTGGTAGAGCATCTGCCTAGCACATTCAAGGCTGGGTTTGATTTTAGCACCACAAAAAAATAAGTAAATAAATAAAATAGAATAAATTACTTTGATTTGTAATGCATGTCTGTCTGCTGTTCGTTAATGGAATACAAAAATCAGGATTTATTCATTTATAGATATGTGTATATATATATTTCACATATATATCATATATGTATATTCAGACAAATACACAAAAATTAGAGAATGAAGAAAATGCAATGGCATTAAAGTAGTGATAATTGAAAAATTTCCTGTGTTTAAATATTTTTTTTTCCTGGAACATTTCCAAATGAGTACAAATAATATACCAAGCACAGAAAAAATCCTTTCTCCTCAAATTGCATTGTTAAAGGTTTGAAAGAAAATAAATCAATATTCAAGAAAATATCCTAGTGATCTTTTTTGGTTTTGGTTCCTTGTTTTCCATGTTGTTGGAAACAAAAAAAAGAGAGAGAGAGAAATTTTTACCTTTTTTTTTTAAGGTTCACCAATGGCTGCTAATATTTAATATATGATAATTTTATCCACTGGCACTTACTAATTTGAGACTGTTATGATCCAATGATATATAGGTCTCAGGATCATCTGAACTTCAAGCAGTAGATACCAGGAGTCATAAGATATGTAGTTACATTTGCATAGTTATATTTCATAAACCATTAAATGTTTATGTTAGTTTTTTCACAACAGGAAACAAACTATAAAATATGACCGAGTGATTTTCGTTTTTAATTACCAAGAAACACTTTGGCTTTTTCCTTAGCACAGACATTGCAATAATTCAAATGAATCTTTTTTACATAAAAATACATTATTTTTTAATTTTTCACTTAAGAATGAAAATTAGATATTAGGAAGGTTTAAAATTCCGTTTTTCTGAATACATTGGGGAAATCAGAGTGTAGGAAAATACATCTAATATGTATAGCCACCAATTATCAAGTAAGAACATTAATGATGAAAAATATAATCTCCCAAAGTATACCGCCTGATATATATTTCAATTTTAACTACTCTTTTTTATATCACAGAGTTATATCACAGAGTTATATCACCTTAGTTATATCACAGAGAAAAGTGTAAAATAATAGGGAATTTGTCATCAATTTTATTTCTTTTTTAAGATTCTCTTGTAAACTCAAACTTCACATTGCCCCACTGCTCTGGGATTCAGCTTCTCTGAAACCAAAACCAAAATCAGTAGTTTCCCACTCATATTCTGCCTCCTGATACGAGTCAGGAGCTTATGGCTTTTACTAGGTACTTTGTGACTTATATTCACACACAGACACAAACAAACAAACAAAAACACCTTCCTCTTTCTTTGACTTAAATATTATCCATTTATTTCTGGATCCCAGTTAGTTTGCCTTTAGGATCATTATGCATTATTCTGTTTCCATTGATGAAACTCTAGTTCATTATGTAATCACTAGAAGTGATATGTTCTTAAAACCAGGTTAATTTACACTTTTTTCTTTGTTTAAATTTCATGTTCCTTGGTAGAAAACACATATTACTCATCTTTGTGCTTTCCATGGATGATATTCTTATAAATCCTTTTCCAAATTTATTTAACTACCAGATTGCTGGTATTTAGAGCTTGAAAATATTAGATTGCTAAAACTCAGATCAGTGCCACAATTTAAAATTAATCACAAATTATTCTAATTTATTAATGTTATCACAAAGAAAGTACCTTAAGTGAATTTTGAATAATAATCTACTAAGAATATTTGGCTTGATACTAATTATGTGAAGACAAATTTTACCAACAACATGCTGGTATATGCTGATTTGTAGGTTCTTGCTGTAAACTGAGTTCAATCTTTGGTTTTGTTACAATTTTAAAAAGAATTTTGGCAAAAGGCTTCTGATGGGTTAGGCCTCTTTTTGCATTAGTCCCTTTCTATCTATTTGTAGATAAACTACAAATAGAAAACAAGCTTCTTTTAAAATATTACAGAAGGCTTATACCCAACTCTAGTCCCACTATGGATCTAATTCATTTAGGATGCAACGGCTTCCTAAGAAGAATAACTCTGCTGGAGGCTCTTTTCATACTTTCTGTGCTAGAACTTTATAATTTTTTCTCTTTTACTGCCTCTTATTTTAGTCTTTGAAGATCATCACTGGTTTTTGAAAAATTTTATTACGAAAGTTCTGTCATTCAGATGAGATTGAATCTGAATATGTGCTTATTGTTATTAGAGTATTTGGTAAAATTCTTTGCATGTTTATTAGTGTTGCATAGAAATAAGATGACATTTTAAACACATTCACTTAAAATATTTTTTGCTATAAAATTTCCTATATTTTTATTAATTTATAACCTGAATTTTTACTCCTCTGCTTGCTCTTCATTATTTTATATCTTTTTCATCTATTATCATCTGTCTATACACATGTGTATACATAAGAGGTTTTAATTTTGTAAGTTCATTTTTTTATATTCTAATGCCTCAGTTATTTTTTGAAAAGGATGACTTTTCAAATCAGTTTAATTTTGCTTTATTTAAAAATAAAATTTGAAAACTATATTTTTATCTTCTTTCCGTATTTGTTTTCTATTTATATTGATATTCATGTATGTTTCTTTCATATTGTGTATCTATTCAGTTTATATAGAATTTAATAAAGCCACTATAATTTACATTGTTATTTGTATAATCCTTCATTCTCATTCATCATTCACTTATTGATTTATTAACTGTTTATGTAGTCATCTATGTGCCATGAATTGCTCTGCATGCTTGGGGTACTGAAAGTCTCTGCTCTCATGGAGCTTATATTTTTGTAAGGGAAGAGGGACACAAACATAAGTATTAATAATAAGCAATTTTAGATAAGCATAAATGCTATGTAAGAAATAAGGAATGAACTGAGCATGGTAGTATATGCTTGTAATCCCAGCAACTTAGGAGACTGAGGTAGGAAGATTACAACTTGAAGGCCAGCCTCAACCACTTAGCAAGACCTTCAGCAAGTTATCCAGACTGTCTAAAAATGAAAAAAATAAAATATGGAAAGGACTAGGAATGTGCCCCTGGGTTCAGTACCCAGTATTGGGGCATTTAAGTTGTCTTAAGAGGACGTAGGGACATTTGAATTGAGCTCTAAAAGAGAAGAAAATTACATTTCAGGTATCAGGAATAGTAAGACAAATGTCCGGATCAGAAAGAGTTCAACATGTTCAAAGAACAGAAAAATAAATGTGTGGATTGAATTTCTTTGGGGAAAGACTGTGGCATGAGATGAGATCATTGACATAATGCAGTTGTGAGAACAAGCGTTCTGTAATAAAGAGTTAAAGTTTTATTTTTAAAATGTGAAGACAGTGCCAATTATTATTATTATTAATGAACCTGTTTGCACTGAAGAAATAACTCTACCTAATGTCTGGAAAATGAACAAGGGAAAGGTGTGGGGGCCAAATGCTGTAATTTTTAGGATCATAATTGCAGTAGTTCAGTGAGAAATTATGGTGTTGGTGTAGAAGTTTTAGTAGTAGAAGTGATGAGAGAATATTTTGGAGTATTGTTAGAATTTGTGAATGCATTAGAAATGAAATAATAAACAATATTAGAGGTAGTTAAATATTTTTGAAAATGTAATTAGATGAACATATACTTTTTCATGGTAAAAATATAACATAAGTTAAAAAATTGCATCTGTTTTTTATTTAGTTTTTTCCTTATTTTTGGCACCACAGATCACTTTAGCGTTTTGTCATTTTCTCATCTCATTGCCACTGATTGTAAATAATGATTTATATTTGAAAGTATCTTGTTACTTTCATTTGGTTATCTTTAATTACTAACTAGGTGAAAATTTAATGTATTTATTGACTAAATATATATTTTTTCATTGTGGGTTGATGCTAGTCTTAATTATTTTGGAATTATGGGTGTTTTCCTTATTGATTTGAAAGGCCATATTAACTTCCTAAAATGACCTGAAAACCCCAACATGATTTGGCCTTGACACTTTCTAACTCCATTTTATGTTATTCTCTTCCTCATCTTTATACTATAGACACTGGCTACTTCTCAAATAAGTGATCTTTGTCTTACCCCTTGTGGGGTCTTTGTACATCGGTACAACTCTTCACTGATGACTGGGAGTGAAGTCCCATCTTTTTGTGTTTCCATTCAGTGTTGCCTCCTTAGAGGAGCTATTACCAAATTCCTAACATAACACTCTTCTCCCCCTCTCAGAATTTTACATTTTCAATTGTCAAATCAGTAAAGTTTTTCTCATGACTTTTTCCATTACTTTTAAAAGAAAAAAAATTTTTCATTTTGAAATCTTTCATTTACCTGTGTTCTATTCAAAATGTTTCTGAATATAAAATTACCACTTATTTCCATGAATTAGAATAACTATTCAAAGATAAAAATAGCTTTCATAAATGTTTTTTTGTTTTCTTTCAATTTTATTACACATTTATTTAAAAAATAGAGATCATACTACAAATAGCACATTATCTTTTTTCCACTTAATATTGGCCCATGTGTATGTTTAGATAATACAGATAATAGAGATTCTTCCTTTTGCATAAATATGATTTTTATAATTTCTACAGACTCACTTCTTATGCATTTGTTATAGTGAATCAATTTCTTATTGTGTACTTACTTTAGTCGTTTTATGGTGATATAAAGTGTATATTGTTTAAGGTTTTATATTCATTTATGATAGTTTCATTATGATAAATTCTGTATAAAATAGTGAGTTTATTGGGTCATAGGAGTATGGGAAGTATTTTAAGCCATTTGAATATTCATTGACCAATTTACACTTCAGAAAATTTAAATCAGACATTCTTAGTGCACAAGTGTGTGTGCTTCTCATCAAATATTACAGTTTCTAATATTATGGACTTTTAAAAAGTTGGCCCGCTCCTCTCCATGTGTTTTCTCATCCTAAAAATTTTATCAAAAAGTATTAGGTTTTTTTTTTTTTTTTTTTTTTGCATAGAAAATTTAAATTTTTATGTAGTCAAATTTATCATCTTTTTCCTTTTTTCCTGTTTCGTGTCTGTGGTTAAAATCACTTTCCTGGTATGGTACCATCTATTTCTTGATGCCAAAATTCTAAAATCAGTCTCAGTGTGCTGCCATCAAGGTGCTGACAGAGCTAGATAGGTCTTTGGAGACTCCAGGGGAGCCTCCCTTTCTCTTCCTTTTCTAGCTGCTGGGAACTACTTGCTTTCCTTGGCTCCTTGATCCCGTTTTTTGAATTAGGCTGAACCTCTCTTGCTTTTGTTCTCTTATCTTAAACTTCCTCATTTGACCTTTTTGCCTCCCTCTTAAAGAGACCCTTTTAATAAATTCATGCTGAATTCAGATAATCCAGGTTAATCTCCCCATTTTAAAGTACTTAAATTTGATCACATCTACCTATAAGTATCTTTTGCCACAAAAGATATTATTCACAGGTTCTAGGGGTTAGTACATAGATATTATTTGTGGGGCCTTTATTCAGCATACCATATATGGAAAATTACTGATTTTTTTGCACTATTTTACTTCTTTTTTGAACAAATATGTTAACTCTGATAGATTTTAGTTCATTTTCTACCCAGTTAAAATTTTACAAGTCTAATTTTTCTGTTTTACAAGTGACTTTATAAACTTGTTTCTGTTTAATGTATTATTGCTTTCATTTTTTAATGCAAATACACAAAATGTTTTCTTTACATTATATTTGCTGTTGTTTTAGGATAGACTTTTTTTTCTAATAGTGAAGTAAGTTGCTTATTGTTCATCAGCAGATCTCCTCTTTGACATATTTTTGTTATATTTGTGCATTATTGCATCATCAAGTATTAACTTGCACTTGCATTTTTGAAAAAAAAATCTGTAGGTGTCTATATTATATTAGTTTTACAATATGCTGCTGGATCTAATTGATCAGTATTATTTTTAATTTTTATATTAAACTTATTTATGCATAATTGGGTTTGAGTGTGATTTTGTTTTCCATTTTAATATTTTAGTCATGAAATTATGTTAAAGGCATTCAGTTTTCCTTTTATAAACTGGAATAGTTTGTATAACATAATAATTATCTCTGTTGAAATAGCACATAAAACAGACTGAACTCACAGGTTGACAGGATTTTATATTTTATTATTTGACAGGATTTTTAGTATCTTAGTTACTTAATTTTTCCTTAGAGTAAATTTTAATAGTTTACATTGTTGCCAGAGAGTTATTCGTTTTTTTCTAGATTTTAAGGGAACATTTGTTGCATCCCTGCTCTATGTTAAACATCATGCTAGGTACTATACATACTAAGGTAAAGAATGTAGACTATTTAATCTCAGGAAACATGTACTAGTGAGGGGAAAGTTAATTTTCCTAGGGGAGAAAACAGATGAAGTAGTAAAGAAGGAAATATTACCTAAACAGAATTGATAAGCATTTCATCATGAGTACAGGCATCAGTGACCAAGGCATAAAAATGGTTGAATACCTGAAGAATTAAGACAACCTGAAGCAAGATTGTTAGAGCAAGAGTTTAGGTATTTGTCAAGAAGGAGTAATGAATTGGAATTAAAATGTGTAGATTAGATTCTTCTTGAATTTATACTTTTTTTTGTAGATACTGAAGACTATTAATTATGTTCCTGCTGGGTTTATCATCACAGATTCACATGTTTAAAATCTGACTCCAGTGGCAGTAGAGAGGACTCTGTTGAAAGCAGTGGTGGTAGTTAATACTGGAAACAGGTTAGCCATTTCATTACCATAAAAGAAGCATAAGAGCCTCCTGAATAAGGGCTATATGCAGAGGTAGAGTTGAAGGAAAGTATCCATATGGAAAAAAAAATGAAAACATGGAGTCACCTAAATTTGTTCACTGGTTGCATGTGGGAGGTGAGGGAGAAGTCAAGATAATGTCCACCTTCCTTGGGATTGAAAGAAATGTTTTCTATATTTTTGTTTCATGTGCTATAGTGTTAATTTCATTTAAAAGGCTTATATTCCAGATAGAATGTCATTAATATGAAAAGTTGGAATAGGATAATCACTGTCAGGATCACAGATATTTTGTGAGAAACCAAAAGCAATATACAGGTGATATACTCAGTGGTTATGAAAGAAGAAATAGACATCTAATAAAGATTTTTTTAACCATAGAGCAGGAAGGACGACCTAAAACTTTTATAGGTTGTTTAGTAATTTGTAAAATAAATCTTTATCTGAAAAAATGAAATTTTGTGAAATTGGTATTTTAATGTTTGCAATTTATTCAAAGTCTTTCTTAGCAAATATATGCCAGGAACATAAGATACGAATATCAAAATGAAGTATCCTCCACTCTGAATAGTTATGGAAGTCTTCTAAGTGATTTCACAGTATTTGCCCACCTACCTTACATGAGTAACATAAGCCCCTGTCATTAGCACCATAGTCAGGATGTGGTATATGTCCATCATGGCAAAATATTCCATTGTGCCCCTTGCCCTACTGTTCACCAGTCCCACTTCCATTCCTTCCTCCTTCACTCCCTCCTGGTATAGGTAATTACTGATCTGCTTTTTGTCACTGTAAATTCATTTTTTTCTAGAAGTGCATTTGAATATAATCATATATTATGTAACACTGTGTCTTATTTATTTTGTTCTGCATAATATTTTTGAGACTCATCCTGGTTTTGCATGTGCAATTTATTTCTTTTTGTTGATAAGGAACATTGTTATTGTTATTGGCATGTAGTTACATCTCCTTGTAATTTTAATTTTAATTTTCTTAATGGGTTTTTATGTGTTTGTTGACCATTGTTATATTTTCTTTTGTCAGCTGCTTAAATCTTTTGCCCATGTTTATTGGGTTGTTCATTTTCTTATTTTTACATTACAAGAGTTCCTTGATACTCAGGCCCATATTTTATCTTGTCTTTTCATTTACTTTGTTGTGTCCTTCCAGAAGCAGAAATTTTCATTTTTATAAAATCCAGCTAATAATTTTTTTTTCTTTTGTTTCTTGCTGTTTGTGTCTCAAACTTTTGCAAATGTGAAGTTTTCTTGAAGCTTTATAATTTCATTTTTTAGGATTTTATCTGTAATTAATTTTGAGTTAATTATTGTAAATAGTGTGAAGACAAATTTGATCCATAAATATTTAATTAAGAAAATTCTGAAGTTGTTTTTGTTACACTTTTGAAGAGTTTCAATTATATAGGAAAGAGTAAACTGGTTTATTTAGATTTTGTTGGTTTGTGTAAGAAATGCTATTCTAGCCCCATACAACAAATAAAAAGGTGGTTTTCCAAAATAATGAATTTCCTACTTAGTAGTAGTGGGTTTAGGTATAAGTTGCTAATATTCATTCTGGAATGAATTTGAACATATTAATACTTTATCATACTACTGGTAGCATACAAAACATTCAATAAACGTCAGTGTTGGTTATTAGTGTTATTGCTGATGTTGTTAATATAACTTTCAGGATTCTTGCCTTGATAAAATTTTGAAAGAATGGTACTTGTATAAAATAGTGATGTTAATTTTTATGTTGTTTATATCTAACTCCTTCCTCACCTGCTATTCATACCTAGGGAACTTACTCAGTGATGGGTACCAATAAATAAGTAGTAGAAAACATTGTTTTGAAAATCATCTTAGCCATCTCTTTGAAGTGCATGGGTAATTTACAAGATTTTTAGAAAAGTTTAATAGATATAGGTGTAGAATAAACAGTGAAAGTAACCTTTTTATGTATCCCTTCATTTTTCTCCCAGAGATAACTACTATAAATTTGATGTATTTGCTTTTAGATAATTTTTATTGATTTATACTTATTTGTACACATACACACATGCATATACACATACACATCTGTATGTATTTGTAGGTTTATTTACCCTAAATGAATATATCCTACTTTATTTTTTATCAAAACAGTATCTGATAAATTTTTTCATGTTGATACATGAATTCATTTTTACAGCTGCATATTATTTTAGAAAGTCTGAATATACCATAACCTGTTTTTAATTTTCAAGCATGCAAGTAGAGAGACCTTGGAGAAGCCAGCCTGATGCAGTGATCCAGTAGAGACAAAATGAGACAGGTTTAGGTTCAGTTTATTACTTAGAATGATAGCAAAAGGAAGAAAAGCTGATGATATCCCATACACTGAAAAAGCGACATGAAAACAAAGAGGCTAGAGGACAGCAGTGTGAGTAAGGAGATAACCCATTTCTGAGGAGCTGATTCTAGAACACATCTAAATGCTGTATAGTCACAGTTGGACCCTGAGGGTTTGATGATGAGGATGAGACTGGAAGCTTCATACCTCATTAGAGCCTGGGAGATCATTAGAAACTGTCTCATGATAGTCTCCCATTCTCTCATGTTCAGGAAAGATCAGAAAGCTTTCTGCTGTGATGCAGATTAGCTGCATTTAAAGACATTGCCTGTGTTGCCTCTATGTTCATAGTTGCCATCAAAACCTTTGGCCTTTTACATGTTCAGCTAACAATTCTTAAGAGCATATTCACCTCAGTAGACAACTACTTAATTGTATTTATGGGCCTGGGAATAAATAGGCCTCATAGTAGCAGTATCAGGTGCACATGGTGGATGTATTTTAGCAAACTCCTCTTCCAGAATGAAGCAAGTTATGCCATTACTCCAAGTGCAGCAAGAAGTACTTGGAATCACATACCCTCTTGAACTTACCAGGAGGAAGTACAGGGCAATTTTTCATCACTATTTGGGCTAGAGAGTTTAAATATACTTTTAATCCATGCAAAACATAACAGTGCCTTCCTTTAAGCATTAGAGGAAAAAAAAAAATCAGGGTATCAAACATAATAGAATTGGGCTAAAGAAAATCATCATCTTTGTGTCCAGGAAACAAATGTTCACTCCTGGAGTCAGCAGCTTTAGGGAAAGTTTGAAGGGTTTTTAGGTTAAGATTCTTCATTGGTCAGTAGTCAGGTTTATATTGGTTTATAATCTGGGTTATATAGACTCTGTGAATAAGAGCTGAGAGAGGTTAATGTTTCCTGGCTTCACTTTTAGTTTATTGGTGTGAAAGTGCTCTGTTTTCCATAGCCAGGGTTGTTGTTCTCTTTCACAGTCATGTGTTTCTGTCCAGTAGCATAATCCGCCCCTGCAACAATTATTACACCCTTTTTCTAATCTTCCCTATATTTTATTCACATCACGTGGTCTGAACCAGCCTCTAGGTGGCTCAGCAATTTCTTATACAGTTTACCATCTTAAAACATCTTCCATTCGATGTATAAGCTACATCAGGAACACCTTGGAGTTGTGACCTCATGAATATAATCATTGTCATCATTATTCATAACTGTCTAAATTTAACAAACATAACTGATAGTAAAAGAACGTACAGATTATGAGTTTTACAGTCCCTCTGTCCCCCACTGCCCAGCTCTTTAAGCTCTTAATTACCCCAAAGTTCCACTTTGATTTTCTAGGGGTAGGTATTAGAAGAAGTGGCATAAGGAAGATTAATTTGGTATTTTGAGGATTTTTATAGCAAGTCTGACTTCTTCCCTCCATTTCAAATCTCATAATTGAACATTTGATTTAGATAGAAAATACTGTTTTGGAGAATTAGCACATTTAGAGCCCAAAATGCATTCTTAAGTGTGCATTTTCAAAGGGTTCTTTCCCATGGGCATCCACATGGATATTGAATAGGAAATGTGTGTCTTATATAGTTTGCAACCATAATGTTCATTTCTATAGAGACTGGGACTGAGTCATCTAATCATTCCGCTGCTCGGTCTCAGCATACAGCCACACTATTGACTATTGATATGTCATTGAATGTGTAACAAACTTTAAGGGTGTTTTTCAGGGAAAGGACCACAACTCATAACTTTATACAGGAAACAGAGTTCCTATTTCTGTGCACAGCTTTAAATAGTTTTCGTTGGGACTGCACAGCTACAGTGGTTTGAGTATACCCCACTGAATTTTATCTTATCTGATTACGCTTTAGTTGGAATTGGCATGTTCAGTAACCCCCAGAATACCACAGTACACAAGATTTCCAGGGTTTGGTAACAGACCCTGAACTTGGACCAGCTTATTTTGGGGGTTATTAGTCACTTTTTCATGTAGCTTGTTATAGCTCCCATTTTCTTTAATAATACAATAATCTATGGTTTGTCATGTATTTATAAGTATATATTTTTGTAAAAGTAGATTTTCTTATAAGTTATTTTAGGTCACTTAAATGTGGCAAGTTTTTTGAAAAAATAATTAAATTTTATTTGAATTCTAATTCCTTGATTCTAAGTTCAGGGTAAAATTTAAGCATGCAGTCTCACCAAGTGTTAATGTTGATTTCAGTTACAGTGTTGCTGATTATGAAAGAATATAACAGTAACTCCTCTATATGGTTCTTATGCTAATCATGGGAGTAATATTTTCTAATATTAAAATATAACACATTTAAGTACTAAAATTATTACATTATTTCTTAAATTAAAAAAAATCATTATTGTAGATGGACAGCATGCTTTTTTGTTTATTTTCATATGGTGCTGAGGATTGAATCCAGTGCCTCATATGTGCTGGGCAAGTACTTTGCTGCTGAGCTACAACCCGCTCATTTTTTAAAGAATTTTAAATAGTGCTAGAGCTTTTAAATAATTGTATAGTTAGTCTAGTTTTATAATTCTCTAAGCTTAAAAAATATGCCAGTGAGTTTTTTTATTACTTTTTTTGAAAAACCATGAATTGTTTATACAGGTTCCTAAGCAACACTAGCTTTGAAATTGTGAGAATGACTACATCCTCAGGAAAGCAACTGATCCAAATTTGTTATGCTTTTGGAATTTAGTACATGATGAAAACCAGAACTGTTAGTCATCATTAAGCCCCACCCAGTTTGCAGTTAAAAATATATTCTCATAATTTAACATGTCCCAAATACAAATTATATTTACTTATCATATTTATGTTGACTTAATATTGCCAAAAGATTTGAATGGTTCTTTTTTGAACATTTTGGCAGAATTAGCATCAAGTACCTAATAAATTTGGCAAGTTTTTTTTTAATTAACTTTCACTTAATGAACAATAAAAATGGGAAGGATTTTATAGTACTTCAGTATATAATATAACATAAACTAAAACTACCAGGTGAAAAGAATTTCATCTTATAATTTAAAGCTCATAATAAACTTTGGATTTTAGAATCGCACATTAAATAATGTGTATTCTTGTCCATAATACTGTCGTATTATATAGGAACCCTAAGTTCCCTCGAAAAAGGTATATTAAACTTTTTTTCTTTCTGAGCTAAAGAGCAGAGGAAGCATTGAGGCAAAAATAGTGGAGAAATAATATGGGAGACATTTAAGAGGCAAGAAGGCCAAAAGACTTGAAAAAAGGAATATAATGACCTCTCAAAGAGAGCTTTTAGACCAGTTGAATATTATAGGTTTACTAATGTGTGTGAATCCAGTAATATATATGTGAAGTTACTACAGTGACAGCTTACAGACCTGTTTTTAAGAAAGGAGAGAATGTGGCCTTCCTTAAGTGAGAAGATACTATAATGGGGTAATGTGATTTATTTTTCTAGTAAGGTCACAATTTCCAGATATGTAACTGTTACATAAATTATGTTAGTCATTTCAAGTACAACACAGTGTTTGTTTACAAATATTGTCATAGGTCTGTTTTACAATCTTATTTGCCTTCATTGTAAATATAGTAGTTTTGGGAGCATTTGGGGAGCATTTGAGTTTCAAGGCAGTAAATGACCTAAAGATCCTTTTTTTTAATGTGGAAAGTGGAAAAAATGTTGGCAATGTTGTTGCCTATAGAACTGAGCCCTTGTAGGAATTGGCCATGTCTGTTTTACTGTTTGCAGCTGACACATTCAAAACAAAATGAGTTGTCTGGTAATAAGAGTGCAATAATTGCTAATGTAAAACAGACAGATGTTTTTGTAATTTCATAGCTCTGGACACATATAGTTTGGTAAGAATTGAGTTTTTTTTTTATTTTATTTTTATTTTTTGTTTTTAAATTAAACTGGCCTTGGTCCTCAACATTTGAATGTGTTGCTCTGAAATCTTATTTATATTAACCTGTGGAAATATTTTTTCTTTCTCAAAATGCAGATGAGAAATAATTTTCTTTTGTAATTTCAAATACACATGGGTCTAATTACAATTAATTATATTTTTGTGGAAATATTTTTTGATAAAATAATCATTAGTATATTATCCTGGTAATAATATCCCTACATAGAAAATATTGACAAATTTCTTAATTTTATGTTTTAAAATGATTTCACCATATTCATCCTTTAACTTTAATGCAGTAATTACTTGATTTATTATTCCCTTCTCTGTCATCAGCTCTATCTACTATATATGTAAACCATGTTAAAGAGAACATCTTCACATATTACATGGAAGAGTAATGTACTTCAAAGAACTATTCTGTAATATTATTGTTATTTCAGAAGATGAACTGTAGAGCACTGGGTCATGTTGGCTGCTTTGGAAAATTGATTGAAGAATGTTCTCTGCATCTTCCTGTGATTTGACAATATGAAATATATGATGTCATTTTAATATTGGTGGAATTGACATTAGTATTATTGCTACTGAACTAATTGTTAATATTAAAATATTAACAGCACATATCATTTGAGTTATTTTTCTGATGGATTTATGTTGATACATCTGAGCATGTAAGCAAAGTGTTCTGACAACACCAAAAATAAAAGTGAAGGTCTTTTTGTAGTGTGACTTAGAGTCAACATTCAAGAAGTAGTTGGTCTTAATTTCCAATTAACCTCCATAAACAGGTTGCTTTCCTTTATGTTCTAACTAATCAACTGTAGTAACTAGGTTCTAAAAAGCCTCCTTGGTTCTTTTTGGAGAATTCTACTGGATCCTTACTCAGACACAGGCATTGGTAAACATAGGTCTTATAAAGCTAGATCTGGCCTGTTGTCTTATTTTGCACAACCC
The DNA here is from genome assembly GCF_902686455.1 of Sciurus vulgaris. Classification (NCBI taxonomy): domain Eukaryota; kingdom Metazoa; phylum Chordata; class Mammalia; order Rodentia; family Sciuridae; genus Sciurus; species Sciurus vulgaris. The sequence goes on from NC_136462.1 coordinate 75,041,812, forward strand.
ATAAGCTAAGAATTGTTTTACAATCTTCAATTGGCTGAAAAAATAAAAAAGAAGGACATTTCAAGGAATATGAAAATTGTGAAATTTAAATCTCAATGCCAATAAATGAAAATATATTATTAGAACAGTATGCTGTGTTGTCTGTTTTTGCAGTATGATGGCAGTTTAGTTGCAGCAGGTATCACATATGGTGCTCTCATCACGTCATGTTGCCTTTCAATGCACTGCAAATTGCACCAACACTATAATAATTCGGCAGTGTTTACTGTACCATTGCACTGTACTTATTTCTTATTACCAGTACATATTCATCATGTCTGAACAAGAAGAGAAATGTGAGCTTCTAATGTTATGGTTTTAAGGCATCATGCAGTGTGAATTATTTTGTTACAGATAAGGTGACACAGTGTTGCATTGTTACCCAGTCACAGGATGACTGCACTAAAACAATAAATGTGAACATTACCAGATTATGTACTCATTGCAAAGTTCTCAACACATAAGAAAGCAGTGGTCAGGAAAAAAAAAAAAAAAAAAAACCTAAATGGAATGTCTTATTTACAAATAAAAAATGAACTGAACTGAGGCTGCAACCAGAGTAAGTTTTTGAATAGCTAATGTGTTAACCAAACAAGAAAACCTATTTCCAAAAACAAGAAAAGCCATTTCCTAGTGGTGAGTAAATTAAATAAAACCTGTTTAGAGAAATAAACTTTATCCAAAGAGTTAATAACAAATTATAAAAGGAATTAATGTGACTAATAAATTAAATGGATGGTCTCTGTGGAACATCTAGGTAAGAATATTTTCAAAGAAGTTAAGAAAATATCAATTCAAAAACAACTTGAAGTAGAATCTAATATGAATTGTAACTGATAGTGATAAAAGTATGTACAGAGTGTACTGATTTTTGTAATTGCAGAAATTTACAAAACTTGTGAAGATTAGAGGCCTTTACAGTTTATGGGCATTCATTATAATATACTCACTTAGTACTTTGTGGATATACTTGAATCCAATGTGGTTTTGAACAAGTGGTATCAACAGTAAATTTCATCCAATGTTGTAAACTTAGTAATTTTGTGAATATTTGTCAGAAATAGAAGATAAATATCCTGATTTGTCCTTGCAAATAGCAGTTCAATAATTTAGCAGTGATGGTTAATTATCATATTTTGAGTTGAAATCAAGATAGAAATTTTTCTGAATGAGAACAATGAATCTGACTTTTAATGACTATTATTGATGCTAAATGGTTGTGACATTTTCCTGTAGATTTGATAATGTTTGCAATGAATTCAACCCAAAATTACCAGGCTACAAACTACACTTACTACACTTACTTGGGCAACTTCAGTAAAATAATTTCAACAACTAAATTTTTGAATCATAAATATACACTTCCAGTGTTGTCAACATTAAAACAAGATCAACATTCCCACACTAATTTGCAGCAAATGCATTTTATAAGTTAGACTGTAGTTCCAGCAATATGTTTCAGATGTCAGTACAATTCAGAAGAGGTTTTCATGTTTCAGAATTTGTCTATCTGTACAATAGAGAAGCTTTCACCTAATTTTCAATTGACAGTACTTTGATGTAATGTTGAGAACATTCTAAAAGCAAATATTAAGAGAAAATTCTATTATAATTCTATAAATGCTTCCAGTTGATAGATATACTGTTAAAATATACTTATGTGTAGTTATCAATATTTGGGAGTTCTTATCTGAAAAAAATATAGTTCATTTTCAGAAAAGAAATACATGAAATCACATTAACAGACAAACGTGCAATTGATTTGATAATAAAGAATACTAATATTAGTCCCTATTTAGAGGAAAATGTTAAACCCTCTCCCCTTCAATTGGAGTTTTCTCATTAGTGTGTCTGCATTTTGTTCTCTGTTGTTGTTTGTAGTAGTAGTATTGTTATAGTTTGAATTTTTAGATAAAATTGTTGAAATTTGTTCTTGTTATGTAAATAACTATAAAGTAGCCTTGATTATGCCTCTTATTCTGAAAAACCTAAATTTTGCTCTTTGACCTTATAGGGAAATTTTGGTGATCCCAAACTTTGGTAGTCATTAATATGACTGCTTTTACTTAATTGTTAAGGTTGTTTTGAGAAGTATTTCCATGTAAATATCATTCTGTTAAGTACAGTAGTTCCTCAGTACTCATGGAGCCTATTTTGAGAATTTGTCCATTTGTTAAAATTTATAATCTTCAAGTCAATACTCAGAGTTCTTTTGTAATCATTTGTAGGCATGAGCAGATATGAAAATCTCTTCTGAATTGTACTGAGTCACCTGATGTACTTGCCTGGCTTAGATTGAATAAGTCAACACTTTGCCTTCAGCTCTCAGACTGTAAAGAGAAACTTTTACATTTTATTTAGTGTTATATTTTTCACATTTTCATGCTTTTTGTTTGTGATTGCTATTCAAAGTGTCCCCCCAAGCAGAGTCCTGAGGTGCTGTCTGAGCTACCTAGTATTCCTAAGTGCCAGAAGGCACTGATGTGCCTTATGGAGAAAATGTAGATGTTAGGTAAACTCCATGTAGGCATGACTTATAGGGCAGTTGATCATGAGTTTAATATTACTAAATAATATTTTATATCATTAATAAGTCAGTAATATAAGTTATCTTTAAATAGAAGTACACATAAATAAAACAAGGTTGTATGTTAACAGTCGAAGAAAATGTGACCAGAGGCTTTCATACAACCTAAACCTGTGTTTCCCCTAGGAGTTAATAATTTAGTTCTTGTTCATTCACTGTTACAAGGCAACTTTATTGATCACAACCACCTTAAATAATGAGAATCACCTACATGTGTCTATTAATAGAATTGTCCCCATAAATTCAACAATTCATGCAAAATATTACAAAATTTTTCTTTTGTTTGACATGATACTGATGGGAATATAAACTAGGAAAAGCCTTTTCCTTTCTGTTTCTGATATTAAGAAATTTGTTTTTCTACATTTACTTTCCCTGCTAATCATCTGTTGTTCTCAAGGTTATAGGGTTTTTTTCCCCCTAGTCATTGGCTCAATCTCGTGATATTACCAGTATATGATCTTATTCATAAAACATCCAGAGGAAGAGAATTTGAGTACTGTAAATCCATTGCCATTTTTCCTCTATACTATTTTTTTTCTCTCTAAGGAAAAAAAATTATCATTTCAGGAGTTAATTTATGATTTCTCATTTTCTTTCAGATTTTTACCTTGCGCATTCTAATACTTTCACATAGGTACAATTTTATTTAGACAAATTTACATAACATTAATAAAGAACACTAATTTTAGTCCCTATTTAAAGGAAAATGTTAAACATTACTCACTCTAGGAACTGAAACATCAAATCCAAAATCCTTGTGAAGGATTATAATCTGGCTCTAGTCTACACACTTCTAATTCTTATTCTGTAGTGCACATCATTGGCTGCTAATGATGAGTTTCCTCACTTCGTCTAGATACTCCTCCTGACATTGCTCATGGTATCTCCCAATAATATTAAGAATCGATTCAGAATTTAGTTAAAAAGTTAGTATGATTATTTTATTTGAGTACAACTCAAGAATTCTTATGACTGCTTTTTTAAGAGCATTGACAATATCTTATTTTTAGACTTCTATATTAGTTATGTTGAATGAAATACAGGATCTAAATGTATATTTAAATATTAATTTTACATGACAAGACTGGAGTGAATCATTTGGGGTAAAGAAAAATAATAAAATCTCAGTTGGAAAAACGCTTTCTTGTATGCCAGTTTACCCATTAAAAAGTTAAAAATATTAAAAATTAACATACATGTTTCTTTGCAAAGAAACTCCATAGAACTATAGAATGTTTGATCTGGTGTAAACATGAAAAAGTATATAATTTAATAGTCTTATTTTATGGTTGAAAATTTTTAGCAAAAATTTTTATCTTCATATACTATTGAAAAATTAAATTTGAACTTTTTACAATAATATATTTTCTAAAGCAGTAAGTGTGAAATTTCAAATGATTTCTCATAGCATGAAAATGATAAAGTGATTATTAGTAAAAGAAAATGGTGTAAAATAAACTGACATCTATTGTCTAATTGATAAAAAAATGACAGTTCCCTTATTTTAAAATGCTTGTTTCATAATTACCATGAATTTTAGTATATTACATTCTAGACAATTAAAATATAGAAAACTGTGGAAAAGAAAATTTATCTATTGTTCCAGTACAAATAATGGTAAAGTTTTATTTGTGTTTCTTTTCCGAATCAGAAAAATACAAAATAAGAAAATAAAAAAAATATGATTTTATGGAAAATTACCATTTTTATTTAGTGTATATCATAAGCTGCATAATATAATATTGCACATAATTTTTCAGTTTTACCTATTATTGAAAATTGTTTACAGTGTTAAAAATGTTAACTTTTTTCCCATCAATATTTGTTTTTCTAAATATTTCTTTAAAAGAAAGATTAATGAGCCAACTAATATGAAAACTAACACTTTTAACTTGTCCTTTAATCAACCCAAAAGGAATGTTAGAAAGGTTGTAGGCTTAATATAATTTGGAATAAACTTTGTCTTTAGTCTTTACATCAGGAAGAACAGTGGAAATTTATAGTTTCTTTGTTAATATATCATTATTATGTATTGTTTTGTTGTTTTTACCAATTTACTCTTTTTCTGTGGTTTTTCATATTTTCTGGAAAATTATTGCTTATAAAAAGTAACTTTGGAGAGGTACTTTTCTACCTAACTAGCTTATTTATTTTTTCATTTAATCCTTGTGGATTTTTACATTAGTCAAATATCAGAACTTCTAGACTGTTGCAGTTAGAATTTAGAATTATAAAGAAAAAAGTCTTATTTAATTTTGCTTGTTAAAATATGTTAATAAATATTTCTTAAACATTTTAAAGAAATATTTAAATATTTTAAAGAAATAGTTCTAAAACATTCATAATTTTAGTATCTATTGTCATTGTGATACTATTTAAGAAAACAGTATTTTTAATTATGACAATACTAAGAGCTTGAAAATGTCCACATTTATTTAAATAATTAGTACATGTGGGTGTTTCTGCTATTCTTTTTCTATCCACTATAAGTAAAATGTTTCAATGAATGAAATTTTTTTCAGAAATAGATTAAACAATTTATGTATAAAACTTGTATTCATTTTGGTATATGCATATTTAAGGATATTTTATTATGAAATAGAACCATGCTTTGTTACCTATTTGAAATAAACCATTTGACAAATCACAATATTTGAACTCTACTGTTTTTATGATAGAATTGAAAACTAAGGAGTGAAGTTTATTGTAGTCTTGGTTAATAACAGTCATTTCATCATAACAGTTATCCTTCCAGTTCTGTTTGAAATTTGTGTATATATATATTTTTTTTAATAAATTATTCCTGACAATTTTAATGCTTATTATTTATATTCTTTATTTGAAGAAGGAAACATTAATTTATAAGCCTTTTAGGGTTCAAAAGATGTCCATGTTTTAAATGGATCAATGATTTATGTATGACAGTGCTGTGATATGCGGTATGTAACCACATTCTCTAGACAGCTGTTGTTGCTATTGAAATTAATCTTTCCGCTTCATTTGGAAGGTGACAAATGATAACATTGGTAGTTATATAAAAAGTAACAATTATTAAATTAGCTTAGCATCTTTACATATTCCATGTAGTCTTCTTAATTTACCGTTTTTTAAATCTATCTCTACTGAGTCTCTTATGCTTATCAGTATTTAATGAGCAGTCCAAAACTTGAAATAAGAACAGTACAACAGACGTGTACAAATAAATCTCTGTGCATGTTAAACTTCCCTTCTAGTGGCCAAGAAAAATAATATACAACTAAATTTAATAATATTACTTCAGGAGGAGAAGCTTTATATGTATATTAATCAATAAAGGCTTGTCTGAGTTTGAGGAAAGAAAATCCTAGCCAGAAGTACTAGAGTGTTTTAAGGAGATCACACGTGGTATCAGATGTATATAAACAAGAGCAGGATGTTAAGTGATAAAGTCAGAGAAATAAGCAGTGACCAAGACATGAAGTGCATGGTAGATTATAGTAAGGAGTTTGGATTTTATTCTAAGTGTGAGATGACACTGATTAGGAAAATAACATGGTCTTCACTCCCCACCCCACCCCACCCCACCCCCCGCCAAAAAAAAAAAAACAAAAAAAAAACAAACTACAGATGAACACAGTAGGATGATTTCCATTATCAGATATGAAGACAATCGAGACCCATTGTTGTATTGGTGTAAGAGAGATTAATAGTCCAGTGGAGCAGTAACAAAATAAAACTGTTTAGTAAAGAGTCCAGCTATGAATGGAAACTTGCATAGTTCATTTATGACAAAGGTGACCTTCTAGTACATTTATTAAAAGATGATCTGGTTAATGGAATAGTTAAATTGGAAAAATGTATACAAATTTATATCTTGGCTCCTACATTATACATTATCAGAACTCACAGATGGATTGCAGATGTAAATGTCAATGATAAGAAAACAAAGCTGTTGGAAAAGAAACCTAGAATGTCACTATAACCTTAGAGTAGACAAATGAAGCTCTAATAAAAAAAGAAAAAAAAATGGAGCAATGTTAAAATTAAATTTTCTGTTCATCAAAAGATGCTATTAACAGAATGAATAGACAAACCACAAAATAAGAGTCTATATTTGTATTATGTGTATATCACAAAGGACTTATATCAAGAATATATATAGAATGCCTTCACATCTATGGGGAAAGATAACAGTCCAGTAAAAATGCACCAAACAAGAATATTATGCAGGAGACTGTTCTAATGACCAGTAAACACCAAAAAAGAGGACAAATTCACTAGTCATCAGGGAAAGGCAAACCAGAATATGGTCATACTGCACATCCATTTAAATGACTAGAGTGAAAAAGATTGGCAATACTGTTTTGAGAATAATGTGGATTAACTCAAACTCTGCTGCAAGAAGTGTAAATTGGGTACAGCTTAAGAAAATTGTCTTAAAGGATCTCAGAAAGTTGAACAAACATCTGTCCTATAACCCAGCAATTTGTTGTTAAAATATACCCAGCAGAAGCATGTATTTATATCCCCCCCCAAAAATATGCAGGAATTTTCTTAGTAATATTCTCATCCCTAGTTCCAAATTGAAAAGTAACCAGATGCTCAAAAGTAAATGTAAAAATATGTTATACACTGAATAATGAAATATTGTATAGAAATAAGAATGAGAACTAAAAGACAACGTGAACATATTTTAGAAATATACTTTTGAGACAAGCTATCCACACATAAAAGTGTGAATACTGTTATTATTTCAGAATGAAGTAGAACTGCTTCCTGGTATTAGTAGTCAGGGTAGTGGTTCTTGAGGGGAGCAGGTACTACCTGGAATGAGGCAGATAGAGGATTTGAAATTTTTTTTTTTTTTGGTACTAGAGATGCTTTTGCCATGGAATTACATCAACAGTCCTTTTTATTTTTTATTTAGAGACAGGGTCTTTCTCAGTTACTGAGGCTGTCTTCAAACTTGTGATATTCCTGCCTCAGCTTCCTGAGTTGCTGGGATTAGAGGCATGCACCACTGTGCCAGCCCCGATGGGGGACTTCTAACAAGTTTCTGATATTCTATTTCTTGGCCTGAGAGCTGGTTACATGGGTATGTTCTTTAAAAATACATATTTGTGATTTTGCATTTTCTCCATATACTTGTGTCATACATTGATAAATGTTAAAATAGCAAATAATCTAATTTATAGAAATTTGGAATATGGAAAGAGAAATGTATAGATAAAGTTTTCAAAATACAACCATGATCCACTTTGCCTATTGAAATAATAATTTAATCAATACATATTTTCCTTTAATGAATTTTCCTTTATCAAACTTTTTAGTTGGAAAATGATCTATGTTGAGGATTTCATATTTTTGTAAATATATAAAGTAACCATGATAGAAATATTATATGAATATTAAAAAGTTTTGTAACTTGAAAGTTTGCATGCCAGCCTTTGACCTCAGTCCTTTAGGGACTGAACACTTATTTGGAGTCTGTTCTTTCATATTGTAGGAATAAGTTCGTTCAAATCAAGTATGTAATTATGTGCTTGACAGATCGACTCTACTGAACATAAGAAAATAAAGCATAAATTGTATAGTACAGATTGTATAACTTGGCTATTTTTAATTATGCTGCTGTAAACATTGATGTGTCTACAGTATTCTGATTTTAGTTCTTTTGGATAAATACAAAGAAGTGGAATAGCTGGGTAATATATTGGTTCCATTTCTAGTCTTTTGAAGTTGTACTAACTTGGAGTCCCACCAATGTGTGAGCTTACCTTTCCCCTCACTTCCTTGCCAACACTTATTATTATTATTATTTGTATTCTTGATGGTTGTCATTCTAACTGAGGTGAAGTGAAAATTTCAATGTAGTTTTGATTGACTTCTGCCTGATTACTAAGAATATTGAACATTTTTTTCATATATGTGTTAACCATTTGTGTTTCTTCTTTAGAGAACTTTTCTTAGTTTTTTTTTTTTTTTTTTTTTTTTTGCCCATTTTTTGATTGGATTATTTGTTTTCCAAGTTTTCTTTGGGGGGAGGGTGTTAAATTTTTGGAATTTTTTATGTATTCTTGATATTAATCCTCTGTTGAAAGAATGACTAGCAGATTCTCTCCCATTCTGTGGGCTTTCTCTTCATGCTAATTTTTTTAGTTGTTTCTTTTGCTGTTGAAAGGCTTAAATTTGATGCCTTCACATTTGCTGGTTCTTGGTTTTATTTCTTGATCTTAGGAGTCTTGTTAAAGAAGTTGATGCTGCACCAGTATGTTGGAGTGTTGAACCTACATTTTCTTCTAACAGTTGCAAAGTTTCTGGTCTAATTCCTAGGTTTTTGAACTGCTTTGAATTGACTTTTCTGCAGGGTGAAAGATAGGGGTCTTCTTTCACTCATCTTCATATGGATATTCAGTTTTCCCATCATCATTTGTTAAAAAAAGGTATTTTCAATATATGTTTTTGGCAATTTTATCAAGTATCAGATAACTCTATCCATATGTATTTGTCTCTGTGTCTTTTGTTCTTTTGGTTTTCATGGAATAGAAATACAGTTCCTGCTACACACAATTTGAGGTCAGGAATTGTGATATCTCCAACATCACTCTTGGTCAATATTGCTTTAATTACTCTGAATCTTTTATATTTCCAATTGAAGTTTAGGACTGTTTTTTCTACTTCTGTGAAGAATTTAATTGGTATTTTGATGGGGATTGCATTGAATCTGTATAACATTTTTTATAGTGTGGCCATTTTGACAATATTAATTCTGACTATCCAAGAACATGGAAGTCTTTCTATCTTCTAAGGTGTTCTTCAGTTTCTCTCTTCGGTATTCTGAAGTTTTTATTGTGGAGATCTTTTACATTCTTGGTTAGATTTATTCCTGAGGGTTTTTTTTTTTTTAAAGATTATTTTGAATGGGATAGTTTCCTGATTTCTTTCTCAGTGGATTAATTATTTCAGTATAGGAAAGCTATTGATTTATGTATGTTGATCTTGTAGTCTACTACTTTGCTGAATTTGTTCATCAGCTCTAGAAGTCTTCTTATACAGTTTTTTGTGTCTTCTAGATCAATTTGACAACTTTTCCTATTCATATCACTTCAATTTCCTTTTCTTGCAATCGTTTTGGCTAGTTTCAAGAACTGCTTTGCATAAGCATGATGAGAGTGGACATCCTAAAATCTTGTTCCTGATTTTAGAGGAATTGCTTTCAGTTTTTTTGTTCAATACAATGTTGGCTTTGAGTCTGTGGTATATAGCCTTCATAATATTGAGTTAAATTCTTTCTATCTCTGGTTTCTCCAGCTAAAATTAAAATTAATGAATGCTACATTTTTAAAGAGACTGTTTTCATCTAATGAGAGAATCATGTGATTCTTGCATGCAATTCTGTTTTATTTACCTATTTATTCTGTTTATACTTACCTATGCATTTGTTATTATTATGTGAAATCCTAATGTTTTGTGAGAATACAAGTTTATCGTGATGATGGACGTGTAGGCCAGTTTTGCTTAAAGATTTTAAGTGTATGAAAAAGTGCATTTAGTTGAGTTTTATGTGTAGGGAGGATTTTTTAATATCAACAAATTAAAAGGTAACACAAGGGTCAGATCTATACATTGTTGCTGGTATTTAATCTGAATTAATGAAGTTTTTAGTTAGACAATTTTAGTGTAATTAAATATTTTTTAAAATTATTAACTTTATTCTAGTTCCACGAATTTTCAAATTTAAAGCAGTTTTTCTTTGGCATTTTCTTTGGCAAAGTAAATTTTTGACATTGATATCAATTTAGTGCTACTTTTAAACATTCGAATCTCTTAAGTATCATGTTAATCAGCTATTAGAAGAATTGGAGTAAAAGCAATGCAACAATATCATGTTACATCATTTTGTTAGTGGATATTAGCTCTTCCAAAAGAGTTACTTACATGTGCTATCTACTGTGTAGTTATTAAGTATAATTCATATAACATTAGTGTATTATGTATAAATTTGAATTTATATATAACTGGCAAAAGTGTAGTTCCTTTTAATAATAGCATCATTTCTAGTTTCCCTAATTAATGTTTCATTGAGAACACTTTTTGTTTTTTTTCGGTTTAGTAATTATCAGCATTCTTACTTGACTTATTAATGAATAAAATTTGTAGAAGGGAATGCAAATTAAAAAAATGACGTTCATTGCATGTTTTGTTTTTTTTTATGAGCAGTATTTTGTATTCATTCATTCTGCAGAAGCATTGACATTTTTTTACTGGATTTATGTTGTTTGCACTGACTGTTTCCATGACAACAGGTTTTTTTTATGTGTGCTTCCAAGTGATTTTTTAAAAAAATCAGATTCCTTATTTTAGTTATATGTTAATATTTTTAAAAGTATGGCCTATTGTTTTATCAGCTGCTCCTGCTAATTTTAGTACTTAAAAACATGTCTTTTTACACTATTATTTCTAGAAGTCATTTTGTGTAATGTTTCTAAGAAGTTCTGTAAATAAAATTTTTAAATTGAATATTCTTCGTTAGACTTTACAGAAACTATTTGAACCTATTGCATTTTAAAACAAAGTAACAAAATATCCTTCTACCTAATGTTAAAGCATCATGGTAATAGCCTTATAGAGTCATTTTGTATTAATTGCTAAAACATAGAAGGCAAAGTACAATAAAGCATTATGTAAGGTTCCCTTTATGGAAAGAAAACTTAATTGTTGGCACAGTATATGTTTATTTCCTGATTTTGAAGCCTGTAGACATTTAGTATTATATATTTTAACAGTATCTTTTATATACTTGAAAATTAGTCACAGGTAAAAATAGCCCAAAAAAGAAAGAATGAATCAGTTTGCATTATTTTTTCATTGAACATGAGATAATTATATTTAAAAGTTAATTGTCTTGTAATAATATTAAATTGAAAGTTAGTGTATTTGGTGTCTCTTCAGGTAAAATCTTAAAAGAGAGCTATATGCACATATTTTTCCGCTTCTCAAATTATAACAAATGTAGTGCCAGTAAAATCACAATTTAAAGAGCATTGCTATTATATAAATTCATTTATTATATGTTTTGCATGTATGCTACAGTTTTTACTAATTAATGTCTTTAGTATGGATAGTACCTTTAAATAACATGGTTTGAGCATAGTTATCTTTTATGTAATTATACTGAATAAACTAAAACATTGATAATTTTAAAATTTAGTTTTTTAATCCATGCATCTATTTCCATTTCAAAACTCATTATCTATTTAATTTATCCTCATGTAAATATACATAATACTTACATGACAAGATATAGTAATTACCTGTATTTCTTCTGCTTACCTAATATAGTTATGGTAAATGAGATATGGTGGGAAGGAATGTTTGCATTGCCTTATAAAACTTTTTCATAACTTATGAGCAAAAATTAGCCATTAGTTATTTGCAACTGAATAGTCAATTAATTGTTAAATACAAAGTTGCATTTATTTAGAAATCAGTACAAAGTGATATTAGTAGCCATTGGTGAATTTAAAGAAATTTTGCAGGGATGAATCTTAGAATATATGCTAATATCATGCATTATCTCAGGAGTTGTACATAACATACTTGATTTCAAATCTCTTGTTTTTAACATTTTATTTTAGTTTTCCATTTATAAAAATTTGGCAATGATTTATCACATACATTTACATATTCCTTGCCCTTTCCAATGTCCTAATTAAAAGTATTCTCTTTGCAGTCCTCCCAAGCAGAGGTCCCTAATCCATAGTCTGTGAAAAATTGTCTTTTCCTTTATCTGAAATTAAAGATTTGTCAACTATGGATTTAGGCAAAAACTACAGTAGGATAAATGACATCATGACCAATATAAACCACAGATGTTTTAATATCACTTTACAGTTGTTGAAGATAACTGTATTATAGGATAGCTCTATTGCAGCCTTATTCACAAAAACAGTGAGCTGGATTAGGTTTGCAGCCCTTAATCTGCTGACCTCTGTTTTATAGTCTTCCTAGTCTTCCCTTAGAATCACTGTCTCCTTTATCCCAATGTTCACTTCTTACTCCTTTGTAGTTAGAAAAACTGTGAAAATTATGGAAAATATTCCTGAATGATTCAAATAATAGGATGGACCTTTTTTATAGCTCATACTCTACCTTAAAAGCAGTTCCAAAAAGAAGTCTTAATTAAATATTTTTAATAATTCTAGATTTAGTATATAGCTTCTCTATGGGAAAAGATATAATTAGTTTTTGGAAAAAAGATATAATTAGTTTTAAACTTTGTTGTGTATTCTAAATATGTCTTTATGTTGTATAGCAGTAGTTCCTAGTATATAACCTGAAGAATAATTGGAAGATGTTCTATATAGTCTACTTATTTGAAAAATATTAGACATATTTCCCCCAAGGACTCATGATTACTGTACTAAATGTCCAAAGGACCAACAGTTTCATTTAATTATGTTTAGGCCCATGTTTCCCATATTTACTTGTCTATCTAGATAAACTATTTAACCTTTTTTAAAAAAATCATTGGATTATTTTATTTTTAGTAGAATTCACACATCTGTAATCAGTTCAATATTCCATCTATGGTGTTCATTTCAGTAATTAAATATTATGTGTAAAAGTCTTTCCCTGTATCTCACCTCATGACTTGTTTTAATAACTTTATTTTTTTATATGTGGTGCTGAGGATCAAACCCAGTCCTCATATGTGCTAGGCAAGTGCTCTACCACTGAGCTACATTCCCAGTCCCTCACCCCATGATTTAAATTTTTTTGATTTGTTCTTTTTAGATATACATGACAGTAGAGTGTATTTTGATATATTATACATCCATGGATATAACTTATTCTAATTAGGATCCTATTCTTGTGGTTGTACATGATATGGAGTTATACTGGTCATGTATTCATATGTAAGGATAGGAAAGTTATGTCTGATTCATTCTACTGTCTTTTCTATTTACAGCCCCCTTCCCTTCATTCCCCATTGTCTAATCCATTTTCTTCCCTTCCCCACCCTCCCTTGCTGTGAGTTAGCATTCACATATCAGAGAGAATATTGGATCTTTGATTTTTTTGGCACTGGCTTATTTCACTTAGCATGATATGCTCCAGTTCCATCCATTTACTAGCAAATGCCATAATTTCATTCTTCTTTATGGCTGAGTAATATTCCATTTCATATATATGCCACATTTTCTTTATCCAGTCATCCGTTGAAGGCCATCTACCTTGATTCCATAGCTTGGCTATTGTGAATTGAGCTGCTATAAACATTGATGTGACTATAAATGTGACTATAGCTGCTGTAAACATCACTGTGATATGGTGATTTTAAGTCCTTTGGGTATAAACTGAACAGTGGGAAAACTGAGTCAACTGGTGATTTCATTCTTAGTTTTCTGAGGAATCTCCATACTGCTTTCCATAGTTGAAATTTGCATTCCCACCATTAATGTATGTATTCTCACATTTGCACCAACATTTATTGTTATTTGTATCTTTGACTATTGCCGTTTTGATTGGAGTGAGATGGAATCTCAGTGAAGTTTTTAATTAATTGCTAGAGATGTTGAACATTTTTAAATATTTTTTTGACCACTTGTTTTTCTTTTTCTGTGAAGTGCCTGTTCTGTTCCTTAGCCTATTTATGAATTGGGTTTGTTTTTTAGGGTTAAGTTTTTTGAGTTCTTCGTATATCCTGGATATTAATGCACTGAGATGCAGGTGGTAAAGATTTTGTCCAATTCTGTATGCTCTCTCTTCACATTCCTGATTGTTTCCTTTGTTGTGAAGAAGATTTTTAGTTTGATAGCCTCCCATTTATTGATTCATGATTATACTTCTTATGCAGGCCTTTTTCGATCAACACCTCAGTCTTTCTCCCTCTCCCCCTTCCCCTTCCTTCCTCTCCATGTGCCCTTCTCTTTTCTCTATTACCCTCCTACAGCCACTTTGACCACCTCTCATTAAAATTTAAGAAATTTTAATGTCCTACCTACAGATGGTTAAGCTTAAAATCTAAGGAACTCTGAAACATTTAATAAGAATAGATGCATTATGTTTTGGTTATTGATAGAATTTTCTTGAACTAGAAAAATGTACAAATAGATTACTGTTTTTCCCTATGTAATTATAATTTTGTCTAACTGGACTATATTTGACTTCTCCATCAAATAATCTGAAATAACTCATTTTTGCATATTAAAATATTAGTTGGACATAATTTTATGTACATAAGGGAAACTTAGTCATACATGTTGCAGTCTTACATGCATTTAAACTGTTTTGCTAGAAAATAATAGCAAATTCTAAAGAGAAATTATCTTTACTCATTGATTTACTCAACAAAATTTAGAGAAGCTCAAATATGGAAGGTACTATGTTAATGATAGTTTTATGGGGCTACAGTCTTAAGAAGGATATTGTCTAGTTACTTGAATATGCATTTATAGCATAGTATGTTTTCTCTTAGACTTTTTATTTTGAATGATGTTTCCTTACATAGTCTATTGAGTCATTGAACCAACATTAATCGGTATAGTTTGTTCATATATCATTATACATTAGTGTAAAATGTTTGAAGATTGTGTTCATAAAATAATTTTGTCTTCATTTATATAGTCATTAATGAAAATGTAAAGTGGATCATGATAACTATAATAACCTTATTTTTTGCTTTATGCTTGAGCAAATAACAAATTCATAATTTTATTTTGCCCTTCTTTTCAAGTTATTCTGATAAAGCAGGAACATTTCTCTCCCATCATGACTCTTAGTTTGTTTTTTTTTTAACTTCTTTATAATACTTATTTATCTTTCAAACTCTACCCATAACTTTCGCCACCTAATACTTTTGATTTTCTTTCTGCCATATATTTGGGAGCCTCTAAAACTTTTAATTCAATTATTACGTCTTTATCTTCACCTTTTCATGTATGTCATTTTTTACAATTAACTGAGATCCTTCAGAAGTTTCCCTATATAAGGATGTAATATTTATAAATAATGGGTTGTCTTAGTTTTTGTGTCACTGCTTATCTTACATTCTAAAAACAGTAGTCTAGATCACTGAGGAAAGCTAACTGGATTATAAATGGATTATGAGCTCCTTGAAGGCGGGGCCATTATGGATTCAGTTTTGTGTGTGTGTGTGTGTGTGTGTGTGTGTGTGTGCGCATGCGTGCATGTGTGTGCAATTCATAGTAGGAAGTGAGTAAAATAAATTGTCATTAAATGAGTCGATCATAAAGGCACAATGGTAAGTTTTCCTGTTTCAGTAAAAATTGAATGAGTTCATCAAATTGCCATTGAATGAGTTCATTACAAAGCCTGTGTTCTCCCTCTTTCAGTGGATATTCTTGAAGTCCCTTGTTTTACTCTTTTTCCATTTTCTTACCATTATTTAAGTGTTCTTGATTCCTAAAGACAGAGCTTGGTCCTATTTTCTAATGTTCATATTAAGAGAGACATGAATTACAGGCCTTCAGAATTTGCAGTTCTGAAACTATACCTACTTCATCTTTATGTCTAGAGGTTTCATATTCACAGTATTTCCAACTAAATTTATTTTTTCCATGTACAGCCTTCTTCCTTTCTTGTGCTTTATGCTTTCAGCAGCATTACCATTATCCTAACATGAAACTTGAGAACCTGAGGCTTAAGCTTTGAAATCTTCTTTTTCATTGCTTGTGTCTAGTCAATTGCCAAGTTGTGAAAGTTTTACCTGTAAAATATATTTTGCATCTGCTCACTTCCAGCATAGCTCTTCTAATTTCATTGAGTCTTAACTGGAATACTGTTTTCATTATCTGCCTATCACTAGTCTTGCTACTTTTTGTATATCTTATGTAAATATAACTCAGTTATTCCATTCTCTTGTTCAGCATATTTGTTTTTCATTACCTACCACAAAATTTAGACTTTAATGCAATATATGAGACTCTCTGCCTATTATTTCTTTAAAAAAAAATCTGAGTATTCAAAACTTACTCATCTTTTAAACCTCTGGTTAACTAATGCCATATTATACATCGGTAATTTCTTGAACTATCTTAATTCTTTATCCAGTTCTCTTAAGCTAATAAAACACCAGTGTGCTTACTTCATCATAATGCCTAGCACAGTACTTTATATATTTTCTTTGCCTTATATCCAACTTAATTCTAACTCACTCTACTTTTTCCCTTCCTTTATTTGATACTTAGTCTAGTTTGTGCTATTTTAGATGAGCTACATTACTAATTTGTACAACTTTCATGTCTTTAAACATATATACTTCTGTAAGTTGTTTTAAAAATTAAAATATATTTTTAAAATTTAAGGATGATTTTAAAATATGTCATCCTTTATTTGTTAATCAAACTCCATCCTTTGAGGTCTTTTGTTTTATATGAAATCTAGATGATTTTTAGGTACTGGATACCCTACTAATAATTCTTTACTGCCTTATGTTAAATTTTTATTAGTATATAGTTTGTTTAATGATATGAAATATACTTATGTGTAGGAATGAATAACTTTGGTGTTTGTGTATTATGTGCGCATGTTAAAATCTTTTCTATGTTGGTGCTTATCAAACCTATGGAAGACATATTATTATCTATTCTTAGGTCAAATAGTTATTTAAAGTATTCCTAATCACAAACCTTTATACATCATCATGATTATTTGTGACATCATATTTCTTATTTTTTCATAAAGCTATCTAAAACCAAGAGCATACTCTGATATTTCAGGGAAGAACTAACAATTTAAAATGTTGGAAGTGAACAGATGCAAATTTCTTACAGTCAGTGCCATTTTACAGATGTTCTCTTATTGTGGGGTTAAATCACAATAAATCCATTGAAGTTGAAAGTATCATTAGTCTAAAATGACTTTATTATACCTAACCTACAGAAATAGTAATGTAATATACATTTTACCCTTGCGATTGTGTGTCTGATTGGGAGTTGTAGATTGTTGCTGCTCCCCAGAATGAGAGGATGTCATACTGCACATCATTAGCCCAGAAAAGTCAAAATTGCAAAATTCAAAGTACATTTTATATTACAGTTATGTTTTTGTACCATTGTAAAGTTGAAAATCTTAAGCCATTGTAAGTTGGTAACCACATTTATGTGTAATTCCTTCTAAAGTAATAGAGATCACAGACGTTATTGAAAGCTTTTCTTTCTTTTCTCCTCTATTTGATGTAGCCATTGTTTTGCTGAATACCAGGTCTCCTTTAAGGCAAAATTTCATTCCTTTCAATAGCCAGTTGTTTTTTGTTTGTTGGTTTGTTTTTTGCTGAAAGATTGGATCTTCATCAAGGATGTTTTGTGTGGCATTTTTAAGGTATGAATTTTTAATCATTCTAAAGTAGGACGTACTTACATTTGTTTTTTGTTTTGGATCTTGGTGTAGAGGTTAACATGATGAACAGGTGGCTATAGTATAATGTAAAAACAGCAGGACACTTTTATACTCTTACTCAATCTGCTGCAGGATTCTTTATTTAGAAAACTAGTTTGATCTGACAAGGCAAAGAATACAGGGATTTTGGTATGAAGAGAATCAAGACTAAAAATGTTTTCAAAGGATTCAGGAAATTCAGTGAAAATAATGAAGTTTGTTAATTAATCAACATTTGTTATTTTATTACTTTCAAAACTTATTTTCACAGCTTCATGGAAAGCACTATAAAATTTTGAATGACGCTGGGAAGGATCCTTTTATGACCATAATATAAAAAGTAGCAGCCTATCATAAACGAAAAACTGCATAGCAGGAAACGTGTTTTGATTATCAATTCACATCTATTAACTACTGTGATAAAATTTATAGAAATCATCATCCATACCATTTAGAAATTAGTTTTGTCATTCATTCTTTTAAAGTTAAATGTATTCCATTGAGGTATGCTTTTATCTGAGTGTTAGATTTCTTAAAGTTAAACAAATTCTAATTATGACAAACGAGAACTTAAGGCATTTTACATTTCTGATACTATTTACTTTGGCACACAGCATCCAGGATACTGTTCAGTTTAGACACTGTGGATAATGTAACTTGTTTGAACTAAGTACAAAAATTAAATTCAGGAAAGTTCAAGTAACTATAGAATGACTAAATAAAATTATTCCAGATTTTTATTTTATTTCTTATCAAATATCTGATACCAAAATGATGTGTTTACTGGTCCTCAGTAGGCAGGTGTTTATATTTCCATCTGCAAAGGCCTTTCAGATTAAGGTCAGTTACTAATTGAGATTTTCTTCATTAGTAAGGAATAGAGGCATCAAGAAAGATGAACAAGACTGTGATTTTAATCCAGCAGTGTGACCTCACTTTCCTTAAAGATGAGAAGTTTTAGAAATTTCAAGAGTAAATTTATTCCCAAGTCTGTCTTTCTCAGGTTGAACTTCCCTTTTTAAACTCCAGATCCAAAATATTCTCTAGGGCCTGCTGGAGTACTTTTATCCTGGACTGATACCTAACCTAATTCACAAATTTATAATTGGAAAAAAAATAAAGAAAGAGTAGAGTTTATTCAGGTGTTAGTATAGCATAGGATTTAGAATAAACTTTTCAAAAAATGAAATTTGGTTTTTAAGAAATGATATATAGCATAGCATTTATTGGAAAGTTGTAATTATGTAGTCATGATTATAATCTATTTTGGCAAATATTTATCTGTCAATGCTATTATAGTATTTTAAAATATTCTTTGGTTACTCAGATTAGGTTGTTTTAGACAAGTATTAATTTTCATATACAAGTAATTTTTAAATTACTTTAAAATTCACTGAATATTTTTTAAGCTTAACTATTTTATTACAAATGAAACAAGGACAATGAGATTTTTTTCTAAACTACTTTTTGAACTTTAATCCTTTTTTCTAAATAAGTTGTAAATTGTCAAATGAAAAATTCAGAACAGCCTGTTTTTATTATTTAGATAGCTGTTATTCTATTAATATGTTGTGAGTCTCAAGTAAACATTATTATAGGAAAAATTATAAGTTCAGTTTAGGAATATAAGGAAAAAGTAGGCCAAATCATATTGTTTAGAGATAATTACTTTTAATATTTTCATACACGTACACTATATTTTTATCATTTCATATATATGTATATGAGTATTTTCATATAACCTGTGCACAATTTTCTGTATGCTCTAAATCATTTCAATATTACCTAAAATACCTAATCTAATTTAAATGCTACATAAATGATTGTTATACTTTGTTGTTTAGGAAATAATGACAGTAAATAGTCTGTAAATTTTCATTATACATGCAATTTTTCCCAAGTATTCTCTATTTGTAGTTAGCGGAATCCATAGATGTGGAAGACAAAAGTATCAGGAGCCTGTATGGTTGAAAGCTAGTCAGCATTCTTGTCACTGTTTTTCTCAAAAAAAAAAAAAAAAATGATGTTTTTGTTCTTTGCTTATTTTTGCCTTTTAACCTGTAACCTATCTGAATAAAGTTTACCACAGTTCTGTCTTAGGTATGCCAGTACTCAACTACATTTTACCTAGCTAGGACTCCTTGACTCTCAAGCCAGTTTCTGTAGTCACTACCACCACCTGAGTTTCAAGACCCATGGTTTCTGCTACACAGCCCAGGTGGAGGAAAAGAGAATGCAAAATATTAATTCCCTTTTTTGCTTCCTTCACATTTTCAAGGTCTACCCCATCTCTTGCTCTAACAGCCTTCTTATTTATATTTGTAGCCTAAGAATCTTAGAGCTTGAACTAGCCTTTGCCTTCTGTGAATTTGGGACTGTGCGTTTGTTTGTTTGTTTTCATTTTATTCATTTTCATTTGTTCATTCAACAATTATTTATTAGACACACCGTGTTCAGTACACACTTCAAAGCACCTAGGATATATTAGTATAAAATCATACAAGGTAACTGCCCTTAAAGGAAGAGAAAGAAGTGAATAATGAATGAATAGCATAGGAAAGAATTTACAGAAGCATATTTAATATGGGAGTAAAGTACAGGATCATATGGAAGAAGTACCTCCTTCATTAGAATGGTCATCTTCCTTAATTAGGTATTTTTCATAGGTTATGATTCGGAAAGCTTTCTTAGATTTTGAGGCAAGAATGGACATGGCATTGAAATACCTCCCTATTTTGAGCTACATTTACCTTTCTTTAATATATAGAAAATCAATGAAAAAAATAAAATGTTTCTTAACTGAGGTTTCCATATGTATGCATATAATCATGTGTACCTAAAAATATAGTGCTCCTTCTATCCATAATAGACACCTTGAGTAGTTAATGAAAAAGTCTGAATATTTTTCAAATTTAAATTTAATTTAATTTTAACTGATACATAAATGGTACAAATTCACCTGTTTGATACATGTAAACATATCCTCAAACATCTCTTAAATTTTTAATGTGAAAACTTTGAAAATTCTTTTTTATCTCTTTGAAACATAGTTATTAATGAGTAGTCACTCTATTGTGCAGTAGTAAACAGTAACTTCTTGCTTCTATCTGTCACTTAGGATACTGATTTTTTTCCCAACCCTCTGACCTCTGATAGCCACCATCCTTTTATTAGATCAACTTTTTAATATTTCATATATGGGTGAAATCATGCAGTACTCATCTTTCTGTGCCTGATTATTTCATTTACCATAATGATTTTCATTTCTGTCCATGTTATTGTAAATGAAAAGATTTCATCTTC
Organism: Sciurus vulgaris; assembly: GCF_902686455.1. Taxonomy (NCBI): domain Eukaryota; kingdom Metazoa; phylum Chordata; class Mammalia; order Rodentia; family Sciuridae; genus Sciurus; species Sciurus vulgaris. The sequence goes on from NC_136462.1 coordinate 75,063,125, forward strand.
TTGATGGATGAATATTATTTCATTTTGTATATGTACTACATTTTCTTTATCCATTTATTAGTTGATGGGTAATTAGATAGTTTCTATTTCTTGGCTATTGTAAATAGCACTACATTAAACATGAGAATGCAGATGTCTCTTTGACAAACCAATTTCATTTTCTTTAGATCTTTCCCCAAGTACTGAGACAGCAGGATTCTATGATAGTTCTATGTGTTAATCAACTTTTTATAACTGTGACCAAAATATCTGACAAGAACAATTTAGAGGAGGAAAAGTTAATTTTGTCTCATGGTATCAGAAGTCATAGTCCGTGATCAACCTGCTTCCTTACTCTGGTCTTAAGGTGAGGCAGGACATCCTGACCTGTTTGTAGATCACACAGGGTGTGGTAGACAAAAGCTGCTCAGCTCATAACATTCAGAAAGTAGAGAGAAAGGGACAAAATGTAAACCCAATGGCATGTTCCCAGTGACTTGCTTCCACCAGGGATACCTCACCTGCCTATGGTAACAACGCAGTTAGCACAAATTATTAATTCATCAAATGAATTAATCTACTGATTAGGTTATGACTCTCATAATCTAATCACTTTATCTCTGAACATTCCTATATTAACATAGAAAGTCTTGGAGGATATGTCATATCCAAAACATAGCATTTTGGTTTTAAATTTTTGAGGAATTCCCATACTATTTTCTTCTAATTTTCATTCCCGCCAACAGTGTGTAAGAATTCTCTTTTCTCCATATCTTCACCAGCAGCTTTTATCTTTTTGATAATAACTATTCTTATTGGAGTAAGGTGATATCACACTGTGGTTTTAATTTGCATTTTCATGGTGATTAGTGATCTTAAAACATTTTTTTTATGTACATGTTGGCCATTTGTATGTCTTTTGAGATGTCTTTTGACATGTATTGACCATTTTTTAATTTGCTGTAGAATTTTTGGAGTTCCTTATAATGCATTTTATTAACCCCTATCAGATACATGGTTCCCGCTTTTTTCTCTACCATTCTGTAGATTGTTCTTCACTTGGACTGTTGTTTTCTTTGCCGAGGAGCTTTTAGTTTAATGTGATCCTATTTGCCAATTCTTTGCTTTTGTTTCCTGTACTTAAAAGATCTTGTCTCCCAAAAATCATTGCCTATCTCAGTCTCTTGAGGTCTTTTGTTTCCTTCTAGTACTTTCATAGTTTCAAATCTTACATTTAAGTCTGTAATCTGTCTTGAGTTCACTTGTACAGTGATCTGGTTTCATTTTTGCATATGGGTATCTAGTTTTCCTAGAATAATACATAGTACAATTGCTGAGAATTGAAGACTGTCCTTGTTGAATATTTTGTGATGTTCTTATGTGCTGTATAAATAGACTGTGTTTGTGAACCATGGCTAGATGACATATGGTTGGCAGCAGAGTCAAAGTGAACTGAAATTCTAAAAGTGGTACATGGTATTGTGTTAATCATAAGTAGTAAGTGATGTAAGTTTTTATCTAGACCTTAAATATTTAGTTAACTTGTCTTTAGGAAGCTATGGTTCAGAAAAATCTCACATGCAATCTTTTATATGGAACATAGAGATTTACAATTTATATTCTTAAAAAAATCATCTTTGCGTTCATTAAACATTGAACAACTATTTAACATTTTTAGTACATATGCAAGTTTATCCCTTTTGTCCTTTTACCTGGTTTTAAAAAATTTAATTCTTCATGAATCTCTTTCATTACCAATAAAGATCTACATTAATCTTTTTATCATGAGTTACATTTTATTTAGCCTCCTGGTGTTGAACCATAAGTTTAACTTAACTTTTTGCAGTTAGAAAAAAAATTGAGAGTAGTAAGTATCTGTATTTGCATATGTATATTTTATTTCCTTTTGAATTTTAAATTGGATTATTGAGTCAAAATATTTATACATGTTGCTAAATTTTCCTCCGGAAAGAGTTGGCCAAAATACAATTTCAGCAGGCTTATGATAGAAAGTCCATTTTTACATATCTGTTCAAAACTTTTACAGTTATTTGCTAATAAGGGATACATGGTGTATTTGATTGACTTTTTTAACGTTAAGTGTTTGCTTTGGATTATTGTCAATCTTTCCTCAATCTTTACATCTTTGCCCTTCCTTTTCCTTCTTTGCTTGATTATACCAGAGTATGTGTTCATTTGTTTGTGTATAAAAGAGTGAGTGAAGTGACTGTTGATACACCTATCTCATTTTATCCTTGTTGATGTTTACCTTTTTCACAAGGATTTTAAAAATGCTTCATATATCAAGGAATAATAATAGAACTCAATTTAGCATTTATCACATTTATCTGACCTTCTTTTGGACCTATAAAAGTGGTTAAATTCTAGCTGGCAAGCCTGCCTGGAGAAAGGGACTCTCATTTTTGGTGGAGAATAAATAAGACTAAGCACACATTGGAGAGAAAAATGATTTATAATCCTTGATTGGTCAGGGTTAGTTGGAGGAAAACAGCTATGCATAACATTAACTTAGTACTTCTATAGAACTAAACTGTTTATCTTGATTGTGAAATCATATATTGATTACCATGGCACAAAACTTGAGGGAAGTATTATCATTATATATAATGTTATAGTTGTCAAAATATTTAATCGACAAAATGCAGTTGTTTATATTTGAAATTTGCAGCCCATTGAATTTTTAAATGAGGTAGAAAATTCTTAACTCTTCACTCTCTGTACTGTAACTCACTATATGTAGTCCATGTTAATTTTTCCAGAAACATGGTATCTTTAATTCACTTGTATGTGTAATTTCTAATAAAATTAACATTTTTCAAGAAAGTCATATTCTAAATATCTTCTCTTCAAAATATGTTCTTGGAAGATTTTTAAAATCCAATACTGTGTAAGACTGTTTTGTCCTTAAATATGATTGAAAACTTGGTAGGAAATGGATTTAAATTTTTCACTTTACTTTGGTTGTAATAGCTGAAATGATTACTTGCAAAGGAACAGCTGTATTTTAGCACCACAGGATTAAATTAAGGTCCCAAAGTCCCATAGGTTTTACATTCCATGACATGTTAGCAAGAAACAAATATAGAAAGGCTCATGTTCTGAGTTTGGAACACAATTCATATAATATCCATGATTAGTAAAGCAAATGAAAGTCAGTCCAAGGCTGGCTCTGTAAAAGGAACAAAATGAGGAAATAGGAAGGAAAAAGAAGAAATTAGTTAGTCCCAGTTAAAGCTGATAGTAGTAAAAATAAATTGATTCCATCATATTAGCAATATTGAAGAAATGTGTGTAGTTGATTGCAGTTCTCTGAGCTTCTAACATTAGTTTAAATTCCTCATTTTGTTTTAATCTGAAGTATTTCCACATAGCCCTTGCTGAAACTATTTCTTTTGCAGAATTTAATGATACAAAATTATAAATCACATTAGTTGTTTTCTTCCTTTTACTTTCAAAAAATAATGAGAAAAAATAGTCAAATACTTTAAAGCATAATGAAAAAGTTACTGAAAATAGTTACTGAACTCTAAAGTAGAGCTCTACAACTATTAGTTGTACCAATAGTTTTGCTTAAATTTTGCTGAAGTTGAGAATGAGTAACTCCAAAAGAAAGTACAGTATCTTAATTGCTTACCAATAATGTCTCTACTTTTTTAATAAGATAAAAATTTTAAAATTTACATCATACCTATGTCAATAAGCTAAAGTAATATAGCATTGTTTCCCTTTTCTTAAAATATACTGTCATTATTAAAACAAATATTTTAAATACTTTAATTCAGCATAGCTCCAATTTTTTTTTTTTTTTTAATTATTAAAAAGAAAATCAGCTGGGTGTGCTGGCCCATTTCTGTAATCCCAGGGGCTCAGGAGGCTGAGGCAGGAGGATTGAAAGTTCAAAACCAACCTCAGTGACTGTGAGGAGCTAAGCAACTCAGTGAAACCCTTTCTCTAAATAAAATGCAAAATAGGACTGGGAATGTGACTCAGTGGTCAAATGCCCCTGAGTTCAATTCTTGGTATACCCCCCAGAAAAGGTAAATCATAGTAATTCATGAACATTAGCCACCAATATTGTTTATTGCACACATATGTGTATTTGGTGGTGGAATTTGTTTATCTGTTCATATGCAGTTGAAACCACATGTAGCCTCTGTTCCCTAGTACCTGCGAAACTTTTTTTCCATTATGAGGCCCCTTTATTGCCCCAAATATAATAGCAAACTGAGAATGATATTATCTTAGCATCCTCAAGAAAATAGCAAGGAGGATCTTGCCTAAACATAAGATGCTATTATATCTTCCTTTCTTAACATCTTGGCTTTGAGTTCTACAAATAACAATGAATTGTGCTTTTTTAAAATTATGAGGTGAGCATGTCAAGAAAATTTATAGTGATTTAGTTTTGGAGAGGATGTTTTATAAGTTAAAAACAGATATAGATCTATGTGAACAGATTTAGATGTACTAAGAAAATATTAAAGAGGATAATTGATAATTATGTTGGTAGGAGAAATTATGTAATATTACTGAATACCATCTGACTTTGAGGAGTAAATACATGGACTTTGAGATCACATTGGAAGTGACTGTGAACAAAGTACTTTATAAACCACATACATTGAGTTTATTTCTCCATGTCATAACAATATAGCAATACAATGGAAAGGAAACCCTACCTCGATTTCCATGAGAGCAAATTTCCAACAAGATTATAGTAGGTTAGTTTTGTACATATGTTTTGCTAACACTGTATCTGAGGAATGCAGAAATGCTTAAAGTCCATGTGTTTTCTCCATACTGAGTGGTCAGAGTGCTTCTACATTTTTTTAGAGGCCTACACACTATTACCCATGGAATTTGTATTATTGTATTATACTATTTTTCTTCATTGAATAATACATAAAGAACAGTAGATTATAGTTAAAATTTTCCTACTGTAAAGGACTTTCTCCTTGACTTGGTTAGGACTTAAACACAGATGGAAATCAATTTGCTATAACTTACGAAGTTTCATTGTTTTATGTGTAGTTTTAGATTGTCTCAAATTTTAAGTATGCTTAAAGTATTTATAAAGAGATTGGATTATAAATTCCAAAATGTTTATTCCTTTAAAATCAGTCATAGAAATTTTGCAGTAATATTTCTAGAACCAACCTTTCAGGACTCTTTCATAGATCTTATCCAGAAATAAGATTCTTAATAAAGTACTTAGACAGATTTTCTCTTAGAATCAAATTTGTTTTATGTCAACGGTACTTGTTTAATACTATGTTTGATAATATACTGCATGTGCTTACAACATATCTATAATTTAGAATTAATAGTAGGAAAAAGTAGGAATAATTTACTATAAATAAAATTATTTTCCTCTTATAGTAATGAGGGACATTTATTGTCAGAATGTTTTGGTAACTTGTTTATAGTCATTCATAAAGTAATAGTTCTTGTGGGCCTGTTAGAGACTCACTGACTAATGTTTTCAGGATCCCTTAGAAAAATAGTATATTAATACTTTGATTTTCATCTATTAAATAGGGCCTTTAGTTGAAATCATTTACCTCAGAATTTTTACATAGAAATGGTTAAAAGCAATATATTAGCATCTGGTCTTAGTTCTAATATTATCTAGCAAAATTTTCAAATCATTTAATTTATATGTACACATAACTAGAGAAAGAGAAAGAGTGTTATTGAAAGTATGTGCCAAATCTAAAATTTTCCAGTTCAATTTGTGGCAATCTTATGAGGAAACCTTAATTTGTGGTCAGGATTTAATATTTTATCATTAACAGTGATTTAGTTTAATTAATAAATTTGATCTAACCTCCTTACTTGACCAATCAAGGGAATTGATTCACTTGTATCTTGTTTCTGGATGAAACATTTGCAAAATTGCTCTCTGGATTTGGTTGTACCCTAGAATCAATAGTCAGAAAATAATAGTAGAAATCTCTTGGAATAGAAATATGTGGTGGATATATTCATTAGCATATTTCAGGAGGGATCATTGTATAATAATTCTTATTAAATAGAAAAGAATCTAACTATATTCTACTTTTCATATGCCATTGGTAATTCATATATTTTCTCTCTTTTGACATTTACTTTGTATTTTATTGTAATTAATTTAAACTAATACTACAGTATGAATCATCCAAGACAATAGGTTTTAATTTCTTAAAGGAATAAATAGTTCCTTATTAACACTCTGCTAATCACTTGGCTGGAGATACACTTGTGAAAACAGTTTAAGTCCCTGCCCTCTTGAACTTTGTGTTTCTCAGAGAGAGAGACACACACACAATTAAGTAAACAAATTACAACAAACAAATTCAGAAAATCCTATGGGCCATGGAGAAGGTGAAGAAGCATAAAGTGATAGTGATTGGGAGTAAACTGTTCAAGAGAGATGAAGTACTATTGAACTAGACTTTTAAGGATAAATAGGGGCTGCCAGTGGAGAACACAGAGGAACAAGGCTCCTAGGATAGATATCAGGAGAGAAAAAAGTCCTAACCAAGAACAAGCCTGACATGTTCCAGTAACTAAAAAAGACCTAACTCCCTGGAGTGCAGAAAAAGAGAAGGAGTGTAATATGAGATGAGGACTGAGAGCAAAGCAGAGACCATATCTTTAGGGATTTGAAAGCTGTAGTAAAGGGCTTAATGTTAACCCCAGAATTAGATGAGAAGCCATTGGTTTTAAATGGGTAAATTGCATATGATATACATGTTCAAAAAATATTCTGAGCAACAAGTGGAAGGTAGAAGAGCGAAAATTGAAGTAATAGTTAATAGGCTCTTGGAATGAACCTGCTTAGGGACAGTGATAGCTTGATCTAGGGGGTGGCAGTGAGAAAGCTCATGTTAATTCACAATATGTTTTACGATATTTTCGAGTATGAAACTAGATAAGTGCTATTCGGAAGAAAGTAGCAATAAGGAAGCCAAGAGAAGAAAGTGTTTCCATAGGAAGACATACCTAACTGAGACCATTGCATGGAAAGCAAATGTGAAAGGTCAAAATACTATAACCCTGCTATTTTTCCTTGTTTCTGTAAATTACCAGTACACTTGCATTCTGCCTTGCTGTTTGAAAGCTATTTACCTAATTCATTCTCTGCCTGTACACCTGTTCAAACTTTGTTTCCAAAAAAATTTGAAAGAGAAAGGAGAAAGGGTGACAGAGTATGAAAGAGGCAAAGTGGACCCAAAAAATACCTAAACATTCTGATTCTGTACAACCTAGGATTTGAGAGGGGAAAACGTGGCACACTTGATAGGGCTCTATGGAACACAAAGAACTAAGGGAACTGCCAAATTTTATTTAAGGGATGAAGCTAACTGGAACATTTAAAAAAAAAAAAAAAAAAAAGCAGATTTTTTGATACTAGATATGTGCTAAAACTGAAATAACAGAGGGCAATATGAAGAGGTTTAGAAGCACAGGAAGTATAGTGAATTGGATGAAATTCAGAATATAGAGAAGACCATGAGATAACAGTATAATGCAGATGACTGAAGAGTTTTAGACTTGTGGTAAATTAGCTTCATAGGAATACAAGGAACGATGTCTCTCACAGGAAGATACACAGTAGAGTTCTAGTCTAGGTTATTATTTTAATGTATGATCTTTCTTTTCTGAGCCTTGAAATTGTTTGGTGGTCTTTTATGGGGGAGGGTCAGAGGTAATTAATAATTGAAGGATATTCAAGGACTTATTCACAGGGAGCAGGTTAATGAGTTGGGGCAGGAGTCCAGAAACTGCATGAAGAACAGACAGGAAACCAAAGATCCTTTCTACAGGAAAGGCCAGATGGTGACAGAGAGCCAGTTATCTGTCCTCACATGGATCAGAGACCAGTGGGTTACCAGGAGTCCAAGGATCTTTCTTCAAGTGGATTAGAAGTTAGGAGGACAATCCAGAGAGTCTCAGGAGGTTTGAGCCTGTAGAGAATAGTGTATTCCTATGGCAGTGCATAAACTTTTCTGACAGGGAATCACTCTATTATATACAAGTAATATCTATCCTGATTCGTTCAGTTATGGCAAGCCTTACACATAACATCATGATAATTGAGAATAAAAGAGAGGACAGAGGCTTATATGAAAAATAATTGGAATTATAGAAGTATCGGGACAGAGTTCTATAATTTTCTGAGGCACATATTTTCAAAACTAAAAATATAATGGGCAAGTACATTAAAATTACTTCATGGTATCACAGAAACAGAGCTACCTAGTTTATGCTGCAAATAGGTATCTGATAGATATAATATCTATTTTAATATCTCATTATTAGCCCCCCTTACTGTTATGATATCCTGACATTCTTTAATTTTTAATTATTTAACACTCAATATTAAATTTAAAATGTAAAATTTTTCGTTATTCTTTCACAGTAGTGAGTCCAAAAATAATTTTTAACAAATGAATTGGAGAATTTTGTAAAACTTATGAGCCTCACCTTTAGCCCCAAAGTCACATTTTGATCTCAATGTATTTTGGTATGCTGATGCTATTTAAATAAGATGTTTCATTGTTCTTGATATCATGGTTATAGTATAACTTTAATGTACATGGAAAGTGTTGCTTACCAAGATATATTAACAAGTTTGAAATTTCTTTTGATAAAATGTTGCCAATTTTTTTGTTAACATGATAAAGAGAACTTATGAAAAAATAGATGACATCAAAATAGTAAAGTCTGAACACTTTTCTTGTTACTCAAAGAACAAAACATGATTCTTGCTTTCATCACTACTATTCAGCATTATACTGGTATTTCTGGCTGGAATAATTGCACAGAAAAACAAGAGTTATTCTAATTTAAATGGAAGAAGTAAAACTATCTCTGTTTATAGACAATATGATTTTATATATAGAAAACACCAAATAATCCACAAGAGAGCTTCTAGAGCTAATAAAAAAAATTCTGAAAAGTTGTAGGGTACAAAATAACAGCAATTAACAATCTGAAAAATATATTTAAGAAAGCAATTGGCATTTACAGTAGCTTCTGAAATAATAAAATACCTGGGATAAATTTAATAAAGTAGGTAAGAGACAAGTCCTAACAAAATGGAAAGAAATCCCATTTTCTAGGTAGAAAGACAATTTTGTTGAGATGCAGTAATACCCAAAGCAATCTACAGATCAGTTTAATTCCTATCAGATTTCAATAGCCTTTTTATTTTTTTTAAAGAAGTGGAACACTTGATCCTTGCATTCATATGGAATTGAAAAAAAAAAAATCCCCAAATAGACAAAATAATCATGAACAAGAACAGAATTGGGACTAGCACTTTCTGATTTCAAGACTTACCACAAAGCTATACTAATCAAAGCAGAGTGCTGCTTATGTGTACATATATACATACACACACACAGATACATAAATACAATGAAACATTTCTGAAATTCAGAAATAACTCAGTGTATCTACAGCCAATGAATTTTTGACAAAGGTACAGTCTATTCAGTGGAGAGAGAAGTCTCTTCCACAAATGTTGCTGAGACGTCTGGATTTCCATATGCACAAGAATGAGTCAGAATCTTACCTCACACCATATACAAAGTTAACTAAAAGGGTTTCAGCCATGGTTTCTTGTACCTATAGTCCCATCTGCTCTGGAGACTGAGGCAGGAGAGTGCCTTGAGCCCAGAAGTTTGAGGCCAGCTAGACAACATAGGGGAAACCTTGTTGCAAATAAAACAAAACAGCTCAGTGGATCAGCAACCAAAATATAGAGCTAAACCATAAACTGTAGAAGAAAACATAGTTTTTAATGACATTGTATTTGGGAATGGGTTCTTTGATATAAAGCAGAAAGCAGGAAATAAAAAGATAAATTAGTCTTAATCAGGAATTTAAAACTTTTTGTTCAACAACTGAAATTATCAGGAAGGTGAAAAGTCAACCTCCAGAATGGGGGTGACAATTAACAACTACATATAATATGTTTGTTTCCAGAATACATTAAAAAAAAAAAAAACTAAGATTCTACAGCAAAAAGACAATCCATTATAGAATATGTGAAGGATGTGAATAGACATGGCTCCAAAGAAAACATACAAAATGTACAATAAGAGCAAGAAAAGATGCTTAACACCATTAGTTCTTAGGAGAATGCAAATCAAAACTACAGTGAAATGGTACATTTTACCCATTTAAGTTCACTATTATACAGAAAGAAAAGAACAAATTTTGGGTAGGAAGAGAAGAAATTGGAACCATCTCATATTATTGGTGGGACTGTAAAATAATGAAGCTATTATGGAAAGTGGTCTGGCTAATCTTCAACAGGCTAAATATATAATTACATATTAGCAATTCTGATTTCAGGTATATTCACAAAATAATTGAAAACAGGCATCTAAGTAGATAATTGTACACCAGTAAAATGGTGCAGTGTTCATTGCACCATTGTGCACCATAGCCAAAAGGTGGAAACAAGACAAGTATCCACCAGTGGACAAATAGATAAATAAAATAGAATATAGTTTTTTTCAGCAATAAAAATTGATGAAGTTTTGATGTATGTGACAGCATTAATGAATTTAAAACATTTGCTAAGTAAAATAAGCCAAACACGAGATTAAATATTATATGATTCCACTTATAACAAATATGCAGAAGAGATAATGGATTGACAGAAAGTAGATTAGAGATTACCAAAGAATGTTAGAAGGTAGAGATAAAGATTTCTTCCCCTGGGAAAGGGTTTTACTGTGTTGTCCAGGCTGTCTATGAACTCCCAGCCTCCCAAACTGCTGGGATTATGTGTGCATGCCACTGTGTCCAGCATGTCATTTATTTATTAAAAGCTACTGAGTTCCTAGTTGTGATGATGAAAAAAATATAGAAATAGGAATGATTGTACAACATTTGAATGCAATTACTACCATTGATCTGTACGCTAAAAATGGTTAAAATGGCCAGTTTTTTGTTATATGTACAGTAATTTTAAATTGTGATATGATCTTAGTACACAAAAACTCACAAATTAATACCCTTTAATGTTTTAATATTTTTGATAAAATATGACATGCTTTTAATATTTCCCTCATTTAATATTTTAATATTTCTCGTATTTCTCTGTAAACTTTACAAATTTACGCTCCCATATTCCTTCCCCTCAGCAAGTAAAAGGGTCATGATTCTTCATTCTTCATTACATTTATTTGATATAGTGCATGTGATCAGTGGCATGATCATTCAGTGTCTTGAATAATTCACTTCCCTTGGAAACCCATACAAATGTGGACTTTGCCTTTACATTGTATTTATGGGCTCATGATAAAGATGAAATCATTATCTATTGTTTTAGAAATTAGGGAGTAAAATTACTGCTTAATCTATATTGGATTATAATGGTGGTAACTTTGTTATATGTGAAAAATATAACCAGAGATAGTCATCATTTTGCTTTCTTTTGTAACAGTTTTATTCTGATTTATTATTTTGCATGTCCATTGACATGCTTCTCTCCTTAACTTTGCATGACTTTTGTTGTTATTGTTATTTTGAGAGCGTCTCTGCCCAGCTGGTACATGTCATATATTCTGGAGGCGGAAATAGCCCACATAAGTAATCCATCAACATTAGACATGATTTTAAGGACCAAGTTTAGAGAAAGATGGTCTGTGCCTCATATTGGTTATTATTTGCCTTTCCTTTATCCCATTAATTGAAGATGATTATGTGGGTATACAGTTCTATTTATGATAGCTTTGTGAAAAAAAATGTGTCACAAGTAGTTCATGTGGTATGCATATATGGAAGAATTTTTATTTTTAAATTTTTATTGTTATATTATAGTTATACATAATTGTGGGATTCATTATGCCATACCTGTACATGCACATTACATAATTTTATTAATCTCTTTCCCTAGTACTTTTCCTTTCCCTCCCACACTGACTTCCATTCCTTTGCTCTGCTTTCTTCCTTCTATTACTTTAATTAATACATTATAATATATATTAAAACAGTATTCTTTGGGATCATATAATTTGATAGATTTCATTCCCCAGTACTTCTCCATGGCTTCCCTTCTCAATTCCCTTCCTCTCTACTCTGTTGGTCTCACTTATATTTTCACGAGTTTCCCCCATTTTATTCCTTTTCTTTTCTCTTTCTTTCTCTTTTCTCCCTCCCTCTCTTCCTCCCTCCCATGTGTCGAAGAAAACATTTGATCCTTGACTTCCTAAGTCTGGCTTATTTCACTTAGTATGGCGTACTCCAGTTCTATCCCTTGATCAGCAAATGACATAATTTTATTTTTATGTATGGCTCATTGTGCAGATATTCCACATTTCCTTTATCCATTCATATGTTGTCAGATACCTAGGCTATCGTGAATTATGTTGCTGGGAACACTGGTTTGCATGTATCACAATACTATGCTGATTTTAGTACTTTTGGACATATACTAAGGAGTGGGATACCTGGGTCATATGGTAGTTCCATTCCTAACCTTTCGAGAAATCTCTATACTGCTTTCCAAAGTGGTTGAATAATTTTCTCTCTCACCAACAATGTATGAGTATCTTTTCCCCATATACTCATCAGCATTTATTGTTATTTGTATTCTTGATGATAACTCTTCTAACTGAAGTGCAATGAAATCTCAGTGTATTGATCTTATGTTTTCTTCCATCAGTTGCAGTGTTTCTTTTCAAATTCATGGGTCTTTGATCCACTTGGAGTTGATTTTTTGTGCAAGATGACAGACATGACTGATTTGCTATGCATGCCACCACTGACCACACATCTAAGTTTCTGAACTTGATTCTATATCCCATAAATTTTGCAAACTATTTTCCCAGCTTCCAAGTGTATTCTGCAAAATTCTGTGAGTTTCCATTACTACATAAAGGATAGTGCTATTTTCTTACAGCAGAAATTAAAAGTACAAATCAGAGTTAAATGTGGTAACAGTGATTGGGAATGGGGACAAGTCAACAAGTCTCTTTGTATATGTATATATAAGGATATATACATTTTAATGAATTTTTATCTCAGAAGTTTTATATTCCTATAATTCATGTTAGAAATTAAGAGGTAATAATATTGATTGAACTAGGATTGCTGTAATGATCCTGAATTTAAAGTATGAAATGATTTCATCATAATTATTGGTAGGAACTTCTGCATTACTTCAGAATTTCGAAACTGGAGATGTATTGCAATATATATGTGTGTGTGTGTGTGTGTGTATGTTTATAAACAATTAACATTGGTATTTAAAATTTTCAGATATGTCTTATTTTCAGGGTTCTTCAGAAGTCAGACTATCGAGTACTGATGATATCCAGTACTTCATGGGAATGGCTGGTTGAAGTAAATTAGTATATCATTTTATATGCATACAAAAGAGAATGATTGAGTGAGAAGCTCGACAATATCTTAATTTGCTTGTCATTCATTTTGTCTGTGTAAGAACCCTGAAGAATATTAGTATCTTTTAGATTTTTCTTTTTAATGCACACTCTGACCCTTTGCTTTGATTGAATTTATTTTAATGTTAAACCATGTTCTGTCAACAGAGAATCAAGTCTTCACTATGTTGGCTTGAGAATCAAGTATATTAAGGCCTTTTGTAAATTTTTACACATCAGAAGTAGAGACTGTGTTTTTATAGAATGTTTGGTAACCTAGAAAAGAAAGGCAGTTATTATTTTGCATCATAAGATTTCAATTTCTCTGATTTCTTTTTCTAAATGTTCTTTTATTAAAACAATACATTTTTCCCTTAGTAACTGTGGGATAGGAAGAAGTATCATCAAATATGTAAAACTGTTTAACAGTATAAAAGCTGCAATTACAAATTGAACTTACTTTTTATGGCAATTTCCATAAGTTCTTTTGTTGATATGCAAACTTATTCTATAATATATTGCTGATAGTCCATGCAATTATTAAGCAGCACCTTTTTAAAAATTTTTAAATTTAATATTTTTTTGGCAGCCTATTCTCTGTAAAATTGGTCCATTGTTTCTTTATTTTATGCCAGATAAGGAATAAATCTGTGAAGAGATATTAATTAAAAAATTATCAAACTTGGGTGAAATAATTTTCCATAATCAAGAAGAAACATGATTTTTCTTTAATAAAGTGTTTGATTTGGTAGCTGGTCTAAGTGTATACTTTCAGGAGTTATGTGGTATAATTGAGAAAATAATTATTTAACAGACCATAATTTACTCGGCATATGCTGTACATCTTTTTCTAATTGCTTTTACTTTTGTACCTGTAAGTTGGAAATATTATTATCTGTCCTAGTTATTGAGAACATTAAATGAAATTTTAAAAGTTTGTAGATGTTTTGTGTATTTTTCTAAATAACTTATCAAATGTATTATGAAATTATATAATACATAAAATATAGATTTTATATAACACATAATGAAGATAAATATATGTTATAATTTAGGTAATATATTTTATATAAATCATAAAATGATTTGTAAACATAAGGAAATATAATCACTGTTTAAAACACTTAGAATAATATTCTGAGATACAAATTATAAAATTGCTTAAAATTTTAATTTATCTGTTCCTTATATGTTTAGGGACATGGAAAATAGACTAATTCATAAAGAAAAGGTCTGTAGTTGTGAATGTTAGAGGAGACTGTTAAATGGTTTCATTTCATGAAATGAATAATTTATATATTTTCTCCTGAAAGAGTATAACATTGTGTGGATACACCTAGCAAACCCATACATATCCTTAAATGTGTCTTTTACTGACAATATATATGATAACCCAAGAAATGAATGCAAATAATATATTTATAATGGTATTAATAGCAATAAATGTTTCTCATATATAAATTATTATGGATGAAACATTAAAGAGATGGTAATATGGTTCATTGAGAATTCTTCAATAGTTTTAATCTGCTAATTTTACTGTTACTGTTATTCTCATGTTTTTAAATAATTTACCTTTTATATTGTCTAACCTGACGAAGCCTGACATTAGTTGTCACAAGCGGTTTACCTTTAGTAAACTAAAGAAGGCTAACAAATTAAATTTGCGCTTTTGTGTATCATTAGAATATAGTACAAGTAATCATATTAACATGATAGTAGTTCGAGGCTAGTGACACAACTCATTGCAGGTTCTTTTATTTATAACAAACATGGATACTCTGATGCTTTACATTTAAAAATTAAGATGACTTCATACAACTTTAAACCTTTATTTAAAACACCTAAATTGTAGTTGTCAAAGAAAATTCATGTAATGTAGATTTTTTTTTTCTTCTTTTGTTAATTTTGGGCACCCTATTTCTGTTTTGTTTTTAATTACAAAACATTTAGGGAATTACAGAGAACAAGTTAATACATACAACGTGTCTCTTTGCAGATTTCATAAATAGTTAACTATTTCTCATGTTACTTCTTTTTTTTAATTGGTTCTTTTTAGTCATACATAACATTAGGATTCATTTTGACATTATTATAAAGCATGGAATATAATTTACTATAATTCAGTTCCCTTTATTTTCCCTTTCCCTCCTCTCCTCCCTTCCCCACTCCCTTCCCTCTACTCATCTTTCTACTATTTACTTATAGTTTTTTTGTTGTTGTTGTTAATTAGTATCTCTTACATACATAAAGATGAGATTCACTGTGGTATATTCATATATGTACATAGGAAAGTAGGGTCAGATTCATTCCACTTCTTCCCTTATCCTGCCACACTACCCTTCCCTTCAGTTTCCTTCCTCTACTTCACTGATCTTTGTTATATTTCAATGGATCTTTTCTTTTCCCTCTCTCTCTCTTTCTCCCTTATTTTGGACTAACTTCCAGGTGTCAGAAAAAACTTCTTCCTTTAGCTTTTTGGGTCTGCCTTATTTCACTTATCATAATGATGTACAGACATACATACCTAAAGAAATCTTGAGATTGCCCCTTTATTATTGCCTGGCACTTTATAAGTGACCCCCAATACAGGAAATGTTAATATACTTGAAAATATATAATGTATTAGAAGATATTTCTTGAAACAATAGCAACTAAATGTTTTATTGAAACAAACCCTGACCATTCCGAATATTAGCTACTTGGAATTAGTAATTTCTTTTTAGTATATGTAGCTGTTCTTTTATTGTAAAAATTACATATTGTGTTTTTTAAATGTCAGTTTGGGCTTCTGCAAAGGTGATTGGCATTTCTGTTTCTTGGCAATTTATTCTTAAACTCTTGTTGAGGCCCAAAACATTATCTTTTTGTTGCAACTGAAGTATTAGTAAATATCTTACCAGATTTTTCATATTAATGTTTTGAGATAGTTCATTGCCACTCATACAGCCAGATTTCTTACTTCTGATTAACACTAATATATCCTAAAGATTCTCTATCTGTAGTCTTGTAAGATGCTGAGTTATATTCTTAGTAGGAATTCAGGATGAATATGCCTTATTAGTTTGGAACAAGAAGAATTTCAAATTTCAAAGTTTTTCTTTTTCAGATTTTGAAATATTTGCATAAACCATATCAGTTAAACATTCCTAATCTCAAAATTTGACATCTGAAATGCTCCAAACTGGAAGTTTTGAATATCATGTCTGTGTTCAAAGTGTCAAGTTTCAGAAAATTTTGAATTTTGGGGATTTGGATGCTTTATTTTAATGCATTTTTGGTTTTGGGGATTTGGATGCTTTATTTTAATGCATTTTTCTGAAATCCAAACAAAATGCTTCCTCATTTTCATTATAGATGACAATTGGAAGTATATGGATCAAATTATTAGTGTATACCCATTATTCTAGAATAGACTGATTTTGTTTGAAGTAGGTTCAAGTATCTCAAAACTTTTAGACTATACTTAAGACGGCAGAAAAAAAATTTTTTTCTTCCCTAACCTTATTCCTTTAGGTGGATTACGTGTTTAAAGTTAATCTTCAATTTTTTTAATCCCTTAAAGAAACACTGTTGAAGTATTTCTTATATCTCCAAATATATCTCCTTTGCCTAAACTCTATTTACTGAGTACATTTTTGTGGATGTGAGACAATTTGTAACTTAATATAGTTGTTCAAATGATTAATCAAAGTTTACTTTTTATGTAATTAACTGATCTAATAAACCCAAAGAGACTCATTGGGTTTATAGATACATGGTAGATTGAAACACCTTAAAATTGATTATATATGTGCTTTTCAAACTACTAATAAGAAAATTTAGACTCAGGGAGTTATTCATTTATTCAAAAGGCATTTGCTGAACACTTAGTGTGACAGACACTAATCTAATCTAGGTACTGGATATGCAATGGCAAATATGGCAAAGTTATTTTCATCATTTTCTTTTTGTCTTTGCTCAGCCTGTTACCGTCCCCAACTTTTCTCCACAGCACCCATTTCCTTTGGGCATTCTCTGTATATTTTATTTCATGCATGTACATTAGCTGGAATATAAGCTCCATGAAGGTAGGGGATTTGTCTGGTCATTGTTGTATCTTTAACCTGTTTATAGTAGGAACTCAATAAATGTTATCATAAATAAATAAATGAATGGAGTGAAAACCAGAACCCAGGGATGTGTGGTATCCTGAAAATCAAGTGAACTCTTCTTAGAAAATAGTCAGCTATGTTAAGTGTTAATGGTGGAGCAAAAATATGAAGATATGAAGGAGAAATTTGCCTAGATATATCTATGATGAATGATTTTAGTGGAGTTATAAACAAATGTTGTAATGGAGTAGAATTGAAGGGGAAAAGCCATATTGAAAAGGTTCAAGACTGGGTGGTGAGGAAGTAGAAAGTATATATAATTCATTCAAGGAATTTGAATGGATAAAGAGAATGAGAAGAAGGGTATGAGATCAATGAGGGCTTTTAAATTTTATTACTATGAAAATTTAAACATATATAAAAGTGGAATAGTTTAATGAATCTCCTTATGCCCTTCATCTATATCAATAATCTCAAAATTTTGCCATGTCTATTTTTTTTTTGCTTTTTTGTTATTGCAGAAATATTTTGAAGCAGATTCCAGTTAACCTGTATGTATTTTGGTATGTCTCTCAAAAAGGAAGAAAAAAAATGACACATTTTTATATATACTCATCTTGTAATCACATTATTAAAATTAACAGCAGGTCTTTTAATTACGAAGCAGTTCTTGATTCAATTATGTTTCAAATACAGTTTGAATTTGGATCCAAATTCAAATTTACATTTTATCTTAATATTTCTTAGTTAAGTCTACTTTTGTCTGAAAAATAATCCCTCCTTTATTATGATACTGGATCAATTTGTGAACAGTTTTACATTCTTGAATGGTATCTTTGCTTCCTTAGAGTATTATCTATTTCTCTATTTTCCTTATCATTTATAATTGTAAAGCAGCACAAAATGTTTGATTAGTTCAACTGCTTTTGTGTATGTATATATATATATATATATGTGTGTATGTGTGTGTCATAATTGGCACTGTACTTTGCATCGTGTCACATCAAGTGGCACATACTATGTGATTTTCACATTGTTCGTCATGCTAATATTGACCCCTGAAGTCAGTTAGTGACACCCTGATGTTTTCATTGAAAATTTCTCATTAACCTTTCATCTATTGGTTTTATTTATGATATTTGCCTCAGTTTTTATTTCATTGTGTTTGCAAAAGAGTAATTTTCTGATTCTGCCAATTTCTTTGAAAATTGAAGGAATAATTTTCTGATTCTGCCAATTTCTTTGAAAATTGAAGGAATTATAATGTTTCATGCTGTTGGCGCTGTGATCCAATAGAAAAAGACATATTATGGTATAAGTAAAAACAGTAGTTAACAAAAGGAACAGAGGACTTGGTAGGCAAGAGAAGATGGGACCCAGAGTAAAGGTGATAGAATTCCCTTTTTAGAAAAGAGCACAAACTGTTTTAAGTGTCTTGTCAAAGTTATAATAGCATGGAGATAATATATTTTAACAAATTTCTGTGAAAATTTAGTTATGAAATCTGTTTGATAATTATATCAAAGTTCTAAATACGTATATTTTTAGCATTTGATGTTGCATGTGTGAATGAAACATAAAACAATTTCAGATATTACTGCCTTTATTTAATATTTATCCTTCTTGTTAGAATTTTGTAATTTCTCCTTTCAAAGTGCATTTTTAAATAATAGTGTATACCTGTATTTTTACATTGTACAAAATGTGGTCAAATTTTTGTTACTAGTTTTTTGCAAAGAGAGGGAAATACTACTGTTAAACAAATGAAATGATGAATAACTGGTAGGTTAGTTGAGATAGTAAAGGAGAGTAAAAACTTTTAAAACGATAAAAACCAGCAACTTTTATGATTTATGAGCTCGTTATGTTACGCGGTTTGGTCATATATCTGATGATCTTCCTTTTTTGTGACTCTCTCCTCAAATTTTTTGTTTTGTGTTACCTGAGTGAAAAGGCCTTTAGAGTTCAGTAAAAGAACATGAACAGCATGTCTTGTGAGGATTGCAGCTTTTGCTTTCTTCACCTCTTCCCTCTTCCCCTTTCCTCCTCCTCCTCTTTCTTCTCCTCCTAGTATATCCTTAGAGAACATATACTGTAACTGTGAACCTGTAACTATCTTGAGATTCTCAGACATGCTGCTATGTGAAATTTGGTTTCAGACAATCATTTCTTTATGGCTTAATGAATTATATCTACTCTCTGTAGATATAATCTGAAGATTATTTGGGTTAGTGTGTGGTCAAACATCATATGTATTTGATCAAATCAGAATTTGAAGAACAACATGGATTATACAATGTCTTTCATTATTAGTGCTGTATTTTATTTTTTATTTTTAGAAATTCCTATTTAGACTGTTTTGGCATCTACAAAAGAATATTCTGTAGTTGTCTCCAAAAACAGTAATGTAATCTGATCTATGTTTTCTGTTGTCTGCTGACCTGCATAAGAACATTTTGCATTACTTTTATTCTCAATTCTCATCCTTTCTAGAACAACTCCTTAGAACAAAATTTCCAATTTTCATTTATTGGAAAATTAATAGTCTTGCAGTCTTTTGATTAACCAGATGATTTTATCTGAGAACCATAAAGATATATTAAAATTGACAAGAGTGAGAAAAGCTGATTAAGAAAAACAGAAAAAAATAAGTCCAGTAACTTGTATTATTTTTCAGGTTCTGTCTGTCCTTACAAATGAAAGTTATACTTGATCTCCATGGAAATTTTTCTGTAACCTAGGAAACTTAGTTTTTCCTAGATTTGAATTTTTGTTATTTAAAATATGGAAAGTTTATTTAAGTATACCTCCTAATTAGATTTTTATTTCTTCTAATTTCTTTGTTTTCTAGAATTGATAATATTATACTGTTATTTTAAATTAAAAACTACTCTAAAATGGTTTATGTACCTTAATTTTTAAAATAGTTTAAACTCCCTGTGGTGTTTTGAATGTTTGTAGTTTCACTTTGCCCTTACAAATGTATTTTTAGAACATTTTATACAGTGAGTTGAAACTGGGAAAAAATGGCACTGAAAGGAAATGTGATAGGTACTTGAGAATGTTCATATTAATTTTTTAAAAGAATTTACAAACTTTAAAATGTCATTCTTTTGATTTTTTTTTACAACTCCTTAGAAAAAAATGCTTATTTCTGAGAAGTGAGTTCAATGTTTCATTTTGGGACATTAGGAAGATAATTACCATTGAGTACTATGTTGCTTCTTCAAGCCTCAGAATAGTCTGAAAAACTAATCACTTATTTTCCTTGCCTTAAGAAATGATGTACCCCATTTGTGTATCATGAATCAAAATGTAGTCTGTAAAAAATTAAAAAATAAATTAAAAAAAGATATATCTATGAAATAAAAACAGGTTACAGAGCCTGTGGATTAGATCCAGATAATATTATTTTATTCTTGTTTCAAATTATATATCCACATTTTATTCACTAGATATGAAACAAATACTATTAATAATGTTTACCAATTATGCATTTCAGATTTCATAAACTTCTTTTAAATTTCATTTTAACTCTGACATTGTCTTTTATTAAACTTATATTAAAATAAAGGCTGCATTGATTCATATATTCATGACCTATTTAAAGTGTATCATTACTTCCTCGGGACCCTAGTAGGCCATGGGGACACTGTAGCACAAAGAAAAACTAACTCTCCATATGGAGTTAACATTACAATGAAAAAATAAAAATAAACAGAATATATCAAGTAGTGATTGCTGCTGTGATTAAAAGAATAAGACAAATGAATAGATATCAGGAATTTGGAAACTTAGCTACCATATGAACTTTCCAGAACTCCCACATTATGGACTCAACACGGTATCATGTTGGTACTTTCATTATTTTTCATAACATACTGTCATGTTTATCTGGTTTAACATTTTTAGCCATAAAAAGTAGGCTCTTTGAAAGATGATTCCTTATCTGTGTGTCACCAGTTTCTAAACCCTAAATTGTTGAAATGAAACTATTTTATCAAATACTCAGTAGGTATATGTTATACCAAAGAACAACTAATACATTCAGAACTACTCTAGATCTCTATTTTTGCTGTAATGCAAAGACCCATGTCAAGACTAAAATAATAAGAAAAGAATAACTTTAAAAAATGGTAAATAGGGGCATGAGTGTATTAATTATATTTGCTTTAACATTCAGAATTTAGAGCACTATATTTTATTGGCATTATAGTATCACCCTTTTTCATAATTTTTCAAGGCAAAATGAGAAGGAACATTTGCTGAAAATTAACGTTCTTTCTACAGGTACTACTGAGCGAGTGTGTTTGATCCAGGGAACAGTTGAAGCACTGAATGCAGTTCATGGATTCATTGCAGAAAAAATTCGAGAAATGCCCCAAAATGTGGCCAAGACTGAACCAGTCAGCATTCTACAACCCCAGACCACCGTTAATCCAGATCGCATCAAACAAGTGAGTGTTTAGTTGGGAAATCAAAGAGAAATATCCACAGCATAGTAAGAATTCCTTACAAAAGAAGCCTTAAAATATCTTAGCATATAAATTTTTTCAAGTATATTTAAAACATACAGTTGTCATTTAGTTACTTAAAGACTAATCAAGGTCTCTTCCTTAGATTTGAGTGATTTATATATTGATTGATTTTATTATCATTGATTAGTGTTCTATTGAGGAACACATCTGTGTCTCCTTGCAATTGCACTTTTTAATTTATAGAAACAAATTTTACTAATTTATAATAGTAATGATTTATAATTATTAATTTTATTCATAATTATATTACTTTTAAAATAAAGTATAAAAATTGAAACTATAATCCTCAAAATTTCCAATATCCAGTTTTTAGTGATATTTTGTAGTCTTCAGTATAATTACTTTGCATATAGATTACTGTTTTGTTAATTAAATTGTCATGCATGTTCAATGTTTTTTATCAATATGTATAGTAAATATGTGTATCTAGCATTCAGTCCTTTGTTACAATTAGCTATTATATTTTGTATAACTTGTGTAGTTTTTACATATATGTCATCAAGGACCAATGTTGATTTTTAATGTATGGGATTTTCTGTAAAAAATCTTTTACTTTATAAAAACTAATGTGAGTTTTTAAGATTAAGTAATGGATGACATGATTTAGGGGAAAATGGTGCTATTTAATGTTAAACAAGATGGACTTTTCCACCATAAACAATTTTAAATCTACTAATTTGTTTGATACTTTATGTTCATAATTATTGTTTCTGCCTTTGTCCTTTTATAATAACCTCTTAATTTGTGTCTTAATTTTATTATCAACAAACTGTGCTTTGAAAAGAAATGTCTTATTCTTCATTAATTCACAGGATATTTAACTTACAGAAAATTTATCCGTATTGTGGTGCAGCACAAAGTTTTATTAATTTCATGTTTCTGAATTGAAAAAAATTAAACAGTTATAATTCTATCAGTATATAGGTAAATATAGTGCTAATCATATATAAATGTACAAACTAATAATTAGATAATATATTTTTAAATTGTAGGCTAATATTCAATTTTCTATTAATTACCTGTTTTAAAAAAATCCTTCCATGTTTAAATTATGAGTAGGCAACTCTTATTCTGCATAAAATCATTCACATGACACTCTGTCATTGTCAAATGGGTCAGGTTTTTACCCTTCTTAACTTTTTAAGGAATCATCATTTAATGTATACATGGCAGCATATAAATATTTTAAGCTATAAATATCGTTTTTTAATTTTTCACAACCATTGGTTAGTTTGTAGTATTTATTTTGTCTCTGTTAGGTAGATACAAAGAATAGTTTGAAGACTGATAAGTTGATTTTAAAATTGGGTGTCTAGTTAAACACCTCTGGGTTGAAATCATCTGGGGTTAAGAACCTACAGAATGAATACTGAAATATAAGACCTTTTGACTTTCTGCCTTAATCCAGCCTGTTACTTCTCCCTTTTCTTTTGTAACTGTATGAGAAAATTCAGACATTTAGGAATAGACTTGAACATATTGATTTTTTAAAAAAATAAAACATGAATCAAAGTTTGAGTTGTATGATATCACTAGCAGTTATGTTCAGGAATATAATAGGAGTTCATTTTAATTGTTTTATAAGAACAAATAGCTAGTACCACCAAATGATAGTCTATCATTGTTAAAATTCCAATTTTGTCTATGGCAATGAGACTTACAGACCACCATACTAATATCAGTGTAGATTTAGGAAAACTGGAGTTTTAGAAAACTTTATTTATTTTATTTGCTTCAGTTGTATAATGTTATTTATATTCAAGATATGTGTCAAAATTACTACTGGTTCATTTACTTTTGTATATTTGCATCCATTTATGAGCCTTGTTGATATTCATGGAATTAAAATTGTTGATTATTTTATATTTTCATGTAATCAAATCATATATGTGAAATAATGTATCATTTAAAAGAATTCATCAAAAAAGAACACTGAATTTAGTAGGGCAATATATTTAACACTTACACGCTTTCTTTGTAATGTAAAAACGAAAAAAATTTTTTGAAATTTGGAGATGTAAAACATTTCCAAGACATTATAGATCAACTGTTTGTTTATGATCTAAGTTTGGAATTCTCTTTTTAAATATCAAATTTACCAGTATAGTAGTTTTTATTAAATTAGTCTCTAAATAGTAAGTCAAGTATATTAATTTAAATGATCATTTTTTTTCTGAAAAATGATGCCAGTATAAAATAATCATTTGTAAAATAGTTTGCCATAGAATAGATAAAAAACATTTTTGTATAATGTTTACATGTTGTAAATTTTAATACAGATTCATAATAATATTTCTTATTAAATGATAGTCTTTCTCTTAACAAATTGATACATTCGTGTTGCTTTTGAAAAATTTAATTTTAAAAAATATTTACTGGTTAAGTATGTAGCACAGTGGTAGAGTGCTTGCCTACCATGTGGGAAGCCCTGGATTCACATTCCATAGCACTGTAAAAACAAATAAAAATAATAATACTTTATTAAAGACTTCTATTACCAGTTTTATTCTAGGTAAGATTATTTAAGGAATAAAAGTAGAGTTTTAAGAAATGCTGGAACCTAAAAAAAATCTAACTTCTGCATAGAAGTAGATTGATGTGGAATATATGTTTCAGTTATTACATTTGTCAGTTGTTTTTATGATTCAGAATTTTAAGGTTTTGCTTGTTAAAATTATGATTTATGTAATTTGAACTTAAAATTAGAAGTCAAATTTAGTTCTGAACAAATAAACTTTTAAAAGTTATGATTTTGTACCACCTGTTATGGACTTTTATTAAATTACTCTCAAATATGTTATCCAGTACATTTGGTAACTGAGCACATTTTATGGACCATAGTATATGACTGAATGGTCCTCAAACAAGTGGAGATCCTTAGGAAAGTAGTGCATACTGATCTCACAAGTCTTTCATATAGTAGAAGGATGAAACCTAACAAATAGCCTTAAATCCAGTTTTCTATATTAGATGTTGTGAACTATTCAACTCTTAACTCAGAATTTTCTTTTAACAAAATCTTCATTAGGAAAGAAAGGGCCCAGGGGGCTTAAAAAGTTCTCTCGTATTTAAAAATTAAAGATATCAAAAAAATTTTATTTAGTTTGAGGAATGTTACTTTCATCATGAACAACTGGCAAAAGTAGTTCTTGTTAATTTGTTTCTTCATTATTCATTCATTCAATCATGAGTTTATTAAATTTTTGAAATTTCAAAATGCATTTAATTATTATTCTTGCTCTTGAATCAAATATCACTGGCCTTTATGAAATATCACTGCTTAAAATAACTTACAAAATATAAAACAGTATTATATAACAAAACTACACAGACCAGAAGAGTGTAAAAAAAATGTAAGCTAGAGTGACAATTAATAGTCTTCTAAATCAGCAAAGACTTGAAATAACTTGGAAAATTATACAAGAATTGCCTAATAATAAAAGGAAAAAAATATTTTAGGTAAGTAATACAAAGTGGATTTTGGGAGGAAGATATAATATTCCTTGAATACTTAGGCAATTGTTTCAGCAGAAGTACAGTATTTGTTTTTGGAAGTTAGAGAAAAATAATTTTAAACAGGTAGAATGGGATCAGAAGATAGAAAGCATTGGATGTCTAACTGAGGGACATCCTACAGACTACACATTATTCCTAATTTCCCAAAGAGACCTTTTAATTTCTCTGAAAGTTTATGAAAAAATGAAAACATCTCTGCATTATTGTCTCTTTCATGCTAAAATTCAAACAGACTGTAAGGGGACTTGTGGGTACAGCTATTGGTAGCAAAAGAGAAATTTGAATTAATTCAGATTCTGAAGGAAGGGTAAGAGAAGGATATTTGTCAAGAATGATAAAGTAAAGGTGACAGTTGCATATTTAAATATTTTATCCATATTTTAGAGAGCATTATACAGGTTTATTTAATAGAACTCCAAACAGGGATTGGGGTGTTGATTACTTGAATAGCATTACTTAGCTAATAGCAGATTCCTAATTCTAACTGAGATTTGTTGTTCATTGCTATTTGCACTGTAAATATTAAGAGATTCTTGACAGTGTATTACTATAGACTTGCTTGAAGACAAGATGTATTTATTATGGAGTTTATCTATGGTAATATTCCCTGGTCTAGTAAAATCATCACATATTAAAATTCACCTTATAATTTGCAGTAACATTTTAGTTCTTATATCCCAAAAGTCCCGTTGTGTTATATTTAACTAAGTATAGTTAAAATCTTGATAAAAAAAAAAAAAAACTTTTATACTTCAAAGGATTCACTACTCTAGAATTGTGAAATACTTCAGGTTTTTCAGCAATAAGTAATTTAGTCTTCAATGTTTAAGGAATTCATAAGCTGCCATTCATTATATAGATAAGAAATACATTATACTTTTCATTTGGAAGGCAGAATGGTGCTAAAAAATGCCCTTGCCCTTCATACGTACCATTTGGCAATGAAAAAAAGAATTTAGAGAAATTCTGCTTTGTAAATGTTATTTCTTATAAATCTATCAATATATTGATGTTACATGGATAGTCAGTTAATTATATCTTCATGATATATCATGATATGTCCTCATGTATATCAAAAAATTTGCTAACTGGTATGAAACCACTAAACTCTGCACAATAAATGGATATAAACATTTTGCTTAAAATTTTAAGGAAACAGCATATTGTATACTGGAATATTTCTTACGGGTATTTTGTTCCATTTATCTGTGTGGTTGAGAATAGTTATCATGACATTTTAATTTTAATCAAAAGTTTTAATGTTTTTACATTTATCTATTTATGAAAACTTTTCCCCTTAATATTTAAATAATCAGCTGAAATGAAAACTTTCTATAATATCTTTATCTTTATAAATCAAATTCATAAAGGGAGGCTACTTTTTTATGTTTAAAAGTGTCTGTATGAATAATAACTAGAAAGCTTTCCATGTCTTTATTTCACTACTCTTTCAGGAATCGAAGCCAAACTCAAATATATTTAGAGACAATTTCAGCTATTGTTTCCTTCGAAGCCTAAACTTTTATAATTTTACCTGTTTATTTAAATTATTGAAATAAAACTTCTTATCAAATTATGATGTTTGATAATCAAACCTTTAATTATTTAGAATACACCTATATTTTCCAGAGATTTTAAATTATTGCTTTTATTCTTGGGGGGAAGAAAAGCATTAGAAATATTAAGGACAGTTTTGATGAATGTAAGTAGTGTTAATTATTAAAATATTTTCAATGTATCACACAGATGGCAATCCAAAAGAAAAAAAATCAACATTTTAACCTAAGTTGCTACAAATTCTGAGCTACTTGATCTTACTACTTTTTACATATAGTTGTTGGCAATATTTAAAGATCTTGTTGAAAATCTGTATTTGGCACAAGGCAGATGTCATAGTGAACCTATAGTACTTCAGATTGGTTTTACCCTGATGGAACTAGAAGAGCCCAGCACTTAAAATCCTGTGTCTCTGTAGGTTAATGAACTTGGATTCTGATCTGTATCAGGAGAAATTGCCTCTAGATTTATTTAACATGTTAGTCAGCAATCTTAATATTAATCTGAGACTAGTATATGTTTTAGTCAGCTTTTTCAATACTGTGACTAAAAAAATCCTGACAGGAATAATTTTAGAGGAGGAAAAGTTTATTTGGGGGAGCTCATGGTTTCAGAGGTCTCAGTCCATGGATGGCCACTTCCATTGTTCTGGGCCCAAGATATGGCAGAACATCATGGCAGCAGAATGTGGTGGAGGAAAACTGCTCAGAACCTGACCATCAGGAAGCCGGGAGAGAGCAGTCAGTTTACCAGGGACAAAATATGTATCTGTACCCTTAAGTTATGCCTCAGGGACCTACCTCCTCTAGACATACCCTACCTCCCTGGAGTTACCACCCAGTTAATTCCAATCAATGGGTTAATGTACTGTTAAGATAAGATTGTGATAACCCAGTCATTTCACCTCTGAATGTTCTTGTATTGTCTCACATGTGCTTTTGGGGGACAACTAATATCTAAATAATAATATACAGAATGATTTTAAGTGTATTTTTAGTTTCTCCTGGAATACGGTAGTAATAGGTAAACCAGGAATGGGAAAATAAAACATGTATTATGCAATTCATCAACTGTATAGTAGCATTAGTATGTGCCCCAGCTTAGTATATGCCCCAGCTTAGTATTGCATGGAAAAGAAAGTATTCAGGGAAATTTTTGATGACTGAAAATGAAGTCTCTCTGGAGAAATAGCAAGAAATTAATTACAAAGAGCAAAAATAGAAAATAAAAGTTTTGAAACTTTCTAATTTTATGAAGTTTTACCTTTGGATGTAGGTCATTTTCTTTTTTGTATGACTTGAAAAAAAAATCTTGGTTTCTCATCAGTAGATCTATTTTTCATCAAGTTATCATAGGTTTTATCTTAAGAAGAATTAGGAATACTTTGAGGAAGAGACAGCGTAAGATGATGTTAGAAACAATCCTGTCTTTTTCTGTAAGTCAGTAAGTTAATCAGAAGCCTGTGAATATATATATATATATATATATATATATTTTATTCTTTACTGGTTTATTCTGCTCAAGTTAGAACTTTTAAAATCTTAAAAAATTTGATTTTAAATAATTTCATTTACATTCTTTATACTGCTGAACCTTTAAAGTTATGCTTTTGCTCATCTCTGAGTAATATTGATGGGTATATGTCAAGGTAAAACATAGTTTCCATACAGAATCATATTTATACTGTAAAAACCTATCTCATTTTGCCTATTAAGAGATAGTATCTATTGAGGATACTACTTAAGCAATGTTATTTTGCTAAATGAACGTATAACACATTTTTTAAAAGAAAAAATGTTGACATCGTATATACTTTAAATTTGCTCTATTAGATATGAGGAGTCTTTTTAAAATACCCTAATGAATTTCTCAACAAGTCTATATAAAATCATAAAACATTTTTATATAGCAATGTATATGTGTTTAGAAATGAGCAATAAATATGATTCCTAATATTTTCATGATTATTTTCCACACAGGCTAATGATGCTACAATATATTATACCCTTCATCTATTGAATTTATTGTTTAGCATAAATTATTTAAAAATTTGGTAATTTTTAGAATGCTATTAGTTACCTGTTGATTAATATGAGGTTAATGTTTACATTTTCAGACGGGCTCTAAATTAATTAAAAATTAAAATTTTAGAAGATAATGTGATATTAAGAAAGAACTACAAATTTAATTGCTTTTATATATGGATCCCTAAATTCATGTGGAATCAACTTGTTGGTGATGTTCAGCATATTAAGTAGGTGGATACTTTTATGCCAAAGTAAACTTCATTTCACCACTTCTTCAAATCTCCGACTGTATTCATTGATAGGAAAATAACTCAGTTTTACTCATTGAACTTTTTAAACTTTTTAATGACATCTCTTTTCCCCTGAAGAAAACAAGAGGGAAATAAAAATGAAACTACTATTCATGAATATGGTCAGGATACCTTTAGTACTCATGTGAATTTTTATCAGTCACCATCATGATTTCAAGTCATGAATTTATTTTTACATGCTTATGCATGCATATTTACATGCATTAGTTACTCAATTGATCTTAAATTCCATTAAATTTGAATGAATAGGAGAAAACTTTGTTTATAGGATTTTGTTCTCGTTATATTACATTTTATTTTATTTTGTTTTATTTAATGATCAGTTTAAGGCTTATAAAGGTTGATTTGCTCCTGAACTGCTTTGTTCCCAGACATTGCCATCTTCCCCAACTACCACCAAGTCCTCTCCATCTGATCCCATGACCACCTCCAGAGCTAATCAGGTACAGTATCATCCTGTCATCTACACCATACTTTTCACGGGTGATTGCCTGCAAACTGGAGAAAAAGATAATGGTGGGTTAAGGATTTATTCGTTCATTCACATATATGCACCATGACCAGATACCAAATAACCTATGAAAGAAATATCAATTATCTCAAAAAAATTATATGCATTTTTAATTTTAGTTAACAAAGAAATATATTTAGATAGTAGTACTAGAACTTTTTATTTTTCCCTTAAAACTGTGATTATTTTATGAAGCTCTAAGGACTATTTGTTGAGTTGGGGTTTTAATCTCCATTAATGTATCTTCCTAGGGTTCTTAATATGTAAATTAAAGATAATCATATATGTGAAAAATGCATAAATTGAGCAAAGGTATACCTTTAAAAGTGAATGCAATTTTATTTGCTTTTTTTGAAACATGCCTTACTATGTAAACAATATTGATGAAAAGCATTTCTAGCAATCTAAAAGTAACTAAAAATTGATATTCATGATAATTTTAGTACTGTTTAGCAACTCAGGATTTGGCATTTTCTTAGTATTTAGAAGTTATAGACTTTAAAGAGTGTCAAGCTTTACAACAATAAATATATTTTATTAGGTTGATTTAATGGTTGTTCTGATACTTTTTGTAGGTTATTCTTCAAAAATGTAAATGTTGAATAATATATTTATTAAAATGATTAAACACATTTTCATTTTGTCTGAGTTGAGTTTCATTTAGGTGAGAAATGTTATTTTCTTTATTACTTCCACATTTTAAATTAATAACTTATGGGATTATTTGAATATTAAATGAAAGCTTTTTTTAATATATTTTCTATTAGATGACTCAAATTATTAACTCAGAAGCATATTTGCTACATATATTAAATGTGGCTCTTGCATATTATCTACTATGTGGCTTTTGGAATTACTTTGCACACTTATTGATTCTAATACTTTTGCAACCTTAGGAAAAAATTTTATTATAATAACATGAAACAAAACTAACATATTTTACTCATGAAATAATAAATCATTTGTGATTTTATACTGTCTACTGTATTCCATTATGTATTCTATTTAGACTATTTTCTTCTCTCATAAAAAAGAAGCGCAATGTCTACTGGATAACTTGAAGCAAGGTTTAAGAGAAGAATAGAACAAACTTCTTAATTCATTGAAAGAATTGTAGTTATTATCAAACTTTATGTTATTGATAGTTTATAATTATTCTCTATAGTCCTAATTAATTTAGCTTCACTATATTGGCTTGATCTCTAAATATAGCTAAGATAGGATAGAATATCATAATCTTAAACTTTCCATAATTAAAATAGACTTCTTAACACATAGGAAAGTTAATTTCATAACTGGTTTAAGTTTTATTTTATCCAGCAATTTAGCAAATATGTCTCTAGTTTATAACTTGCAGAGATTTCTGTTTTAGATTGAAAATTACTATTTATATGTTATAACTAATGTGATACCCACTGGTATTAAAAATAGGTAAAAAATTTTTCCAGATGAGTTACTACAAATGTGAAATAAAATCAAAAAACTAACATTTGTGTTACTTTTTTTCAACTTAGCTAAATGAGTTATGATTGAGTTCTATTTCTGGAGTAAATAGTGTATATTGCAAATTAATGTGTTAAAAAGAACTAATGGACTATAAATATTCAGAAAATCCAAAGATTAGTAGTACAAAAAGAATGTTTGATCTACAGATCTAACACTTAAAAACCTTTTTTGTTCTTATAAAAACTGTTACTTGTTCAGCTCATATAAAATTTAACTTTCTTACCCTGAAGCCTCTTAACATATTTCCTCACATCAGACTCTAAGCACACCCTGAAAATTGAAGGACTGTGATAAGAGTAACCTTATAAAATAATAGTTGAGACTAGAGCCAAATTGCCCATGATCCAGTATTTGTTCTGCTACTTAATTGCTGATTAACCTTGAGCCTCAATTTCCCAATCAGTGAAATTCAAATAATAGCACTTCATAAAGTTGACTTAAGAATTAAAAAATTAATTAACTATTCTTAAAATAGTGTTGAGAAAGTGACAAATGTCATGTAAGTGTTAGGTTATGTTTATTTAAAGTAATAATGAAAAGATTATTATTTTAATATAAATGTTATAGAAAGTAACTATAATATTTGAATTTTATCTTTAGAATGATTTTAGTATTAGTATTGGCTATATTTGCAACTCTGAAATATTTCTCTAATAAAAGTTTATATTTAACTTCATTTTTTATATAATTATTTTCTACTGAGAGTACTAAGTTGCTTGTTGTTTAGCAATATAATTTCTAAAACTTTCCTATTGAAAAGATGAGTAGGTAGGACTAATTATTTTACAACTTTTTTTTTATATTATCTTTTTTTCATTAGGTGCAAATTTGAAAAATTTTATATATGTAATTTTATATATGAATTGTATAGCAAATAGGTTAAATAAAGCAATGTGTCTAAACTTTCAGAAAACTTAAAAATAATCATTAGCATTAGTGAGTTCTAAACTATTGGTTTTAAATTATTCAGACATTTCATTAAGATTCCACAAAATGATTTTCTAAATCAATCAGTGGTGCTAAAGTGGAATTCCTGTGCTAACTTTAGGTTTCTGGTTATTGACACACCTAGAATATTTCTCAAATTTTCAGAAAAGGGAGAAAAAAAAAGGAATAATATTAGAATATGTGTTGTGTAGACATTTATTTACTGACAAATGTGAAATTATACAAGCATTTATCCAAATATATAAGACACATGAAAATAGGAATTCATATTCAGTCCTTTTGCCATGGTTTCAGAAAAACAAAATTAAAACCAACTGATAACACTTTGAATTCATGAGGACAAATTCAATTGGACTCCTATTCTATCAGACAATTGTAAACCAATTTACTTTCTGATTATTCAGGTGACTCTTTATAGTTTCCGATCTCTTTTCAACCCTGTATCAGTTATCTGTTGTTGTATAACAAATTACCAGAAATTTAAGGGTTTAAAAAAACCATTTGTTCTCCCACAGTTTCTGTAGGTTAGGAGTCCAGGCACTACTTGAGCCAGGCAGTCTGAGTCCTCAGCTCTTGGTCTCACATGGCTGCATTCAGTGTCTGCTCAGTTGCCTTCTCACTTAAAGGCTCCACTGGGGATTAATCCTCTTCCCTGTTCTTCTTACTGGCTGTTGGCAAGAGATGGCCCTCAGATTCTAGAGGCCACCCACCATTTTGCTTCTTGCAAGGCCAGCAGAGAATCTCTCTTCATGGTATATTAGCAAAATGGAGTCTTTTATACTGAAACTTGTCACAGTAGTATCTTTCTTAACTCCTTTGCCATATAACATAACTTAAAAACACAACTTAAACACAGTAATGACATCTCTTTTTGCCATATTGTGTTTTGTAGGCCCAAGTTGT
Source organism: Sciurus vulgaris (assembly GCF_902686455.1). Lineage (NCBI taxonomy): Eukaryota > Metazoa > Chordata > Mammalia > Rodentia > Sciuridae > Sciurus > Sciurus vulgaris. Next base: position 75,096,421 of record NC_136462.1, read on the forward strand.
GTGTTCCACCACACTTAAGGGGAGAATATTATACAAGGGGTACAGATATTGGTGCCATCTAATAATATAGTAGCTCTTGTTCCTTTCTCCCAACTAATGACCTACTTCACTGGAAAAAAAAAAAAAAAAATTAAGGGATCAAAAAAGAAGTTCCACAAACTGACACCAACAAATACTTAATGAATCAGCATTTATACCCATGTTTTACACCTTTTTGTCTATTACCATAAGTAAATCTTCCCTGCTTCTATCCAGTCATTTCAGATGTACATTAAATCTTATCTTTTTTCCCCTTTACTCAAGGTTCCTTGGAAGTTCTACCTTCTCTTTCATCTGCCAAGTTTTTACTCTCTGGGAGGATTCCAGTCAGCATGCAAATGTTTTTTCTCTCTTCTTAAACAACCAAACAAAATTTCTTTTAATCTCACTTCCCCCACGAACTAATATCTCATCTCTTATAGCAAAACTTAAAAAACCATCAACTCTAATGTTTCCTGATTTCAGTATTCTCATTTTTAAAGTCTATTAATTAGGTATTTGCTTCTACCATTCCACCAAAACTTTTTGCCAAGGGCATTAGTGTTGACCACACTGCTGCTTCCAGTTGTGTGTTCTCAGTCAACAAGCTACTTGATTTAGTGATATTGTCACAATAGATTACTTCTACCACTTTGGTGGACTTTTCTTGAGGTTTTCAGAAGAGTGTACATTCTTGACTTTCCTCCTGCACCATGCCCTGTTACTTGTTACTAGAATTCTTCACTAGTACTTCTTATCTCTGTGCTTTGTGTTGGAGTGCTACAGGTCTGGGTCCTTGAGACTTCCCCTAAGTCTTTTCTCTCTCTTCATCTAATCCCCTGGCTTTTATATGCTGACATCTGCAAAATTCATGTCTCCAGTGAGAGACAGGTTTATTATTGTTTTAGTCTATTTTGTGCTGCTATAACAATACCTGAGATGCTGATTTATAAAGAACAGATAGTTATTTCTCATAGATATAGAAACTGAAAAGCCCAACATTTAAATGCCAACATCTAATTAGGGTTTTCTTGCTGTATCCTCATATGGCATAAGAGTAGAAGGTCAAGAAAAAAGAGACCAACACTGTGTCCCACAGGGCAGAAGAGAGGAAGAGATCCCACTCTCACAAGCACATTTTATAGCAGTATTAATCCGTTTATAAGAGCAGAGCCCTCATGACTGAAGCAACTCTCAAAAGGCCTACCTCCCAAATTCTTGGCATTGGAATTAAATTTTCAGTGCATGAATTTGGGAAGGGCCAAAAACATTAAAACCATAGCAACTATGAACTAATAAAACAATATTTGATTCCTCACTTTCACAAACTTATTTCCTAATTTTATATTCATGATTTTAAATTTTATCTCCCAAAGATGTCCTAAAATTTTGTAAGCTCAGGTCTCACGTAACTTGGGTACACCTTTATCTTTAGTCCAGATCTCACAGTGAAACTCTAGACTATATTCAGTTTCCCATTCAGCATTTCCATTTGCCTATGGAATTGATATCTTAAATCCAACAAATTCAAAACTACTCCAAACCTGCTATTTTTAAGTTATCAAGAGTTTTTTATTCCTTTGCCTACACCTTGTATTCAAAATGGCCTTTGTTAATTCACAGGATCAGGTCCTTGCCACATTGTCTTTTTTACTTTATTTTCTACCAATCTTTATTTTCTTCCTTACTATGTCCAGCCACATCGACCTATTTTCTGTTCCTTGTGGACATCAGTTGCATTCTTACCTCAGTATTTTGCTCTCGCTTTTCTCTCTCCATGATTCTCTTAGAGATCTGTTTGGCTAACACCTTCATAACTCCTTCAAGTCTATTCAGAATTCACTTTCTCAATAAGACCTCCCTGACCTTCTTATTTAACATTTTTACCTGACCTCTCTCTCTTTGCCCAGTACTCCTGATTCTCTTTATCTTGCTATATTTTAACTATTTTTTCCTATTGCCTAATGAATACTGTATACTTTGCCTATTATGCCTGTGTCTCACTGTCCTTGAAAATTGATTTGCATAAGGATAAGAAATTTCTCTGTTTTATTCCCTGATGTGTCTATAACATTAGCCTGGAACATGGTTCTCAATAAGTGTTTGTTAGATGACTAGCACTAGAAAAATGGGGTTACATAATCTATATATTTTAAAACTTATTTTTTACAATCCTTCAAATAAAATTTTGCATGGAAATTTTCTTTAGAAATGTAAGTCAACTTTATAAGAATACTTTTAATTGAATAAAATGATTAAACTGAAGGAACATAACCTTTGTTAGATTTCTGTTCTTTTCCTTATATTACTCAGAGCATAATTTGAAAACTACTCAGGCTCTTGTCTCAATGCAAATATTATCACAGTCCTCTAACAAAACAATCAGTATTTTCCTTCAGTGTGTGTTAGTTGTGTGTGTGTGTGTGTGTGTGTGTGTGTGTGAGAGAGAGAGAGAGAGAGAGAGAGAGAGAGAGAGAGAGAGAGAGAGTGAGTCAGAGACAGAGAGGGAGAGATGATATATTCTCAGTCAGTGTTCTTTTCATGTTTGGATTTGGTACGAGAGATTTAACCCAGGGGCGCTTAACCACTGAGCTACATCCCCAACCCTTTTTTAATTTTTTACTTTGAGACAGGGCCTCACTAAGTTGCTTAGGGCCTAAATAAATTGCTGAGACTGGCTTTGAACTTGGGATCCTCCTGCCTCAGCCTTCTGAGCATAAATATTTTGTGGTTCAACCTAGTATATAGCATATATATATGAAACATCTCAAAAATTCTTAAGAATAAGTTGGACCAAAAAAACTCAGAATCTAGAATCCTTATTAAAAGAACATACAATTTTCATATAAAGGACATGAAACCGTCCCTTAATAAATAGATACACTTAATATAATTTTGGAATATTTAATTTAAAAATCAGTTCTTTAAATCAAAATGTATATTTACTTGAATTTTTATTAGTTTTTCTGGTTTTATGGGAAAGACAGAAACAAAGTAAAATGACTTCAGTATACATATGAAAAATAAATTTAAACTAATGATTATGAGATAACTAATAAAAGAATTACCAAGAAAATAATAATATTTGTGTGGGAAGAGATGCTCCACCCACCATTGAAATTTAAATTACTTGTAATACAAGTAATGTGTATTAACAAAAACAGAATTGGTCAGTGAAACACAATAGAGAGTTCTAAAATAGATTCAAGTATATATGGAAACTGAACATTATTAAAGCAGTGCAATTTAGGGATTTAGAGAACTGGAGTCTCAAACTATGTTTGCTAACTTCAGACAAAATCCTTGCCATATCCTTGTCTTAATTTGAGATAATGTCTTTAATTTTCCCATGAGTATTTTCTCATTGTAAAATGTGAATTATAACAGTGTCTACCTTGTAGAGTTGTTGCATTCTTACCTGAACATAAGTGAGATATATTTAGAACACTGTGGTCTAGAATAATAATAAGTATCATTTTAAATCATTTTAGAAAATGATATCTTATTTTATAAATGGTACAGGTATAATTCATTTCCATCTGAAAGAAAGGAAGTTCAAACCTCCAGCTATTACATTATACAGAAATAAATTTAAATGCATTTGTGATTAAAAGAATGACTATTTAATGAAATTACCATGTGTGAAATTAAACTGAAGTTACTTTTTTAAGCAAAAACAAAATCCAAAGCATACAAAAATAGATTAACTTGAGTATATAAATATTTAACGTTTTTGGTATAAGCAAAAGGCAGCTTTATCTCTGTAAAGTATGTTGAACATGTTTATGACAGTTATTATCTCTACTATACAAAGAAGTTCCAGATTCCTATGAAAAGCAACCCAATAGAAAAATGAAAAAGTTTATGAATTTACAGAGGAGGGAATGGAAATGTTCAATAAACATATAAAAACATGGTTAACCTCACCAGCATGAGGAAACTAGGAATCAACAAAACAATATTATATTTTTTTCTTATCTAGGAAAATTTCTATGTGTGTATATAATGCACATATATCAGGTATGCAAGAATCTTTGTGTTTAGAATATAATATATATTTGCATGGATAAAAGGAAATAGCATTCTCACCCACTGTTGATATAAGAAGTGCTGCAGTATCACAGCTTTTGAGACTTTGTCCTATAAATCATTGCACCAATACATAGGAATATAGATGCAAAAATACATATTGCAGTGTTATTTACATTCATGGAAGTTGTAAACAACTTTACTTCTGACAGGAAAGTGGTTTAAAAATTTTTCATATTACAGAATATTATCTGGTTAATCTACTAAAAGTAATGAGTAAGACCAAGTAACCTGGCCTATAATAGTGTTTATACTGTTCACTAAAGAAAATTAAGTTGCTAAGAAATATATGGCTCTATTTTTAATGGTCAGAAAATATATTGTGTTCATTTTCATGTTTGTGTTCATTAGGGTGAAGACAAGGAATATGAAAATAACTAATTTTTTCTTCTCATGTCTGTGTTTTTAATACAAATGTTAACTAAGAGAATGCAATATAGAATGGAGAAATACTGACTTCACTTGTGATGTATTAAATGTTTTAAGGAAGAAAAAAAAGTGGAAATTTCCCAAAGGAGAGATTTGACTATCTTTGACATTGCACATATATTTTGGCTATATTACTTCTTGATATCCTACTCTTGGTATCCTTTTTTGAGAGTTGAAGAAGGGTCACTAGAGAGAGGCTTCAGGCCTAAAAGAGACAATTATTAACTTGCACGGGAATGACAATTATTTCGTATTTTAAAGTTATGCCATACAAAGTGATTCTATAATATGTACAAATTTCCTCATCTTTTATAGATAACATATCAAAACTTCTCAGTTCTAGATTAATATCAAAATTCTCTATGGAGATTATAATTAATAGATCTAGGATGAGATAAGGTATCTGTATTTGAACAGTATTTCTTGAAGGCTCTTGAAATGTTTGGGAAACACTGTATGAAACTACATGATATAATACTTGTGTGATGAAATATATTATTACAAACTGATAGTTGTGATCTGTGTCAAAACACTGCCTCAGACTTTTAATTTAGCAAGACTTTTTCATGATACAAAATATTTCATTATTTGGAAAACACTAAATTATGAAAAAGAGTATTTGCTTTGTATATAAGTTGAAGGGTAGTTTTATTTTTAACTGAGAATAGTAAGCGTTTGCCCATTAATATCTAAATTTATGAATAATATTTAAATTTATTATACAAGGATGTTTATCCTTTCAGATAGCATTAGTAGACCTGTGACTATTACAAAATAGAGTTAGAGGTTCTCTTGTCTTGAAGTTTTCTTGAAGTAGGTTTTCTTGAAATAGGTTTTGTTCTTGAAGATTTAAGTAGGTTTTAGAATTCTTTAGCTATTCTTCCGAAAAAAAATTTGGAAATGGATTATGTGATTACTACCCATGTTTACTCCATTGCTAACTAGTAAATTTGTTAGTGTGCTATGTTATAGACAATGTGTTCTTGGCATCCAGTGGTAGGAATTAGATCTCCCTGAGAGCAAGTTAAGATTACTGCTGAAAGCAGCACACTAGTAATGTTTTCTGGTTACTGTCCTAACATACTATTTAGTAAATACCAAATTATGTCACCTTCCAAATGTCTCTTTAGGATTTTATATGAAGACAGTTGTATTTATGAAAAACCTAGGGTTTTTTTGATCAAAGAAAATAGTACACTTTAGGGGGGGAAGTCAATGTATTAGTAGCCCTGTGACAATCCTTATTTTTATTTTCTATATGTGGCCCATACATTGCTAAAAATGCATTGTCTAGTATTAGTTCCCCAAAAGGCAAATAGGCAATATCTCTTTCTCTGGACCACCTAGTAGATAAAGATGATTTCTGTTTCATTAGAGTTTTCTTGGTAGTCAACAGCAAGAACTCCCTGCAATTCTTATATATAGAATGTTCTCAAGACAGAACGTATTTCATTCCTTTCTATAGCCAAGTACTTAGAGTCTCTTTGTTCTGGATATCATCTTCTTGCTGTGTTGCATGTGTATATAGTAAAATTAGAATATTTTATCTTCCGAATGAAGCCATGTAATATAGACAATACTTCAAATACAAAAACAGGAAAATGACTAAATTCATTTTCAAAGTTTTTATTTTAAAAACGATTAGACTTACATAATTTTATCAAAATGGACTACTGTCATGTATAAGTAAAAAGAACCAATAAAAAAAATCCATGTAAAAATTCTTAGAAGTAGAAATGTTTTCACATTTTCTCTCAGAGTAGTTTTATCAGATTAGCGAGTTTTGATATCTACTGAAAGGAAAAAAATATTTCTCCTTGTTTTTTTCTTTATAAATTTTCAAGTATAATTGAACTTATTGGTTATTGGTTATCCTGATTTTTTTTTTATCTTTTTTAATTAGGAACGTTCTAGTTGATCTTTTTGTATTTTCTTCTATACTAACTTATAATTAATTTTACTGGTATTTAGTTATTTTTTTTTCATAAGATAGTACTTTTCACTTCTGAAAAAGATGTTTGAAAAGTTCTATTTCATTAGCTAAATTCAAATTGCTTTTAACCAAAATATATATTATACATTAATATATTTTTGTGATTCATTAAATATTGGAAGTGAGCTACTTTAATCTGTATATATGAAAGAAACTTAGTTCTATGATTAACTAGTACAATTTAAGTACAAACATGCTTCTGTAACCTATCATATGTTAGTAAATTTTTATTTATTAATTAAATAATGATTCATGATATATTCATTTTCTTAATGACACTTTTTTTGATAGATTATCAACCTCCCTTAACTTGTAAGACACTCAAGTACTATTCTGTGTATATGAATTTGCCAAATTTTGATGAATTCCCAAAAGGATTACAAAAGTTAACTTTTGTACTCATTTCATAACTTGACAAATGCTACAGTATGATCTCTGAAAGGCAATATGCACTGCTATAAATATTTTTAAAAAGAAAAAGAGTAATATTTCAATTTTTCCCTTGTTTACATGTGGTTTCTTCTTTCCGTAATCGTGAGTTTTGCTACTCTACCAGAAGTATATTTGATTGCTTTAGGAGTTAAATATTTTATTTTCCTATTAATTATTTAATTTTTATTATTTAATTGTTCGCTCACTCTTACCTTCCCCTAGGTTACACCATCCATTCCTCTGATTTAAAGTAATATTTCTAGGTTAGTTCTTAAATTTTTTCTGTTCTCCAGAACCCATATCCATTCATCTGCATTTGACATCTTCACTTGTCTGACAGGCATTTCAAACTTAAAATGTCCAAAGTAGAATTCCTTCTTTCCTTGTCTTTCACCCCTTTTCCTCACAATCTGCTTCATTGAACACAGCCCCTAATAGCTGTTTTTCACTTTTTAAATTGAATATTAAATTCTATTTAAAATATTAAATTGAAAACATTCATTTTCATATCAAAATGCAAATATCTGAAATAATTTTTTCATAATTAAGAACTCTGAATATACAGTCTATTACATATGTCCTGAAAGAGATAGGCTAAGAGAGAATTTAAATAATAATAATAATAATATTTCAAAGAGTTTTTTGATAACTTGACATGTGGGTGGTAATGACACATGAAGATTCCAATTTAGTATAATCTGATTTAGTAAGCATTAAGAAGCAATATCCAATTTTCATTTTTAAATAATAGACCTCTCTTGAACACTCTGGAATAGTTTATCATGTATGACCATCATAGTTTCTACATAGTCATTTGACTCTTTTAGCTTTCTTTTTAGATACAACTATATTTAGAGTGCTTATCATTTCAATGTGATAAGAGAACTTTGAGGTGCTTCTCTTTCTTTCTACTAGAAAGCATAGATTTTTTTCCCCTAATTTTTCTCATTCCTAAATGTAACTTTCTGAGACATATTGTGATACATCTTTAAAATATGTAACACAGAAAGAAAAAGTAGTTTTTGAATAATGCTTTAGGGGAAAAATGAAATAATAAGTGAAAAATAAATAGGTTGTCTTTTTTGTCATTAGAAATTTTGTGGAGATTATTATTCATTTTCTGCCTTCTTCCAAAGATGCAGAAGAAAAATCATTTTTACTACATGTCATGTTCTGTCACATTGTGAAGCCAGAGGGGAAAATAAAGTATGGCCCTTTGGAAGAGGAAATAAATTGAGGTACAATTCCACAAAGCATATAAAGACACTCACTCTTACATACCAGATATTTTGAGTTAAAAATACAATTGCTCGAATCGAGACCAAAAGTAGGTATATATTGTACCTATTACAAGTTAGCATTATGATTCACTAGAAACTGTCATCCTGCTACTATGTACAGCTCACCATTTAATGAAGTAAACAGTGATATGTTTGTATTCTGGACTTTAAAAATTTTTTTTTATTTGTTTTAATTAGTTATACATGACAGTGTATTCTGGACTTCTAGAATGAATCTGACCACAAATTTTTATGGCTAGTATAGCCTAGCCAAAAGCTAAATGACTGAAAAACTATGTGCAGGAATAACTTAGTACATTGATATAAATTTAGGAAGAAGGCAAATATTGCATATTCAATTATTTAATTGTTGTAATGTAATTGAATTTTTAAGTCGCCATAATCCTGTGCTACTGATTTCAGTGATTTTTTTTCTGATAAGATTAAAATCATCTGCACACTTACGTTTTATATACTTCTGTTTGATTACAATATACTTTTTGGAGTTCTAGAGTTTAGGGATAATAAAGAGTTTACTTTTGTTTTAAGAACCCAAAATCAGGTGATTTGTACTCACCCACCCACCTACCCATCCACCCATACCCACCCATGCACATACACATACAGGTACACACAAACAGTTTTGTGGCCAGGATAAATCATCTTTCAAATGATTTGTTGTTTAATTCCTATATCTATATACATATTTTTTTAAGTTTTTGACTTGTTTTTAAGCATCTATCCAGTTGGTAACTTCAAGTGCAAATAGGAAATGCAAAGTTAAACAATATCCTGACATTTAGGAACGTAAAAATTTGTAAGACAGATAAATATCTGTTGCAGTATTCAACATAATTAACATAATAGGAAAAGTAGAAAATACTATGACACTTCTGATGTTAGAGAATGAGTTTTGAGTTTAAAAAGTATATACCAGTTTAACTGCTTGCAAGACATAGAAGATTTCAGCAAGCAAAATTATACACATTTTGAATGGAAGAACATTATAGGAACATAGGTAATACTCCATCAATTGAACAGAATGAACAAAGACAAAGACTTGAAAACAACTAATATGGAGTCTGCTCAGGAATAAGCAGGTAAAGTTTAATATACATTCAACTATTTGTCTTAAAAGATGAAACTGGGAAGACTTATTGAAGACCGGGTCTGTGGAACTTTGAATGTCTGCATACAAGTCTGAATATTCAGTAAAGAGGTTAAGTAGAGGGTTTATTGAAGGATTTTGAATAGAATTTCTCATATAAATAAAAACCTCTTCATCCACAATCTCATTAAGTTGCAGAATTTTATAGATAATTAAACAAGTGATTTGACAAAGGTCACATAGCAGAGCCAAGGTGAAACCAGGTATCTATTAACTGCCAATTCTACATTCTTTCTCTTGTTTCACACTACTTTAGCTAAGATCAGAAGTAAGATTGGACACGAAGCTTTTCAGAGAAGAAAATTCAGTGTATCATGTAGAGGTCTTTGGAACAACAGAAGTTGACTCCCAGGTTTAGAATCACTGTCAGTGATAGGTGAAGGACAAGGATATAAGAAAAAAATATAATATGATATTTTATGATATGTAGTATACATTTCTTTGGAAACTATTCTGCCTTTGATTTGGTTATCAAAAGTAAGTAGATTAAACAGTCTCATAGAGAGAAGAGTGGCATTTAAAATTCTGCCTGGATACTTCATTCTGTTGTACATATTTTGTCAAATAAGAGCATTTCAGGAAAGCAGTCATTTATGTATTTATTTAAAGTCCATAATTTAAAAAATACCATATTTTAATTAGCATTGGTCAACAATTCATTATAGATCCCTCAAAATATTAGTGACCCTCCATTGGACACTACTGAGTGGCACTCCAGTAACCAGTTTGTAATACATCAGGAAAATGTAAGGTATTTATCCTGTTAGATTATGTATAGTATATTTCTGTATAGTATATCTTGGTAAAGGTAAATTATTCTTGACTATTAAGCAGGAAGAGTAGCTAAAATCTCAAATTTTAATAGGCAAATAATACATGATATATCATGTGATATATCATGAACATAATATTTTCAGAGATACTGTTTGGCCAATTAAAGATTATAGTTTAAAAATAGGGAGTTAATAGAGGTTGTTAATGACTATGTGCTGGCTTTAGACATTGTTATATCGAGATGCCCAAATGCTGTCAGAAATTTCACTTTCCATTTTTGTAGGATCCCTCTTCAATTTTGGAGTCTGCTTTTATCTAAGTCTTCCTTTTCTAATGTGGTGGCAGAACAGCCACTAGGAATGCCAGGCTGGTATTCTTCTAGTAGAAACACAAGTACCTCTACCCCCATAGCTTCAACAATCTTCAGCTAGTTCTTATTGTGTCGTGTACTCAATCTAAAATCAATAACTGCCAGAAGTATAGAAATAGTGCTGTGTCATACCTGGGTCATGTTTCCATTCTCCGACATAAGGAAAACAAACAGTTGCCAGAAGAAAGACTGGATGGCAGTGGAATGAATGAGTGAGGTGATTGTGAGTGAGTGTACAGGTATCTATTATTGATAGAAATTTCTTTGTAAATGTTAGTGCATACATAAGTCGTAAATAATATGGCAGCCCCAAATAAAATAATCATACTATTAATTGAGCTATCTCAAAATATAATGGAGCTTATTCTCATCTATTTTAAGGTACAGGTTTATATAATGGTTTAATAATTTTCCTATCATAATGATGGAGAAATAATGGTGCCTAGAGACAGTCTCATCCCTTCATAGCTATAAAATCACAATAAATTGAGAAATTTCTGTTTGAAAAGGAGTAAATTTGTCTTAATGTTTATTTTTAATCAGAAACATCAATATTAATATCTTCCTATTTATAATCATTTTAATACTGATCATAGGATTCCCATAGAAGTTTTTATCTTGTTAAAAATAGAGAAATTGTCACTTCATTGCATTCTTTTCTGAAAAGCTATTTGTGCTGCAGCTGGGCCTCTTTAATCTGAAAATCAAAAGTACTGCAAAATCTGAAACTTACTAAGCACCAACATGACATCACAAATGAAAATTTCCATACCTGGCCTCATGTGATAAACTATCATGTCAAAACTATCACATAAAATTACCTTCAGGCTAATGATATAAAGTATGTATGCCAGATAAGTGAATTTTTTGTTTAGACTTAGGCCCAAACCCCAAGATAGCTCATTATGCACATGCACATATTTTGAATCTCAAAAAACAAAAGCATGCTAAATCTGAAACTCTCCTGACCAATCATTTTGGATTAGAGATACTCTTATAGTACCTTTGGTATAACTGCATTATTAATCTTATTGACATTTACTTGATATAATAGATTAATCTAAAAGAAAATTTAAAGTTCCTTTTACTTAAAAAATATTACTTAAGCAAATCATCTCTATTAAAGTGGATTTAGATTTGGAAGAGGAACTCTCCACTACAGAAGTCACATTGACCAAATTATGGGGATATCTGATAGTGAAAAATAAAATACCCATAGTACAAAAATGTTTAAGCCATTAAGGTGAACATATAATCACCACCTCTCAAGGATCTTCTTCCCTATCCTTTTCTCCTCCTAGTCAGACTTTGCGTCTCATTTATGTACTTTACTTCTGTGCTGGTACTTCTAAAATCTTCACTGTACTAATAAACTCCACTGTTTTCTACAACTAATCTTTAAGCTCTTTAAAGGCAGGAACAATGTCATATATATTCTTTATCTACACCTTTGAACCCAGGACTTGGGCCACAGAGTAAGCCATGTATCAATGATTAGGTGGATGGTAACACATAGATCATAGCTCTGAAGGGAAAACCAATTTGTAATTGTCAAGGAGGCGTCTGATTTAGTTGTGTACTTATACACCAAATACTATAACTTTTAAAGATCTAATTCTTTTTTCCTTCAGTTCTTTAGAAAAAAGAGAATATATGCATTTTTATCAGTTAAGTGCACTAGCAAACTTCACCAATGAAACTTAATAAAGATATAAAACTAAAATTTGCTACTGATCATTTCAGTGAAAATAAAAACACTATCAGTGCACAGGCTTTTTCTGTGGATAAATGTCTTTATGTTTATGTCTTTCTCAAATGAGTAAGAAAATAGGCTATCGTATGTAATTCTCCATGCTCCATTTCTCTTTTCTTCCCACCAGCGTTCAGTTGCCCACCATCTCTAACCTTCCACATTGATGTCTTTTAACTCTGGCCTGACACATGAAATGTAATTATAACACTACTGTCTTTTCATTGTCACACAAATGAATTATTTTCTTATCATCCCAACTTCGAGTGTCTGTTTTTGCTTATGTCCATATTAGATTAATATTAATCATAAAAATAGATAAGGATTTATTTTTATTACTTCACAGGAAAAAAGTCAGGAACATCTAAGAGGATATTCATCAAGGAAAACAGACAAGATTATCTAAAAGAGTTTTTATGTCCTTGTATCAGAAATAAAATTTGGGTGACATTCCTCAACTAAGCTATAAAATATGTATTTGTTAAATTTTGAATTTAATAACTTCTTATATTTTGTTCCTTTAATTTTCTTAAACCAGTAAACTGAAGTAAAATAGCTTATTATCTAAGGTTGGGAAATGTTACACATTGCAAGTACTAAGAGGGAATTTTAGCAACATCCAGTCTGATATCATAACACGCCTTTTATTATATGTGGATAATTCAGTCATGCCAACAAAATTTGGGGTCCGTATCAATGCTTGATAAACACAGCCATTATGGTTGATGGATTTTTTTATCTTAAGATTATTTCAGATGATTAAAACTAAAACTTAGAGGACAATACTATCTATATAAAGAAATCTTTAATACAGAGATAGATGATGTGATGAAATCGTCCAATTTTTAAAGATATGGATTTTGGAAGATATTTGCTGTTATTAAAAGTCAATACTGTTTCTGAATCTATTGTTTCAGAATGTTTAACATTGATAAAAATGATTAAGGTGAAAACAGATTTTTTTAAAGACAAGCTAATGTTCAATAATGTACCATACTAAAATTTCCAGTTATTCTGGATATTAGTGCTAGAGTTTATAAAAGGAAAACTGTTTATGTGGTAAATACAGTGTAGGACTGTGTAGGACTGATCTGTAGTGTAGTATAAATGACTGTCACCACATATTTCGTAACAACTTAGGATGACTTCATAGTAGATGTTATAAAATTTTATATTTCATTACCTTTTATTAACAGCCTAGAGTAGTTCCCATAATTGATCATTCATGTACTATCTATTCCTGAGTTGTTACCTTGTATTCCTGAGTTGTTGCCTTGCATTAAATTGATTTGTACTTAACAATAATATTGGAAATTAATACAACTTAAGAGTTTTAGAAAGCTTTGGTTGTGGGCTGGGGAGATAGCTCAGTCGGTACAGTTCTTGCCTTGTAAGCACAAGGCCCTGGGTTCGATCCCCAGCACCCAAAAAAAAAAAAAAGAAAGCTTTGGTTGTTTAATATACTTTTCTTCATAGAAAATATCCTAAAGCACAATTTCCAAATTCATAAATATTTTCAAGAATATTTATTACAAAAAAGTTCTGAATTTAAAAAGAAATGCTTATTTATAAATGATCATATATGCCATTCAGATACTTAAAACCTTAAAATTTTCTTAGCATGTTATGTGCCTGCTATAAAACCTAACAATGATTCTAATTCATCTTTGTAATTGATATAAGATATAATCATGGTTTAACTTTCAATTATAACATGTTAGCTTTTCTGACACATAATTTTCTATAAAAACAAAGTCTGACCAAAACTAAAAAATGTTACCCCCCAAAAAAAGAAAAAAAACTGAGTCTGCTTCATGAAACCGAATGTACTTAATGAGGGAATATGAGTAATGTATTTGATATTTCTAAGAAATGTTTCTAGAAAATTTAGTTTATCACAAAATAGAATAATTATATATAAGCAAACAGGAACAAAACAAAATTCTGCACAACTGTAAATTTTTTGTGTGGAAGGACAATAAGGAGTGTGTGCACCTATGTGTGTAAAATGAACTGAACCAGTCTAGGGTTTTCATTGTTTGCTACCCTCAAGAGCAAAAAGACCCAAAATGAATGACTTTATTTCTTTAAAATATTCATATACAAATCTACGATTTCAAGATAGTATTAATGATGATTGCAAAAATATACTAATGGAATATCTCAACTGAACAACTCTATTTCCTACTCAGATTTTAACCAGTTATCTCAACATGCCCATTTTGAGCACTGTTTCAGAGCTTTGTCAGTGACACTGTCATTGACAGGTTTTGATTCACCCATTGAGCTATCAACCATTGTCACGTGTATCTTTGTGCTACTGAAACATAATTTTAAATATTAATATCTATATTTTAATTTTAGAGTTTTTAACAAATACCATACTGGTTTTAACTTTTATGATAGTATTTGATTAATTAAATAAACAAAAGCATGCTTATTTTGTGGCTGGATATTTCAGTATAAATTAACAAACATGCCTATACTTCACATGATCACATTGGATTATTATAAATATTCATGTGACTGAAATAATTTTTCAGTATCTTTTGGTAATATGGTAGGAAGGCCTATTTTAAAAATGCAGCTATGTCTGTCCAAAAAAAAAAAAAAAATTACCTGCCTTATCAGGGTAGTCATTTTATAAATTTAGACAGAATAGTATCAATGATATAATTCTCAAATAACCTTGACTTCCCCAAAACCATTGAAAATTTTTAAATTTTAATTATTTAGAAATAAATTATTTTATTATTAAGTTAAATATTGTCTGTCAATTCAGTTGAAAAACTAAAATATGACTACTAATTTTATTGACTTTCATCTCTGAAAATAGTCATGAAATATGTAAGATATTTGTGAATAACCAAAAATTGCTAGGTGATAAGGAACATGAAATTAATGTTTTGAAGGGACTTACACTAGAACTTTTCTATTGTTATTTTCATTAATTTTGTTTTATAATTTTGCATTATTTGTTTTTTTATGTTTTAGAGCAAAGGATTTCTTTAAAGCTCCAATAGGTAAAAATCAACAGCATTGTGATTTTGGAGCTATATAAAATGTTTTTAAATTCTATTGCAGTATGCACCAAGACTCAAGGAAAATTTTTGTTTAGTAATTTTGACTT